>NW_027362764.1:341862053-344582617 GCF_046119375.1 Phyllobates terribilis
TCACGGGTGCCCCATGTGCATGCCGCATGTAATGGGGGCCCCAAATGCATGCGGCATGCCATAGGGGCCCCACATGCATGCCGCATCTCTTAGGTACCCCAAATACATGCAGCATGTTATGCAGGCCCCAAATGCATGCCGCATGTCATGGGGGCCCAAATGCATGCCGCATGTCATGGGACCCATATTCATGCCGCATGTCATGGGGGCCCCCAATGCATGCCACATGTCATGGGGACCCAAATGCATGCCACATGTCATGGGGGCCTCAAATTCATGCCGCATGTCATGAGGGCCCCGCATGCATGCCGCATGTCATGGGGGCCCCGCAGGCATTCCGCATGTCATGGGGGCCCCAAATGCATGCCGCATGTTATGCAGGCCCCAAATGCATGCCACATGTCATGGGGGCCCAAATGCATGCCGCATGTCATGGGGGCCCCACATGCATGCCGCATGTCATGGGGACCCAAATGTATGCCACATGTCAGGGGGCCTCAAATTCATGCCGCATGTCATGAGGGCCCCGCATGCATGCCGCATGTCATGGGGGCCCCGCAGGCATTCCGCATGTCATGGGGGCCCCAAATGCATGCCGCATGTCATGGGGGCCCCACGTGCATCCGTCATGTAATCATGTAATGGGGGATTCAAATGCATGCTGCATGTCATGGGGGCCCCAAATGTATGCTGCATGTCATGGGGGCCCAACAAGCATGCCGCATGTTATAGATGCCCCACATGCATGCAGCATGTCTTGGGCCCACAAATGCATTCCGCATGTCATAGGGGCCCCACGTACATGCCACATGTCTTGGGGCCTACAAATGCATGCCACATGTCATAGGTGCCAAAGATGCATGGCACATTTCATGGGGGCCCTACATGCATGCCGCATGTCATGGGGGCCCCACGTGCATGCTTCATGTCATTGGGGCCCCACGTGCATGTCGCATGTCATGGGGGCCCAAATGCATGCCGCATGTCATTGGGGCCCCACGTGCATGCCGCATTTCATGGGGGCCCAAATGCATGCCGCATGTCATGGGGGCCATAAATGCATGCCGCATGTCATGGGTGCCCAACGTGCATGCCGCATGTATTGGGGGCCCCAACTGCATGCCGCATATCATGGGGCCCCACATGCATGCCACATGTCATGGGGGCCCCACATGCATGCCGCATTTCATGGGGGGCCCAAATGCATGCCGCATGTTATGGGGGCCCCAAATGCATGCATCATGTCATGGCGGCCCAAAATGCATGCCTCAAGTCATGGGGCCCCAAATGCATGCCGCATATCATGGGGCCCCACGTGCATGCCGCATGTATTGGGGGCCACAAATGCATGCCGCATGTCATGAGGCACCACATGCATGCCGCATGTCATGGGGGCCCTAAATGCATGCCGCATGTCATGGGGGCCCCAAATGCATGCCTCAAGTCTTGGGGGCCCCAAATGCATGCAGCATGTCATAGGGGCCCCACATGCTTGGTGCATGTCATGGGGGCCCCACATGCTTGCCTCAAGTCATGGGGGCCCCAAATGCATGCCGCATGTCATGGGGGCCATAAATGCATGCCGCATGTCATGGGTGCCCAACGTACATGCTGCATGTCATTGGGGCCCCACGTGCTTGTCGCATGTCATGGGGGCCCCACGTGCATGCCTCATGTCACGGTGCCACAAATGTATGCGGCATGTCATGGGGGCCCCACTTGCATGCAGCATGTAATGGGGGATCCAAATGCATAACGCATGTCATGGGGGTTCCACATGCATGCCGCATGTCATGGGGGCCCCAAATGCATGCGGCATGTCATAGGGGCCCCACGTGCATGCCGCATGTCATAGGGGCCCCACATACATGCCGAATGTCATGGGGGTCCCACGTGCATGCCGCATGTCATAGGGGCACCACATGCATGGCGCATGTCATGGGGGTCCACATGCATGCCGCATGTCATGGGGGCCCCACTTGCATGCAGCATGTCATGCCGCATGTCATGGTGGCCCTGCAGGCATGGCGCATGTCATGGGGGTCCACATGCATGCCGCATGTCATGGGGGCCCCTCTTGCATGCAGCATGGAATGAGGGATCCAAATGCATGCCGCATGTCATGGGGGCCCCAAATGCATTCGGCATGTCATAGGGGCCCCACGTGCATGCCGCATGTCTCGGGCATTCCAAATGCATGCAGCATTTTATGGGGGCACCACATGCATGGCGCATGTCATGGGGGTCCACATGCATGCCGCATGTCATGGGGGCCCCTCTTGCATGCAGCATGGAATGAGGGATCCAAATGCATGCCGCATGTAATGGGGCCCCCAAATGCATGCCACATGTCATAGGGGCCCCACGTGCATGGCGCATGTCATGGGTGCCCCACATGCATGCCGCATGTCATGGGGGCCCAAAATGCATGCCGCATGTCATGGGGGCCCCGCAGGCATTCCGCATGTCATGGGGGACCCAAATGCATGTCGCATTTCATGGGGGCCCCACGTGCATGCCGCATGTCATGGGGCCCCAGTTGCATGCCGCATGTAATAGGGGCCCCACATGCATGGCGCATGTCATGGTGCCCCACATGTATGCCGCATGTCATGGGGGCCCCAAATGCATGCCGCATGTCATGGGGGCCCCAAATGCACGCCACATGTAATGGGGGCCCCACGTGCATGCCTCATGTCATGGGGGCCCCGCAGGCATTCCGCATGTCATGGGGGCCCCAAATTCATGCCACATTTCATGGGGGCCTCACATGCATTCCGCATGTCATGGGGGCCCCACGTGCATACTGCATGTCATTGGGGCCCCACGTGCTTGCCGCATGTCATGGGGGCCCAAATGCGTGCCACATATCATGGCGGCCACAAATGCATTTAGCATGTCATGGGGGCCCCACGTGCATGCCACATGTCTTGGGGCCCACAAATGCATGCCGCATGGCATAGGGGCCCCACATGCATGGCACATTTCATGGGGGCCCTACATGCATGCCGCATGTCATGGGGGCCCCAAATGCATGCCTCAAGTCATGGGGGCCCCAAATGCATGCCACATATCATGGGGGCCCCACGTGCATGCGGCATATATTGGGCGCCCCAAATGCATGCCGCATGTCATGAGGGCCCCGCAAGCATGCCGCATGTCATTGGGGCCCCACAGGCATTCCGCATGTCATGGGAGCCTCACGTGCATGCTTCATGTCATTGGGGCCCCACATGCTTGCCGCATGTCATGGGGGCCCCACGTGCATGCTTCATGTCATTGGGGCCACAAATGTATGTGTCATGTCATGGGGGCCCCACGTGCATGCCGCATGTCATGGGGCCCCCCAAATGCATGCCGCATGTCATAGGGGCCCAACATGCATGGAGCATGTCATGGGGGCCCCGCATGCATGCCGCATGTCATAGGGGCCCCACGTACATGGCGCATGTCATGGGTGCCCCACATGCATGCCGCTTGTCATCGGGTCCCCAATTGCATGCCGCATGTCATAGGGGCCCCACATGCATTGCGCATGTCATGGGGGCCCAAAATGCATGCCTCAAGTCATGGGGGCTCCAAATGCATGCCGCATATCATGGCGGCCCCACGTGCATGCCGCATGTCATGGGGACCCAAATGCATGCCACATGTCAGGGGGCCTCAAATTCATGCCGCATGTCATGAGGGCCCCACATGCATGCCGCATGTCATGGGGGCCCCGCAGGCATTCCGCATGTCATGGGGGCCCCAAGTGCATCCGTCATGTAATGGGGGATTCAAATGCATGCTGCATGTCATGGGGGCCCCACGTGCATGCCGCATGTCACGGGGGCCCCAAATGTATGCTGCATGTCATGGGGGCCCCACAAGCATGCCGCATGTTATAGATGCCCCACATGCATGCAGCATGTCTTGGGCCCACAAATGCATTCCGCATGTCATAGGGGCCCCACGTGCATGCCACATGTCTTGGGGCCTACAAATGCATGCCGCATGTCATAGGTGCCAAAGATGCATGGCACATTTCATGGGGGCCCTACATGCATGCCGCATGTCATGGGGGCCCCACGTGCATGCTTCATGTCATTGGGGCCCCACGTGCATGCCGCATGTCATGGGGGCCCAAATGCATGCCGCATGTCATTGGGGCCCCACGTGCATGCCGCATGTCATGGGGGCCCAAATGCATGCCGCATGTCATGGGGGCCATAAATGCATGCCGCATGTCATGGGTGCCCAACGTGCATGCCGCATGTATTGGGGGCCCCAACTGCATGCCGCATATCATGGGGCCCCACATGCATGCCACATGTCATGGGGGCCCCACATGCATGCCGCATTTCATGGGGGGCCCAAATGCATGCCGCATGTTATGGGGGCCCCAAATGCATGCAGCATGTAATGGCGGCCGCAAATGCATGACTCATGTCGTGGAGGCCCCACGTGCATGCCACATGTCATGGGGGATCCAAACTCATGCCGCATGTCATTGGGGCCACAAGTGTATGCCGCATGTCATGGGGGCCCCATGTGCATGCCGCATGTATTGGGGGCCCCAAATGCATGCGGCATGTCATAGGGGCCCCACGTGCATGCCGCATGTCTCGGGCACACCAAATGCATGCAGCATGTCATGGGGGCCCCACGTGCATGCCGCATTTCATGGGGGGCCCAAATGCATGCCGCATGTTATGGGGGCCCCAAATGCATGCAGCATGTAATGGCGGCCGCAAATGCATGACTCATGTCGTGGAGGCCCCACGTGCATGCCACATGTCATGGGGGATCCAAACTCATGCCGCATGTCATTGGGGCCACAAGTGTATGCCGCATGTCATGGGGGCCCCATGTGCATGCCGCATGTATTGGGGGCCCCAAATGCATGCGGCATGTCATAGGGGCCCCACGTGCATGCCGCATGTCTCGGGCACACCAAATGCATGCAGCATGTCATGGGGGCCCCACGTGCATGCCGCATGTCATCGGGGCCCCAATTGCAAGCCGCATGTCATAGGGGCCCCACATGCATGGCGCATGTCATGGGGGCCCCAAATGCATGCCTCAAGTCATGGGGGCCCCACGTGCATGCCACATGTCTTGGGGCCCACAAATGCATGCCACATGTCATAGGGGTCCCACATGCATGGCACATTTCATGGGGGCCCTACATGCATGCCTCATGTCATGGGGGCCCCAAATGCATGCCTCAAGTCTTGGGGGCCCCAAATGCATGCAGCATGTCATAGGGGCCCCACATGCATGGTGCATGTCATGGGGGCCCCACATGCTTGCCTCAAGTCATGGGGGCCCCAAATGCATGCTGCATGTCATGGGGGCCATAAATGCATGCCGCATGTCATGGGTGCCCAACGTACATGCTGCATGTCATTGGGGCCCCACGTGCTTGTCGCATGTCATGGGGGCCCCACGTGCATGCCTCATGTCACGGTGCCACAAATGTATGCGGCATGTCATGGGGGCCCCACTTGCATGCAGCATGTAATGGGGGATCCAAATGCATAACGCATGTCATGGGGGTCCCACATGCATGTCGCATGTCATGGGGGCCCCAAATGCATGCGGCATGTCATAGGGGCCCCACGTGCATAACACATGTCATGGGGCCCGCAAATGCATGCCACATGTCATGGGGGCCCCACATGCATGCCGCATGTCATGGGGGCCCAAATGCATGCCACATGTCATGGGGGCCCAACGTGCATGCCGCATGTATTGGGGCCCCAAATTCATGCCGCATGTCATGGGGGCCCCACAGGCATTCCGCAGGTCATGTGGGCCCCAAATGCATGCCGCATGTCATGGAGGCCCCAAATGCATGCCGCATGTCATAGTGGCCCCAAATGCATGCTGCATGTCATGAGGGCCCCACGTGCATCCCGCATGTCATGGGGCCCCCAAATGCATGCCGCATGTCATGGGGGCCCAACAGGCATGCCGCATGTCATTGGGGCCCCAAATGCATGCCGCATGTCTCAGGTACCCCAAATGCATGCAGCATGTTATGCAGGCCCCAAATGCATGCCACATGTCACGGGGCCCCAAATGCATGCCGCATGTCATGGGGGCTCCACGTGCATGCCGCATGTCACGGGGGCCCCAAATGCATGACTCATGTCATGGGGGCCCCACCTGCATGCCGCATGTCATGGGGGACCCAAACGCATGCCGCATGTCATTGGGGCCCCAAGCGTATGCCGCGTGTCACGGGTGCCCCATGTGCATGCCGCATGTAATGGGGGCCCCAAATGCATGCGGCATGTCATAGGGGCCCCACATGCATGCCGCATCTCTCAGGTACCCCAAATGCATGCAGCATGTTATGCAGGCCCCAAATGCATGCCGCATGTCATGGGGGCCCAAATGCATGCCGCATGTCATGGGACCCACATTCATGCCGCATGTCATGGGGGCCCCCAATGCATGCCACATGTCAAGGGGACCCAAATGCATGCCACATGTCATGGGGGCCTCAAATTCATGCCGCATGTCATGAGGGCCCCGCATGCATGCCGCATGTCATGGGGGCCCCGCAGGCATTCCGCATGTCATGGGGGCCCCAAATGCACGCCGCATGTCATAGGGGCACCACGTACATGGCGCATGTCATGGGTGCCCCACATGCATGCCGCATGTCTTGGGGCCCACAAATGCATGCCGCATGTCATAGGGGCCCCACGTGCATGCCACATGTCTTGGGGCCTACAAATGCATGCCGCATGTCATAGGTGCCAAACATGCATGGCACATTTCATGGGGGCCCTACATGCATGCCGCATGTCATGGGGGCCCCACGTGCATGCTTCATGTCATTGGGGCCCCACGTGCATGCCGCATGTCATAGGGGCACCACGTACAATGCGCATGTCATGGGTGCCCCACATGCATGCCGCATGTCATAGGGGCCCCACATGCATGGCGCATGTCATGGTGCCCCACATGCATGCAGCATGTCATGGGGGCCCCAAATGCATGCCGCATGTCATGGGGGCCCTAAATGCATGTCGCATATCATGGGGGCCCCACGTGCATGCCGCATGTCATGGGGCCCCCCAAATGCATGCAGCATGTCTTGGGGCCCACAAATGCATGCCGCATGTCATAGGGGCCCCACATGCATGGCTTATTTCATGGGGGCCCCACATGCATGCCGCATGTCATGGGGGCCCCAAATGCGTGCCGCATATCATGGGGGCCACAAATGCATGCAGCATGTCATGGGGGCCCCACGTGCATGCCACATGTCTTGGGGCCCACAAATGCATATCGCATGTCATAGGGGCACCACATGCATGGCACATTTCTTGGGGGCCCTACATGCATGCCGCATGTCATGGGGGCCCCAAATGCATGCCTCAAGTCATGGGGGCCCCAAATGCATGCAGCATGTCATAGGTGCCCAACGTACATACTGCATGTCATTGGGGCCCCACGTGCTTGCCGCATGTCATGGGTGCCCCACGTGCATGCCTCATGTCATGGGGGCCACAAATGTATGCGGCATGTCATGGGGGCCCCACATGCATGCCGCATGTCATGGGGGCCCCACGTGCATGCCGCATGTCATGGGGGTCCCACATGCATGCCGCATGTCATGGGGGCCCCACATGCATGGCGCATGTCATGGGGGGCCCACATGCGTGCCGCATGTCATGTGGGCCCCACTTGCATGCAGCATGTAATGGGGGATCCAAATGCATGACGCATGTCATGGGGGTCCCACATGCATGCCGCATGTCATGAGGGTCCAAATGCATGCGGCATGTCATAGGGGCCCCACGTGCATAACACATGTCATGGGGCCCGCATATGCATGCCGCATGTAATGGGGGCCCCACATGCATGCCGCATGTCATGGGGGCCCCACATGTATGCCGCATGTCATGAGGGCCATAAATGCATGCCGCATGTCATGGGTGCGAAACGTGCATGTCGCATGTATTGGGGGCCCCAGCTGCATGCTGCATATCATGGGGCCCCACATGCATGCCACATGTCATGGGGGCCCCACATGCATGCCGCATTTCATGGGGGGCCCAAATGCATGCCTGATGTCATGGCTGCCCCAAATGCATGACTCATGTCATGGGGGTCCAACGTGCATGCCACATGTCATGGGGGATCCGAACTCATGTCGCATGTCATTGGGGCCCCAAGCATATGCCGCATGTCATGAGGGCCCCATGTGCTTGTCGCATGTCATGGGGGCCCCACGTGCATGCCTCATGTCACGGTGCCACAAATGTATGCGGCATGTCATGGGGGCCCCACTTGCATGCAGCATGTAATGGGGGATCCAAATGCATAACGCATGTCATGGGGGTTCCACATGCATGCCGCATGTCATGGGGGCCCCAAATGCATGCGGCATGTCATAGGGGCCCCACGTGCATGCCGCATGTCATAGGGGCCCCACATACATGCCGAATGTCATGGGGGTCCCACGTGCATGCCGTATGTCTCGGGCATTCCAAATGCATGCAGCATTTTATGGGGCCCCACGTGCATGCCGCATGACTCAGGTACCCCAAATGCATGCAGCATGTTATGCAGGCCCCAAATGCATGCCGCATGTCTTGGGGGCTCCACGTGCATGCCGCATGTAATGGGGCCCCCAAATGCATGCCACATGTCATAGGGGCCCCACGTGCATGGCGCATGTCATGGGTGCCCCACATGCATGCCGCATGTCATCGGGGCCCCACGTGCATGTCGCATGTCATGAGGGCCCCACATGCATGCCGCATGTCTTGGGGCCCACAAATGCATGCGGCATTTCATAGGGGCCCCACATGCATGGCGCATTTCATGGGGGCCCCAAATGCATGCCTTAAGTCATGGGGGCTCCAAATGCATTACGCATATCAAGGGGGCCCACGTGCATGCCGCATGTATTGGGGCCCCAAATGCATGCCGCATGTCATGAGGGCACCACATGCATGCCACATGTCATGGGGGCCCCGCAGGCATTCGGCATGTCATGGGGGACCCATATGCATGCCGCATTTCATGGGGGCCCCACGTGCATGCCGCATGTCATGGGGCCCCAATTGCATGCCGCGTGCAATAGGGGCCCCACATGCATGGCGAATGTCATGGTGCCCCACATGTATGCCCCATGTCATGGGGGCCCCAAATGCATGCCGCATGTCATGGGGGCCCCAAATGCATGCCTCATGTCATGGGGGCCCCGTAGGCATTCCGCATGTCATGGGGCCCCAAATGCATGCCACATTTCATGGGGGCCACACATGCATTCCGCATGTCATGGGGGCCCCACGTACATGCTGCATGTCATTGGGGCCCCACGTGCTTGCCGCATGTCATGGGGGCCCAAATGCGTGCCACATATCATGGCGGCCACAAATGCATGCAGCATGTCATGGGGGCCCCACGTGCATGCCACATGTCTTGGGGCCCACAAATGCATGCCGCATGGCATAGGGGCCCCACATGCATGGCACATTTCATGGGGGCCCCCATGACATGCGGAATGCCTGTGGGGCCCCAAATGCATGCCTCAAGTCATGGGGGCCCCAAATGCATGCCACATATCATGGGGGCCCCACGTGCATGCCGCATATATTGGGGGCCCCAAATGCATGCCGCATGTCATGAGGGCCCCGCATGCAAGCCGCATGTCATTGGGGCCCCACAGGCATTCCGCATGTCATGGGGGCCTCACGTGCATTCCGCATGTCATGGGGGCCCCACGTGCATGCTTCATGTCATTGGGTCCCCACGTGCTTGCCGCATGTCATGGGCGCCCAAATGCATGCCGCATGTCATGGGGGCCATAAATGTATGCCGCATGTCATGGGTGCCCAACGTACATGCTGCATGTCATTGGGGCCCCACGTGCTTGCCGCATGTCATGGGGGCCCCACGTGCATGCCTCATGTCACGGGGCCACAAATGTATGTGTCATGTCATGGGGGCCCCACGTGCATGCCGCATGTCACGGGCACACCAAATGCATGCAGCATGTCATGGGGGCCCCACGTGCATGCCGCATATATTGGGGGCCCCAAATGCATGCCGCATGTCATGAGGGCCCCGCATGCAAGCCGCATGTCATTGGGGCCCCACAGGCATTCCGCATGTCATGGGGGCCTCACGTGCATTCCGCATGTCATGGGGGCCCCACGTGCATGCTTCATGTCATTGGGTCCCCACGTGCTTGCCGCATGTCATGGGGGCCCCAAATGCATGCCGCATGTCATGGGGGCCATAAATGCATGCCGCATGTCATGGGTGCCCAACGTACATGCTGCATGTCATTGGGGCCCCACGTGCTTGTCGCATGTCATGGGGGCCCCACGTGCATGCCTCATGTCACGGTGCCACAAATGTATGCGGCATGTCATGGGGGCCCCACTTGCATGCAGCATGTAATGGGGGATCCAAATGCATAACGCATGTCATGGGGGTTCCACATGCATGCCGCATGTCATGGGGGCCCCAAATGCATGCGGCATGTCATAGGGGCCCCACGTGCATGCCGCATGTCATAGGGGCCCCACATACATGCCGAATGTCATGGGGGTCCCACGTGCATGCCGCATGTCATAGGGGCACCACATGCATGGCGCATGTCATGGGGGTCCACATGCATGCCGCATGTCATGGGGGCCCCACTTGCATGCAGCATGTCATGCCGCATGTCATGGTGGCCCTGCAGGCATGGCGCATGTCATGGGGGTCCACATGCATGCCGCATGTCATGGGGGCCCCTCTTGCATGCAGCATGGAATGAGGGATCCAAATGCATGCCGCATGTCATGGGGGCCCCAAATGCATTCGGCATGTCATAGGGGCCCCACGTGCATGCCGCATGTCTCGGGCATTCCAAATGCATGCAGCATTTTATGGGGGCACCACATGCATGGCGCATGTCATGGGGGTCCACATGCATGCCGCATGTCATGGGGGCCCCTCTTGCATGCAGAATGAGGGATCCAAATGCATGCCGCATGTAATGGGGCCCCCAAATGCATGCCACATGTCATAGGGGCCCCACGTGCATGGCGCATGTCATGGGTGCCCCACATGCATGCCGCATGTCATGGGGGCCCAAAATGCATGCCGCATGTCATGGGGGCCCCGCAGGCATTCCGCATGTCATGGGGGACCCAAATGCATGTCGCATTTCATGGGGGCCCCACGTGCATGCCGCATGTCATGGGGCCCCAGTTGCATGCCGCATGTAATAGGGGCCCCACATGCATGGCGCATGTCATGGTGCCCCACATGTATGCCGCATGTCATGGGGGCCCCAAATGCATGCCGCATGTCATGGGGGCCCCAAATGCACGCCACATGTAATGGGGGCCCCACGTGCATGCCTCATGTCATGGGGGCCCCGCAGGCATTCCGCATGTCATGGGGGCCCCAAATTCATGCCACATTTCATGGGGGCCTCACATGCATTCCGCATGTCATGGGGGCCCCACGTGCATACTGCATGTCATTGGGGCCCCACATGCTTGCCGCATGTCATGGGGGCCCAAATGCGTGCCACATATCATGGCGGCCACAAATGCATTTAGCATGTCATGGGGGCCCCACGTGCATGCCACATGTCTTGGGGCCCACAAATGCATGCCGCATGGCATAGGGGCCCCACATGCATGGCACATTTCATGGGGGCCCTACATGCATGCCGCATGTCATGGGGGCCCCAAATGCATGCCTCAAGTCATGGGGGCCCCAAATGCATGCCACATATCATGGGGGCCCCACGTGCATGCCGCATATATTGGGCGCCCCAAATGCATGCCGCATGTCATGAGGGCCCCGCATGCATGCCGCATGTCATTGGGGCCCCACAGGCATTCCGCATGTCATGGGGGCCTCACGTGCATGCTTCATGTCATTGGGGCCCCACATGCTTGCCGCATGTCATGGGGGCCCCACGTGCATGCTTCATGTCATTGGGGCCACAAATGTATGTGTCATGTCATGGGGGCCCCACGTGCATGCCGCATGTCATGGGGCCCCCCAAATGCATGCCGCATGTCATAGGGGCCCAACATGCATGGAGCATGTCATGGGGGCCCCGCATGCATGCCGCATGTCATAGGGGCCCCACGTACATGGCGCATGTCATGGGTGCCCCACATGCATGCCGCTTGTCATCGGGTCCCCAATTGCATGCCGCATGTCATAGGGGCCCCACATGCATTGCGCATGTCATGGGGGCCCAAAATGCATGCCTCAAGTCATGGGGGCTCCAAATGCATGCCGCATATCATGGCGGCCCCACGTGCATGCCGCATGTCATGGGGACCCAAATGCATGCCACATGTCAGGGGGCCTCAAATTCATGCCGCATGTCATGAGGGCCCCACATGCATGTCGCATGTCATGGGGGCCCCGCAGGCATTCCGCATGTCATGGGGGCCCCAAATGCATGCCGCATGTCATGGGGGCCCCAAGTGCATCCGTCATGTAATGGGGGATTCAAATGCATGCTGCATGTCATGGGGGCCCCACGTGCATGCCGCATGTCACGGGGGCCCCAAATGTATGCTGCATGTCATGGGGGCCCCACAAGCATGCCGCATGTTATAGATGCCCCACATGCATGCAGCATGTCTTGGGCACACAAATGCATTCCGCATGTCATAGGGGCCCCACGTGCATGCCACATGTCTTGGGGCCTACAAATGCATGCCGCATGTCATAGGTGCCAAAGATGCATGGCACATTTCATGGGGGCCCTACATGCATGCCGCATGTCATGGGGGCCCCACGTGCATGCTTCATGTCATTGGGGCCCCACGTGCATGCCGCATGTCATGGGGGCCCAAATGCATGCCGCATGTCATTGGGGCCCCACGTGCATGCCGCATGTCATGGGGGCCCAAATGCATGCCGCATGTCATGGGGGCCATAAATGCATGCCGCATGTCATGGGTGCCCAACGTGCATGCCGCATGTATTGGGGGCCCCAACTGCATGCCGCATATCATGGGGCCCCACATGCATGCCACATGTCATGGGGGCCCCACATGCATGCCGCATTTCATGGGGGGCCCAAATGCATGCCGCATGTTATGGGGGCCCCAAATGCATGCAGCATGTAATGGCAGCTGCAAATGCATGACTCATGTCGTGGAGGCCCCACGTGCATGCCACATGTCATGGGGGATCCAAACTCATGCCGCATGTCATTGGGGCCACAAGTGTATGCCGCATGTCATGGGGGCCCCATGTGCATGCCGCATGTATTGGGGGCCCCAAATGCATGCGGCATGTCATAGGGGCCCCACGTGCATGCCGCATGTCTCGGGCACACCAAATGCATGCAGCATGTCATGGGGGCCCCACGTGCATGCCGCATGTCATCGGGGCCCCAATTGCAAGCCGCATGTCATAGGGGCCCCACATGCATGGCGCATGTCATGGTGTCTCACATGCATGCCGCATGTCATGGGGGCCCCAAATGCATGCCTCAAGTCATGGGGGCCCCACGTGCATGCCACATGTCTTGGGGCCCACAAATGCATGCCACATGTCATAGGGGTCCCACATGCATGGCACATTTCATGGGGGCCCTACATGCATGCCTCATGTCATGGGGGCCCCAAATGCATGCCTCAAGTCTTGGGGGCCCCAAATGCATGCAGCATGTCATAGGGGCCCCACATGCATGGTGCATGTCATGGGGGCCCCACATGCTTGCCTCAAGTCATGGGGGCCCCAAATGCATGCCGCATGTCATGGGGGCATAAATGCATGCCGCATGTCATGGGTGCCCAACGTACATGCTGCATGTCATTGGGGCCCCACGTGCTTGTCGCATGTCATGGGGGCCCCACGTGCATGCCTCATGTCACGGTGCCACAAATGTATGCGGCATGTCATGGGGGCCCCACTTGCATGCAGCGTGTAATGGGGGATCCAAATGCATAACGCATGTCATGGGGGTCCCACATGCATGTCGCATGTCATGGGGGCCCCAAATGCATGCGGCATGTCATAGGGGCCCCACGTGCATAACACATGTCATGGGGCCCGCAAATGCATGCCACATGTCATGGGGGCCCCACATGCATGCCGCATGTCATGGGGGCCCAAATGCATGCCACATGTCATGGGGGCCCAACGTGCATGCCGCATGTATTGGGGCCCCAAATTCATGCCGCATGTCATGGGGGCCCCACAGGCATTCCGCATGTCATGTGGGCCCCAAATGCATGCCGCATGTCATGGAGGCCCCAAATGCATGCCGCATGTCATAGTGGCCCCAAATGCATGCTGCATGTCATGAGGGCCCCACGTGCATGCCGCATGTCATGGGGCCCCCAAATGCATGCCGCATGTCATGGGGGCCCAACAGGCATGCCGCATGTCATTGGGGCCCCAAATGCATGCCGCATGTCTCAGGTACCCCAAATGCATGCAGCATGTTATGGAGGCCCCAAATGCATGCCACATGTCATGGGGCCCCAAATGCATGCCGCATGTCATGGGGGCTCCACGTGCATGCCGCATGTCACGGGGGCCCCAAATGCATGACTCATGTCATGGGGGCCCCACCTGCATGCCGCATGTCATGGGGGACCCAAACGCATGCCGCATGTCATTGGGGCCCCAAGCGTATGCCGCGTGTCACGGGTGCCCCATGTGCATGCCGCATGTAATGGGGGCCCCAAATGCATGCGGCATGTCATAGGGGCCCCACATGCATGCCGCATCTCTCAGGTACCCCAAATGCATGCAGCATGTTATGCAGGCCCCAAATGCATGCCGCATGTCATGGGGGCCCAAATGCATGCCGCATGTCATGGGACCCACATTCATGCCGCATGTCATGGGGGCCCCCAATGCATGCCACATGTCAAGGGGACCCAAATGCATGCCACATGTCATGGGGGCCTCAAATTCATGCCGCATGTCATGAGGGCCCCGCATGCATGCCGCATGTCATGGGGGCCCCGCAGGCATTCCGCATGTCATGGGGGCCCCAAATGCACGCCGCATGTCATGGGGGCCCCACGTGCATCCGTCATGTAATGGGGGATTCAAATGCATGCTGCATGTCATGGGGGCCCCACGTGCATGCCGCATGTCATTGGGGCCCCACGTGCATGCCGCATGTCATAGGGGCACCACGTACATGGCGCATGTCATGGGTGCCCCACATGCATGCCGCATGTCTTGGGGCCCACAAATGCATGCCGCATGTCATAGGGGCCCCACGTGCATGCCACATGTCTTGGGGCCTACAAATGCATGCCGCATGTCATAGGTGCCAAACATGCATGGCACATTTCATGGGGGCCCTACATGCATGCCGCATGTCATGGGGGCCCCACGTGCATGCTTCATGTCATTGGGGCCCCACGTGCATGCCGCATGTCATAGGGGCACCACGTACAATGCGCATGTCATGGGTGCCCCACATGCATGCCGCATGTCATAGGGGCCCCACATGCATGGCGCATGTCATGGTGCCCCACATGCATGCAGCATGTCATGGGGGCCCCAAATGCATGCCGCATGTCATGGGGGCCCTAAATGCATGTCGCATATCATGGGGGCCCCACGTGCATGCCGCATGTCATGGGGCCCCCCAAATGCATGCAGCATGTCTTGGGGCCCACAAATGCATGCCGCATGTCATAGGGGCCCCACATGCATGGCTTATTTCATGGGGGCCCCACATGCATGCCGCATGTCATGGGGGCCCCAAATGCGTGCCGCATATCATGGGGGCCACAAATGCATGCAGCATGTCATGGGGGCCCCACGTGCATGCCACATGTCTTGGGGCCCACAAATGCATACCGCATGTCATAGGGGCACCACATGCATGGCACATTTCTTGGGGGCCCTACATGCATGCCGCATGTCATGGGGGCCCCAAATGCATGCCTCAAGTCATGGGGGCCCCAAATGCATGCAGCATGTCATAGGTGCCCAACGTACATACTGCATGTCATTGGGGCCCCACGTGCTTGCCGCATGTCATGGGTGCCCCACGTGCATGCCTCATGTCATGGGGGCCACAAATGTATGCGGCATGTCATGGGGGCCCCACGTGCATGCCGCATGTCATGGGGGTCCCACATGCATGCCGCATGTCATGGGGGCCCCACATGCATGGCGCATGTCATGGGGGGCCCACATGCGTGCCGCATGTCATGTGGGCCCCACTTGCATGCAGCATGTAATGGGGGATCCAAATGCATGACGCATGTCATGGGGGTCCCACATGCATGCCGCATGTCATGAGGGTCCAAATGCATGCGGCATGTCATAGGTGCCCCACGTGCATAACACATGTCATGGGGCCCGCATATGCATGCCGCATGTCATGGGGGCCCCACATGCATGCCGCATGTCATGGGGGCCCCACATGTATGCCGCATGTCATGAGGGCCATAAATGCATGCCGCATGTCATGGGTGCGAAACGTGCATGTCGCATGTATTGGGGGCCCCAGCTGCATGCTGCATATCATGGGGCCCCACATGCATGCCACATGTCATGGGGGCCCCACATGCATGCCGCATTTCATGGGGGGCCCAAATGTATGCCTGATGTCATGGCTGCCCCAAATGCATGACTCATGTCATGGGGGTCCCACGTGCATGCCACATGTCATGGGGGATCCGAACTCATGTTGCATGTCATTGGGGCCCCAAGCATATGCCGCATGTCATGAGGGCCCCATGTGCATGCCACATGTAATGGGGGCCCCAAATGCATGCCGCATGTCTCGGGCACCCCAAATGCATGCAGCATGTTATGGGGGCCCCACGTGCATGCCACATGTCTCGGGCACCCCAAATGCATGGCGCATGTCATGGGGGCCCCACAGGCATTCCGCATGTCATGGGGGCCCCAAATGCATGCCGCATGTAATGGGGGCCCCACGTGCATGCCGCATGTCTCAGGTACCCCAAATGCATGCAGCATGTTATGCAGGCCCCAAATGCATGCCGCATGTCATGGGGGCCCAAATGCATGACGCAGGTCATGGGGGCCCCATGCATGCCGCATGTAATGGGGCCCCCAAATTCATGCCGCATGTCAAAGGGGCAACACGTGCATGCCGCATGTCATGGGGCCCCGCAAATGCATGCCGCATGTCATGGAGGCGACAAATGCATGCCGCATGTCATAGGGGCCCCACATGCATGCCGCATGTCATGGGGGCCCAAATGCATGACGCATGTCATGGGGGCCCCACATGCATGCCGCATGTAATGGGGCCCCCAAATTCATGCCGCATGTCAAAGGGGCCCCACGTGCATGGCGCAAGTCATGGGGGCCCAACATGCATGCCGCATTTCATGGGGGCCCAAATGCTTGCCACATGTCATGGGTTCCATAAATGCAAGCCGCATGTCATTGGGGCCTCACATGCATGCTGCATATCATGGGGGCCCCACGTGCATGCCGCTTGTCATGGGGCTCCATGTGCATGCCGCATGTCATGGGGGCCCCGCATGCATGCCGCATGTCATGGGGGCCCCACGTGCATGCTGCATGTCATGGGGCCCCCCAAATGCATGCAGCATGTCTTGGGGCCCACAAATGCATGCCGCATGTCATAGGGGCCCCACATGCATGGCTTATTTCATGGGGGCCCCACATGCATGCCGCATGTCATGGGGGCCCCAAATGCGTGCCGCATATCATGGGGGCCACAAATGCATGCAGCATGTCATGGGGGCCCCACGTGCATGCCACATGTCTTGGGGCCCACAAATGCATACCGCATGTCATAGGGGCACCACATGCATGGCACATTTCTCGGGGGCCCTACATGCATGCCGCATGTCATGGGGGCCCCAAATGCATGCCTCAAGTCATGGGGGCCCCAAATGCATGCAGCATGTCATAGGTGCCCAACGTACATACTGCATGTCATTGGGGCCCCACGTGCTTGCCGCATGTCATGGGTGCCCCACGTGCATGCCTCATGTCATGGGGGCCACAAATGTATGCGGCATGTCATGGGGGCCCCACATGCATGCCGCATGTCATGGGGGCCCCACGTGCATGCCGCATGTCATGAGGGTCCCACATGCATGCCGCATGTCATGGGGGCCCCACATGCATGGCGCATGTCATGGGGGGCCCACATGCGTGCCGCATGTCATGTGGGCCCCACTTGCATGCAGCATGTAATGGGGGATCCAAATGCATGACGCATGTCATGGGGGTCCCACATGCATGCCGCATGTCATGAGGGTCCAAATGCATGCGGCATGTCATAGGGGCCCCACGTGCATAACACATGTCATGGGGCCCGCATATGCATGCCGCATGTCATGGGGGCCCCACATGCATGCCGCATGTCATGGGGGCCCCACATGTATGCCGCATGTCATGAGGGCCATAAATGCATGCCGCATGTCATGGGTGCGAAACGTGCATGTCGCATGTATTGGGGGCCCCAGCTGCATGCTGCATATCATGGGGCCCCACATGCATGCCACATGTCATGGGGGCCCCACATGCATGCCGCATTTCATGGGGGGCCCAAATGCATGCCTGATGTCATGGCTGCCCCAAATGCATGACTCATGTCATGGGGGTCCCACGTGCATGCCACATGTCATGGGGGATCCGAACTCATGTCGCATGTCATTGGGGCCCCAAGCATATGCCGCATGTCATGAGGGCCCCATGTGCATGCCACATGTAATGGGGGCCCCAAATGCATGCCGCATGTCTCGGGCACCCCAAATGCATGCAGCATGTTATGGGGGCCCCACGTGCATGCCACATGTCTCGGGCACCCCAAATGCATGGCGCATGTCATGGGGGCCCCACAGGCATTCCGCATGTCATGGGGGCCCCAAATGCATGCCGCATGTAATGGGGGCCCCACGTGCATGCCGCATGTCTCAGGTACCCCAAATGCATGCAGCATGTTATGCAGGCCCCAAATGCATGCCGCATGTCATGGGGGCCCAAATGCATGCCGCATGTCATGGGGGCCCAAATGCATGACGCATGTCATGGGGGCCCCACATGCAT
Source organism: Phyllobates terribilis (assembly GCF_046119375.1). NCBI lineage: Eukaryota > Metazoa > Chordata > Amphibia > Anura > Dendrobatidae > Phyllobates > Phyllobates terribilis. The sequence goes on from NW_027362764.1 coordinate 341,881,077, forward strand.
GCCGCATGTAATGGGGCCCCCAAATTCATGCCGCATGTCAAAGGGGCCCCACGTGCATGGCGCAAGTCATGGGGGCCCAACATGCATGCCGCATTTCATGGGGGCCCAAATGCTTGCCACATGTCATGGGTTCCATAAATGCAAGCCGCATGTCATTGGGGCCTCACATGCATGCTGCATATCATGGGGGCCCCACGTGCATGCCGCTTGTCATGGGGCTCCATGTGCATGCCGCATGTCATGGGGGCCCCGCATGCATGCTGCATGTCATGGGGGTCCCACATGCATGGTGCATTTCAAGGGGCCCCACATGCATGGCGCATGTCATGGTGCCCCACATGCATGCAGCATGTCATGGGGGCCCCAAATGCATGCCGCATGTCATGGGGGCCCTAAATGCATGTCGCATATCATGGGGGCCCCACGTGCATGCCGCATGTCATGGGGCCCCCAAATGCATGCAGCATGTCTTGGGGCCCACAAATGCATGCCGCATGTCATAGGGGCCCCACATGCATGGCTTATTTCATGGGGGCCCCACATGCATGCCGCATGTCATGGGGGCCCCAAATGCGTGCCGCATATCATGGGGGCCACAAATGCATGCAGCATGTCATGGGGGCCCCACGTGCATGCCACATGTCTTGGGGCCCACAAATGCATGCCGCATGTCATAGGGGCACCACATGCATGGCACATTTCTTGGGGGCCCTACATGCATGCCGCATGTCATGGGGGCCCCAAATGCATGCCTCAAGTCATGGGGGCCCCAAATGCATGCAGCATGTCATAGGGGCCCCAAATGCATGCAGCATGTCATAGGGGCCCCACATGCATGGTGCATGTCATGGGGGCCCCACTTGCATGCCTTAAGTCATGGGGGCCCCAAATGCATGCCGCATGTCATGGGGGCCATAAATACATGCCGCATGTCATGGGTGCCCAACGTACATACTGCATGTCATTGGGGCCCCACGTGCTTGCCGCATGTCATGGGTGCCCCACGTGCATGCCTCATGTCATGGGGGCCACAAATGTATGCGGCATGTCATGGGGGCCCCACATGCATGCCGCATGTCATGGGGGCCCCACGTGCATGCCGCATGTCATGGGGGTCCCACATGCATGCCGCATGTCATGGGGGCCCCACATGCATGGCGCATGTCATGGGGGGCCCACATGCGTGCCGCATGTAATGTGGGCCCCACTTGCATGCAGCATGTAATGGGGGATCCAAATGCATGACGCATGTCATGGGGGTCCCACATGCATGCCGCATGTCATGAGGGTCCAAATGCATGCCGCATGTCATGGGGGCCCCACATGCATGGCGCATGTCATGGGGGGCCCACATGCGTGCCGCATGTAATGTGGGCCCCACTTGCATGCAGCATGTCATAGGGGCCCCACGTGCATAACACATGTCATGGGGCCCGCATATGCATGCCGCATGTCATGGGGGCCCCACATGCATGCCGCATGTCATGGGGGCCCCACATGCATGCCGCATGTCATGAGGGACATAAATGCATGCCGCATGTCATGGGTGCCCAACGTGCATGTCGCATGTATTGGGGGCCCCAGCTGCATGCTGCATATCATGGGGCCCCACATGCATGCCACATGTCATGGGGGCCCCACATGCATGCCGCATTTCATGGGGGGCCCAAATGCATGCCTGATGTCATGGCTGCCCCAAATGCATGACTCATGTCATGGGGGTCCCACGTGCATGCCACATGTCATGGGGGATCCAAACTCATGTCGCATGTCATTGGGGCCCCAAGCATATGCCGCATGTCATGAAGGCCCCATGTGCATGCCACATGTAATGGGGGCCCCAAATGCATGCGGCATGTCATAGGGGCCCCACATGCATGCCGCATGTCTTGGGCACCCCAAATGCATGCAGCATGTTATGGGGGCCCCACGTGCATGCCGCATGTCTCGGGCACCCCAAATGCATGGCGCATGTCATGGGGGCCCCACAGGCATTCCGCATGTCATGGGGGCCCCACGTGCATGCCGCTTGTCATGGGGCTCCATGTTCATGCCGCATGTCATGGGGGCCCCAAATGCATGCATCAAGTCATGGGGGCCCCAAATGCATGCCGCATATCAGGGGGGGCCCCACGTGCATGCCGCATTTATTGGGGGCCCAAAAATCATGCCGCATGTCATAGGGGCCCCGCGTGCCTGGTGCATGTCATGGGTGCCCCACATGCATGCCGCATGTCTTGGGGCCCACAAATATATGCCGCATGTCATAGGGGCCCCGCAGGCATTCCACATGTCATGGGGGCCCCAAATGCATGCCGCATGTCATGAGGGCCCCACATGCATTCCACATGTCAAGGGGGCCTCACGTGCATTCCGCATGACATGGGGGCCCCAAATGCATGTTGCATGTCATGGGGGCCCCACGTGCATGCCGCGTGTCACAGGGGCCCCAAATGCATGACTCATGTCATGGGGGCCCCACGTGCATGCCGCATGTCATGGAGAATCCAAACTCATGCCGCATGTCATTGGGGCCCCAAGAGTATGCCGCATGTCATGGGGGCCCCATGTGCATGCCGCATGTAATGGGGGCCCCATGTGCATGCCGCATGTCATGGGGGCCCAAAATGCATGCCTCAAGTCATGGGGCCCCAAAAGCATGCCGCATATCATGGGGGCCCCACGTGCATGCCGCATGTATTGGGGGCCCCAAATGCATGCCGCATGTCATAGGGGCCCCACATGCATGGCTCATTTCATGGGGGCCCCACATGCATGCCTCATGTCATGGGGGCCCCAAATGCGTACCGCATATCATGGGGGCCACAAATGCATGCAGCATGTCATGGGGGCCCCACGTGCATGCCACATGTCTTGGGGCCCACAAATGCATGCCACATGTCATAGGGGTCCCACATGCATGGAACATTTCATGGGGGCCCTACATGCATGCCGCATGTCATGGGGGCCCCAAATGCATGCCTCAAGTCTTGGGGGCCCCAAATGCATGCAGCATGTCATAGGGGCCCCACATGCATGGTGCATGTCATGGGGGCCCCACATGCTTGCCTCAAGTCATGTGGGCCCCAAATGCATGCCGCATGTCATGGGGGCCATAAATGCATGCCGCATGTCATGGGTGCCCAACGTACATGCTGCATGTCATTGGGGCCCCACGTGCTTGTTGCATGTCATGGGGGCCCCACGTGCATGCCTCATGTCACGGTGCCACAAATGTATGCGGCATGTCATGGGGGCCCCACTTGCATGCAGCATGTAATGGGGGATCCAAATGCATAACGCATGTCATAGGGGCCCCACGTGCATAACACATGTCATGGGGCCCGCAAATGCATGCCACATGTCATGGGGGCCCCACATGCATGCCGCATGTCATGGGGACCCAAATGCATGCCACATGTCATGGGGGCCCAACGTGCATGCCGCATGTATTGGGGTCCCAAATTCATGCCGCATGTCATGGGGGCCCCACAGGCATTCCGCATGTCATGGGGGCCCCAAATGCATGCCGCATGTCATGGGGCCCCACGTGCATGCCGCATGTAATGGGGGCCCCAAATGCATGCCGCATGTCATAGTGGCCCCAAATGCATGCTGCATGTCATGAGAGCCCCACGTGCATGCCGCATGTCATGGGGCCCCCAAATGCATGCCGCATGTCATGGGGGCCCAACAGGCATGCCGCATGTCATTGGGGCCCCAAATGCATGCCGCATGTCTCAGGTACCCCAAATGCATGCAGCATGTTATGCAGGCCCCAAATGCATGCCACATGTCATGGGGGCCCAAATGCATGCCGCATGTCATTGGGGCCCCAAGCGTATGCCGCGTGTCACGGGTGCCCCATGTGCATGCCGCATGTAATGGGGGCCCCAAATGCATGCGGCATGTCATAGGGGCCCCACATGCATGCCGCATCTCTCAGGTACACCAAATGCATGCAGCATGTTATGCAGGCCCCAAATGCATGCCGCATGTCATGGGGGCCCAAATGCATGCCGCATGTCATGGGGACCCAAATGCATGCCACATGTCATGGGGGCCTCAAATTCATGCCGCATGTCATGAGGGCCCCGCATGCATGCCGCATGTCATGGGTGCCCCGCAGGCATTCCGCATGTCATGGGGGCCCGCAAATGCATGCCACATGTCATGGGGGCCCCACATGCATGCCGCATGTCATGGGGGCCCAAATGCATGCCACATGTCATGGGGGCCCAACGTGCATGCCGCATGTATTGGGGCCCCAAATTCATGCCGCATGTCATGGGGGCCCCACAGGCATTCCGCATGTCATGTGGGCCCCAAATGCATGCCGCATGTCATGGGGGCCCCAAATGCATGCCTCAAGTCTTGGGGGCCCCAAATGCATGCAGCATGTCATAGGGGCCCCACATGCATGGTGCATGTCATGGGGGCCCCACATGCTTGCCTCAAGTCATGTGGGCCCCAAATGCATGCCGCATGTCATGGGGGCCATAAATGCATGCCGCATGTCATGGGTGCCCAACGTACATGCTGCATGTCATTGGGGCCCCACGTGCTTGTTGCATGTCATGGGGGCCCCACGTGCATGCCTCATGTCACGGTGCCACAAATGTATGCGGCATGTCATGGGGGCCCCACTTGCATGCAGCATGTAATGGGGGATCCAAATGCATAACGCATGTCATAGGGGCCCCACGTGCATAACACATGTCATGGGGCCCGCAAATGCATGCCACATGTCATGGGGGCCCCACATGCATGCCGCATGTCATGGGGACCCAAATGCATGCCACATGTCATGGGGGCCCAACGTGCATGCCGCATGTATTGGGGTCCCAAATTCATGCCGCATGTCATGGGGGCCCCACAGGCATTCCGCATGTCATGGGGGCCCCAAATGCATGCCGCATGTCATGGGGCCCCACGTGCATGCCGCATGTAATGGGGGCCCCAAATGCATGCCGCATGTCATAGTGGCCCCAAATGCATGCTGCATGTCATGAGAGCCCCACGTGCATGCCGCATGTCATGGGGCCCCCAAATGCATGCCGCATGTCATGGGGGCCCAACAGGCATGCCGCATGTCATTGGGGCCCCAAATGCATGCCGCATGTCTCAGGTACCCCAAATGCATGCAGCATGTTATGCAGGCCCCAAATGCATGCCACATGTCATGGGGGCCCAAATGCATGCCGCATGTCATTGGGGCCCCAAGCGTATGCCGCGTGTCACGGGTGCCCCATGTGCATGCCGCATGTAATGGGGGCCCCAAATGCATGCGGCATGTCATAGGGGCCCCACATGCATGCCGCATCTCTCAGGTACACCAAATGCATGCAGCATGTTATGCAGGCCCCAAATGCATGCCGCATGTCATGGGGGCCCAAATGCATGCCGCATGTCATGGGGACCCAAATGCATGCCACATGTCATGGGGGCCTCAAATTCATGCCGCATGTCATGAGGGCCCCGCATGCATGCCGCATGTCATGGGTGCCCCGCAGGCATTCCGCATGTCATGGGGGCCCGCAAATGCATGCCACATGTCATGGGGGCCCCACATGCATGCCGCATGTCATGGGGGCCCAAATGCATGCCACATGTCATGGGGGCCCAACGTGCATGCCGCATGTATTGGGGCCCCAAATTCATGCCGCATGTCATGGGGGCCCCACAGGCATTCCGCATGTCATGTGGGCCCCAAATGCATGCCGCATGTCATGGGGGCCCCACGTGCATGCCGCATGTAATGGGGGCCCCAAATGCATGCCACATGTCATAGTGGCCCCAAATGCATGCTGCATGTCATGAGGGCCCCAAATGCATGCCTCAAGTCATGGGGGCCCCAAATGCATGCCGCATGTCATGGGGGCCATAAATACATGCCGCATGTCATGGGTGCCCAACGTACATACTGCATGTCATTGGGGCCCCACGTGCTTGCCGCATGTCATGGGTGCCCCACGTGCATGCCTCTTGTCATGGGGCCACAAATGTATGCGGCATGTCATGGGGGCCCCACATGCATGCCGCATGTCATGGGGGCCCCACGTGCATGCCGCATGTCATGGGGGTCCCACATGCATGCCGCATGTAATGGGGGCCCCAAATGCATGCGGCATGTCATAGGGGCCCCACATGCATGCCGCATCTCTCAGGTACCCCAAATGCATGCAGCATGTTATGCAGGCCCCAAATGCATGCCGCATGTCATGGGGGTCCAAATGCATGCCGCATGTCATGGGACCCACATTCATGCCGCATGTCATGGGGGCCCCCAATGCATGCCACATGTCAAGGGGACCCAAATGCATGCCACATGTCATGGGGGCCTTAAATTCATGCCGCATGTCATGAGGGCCCCGCATGCATGCCGCATGTCATGGGGGCCCCGCAGGCATTCCGCATGTCATGGGGGCCCCAAATGCATGCTGCATGTCATGGGGGCCCCACGTGCATCCGTCATGTAATGGGGGATTCAAATGCATGCTGCATGTCATGGGGGCCCCACGTGCATGCCGCATGTCATTGGGGCCCCACGTGCATGCCGCATGTCATAGGGGCACCACGTACATGGCGCATGTCATGGGTGCCCCACATGCATGCCGCATGTCTTGGGGCCCACAAATGCATGCCGCATGTCATAGGGGCCCCACGTGCATGCCACATGTCTTGGGGCCTACAAATGCATGCCGCATGTCATAGGGGCACCACGTACAATGCGCATGTCATGGGTGCCCCACATGCATGCCGCATGTCATCGGGGCCCCATTTGCATGCCGCATGTCATAGGGGCCCCACATGCATGGCGCATGTCATGGTGCCCCACATGCATGCAGCATGTCATGGGGGCCCCAAATGCATGCCGCATGTCATGGGGGCCCTAAATGCATGTCGCATATCATGGGGGCCCCACGTGCATGCCGCATGTCATGGGGCCCCCCAAATGCATGCAGCATGTCTTGGGGCCCACAAATGCATGCCGCATGTCATAGGGGCCCCACATGCATGGCTTATTTCATGGGGGCCCCACATGCATACCGCATGTCATGGGGGCCCCAAATGCATGCCACATATCATGGGGGCCACAAATGCATGCAGCATGTCATGGGGGCCCCACGTGCATGCCACATGTCTTGGGGCCCACAAATGCATGCTGCATGTCATAGGGGCACCACATGCATGGCACATTTCTTGGGGGCCCTACATGCATGCCGCATGTCATGGGGGCCCCAAATCCATGCCTCAAGTCATGGGGGCCCCAAATGCATGCAGCATGTCATAGGGGCCCCAAATGCATGCAGCATGTCATAGGGGCCCCACATGCATGGTGCATGTCATGGGGGCCCCACTTGCATGCCTCAAGTCATGGGGGCCCCAAATGAATGCCGCATGTCATGGGGGCCATAAATACATGCCGCATGTCATGGGTGCCCTACGTACATACTGCATGTCATTGGGGCCCCACGTGCTTGCCGCATGTCATGGGGCCCCACATGCATGGCGCATGTCATGGGGGGCCCACATGCGTGCCGCATGTCATGTGGGCCCCACTTGCATGCAGCATGTAATGGGGGATCCAAATGCATGACGCATGTCATGGGGGTCCCACATGCATGCCGCATGTCATGAGGGTCCAAATGCATGCGGCATGTCATAGGGGCCCCACGTGCATAACACATGTCATGGGGCCCGCATATGCATGCCGCATGTCATGGGGGCCCCACATGCATGCCGCATGTCATGGGGGCCCCACATGCATGCCGCATGTCATGGGGGCCCCACATGCATGCCGCATGTCATGGGGGCCCCACATGCATGCCGCATGCCATGAGGGCCATAAATGCATGCCGCATGTCATGGGTGCCCAACGTGCATGTCGCATGTATTGGGGGCCCCAGCTGCATGCCGCATATCATGGGGCCCCACATGCATGCCACATGTCATGGGGGCCCCACATGCATGCCGCATTTCATGGGGGGCCCAACTGCATGCCTGATGTCATGGCTGCCCCAAATGCATGACTCATGTCATGGGGGTCCCACGTGCATGCCACATGTCATGGGGGATCCAAACTCATGTCGCATGTCATTGGGGCCCCAAGCATATGCCGCATGTCATGAGGGCCCCATGTGCATGCCACATGTAATGGGGGCCCCAAATGCATGCGGCATGTCATAGGGGCCCCACGTGCATGCCGCATGTCTCGGGCACCCCAAATGCATGCAGCCTGTTATGGGGGCCCCACGTGCATGCCGCATGTCTCGGGCACCCCAAATGCATGGCGCATGTCATGGGGGCCCCACAGGCATTCCGCATGTCATGGGGGCCCCACGTGCATGCCGCTTGTCATGGGGCTCCATGTTCATGCCGCATGTCATGGGGGCCCCAAATGCATGCCTCAAGTCATGGGGGCCCCACAGGCATTCCGCATATCATGGGGGCCTCACGTGCATGCCGCATTTATTGGGGGCCCCAAATTCATGCCACATGTCATAGGGGCCCCGCGTGCCTGGTGCATGTCATGGGTGCCCCACATGCATGCCGCATGTCTTGGGGCCCACAAATGCATGCCGCATGTCATAGGGGCCCCGCAGGCATTCCACATGTCATGGGGGCCCCAAATGCATGCCGCATGTCATGAGGGCCCCACATGCATTCCACATGTCAAGGGGGCCTCACGTGCATTCCGCATGACATGGGGGCCCCAAATGCATGTTGCATGTCATGGGGGCCCCACGTGCATGCCGCGTGTCACAGTGGCCAGAAATGCATGACTCATGTCATGGGGGCCCCACGTGCATGCCGCATGTCATGGAGAATCCAAACTCATGCCGCATGTCATTGGGGCCCCAAGAGTATGCCGCATGTCATGGGGGCCCCATGTGCATGCCGCATGTAATGGGGGCCCCATGTGCATGCCGCATGTCATGGGGGCCCAAAATGCATGTCTCAAGTCATGGGGCCCCAAAAGCATGCCGCATATCATGGGGGCCCCACGTGCATGCCGCATGTATTGGGGGCCCCAAATGCATGCCGCATGTCATAGGGGCCCCACATGCATGGCTCATTTCATGGGGGCCCCACATGCATGCCTCATATCATGGGGGCCCCAAATGCGTACCGCATATCATGGGGGCCACAAATGCATGCAGCATGTCATGGGGGCCCCACGTGCATGCCACATGTCTTGGGGCCCACAAATGCATGCCACATGTCATAGGGGTCCCACATGCATGGAACATTTCATGGGGGCCCTACATGCATGCCGCATGTCATGGGGGCCCCAAATGCATGCCTCAAGTCTTGGGGGCCCCAAATGCATGCAGCATGTCATAGGGGCCCCACATGCATGGTGCATGTCATGGGGGCCCCACATGCTTGCCTCAAGTCATGGGGGCCCCAAATGCATGCCGCATGTCATGGGGGCCATAAATGCATGCCGTATGTCATGGGTGCCCAACGTACATGCTGCATGTCATTGGGGCCCCACGTGCTTGTTGCATGTCATGGGGGCCCCACGTGCATGCCTCATGTCACGGTGCCACAAATGTATGCGGCATGTCATGGGGGCCCCACTTGCATGCAGCATGTAATGGGGGATCCAAATGCATAACGCATGTCATAGGGGCCCCACGTGCATAACACATGTCATGGGGCCCGCAAATGCATGCCACATGTCATGGGGACCCAAATGCATGCCACATGTCATGGGGGCCCAACGTGCATGCCGCATGTATTGGGGCCCCAAATTCATGCCGCATGTCATGGGGGCCCCACAGGCATTCCGCATGTCATGGGGGCCCCAAATGCATGCCGCATGTCATGGGGCCCCACGTGCATGCCGCATGTAATGGGGGCCCCAAATGCATGCCGCATGTCATAGTGGCCCCAAATGCATGCTGCATGTCATGAGGGCCCCACGTGCATGCCGCATGTCATGGGGCCCCCAAATGCATGCCGCATGTCATGGGGGCCCAACAGGCATGCCGCATGTCATTGGGGCCCCAAATGCATGCCGCATGTCTCAGTTACCCCAAATGCATGCAGCATGTTATGCAGGCCCCAAATGCATGCCACATGTCATGGGGGCCCAAATGCATGCCGCATGTCATTGGGGCCCCAAGCGTATGCCGCGTGTCACGGGTGCCCCATGTGCATGCCGCATGTAATGGGGGCCCCAAATGCATGCGGCATGTCATAGGGGCCCCACATGCATGCCGCATCTCTCAGGTACCCCAAATGCATGCAGCATGTTATGCAGGCCCCAAATGCATGCCGCATGTCATGGGGGTCCAAATGCATGCCGCATGTCATGGGACCCACATTCATGACGCATGTCATGGGGGCCCCCAATGCATGCCACATGTCAAGGGGACCCAAATGCATACCACATGTCATGGGGGCCTTAAATTCATGCCGCATGTCATGAGGGCCCCGCATGCATGCCGCATGTCATGGGGGCCCCGCAGGCATTCCGCATGTCATGGGGGCCCCAAATGCATGCTGCATGTCATGGGGGCCCCACGTGCATCCGTCATGTAATGGGGGATTCAAATGCATGCTGCATGTCATGGGGGCCCCACGTGCATGCCGCATGTCATTGGGGCCCCACGTGCATGCCGCATGTCATAGGGGCACCACGTACATGGCGCATGTCATGGGTGCCCCACATGCATGCCGCATGTCTTGGGGCCCACAAATGCATGCCGCATGTCATAGGGGCCCCACGTGCATGCCACATGTCTTGGGGCCTACAAATGCATGCCGCATGTCATAGGGGCACCACGTACAATGCGCATGTCATGGGTGCCCCACATGCATGCCGCATGTCATCGGGGCCCCATTTGCATGCCGCATGTCATAGGGGCCCCACATGCATGGCGCATGTCATGGTGCCCCACATGCATGCAGCATGTCATGGGGGCCCCAAATGCATGCCACATGTCATGGGGGCCCTAAATGCATGTCGCATATCATGGGGGCCCCACGTGCATGCCGCATGTCATGGGGCCCCCCAAATGCATGCAGCATGTCTTGGGGCCCACAAATGCATGCCGCATGTCATAGGGGCCCCACATGCATGGCTTATTTCATGGGGGCCCCACATGCATACCGCATGTCATGGGGGCCCCAAATGCATGCCGCATATCATGGGGGCCACAAATGCATGCAGCATGTCATGGGGGCCCCACGTGCATGCCACATGTCTTGGGGCCCACAAATGCATGCTGCATGTCATAGGGGCACCACATGCATGGCACATTTCTTGGGGGCCCTACATGCATGCCGCATGTCATGGGGGCCCCAAATCCATGCCTCAAGTCATGGGGCCCCAAATGCATGCAGCATGTCATAGGGGCCCCAAATGCATGCAGCATGTCATAGGGGCCCCACATGCATGGTGCATGTCATGGGGGCCCCACTTGCATGCCTCAAGTCATGGGGGCCCCAAATGCATGCCGCATGTCATGGGGGCCATAAATACATGCCGCATGTCATGGGTGCCCTACGTACAAACTGCATGTCATTGGGGCCCCACGTGCTTGCCGCATGTCATGGGTGCCCCACGTGCATGCCTCATGTCATGGGGGACACAAATGTATGCGGCATGTCATGGGGGCCCCACATGCATGCCGCATGTCATGGGGGCCCCACGTGCATGCCGCATGTCATGGGGGTCCCACATGCATGCCGCATGTCATGGGGCCCCACATGCATGGCGCATGTCATGGGGGGCCCACATGCGTGCCGCATGTCATGTGGGCCCCACTTGCATGCAGCATGTAATGGGGGATCCAAATGCATGACGCATGTCATGGGGGTCCCACATGCATGCCGCATGTCATGAGGGTCCAAATGCATGCGGCATGTCATAGGGGCCCCACGTGCATAACACATGTCATGGGGCCCGCATATGCATGCCGCATGTCATGGGGGCCCCACATGCATGCCGCATGTCATGGGGGCCCCACATGCATGCCGTAGTTCATGGGGGCCCCACATGCATGCCGCATGCCATGAGGGCCATAAATGCATGCCGCATGTCATGGGTGCCCAACGTGCATGTCGCATATATTGGGGGCCCCAGCTGCATGCCGCATATCATGGGGCCCCACATGCATGCCACATGTCATGGGGGCCCCACATGCATGCCGCATTTCATGGGGGGCCCAACTGCATGCCTGATGTCATGGCTGCCCCAAATGCATGACTCATGTCATGGGGGTCCCACGTGCATGCCACATGTCATGGGGGATCCAAACTCATGTCGCATGTCATTGGGGCCCCAAGCATATGCCGCATGTCATGAGGGCCCCATGTGCATGCCACATGTAATGGGGGCCCCAAATGCATGCGGCATGTCATAGGGGCCCCACGTGCATGCCGCATGTCTCGGGCACCCCAAATGCATGCAGCCTGTTATGGGGGCCCCACGTGCATGCCGCATGTCTCGGGCACCCCAAATGCATGGCGCATGTCATGGGGGCCCCACAGGCATTCCGCATGTCATGGGGGCCCCACGTGCATGCCGCTTGTCATGGGGCTCCATGTTCATGCCGCATGTCATGGGGGCCCCAAATGCATGCCTCAAGTCATGGGGGCCCCACAGGCATTCCGCATATCATGGGGGCCTCACGTGCATGCCGCATTTATTGGGGGCCCCAAATTCATGCCACATGTCATAGGGGCCCCGCGTGCCTGGTGCATGTCATGGGTGCCCCACATGCATGCCGCATGTCTTGGGGCCCACAAATGCATGCCGCATGTCATAGGGGCCCCGCAGGCATTCCACATGTCATGGGGGCCCCAAATGCATGCCGCATGTCATGAGGGCCCCACATGCATTCCACATGTCAAGGGGGCCTCACGTGCATTCCGCATGACATGGGGGCCCCAAATGCATATTGCATGTCATGGGGGCCCCACGTGCATGCCGCGTGTCACAGTGGCCAGAAATGCATGACTCATGTCATGGGGGCCCCACGTGCATGCCGCATGTCATGGAGAATCCAAACTCATGCCGCATGTCATTGGGGCCCCAAGAGTATGCCGCATGTCATGGGGGCCCCATGTGCATGCCGCATGTAATGGGGGCCCCATGTGCATGCCGCATGTCATGGGGGCCCAAAATGCATGTCTCAAGTCATGGGGCCCCAAAAGCATGCCGCATATCATGGGGGCCCCACGTGCATGCCGCATGTATTGGGGGCCCCAAATGCATGCCGCATGTCATAGGGGCCCCACATGCATGGCTCATTTCATGGGGGCCCCACATGCATGCCTCATGTCATGGGGGCCCCAAATGCGTACCGCATATCATGGGGGCCACAAATGCATGCAGCATGTCATGGGGGCCCCACGTGCATGCCACATGTCTTGGGGCCCACAAATGCATGCCACATGTCATAGGGGTCCCACATGCATGGAACATTTCATGGGGGCCCTACATGCATGCCGCATGTCATGGGGGCCCCAAATGCATGCCTCAAGTCTTGGGGGCCCCAAATGCATGCATCATGTCATAGGGGCCCCACATGCATGGTGCATGTCATGGGGGCCCCACATGCTTGCCTCAAGTCATGGGGGCCCCAAATGCATGCCGCATGTCATGGGGGCCATAAATGCATGCCGTATGTCATGGGTGCCCAACGTACATGCTGCATGTCATTGGGGCCCCACGTGCTTGTTGCATGTCATGGGGGCCCCACGTGCATGCCTCATGTCACGGTGCCACAAATGTATGCGGCATGTCATGGGGGCCCCACTTGCATGCAGCATGTAATGGGGGATCCAAATGCATAACGCATGTCATAGGGGCCCCACGTGCATAACACATGTCATGGGGCCCGCAAATGCATGCCACATGTCATGGGGACCCAAATGCATGCCACATGTCATGGGGGCCCAACGTGCATGCCGCATGTATTGGGGCCCCAAATTCATGCCGCATGTCATGGGGGCCCCACAGACATTCCGCATGTCATGGGGGCCCCAAATGCATGCCGCATGTCATGGGGCCCCACGTGCATGCCGCATGTAATGGGGGCCCCAAATGCATGCCGCATGTCATAGTGGCCCCAAATGCATGCTGCATGTCATGAGGGCCCCACGTGCATGCCGCATGTCATGGGGCCCCCAAATGCATGCCGCATGTCATGGGGGCCCAACAGGCATGCCGCATGTCATTGGGGCCCCAAATGCATGCCGCATGTCTCAGGTACCCCAAATGCATGCAGCATGTTATGCAGGCCCCAAATGCATGCCACATGTCATGGGGGCCCAAATGCATGCCGCATGTCATTGGGGCCCCAAGCGTATGCCGCGTGTCACGGGTGCCCCATGTGCATGCCGCATGTAATGGGGGCCCCAAATGCATGCGGCATGTCATAGGGGCCCACATGCATGCCGCATCTCTCAGGTACCCCAAATGCATGCAGCATGTTATGCAGGCCCCAAATGCATGCCGCATGTCATGGGGGCCCACATGCATGCCGCATGTCATGGGACCCACATTCATGCCGCATGTCATGGGGGCCCCCAATGCATGCCACATGTCATGGGGACCCAAATGCATGCCACATGTCATGGGGGCCTCAAATTCATGCCGCATGTCATAGTGGCCCCAAATGCATGCTGCATGTCATGAGGGCCCGCAAATGCATGCCACATGTCATGGGGGCCCCACATGCATGCCACATGTCATGGGGGCCCAAATGCATGCCACATGTCATGGGGGCCCAACGTGCATGCCGCATGTATTGGGGCCCCAAATTCATGCCGCATGTCATGGGGGCCCCACAGGCATTCTGCATGTTATGCAGGCCCCAAATGCATGCCGCATGTCATGGGGCCCCAAATGCATGCCGCATGTCATGGGGGCTCCACGTGCATGCCGCATGTAATGGGGCCCCCAAATTCATGCGGCATGTCAAAGGGGCCCCGCGTGCATGCCGCATGTCACGGGGGCCCCAAATGCATGACTCATGTCATGGGGGCCCCACCTGCATGCCGCATGTCATGGGGGACCCAAACGCATGCCGCATGTCATTGGGGCCCCAAGCGTATGCCGCGTGTCACGGGTGCCCCATGTGCATGCCGCATGTAATGGGGGCCCCAAATGCATGCGGCATGTCATAGGGGCCCCACATGCATGCCGCATCTCTCAGGTACCCCAAATGCATGCAGCATGTTATGCAGGCCCCAAATGCATGCCGCATGTCATGGGGGCCCAAATGCATGCCGCATGTCATGGGACCCACATTCATGCCGCATGTCATGGGGGCCCCCAATGCATGCCACATGTCAAGGGGACCCAAATGCATGCCACATGTCATGGGGGCCTCAAATTCATGTCGCATGTCATGAGGGCCCCGCATGCATGCCGCATGTCATGGGGGACCCGCAGGCATTCCGCATGTCATGGGGGCCCCAAATGCATGCCGCATGTCATGGGGGCCCCACGTGCATCCGTCATGTAATGGGGGATTCAAATGCATGCTGCATGTCATGGGGGCCCCACGTGCATGCCACATGTCATTGGGGCCCCACGTGCATGCCGCATGTCATTGGGGCCCCAAATGCATGCCGCATGTCTCAGGTACCCCAAATGCATGCAGCATGTTATGCAGGCCCCAAATGCATGCCGCATGTCATGGGGCCCCAAATGCATGCCGCATGTCATGGGGGCTCCACGTGCATGCCTCATGTAATGGGGCCCCCAAATTCATGCGGCATGTCAAAGGGGCCCCACGTGCATGCCACATGTCATTGGGGCCCCACGTGCATGCCGCATGTCATTGGGGCCCCAAATGCATGCCGCATGTCTCAGGTACCCCAAATGCATGCAGCATGTTATGCAGGCCCCAAATGCATGCCGCATGTCATTGGGCCCCAAATGCATGCCGCATGTCATGGGGGCTCCACGTGCATGCCGCATGTAATGGGGCCCCCAAATTCATGCGGCATGTCAAAGGGGCCCCGCGTGCATGCCGCATGTCACGGGGGCCCCAAATGCATGACTCATGTCATGGGGGCCCCACCTGCATGCCGCATGTCATGGGGGACCCAAACGCATGCCGCATGTCATTGGGGCCCCAAGCGTATGCCGCGTGTCACGGGTGCCCCATGTGCATGCCGCATGTAATGGGGGCCCCAAATGCATGCGGCATGTCATAGGGGCCCCACATGCATGCCGCATCTCTCAGGTACCCCAAATGCATGCAGCATGTTATGCAGGCCCCAAATGCATGCCGCATGTCATGGGGGCCCAAATGCATGCCGCATGTCATGGGACCCACATTCATGCCGCATGTCATGGGGGCCCCCAATGCATGCCACATGTCAAGGGGACCCAAATGCATGCCACATGTCATGGGGGCCTCAAATTCATGTCGCATGTCATGAGGGCCCCGCATGCATGCCGCATGTCATGGGGGACCCGCAGGCATTCCGCATGTCATGGGGGCCCCAAATGCATGCCGCATGTCATGGGGGCCCCACGTGCATCCGTCATGTAATGGGGGATTCAAATGCATGCTGCATGTCATGGGGGCCCCACGTGCATGCCACATGTCATTGGGGCCCCACGTGCATGCCGCATGTCATTGGGGCCCCAAATGCATGCCGCATGTCTCAGGTACCCCAAATGCATGCAGCATGTTATGCAGGCCCCAAATGCATGCCGCATGTCATGGGGCCCCAAATGCATGCCGCATGTCATGGGGGCTCCACGTGCATGCCTCATGTAATGGGGCCCCCAAATTCATGCGGCATGTCAAAGGGGCCCCACGTGCATGCCACATGTCATTGGGGCCCCACATGCATGCCGCATGTCATTGGGGCCCCAAATGCATGCCGCATGTCTCAGGTACCCCAAATGCATGCAGCATGTTATGCAGGCCCCAAATGCATGCCGCATGTCATGGGGCCCCAAATGCATGCCGCATGTCATGGGGGCTCCACGTGCATGCCTCATGTAATGGGGCCCCCAAATTCATGCGGCATGTCAAAGGGGCCCCGCGTGCATGCCGCATGTCACGGGGGCCCCAAATGCATGACTCATGTCATGGGGGCCCCACCTGCATGCCGCATGTCATGTGGGACCCAAACGCATGCCGCATGTCATTGGGGCCCCAAGCGTATGCCGCGTGTCACGGGTGCCCCATGTGCATGCCGCATGTAATGGGGGCCCCAAATGCATGCGGCATGTCATAGGGGCCCCACATGCATGCCGCATCTCTCAGGTACCCCAAATGCATGCAGCATGTTATGCAGGCCCCAAATGCATGCCGCATGTCATGGGGGCCCAAATGCATGCCGCATGTCATGGGACCCACATTCATGCCGCATGTCATGGGGGCCCCCAATGCATGCCACATGTCAAGGGGACCCAAATGCATGCCACATGTCATGGGGGCCTCAAATTCATGTCGCATGTCATGAGGGCCCCGCATGCATGCCGCATGTCATGGGGGCCCCGCAGGCATTCCGCATGTCATGGGGGCCCCAAATGCATGCCGCATGTCATGGGGGCCCCACGTGCATCCGTCATGTAATGGGGGATTCAAATGCATGCTGCATGTCATGGGGGCCCCACGTGCATGCCACATGTCATTGGGGCCCCACGTGCATGCCGCATGTCATAGGGGCACCACGTACATGGCGCATGTCATGGGTGCCCCACATGCATGCCGCATGTCTTGGGGCCCACAAATGCATGCCGCATGTCATAGGGGCCCCACGTGCATGCCACATGTCTTGGGGCCTACAAATGCATGCCGCATGTCATAGGTGCCAAACATGCATGGCACATTTCATGGGGGCCCTACATGCATGCCGCATGTCATGGGGGCCCCACGTGCATTCTTCATGTCATTGGGGCCCCACGTGCATGCCGCATGTCATAGGGGCACCACGTACAATGCGCATGTCATGGGTGCCCCACATGCATGCCGCATGTCATAGGGGCCCCACATGCATGGCGCATGTCATGGTGCCCCACATGCATGCAGCATGTCATGGGGGCCCCAAATGCATGCCGCATGTCATGGGGGCCCTAAATGCATGTCGCATATCATGGGGGCCCCACGTGCATGCCGCATGTCATGGGGCCCTCCAAATGCATGCAGCATGTCTTGGGGCCCACAAATGCATGCCGCATGTCATAGGGGCCCCACATGCATGGCTTATTTCATGGGGGCCCCACATGCATGCCGCATGTCATGGGGGCCCCAAATGCGTGCCGCATATCATGGGGGCCACAAATGCACGCAGCATGTCATGGGGGCCCCACGTGCATGCCACATGTCTTGGGGCCCACAAATGCATACCGCATGTCATAGGGGCACCACATGCATGGCACATTTCTTGGGGGCCCTACATGCATGCCGCATGTCATGGGGGCCCCAAATGCATGCCTCAAGTCATGGGGGCCCCAAATGCATGCAGCATGTCATAGGTGCCCAACGTACATACTGCATGTCATTGGGGCCCCACGTGCTTGCCGCATGTCATGGGTGCCCCACGTGCATGCCTCATGTCATGGGGGCCACAAATGTATGCGGCATGTCATGGGGGCCCCACGTGCATGCCGCATGTCATGGGGGTCCCACATGCATGCCGCATGTCATGGGGGCCCCACATGCATGGCGCATGTCATGGGGGGCCCACATGCGTGCCGCATGTCATGTGGGCCCCACTTGCATGCAGCATGTAATGGGGGATCCAAATGCATGACGCATGTCATGGGGGTCCCACATGCATGCCGCATGTCATGAGGGTCCAAATGCATGCGGCATGTCATAGGGGCCCCACGTGCATAACACATGTCATGGGGCCCGCATATGCATGCCGCATGTCATGGGGGCCCCACATGCATGCCGCATGTCATGGGGGCCCCACATGTATGCCGCATGTCATGAGGGCCATAAATGCATGCCGCATGTCATGGGTGCGAAACGTGCATGTCGCATGTATTGGGGGCCCCAGCTGCATGCTGCATATCATGGGGCCCCACATGCATGCCACATGTCATGGGGGCCCCACATGCATGCCGCATTTCATGGGGGGCCCAAATGCATGCCTGATGTCATGGCTGCCCCAAATGCATGACTCATGTCATGGGGGTCCCACGTGCATGCCACATGTCATGGGGGATCCGAACTCATGTTGCTTGTCATTGGGGCCCCAAGCATATGCCGCATGTCATGAGGGCCCCATGTGCATGCCACATGTAATGGGGGCCCCAAATGCATGCCGCATGTCTCGGGCACCCCAAATGCATGCAGCATGTTATGGGGGCCCCACGTGCATGCCACATGTCTCGGGCACCCCAAATGCATGGCGCATGTCATGGGGGCCCCACAGGCATTCCGCATGTCATGGGGGCCCCAAATGCATGCCGCATGTAATGGGGGCCCCACGTGCATGCCGCATGTCTCAGGTACCCCAAATGCATGCAGCATGTTATGCAGGCCCCAAATGCATGCCGCATGTCATGGGGGCCCAAATGCATGACGCAGGTCATGGGGGCCCCATGCATGCCGCATGTAATGGGGCCCCCAAATTCATGCCGCATGTCAAAGGGGCAACACGTGCATGCCGCATGTCATGGGGCCCCGCAAATGCATGCCGCATGTCATGGAGGCGACAAATGCATGCCGCATGTCATAGGGGCCCCACATGCATGCCGCATGTCATGGGGGCCCAAATGCATGACGCATGTCATGGGGGCCCCACATGCATGCCGCATGTAATGGGGCCCCCAAATTCATGCCGCATGTCAAAGGGGCCCCACGTGCATGGCGCAAGTCATGGGGGCCCAACATGCATGCCGCATTTCATGGGGGCCCAAATGCTTGCCACATGTCATGGGTTCCATAAATGCAAGCCGCATGTCATTGGGGCCTCACATGCATGCTGCATATCATGGGGGCCCCACGTGCATGCCGCTTGTCATGGGGCTCCATGTGCATGCCGCATGTCATGGGGGCCCCGCATGCATGCCGCATGTCATGGGGGCCCCACGTGCATGCTGCATGTCATGGGGCCCCCCAAATGCATGCAGCATGTCTTGGGGCCCACAAATGCATGCCGCATGTCATAGGGGCCCCACATGCATGGCTTATTTCATGGGGGCCCCACATGCATGCCGCATGTCATGGGGGCCCCAAATGCGTGCCGCATATCATGGGGGCCACAAATGCATGCAGCATGTCATGGGGGCCCCACGTGCATGCCACATGTCTTGGGGCCCACAAATGCATACCGCATGTCATAGGGGCACCACATGCATGGCACATTTCTCGGGGGCCCTACATGCATGCCGCATGTCATGGGGGCCCCAAATGCATGCCTCAAGTCATGGGGGCCCCAAATGCATGCAGCATGTCATAGGTGCCTAACGTACATACTGCATGTCATTGGGGCCCCACGTGCTTGCCGCATGTCATGGGTGCCCCACGTGCATGCCTCATGTCATGGGGGCCACAAATGTATGCGGCATGTCATGGGGGCCCCACATGCATGCCGCATGTCATGGGGGCCCCACGTGCATGCCGCATGTCATGAGGGTCCCACATGCATGCCGCATGTCATGGGGGCCCCACATGCATGGCGCATGTCATGGGGGGCCCACATGCGTGCCGCATGTCATGTGGGCCCCACTTGCATGCAGCATGTAATGGGGGATCCAAATGCATGACGCATGTCATGGGGGTCCCACATGCATGCCGCATGTCATGAGGGTCCAAATGCATGCGGCATGTCATAGGGGCCCCACGTGCATAACACATGTCATGGGGCCCGCATATGCATGCCGCATGTCATGGGGGCCCCACATGCATGCCGCATGTCATGGGGGCCCCACATGTATGCCGCATGTCATGAGGGCCATAAATGCATGCCGCATGTCATGGGTGCGAAACGTGCATGTCGCATGTATTGGGGGCCCCAGCTGCATGCTGCATATCATGGGGCCCCACATGCATGCCACATGTCATGGGGGCCCCACATGCATGCCGCATTTCATGGGGGGCCCAAATGCATGCCTGATGTCATGGCTGCCCCAAATGCATGACTCATGTCATGGGGGTCCCACGTGCATGCCACATGTCATGGGGGATCCGAACTCATGTCGCATGTCATTGGGGCCCCAAGCATATGCCGCATGTCATGAGGGCCCCATGTGCATGCCACATGTAATGGGGGCCCCAAATGCATGCCGCATGTCTCGGGCACCCCAAATGCATGCAGCATGTTATGGGGGCCCCACGTGCATGCCACATGTCTCGGGCACCCCAAATGCATGGCGCATGTCATGGGGGCCCCACAGGCATTCCGCATGTCATGGGGGCCCCAAATGCATGCCGCATGTAATGGGGGCCCCACGTGCATGCCGCATGTCTCAGGTACCCCAAATGCATGCAGCATGTTATGCAGGCCCCAAATGCATGCCGCATGTCATGGGGGCCCAAATGCATGCCGCATGTCATGGGGGCCCAAATGCATGACGCATGTCATGGGGGCCCCACATGCATGCCGCATGTAATGGGGCCCCCAAATTCATGCCGCATGTCAAAGGGGCCCCACGTGCATGGCGCAAGTCATGGGGGCCCAACATGCATGCCGCATTTCATGGGGGCCCAAATGCTTGCCACATGTCATGGGTTCCATAAATGCAAGCCGCATGTCATTGGGGCCTCACATGCATGCTGCATATCATGGGGGCCCCACGTGCATGCCGCTTGTCATGGGGCTCCATGTGCATGCCGCATGTCATGGGGGCCCCGCATGCATGCTGCATGTCATGGGGGTCCCACATGCATGGTGCATTTCAAGGGGCCCCACATGCATGGCGCATGTCATGGTGCCCCACTTGCATGCAGCATGTCATGGGGGCCCCACGTGCATGCCACATGTCTTGGGGCCCACAAATGCATGCCGCATGTCATAGGGGCACCACATGCATGGCGCATGTCATGGGGGGCCCACATGCGTGCCGCATGTAATGTGGGCCCCACTTGCATGCAGCATGTCATAGGGGCCCCACGTGCATAACACATGTCATGGGGCCCGCATATGCATGCCGCATGTCATGGGGGCCCCACGTGCATGCCACATGTCTTGGGGCCCACAAATGCATGACGCATGTCATAGGGGCACCACATGCATGGCACATTTCTTGGGGGCCCTACATGCATGCCGCATGTCATGGGGGCCCCAAATGCATGCCTCAAGTCATGGGGGCCCCAAATGCATGCAGCATGTCATAGGGGCCCCAAATGCATGCAGCATGTCATAGGGGCCCCACATGCATGGTGCATGTCATGGGGGCCCCACTTGCATGCCTTAAGTCATGGGGGCCCCAAATGCATGCCGCATGTCATGGGGGCCATAAATACATGCCGCATGTCATGGGTGCCCAACGTACATACTGCATGTCATTGGGGCCCCACGTGCTTGCCTCATGTCATGGGGGCCACAAATGTATGCGGCATGTCATGGGGGCCCCACGTGCATGCCGCATGTCATGGGGGTCCCACATGCATGCCGCATGTCATGGGGGCCCCACATGCATGGCGCATGTCATGGGGGGCCCACATGCGTGCCGCATGTAATGTGGGCCCCACTTGCATGCAGCATGTCATAGGGGCCCCACGTGCATAACACATGTCATGGGGCCCGCATATGCATGCCGCATGTCATGGGGGCCCCACATGCATGCCGCATGTCATGGGGGCCCCACATGCATGCCGCATGTCATGAGGGACATAAATGCATGCCGCATGTCATGGGTGCCCAACGTGCATGTCGCATGTATTGGGGGCCCCAGCTGCATGCTGCATATCATGGGGCCCCACATGCATGCCACATGTCATGGGGGCCCCACATGCATGCCGCATTTCATGGGGGGCCCAAATGCATGCCTGATGTCATGGCTGCCCCAAATGCATGACTCATGTCATGGGGGTCCCACGTGCATGCCACATGTCATGGGGGATCCAAACTCATGTCGCATGTCATTGGGGCCCCAAGCATATGCCGCATGTCATGAAGGCCCCATGTGCATGCCACATGTAATGGGGGCCCCAAATGCATGCGGCATGTCATAGGGGCCCCACATGCATGCCGCATGTCTTGGGCACCCCAAATGCATGCAGCATGTTATGGGGGCCCCACGTGCATGCCGCATGTCTCGGGCACCCCAAATGCATGGCGCATGTCATGGGGGCCCCACAGGCATTCCGCATGTCATGGGGGCCCCACGTGCATGCCGCTTGTCATGGGGCTCCATGTTCATGCCGCATGTCATGGGGGCCCCAAATGCATGCATCAAGTCATGGGGGCCCCAAATGCATGCCGCATATCAGGGGGGGGCCCACGTGCATGCCGCATTTATTGGGGGCCCAAAAATCATGCCGCATGTCATAGGGGCCCCGCGTGCCTGGTGCATGTCATGGGTGCCCCACATGCATGCCGCATGTCTTGGGGCCCACCAATATATGCCGCATGTCATAGGGGCCCCGCAGGCATTCCACATGTCATGGGGGCCCCAAATGCATGCCGCATGTCATGAGGGCCCCACATGCATTCCACATGTCAAGGGGGCCTCACGTGCATTCCGCATGACATGGGGGCCCCAAATGCATGTTGCATGTCATGGGGGCCCCACGTGCATGCCGCGTGTCACAGGGGCCCCAAATGCATGACTCATGTCATGGGGGCCCCACGTGCATGCCGCATGTCATGGAGAATCCAAACTCATGCCGCATGTCATTGGGGCCCCAAGAGTATGCCGCATGTCATGGGGGCCCCATGTGCATGCCGCATGTAATGGGGGCCCCATGTGCATGCCGCATGTCATGGGGGCCCAAAATGCATGCCTCAAGTCATGGGGCCCCAACAGCATGCCGCATATCATGGGGGCCCCACGTGCATGCCGCATGTATTGGGGGCCCCAAATGCATGCCGCATGTCATAGGGGCCCCACATGCATGGCTCATTTCATGGGGGCCCCACATGCATGCCTCATGTCATGGGGGCCCCAAATGCGTACCGCATATCATGGGGGCCACAAATGCATGCAGCATGTCATGGGGGCCCCACGTGCATGCCACATGTCTTGGGGCCCACAAATGCATGCCACATGTCATAGGGGTCCCACATGCATGGAACATTTCATGGGGGCCCTACATGCATGCCGCATGTCATGGGGGCCCCAAATGCATGCCTCAAGTCTTGGGGGCCCCAAATGCATGCAGCATGTCATAGGGGCCCCACATGCATGGTGCATGTCATGGGGGCCCCACATGCTTGCCTCAAGTCATGTGGGCCCCAAATGCATGCCGCATGTCATGGGGGCCATAAATGCATGCCGCATGTCATGGGTGCCCAACGTACATGCTGCATGTCATTGGGGCCCCACGTGCTTGTTGCATGTCATGGGGGCCCCACGTGCATGCCTCATGTCACGGTGCCACAAATGTATGCGGCATGTCATGGGGGCCCCACTTGCATGCAGCATGTAATGGGGGATCCAAATGCATAACGCATGTCATAGGGGCCCCACGTGCATAACACATGTCATGGGGCCCGCAAATGCATGCCACATGTCATGGGGGCCCCACATGCATGCCGCATGTCATGGGGACCCAAATGCATGCCACATGTCATGGGGGCCCAACGTGCATGCCGCATGTATTGGGGTCCCAAATTCATGCCGCATGTCATGGGGGCCCCACAGGCATTCCGCATGTCATGGGGGCCCCAAATGCATGCCGCATGTCATGGGGCCCCACGTGCATGCCGCATGTAATGGGGGCCCCAAATGCATGCCGCATGTCATAGTGGCCCCAAATGCATGCTGCATGTCATGAGAGCCCCACGTGCATGCCGCATGTCATGGGGCCCCCAAATGCATGCCGCATGTCATGGGGGCCCAACAGGCATGCCGCATGTCATTGGGGCCCCAAATGCATGCCGCATGTCTCAGGTACCCCAAATGCATGCAGCATGTTATGCAGGCCCCAAATGCATGCCACATGTCATGGGGGCCCAAATGCATGCCGCATGTCATTGGGGCCCCAAGCGTATGCCGCGTGTCACGGGTGCCCCATGTGCATGCCGCATGTAATGGGGGCCCCAAATGCATGCGGCATGTCATAGGGGCCCCACATGCATGCCGCATCTCTCAGGTACACCAAATGCATGCAGCATGTTATGCAGGCCCCAAATGCATGCCGCATGTCATGGGGGCCCAAATGCATGCCGCATGTCATGGGGACCCAAATGCATGCCACATGTCATGGGGGCCTCAAATTCATGCCGCATGTCATGAGGGCCCCGCATGCATGCCGCATGTCATGGGTGCCCCGCAGGCATTCCGCATGTCATGGGGGCCCGCAAATGCATGCCACATGTCATGGGGGCCCCACATGCATGCCGCATGTCATGGGGGCCCAAATGCATGCCACATGTCATGGGGGCCCAACGTGCATGCCGCATGTATTGGGGCCCCAAATTCATGCCGCATGTCATGGGGGCCCCACAGGCATTCCGCATGTCATGTGGGCCCCAAATGCATGCCGCATGTCATGGGGGCCCCACGTGCATGCCGCATGTAATGGGGGCCCCAAATGCATGCCACATGTCATAGTGGCCCCAAATGCATGCTGCATGTCATGAGGGCCCCAAATGCATGCCTCAAGTCATGGGGGCCCCAAATGCATGCCGCATGTCATGGGGGCCATAAATACATGCCGCATGTCATGGGTGCCCAACGTACATACTGCATGTCATTGGGGCCACAAATGTATGCGGCATGTCATGGGGGCCCCACATGCATGCCGCATGTCATGGGGGCCCCACGTGCATGCCTCATGTCATGGGGCCACAAATGTATGCGGCATGTCATGGGGGCCCCACATGCATGCCGCATGTCATGGGGGCCCCACGTGCATGCCGCATGTCATGGGGGTCCCACATGCATGCCGCATGTAATGGGGGCCCCAAATGCATGCGGCATGTCATAGGGGCCCCACATGCATGCCGCATCTCTCAGGTACCCCAAATGCATGCAGCATGTTATGCAGGCCCCAAATGCATGCCGCATGTCATGGGGGTCCAAATGCATGCCGCATGTCATGGGACCCACATTCATGCCGCATGTCATGGGGGCCCCCAATGCATGCCACATGTCAAGGGGACCCAAATGCATGCCACATGTCATGGGGGCCTTAAATTCATGCCGCATGTCATGAGGGCCCCGCATGCATGCCGCATGTCATGGGGGCCCCGCAGGCATTCCGCATGTCATGGGGGCCCCAAATGCATGCTGCATGTCATGGGGGCCCCACGTGCATCCGTCATGTAATGGGGGATTCAAATGCATGCTGCATGTCATGGGGGCCCCACGTGCATGCCGCATGTCATCGGGGCCCCACGTGCATGCCGCATGTCATAGGGGCACCACGTACATGGCGCATGTCATGGGTGCCCCACATGCATGCCGCATGTCTTGGGGCCCACAAATGCATGCCGCATGTCATAGGGGCCCCACGTGCATGCCACATGTCTTGGGGCCTACAAATGCATGCCGCATGTCATAGGGGCACCACGTACAATGCGCATGTCATGGGTGCCCCACATGCATGCCGCATGTCATCGGGGCCCCATTTGCATGCCGCATGTCATAGGGGCCCCACATGCATGGCGCATGTCATGGTGCCCCACATGCATGCAGCATGTCATGGGGGCCCCAAATGCATGCCGCATGTCATGGGGGCCCTAAATGCATGTCGCATATCATGGGGGCCCCACGTGCATGCCGCATGTCATGGGGCCCCCCAAATGCATGCAGCATGTCTTGGGGCCCACAAATGCATGCCGCATGTCATAGGGGCCCCACATGCATGGCTTATTTCATGGGGGCCCCACATGCATACCGCATGTCATGGGGGCCCCAAATGCATGCCACATATCATGGGGGCCACAAATGCATGCAGCATGTCATGGGGGCCCCACGTGCATGCCACATGTCTTGGGGCCCACAAATGCATGCTGCATGTCATAGGGGCACCACATGCATGGCACATTTCTTGGGGGCCCTACATGCATGCCGCATGTCATGGGGGCCCCAAATCCATGCCTCAAGTCATGGGGGCCCCAAATGCATGCAGCATGTCATAGGGGCCCCAAATGCATGCAGCATGTCATAGGGGCCCCACATGCATGGTGCATGTCATGGGGGCCCCACTTGCATGCCTCAAGTCATGGGGGCCCCAAATGAATGCCGCATGTCATGGGGGCCATAAATACATGCCGCATGTCATGGGTGCCCTACGTACATACTGCATGTCATTGGGGCCCCACGTGCTTGCCGCATGTCATGGGGCCCCACATGCATGGCGCATGTCATGGGGGGCCCACATGCGTGCCGCATGTCATGTGGGCCCCACTTGCATGCAGCATGTAATGGGGGATCCAAATGCATGACGCATGTCATGGGGGTCCCACATGCATGCCGCATGTCATGAGGGTCCAAATGCATGCGGCATGTCATAGGGGCCCCACGTGCATAACACATGTCATGGGGCCCGCATATGCATGCCGCATGTCATGGGGGCCCCACATGCATGCCGCATGTCATGGGGGCCCCACATGCATGCCGCATGTCATGGGGGCCCCACATGCATGCCGCATGCCATGAGGGCCATAAATGCATGCCGCATGTCATGGGTGCCCAACGTGCATGTCGCATGTATTGGGGGCCCCAGCTGCATGCCGCATATCATGGGGCCCCACATGCATGCCACATGTCATGGGGGCCCCACATGCATGCCGCATTTCATGGGGGGCCCAACTGCATGCCTGATGTCATGGCTGCCTCAAATGCATGACTCATGTCATGGGGGTCCCACGTGCATGCCACATGTCATGGGGGATCCAAACTCATGTCGCATGTCATTGGGGCCCCAAGCATATGCCGCATGTCATGAGGGCCCCATGTGCATGCCACATGTAATGGGGGCCCCAAATGCATGCGGCATGTCATAGGGGCCCCACGTGCATGCCGCATGTCTCGGGCACCCCAAATGCATGCAGCCTGTTATGGGGGCCCCACGTGCATGCCGCATGTCTCGGGCACCCCAAATGCATGGCGCATGTCATGGGGGCCCCACAGGCATTCCGCATGTCATGGGGGCCCCACGTGCATGCCGCTTGTCATGGGGCTCCATGTTCATGCCGCATGTCATGGGGGCCCCAAATGCATGCCTCAAGTCATGGGGGCCCCACAGGCATTCCGCATATCATGGGGGCCTCACGTGCATGCCGCATTTATTGGGGGCCCCAAATTCATGCCACATGTCATAGGGGCCCCGCGTGCCTGGTGCATGTCATGGGTGCCCCACATGCATGCCGCATGTCTTGGGGCCCACAAATGCATGCCGCATGTCATAGGGGCCCCGCAGGCATTCCACATGTCATGGGGGCCCCAAATGCATGCCGCATGTCATGAGGGCCCCACATGCATTCCACATGTCAAGGGGGCCTCACGTGCATTCCGCATGACATGGGGGCCCCAAATGCATGTTGCATGTCATGGGGGCCCCACGTGCATGCCGCGTGTCACAGTGGCCAGAAATGCATGACTCATGTCATGGGGGCCCCACGTGCATGCCGCATGTCATGGAGAATCCAAACTCATGCCGCATGTCATTGGGGCCCCAAGAGTATGCCGCATGTCATGGGGGCCCCATGTGCATGCCGCATGTAATGGGGGCCCCATGTGCATGCCGCATGTCATGGGGGCCCAAAATGCATGTCTCAAGTCATGGGGCCCCAAAAGCATGCCGCATATCATGGGGGCCCCACGTGCATGCCGCATGTATTGGGGGCCCCAAATGCATGCCGCATGTCATAGGGGCCCCACATGCATGGCTCATTTCATGGGGGCCCCACATGCATGCCTCATATCATGGGGGCCCCAAATGCGTACCGCATATCATGGGGGCCACAAATGCATGCAGCATGTCATGGGGGCCCCATGTGCATGCCACATGTCTTGGGGCCCACAAATGCATGCCACATGTCATAGGGGTCCCACATGCATGGAACATTTCATGGGGGCCCTACATGCATGCCGCATGTCATGGGGGCCCCAAATGCATGCCTCAAGTCTTGGGGGCCCCAAATGCATGCAGCATGTCATAGGGGCCCCACATGCATGGTGCATGTCATGGGGGCCCCACATGCTTGCCTCAAGTCATGGGGGCCCCAAATGCATGCCGCATGTCATGGGGGCCATAAATGCATGCCGTATGTCATGGGTGCCCAACGTACATGCTGCATGTCATTGGGGCCCCACGTGCTTGTTGCATGTCATGGGGGCCCCACGTGCATGCCTCATGTCACGGTGCCACAAATGTATGCGGCATGTCATGGGGGCCCCACTTGCATGCAGCATGTAATGGGGGATCCAAATGCATAACGCATGTCATAGGGGCCCCACGTGCATAACACATGTCATGGGGCCCGCAAATGCATGCCACATGTCATGGGGACCCAAATGCATGCCACATGTCATGGGGGCCCAACGTGCATGCCGCATGTATTGGGGCCCCAAATTCATGCCGCATGTCATGGGGGCCCCACAGGCATTCCGCATGTCATGGGGGCCCCAAATGCATGCCGCATGTCATGGGGCCCCACGTGCATGCCGCATGTAATGGGGGCCCCAAATGCATGCCGCATGTCATAGTGGCCCCAAATGCATGCTGCATGTCATGAGGGCCCCACGTGCATGCCGCATGTCATGGGGCCCCCAAATGCATGCCGCATGTCATGGGGGCCCAACAGGCATGCCGCATGTCATTGGGGCCCCAAATGCATGCCGCATGTCTCAGTTACCCCAAATGCATGCAGCATGTTATGCAGGCCCCAAATGCATGCCACATGTCATGGGGGCCCAAATGCATGCCGCATGTCATTGGGGCCCCAAGCGTATGCCGCGTGTCACGGGTGCCCCATGTGCATGCCGCATGTAATGGGGGCCCCAAATGCATGCGGCATGTCATAGGGGCCCCACATGCACGCCGCATCTCTCAGGTACCCCAAATGCATGCAGCATGTTATGCAGGCCCCAAATGCATGCCGCATGTCATGGGGGTCCAAATGCATGCCGCATGTCATGGGACCCACATTCATGCCGCATGTCATGGGGGCCCCCAATGCATGCCACATGTCAAGGGGACCCAAATGCATGCCACATGTCATGGGGGCCTTAAATTCATGCCGCATGTCATGAGGGCCCCGCATGCATGCCGCATGTCATGGGGGCCCCGCAGGCATTCCGCATGTCATGGGGGCCCCAAATGCATGCTGCATGTCATGGGGGCCCCACGTGCATCCGTCATGTAATGGGGGATTCAAATGCATGCTGCATGTCATGGGGGCCCCACGTGCATGCCGCATGTCATTGGGGCCCCACGTGCATGCCGCATGTCATAGGGGCACCACGTACATGGCGCATGTCATGGGTGCCCCACATGCATGCCGCATGTCTTGGGGCCCACAAATGCATGCCGCATGTCATAGGGGCCCCACGTGCATGCCACATGTCTTGGGGCCTACAAATGCATGCCGCATGTCATAGGGGCACCACGTACAATGCGCATGTCATGGGTGCCCCACATGCATGCCGCATGTCATCGGGGCCCCATTTGCATGCCGCATGTCATAGGGGCCCCACATGCATGGCGCATGTCATGGTGCCCCACATGCATGCAGCATGTCATGGGGGCCCCAAATGCATGCCACATGTCATGGGGGCCCTAAATGCATGTCGCATATCATGGGGGCCCCACGTGCATGCCGCATGTCATGGGGCCCCCCAAATGCATGCAGCATGTCTTGGGGCCCACAAATGCATGCCGCATGTCATAGGGGCCCCACATGCATGGCTTATTTCATGGGGGCCCCACATGCATACCGCATGTCATGGGGGCCCCAAATGCATGCCGCATATCATGGGGGCCACAAATGCATGCAGCATGTCATGGGGGCCCCACGTGCATGCCACATGTCTTGGGGCCCACAAATGCATGCTGCATGTCATAGGGGCACCACATGCATGGCACATTTCTTGGGGGCCCTACATGCATGCCGCATGTCATGGGGGCCCCAAATCCATGCCTCAAGTCATGGGGGCCCCAAATGCATGCAGCATGTCATAGGGGCCCCAAATGCATGCAGCATGTCATAGGGGCCCCACATGCATGGTGCATGTCATGGGGGCCCCACTTGCATGCCTCAAGTCATGGGGGCCCCAAATGCATGCCGCATGTCATGGGGGCCATAAATACATGCCGCATGTCATGGGTGCCCTACGTACAAACTGCATGTCATTGGGGCCCCACGTGCTTGCCGCATGTCTTGGGTGCCCCACGTGCATGCCTCATGTCATGGGGGACACAAATGTATGCGGCATGTCATGGGGGCCCCACATGCATGCCGCATGTCATGGGGGCCCCACGTGCATGCCGCATGTCATGGGGGTCCCACATGCATGCCGCATGTCATGGGGCCCCACATGCATGGCGCATGTCATGGGGGGCCCACATGCGTGCCGCATGTCATGTGGGCCCCACTTGCATGCAGCATGTAATGGGGGATCCAAATGCATGACGCATGTCATGGGGGTCCCACATGCATGCCGCATGTCATGAGGGTCCAAATGCATGCGGCATGTCATAGGGGCCCCACGTGCATAACACATGTCATGGGGCCCGCATATGCATGCCGCATGTCATGGGGGCCCCACATGCATGCCGCATGTCATGGGGGCCCCACATGCATGCCGTATGTCATGGGGGCCCCACATGCATGCCGCATGCCATGAGGGCCATAAATGCATGCCGCATGTCATGGGTGCCCAACGTGCATGTCGCATATATTGGGGGCCCCAGCTGCATGCCGCATATCATGGGGCCCCACATGCATGCCACATGTCATGGGGGCCCCACATGCATGCCGCATTTCATGGGGGGCCCAACTGCATGCCTGATGTCATGGCTGCCCCAAATGCATGACTCATGTCATGGGGGTCCCACGTGCATGCCACATGTCATGGGGGATCCAAACTCATGTCGCATGTCATTGGGGCCCCAAGCATATGCCGCATGTCATGAGGGCCCCATGTGCATGCCACATGTAATGGGGGCCCCAAATGCATGCGGCATGTCATAGGTGCCCCACGTGCATGCCGCATGTCTCGGGCACCCCAAATGCATGCAGCCTGTTATGGGGGCCCCACGTGCATGCCGCATGTCTCGGGCACCCCAAATGCATGGCGCATGTCATGGGGGCCCCACAGGCATTCCGCATGTCATGGGGGCCCCACGTGCATGCCGCTTGTCATGGGGCTCCATGTTCATGCCGCATGTCATGGGGGCCCCAAATGCATGCCTCAAGTCATGGGGGCCCCACAGGCATTCCGCATATCATGGGGGCCTCACGTGCATGCCGCATTTATTGGGGGCCCCAAATTCATGCCACATGTCATAGGGGCCCCGCGTGCCTGGTGCATGTCATGGGTGCCCCACATGCATGCCGCATGTCTTGGGGCCCACAAATGCATGCCGCATGTCATAGGGGCCCCGCAGGCATTCCACATGTCATGGGGGCCCCAAATGCATGCCGCATGTCATGAGGGCCCCACATGCATTCCACATGTCAAGGGGGCCTCACGTGCATTCCGCATGACATGGGGGCCCCAAATGCATATTGCATGTCATGGGGGCCCCACGTGCATGCCGCGTGTCACAGTGGCCAGAAATGCATGACTCATGTCATGGGGGCCCCACTTGCATGCCGCATGTCATGGAGAATCCAAACTCATGCCGCATGTCATTGGGGCCCCAAGAGTATGCCGCATGTCATGGGGGCCCCATGTGCATGCCGCATGTAATGGGGGCCCCATGTGCATGCCGCATGTCATGGGGGCCCAAAATGCATGTCTCAAGTCATGGGGCCCCAAAAGCATGCCGCATATCATGGGGGCCCCACGTGCATGCCGCATGTATTGGGGGCCCCAAATGCATGCCGCATGTCATAGGGGCCCCACATGCATGGCTCATTTCATGGGGGCCCCACATGCATGCCTCATGTCATGGGGGCCCCAAATGCGTACCGCATATCATGGGGGCCACAAATGCATGCAGCATGTCATGGGGGCCCCACGTGCATGCCACATGTCTTGGGGCCCACAAATGCATGCCACATGTCATAGGGGTCCCACATGCATGGAACATTTCATGGGGGCCCTACATGCATGCCGCATGTCATGGGGGCCCCAAATGCATGCCTCAAGTCTTGGGGGCCCCAAATGCATGCATCATGTCATAGGGGCCCCACATGCATGGTGCATGTCATGGGGGCCCCACATGCTTGCCTCAAGTCATGGGGGCCCCAAATGCATGCCGCATGTCATGGGGGCCATAAATGCATGCCGTATGTCATGGGTGCCCAACGTACATGCTGCATGTCATTGGGGCCCCACGTGCTTGTTGCATGTCATGGGGGCCCCACGTGCATGCCTCATGTCACGGTGCCACAAATGTATGCGGCATGTCATGGGGGCCCCACTTGCATGCAGCATGTAATGGGGGATCCAAATGCATAACGCATGTCATAGGGGCCCCACGTGCATAACACATGTCATGGGGCCCGCAAATGCATGCCACATGTCATGGGGACCCAAATGCATGCCACATGTCATGGGGGCCCAACGTGCATGCCGCATGTATTGGGGCCCCAAATTCATGCCGCATGTCATGGGGGCCCCACAGACATTCCGCATGTCATGGGGGCCCCAAATGCATGCCGCATGTCATGGGGCCCCACGTGCATGCCGCATGTAATGGGGGCCCCAAATGCATGCCGCATGTCATAGTGGCCCCAAATGCATGCTGCATGTCATGAGGGCCCCACGTGCATGCCGCATGTCATGGGGCCCCCAAATGCATGCCGCATGTCATGGGGGCCCAACAGGCATGCCGCATGTCATTGGGGCCCCAAATGCATGCCGCATGTCTCAGGTACCCCAAATGCATGCAGCATGTTATGCAGGCCCCAAATGCATGCCACATGTCATGGGGGCCCAAATGCATGCCGCATGTCATTGGGGCCCCAAGCGTATGCCGCGTGTCACGGGTGCCCCATGTGCATGCCGCATGTAATGGGGGCCCCAAATGCATGCGGCATGTCATAGGGGCCCACATGCATGCCGCATCTCTCAGGTACCCCAAATGCATGCAGCATGTTATGCAGGCCCCAAATGCATGCCGCATGTCATGGGGGCCCAAATGCATGCCGCATGTCATGGGACCCACATTCATGCCGCATGTCATGGGGGCCCCCAATGCATGCCACATGTCATGGGGACCCAAATGCATGCCACATGTCATGGGGGCCTCAAATTCATGCCGCATGTCATAGTGGCCCCAAATGCATGCTGCATGTCATGAGGGCCCGCAAATGCATGCCACATGTCATGGGGGCCCCACATGCATGCCACATGTCATGGGGGCCCAAATGCATGCCACATGTCATGGGGGCCCAACGTGCATGCCGCATGTATTGGGGCCCCAAATTCATGCCGCATGTCATGGGGGCCCCACAGGCATTCTGCATGTTATGCAGGCCCCAAATGCATGCCGCATGTCATGGGGCCCCAAATGCATGCCGCATGTCATGGGGGCTCCACGTGCATGCCGCATGTAATGGGGCCCCCAAATTCATGCGGCATGTCAAAGGGGCCCCGCGTGCATGCCGCATGTCACGGGGGCCCCAAATGCATGACTCATGTCATGGGGGCCCCACCTGCATGCCGCATGTCATGGGGGACCCAAACGCATGCCGCATGTCATTGGGGCCCCAAGCGTATGCCGCGTGTCACGGGTGCCCCATGTGCATGCCGCATGTAATGGGGGCCCCAAATGCATGCGGCATGTCATAGGGGCCCCACATGCATGCCGCATCTCTCAGGTACCCCAAATGCATGCAGCATGTTATGCAGGCCCCAAATGCATGCCGCATGTCATGGGGGCCCAAATGCATGCCGCATGTCATGGGACCCACATTCATGCCGCATGTCATGGGGGCCCCCAATGCATGCCACATGTCAAGGGGACCCAAATGCATGCCACATGTCATGGGGGCCTCAAATTCATGTCGCATGTCATGAGGGCCCCGCATGCATGCCGCATGTCATGGGGGCCCCGCAGGCATTCCGCATGTCATGGGGGCCCCAAATGCATGCCGCATGTCATGGGGGCCCCACGTGCATCCGTCATGTAATGGGGGATTCAAATGCATGCTGCATGTCATGGGGGCCCCACGTGCATGCCACATGTCATTGGGGCCCCACGTGCATGCCGCATGTCATTGGGGCCCCAAATGCATGCCGCATGTCTCAGGTACCCCAAATGCATGCAGCATGTTATGCAGGCCCCAAATGCATGCCGCATGTCATGGGGCCCCAAATGCATGCCGCATGTCATGGGGGCTCCACGTGCATGCCGCATGTAATGGGGCCCCCAAATTCATGCGGCATGTCAAAGGGGCCCCGCGTGCATGCCGCATGTCACGGGGGCCCCAAATGCATGACTCATGTCATGGGGGCCCCACCTGCATGCCGCATGTCATGTGGGACCCAAACGCATGCCGCATGTCATTGGGGCCCCAAGCGTATGCCGCGTGTCACGGGTGCCCCAAATGCATGCGGCATGTCATAGGGGCCCCACATGCATGCCGCATCTCTCAGGTACCCCAAATGCATGCAGCATGTTATGCAGGCCCCAAATGCATGCCGCATGTCATGGGGGCCCAAATGCATGCCGCATGTCATGGGACCCACATTCATGCCGCATGTCATGGGGGCCCCCAATGCATGCCACATGTCAAGGGGACCCAAATGCATGCCACATGTCATGGGGGCCTCAAATTCATGTCGCATGTCATGAGGGCCCCGCATGCATGCCGCATGTCATGGGGGCCCCGCAGGCATTCCGCATGTCATGGGGGCCCCACGTGCATGCCGCATGTCATAGGGGCACCACGTACATGGCGCATGTCATGGGTGCCCCACATGCATGCCGCATGTCTTGGGGCCCACAAATGCATGCCGCATGTCATAGGGGCCCCACGTGCATGCCACATGTCTTGGGGCCTACAAATGCATGCCGCATGTCATAGGTGCCAAACATGCATGGCACATTTCATGGGGGCCCTACATGCATGCCGCATGTCATGGGGGCCCCACGTGCATTCTTCATGTCATTGGGGCCCCACGTGCATGCCGCATGTCATAGGGGCACCACGTACAATGCGCATGTCATGGGTGCCCCACATGCATGCCGCATGTCATCAGGGCCCCAATTGCATGCCGCATGTCATAGGGGCCCCACATGCATGGCGCATGTCATGGTGCCCCACATGCATGCAGCATGTCATGGGGGCCCCAAATGCATGCCGCATGTCATGGGGGCCCTAAATGCATGTCGCATATCATGGGGGCCCCACGTGCATGCCGCATGTCATGGCCCCCCCCAAATGCATGCAGCATGTCTTGGGGCCCACAAATGCACGCCGCATGTCATAGGGGCCCCACTTGCATGGCTTATTTCATGGGGGCCCCACATGCATGCCGCATGTCATGGGGGCCCCAAATGCGTGCCGCATATCATGGGGGCCACAAATGCATGCAGCATGTCATGGGGGCCCCACGTGCATGCCACATGTCTTGGGGCCCACAAATGCATACCGCATGTCATAGGGGCACCACATGCATGGCACATTTCTTGGGGGCCCTACATGCATGCCGCATGTCATGGGGGCCATAAATGCATGCCGCATGTCATGGGTGCCCAACGTGCATGTCGCATGTATTGGGGGCCCCAGCTGCATGCCGCATATCATGGGGCCCCACATGCATGCCACATGTCATGGGGGCCCCACATGCATGCCGCATTTCATGGGGGGCCCAAATGCATGCCTGATGTCATGGCTGCCCCAAATGCATGACTCATGTCATGGGGGTCCCACGTGCATGCCACATGTCATGGGGGATCCAAACTCATGTCGCATGTCATTGGGGCCCCAAGCATATGCCGCATGTCATGAGGGCCCCATGTGCATGCCACATGTAATGGGGGCCCCAAATGCATGCGGCATGTCATAGGGGCCCCACGTGCATGCCGCATGTCTCGGGCACCCCAAATGCATGCAGCATGTTATGGGGGTTCCACGTGCATGCCGCATGTCTCGGGCACCCCAAATGCATGGCACATGTCATGGGGGCCCCACAGGCATTCCGCATGTCATGGGGGCCCCAAATGCATGCCGCATGTAATGGGGGCCCCACGTGCATGCCGCATGTCTCAGGTACCCCAAATGCATGCAGCATGTTATGCAGGCCCCAAATGCATGCCGCATGTCATGGGGGCCCACATGCATGACGCATGTCATGGGGGCCCCATGCATGCCGCATGTAATGGGGCCCCCAAATTCATGCCGCATGTCAAAGGGGCAACACGTGCATGCCGCATGTCATGGGGCCCCGCAAATGCATGCCGCATGTCATGGAGGCGACAAATGCATGCCGCATGTCATAGGGGCCCCACATGCATGCCGCATGTCATGGGGGCCCAAATGCATGACGCATGTCATGGGGCCCCACATGCATGCCGCATGTAATGGGGCCCCCAAATTCATGCCGCATGTCAAAGGGGCCCCACGTGCATGGCGCAAGTCATGGGGGCCCAACATGCATCCCGCATTTCATGGGGGCCCAAATGCTTGCCACATGTCATGGGTTCCATAAATGCAAGCCGCATGTCATTGGGGCCTCACATGCATGCTGCATATCATGGGGGCCCCACGTGCATGCCGCTTGTCATGGGGCTCCATGTGCATGCCGCATGTCATGGGGGCCCCGCATGCATGCCGCATGTCATGGGGGTCCCACATGCATGCCACATGTCATGGGGGCCCCAAATGCATGCCGCCTGTCATGGGGGCCCAATGTTCATGCCGCATGTCATGGGGGCCCCAAATGCATGCATCAAGTCATGGGGGCCCCGAATGCATGCCGCATATCAGGGGGGCCCCACGTGCATGCCGCATTTATTGGGGGCCCAAAATTCATGCCGCATGTCATAGGGGCCCCGCGTGCCTGGTGCATGTCATGGGTGCCCCACATGCATGCCGCATGTCTTGGGGCCCACAAATGCATGCCACATGTCATAGGGGCCCCGCAGGCATTCCACATGTCATGGGGGCCCCAAATGCATGCCGCATGTCATGAGGGCCCCACATGCATTCCACATGTCAAGGGGGCCTCACGTGCATTCCGCATGACATGGGGGCCCCAAATGCATGTTGCATGTCATGGGGGCCCCACGTGCATGTCGCGTGTCACAGGGGCCCCAAATGCATGACTCATGTCATGGGGGCCCCACGTGCATGCCGCATGTCATGGAGAATCCAAACTCATGCCGCATGTCATTGGGGCCCCAAGAGTATGCCGCATGTCATGGGGGCCCCATGTGCATGCCGCATGTAATGGGGGCCCCATGTGCATGCCGCATGTCATGGGGGCCCAAAATGCATGCCTCAAGTCATGGGGCCCCAAAAGCATGCCGCATATCATGGGGGCCCCACGTGCATGCCGCATGTATTGGGGGCCCCAAATGCATGCCGCATGTCATGAGGGCGCCGCATGCATACCGCATATCATGGGGGCCCTAAATGCATGCCGCATGTCATGGGGGCCCCAAATGCATGCCGCATTTCATGGGGGCCCCACGTGCATGCTGCATGTCATGGGGCCCCCCAAATGCATGCAGCATGTCTTGGGGCCCACCAATGCATGCCGCATGTCATAGGGGCCCCACATGCATGGCTCATTTCATGGGGGCCCCTCATGCATGCCTCATGTCATGGGGGCCCCAAATGCGTGCCGCATATCATGGGGGCCACAAATGCATGCAGCATGTCATGGGGGCCCCACGTGCATGCCACATGTCTTGGGGCCCACAAATGCATGCCACATGTCATAGGGGTCCCACATGCATGGAACATTTCATGGGGGCCCTACATGCATGCCGCATGTCATGGGGGCCACAAATGCATGCCTCAAGTCTTGGGGGCCCCAAATGCATGCAGCATGTCATAGGGGCCCCACATGCATGGTGCATGTCATGGGGGCCCCACATGCTTGCCTCAAGTCATGGGGGCCCCAAATGCATGCCGCATGTCATGGGGGCCATAAATGCATGCCGCATGTCATGGGTGCCCAACGTACATGCTGCATGTCATTGGGGCCCCACGTGCTTGTTGCATGTCATGGGGGCCCCACGTGCATGCCTTATGTCACGGTGCCACAAATGTATGCGGCATGTCATGGGGGCCCCACTTGCATGCAGCATGTAATGGGGGATCCAAATGCATAACGCATGTCATAGGGGCCCCACGTGCATAACACATGTCATGGGGCCCGCAAATGCATGCCACATGTCATGGGGGCCCCACATGCATGCCGCATGTCATTGGGACCCAAATGCATGCCACATGTCATGGGGGCCCAACGTGCATGCCGCATGTATTGGGGCCCCAAATTCATGCCGCATGTCATGGGGGCCCCACAGGCATTCCGCATGTCATGGGGGCCCCAAATGCATGCCGCATGTCATGGGGCCCCACGTGCATGCCGCATGTAATGGGGGCCCCAAATGCATGCCGCATGTCATAGTGGCCCCAAATGCATGCTGCATGTCATGAGGGCCCCACGTGCATGCCGCATGTTATGGGGCCCCCAAATGCATGCCGCATGTCATGGGGGCCCAAATGCATGCCGCATGTCATTGGGGCCCCAAGCGTATGCCGCGTGTCACGGGTGCCCCATGTGCATGCCGCATGTAATGGGGTCCCCAAATGCATGCGGCATGTCATAGGGGCCCCACATGCATGCCGCATCTCTCAGGTACCCCAAATGCATGCAGCATGTTATGCAGGCCCCAAATGCATGCCGCATGTCATGGGGGCCCAAATGCATGCTGCATGTCATGGGACCCACATTCATGCCGCATGTCATGGGGGCCCCCAATGCATGCCACATGTCATGGGGACCCAAATGCATGCCACATGTCATGGGGGCCTCAAATTCATGCCGCATGTCATGAGGGCCCCGCATCCGTCATGTAATGGGGGATTCAAATGCATGCTGCTTGTCATGGGGGCCCCACATGCATGCCGCATGTCACGGGGGCCCCAAATGTATGCTGCATGTCATGGGGGCCCCACAAGCATGCCGCATGTTATAGAGGCCCCACATGCATGCAGCATGTCTTGGGGCCATCAAATGCATGCCGCATGTCATAGGGGCCCCACGTGCATGCCACATGTCTTGGGGCCTACAAATGCATGCCGCATGTCATAGGTGCCAAACATGCATGGCACATTTCATGGGGGCCCTACATGCATGCCGCATGTCATGGGGGCCCCACATGCATGCTTCATGTCATTGGGGGCCCACGTGCATGCCGCATGTCATAGGGGCACCACGTACATGGCGCATGTCATGGGTGCCCCACATGCATGCCGCATGTCATCGGGGCCCCAATTGCATGCCGCATGTCATAGGGGCCCCATATGCATGGCACATGTCATGGAGCCCCACATGCATGCAGCATGT
Organism: Phyllobates terribilis; assembly: GCF_046119375.1. Classification (NCBI taxonomy): domain Eukaryota; kingdom Metazoa; phylum Chordata; class Amphibia; order Anura; family Dendrobatidae; genus Phyllobates; species Phyllobates terribilis. Next base: position 341,921,839 of record NW_027362764.1, read on the forward strand.
CATGGGGGCCACAAATGCATGCCTCATGTCATGGGGGCCCTAAATGCATGCCGCATTTAATGGGGGCCCCACGTGCATGCCGCATGTCTTGGGGGCCCCATGTGCATGCCGCATGTCATGGGGGCCCAAAATGCATGCCTCAATCATGGGGCCCCAAATGCATGTCGCATATCATGGGGGCCCCACGTGCATGCCGCATGTCATGGGGCCCCCCAAATGCATGCAGCATGTCTTGGGGCCCACAAATGCATGCCGCATGTCATAGGGGCCCCACATGCATGGCTTATTTCATGGGGGCCCCAGATGCATGCCGCATGTCATGGGGGCCCCAAATGCGTGCCGCATATCATGGGGGCCACAAATGCATGCAGCATGTCATGGGGGCCCCACGACATGCCACATGTCTTGGGGCCCACAAATGCATACAGCATGTCATAGGGGCACCACATGCATGGCACATTTCTTGGGGGCCCTACATGCATGCCGCATGTCATGGTGGCCCCAAATGCATGCCTCAAGTCATGGGGGCCCCAAATGCATGCAGCATGTCATAGGGGCCCCAAATGCATGCAGCATGTCATAGGTGCCCAACGTACATGCTGCATGTCATTGGGGCCCCACGTGCTTGCCGCATGTCATGGGGGCCCCAACGTGCATGCCTCATGTCACGGGGGCCACAAATGTATGCGGCATGTCATGGGGGCCCCACATGCATGCCGCATGTCATGGGGCCCCACGTGCATGCCGCATGTCAAGGGGGTCCCACATGCATGCCGCATGTCATAGGGGCCCCACATGCATGACGCATGTCATGGGGGCCCCACTTGCATGCAGATGTAATGGGGGATCCAATTGCATGACGCATGTCATGGGGGTCCCACATGCATGCCGCATGTCATGGGGGGCCCAAATGCATGCCGCATGTCATGGGGGATTCAAATGCATGCCGCATGTCATGGGGGTCCCACATGCATGCCGCATGTCATGGGGGCTCCACGTGCATGCCGCATGTCATGTAATGGGGCACCCAAATTCATGCCGCATGTCAAAGGGGCCCCACGTGCATGGCGCAAGTCATGGGTGCCCCACATGCATGCCGCATGTCAAAGGGGCCCCACATGCATGGTGCATGTCATGGGGGCCCCAAATGCATGCGGCATGTCATAGGGGCCCCACGTGCATGCCACATGTCTCTGGCACACCAAATGCATGCAGCATGTCATGGGGCCCCACGTGCATGCCGCATGTATTGGGGGCCCCAAATTCATGCCGCATGTCATGAGGGCCCACATGCATGTTGCATGTCATAGGGGCCCCGCAGGCATTGCGCATGTCATGGGTGCCCCAAATGCATGCCGCATGTCATGGGGGCCCCACGTGCATGCCGCATTTCATGGGAAACCCAAACGCATGCCGCATGTCATGGGGGTCCCACATGCATGCCGCATGACATGGGGGCCCCACGTGCATGCCACATGTAATGGGGGATTCAAATGCATGCCGCATGTCATGGGGGTCACACATGCATGCCGCATGTCATGGGGGCCCCACATGCATGCCGCATGTCATGGGGCACCCAAATGCATGTCGCATGTCATGAGGTCCCCACTTGCATGCCGCATGTCATGGGGGCCCCACATGCATTCCGCATGTCAAGGTGGCCTCACGTGCATTCCGCATGACATGGGGGCCCCAAATGCATGCCACATGTCATGGGGGCCCCACGTGCATGCAGCATGTAATGGGGGATCCAAATGCATGCCGCATGTCATGGGGGCCATAAATGCATGGCGCATGTCATGGGGGCCCCACGTGCATGCCACATGTATTGGGGACCCAAATTCATGACGCATGTCATGAGGGCCCCGCATGCATGCCGCATGTCATGGGGGCCCCAAATGCATGCCGCATGTCATGGGGGCCCCACGTGCATGCCGCATGTAATGGGGGATTCAAATGCATGCCGCATGTCATGGGGGTCCCACATGCATGCCGCATGTCATGGGGGCTCCACGTGCATGACGCATGTAATGGGGCACCCAAATTCATGCCGCATGTCAAAGGGGCCCCACGTGCATGGTGCAAGTCATGGGTGCCCCACATGCATGCCGCATGTCATAGGGGGCCCACATGCATGGTGCATGTCATGGGGGCCCCAAATGCATGCGGCATGTCATAGGGGCCCCACGTGCATGCCACATGTGTCTGGCACACCAAATGCATGCAGCATGTCATGGGGCCCCACGTGCATGCCGCTTGTCTCAGGTACCCCAAATGCATGCAGCATGTTATGCAGGCCCCAAATGGATGCCGCATGTCATGGGGGTCCCACATGCATGCAGCATGTCATAGGGGCCCCACATGCATGGCGCATGTCATGGGGGCCCCAAATGCATGCCGCATGTCTTGGGGGCTCCACGTGCATGCCGCATGTAATGGGGCCCCAAATGCATGCCTCATATCATGGGGGCCCCACGTGCATGCCACATGTATTGGGGGCCCCAAATTCATGCCGCATGTCATGAGGGCCCCACATGCATGTTGCATGTCATGGGGGCCCCGCAGGCATTCCGCATGTCATGGGTGCCCCAAATGCATGCCGCATGTCATAGGGGCCCCACGTGCATGCCGCATTTCAAGGGAAACCCAAACGCATGTCGCATGTCATTGGGGCCCCAAGAGTATGCCGCATGTCATGGGGGCCCCATGTGCATGCCGCATGTAATGGGGGCCCCAAATGCATGCGGCATGTCATAGGGGCCCCACGTGCATGCCACATGTCTCTGGCACACCAAATGCATGCAGCATGTCATGGGGCCCCACGTGCTTGCCGCATGTCTCAGGTACCCCAAATGCATGCAGCATGTTATGCAGGCCCCAAATGGATGCCGCATGTCATGGGGCTCCCTCAGGTATTCCGCATGTCAAAGGGGCCCCAAATGCATGCAGAATGTCATAGGGGCCACATGCATGGCGCATGTCATGGGGCCCCAAATGCATGCTGCATGTCTTGGGGGCTCCACGTGCATGCCGCATGTAATGGGGCCCCAAATGCATGCCTCATATCATGGGGGCCCCACGTGCATGCCACATGTATTGGGGGACCGAAATTCATGCCGCATGTCATGAGGGCCCCACATGCATGTTGCATGTCATGGGGGCCCCGCAGGCATTCCGCATGTCATGGGTGCCCCAAATGCATGCCGCATGTCATGGGGGCCCCACGTGCATGCCGCATGTAATGGGGGATTCAAATGCATGCCGCATGTAAAGGGGGTCCCACAAGCATGCCGCATGTCATGGGGGCCCCACATGCATTCCGCATGTCAAGGTGGCCTCACGTGCATTCCGCATGACATGGGGGCCCCACATGCATGCCGCATGTCTTGGTTCACCCAAATGCATGCCGCATGTCATGGGGTCCCCACATGCATGCCACATGTCATGGGGTCCCCACATGCATGCCGCATGTCATGGGGGCCCCAAATGCATGCCGCTTGTCATGGGGACTCCACGTGCATGCCGCATGTAATGGGGCCCCCAAATGCATGCCACATGTCATAGGGGCCCCACGTGCATGCCGCATTTCATAGGAGCCCACATGCATGGCGCATTTCATGAGTCCCCACATACATGCCGCATGTCATGGGGGCCCCAAATGCATGCCTCAAGTCATAGGGGCCCCAAATGCATGCCGCATATCATGGGGGCCTCACGTGCATGCCGCATTTCTTGGGGGCCCCGCATGCATGCCGCATGTCATGGGGGCCCCGCAGGCATTCCACATGTCATGGGGGCCCCGCAGGCATTCCACATGTCATGGGGGCCCCACATGCATTTCACATGTCAAGGGGGCCTCACGTGCATTCCGCATGACATGGGGGCCCCAAATGCATGTTGCATGTCATGGGTCCCCACGTGCATGCCACATGTCATGGGGGCCCCAAATGCAGGCCGCATGTCATGGGGGCTCCACATGCATGTCGCATGTCATGGGGTACCCAAACGCATGCCGCATGTCATTGGGGCCCCAAGCGTATGCCGCATGTCATGGGGGCCTCACGTGCATTCCACATGTCATGGGGGCCCCACGTGCATGCTGCATGTCATGGGGCCCCACATGCATGCCGCATGTCATGGGGGCTCCACATGCATGCCGCATGTCATGGGGGCCCCAAATGCATGCCACATATCATGGGGGCCCCACGTTCATGCCGCATATATTGGGGGCCCCAAATGTATGCCGCATGTCATGAGGGCCCCGCATGCATGCCGTATGTCATGGGGGCCCCGCAGGCATTCCGCATTTCATTGGGCCCCAAAATGCATGCCGCATTTTATGGGGGCCACACGTGCATGCCGCATGTAAGGGGGGATCCAAACGCATGCTGCATGTTATGGGGGTCCCAAATGCATGCCACATATCATGGGGGCCCCACGTGCATGCCGCATATATTGGGGGCCCCAAATGTATGCGGCATGTCGTGAGGGCCCCGCATGCATGCCGTATGTCATGGGGGCCCCGCAGGCATTCCGCATGTCATTGGGCCCCAAAATGCATGCCGCATTTCATGGGGGCCACACGTGCATGCCGCATGTAAGGGGGGATCCAAACGCATGCTGCATGTTATGGGGGTCCCACATGCATGCCGCATGTCATGGGGGCCCCAAATGCATGCCGCATGTCATGGCGGCCCCAAATGCATGACTCATGTCATGGGGGCCCCATGTGCATGCCGCATGTAATGGGGGCCCCAAATGCATGCCACATGTCTCAGGTACCCCAAATGCATGCAGCATGTTATGCAAGCCCCAAATGCATGCCGCATGTAATGGGGGCCCAAATGCATGCCGCATGTCATGGGGGCCCCACACGCATGCCGCATGTCATGGGGGCCCCAAATGCATGCCGCATGTCATGGGGTCTCCACGTGCATGCCACATGTAATGGGGCCCCCAAATTCATGGCGCATGTCAAAGGGGCCCCACGTGCATGGCGCAAGTCATGGGTGCCCCACATGCATGCCGCATGTCATCGGGGCCCCACATGCATGGCGCATGTCATGGGGGCCCCACATGCATGACGCATGTCATGGAGGCCCCAAATGCATGCCACATGTCATGGAGGCCCCAAAAGCACGCCTCAAGTCATGGGGGCCCCAAATCCATGCCGCATATCACGCGGGCCTCACGTGCATGCCGCATTTATTGGGGGCCCCAAATTCATGCCGCATGTCATGAGGGCCCCGCATGCATGCTGCATGTCATGGGGTCCCCGCAGGCATTCCACATGTCATGGGGGCCCCAAATGCAAGCCGCATGTCATGGGGGCCCCACATGCATGCCACATGTCATGGGGCCCCCAAATGCATGCCGCATGTCATGGGGGGCCCACATGCATGCCGCATGTAATGGGGGCCCAAATGCTAGCCGCATGTCATGGGTTCCATAAATGCCCAACGTACATGCCGCATGTATTGGCGGCCCCAAATTCATGCCGCATGTCATGAGGGCCCCGCATGCATGCCGCATGTCATGGGGGCCCCGCAGGCATTCCGCATGTAATGGGGGATTCAAAAGAATGCCGCATGTCATGGGGGTCTCCACGTGCATGCCGCATGTAATGAGGCCCCCAAATGCATGCCACATGCCATAGGGGCCCCACGTGCATGGTGCATGTCATGGGTGCCCCAAATGAATGCCGCATGTGTTGGAGCCCACAAATGCATGCCGCATGTCATAGGGGCCCCACATGCATGGCGCATTTCATGGAACCCCACGTGCATGCCGCATGTAATGGGGGCCCCAAATGCATGCGGCATGTTATGCAGTCCCCAAATGCATGCCGCATGTCATGGGGGCCCAAATGCATGCCGCATGTCATAGGGGCCTCAAATTCATGTCGCATGTCATGAGGGCCCCGCATGCATGCCACATGTCATGGGGGCCCCGAAGGAATTCCGCATGTCATGGGGGCCCCAAATGCATGCCGCATGTCATGGGGGCCCCACGTGCATCCCGCATGTAATGGGGGATTCAAATGCATGTTGCATGTCATGGGGGCCCCACGTGCATGCCGCATGTCACGGGGTCCCCAAATGTATGCTGCATATAATGGGGGCCCCACAAGCATGCCGCATGTTATAAAGGCCCCACATGCATGGCGCATGTCATGGGCGGCCCCACTTGCATGCAGCATGTAATGAGGGATCCAAATGCATGCCGCATCTCATGGGGGTCCCACATGCATGCCGCATGTCATGGGGGCCCAAAATGCATGCGGCATGTCATAGGGGCCCCACGTGCATGCCGCATGTCTCGGGCATCCCAAATGCATGCAGCATTTTATTGGGGCCCCACGTGCATGCCGCATGTCTCAGGTACCCCAAATGCATGCAGCATGTTATGCAGGCCCCAAATGCATGCCGCATGTTATGGGGGCCCCCAATGCATGCCGACTGTCATGGGGGCCCAAATGCATTCCGCATGTCATGGGGGCCTCAAATTCATGCCGCATGTCATGAGGGCCCCGCATGCATGCCGCATGTCATGGGGGCCCCAAATGCAGGCCGCATGTCATGGGGGCTCCACATGCATGCCGCATGTCATGGCGGCCCCACGTGCATGCTTCATGTCATTGGGGCCCCAAGTGCATGCTTCATGTCATTGGGGCCCCACGTGCTTTCCGCATGTCATGGGGGCCCAAATGCATGCCGCATGTCATGGGGGCCAAATGCATGCCGCATGTCATAGTGGCCCCAAATGCATGCTGCATGTCATGAGGGCCCCACGTGCATGACGCATGTCATAGGGGCCCCACGTACATGGCGCATGTCATGGGTGCCCCACATGCATGCCGCTTGTCATCGGGGCCCCAATTGCATGCCGCATGTCATAGGGGCCCCACATGCATTGCGCATGTCATGGGGGCCCAAAATGCATGCCTCAAGTCATGGGGGCCCCAAATGCATGCCGCATTTCATGGCGGCCCCACGTGCATGCCGCATGTATTGGGGCCCCCAAATGCATTCCGCATGTCATGAGGGCGCCGCATGCATGCCGCATGTCATGGGGGCCATAAATGCATGCCGCATGTCATGGGGGCCCCAAATGCATGCCGCATTTCATGGGGGCCCCACGTGCATGCTGCATGTCATGGGGCCCCCCAAATGCATGCAGCATATCTTGGGGCCCACAAATGCATGCCGCATGTCATAGGGGCCCCACATGCATGGCTCATTTCATGGGGGCCCCACATGCATGCCTCATGTCATGGGGTCCCCAAATGCGTGCCGCATATCATGGGGGCCCCAAATGCATGCAGCATGTCATAGGGGCCCCACATGCATGGTACATGTCATGGGGGCCCCACATGCTTGCCTAAAGTCATGGGGGCCCCAAATGCATGCCGCATGTCATGGGGGCCATAAATGCATGCCGCATGTCATGGGTGCCCAACGTACATGCTGCATGTCATTGGGGCCCCACGTGCTTGTCGCATGTCATGGGGGCCCCACGTGCATGCCTCATGTCACGTTGCCACAAATGTATGCGGCATGTCATGGGGGCCCCACTTGCATGCAGCATGTAATGGGGGATCCAAATGCATAACGCATGTCATGGGGGTCCCACATGCATGCCGCATGTCATGGGGGCCCCAAATGCATGCGGCATGTCATAGGGGCCCCACGTGCATAACACATGTCATGGGGCCCGCAAATGCATGCCACATGTCATGGGGGCCCAACGTGCATGCCGCATGTCATGGGGCCCCCAAATGCATGCCGCATGTCATGGGGGCCCAACAGGCATGCCGCATGTCATTGGGGCCCCAAATGCATGCCTCATGTCTCAGGTACCCCAAATGCATGCAGCATGTTATGCAGGCCCCAAATGCATGCCACATGTCATGGGGGCCCAAATGCATGCCGCATGTCATGGGGCCCCAAATGCATGCCGCATGTCTTGGGGGCTCCACGTGCATGCCGCATGTAATGGGGCCCCAAATGCATGCCTCATATCATGGGGGCCCCACGTGCATGCCACATGTATTGGGGGCCCCAAATTCATGCCGCATGTCATGAGGGCCCCACATGCATGTTGCATGTCATGGGGGCCCCGCAGGCATTTTGCATGTCATGGGTGCCCCAAATGCATGCTGCATGTCATGGGGGCCCCACGTGCATGCCGCATTTCATGGGAAACCCAAACGCATGCCGCATGTCATTGGGGCCCCATGCGTATGCCGAATGTCATGGGGGCCCCATGTGCATGCCGCATGTAATGGGGGCCCCAACTGCATGCGGCATGTCATAGGGGCCCCACGTGCATGCCACATGTCTCTGGCACACCAAATGCATGCAGCATGTCATGGGGCCCCACGTGCATGCCGCATGTCTCAGGTACCCCAAATGGATGCCGCATGTCATGGGGGTCCCGCAGGTATTCCGCATGTCAAAGGGGCCCCAAATGCATGCAGAATGTCATAGGGGCCACATGCATTCCGCATGTCAAGGTGGCCTCACGTGCATGGGGGCCCCACATGCATGACGCATGTCATGGAGGCCCCAAATGCATGCCGCATGTCATGGGAGCCCCACATGCATGCCGCATGTCATGGGGGCCCCAAACTAATGTCGCATGTCAAGGGGGCCCCACATGCATGCCGCATGTCATCGGGGCCCCAAATGCATGCCGCATGTCATAGGGGCCCCACATGCATTGCGCATGTCATGGGGGCCCAAAATGCATGCCTCAAGTCATGGGGGCCCCAAATGCATGCCGCATATCATGGCGGCCCCACGTGCATGCCGCATGTATTGGGGGCCCCAAATGCATGCCGCATGTCATTCGGGCCCCAAATGCATGCAGCATGACTTGGGGCCCACAAATGCATGCCGAATGTCATAGGGGCCCCACATGCATGCCTCATGTCATGGTGGCCCCAAAGGCGTGCCGCATATCATGGGGGCCACAAATGCATGCAGCATGTCATGGGTGTCCCACATGCATGCCGCATGTCATGGGGGGCCCCACTTGCATGCAGCATGTAATGAGGGATCGAAATGCATGCTGCATCTCATGGGGGTCCCACATGCATGCCGCATGTCATGGGGGCCCCAAATGGGGGCCCCAGGTGCATGCCGCATGTCTCGGGCATCTCAAATGCATGCAGCATTTTATGGGGGCCCCACGTGCATGCCGCATGTCTCAGGTACCCCAAATGCATGCAGCATGTTATGCAGGCCCCAAATGCATGCCGCATGTCATGGGGGCCCAAATGCATGCCGCATGTCATGAGGGCCCCACATGCATGACGTATGTCATGGGGCCCCCAAATGCATGCCACATGTCTTGGGGCCCACAAATGCATGCCGAATGTCATAGGGGCCCCACATGCACGGCGCATATCATGGGGGCCCCACGTGCATGCTGCCTATATTGGGGGCCCCCAAATTCATGCCGCATATCATGAGGCCACCGCATGCATGCCGCATGTCATGGGGGCCCCGCAGGCATTCCGCATGTCATGGGGGCCCCAAATGCATGCCGAATGTCATGGGGGTCCCACGTGCATGCCGAATGTCATGGGGGTCCCACGTGCATGCAGCATGTCATAGGGGCACCAGATGCATGGCGCATGTCATGGGGGTCCACATGCATGCCGCATGTCATGGGGGCCAAACTTACATGCAGCATGGAATGAGGGATCCAAATGCATGCCGCATGTCATGGGGGCCCAAATGCATGCCGCATGTCATGGGGGCCCAAATGCATGCCGCATGTCATGAGGGCCCCACATGCATGACGTATGTCATGGGGCCCCCAAATGCATGCCACATGTCTTGGGGCCCACAAATGCATGCCGAATGTCATAGGGGCCCCACATGCACGGCGCATATCATGGGGGCCCCACGTGCATGCTGCATATATTGGGGGCCCCCAAATTCATGCCGCATATCATGAGGCCACCGCATGCATGCCGCATGTCATGGGGGCCCCGCAGGCATTCCGCATGTCATGGGGGCCCCAAATGCATGCCGAATGTCATGGGGGTCCCACGTGCATGCAGCATGTCATAGGGGCACCAGATGCATGGCGCATGTCATGGGGGTCCACATGCATGCCGCATGTCATGGGGGCCAAACTTGCATGCAGCATGGAATGAGGGATCCAAATGCATGCCGCATGTCATGGGGGCCCCAAATGCATGCGGCATGTCATAGGGGCCACACGTGTATGCCGCATGTCTCGGGCATTCCAAATGCATGCAGCATTTTATGGGGGCCCCACGTGCATGCCGCATGTCTCAGGTACCCCAAATGCATGCAGCATGTTATGCAGGTGCATGCCGCATGTAATGGGGCCCCCAAATGCATGCCACATGTCATAGGGGCCCCACGTGCATGGCGCATGTCATGGGTGCCCCACATGCATGCCACATGTCATCGGGGCCCCACGTGCATGCCGCATGTATTGGGGCCCCAAATTCATGCCGCATGTCATGAGGGCCCAACATGCATGCCGCATGTCTTGGGGCCCACAAATGCATGCAGCATTTCATAGGGGCCCCACATGCATGGCGCATTTCATGAGGGCCCCAAATTCATGCCTTAAGTCATGGGGGCCCCAAATGCATGCCGCATATCATGGGGGCCCACGTGCATGTCGCATGTATTGGGGCCCCAAATGAATGCCGCATGTCATGAGGGCACCGCATGCATGCTGCATGTCATGGGGCCCCAATTGCATGCCGCATGTAATAGGGGCCCCACATGCATGGCGCATGTCATGGTGCCCCACATGTATGCCGCATGTCATGGGGGCCCCGCAGGCATTCCGCATGTCATGGGGGCCCCAAATGCATGCCACATTTCATGGGGGCCTCACATGCATTCCGCATGTCATGGGGGCCCCATGTGCATGCTGCATGTCATTGGGGCCCCAAGTGCTTGCCGCATGTCATGGGGGCCCAAATGCGTGCCACATATCATGGCGGCCACAAATGCATGCAGCATGTCATGGGGGCCCCACGTGCATGCCACATGTCTTGGGGCCCACAAATGCATGCCTCAAGTCATGGGGGCCCCAAATGCATGCCACATATCATGGGGGCCCCACGTGCATGCCGCATATATTGGGGGCCCCAAATGCATGCCGCATGTCATGAGGGCCCCGCATGCATGCCGCATGTCATTGGGGCCCCACAGTCATTCCGCATGTCATGGGGGCCCCACGTGCATGCTTCATGTCATTGGTGCCCCACGTGCTTGCCGCATGTCATGGGGGCCCAAATGCATGCCGCATGTCATGGGGGCCATAAATGCATGCCGCATGTCATGGGTGCCCAACGTACATGCTGCATGTCATTGGGGCCCCACGTGCTTGCCGCATGTCATGGGGGCCCCACGTGCATGCCTCATGTCACGGGGGCCACAAATATATGTGTCATGTCATGGGGGCCCCACGTGCATGCCGCATGTCATGGGGCCCCCCAATTGCATGCCGCATGTCATAGGGGCCCCACATGCATTGCGCATGTCATGGGGCCCCCCAAATGCATGCCGCATGTCATAGGGGCCCAACATGCATGGAGCATATCATGGGGACCACGCATGCATGCCGCGTGTCATGGGGGATCCAAATGCATGCCGCATGTCATGGGGGTCCCAAATGCATGCGGCATGTCATAGGGGCCCCACGTGCATAACACATGTCATGGGGCCCGCAAATGCATGCCGCATGTCATGGGAGCCCCACATGCATGCCGCATGTCATGGGGGCCATAAATGCATGCCGCATGTCATGGGTGCCCAACGTGCATGCCGCATGTATTGGGGCCCCAACTGCATGCCGCATATCATGGGGTCCCACATGCATGGTGCATGTCATGGTGTCCCACATGCATGCCGCATGTCATGGGGGCCCCAAATACATTTTGCATGTCAAGGGTGCCCTAAATGCATGCCGCATGTAATGGGGGCCCCACGTGCATGCCGCATGTCATGGGGGCCCCATGTGCATGCCGCATGTCATGGGGGCCCAAAATGCATGCCTCAAGTCATGGGGCCCCAAATGCATGCCGCATATCATGGGGGCCCCACGTGCATGCCGCATGTATTGGGGGCCCCAAATGTATGCCGCATGTCATGAGGGCGCCGCATGCATGCCGCATGTCATGGGGGCCATAAATGCATGCCGCATGTCATGGGGGCCCCACGTGCATGCTGCATGTCATGGGGCCCCCCAAATGCATGCAGCATATCTTGGGGCCCACAAATGCATGCCGCATGTCATAGGGGCCCCACATGCAGGCTCATTTCATGGGGGCCCCACATGCATGCCTCATGTCATGGGGTCCCCAAATGCGTGCCGCATATCATGGGGGCCCCAAATGCATGCAGCATGTCATAGGGGCCCCACATGCATGGTACATGTCATGGGGGCCCCACATGCTTGCCTCAAGTCATGGGGGCCCCAAATGCATGCCGCATGTCATGGGTGCCCAACGTACATGCTGCATGTCATTGGGGCCCCACGTGCTTGTCGCATGTCATGGGGGCCCCACGTGCATGCCTCATGTCACGGTGCCACACATGTATGCGGCATGTCATGGGGGCCCGACTTGCATGCAGCATGTAATGGGGGATCCAAATGCATAACGCATGTCATGGGGGTCCCACATGCATGCCGCATGTCATGGGGCCCCCAAATGCATGCGGCATGTCATAGGGGCCCCACGTGCATAACACATGTCATGGGGCCCGCAAATGCATGCCACATGTCATGGGGGCCCAACGTGCATGCCGCATGTATTGAGGCCCCAAATTCATGCCGCATGTCATGGGGCCCCACAGGCATTCCGCATGTCATGGGGGCCCCAAATGCATGCCGCATGTCATGGGGCCCCCAAATGCATGCCGCATGTCATGGGGGCCCAACAGGCATGCCGCATGTCATTGGGACCCCAAATGCATGCCTCATGTCTCAGGTACCCCAAATGCATGCAGCATGTTATGCAGGCCCCAAATGCATGCCACATGTCATGGGGGCCCAAATGCATGCCGCATGTCATGGGGGCCCCACATGCATGCCACATGTCATGGGGCCCCAAATGCATGCCGTATGTCATGGGGGCTCCACGTGCAAGCCGCATGTAATGGGGCCCCCAAATTCATGCGGCATGTCAAAGGGGCCCCGCGTGCCTGGTGCAAGTCATGGGTGCCCCAAATGCATGCCGCATGTCATCGGGGCCCCACGTGCATGCCGCATGTCACGGGGGCCCCAAATGCATGACTCATGTCATGGGGGCGCCACCTGCATGCCGCATGTCATGGGGGAACCAAAGGCATGCCGCATGTCATTGGGGCCCCAAGCGTATGCCGCTTGTCACGGGTGCCCCATGTGCATGCCGCATGTAATGGGGGCCCCAAATGCATGCGGAATGTCATAGGGGCCCCACATGCATGCTGCATCTCTTAGGTACCCCAAATGCATGCAGCATGTTATGCAGGCCCCAAATTCATGCCGCATGTCATGGGGGCCCAAATGCATGCCGCATGTCATGGGACCCACATTCATGCCGCATGTCATGGGGGCCCCCAATGCATGCCACATGTCATGGGGACCCAAATGCATGCCACATGTCATGGGGGCCTCAAATTCATGCCGCATGTCATGAGGGCCCCGCATGCATGCCGCATGTCATGGGGGCCCCACAGGCATTCCGCATGTCATGGGGGCCCCAAATGCATGCCGCATGTCATGGGGGCCCACGTGCATCCGTCATGTAATGGGGGATTCAAATGCATGCTGCATGTCATGAGGGCCCCACAAGCATGCCGCATGTTATAGAGGCCCCACATGCATGCAGCATGTCTTGGGGCCCACAAATGCATGGCGCATGTCATAGGGGCCCCACGTGCATGCCACATGTCTTGGGGCCTACAAATGCATGCCGCATGTCATAGGTGCCAAAGATGCATGGCACATTTCATGGGGGCCCTACATGCATGCTTCATGTCATTGGGGCCCCACGTGCATGCCGCATGTCATTGGTGCCCACATGCATGCCGCATGTCATGGGGGCCATAAATGCATGCCGCATGTCATGGGTGCCCAACGTGCATGCCGCATGTATTGGGGGCCCCAACTGCATGCCGCATATCATGGGGCTCCACATGCATGCCACATGTCATGGGGGCCCCACATGCATGCCGCATTTCATGGGGGGCCCAAATGCATGCCGCATGTTATGGGGGCCCCAAATGCATGCAACATGTCATGGCGGCCCCAAATGCATGACTCATGTCATGGAGGCCCCACGTGCATGCCACATGTCATGGGGGATCCAAACTCATGCCGCATGTCATTGGGGCCACAAGCGTATGCCGCATGTCATGGGGGCCCCATGTGCATGCCGCATGTAATGGGGGCCCCAAATGCATGCGGCATGTTTCGGGCACACCAAATGCATGCAGCATGTCATGGGGGCCCCACGTGCATGCCGCATGTATTCGGGGCACCAATTGCAAGCCGCATGTCATAGGGGCCCCACATGCATGGCGCATGTCATGGTGTCCCACATGCATGCCGCATGTCATGGGGGCCCCAAATGCATGTCGCAAGTCATGGGGCCCTAAATGCATGCCACATGTAATGGGGGCCCCACGTGCATGCCGCATGTCATGGGGGCCCCATGTGCATGCCGCATGTCATGGGGGCCCAAAATGCATGCCTCAAGTCATGGGGCCCCAAAAGCATGCCGCATATCATGGGGGCCCCACGTGCATGCCACATGTATTGGGGGCCCGAAATGCATGCCGCATGTCATGAGGGCGCCGCATGCATGCCGCATGTCATGGGGGCCCTAAATGCATGCCGCATGTCATGGGGGCCCCAAATGCATGCCGCATTTCATGGGGGCCCCACGTGCATGCTGCATGTCATGGCCCCCCCCCAAATGCATGCCGCATGTCATTGGGGCCCCACATGCATGGCTCATTTCATGGGGGCCCCACATGCATGCCTCATGTCATGGGGGCCCCAAATGCGTGCCGCATATCATGGGGCCACAAATGCATGCAGCATGTCATGGGGGCCCCACGTGCATGCCACATGTCTTGGGGCCCACAAATGCATGCCGCATGTCATAGGGGTCCCACATTCATGGCGCATTTCATGGGGGCCCTACATGCATGCCGCATGTCATGGGGGCCCCAAATGCATGCCTCAAGTCTTGGGGGCCCCAAATGCATGCAGCATGTCATAGGGGCCCCACATGCATGGTGCATGTCATGGGGGCCCCACATGCTTGCCTCAAGTCATGGGGGCCCCAAATGCATGCCGCATGTCATGGGGGCCATACATGCATGCCGCATGTCATGGGTGCCCAACGTACATGCTGCATGTCATTGGGGCCCCACGTGCATGCCTCATGTCACGGTGCCACAAATGTATGCGGCATGTCATGGGGGCCCCACTTGCATGCAGCATGTAATGGGGGATCCAAATGCATAACGCATGTCATGGGGGCCCCACATGCATGCCGCATGTCATGGGGGCCCCAAATGCATGCGGCATGTCATAGGAGCCCCACGTGCATAACACATGTCATGGGGCCCGCAAATGCATGCCACATGTCATGGGGGCCCCACATGCATGCCGCATGTCATGGGGGCCCCACGTGCATGCCGCATGTATTTGGGCCCCAAATGCATGCCGCATGTCATGAGGGCGCCGCATGCATGCCGCATGTCATGGGGGCCCTAAATGCATGCCGCATGTCATGAGGGCCCCAAATGCATGCCGCATTTCATGGGGGCCCCACGTGCATGCTGCATGTCATGGGGCCCCCCAAATGCATGCAGCATGTCTTGGGGCCCACAAATGCATGCCGCATGTCATAGGGGCCCCACATGCATGGCTCATTTCATCGGGGCCCCACATGCATGCCTCATGTCATGGGGGCCCCAAATGCGTGCCGCATATCATGGGGGCCACAAATGCATGCAGCATGTCATGGGGGCCCCACGTGCATGCCACATGTCTTGGGGCCCACAAATGCATGCCACATGTCATAGGGGTCCCACATGCATGGCACATTTCATTAGGGCCCTACATGCATGCCGCATGTCATGGGGGCCCCAAATGCATGCCTCAAGTCTTGGGGGCCCCAAATGCATGCAGCATGTCATAGGGGCCCCACATGCATGGTGCATGTCATGGGGGCCCCACATGCTTGCCTCAAGTCATGGGGGCCCCAAATGCATGCCGCATGTCATGGGGGCCATAAATGCATGCCGCATGTCATGGGTGTCCAACGTACATGCTGCATGTCATTGGGGCCCCACGTGCTTGTCGCATGTCATGGGGGCCCCACGTGCATGCCTCATGTCACGGTGCCACAAATGTATGCGGCATGTCATGGGGGCCCCACTTGCATGCAGAATGTAATGGGGGATCCAAATGCATAACGCATGTCATGGGGGCCCCAAATGCATGCGGCATGTCATAGGGGCCCCACGTGCATAACACATGTCATGGGGCCCGCAAATGCATGCCACATGTCATGGGGGCCCCACATGCATGCCGAATGTCATGGGGGCCCAAATGCATGCCACATGTCATGGGGGCCCAACGTGCATGCCGCATGTATTGCGGCCCCAAATTCATGCCGCATGTCATGGGGGCCCCACAGGCATTCCGCATGTCATGGGGGCCCAAATGCTTGCCGCATGTCATGAGGGCCATAAATGCATGCCGCATGTCATGGGAGCCCCACATGCATGCCACATGTCATGGAGGCCCCCATGACATGCGGCAAGCATTTGGGCCCCACATGCATGCTGCATGTCATGGGGCCCCCAAATGCATGCCGCATGTCATGGGTGCCCAACAGACATGCCGCATGTCATTGGGGCCCCTAATGCATGCCGCATGTCTCAGGTACCCCAAATGCATGCAGCATGTTATGCAGGCCCCAAATGCATGCCACATATCATGGGGGCCCAAATGCATGCCGCATGTCATGGGGGCCCCACATGCATGCCGCATGTCATGGGGCCCCAAATGCATGCTGCATGTCATGAGGGCCCCACGTGCATGCCGCATGTCATGGGGCCCCCAAATGCATGCCGCATGTCATGGGTGCCCAACAGACATGCCGCATGTCATTGGGGCCCCTAATGCATGCCGCATGTCTCAGGTACCCCAAATGCATGCAGCATGTTATGCAGGCCCCAAATGCATGCCACATATCATGGGGGCCCAAATGCATGCCGCATGTCATGGGGGCCCCACATGCATGCCGCATGTCATGGGGCCCCAAATGCATGCCACATGTCATGGGGGCCCAACGTGCATGCCGCATGTATTGGGGCCCCAAATTCATGCCGCATGTCATGGGGGCCCCACAGGCATTCCGCATGTCATGGGGGCCCCAAATGCATGCCGCATGTCATGGGGGCCCCACGTGCATGCCGCATGTAATGGGGGTCCAAATGCATGCCGCATGTCATGGGGGTCCAAATGCATGCGGCATGTCATAGGGGCCCCACGTGCATAACACATGTCATGGGGCCCGCATATGCATGCCGCATGTCATGGGGGCCCCACATGCATGCCGCATGTCATGGGGGCCCCACATGCATGCCACATGTAATGAGAGCCATAAATGCATGCCGCATGTCATGGGTGCCCAACGTGCATGTCGCATGTATTGTGGGCCCCAACTGTATGCCACATATCATGGGGCCCCACATGCATGCCATATGTCATGGGGGCCCCACACGCATGCCGCATTTCATGGGGGGCCCAAATGCATGCCTGATGTCATGGCTGCCCCAAATGCATGACTCATGTCATGGGGGTCCCACGTGCATGCCACATGTCATGGGGGATACAAACTCATGTCGCATGTCATTGGGGCCCCAAGCATATGCCGCATGTCATGAGGCCCCCATGTGCATGCCACATGTAATGGGGGACCCAAATGCATGCGGCATGTCACAGGGGCCCCACGTGCATGCCGCATGTCTCGGGCACCCCAAATGCATGCAGCATGTTATGGGGGCCCCACGTGCATGCCGCATGTCTCGGGCACCCCAAATGCATGGCGCATGTCATGGGGGCCCCACAGGCATTCCGCATGTCATGGGGGCCCCAAATGCATGCCGCATGTAATGGGGGCCCCAAATGCATGCCGCATGTCATAGTGGCCCCAAATGCATGCTGCATGTCATGAGGGCCCCATGTGCATGCCGCATGTCATGGGGGCCTCAAATGCATGGCTCATGTCATGGGGGCCCCAAATGCATGCCACATATCATGGTGGCCCCACGTGCATGCCGCATATATTGGGGGCCCCAAATGCATGCCGCAGGTCATGGGGGCCTCACTTGCATTCCGCATGTCATGGGGGCCCACGTGCATGCTGCATGTCATTGGGGCCCCATGTGCATGCCGCATGTCATGGGGGATCCAAACTCATGCCGCATGTCATTGGGGCCCAAAGCGTATGACGCATGTAATGGGGCCCCACATGCATGCCGCATGAAATGGGGCCCCCAAATTCATGCCGCATGTCAAAGGGGCAACACGTGCATGCCGCATGTCATGGGGCCCCCCAAATGCATGCCGCATGTCATGGAGGCCCCAAATGCATGCCGCATGTCATAGGGGCCCCACATGCATGCCGCATGTCATGGGGCCCCCAAATGCATGCCGCATGTCATGGGGGCCCCACATGCATGCCGCATGTAATGGGGCCCCCAAATTCATGCCGCATGTCAAAGGGGCCCCACGTGCATGGCGCAAGTCATGGGGGCCCAACATGCATGCCGCATTTCATGGGGGCCCAAATGCTTGCCACATGTCATGGGTTCCATAAATGCAAGCCGCATGTCATTGGGTCCTCACATGCATGCTGCATATCATAGGAGCCCCACGTGCATGCCGCTTGTCATGGGGCTCCATGTGCATGCCGCATGTCATGGGGGCCCCGCATGCATGCCGCATGTCATGGGGGTCCCACATGCATGAAACATGTCATGGGGGCCCCAAATGCATGCCGCCTGTCATGGGGGCCTCACATGCATGCTGCATATCATGGGGGCCCCACGTGCATGCCGCTTTTCATGGGGCTCCATGTTCATGCCGCATGTCATGGGGGCCCCAAATGCATGCCTCAAGTCATGGGGGCCCCAAATGCATGCCGCATATCATGGGGGCCTCACGTGCATGCCGCATTTATTGGGGGCCCCAAATTCATGCCACATGTCATAGGGGCATCACGTGCATAATGCATTTCAAGGGGCCCCACATGCATGCCGCATGTCATGGGGGCCCCAAATGCATGCATCAAGTCAAGGGGCCCCCAAATGCATGCCGCATATCAGGGGGACCCCACGTGCATGCCGCATTTATTGGGGGTCCAAAATTCATGCCTCATGTCATAGGGGCCCCGCGTGCCTGGTGCATGTCATGGGTTCCCCACATGCATGCCGCATGTCTTGGGGCCCACAAATGCATGCCGCATGTCATAGGGGCCCCGCAGGCATTCCACATGTCATGGGGGCCCCAAATGCATGCCGCATGTCATGAGGGCCCCACATGCATTCCACATGTCAAGGGGGCCTCATGTGCATTCCGCATGACATGGGGGCCCCAAATGCATGTTGCATGTCATGGGGGCCCCACGTGCATGCTGCATGTCACAGGGGCCCCAAATGCATGACTCATGTCATGGGGGCCCCACGTGTGTCATGGAGAATCCAAACTCATGCCGCATGTCATTGGGCCCCAAATGCATGCAGCATGTTATGCAGGCCCCAAATGCATGCCGCATGTCATGGGGGACCAAATGCATGCCGCATGTCATGGGACCCACATGCATGCCGCATGTCATGGGGGCCCCGCAGGCATTCTGCATGTCATGGGGGCCCCAAATGCATGCCGCATGTCATGGGGCCCCACGTGCATCCGGCATGTAATGGGGGATTCACATGCATGCTGCATGTCATGGGGGCCCCACTTGCATGTCGCATGTCACGGGGGCCCCAAATGTATGCTGCATGTCATGGGGGCCCCACAAGCATGCCGCATGTTATAGAGGCCCCACATGCATGGCGCATGTCATGGGGGGCCCCACTTGCATGCAGCATGTTATGAGGGATCCAAATGCATGCCGCATCTCATGGGGGTCCCACATGCATGCCGCATGTCATAGGGGGCCCAAATGCATGCGGCATGTCATAGGGGCCCCACGTGCATGCCGCATGTCTCGGGCATCCCAAATGCATGCAGCATTTTATGGGGGCCCCATGTGCATGCCGCATGCCTCAGGTACCCCAAATGCATGCAGCATGTTATGCAGGCCCCAAATACATGCCGCATGTCATGGGGGCCCAAATGCATGTCGCATGTCATGGGGGCCCCACATGCATGCCGCATGTCATGGGTGCCCTAAATGCATGCCGCATGTCATGGGCCTCCACGTGCATGCCGCATGTAATGGGGCCCCCAAATGCATGCAGCATGTCTTGGGGCCCACAAATGCCTGCCGCATGTCATAGGGGCCCCACATGCATGGCGCATTTCATGGGGGCCCCACATGCATGCCACATGTCATGGGGGCCCAAATGCATCCTCAAGTCATGGGGGCCCCAAATGCATGCTGCATGTCTTGGGGCCCACAAATGCATGCCGCATGTCATAGGGGCCCCAAATGCATGCCGCATGTCATGGGGGCTCCACGTGCATGCCGAATGTCTCAGGTACCCCATATGCATGCAGCATGTTATGCAGGCCCCACGTGCATGCCGCATGTCATGGGGGCCTCACGTGCATTCCGCATGTCATGGGGGCCCCACGTGCATGCTGCATGTCCTGGGGGCCCCACATGCATGCCACATGTCATGGGGGCCCCACGTGCATGCCGCATGTCATGGGGGATCCAAACTCATGCCGCATGTCTCGGGCACCCCAAATGCATGCAGCATGTTAAGGGGGCCCCACGTGCATGCCACATGTAATGGGGGCCCCAAATGCATGCGGCATGTCATAGGGGCCCCACGTGCTTGCCGCATGTCATGGGGGCCCCACATGCAGGGCGCATTTCATGGGGCCCAACATGCATTGCGCATGTCATGGGGATACCACGTGCATGCCTCATGTCATGGGTACCCCAAATGCATGACTCATGTCATGGGTTCCCCACATACATGCCGCATGTCATGGGGGCCCCACGTGCATGCCGCATGTCATGGGGAACCGAAATACATGCAGCATGTCATGGGGCCCCAAAGACGTGCCGCATGTCATGAGTGCCCCACGTGCATGCCGCATGTCATGGGAGCCCCACGTGCATGCCGCATGTCATGGGGGCCCCACGTGCATGCCGCATGTCGTGGGGGCCACAAATGCATGCCGCATGTCATGGGGGCCCCACGTGCATGCCACATGTCATGGGGAGCCCAAACGTATGCCACATGTCATGGGGTGCCCCAAATGCATGGTGCATGTCATGAGGCCCCAAATGCATTCCAAATGTCATGGGGGCCCCAAATGCATGCCGAATGTCATGGGGCCCCACATGCATACCGCATTTCATGGGAGTCCCAATGGCATGCCGCATGTCATGGGGGCCCCACGTGCATGCCGCAAGACATGGGGGCCCACATGCATGCCGCATTTCATGGGGGGCCCATTTGCATGTCGCATGTCATGTGGGCCCCAAATGCATGCCGCATGTCATGGGGGCCCCACATGCAAGATGCATGTCATGGGGGCTCCAAATGCATGCCGTATGTCATGTGGGCCCCAAATGCATGACGAATGTCATGGGGGCCCCAAATGCATGCCGCATGTCACGGGGGCCCCAAATGTATGCTGGATGTCATGGGGGCCCAACGTGCATGCCACATGTCATGGGGGGCCCCACATGCATGCCACATGTCATGGGGGTCCCAAATGCATGCGGCATGTCATGAGGTCCCCAAATGCCTGCCGCATGTCATGTGGGCCCTAAATGCATGCCGCATGTCTTGAGGTCCCCAAATGAATTTGTGCATGCCTCATGTGTTGGTTGCCCCACGTGCATGCCGCATGTCATTGCTACCCGAAATGCATGCCACATGTCATGGGGGCCCCACATGCATGCCACATGTCATTTGGGAACCACATGCATTCCGCATGACATGGGGGCCCCAAATACGTGCCACATGTCATGGGGGACCCACATGCATGCCGCATCTCATGGGGGCCTTGAATGCATAACAAATGTCATTGGGGGCCACACGTGCATGCCGCAAGTCATGGGGGCCCCAACTGCATGCCACATGTCATGGCGGCCCCAAGTGCATGCCGCATGTCATGGGGCCCCGAACGCATGCCGCATTTCATGGAGGCCCCAAATGCATGCCGCATGTCATGGGGGCCCAACATGCTTGCCACATGTGAATGGGGGCCCCCCATACACGCCACATGCATTGGGGGTCCCAAATGCATGTCGCATGTCTTGGGGATCCCACGTGCATGCCACATGTTTTGAGGTCCCCAAATGAATTCCGCATGTCATGGGGGCCCCATGAGCATGCCGCATGTCATGAGGGCCCCAAATGCATGCGGCATGTCATGGGGGCCCCACGTGCAAGCCACATGTCAAGGAGGCCCCACATGCATACCGCATTTCATGGGAGTCCCAACGGCATGCGGCATGTCATGGGGGCCCCACTTGCATGCCGCAAGACATGGGGGCCCCATATGCATACCGCATTTCATGGGGGTCCACTTGCATGTCGCATGTCATGGGGGGCCCCACATGCATGCCACATGTCATGGGGGTCCCAAATGCATGCGGCATGTCATGAGGTCCCCAAATGCCTGCCGCATGTCATGTGGGCCCTAAATGCATGCCGCATGTCTTGAGGTCCCCAAATGAATTTGTGCATGCCTCATGTGTTGGTTGCCCCACGTGCATGCCGCATGTCATTGCTACCCGAAATGCATGCCACATGTCATGGGGGCCCCACATGCATGCCACATGTCATTTGGGAACCACATGCATTCCGCATGACATGGGGGCCCCAAATACGTGCCACATGTCATGGGGGACCCACATGCATGCCGCATCTCATGGGGGCCTTGAATGCATAACAAATGTCATTGGGGGCCACACGTGCATGCCGCAAGTCATGGGGGCCCCAACTGCATGCCACATGTCATGGCGGCCCCAAGTGCATGCCGCATGTCATGGGGCCCCGAACGCAGGCCGCATTTCATGGAGGCCCCAAATGCATGCCGCATGTCATGGGGGCCCAACATGCTTGCCACATGTGAATGGGGGCCCCCCATACACGCCACATGCATTGGGGGTCCCAAATGCATGTCGCATGTCTTGGGGATCCCACGTGCATGCCACATGTTTTGAGGTCCCCAAATGAATTCCGCATGTCATGGGGGCCCCATGAGCATGCCGCATGTCATGAGGGCCCCAAATGCATGCGGCATGTCATGGGGGCCCCACGTGCAAGCCACATGTCAAGGAGGCCCCACATGCATACCGCATTTCATGGGAGTCCCAACGGCATGCGGCATGTCATGGGGGCCCCACTTGCATGCCGCAAGACATGGGGGCCCCATATGCATACCGCATTTCATGGGGGTCCACTTGCATGTCGCATGTCATGTGGGCCCCAAATGCATGCCGCATGTCATGGGGGCCCCACGTGCAAGACGCATGTCATGGGGGCTCCAAATGCATGCCGCATGTCATGTGGGCCCCAAATGCATGACGAATGTCATGGGTGCCCCAAATGCATGCCGCATGTCACGGGGGCCCCAAATGTATGCTGGATGTCATGGGGGCCTATTGTGCATGCCACATGTCATGGGGGGCCCCACATGCATGCCACATGTCATAGGGGTCCCAAATGAATGTCGCAAGTCATGGGATTCCCAAGTGCATGCGGCATGTCATGAGGTCCCCAAATGAATGCCGCATGATATAGGGGCCCCGCGTGCATGCCACATGTCATGGGGGCCACAAATGCATGCTGCATGTCTTTGAGGCCCCAAATGCATGCCGCATGTCATCGGGGCTCCAAGTGTATGCGGCAAGTCATGAGGGCCCCACGTGCATGCCGCATTTCAAGGCGACCCCAAGTGCATGGCGCATGTCAAGGTTACCCCCAAATGCATGCTGCATGTCATGGGGGCACACATGCATGCTGCATATCATGGGGGCCCACGTGCATGCCACATGTCATGGGGACCCCAAATGCATGCCGCATGTCTTGGTGGCCTCAAATACATGCAGCTATTCATGGGGGCCACAAATGCATGCCGAAAGTCATGGGTGCCCCACGTGCATGCCGCTTGTCATGGTGGTCCCATGTGCATGCAGCATGTCATGGGTGCCCCAAATGCATGAAGCATGTCATGGGGGCCCCAAATGCATGCCAAATGTCATGTAGGCCCCACGTGCATACCGCATGACTTGGGGGCCCCAAATGCATGCCGCATGTCATGGGGGCGCCACATGCAAGCCACATGTCATGGGGGCCCCATATGCATATCACATGTCATGGGGGCCCCAAATGCATGCCGCATGTCATGTGGGCCCCAAATGCATGCAGCATGTCATAGGGGCCCCAAATGCATGCAGCATGTCATAGGGGCCCCACATGCATGGTGCATGTCATGGGGGCCCCACTTGCATGCCTCAAGTCATGGGGGCCCCAAAATGCATGCCGCATGTCATGGGGGCCATATATACATGCCGCATGTCTGGGGGGCCCCAAATGCATGCCTCAAGTCATGGGGGCCTTAAATGCATGCAGCATGTCATAGGGGCCCCAAATGCATGCTGCATGTCATTGGGGCCCCACGTGCTTGTCGCATGTCATGGGGGCCCCACGTGCATGCCTCATGTCATGGGGGCCACAAATGTATGCGGCATGTCATGGGGGCCCCACATGCATGCCGCATGTCATGGGGCCCCACGTGCATGCCGCATGCCATGGGGGTCCCACATGCATGCCGCATGTCATGGGGGCCCCTCATGCATGGCGCATGCCATGGGGGGCCCACATGCGTGCCGCATGTCATGGGGGCCCCACTTGCATGCAGCATGTAATGGGGTATCCAAATGCATGACGCATGTCATGGGGGTCCCACATGCATGCCGCATGTCATGGGGGTCCAAATGCATGCGGCATGTCATAGGGGCCCCACATGCATAACACATGTCATGGGGCCCGCATATGCATGCCGCATGTCATGGGGGCCCCACATGCATGCCGCATGTCATGGGGGCCCCACATGCATGCCACATGTCATGAGGGCCATAAATGCATGCCGCATGTCATGGGTGCCCAACGTGCATGTCGCATGTATTGGGGGCCCCAACTGTATGCCGCATATCATGGGGCCCCACATGCATGCCATATGTCATGGGGGCCCCACATGCATGCCGCATTTCATGGGGGGCCCAAATGCATGCCTGATGTCATGGCTGCCCCAAATGCATGACTCATGTCATGGGGGTCCCACGTGCATGCCACATGTCATGGGGGATCCAAACTCATGTCGCATGTCATTGGGGCCCCAAGCATATGCCGCATGTCATGAGGGCCCTATGTGCATGCCACATGTAATGGGGGCCCCAAATGCATGCGGCATGTCATAGGGGCCCCACGTGCATGCCGCATGTCTCGGGCACCCCAAATGCATGCAGCATGTTATGGGGGCCCCACGTGCATGCCGCATGTCTCGGGCACCCCAAATGCATGGCGCATGTCATGGGGGCCCCACAGGCATTCCGCATGTCATGGGGGCCCCAAATGCATGCCGCATGTAATGGGGGCCCCAAATGCATGCCGCATGTCATAGTGGCCCCAAATGCATGCTGCATGTCATGAGGGCCCTACGTGCATGCCGCATGTCATGGGGGCCTCAAATGCATGGCTCATGTCATGGGGGCCCCAAATGCATGCCACATATCATGGTGGCCCCACGTGCATGCCGCATATATTGGGGGCCCCAAATGCATGCCGCATGTCATGGGGGCCTCACTTGCATTCCGCATGTCATGGGGGCCCACGTGCATGCTGCATGTCATTGGGGCCCCATGTGCATGCCGCATGTCATGGGGGATCCAAACTCATGCCGCATGTCATTGGGGCCCAAAGCGTATGACGCATGTAATGGGGCCCCACGTGCATGCCGCATGTCTCAGGTACCCCAAATGCATGCAGCATGTTATGCAGGCCCCAAATGCATGCCGCATGTCATGGGGGCCCAAATGCATGACGCATGTCATGGGGGCTCCACATGCATGCCGCATGTAATGGGCCCCCCAAATTCATGCCGCATGTCAAAGGGGCAACACGTGCATGCCGCATGTCTCAGGTACCCCAAATGCATGAAGCATGTTATGCAGGCCCCAAATGCATGCCGCATGTCATGGGGGCCCAAATGCATGACGCATGTCATGGGGGCCCCACATGCAAGCCGCATGTAATGGGGCCCCCAAATTCATGCCGCATGTCAAAGGGGCCCCACGTGCATGGCGCAAGTCATGGGGGCCCAACATGCATGCCGCATGTCATGGGGGCCTCACTTGCATTCCGCATGTCATGGGGGCCCACGTGCATGCTGCATGTCATTGGGGCCCCATGTGCATGCCGCATGTCATGGGGGATCCAAACTCATGCCGCATGTCATTGGGGCCCAAAGCGTATGACGCATGTAATGGGGCCCCACGTGCATGCCGCATGTCTCAGGTACCCCAAATGCATGCCGCATGTCATGAGGCCCCCCAAATGCATGTCGCATGTCATGGAGGCCCCAAATGCATGCCGCATGTCATGGGGGCCCAACATGCATGCCGCATTTCATGGGGGCCCAAATGCTTGCCACATGTCATGGGTTCCATAAATGCAATCCGCATGTCATTGGGTCCTCACATGCATGCTGCATATCATGGGAGCCCCACGTGCATGCCGATTGTCATGGGGCTCCATGTGCATGCCGCATGTCATGGGGGTCCCACATGCATGCCACATGTCATGGGGGCCCCAAATGCATGCCGCTTGTCATGGGGGCCTCACATGCATGCTGCATATCATGGGGGCCCCACGTGCATGCCGCTTTTCATGGGGCTCCATGTTCATGCCGCATGTCATGGGGGCCCCAAATGCATGCCTCAAGTCATGGGGGCCCCAAATGCATGCCGCATATCATGGGGCCTCACGTGCATGCCGCATTTATTGGGGGCCCCAAATTCATGCCACATGTCATAGGGGCCCCACGTGCATGGTGCATTTCAAGGGGCCCCACATGCATGCCGCATGTCATGGGGGCCCCAAATGCATACATCAAGTCATGGGGGCCCCAAATGCATGCCGCATATCAGGGGGGCCCCACGTGCATGCCGCATTTATTGGGGGTCCAAAATTCATGCCTCATGTCATAGGGGCCCCGTGTGCCTGGTGCATGTCATGGGTTCCCCACATGCATGCCGCATGTCTTGGGGCCCACAAATGCATGCCGCATGTCATAGGGGCCCCGCAGGCATTCCACATGTCATGGGGGCCCCAAATGCATGCCGCATGTCATGAGGGCCCCACATGCATTCCACATGTCAAGGGGGCCTCATGTGCATTCCGCATGACATGGGGGCCCCAAATGCATGTTGCATGTCATGGGGGCCCCACGTGCATGCCGCGTGTCACAGGGGCCCCAAATGCATGACTCATGTCATGGGGGCCCCACGTGCATGCCGCATGTCATGGAGAATCCAAACTCATGCCGCATGTCATTGGGGCCCCAAGAGTATGCCGCGTGTCATGGGGGCCCCATGTGCATGCCGCATGTAATGGGGGCCCCAAATGCATGCGGCATGTCATAGGGGCCCCACGTGCATGCCGCATGTCTCGGGCACCCCAAATGCATGCAGCATGTGATGGGGGCCCCACATGCATGCCGCATGTCTCAGGTACCCCAAATGCATGCAGCATGTTATGCAGGCCCCAAATGCATGCCGCATGTCATGGGTGACCAAATGCATGCCGCATGTCATGGGACCCACATGCATGCCGCATGTCATGGGGGCCCCGCAGGCATTCCACATGTCATGGGGGCCCCAAATGCATGCTGCATGTCATGGGGCCCCACGTGCATCCGGCATGTAATGGGGGATTCACATGCATGCTGCATGTCATGGGGGCCCCACAAGCATGCCGCATGTTATAGAGGCCCCACATGCATGGCGCATGTCATGGGGGGCCCCACTTGCATGCATCATGTTATGAGGGATCCAAATGCATGCCACATCTCATGGGGGTCCCACATGCATGCCGCATGTCATAGGGGGCCCAAATGCATGCGGCATGTCATAGGGGCCCCACGTGCATGCCGCATGTCTCAGGCATCCCAAATGCATGCAGCATTTTATGGGGCCCCCACGTGCATGCCGCATGTCTCAGGTACCCCAAATGCATGCAGCATGTTATGCAGGCCCCAAATACATGCCGCATGTCATGGGGGCCCAAATGCATGCCGCATGTCATGGGGGCCCCACATGCATGCCGCATGTCATGGGTGCCCTAAATGCATGCCGCATGTCATGGGGCTCCACGTGCATGCCGCATGTAATGGGGCCCCCAAATGCATGCAGCATGTCTTGGGGCCCACAAATGCCTGCCGCATGTCATAGGGGCCCCACATGTATGGCGCATTTCATGGGGGCCCCACATGCATGCCACATGTCATTGGGGCCCAAATGCATCCTCAAGTCAAGGGGGCCCCAAATGCATGCTGCATGTCTTGGGGCCCACAAATGCATGCCGCATGTCATAGGGGCCCCAAATGCATGCCGCATGTCATGGGGGCTCCACGTGCATGCCGAATGTCTCAGGTACCCCATATGCATGCAGCATGTTATGCAGGCCCCACGTGCATGCCGCATGTCATGGGGGCCTCACGTGCATTCCACATGTCATGGGGGCCCCACATGCATGCTGCATGTCCTGGGGGCCCCACATGCATGCCACATGTCATGGGGGCCCCACGTGCATGCCGCATGTCATGGGGGATCCAAACTCATGCCGTATGTCTCGGGCACCCCAAATGCATGCAGCATGTTAAGGGGGCCCCACGTGCATGCCACATGTAATGGGGGCCCCAAATGCATGCGGCATGTCATAGGGGCCCCACGTGCTTGCCGCATGTCATGGGGGCCCCACATGCATGGCGCATTTCATGGGGCCCAACATGCATTGCGCATGTCATGGGGGTACCACGTGCATGCCTCATGTCATGGGTACCCCAAATGCATGACTCATGTCATGGGTTCCCCACGTACATGCCGCATGTCATGGGGGCCCCACGTGCATGCCGCATGTCATGGGGAACCGAAATGCATGCAGCATGTCATGGGGCCCCAAAGACGTGCCGCATGTCATGAGTGCCCCACGTGCATGCCGCATGTCATGGGAGCCCCACGTGCATGCCGCATGTCATGGGGGCCCCACGTGCATGCCGCATGTCGTGGGGGCCACAAATGCATGCCGCATGTCATGGGGGCCCCACGTGCATGCCACATGTCATGGGGAGCCCAAACGTATGCCGCATGTCATGGGGTGCCCCAAATGCATGGTGCATGTCATGAGGCCCCAAATGCATTCCAAATGTCATGGGGGCCCCAAATGCATGCCGAATGTCATGAGGCCCCACATGCATACCGCATTTCATGGGAGTCCCAATGGCATGCCGCATGTCATGGGGGCCCCACGTGCATGCCGCAAGACATGGGGGCCCACATGCATGCCGCATTTCATGGGGGGCCCATTTGCATGTCGCATGTCATGTGGGCCCCAAATGCATGCCGCATGTCATGGGGGCCCCACGTGCAAGATGCATGTCATGGGGGCTCCAAATGCATGCCGTATGTCATGTGGGCCATAAATGCATGACGAATGTCATGGGGGCCCCAAATGCATGCCGCATGTCACGGGGGCCCCAAATGTATGCTGGATGTCATGGGGGCCCAACGTGCATGCCACATGTCATGGGGGGCCCCACATGCATGCCACATGTCATGGGGTCCCAAATGCATGCGGCATGTCATGAGGTCCCCAAATGCCTGCCGCATGTCATGTGGGCCCTAAATGCATGCCGCATGTCTTGAGGTCCCCAAATGAATTTGTGCATGCCTCATGTGTTGGTTGCCCCACGTGCATGCCGCATGTCATTGCTACCCGAAATGCATGCCACATGTCATGGGGGCCCCACATGCATGCCACATGTCATTTGGGAACCACATGCATGCCGCATGACATGGGGGCCCCAAATACGTGCCACATGTCATGGGGGACCCACATGCATGCCGCATGTCATGGGGGCCTTGAATGCATAACAAATGTCATTGGGGGCCACACGTGCATGCCAAATGTCATGGCGGCCCCAAGTGCATACCGCATGTCATGGGGCCCCGAACGCATACCGCATTTCATGGAGGCCCCAAATGCATGCCGCATGTCATGGGGGCCCAACTTGCTTGAAACATGTGATGGGGCCCCCCATAC
This sequence comes from Phyllobates terribilis, assembly GCF_046119375.1. Classification (NCBI taxonomy): domain Eukaryota; kingdom Metazoa; phylum Chordata; class Amphibia; order Anura; family Dendrobatidae; genus Phyllobates; species Phyllobates terribilis. The sequence goes on from NW_027362764.1 coordinate 341,952,426, forward strand.
ACGCCACATGCATTGGGGGTCCCAAATGCATGTCGCATGTCTTGGGGATCCCACGTGCATGCCACATGTTTTGAGGTCCCCAAATGAATTCCGCATGTCATGGGGGCCCCATGAGCATGCCGCATGTCATGAGGGCCCCAAATGCATGCGGCATGTCATGGGGGCCCCACGTGCAAGCCACATGTCAAGGAGGCCCCACATGCATACCGCATTTCATGGGAGTCCCACCGGCATGCGGCATGTCATGGGGGCCCCACTTGCATGCCGCAAGACATGGGGGCCCCACATGCATACCGCATTTCATGGGGGTCCACTTGCATGGCGCATGTCATGTGGGCCCCAAATGCATGCCGCATGTCATGGGGGCCCCACGTGCAAGACGCATGTCATGGGGGCTCCAAATGCATGCCGCATGTCATGTGGGCCCCAAATGCATGACGAATGTCATGGGTGCCCCAAATGCATGCCGCATGTCACGGGGGCCCCAAATGTATGCTGGATGTCATGGGGGCCCATTGTGCATGCCACATGTCATGGGGGGCCCCACATGCATGCCGCATGTCATAGGGGTCCCAAATGAATGTCGCAAGTCATGGGATTCCCAAGTGCATGCGGCATGTCATGAGGTCCCCAAATGAATGCCGCATGATATAGGGGCCCCGCGTGCATGCCGCATGTCATGGGGGCCACAAATGCATGCTGCATGTCTTTGAGGCCCCAAAAGCATGCCGCATGTCATCGGGGCTCCAAGTGTATGCGGCAAGTCATGAGGGCCCCACGTGCATGCCACATTTCAAGGCGACCCCAAGTGCATGGCGCATGTCAAGGGTACCCCCAAATGCATGCTGCATGTCATGGGGGCACACATGCATGCTGCATATCATGGGGGCCCACGTGCATGCCACATGTCATGGGGACCCCAAATGCATGCCGCATGTCTTGGTGGCCTCAAATACATGCAGCTATTCATGGGGGCCACAAATGCATGCCGAAAGTCATGGGTGCCCCACGTGCATGCCGCTTGTCATGGTGGTCCCATGTGCATGCAGCATGTCATGGGTGCCCCAAATGCATGAAGCATGTCAAGGGGGCCCCAAATGCATGCAGCTATTCATGGGGGCCCCAAATGCATGAAGCATGTCATGGGGAGCACCAACTGCATGCCAAATGTCATGGAGGCCCCACTTGCATGCCGCATTTCAAGGGTACCCCAAATGCATGCTGGATGTCATGGGGCACACATGCATGCTGCATATAATGGGGGCCCATGTGCATCCCGCATGTCATGGAGACCCCACGTGCATGCCACATGTCATGAGGGCCCTAAATGCATGTCACATGTCATGGGGGCCCCACGTGCATGCTGCAAGACATGGGGGCCCCACATGCATGCCGCATGTCTTGGGGCCCACAAATGCATGCCGCATGTCATAGGGGCCCACATGCATGGCGCATTTCATGGGGGCCCCAAATGCATGCCTCAAGTCATGGAGGCCCCAAATGCATGCCGCATATCATGGGGGTCCCACATGCATGCCGCATATCATGGGGGTCCCACATGCATGCCGCATGTCATGGGGGCCCAACGTGCATGCCGCATGTCATAGGGGCCCCGCGTGCATAACACATGTCATGGGGCCCGCAAATGCATGCCACATGTCATGGGGGCCCCACATGCATGCCGCATGTATTGGGGCCCCAAATTCATGCCGCATGTCATGGGGGCCCCACAGGCATTCCGCATGTCATGTGGGCCCCAAATGCATGCCGCATGTCATGGGGGCCCCACGTGCATGCTTCATGTCATTGGGGCCCCAAATGCATGCCACATGTTATGGGGGCCCAACGTGCATGCCGCATGTATTGGGGCCCCAAATTCATGCCGCATGTCATGGGGGCCCCACAGGCATTCCGCATGTCATGTGGGCCCCAAATGCATGCCGCATGTCATGGGGGCCCCACGTGCATGCTTCATGTCATTGGGGCCCCACGTGCATGCCGCATGTCATAGGGGCACCACGTACAATGCGCATGTCATGGGTGCCCCACATGCATGCCGCATGTCATCGGGGCCCCAATTGCATGCCGCATGTCATGGGGCCCCCCAAATGCATGCAGCATGTCTTGGGGCCCACAAATGCATGCCGCATGTCATAGGGGCCCCACATGCATGGCTTATTTCATGGGGGCCCCACATGCATGCCGCATGTCATGGGGCCCCAAATGCATGCTGCATGTCATGAGGGCCCCACGTGCATGCCGCATGTCATGGGGCCCCCAAATGCATGCCGCATGTCATGGGTGCCCAACAGACATGCCGCATGTCATTGGGGCCCCTAATGCATGCCGCATGTCTCAGGTACCCCAAATGCATGCAGCATGTTATGCAGGCCCCAAATGCATGCCACATATCATGGGGGCCCAAATGCATGCCGCATGTCATGGGGGCCCCACATGCATGCCGCATGTCATGGGGCCCCAAATGCATGCCACATGTCATGGGGGCCCAACGTGCATGCCGCATGTATTGGGGCCCCAAATTCATGCCGCATGTCATGGGGGCCCCACAGGCATTCCGCATGTCATGGGGGCCCCAAATGCATGCCGCATGTCATGGGGGCCCCACGTGCATGCCGCATGTAATGGGGGTCCAAATGCATGCCGCATGTCATTGTGGCCCCAAATGCATGCTGCATGTCATGAGGGCCCCACGTGCATGCCGCATGTCATGGGGCCCCCAAATGCATGCCGCATGTCATGGGGGCCCAACAGGCATGCCACATGTCATTGGGGCCCCAAATGCATGCCGCATGTCTCAGGTACCCCAAATGTATGCAGCATGTTATGCAGGCCCCAAATGCATGCCACATGTCATGGGGGCCTAAATGCATGCCGCATGTCATGGGGGCCCCACTTGCATGCCGCATGTCATGGGACCCCAAATGCATGCCGCATGTCATGGGGGCTCCACGTGCATGCCGCATGTAATGGGGCCCCCAAATTCATGCGGCATGTCAAAGGGGCCCCGCGTGCATGGCGCAAGTCATGGGTGCCCCAAATGCATGCCGCATGTCACCGGGGCCCCACGTGCATGCCGCATGTCACGGTGGCCCCAAATGCATGACTCATGGCATGGGGGCCCCACCTGCATGCCGCATGTCATGGGGGACCCAAACGCATGCCGCATGTCATTGGGGCCCCAAGCGTATGCCGCGTGTCACGGGTGCCCCATGTGCATGCCGCATGTAATGGGGGCCCCAAATGCATGCGGCATGTTATAGGGGCCCCACATGCATGCCGCATCTCTCAGGTACCCCAAATGCATGCAGCATGTTATGCAGGCCCCAAATGCATGCCGCATGTCATGGGGGCCCAAATGCATGCCGCATGTCATGTTACCCACATTCATGCCGCATGTCATGGGGGCCCAAATGCATGCCACATGTCATGGGGGCCTCAAATTCATGCCGCATGTCATGAGGGCCCCGCATGCATGCCGCATGTCATGGGGGCCCCGCAGGCATTCCGCATGTCATGGGGGCCCCAAATGCATGCCGCATGTCATGGGGGCCCCACGTGCATCCGTCATGTAATGGGGGATTCAAATCCATGCTGCATGTCATGGGGGCCCCACGTGCATGCCGCATGTCACGTGGGCCCCAAATATATGCTGCATGTCATGGGGGCCCCACAAGCATGCCGCATGTTATAGAGGCCCCACGTGCATGCCAAATGTCTTGGGGCCTACAAATGCATGCCGCATGTCATAGGTGCCAAACATGCATGGCACATTTCATGGGGGCCCTACATGCATGCCGCATGTCATGGGGGCCCCACGTGCATGCCTCATGTAATTGGGGCCCCACGTGCATGCCGCATGTCATAGGGGCACCACGTACATGGCGCATGTCATGGGTGCCCCACATGCATGCTGCATGTCATCGGGGCCCCAATTGCATGCCGCATGTCATAGGGGCCCCACATGCATGGCGCATGTCATGGTGCCCCACATGCCTGCAGCATGTGTTGGGGCCCACAAATGCATCCCGCATGTCATAGGGGCCCCACGTGCATGCCAAATGTCTTGGGGCCTACAAATGCATGCCGCATGTCATAGGTGCCAAACATGCATGGCACATTTCATGGGGGCCCTACATGCATGCCGCATGTCATGGGGGCCCCACGTGCATGCCTCATGTAATTGGGGCCCCACGTGCATGCCGCATGTCATAGGGGCACCACGTACATGGCACATGTCATGGGTGCCCCACATGCATGCCGCATGTCATCGGGGCCCCAATTGCATGCCGCATGTCATAGGGGCCCCACATGCATGGCGCATGTCATGGTGCCCCACATGCATGCAGCATGTCATGGGGGCCCCAAATGCTTGCCGCATGTCATGGGGGCCCTAAATGCATGCCGCATTTAATGGGGGCCCCACATGCATGCCGCATGTCTTGGGGGCCCCATGTGCATGTCGCATGTCATGGGGGCCCAAAATGCATGCCTCAATCATGGGGGCAACAAATGCATGTCGCATATCATGGGGGCACCACGTGCATGCCGCATGTGATTGGACCCCCCAAATGCATGCAGCATGTCTTGGGGCCCACAAATGCATGCCGCATGTCATAGGGGCCCCACATGCATGGCTTATTTCATGGGGGCCCCACATGCATGCCGCATGTCATGGGGGCCCCAAATTCGTGCCGCATATCATGGGGGCCACAAATGCATGCAGCATGTCATGGGGGCCCCACGTGCATGCCACATGTCTTGGGGCCCACAAATGCATGCCGCATGTCATAGGGGCACCACATGCATGGCACATTTCTTGGGGGCCCTACATGCATTCCGCATGTCATGGGGGCCCCAAATGCATGCCTCAAGTCATGGGGGCCCCAAATGCATGCAGAACGTCATAGGGGCCCCAAATGTATGCAGCATGTCATTGGGGCCCCACATGCATTGTGCATGTCATGGGGGCCCCACATGCATGCCTCAAGTCATGGGGGCCCCAAATGCATGACTCATGTCATGGAGGCCCCACGTGCATGCCACATGTCATGGGGGCCCCACATGCTTGCCGCATTTCATGGGGGGCCCAAATGCATGCCGCATGTTATGGGGGACCCAAATGCATGCAGCATGTCATGGCGGCCCCAAATGCGTGACTCATGTCATGGAGGCCCCACGTGCATGCCACATGTCATGGGGGCCCCACATGCTTGCCGCATTTCATGGGGGGCCCAAATGCATGCCGCATGTTATGGGGGCCCCAAATGCATGCAGCATGTCATGGCGGCCACAAATGCATGCCGCATATAATGGGGGCCCCACGTGCATGCCGCATGTCATGGGGGCCCCAAATGCATGCCGCATTTCATGGGGGCCCCACGTGCATGCTGCATGTCATGGGGCCCCCCAAATGCATGCAGCATGTCTTGGGGCCCACAAATGCATGCCGCATGTCATAGGGGCCCCACATGCATGGCTCATTTCATGGGGGCCCCACATGCATGCCTCATGTCATGGGGGCCCCAAATGCGTGCCGCATATCATGGGGGCCACAAATGCATGCAGCATGTCATGGGGGCCCCACGTGCATGCCACATGTCTTAGGGCCCACAAATGCATGCCGCATGTCATAGGGGTCCCACATGCATGGCGCATTTCATGGGGGCCCTACATGCATGCCGCATGTCATGGGGGCCCCAAATGCATGCCTCAAGTCTTGGGGGCCCCAAATGCATGCAGCATGTCATAGGGGCCCCACATGCTTGGTGCATGTCATGGGGGCCCCACATGCTTGCCTCAAGTCATAGGGCCCCAAATGCATGCCACATGTCATGGGGGCCATAAATGCATGCCGCATGTCATGGGTGCCCAACGTACATGCTGCATGTCATTGGGGCCCCACGTGCTTGTCGCATGTTATGGGGGCCCCACGTGCATGCCTCATGTCACGGTGCCACAAATGTATGCGGCATGTCATGGGGGCCCCACTTGCATGCAGCATGTAATGGGGGATCCAAATGCATAACGCATGTCATGGGGGTCCCACATGCATGCCGCATGTCATGGGGGCCCCAAATGCATGCGGCATGTCATAGGGGCCCCACGTGCATGCCGCATGTCATAGGGGCCCCACATACATGCCGAATGTCATGGGGGTCCCACGTGCATGCCGCATGTCATGGGGGCCCCACTTGCATGCAGCATGTCATGCCGCATGTCATGGGGGCCCTGCAGGCATTCCGCATGTCATGGGGCCCCCAAATGCATGCCAAATGTCATGGGGGTCCCACGTGCATGCCGCATGTCATAGGAGCCCCACATACATGCCGAATGTCATGGGGGTCCCACGTGCAAGCCGCTTGTCATAGGGGCACCACATGTATGCCGCATGTCATGGGGGCCCCAAATGCATGCCGCATGTCATGGGGCCCCCAAATGCATGCCGCATGTAATGGGGGCCCCACGTGCATGCCCCATGTCATGGGGGCCCCACGTGCATGCCTCATGTCATGGGGGCCCCGCAGGCATTCCTCATGTCATGGGGGCCCCAAATTCATGCCACATTTCATGGGGGCCTCACATGCATTCCGCATGTCATGGGGGCCCCACGTGCATGCTGCATGTCATTGGGGCCCCACGTGCTTGCCGCATGTCATGGAGGCCCAAATGCGTGCCACATATCATGGCGGCCACAAATGCATTTAGCATGTCATGGGGGCCCCACGTGCATGCCACATGTCTTGGGGCCCACAAATGCATGCCGCTTGGCATAGGGGCCCCACATGCATGGCGCATTTCATGGGGGTCCTACATGCATGCCACATGTCATGGGGGCCCCAAATGCATGCCTCAAGTCATGGGGGCCCCAAATGCATGCCACATATCATGGGGGCCCCACGTGCATGCCGCATATATTGGGGGCCCCAAATGCATGCCGCATGTCATGAGGGCCCCGCATGCATGCCGCATGTCATTGGGGCCCCACAGGCATTCCGCATGTCATGGGGGCCTCACGTGCATGCCTCATGTCACGGGGGCCACAAATGTTTGTGTCATGTCATGGGGGCCCGACGTGCATGCCGCATGTCATGGGGCCCCCCAAATGCATGCCGCATGTCATAGGGGCCCAACATGCATGGAGCATGTCATGGGGGCCCCGCATGCATGCCGCATGTCATAGGGGCCCCACGTACATGGCGCATGTCATGGGTGCCCCACATGCATGCCGCTTGTCATCGGGGCCCCAATTGCATGCCGCATGTTATAGGGGCCCCACATGCATTGCGCATGTCATGGGGGCCCAAAATGCATGCCTCAAGTCATGGGGGCTCCAAATGCATGCCGCATATCATGGCGGCCCCACGTGCATGCCGCATGTATTGGGGGCCCCAAATGCATGCCGCATGTCATGAGGGCAACGCATGCATGCCGCATGTTATGGGGGCCTAAAATGCATGCCGCATGTCATGGGGGCCCCAAATGCATGCAGCATGACTTGGGGCCCACAAATGCATGCCGAATGTCATAGGGGCCCCACATGCATGGCTTATTTCATGGGGGCCCCACATGCATGCCTCATGTTATGGGGGCCCCAAAGGCGTGCCGCATATCATGGGGGACACAAATGCATGCAGCATGTCATGGGGGTCCCACATGCATGCCGCATGTCATGGGGGGGCCCACTTGCATGCAGCATGTAATGAGGGATCCAAATGCATGCTGCATCTCATGGGGGTCCCACATGCATGCCGCATGTCATGGGAGCCCCAAATGGGGGCCCCAGGTGCATGCCGCATGTCTCGGGCATCCCAAATGCATGCAGCATTTTATGGGGGCCCCACGTGCATGCCGCATGTCTCAGTTACCCCAAATGCATGCAGCATGTTATGCAGGCCAAAATGCATGCCGCATGTCATGGGGGCCCAAATGCATGCCGCATGTCATGGGGGCCCCACATGCATGCCGTATGTCATGGGTGCCCCAAATGCATGCCGCATGTCATGGGTGCTCCACGTGCATGCCGCATGTAATGGGGCCCCCAAATGCATGCCACATGTCTTGGGGCCCAAGAATGCATGCCGAATGTCATAGGGGCCCCACATGCACGGCGCATATCATGGGGGTACCACGTGCATGCTGCATATATTGGGGGCCCCAAATTCATGCCGCATATCATGAGGGCACCGCATGCATGCCGCATGTCATGGGGCCCCGCAGGCATTCCGCATGTCATGGGGGCCCCAAATGCATGCCAAATGTCATGGGGGTCCCACGTGCATGCCGCATGTCATAGGGGCCCCACATACATGCCGAATGTCATGGGGGTCTCAAGTGACATGCCGCATGTCATAGGGGCACCACATGCATGGCGCATGTTATGGGGGTCCACATGCATGCCGCATGTCATGGGGGACCCACTTGCATGCAGCATAGAATGAGGGATCCAAATGCATGCCGCATGTCATGGGGGCCCCAAATGCATGCGGCATGTCATAGGGGCCCCACGTGCATGCCGTATGTCTCGGGCATTCCAAATGCATGCAGCATTTTATGGGGCCCCACGTGCATGCCGCATGACTCAGGTACCCCAAATGCATGCAGCATGTTATGCAGGCCCCAAATGCATGCCGCATGTCTTGGGAGCTCCACGTGCATGCCGCATGTAATGGGGCCCCCAAATGCATGCCACATGTCATAGGGGCCCCACGTGCATGGCGCATGTCATGGGTGCCCCACATGCATGCCGCATGTCATCGGGGCCCACGTGCATGCCGCATGTATTGGGGCCCCAAATTCATGCCGCTTCTCATGGGGGCCCCACGTGCATGCCGCATGTCATGGGGCCTCCAATTGCATGCTGCATGCAATAGGGGCCCCACATGCATGGCGAATGTCATGGTGCCCCACATGTATGCCGCATGTCATGGGGGCCCCAAATGCATGCCGCATGTCATGGGGGCCCCAAATGCATGCCGCATGTAATGGGGGCCCAATGTGCATGCCGCATGTCATGGGGGCCCCACGTGCATGCCTCATGTCATGGGGGCCCCGCAGGCATTCCGCATGTCATGGGGGCCCCAAATGCATGCCACATTTCATGGGGGCCACACATGCATTCCGCATGTCATGGGGGCCCCACGTGCATGCTGCATGTCATTGGGGCCCCACGTGCTTGCCGCATGTCATGGGGGCCCAAATGCGTGCCACATATCATGGCGGCCACAAATGCATGCAGCATGTCATGGGGGCCCCACGTGCATGCCACATGTCTTGGGGCCCACAAATGCATGCCGCATGGCATAGGGGCCCCACATGCATGGCACATTTCATGGGGGCCCTACATGCATGCCGCATGTCATGGGGGCCCCAAATGCATGCCTCAAGTCATGGGGGCCCCAAATGCATGCCACATATCATGCGGGCCCCACGTGCATGCCGCATATATTGGGGGCCCCAAATGCAAGCCGCATGTCATGAGGGCCCCGCATGCATGCCGCATGTCATTGGGGCCCCACAGGCATTCCGCATGTCATGGGGGCCTCACGTGCATTCCGCATGTCATGGGGGCCCCACGTGCATGCTTCATGTCATTGGGGCCCCACATGCTTGCCGCATGTCATGGGGGCCCAAATGCATTCCGCATGTCATGGGGGCCATAAATGCATGCCGTATGTCATGGGTGCCCAACGTACATGCTGCATGTCATTGGGGCCCCACGTGCTTGCCGCATGTCATGGGGGCCCAAATGCATGCCGCATGTCATGGGTGCCCAACGTACATGCTGCATGTCATTGGGGCCCCACGTGCTTGCCGCATGTCATGGGGGCCCCACGTGCATGCCTCATGTCACGGGGGCCACAAATGTATGTGTCATGTCATGGGGGCCCCACGTGCATGCCGCATGTCTCGGGCACACCAAATGCAAGCAGCATGTCATGGGGGCCCCACGTGCATGCCGCATGTCATCGGGGCTCCAATTGCAAGCCGCATGTCATAGGGGCCCCACATGCATGGCGCATGTCATGGTGTCCCACATGCATGCCTCATGTCATGGGGGCCCCAAATGCATGTTGCATGTCATGGGGGCCCGAAATGCATGCCTCAAGTCATGGGGCCCCAAATGCATGCCGCATCTCTTAGGTACCCCAAATGCATGCAGCATGTTATGCAGGCCCCAAATGCATGCCGCATGTCATGGGGGCCCAAATGCATGCCGCATGTCATGGGACCCACATTCATGCCGCATGTCATGGGGGCCCCCAATGCATGCCACATGTCATGGGGACCCAAATGCATGCCACATGTCATGGGTGCCTCAAATTCATGCCGCATGTCATGAGGGCCCCGCATGCATGCCGCATGTCATGGGGGCCGCGCAGGCATTCCGCATGTCATGGGGGCCCCAAATGCATGCCGCATGTTATGCAGGCCCTAAATGCATGCCACATGTCATGGGGGCCCAAATGCATGCCGCATGTCATGGGGGCCCCACATGCATGCCGCATGTCATGGGGACCCAAATGCATGCCACATGTCAGGGGGCCTCAAATTCATGCCGCATGTCGTGAGGGCCCCGCATGCATGCCGCATGTCATGGGGGCCCCGCAGGCATTCCGCATGTCATGGGGGCCCCACGTGCATGCCGCATGTCACGGGGGCCCCAAATGTATGCTGCATGTCATGGGGGCCCCACAAGCATGCCGCATGTTATAGATGCCCCACATGCATGCAGCATGTCTTGGGCCCACAAATGCATGCCGCATGTCATAGGGGCCCCACGTGCATGCCACATGTCTTGGGGCCTACAAATGCATGCCGCATGTCATAGGTGCCAAACATGCATGGCACATTTCATGGGGGCCCTACATGCATGCCGCATGTCATGGGGGCCCCACATGCATGCTTCATGTCATTGGGGCCCCACGTGCATGCCGCATGTCATGGGGGCCCAAATGCATGCCGCATGTCATTGGGGCCCCACGTGCATGCCGCATGTCATGGGGGCCCAAATGCATGCCGCATGTCATGGGGCCATAAATGCATGCCGCATGTCATGGGTGCCCAACGTGCATGCCGCATGTATTGGGGGCCCCAACTGCATGCCGCATATCATGGGGCCCCACATGCATGCCACATGTCATGGGGGCCCCACATGCATGCCGCATTTCATGGGGGGCCCAAATGCATGCCGAATGTTATGGGGGCCCCAAATGCATGCAGCATGTCATGGCGGCCCCAAATGCATGACTCATGTCATGGAGGCCCCACGTGCATGCCACATGTCATGGGGGATCCAAACTCATGCCGCATGTCATTGGGGCCACAAGCGTATGCCGCATGTCATGGGGGCCCCATGTGCATGCCGCATGTAATGGGGGCCCCAAATGCATGCGGCATGTCATAGTGGCCCCACGTGCATGCCGCATGTCTCGGGCACACCAAATGCATGCAGCATGTCATGGGGGCCCCACGTGCATGCCGCATGTCATCGGGGCCCCAATTGCAAGCCGCATGTCATAGGGGCCCCACATGCATGGCGCATGTCATGGTGTCCCACATGCATGCCGCATGTCATGGGGGCCCCAAATGCATGCCTCAAGTCATGGGGCCCCAAAAGCATGCCGCATATCATGGGGCCCCACGTGCATGCCGCATATATTGGGGGCCCCAAATGCATGCCGCATGTCATGAGGGCGCCGCATGCATGCCGCATGTCATGGGGGCCCCACGTGCATGCCGCATGTCTCAGTTACCCCAAATGCATGCAGCATGTTATGCAGGCCAAAATGCATGCCGCATGTCATGGGGGCCCAAATGCATGCCGCATGTCATGGGGGCCCCACATGCATGCCGTATGTCATGGGTGCCCCAAATGCATGCCGCATGTCATGGGTGCTCCACGTGCATGCCGCATGTAATGGGGCCCCCAAATGCATGCCACATGTCTTGGGGCCCAAGAATGCATGCCGAATGTCATAGGGGCCCCACATGCACGGCGCATATCATGGGGGTACCACGTGCATGCTGCATATATTGGGGGCCCCAAATTCATGCCGCATATCATGAGGGCACCGCATGCATGCCGCATGTCATGGGGCCCCGCAGGCATTCCGCATGTCATGGGGGCCCCAAATGCATGCCAAATGTCATGGGGGTCCCACGTGCATGCCGCATGTCATAGGGGCCCCACATACATGCCGAATGTCATGGGGGTCTCAAGTGCATGCCGCATGTCATAGGGGCACCACATGCATGGCGCATGTCATGGGGGTCCACATGCATGCCGCATGTCATGGGGGACCCACTTGCATGCAGCATAGAATGAGGGATCCAAATGCATGCCGCATGTCATGGGGGCCCCAAATGCATGCGGCATGTCATAGGGGCCCCACGTGCATGCCGTATGTCTCGGGCATTCCAAATGCATGCAGCATTTTATGGGGCCCCACGTGCATGCCGCATGACTCAGGTACCCCAAATGCATGCAGCATGTTATGCAGGCCCCAAATGCATGCCGCATGTCTTGGGAGCTCCACGTGCATGCCGCATGTAATGGGGCCCCCAAATGCATGCCACATGTCATAGGGGCCCCACGTGCATGGCGCATGTCATGGGTGCCCCACATGCATGCCGCATGTCATCGGGGCCCACGTGCATGCCGCATGTATTGGGGCCCCAAATTCATGCCGCTTCTCATGGGGGCCCCACATGCATGCCGCATGTCATGGGGCCTCCAATTGCATGCTGCATGCAATAGGGGCCCCACATGCATGGCGAATGTCATGGTGCCCCACATGTATGCCGCATGTCATGGGGGCCCCAAATGCATGCCGCATGTCATGGGGGCCCCAAATGCATGCCGCATGTAATGGGGGCCCAATGTGCATGCCGCATGTCATGGGGGCCCCACGTGCATGCCTCATGTCATGGGGGCCCCGCAGGCATTCCGCATGTCATGGGGGCCCCAAATGCATGCCACATTTCATGGGGGCCACACATGCATTCCGCATGTCATGGGGGCCCCACGTGCATGCTGCATGTCATTGGGGCCCCACGTGCTTGCCGCATGTCATGGGGGCCCAAATGCGTGCCACATATCATGGCGGCCACAAATGCATGCAGCATGTCATGGGGGCCCCACGTGCATGCCACATGTCTTGGGGCCCACAAATGCATGCCGCATGGCATAGGGGCCCCACATGCATGGCACATTTCATGGGGGCCCTACATGCATGCCGCATGTCATGGGGGCCCCAAATGCATGCCTCAAGTCATGGGGGCCCCAAATGCATGCCACATATCATGCGGGCCCCACGTGCATGCCGCATATATTGGGGGCCCCAAATGCAAGCCGCATGTCATGAGGGCCCCGCATGCATGCCGCATGTCATTGGGGCCCCACAGGCATTCCGCATGTCATGGGGGCCTCACGTGCATTCCGCATGTCATGGGGGCCCCACGTGCATGCTTCATGTCATTGGGGCCCCACATGCTTGCCGCATGTCATGGGGGCCCAAATGCATTCCGCATGTCATGGGGGCCATAAATGCATGCCGTATGTCATGGGTGCCCAACGTACAGGCTGCATGTCATTGGGGCCCCACGTGCTTGCCGCATGTCATGGGGGCCCAAATGCATGCCGCATGTCATGGGTGCCCAACGTACATGCTGCATGTCATTGGGGCCCCACGTGCTTGCCGCATGTCATGGGGGCCCCACGTGCATGCCTCATGTCACGGGGGCCACAAATGTATGTGTCATGTCATGGGGGCCCCACGTGCATGCCGCATGTCTCGGGCACACCAAATGCAAGCAGCATGTCATGGGGGCCCCACGTGCATGCCGCATGTCATCGGGGCTACAATTGCAAGCCGCATGTCATAGGGGCCCCACATGCATGGCGCATGTCATGGTGTCCCACATGCATGCCTCATGTCATGGGGGCCCCAAATGCATGTTGCATGTCATGGGGGCCCGAAATGCATGCCTCAAGTCATGGGGCCCCAAATGCATGCCGCATCTCTTAGGTACCCCAAATGCATGCAGCATGTTATGCAGGCCCCAAATGCATGCCGCATGTCATGGGGGCCCAAATGCATGCCGCATGTCATGGGACCCACATTCATGCCGCATGTCATGGGGCCCCCAATGCATGCCACATGTCATGGGGACCCAAATGCATGCCACATGTCATGGGTGCCTCAAATTCATGCCGCATGTCATGAGGGCCCCGCATGCATGCCGCATGTCATGGGGGCCCCGCAGGCATTCCGCATGTCATGGGGGCCCCAAATGCATGCCGCATGTTATGCAGGCCCCAAATGCATGCCACATGTCATGGGGGCCCAAATGCATGCCGCATGTCATGGGGGCCCCACATGCATGCCGCATGTCATGGGGACCCAAATGCATGCCACATGTCAGGGGGCCTCAAATTCATGCCGCATGTCGTGAGGGCCCCGCATGCATGCCGCATGTCATGGGGGCCCCGCAGGCATTCCGCATGTCATGGGGGCCCCACGTGCATGCCGCATGTCACGGGGGCCCCAAATGTATGCTGCATGTCATGGGGGCCCCACAAGCATGCCGCATGTTATAGATGCCCCACATGCATGCAGCATGTCTTGGGCCCACAAATGCATGCCGCATGTCATAGGGGCCCCACGTGCATGCCACATGTCTTGGGGCCTACAAATGCATGCCGCATGTCATAGGTGCCAAACATGCATGGCACATTTCATGGGGGCCCTACATGCATGCCGCATGTCATGGGGGCCCCACATGCATGCTTCATGTCATTGGGGCCCCACGTGCATGCCGCATGTCATGGGGGCCCAAATGCATGCCGCATGTCATTGGGGCCCCACGTGCATGCCGCATGTCATGGGGGCCCAAATGCATGCCGCATGTCATGGGGCCATAAATGCATGCCGCATGTCATGGGTGCCCAACGTGCATGCCGCATGTATTGGGGGCCCCAACTGCATGCCGCATATCATGGGGCCCCACATGCATGCCACATGTCATGGGGGCCCCACATGCATGCCGCATTTCATGGGGGGCCCAAATGCATGCCGAATGTTATGGGGGCCCCAAATGCATGCAGCATGTCATGACGGCCCCAAATGCATGACTCATGTCATGGAGGCCCCACGTGCATGCCACATGTCATCGGGGCCCCAATTGCAAGCCGCATGTCATAGGGGCCCCACATGCATGGCGCATGTCATGGTGTCCCACATGCATGCCGCATGTCATGGGGGCCCCATGTGCATGCCGCATGTAATGGGGGCCCCAAATGCATGCGGCATGTCATAGGGGCCCCACGTGCATGCCGCATGTCTCGGGCACACCAAATGCATGCAGCATGTCATGGGGGCCCCACGTGCATGCCGCATGTCATCGGGGCCCCAATTGCAAGCCGCATGTCATAGGGGCCCCACATGCATGGCGCATGTCATGGTGTCCCACATGCATGCCGCATGTCATGGGGGCCCCAAATGCATGCCTCAAGTCATGGGGGCGCCGCATGCATGCCGCATGTCATGGGGGCCCTAAATGCATGCCGCATGTCATGGGGGCCCCAAATGCATGCCGCATTTCACGGGGGCCCCACGTGCATGCTGCATGTCATGGGGCCCCCCAAATGCATGCAGCATGTCTTGGGGCCCACAAATGCATGCCGCATGTCATAGGGGCCCCACATGCATGGCTCATTTCATGGGGGCCCCACATGCATGCCTCATGTCATGGGGGCACCAAATGCGTGCCGCATATCATGGGGGCCACAAATGCATGCAGCATGTCATGGGGGCCCCACGTGCATGCCACATGTCTTGGGGCCCACAAATGCATGCCACATGTCATAGCTGTCCCACATGCATGGCACATTTCATGGGGGCCCTACATGCATGCCGCATGTCATGGGGGCCCCAAATGCATGCCTCAAGTCTTGGGGGCCCCAAATGCATGCAGCATGTCATGGGGGATCCAAATGCATAACGCATGTCATGGGGGTCCCCCATGCATGTCGCATGTCATGGGGGCCCCAAATGCATGCGGCATGTCATAGGGGCCCCACGTGCATAACACATGTCATGGGGCCCGCAAATGCATGCCACATGTCATGGGGGCCCCACATGCATGCCGCATGTCATGGGGGCCCAAATGCATGCCGCATGTCATGGAGGCCCAACAGGCATGCCGTATGTCATTGGGGCCCCAAATGCATGCCGCATGTCTCAGGTACCCCAAATGCATGCAGCATGTTATGCAGGCCCCAAATGCATGCCACATGTCATGGGGGCCCAAATGCATGCCGCATGTCATGGGGGCCCCACATGCATGCCGCATGTCATGGGGCCCCAAATGCATACCGCATGTCATGGGGGCTCCACGTGCATGCCGCATGTAATGGGGCCCCCAAATTCATGCGGCATGTCAAAGGGGCCCCGCGTGCATGGTGCAAGTCATGGGTGCCCAAAATGCATGCCGCATGTCATCGGGGCCCCACATGCATGCCACATGTCATGGGGGCCCCAAGTGCATGACTCATGTCATGGGGGCCCCACCTGCATGCCGCATGTCATGGGGGACCCAAACGCATGCCGCATGTCATTGGGGCCCCAAGCGTATGCCGCGTGTCACGGGTGCCCCATGTGCATGCCGCATGTAATGGGGGCCCCAAATGCATGCGGCATGTCATAGGGGCCCCACATGCATGCCGCATCTCTCAGGTACCCCAAATGCATGCAGCATGTTATGCAGGCCCCAAATGCATGCCGCATGTCATGGGGGCCCAAATGCATGCCGCATGTCATGGGACCCACATTCATGCCACATGTCATGGGGGCCCCACGTGCATCCGTCATGTAATGGGGGATTCAAATGCATGCTGCATGTCATGGGGGCCCCACGTGCATGCCGCATGTCACAGGGGCCCCAAATGTATGCTGCATGTCATGGGGGCCCCACAAGCATGCCACATGTTATAGAGGCCCCACATGCATGCAGCATGTCTTGGGGCCTACAAATGCATGCCGCATGTCATAGGTGCCAAACATGCATGGCACATTTCATGGGGGCCCTACATGCATGCCGCATGTCATGGGGGCCCCACGTGCATGCTTCATGTCATTGGGGCCCCACGTGCATGCCGCATGTCATAGGGGCACCACGTACATGGCGCATGTCATGGGTGCCCCACATGCATGCCGCATGTCATCGGGGCCCCAATTGCATGCCGCATGTCATAGGGGCCCCACATGCATGGCGCATGTCATGGTGCCCCACATGCATGCAGCATGTCATGGGGGCCCCAAATGCATGCCGCATGTCATGGGGGCCCTAAATGCATGCCGCATTTAATGGGGCCCCACGTGCATGCCGCATGTCTTGGGGGCCCCATGTGCATGCCGCATGTCATGGGGGCCCAAAATGCATGCCTCAATCATGGGGGCCCCAAATGCATGTCGCATATCATGGGGGCCCCACGTGCATGCCGCATGTCATGGGGCCCCCCAAATGCATGCAGCATGTCTTGGGGTCCACAAATGCATGCCGCATGTCATAGGGGCCCCACAAGCATGGCTTATTTCATGGGGGCCCCACATGCATGCCGCATGTCATGGGGGCCCCAAATGCGTGCTGCATATCATGGGGGCCACAAATGCATGCAGCATGTCATGGGGGCCCCACGTGCATGCCACATGTCTTGGGGCCCACAAATGCATGCCGCATGTCATAGGGGCACCACATGCATGGCACATTTCTTGGGGGCCCTACATGCATGCCACATGTCATGGGGGCCCCAAATGCATGCCTCAAGTCATGGGGGCCCCAAATGCATGCAGCATGTCATAGGGGCCCCAAATGCATGCAGCATGTCATAGGGGCCCCACATGCATGGTGCATGTCATGGGGGCCCCACTTGCATGCCTCAAGTCATGGGGGCCCCAAAATGCATGCCGCATGTCATGGGGGCCATATATACATGCCGCATGTCTGGGGGGCCCCAAATGCATGCCTCAAGTCATGGGGGCCCCAAATGCATGCAGCATGTCATAGGGGCCCCAAATGCATGCTGCATGTCATTGGGGCCCCACGTGCTTGCCGCATGTCATGGGGGCCCCACGTGCATGCCTCATGTCATGGGGGCCACAAATGTATGCGGCATGTCATGGGGGCCCCACATGCATGCCGCATGTCATGGGGGCCCCACGTGCATGCCGCATGCCATGGGGGTCCCACATGCATGCCGCATGTCATGGTGGCCCCACATGCATGGCGCATGTCATGGGGGGCCCACATGCGTGCCGCATGTCATGGGGGCCCCACTTGCATGCAGCATGTAATGGGGGATCCAAATGCATGACGCATGTCGTGGGGGTCCCACATGCATGCCGCATGTCATGGGGGTCCAAATGCATGCGGCATGTCATAGGGGCCCCACGTGCATAACACATGTCATGGGGCCCGCATATGCATGCCGCATGTCATGGGGGCCCCACATGCATGCCGCATGTCATGGGGGCCCCACATGCATGCCACATGTCATGAGAGCCATAAATGCATGCCGCATGTCATGGGTGCCCAACGTGCATGTCGCATGTATTGTGGGCCCCAACTGTATGCCACATATCATGGGGCCCCACATGCATGCCATATGTCATGGGGGCCCCACACGCATGCCGCATTTCATGGGGGGCCCAAATGCATGCCTGATGTCATGGCTGCCCCAAATGCATGACTCATGTCATGGGGGTCCCACGTGCATGCCACATGTCATGGGGGATACAAACTCATGTCGCATGTCATTGGGGCCCCAAGCATATGCCGCATGTCATGAGGCCCCCATGTGCATGCCACATGTAATGGGGGACCCAAATGCATGCGGCATGTCACAGGGGCCCCACGTGCATGCCGCATGTCTCGGGCACCCCAAATGCATGCAGCATGTTATGGGGGCCCCACGTGCATGCCGCATGTCTCGGGCACCCCAAATGCATGGCGCATGTCATGGGGGCCCCACAGGCATTCCGCATGTCATGGGGGCCCCAAATGCATGCCGCATGTAATGGGGGCCCCAAATGCATGCCGCATGTCATAGTGGCCCCAAATGCATGCTGCATGTCATGAGGGCCCCATGTGCATGCCGCATGTCATGGGGGCCTCAAATGCATGGCTCATGTCATGGGGGCCCCAAATGCATGCCACATATCATGGTGGCCCCACGTGCATGCCGCATATATTGGGGGCCCCAAATGCATGCCGCAGGTCATGGGGGCCTCACTTGCATTCCGCATGTCATGGGGGCCCACGTGCATGCTGCATGTCATTGGGGCCCCATGTGCATGCCGCATGTCATGGGGGATCCAAACTCATGCCGCATGTCATTGGGGCCCAAAGCGTATGACGCATGTAATGGGGCCCCACATGCATGCCGCATGAAATGGGGCCCCCAAATTCATGCCGCATGTCAAAGGGGCAACACGTGCATGCCGCATGTCATGGGGCCCCCCAAATGCATGCCGCATGTCATGGAGGCCCCAAATGCATGCCGCATGTCATAGGGGCCCCACATGCATGCCGCATGTCATGGGGCCCCCAAATGCATGCCGCATGTCATGGGGGCCCCACATGCATGCCGCATGTAATGGGGCCCCCAAATTCATGCCGCATGTCAAAGGGGCCCCACGTGCATGGCGCAAGTCATGGGGGCCCAACATGCATGCCGCATTTCATGGGGGCCCAAATGCTTGCCACATGTCATGGGTTCCATAAATGCAAGCCGCATGTCATTGGGTCCTCACATGCATGCTGCATATCATAGGAGCCCCACGTGCATGCCGCTTGTCATGGGGCTCCATGTGCATGCCGCATGTCATGGGGGCCCCGCATGCATGCCGCATGTCATGGGGGTCCCACATGCATGAAACATGTCATGGGGGCCCCAAATGCATGCCGCCTGTCATGGGGGCCTCACATGCATGCTGCATATCATGGGGGCCCCACGTGCATGCCGCTTTTCATGGGGCTCCATGTTCATGCCGCATGTCATGGGGGCCCCAAATGCATGCCTCAAGTCATGGGGGCCCCAAATGCATGCCGCATATCATGGGGGCCTCACGTGCATGCCGCATTTATTGGGGGCCCCAAATTCATGCCACATGTCATAGGGGCATCACGTGCATAATGCATTTCAAGGGGCCCCACATGCATGCCGCATGTCATGGGGGCCCCAAATGCATGCATCAAGTCAAGGGGCCCCCAAATGCATGCCGCATATCAGGGGGACCCCACGTGCATGCCGCATTTATTGGGGGTCCAAAATTCATGCCTCATGTCATAGGGGCCCCGCGTGCCTGGTGCATGTCATGGGTTCCCCACATGCATGCCGCATGTCTTGGGGCCCACAAATGCATGCCGCATGTCATAGGGGCCCCGCAGGCATTCCACATGTCATGGGGGCCCCAAATGCATGCCGCATGTCATGAGGGCCCCACATGCATTCCACATGTCAAGGGGGCCTCATGTGCATTCCGCATGACATGGGGGCCCCAAATGCATGTTGCATGTCATGGGGGCCCCACGTGCATGCTGCATGTCACAGGGGCCCCAAATGCATGACTCATGTCATGGGGGCCCCACGTGTGTCATGGAGAATCCAAACTCATGCCGCATGTCATTGGGCCCCAAATGCATGCAGCATGTTATGCAGGCCCCAAATGCATGCCGCATGTCATGGGGGACCAAATGCATGCCGCATGTCATGGGACCCACATGCATGCCGCATGTCATGGGGGCCCCGCAGGCATTCCGCATGTCATGGGGGCCCCAAATGCATGCCGCATGTCATGGGGCCCCACGTGCATCCGGCATGTAATGGGGATTCACATGCATGCTGCATGTCATGGGGGCCCCACTTGCATGTCGCATGTCACGGGGGCCCCAAATGTATGCTGCATGTCATGGGGGCCCCACAAGCATGCCGCATGTTATAGAGGCCCCACATGCATGGCGCATGTCATGGGGGGCCCCACTTGCATGCAGCATGTTATGAGGGATCCAAATGCATGCCGCATCTCATGGGGGTCCCACATGCATGCCGCATGTCATAGGGGGCCCAAATGCATGCGGCATGTCATAGGGGCCCCACGTGCATGCCGCATGTCTCGGGCATCCCAAATGCATGCAGCATTTTATGGGGGCCCCATGTGCATGCCGCATGCCTCAGGTACCCCAAATGCATGCAGCATGTTATGCAGGCCCCAAATACATGCCGCATGTCATGGGGGCCCAAATGCATGTCGCATGTCATGGGGGCCCCACATGCATGCCGCATGTCATGGGTGCCCTAAATGCATGCCGCATGTCATGGGGCTCCACGTGCATGCCGCATGTAATGGGGCCCCCAAATGCATGCAGCATGTCTTGGGGCCCACAAATGCCTGCCGCATGTCATAGGGGCCCCACATGCATGGCGCATTTCATGGGGGCCCCACATGCATGCCACATGTCATGGGGGCCCAAATGCATCCTCAAGTCATGGGGGCCCCAAATGCATGCTGCATGTCTTGGGGCCCACAAATGCATGCCGCATGTCATAGGGGCCCCAAATGCATGCCGCATGTCATGGGGGCTCCACGTGCATGCCGAATGTCTCAGGTACCCCATATGCATGCAGCATGTTATGCAGGCCCCACGTGCATGCCGCATGTCATGGGGGCCTCACGTGCATTCCGCATGTCATGGGGGCCCCACGTGCATGCTGCATGTCCTGGGGGCCCCACATGCATGCCACATGTCATGGGGGCCCCACGTGCATGCCGCATGTCATGGGGGATCCAAACTCATGCCGCATGTCTCGGGCACCCCAAATGCATGCAGCATGTTAAGGGGGCCCCACGTGCATGCCACATGTAATGGGGGCCCCAAATGCATGCGGCATGTCATAGGGGCCCCACGTGCTTGCCGCATGTCATGGGGGCCCCACATGCAGGGCGCATTTCATGGGGCCCAACATGCATTGCGCATGTCATGGGGATACCACGTGCATGCCTCATGTCATGGGTACCCCAAATGCATGACTCATGTCATGGGTTCCCCACATACATGCCGCATGTCATGGGGGCCCCACGTGCATGCCGCATGTCATGGGGAACCGAAATACATGCAGCATGTCATGGGGCCCCAAAGACGTGCCGCATGTCATGAGTGCCCCACGTGCATGCCGCATGTCATGGGAGCCCCACGTGCATGCCGCATGTCATGGGGGCCCCACGTGCATGCCGCATGTCGTGGGGGCCACAAATGCATGCCGCATGTCATGGGGGCCCCACGTGCATGCCACATGTCATGGGGAGCCCAAACGTATGCCACATGTCATGGGGTGCCCCAAATGCATGGTGCATGTCATGAGGCCCCAAATGCATTCCAAATGTCATGGGGGCCCCAAATGCATGCCGAATGTCATGGGGCCCCACATGCATACCGCATTTCATGGGAGTCCCAATGGCATGCCGCATGTCATGGGGGCCCCACGTGCATGCCGCAAGACATGGGGGCCCACA
Source organism: Phyllobates terribilis (assembly GCF_046119375.1). Lineage (NCBI taxonomy): Eukaryota > Metazoa > Chordata > Amphibia > Anura > Dendrobatidae > Phyllobates > Phyllobates terribilis. The sequence continues at coordinate 341,975,018 of NW_027362764.1, forward strand.
TGCATGCCGCATTTCATGGGGGGCCCATTTGCATGTCGCATGTCATGTGGGCCCCAAATGCATGCCGCATGTCATGGGGGCCCCACATGCAAGATGCATGTCATGGGGGCTCCAAATGCATGCCGTATGTCATGTGGGCCCCAAATGCATGACGAATGTCATGGGGGCCCCAAATGCATGCCGCATGTCACGGGGGCCCCAAATGTATGCTGGATGTCATGGGGGCCCAACGTGCATGCCACATGTCATGGGGGGCCCCACATGCATGCCACATGTCATGGGGGTCCCAAATGCATGCGGCATGTCATGAGGTCCCCAAATGCCTGCCGCATGTCATGTGCGCCCTAAATGCATGCCGCATGTCTTGAGGTCCCCAAATGAATTTGTGCATGCCTCATGTGTTGGTTGCCCCACGTGCATGCCGCATGTCATTGCTACCCGAAATGCATGCCACATGTCATGGGGGCCCCACATGCATGCCACATGTCATTTGGGAACCACATGCATTCCGCATGACATGGGGGCCCCAAATACGTGCCACATGTCATGGGGGACCCACATGCATGCCGCATCTCATGGGGGCCTTGAATGCATAACAAATGTCATTGGGGGCCACACGTGCATGCCGCAAGTCATGGGGGCCCCAACTGCATGCCACATGTCATGGCGGCCCCAAGTGCATGCCGCATGTCATGGGGCCCCGAACGCATGCCGCATTTCATGGAGGCCCCAAATGCATGCCGCATGTCATGGGGGCCCAACATGCTTGCCACATGTGAATGGGGGCCCCCCATACACGCCACATGCATTGGGGGTCCCAAATGCATGTCGCATGTCTTGGGGATCCCACGTGCATGCCACATGTTTTGAGGTCCCCAAATGAATTCCGCATGTCATGGGGGCCCCATGAGCATGCCGCATGTCATGAGGGCCCCAAATGCATGCGGCATGTCATGGGGGCCCCACGTGCAAGCCACATGTCAAGGAGGCCCCACATGCATACCGCATTTCATGGGAGTCCCAACGGCATGCGGCATGTCATGGGGGCCCCACTTGCATGCCGCAAGACATGGGGGCCCCATATGCATACCGCATTTCATGGGGGTCCACTTGCATGTCGCATGTCATGGGGGGCCCCACATGCATGCCACATGTCATGGGGGTCCCAAATGCATGCGGCATGTCATGAGGTCCCCAAATGCCTGCCGCATGTCATGTGGGCCCTAAATGCATGCCGCATGTCTTGAGGTCCCCAAATGAATTTGTGCATGCCTCATGTGTTGGTTGCCCCACGTGCATGCCGCATGTCATTGCTACCCGAAATGCATGCCACATGTCATGGGGGCCCCACATGCATGCCACATGTCATTTGGGAACCACATGCATTCCGCATGACATGGGGGCCCCAAATACGTGCCACATGTCATGGGGGACCCACATGCATGCCGCATCTCATGGGGGCCTTGAATGCATAACAAATGTCATTGGGGGCCACACGTGCATGCCGCAAGTCATGGGGGCCCCAACTGCATGCCACATGTCATGGCGGCCCCAAGTGCATGCCGCATGTCATGGGGCCCCGAACGCAGGCCGCATTTCATGGAGGCCCCAAATGCATGCCGCATGTCATGGGGGCCCAACATGCTTGCCACATGTGAATGGGGGCCCCCCATACACGCCACATGCATTGGGGGTCCCAAATGCATGTCGCATGTCTTGGGGATCCCACGTGCATGCCACATGTTTTGAGGTCCCCAAATGAATTCCGCATGTCATGGGGGCCCCATGAGCATGCCGCATGTCATGAGGGCCCCAAATGCATGCGGCATGTCATGGGGGCCCCACGTGCAAGCCACATGTCAAGGAGGCCCCACATGCATACCGCATTTCATGGGAGTCCCAACGGCATGCGGCATGTCATGGGGGCCCCACTTGCATGCCGCAAGACATGGGGGCCCCATATGCATACCGCATTTCATGGGGGTCCACTTGCATGTCGCATGTCATGTGGGCCCCAAATGCATGCCGCATGTCATGGGGGCCCCACGTGCAAGACGCATGTCATGGGGGCTCCAAATGCATGCCGCATGTCATGTGGGCCCCAAATGCATGACGAATGTCATGGGTGCCCCAAATGCATGCCGCATGTCACGGGGGCCCCAAATGTATGCTGGATGTCATGGGGGCCTATTGTGCATGCCACATGTCATGGGGGGCCCCACATGCATGCCACATGTCATAGGGGTCCCAAATGAATGTCGCAAGTCATGGGATTCCCAAGTGCATGCGGCATGTCATGAGGTCCCCAAATGAATGCCGCATGATATAGGGGCCCCGCGTGCATGCCGCATGTCATGGGGGCCACAAATGCATGCTGCATGTCTTTGAGGCCCCAAATGCATGCCGCATGTCATCGGGGCTCCAAGTGTATGCGGCAAGTCATGAGGGCCCCACGTGCATGCCGCATTTCAAGGCGACCCCAAGTGCATGGCGCATGTCAAGGGTACCCCCAAATGCATGCTGCATGTCATGGGGGCACACATGCATGCTGCATATCATGGGGGCCCACGTGCATGCCACATGTCATGGGGACCCCAAATGCATGCCGCATGTCTTGGTGGCCTCAAATACATGCAGCTATTCATGGGGGCCACAAATGCATGCCGAAAGTCATGGGTGCCCCACGTGCATGCCGCTTGTCATGGTGGTCCCATGTGCATGCAGCATGTCATGGGTGCCCCAAATGCATGAAGCATGTCATGGGGGCCCCAAATGCATGCCAAATGTCATGTAGGCCCCACGTGCATACCGCATGACTTGGGGGCCCCAAATGCATGCCGCATGTCATGGGGGCGCCACATGCAAGCCACATGTCATGGGGGCCCCATATGCATATCACATGTCATGGGGGCCCCAAATGCATGCCGCATGTCATGTGGGCCCCAAATGCATGCAGCATGTCATAGGGGCCCCAAATGCATGCAGCATGTCATAGGGGCCCCACATGCATGGTGCATGTCATGGGGGCCCCACTTGCATGCCTCAAGTCATGGGGGCCCCAAAATGCATGCCGCATGTCATGGGGGCCATATATACATGCCGCATGTCTGGGGGGCCCCAAATGCATGCCTCAAGTCATGGGGGCCTTAAATGCATGCAGCATGTCATAGGGGCCCCAAATGCATGCTGCATGTCATTGGGGCCCCACGTGCTTGTCGCATGTCATGGGGGCCCCACGTGCATGCCTCATGTCATGGGGGCCACAAATGTATGCGGCATGTCATGGGGGCCCCACATGCATGCCGCATGTCATGGGGCCCCACGTGCATGCCGCATGCCATGGGGGTCCCACATGCATGCCGCATGTCATGGGGGCCCCTCATGCATGGCGCATGCCATGGGGGGCCCACATGCGTGCCGCATGTCATGGGGGCCCCACTTGCATGCAGCATGTAATGGGGTATCCAAATGCATGCCGCATGTCATGGGGGTCCCACATGCATGCCGCATGTCATGGGGGTCCAAATGCATGCGGCATGTCATAGGGGCCCCACATGCATAACACATGTCATGGGGCCCGCATATGCATGCCGCATGTCATGGGGGCCCCACATGCATGCCGCATGTCATGGGGGCCCCACATGCATGCCACATGTCATGAGGGCCATAAATGCATGCCGCATGTCATGGGTGCCCAACGTGCATGTCGCATGTATTGGGGGCCCCAACTGTATGCCGCATATCATGGGGCCCCACATGCATGCCATATGTCATGGGGGCCCCACATGCATGCCGCATTTCATGGGGGGCCCAAATGCATGCCTGATGTCATGGCTGCCCCAAATGCATGACTCATGTCATGGGGGTCCCACGTGCATGCCACATGTCATGGGGGATCCAAACTCATGTCGCATGTCATTGGGGCCCCAAGCATATGCCGCATGTCATGAGGGCCCTATGTGCATGCCACATGTAATGGGGGCCCCAAATGCATGCGGCATGTCATAGGGGCCCCACGTGCATGCCGCATGTCTCGGGCACCCCAAATGCATGCAGCATGTTATGGGGGCCCCACGTGCATGCCGCATGTCTCGGGCACCCCAAATGCATGGCGCATGTCATGGGGGCCCCACAGGCATTCCGCATGTCATGGGGGCCCCAAATGCATGCCGCATGTAATGGGGGCCCCAAATGCATGCCGCATGTCATAGTGGCCCCAAATGCATGCTGCATGTCATGAGGGCCCTACGTGCATGCCGCATGTCATGGGGGCCTCAAATGCATGGCTCATGTCATGGGGGCCCCAAATGCATGCCACATATCATGGTGGCCCCACGTGCATGCCGCATATATTGGGGGCCCCAAATGCATGCCGCATGTCATGGGGGCCTCACTTGCATTCCGCATGTCATGGGGGCCCACGTGCATGCTGCATGTCATTGGGGCCCCATGTGCATGCCGCATGTCATGGGGGATCCAAACTCATGCCGCATGTCATTGGGGCCCAAAGCGTATGACGCATGTAATGGGGCCCCACGTGCATGCCGCATGTCTCAGGTACCCCAAATGCATGCAGCATGTTATGCAGGCCCCAAATGCATGCCGCATGTCATGGGGGCCCAAATGCATGACGCATGTCATGGGGGCTCCACATGCATGCCGCATGTAATGGGCCCCCCAAATTCATGCCGCATGTCAAAGGGGCAACACGTGCATGCCGCATGTCTCAGGTACCCCAAATGCATGAAGCATGTTATGCAGGCCCCAAATGCATGCCGCATGTCATGGGGGCCCAAATGCATGACGCATGTCATGGGGGCCCCACATGCAAGCCGCATGTAATGGGGCCCCCAAATTCATGCCGCATGTCAAAGGGGCCCCACGTGCATGGCGCAAGTCATGGGGGCCCAACATGCATGCCGCATGTCATGGGGGCCTCACTTGCATTCCGCATGTCATGGGGGCCCACGTGCATGCTGCATGTCATTGGGGCCCCATGTGCATGCCGCATGTCATGGGGGATCCAAACTCATGCCGCATGTCATTGGGGCCCAAAGCGTATGACGCATGTAATGGGGCCCCACGTGCATGCCGCATGTCTCAGGTACCCCAAATGCATGCCGCATGTCATGAGGCCCCCCAAATGCATGTCGCATGTCATGTAGGCCCCAAATGCATGCCGCATGTCATGGGGGCCCAACATGCATGCCGCATTTCATGGGGGCCCAAATGCTTGCCACATGTCATGGGTTCCATAAATGCAATCCGCATGTCATTGGGTCCTCACATGCATGCTGCATATCATGGGAGCCCCACGTGCATGCCGATTGTCATGGGGCTCCATGTGCATGCCGCATGTCATGGGGGTCCCACATGCATGCCACATGTCATGGGGGCCCCAAATGCATGCCGCTTGTCATGGGGGCCTCACATGCATGCTGCATATCATGGGGGCCCCACGTGCATGCCGCTTTTCATGGGGCTCCATGTTCATGCCGCATGTCATGGGGGCCCCAAATGCATGCCTCAAGTCATGGGGGCCCCAAATGCATGCCGCATATCATGGGGCCTCACGTGCATGCCGCATTTATTGGGGGCCCCAAATTCATGCCACATGTCATAGGGGCCCCACGTGCATGGTGCATTTCAAGGGGCCCCACATGCATGCCGCATGTCATGGGGGCCCCAAATGCATACATCAAGTCATGGGGGCCCCAAATGCATGCCGCATATCAGGGGGGCCCCACGTGCATGCCGCATTTATTGGGGGTCCAAAATTCATGCCTCATGTCATAGGGGCCCCGTGTGCCTGGTGCATGTCATGGGTTCCCCACATGCATGCCGCATGTCTTGGGGCCCACAAATGCATGCCGCATGTCATAGGGGCCCCGCAGGCATTCCACATGTCATGGGGGCCCCAAATGCATGCCGCATGTCATGAGGGCCCCACATGCATTCCACATGTCAAGGGGGCCTCATGTGCATTCCGCATGACATGGGGGCCCCAAATGCATGTTGCATGTCATGGGGGCCCCACGTGCATGCCGCGTGTCACAGGGGCCCCAAATGCATGACTCATGTCATGGGGGCCCCACGTGCATGCCGCATGTCATGGAGAATCCAAACTCATGCCGCATGTCATTGGGGCCCCAAGAGTATGCCGCGTGTCATGGGGGCCCCATGTGCATGCCGCATGTAATGGGGGCCCCAAATGCATGCGGCATGTCATAGGGGCCCCACGTGCATGCCGCATGTCTCGGGCACCCCAAATGCATGCAGCATGTGATGGGGGCCCCACATGCATGCCGCATGTCTCAGGTACCCCAAATGCATGCAGCATGTTATGCAGGCCCCAAATGCATGCCGCATGTCATGGGTGACCAAATGCATGCCGCATGTCATGGGACCCACATGCATGCCGCATGTCATGGGGGCCCCGCAGGCATTCCACATGTCATGGGGGCCCCAAATGCATGCCGCATGTCATGGGGCCCCACGTGCATCCGGCATGTAATGGGGGATTCACATGCATGCTGCATGTCATGGGGGCCCCACAAGCATGCCGCATGTTATAGAGGCCCCACATGCATGGCGCATGTCATGGGGGGCCCCACTTGCATGCATCATGTTATGAGGGATCCAAATGCATGCCACATCTCATGGGGGTCCCACATGCATGCCGCATGTCATAGGGGGCCCAAATGCATGCGGCATGTCATAGGGGCCCCACGTGCATGCCGCATGTCTCAGGCATCCCAAATGCATGCAGCATTTTATGGGGCCCCCACGTGCATGCCGCATGTCTCAGGTACCCCAAATGCATGCAGCATGTTATGCAGGCCCCAAATACATGCCACATGTCATGGGGGCCCCACATGCATGCTGCATGTCCTGGGGGCCCCACATGCATGCCACATGTCATGGGGGCCCCACGTGCATGCCGCATGTCATGGGGGATCCAAACTCATGCCGTATGTCTCGGGCACCCCAAATGCATGCAGCATGTTAAGGGGGCCCCACGTGCATGCCACATGTAATGGGGGCCCCAAATGCATGCGGCATGTCATAGGGGCCCCACGTGCTTGCCGCATGTCATGGGGGCCCCACATGCATGGCGCATTTCATGGGGCCCAACATGCATTGCGCATGTCATGGGGGTACCACGTGCATGCCTCATGTCATGGGTACCCCAAATGCATGACTCATGTCATGGGTTCCCCACGTACATGCCGCATGTCATGGGGGCCCCACGTGCATGCCGCATGTCATGGGGAACCGAAATGCATGCAGCATGTCATGGGGCCCCAAAGACGTGCCGCATGTCATGAGTGCCCCACGTGCATGCCGCATGTCATGGGAGCCCCACGTGCATGCCGCATGTCATGGGGGCCCCACGTGCATGCCGCATGTCGTGGGGGCCACAAATGCATGCCGCATGTCATGGGGGCCCCACGTGCATGCCACATGTCATGGGGAGCCCAAACGTATGCCGCATGTCATGGGGTGCCCCAAATGCATGGTGCATGTCATGAGGCCCCAAATGCATTCCAAATGTCATGGGGGCCCCAAATGCATGCCGAATGTCATGAGGCCCCACATGCATACCGCATTTCATGGGAGTCCCAATGGCATGCCGCATGTCATGGGGGCCCCACGTGCATGCCGCAAGACATGGGGGCCCACATGCATGCCGCATTTCATGGGGGGCCCATTTGCATGTCGCATGTCATGTGGGCCCCAAATGCATGCCGCATGTCATGGGGGCCCCACGTGCAAGATGCATGTCATGGGGGCTCCAAATGCATGCCGTATGTCATGTGGGCCATAAATGCATGACGAATGTCATGGGGGCCCCAAATGCATGCCGCATGTCACGGGGGCCCCAAATGTATGCTGGATGTCATGGGGGCCCAACGTGCATGCCACATGTCATGGGGGGCCCCACATGCATGCCACATGTCATGGGGTCCCAAATGCATGCGGCATGTCATGAGGTCCCCAAATGCCTGCCGCATGTCATGTGGGCCCTAAATGCATGCCGCATGTCTTGAGGTCCCCAAATGAATTTGTGCATGCCTCATGTGTTGGTTGCCCCACGTGCATGCCGCATGTCATTGCTACCCGAAATGCATGCCACATGTCATGGGGGCCCCACATGCATGCCACATGTCATTTGGGAACCACATGCATGCCGCATGACATGGGGGCCCCAAATACGTGCCACATGTCATGGGGGACCCACATGCATGCCGCATGTCATGGGGGCCTTGAATGCATAACAAATGTCATTGGGGGCCACACGTGCATGCCAAATGTCATGGCGGCCCCAAGTGCATACCGCATGTCATGGGGCCCCGAACGCATGCCGCATTTCATGGAGGCCCCAAATGCATGCCGCATGTCATGGGGGCCCAACTTGCTTGAAACATGTGATGGGGCCCCCCATACACGCCACATGCATTGGGGGTCCCAAATGCATGTCGCATGTCTTGGGGATCCCACGTGCATGCCACATGTTTTGAGGTCCCCAAATGAATTCCGCATGTCATGGGGGCCCCATGAGCATGCCGCATGTCATGAGGGCCCCAAATGCATGCGGCATGTCATGGGGGCCCCACGTGCAAGCCACATGTCAAGGAGGCCCCACATGCATACCGCATTTCATGGGAGTCCCACCGGCATGCGGCATGTCATGGGGGCCCCACTTGCATGCCGCAAGACATGGGGGCCCCACATGCATACCGCATTTCATGGGGGTCCACTTGCATGGCGCATGTCATGTGGGCCCCAAATGCATGCCGCATGTCATGGGGGCCCCACGTGCAAGACGCATGTCATGGGGGCTCCAAATGCATGCCGCATGTCATGTGGGCCCCAAATGCATGACGAATGTCATGGGTGCCCCAAATGCATGCCGCATGTCACGGGGGCCCCAAATGTATGCTGGATGTCATGGGGGCCCATTGTGCATGCCACATGTCATGGGGGGCCCCACATGCATGCCGCATGTCATAGGGGTCCCAAATGAATGTCGCAAGTCATGGGATTCCCAAGTGCATGCGGCATGTCATGAGGTCCCCAAATGAATGCCGCATGATATAGGGGCCCCGCGTGCATGCCGCATGTCATGGGGGCCACAAATGCATGCTGCATGTCTTTGAGGCCCCAAAAGCATGCCGCATGTCATCGGGGCTCCAAGTGTATGCGGCAAGTCATGAGGGCCCCACGTGCATGCCACATTTCAAGGCGACCCCAAGTGCATGGCGCATGTCAAGGGTACCCCCAAATGCATGCTGCATGTCATGGGGGCACACATGCATGCTGCATATCATGGGGGCCCACGTGCATGCCACATGTCATGGGGACCCCAAATGCATGCCGCATGTCTTGGTGGCCTCAAATACATGCAGCTATTCATGGGGGCCACAAATGCATGCCGAAAGTCATGGGTGCCCCACGTGCATGCCGCTTGTCATGGTGGTCCCATGTGCATGCAGCATGTCATGGGTGCCCCAAATGCATGAAGCATGTCAAGGGGGCCCCAAATGCATGCAGCTATTCATGGGGGCCCCAAATGCATGAAGCATGTCATGGGGAGCACCAACTGCATGCCAAATGTCATGGAGGCCCCACTTGCATGCCGCATTTCAAGGGTACCCCAAATGCATGCTGGATGTCATGGGGCACACATGCATGCTGCATATAATGGGGGCCCATGTGCATCCCGCATGTCATGGAGACCCCACGTGCATGCCACATGTCATGAGGGCCCTAAATGCAAGTCACATGTCATGGGGGCCCCACGTGCATGCTGCAAGACATGGGGGCCCCACATGCATGCCGCATGTCTTGGGGCCCACAAATGCATGCCGCATGTCATAGGGGCCCACATGCATGGCGCATTTCATGGGGGCCCCAAATGCATGCCTCAAGTCATGGAGGCCCCAAATGCATGCCGCATATCATGGGGGTCCCACATGCATGCCGCATATCATGGGGGTCCCACATGCATGCCGCATGTCATGGGGGCCCCAAATGCATGCCGCATGTCATAGTGGCCCCAAATGCATGATGCATGTCATGGGGGCCCAAATGCATGCCACATGTCATGGGGGCCCAACGTGCATGCCGCATGTCATAGGGGCCCCGCGTGCATAACACATGTCATGGGGCCCGCAAATGCATGCCACATGTCATGGGGGCCCCACATGCATGCCGCATGTCATGGGGGCCCAAATGCATGCCACATGTTATGGGGGCCCAACGTGCATGCCGCATGTATTGGGGCCCCAAATTCATGCCGCATGTCATGGGGGCCCCACAGGCATTCCGCATGTCATGTGGGCCCCAAATGCATGCCGCATGTCATGGGGGCCCCACGTGCATGCTTCATGTCATTGGGGCCCCACGTGCATGCCGCATGTCATAGGGGCACCACGTACAATGCGCATGTCATGGGTGCCCCACATGCATGCCGCATGTCATCGGGGCCCCAATTGCATGCCGCATGTCATGGGGCCCCCCAAATGCATGCAGCATGTCTTGGGGCCCACAAATGCATGCCGCATGTCATAGGGGCCCCACATGCATGGCTTATTTCATGGGGGCCCCACATGCATGCCGCATGTCATGGGGCCCCAAATGCATGCTGCATGTCATGAGGGCCCCACGTGCATGCCGCATGTCATGGGGCCCCCAAATGCATGCCGCATGTCATGGGTGCCCAACAGACATGCCGCATGTCATTGGGGCCCCTAATGCATGCCGCATGTCTCAGGTACCCCAAATGCATGCAGCATGTTATGCAGGCCCCAAATGCATGCCACATATCATGGGGGCCCAAATGCATGCCGCATGTCATGGGGGCCCCACATGCATGCCGCATGTCATGGGGCCCCAAATGCATGCCACATGTCATGGGGGCCCAACGTGCATGCCGCATGTATTGGGGCCCCAAATTCATGCCGCATGTCATGGGGGCCCCACAGGCATTCCGCATGTCATGGGGGCCCCAAATGCATGCCGCATGTCATGGGGGCCCCACGTGCATGCCGCATGTAATGGGGGTCCAAATGCATGCCGCATGTCATTGTGGCCCCAAATGCATGCTGCATGTCATGAGGGCCCCACGTGCATGCCGCATGTCATGGGGCCCCCAAATGCATGCCGCATGTCATGGGGGCCCAACAGGCATGCCACATGTCATTGGGGCCCCAAATGCATGCCGCATGTCTCAGGTACCCCAAATGTATGCAGCATGTTATGCAGGCCCCAAATGCATGCCACATGTCATGGGGGCCTAAATGCATGCCGCATGTCATGGGGGCCCCACTTGCATGCCGCATGTCATGGGACCCCAAATGCATGCCGCATGTCATGGGGGCTCCACGTGCATGCCGCATGTAATGGGGCCCCCAAATTCATGCGGCATGTCAAAGGGGCCCCGCGTGCATGGCGCAAGTCATGGGTGCCCCAAATGCATGCCGCATGTCACCGGGGCCCCACGTGCATGCCGCATGTCACGGTGGCCCCAAATGCATGACTCATGGCATGGGGGCCCCACCTGCATGCCGCATGTCATGGGGGACCCAAACGCATGCCGCATGTCATTGGGGCCCCAAGCGTATGCCGCGTGTCACGGGTGCCCCATGTGCATGCCGCATGTAATGGGGGCCCCAAATGCATGCGGCATGTTATAGGGGCCCCACATGCATGCCGCATCTCTCAGGTACCCCAAATGCATGCAGCATGTTATGCAGGCCCCAAATGCATGCCGCATGTCATGGGGGCCCAAATGCATGCCGCATGTCATGTTACCCACATTCATGCCGCATGTCATGGGGGCCCAAATGCATGCCACATGTCATGGGGGCCTCAAATTCATGCCGCATGTCATGAGGGCCCCGCATGCATGCCGCATGTCATGGGGGCCCCGCAGGCATTCCGCATGTCATGGGGGCCCCAAATGCATGCCGCATGTCATGGGGGCCCCACGTGCATCCGTCATGTAATGGGGGATTCAAATCCATGCTGCATGTCATGGGGGCCCCACGTGCATGCCGCATGTCACGTGGGCCCCAAATATATGCTGCATGTCATGGGGGCCCCACAAGCATGCCGCATGTTATAGAGGCCCCACGTGCATGCCAAATGTCTTGGGGCCTACAAATGCATGCCGCATGTCATAGGTGCCAAACATGCATGGCACATTTCATGGGGGCCCTACATGCATGCCGCATGTCATGGGGGCCCCACGTGCATGCCTCATGTAATTGGGGCCCCACGTGCATGCCGCATGTCATAGGGGCACCACGTACATGGCGCATGTCATGGGTGCCCCACATGCATGCTGCATGTCATCGGGGCCCCAATTGCATGCCGCATGTCATAGGGGCCCCACATGCATGGCGCATGTCATGGTGCCCCACATGCCTGCAGCATGTGTTGGGGCCCACAAATGCATCCCGCATGTCATAGGGGCCCCACGTGCATGCCAAATGTCTTGGGGCCTACAAATGCATGCCGCATGTCATAGGTGCCAAACATGCATGGCACATTTCATGGGGGCCCTACATGCATGCCGCATGTCATGGGGGCCCCACGTGCATGCCTCATGTAATTGGGGCCCCACGTGCATGCCGCATGTCATAGGGGCACCACGTACATGGCACATGTCATGGGTGCCCCACATGCATGCCGCATGTCATCGGGGCCCCAATTGCATGCCGCATGTCATAGGGGCCCCACATGCATGGCGCATGTCATGGTGCCCCACATGCATGCAGCATGTCATGGGGGCCCCAAATGCTTGCCGCATGTCATGGGGGCCCTAAATGCATGCCGCATTTAATGGGGGCCCCACATGCATGCCGCATGTCTTGGGGGCCCCATGTGCATGTCGCATGTCATGGGGGCCCAAAATGCATGCCTCAATCATGGGGGCACCAAATGCATGTCGCATATCATGGGGGCACCACGTGCATGCCGCATGTGATTGGACCCCCCAAATGCATGCAGCATGTCTTGGGGCCCACAAATGCATGCCGCATGTCATAGGGGCCCCACATGCATGGCTTATTTCATGGGGGCCCCACATGCATGCCGCATGTCATGGGGGCCCCAAATTCGTGCCGCATATCATGGGGGCCACAAATGCATGCAGCATGTCATGGGGGCCCCACGTGCAAGCCACATGTCTTGGGGCCCACAAATGCATGCCGCATGTCATAGGGGCACCACATGCATGGCACATTTCTTGGGGGCCCTACATGCATTCCGCATGTCATGGGGGCCCCAAATGCATGCCTCAAGTCATGGGGGCCCCAAATGCATGCAGAACGTCATAGGGGCCCCAAATGTATGCAGCATGTCATTGGGGCCCCACATGCATTGTGCATGTCATGGGGGCCCCACATGCATGCCTCAAGTCATGGGGGCCCCAAATGCATGACTCATGTCATGGAGGCCCCACGTGCATGCCACATGTCATGGGGGCCCCACATGCTTGCCGCATTTCATGGGGGGCCCAAATGCATGCCGCATGTTATGGGGGACCCAAATGCATGCAGCATGTCATGGCGGCCCCAAATGCGTGACTCATGTCATGGAGGCCCCACGTGCATGCCACATGTCATGGGGGCCCCACATGCTTGCCGCATTTCATGGGGGGCCCAAATGCATGCCGCATGTTATGGGGGCCCCAAATGCATGCAGCATGTCATGGCGGCCACAAATGCATGCCGCATATAATGGGGGCCCCACGTGCATGCCGCATGTATTGGGGGCCACAAATGCATGCCGCATGTCATGAGGGCGCCGCATGCATGCCGCATGTCATGGGCCCCCTAAATGCATGCCGCATGTCATGGGGGACCCAAATGCATGCCGCATTTCATGGGGGCCCCACGTGCATGCTGCATGTCATGGGGCCCCCCAAATGCATGCAGCATGTCTTGGGGCCCACAAATGCATGCCGCATGTCATAGGGGCCCCACATGCATGGCTCATTTCATGGGGGCCCCACATGCATGCCTCATGTCATGGGGGCCCCAAATGCGTGCCGCATATCATGGGGGCCACAAATGCATGCAGCATGTCATGGGGGCCCCACGTGCATGCCACATGTCTTAGGGCCCACAAATGCATGCCGCATGTCATAGGGGTCCCACATGCATGGCGCATTTCATGGGGGCCCTACATGCATGCCGCATGTCATGGGGGCCCCAAATGCATGCCTCAAGTCTTGGGGGCCCCAAATGCATGCAGCATGTCATAGGGGCCCCACATGCTTGGTGCATGTCATGGGGGCCCCACATGCTTGCCTCAAGTCATAGGGCCCCAAATGCATGCCACATGTCATGGGGGCCATAAATGCATGCCGCATGTCATGGGTGCCCAACGTACATGCTGCATGTCATTGGGGCCCCACGTGCTTGTCGCATGTTATGGGGGCCCCACGTGCATGCCTCATGTCACGGTGCCACAAATGTATGCGGCATGTCATGGGGGCCCCACTTGCATGCAGCATGTAATGGGGGATCCAAATGCATAACGCATGTCATGGGGGTCCCACATGCATGCCGCATGTCATGGGGGCCCCAAATGCATGCGGCATGTCATAGGGGCCCCACGTGCATGCCGCATGTCATAGGGGCCCCACATACATGCCGAATGTCATGGGGGTCCCACGTGCATGCCGCATGTCATGGGGGCCCCACTTGCATGCAGCATGTCATGCCGCATGTCATGGGGGCCCTGCAGGCATTCCGCATGTCATGGGGGCCCCAAATGCATGCCAAATGTCATGGGGGTCCCACGTGCATGCCGCATGTCATAGGAGCCCCACATACATGCCGAATGTCATGGGGGTCCCACGTGCAAGCCGCTTGTCATAGGGGCACCACATGTATGCCGCATGTCATGGGGGCCCCAAATGCATGCCGCATGTCATGGGGCCCCCAAATGCATGCCGCATGTAATGGGGGCCCCACGTGCATGCCCCATGTCATGGGGGCCCCACGTGCATGCCTCATGTCATGGGGGCCCCGCAGGCATTCCTCATGTCATGGGGGCCCCAAATTCATGCCACATTTCATGGGGGCCTCACATGCATTCCGCATGTCATGGGGGCCCCACGTGCATGCTGCATGTCATTGGGGCCCCACGTGCTTGCCGCATGTCATGGAGGCCCAAATGCGTGCCACATATCATGGCGGCCACAAATGCATTTAGCATGTCATGGGGGCCCCACGTGCATGCCACATGTCTTGGGGCCCACAAATGCATGCCGCTTGGCATAGGGGCCCCACATGCATGGCGCATTTCATGGGGGTCCTACATGCATGCCACATGTCATGGGGGCCCCAAATGCATGCCTCAAGTCATGGGGGCCCCAAATGCATGCCACATATCATGGGGGCCCCACGTGCATGCCGCATATATTGGGGGCCCCAAATGCATGCCGCATGTCATGAGGGCCCCGCATGCATGCCGCATGTCATTGGGGCCCCACAGGCATTCCGCATGTCATGGGGGCCTCACGTGCATTCCGCATGTCATGGGGGCCCCACGTGCATGCTTCATGTCATTGGGGCCCCACGTGCTTGCCGCATGTCATGGGGGCCCAAATGCATGCCTCATGTCATGGGGGCCATAAATGCATGCCGCATGTCATGGGTGCCCAACGTACATGCTGCATGTCAATGGGGCCCCACGTGCTTGCCACATGTCATGGGGGCCCCACGTGCATGCCTCATGTCACGGGGGCCACAAATGTTTGTGTCATGTCATGGGGGCCCGACGTGCATGCCGCATGTCATGGGGCCCCCCAAATGCATGCCGCATGTCATAGGGGCCCAACATGCATGGAGCATGTCATGGGGGCCCCGCATGCATGCCGCATGTCATAGGGGCCCCACGTACATGGCGCATGTCATGGGTGCCCCACATGCATGCCGCTTGTCATCGGGGCCCCAATTGCATGCCGCATGTTATAGGGGCCCCACATGCATTGCGCATGTCATGGGGGCCCAAAATGCATGCCTCAAGTCATGGGGGCTCCAAATGCATGCCGCATATCATGGCGGCCCCACGTGCATGCCGCATGTATTGGGGGCCCCAAATGCATGCCGCATGTCATGAGGGCAACGCATGCATGCCGCATGTTATGGGGGCCTAAAATGCATGCCGCATGTCATGGGGGCCCCAAATGCATGCAGCATGACTTGGGGCCCACAAATGCATGCCGAATGTCATAGGGGCCCCACATGCATGGCTTATTTCATGGGGGCCCCACATGCATGCCTCATGTTATGGGGGCCCCAAAGGCGTGCCGCATATCATGGGGGACACAAATGCATGCAGCATGTCATGGGGGTCCCACATGCATGCCGCATGTCATGGGGGGGCCCACTTGCATGCAGCATGTAATGAGGGATCCAAATGCATGCTGCATCTCATGGGGGTCCCACATGCATGCCGCATGTCATGGGAGCCCCAAATGGGGGCCCCAGGTGCATGCCGCATGTCTCGGGCATCCCAAATGCATGCAGCATTTTATGGGGGCCCCACGTGCATGCCGCATGTCTCAGTTACCCCAAATGCATGCAGCATGTTATGCAGGCCAAAATGCATGCCGCATGTCATGGGGGCCCAAATGCATGCCGCATGTCATGGGGGCCCCACATGCATGCCGTATGTCATGGGTGCCCCAAATGCATGCCGCATGTCATGGGTGCTCCACGTGCATGCCGCATGTAATGGGGCCCCCAAATGCATGCCACATGTCTTGGGGCCCAAGAATGCATGCCGAATGTCATAGGGGCCCCACATGCACGGCGCATATCATGGGGGTACCACGTGCATGCTGCATATATTGGGGGCCCCAAATTCATGCCGCATATCATGAGGGCACCGCATGCATGCCGCATGTCATGGGGCCCCGCAGGCATTCCGCATGTCATGGGGGCCCCAAATGCATGCCAAATGTCATGGGGGTCCCACGTGCATGCCGCATGTCATAGGGGCCCCACATACATGCCGAATGTCATGGGGGTCTCAAGTGCATGCCGCATGTCATAGGGGCACCACATGCATGGCGCATGTCATGGGGGTCCACATGCATGCCGCATGTCATGGGGGACCCACTTGCATGCAGCATAGAATGAGGGATCCAAATGCATGCCGCATGTCATGGGGGCCCCAAATGCATGCGGCATGTCATAGGGGCCCCACGTGCATGCCGTATGTCTCGGGCATTCCAAATGCATGCAGCATTTTATGGGGCCCCACGTGCATGCCGCATGACTCAGGTACCCCAAATGCATGCAGCATGTTATGCAGGCCCCAAATGCATGCCGCATGTCTTGGGAGCTCCACGTGCATGCCGCATGTAATGGGGCCCCCAAATGCATGCCACATGTCATAGGGGCCCCACGTGCATGGCGCATGTCATGGGTGCCCCACATGCATGCCGCATGTCATCGGGGCCCACGTGCATGCCGCATGTATTGGGGCCCCAAATTCATGCCGCTTCTCATGGGGGCCCCACGTGCATGCCGCATGTCATGGGGCCTCCAATTGCATGCTGCATGCAATAGGGGCCCCACATGCATGGCGAATGTCATGGTGCCCCACATGTATGCCGCATGTCATGGGGGCCCCAAATGCATGCCGCATGTCATGGGGGCCCCAAATGCATGCCGCATGTAATGGGGGCCCAATGTGCATGCCGCATGTCATGGGGGCCCCACGTGCATGCCTCATGTCATGGGGGCCCCGCAGGCATTCCGCATGTCATGGGGGCCCCAAATGCATGCCACATTTCATGGGGGCCACACATGCATTCCGCATGTCATGGGGGCCCCACGTGCATGCTGCATGTCATTGGGGCCCCACGTGCTTGCCGCATGTCATGGGGGCCCAAATGCGTGCCACATATCATGGCGGCCACAAATGCATGCAGCATGTCATGGGGGCCCCACGTGCATGCCACATGTCTTGGGGCCCACAAATGCATGCCGCATGGCATAGGGGCCCCACATGCATGGCACATTTCATGGGGGCCCTACATGCATGCCGCATGTCATGGGGGCCCCAAATGCATGCCTCAAGTCATGGGGGCCCCAAATGCATGCCACATATCATGCGGGCCCCACGTGCATGCCGCATATATTGGGGGCCCC
The DNA here is from genome assembly GCF_046119375.1 of Phyllobates terribilis. NCBI lineage: Eukaryota > Metazoa > Chordata > Amphibia > Anura > Dendrobatidae > Phyllobates > Phyllobates terribilis. The sequence goes on from NW_027362764.1 coordinate 341,993,200, forward strand.
AAATGCAAGCCGCATGTCATGAGGGCCCCGCATGCATGCCGCATGTCATTGGGGCCCCACAGGCATTCCGCATGTCATGGGGGCCTCACGTGCATTCCGCATGTCATGGGGGCCCCACGTGCATGCTTCATGTCATTGGGGCCCCACATGCTTGCCGCATGTCATGGGGGCCCAAATGCATTCCGCATGTCATGGGGGCCATAAATGCATGCCGTATGTCATGGGTGCCCAACGTACATGCTGCATGTCATTGGGGCCCCACGTGCTTGCCGCATGTCATGGGGGCCCAAATGCATGCCGCATGTCATGGGTGCCCAACGTACATGCTGCATGTCATTGGGGCCCCACGTGCTTGCCGCATGTCATGGGGGCCCCACGTGCATGCCTCATGTCACGGGGGCCACAAATGTATGTGTCATGTCATGGGGGCCCCACGTGCATGCCGCATGTCTCGGGCACACCAAATGCAAGCAGCATGTCATGGGGGCCCCACGTGCATGCCGCATGTCATCGGGGCTCCAATTGCAAGCCGCATGTCATAGGGGCCCCACATGCATGGCGCATGTCATGGTGTCCCACATGCATGCCTCATGTCATGGGGGCCCCAAATGCATGTTGCATGTCATGGGGGCCCGAAATGCATGCCTCAAGTCATGGGGCCCCAAATGCATGCCGCATCTCTTAGGTACCCCAAATGCATGCAGCATGTTATGCAGGCCCCAAATGCATGCCGCATGTCATGGGGGCCCAAATGCATGCCGCATGTCATGGGACCCACATTCATGCCGCATGTCATGGGGGCCCCCAATGCATGCCACATGTCATGGGGACCCAAATGCATGCCACATGTCATGGGTGCCTCAAATTCATGCCGCATGTCATGAGGGCCCCGCATGCATGCCGCATGTCATGGGGGCCCCGCAGGCATTCCGCATGTCATGGGGGCCCCAAATGCATGCCGCATGTTATGCAGGCCCCAAATGCATGCCACATGTCATGGGGGCCCAAATGCATGCCGCATGTCATGGGGGCCCCACATGCATGCCGCATGTCATGGGGACCCAAATGCATGCCACATGTCAGGGGGCCTCAAATTCATGCCGCATGTCGTGAGGGCCCCGCATGCATGCCGCATGTCATGGGGGCCCCGCAGGCATTCCGCATGTCATGGGGGCCCCACGTGCATGCCGCATGTCACGGGGGCCCCAAATGTATGCTGCATGTCATGGGGGCCCCACAAGCATGCCGCATGTTATAGATGCCCCACATGCATGCAGCATGTCTTGGGCCCACAAATGCATGCCGCATGTCATAGGGGCCCCACGTGCATGCCACATGTCTTGGGGCCTACAAATGCATGCCGCATGTCATAGGTGCCAAACATGCATGGCACATTTCATGGGGGCCCTACATGCATGCCGCATGTCATGGGGGCCCCACATGCATGCTTCATGTCATTGGGGCCCCACGTGCATGCCGCATGTCACGGGGGCCCAAATGCATGCCGCATGTCATTGGGGCCCCACGTGCATGCCGCATGTCATGGGGGCCCAAATGCATGCCGCATGTCATGGGGCCATAAATGCATGCCGCATGTCATGGGTGCCCAACGTGCATGCCGCATGTATTGGGGGCCCCAACTGCATGCCGCATATCATGGGGCCCCACATGCATGCCACATGTCATGGGGGCCCCACATGCATGCCGCATTTCATGGGGGGCCCAAATGCATGCCGAATGTTATGGGGGCCCCAAATGCATGCAGCATGTCATGGCGGCCCCAAATGCATGACTCATGTCATGGAGGCCCCACGTGCATGCCACATGTCATGGGGGATCCAAACTCATGCCGCATGTCATTGGGGCCACAAGCGTATGCCGCATGTCATGGGGGCCCCATGTGCATGCCGCATGTAATGGGGGCCCCAAATGCATGCGGCATGTCATAGTGGCCCCACGTGCATGCCGCATGTCTCGGGCACACCAAATGCATGCAGCATGTCATGGGGGCCCCACGTGCATGCCGCATGTCATCGGGGCCCCAATTGCAAGCCGCATGTCATAGGGGCCCCACATGCATGGCGCATGTCATGGTGTCCCACATGCATGCCGCATGTCATGGGGGCCCCAAATGCATGCCTCAAGTCATGGGGCCCCAAAAGCATGCCGCATATCATGGGGCCCCACGTGCATGCCGCATATATTGGGGGCCCCAAATGCATGCCGCATGTCATGAGGGCGCCGCATGCATGCCGCATGTCATGGGGGCCCCACGTGCATGCCGCATGTCTCAGTTACCCCAAATGCATGCAGCATGTTATGCAGGCCAAAATGCATGCCGCATGTCATGGGGGCCCAAATGCATGCCGCGTGTCATGGGGGCCCCACATGCATGCCGTATGTCATGGGTGCCCCAAATGCATGCCGCATGTCATGGGTGCTCCACGTGCATGCCGCATGTAATGGGGCCCCCAAATGCATGCCACATGTCTTGGGGCCCAAGAATGCATGCCGAATGTCATAGGGGCCCCACATGCACGGCGCATATCATGGGGGTACCACGTGCATGCTGCATATATTGGGGGCCCCAAATTCATGCCGCATATCATGAGGGCACCGCATGCATGCCGCATGTCATGGGGCCCCGCAGGCATTCCGCATGTCATGGGGGCCCCAAATGCATGCCAAATGTCATGGGGGTCCCACGTGCATGCCGCATGTCATAGGGGCCCCACATACATGCCGAATGTCATGGGGGTCTCAAGTGCATGCCGCATGTCATAGGGGCACCACATGCATGGCGCATGTCATGGGGGTCCACATGCATGCCGCATGTCATGGGGGACCCACTTGCATGCAGCATAGAATGAGGGATCCAAATGCATGCCGCATGTCATGGGGGCCCCAAATGCATGCGGCATGTCATAGGGGCCCCACGTGCATGCCGTATGTCTCGGGCATTCCAAATGCATGCAGCATTTTATGGGGCCCCACGTGCATGCCGCATGACTCAGGTACCCCAAATGCATGCAGCATGTTATGCAGGCCCCAAATGCATGCCGCATGTCTTGGGAGCTCCACGTGCATGCCGCATGTAATGGGGCCCCCAAATGCATGCCACATGTCATAGGGGCCCCACGTGCATGGCGCATGTCATGGGTGCCCCACATGCATGCCGCATGTCATCGGGGCCCACGTGCATGCCGCATGTATTGGGGCCCCAAATTCATGCCGCTTCTCATGGGGGCCCCACGTGCATGCCGCATGTCATGGGGCCTCCAATTGCATGCTGCATGCAATAGGGGCCCCACATGCATGGCGAATGTCATGGTGCCCCACATGTATGCCGCATGTCATGGGGGCCCCAAATGCATGCCGCATGTCATGGGGGCCCCAAATGCATGCCGCATGTAATGGGGGCCCAATGTGCATGCCGCATGTCATGGGGGCCCCACGTGCATGCCTCATGTCATGGGGGCCCCGCAGGCATTCCGCATGTCATGGGGGCCCCAAATGCATGCCACATTTCATGGGGGCCACACATGCATTCCGCATGTCATGGGGGCCCCACGTGCATGCTGCATGTCATTGGGGCCCCACGTGCTTGCCGCATGTCATGGGGGCCCAAATGCGTGCCACATATCATGGCGGCCACAAATGCATGCAGCATGTCATGGGGGCCCCACGTGCATGCCACATGTCTTGGGGCCCACAAATGCATGCCGCATGGCATAGGGGCCCCACATGCATGGCACATTTCATGGGGGCCCTACATGCATGCCGCATGTCATGGGGGCCCCAAATGCATGCCTCAAGTCATGGGGGCCCCAAATGCATGCCACATATCATGCGGGCCCCACGTGCATGCCGCATATATTGGGGGCCCCAAATGCAAGCCGCATGTCATGAGGGCCCCGCATGCATGCCGCATGTCATTGGGGCCCCACAGGCATTCCGCATGTCATGGGGGCCTCACGTGCATTCCGCATGTCATGGGGGCCCCACGTGCATGCTTCATGTCATTGGGGCCCCACATGCTTGCCGCATGTCATGGGGGCCCAAATGCATTCCGCATGTCATGGGGGCCATAAATGCATGCCGTATGTCATGGGTGCCCAACGTACAGGCTGCATGTCATTGGGGCCCCACGTGCTTGCCGCATGTCATGGGGGCCCAAATGCATGCCGCATGTCATGGGTGCCCAACGTACATGCTGCATGTCATTGGGGCCCCACGTGCTTGCCGCATGTCATGGGGGCCCCACGTGCATGCCTCATGTCACGGGGGCCACAAATGTATGTGTCATGTCATGGGGGCCCCACGTGCATGCCGCATGTCTCGGGCACACCAAATGCAAGCAGCATGTCATGGGGGCCCCACGTGCATGCCGCATGTCATCGGGGCTCCAATTGCAAGCCGCATGTCATAGGGGCCCCACATGCATGGCGCATGTCATGGTGTCCCACATGCATGCCTCATGTCATGGGGGCCCCAAATGCATGTTGCATGTCATGGGGGCCCGAAATGCATGCCTCAAGTCATGGGGCCCCAAATGCATGCCGCATCTCTTAGGTACCCCAAATGCATGCAGCATGTTATGCAGGCCCCAAATGCATGCCGCATGTCATGGGGGCCCAAATGCATGCCGCATGTCATGGGACCCACATTCATGCCGCATGTCATGGGGGCCCCCAATGCATGCCACATGTCATGGGGACCCAAATGCATGCCACATGTCATGGGTGCCTCAAATTCATGCCGCATGTCATGAGGGCCCCGCATGCATGCCGCATGTCATGGGGGCCCCGCAGGCATTCCGCATGTCATGGGGGCCCCAAATGCATGCCGCATGTTATGCAGGCCCCAAATGCATGCCACATGTCATGGGGGCCCAAATGCATGCCGCATGTCATGGGGGCCCCACATGCATGCCGCATGTCATGGGGACCCAAATGCATGCCACATGTCAGGGGGCCTCAAATTCATGCCGCATGTCGTGAGGGCCCCGCATGCATGCCGCATGTCATGGGGGCCCCGCAGGCATTCCGCATGTCATGGGGGCCCCACGTGCATGCCGCATGTCACGGGGGCCCCAAATGTATGCTGCATGTCATGGGGGCCCCACAAGCATGCCGCATGTTATAGATGCCCCACATGCATGCAGCATGTCTTGGGCCCACAAATGCATGCCGCATGTCATAGGGGCCCCACGTGCATGCCACATGTCTTGGGGCCTACAAATGCATGCCGCATGTCATAGGTGCCAAACATGCATGGCACATTTCATGGGGGCCCTACATGCATGCCGCATGTCATGGGGGCCCCACATGCATGCTTCATGTCATTGGGGCCCCACGTGCATGCCGCATGTCATGGGGGCCCAAATGCATGCCGCATGTCATTGGGGCCCCACGTGCATGCCGCATGTCATGGGGGCCCAAATGCATGCCGCATGTCATGGGGCCATAAATGCATGCCGCATGTCATGGGTGCCCAACGTGCATGCCGCATGTATTGGGGGCCCCAACTGCATGCCGCATATCATGGGGCCCCACATGCATGCCACATGTCATGGGGGCCCCACATGCATGCCGCATTTCATGGGGGGCCCAAATGCATGCCGAATGTTATGGGGGCCCCAAATGCATGCAGCATGTCATGGCGGCCCCAAATGCATGACTCATGTCATGGAGGCCCCACGTGCATGCCACATGTCATGGGGGATCCAAACTCATGCCGCATGTCATTGGGGCCACAAGCGTATGCCGCATGTCATGGGGGCCCCATGTGCATGCCGCATGTAATGGGGGCCCCAAATGCATGCGGCATGTCATAGGGGCCCCACGTGCATGCCGCATGTCTCGGGCACACCAAATGCATGCAGCATGTCATGGGGGCCCCACGTGCATGCCGCATGTCATCGGGGCCCCAATTGCAAGCCGCATGTCATAGGGGCCCCACATGCATGGCGCATGTCATGGTGTCCCACATGCATGCCGCATGTCATGGGGGCCCCAAATGCATGCCTCAAGTCATGGGGCCCCAAAAGCATGCCGCATATCATGGGGCCCCACGTGCATGCCGCATGTATTGGGGGCCCCAAATGCATGCCGCATGTCATGAGGGCGCCGCATGCATGCCGCATGTCATGGGGGCCCTAAATGCATGCCGCATGTCATGGGGGCCCCAAATGCATGCCGCATTTCACGGGGGCCCCACGTGCATGCTGCATGTCATGGGGCCCCCCAAATGCATGCAGCATGTCTTGGGGCCCACAAATGCATGCCGCATGTCATAGGGGCCCCACATGCATGGCTCATTTCATGGGGGCCCCACATGCATGCCTCATGTCATGGGGGCACCAAATGCGTGCCGCATATCATGGGGGCCACAAATGCATGCAGCATGTCATGGGGGCCCCACGTGCATGCCACATGTCTTGGGGCCCACAAATGCATGCCACATGTCATAGGGGTCCCACATGCATGGCACATTTCATGGGGGCCCTACATGCATGCCGCATGTCATGGGGGCCCCAAATGCATGCCTCAAGTCTTGGGGGCCCCAAATGCATGCAGCATGTCATGGGGGATCCAAATGCATAACGCATGTCATGGGGGTCCCCCATGCATGTCGCATGTCATGGGGGCCCCAAATGCATGCGGCATGTCATAGGGGCCCCACGTGCGTAACACATGTCATGGGGCCCGCAAATGCATGCCACATGTCATGGGGGCCCCACATGCATGCCGCATGTCATGGGGGCCCAAATGCATGCCGCATGTCATGGAGGCCCAACAGGCATGCCGTATGTCATTGGGGCCCCAAATGCATGCCGCATGTCTCAGGTACCCCAAATGCATGCAGCATGTTATGCAGGCCCCAAATGCATGCCACATGTCATGGGGGCCCAAATGCATGCCGCATGTCATGGGGGCCCCACATGCATGCCGCATGTCATGGGGCCCCAAATGCATACCGCATGTCATGGGGGCTCCACGTGCATGCCGCATGTAATGGGGCCCCCAAATTCATGCGGCATGTCAAAGGGGCCCCGCGTGCATGGTGCAAGTCATGGGTGCCCAAAATGCATGCCGCATGTCATCGGGGCCCCACATGCATGCCACATGTCATGGGAGCCCCAAATGCATGACTCATGTCATGGGGGCCCCACCTGCATGCCGCATGTCATGGGGGACCCAAACGCATGCCGCATGTCATTGGGGCCCCAAGCGTATGCCGCGTGTCACGGGTGCCCCATGTGCATGCCGCATGTAATGGGGGCCCCAAATGCATGCGGCATGTCATAGGGGCCCCACATGCATGCCGCATCTCTCAGGTACCCCAAATGCATGCAGCATGTTATGCAGGCCCCAAATGCATGCCGCATGTCATGGGGGCCCAAATGCATGCCGCATGTCATGGGACCCACATTCATGCCACATGTCATGGGGGCCCCACGTGCATCCGTCATGTAATGGGGGATTCAAATGCATGCTGCATGTCATGGGGGCCCCACGTGCATGCCGCATGTCACAGGGGCCCCAAATGTATGCTGCATGTCATGGGGGCCCCACAAGCATGCCACATGTTATAGAGGCCCCACATGCATGCAGCATGTCTTGGGGCCTACAAATGCATGCCGCATGTCATAGGTGCCAAACATGCATGGCACATTTCATGGGGGCCCTACATGCATGCCGCATGTCATGGGGGCCCCACGTGCATGCTTCATGTCATTGGGGCCCCACGTGCATGCCGCATGTCATAGGGGCACCACGTACATGGCGCATGTCATGGGTGCCCCACATGCATGCCGCATGTCATCGGGGCCCCAATTGCATGCCGCATGTCATAGGGGCCCCACATGCATGGCGCATGTCATGGTGCCCCACATGCATGCAGCATGTCATGGGGGCCCCAAATGCATGCCGCATGTCATGGGGGCCCTAAATGCATGCCGCATTTAATGGGGCCCCACGTGCATGCCGCATGTCTTGGGGGCCCCATGTGCATGCCGCATGTCATGGGGGCCCAAAATGCATGCCTCAATCATGGGGGCCCCAAATGCATGTCGCATATCATGGGGGCCCCACGTGCATGCCGCATGTCATGGGGCCCCCCAAATGCATGCAGCATGTCTTGGGGTCCACAAATGCATGCCGCATGTCATAGGGGCCCCACAAGCATGGCTTATTTCATGGGGGCCCCACATGCATGCCGCATGTCATGGGGGCCCCAAATGCGTGCTGCATATCATGGGGGCCACAAATGCATGCAGCATGTCATGGGGGCCCCACGTGCATGCCACATGTCTTGGGGCCCACAAATGCATGCCGCATGTCATAGGGGCACCACATGCATGGCACATTTCTTGGGGGCCCTACATGCATGCCACATGTCATGGGGGCCCCAAATGCATGCCTCAAGTCATGGGGGCCCCAAATGCATGCAGCATGTCATAGGGGCCCCAAATGCATGCAGCATGTCATAGGGGCCCCACATGCATGGTGCATGTCATGGGGGCCCCACTTGCATGCCTCAAGTCATGGGGGCCCCAAAATGCATGCCGCATGTCATGGGGGCCATATATACATGCCGCATGTCTGGGGGGCCCCAAATGCATGCCTCAAGTCATGGGGGCCCCAAATGCATGCAGCATGTCATAGGGGCCCCAAATGCATGCTGCATGTCATTGGGGCCCCACGTGCTTGCCGCATGTCATGGGGGCCCCACGTGCATGCCTCATGTCATGGGGGCCACAAATGTATGCGGCATGTCATGGGGGCCCCACATGCATGCCGCATGTCATGGGGGCCCCACGTGCATGCCGCATGCCATGGGGGTCCCACATGCATGCCGCATGTCATGGTGGCCCCACATGCATGGCGCATGTCATGGGGGGCCCACATGCGTGCCGCATGTCATGGGGGCCCCACTTGCATGCAGCATGTAATGGGGGATCCAAATGCATGACGCATGTCGTGGGGGTCCCACATGCATGCCGCATGTCATGGGGGTCCAAATGCATGCGGCATGTCATAGGGGCCCCACGTGCATAACACATGTCATGGGGCCCGCATATGCATGCCGCATGTCATGGGGGCCCCACATGCATGCCGCATGTCATGGGGGCCCCACATGCATGCCACATGTCATGAGAGCCATAAATGCATGCCGCATGTCATGGGTGCCCAACGTGCATGTCGCATGTATTGTGGGCCCCAACTGTATGCCACATATCATGGGGCCCCACATGCATGCCATATGTCATGGGGGCCCCACACGCATGCCGCATTTCATGGGGGGCCCAAATGCATGCCTGATGTCATGGCTGCCCCAAATGCATGACTCATGTCATGGGGGTCCCACGTGCATGCCACATGTCATGGGGGATACAAACTCATGTCGCATGTCATTGGGGCCCCAAGCATATGCCGCATGTCATGAGGCCCCCATGTGCATGCCACATGTAATGGGGGACCCAAATGCATGCGGCATGTCACAGGGGCCCCACGTGCATGCCGCATGTCTCGGGCACCCCAAATGCATGCAGCATGTTATGGGGGCCCCACGTGCATGCCGCATGTCTCGGGCACCCCAAATGCATGGCGCATGTCATGGGGGCCCCACAGGCATTCCGCATGTCATGGGGGCCCCAAATGCATGCCGCATGTAATGGGGGCCCCAAATGCATGCCGCATGTCATAGTGGCCCCAAATGCATGCTGCATGTCATGAGGGCCCCATGTGCATGCCGCATGTCATGGGGGCCTCAAATGCATGGCTCATGTCATGGGGGCCCCAAATGCATGCCACATATCATGGTGGCCCCACGTGCATGCCGCATATATTGGGGGCCCCAAATGCATGCCGCAGGTCATGGGGGCCTCACTTGCATTCCGCATGTCATGGGGGCCCACGTGCATGCTGCATGTCATTGGGGCCCCATGTGCATGCCGCATGTCATGGGGGATCCAAACTCATGCCGCATGTCATTGGGGCCCAAAGCGTATGACGCATGTAATGGGGCCCCACATGCATGCCGCATGAAATGGGGCCCCCAAATTCATGCCGCATGTCAAAGGGGCAACACGTGCATGCCGCATGTCATGGGGCCCCCCAAATGCATGCCGCATGTCATGGAGGCCCCAAATGCATGCCGCATGTCATAGGGGCCCCACATGCATGCCGCATGTCATGGGGCCCCCAAATGCATGCCGCATGTCATGGGGGCCCCACATGCATGCCGCATGTAATGGGGCCCCCAAATTCATGCCGCATGTCAAAGGGGCCCCACGTGCATGGCGCAAGTCATGGGGGCCCAACATGCATGCCGCATTTCATGGGGGCCCAAATGCTTGCCACATGTCATGGGTTCCATAAATGCAAGCCGCATGTCATTGGGTCCTCACATGCATGCTGCATATCATAGGAGCCCCACGTGCATGCCGCTTGTCATGGGGCTCCATGTGCATGCCGCATGTCATGGGGGCCCCGCATGCATGCCGCATGTCATGGGGGTCCCACATGCATGAAACATGTCATGGGGGCCCCAAATGCATGCCGCCTGTCATGGGGGCCTCACATGCATGCTGCATATCATGGGGGCCCCACGTGCATGCCGCTTTTCATGGGGCTCCATGTTCATGCCGCATGTCATGGGGGCCCCAAATGCATGCCTCAAGTCATGGGGGCCCCAAATGCATGCCGCATATCATGGGGGCCTCACGTGCATGCCGCATTTATTGGGGGCCCCAAATTCATGCCACATGTCATAGGGGCATCACGTGCATAATGCATTTCAAGGGGCCCCACATGCATGCCGCATGTCATGGGGGCCCCAAATGCATGCATCAAGTCAAGGGGCCCCCAAATGCATGCCGCATATCAGGGGGACCCCACGTGCATGCCGCATTTATTGGGGGTCCAAAATTCATGCCTCATGTCATAGGGGCCCCGCGTGCCTGGTGCATGTCATGGGTTCCCCACATGCATGCCGCATGTCTTGGGGCCCACAAATGCATGCCGCATGTCATAGGGGCCCCGCAGGCATTCCACATGTCATGGGGGCCCCAAATGCATGCCGCATGTCATGAGGGCCCCACATGCATTCCACATGTCAAGGGGGCCTCATGTGCATTCCGCATGACATGGGGGCCCCAAATGCATGTTGCATGTCATGGGGGCCCCACGTGCATGCTGCATGTCACAGGGGCCCCAAATGCATGACTCATGTCATGGGGGCCCCACGTGTGTCATGGAGAATCCAAACTCATGCCGCATGTCATTGGGCCCCAAATGCATGCAGCATGTTATGCAGGCCCCAAATGCATGCCGCATGTCATGGGGGACCAAATGCATGCCGCATGTCATGGGACCCACATGCATGCCGCATGTCATGGGGGCCCCGCAGGCATTCCGCATGTCATGGGGGCCCCAAATGCATGCCGCATGTCATGGGGCCCCACGTGCATCCGGCATGTAATGGGGGATTCACATGCATGCTGCATGTCATGGGGGCCCCACTTGCATGTCGCATGTCACGGGGGCCCCAAATGTATGCTGCATGTCATGGGGGCCCCACAAGCATGCCGCATGTTATAGAGGCCCCACATGCATGGCGCATGTCATGGGGGGCCCCACTTGCATGCAGCATGTTATGAGGGATCCAAATGCATGCCGCATCTCATGGGGGTCCCACATGCATGCCGCATGTCATAGGGGGCCCAAATGCATGCGGCATGTCATAGGGGCCCCACGTGCATGCCGCATGTCTCGGGCATCCCAAATGCATGCAGCATTTTATGGGGGCCCCATGTGCATGCCGCATGCCTCAGGTACCCCAAATGCATGCAGCATGTTATGCAGGCCCCAAATACATGCCGCATGTCATGGGGGCCCAAATGCATGTCGCATGTCATGGGGGCCCCACATGCATGCCGCATGTCATGGGTGCCCTAAATGCATGCCGCATGTCATGGGGCTCCACGTGCATGCCGCATGTAATGGGGCCCCCAAATGCATGCAGCATGTCTTGGGGCCCACAAATGCCTGCCGCATGTCATAGGGGCCCCACATGCATGGCGCATTTCATGGGGGCCCCACATGCATGCCACATGTCATGGGGGCCCAAATGCATCCTCAAGTCATGGGGGCCCCAAATGCATGCTGCATGTCTTGGGGCCCACAAATGCATGCCGCATGTCATAGGGGCCCCAAATGCATGCCGCATGTCATGGGGGCTCCACGTGCATGCCGAATGTCTCAGGTACCCCATATGCATGCAGCATGTTATGCAGGCCCCACGTGCATGCCGCATGTCATGGGGGCCTCACGTGCATTCCGCATGTCATGGGGGCCCCACGTGCATGCTGCATGTCCTGGGGGCCCCACATGCATGCCACATGTCATGGGGGCCCCACGTGCATGCCGCATGTCATGGGGGATCCAAACTCATGCCGCATGTCTCGGGCACCCCAAATGCATGCAGCATGTTAAGGGGGCCCCACGTGCATGCCACATGTAATGGGGGCCCCAAATGCATGCGGCATGTCATAGGGGCCCCACGTGCTTGCCGCATGTCATGGGGGCCCCACATGCAGGGCGCATTTCATGGGGCCCAACATGCATTGCGCATGTCATGGGGATACCACGTGCATGCCTCATGTCATGGGTACCCCAAATGCATGACTCATGTCATGGGTTCCCCACATACATGCCGCATGTCATGGGGGCCCCACGTGCATGCCGCATGTCATGGGGAACCGAAATACATGCAGCATGTCATGGGGCCCCAAAGACGTGCCGCATGTCATGAGTGCCCCACGTGCATGCCGCATGTCATGGGAGCCCCACGTGCATGCCGCATGTCATGGGGGCCCCACGTGCATGCCGCATGTCGTGGGGGCCACAAATGCATGCCGCATGTCATGGGGGCCCCACGTGCATGCCACATGTCATGGGGAGCCCAAACGTATGCCACATGTCATGGGGTGCCCCAAATGCATGGTGCATGTCATGAGGCCCCAAATGCATTCCAAATGTCATGGGGGCCCCAAATGCATGCCGAATGTCATGGGGCCCCACATGCATACCGCATTTCATGGGAGTCCCAATGGCATGCCGCATGTCATGGGGGCCCCACGTGCATGCCGCAAGACATGGGGGCCCACATGCATGCCGCATTTCATGGGGGGCCCATTTGCATGTCGCATGTCATGTGGGCCCCAAATGCATGCCGCATGTCATGGGGGCCCCACATGCAAGATGCATGTCATGGGGGCTCCAAATGCATGCCGTATGTCATGTGGGCCCCAAATGCATGACGAATGTCATGGGGGCCCCAAATGCATGCCGCATGTCACGGGGGCCCCAAATGTATGCTGGATGTCATGGGGGCCCAACGTGCATGCCACATGTCATGGGGGGCCCCACATGCATGCCACATGTCATGGGGGTCCCAAATGCATGCGGCATGTCATGAGGTCCCCAAATGCCTGCCGCATGTCATGTGCGCCCTAAATGCATGCCGCATGTCTTGAGGTCCCCAAATGAATTTGTGCATGCCTCATGTGTTGGTTGCCCCACGTGCATGCCGCATGTCATTGCTACCCGAAATGCATGCCACATGTCATGGGGGCCCCACATGCATGCCACATGTCATTTGGGAACCACATGCATTCCGCATGACATGGGGGCCCCAAATACGTGCCACATGTCATGGGGGACCCACATGCATGCCGCATCTCATGGGGGCCTTGAATGCATAACAAATGTCATTGGGGGCCACACGTGCATGCCGCAAGTCATGGGGGCCCCAACTGCATGCCACATGTCATGGCGGCCCCAAGTGCATGCCGCATGTCATGGGGCCCCGAACGCATGCCGCATTTCATGGAGGCCCCAAATGCATGCCGCATGTCATGGGGGCCCAACATGCTTGCCACATGTGAATGGGGGCCCCCCATACACGCCACATGCATTGGGGGTCCCAAATGCATGTCGCATGTCTTGGGGATCCCACGTGCATGCCACATGTTTTGAGGTCCCCAAATGAATTCCGCATGTCATGGGGGCCCCATGAGCATGCCGCATGTCATGAGGGCCCCAAATGCATGCGGCATGTCATGGGGGCCCCACGTGCAAGCCACATGTCAAGGAGGCCCCACATGCATACCGCATTTCATGGGAGTCCCAACGGCATGCGGCATGTCATGGGGGCCCCACTTGCATGCCGCAAGACATGGGGGCCCCATATGCATACCGCATTTCATGGGGGTCCACTTGCATGTCGCATGTCATGGGGGGCCCCACATGCCACATGTCATGGGGGTCCCAAATGCATGCGGCATGTCATGAGGTCCCCAAATGCCTGCCGCATGTCATGTGGGCCCTAAATGCATGCCGCATGTCTTGAGGTCCCCAAATGAATTTGTGCATGCCTCATGTGTTGGTTGCCCCACGTGCATGCCGCATGTCATTGCTACCCGAAATGCATGCCACATGTCATGGGGGCCCCACATGCATGCCACATGTCATTTGGGAACCACATGCATTCCGCATGACATGGGGGCCCCAAATACGTGCCACATGTCATGGGGGACCCACATGCATGCCGCATCTCATGGGGGCCTTGAATGCATAACAAATGTCATTGGGGGCCACACGTGCATGCCGCTAGTCATGGGGGCCCCAACTGCATGCCACATGTCATGGCGGCCCCAAGTGCATGCCGCATGTCATGGGGCCCCGAACGCAGGCCGCATTTCATGGAGGCCCCAAATGCATGCCGCATGTCATGGGGGCCCAACATGCTTGCCACATGTGAATGGGGGCCCCCCATACACGCCACATGCATTGGGGGTCCCAAATGCATGTCGCATGTCTTGGGGATCCCACGTGCATGCCACATGTTTTGAGGTCCCCAAATGAATTCCGCATGTCATGGGGGCCCCATGAGCATGCCGCATGTCATGAGGGCCCCAAATGCATGCGGCATGTCATGGGGGCCCCACGTGCAAGCCACATGTCAAGGAGGCCCCACATGCATACCGCATTTCATGGGAGTCCCAACGGCATGCGGCATGTCATGGGGGCCCCACTTGCATGCCGCAAGACATGGGGGCCCCATATGCATACCGCATTTCATGGGGGTCCACTTGCATGTCGCATGTCATGTGGGCCCCAAATGCATGCCGCATGTCATGGGGGCCCCACGTGCAAGACGCATGTCATGGGGGCTCCAAATGCATGCCGCATGTCATGTGGGCCCCAAATGCATGACGAATGTCATGGGTGCCCCAAATGCATGCCGCATGTCACGGGGGCCCCAAATGTATGCTGGATGTCATGGGGGCCTATTGTGCATGCCACATGTCATGGGGGGCCCCACATGCATGCCACATGTCATAGGGGTCCCAAATGAATGTCGCAAGTCATGGGATTCCCAAGTGCATGCGGCATGTCATGAGGTCCCCAAATGAATGCCGCATGATATAGGGGCCCCGCGTGCATGCCGCATGTCATGGGGGCCACAAATGCATGCTGCATGTCTTTGAGGCCCCAAATGCATGCCGCATGTCATCGGGGCTCCAAGTGTATGCGGCAAGTCATGAGGGCCCCACGTGCATGCCGCATTTCAAGGCGACCCCAAGTGCATGGCGCATGTCAAGGGTACCCCCAAATGCATGCTGCATGTCATGGGGGCACACATGCATGCTGCATATCATGGGGGCCCACGTGCATGCCACATGTCATGGGGACCCCAAATGCATGCCGCATGTCTTGGTGGCCTCAAATACATGCAGCTATTCATGGGGGCCACAAATGCATGCCGAAAGTCATGGGTGCCCCACGTGCATGCCGCTTGTCATGGTGGTCCCATGTGCATGCAGCATGTCATGGGTGCCCCAAATGCATGAAGCATGTCATGGGGGCCCCAAATGCATGCCAAATGTCATGTAGGCCCCACGTGCATACCGCATGACTTGGGGGCCCCAAATGCATGCCGCATGTCATGGGGGCGCCACATGCAAGCCACATGTCATGGGGGCCCCATATGCATATCACATGTCATGGGGGCCCCAAATGCATGCCGCATGTCATGTGGGCCCCAAATGCATGCAGCATGTCATAGGGGCCCCAAATGCATGCAGCATGTCATAGGGGCCCCACATGCATGGTGCATGTCATGGGGGCCCCACTTGCATGCCTCAAGTCATGGGGGCCCCAAAATGCATGCCGCATGTCATGGGGGCCATATATACATGCCGCATGTCTGGGGGGCCCCAAATGCATGCCTCAAGTCATGGGGGCCTTAAATGCATGCAGCATGTCATAGGGGCCCCAAATGCATGCTGCATGTCATTGGGGCCCCACGTGCTTGTCGCATGTCATGGGGGCCCCACGTGCATGCCTCATGTCATGGGGGCCACAAATGTATGCGGCATGTCATGGGGGCCCCACATGCATGCCGCATGTCATGGGGCCCCACGTGCATGCCGCATGCCATGGGGGTCCCACATGCATGCCGCATGTCATGGGGGCCCCTCATGCATGGCGCATGCCATGGGGGGCCCACATGCGTGCCGCATGTCATGGGGGCCCCACTTGCATGCAGCATGTAATGGGGTATCCAAATGCATGACGCATGTCATGGGGGTCCCACATGCATGCCGCATGTCATGGGGGTCCAAATGCATGCGGCATGTCATAGGGGCCCCACATGCATAACACATGTCATGGGGCCCGCATATGCATGCCGCATGTCATGGGGGCCCCACATGCATGCCGCATGTCATGGGGGCCCCACATGCATGCCACATGTCATGAGGGCCATAAATGCATGCCGCATGTCATGGGTGCCCAACGTGCATGTCGCATGTATTGGGGGCCCCAACTGTATGCCGCATATCATGGGGCCCCACATGCATGCCATATGTCATGGGGGCCCCACATGCATGCCGCATTTCATGGGGGGCCCAAATGCATGCCTGATGTCATGGCTGCCCCAAATGCATGACTCATGTCATGGGGGTCCCACGTGCATGCCACATGTCATGGGGGATCCAAACTCATGTCGCATGTCATTGGGGCCCCAAGCATATGCCGCATGTCATGAGGGCCCTATGTGCATGCCACATGTAATGGGGGCCCCAAATGCATGCGGCATGTCATAGGGGCCCCACGTGCATGCCGCATGTCTCGGGCACCCCAAATGCATGCAGCATGTTATGGGGGCCCCACGTGCATGCCGCATGTCTCGGGCACCCCAAATGCATGGCGCATGTCATGGGGGCCCCACAGGCATTCCGCATGTCATGGGGGCCCCAAATGCATGCCGCATGTAATGGGGGCCCCAAATGCATGCCGCATGTCATAGTGGCCCCAAATGCATGCTGCATGTCATGAGGGCCCTACGTGCATGCCGCATGTCATGGGGGCCTCAAATGCATGGCTCATGTCATGGGGGCCCCAAATGCATGCCACATATCATGGTGGCCCCACGTGCATGCCGCATATATTGGGGGCCCCAAATGCATGCCGCATGTCATGGGGGCCTCACTTGCATTCCGCATGTCATGGGGGCCCACGTGCATGCTGCATGTCATTGGGGCCCCATGTGCATGCCGCATGTCATGGGGGATCCAAACTCATGCCGCATGTCATTGGGGCCCAAAGCGTATGACGCATGTAATGGGGCCCCACGTGCATGCCGCATGTCTCAGGTACCCCAAATGCATGCAGCATGTTATGCAGGCCCCAAATGCATGCCGCATGTCATGGGGGCCCAAATGCATGACGCATGTCATGGGGGCTCCACATGCATGCCGCATGTAATGGGCCCCCCAAATTCATGCCGCATGTCAAAGGGGCAACACGTGCATGCCGCATGTCTCAGGTACCCCAAATGCATGAAGCATGTTATGCAGGCCCCAAATGCATGCCGCATGTCATGGGGGCCCAAATGCATGACGCATGTCATGGGGGCCCCACATGCAAGCCGCATGTAATGGGGCCCCCAAATTCATGCCGCATGTCAAAGGGGCCCCACGTGCATGGCGCAAGTCATGGGGGCCCAACATGCATGCCGCATGTCATGGGGGCCTCACTTGCATTCCGCATGTCATGGGGGCCCACGTGCATGCTGCATGTCATTGGGGCCCCATGTGCATGCCGCATGTCATGGGGGATCCAAACTCATGCCGCATGTCATTGGGGCCCAAAGCGTATGACGCATGTAATGGGGCCCCACGTGCATGCCGCATGTCTCAGGTACCCCAAATGCATGCCGCATGTCATGAGGCCCCCCAAATGCATGTCGCATGTCATGGAGGCCCCAAATGCATGCCGCATGTCATGGGGGCCCCACATGCATGCCGCATTTCATGGGGGCCCAAATGCTTGCCACATGTCATGGGTTCCATAAATGCAATCCGCATGTCATTGGGTCCTCACATGCATGCTGCATATCATGGGAGCCCCACGTGCATGCCGATTGTCATGGGGCTCCATGTGCATGCCGCATGTCATGGGGGTCCCACATGCATGCCACATGTCATGGGGGCCCCAAATGCATGCCGCTTGTCATGGGGGCCTCACATGCATGCTGCATATCATGGGGGCCCCACGTGCATGCCGCTTTTCATGGGGCTCCATGTTCATGCCGCATGTCATGGGGGCCCCAAATGCATGCCTCAAGTCATGGGGGCCCCAAATGCATGCCGCATATCATGGGGCCTCACGTGCATGCCGCATTTATTGGGGGCCCCAAATTCATGCCACATGTCATAGGGGCCCCACGTGCATGGTGCATTTCAAGGGGCCCCACATGCATGCCGCATGTCATGGGGGCCCCAAATGCATACATCAAGTCATGGGGGCCCCAAATGCATGCCGCATATCAGGGGGGCCCCACGTGCATGCCGCATTTATTGGGGGTCCAAAATTCATGCCTCATGTCATAGGGGCCCCGTGTGCCTGGTGCATGTCATGGGTTCCCCACATGCATGCCGCATGTCTTGGGGCCCACAAATGCATGCCGCATGTCATAGGGGCCCCGCAGGCATTCCACATGTCATGGGGGCCCCAAATGCATGCCGCATGTCATGAGGGCCCCACATGCATTCCACATGTCAAGGGGGCCTCATGTGCATTCCGCATGACATGGGGGCCCCAAATGCATGTTGCATGTCATGGGGGCCCCACGTGCATGCCGCGTGTCACAGGGGCCCCAAATGCATGACTCATGTCATGGGGGCCCCACGTGCATGCCGCATGTCATGGAGAATCCAAACTCATGCCGCATGTCATTGGGGCCCCAAGAGTATGCCGCGTGTCATGGGGGCCCCATGTGCATGCCGCATGTAATGGGGGCCCCAAATGCATGCGGCATGTCATAGGGGCCCCACGTGCATGCCGCATGTCTCGGGCACCCCAAATGCATGCAGCATGTGATGGGGGCCCCACATGCATGCCGCATGTCTCAGGTACCCCAAATGCATGCAGCATGTTATGCAGGCCCCAAATGCATGCCGCATGTCATGGGTGACCAAATGCATGCCGCATGTCATGGGACCCACATGCATGCCGCATGTCATGGGGGCCCCGCAGGCATTCCACATGTCATGGGGGCCCCAAATGCATGCCGCATGTCATGGGGCCCCACGTGCATCCGGCATGTAATGGGGGATTCACATGCATGCTGCATGTCATGGGGGCCCCACAAGCATGCCGCATGTTATAGAGGCCCCACATGCATGGCGCATGTCATGGGGGGCCCCACTTGCATGCATCATGTTATGAGGGATCCAAATGCATGCCACATCTCATGGGGGTCCCACATGCATGCCGCATGTCATAGGGGGCCCAAATGCATGCGGCATGTCATAGGGACCCCACGTGCATGCCGCATGTCTCAGGCATCCCAAATGCATGCAGCATTTTATGGGGCCCCCACGTGCATGCCGCATGTCTCAGGTACCCCAAATGCATGCAGCATGTTATGCAGGCCCCAAATACATGCCGCATGTCATGGGGGCCCAAATGCATGCCGCATGTCATGGGGGCCCCACATGCATGCCGCATGTCATGGGTGCCCTAAATGCATGCCGCATGTCATGGGGCTCCACGTGCATGCCGCATGTAATGGGGCCCCCAAATGCATGCAGCATGTCTTGGGGCCCACAAATGCCTGCCGCATGTCATAGGGGCCCCACATGTATGGCGCATTTCATGGGGGCCCCACATGCATGCCACATGTCATTGGGGCCCAAATGCATCCTCAAGTCAAGGGGGCCCCAAATGCATGCTGCATGTCTTGGGGCCCACAAATGCATGCCGCATGTCATAGGGGCCCCAAATGCATGCCGCATGTCATGGGGGCTCCACGTGCATGCCGAATGTCTCAGGTACCCCATATGCATGCAGCATGTTATGCAGGCCCCACGTGCATGCCGCATGTCATGGGGGCCTCACGTGCATTCCACATGTCATGGGGGCCCCACATGCATGCTGCATGTCCTGGGGGCCCCACATGCATGCCACATGTCATGGGGGCCCCACGTGCATGCCGCATGTCATGGGGGATCCAAACTCATGCCGTATGTCTCGGGCACCCCAAATGCATGCAGCATGTTAAGGGGGCCCCACGTGCATGCCACATGTAATGGGGGCCCCAAATGCATGCGGCATGTCATAGGGGCCCCACGTGCTTGCCGCATGTCATGGGGGCCCCACATGCATGGCGCATTTCATGGGGCCCAACATGCATTGCGCATGTCATGGGGGTACCACGTGCATGCCTCATGTCATGGGTACCCCAAATGCATGACTCATGTCATGGGTTCCCCACGTACATGCCGCATGTCATGGGGGCCCCACGTGCATGCCGCATGTCATGGGGAACCGAAATGCATGCAGCATGTCATGGGGCCCCAAAGACGTGCCGCATGTCATGAGTGCCCCACGTGCATGCCGCATGTCATGGGAGCCCCACGTGCATGCCGCATGTCATGGGGGCCCCACGTGCATGCCGCATGTCGTGGGGGCCACAAATGCATGCCGCATGTCATGGGGGCCCCACGTGCATGCCACATGTCATGGGGAGCCCAAACGTATGCCGCATGTCATGGGGTGCCCCAAATGCATGGTGCATGTCATGAGGCCCCAAATGCATTCCAAATGTCATGGGGGCCCCAAATGCATGCCGAATGTCATGAGGCCCCACATGCATACCGCATTTCATGGGAGTCCCAATGGCATGCCGCATGTCATGGGGGCCCCACGTGCATGCCGCAAGACATGGGGGCCCACATGCATGCCGCATGTCATGGGGTCCCAAATGCATGCGGCATGTCATGAGGTCCCCAAATGCCTGCCGCATGTCATGTGGGCCCTAAATGCATGCCGCATGTCTTGAGGTCCCCAAATGAATTTGTGCATGCCTCATGTGTTGGTTGCCCCACGTGCATGCCGCATGTCATTGCTACCCGAAATGCATGCCACATGTCATGGGGGCCCCACATGCATGCCACATGTCATTTGGGAACCACATGCATGCCGCATGACATGGGGGCCCCAAATACGTGCCACATGTCATGGGGGACCCACATGCATGCCGCATGTCATGGGGGCCTTGAATGCATAACAAATGTCATTGGGGGCCACACGTGCATGCCAAATGTCATGGCGGCCCCAAGTGCATACCGCATGTCATGGGGCCCCGAACGCATGCCGCATTTCATGGAGGCCCCAAATGCATGCCGCATGTCATGGGGGCCCAACTTGCTTGAAACATGTGATGGGGCCCCCCATACACGCCACATGCATTGGGGGTCCCAAATGCATGTCGCATGTCTTGGGGATCCCACGTGCATGCCACATGTTTTGAGGTCCCCAAATGAATTCCGCATGTCATGGGGGCCCCATGAGCATGCCGCATGTCATGAGGGCCCCAAATGCATGCGGCATGTCATGGGGGCCCCACGTGCAAGCCACATGTCAAGGAGGCCCCACATGCATACCGCATTTCATGGGAGTCCCACCGGCATGCGGCATGTCATGGGGGCCCCACTTGCATGCCGCAAGACATGGGGGCCCCACATGCATACCGCATTTCATGGGGGTCCACTTGCATGTCGCATGTCATGTGGGCCCCAAATGCATGCCGCATGTCATGGGGGCCCCACGTGCAAGACGCATGTCATGGGGGCTCCAAATGCATGCCGCATGTCATGTGGGCCCCAAATGCATGACGAATGTCATGGGTGCCCCAAATGCATGCCGCATGTCACGGGGGCCCCAAATGTATGCTGGATGTCATGGGGGCCCATTGTGCATGCCACATGTCATGGGGGGCCCCACATGCATGCCGCATGTCATAGGGGTCCCAAATGAATGTCGCAAGTCATGGGATTCCCAAGTGCATGCGGCATGTCATGAGGTCCCCAAATGAATGCCGCATGATATAGGGGCCCCGCGTGCATGCCGCATGTCATGGGGGCCACAAATGCATGCTGCATGTCTTTGAGGCCCCAAAAGCATGCCGCATGTCATCGGGGCTCCAAGTGTATGCGGCAAGTCATGAGGGCCCCACGTGCATGCCACATTTCAAGGCGACCCCAAGTGCATGGCGCATGTCAAGGGTACCCCCAAATGCATGCTGCATGTCATGGGGGCACACATGCATGCTGCATATCATGGGGGCCCACGTGCATGCCACATGTCATGGGGACCCCAAATGCATGCCGCATGTCTTGGTGGCCTCAAATACATGCAGCTATTCATGGGGGCCACAAATGCATGCCGAAAGTCATGGGTGCCCCACGTGCATGCCGCTTGTCATGGTGGTCCCATGTGCATGCAGCATGTCATGGGTGCCCCAAATGCATGAAGCATGTCAAGGGGGCCCCAAATGCATGCAGCTATTCATGGGGGCCCCAAATGCATGAAGCATGTCATGGGGAGCACCAACTGCATGCCAAATGTCATGGAGGCCCCACTTGCATGCCGCATTTCAAGGGTACCCCAAATGCATGCTGGATGTCATGGGGCACACATGCATGCTGCATATAATGGGGGCCCATGTGCATCCCGCATGTCATGGAGACCCCACGTGCATGCCACATGTCATGAGGGCCCTAAATGCATGTCACATGTCATGGGGGCCCCACGTGCATGCTGCAAGACATGGGGGCCCCACATGCATGCCGCATGTCTTGGGGCCCACAAATGCATGCCGCATGTCATAGGGGCCCACATGCATGGCGCATTTCATGGGGGCCCCAAATGCATGCCTCAAGTCATGGAGGCCCCAAATGCATGCCGCATATCATGGGGGTCCCACATGCATGCCGCATATCATGGGGGTCCCACATGCATGCCGCATGTCATGGGGGCCCCAAATGCATGCCGCATGTCATAGTGGCCCCAAATGCATGATGCATGTCATGGGGGCCCAAATGCATGCCACATGTCATGGGGGCCCAACGTGCATGCCGCATGTCATAGGGGCCCCGCGTGCATAACACATGTCATGGGGCCCGCAAATGCATGCCACATGTCATGGGGGCCCCACATGCATGCCGCATGTCATGGGGGCCCAAATGCATGCCACATGTTATGGGGGCCCAACGTGCATGCCGCATGTATTGGGGCCCCAAATTCATGCCGCATGTCATGGGGGCCCCACAGGCATTCCGCATGTCATGTGGGCCCCAAATGCATGCCGCATGTCATGGGGGCCCCACGTGCATGCTTCATGTCATTGGGGCCCCACGTGCATGCCGCATGTCATAGGGGCACCACGTACAATGCGCATGTCATGGGTGCCCCACATGCATGCCGCATGTCATCGGGGCCCCAATTGCATGCCGCATGTCATGGGGCCCCCCAAATGCATGCAGCATGTCTTGGGGCCCACAAATGCATGCCGCATGTCATAGGGGCCCCACATGCATGGCTTATTTCATGGGGGCCCCACATGCATGCCGCATGTCATGGGGGCCCCAAATGCGTGCCGCATATCATGGGGGCCACAAATGCATGCAGCATGTCATGGGGGCCCCACGTGCATGCCACATGTCTTGGGGCCCACAAATGCATGCCGCATGTCTTAGGGGCACCACATGCATGGCACATTTCTTGGGGGCCCTACATGCATGCCGCATGTCATTGGGGCCCCAAATGCATGCCTCAAGTCATGGGGGCCCCAAATGCATGCAGCATGTCATAGGGGCCCCAAATGCATGCAGCATGTCATAGGGGCCCCACATGCATGGTGCATGTCATGGGGGCCCCACTTGCATGCCTCAAGTCATGGGGGCCCCAAATGCATGCCGCATGTCATGGGGGCCATAAATACATGCCGCATGTCATGGGTGCCCAACGTACATACTGCATGTCATGGGTGCCCCAAGTGCATGCCTCATGTCATGGGGGCCACAAATGTATGCGGCATGTCATGGGGGCCCCACATGCATGCCGCATGTCATGGGGGCCCCACGTGCATGCCGCATGTCATGGGGGTCCCACATGCATGCCGCATGTCATGGGGGCCCCAAATGCATGGCGCATGTCATGGGGGGCCCACATGCGTGCCGCATGTCATGTGGGCCCCACAGGCATTCCGCATGTCATGTGGGCCCCAAATGCATGCAGCATGTCATGGGGGCCCCACGTGCATGCCCCATGTCATGGGGGCCCCAAATGCATGCTGCATGTCATGAGGGCCCCACGTGCATGCCGCATGTCATGGGGCCGCCAAATGCATGCCGCATGTCATGGGGGCCCAACAGGCATGCCGCATGTTATTGGGGCCCCAAATGCATGCCGCATGTCATAGTGGCCCCAAATGCATGCTGCATGTCATGAGGGCCCCACGTGCATGCCGCATGTCATGGGGCCGCCAAATGCATGCCGCATGTCATGGGGGCCCAACAGGCATGCCGCATGTTATTGGGGCCCCAAATGCATGCCGCATGTCTCAGGTACCCCAAATGCATGCAGCATGTTATGCAGGCCCCAAATGCATGGCACATGTCATGGGGCCCCAAATGCATGCCGCATGTCATGGGGGCTCCACGTGCATGCCGCATGTAATGGGGCCCCCAAATTCATGCGGCATGTCAAAGGGGCCCCGCGTGCATGGTGCAAGTCATGAGTGCCCCAAATGCATGCCGCATGTCAACGGGGCCCCACGTGCATGCCGCATGTCACGGGGGCCCCAAATGCATGACTCATGTCATGGGGGCCCCACCTGCATGCCGCATGTCATGGGGGACCCAAACGCATGCCGCATGTCATTGGGGCCCCAAGCGTATGCCGCGTGTCACGGGTGCCCCATGTGCATGCCGCATGTCATCGGGGCCCCAAATGCATGCGGCATGTCATAGGGGCCCCACATGCATGCCGCATCTCTCAGGTACCCCAAATGCATGCAGCATGTTATGCAGGCCCCAAATGCATGCCGCATGTCATGGGAGCCCAAATGCATGCCGCATGTCATGGGACCCACATTCATGCCGCATGTCATGGGGGCCCCCAATGCATGCCACATGTCAAGGGGACCCAAATGCATGCCACATGTCATGGGGGCCTCAAATTCATGTCATGAGGGCCCCGCATGCATGCCGCATGTCATGGGGGCCCCGCAGGCATTCCGCATGTCATGGGGGCCCCAAATGCATGCCGCATGTCATGGGGGCCCCACGTGCATCCGTCATGTAATGAGGGATTCAAATGCATGCTGCATGTCATGGGGGCCCCACGTGCATGCCGCATGTCATTGGGGCCCCACGTGCATGCCGCATGTCATAGGGGCACCACGTACATGGCGCATGTCATGGGTGCCCCACATGCATGCCGCATGTCTTGGGGCCCACAAATGCATGCCGCATGTCATAGGGGCCCCACGTGCATGCCACATGTCTTGGGGCCTACAAATGCATGCCGCATGTCATAGGTGCCAAACATGCATGGCACATTTCATGGGGGCCCTACATGCATGCCGCATGTCATGGGGGCCCCACGTGCATGCTTCATGTCATTGGGGCCCCACGTGCATGCCGCATGTCATAGGGGCACCACGTACAATGCGCATGTCATGGGTGCCCCACATGCATGCCGCATGTCATCGGGGCCCCAATTGCATGCCACATGTCATGGGGCCCCCCAAATGCATGCAGCATGTCTTGGGGCCCACAAATGCATGCCGCATGTCATAGGGGCCCCACATGCATGGCTTATTTCATGGGGGCCCCACATGCATGCCGCATGTCATGGGGGCCCCAAATGCGTGCCGCATATCATGGGGGCCACAAATGCATGCAGCATGTCATGGGGGCCCCACGTGCATGTCACATGTCTTGGGGCCCACAAATGCATGCCGCATGTCATAGGGGCACCACATGCATGGCACATTTCTTGGGGGCCCTACATGCATGCCGCATGTCATGGGGGCCCCAAATGCATGCCTCAAGTCATGGGGGCCCCAAATGCATGCAGCATGTCATAGGGGCCCCAAATGCATGCAGCATGTCATAGGGGCCCCACATGCATGGTGCATGTCATGGGGGCCCCACTTGCATGCCTCAAGTCATGGGGGCCCCAAATGCATGCCGCATGTCATGGGGGCCATAAATACATGCCGCATGTCATGGGTGCCCAACATACATACTGCATGTCATTGGGGCCCCACGTGCTTGCCGCATGTCATGGGTGCCCCACGTGCATGCCTCATGTCATGGGGGCCACAAATGTATGCGGCATGTCATGGGGGCCCCACATGCATGCCGCATGTCATGGGGGCCCCATGTGCATGCCGCATGTCATGGGGGTCCCACATGCATGCCGCATGTCATGGGGGCCCCACATGCATGGCGCATGTCATGGGGGGCCCACATGCGTGCCGCATGTCATGTGGGCCCCACTTGCATGCAGCATGTAATGGGGGATCCAAATGCATGACGCATGTCATGGGGGTCCCTCATGCATGCCGCATGTCATGAGGGTCCAAATGCATGCGGCATGTCATAGGGGCCCCACGTGCATAACACATGTCATGGGGCCCGCATATGCATGCCGCATGTCATGGGGGCCCCACATGCATGCCGCATGTCATGGGGGCCCCACATGCATGCCGCATGTCATGAGGGCCATAAATGCATGCCGCATGTCATGGGTGCCCAACGTGCATGTCGCATGTATTGGGGGCCCCAGCTGCATGCCGCATATCATGGGGCCCCACATGCATGCCACATGTCATGGGGGCCCCACATGCATGCCGCATTTCATGGGGGGCCCAAATGCATGCCTGATGTCATGGCTGCCCCAAATGCATGACTCATGTCATGGGGGTCCCACGTGCATGCCACATGTCATGGGGGATCCAAACTCATGTCGCATGTCATTGGGGCCCCAAGCATATGCCGCATGTCATGAGGGCCCCATGTGCATGCCACATGTAATGGGGGCCGCAAATGCATGCGGCATGTCATAGGGGCCCCACGTGCATGCCGCATGTCTCGGGCACCCCAAATGCATGCAGCATGTTATGGGGGCCCCACGTGCATGCCGCATGTCTCGGGCACCCCAAATGCATGGCGCATGTCATGGGGGCCCCACAGGCATTCCGCATGTCACGGGGGCCCCAAATGCATGCCGCATGTAATGGGGGCCCCACGTGCATGCCGCATGTCTCAGGTACCCCAAATGCATGCAGCATGTTATGCAGGCCCCAAATGCATGCCGCATGTCATGGGGGCCCCACATGCATGCCGCATGTAATGGGGCCCCCAAATTCATGCCACATGTCAAAGGGGCAACACGTGCATGGCGCAAGTCATGGGGGCCCAACATGCATGCCGCATTTCATGGGGGCCCAAATGCTTGCCACATGTCATGGGTTCCATAAATGCAAGCCGCATGTCATTGGGGCCTCACATGCATGCTGCATATCATGGGGGCCCCACGTGCATGCCGCTTGTCATGGGGCTCCATGTGCATGCCGCATGTCATGGGGGCCCCGCATGCATGCCGCATGTCATGGGGGTCCCACATGCATGCCACATGTCATGGGGGCCCCAAATGCATGCCGCCAGTCATGGGGGCCTCACATGCATGCTGCATATCATGGGGGCCCCACGTGCATGCCGCTTGTCATGGGGCTCCATGTTCATGCCGCATGTCATGGGGGCCCCAAATGCATGCCTCAAGTCATGGGGGCCCCAAATGCATGCCGCATATCATGGGGGCCTCACGTGCATGCCGCATTTATTGGGGGCCCCAAATTCATGCCACATGTCATAGGGGCCCCACGTGCATGGTGCATTTCAAGGGGCCCCACATGCATGCCGCATGTCATGGGGGCCCCAAATGCATGCATCAAGTCATGGGGGCCCCAAATGCATGCCGCATATCAGGGGGGGCCCACGTGCATGCCGCATTTATTGGGGGCCCAAAATTCATGCCGCATGTCATAGGGGCCCCGCGTGCCTGGTGCATGTCATGGGTGCCCCACATGCATGCCGCATGTCTTGGGGCCCACAAATGCATGCCGCATGTCATAGGGGCCCCGCAGGCATTCCACATGTCATGGGGGCCCCAAATGAATGCCGCATGTCATGAGGGCCCCACATGCATTCCACATGTCAAGGGGGCCTCACGTGCATTCCGCATGACATGGGGGCCCCAAATGCATGTTGCATGTCATGGGGGCCCCACGTGCATGCCGCGTGTCACAGGGGCCCAAATGCATGACTCATGTCATGGGGGCCCCACGTGCATGCCGCATGTCATGGAGAATCCAAACTCATGCCGCATGTCATTGGGGCCCCAAGAGTATGCCGCATGTCATGGGGGCCCCATGTGCATGCCGCATGTAATGGGGGCCCCATGTGCATGCCGCATGTCATGGGGGCCCAAAATGCATGCCTCAAGTCATGGGGCCCCAAAAGCATGCCGCATATCATGGGGGCCCCACGTGCATGCCGCATGTATTGGGGGCCCCAAATGCATGCCGCATGTCATAGGGGCCCCACATGCATGGCTCATTTCATGGGGGCCCCACATGCATGCCTCATGTCATGGGGGCCCCAAATGCGTGCCGCATATCATGGGGGCCACAAATGCATGCAGCATGTCATGGGGGCCCCACGTGCATGCCACATGTCTTGGGGCCCACAAATGCATGCCACATGTCATAGGGGTCCCACATGCATGGAACATTTCATGGGGGCCCTACATGCATGCCGCATGTCATGGGGGCCCCAAATGCATGCCTCAAGTCTTGGGGGCCCCAAATGCATGCAGCATGTCATAGGGGCCCCACATGCATGGTGCATGTCATGGGGGCCCCACATGCTTGCCTCAAGTCATGGGGGCCCCAAATGCATGCCGCATGTCATGGGGGCCATAAATGCATGCCGCATGTCATGGGGGCCCAACGTACATGCTGCATGTCATTGGGGCCCCACGTGCTTGTTGCATGTCATGGGGGCCCCACGTGCATGCCTCATGTCACGGTGCCACAAATGTATGCGGCATGTCATGGGGGCCCCACTTGCATGCAGCATGTAATGGGGGATCCAAATGCATAACGCATGTCATAGGGGCCCCACGTGCATAACACATGTCATGGGGCCCGCAAATGCATGCCACATGTCATGGGGGCCCCACATGCATGCCGCATGTCATGGGGACCCAAATGCATGCCACATGTCATGGGGGCCCAACGTGCATGCCGCATGTATTGGGGCCCCAAATTCATGCCGCATGTCATGGGGGCCCCACAGGCATTCCGCATGTCATGGGGGCCCCAAATGCATGCCGCATGTCATGGGGCCCCACGTGCATGCCGCATGTAATGGGGGCCCCAAATGCATGCCACATGTCATAGTGGCCCCAAATGCATGCTGCATGTCATGAGGGCCCCACGTTCATGCCGCATGTCATGGGGGCCCAACAGGCATGCCGCATGTCATTGGGGCCCCAAATGCATGCCGCATGTCTCAGGTACCCCAAATGCATGCAGCATGTTATGCAGGCCCCAAATGCATGCCACATGTCATGGGGGCCCAAATGCATGCCGCATGTCATTGGGGCCCCAAGCGTATGCCGCGTGTCACGGGTGCCCCATGTGCATGCCGCATGTAATGGGGGCCCCAAATGCATGCGGCATGTCATAGGGGCCCCACATGCATGCCGCATCTCTCAGGTACCCCAAATGCATGCAGCATGTTATGCAGGCCCCAAATGCATGCCGCATGTCATGGGGGCCCAAATGCATGCCGCATGTCATGGGACCCACATTCATGCCGCATGTCATGGGGGCCCCTAATGCATGCCACATGTCATGGGGACCCAAATGCATGCCACATGTCATGGGGGCCTCAAATTCATGCCGCATGTCATGAGGGCCCCGCATGCATGCCGCATGTCATGGGTGCCCCACAGGCATTCCGCATGTCATGTGGGCCCCAAATGCATGCCGCATGTCATGGGGGCCCCACGTGCATGCCGCATGTAATGGGGGCCCCAAATGCATGCCGCATGTCATAGTGGCCCCAAATGCATGCTGCATGTCATGAGGGCCCCACGTGCATGCCGCATGTCATGGGGCCCCCAAATGCATGTCATGGGGACCCAACAGGCATGCCGCATGTCATTGGGGCCCCAAATGCATGCCGCATGTCTCAGGTACCCCAAATGCATGCAGCATGTTATGCAGGCCTGAAATGCATGCCACATGTCATGGGGCCCCAAATGCATGCCGCATGTCATGGGGGCTCCACGTGCATGCCGCATGTAATGGGGCCCCCAAATTCATGCGGCATGTCAAAGGGGCCCCGCGTGCATGGTGCAAGTCATGGGTGCCCCAAATGCATGCCGCATGTCAACGGGGCCCCACGTGCATGCCGCATGTCACGGGGGCCCCAAATGCATGACTCATGTCATGGGGGCCCCACCTGCATGCCGCATGTCATGGGGGACCCAAACGCATGCCGCATGTCATTGGGGCCCCAAGCGTATGCCGCGTGTCACGGGTGCCCCATGTGCATGCCGCATGTAATGGGGGCCCCAAATGCATGCGGCATGTCATAGGGGCCCCACATGCATGCCGCATCTCTCAGGTACCCCAAATGCATGCAGCATGTTATGCAGGCCCCACATGCATGCCGCATGTCATGGGGGCCCAAATGCATGCCGCATGTCATGGGACCCACATTCATGCCGCATGTCATGGGGGCCCCCAATGCATGCCACATGTCAAGGGGACCCAAATGCATGCCACATGTCATGGGGGCCTCAAATTCATGCCGCATGTCATGAGGGCCCCGCATGCATGCCGCATGTCATGGGGGCCCCGCAGGCATTCCGCATGTCATGGGGGCCCCAAATGCATGCCGCATGTCATGGGGGCCCCACGTGCATCCGTCATGTAATGGGGGATTCAAATGCATGCTGCATGTCATGGGGGCCCCACGTGCATGCCGCATGTCATTGGGGCCCCACGTGCATGCCGCATGTCATAGGGGCACCACGTACATGGCGCATGTCATGGGTGCCCCACATGCATGCCGCATGTCTTGGGGCCCACAAATGAATGCCGCATGTCATAGGGGCCCCACGTGCATGCCACATGTCTTGGGGCCTACAAATGCATGCCGCATGTCATAGGTGCCAAACATGCATGGCACATTTCATGGGGGCCCTACATGCATGCCGCATGTCATGGGGGCCCCACGTGCATGCTTCATGTCATTGGGGCCCCACGTGCATGCCGCATGTCATATTGGCACCACGTACAATGCGCATGTCATGGGTGCCCCACATGCATGCCGCATGTCATCGGGGCCCCAATTGCATGCCGCATGTCATAGGGGCCCCACATGCATGGCGCATGTCATGGTGCCCCACATGCATGCAGCATGTCATGGGGGCCCCAAATGCATGCCGCATGTCATGGGGGCCCTAAATGCATGTCGCATATCATGGGGGCCCCACGTGCATGCCGCATGTCATGGGGCCCCCCAAATGCATGCAGCATGTCTTGGGGCCCACAAATGCATGCCGCATGTCATAGGGGCCCCACATGCATGGCTTATTTCATGGGGGCCCCACATGCATGCCGCATGTCATGGGGGCCCCAAATGTCTGCCGCATATCATGGGGGCCACAAATGCATGCAGCATGTCATGGGGGCCCCACGTGCATGCCACATGTCTTGGGGCCCACAAATGCATGCCGCATGTCATAGGGGCACCACATGCATGGCACATTTCTTGGGGGCCCTACATGCATGCCGCATGTCATGGGGGCCCCAAATGCATGCCTCAAGTCATGGGGGCCCCAAATGCATGCAGCATGTCATAGGCGCCCCAAATGCATGCAGCATGTCATAGGGACCCCACATGCATGGTGCATGTCATGGGGGCCCCACTTGCATGCCTCAAGTCATGGGGCCCCAAATGCATGCCGCATGTCATGGGGGCCATAAATACATGCCGCATGTCATGGGTGCCCAACGTACATACTGCATGTCATTGGGGCCCCACGTGCTTGCCGCATGTCATGGGTGTCCCACGTGCATGCCTCATGTCATGGGGGCCACAAATGTATGCGGCATGTCATGGGGGCCCCACGTGCATGCCGCATGTCATGGGGGTCCCACATGCATGCCGCATGTCATGGGGGCCCCACATGCATGGCGCATGTCATGGGGGGCCCACATGCGTGCCGCATGTTATGTGGGCCCCACTTGCATGCAGCATGTAATGGGGGGTCCAAATGCATGACGCATGTAATGGGGGTCCCACATGCATGCCGCATGTCATGAGGGTCCAAATGCATGCGGCATGTCATAGGGGCCCCACGTGCATAACACATGTCATGGGGCCCGCATATGCATGCCGCATGTCATGTGGGCCCCACATGCATGCCGCATGTCATGGGGGCCCCACATGTATGCCGCATGTCATGAGGGCCATAAATGCATGCCGCATGTCATGGGTGCCCAACGTGCATGTTGCATGTCATGAGGGCCCCATGTGCATGCCACATGTAATGGGGGCCCCAAATGCATGTGGCATGTCATAGGGGCCCCACGTGCATGCCGCATGTCTCGGGCACCCCAAATGCATACAGCATGTTATGGGGGCCCCACGTGCATGCCGCATGTCTCGGGCACCCCAAATGCATGGCGCATGTCATGGGGGCCCCACAGGCATTCCGCATGTCATGGGGGCCCCAAATGCATGCCTCAAGTCATGGGGGCCCCAAATGCATGCCGCATATCATGGGGGCCTCACGTGCATGTTGCATTTATTGGGGGCCCCAAATTCATGCCACATGTCATAGGGGCCCCACGTGCATGGTGCATTTCAAGGGGCCCCACATGCATGCCGCTTGTCATGGGGGCCCCAAATGCATGCATCAAGTCATGGGGGCCCCAAATGCATGCCGCATATCAGGGGGGCCCCACGTGCATGCCGCATTTATTGGGGGCCCAAAATTCATGCCGCATGTCATAGGGGCCCCGCATGCCTGGTGCATGTCATGGGTGCCCCACATGCATGCCGCATGTCTTGGGGCCCACAAATGCATGCCGCATGTCATAGGGGCCCCGCAGGCATTCCACATGTCATGGGGGCCCCAAATGCATGCCGCATGTCAAGAGGGCCCCACATGCATTCCACATGTCAAGGGGGCCTCACGTGCATTCCGCATGACATGGGGGCCCCAAATGCATGTTGCATGTCATGGGGGCCCCACGTGCATGCCGCGTGTCACAGGGGCCCCAAATGCATGACTCATGTCATGGGGGCCCCACGTGCATGCCGCATGTCATGGAGAATCCAAACTCATGCCGCATGTCATTGGGGCCCCAAGAGTATGCCGCATGTCATGGGGGCCCCATGTGCATGCCGCATGTAATGGGGGCCCCATGTGCATGCCGCATGTCATGGGGGCCCAAAATGCATGCCTCAAGTCATGGGGCCCCAAAAGCATGCCACATATCATGGGGGCCCCACGTGCATGCCGCATGTATTGGGGGCCCCAAATGCATGCCGCATGTCATGGGGGCCCCACATGCATGGCTCATTTCATGGGGGCCCCACATGCATGCCTCATGTCATGGGGGCCCCAAATGCGTGCCGCATATCATGGGGGCCACAAATGCATGCAGCATGTCATGGGGGCCCCACGTGCATGCCACATGTCTTGGGGCCCACAAATGCATGCCACATGTCATAGGGGTCCCACATGCATGGAACATTTCATGGGGGCCCTACATGCATGCCGCATGTCATGGGGGCCCCAAATGCATGCCTCAAGTCTTGGGGGCCCCAAATGCATGCAGCATGTCATAGGGGCCCCACATGCATGGTGCATGTCATGGGGGCCCCACATGCTTGCCTCAAGTCATGGGGGCCCCAAATGCATGCCGCATGTCATGGGGGCCATAAATGCATGCCGCATGTCATGGGTGCCCAACGTACATGCTGCATGTCATTGGGGCCCCACGTGCTTGTTGCATGTCATGGGGGCCCCACGTGCATGCCTCATGTCACGGTGCCACAAATGTATGCGGCATGTCATGGGGGCCCCACTTGCATGCAGCATGTAATGGGGGATCCAAATGCATAACGCATGTCATAGGGGCCCCACGTGCATAACACATGTCATGGGGCCCGCAAATGCATGCCACATGTCATGGGGGCCCCACATGCATGCCGCATGTCATGGGGACCCAAATGCATGCCACACGTCATGGGGGCCCAACGTGCATGCCGCATGTATTGGGGCCCCAAATTCATGCCGCATGTCATGGGAGCCCCACAGGCATTCCGCAGGTCATGGGGGCCCCAAATGCATGCCGCATGTCATGGGGCCCCACGTGCATGCCGCATGTAATGGGGGCCCCAAATGCATGCCGCATGTCATAGTGGCCCCAAATGCATGCTGCATGTCATGAGGGCCCCACGTGCATGACGCATGTCATGGGGCCCCCAAATGCATGCCGCATGTCATGGGGGCCCAACAGGCATGCCGCATGTCATTGGGGCCCCAAATGCATGCCGCATGTCTCAGGTACCCCAAATGCATGCAGCATGTTATGCAGGCCCCAAATGTATGCCACATGTCATGGGGGCCCAAATGCATGCCGCATGTCATTGGGGCCCTAAGCGTATGCCGCGTGTCACGGGTGCCCCATGTGCATGCCGCATGTAATGGGGGCCCCAAATGCATGCGGCATGTCATAGGGGCCCCACATGCATGCCGCGTCTCTCAGGTACCCCAAATGCATGCAGCATGTTATGCAGGCCCCAAATGCATGCCGCATGTCATGGGGGCCCAAATGCATGCCGCATGTCATGGGACCCACATTCATGCCGCATGTCATGGGGGCCCCCAATGCATGCCACATGTCATGGGGACCCAAATGCATGCCACATGTCATGGGGGCCTCAAATTCATGCCGCATGTCATGAGGGCCCCGCATGCATGCCGCATGTCATGGGGGCCCCGCAGGCATTCCGCATGTCATGGGGGCCCCAAATGCATGCCGCATGTCATGGGGGCCCCACGTGCATCCATCATGTAATGGGGGATTCAAATGCATGCTGCATGTCATGGGGGCCCCACAAGCATGCCGCATGTTATAGAGGCCCCACATGCATGCAGCATGTCTTGGGGCCATCAAATGCATGCCGCATGTCATAGGGGCCCCACGTGCATGCCACATGTCTTGGGGCCTACAAATGCATGCCGCATGTCATAGGTGCCAAACATGCATGGCACATTTCATGGAGGGCCCTACATGCATGCCACATGTCATGGGGGCCCCACATGCATGCTTCATGTCATTGGGGGCCCACGTGCATGCCGCATGTCATAGGGGCACCACGTACATGGCGCATGTCATGGGTGCCCCACATGCATGCCGCATGTCATCGGGGCCCCAATTGCATGCCGCATGTCATAGGGGCCCCATATGCATGGCGCATGTCATGGTGCCCCACATGCATGCAGCATGTCATGGGGGCCACAAATGCATGCCGCATGTCATGGGGGCCCTAAATGCATGCCGCATTTAATGGGGGCCCCACGTGCATGCCGCATGTCTTGGGGGCCCCATGTGCATGCCGCATGTCAAGGGGGCCCAAAATGCATGCCTCAATCATGGGGGCCCCAAATGCATGTCGCATATCATGGGGGCCCCACGTGCATGCCGCATGTCATGGGACCCCCCAAATGCATGCAGCATGTCTTGGGGCCCACAAATGCATGCCGCATGTCATAGGGGCCCCACATGCATGGCTTATTTCATGGGGGCCCCACATGCATGCCGCATGTCATGGGGGCCCCAAATGCGTGACGCATATCATGGGGGTCACAAATGCATGCAGCATATCATGGGGGCCCCACGTGCATGCCACATGTCTTGGGGCCCACAAATGCATGCCGCATGTCATAGGGGCACCACATGCATGGCACATTTCTTGGGGGCCCTACATGCATGCCGCATGTCATGGGGGCCCCAAATGCATGCCTCAAGTCATGGGGGCCCCAAATGCATGCAGCATGTCATAGGGGCCCCAAATGCATGCAGCATGTCATAGAGGCCCCACATGCATGGTGCATGTCATGGGGGCCCCACATGCATGCCTCAAGTCATGGGGGCCCCAAATACATGCCGCATGACATGGGGGCCATAAATGCATGCCGCATGTCATGGGTGCCCAACGTACATGCTGCATGTCATTGGGGCCCCACGTGCTTGCCGCATGTCATGGGGGCCCCACGTGCATGCCTCATGTCACGGGGGCCACAAATGTATGCGGCATGTCATGGGGGCCCCACATGCATGCCGCATGTCATGGGTCCCCACGTGCATGCCGCATGTCAAGGGGGTCCCACATGCATGCCGCATGTCATAGGGGCCCCACATGCATGGCGCATGTCATGGGGGCCCCACTTGCATGCAGCATGTAATGGGGGATCCAATTGCATGACGCATGTCATGGGGGTCCCACATGCATGCCGCATGTCATGGGGGCCCAAATGCATGCCGCATGTCATGGGGGCCATAAATGCATGGCGCATGTCATGGGGGCCCCACGTGCATGCGACATGTATTGGGGGACCCAAATTCATGACGCATGTCATGAGGGCCCGGCATGCATGCCGCATGTCATGGGGGCCCCACATGCATGCCGCATGTCATGGGGGATTCAAATGCATGCCGCATGTCATGGGGGTCCCACATGCATGCCGCATGTCATGGGGGCTCCACGTGCATGCCGCATGTAATGGGGCACCCAAATTCATGCCGCATGTCAAAGGGGCCCCACGTGCATGGCGCAAGTCATGGGTGCCCCACATGCATGCCGCATGTCATAGGGGCCCCACATGCATGGTGCATGTCATGGGGGCCCCAAATGCATGCTGCATGTCATAGGGGCCCCACGTGCATGCCACATGTCTCTGGCACACCAAATGCATGCAGCATGTCATGGGGCCCCACGTGCATGCCGCATGTCTCAGGTACCCCAAATGCATGCAGCATGTTATGCAGGCCCCAAATGGATGCCGCATGTCATGGGGGTCCCGCAGGTATTCCGCATGTCACAGGGGCCCCAAATGCATGCAGAATGTCATGGGGGTACCACATGCATGCAGCATGTCATAGGGGCCCCACATGCATGGCGCATGTCATGGGGGCCCCAAATGCATGCCGCATGTCTTGGGGGCTCCACGTGCATGCCGCTTGTAATGGGGCCCCAAATGCATGTCTCATATCATGGGGGCCCCACGTGCATGCCACATGTATTGGGGGCCCCAAATTCATGCCGCATGTCATGAGGGCCCCACATGCATGTTGCATGTCATGGGGGCCCCGCAGGCATTCCGCATGTCATGGGTGCCCCAAATGCATGCCGCATGTCATGGGGGTCCCACGTGCATGCCGCATTTCATGGGAAACCCAAACGCATGCCGCATGTCATTGGGGCCCCAAGAGTATGCCGCATGTCATGGGGGTCCCATGTGTATGCCGTATGTAATGGGGGCCCCAAATGCATGCGGCATGTCATAGGGGCCCCACGTGCATGCCACATGTCTCTGGCACACCAAATGCATGCAGCATGTCATGGGGCCCCACGTGCTTGCCGCATGTCTCAGGTACCCCAAATGCATGCAGCATGTTATGCAGGCCCCAAATGGATGCCGCATGTATTGGGGGTCCCGCAGGTATTCCGCATGTCAAAGGGGCCCCAAATGCATGCAGAATGTCATAGGGGCCACATGCATGCTGCATGTCATAGGGGCCCCACATGCATGGCGCATGTCTTGGGGGCTCCACGTGCATGCCGAATGTAATGGGGCCCCAAATGCATGCCTCATATCATGGGGGCCCCACGTGCATGCCACATGTATTGGGGGACCGAAATTCATGCCGCATGTCATGAGGGCCCCACATGCATGTTGCATGTCATGGGGGCCCCGCAGGCATTCTGCATGTCATGGGTGCCCCAAATGCATGACGCATGTCATGGGGGCCCCACGTGCATGCCGCATGTAATGGGGGATTCAAATGCATGCCGCATGTCATGGGGGTCCCACATGCATGCCGCATGTCATGTGGGCCCCACATGCATTCCGCATGTCAAGGTGGCCTCACGTGCATTCCGCATGACATGCGGGCCCCACATGCATGCCGCATGTCATGATTCACCCAAATGCATTCCGCATGTCATGGGGGCCCCACATGCATTCCGCATGTCAAGGTGGCCTCACCTGCATTCCGCATGACATGGGGGCCCCACATGCATGCCGCATGTCATGGGGCACCCAAATGCATGCCGCATGTCATGGGGTCCCCACATGCATGCCACATGTCATGGGGTCCCCACATGCATGCCGCATGTCATGGGGGCCCCAAATGCATGCCGCTTGTCATGGGGACTCCACGTGCATGCCGCATGTAATGGGGCCCCCAAATGCATGCCACATGTCATAGGGGCCCCACGTGCATGCCGCATGTCATAGGAGCCCACATGCATGGCGCATTTCATGAGTCCCCACAAACATGCCGCATGTCATGGGGGCCCCAAATGCATGCCTCAAGTCATAGGGGCCCCAAATGCATGCCGCATATCATGGGGGCCTCACGTGCATGCCGCATTTCTTGGGGGCCCCGCATGCATGCCGCATGTCATGGGGGCCCCGCAGGCATTCCACATGTCATGGGGGCCCCGCAGGCATTCCACATGTCATGGGGGCCCCACATGCATTTCACATGTCAAGGGGGCCTCACGTGCATTCCGCATGACATGGGGGCCCCAAATGCATGTTGCATGTCATGGGGGCCCCACGTGCATGCCGCATGTCATGGGGGCCCCAAATGCAGGCCGCATGTCATGGGGGCTCCACATGCATGTCGCATGTCATGGGGGACCCAAACGCATGCAGCATGTCATTGGGGCCCCAAGCGTATGCCGCATGTCATGGGGGCCTCACGTGCATTCCACATGTCATGGGGGCCCCACGTGCATGCTGCATGTCATGGGGCCCCACATGCATGCCGCATGTCATGGGGGCTCCACATGCATGCCGCATGTCATGGGGGCCCCAAATGCATGCCACATATCATGGGGGCCCCACGTTCATGCCGCATATATTGGGGGCCCCAAATGTATGCCGCATGTCATGAGGACCCCGCATGCATGCCGTATGTCATGGGGGCCCCGCAGGAATTCCGCATGTCATTGGGGCCCAAAATGCATGCCGCATTTAATGGGGGCCACACGTGCATGCCACATGTAAGGGGGGATCCAAACGCATGCTGCATGTTATGGGGGTCCCACATGCATGCCGCATGTCATGGGGGCCCCAAATGCATGCCGCATGTCATGGCGGCCCCAAATGCATGACTCATGTCATGGGGGCCCCACATGCATGCCGCATGTCATGGGGGATCCAAACTCATGCCGCATGTCATGGGGGCCCCAAATGCATGCCGCATGTCATGGCGGCCCCAAATGCATGACTCATGTCATGGGGGCCCCATGTGCATGCCGCATGTAATGGGGGCCCCAAATGCATGCCGCATGTCTCAGGTACCCCAAATGCATGCAGCATGTTATGCAGGCCCCAAATGCATGCCGCATGTAATGGGGGCCCAAATGCATGCCGCATGTCATGGGGGCCCGACACGCATGCCGCATGTTATGGGGGCCCTAAATGCATGCCGCATGTCATGGGGGCCCCAAATGTATGCAGCATGACTTGGGGCCCACAAATGCATGCCGAATGTCATAGGGGCCCCACATGCATGGCTCATTTCATAGGGGCCCCACATGCATGCCTCATGTCATGGTGGCCCCAAAGGCGTGCCGCATATCATGGGGGCCACAAATGCATGCAGCATGTCATGGGGGTCCCACATGCATGCTGCATGTCATGGGGGGCCCCACTTGCATGCAGCATGTAATGAGGGATCGAAATGCAAGCTGCATCTCATGGGGGTCCCACATGCATGCCGCATGTCATGGGGGCCCCAAATGGGGGCACCAGGTGCATGCCGCATGTCTCGGGCATCCCAAATGCATGCAGCATTTTATGGGGGCCCCACGTGCATGCCGCATGTCTCAGGTACCCCAAATGCATGCAGCATGTTATGCAGGCCCCAAATGCATGCCGCATGTCATGGGGGCCCAAATGCATGCCGCATGTCATGAGGGCCCCACATGCATGCTGCATATCATGGGGGCCCCACGTGCATGCCGCTTGTCATGGGGCTCCATGTTCATGCCGCATGTCATGGGGGCCCCAAATGCATGCCTCAAGTCATGGGGGCCCCAAATGCATGCCGCATATCATGGGGGCCTCACGTGCATGCCGCATTTATTGGGGGCCCCAAATTCATGCCACATGTCATAGGGGCCCCTCGTGCATGGTGCATTTCAAGGGGCCCCACATGCATGCCCCATGTCATGGGGGCCCCAAATGCATGCATCAAGTCATGGGGGCCCCAAATGCATGCCGCATATCAGGGGGGGCCCCACGTGCATGCCGCATTTATTGGGGGCCCAAAATTCATGCCGCATGTCATAGGGGCCCCGCGTGCCTGGTGCATGTCATGGGTGCCCCACATGCATGCCGCATGTCTTGGGGCCCACAAATGCATGCCGCATGTCATAGGGGCCCCGCAGGCATTCCACATGTCATGGGGGCCCCAAATGCATGCCGCATGTCATGAGGGCCCCACATGCATTCCACATGTCAAGGGGGCCTCACGTGCATTCCGCATGACATGGGGGCCCCAAATGCATGTTGCCTGTCATGGGGGCCCCACGTGCATGCCGCGTGTCACAGGGGCCCCAAATGCATGACTCATGTCATGGGGGCCCCACGTGCATGCCGCATGTCAAGGAGAATCCAAACTCATGCCGCATGTCATTGGGGCCCCAAGAGTATGCCGCATGTCATGGGGGCCCCATGTGCATGCCGCATGTAATGGGGGCCCCATGTGCATGCCGCATGTCATGGGGGCCCAAAATGCATGCCTCAAGTCATGGGGCCACAAAAGCATGCCGCATATCATGGGGGCCCCACGTGCATGCCGCATGTATTGGGGGCCCCAAATGCATGCCGCATGTCATAGGGGCCCCACATGCATGGCTCATTTCATGGGGGCCCCACATGCATGCCTCATGTCATGGGGGCCCCAAATGCGTGCCGCATATCATGGGGGCCACAAATGCATGCCTCAAGTCTTGGGGGCCCCAAATGCATGCAGCATGTCATAGGGGCCCCACATGCATGGTGCATGTCATGGGGGCCCCACATGCTTGCCTCAAGTCATGGGGGCCCCAAATGCATGCCGCATGTCATGGGGGCCATAAATGCTTGCCGCATGTCATGGGTGCCCAACGTACATGCTGCATGTCATTGGGGCCCCACGTGCTTGTTGCATGTCATGGGGGCCCCACGTGCATGCCTCATGTCACGGTGCCACAAATGTATGCGGCATGTCATGGGGGCCCCACTTGCATGCAGCATGTAATGGGGGATCCAAATGCATAACACATGTCATGGGGCCCGCAAATGCATGCCACATGTCATGGGGGCCCCACATGCATGCCGCATGTCATGGGGACCCAAATGCATGCCACATGTCATGGGGGCCCAACGTGCATGCCGCATGTATTGGGGCCCCAAATTCATGCCGCATGTCATGGGGGCCCCACAGGCATTCCACATGTCATGGGGGCCCCAAATGCATGCCGCATGTCATGGGGCCCCACGTGCATGCCGCATTTCATTGGGGCCCCACGTGCATGCTGCATGTCATGGGCCCCCCAAATGCATGCAGCATGTCTTGGGGCCCACAAATGCATGCCGCATGTCATAGGGGCCCACATGCATGGCTCATTTCATGGGGGCCCCACATGCATGCCTCATGTCATGGGGGCCCCAAATGCGTGCCGCATGTCATGGGGGCCCCAAATGCGTGCCGCATATCATGGGGGCCACAAATGCAGCATGTCATGGGGGCCCCACGTGCATGCCACATGTCTTGGGGCCCACAAATGCATGCCACATGTCATAGGGGTCCCACATGCATGGAACATTTCATGGGGGCCCTACATGCATGCCGCATGTCATGGGGGCCCCAAATGCATGCCTCAAGTCTTGGGGGCCCCAAATGCATGCAGCATGTCATAGGGGCCCCACATGCATGGTGCATGTCATGGGGGCCCCACATGCTTGCCTCAAGTCATGGGGGCCCCAAATGCATGCCGCATGTCATGGGGGCCATAAATGCATGCCGCATGTCATGGGTGCCCAACGTACATGCTGCATGTCATTGGGGCCCCACGTGCTTGTTGCATGTCATGAGGGCCCCACGTGCATGCCTCATGTCACGGTGCCACAAATGTATGCGGCATGTCATGGGGGCCCCACTTGCATGCAGCATGTAATGGGGGATCCAAATGCATAACGCATGTCATAGGGGCCCCACGTGCATAACACATGTCATGGGGCCCGCAAATGCATGCCACATGTCATGGGGGCCCCACATGCATGCCGCATGTCATGGGGACCCAAATGCATGCCACATGTCATGGGGGCCCAACGTGCATGCCGCATGTATTGGGGCCCCAAATTCATGCCGCATGTCATGGGGGCCCCACAGGCATTCCACATGTCATGGGGGCCCCAAATGCATGCCGCATGTCATGGGGCCCCACGTGCATGCCGCATGTAATGGGGGCCCCAAATGCATGCCGCATGTCATAGTGGCCCCAAGCGTATGCCGCATGTCACGGGTGCCCCATGTGCATGTCGCATGTAATGGGGGCCCCAAATGCATGTGGCATGTCATAGGGGCCCCACATGCATGCCGCATCTCTCAGGTACCCCAAATGCATGCAGCATGTTATGCAGGCCCCAAATGCATGCCACATGTCATGGGGACCCAAATGCATGCCGCATGTCATGGGACCCACATTCATGCCGCATGTCATGGGGGCCCCCAATGCATGCCACATGTCATGGGGACCCAAATGCATGCCACATGTCATGGGGGCCTCAAATTCATGCCGCATGTCATGAGGGCCCCGCATGCATGCCGCATGTCATGGGGGCCCCGCAGGCATTCCGCATGTCATGGGGGCCCCAAATGCATGCCGCATGTCATGGGGGCCCCATGTGCATCCGTCATGTAATGGGGGATTCAAATGCATGCTGCTTGTCATGGGGGCCCCACATGCATACCGCATGTCACGGGGGCCCCAAATGTATGCTGCAAGTTATGGGGGCCCCACAAGCATGCCGCATGTTATAGAGGCCCCACATGCATGCAGCATGTCTTGGGGCCATCAAATGCATGCCGCATGTCATGGGGGCCCCACATGCATGCTTCATGTCATTGGGGGCCCACGTGCATGCCGCATGTCATAGGGGCACCACGTACATGGCGCATGTCATGGGGGCCCCAAATGCATGCCGCATGTCATGGGGGCCCCACGTGCATCCGTCATGTAATGGGGGATTCAAATGCATGCTGCTTGTCATGGGGGCCCCACATGCATACCGCATGTCACGGGGGCCCCAAATGTATGCTGCATGTTATGGGGGCCCCACAAGCATGCCGCATGTTATAGAGGCCCCACATGCATGCAGCATGTCTTGG
This sequence comes from Phyllobates terribilis, assembly GCF_046119375.1. Taxonomy (NCBI): domain Eukaryota; kingdom Metazoa; phylum Chordata; class Amphibia; order Anura; family Dendrobatidae; genus Phyllobates; species Phyllobates terribilis. Next base: position 342,037,402 of record NW_027362764.1, read on the forward strand.
GGCCATCAAATGCATGCCGCATGTCATGGGGGCCCCACATGCATGCTTCATGTCATTGGGGGCCCACGTGCATGCCGCATGTCATAGGGGCACCACGTACATGGCGCATGTCATGGGTGCCCCACATGCATGCCGCATGTCATCGGGGCCCCAATTGCATGCCGCATGTCATAGGGGCCCCATATGCATGGCGCATGTCATGGGGGCCCTAAATGCATGCCGCATTTAATGGGGGCCCCACGTGCATGCCGCATGTCTTGGGGGCCCCATGTGCATGCCGCATGTCAAGGGGGCCCAAAATGCATGCCTCAATCATGGGGGCCCCAAATGCATGTCGCATATCATGGGGGCCCCACGTGCATGCCGCATGTCATGGGGGCCCCAAATGCATGCCGCATGTCATGGGCCCCCAAATGCATGCAGCATGTCTTGGGGCCCACAAATGCATGCCGCATGTCATAGGGGCCCCACATGCATGGCTTATTTCATGGGGGCCCCACATGCATGCCGCATGTCATGGGGGCCCCAAATGAGTGCCGCATATCATGGGGGCCACAAATGCATGCAGCATGTCATGGGGGCCCCACGTGCATGCCACATGTCTTGGGGCCCACAAATGCATGCCGCATGTCATAGGGGCACCACATGCATGGCACATTTCTTGGGGGCCCTACATGCATGCCGCATGTCATGGGGGCCCCAAATGCATGCCTCAAGTCATGGGGGCCCCAAATACATGCCGCATGACATGGGGGCCATAAATGCATGCCGCATGTCATGGGTGCCCAACGTACATGCCGCATGTCAAGGGGGTCCCACATGCATGCCGCATGTCATGGGGCCCCACGTGCATGCCGCATGTAATGGGGTCCCCAAATGCATGCCGCATGTCATAGTGGCCCCAAATGCATGCTGCATGTCATGAGGGCCCCACGTTCATGCCGCATGTCATGGGGCCCCCAAATGCATGCCGCATGTCATGGGGGCCCAACAGGCATGCCGCATGTCATTGGGGCCCCAAATGCATGCTGCATGTCTCAGGTACCCCAAATGCATGCAGCATGTTATGCAGGCCCCAAATGCATGCCACATGTCATGGGGGCCCAAATGCATGCCGCATGTCATTGGGGCCCCAAGCGTATGCCGCTTGTCACGGGTGCCCCATGTGCATGCCGCATGTAATGGGGGCCCCAAATGCATGCGGCATGTCATAGGGGCCCCACATGCATGCCGCATCTCTCAGGTACCCCAAATGCATGCAGCATGTTATGCAGGCCCCAAATGCATGCCGCATGTCATGGGGGCCCAAATGCATGCCGCATGTCATGGGACCCACATTCATGCCGCATGTCATGGGGGCCCCCAATGCATGCCACATGTCATGGGGACCCAAATGCATGCCACATGTCATGGGGGCCTCAAATTCATGCCGCATGTCATGAGGGCCCCGCATGCATGCCGCATGTCATGGGTGCCCCGCAGGCATTCCGCATGTCATGGGGGCCCGCAAATGCATGCCACATGTCATGGGGGCCCCACATGCATGCCGCATGTCACGGGGGCCCAAATGCATGCCACATGTCATGGGGGCCCAACGTGCATGCCGCATGTATTGGGGCCCAAATTCATGCCGCTTGTTATGGGGGCCCCACAGGCATTCCGCATGTCATGTGGGCCCCAAATGCATGCCGCATGTCATGGGGGCCCCACGTGCATGCCGCATGTAATGGGGGCCTCAAATGCATGCCGCATGTCATAGTGGCCCCAAATGCATGCTGCATGTCATGAGGGCCCCACGTGCATGCCGCATGTCATGGGGCCCCCAAATGCATGTCATGGGGGCCCAACAGGCATGCCGCATGTCATTGGGGCCCCAAATGCATGCCGCATGTCTCAGGTACCCCAAATGCATGCAGCATGTTATGCAGGCCTGAAATGCATGCCACATGTCATGGGGCCCCAAATGCATGCCGCATGTCATGGGGGCTCCACGTGCATGCCGCATGTAATGGGGCCCCCAAATTCATGCGGCATGTCAAAGGGGCCCCGCGTGCATGGTGCAAGTCATGGGTGCCCCAAATGCATGCCGCATGTCAACGGGGCCCCACGTGCATGCCGCATGTCACAGGGGCCCCAAATGCATGACTCATGTCATGGGGGCCCCACCTGCATGCCGCATGTCATGGGGGACCCAAACGCATGCCGCATGTCATTGGGGCCCCAAGCGTATGCCGCGTGTCACGGGTGCCCCATGTGCATGCTGCATGTAATGGGGGCCCCAAATGCATGCGGCATGTCATAGGGGCCCCACATGCATGCCGCATCTCTCAGGTACCCCAAATGCATGCAGCATGTTATGCAGGCCCCAAATGCATGCCGCATGTCATGGGGGCCCAAATGCATGCCGCATGTCATGGGACCCACATTCATGCCGCATGTCATGGGGGCCCCCAATGCATGCCACATGTCAAGGGGACCCAAATGCATGCCACATGTCATGGGGGCCTCAAATTCATGCCGCATGTCATGAGGGCCCCGCATGCATGCCGCATGTCATGGGGGCCCCGCAGGCATTCCGCATGTCATGGGGGCCCCAAATGCATGCCGCATGTCATTGGGGCCCCACATGCATGCCGCATGTCTTGGGGCCCACAAATGCATGCCGCATGTCATAGGGGCCCCACGTGCATGCCACATGTCATTGGGGCCCCACATGCATGCCGCATGTCTTGGGGCCCACAAATGCATGCCGCATGTCATAGGGGCCCCACGTGCATGCCACATGTCTTGGGGCCTACAAATGCATGCCGCATGTCATAGGTGCCAAACATGCATGGCACATTTCATGGGGGCCCTACATGCATGCCGCATGTCATGGGGGCCCCACGTGCATGCTTCATGTCATTGGGGCCCCACGTGCATGCCGCATGTCATAGGGGCACCACGTACAATGCGCATGTCATGGGTGCCCCACATGCATGCCGCATGTCATCGGGGCCCCAATTGCATGCCGCATGTCATAGGGGCCCCACATGCATGGCGCATGTCATGGTGCCCCACATGCATGCAGCATGTCATGGGGGCCCCAAATGCATGCCGCATGTCATGGGGGCCCTAAATGCATGTTGCATATCATGGGGGCCCCACGTGCATGCCGCATGTCATGGGGCCCCCCAAATGCATGCGGCATGTCTTGGGGCCCACAAATGCATGCCGCATGTCATAGGGGCCCCACATGCATGGCTTATTTCATGGGGGCTCCACATGCATGCCGCATGTCATGGGGGCCCCAAATGCCTGCCGCATATCATGGGGGCCACAAATGCATGCAGCATGTCATGGGGGCCCCACGTGCATGCCACATGTCTTGGGGCCCACAAATGCATGCCGCATGTCATAGGGGCACCACATGCATGGCACATTTCTTGGGGGCCCTACATGCATGCCGCATGTCATGGGGGCCCCAAATGCATGCCTCAAGTCATGGGGGCCCCGAATGCATGCAGCATGTCATAGGGGCCCCAAATGCATGCAGCATGTCATAGGGACCCCACATGCATGGTGCATGTCATGGGGGCCCCACTTGCATGCCTCAAGTCATGGGGGCCCCAAATGCATGCCGCATGTCATGGGGGCCATAAATACATGCCGCATGTCATGGGTGCCCAACGTACATACTGCATGTCATTGGGGCCCCACCTGCTTGCCGCATGTCATGGGTGCCCCACGTGCATGCCTCATGTCATGGGGGCCACAAATGTATTCGGCATGTCATGGGGGCCCCACGTGCATGCCGCATGTCATGGGGGTCCCACATGCATGCCGCATGTCATGGGGGCCCCACATGCATGGCGCATGTCATGGGGGGCCCACATGCGTGCCGCATGTCATGTGGGCCCCACTTGCATGCAGCATGTAATGGGGGATCCAAATGCATGACGCATGTCATGGGGGTCCCACATGCATGCCGCATGTCATGAGGGTCCAAATGCATGCGGCATGTCATAGGGGCCCCACGTGCATAACACATGTCATGGGGCCCGCATATGCATGCCGCATGTCATGTGGGCCCCACATGCATGCCACATGTCATGGGGGCCCCACATGTATGCCGCATGTCATGAGGGTTATAAATGCATGCCGCATGTCATGGGTGCCCAACGTGCATGTCGCATGTATTGGGGGCCCCAGCTGCATGCCGCATATCATGGGGCCCCACATGCATGCCACATGTCATGGGGGCCCCACATGCATGCCGCATTTCATGGGGGGCCCAAATGCATGCCTGATGTCATGGCTGCCCCAAATGCATGACTCATGTCATGGGGGTCCCACGTGCATGCCACATGTTATGGGGGATCCAAATTCATGTCGCATGTCATTGGGGCCCCAAGCATATGCCGCATGTCATGAGGGCCCCATGTGCATGCCACATGTAATGGGGGCCCCAAATGCATGCGGCATGTCATAGGGGCCCCACGTGCATGCCGCATGTCTCGGGCACCCCAAATGCATGCAGCATGTTATCGGGGCCCCACGTGCATGCCGCATGTCTCGGGCACCCCAAACGCATGGCGCAGGTCATGGGGGCCCCACAGGCATTCCGCATGTCATGGGGGCCCCAAATGCATGCCTCAGGTCATGGGGGCCCCAAATGCATGCCGCATATCATGGGGGCCTCACGTGCATGCCTCATTTATTGGGGGCCCCAAATTCATGCCACATGTCATAGGGGCCCCAGGTGCATGGTGCATTTCAAGGGGCCCCACATGCATGCCGCATGTCATTGGGGGCCCCAAATGCATGCATCAAGTCATGGGGGCCCCAAATGCATGCCGCATATCAGGGGGGCCCCACGTGCATGCCGCATTTATTGGGGGCCCAAAATTCATGCCGCATGTCATAGGGGCCCCGCATGCCTGGTGCATGTCATGGGTGCCCCACATGCATGCCGCATGTCTTGGGGCCCACAAATGCATGCCGCATGTCATAGGGGCCCCGCAGGCATTCCACATGTCATGGGGGCCCCAAATGCATGCCGCATGTCATGAGCGCCCCACATGCATTCCACATGTCAAGGGGGCCTCACGTGCATTCCGCCTGACATGGGGGCCCCAAATGCATGTTGCATGTCATGGGGGCCCCACGTGCATGCCGCGTGTCACAGGGGCCCCAAATGCATGACTCATGTCATGGGGGCCCCACGTGCATGCCGCATGTCATGGAGAATCCAAACTCATGCCGCATGTCATTGGGGCCCCAAGAGTATGCCGCATGTCATGGGGGCCCCATGTGCATGCCGCATGTAATGGGGGCCCCATGTGCATGCCGCATGTCATGGGGGCCCAAAATGCGTGCCTCAAGTCATGGGGCCCCAAAAGCATGCCGCATATCATGGGGGCCCCACGTGCATGCCGCATGAATTGGGGGCCCCAAATGCATGCTGCATGTCATAGGGGCCCCACATGCATGGCTCATTTCATGGGGGCCCCACATGCATGCCTCATGTCATGGGGGCCCCAAATGCGTGCCGCATATCATGGGGGCCACAAATGCATGCAGCATGTCATGGGGGCCCCACGTGCATGCCACATGTCTTGGGGCCCACAAATGCATGCCACATGTCATAGGGGTCCCACATGCATACAACATTTCATGGGGGCCCTACATGCATGCCGCATGTCATGGGGGCCCCAAATGCATGCCTCAAGTCTTGGGGGCCCCAAATGCATGCAGCATGTCATAGGGGCCCCACATGCATGGTGCATGTCATGGGGGCCCCACATGCTTGCCTCAAGTCATGGGGGCCCCAAATGCATGCCGCATGTCATGGGGGCCATAAATGCATGCCGCATGTCATGGGTGCCCAACGTACATGCTGCATGTCATTGGGGCCCCACGTGCTTGTTGCATGTCATGGGGGCCCCACGTGCATGCCTCATGTCACGGTGCCACAAATGTATGCGGCATGTCATGGGGGCCCCACTTGCATGCAGCATGTAATGGGGGATCCAAATGCATAACGCATGTCATAGGGGCCCCACGTGCATAACACATGTCATGGGGCCCGCAAATGCATGCCACATGTCATGGGGGCCCCACATGCATGCCGCATGTCATGGGGACCCAAATGCATGCCACATGTCATGGGGGCCCAACGTGCATGCCGCATGTATTGGGGCCCCAAATTCATGCCGCATGTCATGGGGGCCCCACAGGCATTCCGCATGTCATGGGGGCCCCAAATGCATGCCGCATGTCATGGGGGCCCAACAGGCATGCCGCATGTCATTGGGGCCCCAAATGCATGCCGCATGTCTCAGGTACCCCAAATGCATGCAGCATGTTATGCAGGCCCCAAATGCATGCCACATGTCATGGGGGCCCAAATGCATGCCGTATGTCATTGGGGCCCCAAGCGTATGCCGCGTGTCACGGGTGCCCCATGTGCATGCCGCATGTAATGGGGGCCCCAAATGCATGCGGCATGTCATAGGGGCCCCACATGCATGCCGCATCTCTCAGGTACCCCAAATGCATGCAGCATGTTATGCAGGCCCCAAATGCATGCCGCATGTCATGGGGGCCCAAATGCATGCCGCATGTCATGGGACCCACATTCATGCCGCATGTCATGGGGGCCCCCAATGCATGCCACATGTCATGGGGACCTCAAATGCATGCAGCATGTTATGCAGGCCCCAAATGCATGCCGCATGTCATGGGGGCCCAAATTCATGCCGCATGTCATGGGACCCACATTCATGCCACATGTCATGGGGGCCCCCAATGCATGCCACATGTCATGGGGACCCAAATGCATGCCACATGTCATGGGTGCCTCAAATTCATGCCGCATGTCATGAGGGCCCTGCATGCATGCCGCATGTCATGGGGGCCCCGCAGGCATTCCGCATTTCATGGGGGCCCCAAATGCATGCCGCATGTCATGGGGGCCCCACGTGCATCCGTCATGTAATGGGGGATTCAAATGCATGCTTCTTGTCATGGGGGCCCCACATGCATGCCGCATGTCACGGGGGCCCCAAATGTATGCTGCATGTCATGGGGGCCCCACAAGCATGCCGCATGTTATAGAGGCCCCACATGCATGCAGCATGTCTTGGGGCCATCAAATGCATGCCGCATGTCATAGGGGCTCCACGTGCATGCCACATGTCTTGGGGCCTACAAATGCATGCCGCATGTCATAGGTGCCAAACATGCATGGCACATTTCATGGGGGCCCTACATGCATGCCGCATGTCATGGGGGCCCCACATGCATGCTTCATGTCATTGGGGGCCCACGTGCATGCCGCATGTCATAGGGGCACCACGTACATGGCGCATGTCATGGGTGCCCCACATGCATGCCGCATGTCATGGGGGCCACAAATGCATGCCGCATGTCATGGGGGCCCTAAATGCATGCCGCATTTAATGGGGGCCCCACGTGCATGCCGCATGTCTTGGGGGCCCCATGTGCATGCCGCATGTCAAGGGGGCCCAAAATGCATGCCTCAATCATGGGGGCCCCAAATGCATGTCGCATATCATGGGGGACCCACGTGCATGCCGCATGTCATGGGGCCCCCCAAATGCATGCAGCATGTCTTGGGGCCCACAAATGCATGCCGCATGTCATAGGGGCCCCACATGCATGGCTTATTTCATGGGGGCCCCACATGCATGCCGCATGTCATGGGGGCCCCAAATACGTGCCGCATATCATTGGGGTCACAAATGCATGCAGCATGTCATGGGGGCCCCACGTGCATGCCACATGTCTTGGGGCCCACAAATGCATGCCGCATGTCATAGGGGCACCACATGCATGGCACATTTCTTGGGGGCCCTACATGCATGCCGCATGTCATGGGGGCCCCAAATGCATGCCTCAAGTCATGGGGGCCCCAAATGCATGCAGCATGTCATAGGGGCCCCAAATGCATGCAGCATGTCATAGGGGCCCCACATGCATGGTGCATGTCATGGGGGCCCCACATGCATGCCTCAAGTCATGGGGGCCCCAAATACATGCCGCATGACATGGGGGCCATAAATGCATGCCGCATGTCATGGGTGCCCAACGTACATGCTGCATGTCATTGGGGCCCCACGTGCTTGCCGCATGTCATGGGGGCCCCACGTGCATGCCTCATGTCACGGGGGCCACAAATGTATGCGGCATGTCATGGGGGCCCCACATGCATGCCGCATGTCATGGGGCCCCACGTGCATGCCGCATGTCAAGGGGGTCCCACATGCATGCCGCATGTCATAGGGGCCCCACATGCATGGCGCATGTCATGGGGGCCCCACTTGCATGCAGCATGTAATGGGGGATCCAATTGCATGCCGCATGTCATGGGGGCCCAAATGCATGCCGCATGTCATGGGGGCCATAAATGCATGGCGCATGTCATGGGGGCCCCACGTGCATGCGACATGTATTGGGGGACCCAAATTCATGACGCATGTCATGAGGGCCCCGCATGCATGCCGCATGTCATGGGGGCCCCAAATGCATGCCACATGTCATGGGGGCCCCAAATGCATGCCGCATGTCATGGGGGATTCAAATGCATGCCGCATGTCATGGGGGTCCCACATGCATGGCGCATGTCATGGGGGCCCCAAATGCATGCCGCATGTCTTGGGGGCTCCACGTGCATGCCGCATGTAATGGGGCCCCAAATGCATGCCGCATGTCTCAGGTACCCCAAATGCATGCAGCATGTTATTCAGGCCCCAAATGGATGCCTCATATCATGGGGGCCCCACGTGCATGCCACATGTATTGGGGGCCCCAAATTCATGCCGCATGTCATGAGGGCCCCACATGCATGTTGCATGTCATGGGGGCCCCGCAGGCATTGCGCATGTCATGGGTGCCCCAAATGCATGCCGCATGTCATGGGGGCCCCACGTGCATGCCGCATTTCATGGGAAACCCAAACGCATGCCGCATGTCATGGGGGTCCCACATGCATGACGCATGTCATGGGGGACCCACGTGCATGCCACATGTAATGGGGGATTCAAATGCATGCCGCATGTCATGGGGGTCACACATGCATGCCGCATGTCATGGGGGCACCACATGCATGCCGCATGTCATGGGGCACCCAAATGCATGCCGCATGTCATGGGGTCCCCACTTGCATGCCGCATGTCATGGGGGCCCCACATGCATTCCGCATGTCAAGGTGGCCTCACGTGCATTCCGCATGTCATGGGGGCCATAAATGCATGGCGCATGTCATGGGGGCCCCACGTGCATGCCACATGTATTGGGGACCCAAATTCATGCCGCATGTCATGAGGGCCCCGCATGCATGCCGCATGTTATGGGGGCCCCAAATGCATGCCGCATGTCATGGGGGCCCCACGTGCATGCCGCATGTAATGGGGGATTCAAATGCATGCCGCATGTCATGGGGGTCCCACATGCATGCCGCATGTCATGGGGGCTCCACGTGCATGCCGCATGTAATGGGGCACCCAAATTCATGCCGCATGTCAAAGGGGCCCCACGTGCATGGTGCAAGTCATGGGTGCCCCACATGCATGCCGCATGTCATGGGGGCCCCAAATGCATGCGGCATGTCATAGGGGCCCCACGTGCATGCCACATGTCTCTGGCACACCAAATGCATGCAGCATGTCATGGGGCCCCATGTGCATGCCGCATGTCTCAGGTACCCCAAATGCATGCAGCATGTTATGCAGGCCCCAAATGGATGCCGCATGTCATGGGGGTCCCGCAGGTATTCCGCATGTCACAGGGGCCCCAAATGCATGCAGAATGTCATAGGGGTACCACATGCATGCAGCATGTCATAGGGGCCCCACATGCATGGCGCATGTCATGGGGGCCCCAAATGCATGCCGCATGTCTTGGGGGCTCCACGTGCATGCCGCATGTAATGGGGCCCTAAATGCATGTCTCATATCATGGGGGCCCCACGTGCATGCCACATGTATTGGGGGCCCCAAATTCATGCCGCATGTCATGAGGGCCCCACATGCATGTTGCATGTCATGGGTGCCCCAAATGCATGCCGCATGTCATGGGGGTCCCACGTGCATGCCGCATTTCATGGGAAACCCAAACGCATGCCGCATGTCATTGGGGCCCCAAGAGTATGCCGCATGTCATGGGGGCCCCATGTGCATGCCGCATGTAATGGGGGCCCCAAATGCATGCGGCATGTCATAGGGGCCCCACGTGCATGCCACATGTCTCTGGCACACCAAATGCATGCAGCATGTCATGGGGCCCCACGTGCTTGCCGCATGTCTCAGGTACCCCAAATGCATGCAGCATGTTATGCAGGCCCCAAATGGATGCCGCATGTCATGGGGGTCCCGCAGGTATTCCGCATGTCAAAGGGGCCCCAAATGCATGCAGAATGTCATAGGGGCCACATGCATGCTGCATGTCATAGGGGCCCCACAAGCATGGCGCATGTCATGGGGCCCCAAATGCATGCCGCATGTCTTGGGGGCTCCACGTGCATGCCGCATGTAATGGGGCCCCAAATGCATGCCTCATATCATGGGGGCCCCACGTGCATGCCACATGTATTGGGGGACCGAAATTCATGCCGCATGTCATGAGGGCCCCACATGCATGTTGCATGTCATGGGGGCCCCGCAGGCATTCTGCATGTCATGGGTGCCCCAAATGCATGCCGCATGTCATGGGGGCCCCACGTGCATGCCGCATGTAATGGGGGATTCAAATGCATGCCGCATGTCATGGGGGTCCCACATGCATGCCGCATGTCATGGGGGCCCCACATGCATTCCGCATGTCAAGGTGACCTCACGTGCATTCCGCATGACATGCGGGCCCCACATGCATGCCGCATGTCATGGTTCACCCAAAAGCATGCCGCATGTCATGGGGTCCCCACATGCATGCCGCATGTCATGGGGGCCCCACATGCATTCCGCATGTCAAGGTGGCCTCACGTGCATTCCGCATGACATGGGGGCCCCACATGCATGCCGCATGTCATGGGGCACCCAAATGCATGCCGCATGTCATGGGGTCCCCACATGCATGCCACATGTCATGGGGTCCCCACATGCATGCCGCATGTCATGGGGGCCCAAAATGCATGCCGCTTGTCATGGGGACTCCACGTGCATGCCGCATGTAATGGGGCCCCCAAATGCATGCCACATGTCATAGGGGCCCCACGTGCATGCCGCATGTCATAGGAGCCCACATGCATGGCGCATTTCATGAGTCCCCACATACATGCCGCATGTCATGGGGGCCCCAAATGCATGCCTCAAGTCATAGGGGCCCCAAATGCATGCCGCATATCATGGGGGCCTCACGTGCATGCCGCATTTCTTGGGGGCCCCGCATGCATGCCGCATGTCATGGGGGCCCCGCATGCATTCCACATGTCATGGGGGCCCCGCAGGCATTCCACATGTCATGAGGGCCCCACATGCATTTCACATGTCAAGGGGGCCTCACGTGCATTCCGCATGACATGGGGGCCCCAAATGCATGTTGCATGTCATGGGGGCCCCACGTGCATGCCGCATGTCATGGGGGCCCCAAATGCAGGCCGCATGTCATGGGGCTCCACATGCATGTCGCATGTCATGGGGGACCCAAACGCATGCCGCATGTCATTGGGGCCCCAAGCGTATGCCGCATGTCATGGGGGCCTCACGTGCATTCCACATGTCATGGGGGCCCCACGTGCATGCCGCATGTCATGGGGGCTCCACATGCATGCCGCATGTCATGGGGGCCCCAAATGCATGCCACATATCATGGGGGCCCCACGTTCATGCCGCATATATTGGGGGCCCCAAATGTATGCCGCATGTCATGAGGGCCCCGCATGCATGCCGTATGTCATGGGGGCCCCGCAGGAATTCCGCATGTCATTGGGGCCCAAAATGCATGCCGCATTTAATGGGGGCCACACGTGCATGCCACATGTAAGGGGGGATCCAAACGCATGCTGCATGTTATGGGGGTCCCACATGCATGCCTCATGTCATGGGGGCCCCAAATGCATGCCGCATGTCTTGGCGGCCCCAAATGCATGACTCATGTCATGGGGGCCCCACGTGCATGCCGCATGTCATGGGGGATCCAAACTCATGCCGCATGTCATGGGGGCCCCAAATGCATGCCGCATGTCATGGGGGCCCCATGTGCATGCTGCATGTAATGGGGGGCCCAAATGCATGCCGCATGTCTCAGGTACACCAAATGCATGCAGCATGTTATGCAGGCCCCAAATGCATGCCGCATGTAATGGGGGCCCAAATGCATGCCGCATGTCATGGGGGCCCCACACGCATGCCGCATGTTATGGGGGCCCTAAATGCATGCCGCATGTCATGGGGGCCCCAAATGCATGCAGCATGACTTGGGGCCCACAAATGCATGCCGAATGTCATAGGGGCCCCACATGCATGGCTCATTTCATAGGGGCCCGACATGCATGCCTCATGTCATGGTGGCCCCAAAGGCGTGCCGCATATCATGGGGGCCACAAATGCATGCAGCATGTCATGGGGGTCCCACATGCATGCTGCATGTCATGGGGGGCCCCACTTGCATGCAGCATGTAATGAGGGATCGAAATGCAAGCTGCATCTCATGGGGGTCCCACATGCATGCCGCATGTCATGGGGGCCCCAAATGGGGGCCCCAGGTGCATGCCGCATGTCTCGGGCATCCCAAATGCATGCAGCATTTTATGGGGGCCCCACGTGCATGCCGCATGTCTCAGGTACCCCAAATGCATGCAGCATGTTATGCAGGCCCCAAATGCATGCCGCATGTCATGGGAGCCCAAATGCATGCGGCATGTCATGAGGGCCCCACATGCATGCTGCATATCATGGGGGCCCCACGTGCATGCCGCTTGTCATGGGGCTCCATGTTCATGCCGCATGTCATGGGGGCCCCAAATGCATGCCTCAAGTCATGGGGGCCCCAAATGCATGCCGCATATCATGGGGGCCTCACGTGCATGCCGCATTTATTGGGGGCCCCAAATTCATGCCACATGTCATAGGGGCCCCTCGTGCATGGTGCATTTCAAGGGGCCCCACATGCATGCCGCATGTCATGGGGGCCCCAAATGCATGCATCAAGTCATGGGGGCCCCAAATGCATGCCGCATATCAGGGGGGGCCCCACGTGCATGCCGCATTTATTGGGGGCCCAAAATTCATGCCGCATGTCATAGGGGCCCCGCGTGCCTGGTGCATGTCATGGGTGCCCCACATGCATGCCGCATGTCTTGGGGCCCACAAATGCATGCCGCATGTCATAGGGGCCCCGCAGGCATTCCACATGTCATGGGGGCCCCAAATGCATGCCGCATGTCATGAGGGCCCCACATGCATTCCACATGTCAAGGGGGCCTCACGTGCATTCCGCATGACATGGGGGCCCCAAATGCATGTTGCCTGTCATGGGGGCCCCACGTGCATGCCGCGTGTCACAGGGGCCCCAAATGCATGACTCATGTCATGGGGGCCCCACGTGCATGCCGCATGTCATGGAGAATCCAAACTCATGCCGCATGTCATTGGGGCCCCAAGAGTATGCCGCATGTCATGGGGGCCCCATGTGCATGCCGCATGTAATGGGGGCCCCATGTGCATGCCGCATGTCATGGGGGCCCAAAATGCATGCCTCAAGTCATGGGGCCACAAAAGCATGCCGCATATCATGGGGGCCCCACGTGCATGACGCATGTATTGGGGGCCCCAAATGCATACCGCATGTCATAGGGGCCCCACATGCATGGCTCATTTCATGGGGGCCCCACATGCGTGCCGCATATCATGGGGGCCACAAATGCATGCCTCAAGTCTTGGGGGCCCCAAATGCATGCAGCATGTCATAGGGGCCCCACATGCATGGTGCATGTCATGGGGGCCCCACATGCTTGCCTCAAGTCATGGGGGCCCCAAATGCATGCCGCATGTCATGGGGGCCATAAATGCATGCCGCATGTCATGGGTGCCCAACGTACATGCTGCATGTCATTGGGGCCCCACGTGCTTGTTGCATGTCATGGGGGCCCCACGTGCATGCCTCATGTCACGGTGCCACAAATGTATGCGGCATGTCATGGGGGCCCCACTTGCATGCAGCATGTAATGGGGGATCCAAATGCATAACGCCTGTCATAGGGGCCCCACGTGCATAACACATGTCATGGGGGCCCCACATGCATGCCGCATGTCATGGGGACCCAAATGCATGCCACATGTCATGGGGGCCCAACGTGCATGCCGCATGTATTGGGGCCCCAAATTCATGCCGCATGTCATGGGGGCCCCACAGGCATTCCGCATGTCATGGGGGCCCCAAATGCATGCCGCATGTCATGGGGCCCCACGTGCATGCCGCATGTAATGGGGGCCCCAAATGCATGCCGCATGTCATAGTGGCCCCAAATGCATGCTGCATGTCACGAGGGCCCCACTTGCATGCCGCATGTCATGGGGCCCCCAAATGCATGCCGCATGTCATGGGGGCCCAACAGGCATGCCGCATGTCATTGGGGCCCCAAATGCATGCCGCATGTCTCAGGTACCCAAATGCATGCAGCATGTTATGCAGGCCCCAAATGCATGCCACATGTCATGGGGGCCCAAATGCATGCCGCATGTAATGGGGGCCCCAAATGCATGCGGCATGTCATAGGGGCCCCACATGCATCCCGCATCTCTCAGGTACCCCAAATGCATGCAGCATGTTATGCAGGCCCCAAATGCATGCCGCATGTCATGGGGGCCCAAATGCATGCCGCATGTCATGGGACCCACATTCATGCCGCATGTCATGGGGGCCCCCAATGCATGCCACATGTCATGGGGACCCAAATGCATGCCACATGTCATGGGGGCCTCAAATTCATGCCGCATGTCATGAGGGCCCCGCATGCATGCCGCATGTCATGGGTGCCCTGCAGGCATTCCGCATGTCATGGGGGCCCGCAAATGCATGCCACATGTCATGGGGGCCCCACATGCATGCCGCATGTCATGGGGGCCCAAATGCATGCCACATGTCATGGGGGCCCAACGTGCATGCCGCATGTATTGGGGCCCCAAATTCATGCCGCATGTCATGGGGGCCCCACAGGCATTCCGCATGTCATGTGGGCCCCAAATGCATGCCGCATGTCATGGGGGCCCCACGTGCATGCCGCATGTAATGGGGGCCCAAAATGCATGCCGCATGTCATAGTGGCCCCAAATGCATGCTGCATGTCATGAGGGCCCCACGTGCATGCCGCATGTCAAGGGGCCCCCAAATGCATGCCGCATGTCATGGGGGCCCAACAGGCATGCCGCATGTCATTGGGGCCCCAAATGCATGCCGCATGTCTCAGGTACCCCAAATGCATGCAGCATGTTATGCAGGCCTGAAATGCATGCCACATGTCATGGGGCCCCAAATGCATGCCGCATGTCATGGGGGCTCCACGTGCATGCCGCATGTAATGGGGCCCCCAAATTCATGCGGCATGTCAAAGGGGCCCCGCATGCATGGTGCAAGTCATGGGTGCCCCAAATGCATGCCGCATGTCAACGGGGCCCCACGTGCATGCCGCATGTCACGGGGGCCCCAAATGCATGACTCATGTCATGGGGGCCCCACCAGCATGCCGCATGTCATGGGGGACCCAAACGCACGCCGCATGTCATTGGGGCCCCAAGCGTATGCCGCGTGTCACGGGTGCCCCATGTGCATGCCGCATGTAATGGGGGCCCCAAATGCATGCGGCATGTCATAGGGGCCCCACATGCATGCCGCATCTCTCAGGTACCCCAAATTCATGCAGCATGTTATGCAGGCCCCAAATGCATGCCGCATGTCATGGGGGCCCCAAATGCATGCGGCATGTCATAGGGGCCCCACGTGCATGCCACATGTCTCTGGCACACCAAATGCATGCAGCATGTCTTGGGGCCCCATGTGCATGCCGCATGTCTCAGGTACCCCAAATGCATGCAGCATGTTATGCAGGCCCCAAATGGATGCCGCATGTCATGGGGGTCCCGCAGGTATTCCGCATGTCACAGGGGCCCCAAATGCATGCAGAATGTCATGGGGGTACCACATGCATGCAGCATGTCATAGGGGCCCCACATGCATGGCGCATGTCATGGGGGCCCCAAATGCATGCCGCATGTCTTGGGGGCTCCACGTGCATGCCGCATGTAATGGGGCCCCAAATGCATGTCTCACATCATGGGGGCCCCACGTGCATGCCACATGTATTGGGGGCCCCAAATTCATGCCGCATGTCATGAGGGCCCCACATGCATGTTGCATGTCATGGGGGCCCCGCAGGCATTCCGCATGTCATGGGTGCCCCAAATGCATGCCGCATGTCATGGGGGTCCCACGTGCATGCCGCATTTCATGGGAAACCCAAACGCATGCCGCATGTCATTGGGGCCCCAAGAGTATGCCGCATGTCATGGGGGCCCCATGTGCATGCCGCATGTAATGGGGGCCCCAAATGCATGCGGCATGTCATAGGGGCCCCACGTGCATGCCACATGTCTCTGGCACACCAAATGCATGCAGCATGTCATGGGGCCCCACGTGCTTGCCGCATGTCTCAGGTACCCCAAATGCATGCAGCATGTTATGCAGGCCCCAAATGGATGCCGCATGTCATGGGGGTCCCGCAGGTATTCCGCATGTCAAAGGGGCCCCAAATGCATGCAGAATGTCATAGGGGCCACATGCATGCTGCATGTCATAGGGGCCCCACATGCATGGCGCATGTCATGGGGCCCCAAATGCATGCCGCATGTCTTGGGGGCTCCACGTGCATGCCGCATGTAATGGGGCCCCAAATGCATGCCTCATATCATGGGGGCCCCACGTGCATGCCACATGTATTGGGGGACCGAAATTCATGCCGCATGTCATGAGGGCCCCACATGCATGTTGCATGTCATGGGGGCCCCGCAGGCATTCTGCATGTCATGGGTGCCCCAAATGCATGCCGCATGTCATGGGGGCCCCACGTGCATGCCGCATGTAATGGGGGATTCAAATGCATGCCGCATGTCATGGGGGTCCCACATGCATGCCGCATGTCATGGGGGCCCCACATGCATTCCGCATGTCAAGGTGGCCTCACGTGCATTCCGCATGACATGCGGGCCCCACATGCATGCCGCATGTCATGGTTCACCCAAATGCATGCCGCATGTCATGGGGTCCCCACATGCATGCCGCATGTCATGGGGGCCCCACATGCATTCCGCATGTCAAGGTGGCCTCACGTGTATTCCGCATGACATGGGGGCCCCACATGCATGCCGCATGTCATGGGGCACCCAAATGCATGCCGCATGTCATGGGGTCCCCACATGCATGCCACATGTCATGGGGTCCCCACATGCATGCCGCATGTCATGGGGGCCCCAAATGCATGCCGCTTGTCATGGGGACTCCACGTGCATGCCGCATGTAATGGGGCCCCCAAATGCATGCCACATGTCATAGGGGCCCCACGTGCATGCCGCATGTCATAGGAGCCCACATGCATGGCGCATTTCATGAGTCCCCACATACATGCCGCATGTCATGGGGGCCCCAAATGCATGCCTCAAGTCATAGGGGCCCCAAATGCATGCCGCATATCATGGGGGCCTCACGTGCATGCCGCATTTCTTGGGGGCCCCGCATGCATGCCGCATGTCATGGGGGCCCCGCAGGCATTCCACATGTCATGGGGGCCCCGCAGGCATTCCACATGTCATGAGGGCCCCACATGCATTTCACATGTCAAGGGGGCCTCACGTGCATTCCGCATGACATGGGGGCCCCAAATGCATGTTGCATGTCATGGGGGCCCCACGTGCATGCCGCATGTCATGGGGGCCCCAAATGCAGGCCGCATGTCATGGGGGCTCCACATGCATGTCGCATGTCATGGGGGACCCAAACGCATGCCGCATGTCATTGGGGCCCCAAGCGTATGCCGCATGTCATGGGGGCCTCACGTGCATTCCACATGTCATGGGGGCCCCACGTGCATGCTGCATGTCATGGGGCCCCACATGCATGCCGCATGTCATGGGGGCTCCACATGCATGCCGCATGTCATGGGGGCCCCAAATGCATGCCACATATCATGGGGGCCCCACGTTCATGCCGCATATATTGGGGGCCCCAAATGTATGCCGCATGTCATGAGGGCCCCGCATGCATGCCGTATGTCATGGGGGCCCCGCAGGAATTCCGCATGTCATTGGGGCCCAAAATGCATGCCGCATTTAATGGGGGCCACACGTGCATGCCACATGTAAGGGGGGATCCAAACGCATGCTGCATGTTATGGGGGTCCCACATGCATGCCTCATGTCATGGGGGCCCCAAATGCATGCCGCATGTCTTGGCGGCCCCAAATGCATGACTCATGTCATGGGTGCCCCACGTGCATGCTGCATGTCATGGGGGATCCAAACTCATGCCGCATGTCATGGGGGCCCCAAATGCATGCCGCATGTCATGGCGGCCCCAAATGCATGACTCATGTCATGGGGGCCCCATGTGCATGCTGCATGTAATGGGGGGCCCAAATGCATGCCGCATGTCTCAGGTACCCCAAATGCATGCAGCATGTTATGCAGGCCCCAAATGCATGCCGCATGTAATGGGGGCCCAAATGCATGCCGCATGTCATGGGGGCCCCACACGCATGCCGCATGTTATGGGGGCCCTAAATGCATGCCGCATGTCATGGGGGCCCCAAATGCATGCAGCATGACTTGGGGCCCACAAATGCATGCCGAATGTCATAGGGGCCCCACATGCATGGCTCATTTCATAGGGGCCCCACATGCATGCCTCATGTCATGGTGGCCCCAAAGGCGTGCCGCATATCATGGGGGCCACAAATGCATGCAGCATGTCATGGGGGTCCCACATGCATGCTGCATGTCATGGGGGGCCCCACTTGCATGCAGCATGTAATGAGGGATCGAAATGCAAGCTGCATCTCATGGGGGTCCCACATGCATGCCGCATGTCTCGGGCATCCCAAATGCATGCAGCATTTTATGGGGGCCCCACGTGCATGCCGCATGTCTCAGGTACCCCAAATGCATGCAGCATGTTATGCAGGCCCCAAATGCATGCCGCATGTCATGGGGGCCCAAATGCATGCCGCATGTCATGAGGGCCCCACATGCATGCTGCATATCATGGGGGCCCCACGTGCATGCCGCTTGTCATGGGGCTCCATGTTCATGCCGCATGTCATGGGGGCCCCAAATGCATGCCTCAAGTCATGGGGGCCCCAAATGCATGCCGCATATCATGGGGGCCTCACGTGCATGCCGCATTTATTGGGGGCCCCAAATTCATGCCACATGTCATAGGGGCCCCTCGTGCATGGTGCATTTCAAGGGGCCCCACATGCATGCCGCATGTCATGGGGGCCCCAAATGCATGCATCAAGTCATGGGGGCCCCAAATGCATGCCGCATATCAGGGGGGGCCCCACGTGCATGCCGCATTTATTGGGGGCCCAAAATTCATGCCGCATGTCATAGGGGCCCCGCGTGCCTGGTGCATGTCATGGGTGCCCCACATGCATGCCGCATGTCTTGGGGCCCACAAATGCATGCCGCATGTCATAGGGGCCCCGCAGGCATTCCACATGTCATGGGGGCCCCAAATGCATGCCGCATGTCATGAGGGCCCCACATGCATTCCACATGTCAAGGGGGCCTCACGTGCATTCCGCATGACATGGGGGCCCCAAATGCATGTTGCCTGTCATGGGGGCCCCACGTGCATGCCGCGTGTCACAGGGGCCCCAAATGCATGACTCATGTCATGGGGGCCCCACGTGCATGCCGCATGTCATGGAGAATCCAAACTCATGCCGCATGTCATTGGGGCCCCAAGAGTATGCCGCATGTCATGGGGGCCCCATGTGCATGCCGCATGTAATGGGGGCCCCATGTGCATGCCGCATGTCATGGGGGCCCAAAATGCATGCCTCAAGTCATGGGGCCACAAAAGCATGCCGCATATCATGGGGGCCCCACGTGCATGCCGCATGTATTGGGGGCCCCAAATGCATGCCGCATGTCATAGGGGCCCCACATGCATGGCTCATTTCATGGGGGCCCCACATGCATGCCTCATGTCATGGGGGCCCCAAATGCGTGCCGCATATCATGGGGGCCACAAATGCATGCCTCAAGTCTTGGGGGCCCCAAATGCATGCAGCATGTCATAGGGGCCTCACATGCATGGTGCATGTCATGGGGGCCCCACATGCTTGCCTCAAGTCATGGGGGCCCCAAATGCATGCCGCATGTCATGGGGGCCATAAATGCATGCCGCATGTCATGGGTGCCCAACGTACATGCTGCATGTCATTGGGGCCCCACGTGCTTGTTGCATGTCATGGGGGCCCCACGTGCATGCCTCATGTCACGGTGCCACAAATGTATGCGGCATGTCATGGGGGCCCCACTTGCATGCAGCATGTAATGGGGGATCCAAATGCATAACGCATGTCATAGGGGCCCCACGTGCATAACACATGTCATGGGGGCCCCACATGCATGCCGCATGTCATGGGGACCCAAATGCATGCCACATGTCATGGGGGCCCAACGTGCATGCCGCATGTATTGGGGCCCCAAATTCATGCCGCATGTCATGGGGGCCCCACGGGCATTCCGCATGTCATGGGGGCCCCAAATGCATGCCGCATGTCATGGGGCCCCACGTGCATGCCGCATGTAATGGGGGCCCCAAATGCATGCCGCATGTCATAGTGGCCCCAAATGCATGCTGCATGTCACGAGGGCCCCACTTGCATGCCGCATGTCATGGGGCCCCCAAATGCATGCCGCATGTCATGGGGGCCCAACAGGCATGCCGCATGTCATTGGGGCCCCAAATGCATGCCGCATGTCTCAGGTACCCCAAATGCATGCAGCATGTTATGCAGGCGCCAAATGCATGCCACATGTCATGGGGGCCCAAATGCATGCCGCATGTCATGGGGGCCCCAAGCGTATGCCGCGTGTCACGGGTGCCCCATGTGCATGCCGCATGTAATGGGGGCCCCAAATGCATGCGGCATGTCATAGGGGCCCCACATGCATCCCGCATCTCTCAGGTACCCCAAATGCATGCAGCATGTTATGCAGGCCCCAAATGCATGCCGCATGTCATGGGGGCCCAAATGCATGCCACATGTCATGGGACCCACATTCATGCCGCATGTCATGGGGGCCCCCAATGCATGCCACATGTCATGGGGACCCAAATGCATGCCACATGTCATGGGGGCCTCAAATTCATGCCGCATGTCATGAGGGCCCCGCATGCATGCCGCATGTCATGGGTGCCCTGCAGGCATTCCGCATGTCATGGGGGCCCGCAAATGCATGCCACATGTCATGGAGGCCCCACATGCATGCCGCATGTCATTGGGGCCCAAATGCATGCCACATGTCATGGGGGCCCAACGTGCATGCCGCATGTATTGGGGCCCCAAATTCATGCCGCATGTCATGGGGGCCCCACAGGCATTCCGCATGTCATGTGGGCCCCAAATGCATGCCGCATGTCATGGGGGCCCCACGTGCATGCCGCATGTAATGGGGGCCCAAAATGCATGCCGCATGTCATAGTGGCCCCAAATGCATGCTGCATGTCATGAGGGCCCCACGTGCATGCCGCATGTCAAGGGGCCCCCAAATGCATGCCGCATGTCATGGGGGCCCCACGTGCATCCGTCATGTAATGGGGGATTCAAATGCATGCTGCTTGTCATGGGGGCCCCACATGCATACCGCATGTCACGGGGGCCCCAAATGTATGCTGCATGTTATGGGGGCCCCACAAGCATGCCGCATGTTATAGAGGCCCCACATGCATGCAGCATGTCTTGGGGCCATCAAATGCATGCCGCATGTCATGGGGGCCCCACATGCATGCTTCATGTCATTGGGGGCCCACGTGCATGCCGCATGTCATAGGGGCACCACGTACATGGCGCATGTCATGGGTGCCCCACATGCATGCCGCATGTCATCGGGGCCCCAATTGCATGCCGCATGTCATAGGGGCCCCATATGCATGGCGCATGTCATGGGGGCCCTAAATGCATGCCGCATTTAATGGGGGCCCCACGTGCATGCCGCATGTCTTGGGGGCCCCATGTGCATGCCGCATGTCAAGGGGGCCCAAAATGCATGCCTCAATCATGGGGGCCCCAAATGCATGTCGCATATCATGGGGGCCCCACGTGCATGCCGCATGTCATGGGGGCCCCAAATGCATGCCGCATGTCATGGGCCCCCAAATGCATGCAGCATGTCTTGGGGCCCACAAATGCATGCCGCATGTCATAGGGGCCCCACATGCATGGCTTATTTCATGGGGGCCCCACATGCATGCCGCATGTCATGGGGGCCCCAAATGAGTGCCGCATATCATGGGGGCCACAAATGCATGCAGCATGTCATGGGGGCCCCACGTGCATGCCACATGTCTTGGGGCCCACAAATGCATGCCGCATGTCATAGGGGCACCACATGCATGGCACATTTCTTGGGGGCCCTACATGCATGCCGCATGTCATGGGGGCCCCAAATGCATGCCTCAAGTCATGGGGGCCCCAAATACATGCCGCATGACATGGGGGCCATAAATGCATGCCGCATGTCATGGGTGCCCAACGTACATGCCGCATGTCAAGGGGGTCCCACATGCATGCCGCATGTCATGGGGCCCCACGTGCATGCCGCATGTAATGGGGTCCCCAAATGCATGCCGCATGTCATAGTGGCCCCAAATGCATGCTGCATGTCATGAGGGCCCCACGTTCATGCCGCATGTCATGGGGCCCCCAAATGCATGCCGCATGTCATGGGGGCCCAACAGGCATGCCGCATGTCATTGGGGCCCCAAATGCATGCCGCATGTCTCAGGTACCCCAAATGCATGCAGCATGTTATGCAGGCCCCAAATGCATGCCACATGTCATGGGGGCCCAAATGCATGCCGCATGTCATTGGGGCCCCAAGCGTATGCCGCTTGTCACGGGTGCCCCATGTGCATGCCGCATGTAATGGGGGCCCCAAATGCATGCGGCATGTCATAGGGGCCCCACATGCATGCCGCATCTCTCAGGTACCCCAAATGCATGCAGCATGTTATGCAGGCCCCAAATGCATGCCGCATGTCATGGGGGCCCAAATGCATGCCGCATGTCATGGGACCCACATTCATGCCGCATGTCATGGGGGCCCCCAATGCATGCCACATGTCATGGGGACCCAAATGCATGCCACATGTCATGGGGGCCTCAAATTCATGCCGCATGTCATGAGGGCCCCGCATGCATGCCGCATGTCATGGGTGCCCCGCAGGCATTCCGCATGTCATGGGGGCCCGCAAATGCATGCCACATGTCATGGGGGCCCCACATGCATGCCGCATGTCACGGGGGCCCAAATGCATGCCACATGTCATGGGGGCCCAACGTGCATGCCGCATGTATTGGGGCCCAAATTCATGCCGCTTGTTATGGGGGCCCCACAGGCATTCCGCATGTCATGTGGGCCCCAAATGCATGCCGCATGTCATGGGGGCCCCACGTGCATGCCGCATGTAATGGGGGCCTCAAATGCATGCCGCATGTCATAGTGGCCCCAAATGCATGCTGCATGTCATGAGGGCCCCACGTGCATGCCGCATGTCATGGGGCCCCCAAATGCATGTCATGGGGGCCCAACAGGCATGCCGCATGTCATTGGGGCCCCAAATGCATGCCGCATGTCTCAGGTACCCCAAATGCATGCAGCATGTTATGCAGGCCTGAAATGCATGCCACATGTCATGGGGCCCCAAATGCATGCCGCATGTCATGGGGGCTCCACGTGCATGCCGCATGTAATGGGGCCCCCAAATTCATGCGGCATGTCAAAGGGGCCCCGCGTGCATGGTGCAAGTCATGGGTGCCCCAAATGCATGCCGCATGTCAACGGGGCCCCACGTGCATGCCGCATGTCACAGGGGCCCCAAATGCATGACTCATGTCATGGGGGCCCCACCTGCATGCCGCATGTCATGGGGGACCCAAACGCATGCCGCATGTCATTGGGGCCCCAAGCGTATGCCGCGTGTCACGGGTGCCCCATGTGCATGCTGCATGTAATGGGGGCCCCAAATGCATGCGGCATGTCATAGGGGCCCCACATGCATGCCGCATCTCTCAGGTACCCCAAATGCATGCAGCATGTTATGCAGGCCCCAAATGCATGCCGCATGTCATGGGGGCCCAAATGCATGCCGCATGTCATGGGACCCACATTCATGCCGCATGTCATGGGGGCCCCCAATGCATGCCACATGTCAAGGGGACCCAAATGCATGCCACATGTCATGGGGGCCTCAAATTCATGCCGCATGTCATGAGGGCCCCGCATGCATGCCGCATGTCATGGGGGCCCCGCAGGCATTCCGCATGTCATGGGGGCCCCAAATGCATGCCGCATGTCATTGGGGCCCCACATGCATGCCGCATGTCTTGGGGCCCACAAATGCATGCCGCATGTCATAGGGGCCCCACGTGCATGCCACATGTCATTGGGGCCCCACATGCATGCCGCATGTCTTGGGGCCCACAAATGCATGCCGCATGTCATAGGGGCCCCACGTGCATGCCACATGTCTTGGGGCCTACAAATGCATGCCGCATGTCATAGGTGCCAAACATGCATGGCACATTTCATGGGGGCCCTACATGCATGCCGCATGTCATGGGGGCCCCACGTGCATGCTTCATGTCATTGGGGCCCCACGTGCATGCCGCATGTCATAGGGGCACCACGTACAATGCGCATGTCATGGGTGCCCCACATGCATGCCGCATGTCATCGGGGCCCCAATTGCATGCCGCATGTCATAGGGGCCCCACATGCATGGCGCATGTCATGGTGCCCCACATGCATGCAGCATGTCATGGGGGCCCCAAATGCATGCCGCATGTCATGGGGGCCCTAAATGCATGTTGCATATCATGGGGGCCCCACGTGCATGCCGCATGTCATGGGGCCCCCCAAATGCATGCGGCATGTCTTGGGGCCCACAAATGCATGCCGCATGTCATAGGGGCCCCACATGCATGGCTTATTTCATGGGGGCTCCACATGCATGCCGCATGTCATGGGGGCCCCAAATGCCTGCCGCATATCATGGGGGCCACAAATGCATGCAGCATGTCATGGGGGCCCCACGTGCATGCCACATGTCTTGGGGCCCACAAATGCATGCCGCATGTCATAGGGGCACCACATGCATGGCACATTTCTTGGGGGCCCTACATGCATGCCGCATGTCATGGGGGCCCCAAATGCATGCCTCAAGTCATGGGGGCCCCGAATGCATGCAGCATGTCATAGGGGCCCCAAATGCATGCAGCATGTCATAGGGACCCCACATGCATGGTGCATGTCATGGGGGCCCCACTTGCATGCCTCAAGTCATGGGGGCCCCAAATGCATGCCGCATGTCATGGGGGCCATAAATACATGCCGCATGTCATGGGTGCCCAACGTACATACTGCATGTCATTGGGGCCCCACCTGCTTGCCGCATGTCATGGGTGCCCCACGTGCATGCCTCATGTCATGGGGGCCACAAATGTATTCGGCATGTCATGGGGGCCCCACGTGCATGCCGCATGTCATGGGGGTCCCACATGCATGCCGCATGTCATGGGGGCCCCACATGCATGGCGCATGTCATGGGGGGCCCACATGCGTGCCGCATGTCATGTGGGCCCCACTTGCATGCAGCATGTAATGGGGGATCCAAATGCATGACGCATGTCATGGGGGTCCCACATGCATGCCGCATGTCATGAGGGTCCAAATGCATGCGGCATGTCATAGGGGCCCCACGTGCATAACACATGTCATGGGGCCCGCATATGCATGCCGCATGTCATGTGGGCCCCACATGCATGCCACATGTCATGGGGGCCCCACATGTATGCCGCATGTCATGAGGGTTATAAATGCATGCCGCATGTCATGGGTGCCCAACGTGCATGTCGCATGTATTGGGGGCCCCAGCTGCATGCCGCATATCATGGGGCCCCACATGCATGCCACATGTCATGGGGGCCCCACATGCATGCCGCATTTCATGGGGGGCCCAAATGCATGCCTGATGTCATGGCTGCCCCAAATGCATGACTCATGTCATGGGGGTCCCACGTGCATGCCACATGTTATGGGGGATCCAAATTCATGTCGCATGTCATTGGGGCCCCAAGCATATGCCGCATGTCATGAGGGCCCCATGTGCATGCCACATGTAATGGGGGCCCCAAATGCATGCGGCATGTCATAGGGGCCCCACGTGCATGCCGCATGTCTCGGGCACCCCAAATGCATGCAGCATGTTATCGGGGCCCCACGTGCATGCCGCATGTCTCGGGCACCCCAAACGCATGGCGCAGGTCATGGGGGCCCCACAGGCATTCCGCATGTCATGGGGGCCCCAAATGCATGCCTCAGGTCATGGGGGCCCCAAATGCATGCCGCATATCATGGGGGCCTCACGTGCATGCCTCATTTATTGGGGGCCCCAAATTCATGCCACATGTCATAGGGGCCCCAGGTGCATGGTGCATTTCAAGGGGCCCCACATGCATGCCGCATGTCATTGGGGGCCCCAAATGCATGCATCAAGTCATGGGGGCCCCAAATGCATGCCGCATATCAGGGGGGCCCCACGTGCATGCCGCATTTATTGGGGGCCCAAAATTCATGCCGCATGTCATAGGGGCCCCGCATGCCTGGTGCATGTCATGGGTGCCCCACATGCATGCCGCATGTCTTGGGGCCCACAAATGCATGCCGCATGTCATAGGGGCCCCGCAGGCATTCCACATGTCATGGGGGCCCCAAATGCATGCCGCATGTCATGAGCGCCCCACATGCATTCCACATGTCAAGGGGGCCTCACGTGCATTCCGCCTGACATGGGGGCCCCAAATGCATGTTGCATGTCATGGGGGCCCCACGTGCATGCCGCGTGTCACAGGGGCCCCAAATGCATGACTCATGTCATGGGGGCCCCACGTGCATGCCGCATGTCATGGAGAATCCAAACTCATGCCGCATGTCATTGGGGCCCCAAGAGTATGCCGCATGTCATGGGGGCCCCATGTGCATGCCGCATGTAATGGGGGCCCCATGTGCATGCCGCATGTCATGGGGGCCCAAAATGCGTGCCTCAAGTCATGGGGCCCCAAAAGCATGCCGCATATCATGGGGGCCCCACGTGCATGCCGCATGAATTGGGGGCCCCAAATGCATGCTGCATGTCATAGGGGCCCCACATGCATGGCTCATTTCATGGGGGCCCCACATGCATGCCTCATGTCATGGGGGCCCCAAATGCGTGCCGCATGTCATGGGGGCCACAAATGCATGCAGCATGTCATGGGGGCCCCACGTGCATGCCACATGTCTTGGGGCCCACAAATGCATGCCACATGTCATAGGGGTCCCACATGCATACAACATTTCATGGGGGCCCTACATGCATGCCGCATGTCATGGGGGCCCCAAATGCATGCCTCAAGTCTTGGGGGCCCCAAATGCATGCAGCATGTCATAGGGGCCCCACATGCATGGTGCATGTCATGGGGGCCCCACATGCTTGCCTCAAGTCATGGGGGCCCCAAATGCATGCCGCATGTCATGGGGGCCATAAATGCATGCCGCATGTCATGGGTGCCCAACGTACATGCTGCATGTCATTGGGGCCCCACGTGCTTGTTGCATGTCATGGGGGCCCCACGTGCATGCCTCATGTCACGGTGCCACAAATGTATGCGGCATGTCATGGGGGCCCCACTTGCATGCAGCATGTAATGGGGGATCCAAATGCATAACGCATGTCATAGGGGCCCCACGTGCATAACACATGTCATGGGGCCCGCAAATGCATGCCACATGTCATGGGGGCCCCACATGCATGCCGCATGTCATGGGGACCCAAATGCATGCCACATGTCATGGGGGCCCAACGTGCATGCCGCATGTATTGGGGCCCCAAATTCATGCCGCATGTCATGGGGGCCCCACAGGCATTCCGCATGTCATGGGGGCCCCAAATGCATGCCGCATGTCATGGGGGCCCAACAGGCATGCCGCATGTCATTGGGGCCCCAAATGCATGCCGCATGTCTCAGGTACCCCAAATGCATGCAGCATGTTATGCAGGCCCCAAATGCATGCCACATGTCATGGGGGCCCAAATGCATGCCGTATGTCATTGGGGCCCCAAGCGTATGCCGCGTGTCACGGGTGCCCCATGTGCATGCCGCATGTAATGGGGGCCCCAAATGCATGCGGCATGTCATAGGGGCCCCACATGCATGCCGCATCTCTCAGGTACCCCAAATGCATGCAGCATATTATGCAGGCCCCAAATGCATGCCGCATGTCATGGGGGCCCAAATGCATGCCGCATGTCATGGGACCCACATTCATGCCGCATGTCATGGGGGCCCCCAATGCATGCCACATGTCATGGGGACCTCAAATGCATGCAGCATGTTATGCAGGCCCCAAATGCATGCCGCATGTCATGGGGGCCCAAATTCATGCCGCATGTCATGGGACCCACATTCATGCCACATGTCATGGGGGCCCCCAATGCATGCCACATGTCATGGGGACCCAAATGCATGCCACATGTCATGGGTGCCTCAAATTCATGCCGCATGTCATGAGGGCCCTGCATGCATGCCGCATGTCATGGGGGCCCCGCAGGCATTCCGCATTTCATGGGGGCCCCAAATGCATGCCGCATGTCATGGGGGCCCCACGTGCATCCGTCATGTAATGGGGGATTCAAATGCATGCTGCTTGTCATGGGGGCCCCACATGCATGCCGCATGTCACGGGGGCCCCAAATGTATGCTGCATGTCATGGGGGCCCCACAAGCATGCCGCATGTTATAGAGGCCCCACATGCATGCAGCATGTCTTGGGGCCATCAAATGCATGCCGCATGTCATAGGGGCTCCACGTGCATGCCACATGTCTTGGGGCCTACAAATGCATGCCGCATGTCATAGGTGCCAAACATGCATGGCACATTTCATGGGGGCCCTACATGCATGCCGCATGTCATGGGGGCCCCACATGCATGCTTCATGTCATTGGGGGCCCACGTGCATGCCGCATGTCATAGGGGCACCACGTACATGGCGCATGTCATGGGTGCCCCACATGCATGCCGCATGTCATGGGGGCCACAAATGCATGCCGCATGTCATGGGGGCCCTAAATGCATGCCGCATTTAATGGGGGCCCCACGTGCATGCCGCATGTCTTGGGGGCCCCATGTGCATGCCGCATGTCAAGGGGGCCCAAAATGCATGCCTCAATCATGGGGGCCCCAAATGCATGTCGCATATCATGGGGGACCCACGTGCATGCCGCATGTCATGGGGCCCCCCAAATGCATGCAGCATGTCTTGGGGCCCACAAATGCATGCCGCATGTCATAGGGGCCCCACATGCATGGCTTATTTCATGGGGGCCCCACATGCATGCCGCATGTCATGGGGGCCCCAAATACGTGCCGCATATCATTGGGGTCACAAATGCATGCAGCATGTCATGGGGGCCCCACGTGCATGCCACATGTCTTGGGGCCCACAAATGCATGCCGCATGTCATAGGGGCACCACATGCATGGCACATTTCTTGGGGGCCCTACATGCATGCCGCATGTCATGGGGGCCCCAAATGCATGCCTCAAGTCATGGGGGCCCCAAATGCATGCAGCATGTCATAGGGGCCCCAAATGCATGCAGCATGTCATAGGGGCCCCACATGCATGGTGCATGTCATGGGGGCCCCACATGCATGCCTCAAGTCATGGGGGCCCCAAATACATGCCGCATGACATGGGGGCCATAAATGCATGCCGCATGTCATGGGTGCCCAACGTACATGCTGCATGTCATTGGGGCCCCACGTGCTTGCCGCATGTCATGGGGGCCCCACGTGCATGCCTCATGTCACGGGGGCCACAAATGTATGCGGCATGTCATGGGGGCCCCACATGCATGCCGCATGTCATGGGGCCCCACGTGCATGCCGCATGTCAAGGGGGTCCCACATGCATGCCGCATGTCATAGGGGCCCCACATGCATGGCGCATGTCATGGGGGCCCCACTTGCATGCAGCATGTAATGGGGGATCCAATTGCATGCCGCATGTCATGGGGGCCCAAATGCATGCCGCATGTCATGGGGGCCATAAATGCATGGCGCATGTCATGGGGGCCCCACGTGCATGCGACATGTATTGGGGGACCCAAATTCATGACGCATGTCATGAGGGCCCCGCATGCATGCCGCATGTCATGGGGGCCCCAAATGCATGCCACATGTCATGGGGGCCCCAAATGCATGCCGCATGTCATGGGGGATTCAAATGCATGCCGCATGTCATGGGGGTCCCACATGCATGGCGCATGTCATGGGGGCCCCAAATGCATGCCGCATGTCTTGGGGGCTCCACGTGCATGCCGCATGTAATGGGGCCCCAAATGCATGCCGCATGTCTCAGGTACCCCAAATGCATGCAGCATGTTATTCAGGCCCCAAATGGATGCCTCATATCATGGGGGCCCCACGTGCATGCCACATGTATTGGGGGCCCCAAATTCATGCCGCATGTCATGAGGGCCCCACATGCATGTTGCATGTCATGGGGGCCCCGCAGGCATTGCGCATGTCATGGGTGCCCCAAATGCATGCCGCATGTCATGGGGGCCCCACGTGCATGCCGCATTTCATGGGAAACCCAAACGCATGCCGCATGTCATGGGGGTCCCACATGCATGACGCATGTCATGGGGGACCCACGTGCATGCCACATGTAATGGGGGATTCAAATGCATGCCGCATGTCATGGGGGTCACACATGCATGCCGCATGTCATGGGGGCACCACATGCATGCCGCATGTCATGGGGCACCCAAATGCATGCCGCATGTCATGGGGTCCCCACTTGCATGCCGCATGTCATGGGGGCCCCACATGCATTCCGCATGTCAAGGTGGCCTCACGTGCATTCCGCATGTCATGGGGGCCATAAATGCATGGCGCATGTCATGGGGGCCCCACGTGCATGCCACATGTATTGGGGACCCAAATTCATGCCGCATGTCATGAGGGCCCCGCATGCATGCCGCATGTTATGGGGGCCCCAAATGCATGCCGCATGTCATGGGGGCCCCACGTGCATGCCGCATGTAATGGGGGATTCAAATGCATGCCGCATGTCATGGGGGTCCCACATGCATGCCGCATGTCATGGGGGCTCCACGTGCATGCCGCATGTAATGGGGCACCCAAATTCATGCCGCATGTCAAAGGGGCCCCACGTGCATGGTGCAAGTCATGGGTGCCCCACATGCATGCCGCATGTCATGGGGGCCCCAAATGCATGCGGCATGTCATAGGGGCCCCACGTGCATGCCACATGTCTCTGGCACACCAAATGCATGCAGCATGTCATGGGGCCCCATGTGCATGCCGCATGTCTCAGGTACCCCAAATGCATGCAGCATGTTATGCAGGCCCCAAATGGATGCCGCATGTCATGGGGGTCCCGCAGGTATTCCGCATGTCACAGGGGCCCCAAATGCATGCAGAATGTCATAGGGGTACCACATGCATGCAGCATGTCATAGGGGCCCCACATGCATGGCGCATGTCATGGGGGCCCCAAATGCATGCCGCATGTCTTGGGGGCTCCACGTGCATGCCGCATGTAATGGGGCCCTAAATGCATGTCTCATATCATGGGGGCCCCACGTGCATGCCACATGTATTGGGGGCCCCAAATTCATGCCGCATGTCATGAGGGCCCCACATGCATGTTGCATGTCATGGGTGCCCCAAATGCATGCCGCATGTCATGGGGGTCCCACGTGCATGCCGCATTTCATGGGAAACCCAAACGCATGCCGCATGTCATTGGGGCCCCAAGAGTATGCCGCATGTCATGGGGGCCCCATGTGCATGCCGCATGTAATGGGGGCCCCAAATGCATGCGGCATGTCATAGGGGCCCCACGTGCATGCCACATGTCTCTGGCACACCAAATGCATGCAGCATGTCATGGGGCCCCACGTGCTTGCCGCATGTCTCAGGTACCCCAAATGCATGCAGCATGTTATGCAGGCCCCAAATGGATGCCGCATGTCATGGGGGTCCCGCAGGTATTCCGCATGTCAAAGGGGCCCCAAATGCATGCAGAATGTCATAGGGGCCACATGCATGCTGCATGTCATAGGGGCCCCACAAGCATGGCGCATGTCATGGGGCCCCAAATGCATGCCGCATGTCTTGGGGGCTCCACGTGCATGCCGCATGTAATGGGGCCCCAAATGCATGCCTCATATCATGGGGGCCCCACGTGCATGCCACATGTATTGGGGGACCGAAATTCATGCCGCATGTCATGAGGGCCCCACATGCATGTTGCATGTCATGGGGGCCCCGCAGGCATTCTGCATGTCATGGGTGCCCCAAATGCATGCCGCATGTCATGGGGGCCCCACGTGCATGCCGCATGTAATGGGGGATTCAAATGCATGCCGCATGTCATGGGGGTCCCACATGCATGCCGCATGTCATGGGGGCCCCACATGCATTCCGCATGTCAAGGTGACCTCACGTGCATTCCGCATGACATGCGGGCCCCACATGCATGCCGCATGTCATGGTTCACCCAAAAGCATGCCGCATGTCATGGGGTCCCCACATGCATGCCGCATGTCATGGGGGCCCCACATGCATTCCGCATGTCAAGGTGGCCTCACGTGCATTCCGCATGACATGGGGGCCCCACATGCATGCCGCATGTCATGGGGCACCCAAATGCATGCCGCATGTCATGGGGTCCCCACATGCATGCCACATGTCATGGGGTCCCCACATGCATGCCGCATGTCATGGGGGCCCAAAATGCATGCCGCTTGTCATGGGGACTCCACGTGCATGCCGCATGTAATGGGGCCCCCAAATGCATGCCACATGTCATAGGGGCCCCACGTGCATGCCGCATGTCATAGGAGCCCACATGCATGGCGCATTTCATGAGTCCCCACATACATGCCGCATGTCATGGGGGCCCCAAATGCATGCCTCAAGTCATAGGGGCCCCAAATGCATGCCGCATATCATGGGGGCCTCACGTGCATGCCGCATTTCTTGGGGGCCCCGCATGCATGCCGCATGTCATGGGGGCCCCGCATGCATTCCACATGTCATGGGGGCCCCGCAGGCATTCCACATGTCATGAGGGCCCCACATGCATTTCACATGTCAAGGGGGCCTCACGTGCATTCCGCATGACATGGGGGCCCCAAATGCATGTTGCATGTCATGGGGGCCCCACGTGCATGCCGCATGTCATGGGGGCCCCAAATGCAGGCCGCATGTCATGGGGCTCCACATGCATGTCGCATGTCATGGGGGACCCAAACGCATGCCGCATGTCATTGGGGCCCCAAGCGTATGCCGCATGTCATGGGGGCCTCACGTGCATTCCACATGTCATGGGGGCCCCACGTGCATGCCGCATGTCATGGGGGCTCCACATGCATGCCGCATGTCATGGGGGCCCCAAATGCATGCCACATATCATGGGGGCCCCACGTTCATGCCGCATATATTGGGGGCCCCAAATGTATGCCGCATGTCATGAGGGCCCCGCATGCATGCCGTATGTCATGGGGGCCCCGCAGGAATTCCGCATGTCATTGGGGCCCAAAATGCATGCCGCATTTAATGGGGGCCACACGTGCATGCCACATGTAAGGGGGGATCCAAACGCATGCTGCATGTTATGGGGGTCCCACATGCATGCCTCATGTCATGGGGGCCCCAAATGCATGCCGCATGTCTTGGCGGCCCCAAATGCATGACTCATGTCATGGGGGCCCCACGTGCATGCCGCATGTCATGGGGGATCCAAACTCATGCCGCATGTCATGGGGGCCCCAAATGCATGCCGCATGTCATGGGGGCCCCATGTGCATGCTGCATGTAATGGGGGGCCCAAATGCATGCCGCATGTCTCAGGTACACCAAATGCATGCAGCATGTTATGCAGGCCCCAAATGCATGCCGCATGTAATGGGGGCCCAAATGCATGCCGCATGTCATGGGGGCCCCACACGCATGCCGCATGTTATGGGGGCCCTAAATGCATGCCGCATGTCATGGGGGCCCCAAATGCATGCAGCATGACTTGGGGCCCACAAATGCATGCCGAATGTCATAGGGGCCCCACATGCATGGCTCATTTCATAGGGGCCCGACATGCATGCCTCATGTCATGGTGGCCCCAAAGGCGTGCCGCATATCATGGGGGCCACAAATGCATGCAGCATGTCATGGGGGTCCCACATGCATGCTGCATGTCATGGGGGGCCCCACTTGCATGCAGCATGTAATGAGGGATCGAAATGCAAGCTGCATCTCATGGGGGTCCCACATGCATGCCGCATGTCATGGGGGCCCCAAATGGGGGCCCCAGGTGCATGCCGCATGTCTCGGGCATCCCAAATGCATGCAGCATTTTATGGGGGCCCCACGTGCATGCCGCATGTCTCAGGTACCCCAAATGCATGCAGCATGTTATGCAGGCCCCAAATGCATGCCGCATGTCATGGGGGCCCAAATGCATGCGGCATGTCATGAGGGCCCCACATGCATGCTGCATATCATGGGGGCCCCACGTGCATGCCGCTTGTCATGGGGCTCCATGTTCATGCCGCATGTCATGGGGGCCCCAAATGCATGCCTCAAGTCATGGGGGCCCCAAATGCATGCCGCATATCATGGGGGCCTCACGTGCATGCCGCATTTATTGGGGGCCCCAAATTCATGCCACATGTCATAGGGGCCCCTCGTGCATGGTGCATTTCAAGGGGCCCCACATGCATGCCGCATGTCATGGGGGCCCCAAATGCATGCATCAAGTCATGGGGGCCCCAAATGCATGCCGCATATCAGGGGGGGCCCCACGTGCATGCCACATTTATTGGGGGCCCAAAATTCATGCCGCATGTCATAGGGGCCCCGCGTGCCTGGTGCATGTCATGGGTGCCCCACATGCATGCCGCATGTCTTGGGGCCCACAAATGCATGCCGCATGTCATAGGGGCCCCGCAGGCATTCCACATGTCATGGGGGCCCCAAATGCATGCCGCATGTCATGAGGGCCCCACATGCATTCCACATGTCAAGGGGGCCTCACGTGCATTCCGCATGACATGGGGGCCCCAAATGCATGTTGCCTGTCATGGGGGCCCCACGTGCATGCCGCGTGTCACAGGGGCCCCAAATGCATGACTCATGTCATGGGGGCCCCACGTGCATGCCGCATGTCATGGAGAATCCAAACTCATGCCGCATGTCATTGGGGCCCCAAGAGTATGCCGCATGTCATGGGGGCCCCATGTGCATGCCGCATGTAATGGGGGCCCCATGTGCATGCCGCATGTCATGGGGGCCCAAAATGCATGCCTCAAGTCATGGGGCCACAAAAGCATGCCGCATATCATGGGGGCCCCACGTGCATGACGCATGTATTGGGGGCCCCAAATGCATACCGCATGTCATAGGGGCCCCACATGCATGGCTCATTTCATGGGGGCCCCACATGCGTGCCGCATATCATGGGGGCCACAAATGCATGCCTCAAGTCTTGGGGGCCCCAAATGCATGCAGCATGTCATAGGGGCCCCACATGCATGGTGCATGTCATGGGGGCCCCACATGCTTGCCTCAAGTCATGGGGGCCCCAAATGCATGCCGCATGTCATGGGGGCCATAAATGCATGCCGCATGTCATGGGTGCCCAACGTACATGCTGCATGTCATTGGGGCCCCACGTGCTTGTTGCATGTCATGGGGGCCCCACGTGCATGCCTCATGTCACGGTGCCACAAATGTATGCGGCATGTCATGGGGGCCCCACTTGCATGCAGCATGTAATGGGGGATCCAAATGCATAACGCCTGTCATAGGGGCCCCACGTGCATAACACATGTCATGGGGGCCCCACATGCATGCCGCATGTCATGGGGACCCAAATGCATGCCACATGTCATGGGGGCCCAACGTGCATGCCGCATGTATTGGGGCCCCAAATTCATGCCGCATGTCATGGGGGCCCCACAGGCATTCCGCATGTCATGGGGGCCCCAAATGCATGCCGCATGTCATGGGGCCCCACGTGCATGCCGCATGTAATGGGGGCCCCAAATGCATGCCGCATGTCATAGTGGCCCCAAATGCATGCTGCATGTCACGAGGGCCCCACTTGCATGCCGCATGTCATGGGGCCCCCAAATGCATGCCGCATGTCATGGGGGCCCAACAGGCATGCCGCATGTCATTGGGGCCCCAAATGCATGCCGCATGTCTCAGGTACCCAAATGCATGCAGCATGTTATGCAGGCCCCAAATGCATGCCACATGTCATGGGGGCCCAAATGCATGCCGCATGTAATGGGGGCCCCAAATGCATGCGGCATGTCATAGGGGCCCCACATGCATCCCGCATCTCTCAGGTACCCCAAATGCATGCAGCATGTTATGCAGGCCCCAAATGCATGCCGCATGTCATGGGGGCCCAAATGCATGCCGCATGTCATGGGACCCACATTCATGCCGCATGTCATGGGGGCCCCCAATGCATGCCACATGTCATGGGGACCCAAATGCATGCCACATGTCATGGGGGCCTCAAATTCATGCCGCATGTCATGAGGGCCCCGCATGCATGCCGCATGTCATGGGTGCCCTGCAGGCATTCCGCATGTCATGGGGGCCCGCAAATGCATGCCACATGTCATGGGGGCCCCACATGCATGCCGCATGTCATGGGGGCCCAAATGCATGCCACATGTCATGGGGGCCCAACGTGCATGCCGCATGTATTGGGGCCCCAAATTCATGCCGCATGTCATGGGGGCCCCACAGGCATTCCGCATGTCATGTGGGCCCCAAATGCATGCCGCATGTCATGGGGGCCCCACGTGCATGCCGCATGTAATGGGGGCCCAAAATGCATGCCGCATGTCATAGTGGCCCCAAATGCATGCTGCATGTCATGAGGGCCCCACGTGCATGCCGCATGTCAAGGGGCCCCCAAATGCATGCCGCATGTCATGGGGGCCCAACAGGCATGCCGCATGTCATTGGGGCCCCAAATGCATGCCGCATGTCTCAGGTACCCCAAATGCATGCAGCATGTTATGCAGGCCTGAAATGCATGCCACATGTCATGGGGCCCCAAATGCATGCCGCATGTCATGGGGGCTCCACGTGCATGCCGCATGTAATGGGGCCCCCAAATTCATGCGGCATGTCAAAGGGGCCCCGCATGCATGGTGCAAGTCATGGGTGCCCCAAATGCATGCCGCATGTCAACGGGGCCCCACGTGCATGCCGCATGTCACGGGGGCCCCAAATGCATGACTCATGTCATGGGGGCCCCACCAGCATGCCGCATGTCATGGGGGACCCAAACGCACGCCGCATGTCATTAGGGCCCCAAGCGTATGCCGCGTGTCACGGGTGCCCCATGTGCATGCCGCATGTAATGGGGGCCCCAAATGCATGCGGCATGTCATAGGGGCCCCACATGCATGCCGCATCTCTCAGGTACCCCAAATTCATGCAGCATGTTATGCAGGCCCCAAATGCATGCCGCATGTCATGGGGGCCCCAAATGCATGCGGCATGTCATAGGGGCCCCACGTGCATGCCACATGTCTCTGGCACACCAAATGCATGCAGCATGTCTTGGGGCCCCATGTGCATGCCGCATGTCTCAGGTACCCCAAATGCATGCAGCATGTTATGCAGGCCCCAAATGGATGCCGCATGTCATGGGGGTCCCGCAGGTATTCCGCATGTCACAGGGGCCCCAAATGCATGCAGAATGTCATGGGGGTACCACATGCATGCAGCATGTCATAGGGGCCCCACATGCATGGCGCATGTCATGGGGGCCCCAAATGCATGCCGCATGTCTTGGGGGCTCCACGTGCATGCCGCATGTAATGGGGCCCCAAATGCATGTCTCACATCATGGGGGCCCCACGTGCATGCCACATGTATTGGGGGCCCCAAATTCATGCCGCATGTCATGAGGGCCCCACATGCATGTTGCATGTCATGGGGGCCCCGCAGGCATTCCGCATGTCATGGGTGCCCCAAATGCATGCCGCATGTCATGGGGGTCCCACGTGCATGCCGCATTTCATGGGAAACCCAAACGCATGCCGCATGTCATTGGGGCCCCAAGAGTATGCCGCATGTCATGGGGGCCCCATGTGCATGCCGCATGTAATGGGGGCCCCAAATGCATGCGGCATGTCATAGGGGCCCCACGTGCATGCCACATGTCTCTGGCACACCAAATGCATGCAGCATGTCATGGGGCCCCACGTGCTTGCCGCATGTCTCAGGTACCCCAAATGCATGCAGCATGTTATGCAGGCCCCAAATGGATGCCGCATGTCATGGGGGTCCCGCAGGTATTCCGCATGTCAAAGGGGCCCCAAATGCATGCAGAATGTCATAGGGGCCACATGCATGCTGCATGTCATAGGGGCCCCACATGCATGGCGCATGTCATGGGGCCCCAAATGCATGCCGCATGTCTTGGGGGCTCCACGTGCATGCCGCATGTAATGGGGCCCCAAATGCATGCCTCATATCATGGGGGCCCCACGTGCATGCCACATGTATTGGGGGACCGAAATTCATGCCGCATGTCATGAGGGCCCCACATGCATGTTGCATGTCATGGGGGCCCCGCAGGCATTCTGCATGTCATGGGTGCCCCAAATGCATGCCGCATGTCATGGGGGCCCCACGTGCATGCCGCATGTAATGGGGGATTCAAATGCATGCCGCATGTCATGGGGGTCCCAC
This sequence comes from Phyllobates terribilis, assembly GCF_046119375.1. NCBI lineage: Eukaryota > Metazoa > Chordata > Amphibia > Anura > Dendrobatidae > Phyllobates > Phyllobates terribilis. The sequence goes on from NW_027362764.1 coordinate 342,076,485, forward strand.
ATGCATGCCGCATGTCATGGGGGCCCCACATGCATTCCGCATGTCAAGGTGGCCTCACGTGCATTCCGCATGACATGCGGGCCCCACATGCATGCCGCATGTCATGGTTCACCCAAATGCATGCCGCATGTCATGGGGTCCCCACATGCATGCCGCATGTCATGGGGGCCCCACATGCATTCCGCATGTCAAGGTGGCCTCACGTGTATTCCGCATGACATGGGGGCCCCACATGCATGCCGCATGTCATGGGGCACCCAAATGCATGCCGCATGTCATGGGGTCCCCACATGCATGCCACATGTCATGGGGTCCCCACATGCATGCCGCATGTCATGGGGGCCCCAAATGCATGCCGCTTGTCATGGGGACTCCACGTGCATGCCGCATGTAATGGGGCCCCCAAATGCATGCCACATGTCATAGGGGCCCCACGTGCATGCCGCATGTCATAGGAGCCCACATGCATGGCGCATTTCATGAGTCCCCACATACATGCCGCATGTCATGGGGGCCCCAAATGCATGCCTCAAGTCATAGGGGCCCCAAATGCATGCCGCATATCATGGGGGCCTCACGTGCATGCCGCATTTCTTGGGGGCCCCGCATGCATGCCGCATGTCATGGGGGCCCCGCAGGCATTCCACATGTCATGGGGGCCCCGCAGGCATTCCACATGTCATGAGGGCCCCACATGCATTTCACATGTCAAGGGGGCCTCACGTGCATTCCGCATGACATGGGGGCCCCAAATGCATGTTGCATGTCATGGGGGCCCCACGTGCATGCCGCATGTCATGGGGGCCCCAAATGCAGGCCGCATGTCATGGGGGCTCCACATGCATGTCGCATGTCATGGGGGACCCAAACGCATGCCGCATGTCATTGGGGCCCCAAGCGTATGCCGCATGTCATGGGGGCCTCACGTGCATTCCACATGTCATGGGGGCCCCACGTGCATGCTGCATGTCATGGGGCCCCACATGCATGCCGCATGTCATGGGGGCTCCACATGCATGCCGCATGTCATGGGGGCCCCAAATGCATGCCACATATCATGGGGGCCCCACGTTCATGCCGCATATATTGGGGGCCCCAAATGTATGCCGCATGTCATGAGGGCCCCGCATGCATGCCGTATGTCATGGGGGCCCCGCAGGAATTCCGCATGTCATTGGGGCCCAAAATGCATGCCGCATTTAATGGGGGCCACACGTGCATGCCACATGTAAGGGGGGATCCAAACGCATGCTGCATGTTATGGGGGTCCCACATGCATGCCTCATGTCATGGGGGCCCCAAATGCATGCCGCATGTCTTGGCGGCCCCAAATGCATGACTCATGTCATGGGTGCCCCACGTGCATGCTGCATGTCATGGGGGATCCAAACTCATGCCGCATGTCATGGGGGCCCCAAATGCATGCCGCATGTCATGGCGGCCCCAAATGCATGACTCATGTCATGGGGGCCCCATGTGCATGCTGCATGTAATGGGGGGCCCAAATGCATGCCGCATGTCTCAGGTACCCCAAATGCATGCAGCATGTTATGCAGGCCCCAAATGCATGCCGCATGTAATGGGGGCCCAAATGCATGCCGCATGTCATGGGGGCCCCACACGCATGCCGCATGTTATGGGGGCCCTAAATGCATGCCGCATGTCATGGGGGCCCCAAATGCATGCAGCATGACTTGGGGCCCACAAATGCATGCCGAATGTCATAGGGGCCCCACATGCATGGCTCATTTCATAGGGGCCCCACATGCATGCCTCATGTCATGGTGGCCCCAAAGGCGTGCCGCATATCATGGGGGCCACAAATGCATGCAGCATGTCATGGGGGTCCCACATGCATGCTGCATGTCATGGGGGGCCCCACTTGCATGCAGCATGTAATGAGGGATCGAAATGCAAGCTGCATCTCATGGGGGTCCCACATGCATGCCGCATGTCTCGGGCATCCCAAATGCATGCAGCATTTTATGGGGGCCCCACGTGCATGCCGCATGTCTCAGGTACCCCAAATGCATGCAGCATGTTATGCAGGCCCCAAATGCATGCCGCATGTCATGGGGGCCCAAATGCATGCCGCATGTCATGAGGGCCCCACATGCATGCTGCATATCATGGGGGCCCCACGTGCATGCCGCTTGTCATGGGGCTCCATGTTCATGCCGCATGTCATGGGGGCCCCAAATGCATGCCTCAAGTCATGGGGGCCCCAAATGCATGCCGCATATCATGGGGGCCTCACGTGCATGCCGCATTTATTGGGGGCCCCAAATTCATGCCACATGTCATAGGGGCCCCTCGTGCATGGTGCATTTCAAGGGGCCCCACATGCATGCCGCATGTCATGGGGGCCCCAAATGCATGCATCAAGTCATGGGGGCCCCAAATGCATGCCGCATATCAGGGGGGGCCCCACGTGCATGCCGCATTTATTGGGGGCCCAAAATTCATGCCGCATGTCATAGGGGCCCCGCGTGCCTGGTGCATGTCATGGGTGCCCCACATGCATGCCGCATGTCTTGGGGCCCACAAATGCATGCCGCATGTCATAGGGGCCCCGCAGGCATTCCACATGTCATGGGGGCCCCAAATGCATGCCGCATGTCATGAGGGCCCCACATGCATTCCACATGTCAAGGGGGCCTCACGTGCATTCCGCATGACATGGGGGCCCCAAATGCATGTTGCCTGTCATGGGGGCCCCACGTGCATGCCGCGTGTCACAGGGGCCCCAAATGCATGACTCATGTCATGGGGGCCCCACGTGCATGCCGCATGTCATGGAGAATCCAAACTCATGCCGCATGTCATTGGGGCCCCAAGAGTATGCCGCATGTCATGGGGGCCCCATGTGCATGCCGCATGTAATGGGGGCCCCATGTGCATGCCGCATGTCATGGGGGCCCAAAATGCATGCCTCAAGTCATGGGGCCACAAAAGCATGCCGCATATCATGGGGGCCCCACGTGCATGCCGCATGTATTGGGGGCCCCAAATGCATGCCGCATGTCATAGGGGCCCCACATGCATGGCTCATTTCATGGGGGCCCCACATGCATGCCTCATGTCATGGGGGCCCCAAATGCGTGCCGCATATCATGGGGGCCACAAATGCATGCCTCAAGTCTTGGGGGCCCCAAATGCATGCAGCATGTCATAGGGGCCTCACATGCATGGTGCATGTCATGGGGGCCCCACATGCTTGCCTCAAGTCATGGGGGCCCCAAATGCATGCCGCATGTCATGGGGGCCATAAATGCATGCCGCATGTCATGGGTGCCCAACGTACATGCTGCATGTCATTGGGGCCCCACGTGCTTGTTGCATGTCATGGGGGCCCCACGTGCATGCCTCATGTCACGGTGCCACAAATGTATGCAGCATGTCATGGGGGCCCCACTTGCATGCAGCATGTAATGGGGGATCCAAATGCATAACGCATGTCATAGGGGCCCCACGTGCATAACACATGTCATGGGGGCCCCACATGCATGCCGCATGTCATGGGGACCCAAATGCATGCCACATGTCATGGGGGCCCAACGTGCATGCCGCATGTATTGGGGCCCCAAATTCATGCCGCATGTCATGGGGGCCCCACGGGCATTCCGCATGTCATGGGGGCCCCAAATGCATGCCGCATGTCATGGGGCCCCACGTGCATGCCGCATGTAATGGGGGCCCCAAATGCATGCCGCATGTCATAGTGGCCCCAAATGCATGCTGCATGTCACGAGGGCCCCACTTGCATGCCGCATGTCATGGGGCCCCCAAATGCATGCCGCATGTCATGGGGGCCCAACAGGCATGCCGCATGTCATTGGGGCCCCAAATGCATGCCGCATGTCTCAGGTACCCCAAATGCATGCAGCATGTTATGCAGGCGCCAAATGCATGCCACATGTCATGGGGGCCCAAATGCATGCCGCATGTCATGGGGGCCCCAAGCGTATGCCGCGTGTCACGGGTGCCCCATGTGCATGCCGCATGTAATGGGGGCCCCAAATGCATGCGGCATGTCATAGGGGCCCCACATGCATCCCGCATCTCTCAGGTACCCCAAATGCATGCAGCATGTTATGCAGGCCCCAAATGCATGCCGCATGTCATGGGGGCCCAAATGCATGCCACATGTCATGGGACCCACATTCATGCCGCATGTCATGGGGGCCCCCAATGCATGCCACATGTCATGGGGACCCAAATGCATGCCACATGTCATGGGGGCCTCAAATTCATGCCGCATGTCATGAGGGCCCCGCATGCATGCCGCATGTCATGGGTGCCCTGCAGGCATTCCGCATGTCATGGGGGCCCGCAAATGCATGCCACATGTCATGGAGGCCCCACATGCATGCCGCATGTCATTGGGGCCCAAATGCATGCCACATGTCATGGGGGCCCAACGTGCATGCCGCATGTATTGGGGCCCCAAATTCATGCCGCATGTCATGGGGGCCCCACAGGCATTCCGCATGTCATGTGGGCCCCAAATGCATGCCGCATGTCATGGGGGCCCCACGTGCATGCCGCATGTAATGGGGGCCCAAAATGCATGCCGCATGTCATAGTGGCCCCAAATGCATGCTGCATGTCATGAGGGCCCCACGTGCATGCCGCATGTCAAGGGGCCCCCAAATGCATGCCGCATGTCATGGGGGCCCAACAGGCATGCCGCATGTCATTGGGGCCCCAAATGCATGCCGCATGTCTCAGGTACCCCAAATGCATGCGGCATGTTATGCAGGCCTGAAATGCATGCCACATGTCATGGGGCCCCAAATGCATGCCGCATGTCATGGGGGCTCCACGTGCATGCCGCATGTAATGGGGCCCCCAAATTCATGCGGCATGTCAAAGGGGCCCCGCATGCATGGTGCAAGTCATGGGTGCCCCAAATGCATGCCGCATGTCAACGGGGCCCCACGTGCATGCCGCATGTCACGGGGGACCCAAATGCATGACTCATGTCATGGGGGCCCCACCAGCATGCCGCATGTCATGGGGGACCCAAACGCACGCCGCATGTCATTGGGGCCCCAAGCGTATGCCGCGTGTCACGGGTGCCCCATGTGCATGCCGCATGTAATGGGGGCCCCAAATGCATGCGGCATGTCATAGGGGCCCCACATGCATGCCGCATCTCTCAGGTACCCCAAATTCATGCAGCATGTTATGCAGGCCTTAAATGCATGCCACATGTCATGGGGGCCCAAATGCATGCCGCATGTCATGGGACCCACATTCATGCCGCATGTCATGGGGGCCCCCAATGCATGCCACATGTCAAGGGGACAGAAATGCATGCCAAATGTCATGGGGGCCTCAAATTCATGCCGCATGTCATGAGGGCCCCGCATGCATGCCGCATGTCATGGGGGCCCCGCAGGCATTCCGCATGTCATGGGGGCCCCAAATGCATGCCGCATATCATGGGGGCCCCACGTGCATCCGTCATGTAATGGGGGATTCAAATGCATGCTGCATGTCATGGGGGCCCCACGTGCATGCCGCATGTCATTGGGGGCCCACGTGCATGCCGCATGTCATAGGGGCACCACGTACATGGCGCATGTCATGGGTGCCCCACATGCATGCCGCATGTCTTGGGGCCCACAAATGCATGCCGCATGTCATAGGGGCCCCACGTGCATGCCACATGTCTTGGGGCCTACAAATGCATGCCGCATGTCATAGGTGCCAAACATGCATGGCACATTTCATGGGGGCCCTACATGCATGCCGCATGTCATGGGGGCCCCACGTGCATGCTTCATGTCATTGGGGCCCCACGTGCATGCCGCATGTCATAGGGGCACCACGTACAATGCGCATGTCATGGGTGCCCCACATGCATGCCGCATGTCATCGGGGCCCCAATTGCATGCCGCATGTCATAGGGGCCCCACATGCATGGCGCATGTCATGGTGCCCCACATGCATGCAGCATGTCATGGGGGCCCCAAATGCATGCCGCATGTCATGGGGGCCCCAAATGCATGCCGCATGTCAAGGGGGCCCTAAATGCATGTCGCATATCATGGGGGCCCCACGTGCATGCCGCATGTCATGGGGCCCCCCAAATGCATGCAGCATGTCGTGGGGCCCACAAATGCATGCCGCATGTCATAGGGGCCCCACATGCATGGCTTATTTCATGGGGGTTCCAAATGCGTGCCGCATGTCATGGGGGCCCCAAATGCGTGCCGCATATCATGGGGGCCACAAATGCATGCAGCATGTCATGGGGGCCCCACGTGCATGCCACATGTCTTGGGGCCCACAAATGCATGCCGCATGTCATAGGGGTCCCACATGCATGGAACATTTCATGGGTGCCCTACATGCATGCCGCATGTCATGGGGGCCCCAAATGCATGCCTCAAGTCTTGGGGGCCCCAAATGCATGCAGCATGTCATAGGGGCCCCACATGCATGGTGCATGTCATGGGGGCCCCACATGCTTGCCTCAAGTCATGGGGGCCCCAAATGCATGCCGCATGTCATGGGGGCCATAAATGCATGCCGCATGTCATGGGTGCCCAACGTACATGCTGCATGTCATTGGGGCCCCACGTGCTTGTTGCATGTCATGGGGGCCCCACGTGCATGCCTCATGTCACGGTGCCACAAATGTATGCGGCATGTCATGGGGGCCCCACTTGCATGCAGCATGTAATGGGGGATCCAAATGCATAACGCATGTCATAGGGGCCCCACGTGCATAACACATGTCATGGGGCCCGCAAATGCATGCCACATGTCATGGGGGCCCCACATGCATGCCGCATGTCATGGGGACCCAAATGCATGCCACATGTCATGGGGGCCCAACGTGCATGCCGCATGTATTGGGGCCCCAAATTCATGCCGCATGTCATGGGGGCCCCACAGGCATTCCACATTTCATGGGGGCCCCAAATGCATGCCGCATGTCATGGGGCCCCACGTGCATGCCGCATTTCATGGGGGCCCCACGTGCATGCTGCATGTCATGGGCCCCCCAAATGCATGCAGCATGTCTTGGGGCCCACAAATGCATGCCGCATGTCATAGGGGCCCACATGCATGGCTCATTTCATGGGGGCCCCACATGCATGCCTCATGTCATGGGGGCCCCTAATGCGTGCCGCATGTCATGGGGGCCCCAAATGTGTGCCGCATATCATGGGGGCCACAAATGCAGCATGTCGTGGGGGCCCCACGTGCATGCCACATGTCTTGGGGCCCACAAATGCATGCCACATGTCATAGGGGTCCCACATGCATGGAACATTTCATGGGGGCCCTACATGCATGCCGCATGTCATGGGGGCCCCAAATGCATGCGTCAAGTCTTGGGGGCCCCAAATGCATGCAGCATGTCATAGGGGCCCCACATGCATGGTGCATGTCATGGGGGCCCCACATGCTTGCCTCAAGTCATGGGGGCCCCAAATGCATGCCGCATGTCATGGGGGCCATAAATGCATGCCGCATGTCATGGGTGCCCAACGTACATGCTGCATGTCATTGGGGCCCCACGTGCTTGTTGCATGTCATGAGGGCCCCACGTGCATGCCTCATGTCACGGTGCCACAAATGTATGCGGCATGTCATGGGGGCCCCACTTGCATGCAGCATGTAATGGGGGATCCAAATGCATAACGCATGTCATAGGGGCCCCACGTGCATAACACATGTCATGGGGCCCGCAAATGCATGCCACATGTCATGGGGGCCCCACATGCATGCCGCATGTCATGGGGACCCAAATGCATGCCACATGTCATGGGGGCCCAACGTGCATGCCGCATGTATTGGGGCCCCAAATTCATGCCGCATGTCATGGGGGCCCCACAGGCATTCCACATGTCATGGGGGCCCCAAATGCATGCCGCATGTCATGGGGCCCCACGTGCATGCCGCATGTAATGGGGGCCCCAAATGCATGCCGCATGTCATAGTGGCCCCAAATGCATGCTGCATGTCATGAGGGCCCCACGTGCATGCCGCATGTCATGGGGCCCCCAAATGCATGCCGCATGTCATGGGGCCCCAACAGGCATGCCGCATGTCATTGGGGCCCCAAATGCATGCCGCATGTCTCAGGTACCCCAAATGCATGCAGCATGTTATGCAGGCCCCAAATGCATGCCACATGTCATGGGGGCCCAAATGCATGCCGCATGTCATTGGGGCCCCAAGCGTATGCCGCATGTCACGGGTGCCCCATGTGCATGTCGCATGTAATGGGGGCCCCAAATGCATGTGGCATGTCATAGGGGCCCCACATGCATGCCGCATCTCTCAGGTACCCCAAATGCATGCAGCATGTTATGCAGGCCCCAAATGCATGCCACATGTCATGGGGACCCAAATGCATGCCGCATGTCATGGGACCCACATTCATGCAGCATGTCATGGGGGCCCCCAATGCATGCCACATGTCATGGGGACCCAAATGCATGCCACATGTCATGGGGGCCTCAAATTCATGCCGCATGTCATGAGGGCCCCGCATGCATGCCGCATGTCATGGGGGCCCCGCAGGCATTCCGCATGTCATGGGGGCCCCAAATGCATGCCGCATGTCATGGGGGCCCCACGTGCATCCGTCATGTAATGGGGGATTCAAATGCATGCTGCTTGTCATGGGGGCCCCACATGCATACCGCATGTCACGGGGGCCCCAAATGTATGCTGCATGTTATGGGGGCCCCACAAGCATGCCGCATGTTATAGAGGCCCCACATGCATGCAGCATGTCTTGGGGCCATCAAATGCATGCCGCATGTCATGGGGGCCCCACAGGCATTCCGCATGTCATGTGGGCCCCAAATGCATGCCGCATGTCATGGGGGCCCCACGTGCATGCCGCATGTAATGGGGGCCTCAAATGCATGCCGCATGTCATAGTGGCCCCAAATGCATGCTGCATGTCATGAGGGCCCCACGTGCATGCCGCAGGTCATGGGGCCCCCAAATGCATGTCATGGGGGCCCAACAGGCATGCCGCATGTCATTGGGGCCCCAAATGCATGCCGCATGTCTCAGGTACCCCAAATGCATGCAGCATGTTATGCAGGCCTGAAATGCATGCCACATGTCATGGGGCCCCAAATGCATGCCGCATGTCATGGGGGCTCCACGTGCATGCCGCATGTAATGGGGCCCCCAAATTCATGCGGCATGTCAAAGGGGCCCCGCGTGCATGGTGCAAGTCATGGGTGCCCCAAATGCATGCCGCATGTCAACGGGGCCCCACGTGCATGCCGCATGTCACAGGGGCCCCAAATGCATGACTCATGTCATGGGGGCCCCAAGCGTATGCCGCGTGTCACGGGTGCCCCATGTGCATGCCGCATGTAATGGGGGCCCCAAATGCATGCGGCATGTCATAGGGGCCCCACATGCATGCCGCATCTCTCAGGTACCCCAAATGCATGCAGCATGTTATGCAGGCCCCAAATGCATGCCGCATGTCATGGGGGCCCAAATGCATGCCGCATGTCATGGGACCCACATTCATGCCGCATGTCATGGGGGCCCCCAATGCATGCCACATGTCAAGGGGACCCAAATGCATGCCACATGTCATGGGGGCCTCAAATTCATGCCGCATGTCATGGGGGCCCCGCAGGCATTCCGCATGTCATGGGGGCCCCAAATGCATGCCGCATGTCATTGGGGCCCCACATGCATGCCGCATGTCTTGGGGCCCACAAATGCATGCCGCATGTCATAGGGGCCCCACGTGCATGCCACATGTCTTGGGGCCTACAAATGCATGCCGCATGTCATAGGTGCCAAACATGCATGGCACATTTCATGGGGGCCCTACATGCATGCCGCATGTCATGGGGGCCCCACGTGCATGCTTCATGTCATTGGGGCCCCATGTGCATGCCGCATGTCATAGGGGCACCACGTACAATGCGCATGTCATGGGTGCCCCACATGCATGCCGCATGTCATCGGGGCCCCAATTGCATGCCGCATGTCATAGGGGCCCCACATGCATGGCGCATGTCATGGTGCCCCACATGCATGCAGCATGTCATGGGGGCCCCAAATGCATGCCGCATGTCATGGGGGCCCTAAATGCATGTTGCATATCATGGGGGCCCCACGTGCATGCCGCATGTCATGGGGCCCCCCAAATGCATGCGGCATGTCTTGGGGCCCACAAATGCATGCCGCATGTCATAGGGGCCCCACATGCATGGCTTATTTCATGGGGGCCCCACATGCATGCCGCATGTCATGGGGGCCCCAAATGCCTGCCGCATATCATGGGGGCCACAAATGCATGCAGCATGTCATGGGGGCCCCACGTGCATGCCACATGTCTTGGGGCCCACAAATGCATGCCGCATGTCATAGGGGCACCACATGCATGGCACATTTCTTGGGGGCCCTACATGCATGCCGCATGTCATGGGGGCCCCAAATGCATGCCTCAAGTCATGGGGGCCCCAAATGCATGCAGCATGTCATAGGGGCCCCAAATGCATGCAGCATGTCATAGGGACCCCACATGCATGGTGCATGTCATGGGGGCCCCACTTGCATGCCTCAAGTCATGGGGGCCCCAAATGCATGCCGCATGTCATGGGGGCCATAAATACATGCCGCATGTCATGGGTGCCCAACGTACATACTGCATGTCATTGGGGCCCCACCTGCTTGCCGCATGTCATGGGTGCCCCACGTGCATGCCTCATGTCATGGGGGCCACAAATGTATGCGGCATGTCATGGGGGCCCCACGTGCATGCCGCATGTCATGGGGGTCCCACATGCATGCCGCATTACATGGGGGCCCCACATGCATGGCGCATGTCATGGGGGGCCCACATGCGTGCCGCATGTCATGTGGGCCCCACTTGCATGCAGCATGTAATGGGGGATCCAAATGCATGACGCATGTCATGGGGGTCCCACATGCATGCCGCATGTCATGAGGGTCCAAATGCATGCAGCATGTCATAGGGGCCCCACGTGCATAACACATGTCATGGGGCCCGCATATGCATGCCGCATGTCATGTGGGCCCCACATGCATGCCACATGTCATGGGGGCCCCACATGTATGCCGCATGTCATGAGGGCCATAAATGCATGCCGCATGTCATGGGTGCCCAACGTGCATGTCGCATGTATTGGGGGCCCCAGCTGCATGCCGCATATCATGGGGCCCCACATGCATGCCACATGTCATGGGGGCCCCACATGCATGCCGCATTTCATGGGGGGCCCAAATGCATGCCTGATGTCATGGCTGCCCCAAATGCATGACTCATGTCATGGGGGTCCCACGTGCATGCCACATGTTATGGGGGATCCAAACTCATGTCGCATGTCATTGGGGCCCCAAGCATATGCCGCATGTCATGAGGGCCCCATGTGCATGCCACATGTAATGGGGGCCCCAAATGCATGCGGCATGTCATAGGGGCCCCACGTGCATGCCGCATGTCTCGGGCACCCCAAATGCATGCAGCATGTTATGGGGGCCCCACGTGCATGCCGCATGTGTCGGGCACCCCAAACGCATGGCGCAGGTCATGGGGGCCCCACAGGCATTCCGCATGTCATGGGGGCCCCAAATGCATGCCTCAAGTCATGGGGGCCCCAAATGCATGCCGCATATCATGGGGGCCTCACGTGCATGCCGCATTTATTGGGGGCCCCAAATTCATGCCACATGTCATAGGGGCCCCACGTGCATGGTGCATTTCAAGGGGCCCCACATGCATGCCGCATGTCATTGGGGGCCCCAAATGCATGCATCAAGTCATGGGGGCCCCAAATGCATGCCGCATATCAGGGGGGCCCCACGTGCATGCCGCATTTATTGGGGGCCCAAAATTCATGCCGCATGTCATAGGGGCCCCGCATGCCTGGTGCATGTCATGGGTGCCCCACATGCATGCCGCATGTCTTGGGGCCCACAAATGCATGCCGCATGTCATAGGGGCCCCGCAGGCATTCCACATGTCATGGGGGCCCCAAATGCATGCCGCATGTCATGAGGGCCCCACATGCATTCCACATGTCAAGGGGGCCTCACGTGCATTCCGCATGACATGGGGGCCCCAAATGCATGTTGCATGTCATGGAGGCCCCACGTGCATGCCGCGTGTCACAGGGGCCCCAAATGCATGACTCATGTCATGGGGGCCCCACGTGCATGCCGCATGTCATGGAGAATCCAAACTCATGCCGCATGTCATTGGGGCCCCAAGAGTATGCCGCATGTCATGGGGGCCCCATGTGCATGCCGCATGTAATGGGGGCCCCATGTGCATGCCGCATGTCATGGGGGCCCAAAATGCGTGCCTCAAGTCATGGGGCCCCAAAAGCATGCCGCATATCATGGGGGCCCCACGTGCATGCCGCATGAATTGGGGGCCCCAAATGCATGCTGCATGTCATAGGGGCCCCACATGCATGGCTCATTTCATGGGGGCCCCACATGCATGCCTCATGTCATGGGGGCCCCAAATGCGTGCCGCATATCATGGGGGCCACAAATGCATGCAGCATGTCATGGGGGCCCCACGTGCATGCCACATGTCTTGGGGCCCACAAATGCATGTCACATGTCATAGGGGTCCCACATGCATGGAACATTTCATGGGGGCCCTACATGCATGCCGCATGTCATGGGGGCCCCAAATGCATGCCTCAAGTCTTGGGGGCCCCAAATGCATGCAGCATGTCATAGGGGCCCCACATGCATGGTGCATGTCATGGGGGCCCCACATGCTTGCCTCAAGTCATGGGGGCCCCAAATGCATGCCGCATGTCATGGGGGCCATAAATGCATGCCGCATGTCATGGGTGCCCAACGTACATGCTGCATGTCATGGGGGCCCCACGTGCATGCCTCATGTCACGGTGCCACAAATGTATGCGGCATGTCATGGGGGCCCCACTTGCATGCAGCATGTAATGGGGGATCCAAATGCATAACGCATGTCATAGGGGCCCCACGTGCATAACACATGTCATGGGGCCCGCAAATGCATGCCACATGTCATGGGGGCCCCACATGCATGCCGCATGTCATGGGGACCCAAATGCATGCCACATGTCATGGGGGCCCAACGTGCATGCCGCATGTATTGGGGCCCCAAATTCATGCCGCATGTCATGGGGGCCCCACAGGCATTCCGCATGTCATGAGGGCCCCAAATGCATGCCGCATGTCATGGGGCCCCACGTGCATGCCGCATGTAATGGGGGCCCCAAATGCATGCCGCATGTCATAGTGGCCCCAAATGCATGCTGCATGTCATGAGGGCCCCACGTGCATGCCGCATGTCATGGGGCCCCCAAATGCATGCCGCATGTCATGGGGGCCCAACAGGCATGCCGCATGTCATTGGGGCCCCAAATGCATGCCGCATGTCTCAGGTACCCCAAATGCATGCAGCATGTTATGCAGGCCCCAAATGCATGCCACATGTCATGGGGGCCCAAATGCATGCCGCATGTCATTGGGGCCCCAAGCGTATGCCGCGTGTCACGGGTGCCCCATGTGCATGCCGCATGTAATGGGGGCCCCAAATGCATGCCGCATGTCATAGGGGCCCCACATGCATGCCGCATCTCTCAGGTACCCCAAATGCATGCAGCATGTTATGCAGGCCCCAAATGCATGCCGCATGTCATGGGGGCCCAAATGCATGCCGCATGTCATGGGACCCACATTCATGCCGCATGTCATGGGGGCCCCCAATGCATGCCACATGTCATGGGGACCCCAAATGCATGCAGCATGTTATGCAGGCCCCAAATGCATGCCGCATGTCATGGGGGCCCAAATGCATGCCGCATGTCATGGGACCCACATTCATGCCACATGTCATGGGGGCCCCCAATGCATGCCACATGTCATGGGGACCCAAATGCATGCCACATGTCATGGGTGCCTCAAATTCATGCCGCATGTCATGAGGGCCCTGCATGCATGCCGCATGTCATGGGGGCCCCGCAGGCATTCCGCATGTCATGGGGGCCCCAAATGCATGCCGCATGTCATGGGGGCCCCACGTGCATCCGTCATGTAATGGGGGATTCAAATGCATGCTGCTTGTCATGGGGGCCCCACATGCATGCCGCATGTCACGGGGGCCCCAAATGTATGCTGCATGTCATGGGGGCCCCACAAGCATGCCGCATGTTATAGAGGCCCCACATGCATGCAGCATGTCTTGGGGCCATCAAATGCATGCTGCATGTCATGAGGGCCCCACGTGCATGCCGCATGTCATGGGGCCCCCAAATGCATGCCGCATGTCATGGGGGCCCAACAGGCATGCCGCATGTCATTGGGGCCCCAAATGCATGCCGCATGTCTCAGGTACCCCAAATGCATGCAGCATGTTATGCAGGCCCCAAATGCATGCCACATGTCATGGGGGCCCAAATGCATGCCGCATGTCATTGGGGCCCCAAGCGTATGCCGCGTGTCACGGGTGCCCCATGTGCATGCCGCATGTAATGGGGGCCCCAAATGCATGCGGCATGTCATAGGGGCCCCACATGCATGCCGCATCTCTCAGGTACCCCAAATGCATGCAGCATGTTATGCAGGCCCCAAATGCATGCCGCATGTCATGGGGGCCCAAATGCATGCCGCATGTCATGGGACCCACATTCATGCCGCATGTCATGGGGGCCCCCAATGCATGCCACATGTCATGGGGACCCCAAATGCATGCAGCATGTTATGCAGGCCCCAAATGCATGCCGCATGTCATGGGGGCCCAAATGCATGCCGCATGTCATGGGACCCACATTCATGCCACATGTCATGGGGGCCCCCAATGCATGCCACATGTCATGGGGACCCAAATGCATGCCACATGTCATGGGTGCCTCAAATTCATGCCGCATGTCATGAGGGCCCTGCATGCATGCCGCATGTCATGGGGGCCCCGCAGGCATTCCGCATGTCATGGGGGCCCCAAATGCATGCCGCATGTCATGGGGGCCCCACGTGCATCCGTCATGTAATGGGGGATTCAAATGCATGCTGCTTGTCATGGGGGCCCCACATGCATGCCGCATGTCACGGGGGCCCCAAATGTATGCTGCATGTCATGGGGGCCCCACAAGCATGCCGCATGTTATAGAGGCCCCACATGCATGCAGCATGTCTTGGGGCCATCAAATGCATGCCGCATGTCATAGGGGCTCCACGTGCATGCCACATGTCTTGGGGCCTACAAATGCATGCCGCATGTCATAGGTGCCAAACATGCATGGCACATTTCATGGGGGCCCTACATGCATGCCGCATGTCATGGGGGCCCCACATGCATGCTTCATGTCATTGGGGGCCCACGTGCATGCCGCATGTCATAGGGGCACCACGTACATGGCGCATGTCATGGGTGCCCCACATGCATGCCGCATGTCATCGGGGCCCCAATTGCATGACGCATGTCATAGGGGCCCCATATGCATGGCGCATGTCATGGTTCCCCACATGCATGCAGCATGTCATGGGGGCCACAAATGTATGCCGCATGTCATGGGGGCCCTAAATGCATGCCGCATTTAATGGGGGCCCCACGTGCATGCCGCATGTCTTGGGGGCCCCATGTGCATGCCGCATGTCAAGGGGGCCCAAAATGCATGCCTCAATCATGGGGGCCCCAAATGCATGTCGCATATCATGGGGGACCCACGTGCATGCCGCATGTCATGGGGCCCCCCAAATGCATGCAGCATGTCTTGGGGCCCACAAATGCATGCCGCATGTCATAGGGGCCCCACATGCATGGCTTATTTCATGGGGGCCCCACATGCATGCCGCATGTCATGGGGGCCCCAAATGCGTGCCGCATATCATTGGGGTCACAAATGCATGCAGCATGTCATGGGGGCCCCACGTGCATGCCACATGTCTTGGGGCCCACAAATGCATGCCGCATGTCATAGGGGCACCACATGCATGGCACATTTCTTGGGGGCCCTACATGCATGCCGCATGTCATGGGGGCCCCAAATGCATGCCTCAAGTCATGGGGGCCCCAAATGCATGCAGCATGTCATAGGGGCCCCAAATGCATGCAGCATGTCATAGGGGCCCCACATGCATGGTGCATGTCATGGGGGCCCCACATGCATGCCTCAAGTCATGGGGGCCCCAAATACATGCCGCATGACATGGGGGCCATAAATGCATGCCGCATGTCATGGGTGCCCAACGTACATGCTGCATGTCATTGGGGCCCCACGTGCTTGACGCATGTCATGGGGGCCCCACGTGCATGCCTCATGTCACGGGGGCCACAAATGTATGCGGCATGTCATGGGGGCCCCACATGCATGCCGCATGTCATGGGGCCCCACGTGCATGCCGCATGTCAAGGGGGTCCCACATGCATGCCGCATGTCATAGGGGCCCCACATGCATGGCGCATGTCATGGGGGCCCCACTTGCATGCAGCATGTAATGGGGGATCCAATTGCATGACGCATGTCATGGGGGTCCCACATGCATGCCGCATGTCATGGGGGCCCAAATGCATGCCGCATGTCATGGGGGCCATAAATGCATGGCGCATGTCATGGGGGCCCCACGTGCATGCGACATGTATTGGGGGACCCAAATTCATGACGCATGTCATGAGGGCCCCGCATGCATGCCGCATGTCATGGGGGCCCCAAATGCATGCCGCATGTCATGGGGGCCCCAAATGCATGCCGCATGTCATGGGGGATTCAAATGCATGCCGCATGTCATGGGGGTCCCACATGCATGCCGCATGTCATGGGGGCTCCATGTGCATGCCGCATGTAATGGGGCACCCAAATTCATGCCGCATGTCAAAGGGGCCCCACGTGCATGGCGCAAGTCATGGGTGCCCCACATGCATGCCACATGTCATAGGGGCCCCACATGCATGGTGCATGTCATGGGGGCCCCAAATGCATGCGGCATGTCATAGGGGCCCCACGTGCATGCCACATGTCTCTGGCACACCAAATGCATGCAGCATGTCATGGGGCCCCTCGTGCATGCCGCATGTCTCAGGTACCCCAAATGCATGCAGCATGTTATGCAGGCCCCAAATGGATGGCGCATGTCATGGGGGTCCCAGATGCATGCAGCATGTCATAGGGGCCCCACATGCATGGCGCATGTCATGGGGGCCCCAAATGCATGCCGCATGTCTTGGGGGCTCCACGTGCATGCCGCATGTAATGGGGCCCCAAATGCATGCCTCATATCATGGGGGCCCCACGTGCATGCCACATGTATTGGGGGCCCCAAATTCATGCCGCATGTCATGAGGGCCCCACATGCATGTTGCATGTCATGGGGGCCCCGCAGGCATTGCGCATGTCATGGGTGCCCCAAATGCATGCCGCATGTCATGGGGGCCCCACGTGCATGCCGCATTTCATGGGAAACCCAAATGCATGCCGCATGTCATGGGGGTCCCACATGCATGCCGCATGTCATGGGGGGCCCACGTGCATGCCACATATAATGGGGGATTCAAATGCATGCCGCATGTCATGGGGGTCACACATGCATGCCGCATGTCATGGGGGCCCCACATGCATGCCGCATGTCATGGGGCACCCAAATGCATGCCGCATGTCATGGGGTCCCCACTTGCATGCCGCATGTCATGGGGGCCCCACATGCATTCCGCATGTCAAGGTGGCCTCACGTGCATTCCGCATGACATGGGGGCCCCAAATGCATGCCACATGTCATGGGGGCCTCACGTGCATGCAGCATGTAATGGGGATCCAAATGCATGCCGCATGTCATGGGGGCCATAAATGCATGGCGCATGTCATGGGGGCCCCACGTGCATGCCACATGTATTGGGGACCCAAATTCATGCCGCATGTCATGAGGGCCCCGCATGCATGCCGCATGTCATGGGGGCCCCAAATGCATGCCGCATGTCATGGAGGCCCCACGTGCATGCCGCATGTCATGGGGGCCCCACGTGCATGCCGCATGTAATGGGGGATTCAAATGCATGCCGCATGTCATGGGGGTCCCACATGCATGCCGCATGTCATGGGGGCTCCACGTGCATGCCGCATGTAATGGGGCACCCAAATTCATGCCGCATGTCAAAGGGGCCCCACGTGCATGGTGCAAGTCATGGGTGCCCCACATGCATGCCGCATGTCATGGGGGCCCCAAATGCATGCGGCATGTCATAGGGGCCCCACGTGCATGCCACATGTCTCTGGCACACCAAATGCATGCAGCATGTCATGGGGCCCCATGTGCATGCCGCATGTCTCAGGTACCCCAAATGCATGCAGCATGTTATGCAGGCCCCAAATGGATGCCGCATGTCATGGGGGTCCCGCAGGTATTCCGCATGTCACAGGGGCCCCAAATGCATGCAGAATGTCATAGGGGTACCACATGCATGCAGCATGTCATAGGGGCCCCACGTGCATGGCGCATGTCATGGGGGCCCCAAATGCATGCCGCATGTCTTGGGGGCTCCGCGTGCATGCCGCATGTAATGGGGCCCCAAATGCATGTCTCATATCATGGGGGCCCCACGTGCATGCCACATGTTTTGGGGGCCCCAAATTCATGCCGCATGTCATGAGGGCCCCACATGCATGTTGCATGTCATGGGGGCCCCGCAGGCATTCTGCATGTCATGGGTGCCCCAAATGCATGCCGCATGTCATGGGGGTCCCACGTGCATGCCGCATTTCATGGGAAACCCAAACGCATGCCGCATGTCATTGGGGCCCCAAGAGTATGCCGCATGTCATGGGGGCCCCATGTGCATGCCGCATGTAATGGGGGCCCCAAATGCATGCGGCATGTCATAGGGGCCCCACGTGCATGCCACATGTCTCTGGCACACCAAATGCATGTAGCATGTCATGGGGCCCCACGTGCTTGCCGCATGTCTCAGGTACCCCAAATGCATGCAGCATGTTATGCAGGCCCCAAATGGATGCCGCATGTCATGGGGGTCCCGCAGGTATTCCGCATGTCAAAGGGGCCCCAAATGCATGCAGAATGTCATAGGGGCCACATGCATGCTGCATGTCATAGGGGCCCCACATGCATGGCGCATGTCATGGGGCCCCAAATGCATGCCGCATGTCTTGGGGGCTCCACGTGCATGCCGCATGTAATGGGGCCCCAAATGCATGCCTCATATCATGGGGGCCCCACGTGCATGCCACATGTATTGGGGGACCGAAATTCATGCCGCATGTCATGAGGGCCCCACATGCATGTTGCATGTCATGGGGGCCCCGCAGGCATTCTGCATGTCATGGGTGCCCCAAATGCATGCCGCATGTCATGGGGGCCCCACATGCATGCCGCATGTCATGGGGGCCCCACATGCATTCCGCATGTCAAGGTGACCTCACGTGCATTCCGCATGACATGCGGGCCCCACATGCATGCCGCATGTCATGGTTCACCCAAATGCATGCCGCATGTCATGGGGTCCCCACATGCATGCCGCATGTCATGGGGGCCCCACATGCATTCCGCATGTCAAGGTGGCCTCACGTGCATTCCGCATGACATGGGGGCCCCACATGCATGCCGCATGTCATGGGGCACCCAAATGCATGCCGCATGTCATGGGGTCCCCACATGCATGCCACATGTCATGGGGTCCCCACATGCATGCCGCATGTCATGGGGGCCCCAAATGCATGCCGATTGTCATGGGGACTCCACGTGCATGCCGCATGTAATGGGGCCCCCAAATGCATGCCACATGTCATAGGGGCCCCACGTGCATGCCGCATGTCATAGGAGCCCACATGCATGGCGCATTTCATGAGTCCCCACATACATGCCGCATGTCATGGGGGCCCCAAATGCATGCCTCAAGTCATAGGGGCCCCAAATGCATGCCGCATATCATGGGGGCCTCACGTGCATGCCGCATTTCTTGGGGGCCCCGCATGCATGCCGCATGTCATGGGGGCCCCGCAGGCATTCCACATGTCATGGGGGCCCCGCAGGCATTCCACATGTCATGAGGGCCCCACATGCATTTCACATGTCAAGGGGGCCTCATGTGCATTCCGCATGACATGGGGGCCCCAAATGCATGTTGCATGTCATGGGGGCCCCACGTGCATGCCGCATGTCATGGGGGCCCCAAATGCAGGCCGCATGTCATGGGGGCTCCACATGCATGTCGCATGTTATGGGGGACCCAAACGCATGCCGCATGTCATTGGGGCCCCAAGCGTATGCCGCATGTCATGGGGGCCTCACGTGCATTCCACATGTCATGGGGGCCCCACGTGCATGCCGCATGTCATGGGGGCTCCACATGCATGCCGCATGTCATGGGGGCCCCAAATGCATGCCACATATCATGGGGGCCCCACGTTCATGCCGCATATATTGGGGGCCCCAAATGTATGCCGCATGTCATGAGGGCCCCGCATGCATGCCGTATGTCATGGGGGCCCCGCAGGAATTCCGCATGTCATTGGGGCCCAAAATGCATGCCGCATTTAATGGGGGCCACACGTGCATGCCACATGTAAGGGGGGATCCAAACGCATGCCGCATGTCATGGGGGCCCCAAATGCATGCCGCATGTCATGGCGGCCCCAAATGCATGACTCATGTCATGGGGGCCGCACATGCATGCCGCATGTCATGGGGGATCCAAACTCATGCCGCATGTCATGGGGGCCCCAAATGCATGCCGCATGTCATAGCGGCCCCAAATGCATGACTCATGTCATGGGGGCCCCATGTGCATGCTGCATGTAATGGGGGGCCCAAATGCATGCCGCATGTCTCAGGTACCCCAAATGCATGCAGCATGTTATGCAGGCCCCAAATGCATGCCGCATGTAATGGGGGCCCAAATGCATGCCGCATGTCATGGGGGCCCCACACGCATGCCGCATGTTATGGGGGCCCTAAATGCATGCCGCATGTCATGGGGGCCCAAAATGCATGCAGCATGACTTGGGGCCCACAAATGCATGCCGAATGTCATAGGGGCCCCACATGCATGGCTCATTTCATAGGGGCCCCACATGCATGCCTCATGTCATGGTGGCCCCAAAGGCGTGCCGCATATCATGGGGGCCACAAATGCATGCAGCATGTCATGGGGGTCCCACATGCATGCTGCATGTCATGGGGGGCCCCACTTGCATGCAGCATGTAATGAGGGATCGAAATGCAAGCTGCATCTCATGGGGGTCCCACATGCATGCCGCATGTCATGGGGGCCCCAAATGGGGGCCCCAGGTGCATGCCGCATGTCTCGGGCATCCCAAATGCATGCAGCATTTTATGGGGGCCCCACGTGCATGCCGCATGTCTCAGGTACCCCAAATGCATGCAGCATGTTATGCAGGCCCCAAATGCATGCCGCATGTCATGGGGGCCCAAATGCATGCCGCATGTCATGAGGGCCCCACATGCATGCTGCATATCATGGGGGCCCCACGTGCATGCCGCTTGTCATGGGGCTCCATGTTCATGCCGCATGTCATGGGGGCCCCAAATGCATGCCTCAAGTCATGGGGGCCCCAAATGCATGCCGCATATCATGGGGGCCTCACGTGCATGCCGCATTTATTGGGGGCCCCAAATGCATGCATCAAGTCATGGGGGCCCCAAATGCATGCCGCATATCAGGGGGGCCCCACGTGCATGCCGCATTTATTGGGGGCCCAAAATTCATGCCGCATGTCATAGGGGCCCCGCGTGCCTGGTGCATGTCATGGGTGCCCCACATGCATGCCGCATGTCTTGGGGCCCACAAATGCATGCCGCATGTCATAGGGGCCCCGCAGGCATTCCACATGTCATGGGGGCCCCAAATGCATGCCGCATGTCATGAGGGCCCCACATGCATTCCAAATGTCAAGGGGGCCTCACGTGCATTCCGCATGACATGGGGGTCCCAAATGCATGTTGCATGTCATGGGGGCCCCACGTGCATGCCGCGTGTCACAGGGGCCCCAAATGCATGACTCATGTCATGGGGGCCCCACGTGCATGCCGCATGTCATGGAGAATCCAAACTCATGCTGCATGTCATTGGGGCCCCAAGAGTATGCCGCATGTCATGGGGGCCCCATGTGCATGCCGCATGTAATGGGGGCCCCATGTGCATGCCGCATGTCATGGGGGCCCAAAATGCATGCCTCAATTCATGGGGCCCCAAATGCATGCCGCATGTCATGGGGGCCCACGTGCATGCCGCATGTAATGGGGGATTCAAATGCATGCCGCATGTCATGGGGGTCCCACATGCATGCCGCATGTCATGGGGGGCCCACGTGCATGCCACATGTAATGGGGGATTCAAATGCATGCTGCATGTCATGGGGGTCACACATGCATGCCGCATGTTATGCAGGCCCCAAATGCATGCCGCATGTCATGGGGGCCCAAATGCATGCCGCATGTCATGGGACCCACATTCATGCCACATGTCATGGGGGCCCCCAATGCATGCCACATGTCATGGGGACCCAAATGCATGCCACATGTCATGGGTGCCTCAAATTCATGCCGCATGTCATGAGGGCCCTGCATGCATGCCGCATGTCATGGGGGCCCCGCAGGCATTCCGCATGTCATGGGGGCCCCAAATGCATGCCGCATGTCATGGGGGCCCCACGTGCATCCGTCATGTAATGGGGGATTCAAATGCATGCTGCTTGTCATGGGGGCCCCACATGCATGCCGCATGTCACGGGGGCCCCAAATGTATGCTGCATGTCATGGGGGCCCCACAAGCATGCCGCATGTTATAGAGGCCCCACATGCATGCAGCATGTCTTGGGGCCATCAAATGCATGCTGCATGTCATGAGGGCCCCACGTGCATGCCGCATGTCATGGGGCCCCC
Organism: Phyllobates terribilis; assembly: GCF_046119375.1. Taxonomy (NCBI): domain Eukaryota; kingdom Metazoa; phylum Chordata; class Amphibia; order Anura; family Dendrobatidae; genus Phyllobates; species Phyllobates terribilis. The sequence goes on from NW_027362764.1 coordinate 342,099,366, forward strand.
AAATGCATGCCGCATGTCATGGGGGCCCAACAGGCATGCCGCATGTCATTGGGGCCCCAAATGCATGCCGCATGTCTCAGGTACCCCAAATGCATGCAGCATGTTATGCAGGCCCCAAATGCATGCCACATGTCATGGGGGCCCAAATGCATGCCGCATGTCATTGGGGCCCCAAGCGTATGCCGCGTGTCACGGGTGCCCCATGTGCATGCCGCATGTAATGGGGGCCCCAAATGCATGCGGCATGTCATAGGGGCCCCACATGCATGCCGCATCTCTCAGGTACCCCAAATGCATGCAGCATGTTATGCAGGCCCCAAATGCATGCCGCATGTCATGGGGGCCCAAATGCATGCCGCATGTCATGGGACCCACATTCATGCCGCATGTCATGGGGGCCCCCAATGCATGCCACATGTCATGGGGACCCCAAATGCATGCAGCATGTTATGCAGGCCCCAAATGCATGCCGCATGTCATGGGGGCCCAAATGCATGCCGCATGTCATGGGACCCACATTCATGCCACATGTCATGGGGGCCCCCAATGCATGCCACATGTCATGGGGACCCAAATGCATGCCACATGTCATGGGTGCCTCAAATTCATGCCGCATGTCATGAGGGCCCTGCATGCATGCCGCATGTCATGGGGGCCCCGCAGGCATTCCGCATGTCATGGGGGCCCCAAATGCATGCCGCATGTCATGGGGGCCCCACGTGCATCCGTCATGTAATGGGGGATTCAAATGCATGCTGCTTGTCATGGGGGCCCCACATGCATGCCGCATGTCACGGGGGCCCCAAATGTATGCTGCATGTCATGGGGGCCCCACAAGCATGCCGCATGTTATAGAGGCCCCACATGCATGCAGCATGTCTTGGGGCCATCAAATGCATGCCGCATGTCATAGGGGCTCCACGTGCATGCCACATGTCTTGGGGCCTACAAATGCATGCCGCATGTCATAGGTGCCAAACATGCATGGCACATTTCATGGGGGCCCTACATGCATGCCGCATGTCATGGGGGCCCCACATGCATGCTTCATGTCATTGGGGGCCCACGTGCATGCCGCATGTCATAGGGGCACCACGTACATGGCGCATGTCATGGGTGCCCCACATGCATGCCGCATGTCATCGGGGCCCCAATTGCATGACGCATGTCATAGGGGCCCCATATGCATGGCGCATGTCATGGTTCCCCACATGCATGCAGCATGTCATGGGGGCCACAAATGTATGCCGCATGTCATGGGGGCCCTAAATGCATGCCGCATTTAATGGGGGCCCCACGTGCATGCCGCATGTCTTGGGGGCCCCATGTGCATGCCGCATGTCAAGGGGGCCCAAAATGCATGCCTCAATCATGGGGGCCCCAAATGCATGTCGCATATCATGGGGGACCCACGTGCATGCCGCATGTCATGGGGCCCCCCAAATGCATGCAGCATGTCTTGGGGCCCACAAATGCATGCCGCATGTCATAGGGGCCCCACATGCATGGCTTATTTCATGGGGGCCCCACATGCATGCCGCATGTCATGGGGGCCCCAAATGCGTGCCGCATATCATTGGGGTCACAAATGCATGCAGCATGTCATGGGGGCCCCACGTGCATGCCACATGTCTTGGGGCCCACAAATGCATGCCGCATGTCATAGGGGCACCACATGCATGGCACATTTCTTGGGGGCCCTACATGCATGCCGCATGTCATGGGGGCCCCAAATGCATGCCTCAAGTCATGGGGGCCCCAAATGCATGCAGCATGTCATAGGGGCCCCAAATGCATGCAGCATGTCATAGGGGCCCCACATGCATGGTGCATGTCATGGGGGCCCCACATGCATGCCTCAAGTCATGGGGGCCCCAAATACATGCCGCATGACATGGGGGCCATAAATGCATGCCGCATGTCATGGGTGCCCAACGTACATGCTGCATGTCATTGGGGCCCCACGTGCTTGACGCATGTCATGGGGGCCCCACGTGCATGCCTCATGTCATGGGGCCCCACGTGCATGCCGCATGTCAAGGGGGTCCCACAGGCATTCCGCATGTCATGGGGGCCCCAAATGCATGCCGCATGTAATGGGGGCCCCAAATGCATGCCTCATGTCTCAGGTACCCCAAATGCATGCAGCATGTTATGCAGGCCCCAAATGGATGCCGCATGTCATGGGGGTCCCAGATGCATGCAGCATGTCATAGGGGCCCCACATGCATGGCGCATGTCATGGGGGCCCCAAATGCATGCCGCATGTCTTGGGGGCTCCACGTGCATGCCGCATGTAATGGGGCCCCAAATGCATGCCTCATATCATGGGGGCCCCACGTGCATGCCACATGTATTGGGGGCCCCAAATTCATGCCGCATGTCATGAGGGCCCCACATGCATGTTGCATGTCATGGGGGCCCCGCAGGCATTGCGCATGTCATGGGTGCCCCAAATGCATGCCGCATGTCATGGGGGCCCCACGTGCATGCCGCATTTCATGGGAAACCCAAATGCATGCCGCATGTCATGGGGGTCCCACATGCATGCCGCATGTCATGGGGGGCCCACGTGCATGCCACATATAATGGGGGATTCAAATGCAGGCCGCATGTCATGGGGGTCACACATGCATGCCGCATGTCATGGGGGCCCCACATGCATGCCGCATGTCATGGGGCACCCAAATGCATGCCGCATGTCATGGGGTCCCCACTTGCATGCCGCATGTCATGGGGGCCCCACATGCATTCCGCATGTCAAGGTGGCCTCACGTGCATTCCGCATGACATGGGGGCCCCAAATGCATGCCACATGTCATGGGGGCCTCACGTGCATGCAGCATGTAATGGGGATCCAAATGCATGCCGCATGTCATGGGGGCCATAAATGCATGGCGCATGTCATGGGGGCCCCACGTGCATGCCACATGTATTGGGGACCCAAATTCATGCCGCATGTCATGAGGGCCCCGCATGCATGCCGCATGTCATGGGGGCCCCAAATGCATGCCGCATGTCATGGAGGCCCCACGTGCATGCCGCATGTCATGGGGGCCCCACGTGCATGCCGCATGTAATGGGGGATTCAAATGCATGCCGCATGTCATGGGGGTCCCACATGCATGCCGCATGTCATGGGGGCTCCACGTGCATGCCGCATGTAATGGGGCACCCAAATTCATGCCGCATGTCAAAGGGGCCCCACGTGCATGGTGCAAGTCATGGGTGCCCCACATGCATGCCGCATGTCATGGGGGCCCCAAATGCATGCGGCATGTCATAGGGGCCCCACGTGCATGCCACATGTCTCTGGCACACCAAATGCATGCAGCATGTCATGGGGCCCCATGTGCATGCCGCATGTCTCAGGTACCCCAAATGCATGCAGCATGTTATGCAGGCCCCAAATGGATGCCGCATGTCATGGGGGTCCCGCAGGTATTCCGCATGTCACAGGGGCCCCAAATGCATGCAGAATGTCATAGGGGTACCACATGCATGCAGCATGTCATAGGGGCCCCACGTGCATGGCGCATGTCATGGGGGCCCCAAATGCATGCCGCATGTCTTGGGGGCTCCGCGTGCATGCCGCGTGTAATGGGGCCCCAAATGCATGTCTCATATCATGGGGGCCCCACGTGCATGCCACATGTTTTGGGGGCCCCAAATTCATGCCGCATGTCATGAGGGCCCCACATGCATGTTGCATGTCATGGGGGCCCCGCAGGCATTCTGCATGTCATGGGTGCCCCAAATGCATGCCGCATGTCATGGGGGTCCCACGTGCATGCCGCATTTCATGGGAAACCCAAACGCATGCCGCATGTCATTGGGGCCCCAAGAGTATGCCGCATGTCATGGGGGCCCCATGTGCATGCCGCATGTAATGGGGGCCCCAAATGCATGCGGCATGTCATAGGGGCCCCACGTGCATGCCACATGTCTCTGGCACACCAAATGCATGTAGCATGTCATGGGGCCCCACGTGCTTGCCGCATGTCTCAGGTACCCCAAATGCATGCAGCATGTTATGCAGGCCCCAAATGGATGCCGCATGTCATGGGGGTCCCGCAGGTATTCCGCATGTCAAAGGGGCCCCAAATGCATGCAGAATGTCATAGGGGCCACATGCATGCTGCATGTCATAGGGGCCCCACATGCATGGCGCATGTCATGGGGCCCCAAATGCATGCCGCATGTCTTGGGGGCTCCACGTGCATGCCGCATGTAATGGGGCCCCAAATGCATGCCTCATATCATGGGGGCCCCACGTGCATGCCACATGTATTGGGGGACCGAAATTCATGCCGCATGTCATGAGGGCCCCACATGCATGTTGCATGTCATGGGGGCCCCGCAGGCATTCTGCATGTCATGGGTGCCCCAAATGCATGCCGCATGTCATGGGGGCCCCACGTGCATGCCGCATGTAATGGGGGATTCAAATGCATGCCGCATGTCATGGGGGTCCCACATGCATGCCGCATGTCATGGGGGCCCCACATGCATTCCGCATGTCAAGGTGACCTCACGTGCATTCCGCATGACATGCGGGCCCCACATGCATGCCGCATGTCATGGTTCACCCAAATGCATGCCGCATGTCATGGGGTCCCCACATGCATGCCGCATGTCATGGGGGCCCCACATGCATTCCGCATGTCAAGGTGGCCTCACGTGCATTCCGCATGACATGGGGGCCCCACATGCATGCCGCATGTCATGGGGCACCCAAATGCATGCCGCATGTCATGGGGTCCCCACATGCATGCCACATGTCATGGGGTCCCCACATGCATGCCGCATGTCATGGGGGCCCCAAATGCATGCCGATTGTCATGGGGACTCCACGTGCATGCCGCATGTAATGGGGCCCCCAAATGCATGCCACATGTCATAGGGGCCCCACGTGCATGCCGCATGTCATAGGAGCCCACATGCATGGCGCATTTCATGAGTCCCCACATACATGCCGCATGTCATGGGGGCCCCAAATGCATGCCTCAAGTCATAGGGGCCCCAAATGCATGCCGCATATCATGGGGGCCTCACGTGCATGCCGCATTTCTTGGGGGCCCCGCATGCATGCCGCATGTCATGGGGGCCCCGCAGGCATTCCACATGTCATGGGGGCCCCGCAGGCATTCCACATGTCATGAGGGCCCCACATGCATTTCACATGTCAAGGGGGCCTCATGTGCATTCCGCATGACATGGGGGCCCCAAATGCATGTTGCATGTCATGGGGGCCCCACGTGCATGCCGCATGTCATGGGGGCCCCAAATGCAGGCCGCATGTCATGGGGGCTCCACATGCATGTCGCATGTTATGGGGGACCCAAACGCATGCCGCATGTCATTGGGGCCCCAAGCGTATGCCGCATGTCATGGGGGCCTCACGTGCATTCCACATGTCATGGGGGCCCCACGTGCATGCCGCATGTCATGGGGGCTCCACATGCATGCCGCATGTCATGGGGGCCCCAAATGCATGCCACATATCATGGGGGCCCCACGTTCATGCCGCATATATTGGGGGCCCCAAATGTATGCCGCATGTCATGAGGGCCCCGCATGCATGCCGTATGTCATGGGGGCCCCGCAGGAATTCCGCATGTCATTGGGGCCCAAAATGCATGCCGCATTTAATGGGGGCCACACGTGCATGCCACATGTAAGGGGGGATCCAAACGCATGCCGCATGTCATGGGGGCCCCAAATGCATGCCGCATGTCATGGCGGCCCCAAATGCATGACTCATGTCATGGGGGCCGCACATGCATGCCGCATGTCATGGGGGATCCAAACTCATGCCGCATGTCATGGGGGCCCCAAATGCATGCCGCATGTCATAGCGGCCCCAAATGCATGACTCATGTCATGGGGGCCCCATGTGCATGCTGCATGTAATGGGGGGCCCAAATGCATGCCGCATGTCTCAGGTACCCCAAATGCATGCAGCATGTTATGCAGGCCCCAAATGCATGCCGCATGTAATGGGGGCCCAAATGCATGCCGCATGTCATGGGGGCCCCACACGCATGCCGCATGTTATGGGGGCCCTAAATGCATGCCGCATGTCATGGGGGCCCAAAATGCATGCAGCATGACTTGGGGCCCACAAATGCATGCCGAATGTCATAGGGGCCCCACATGCATGGCTCATTTCATAGGGGCCCCACATGCATGCCTCATGTCATGGTGGCCCCAAAGGCGTGCCGCATATCATGGGGGCCACAAATGCATGCAGCATGTCATGGGGGTCCCACATGCATGCTGCATGTCATGGGGGGCCCCACTTGCATGCAGCATGTAATGAGGGATCGAAATGCAAGCTGCATCTCATGGGGGTCCCACATGCATGCCGCATGTCATGGGGGCCCCAAATGGGGGCCCCAGGTGCATGCCGCATGTCTCGGGCATCCCAAATGCATGCAGCATTTTATGGGGGCCCCACGTGCATGCCGCATGTCTCAGGTACCCCAAATGCATGCAGCATGTTATGCAGGCCCCAAATGCATGCCGCATGTCATGGGGGCCCAAATGCATGCCGCATGTCATGAGGGCCCCACATGCATGCTGCATATCATGGGGGCCCCACGTGCATGCCGCTTGTCATGGGGCTCCATGTTCATGCCGCATGTCATGGGGGCCCCAAATGCATGCCTCAAGTCATGGGGGCCCCAAATGCATGCCGCATATCATGGGGGCCTCACGTGCATGCCGCATTTATTGGGGGCCCCAAATGCATGCATCAAGTCATGGGGGCCCCAAATGCATGCCGCATATCAGGGGGGCCCCACGTGCATGCCGCATTTATTGGGGGCCCAAAATTCATGCCGCATGTCATAGGGGCCCCGCGTGCCTGGTGCATGTCATGGGTGCCCCACATGCATGCCGCATGTCTTGGGGCCCACAAATGCATGCCGCATGTCATAGGGGCCCCGCAGGCATTCCACATGTCATGGGGGCCCCAAATGCATGCCGCATGTCATGAGGGCCCCACATGCATTCCAAATGTCAAGGGGGCCTCACGTGCATTCCGCATGACATGGGGGTCCCAAATGCATGTTGCATGTCATGGGGGCCCCACGTGCATGCCGCGTGTCACAGGGGCCCCAAATGCATGACTCATGTCATGGGGGCCCCACGTGCATGCCGCATGTCATGGAGAATCCAAACTCATGCTGCATGTCATTGGGGCCCCAAGAGTATGCCGCATGTCATGGGGGCCCCATGTGCATGCCGCATGTAATGGGGGCCCCATGTGCATGCCGCATGTCATGGGGGCCCAAAATGCATGCCTCAATTCATGGGGCCCCAAATGCATGCCGCATGTCATGGGGGCCCACGTGCATGCCGCATGTAATGGGGGATTCAAATGCATGCCGCATGTCATGGGGGTCCCACATGCATGCCGCATGTCATGGGGGGCCCACGTGCATGCCACATGTAATGGGGGATTCAAATGCATGCTGCATGTCATGGGGGTCACACATGCATGCCGCATGTCATGGGGGCCCCACATGCATGCCGCATGTCATGGGGCACCCAAATGCATGCCGCATGTCATGGGGTCCCCACTTGCATGCCGCATGTCATGGGGGCCCCACATGCATTCCGCATGTCAAGGTGGCCTCACGTGCATTCCGCATGACATGGGGGCCCCAAATGCATGCCACATGTCATGGGGGCCCCACGTGCATGCAGCATGTAATGGGGATCCAAATGCATGCCGCATGTCATGGGGGCCATAAATGCATGGCGCATGTCATGGGGGCCCCACGTGCATGCCACATGTATTGGGGACCCAAATTCATGCCGCATGTCATGAGGGCCCCGCATGCATGCTGCATGTCATGGGGGCCCCAAATGCATGCCGCATGTCATGGAGGCCCCACGTGCATGCCGCATGTCATGGGGGCCCCACGTGCATACCGCATGTCATGGAGGCCCCACGTGCATGCCGCATGTCATGGGGGTCCCACATGCATGCCGCATGTCATGGGGGCTCCACGTGCATGCCGCATGTAATGGGGCACCCAAATTCATGCCGCATGTCAAAGGGGCCCCACGTGCATGGTGCAAGTCATGGGTGCCCCACATGCATGCCGCATGTCATGGGGGCCCCAAATGCATGCGGCATGTCATAGGGGCCCCACGTGCATGCCACATGTCTCTGGCACACCAAATGCATGCAGCATGTCATGGGGCCCCATGTGCATGCCGCATGTCTCAGGTACCCCAAATGCATGCAGCATGTTATGCAGGCCCCAAATGGATGCCGCATGTCATGGGGGTCCCGCAGGTATTCCGCATGTCACAGGGGCCCCAAATGCATGCAGAATGTCATAGGGGTACCACATGCATGCAGCATGTCATAGGGGCCCCACATGCATGGCGCATGTCATGGGGGCCCCAAATGCATGCCGCATGTCTTGGGGGCTCCGCGTGCATGCCGCATGTAATGGGGCCCCAAATGCATGTCTCATATCATGGGGGCCCCACGTGCATGCCACATGTATTGGGGGCCCCAAATTCATGCCGCATGTCATGAGGGCCCCACATGCATGTTGCATGTCATGGGGGCCCCGCAGGCATTCTGCATGTCATGGGTGCCCCAAATGCATGCCGCATGTCATGGGGGTCCCACGTGCATGCCGCATTTCATGGGAAACCCAAACGCATGCCGCATGTCATTGGGGCCCCAAGAGTATGCCGCATGTCATGGGGGCCCCATGTGCATGCCGCATGTAATGGGGGCCCCAAATGCATGCGGCATGTCATAGGGGCCCCACGTGCATGCCACATGTCTCTGGCACACCAAATGCATGTAGCATGTCATGGGGCCCCACGTGCTTGCCGCATGTCTCAGGTACCCCAAATGCATGCAGCATGTTATGCAGGCCCCAAATGGATGCCGCATGTCATGGGGGTCCCGCAGGTATTCCGCATGTCAAAGGGGCCCCAAATGCATGCAGAATGTCATAGGGGCCACATGCATGCTGCATGTCATAGGGGCCCCACATGCATGGCGCATGTCATGGGGCCCCAAATGCATGCCGCATGTCTTGGGGGCTCCACGTGCATGCCGCATGTAATGGGGCCCCAAATGCATGCCTCATATCATGGGGGCCCCACGTGCATGCCACATGTATTGGGGGACCGAAATTCATGCCGCATGTCATGAGGGCCCCACATGCATGTTGCATGTCATGGGGGCCCCGCAGGCATTCTGCATGTCATGGGTGCCCCAAATGCATGCCGCATGTCATGGGGGCCCCACGTGCATGCCGCATGTAATGGGGGATTCAAATGCATGCCGCATGTCATGGGGGTCCCACATGCATGCCGCATGTCATGGGGGCCCCACATGCATTCCGCATGTCAAGGTGACCTCACGTGCATTCCGCATGACATGCGGGCCCCACATGCATGCCGCATGTCATGGTTCACCCAAATGCATGCCGCATGTCATGGGGTCCCCACATGCATGCCGCATGTCATGGGGGCCCCACATGCATTCCGCATGTCAAGGTGGCCTCACGTGCATTCCGCATGACATGGGGGCCCCACATGCATGCCGCATGTCATGGGGCACCCAAATGCATGCCGCATGTCATGGGGTCCCCACATGCATGCCACATGTCATGGGGTCCCCACATGCATGCCGCATGTCATGGGGGCCCCAAATGCATGCCGATTGTCATGGGGACTCCACGTGCATGCCGCATGTAATGGGGCCCCCAAATGCATGCCACATGTCATAGGGGCCCCACGTGCATGCCGCATGTCATAGGAGCCCACATGCATGGCGCATTTCATGAGTCCCCACATACATGCCGCATGTCATGGGGGCCCCAAATGCATGCCTCAAGTCATAGGGGCCCCAAATGCATGCCGCATATCATGGGGGCCTCACGTGCATGCCGCATTTCTTGGGGGCCCCGCATGCATGCCGCATGTCATGGGGGCCCCGCAGGCATTCCACATGTCATGGGGGCCCCGCAGGCATTCCACATGTCATGAGGGCCCCACATGCATTTCACATGTCAAGGGGGCCTCATGTGCATTCCGCATGACATGGGGGCCCCAAATGCATGTTGCATGTCATGGGGGCCCCACGTGCATGCCGCATGTCATGGGGGCCCCAAATGCAGGCCGCATGTCATGGGGGCTCCACATGCATGTCGCATGTTATGGGGGACCCAAACGCATGCCGCATGTCATTGGGGCCCCAAGCGTATGCCGCATGTCATGGGGGCCTCACGTGCATTCCACATGTCATGGGGGCCCCACGTGCATGCCGCATGTCATGGGGGCTCCACATGCATGCCGCATGTCATGGGGGCCCCAAATGCATGCCACATATCATGGGGGCCCCACGTTCATGCCGCATATATTGGGGGCCCCAAATGTATGCCGCATGTCATGAGGGCCCCGCATGCATGCCGTATGTCATGGGGGCCCCGCAGGAATTCCGCATGTCATTGGGGCCCAAAATGCATGCCGCATTTAATGGGGGCCACACGTGCATGCCACATGTAAGGGGGGATCCAAACGCATGCCGCATGTCATGGGGGCCCCAAATGCATGCCGCATGTCATGGCGGCCCCAAATGCATGACTCATGTCATGGGGGCCCCACATGCATGCCGCATGTCATGGGGGATCCAAACTCATGCCGCATGTCATGGGGGCCCCAAATGCATGCCGGATGTCATAGCGGCCCCAAATGCATGACCCATGTCATGGGGGCCCCATGTGCATGCTGCATGTAATGGGGGGCCCAAATGCATGCCGCATGTCTCAGGTACCCCAAATGCATGCAGCATGTTATGCAGGCCCCAAATGCATGCCGCATGTAATGGGGGCCCAAATGCATGCCGCATGTCATGGGGGCCCCACACGCATGCCGCATGTTATGGGGGCCCTAAATGCATGCCGCATGTCATGGGGGCCCAAAATGCATGCAGCATGACTTGGGGCCCACAAATGCATGCCGAATGTCATAGGGGCCCCACATGCATGGCTCATTTCATAGGGGCCCCACATGCATGCCTCATGTCATGGTGGCCCCAAAGGCGTGCCGCATATCATGGGGGCCACAAATGCATGCAGCATGTCATGGGGGTCCCACATGCATGCTGCATGTCATGGGGGGCCCCACTTGCATGCAGCATGTAATGAGGGATCGAAATGCAAGCTGCATCTCATGGGGGTCCCACATGCATGCCGCATGTCATGGGGGCCCCAAATGGGGGCCCCAGGTGCATGCCGCATGTCTCGGGCATCCCAAATGCATGCAGCATTTTATGGGGGCCCCACGTGCATGCCGCATGTCTCAGGTACCCCAAATGCATGCAGCATGTTATGCAGGCCCCAAATGCATGCCGCATGTCATGGGGGCCCAAATGCATGCCGCATGTCATGAGGGCCCCACATGCATGCTGCATATCATGGGGGCCCCACGTGCATGCCGCTTGTCATGGGGCTCCATGTTCATGCCGCATGTCATGGGGGCCCCAAATGCATGCCTCAAGTCATGGGGGCCCCAAATGCATGCCGCATATCATGGGGGCCTCACGTGCATGCCGCATTTATTGGGGGCCCCAAATTCATGCCACATGTCATAGGGGCCCCACGTGCATGGTGCATTTCAAGGGGCCCCACATGCATGCCGCATGTCATGGGGGCCCCAAATGCATGCATCAAGTCATGGGGGCCCCAAATGCATGCCGCATATCAGGGGGGCCCCACGTGCATGCCGCATTTATTGGGGGCCCAAAATTCATGCCGCATGTCATAGGGGCCCCGCGTGCCTGGTGCATGTCATGGGTGCCCCACATGCATGCCGCATGTCTTGGGGCCCACAAATGCATGCCGCATGTCATAGGGGCCCCGCAGGCATTCCACATGTCATGGGGGCCCCAAATGCATGCCGCATGTCATGAGGGCCCCACATGCATTCCAAATGTCAAGGGGGCCTCACGTGCATTCCGCATGACATGGGGGTCCCAAATGCATGTTGCATGTCATGGGGGCCCCACGTGCATGCCGCGTGTCACAGGGGCCCCAAATGCATGACTCATTTCATGGGGGCCCCACGTGCATGCCGCATGTCATGGAGAATCCAAACTCATGCCGCATGTCATTGGGGCCCCAAGAGTATGCCGCATGTCATGGGGGCCCCATGTGCATGCCGCATGTAATGGGGGCCCCATGTGCATGCCGCATGTCATGGGGGCCCAAAATGCATGCCTCAATTCATGGGGCCCCAAATGCATGCCGCATGTCATGGGGGCCCACGTGCATGCCGCATGTAATGGGGGATTCAAATGCATGCCGCATGTCATGGGGGTCCCACATGCATGCCGCATGTCATGGGGGCTCCACGTGCATGCCGCATGTAATGGGGCACCCAAATTCATGCCGCATGTCAAAGGGGCCCCACGTGCATGGTGCAAGTCATGGGTGCCCCACATGCATGCCGCATGTCATGGGGGCCCCAAATGCATGCGGCATGTCATAGGGGCCCCACGTGCATGCCACATGTCTCTGGCACACCAAATGCATGCAGCATGTCATGGGGCCCCATGTGCATGCCGCATGTCTCAGGTACCCCAAATGCATGCAGCATGTTATGCAGGCCCCAAATGGATGCCGCATGTCATGGGGGTCCCGCAGGTATTCCGCATGTCACAGGGGCCCCAAATGCATGCAGAATGTCATGGGGGTACCACATGCATGCAGCATGTCATAGGGGCCCCACATGCATGGCGCATGTCATGGGGGCCCCAAATGCATGCCGCATGTCTTGGGGGCTCCACGTGCATGCCGCATGTAATGGGGCCCCAAATGCATGTCTCACATCATGGGGGCCCCACGTGCATGCCACATGTATTGGGGGCCCCAAATTCATGCCGCATGTCATGAGGGCCCCACATGCATGTTGCATGTCATGGGGGCCCCGCAGGCATTCCGCATGTCATGGGTGCCCCAAATGCATGCCGCATGTCATGGGGGTCCCACGTGCATGCCGCATTTCATGGGAAACCCAAACGCATGCCGCATGTCATTGGGGCCCCAAGAGTATGCCGCATGTCATGGGGGCCCCATGTGCATGCCGCATGTAATGGGGGCCCCAAATGCATGCGGCATGTCATAGGGGCCCCACGTGCATGCCACATGTCTCTGGCACACCAAATGCATGCAGCATGTCATGGGGCCCCACGTGCTTGCCGCATGTCTCAGGTACCCCAAATGCATGCAGCATGTTATGCAGGCCCCAAATGGATGCCGCATGTCATGGGGGTCCCGCAGGTATTCCGCATGTCAAAGGGGCCCCAAATGCATGCAGAATGTCATAGGGGCCACATGCATGCTGCATGTCATAGGGGCCCCACATGCATGGCGCATGTCATGGGGCCCCAAATGCATGCCGCATGTCTTGGGGGCTCCACGTGCATGCCGCATGTAATGGGGCCCCAAATGCATGCCTCATATCATGGGGGCCCCACGTGCATGCCACATGTATTGGGGGACCGAAATTCATGCCGCATGTCATGAGGGCCCCACATGCATGTTGCATGTCATGGGGGCCCCGCAGGCATTCTGCATGTCATGGGTGCCCCAAATGCATGCCGCATGTCATAGGAGCCCACATGCATGGCGCATTTCATGAGTCCCCACATACATGCCGCATGTCATGGGGGCCCCAAATGCATGCCTCAAGTCATAGGGGCCCCAAATGCATGCCGCATATAATGGGGGCCTCACGTGCATGCCGCATTTCTTGGGGGCCCCGCATGCATGCCGCATGTCATGGGGGCCCCGCAGGCATTCCACATGTCATGGGGGCCCCGCAGGCATTCCACATGTCATGAGGGCCCCACATGCATTTCACATGTCAAGGGGGCCTCACGTGCATTCCGCATGACATGGGGGCCCAAAATGCATGTTGCATGTCATGGGGGCCCCACGTGCATGCCGCATGTCATGGGGGCCCCAAATGCAGGCCGCATGTCATGGGGGCTCCACATGCATGTCGCATGTCATGGGGGACCCAAACGCATGTCGCATGTCATTGGGGCCCCAAGCGTATGCCGCATGTCATGGGGGCCTCACGTGCATTCCACATGTCATGGGGGCCCCACGTGCATGCTGCATGTCATGGGGCCCCACATGCATGCCGCATGTCATGGGGGCTCCACATGCATGCCGCATGTCATGGGGGCCCCAAATGCATGCCACATATCATGGGGGCCCCACGTTCATGCCGCATATATTGGGGGCCCCAAATGTATGCCGCATGTCATGAGGGCCCCGCATGCATGCCGTATGTCATGGGGGCCCCGCAGGAATTCCGCATGTCATTGGGGCCCAAAATGCATGCCGCATTTAATGGGGGCCACACGTGCATGCCACATGTAAGGGGGGATCCAAACGCATGCTGCATGTTATGGGGGTCATACATGCATGCCTCATGTCATGGGGGCCCCAAATGCATGCCGCATGTCATGGCGGCCCCAAATGCATGACTCATGTCATGGGGGCCCCACGTGCATGCCGCATGTCATGGGGGATCCAAACTCATGCCGCATGTCATGGGGGCCCCAAATGCATGCCGCATGTCATGGCGGCCCCAAATGCATGACTCATGTCATGGGGGCCCCATGTGCATGCTGCATGTAATGGGGGGCCCAAATGCATGCCGCATGTCTCAGGTACCCCAAATGCATGCAGCATGTTATGCAGGCCCCAAATGCATGCCGCATGTAATGGGGGCCCAAATGCATGCCGCATGTTATGGGGGCCCCACACGCATGCCGCATGTTATGGGGGCCCTAAATGCATGCCGCATGTCATGGGGGCCCCAAATGCATGCAGCATGACTTGGGGCCCACAAATGCATGCCGAATGTCATAGGGGCCCCACATGCATGGCTCATTTCATAGGGGCCCCACATGCATGCCTCATGTCATGGTGGCCCCAAAGGCGTGCCGCATATCATGGGGGCCACAAATGCATGCAGCATGTCATGGGGGTCCCACATGCATGCTGCATGTCATGGGGGGCCCCACTTGCATGCAGCATGTAATGAGGGATCGAAATGCAAGCTGCATCTCATGGGGGTCCCACATGCATGCCGCATGTCATGGGGGCCCCAAATGGGGGCCCCAGGTGCATGCCGCATGTCTCGGGCATCCCAAATGCATGCAGCATTTTATGGGGTCCCCACGTGCATGCCGCATGTCTCAGGTACCCCAAATGCATGCAGCATGTTATGCAGGCCCCAAATGCATGCCGCATGTCATGGGGGCCCAAATGCATGCCGCATGTCATGAGGGCCCCACATGCATGCTGCATATCATGGGGGCCCCACGTGCATGCCGCTTGTCATGGGGCTCCATGTTCATGCCGCATGTCATGGGGGCCCCAAATGCATGCCTCAAGTCATGGGGGCCCCAAATGCATGCCGCATATCATGGGGGCCTCACGTGCATGCCGCATTTATTGGGGGCCCCAAATTCATGCCACATGTCATAGGGGCTCCACGTGCATGGTGCATTTCAAGGGGCCCCACATGCATGCCGCATGTCATGGGGGCCCCAAATGCATGCATCAAGTCATGGGGGCCCCAAATGCATGCCGCATATCAGGGGGGCCCCACGTGCATGCCGCATTTATTGGGGGCCCAAAATTCATGCCGCATGTCATAGGGGCCCCGCGTGCCTGGTGCATGTCATGGGTGCCCCACATGCATGCCGCATGTCTTGGGGCCCACAAATGCATGCCGCATATCATAGGGGCCCCGCAGGCATTCCACATGTCATGGGGGCCCCAAATGCATGCCGCATGTCATGAGGGCCCCACATGCATTCCAAATGTCAAGGGGCCTCACGTGCATTCCGCATGACATGGGGGCCCCAAATGCATGTTGCATGTCATGGGGGCCCCACGTGCATGCCGCGTGTCACAGGGGCCCCAAATGCATGACTCATGTCATGGGGGCCCCACGTGCATGCCGCATGTCATGGAGAATCCAAACTCATGCCGCATGTCATTGGGGCCCCAAGAGTATGCCGCATGTCATGGGGGCCCCATGTGCATGCCGCATGTAATGGGGGCCCCATGTGCATGCCGCATGTCATGGGGGCCCAAAATGCATGCCTCAAGTCATGGGGCCCCAAAAGCATGCCGCATATCATGGGGGCCCCACGTGCATGCCGCATGTATTGGGGGCCCCAAATGCATGCCGCATGTCATAGGGGCCCCACATGCATGGCTCATTTCATGGGGGCCCCACATGCATACCTCATGTCATGGGGGCCCCAAATGCGTGCCGCATATCATGGGGGCCACAAATGCATGCAGCATGTCATGGGGGCCCCACGTGCATGCCACATGTCTTGGGGCCCACAAATGCATGCCACATGTCATAGGGGTCCCACATGCATGGTACATTTCATGGGGGCCCTACATGCATGCCGCATGTCATGGGGGCCCCAAATGCATGCCTCAAGTCTTGGGGGCCCCAAATGCATGCAGCATGTCATAGGGGCCCCACATGCATGGTGCATGTCATGGGGGCCCCACATGCTTGCCTCAAGTCATGGGGGCCCCAAATGCATGCCGCATGTCATGGGGGCCATAAATGCATGCCGCATGTCATGGGTGCCCAACGTACATGCTGCATGTCATTGGGGCCCCACGTGCTTGTTGCATGTCATGGGGGCCCCACGTGCATGCCTCATGTCACGGTGCCACAAATGTATGCGGCATGTCATGGGGGCCCCACTTGCATGCAGCATGTAATGGGGGATCCAAATGCATAACGCATGTCATAGGGGCCCCACGTGCATAACACATGTCATGGGGCCCGCAAATGCATGCCACATGTCATGGGGGCCCCACATGCATGCCGCATGTCATGGGGACCCAAATGCATGCCACATGTCATGGGGGCCCAACGTGCATGCCGCATGTATTGGGGCCCCAAATTCATGCCGCATGTCATGGGGGCCCCACAGGCATTCCGCATGTCATGGGGGCCCCAAATGCATGCCGCATGTCATGGGGCCCCACGTGCATGCCGCATGTAATGGGGGCCCCAAATGCATGCCGCATGTCATAGTGGCCCCAAATGCATGCTGCATGTCAAGAGGGCCCCACGTGCATGCCGCATGTCATGGGGCCCCCAAATGCATGCCGCATGTCATGGGGGCCCAACAGGCATGCCGCATGTCATTGGGGCCCCAAATGCATGCCGCATGTCTCAGGTACCCCAAATGCAGGCAGCATGTTATGCAGGCCCCAAATGCATGCCACATGTCATGGGGGCCCAAATGCATGCCGCATGTCATGGGGGCCCCAAGCGTATGCCGCATGTCACGGGTGCCCCATGTGCATGCCGCATGTAATGGGGGCCCCAAATGCATGCGGCATGTCATAGGGGCCCCACATGCATCCCGCATCTCTCAGGTACCCCAAATGCATGCAGCATGTTATGCAGGCCCCAAATGCATGCCGCATGTCATGGGGGCCCAAATGCATGCCGCATGTCATGGGGGCCCCACGTGCATGCTTCATGTCATTGGGGCCCCACGTGCATGCCGCATGTCATAGGGGCACCACGTACAATGCGCATGTCATGGGTGCCCCACATGCATGCCGCATGTCATCGGGGCCCCAATTGCATGCCGCATGTCATAGGGGCCCCACATGCATGGCGCATGTCATGGTGCCCCACATGCATGCAGCATGTCATGGGGGCCCCAAATGCATGCCGCATGTCAAGGGGGCCCCAAATGCATGCTGCATGTCATGAGGGCCCCACGTGCATGCCGCATGTCATGGGGCCCCCAAATGCATGCCGCATGTCATGGGGGCCCAACAGGCATGCCGCATGTCATAGGGGCCCCACATGCATGGCTTATTTCATGGGGGCCCCACATGCATGCCGCATGTCATGGGGGCCCCAAATGCGTGCCGCATATCATGGGGGCCACAAATGCATGCAGCATGTCATGGGGGCCCCACGTGCATGCCACATGTCTTGGGGCCCACAAATGCATGCCGCATGTCATAGGGGCACCACATGCATGGCACATTTCTTGGGGGCCCTACATGCATGCCGCATGTCATGGGGGCCCCAAATGCATGCCTCAAGTCATGGGGGCCCCAAATGCATGCAGCATGTCATAGGGGCCCCAAATGCATGCAGCATGTCATAGGGGCCCCACATGCATGGTGCATGTCAGGGGGGCCCCACTTGCATGCCTCAAGTCATGGGGGCCCCAAATGCATGCCGCATGTCAAGGGGGCCATAAATACATGCCGCATGTCATGGGTGCCCAACGTACATACTGCATGTCATTGGGGCCCCACGTGCTTGCCGCATGTGATGGGTGCCCCACGTGCATGCCTCATGTCATGGGGGCCACAAATGTATGCGGCATGTCATGGGGGCCCCACATGCATGCCGCATGTCATGGGGGCCCCACGTGCATGCCGCATGTCATGGGGGTCCCACATGCATGCCGCATGTCATGGGGGCCCCACATGCATGGCGCATGTCATGGGGGGCCCACATGCGTGCCGCATGTCATGTGGGCCCCACTTGCATGCAGCATGTAATGGGGGATCCAAATGCATGACGCATGTCATGGGGGTCCCACATGCATGCCGCATGTCATGGGGGCCCCACATGTATGCCGCATGTCATGAGGGCCATAAATGCATGCCGCATGTCATGGGTGCCCAACGTGCATGTCGCATGTATTGGGGGCCCCAGCTGCATGCCGCATATCATGGGGCCCCACATGCGTGCCACATGTCATGGGGGCCCAAATGCATGCCGCATGTCATGGGACCCACATTCATGCCGCATGTCATGGGGGCCCCCAATGCATGCCACATGTCATGGGGACCCAAATGCATGCCACATGTCATGGGGGCCTCAAATTCATGCCGCATGTCATGAGGGCACCGCATGCATGCCGCATGTCATGGGGGCCCCGCAGGCATGCCGCATGTCATGGGGGCCCCAAATGCATGCCGCATGTCATGGGGGCCCCACGTGCATCCGTCATGTAATGGGGGATTCAAATGCATGCTGCTTGTCATGGGGGCCCCACATGCATGCCGCATGTCACGGGGGCCCCAAATGTATGCTGCATGTCATGGGGGCCCCACAAGCATGCCGCATGTTATAGAGGCCCCACATGCATGCAGCATGTCTTGGGGCCATCAAATGCATGCCGCATGTCATAGGGGCCCCACGTGCATGCCACATGTCTTGGTGCCTACAAATGCATGCCGCATGTCATAGGTGCCAAACATGCATGGCACATTTCATGGGGGCCCTACATGCATGCCGCATGTCATGGGGGCCCCACATGTATGCTTCATGTCATTGGGGGCCCACGTGCATGCCGCATGTCATAGGGGCACCACGTACATGGCGCATGTCATGGGTGCCCCACATGCATGCCGCATGTCATCGGGGCCCCAATTGCATGACGCATGTCATAGGGGCCCCATATGCATGGTGCATGTCATGGTGCCCCACATGCATGCAGCATGTCATGGGGGCAACAAATGCATGCCGCATGTCATGGGGGCCCTAAATGCATGCCGCATTTAATGGGGGCACCACGTGCATGCCGCATGTCTTGGGGGCCCCATGTGCATGCCGCATGTCAAGGGGGTCCAAAATGCATGCCTCAATCATGGGGGCCCCAAATGCATGTCGCATATCATGGGGGCCCCACGTGCATGCCGCATGTCATGGGGCCCCCCAAATGCATGCTGCATGTCTTGGGGCCCACAAATGCATGCCGCATGTCATAGGGGCCCCACATGCATGGCTTATTTCATGGGGGCCCCACATGCATGCCGCATGTCATGGGGGCCCCAAATGCGTGCCGCATATGATGGGGGCCACAAATGCATGCAGCATGTCATGGGGGCCCCACGTGCATGCCACATGTCTTGGGGCCCACAAATGCATGCCGCATGTCATAGGGGCACCACATGCATGGCACATTTCTTGGGGGCCCTACATGCATGCCGCATGTCATGGGGGCCCCAAATGCATGCCTGAAGACATGGGGGCCCCAAATGCATGCAGCATGTCATAGGGGCCCCACATGCATGGTGCATGTCATGGGGGCCCCACATGCATGCCTCAAGTCATGGGGGCCCCAAATGCATGCCGCATGACATGGGGGCCATAAATGCATGCCGCATGTCATGGGTGCCCAACGTACATGCTGCATGTCATTGGGGCCCCACGTGCTTGCCGCATGTCATGGGTGGCCAACGTACATGCTGCATGTCATGGGGCCCCACGTGCATGCCGCATGTCAAGGGGGTCCCACATGCATGCCGCATGTCATAGGGGCCCCACATGCATGGCGCATGTCATGGGGGCCCCACTTGCATGCAGCATGTAATGGGGGATCCAATTGCATGACGCATGTCATGGGGGTCCCACATGCATGCCGCATGTCATGGGGGCCCAAATGCATGCCGCATGTCATGGGGGCCATAAATGCATGGCGCATGTCATGGGGGCCCCACATGCATTCCGCATGACAAGGTGGCCTCACGTGCATTCCGCATGACATGGGGGCCCCAAATGCATGCCACATGTCATGGGGGCCCCACGTGCATGCAGCATGTAATGGGGGATTGAAATGCATGCCGCATGTCATGGGGGCCATAAATGCATGGCGCATGTCATGGGGGCCCCACGTGCATGCCACATGTATTGGGGACCCAAATTCATGACGCATGTCATGAGGGCCCCGCATGCATGCCGCATGTCATGGGGGCCCCAAATGCATGCCGCATGTCATGGGGGCCCCACGTGCATGCCGCATGTAATGGGGGATTCAAATGCATGCCGCATGTCATGGGGGTACCACATGCATGCCGCATGTCATGGGGGCTCCACGTGCATGCCGCATGTAATGGGGCACCCAAATTCATGCCGCATGTCAAAGGGGCCCCACGTGCATGGTGCAAGTCATGGGTGCCCCACATGCATGCCGCATGTCATAGGGGCCCCACATGCATGGTGCATGTCATGGGGGCCCCAAATGCATGCGGCATGTCATAGGGGCCCCACGTGCATGCCACATGTCTCTGGCACACCAAATGCATGCAGCATGTCATGGGGCCCCACGTGCATGCCGCATGTCTCAGGTACCCCAAATGCATGCAGCATGTTATGCAGGCCCCAAATGGATGCCGCATGTCATGGGGGTCCCGCAGGTATTCCACATGTCACAGGGGCCCCAAATGCATGCAGAATGTCATGGGGGTCCCACATGCATGCAGCATGTCATAGGGGCCCCACATGCATGGCGCATGTCATGGGGGCCCCAAATGCATGCCTCATGTCTTGGGGGCTCCACGTGCATGCCGCATGTAATGGGGCCCCAAATGCATGCCTCATATCATGGGGGCCCCACGTGCATGCCACATGTATTGGGGGCCCCAAATTCATGCCGCATGTCATGAGGGCCCCACATGCATGTTGCATGTCATGGGGGCCCCGCAGGCATTCCGCATGTCATGGGTGCCCCAAATGCATGCCGCATGTCATGGGGGCCCCACGTGCATGCCGCATTTCATGGGAAACCCAAACGCATGCCGCATGTCATTGGGGCCCCAAGAGTATGCCGCATGTCATGGGGGCCCCATGTGCATGCCGCATGTAATGGGGGCCCCAAATGCATGCGGCATGTCATAGGGGCCCCACGTGCATGCCACATGTCTCTGGCACACCAAATGCATGCAGCATGTCATGGTGCCCCACGTGCTTGCCGCATGTCTCAGGTACCCCAAATGCATGCAGCATGTTATGCAGGCCCCAAATGGATGCCGCATGTCATGGGGGTCCCGCAGGTATTCCGCATGTCAAAGGGGCCCCAAATGCATGCAGAATGTCATAGGGGCCACATGCATGCTGCATGTCATAGGGACCCCACATGCATGGCGAATGTCATGGGGCCCCAAATGCATGCCGCATGTCTTGGGGGCTCCACGTGCATGCCGCATGTAATGGGGCCCCAAATGCATGCCTCATATCATGGGGGCCCCACGTGCATGCCACATGTATTGGGGGACCGAAATTCATGCCGCATGTCATGAGGGCCCCACATGCATGTTGCATGTCATGGGGCCCCGCAGGCATTCCGCATGTCATGGGTGCCCCAAATGCATGCCGCATGTCATGGGGTCCCCACATGCATGCCGCATGTCATGTGGGCCCCACATGCATTCCGCATGTCAAGGTGGCCTCACGTGCATTTCGCATGACATGGGGGCCCCACATGCATGACGCATGTCATGGGGCACCCAAATGCATGCCGCATGTCATGGGGTCCCCACATGCATGCCACATGTCATGGGGTCCCCACATGCATGCCGCATTTCTTGGGGGCCCCGCATGCATGCCGCATGTCATGGGGGCCCCACGTGCATGCCGCATGTCATGGGGGCCCCAAATGCAGGCCGCATGTCATGGGGGCTCCACATGCATGTCGCATGTCATGGGGGACCCAAACGCTTGCCGCATCTCATGGGGGCCTCACGTGCATTCCCCATGTCATGGGGGCCCCACGTGCATGCCGCATGTCATGGGGGGCCCAAATGCATGCCACATATCATGGGGGCCCCACGTTCATGCCGCATATATTGAGGGCCCCAAATGTATGCCGCATGTCATGAGGGCCCCGCATGCATGCCGTATGTCATGGGGGCCCCGCAGGCATTCCGCATGTCATTGGGGCCCAAAATGCATGCCGCATTTCATGGGGGCCCCAAATGCATGCCGCATGTAATGGGGGCCCAAATGCATGCCGCATGTCATGGGGGCCCCACACGCATGCCGCATGTCATGGGGGCCCCAAATGCATGCCGCATGTCATGGGGGCTCCACGTGCATGCCGCATGTAATGGGGCCCCCAAATTCATGGCGCATGTCAAAGGGGCCCCATGTGCATGGCGCAAGTCATGGGTGCCCCACATGCATGCCGCATGTCATCGGGGCCCCACATGCATGGCTCATGTCATGGGGGCCCCACATGCATGACGCATGTCATGGAGGCCCCAAATGCATGCCGCATGTCATGGGAGCCCCACATGCATGCCGCATGTCATGGGGCCCCAAATTAATGTCGCATGTGAAGGGGGCCCCACATGCATGCCGCATGTCATCGGGGCCCCAAATGCATGCCGCATGTCATGAGGGCCCCGCATGCATGCCGCATTTCATAGGGCACCACATGCATGCCATATGTCATGGAGGCCCCAAAAGCACGCCTCAAGTCATGGGGGCCCCAAATCCATGCCGCATATCACGCGAGCCTCACGTGCATGCCGCATTTATTGGGGGCCCCAAATTCATGCCGCATGTCATGAGGGTCCTGCATGCATGCTGCATGTCATGGGGTCCCCGCAGGCATTCCACATGTCATGGGGGCCCCAAATGCATGCCGCATGTCATGGGGCCCCCAAATGCTTGCCGCATGTCATGGGGGCCCACATGCATGCCGCATGTAATGGGGGCCCAAATGCTAGCCGCATGTCATGGGTTCCATAAATGCCCAACGTACTTGCCGCATGTATTGGCGGCCCCAAATTCATGCCGCATGTCATGAGGGCCCAGCATGCATGCCGCATGTCATGGGGGCCCCGCAGACATTCCGCATGTAATGGGGGATTCAAATGAATGCCGCATGCCATGGGGGTCTCCACGTGCATGCCGCATGTAATGAGGCCCCCAAATGCATGCCACATGTCATAGGGGCCCCACGTGCATAGTGCATGTCATGGGTGCCCCAAATGAATGCCGCATGTGTTGGAGCCCACAAATGCATGCCGCATGTCATAGGGGCCCCACATGCATGGCACATTTCATGGGGCCCCACGTGCATGCCGCATGTAATGGGGGCCCCAAATGCATGCGGCATGTTATGCAGTCCCCAAATGCATGCCGCATGTCATGGGGGCCCAAATGCATGCCGCATGTCATGGGGGACTCAAATTCATGTCGCATGTCATGAGGGCCCCGCATGCATGCCGCATGTCATGGGGGCCCCGCAGGAATTCCGCATGTCACGGGGTCCCCAAATGTATGCTGCATATAATGGGGGCCCCACAAGCATGCCGCATGTTATAGAGGCCCCACATGCATGGCGCATGTCATGGGGGCCCCACATGCATGCCGCATTTCATAGGGGCCCAAATGCATGTGTCATGTCATAGGGGCCCCACGTGCATGCTGCATGTCATGGGGGCCCAAATGCATGCATCATGTCATAGGGGCAACACGAGCATGTCGCATGTCTCGGGCATCCCAAATGCATGCAGCATTTTATGGGGGGCCCACGTGCATGCCGCATGTAATGGGGGCCCCAAATGCATGCGACATGTTATGCTGTCCCCAAATGCATGCCGCATGTCATGGGGGCCCAAATGCATGCCGCATGTCATAGGGGCCTCAAATTCATGTCGCATGTCATGAGGGCCCCGCATGCATGCCACATGTCATGGGGGCCCCGAAGGAATTCCGCATGTCATGGGGGCCCCAAATGCATGCCGCATGTCATGGGGGCCCCACGTGCATCCCGCATGTAATGGGGGATTCAAATGCATGTTGCATGTCAAGGGGGCCCCACGTGCATGCCGCATGTCACGGGGTCCCCAAATGTATGCTGCATATAATGGGGGCCCCACAAGCATGCCGCATGTTATAGAGGCCCCACATGCATAGCGCATGTCATGGGCGGCCCCACTTGCATGCAGCATGTAATGAGGGATCCAAATGCATGCCGCATCTCATGGGGGTCCCACATGCATGCCGCATGTCATGGGGGCCCCAAATGCATGCGGCATGTCATAGGGGCCCCACGTGCATGCCGCATGTCTCGGGCATCCCAAATGCATGCAGCATTTTATTGGGGCCCCACGTGCATGCCGCATGTCTCAGGTACCCCAAATGCATGCAGCATGTTATGCAGGCCCCAAATGCATGCCGCATGTCATGGGGGCCCCCAATGCATGCCGACTGTCATGGGGGCCCAAATGCATTCCGCATGTCATGGGGGCCTCAAATTCATGCCGCATGTCATGAGGGCCCCGCATGCATGCCGCATGTCATGGGGGCCCCAAATGCAGGCCGCATGTCATGGGGGCTCCACATGCATGCCGCATGTCATGGGGGCCCCACGTGCATGCTTCATGTCATTGGGGCCCCACGTGCATGCTTCTTGTCATTGGGGCCCCACGTGCTTTCCGCATGTCATGGGGGCCCAAATGCATGCCGCATGTCATGGGGGCCCAAATGCATGCCGCATGTCATAGTGGCCCCAAATGCATGCTGCATGTCATGAGGGCCCCACGTGCATGCCGCATGTCATGGGGGCCCAAAATGCATGCCTCAAGTCATGGGGGCCCCAAATGCATGCCGCATTTCATGGCGGCCCCACGTGCATGCCGCATGTATTGGGGGCCCCAAATGCATGCCGCATGTCATGAGGGCAACGCATGCATGCCGCATGTTATGGGGGCCCAAAATGCATGCCACATGTCATGGGGGCCCCAAATGCATGCAGCATGACTTGGGGCCCACAAATGCATGCCGAATGTCATAGGGGCCCCACATGCATGGCTCATTTCATAGGGGCCCCACATGCATGCCTCATGTCATGGTGGCCCCAAAGGCGTGCCGCATATCATGGGGGCCACAAATGCATGCAGCATGTCATAGAATCATAGAATCATAGAATCATAGAATGGTAGAGTTGGAAGGGACCTCCTGGGTCATCTGGTCCAACCCCCTGCTCAAAGCAGGATTCACTAAATCATCTCAGACAGATGTCTGTCCAGCCTCTGTTTGAAGACATCCATTGAAGGGGAACTCACCACCTCTCGTGGCAGCCTGTTCCACTCATTAATCACCCTAACTGTCAAAAAGTTTTTTCTAATATCTAATCTGTGTCTCCTCCCATTTAGTTTCATCCCATTGCTTCTAGTCTTTCCTTGTGCAAATGAGAATAAAGATGATCCTTCTACAATGTGACAGCCCTTGACATATTTGTAGACAGCTATTAAGTCTCCTCTCAGTCTTCTTTTTTGCAAGCTAAACATTCCCAAATCCTGCAACCGTTCCTCATAGGACATGGTTTGCAGACCAGTCACCATTCTGGTCGCTCTTCTCTGAACTTGCTCCAGTTTGTCTATGTCTTTTTTAAAATGTGGTGCCCAAAACTGTACACAGTATTCCAGATGAGGTCTGACCAAAGAGGATTAAAGACCGATAATGACTTCACGTGATCTAGACTGTATGCTTCTGTTAATACATCCCAGAATTGTATTTGCCTTTTTTGCTGCTGCATCACACTGTTGACTCATGTTCAGTCTATGATCTATTAGTATACCTAAGTCTTTTTCACATGTACTGTTGCTTAGCTCTATTCCTCCCATTCTGTATATGCTTTTTTCATTTTTATTGCCCAGATATAGTACTTTGCATTTTTCCCTGTTAAAAAACATTCTGTTGGTTGCTGCCCACTGCTCCAGTTTATTTAGGTCTTTGGGGGTCCCACATGCATGCTGCATGTCATGGGGGGCCCCACTTGCATGCAGCATGTAATGAGGGATCGAAATGCAAGCTGCATCTCATGGGGGTCCCACATGCATGCCGCATGTCATGGGGTCCCCAAATGGGGGCCCCAGGTGCATGCCGCATGTCTCGGGCATCCCAAATGCATGCAGCATTTTATGGGGGCCCCACGTGCATGCCGCATGTCTCAGGTACCCCAAATGCATGCAGCATGTTATGCAGGCCCCAAATGCATGCCGCATGTCATGGGGGCCCAAATGCATGCCACATGTCATGAGGGCCCCACATGCATGACGTACGTCATGGGGCCCCCAAATGCATGCCACATGTCTTGGGGCCCACGAATGCATGCCGAATGTCATAGGGGCCCCACATGCACGGCGCATATCATGGGGGCCCCACGTGCATGCTGCCTATATTGGGGGCCCCAAATTCATGCACGGCGCATATCATGAGGCCACCGCATGCATGCCGCATGTCATGGGGGCCCCGCAGGCATTCCACATGTCATGGGGGCCCCAAATGCATGCCAAATGTCATGGGGGTCCCACGTGCATGCCGCATGTCATAGGGGCCCCACATACATGCCGAATGTCATGGGGGTCCCACGTGCACGCCGCATGTCATAGGGGCACCAGATGCATGGCGCATGTCATGGGGGTCCACATGCATGCCGCATGTCATGGGGGCCAAACTTGCATGCAGCATGGAATGAGGGATCCAAATGCATGCCGCATGTCATGGGGGCCCCAAATGCATGCGGCATGTCATAGGGGCCCCACGTGCATGCCGCATGTCTCGGGCATTCCAAATGCATGCAGCATTTTATGGGGGCCCCACGTGCATGCCGCATGTCTCAGGTACCCCAAATGCATGCAGCATGTTATGCAGGCCCCAAATGCATGCCGCATGTCTTGGGGGCTCCACGTGCATGCCGCATGTAATGGGGCCCCCAAATGCATGCCACATGTCATAGGGGCCCCACGTGCATGGCGCATGTCATGGGTGCCCCACATGCATGCCACATGTCATCGGGGCCCCACGTGCATGCCGCATGTATTGGGGCCCCAAATTCATGCCGCATGTCATGAGGGCCCAACATGCATGCCGCATGTCTTGGGGCCCACAAATGCATGCAGCATTTCATAGGGGCCCCACATGCATGGCGCATTTCATGGGAGCCCCAAATTCATGCCTTAAGTCATGGGGTCCCCAAATGCATGCCGCATATCATGGGGGCCCACGTGCATGCCGCATGTATTGGGGCCCCAAATGCATGCCGCATGTCATGAGGGCACCGCATGCATGCTGCATGTCATGGGGCCCCAATTGCATGCCGCATGTAATAGGGGCCCCACATGCATGGCGCATGTCAAGGGGCCCCGCAGGCATTCCGCATGTCATGGGGGACCCAAATGCATGCCGCATTTCATGGGGGCCCCACGTGCATGCCGCATGTCATGGGACCCCAATTGCATGCCGCATGTAATAGGGGCCCCACATGCATGGCGCATGTCATGGTGCCCCACATGTATGCCGCATGTCATGGGGGCCCCACAGGCATTCCGCATGTCATGGGGGCCCCAAATGCATGCCACATTTCATGGGGGCCTCACATGCATTCCGCATGTCATGGGGGCCCCACGTGCATGCTGCATGTCATTGGGGCCCCACGTGCTTGCCGCATGTCATGGGGGCCCAAATGCGTGCCACATATCATGGCGGCCACAAATGCATGCAGCATGTCATGGGGGCCCCACGTGCATGCCACATGTCTTGGGGCCCACAAATGCATGCCTCAAGTCATGGGGGCCCCAAATGCATGCCACATATCATGGGGGCCCCACGTGCATGCCGCATATATTGGGGGCCCCAAATGCATGCCGCATGTCATGGGGCCCCCCAAATGCATGCCGCATGTCATAGGGGCCCAACATGCATGGAGCATGTCATGGGGGCCCCGCATGCATGCCGCATGTCATAGGGCCCCCACGTACATGGCGCATGTCATGGGTGCCCCACATGCATGCCGCTTGTCATCGGGGCCCCAATTGCATGCCGCATGTCATAGGGGCCCCACATGCATTGCGCATGTCATGGGGCCCCTCAAATGCATGCCGCATGTCATAGGGGCCCAACATGCATGGAGCATGTCATGGGGGATCCAAATGCATGACGCATGTCATGGGGGTCCCAAATGCATGCGGCATGTCATAGGGGCCCCACGTGCATAACACATGTCATGGGGCCTGAAAATGCATGCCGCATGTCATGGGGGCCCCACATGCATGCCGCATGTCATGGGGGCCCAAATGCATGCCGCATGTCATGGGGGCCATAAATGCATGCCGCATGTCATGGGTGCCCAACGTGCATGCCGCATGTATTGGGGGCCCCAACTGCATGCCGCATATCATGGGGCCCCACATGCATGGTGCATGTCATGGTGTCCCACATGCATGCCGCATGTCATGGGGGCCCCAAATGCATGTTGCATGTCAAGTGGGCCCTAAATGCATGCCGCATGTAATGGGGGCCCCACGTGCATGCCGCATGTCATGGGGGCCCAAAATGCATGCCTCAAGTCATGGGGCCCCAAATGCATGCGCATATCATGGGGGCCCCACGTGCATGCCGCATGTATTGGGGGCCCCAAATGCATTCCGCATGTCATGAGGGCGCCGCATGCATGCCGCATGTCATGGGGGCCATAAATGCATGCCGCATGTCATGGGGGCCCCAAATGCATGCCGCATTTCATGGGGGCCCCACGTGCATGCTGCATGTCATGGGGCCCCCCAAATGCATGCAGCATATCTTGGGGCCCACAAATGCATGCCGCATGTCATAGGGGCCCCACATGCATGGCTCATTTCATGGGGGCCCCACATGCATGCCTCATGTCATGGGGTCCCCAAATGCGTGCCGCATATCATGGGGGCCCCAAATGCATGCAGCATGTCATAGGGGCCCCACATGCATGGTACATGTCATGGGGGCCCCACATGCTTGCCTCAAGTCATGGGGGCCCCAAATGCATGCCACATGTCATGGGGGCCATAAATGCATGCCGCATGTCATGGGTGCCCAACGTACATGCTGCATGTCATTGGGGCCCCACGTGCTTGTTGCATGTCATGGGGGCCCCACGTGCATGCCTCATGTCACGGTGCCACAAATGTATGCGGCATGTCATGGGGGCCCCACTTGCATGCAGAATGTAATGGGGGATCCAAATGCATAACGCATGTCATGGGGGTCCCACATGCATGCCGCATGTCATGGGGGCCCCAAATGCATGCGGCATGTCATAGGGGCCCCACGTGCATAACACATGTCATGGGGCCCGCAAATGCATGCCACATGTCATGGGGGCCCAACGTGCATGCCGCATGTATTGGGGCCCCAAATTCATGCCGCATGTCATGGGGGCCCCACAGGCATTCCGCATGTCATGGGGGCCCCAAATGCATGCCGCATGTCATGGGGGCCCCACGTGCATGCCGCATGTCATGGGGCCCCCAAATGCATGCCGCATGTCATGGGGGCCCAACAGGCATGCTGCATGTCATTGGGGCCCCAAATGCATGCCTCATGTCTCAGGTACCCCAAATGCATGCAGCATGTTATGCAGGCCCCAAATGCATGCCACATGTCATGGGGGCCCAAATGCATGCCGCATGTCATGGGGGCCCCAAATGCATGCCGCATGTCTTGGGGGCTACACGTGCATGCCGCATGTAATGGGGCCCCAAATGCATGCCTCATATCATGGGGGCCCCACGTGCATGCCACATGTATTGGGGGCCCCAAATTCATGCCGCATGTCATGAGGGCCCCACATGCATGTTGCATGTCATGGGGGCCCCGCAGGCATTTCGCATGTCATGGGTGCCCCAAATGCATGCCGCATGTCATGGGGGCCCCACGTGCATGCCGCATTTCATGGGAAACCCAAACGCATGCCACATGTCATTGGGGCCCCAAGCGTATGCCGCATGTCATGGGGGCCCCATTTGCATGCCGCATGTAATGGGGGCCCCAAATGCATGCGGCATGTCATAGGGGCCCCACGTGCATGCCACATGTCTCTGGCACACCAAATGCATGCAGCATGTCATGGGGCCCCACGTGCATGCCGCATGTCTCAGGTACCAAATGGATGCCGCATGTCATGGGGGTCCCGCAGGTATTCCACATGTCAAAGGGGCCCCAAATGCATGCAGAATGTCATAGGGGCCACATGCATGACGCATGTCATAGGGGCCCCACATGCATGGCGCATGTCAAGGGGGCCCCAAATGCATACCGCATGTCTTGGGGGCTCCACGTGCATGTCGCATGTAATGGGGCCCCAAATGCATGCCTCATATCATGGGGGCCCCACGTGCATGCCACATGTATTGGGGGACCCAAATTCATGCCGCATGTCATGAGGGCCCCACATGCATGTTGCATGTCATGGGGGCCCCGCAGGCATTCCGCATGTCATGGGTGCCCCAAATGCATGCCGCATGTCATGGGGGCCCCACGTGCATGCCGCATGTAATGGGGGATTCAAATGCATTCCGCATGTCATGGGGGTCCCACATGCATGCCGCATGTCATGGGGGCCCCACATGCATGCCGCATGTCATGGGGGCCCCACATGCATTCCGCATGTCAAGGTGGCCTCATGTGCATTCCGCATGACATGGGGGCCCCAAATGCATGCCGCATGTCATGGGGGCCCAAATGCGTGCCACATATCATGGCGGCCACAAATGCATGCAGCATGTCATGGGGGCCCCACGTGCATGCCACATGTCTTGGGGCCCACAAATGCATGCCTCAAGTCATGGGGGCCCCAAATGCATGCCACATATCATGGGGGCCCCACGTGCATGCCGCATATATTGGGGGCCCCAAATGCATGCCGCATGTCATGAGGGCCTCGCATGCATGCCACGTGTCATTGGGGCCCCACAGGCATTCCGCATGTCATGGGGGCCCCACGTGCATGCCGCATGTCATGGGGCCCCCCAAATGCATGCCGCATGTCATAGGGGCCCAAATGCATGCCGCATGTCATGGGGGCCCCAAATGCATGCCGCATGTCTTGGGGGCTACACGTGCATGCCGCATGTCATGGGGGCCATAAATGCATGGCGCATGTCATGGGGGCCCCACGTGCATGCGACATGTATTGGGGGACCCAAATTCATGACGCATGTCATGAGGGCCCCGCATGCATGCCGCATGTCATGGGGGCCCCAAATGCATGCCGCATGTCATGGGGGATTCAAATGCATGCCGCATGTCATGGGGGTCCCACATGCATGCCGCATGTCATGGGGGCTCCACGTGCATGCCGCATGTAATGGGGCACCCAAATTCATGCCGCATGTCAAAGGGGCCCCACGTGCATGGCGCAAGTCATGGGTGCCCCACATGCATGCCGCATGTCATAGGGGCCCCACATGCATGGTGCATGTCATGGGGGCCCCAAATGCATGCGGCATGTCATAGGGGCCCCACGTGCATGCCACATGTCTCTGGCACACCAAATGCATGCAGCATGTCATGGGGCCCCACGTGCATGCCGCATGTCTCAGGTACCCCAAATGCATGCAGCATGTTATACAGGCCCCAAATGGATGCCGCATGTCATGGGGGTCCCAGATGCATGCAGCATGTCATAGGGGCCCCACATGCATGGCGCATGTCATGGGGGCCCCAAATGCATGCCGCATGTCTTGGGGGCCCCACGTGCATGCCACATGTATTGGGGGCCCCAAATTCATGCCGCATGTCATGAGGGCCCCACATGCATGTTGCATGTCATGGGGGCCCCGCAGGCATTGCGCATGTCATGGGTGCCCCAAATGCATGCCGCATGTCATGGGGGCCCCACGTGCATGCCGCATTTCATGGGAAACCCAAACGCATGCCGCATGTCATGGGGGTCCCACATGCATGCCGCATGTCATGGGGGCCCCACGTGCATGCCACATGTAATGGGGGATTCAAATGCATGCCGCATGTCATGGGGGTCACACATGCATGCCGCATGTCATGGGGGCCCCACATGCATGCCGCATGTCATGGGGCACCCAAATGCATGCCACATGTCATGGGGGCCATAAATGCATGGCGCATGTCATGGGGGCCCCACGTGCATGCCACATGTATTGGGGACCCAAATTCATGACGCATGTCATGAGGGCCCCGCATGCATGCCGCATGTCATAGGGGCCCCAAATGCATGCCGCATGTTATGGGGGCCCCACGTGCATGCCGCATGTAATGGGGGATTCAAATGCATGCCGCATGTCATGGGGGTCCCACATGCATGCCGCATGTCATGGTGGCTCCACGTGCATGCCGCATGTAATGGGGCACCCAAATTCATGCCGCATGTCAAAGGGGCCCCACGTGCATGGTGCAAGTCATGGGTGCCCCACATGCATGCCGCATGTCATAGGGGCCCCACATGCATGGTGCATGTCATGGGGGCCCCAAATGCATGCGGCATGTCATAGGGGCCCCACGTGCATGCCACATGTCTCTGGCACACCAAATGCATGCAGCATGTCATGGGGCCCCACGTGCATGCCCCATGTCTCAGGTACCCCAAATGCATGCAGCATGTTATGCAGGCCCCAAATGGATGCCGCATGTCATGGGGGTCCCGCAGGTATTCCGCATGTCACAGGGGCCCCAAATGCATGCAGAATGTCATGGGGGTCCCACATGCATGCAGCATGTCATAGGGGCCCCACATGCATGTAATGGGGCACCCAAATTCATGCCGAATGTCAAAGGGGCCCCACGTGCATGGTGCAAGTCATGGGTGCCCCACATGCAAGCCGCATGTCATAGGGGCCCCAAATGCATGCCGCATGTCTTGGGGGCTCCACGTGCATGCCGCATGTAATGGGGCCCCAAATGCATGCCTCATATCATGGGGGCCCCACGTGCATGCCACATGTATTGGGGGCCCCAAATTCATGCCGCATGTCATGAGGGCCCCACATGCATGTTGCATGTCATGGGGGCCCCGCAGGCATTCCGCATGTCATGGGTGCCCCAAATGCATGCCGCATGTCATGGGGGCCCCACGTGCATGCCGCATTTCATGGGAAACCCAAACGCATGCCGCATGTCATTGGGGCCCCAAGAGTATGCCGCATGTCATGGGGGCCCCATGTGCATGCCGCATGTAATGGGGGCCCCAAATGCATGCGGCATGTCATAGGGGCCCCACGTGCATGCCACATGTCTCTGGCACACCAAATGCATGCAGCATGTCATGGGGCCCCACGTGCTTGCCGCATGTCTCAGGTACCCCAAATGCATGCAGCATGTTATGCAGGCCCCAAATGGATGCCGCATGTCATGGGGGTCCCGCAGGTATTCCGCATGTCAAAGGGGCCCCAAATGCATGCAGAATGTCATAGGGGCCACATGCATGCTGCATGTCATAGGGGCCCCATATGCATGGCGCATGTCATGGGGCCCCAAATGCATGCCGCATGTCTTGGGGGCTCCACGTGCATGCCGCATGTAATGGGGCCCCAAATGCATGCCTCATATCATGGGGGCCCCACGTGCATGCCACATGTATTGGGGGACCGAAATTCATGCCGCATGTCATGAGGGCCCCACATGCATGTTGCATGTCATGGGGGCCCCGCAGGCATTCCGCATGTCATGGGTGCCCCAAATGCATGCCGCATGTCATGGGGGACCCACGTGCATGCCGCATGTAATGGGGGATTCAAATGCATGCCGCATGTCATGGGGGTCCCACATGCATGCCGCATGTCATGGGGACCCCACATGCATTCCGCATGTCAAGGTGGCCTCACGTGCATTCCGCATGACATGGGGGCCCCACATGCATGCCGCATGTCATGGTTCACCCAAATGCATGCCGCATGTCATGGGGTCCCCACATGCATGCCGCATGTCATGGGGGCCCCACATGCATTCCACATGTCAAGGTGGCCTCACGTGCATTCCGCATGACATGGGGGCCCCACATGCATGCCGCATGTCATGGGGCACCCAAATGCATGCCGCATGTCATGGGGTCCCCACATGCATGCCACATGTCATGGGGTCCCCACATGCATGCCGCATGTCATGGGGGCCCCAAATGCATGCCGCTTGTCATGGGGACTCCACGTGCATGCCGCATGTAATGGGGCCCCCAAATGCATGCCACATGTCATAGGGGCCCCACGTGCATGCCGCATGTCATAGGAGCCCACATGCATGGCGCATTTCATGAGTCCCCACATACATGCCGCATGTCATGGGGGCCCCAAATGCATGCCTCAAGTCATAGGGGCCCCAAATGCATGCCGCATATCATGGGGGCCTCACGTGCATGTCGCATTTCTTGGGGGCCCCGCATGCATGCCGCATGTCATGGGGGCCCCGCAGGCATTCCACATGTCATGGGGGCCCCGCAGGCATTCCACATGTCATGGGGGCCCCACATGCATTTCACATGTCAAGGGGGCCTCACGTGCATTCCGCATGACATGGGGTCCCCAAATGCATGTTGCATGTCATGGGGGCCACACGTGCATGCCGCATGTCATGGGGGCCCCAAATGCAGGCCGCATGTCATGGGGGCTCCACATGCATATCGCATGTCATGGGGGACCCAAACGCATGCCGCATGTCATTGGGGCCCCAAGCGTATGCCGCATGTCATGGGGGCCTCACGTGCATTCCACATGTCATGGGGGCCCCACGTGCATGCTGCATGTCATGGGACCCCACATGCATGCCGCATGTCATGGGGGCTCCACATGCATGCCGCATGTCATGGGGGCCCCAAATGCATGCCACATATCATGGGGGCCCCACGTTCATGCCGCATATATTGGGGGCCCCAAATGTATGCCGCATGTCATGAGGGCCCCGCATGCATGCCGTATGTCATGGGGGCCCCGCAGGCATTCCGCATGTCATTGGGGCCCAAAATGCATGCCGCATTTCATGGGGGCCACACGTGCATGCCGCATGTAAGGGGGGATCCAAACGCATGCTGCATGTTATGGGGGTCCCACATGCATGCCGCATGTCATGGGGGCCCCAAATGCATGCCGCATGTCATGGCGGCCCCAAATGCATGACTCATGTCATGGGGGCCCCATGTGCATGCCGCATGTCATGGGGGATCCAAACTCATGCCGCATGTCATGGGGGCCCCAAATGCATGCCGCATGTCATGGCGGCCCCAAATGCATGACTCATGTCATGGGGGCCCCATGTGCATGCCGCATGTAATGGGGGCCCCAAATGCATGCCTCATGTCTCAGGTACCCCAAATGCATGCAGCATGTTATGCAGGCCCCAAATGCATGCCGCATGTAATGGGGGGTCCAAATGCATGCCGCATGTCATGGGGGCCCCACACGCATGCCGCATGTCATGGGGGCCCCAAATGCATGCCGCATGTCATGGGGGCTCCACGTGCATGCCGCATGTAATGGGGCCCCCAAATTCATGGCGCATGTCAAAGGGGCCCCACGTGCATGGCGCAAGTCATGGGTGCCCCACATGCATGCCGCATGTCATCGGGGCCCCACATGCATGGCGCATGTCATGGGGGCCCCACATGCATGACGCATGTCATGGAGGCCCCAAATGCATGCCGCATGTCATGGGAGCCCCACATGCATGCCGCATGTCATGGGGGCCCCAAATTAATGTCGCATGTCAAGGGGGCCCCACATGCATGCCGCATGTCATCGGGGCCCCAAATGCATGCCGCATGTCATGAGGGCCCCGCATGCATGCCGCATTTCATAGGGTACCACATGCATGCCATATGTCATGGAGGCCCATAAAAGCACGCCTTAAGTCATGGGGGCCCCAAATCCATGCCGCATATCACGCGGGCCTCACGTGCATGCCGCATTTATTGGGGGCCCCAAATTCATGCCGCATGTCATGAGGGCCCTGCATGCATGATGCATGTCATGGGGTCCCCGCAGGCATTCCACATGTCATGGGGGCCCCAAATGCATGCCGCATGTCATGGGGGCCCCACATGCATGCCGCATGTCATGGGGCCCCCAAATGCATGCCGCATGTCACAGGGAGGGCCCACATGCATGCCGCATGTAATGGGGGCCCAAATGCTAGCCGCATGTCATGGGTTCCATAAATGCCCAACGTACATGCCGCATGTATTGGCGGCCCCAAATTCATGCCGCATGTCATGAGGGCCCCGCATGCATGCCGCATGTCATGGGGGCCCCGCAGGCATTCCGCATGTAATGGGGGATTCAAATGAATGCCGCATGTCATGGGGGTCTCCACGTGCATGCCGCATGTAATGAGGCCCCCAGATGCATGCCACATGTCATAGGGGCCCCACGTGCATGGTGCATGTCATGGGTGCCCCAAATCAATGCCGCATGTGTTGGAGCCCACAAATGCATGCCGCATGTCATAGGGGCCCCACATGCATGGCGCATTTCATGGGGCCCCGTGTGCATGCCGCATGTAATGGGGGCCCCAAATGCATGCGGCATGTTATGCAGTCCCCAAATGCATGCCGCATGTCATGAGGGCCCCGCATGCATGCCGCATGTCATGGGGGCCCCGCAGGAATTCCGCATGTCACGGGGTCCCCAAATGTATGCTGCATATAATGGGGGCCCCACAAGCATGCCGCATGTTATAGAGGCCCCACATGCATGGCGCATGTCATGGGGGCCCCACATGCATGCCGCATTTCATAGGGGCCCAAATGCATGCGTCATGTCATAGGGGCCCCACGTGCATGCTGCATGTCATGGGGGCCCAAATGCATGCATCATGTGATAGGGGCCCCACGTGCATGCCGCATGTCTCGGGCATCCCAAATGCATGCAGCATTTTATGGGGGGCCACGTGCATGCCGCATGTAATGGGGGCCCCAAATGCATGCGGCATGTTATGCAGTCCCCAAATGCATGTCGCATGTCATGGGGGCCCAAATGCATGCCGCATGTCATAGGGGCCTCAAATTCATATTGCATGTCATGAGGGCCCCGCATGCATGCCACATGTCATGGGGGCCCCGAAGGAATTCCTCATGTCATGGGGGCCCCACGTGCATCCCGCATGTAATGGGGGATTCAAATGCATGTTGCATATCATGGGGGCCCCACGTGCATGCCGCATGTCACGGGGTCCCCAAATGTATGCTGCATATAATGGGGGCCCCACAAGCATGCCGCATGTTATAGAGGCCCCACATGCATGGCGCATGTCATGGGCGGCCCCACTTGCATGCAGCATGTAATGAGGGATCCAAATGCATTCCGCATCTCATGGGGGTCCCACATGCATTCCGCATGTCATGGGTGCCCCAAATGCATGCCGCATGTCATGGGGGCCCCACGTGCATGCCGCATGTAATGGGGGATTCAAATGCATGCCGCATGTCATGGGGGTCCCACATGCATGCCGCATGTCATGGGGACCCCACATGCATTCCGCATGTCAAGGTGGCCTCACGTGCATTCCGCATGACATGGGGGCCCCACATGCATGCCGCATGTCATGGTTCACCCAAATGCATGCCGCATGTCATGGGGTCCCCACATGCATGCCGCATGTCATGGGGGCCCCACATGCATTCCACATGTCAAGGTGGCCTCACGTGCATTCCGCATGACATGGGGGCCCCACATGCATGCCGCATGTCATGGGGCACCCAAATGCATGCCGCATGTCATGGGGTCCCCACATGCATGCCACATGTCATGGGGTCCCCACATGCATGCCGCATGTCATGGGGGCCCCAAATGCATGCCGCTTGTCATGGGGACTCCACGTGCATGCCGCATGTAATGGGGCCCCCAAATGCATGCCACATGTCATAGGGGCACCACGTGCATGCCGCATGTCATAGGAGCCCACATGCATGGCGCATTTCATGAGTCCCCACATACATGCCGCATGTCATGGGGGCCCCAAATGCATGCCTCAAGTCATAGGGGCCCCAAATGCATGCCGCATATCATGGGGGCCTCACGTGCATGTCCATTTCTTGGGGGCCCCGCATGCATGCCGCATGTCATGGGGGCCCCGCAGGCATTCCACATGTCATGGGGGCCCCGCAGGCATTCCACATGTCATGGGGGCCCCACATGCATTTCACATGTCAAGGGGGCCTCACGTGCATTCCGCATGACATGGGGGCCCCAAATGCATGTTGCATGTCATGGGGGCCCCACGTGCATGCCGCATGTCATGGGGGCCCCAAATGCAGGCCGCATGTCATGGGGGCTCCACATGCATATCGCATGTCATGGGGGACCCAAACGCATGCCGCATGTCATTGGGGCCCCAAGCGTATGCCGCATGTCATGGGGGCCTCACGTGCATTCCACATGTCATGGGGGCCCCACGTGCATGCTGCATGTCATGGGGCCCCACATGCATGCCGCATGTCATGGGGGCTCCACATGCATGCCGCATGTCATGGGGGCCCCAAATGCATGCCACATATCATGGGGGCCCCACGTTCATGCCGCATATATTGGGGGCCCCAAATGTATGCCGCATGTCATGAGGGCCCCGCATGCATGCCGTATGTCATGGGGGCCCCGCAGGCATTCCGCATGTCATTGGGGCCCAAAATGCATGCCGCATTTCATGGGGGCCACACGTGCATGCCGCATGTAAGGGGGATCCAAACGCATGCTGCATGTTATGGGGGTCCCACATGCATGCCGCATGTCATGGGGGCCCCAAATGCATGCCGCATGTCATGGCGGCCCCAAATGCATGACTCATGTCATGGGGGCCCCACATGCATGGCGCATGTCATGGGGGGCCCACATGCGTGCCGCATGTCATGTGGGCCCCACTTGCATGCAGCATGTAATGGGGGATCCAAATGCATGACGCATGTCATGGGGGTCCCACATGCATGCCGCATGTCATGAGGGTCCAAATGCATGCGGCATGTCATAGGGGCCCCACGTGCATAACACATGTCATGGGGCCCGCATATGCATGCCGCATGTCATGGGGGCCCCACATGCATGCCGCATGTCATGGGGGCCCCACATGTATGCCGCATGTCATGAGGGCCATAAATGCATGCCGCATGTCATGGGTGCCCAACGTGCATGTCGCATGTATTGGGGGCCCCAGCTGCATGCCGCATATCATGGGGCCCCACATGCGTGCCACATGTCATGGGGGCCCAAATGCATGCCGCATGTCATGGGACCCACATTCATGCCGCATGTCATGGGGGCCCCCAATGCATGCCACATGTCATGGGGACCCAAATGCATGCCACATGTCATGGGGGCCTCAAATTCATGCCGCATGTCATGAGGGCACCGCATGCATGCCGCATGTCATGGGGGCCCCGCAGGCATGCCGCATGTCATGGGGGCCCCAAATGCATGCCGCATGTCATGGGGGCCCCACGTGCATCCGTCATGTAATGGGGGATTCAAATGCATGCTGCTTGTCATGGGGGCCCCACATGCATGCCGCATGTCACGGGGGCCCCAAATGTATGCTGCATGTCATGGGGGCCCCACAAGCATGCCGCATGTTATAGAGGCCCCACATGCATGCAGCATGTCTTGGGGCCATCAAATGCATGCCGCATGTCATAGGGGCCCCACGTGCATGCCACATGTCTTGGTGCCTACAAATGCATGCCGCATGTCATAGGTGCCAAACATGCATGGCACATTTCATGGGGGCCCTACATGCATGCCGCATGTCATGGGGGCCCCACATGTATGCTTCATGTCATTGGGGGCCCACGTGCATGCCGCATGTCATAGGGGCACCACGTACATGGCGCATGTCATGGGTGCCCCACATGCATGCCGCATGTCATCGGGGCCCCAATTGCATGACGCATGTCATAGGGGCCCCATATGCATGGTGCATGTCATGGTGCCCCACATGCATGCAGCATGTCATGGGGGCAACAAATGCATGCCGCATGTCATGGGGGCCCTAAATGCATGCCGCATTTAATGGGGGCACCACGTGCATGCCGCATGTCTTGGGGGCCCCATGTGCATGCCGCATGTCAAGGGGGTCCAAAATGCATGCCTCAATCATGGGGGCCCCAAATGCATGTCGCATATCATGGGGGCCCCACGTGCATGCCGCATGTCATGGGGCCCCCCAAATGCATGCTGCATGTCTTGGGGCCCACAAATGCATGCCGCATGTCATAGGGGCCCCACATGCATGGCTTATTTCATGGGGGCCCCACATGCATGCCGCATGTCATGGGGGCCCCAAATGCGTGCCGCATATGATGGGGGCCACAAATGCATGCAGCATGTCATGGGGGCCCCACGTGCATGCCACATGTCTTGGGGCCCACAAATGCATGCCGCATGTCATAGGGGCACCACATGCATGGCACATTTCTTGGGGGCCCTACATGCATGCCGCATGTCATGGGGGCCCCAAATGCATGCCTGAAGACATGGGGGCCCCAAATGCATGCAGCATGTCATAGGGGCCCCACATGCATGGTGCATGTCATGGGGGCCCCACATGCATGCCTCAAGTCATGGGGGCCCCAAATGCATGCCGCATGACATGGGGGCCATAAATGCATGCCGCATGTCATGGGTGCCCAACGTACATGCTGCATGTCATTGGGGCCCCACGTGCTTGCCGCATGTCATGGGTGGCCAACGTACATGCTGCATGTCATGGGGCCCCACGTGCATGCCGCATGTCAAGGGGGTCCCACATGCATGCCGCATGTCATAGGGGCCCCACATGCATGGCGCATGTCATGGGGGCCCCACTTGCATGCAGCATGTAATGGGGGATCCAATTGCATGACGCATGTCATGGGGGTCCCACATGCATGCCGCATGTCATGGGGGCCCAAATGCATGCCGCATGTCATGGGGGCCATAAATGCATGGCGCATGTCATGGGGGCCCCACATGCATTCCGCATGACAAGGTGGCCTCACGTGCATTCCGCATGACATGGGGGCCCCAAATGCATGCCACATGTCATGGGGGCCCCACGTGCATGCAGCATGTAATGGGGGATTGAAATGCATGCCGCATGTCATGGGGGCCATAAATGCATGGCGCATGTCATGGGGGCCCCACGTGCATGCCACATGTATTGGGGACCCAAATTCATGACGCATGTCATGAGGGCCCCGCATGCATGCCGCATGTCATGGGGGCCCCAAATGCATGCCGCATGTCATGGGGGCCCCACGTGCATGCCGCATGTAATGGGGGATTCAAATGCATGCCGCATGTCATGGGGGTACCACATGCATGCCGCATGTCATGGGGGCTCCACGTGCATGCCGCATGTAATGGGGCACCCAAATTCATGCCGCATGTCAAAGGGGCCCCACGTGCATGGTGCAAGTCATGGGTGCCCCACATGCATGCCGCATGTCATAGGGGCCCCACATGCATGGTGCATGTCATGGGGGCCCCAAATGCATGCGGCATGTCATAGGGGCCCCACGTGCATGCCACATGTCTCTGGCACACCAAATGCATGCAGCATGTCATGGGGCCCCACGTGCATGCCGCATGTCTCAGGTACCCCAAATGCATGCAGCATGTTATGCAGGCCCCAAATGGATGCCGCATGTCATGGGGGTCCCGCAGGTATTCCACATGTCACAGGGGCCCCAAATGCATGCAGAATGTCATGGGGGTCCCACATGCATGCAGCATGTCATAGGGGCCCCACATGCATGGCGCATGTCATGGGGGCCCCAAATGCATGCCTCATGTCTTGGGGGCTCCACGTGCATGCCGCATGTAATGGGGCCCCAAATGCATGCCTCATATCATGGGGGCCCCACGTGCATGCCACATGTATTGGGGGCCCCAAATTCATGCCGCATGTCATGAGGGCCCCACATGCATGTTGCATGTCATGGGGGCCCCGCAGGCATTCCGCATGTCATGGGTGCCCCAAATGCATGCCGCATGTCATGGGGGCCCCACGTGCATGCCGCATTTCATGGGAAACCCAAACGCATGCCGCATGTCATTGGGGCCCCAAGAGTATGCCGCATGTCATGGGGGCCCCATGTGCATGCCGCATGTAATGGGGGCCCCAAATGCATGCGGCATGTCATAGGGGCCCCACGTGCATGCCACATGTCTCTGGCACACCAAATGCATGCAGCATGTCATGGTGCCCCACGTGCTTGCCGCATGTCTCAGGTACCCCAAATGCATGCAGCATGTTATGCAGGCCCCAAATGGATGCCGCATGTCATGGGGGTCCCGCAGGTATTCCGCATGTCAAAGGGGCCCCAAATGCATGCAGAATGTCATAGGGGCCACATGCATGCTGCATGTCATAGGGACCCCACATGCATGGCGAATGTCATGGGGCCCCAAATGCATGCCGCATGTCTTGGGGGCTCCACGTGCATGCCGCATGTAATGGGGCCCCAAATGCATGCCTCATATCATGGGGGCCCCACGTGCATGCCACATGTATTGGGGGACCGAAATTCATGCCGCATGTCATGAGGGCCCCACATGCATGTTGCATGTCATGGGGCCCCGCAGGCATTCCGCATGTCATGGGTGCCCCAAATGCATGCCGCATGTCATGGGGTCCCCACATGCATGCCGCATGTCATGTGGGCCCCACATGCATTCCGCATGTCAAGGTGGCCTCACGTGCATTTCGCATGACATGGGGGCCCCACATGCATGACGCATGTCATGGGGCACCCAAATGCATGCCGCATGTCATGGGGTCCCCACATGCATGCCACATGTCATGGGGTCCCCACATGCATGCCGCATTTCTTGGGGGCCCCGCATGCATGCCGCATGTCATGGGGGCCCCACGTGCATGCCGCATGTCATGGGGGCCCCAAATGCAGGCCGCATGTCATGGGGGCTCCACATGCATGTCGCATGTCATGGGGGACCCAAACGCTTGCCGCATCTCATGGGGGCCTCACGTGCATTCCCCATGTCATGGGGGCCCCACGTGCATGCCGCATGTCATGGGGGGCCCAAATGCATGCCACATATCATGGGGGCCCCACGTTCATGCCGCATATATTGAGGGCCCCAAATGTATGCCGCATGTCATGAGGGCCCCGCATGCATGCCGTATGTCATGGGGGCCCCGCAGGCATTCCGCATGTCATTGGGGCCCAAAATGCATGCCGCATTTCATGGGGGCCCCAAATGCATGCCGCATGTAATGGGGGCCCAAATGCATGCCGCATGTCATGGGGGCCCCACACGCATGCCGCATGTCATGGGGGCCCCAAATGCATGCCGCATGTCATGGGGGCTCCACGTGCATGCCGCATGTAATGGGGCCCCCAAATTCATGGCGCATGTCAAAGGGGCCCCATGTGCATGGCGCAAGTCATGGGTGCCCCACATGCATGCCGCATGTCATCGGGGCCCCACATGCATGGCTCATGTCATGGGGGCCCCACATGCATGACGCATGTCATGGAGGCCCCAAATGCATGCCGCATGTCATGGGAGCCCCACATGCATGCCGCATGTCATGGGGCCCCAAATTAATGTCGCATGTGAAGGGGGCCCCACATGCATGCCGCATGTCATCGGGGCCCCAAATGCATGCCGCATGTCATGAGGGCCCCGCATGCATGCCGCATTTCATAGGGCACCACATGCATGCCATATGTCATGGAGGCCCCAAAAGCACGCCTCAAGTCATGGGGGCCCCAAATCCATGCCGCATATCACGCGAGCCTCACGTGCATGCCGCATTTATTGGGGGCCCCAAATTCATGCCGCATGTCATGAGGGTCCTGCATGCATGCTGCATGTCATGGGGTCCCCGCAGGCATTCCACATGTCATGGGGGCCCCAAATGCATGCCGCATGTCATGGGGCCCCCAAATGCATGCCGCATGTCATGGGGGCCCACATGCATGCCGCATGTAATGGGGGCCCAAATGCTAGCCGCATGTCATGGGTTCCATAAATGCCCAACGTACTTGCCGCATGTATTGGCGGCCCCAAATTCATGCCGCATGTCATGAGGGCCCAGCATGCATGCCGCATGTCATGGGGGCCCCGCAGACATTCCGCATGTAATGGGGGATTCAAATGAATGCCGCATGCCATGGGGGTCTCCACGTGCATGCCGCATGTAATGAGGCCCCCAAATGCATGCCACAT
Source organism: Phyllobates terribilis (assembly GCF_046119375.1). Lineage (NCBI taxonomy): Eukaryota > Metazoa > Chordata > Amphibia > Anura > Dendrobatidae > Phyllobates > Phyllobates terribilis. The sequence goes on from NW_027362764.1 coordinate 342,144,182, forward strand.
GTCATAGGGGCCCCACGTGCATAGTGCATGTCATGGGTGCCCCAAATGAATGCCGCATGTGTTGGAGCCCACAAATGCATGCCGCATGTCATAGGGGCCCCACATGCATGGCACATTTCATGGGGCCCCACGTGCATGCCGCATGTAATGGGGGCCCCAAATGCATGCGGCATGTTATGCAGTCCCCAAATGCATGCCGCATGTCATGGGGGCCCAAATGCATGCCGCATGTCATGGGGGACTCAAATTCATGTCGCATGTCATGAGGGCCCCGCATGCATGCCGCATGTCATGGGGGCCCCGCAGGAATTCCGCATGTCACGGGGTCCCCAAATGTATGCTGCATATAATGGGGGCCCCACAAGCATGCCGCATGTTATAGAGGCCCCACATGCATGGCGCATGTCATGGGGGCCCCACATGCATGCCGCATTTCATAGGGGCCCAAATGCATGTGTCATGTCATAGGGGCCCCACGTGCATGCTGCATGTCATGGGGGCCCAAATGCATGCATCATGTCATAGGGGCAACACGTGCATGTCGCATGTCTCGGGCATCCCAAATGCATGCAGCATTTTATGGGGGGCCCACGTGCATGCCGCATGTAATGGGGGCCCCAAATGCATGCGACATGTTATGCTGTCCCCAAATGCATGCCGCATGTCATGGGGGCCCAAATGCATGCCGCATGTCATAGGGGCCTCAAATTCATGTCGCATGTCATGAGGGCCCCGCATGCATGCCACATGTCATGGGGGCCCCGAAGGAATTCCGCATGTCATGGGGGCCCCAAATGCATGCCGCATGTCATGGGGGCCCCACGTGCATCCCGCATGTAATGGGGGATTCAAATGCATGTTGCATGTCAAGGGGGCCCCACGTGCATGCCGCATGTCACGGGGTCCCCAAATGTATGCTGCATATAATGGGGGCCCCACAAGCATGCCGCATGTTATAGAGGCCCCACATGCATAGCGCATGTCATGGGCGGCCCCACTTGCATGCAGCATGTAATGAGGGATCCAAATGCATGCCGCATCTCATGGGGGTCCCACATGCATGCCGCATGTCATGGGGGCCCCAAATGCATGCGGCATGTCATAGGGGCCCCACGTGCATGCCGCATGTCTCGGGCATCCCAAATGCATGCAGCATTTTATTGGGGCCCCACGTGCATGCCGCATGTCTCAGGTACCCCAAATGCATGCAGCATGTTATGCAGGCCCCAAATGCATGCCGCATGTCATGGGGGCCCCCAATGCATGCCGACTGTCATGAGGGCCCCGCATGCATGCCGCATGTCATGGGGGCCCCAAATGCAGGCCGCATGTCATGGGGGCTCCACATGCATGCCGCATGTCATGGGGGCCCCACGTGCATGCTTCATGTCATTGGGGCCCCACGTGCATGCTTCTTGTCATTGGGGCCCCACGTGCTTTCCGCATGTCATGGGGGCCCAAATGCATGCCGCATGTCATGGGGGCCCAAATGCATGCCGCATGTCATAGTGGCCCCAAATGCATGCTGCATGTCATGAGGGCCCCACGTGCATGCCGCATGTCATGGGGGCCCAAAATGCATGCCTCAAGTCATGGGGGCCCCAAATGCATGCCGCATTTCATGGCGGCCCCACGTGCATGCCGCATGTATTGGGGGCCCCAAATGCATGCCGCATGTCATGAGGGCAACGCATGCATGCCGCATGTTATGGGGGCCCAAAATGCATGCCACATGTCATGGGGGCCCCAAATGCATGCAGCATGACTTGGGGCCCACAAATGCATGCCGAATGTCATAGGGGCCCCACATGCATGGCTCATTTCATAGGGGCCCCACATGCATGCCTCATGTCATGGTGGCCCCAAAGGCGTGCCGCATATCATGGGGGCCACAAATGCATGCAGCATGTCATAGAATCATAGAATCATAGAATCATAGAATGGTAGAGTTGGAAGGGACCTCCTGGGTCATCTGGTCCAACCCCCTGCTCAAAGCAGGATTCACTAAATCATCTCAGACAGATGTCTGTCCAGCCTCTGTTTGAAGACATCCATTGAAGGGGAACTCACCACCTCTCGTGGCAGCCTGTTCCACTCATTAATCACCCTAACTGTCAAAAAGTTTTTTCTAATATCTAATCTGTGTCTCCTCCCATTTAGTTTCATCCCATTGCTTCTAGTCTTTCCTTGTGCAAATGAGAATAAAGATGATCCTTCTACAATGTGACAGCCCTTGACATATTTGTAGACAGCTATTAAGTCTCCTCTCAGTCTTCTTTTTTGCAAGCTAAACATTCCCAAATCCTGCAACCGTTCCTCATAGGACATGGTTTGCAGACCAGTCACCATTCTGGTCGCTCTTCTCTGAACTTGCTCCAGTTTGTCTATGTCTTTTTTAAAATGTGGTGCCCAAAACTGTACACAGTATTCCAGATGAGGTCTGACCAAAGAGGATTAAAGACCGATAATGACTTCACGTGATCTAGACTGTATGCTTCTGTTAATACATCCCAGAATTGTATTTGCCTTTTTTGCTGCTGCATCACACTGTTGACTCATGTTCAGTCTATGATCTATTAGTATACCTAAGTCTTTTTCACATGTACTGTTGCTTAGCTCTATTCCTCCCATTCTGTATATGCTTTTTTCATTTTTATTGCCCAGATATAGTACTTTGCATTTTTCCCTGTTAAAAAACATTCTGTTGGTTGCTGCCCACTGCTCCAGTTTATTTAGGTCTTTGGGGGTCCCACATGCATGCTGCATGTCATGGGGGGCCCCACTTGCATGCAGCATGTAATGAGGGATCGAAATGCAAGCTGCATCTCATGGGGGTCCCACATGCATGCCGCATGTCATGGGGTCCCCAAATGGGGGCCCCAGGTGCATGCCGCATGTCTCGGGCATCCCAAATGCATGCAGCATTTTATGGGGGCCCCACGTGCATGCCGCATGTCTCAGGTACCCCAAATGCATGCAGCATGTTATGCAGGCCCCAAATGCATGCCGCATGTCATGGGGGCCCAAATGCATGCCACATGTCATGAGGGCCCCACATGCATGACGTACGTCATGGGGCCCCCAAATGCATGCCACATGTCTTGGGGCCCACGAATGCATGCCGAATGTCATAGGGGCCCCACATGCACGGCGCATATCATGGGGGCCCCACGTGCATGCTGCCTATATTGGGGGCCCCAAATTCATGCACGGCGCATATCATGAGGCCACCGCATGCATGCCGCATGTCATGGGGGCCCCGCAGGCATTCCACATGTCATGGGGGCCCCAAATGCATGCCAAATGTCATGGGGGTCCCACGTGCATGCCGCATGTCATAGGGGCCCCACATACATGCCGAATGTCATGGGGGTCCCACGTGCACGCCGCATGTCATAGGGGCACCAGATGCATGGCGCATGTCATGGGGGTCCACATGCATGCCGCATGTCATGGGGGCCAAACTTGCATGCAGCATGGAATGAGGGATCCAAATGCATGCCGCATGTCATGGGGGCCCCAAATGCATGCGGCATGTCATAGGGGCCCCACGTGCATGCCGCATGTCTCGGGCATTCCAAATGCATGCAGCATTTTATGGGGGCCCCACGTGCATGCCGCATGTCTCAGGTACCCCAAATGCATGCAGCATGTTATGCAGGCCCCAAATGCATGCCGCATGTCTTGGGGGCTCCACGTGCATGCCGCATGTAATGGGGCCCCCAAATGCATGCCACATGTCATAGGGGCCCCACGTGCATGGCGCATGTCATGGGTGCCCCACATGCATGCCACATGTCATCGGGGCCCCACGTGCATGCCGCATGTATTGGGGCCCCAAATTCATGCCGCATGTCATGAGGGCCCAACATGCATGCCGCATGTCTTGGGGCCCACAAATGCATGCAGCATTTCATAGGGGCCCCACATGCATGGCGCATTTCATGGGAGCCCCAAATTCATGCCTTAAGTCATGGGGTCCCCAAATGCATGCCGCATATCATGGGGGCCCACGTGCATGCCGCATGTATTGGGGCCCCAAATGCATGCCGCATGTCATGAGGGCACCGCATGCATGCTGCATGTCATGGGGCCCCAATTGCATGCCGCATGTAATAGGGGCCCCACATGCATGGCGCATGTCAAGGGGCCCCGCAGGCATTCCGCATGTCATGGGGGACCCAAATGCATGCCGCATTTCATGGGGGCCCCACGTGCATGCCGCATGTCATGGGACCCCAATTGCATGCCGCATGTAATAGGGGCCCCACATGCATGGCGCATGTCATGGTGCCCCACATGTATGCCGCATGTCATGGGGGCCCCACAGGCATTCCGCATGTCATGGGGGCCCCAAATGCATGCCACATTTCATGGGGGCCTCACATGCATTCCGCATGTCATGGGGGCCCCACGTGCATGCTGCATGTCATTGGGGCCCCACGTGCTTGCCGCATGTCATGGGGGCCCAAATGCGTGCCACATATCATGGCGGCCACAAATGCATGCAGCATGTCATGGGGGCCCCACGTGCATGCCACATGTCTTGGGGCCCACAAATGCATGCCTCAAGTCATGGGGGCCCCAAATGCATGCCACATATCATGGGGGCCCCACGTGCATGCCGCATATATTGGGGGCCCCAAATGCATGCCGCATGTCATGGGGCCCCCCAAATGCATGCCGCATGTCATAGGGGCCCAACATGCATGGAGCATGTCATGGGGGCCCCGCATGCATGCCGCATGTCATAGGGCCCCCACGTACATGGCGCATGTCATGGGTGCCCCACATGCATGCCGCTTGTCATCGGGGCCCCAATTGCATGCCGCATGTCATAGGGGCCCCACATGCATTGCGCATGTCATGGGGCCCCTCAAATGCATGCCGCATGTCATAGGGGCCCAACATGCATGGAGCATGTCATGGGGGATCCAAATGCATGACGCATGTCATGGGGGTCCCAAATGCATGCGGCATGTCATAGGGGCCCCACGTGCATAACACATGTCATGGGGCCTGAAAATGCATGCCGCATGTCATGGGGGCCCCACATGCATGCCGCATGTCATGGGGGCCCAAATGCATGCCGCATGTCATGGGGGCCATAAATGCATGCCGCATGTCATGGGTGCCCAACGTGCATGCCGCATGTATTGGGGGCCCCAACTGCATGCCGCATATCATGGGGCCCCACATGCATGGTGCATGTCATGGTGTCCCACATGCATGCCGCATGTCATGGGGGCCCCAAATGCATGTTGCATGTCAAGTGGGCCCTAAATGCATGCCGCATGTAATGGGGGCCCCACGTGCATGCCGCATGTCATGGGGGCCCAAAATGCATGCCTCAAGTCATGGGGCCCCAAATGCATGCGCATATCATGGGGGCCCCACGTGCATGCCGCATGTATTGGGGGCCCCAAATGCATTCCGCATGTCATGAGGGCGCCGCATGCATGCCGCATGTCATGGGGGCCATAAATGCATGCCGCATGTCATGGGGGCCCCAAATGCATGCCGCATTTCATGGGGGCCCCACGTGCATGCTGCATGTCATGGGGCCCCCCAAATGCATGCAGCATATCTTGGGGCCCACAAATGCATGCCGCATGTCATAGGGGCCCCACATGCATGGCTCATTTCATGGGGGCCCCACATGCATGCCTCATGTCATGGGGTCCCCAAATGCGTGCCGCATATCATGGGGGCCCCAAATGCATGCAGCATGTCATAGGGGCCCCACATGCATGGTACATGTCATGGGGGCCCCACATGCTTGCCTCAAGTCATGGGGGCCCCAAATGCATGCCACATGTCATGGGGGCCATAAATGCATGCCGCATGTCATGGGTGCCCAACGTACATGCTGCATGTCATTGGGGCCCCACGTGCTTGTTGCATGTCATGGGGGCCCCACGTGCATGCCTCATGTCACGGTGCCACAAATGTATGCGGCATGTCATGGGGGCCCCACTTGCATGCAGAATGTAATGGGGGATCCAAATGCATAACGCATGTCATGGGGGTCCCACATGCATGCCGCATGTCATGGGGGCCCCAAATGCATGCGGCATGTCATAGGGGCCCCACGTGCATAACACATGTCATGGGGCCCGCAAATGCATGCCACATGTCATGGGGGCCCAACGTGCATGCCGCATGTATTGGGGCCCCAAATTCATGCCGCATGTCATGGGGGCCCCACAGGCATTCCGCATGTCATGGGGGCCCCAAATGCATGCCGCATGTCATGGGGGCCCCACGTGCATGCCGCATGTCATGGGGCCCCCAAATGCATGCCGCATGTCATGGGGGCCCAACAGGCATGCTGCATGTCATTGGGGCCCCAAATGCATGCCTCATGTCTCAGGTACCCCAAATGCATGCAGCATGTTATGCAGGCCCCAAATGCATGCCACATGTCATGGGGGCCCAAATGCATGCCGCATGTCATGGGGGCCCCAAATGCATGCCGCATGTCTTGGGGGCTACACGTGCATGCCGCATGTAATGGGGCCCCAAATGCATGCCTCATATCATGGGGGCCCCACGTGCATGCCACATGTATTGGGGGCCCCAAATTCATGCCGCATGTCATGAGGGCCCCACATGCATGTTGCATGTCATGGGGGCCCCGCAGGCATTTCGCATGTCATGGGTGCCCCAAATGCATGCCGCATGTCATGGGGGCCCCACGTGCATGCCGCATTTCATGGGAAACCCAAACGCATGCCACATGTCATTGGGGCCCCAAGCGTATGCCGCATGTCATGGGGGCCCCATTTGCATGCCGCATGTAATGGGGGCCCCAAATGCATGCGGCATGTCATAGGGGCCCCACGTGCATGCCACATGTCTCTGGCACACCAAATGCATGCAGCATGTCATGGGGCCCCACGTGCATGCCGCATGTCTCAGGTACCAAATGGATGCCGCATGTCATGGGGGTCCCGCAGGTATTCCACATGTCAAAGGGGCCCCAAATGCATGCAGAATGTCATAGGGGCCACATGCATGACGCATGTCATAGGGGCCCCACATGCATGGCGCATGTCAAGGGGGCCCCAAATGCATACCGCATGTCTTGGGGGCTCCACGTGCATGTCGCATGTAATGGGGCCCCAAATGCATGCCTCATATCATGGGGGCCCCACGTGCATGCCACATGTATTGGGGGACCCAAATTCATGCCGCATGTCATGAGGGCCCCACATGCATGTTGCATGTCATGGGGGCCCCGCAGGCATTCCGCATGTCATGGGTGCCCCAAATGCATGCCGCATGTCATGGGGGCCCCACGTGCATGCCGCATGTAATGGGGGATTCAAATGCATTCCGCATGTCATGGGGGTCCCACATGCATGCCGCATGTCATGGGGGCCCCACATGCATGCCGCATGTCATGGGGGCCCCACATGCATTCCGCATGTCAAGGTGGCCTCATGTGCATTCCGCATGACATGGGGGCCCCAAATGCATGCCGCATGTCATGGGGGCCCAAATGCGTGCCACATATCATGGCGGCCACAAATGCATGCAGCATGTCATGGGGGCCCCACGTGCATGCCACATGTCTTGGGGCCCACAAATGCATGCCTCAAGTCATGGGGGCCCCAAATGCATGCCACATATCATGGGGGCCCCACGTGCATGCCGCATATATTGGGGGCCCCAAATGCATGCCGCATGTCATGAGGGCCTCGCATGCATGCCACGTGTCATTGGGGCCCCACAGGCATTCCGCATGTCATGGGGGCCCCACGTGCATGCCGCATGTCATGGGGCCCCCCAAATGCATGCCGCATGTCATAGGGGCCCAAATGCATGCCGCATGTCATGGGGGCCCCAAATGCATGCCGCATGTCTTGGGGGCTACACGTGCATGCCGCATGTCATGGGGGCCATAAATGCATGGCGCATGTCATGGGGGCCCCACGTGCATGCGACATGTATTGGGGGACCCAAATTCATGACGCATGTCATGAGGGCCCCGCATGCATGCCGCATGTCATGGGGGCCCCAAATGCATGCCGCATGTCATGGGGGATTCAAATGCATGCCGCATGTCATGGGGGTCCCACATGCATGCCGCATGTCATGGGGGCTCCACGTGCATGCCGCATGTAATGGGGCACCCAAATTCATGCCGCATGTCAAAGGGGCCCCACGTGCATGGCGCAAGTCATGGGTGCCCCACATGCATGCCGCATGTCATAGGGGCCCCACATGCATGGTGCATGTCATGGGGGCCCCAAATGCATGCGGCATGTCATAGGGGCCCCACGTGCATGCCACATGTCTCTGGCACACCAAATGCATGCAGCATGTCATGGGGCCCCACGTGCATGCCGCATGTCTCAGGTACCCCAAATGCATGCAGCATGTTATACAGGCCCCAAATGGATGCAGCATGTCATGGGGGTCCCAGATGCATGCAGCATGTCATAGGGGCCCCACATGCATGGCGCATGTCATGGGGGCCCCAAATGCATGCCGCATGTCTTGGGGGCTCCACGTGCATGCCGCATGTAATGGGGCCCCAAATGCATGCCTCATATCATGGGGGCCCCACGTGCATGCCACATGTATTGGGGGCCCCAAATTCATGCCGCATGTCATGAGGGCCCCACATGCATGTTGCATGTCATGGGGGCCCCGCAGGCATTGCGCATGTCATGGGTGCCCCAAATGCATGCCGCATGTCATGGGGGCCCCACGTGCATGCCGCATTTCATGGGAAACCCAAACGCATGCCGCATGTCATGGGGGTCCCACATGCATGCCGCATGTCATGGGGGCCCCACGTGCATGCCACATGTAATGGGGGATTCAAATGCATGCCGCATGTCATGGGGGTCACACATGCATGCCGCATGTCATGGGGGCCCCACATGCATGCCGCATGTCATGGGGCACCCAAATGCATGCCACATGTCATGGGGGCCATAAATGCATGGCGCATGTCATGGGGGCCCCACGTGCATGCCACATGTATTGGGGACCCAAATTCATGACGCATGTCATGAGGGCCCCGCATGCATGCCGCATGTCATGGGGGCCCCAAATGCATGCCGCATGTTATGGGGGCCCCACGTGCATGCCGCATGTAATGGGGGATTCAAATGCATGCCGCATGTCATGGGGGTCCCACATGCATGCCGCATGTCATGGTGGCTCCACGTGCATGCCGCATGTAATGGGGCACCCAAATTCATGCCGCATGTCAAAGGGGCCCCACGTGCATGGTGCAAGTCATGGGTGCCCCACATGCATGCCGCATGTCATAGGGGCCCCACATGCATGGTGCATGTCATGGGGGCCCCAAATGCATGCGGCATGTCATAGGGGCCCCACGTGCATGCCACATGTCTCTGGCACACCAAATGCATGCAGCATGTCATGGGGCCCCACGTGCATGCCCCATGTCTCAGGTACCCCAAATGCATGCAGCATGTTATGCAGGCCCCAAATGGATGCCGCATGTCATGGGGGTCCCGCAGGTATTCCGCATGTCACAGGGGCCCCAAATGCATGCAGAATGTCATGGGGGTCCCACATGCATGCAGCATGTCATAGGGGCCCCACATGCATGTAATGGGGCACCCAAATTCATGCCGAATGTCAAAGGGGCCCCACGTGCATGGTGCAAGTCATGGGTGCCCCACATGCATGCCGCATGTCATAGGGGCCCCAAATGCATGCCGCATGTCTTGGGGGCTCCACGTGCATGCCGCATGTAATGGGGCCCCAAATGCATGCCTCATATCATGGGGGCCCCACGTGCATGCCACATGTATTGGGGGCCCCAAATTCATGCCGCATGTCATGAGGGCCCCACATGCATGTTGCATGTCATGGGGGCCCCGCAGGCATTCCGCATGTCATGGGTGCCCCAAATGCATGCCGCATGTCATGGGGGCCCCACGTGCATGCCGCATTTCATGGGAAACCCAAACGCATGCCGCATGTCATTGGGGCCCCAAGAGTATGCCGCATGTCATGGGGGCCCCATGTGCATGCCGCATGTAATGGGGGCCCCAAATGCATGCGGCATGTCATAGGGGCCCCACGTGCATGCCACATGTCTCTGGCACACCAAATGCATGCAGCATGTCATGGGGCCCCACGTGCTTGCCGCATGTCTCAGGTACCCCAAATGCATGCAGCATGTTATGCAGGCCCCAAATGGATGCCGCATGTCATGGGGGTCCCGCAGGTATTCCGCATGTCAAAGGGGCCCCAAATGCATGCAGAATGTCATAGGGGCCACATGCATGCTGCATGTCATAGGGGCCCCATATGCATGGCGCATGTCATGGGGCCCCAAATGCATGCCGCATGTCTTGGGGGCTCCACGTGCATGCCGCATGTAATGGGGCCCCAAATGCATGCCTCATATCATGGGGGCCCCACGTGCATGCCACATGTATTGGGGGACCGAAATTCATGCCGCATGTCATGAGGGCCCCACATGCATGTTGCATGTCATGGGGGCCCCGCAGGCATTCCGCATGTCATGGGTGCCCCAAATGCATGCCGCATGTCATGGGGGACCCACGTGCATGCCGCATGTAATGGGGGATTCAAATGCATGCCGCATGTCATGGGGGTCCCACATGCATGCCGCATGTCATGGGGACCCCACATGCATTCCGCATGTCAAGGTGGCCTCACGTGCATTCCGCATGACATGGGGGCCCCACATGCATGCCGCATGTCATGGTTCACCCAAATGCATGCCGCATGTCATGGGGTCCCCACATGCATGCCGCATGTCATGGGGGCCCCACATGCATTCCACATGTCAAGGTGGCCTCACGTGCATTCCGCATGACATGGGGGCCCCACATGCATGCCGCATGTCATGGGGCACCCAAATGCATGCCGCATGTCATGGGGTCCCCACATGCATGCCACATGTCATGGGGTCCCCACATGCATGCCGCATGTCATGGGGGCCCCAAATGCATGCCGCTTGTCATGGGGACTCCACGTGCATGCCGCATGTAATGGGGCCCCCAAATGCATGCCACATGTCATAGGGGCCCCACGTGCATGCCGCATGTCATAGGAGCCCACATGCATGGCGCATTTCATGAGTCCCCACATACATGCCGCATGTCATGGGGGCCCCAAATGCATGCCTCAAGTCATAGGGGCCCCAAATGCATGCCGCATATCATGGGGGCCTCACGTGCATGTCGCATTTCTTGGGGGCCCCGCATGCATGCCGCATGTCATGGGGGCCCCGCAGGCATTCCACATGTCATGGGGGCCCCGCAGGCATTCCACATGTCATGGGGGCCCCACATGCATTTCACATGTCAAGGGGGCCTCACGTGCATTCCGCATGACATGGGGTCCCCAAATGCATGTTGCATGTCATGGGGGCCACACGTGCATGCCGCATGTCATGGGGGCCCCAAATGCAGGCCGCATGTCATGGGGGCTCCACATGCATATCGCATGTCATGGGGGACCCAAACGCATGCCGCATGTCATTGGGGCCCCAAGCGTATGCCGCATGTCATGGGGGCCTCACGTGCATTCCACATGTCATGGGGGCCCCACGTGCATGCTGCATGTCATGGGACCCCACATGCATGCCGCATGTCATGGGGGCTCCACATGCATGCCGCATGTCATGGGGGCCCCAAATGCATGCCACATATCATGGGGGCCCCACGTTCATGCCGCATATATTGGGGGCCCCAAATGTATGCCGCATGTCATGAGGGCCCCGCATGCATGCCGTATGTCATGGGGGCCCCGCAGGCATTCCGCATGTCATTGGGGCCCAAAATGCATGCCGCATTTCATGGGGGCCACACGTGCATGCCGCATGTAAGGGGGGATCCAAACGCATGCTGCATGTTATGGGGGTCCCACATGCATGCCGCATGTCATGGGGGCCCCAAATGCATGCCGCATGTCATGGCGGCCCCAAATGCATGACTCATGTCATGGGGGCCCCATGTGCATGCCGCATGTCATGGGGGATCCAAACTCATGCCGCATGTCATGGGGGCCCCAAATGCATGCCGCATGTCATGGCGGCCCCAAATGCATGACTCATGTCATGGGGGCCCCATGTGCATGCCGCATGTAATGGGGGCCCCAAATGCATGCCTCATGTCTCAGGTACCCCAAATGCATGCAGCATGTTATGCAGGCCCCAAATGCATGCCGCATGTAATGGGGGGTCCAAATGCATGCCGCATGTCATGGGGGCCCCACACGCATGCCGCATGTCATGGGGGCCCCAAATGCATGCCGCATGTCATGGGGGCTCCACGTGCATGCCGCATGTAATGGGGCCCCCAAATTCATGGCGCATGTCAAAGGGGCCCCACGTGCATGGCGCAAGTCATGGGTGCCCCACATGCATGCCGCATGTCATCGGGGCCCCACATGCATGGCGCATGTCATGGGGGCCCCACATGCATGACGCATGTCATGGAGGCCCCAAATGCATGCCGCATGTCATGGGAGCCCCACATGCATGCCGCATGTCATGGGGGCCCCAAATTAATGTCGCATGTCAAGGGGGCCCCACATGCATGCCGCATGTCATCGGGGCCCCAAATGCATGCCGCATGTCATGAGGGCCCCGCATGCATGCCGCATTTCATAGGGTACCACATGCATGCCATATGTCATGGAGGCCCATAAAAGCACGCCTTAAGTCATGGGGGCCCCAAATCCATGCCGCATATCACGCGGGCCTCACGTGCATGCCGCATTTATTGGGGGCCCCAAATTCATGCCGCATGTCATGAGGGCCCTGCATGCATGATGCATGTCATGGGGTCCCCGCAGGCATTCCACATGTCATGGGGGCCCCAAATGCATGCCGCATGTCATGGGGGCCCCACATGCATGCCGCATGTCATGGGGCCCCCAAATGCATGCCGCATGTCACAGGGAGGGCCCACATGCATGCCGCATGTAATGGGGGCCCAAATGCTAGCCGCATGTCATGGGTTCCATAAATGCCCAACGTACATGCCGCATGTATTGGCGGCCCCAAATTCATGCCGCATGTCATGAGGGCCCCGCATGCATGCCGCATGTCATGGGGGCCCCGCAGGCATTCCGCATGTAATGGGGGATTCAAATGAATGCCGCATGTCATGGGGGTCTCCACGTGCATGCCGCATGTAATGAGGCCCCCAGATGCATGCCACATGTCATAGGGGCCCCACGTGCATGGTGCATGTCATGGGTGCCCCAAATCAATGCCGCATGTGTTGGAGCCCACAAATGCATGCCGCATGTCATAGGGGCCCCACATGCATGGCGCATTTCATGGGGCCCCGTGTGCATGCCGCATGTAATGGGGGCCCCAAATGCATGCGGCATGTTATGCAGTCCCCAAATGCATGCCGCATGTCATGAGGGCCCCGCATGCATGCCGCATGTCATGGGGGCCCCGCAGGAATTCCGCATGTCACGGGGTCCCCAAATGTATGCTGCATATAATGGGGGCCCCACAAGCATGCCGCATGTTATAGAGGCCCCACATGCATGGCGCATGTCATGGGGGCCCCACATGCATGCCGCATTTCATAGGGGCCCAAATGCATGCGTCATGTCATAGGGGCCCCACGTGCATGCTGCATGTCATGGGGGCCCAAATGCATGCATCATGTGATAGGGGCCCCACGTGCATGCCGCATGTCTCGGGCATCCCAAATGCATGCAGCATTTTATGGGGGGCCACGTGCATGCCGCATGTAATGGGGGCCCCAAATGCATGCGGCATGTTATGCAGTCCCCAAATGCATGTCGCATGTCATGGGGGCCCAAATGCATGCCGCATGTCATAGGGGCCTCAAATTCATATTGCATGTCATGAGGGCCCCGCATGCATGCCACATGTCATGGGGGCCCCGAAGGAATTCCTCATGTCATGGGGGCCCCACGTGCATCCCGCATGTAATGGGGGATTCAAATGCATGTTGCATATCATGGGGGCCCCACGTGCATGCCGCATGTCACGGGGTCCCCAAATGTATGCTGCATATAATGGGGGCCCCACAAGCATGCCGCATGTTATAGAGGCCCCACATGCATGGCGCATGTCATGGGCGGCCCCACTTGCATGCAGCATGTAATGAGGGATCCAAATGCATTCCGCATCTCATGGGGGTCCCACATGCATTCCGCATGTCATGGGTGCCCCAAATGCATGCCGCATGTCATGGGGGCCCCACGTGCATGCCGCATGTAATGGGGGATTCAAATGCATGCCGCATGTCATGGGGGTCCCACATGCATGCCGCATGTCATGGGGACCCCACATGCATTCCGCATGTCAAGGTGGCCTCACGTGCATTCCGCATGACATGGGGGCCCCACATGCATGCCGCATGTCATGGTTCACCCAAATGCATGCCGCATGTCATGGGGTCCCCACATGCATGCCGCATGTCATGGGGGCCCCACATGCATTCCACATGTCAAGGTGGCCTCACGTGCATTCCGCATGACATGGGGGCCCCACATGCATGCCGCATGTCATGGGGCACCCAAATGCATGCCGCATGTCATGGGGTCCCCACATGCATGCCACATGTCATGGGGTCCCCACATGCATGCCGCATGTCATGGGGGCCCCAAATGCATGCCGCTTGTCATGGGGACTCCACGTGCATGCCGCATGTAATGGGGCCCCCAAATGCATGCCACATGTCATAGGGGCACCACGTGCATGCCGCATGTCATAGGAGCCCACATGCATGGCGCATTTCATGAGTCCCCACATACATGCCGCATGTCATGGGGGCCCCAAATGCATGCCTCAAGTCATAGGGGCCCCAAATGCATGCCGCATATCATGGGGGCCTCACGTGCATGTCCATTTCTTGGGGGCCCCGCATGCATGCCGCATGTCATGGGGGCCCCGCAGGCATTCCACATGTCATGGGGGCCCCGCAGGCATTCCACATGTCATGGGGGCCCCACATGCATTTCACATGTCAAGGGGGCCTCACGTGCATTCCGCATGACATGGGGGCCCCAAATGCATGTTGCATGTCATGGGGGCCCCACGTGCATGCCGCATGTCATGGGGGCCCCAAATGCAGGCCGCATGTCATGGGGGCTCCACATGCATATCGCATGTCATGGGGGACCCAAACGCATGCCGCATGTCATTGGGGCCCCAAGCGTATGCCGCATGTCATGGGGGCCTCACGTGCATTCCACATGTCATGGGGGCCCCACGTGCATGCTGCATGTCATGGGGCCCCACATGCATGCCGCATGTCATGGGGGCTCCACATGCATGCCGCATGTCATGGGGGCCCCAAATGCATGCCACATATCATGGGGGCCCCACGTTCATGCCGCATATATTGGGGGCCCCAAATGTATGCCGCATGTCATGAGGGCCCCGCATGCATGCCGTATGTCATGGGGGCCCCGCAGGCATTCCGCATGTCATTGGGGCCCAAAATGCATGCCGCATTTCATGGGGGCCACACGTGCATGCCGCATGTAAGGGGGGATCCAAACGCATGCTGCATGTTATGGGGGTCCCACATGCATGCCGCATGTCATGGGGGCCCCAAATGCATGCCGCATGTCATGGCGGCCCCAAATGCATGACTCATGTCATGGGGGCCCCATGTGCATGCCGCATGTCATGGGGGATCCAAACTCATGCCGCATGTCATGGGGGCCCCAAATGCATGCCGCATGTCATGGCGGCCCCAAATGCATGACTCATGTCATGGGGGCCCCATGTGCATGCCGCATGTAATGGGGGCCCCAAATGCATGCCTCATGTCTCAGGTACCCCAAATGCATGCAGCATGTTATGCAGGCCCCAAATGCATGCCGCATGTAATGGGGGGCCCAAATGCATGCCGCATGTCATGGGGGCCCCACACGCATGCCGCATGTCATGGGGGCCCCAAATGCATGCCGCATGTCATGTGGGCTCCACGTGCATGCCGCATGTAATGGGGCCCCCAAATTCATGGCGCATGTCAAAGGGGCCCCACGTGCATGGCGCAAGTCATGGGTGCCCCACATGCATGCCGCATGTCATCGGGGCCCCACATGCATGGCGCATGTCATGGGGGCCCCACATGCATGACGCATGTCATGGAGGCCCCAAATGCATGCCGCATGTCATGGGAGCCCCACATGCATGCCGCATGTCATGGGGGCCCCAAATTAATGTCGCATGTCAAGGGGGCCCCACATGCATGCCGCATGTCATCGGGGCCCCAAATGCATGCCGCATGTCATGAGGGCCCCGCATGCATGCCGCATTTCATAGGGTACCACATGCATGCCATATGTCATGGAGGCCCATAAAAGCACGCCTTAAGTCATGGGGGCCCCAAATCCATGCCGCATATCACGCGGGCCTCACGTGCATGCCGCATTTATTGGGGGCCCCAAATTCATGCCGCATGTCATGAGGGCCCTGCATGCATGATGCATGTCATGGGGTCCCCGCAGGCATTCCACATGTCATGGGGGCCCCAAATGCATGCCGCATGTCATGGGGGCCCCACATGCATGCCGCATGTCATGGGGCCCCCAAATGCATGCCGCATGTCACAGGGGGGGCCCACATGCATGCCGCATGTAATGGGGGCCCAAATGCTAGCCGCATGTCATGGGTTCCATAAATGCCCAACGTACATGCCGCATGTATTGGCGGCCCCAAATTCATGCCGCATGTCATGAGGGCCCCGCATGCATGCCGCATGTCATGGGGGCCCCGCAGGCATTCCGCATGTAATGGGGGATTCAAATGAATGCCGCATGTCATGGGGGTCTCCACGTGCATGCCGCATGTAATGAGGCCCCCAGATGCATGCCACATGTCATAGGGGCCCCACGTGCATGGTGCATGTCATGGGTGCCCCAAATCAATGCCGCATGTGTTGGAGCCCACAAATGCATGCCGCATGTCATAGGGGCCCCACATGCATGGCGCATTTCATGGGGCCCCGTGTGCATGCCGCATGTAATGGGGGCCCCAAATGCATGCGGCATGTTATGCAGTCCCCAAATGCATGCCGCATGTCATGAGGGCCCCGCATGCATGCCGCATGTCATGGGGGCCCCGCAGGAATTCCGCATGTCACGGGGTCCCCAAATGTATGCTGCATATAATGGGGGCCCCACAAGCATGCCGCATGTTATAGAGGCCCCACATGCATGGCGCATGTCATAGGGGCCCCACGTGCATGCTGCATGTCATGGGGGCCCAAATGCATGCATCATGTGATAGGGGCCCCACGTGCATGCCGCATGTCTCGGGCATCCCAAATGCATGCAGCATTTTATGGGGGGCCCACGTGCATGCCGCATGTAATGGGGGCCCCAAATGCATGCGGCATGTTATGCAGTCCCCAAATGCATGTCGCATGTCATGGGGGCCCAAATGCATGCCGCATGTCATAGGGGCCTCAAATTCATATTGCATGTCATGAGGGCCCCGCATGCATGCCACATGTCATGGGGGCCCCGAAGGAATTCCTCATGTCATGGGGGCCCCACGTGCATCCCGCATGTAATGGGGGATTCAAATGCATGTTGCATATCATGGGGGCCCCACGTGCATGCCGCATGTCACGGGGTCCCCAAATGTATGCTGCATATAATGGGGGCCCCACAAGCATGCCGCATGTTATAGAGGCCCCACATGCATGGCGCATGTCATGGGCGGCCCAACTTGCATGCAGCATGTAATGAGGGATCCAAATGCATTCCGCATCTCATGGGGGTCCCACATGCATGCCGCATGTCATGGGGGCCCCAAATGCATGCGGCATGTCATAGGGGCCCCACGTGCATGCCGCATGTCTCGGGCATCCCAAATGCATGCAGCATTTTATTGGGGCCCCACGTGCATGCCGCATGTCTCAGGTACCCCAAATGCATGCAGCATGTTATGCAGGCCCCAAATGCATGCCGCATGTCATGGGGGCCCCCAATGCATGCCGACTGTCATGGGGGCCCAAATGCATTCCGCATGTCATGGGGGCCTCAAATTCATGCCGCATGTCATGAGGGCCCCACATGCATGCCTCATGTCATGGTGGCCCCAAAGGCGTGCCGCATATCATGGGGGCCCCACTTGCATGCAGCATGTAATGAGGGATCGAAATGCAAGCTGCATCTCATGGGGGTCCCACATGCATGCCGCATGTCATGGGGGCCCCAAATGGGGGCCCCAGGTGCATGCCGCATGTCTCGGGCATCCCAAATGCATGCAGCATTTTATGGGGGGCCCACGTGCATGCCGCATGTCTCAGGTACCCCAAATGCATGCAGCATGTTATGCAGGCCCCAAATGCATGCCGCATGTCATGGGGGCCCAAATGCATGACGCATGTCATGGGGGCTCCACGTGCATGCCGCATGTAATGGGGCTCCCAAATTCATGTCGCATGTCATAGGGGCCCCACGTGCATGACGTATGTCATGGGGCCCCCAAATGCATGCCACATGTCTTGGGGCCCACGAATGCATGCCGAATGTCATAGGGGCCCCACATGCACGGCGCATATCATGGGGGGCCCACGTGCATGCTGCCTATATTGGGGGCCCCAAATTCATGCCGCATATCATGAGGCCACCGCATGCATGCCGCCTGTCATGGGGGCCCCGCAGGCATTCCACATGTCATGGGGGCCCCAAATGCATGCCAAATGTCATGGGGGTCCCACGTGCATGCCGCATGTCATAGGGGCCCCACATACATGCCGAATGTCATGGGGGTCCCACGTGCACGCCGCATGTCATAGGGGCACCAGATGCATGGCGCATGTCATGGGGGTCCACATGCATGCCGCATGTCATGGGGGCCAAACTTGCATGCAGCATGGAATGAGGGATCCAAATGCATGCCGCATGTCATGGGGGCCCCAAATGCATGCGGCATGTCATAGGGGCCCCACGTGCATGCCGCATGTCTCGGGCATTCCAAATGCATGCAGCATTTTATGGGGGCCCCACGTGCATGCGGCATGTCTCAGGTACCCCAAATGCATGCAGCATGTTATGCAGGCCCAAAATGCATGCCGCATGTCTTGGGGGCTCCACGTGCATGCCGCATGTAATGGGGCCCCCAAATGCATGCCACATGTCATAGGGGCCCCACGTGCATGGCGCATGTCATGGGTGCCCCACATGCATGCCACATGTCATGGGGCCCCAATTGCATGCCGCATGTAATAGGGGCCCCACATGCATGGCGCATGTCAAGGGGCCCCGCAGGCATTCCGCATGTCATGGGGGACCCAAATGCATGCCGCATTTCATGGGGGCCCCACGTGCATGCCGCATGTCATGGGGCCCCAATTGCATGCCGCATGTAATAGGGGCCCCACATGCATGGCGCATGTCATGGTGCCCCACATGTATGCCGCATGTCATGGGGGCCCCGCAGGCATTCCGCATGTCATGGGGGCCCCAAATGCATGCCACATTTCATGGGGGCCTCACATGCATTCCACATGTCATGGGGGCCCCACGTGCATGCTGCATGTCATTGGGGCCCCACGTGTTTGCCGCATGTCATGGGGGCCCAAATGCGTGCCACATATCATGGTGGCCACAAATGCATGCAGCATGTCATGGGGGCCCCACGTGCATGCCACATGTCTTGGGGCCTACAAATGCATGCCTCAAGTCATGGGGGCCCCAAATGCATGCCACATATCATGGGGGCCCCACGTGCATGCCGCATATATTGGGGGCCCCAAATGCATGCCGCATGTCATTGGGGCCCCGCATGCATGCCACATGTCATTGGGGCCCCACAGGCATTCCGCATGTCATGGGGGCCCCACGTGCATGCTTCATGTCATTGGGGCCCCACGTGCTTGCCGCATGTCATGGGGGCCCAAATGCATGCCGCATGTCATGGGGGCCATAAATGCATGCCGCATGTCATGGGTGCCCAACGTACATGCTGCATGTCATTGGGGCCCCACGTGCTTGCCGCATGTCATGGGGGCCCCACGTGCATGCCTCATGTCATGAGGGCCACAAATGTATGTGTCATGTCATGGGGGCCCCACGTGCATGCCGCATGTTTTGGGGCCCCCCAAATGCATGCCGCATGTTATAGGGGCCCAACATGCATGGAGCATGTCATGGGGCCCCGCATGCATGCCGCATGTCATAGGGCCCCCACGTACATGGCGCATGTCATGGGTGCCCCACATGCATGCCGCTTGTCATCGGGGCCCCAATTGCATGCCGCATGTCATAGGGGCCCCACATGCATTGAGCATGCCATGGGGCCCCCCAAATGCATGCCGCATGTCATAGGGGCCCAACATGCATGGAGCATGTCATGGGGGCCCCGCATGCATGCCGCATGTCATGGGGGATCCAAATGCATGACGCATGTCATGGGGGTCCCAAATGCATGCGGCATGTCATAGGGGCCCCACGTGCATAACACATGTCATGGGGCCCGCAAATGCATGCCGCATGTCATGGGGGCCCCACATGCATGCCGCATGTCATGGGGGCCCAAATGCATGCCGCATGTCATGGGGGCCATAAATGCATGCCGCATGTCATGGGTGCCCAACGTGCATGCCGCATGTATTGGGGGCCCCAACTGCATGCCGCATATCATGGGGACCCACATGCATGGTGCATGTCATGGTGTCCCACATGCATGCCGCATGTCATGGGGGCCCAAATGCATGTTGCATGTCAAGGGGGCCCTAAATGCATGCCGCATGTAATGGGGGCCCCACGTGCATGCCGCATGTCATGGGGGCCCCATGTGCATGCCGCATGTCATGGGGGCCCAAAATGCATGCCTCAAGTCATGGGGCCCCAAATGCATGCCGCATATCATGGGGGCCCCACGTGCATGCCGCATGTATTGGGGGCCCCAAATGCATTCCGCATGTCATGAGGGCGCCGCATGCATGCCGCATGTCATGGGGGCCATAAATGCATGCCGCATGTCATGGGGGCCCCAAATGCATGCCGCATTTCATGGGGGCCCCACGTGCATGCTGCATGTCATGGGGCCCCCCAAATGCATGCAGCATATCTTGGGGCCCACAAATGCATGCCGCATGTCATAGGGGCCCCACATGCATGGCTCATTTCATGGGGGCCCCACATGCATGCCTCATGTCATGGGGTCCCCAAATGCGTGCCGCATATCATGGGGGCCCCAAATGCATGCAGCATGTCATAGGGGCCCCACATGCATGGTACATGTCATGGGGGCCCCACATGCTTGCCTCAAGTCATGGGGGCCCCAAATGCATGCCGCATGTCATGGGGGCCATAAATGCATGCCGCGTGTCATGGGTGCCCAACGTACATGCTGCATGTCATTGGGGCCCCACGTGCTTGTCGCATGTCATGGGGGCCCCACGTGCATGCCTCATGTCACGGTGCCACAAATGTAGGCGGCATGTCATGGGGGCCCCACTTGCATGCAGCATGTAATGGGGGATCCAAATGCATAACGCATGTCATGGGGGTCCCACATGCATGCCGCATGTCATGGGGGCCCCAAATGCATGCGGCATGTCATAGGGGCCCCACGTGCATAACACATGTCATGGGGCCCGCAAATGCATGCCACATGTCATGGGGGCCCAACGTGCATGCCGCATGTATTGGGGCCCCAAATTCATGCCGCATGTCATGGGGGCCCCACAGGCATTCCGCATGTCATGGGGCCCCCAAATGCATGCTGCATGTCATGGGGGCCCAACAGGCATGCCGCATGTCATTGGAGCCCCAAATGCATGCCTCATGTCTCAGGTACCCCAAATGCATGCAGCATGTTATGCAGGCCCCAAATGCATGCCACATGTCATGGGGGCCCAAATGCATGCCGCATGTCATGGGGGTCCCACATGCATGCCACATGTCATGGGGGCTCCACGTGCAAGCCGCATGTAATGGGGCTCCCAAATTCATGCGGCATGTCAAAGGGGCCCCGCGTGCATGGTGCAAGTCATGGGTGCCCCAAATGCATGCCGCATGTCATCGGGGCCCCACGTGCATGCCGCATGTCACGGGGGCCCCAAATGCATGACTCATGTCATGGGGGCGCCACCTGCATGCCGCATGTCATGGGGGAACCAAACGCATGCCGCATGTCATTGGGGCCCCAAGCGTATGCCGCTTGTCACGGGTGCCCCATGTGCATGCCGCATGTAATGGGGGCCCCAAATGCATGCGGAATGTCATAGGGGCCCCACATGCATGCCGCTTCTCTTAGGTACCCCAAATGCATGCAGCATGTTATGCAGGCCCCAAATGCATGCCGCATGTCATGGGGGCCCAAATGCATGCCGCATGTCATGGGACCCACATTCATGCCGCATGTCATGGGGACCCAAATGCATGCCACATGTCATGGGGGCCTCAAATTCATGCCGCATGTCATGAGGGCCCCGCATGCATGCCGCATGTCATGGGGGCCCCGCAGGCATTCCGCATGTCATGGGGGCCCCAAATGCATGCCACATGTCTTGGGGCCCACGAATGCATGCCGAATGTCATAGGGGCCCCACATGCACGGCGCATATCATGGGGGGCCCACGTGCATGCTGCCTATATTGGGGGCCCCAAATTCATGCCGCATATCATGAGGCCACCGCATGCATGCCGCCTGTCATGGGGGCCCCGCAGGCATTCCACATGTCATGGGGGCCCCAAATGCATGCCAAATGTCATGGGGGTCCCACGTGCATGCCGCATGTCATAGGGGCCCCACATACATGCCGAATGTCATGGGGGTCCCACGTGCACGCCGCATGTCATAGGGGCACCAGATGCATGGCGCATGTCATGGGGGTCCACATGCATGCCGCATGTCATGGGGGCCAAACTTGCATGCAGCATGGAATGAGGGATCCAAATGCATGCCGCATGTCATGGGGGCCCCAAATGCATGCGGCATGTCATAGGGGCCCCACGTGCATGCCGCATGTCTCGGGCATTCCAAATGCATGCAGCATTTTATGGGGGCCCCACGTGCATGCGGCATGTCTCAGGTACCCCAAATGCATGCAGCATGTTATGCAGGCCCAAAATGCATGCCGCATGTCTTGGGGGCTCCACGTGCATGCCGCATGTAATGGGGCCCCCAAATGCATGCCACATGTCATAGGGGCCCCACGTGCATGGCGCATGTCATGGGTGCCCCACATGCATGCCACATGTCATGGGGCCCCAATTGCATGCCGCATGTAATAGGGGCCCCACATGCATGGCGCATGTCAAGGGGCCCCGCAGGCATTCCGCATGTCATGGGGGACCCAAATGCATGCCGCATTTCATGGGGGCCCCACGTGCATGCCGCATGTCATGGGGCCCCAATTGCATGCCGCATGTAATAGGGGCCCCACATGCATGGCGCATGTCATGGTGCCCCACATGTATGCCGCATGTCATGGGGGCCCCGCAGGCATTCCGCATGTCATGGGGGCCCCAAATGCATGCCACATTTCATGGGGGCCTCACATGCATTCCACATGTCATGGGGGCCCCACGTGCATGCTGCATGTCATTGGGGCCCCACGTGTTTGCCGCATGTCATGGGGGCCCAAATGCGTGCCACATATCATGGTGGCCACAAATGCATGCAGCATGTCATGGGGGCCCCACGTGCATGCCACATGTCTTGGGGCCCACAAATGCATGCCTCAAGTCATGGGGGCCCCAAATGCATGCCACATATCATGGGGGCCCCACGTGCATGCCGCATATATTGGGGGCCCCAAATGCATGCCGCATGTCATTGGGGCCCCGCATGCATGCCACATGTCATTGGGGCCCCACAGGCATTCCGCATGTCATGGGGGCCCCACGTGCATGCTTCATGTCATTGGGGCCCCACGTGCTTGCCGCATGTCATGGGGGCCCAAATGCATGCCGCATGTCATGGGGGCCATAAATGCATGCCGCATGTCATGGGTGCCCAACGTACATGCTGCATGTCATTGGGGCCCCACGTGCTTGCCGCATGTCATGGGGGCCCCACGTGCATGCCTCATGTCATGAGGGCCACAAATGTATGTGTCATGTCATGGGGGCCCCACGTGCATGCCGCATGTTATGGGGCCCCCCAAATGCATGCCGCATGTTATAGGGGCCCAACATGCATGGAGCATGTCATGGGGCCCCGCATGCATGCCGCATGTCATAGGGCCCCCACGTACATGGCGCATGTCATGGGTGCCCCACATGCATGCCGCTTGTCATCGGGGCCCCAATTGCATGCCGCATGTCATAGGGGCCCCACATGCATTGAGCATGCCATGGGGCCCCCCAAATGCATGCCGCATGTCATAGGGGCCCAACATGCATGGAGCATGTCATGGGGGCCCCGCATGCATGCCGCATGTCATGGGGGATCCAAATGCATGACGCATGTCATGGGGGTCCCAAATGCATGCGGCATGTCATAGGGGCCCCACGTGCATAACACATGTCATGGGGCCCGCAAATGCATGCCGCATGTCATGGGGGCCCCACATGCATGCCGCATGTCATGGGGGCCCAAATGCATGCCGCATGTCATGGGGGCCATAAATGCATGCCGCATGTCATGGGTGCCCAACGTGCATGCCGCATGTATTGGGGGCCCCAACTGCATGCCGCATATCATGGGGACCCACATGCATGGTGCATGTCATGGTGTCCCACATGCATGCCGCATGTCATGGGGGGCCCAAATGCATGTTGCATGTCAAGGGGGCCCTAAATGCATGCCGCATGTAATGGGGGCCCCACGTGCATGCCGCATGTCATGGGGGCCCCATGTGCATGCCGCATGTCATGGGGGCCCAAAATGCATGCCTCAAGTCATGGGGCCCCAAATGCATGCCGCATATCATGGGGGCCCCACGTGCATGCCGCATGTATTGGGGGCCCCAAATGCATTCCGCATGTCATGAGGGCGCCGCATGCATGCCGCATGTCATGGGGGCCATAAATGCATGCCGCATGTCATGGGGGCCCCAAATGCATGCCGCATTTCATGGGGGCCCCACGTGCATGCTGCATGTCATGGGGCCCCCCAAATGCATGCAGCATATCTTGGGGCCCACAAATGCATGCCGCATGTCATAGGGGCCCCACATGCATGGCTCATTTCATGGGGGCCCCACATGCATGCCTCATGTCATGGGGTCCCCAAATGCGTGCCGCATATCATGGGGGCCCCAAATGCATGCAGCATGTCATAGGGGCCCCACATGCATGGTACATGTCATGGGGGCCCCACATGCTTGCCTCAAGTCATGGGGGCCCCAAATGCATGCCGCATGTCATGGGGGCCATAAATGCATGCCGCGTGTCATGGGTGCCCAACGTACATGCTGCATGTCATTGGGGCCCCACGTGCTTGTCGCATGTCATGGGGGCCCCACGTGCATGCCTCATGTCACGGTGCCACAAATGTAGGCGGCATGTCATGGGGGCCCCACTTGCATGCAGCATGTAATGGGGGATCCAAATGCATAACGCATGTCATGGGGGTCCCACATGCATGCCGCATGTCATGGGGGCCCCAAATGCATGCGGCATGTCATAGGGGCCCCACGTGCATAACACATGTCATGGGGCCCGCAAATGCATGCCACATGTCATGGGGGCCCAACGTGCATGCCGCATGTATTGGGGCCCCAAATTCATGCCGCATGTCATGGGGGCCCCACAGGCATTCCGCATGTCATGGGGCCCCCAAATGCATGCTGCATGTCATGGGGGCCCAACAGGCATGCCGCATGTCATTGGAGCCCCAAATGCATGCCTCATGTCTCAGGTACCCCAAATGCATGCAGCATGTTATGCAGGCCCCAAATGCATGCCACATGTCATGGGGGCCCAAATGCATGCCGCATGTCATGGGGGTCCCACATGCATGCCACATGTCATGGGGGCTCCACGTGCAAGCCGCATGTAATGGGGCTCCCAAATTCATGCGGCATGTCAAAGGGGCCCCGCGTGCATGGTGCAAGTCATGGGTGCCCCAAATGCATGCCGCATGTCATCGGGGCCCCACGTGCATGCCGCATGTCACGGGGGCCCCAAATGCATGACTCATGTCATGGGGGCGCCACCTGCATGCCGCATGTCATGGGGGAACCAAACGCATGCCGCATGTCATTGGGGCCCCAAGCGTATGCCGCTTGTCACGGGTGCCCCATGTGCATGCCGCATGTAATGGGGGCCCCAAATGCATGCGGAATGTCATAGGGGCCCCACATGCATGCCGCTTCTCTTAGGTACCCCAAATGCATGCAGCATGTTATGCAGGCCCCAAATGCATGCCGCATGTCATGGGGGCCCAAATGCATGCCGCATGTCATGGGACCCACATTCATGCCGCATGTCATGGGGGCCCCCAATGCATGCCACATGTCATGGGGACCCAAATGCATGCCACATGTCATGGGGGCCTCAAATTCATGCCGCATGTCATGAGGGCCCCGCATGCATGCCGCATGTCATGGGGGCCCCGCAGGCATTCCGCATGTCATGGGGGCCCCAAATGCATGCCGCATGTCATGGGGGCCCACGTGCATCCGTCATGTAATGGGGGATTCAAATGCATGCTGCATGTCATGGGGGCCCCACGTGCATGCCGCATGTCACGGGGGCCCCAAATGTATGCTGCATGTCATGAGGGCCCCACAAGCATGCCGCATGTTATAGAGGCCCCACATGCATGCCGCATGTCTTGGGGCCCACAAATGCATGCCGCATGTCATAGGGGCCCCGCAGGCATTCCACATGTCATGGGGGCCCCAAATGCATGCCGCATGTCATGAGGGCCCCACATGCATTCCACATGTCAAGGGGGCCTCACGTGCATTCCGCATGACATGGGGGCCCCAAATGCATGTTGCATGTCATGGGGGCCCCACGTGCATGCCGCGTGTCACAGGGGCCCCAAATGCATGACTCATGTCATGGGGGCCCCACGTGCATGCCGCATGTCATGGAGAATCCAAACTCATGCCGCATGTCATTGGGGCCCCAAGAGTATGCCGCATGTCATGGGGGCCCCATGTGCATGCCGCATGTAATGGGGGCCCCATGTGCATGCCGCATGTCATGGGGGCCCAAAATGCATGCCTCAAGTCATGGGGCCCCAAAAGCATGCCGCATATCATGGGGGCCCCACGTGCATGCCGCATGTATTGGGGGCCCCAAATGCATGCCGCATGTCATTAGGGCGCCGCATGCATACCGCATATCATGGGGGCCCTAAATGCATGCCGCATGTCATGGGGGCCCGAAATGCATGCCGCATTTCATGGGGGCCCCACGTGCATGCTGCATGTCATGGGGCCCCCCAAATGCATGCAGCATGTCATAGGGGCCCCACATGCATGGCTCATTTCATGGGGGCCCCACATGCATGCCTCTTGTCATGGGGGCCCCAAATGCGTGCCGCATATCATGGGGGCCACAAATGCATGCAGCATGTCATGGGGGCCCCACGTGCATGCCACATGTCTTGGGGCTCACAAATGCATGCCACATGTCATAGGGGTCCCACATGCATGGAACATTTCATGGGGGCCCTACATGCATTCCGCATGTCATGGGGGCCCCAAATGCATGCCTCAAGTCTTGGGTGCCCAAAATGCATGCAGCATGTCATAGGGGCCCCACATGCATGGTGCATGTCATGGGGGCCCCACATGCTTGCCTCAAGTCATGGGGGCCCCAAATGCATGCCGCATGTCATGGGGGCCATTGATGCATGCCACATGTCATGGGTGCCCAACGTACATGCTGCATGTCATTGGGGCCCCACGTGCTTTTTGCATGTCATGGGGGCCCCACGTGCATGCCTCATGTCACGGTGCCACAAATGTATGCGGCATGTCATGGGGGCCCCACTTGCATGCAGCATGTAATGGGGGATCCAAATGCAAAAAGCATGTCATAGGGGCCCCACGTGCATAACACATGTCATGGGGCCCGCAAATGCATGCCACATGTCATGGGGGCCCCACATGCATGCCGCATGTCATGGGGACCCAAATGCATGCCACATGTCATGGGGGCCCAACGTGCATGCCGCATGTATTGGGGCCCCAAATGCATGCCGCATGTCATAGTGGCCCCAAATGCATGCTGCATGTCATGAGGGCCCCACGTGCATGCCGCATGTCATGGGGCCCCCAAATGCATGCCGCATGTCATGGGGGCCCAACAGGCATGCCGCATGTCATTGGGGCCCCAAATGCATGCCGCATGTCTCAGGTACCCCAAATGCATGCAGCATGTTATGCAGGCCCCAAATGCATGCCACATGTCATGGGGGCCCAAATGCATGCCGCATGTCATTGGGGCCCCAAGCGTATGCCGCGTGTCACGGGTGCCCCATGTGCATGCCGCATGTAATGGGGGCCCCAAATGCATGCGGCATGTCATAGGGGCCCCACATGCATGCCGCATCTCTCAGGTACCCCAAATGCATGCAGCATGTTATGCAGGCCCCAAATGCATGCCGCATGTCATGGGGGCCCAAATGCATGCCGCATGTCATGGGACCCACATTCATGCCGCATGTCATGGGGGCCCCCAATGCATGCCACATGTCATGGGGACCCAAATGCATGCCACATGTCATGGGGGCCTCAAATTCATGCCGCATGTCATGAGGGCCCCGCATGCATGCCGCATGTCATGGGGGCCCCGCAGGCATTCCGCATGTCATGGGGGCCCCGCAGGCATTCCGCATGTCATGGGGGCCCCAAATGCATGCCGCATGTCATGGGGGCCCCACGTGCATCCGTCATGTAATGGGGGATTCAAATGCATGCTGCTTGTCATGGGGGCCCCACATGCATGCCGCATGTCACGGGGACCCCAAATGTATGCTGCATGTCATGGGGGCCCCACAAGCATGCCGCATGTTATAGAGGCCCCACATGCATGCAGCATGTCTTGGGGCCATCAAATGCATGCCGCATGTCATAGGGGCCCCACGTGCATGCCACATGTCTTGGGGCCTACAAATGCATGCCGCATGTCATAGGTGCCAAACATGCATGGCACATTTCATGGGGGCCCTACATGCATGCCGCATGTCATGGGGGCCCCACATGCATGCTTCATGTCATTGGGGGCCCACGTGCATGCCGCATGTCATAGGGGCACCACGTACATGGCGCATGTCATGGGTGCCCCACATGCATGCCGCATGTCATCGGGGCCCCAATTGCATGCCGCATGTCATAGGGGCCCCATATGCATGGCGCATGTCATGGTGCCCCACATGCATGCAGCATGTCATGGGGGCCACAAATGCATGCCGCATTTCATGGGGGCCCTAAATGCATGCCGCATTTAATGGGGGCCCACGTGCATGCCGCATGTCTTGGGGGCCCCATGTGCATGCCGCATGTCAAGGGGGCCCAAAATGCATGCCTCAATCATGGGGGCCCCAAATGCATGTCGCATATCATGGGGGCCCCACGTGCATGCCGCATGTCATGGGGCCCCCCAAATGCATGCAGCATGTCTTGGGGCCCACAAATGCATGCCGCATGTCATAGGGGCCCCACATGCATGGCTTATTTCATGGGGGCCCCACATGCATGCCGCATGTCATGGGGGCCCCAAATGCGTGCCGCATATCATGGGGGCCACAAATGCATGCAGCATGTCATGGGGGCCCCACGTGCATGCCACATGTCTTGGGGCCCACAAATGCATGCCGCATGTCATAGGGGCACCACGTGCATGGCACATTTCTTGGGGGCCCTACATGCATGCCGCATGTCATGGGGGCCCCAAATGCATGCCTCAAGTCATGGGGGCCCCAAATACATGCAGCATGTCATAGGGGCCCCAAATTCATGCAGCATGTCATAGGGGCCCCACATGCATGGTGCATGTCATGGGGGCCCCACATGCATGCCTCAAGTCATGGGGGCCCCAAATACATGCCGCATGACATGGGGGCCATAAATGCATGCCGCATGTCATGGGTGCCCAACGTACATGCTGCATGTCATTGGGGCCCCACGTGCTTGCCGCATGTCATGGGGGCCCCACGTGCATGCCTCATGTCACGGGGGCCACAAATGTATGCGGCATGTCATGGGGGCCCCACATGCATGCCGCATGTCATGGGGCCCCACGTGCATGGCGCATGTCATGGGGGCCCCACATGCATGGCGCATGTCATGGGGGCCCCACTTTCATGCAGCATGTAATGGGGGATCCAATTGCATGACGCATGTCATGGGGGTCCCACATGCATGCCGCATGTCATGGGGGCCCAAATGCATGCCGCATGTCATGGGGGCCATAAATGCATGGCGCATGTCATGGGGACCCCACGTGCATGCGACATGTATTGGGGGACCCAAATTCATGACGCATGTCATGAGGGCCCCGCATGCATGCCGCATGTCATGGGGGCCCCAAATGCATGCCACATGTCATGGGGGATTCAAATGCATGCCGCATGTCATGGGGGTCCCACATGCATGCCGCATGTCATGGGGGCTCCACGTGCATGCCGCATGTAATGGGACACCCAAATTCATGCCGCATGTCAAAGGGGCCCCACGTGCATGGCGCAAGTCATGGGTGCCCCACATGCATGCCGCATGTCATAGGAGCCCCACTTGCATGGTGCATGTCATGGGGGCCCCAAATGCATGCGGCATGTCATAGGGGCCCCACGTGCATGCCACATGTCTCTGGCACACCAAATGCATGCAGCATGTCATGGGGCCCCACGTGCATGCCGCATGTCTCAGGTAACCCAAATGCATGCAGCATGTTATACAGGCCCCAAATGGATGCCGCATGTCATGGGGGTCCCAGATGCATGCAGCATGTCATAGGGGCCCCACATGCATGGCGCATGTCATGGGGGCCCCAAATGCATGCCGCATGTCTTGGGGGCTCCACGTGCATGCCGCATGTAATGGGGCCCCAAATGCATGCCTCATATCATGGGGGCCCCACGTGCATGCCACATGTATTGGGGGCCCCAAATTCATGCCGCATGTCATGAGGGCCCCACATGCATGTTGCATGTCATGGGGGCCCCACGTGCATGCCGCATTTCATGGGAAACCCAAACGCATGCCGCATGTCATGGGGGTCCCACATGCATGCCGCATGTCATGGGGGCCCCACGTGCATGCCACATGTAATGGGGGATTCAAATGCATGCCGCATGTCATGGGGGTCACACATGCATGCCGCATGTCATGGGGGCCCCACATGCATGCCGCATGTCATGGGGCACCCAAATGCATGCCGCATGTCATGGGGTCCCCACTTGCATGCCGCATGTCATGGGGGCCCCACATGCATTCCGCATGTCAAGGTGGCCTCACGTGCATTCCGCATGTAATGGGGGATCCAAATGCATGCCGCATGTCATGGGGGCCATAAATGCATGGCGCATGTCATGGGGGCCCCACGTGCATGCCACATGTATTGGGGACCCAAATTCATGACGCATGTCATGAGGGCCCCGCATGCATGCCGCATGTCATGGGGGCCCCAAATGCATGCCGCATGTCATGGGGGCCCCACGTGCATGCCGCATGTAATGGGGGATTCAAATGCATGCCGCATGTCATGGGGGTCCCACATGCATGCCGCATGTCATGGAGGCTCCACGTGCATGCCGCATGTAATGGGGCACCCAAATTCATGCCGCATGTCAAAGGGGCCCCACGTGTATGGTGCAAGTCATGGGTGCCCCACATGCATGCCGCATGTCATAGGGGCCCCACATGCATGGTGCATGTCATGGGGGCCCCAAATGCATGCGGCATGTCATAGGGGCCCCACGTGCATGCCACATGTCTCTGGCACACCAAATGCATGCAGCATGTCATGGGGCCCCACGTGCATGCCGCATGTCTCAGGTACTCCAAATGCATGCAGCATGTTATGCAGGCCCCAAATGGATGCCGCATGTCATGGGGGTCCCGCAGGTATTCCGCATGTCACAGGGGCCCCAAATGCATGCAGAATGTCATGGGGGTCCCACATGCATGCAGCATGTCATAGGGGCCCCACATGCATGTAATGGGGCACCCAAATTCATGCCGCATGTCAAAGGGGCCCCACGTGCATGGTGCAAGTCATGGGTGCCCCACATGCATGCCGCATGTCATAGGGGCCCCAAATGGATGCCGCATGTCTTGGGGGCTCCACGTGCATGCCGCATGTAATGGGGCCCCAAATGCATGCCTCATATCATGGGGGCCCCACGTGCATGCCACATGTATTGGGGGCCCCAAATTCATGCCGCATGTCATGAGGGCCCCACATGCATGTTGCATGTCATGGGGGCCCCGCAGGCATTCCGCATGTCATGGGTGCCCCAAATGCATGCCGCATGTCATGGGGGCCCCACGTGCATGCCGCATTTCATGGGAAACCCAAACGCATGCCGCATGTCATTGGGGCCCCAAGAGTATGCCGCATGTCATGGGGGCCCCATGTGCATGCCGCATGTAATGGGGGCCCCAAATGCATGCGGCATGTCATGGGGGCCCCACGTGCATGCCACATGTCTCTGGCACACCAAATGCATGCAGCATGTCATGGGACCCCACGTGCTTGCCGCATGTCTCAGGTACCCCAAATGCATGCAGCATGTTATGCAGGCCCCAAATGGATGCCGCATGTCATGGGGGTCCCGCAGGTATTCCGCATGTCAAAGGGGCCCCAAATGCATGCAGAATGTCATAGGGGCCACATGCATGCTGCATGTCATAGGGGCCCCACATGCATGGCACATGTCATGGGGCCCCAAATGCATGCCGCATGTCTTGGGGGCTCCACGTGCATGCCGCATGTAATGGGGCCCCAAATGCATGCCTCATATCATGGGGCCCCATGTGCATGCCACATGTATTGGGGGACCGAAATTCATGCCGCATGTCATGAGGGCCCCACATGCATGTTGCATGTCATGGGGGCCCCGCAGGCATTCCGCATGTCATGGGTGCCCCAAATGCATGCCGCATGTCATGGGGGCCCCACGTGCATGCCGCATGTAATGGGGGATTCAAATGCATGCCGCATGTCATGGGGGTCCCACATGCATGCCGCATGTCATGGGGGCCCCACATGCATTCCGCATGTCAAGGTGGCCTCACTTGCATTCCGCATGACATGGGGGCCCCACATGCATGCCGCATGTCATGGTTCACCCAAATGCATGCCGCATGTCATGGGGTCCCCACATGCATGCCGCATGTCATGGGGGCCCCACATGCATTCCGCATGTCAAGGTGGCCTCACGTGCATTCCGCATGACATGGGGGCCCCACATGCATGCCGCATGTCATGGGGCACCCAAATGCATGCCGCATGTCATGGGGTCCCCACATGCATGCCACATGTCATGGGGTCCCCACATGCATGCCGCATGTCATGGGGGCCCCAAATGCATGCCGCTTGTCATGGGGACTCCACGTGCATGCCGCATGTAATGGGGCCCCCAAATGCATGCCACATGTCATAGGGGCCCCACGTGCATACCGCATGTCATAGGAGCCCACATGCATGGCGCATTTCATGAGTCCCCACATACATGCAGCATGTCATGGGGGCCCCAAATGCATGCCTCAAGTCATAGGGGCCCCAAATGCATGCCGCATATCATGGGGGCCTCACGTGCATGCCGCATTTCTTGGGGGCCCCGCATGCATGCCGCATGTCATGGGGGCCCCGCAGGCATTCCACATGTCATGGGGGCCCCGCAGTCATTCCACATGTCATGGGGGCCCCACATGCATTTCACATGTCAAGGGGGCCTCACGTGCATTCCGCATGACATGGGGGCCCCAAATGCATGTTGCATGTCATTGGGGCCCCACGTGCATGCCGCATGTCATGGGGGCCCCAAATGCAGGCCGCATGTCATGGGGGCTCCACATGCATATCGCATGTCATGGGGGACCCAAACGCATGCCGCATGTCATTGGGGCCCCAAGCGTATGCCGCATGTCATGGGGCCCCACATGCATGCCGCATGTCATGGGGGCTCCACATGCATGCCGCATGTCATGGTGGCCCCAAATGCATGCCACATATCATGGGGGCCCCGCATGCATGCCGTATGTCATGGGGGCCCCGCAGGCATTCCGCATGTCATTGGGGCCCAAAATGCATGCCGCATTTCATGGGGGCCACACGTGCATGCCGCATGTAAGGGGGGATCCAAACGCATGCTGCATGTTATGGGGGTCCCACATGCATGCCGCATGTCATGGGGGCCCCAAATGCATGCCGCATGTCATGGCGGCCCCAAATGCATGACTCATGTCATGGGGGCCCCAAATGCATGACTCATGTCATGGGGGCCCCATGTGCATGCCGCATGTCATGGGGGATCCAAACTCATGCCGCATGTCATGGGGGCCCCAAATGCATGCCGCATGTCATGGCGGCCCCAAATGCATGACTCATGTCATGGGGGCCCCATGTGCATGCCGCATGTAATGGGGGCCCCAAATGCATGCCTCATGTCTCAGGTACCCCAAATGCATGCAGCATGTTATGCAGGCCCCAAATGCATGCCGCATGTAATGGGGGCCCAAATGCATGCCGCATGTCATGGGGGCCCCACACGCATGCCGCATGTCATGGGGGCCCCAAATGCATGCCGCATGTCATGGGGGCTCCACGTGCATGCCGCATGTAATGGGGCCCCCAAATTCATGGCGCATGTCAAAGGGGCCCCACGTGCATGGCGCAAGTCATGGGTGCCCCACATGCATGCCGCATGTCATCGGGGCCCCACATGCATGGCGCATGTCATGGGGGCCCCACATGCATGACGCATGTCATGGAGGCCCCAAATGCATGCCGCATGTCATGGGAGCCCCACATGCATGCCGCATGTCATGGGGGCCCCAAATTAATGTCGCATGTCAAGGGGGCCCCACATGCATGCCGCATGTCATCGGGGCCCCAAATGCATGCCGCATGTCATGAGGGCCCCGCATGCATGCCGCATTTCATAGGGCACCACATGCATGCCATATGTCATGGAGGCCCCAAAAGCACGCCTCAAGTCATGGGGGCCCCAAATCCATGCCGCATATCACGCGGGCCTCACGTACATGCTGCATGTCATTGGGGCCCCACGTGCTTGTCGCATGTCATGGGGGCCCCACATGCATGCCTCATGTCACGGTGCCACAAATGTATGCGGCATGTCATGGGGGTCCCACATGCATGCCGCATGTCATGGGGGCCCCACTTGCATGCCGCATGTATTGGGGCCCCAAATTCATGCTGCATGTCATGGGGGCCCCACAGGCATTCCGCATGTCATGGTGGCCCCAAATGCATGCCGCATGTCATGGGGGCCCCACGTGCATGCCGCATGTCATGGGGCCCCCAAATGCATGCTGCATGTCATGGGGGCCCAACAGGCATGCCGCATGTCATTGGGGCCCCAAATGCATGCCTCATGTCTCAGGTACCCCAAATGCATGCAGCATGTTATGCAGGCCCCAAATGCATGCCACATGTCATGGGGGCCCAAATGCATGCCGCATGTCATGGGGGCCCCACATGCATGCCACATGTCATGGGGCCCCAAATGCATGCCGCATGTCATGGGGGCTCCACGTGCAAGCCGCATGTAATGGGGCTCCCAAATTCATGCGGCATGTCAAAGGGGACCCGCATGCATGGTGCAAGTCATGGGTGCCCCAAATGCATGCCGCATGTCATCGGGGCCCCACGTGCATGCCGCATGTCACGGGGGCCCCAAATGCATGACTCATGTCATGGGGGCGCCACCTGCATGCTGCATGTCATGGGGGAACCAAACGCATGCCGCATGTCATTGGGGCCCCAAGCGTATGCCGCTTGTCACGGGTGCCCCATGTGCATGCCGCATGTAATGGGGGCCCCAAATGCATGCGGAATGTCATAGGGGCCCCACATGCATGCCGCTTCTCTTAGGTACCCCAAATGCATGCAGCATGTTATGCAGGCCCCAAATGCATGCCGCATGTCATGGGGGCCCAAATGCATGCCGCATGTCATGGGACCCACATTCATGCCGCATGTCATGGGGGCCCCCAATGCATGCCACATGTCATGGGGACCCAAATGCATGCCACATGTCATGGGGGCCTCAAATTCATGCCGCTTGTCATGAGGGCCCCGCATGCATGCCGCATGTCATGGGGGCCCCGCAGGCATTCCGCATGTCATGGGGGCCCCAAATGCATGCCGCATGTCATGGGGGCCCACGTGCATCCGTCATGTAATGGGGGATTCAAATGCATGCTGCATGTCATGGGGGCCCCACGTGCATGCTGCATGTCATGGGGGCCCCACGTGCATGCCGCATGTCACGGGGGCCCCAAATGTATGCTGCATGTCATGAGGGCCCCACAAGCATGCCGCATGTTATAGAGGCCCCACATGCATGCAGCATGTCTTGGGGCCCACAAATGCATGCCGCATGTCATAGGGGTCCCACGTGCATGCCACATGTCTTGGGGCCTACAAATGCATGCCGCATGTCATAGGTGCCAAAGATGCATGGCACATTTCATGGGGGCCCTACATGCATGCTTCATGTCATTGGGGCCCCACGTGCATGCCGCATGTCATTGGTGCCCACATGCATGCCGCATGTCATGGGGGCCATAAATGCATGCCGCATGTCATGGGTGCCCAACGTGCATGCCGCATGTATTGGGGGCCCCAACTGCATGCCGCATATCATGGGGCCCCACATGCATGCCACATGTCATGGGGGCCCCATGTGCATGCTGCATGTAATGGGGGCCCAAAATGCATGCCTCAAGTCATGGGGCCCCAAAAGCATGCCGCATATCATGGGGGCCCCATGTGCATGCCGCATGTATTGGGGGCCCCAAATGCATGCCGCATGTCATGAGGGTGCCGCATGTCATGGGGGCCCCAAATGCATGTCGCATGTCATGGGGGCCCTAAATGCATGCCGCATGTCATGGGGGCCCCAAATGCATGCCGCATTTCATGGGGGCCCCACGTGCATGCTGCAAGTCATGGGTGCCCCAAATGCATGCCGCATGTCATCGGGGCCCCACGTGCATGCCGCATGTCACGGGGGCCCCAATGCATGACTCATGTCATGGGGGCGCCACCTGCATGCCGCATGTCATGGGGGAACCAAACGCATGCCGCATGTCATTGGGGCCCCAAGCGTATGCCGCTTGTCACTGGTGCCCCATGTGCATGCCGCATGTAATGGGGGCCCCAAATGCATGCGGAATGTCATAGGGGCCCCACATGCATGCCGCTTCTCTTAGGTACCCCAAATGCATGCAGCATGTTATGCAGGCCCCAAATGCATGCCGCATGTCATGGGGGCCCAAATGCATGCCGCATGTCATGGGACCCACATTCATGTCGCATGTCATGGGGGCCCCCAATGCATGCCACATGTCATGGGGACCCAAATGCATGCCACATGTCATGGGGGCCTCAAATTCATGCCGCTTGTCATGAGGGCCCCGCATGCATGCCGCATGTCATGGGGGCCCCGCAGGCATTCCGCATGTCATGGGGGCCCCAAATGCATGCCGCATGTCATGGGGGCCCCACGTGCATGCCGCATGTCACAGGGGCCCCAAATGTATGCTGCATGTCATGAGGGCCCCACAAGCATGCCGCATGTTATAGAGGCCCCACATGCATGCAGCATGTCTTGGGGCCCACAAATGCATGCCGCATGTCATAGGGGCCCCACGTGCATGCCACATGTCTTGGGGCCTACAAATGCATGCCGCATGTCATAGGTGCCAAAGATGCATGGCACATTTCATGGGGGCCCTACATGCATGCTTCATGTCATTGGGGCCCCACGTGCATGCCACATTTCATGGGGGGCCCAAATGCATGCCGCATGTTATGGGGGCCCCAAATGCATGCAGCATGTCATGGCGGCCCCAAATGCATGACTCATGTCATGGAGGCCCCACGTGCATGCCACATGTCATGGGGGATCCAAACTCATGCCGCATGTCATTGGGGCCACAAGCGTATGCCGCATGTCATGGGGGCCCCATGTGCATGCCGCATGTAATGGGGGCCCCAAATGCATGCGGCATGTCATAGCGGCCCCACGTGCATGCCGCATGTTTCGGGCACACCAAATGCATGCAGCATGTCATGGGGGCCCCACGTGCATGCCGCATGTCATCGGGGCCCCAATTGCAAGCCGCATGTCATAGGGGCCCCACATGCATGACGCATGTCATGGTGTCCCACATGCATGCCGCATGTCATGGGGGCCCCAAATGCATGTCGCATGTCATGGGGGCCCTAAATGCATGCCACATGTAATGGGGGCCCCACGTGCATGCCGCATGTCATGGGGGCCCCATGTGCATGCTGCATGTAATGGGGGCCCAAAATGCATGCCTCAAGTCATGGGGCCCCAAAAGCATGCCGCATATCATGGGGGCCCCACGTGCATGCCGCATGCATTGGGGGCCCCAAATGCATGCCGCATGTCATGAGGGTGCCGCATGTCATGGGGGCCCAAATGCATGTCGCATGTCATGGGGGCCCTAAATGCATGCCGCATGTCATGGGGGCCCCAAATGCATGCCGCATTTCATGGGGGCCCCACGTGCATGCTGCATGTAATAGGGGCCCCCCAAATGCATGCCGCATGTCATTGGGGCCCCACATGCATGGCTCATTTCATGGGGGCCCCACATGCATGCCTCATGTCATGGGGGCCCCAAATGCGTGCCGCATATCATGGGGGCCACAAATGCATGCAGCATGTCATGGGGGCCCCACGTGCATGCCACATGTCTTGGGGCCCACAAATGCATGCCGCATGTCATAGGGGTCCCACATGCATGGCGCATTTCATGGGGGCCCTACATGCATGCCGCATGTCATGGGGGCCCCAAATGCATGCCTCAAGTCTTGGGGGCCCCAAATGCATGCAGCATGTCATAGGGGCCCCACATGCATGGTGCATGTCATGGGGGCCCCACATGCTTGCCTCAAGTCATGGGGGCCCCAAATGCATGCCGCATGTCATGGGGGCCATAAATGCATGCCGCATGTCATGGGTGCCCAACGTACATGCTGCATGTAATTGGGGCCCCACGTGCTTGTCGCATGTCATGGGGGCCCCACGTGCATGCCTCATGTCACGGTGCCACAAATGTATGCGGCATGTCATGGGGGCCCCACTTGCATGCAGCATGTAATGGGGGATCCAAATGCATAACGCATGTCATGGGGGCCCCACATGCATGCCGCATGTCATGGGGGCCCCAAATGCATGCGGCATGTCATAGGAGCCCCACGTGCATAACACATGTCATGGGGCCCGCAAATGCATGCCACATGTCATGGGGGCCCCACATGCATGCCGCATGTCATGGGGGCCCAAATGCATGCCGCATGTCATGGGGGCCATAAATGCATGCCGCATGTCATGGGTGCCCAACGTGCTTGCCGCATGTATTGGGGGCCCCAACTGCATGCCGCATATCATGGGGCCCCACATGCATGCCACATGTCATGGGGGCCCCACATGCATGCCGCATTTCATGGGGGGCCCAAATGCATGACTCATGTCATGGGGGCCCCACGTGCATGCCACATGTCATGGGGGATCCAAACTCATGCCGCATGTCATTGGGGCCACAAGCATATGCCACATGTCATGGGGGCCCCATGTGCATGCCGCATGTCATGGGGGCCCAAAATGCATGCCTCAAGTCATGGGGGCCCCAAATGCATGCCGCATATCATGGGGGCTCCACGTGCATGCCGCATGTATTTGGGCCCCCAACGTACATGCTGCATGTCAATGGGGCCCCACGTGCTTGCCACATGTCATGGGGGCCCTAAATGCATGCCGCAAGTCATGGGGGCCCCAAATGTATGTGTCATGTCATGGTGGCCCCACGTGCATGCCGCATGTCATGGGCCCCCCCAAATGCATGCCGCATGTCATAGGGGCCCAACATGCATGGAGCATGTCATGGGGGCCCCGCATGCATGCCGCATGTCATAGGGGCCCCACGTACATGGCGCATGTCATGGGTGCCCCACATGCATGCCGCTTGTCATCGGGGCCCCAATTGCATGCCGCATGTCATAGGGGCCCCACATGCATTGCGCATGTCATGGGGGCCCAAAATGCATGCCTCAAGTCATGGGGGCTCCAAATGCATGCCGCATATCATGGCGGCCCCACGTGCATGCCGCATGTATTGGGGGCCCCAAATGCATGCCGCATGTCATGAGGGCAACGCATGCATGCCGCATGTTATGGGGGCCCCAAATGCATGCAGCATGACTTGGGGCCCACAAATGCATGCCGAATGTCATAGGGGCCCCACATGCATGGCTTATTTCATGGGGGCCCCACATGCATGCCTCATGTCATGGGGGCCCCAAAGGCGTGCCGCATATCATGGGGGCCACAAATGCATGCAGCATGTCATGGGAGTCCCACATGCATGCCGCATGTCATGGGGGGGCCCACTTGCATGCAGCATGTAATGAGGGATCCAAATGCATGCTGCATCTCATGGGGGTCCCACATGCATGCCGCATGTCATGGGGGCCCCAAATGGGGGCTGCAGGTGCATGCCGCATGTCTCGGGCATCCCAAATGCATGCAGCATTTTATGGGGGCCCCACGTGCATGCCGCATGTCTCAGGTACCCCAAATGCATGCAGCATGTTATGCAGGCCCCAAATGCATGCCGCATGTCATGGGGGCCCAAATGCATGCCGCATGTCATGGGGGCCCCACATGCATGCCGTATGTCATGGGTGCCCCAAATGCATGCCGAATGTCATAGGGGCCCCACATGCACGGCGCATATCATGGGGGTACCACGTGCATGCTGCATATATTGGGGGCCCCAAATTCATGCCGCATATCATGAGGGCACCGCATGCATGCCGCATGTAATGGGGCCCCGCAGGCATTCCGCATGTCATGGGGGCCCCAAATGCATGCCAAATGTCATGGGGGTCCCACGTGCATGCCGCATGTCATAGGGGCCCCACATACATGCCGAATGTCATGGGGGTCCCAAGTGCATGCCGCATGTCATAGGGGCACCACATGCATGGCGCATGTCATGGGGGTCCACATGCATGCCGCATGTCATGGGGGCTCCACTTGCATGCAGCATGGAATGAGGGATCCAAATGCATGCCGCATGTCATGGGGGCCCCAAATGCATGCGGCATGTCATAGGGGCCCAAGAATGCATGCCACATGTCATAGGGGCCCCACGTGCATGGCGCATGTCATGGGTGCCCCACATGCATGCCGCATGTCATCGGGGCCCACGTGCATGCCGCATGTATTGGGGCCCCAAATTCATGCCGCTTGTCATGGGGGCCCCACGTGCATGCCGCATGTCATGGGGGCCCCACATGCATGCCGTATGTCATGGGTGCCCCAAATGCATGCCGCATGTCATGGGTGCTCCACGTGCATGCCGCATGTAATGGGGCCCAAAAATGCATGCCACATGTCTTGGGGCCCAAGAATGCATGCCGAATGTCATAGGGGCCCCACATGCACGGCGCATATCATGGGGGTACCACGTGCATGCTGCATATATTGGGGGCCCCAAATTCATGTCGCATATCATGAGGGCACCGCATGCATGCCGCATGTCATGGGGCCCCGCAGGCATTCCGCATGTCATGGGGGCCCCAAATGCATGCCAAATGTCATGGGGGTCCCACGTGCATGCCGCATGT
This sequence comes from Phyllobates terribilis, assembly GCF_046119375.1. Classification (NCBI taxonomy): domain Eukaryota; kingdom Metazoa; phylum Chordata; class Amphibia; order Anura; family Dendrobatidae; genus Phyllobates; species Phyllobates terribilis. Next base: position 342,185,939 of record NW_027362764.1, read on the forward strand.
CATAGGGGCCCCACATACATGCCGCATGTCATGGGGGCCCCAAATGCATGCCGCATGTCATGGGGGCCCCAAATGCATGCCGCATGTAATGGGGGCCCAACGTGCATGCCGCATGTCATGGGGGCCCCACGTGCATGCCTCATGTCATGGGGGCCCCGCAGGCATTCCGCATGTCATGGGGGCCCCAAATGCATGTCATATTTCATGGGGGCCAGACATGCATTCCGCATGTCATGGGGGCCCCACGTGCATGCTGCATGTCATTGGGGCCCCACGTGCTTGCCGCATGTCATGGGGGCCCAAATGCGTGCCACATATCATGGCGGCCACAAATGCATGCAGCATGTCATGGTGGCCCCACGTGCATGCCACATGTCTTGGGGCCCACAAATGCATGCCGCATGGCATAGGGGCCCCACATGCATGGCGCATTTCATGGGGGCCCTACATGCATGCCGCATGTCATGGGGGCCCCAAATGCATGCCTCAAGTCATGGGGGCCCCAAATGCATGCCACATATCATGGGGGCCCCACGTGCATGCCGCATATATTGGGGGCCCCAAATGCAAGCCGCATGTCATGAGGGCCCCGCATGCATGCCGCATGTCATTGGGGCCCCACAGGCATTCCGCATGTCATGGGGGCCTCACGTGCATTCCGCATGTCATGGGGGCCCCACGTGCATGCTTCATGTCATTGGGGCCCCACGTGCTTGCCGCATGTCATGGGGGCCCAAATGCATGCCGCATGTCATGGGGGCCATAAATGCATGCCGCATGTCATGGGTGCCCAACGTACATGCTGCATGTCATTGGGGCCCCACGTGCTTGCCGCATGTCATGGGGGCCCAAATGCATGCCTCATGTCACGGGGGCCACAAATGTATGTGTCATGTCATGGGGGCCCCACGTGCATGCCGCATGTCTCGGGCACACCAAATGCATGCAGCATGTCATGGGGGCCCCACGTGCATGCCGCATGTCATCGGGGCCCCAATTGCAAGCCGCATGTCATAGGGGCCCCACATGCATGGCGCATGTCATGGTGTCCCACATGCATGCCTCATGTCATTGGGGCCCCAAATGCATGTTGCATGTCATGGGGGACCTAAATGCATGCCGCATGTAATGGGGGCCCCACGTGCATGCCTCATGTCATGGGGGCCCCATGTGCATGCCGCATGTCATGGGGGCCCAAAATGCATGCCTCAAGTCATGGGGCCCCAAATGCATGCCGCATCTCTTAGGTACCCCAAATGCATGCAGCATGTTATGCAGGCCCCAAATGCATGCCGCATGTCATGGGGGCCCAAATGCATGCCGCATGTCATGGGACCCACATTCATGCCGCATGTCATGGGGGCCCCCAATGCATGCCACATGTCATGGGGACCCAAATGCATGCCACATGTCATGGGGGCCTCAAATTCATGCCGCATGTCATGAGGGCCCCGCATGCATGCCGCATGTCATGGGGGCACCGCAGGCATTCCGCATGTCATGGGGGCCCCAAATGCATGCCGCATGTTATGTAGGCCCCAAATGCATGCCACATGTCATGGGGGCCCAAATGCATGCCGCATGTCATGGGGGACCCACATTCATGCCGCATGTCATGGGGGCCCCCAATGCATGCCACATGTCATGGGGACCCAAATGCATGCCACATGTCAGGGGGCCTCAAATTCATGCCGCATGTCATGAGGGCCCCGCATGCATGCCGCATGTCATGGGGGCCCCGCAGGCATTCCGCATGTCATGGGGGCCCCAAATGCATGCTGCATGTCATGGGGGCCCCACGTGCATCCGTCATGTAATGGGGGATTCAAATGCATGCTGCATGTCATGGGGGCCCCACGTGCATGCCGCATGTCACGGGGGCCCCAAATGTATGCTGCATGTCATGGGGGCCCCACAAGCATGCCGCATGTTATAGATGCCCCACATGCATGCAGCATGTCTTGGGCCCACAAATGCATGCCGCATGTCATAGGGGCCACACGTGCATGCCACATGTCTTGGGGCCTACAAATGCAAGCCGCATGTCATAGGTGACAAAGATGCATGGCACATTTCATGGGGGCCCTACATGCATGCCGCATATCATGAGGGCACCGCATGCATGCCACATGTCATGGGGGCCCCACATGCATGCCGCATGTCATGGGAGCCCAAATGCATGCCACATGTCACGGAGGCCCAACGTGCATGCCGCATGTATTGGGGCCCCAAATGCATGCCGCATGTCATAGTGGCCCCAAATGCATGCAGAATGTCATAGGGGCCACATGCATGCTGCATGTCATAGGGGCCCCACATGCATGGCACATGTCATGGGGCCCCAAATGCATGCCGCATGTCTTGGGGGCTCCACGTGCATGCCGCATGTAATGGGGCCCCAAATGCATGCCTCATATCATGGGGCCCCATGTGCATGCCACATGTATTGGGGGACCGAAATTCATGCCGCATGTCATGAGGGCCCCACATGCATGTTGCATGTCATGGGGGCCCCGCAGGCATTCCGCATGTCATGGGTGCCCCAAATGCATGCCGCATGTCATGGGGGCCCCACGTGCATGCCGCATGTAATGGGGGATTCAAATGCATGCCGCATGTCATGGGGGTCCCACATGCATGCCGCATGTCATGGGGGCCCCACATGCATTCCGCATGTCAAGGTGGCCTCACTTGCATTCCGCATGACATGGGGGCCCCACATGCATGCCGCATGTCATGGTTCACCCAAATGCATGCCGCATGTCATGGGGTCCCCACATGCATGCCGCATGTCATGGGGGCCCCACATGCATTCCGCATGTCAAGGTGGCCTCACGTGCATTCCGCATGACATGGGGGCCCCACATGCATGCCGCATGTCATGGGGCACCCAAATGCATGCCGCATGTCATGGGGTCCCCACATGCATGCCACATGTCATGGGGTCCCCACATGCATGCCGCATGTCATGGGGGCCCCAAATGCATGCCGCTTGTCATGGGGACTCCACGTGCATGCCGCATGTAATGGGGGCCCCAAATGCATGCCACATGTCATAGGGGCCCCACGTGCATACCGCATGTCATAGGAGCCCACATGCATGGCGCATTTCATGAGTCCCCACATACATGCAGCATGTCATGGGGGCCCCAAATGCATGCCTCAAGTCATAGGGGCCCCAAATGCATGCCGCATATCATGGGGGCCTCACGTGCATGCCGCATTTCTTGGGGGCCCCGCATGCATGCCGCATGTCATGGGGGCCCCGCAGGCATTCCACATGTCATGGGGGCCCCGCAGTCATTCCACATGTCATGGGGGCCCCACATGCATTTCACATGTCAAGGGGGCCTCACGTGCATTCCGCATGACATGGGGGCCCCAAATGCATGTTGCATGTCATTGGGGCCCCACGTGCATGCCGCATGTCATGGGGGCCCCAAATGCAGGCCGCATGTCATGGGGGCTCCACATGCATATCGCATGTCATGGGGGACCCAAACGCATGCCGCATGTCATTGGGGCCCCAAGCGTATGCCGCATGTCATGGGGCCCCACATGCATGCCGCATGTCATGGGGGCTCCACATGCATGCCGCATGTCATGGGGGCCCCAAATGCATGCCACATATCATGGGGGCCCCGCATGCATGCCGTATGTCATGGGGGCCCCGCAGGCATTCCGCATGTCATTGGGGCCCAAAATGCATGCCGCATTTCATGGGGGCCACACGTGCATGCCGCATGTAAGGGGGGATCCAAACGCATGCTGCATGTTATGGGGGTCCCACATGCATGCCGCATGTCATGGGGGCCCCAAATGCATGCCGCATGTCATGGCGGCCCCAAATGCATGACTCATGTCATGGGGGCCCCAAATGCATGACTCATGTCATGGGGGCCCCATGTGCATGCCGCATGTCATGGGGGATCCAAACTCATGCCGCATGTCATGGGGGCCCCAAATGCATGCCGCATGTCATGGCGGCCCCAAATGCATGACTCATGTCATGGGGGCCCCATGTGCATGCCGCATGTAATGGGGGCCCCAAATGCATGCCTCATGTCTCAGGTACCCCAAATGCATGCAGCATGTTATGCAGGCCCCAAATGCATGCCGCATGTAATGGGGGCCCAAATGCATGCCGCATGTCATGGGGGCCCCACACGCATGCCGCATGTCATGGGGGCCCCAAATGCATGCCGCATGTCATGGGGGCTCCACGTGCATGCCGCATGTAATGGGGCCCCCAAATTCATGGCGCATGTCAAAGGGGCCCCACGTGCATGGCGCAAGTCATGGGTGCCCCACATGCATGCCGCATGTCATCGGGGCCCCACATGCATGACGCATGTCATGGAGGCCCCAAATGCATGCCGCATGTCATGGGAGCCCCACATGCATGCCGCATGTCATGGGGGCCCCAAATTAATGTCGCATGTCAAGGGGGCCCCACATGCATGCCGCATTTCATCGGGGCCCCAAATGCATGCCGCATGTCATGGGGGCCCCACATGCATGCCGTATGTCATGGGTGCCCCAAATGCATGCCGCATGTCATGGGTGCTCCACGTGCATGCCGCATGTAATGGGGCCCAAAAATGCATGCCACATGTCTTGGGGCCCAAGAATGCATGCCGAATGTCATAGGGGCCCCACATGCACGGCGCATATCATGGGGGTACCACGTGCATGCTGCATATATTGGGGGCCCCAAATTCATGCCGCATATCATGAGGGCACCGCATGCATGCCGCATGTAATGGGGCCCCGCAGGCATTCCGCATGTCATGGGGGCCCCAAATGCATGCCAAATGTCATGGGGGTCCCACGTGCATGCCGCATGTCATAGGGGCCCCACATACATGCCGAATGTCATGGGGGTCCCAAGTGCATGCCGCATGTCATAGGGGCACCACATGCATGGCGCATGTCATGGGGGTCCACATGCATGCCGCATGTCATGGGGGCTCCACTTGCATGCAGCATGGAATGAGGGATCCAAATGCATGCCGCATGTCATGGGGGCCCCAAATGCATGCGGCATGTCATAGGGGCCCAAGAATGCATGCCACATGTCATAGGGGCCCCACGTGCATGGCGCATGTCATGGGTGCCCCACATGCATGCCGCATGTCATCGGGGCCCACGTGCATGCCGCATGTATTGGGGCCCCAAATTCATGCCGCTTGTCATGGGGGCCCCACGTGCATGCCGCATGTCATGGGGGCCCCACATGCATGCCGTATGTCATGGGTGCCCCAAATGCATGCCGCATGTCATGGGTGCTCCACGTGCATGCCGCATGTAATGGGGCCCAAAAATGCATGCCACATGTCTTGGGGCCCAAGAATGCATGCCGAATGTCATAGGGGCCCCACATGCACGGCGCATATCATGGGGGTACCACGTGCATGCTGCATATATTGGGGGCCCCAAATTCATGTCGCATATCATGAGGGCACCGCATGCATGCCGCATGTCATGGGGCCCCGCAGGCATTCCGCATGTCATGGGGGCCCCAAATGCATGCCAAATGTCATGGGGGTCCCACGTGCATGCCGCATGTCATAGGGGCCCCACATACATGCCGCATGTCATGGGGGCCCCAAATGCATGCCGCATGTCATGGGGGCCCCAAATGCATGCCGCATGTAATGGGGGCCCAACGTGCATGCCGCATGTCATGGGGGCCCCACGTGCATGCCTCATGTCATGGGGGCCCCGCAGGCATTCCGCATGTCATGGGGGCCCCAAATGCATGTCACATTTCATGGGGGCCAGACATGCATTCCGCATGTCATGGGGGCCCCACGTGCATGCTGCATGTCATTGGGGCCCCACGTGCTTGCCGCATGTCATGGGGGCCCAAATGCGTGCCACATATCATGGCGGCCACAAATGCATGCAGCATGTCATGGTGGCCCCACGTGCATGCCACATGTCTTGGGGCCCACAAATGCATGCCGCATGGCATAGGGGCCCCACATGCATGGCGCATTTCATGGGGGCCCTACATGCATGCCGCATGTCATGGGGGCCCCAAATGCATGCCTCAAGTCATGGGGGCCCCAAATGCATGCCACATATCATGGGGGCCCCACGTGCATGCCGCATATATTGGGGGCCCCAAATGCAAGCCGCATGTCATGAGGGCCCCGCATGCATGCCGCATGTCATTGGGGCCCCACAGGCATTCCGCATGTCATGGGGGCCTCACGTGCATTCCGCATGTCATGGGGGCCCCACGTGCATGCTTCATGTCATTGGGGCCCCACGTGCTTGCCGCATGTCATGGGGGCCCAAATGCATGCCGCATGTCATGGGGGCCATAAATGCATGCCGCATGTCATGGGTGCCCAACGTACATGCTGCATGTCATTGGGGCCCCACGTGCTTGCCGCATGTCATGGGGGCCCAAATGCATGCCTCATGTCACGGGGGCCACAAATGTATGTGTCATGTCATGGGGGCCCCACGTGCATGCCGCATGTCTCGGGCACACCAAATGCATGCAGCATGTCATGGGGGCCCCACGTGCATGCCGCATGTCATCGGGGCCCCAATTGCAAGCCGCATGTCATAGGGGCCCCACATGCATGGCGCATGTCATGGTGTCCCACATGCATGCCTCATGTCATTGGGGCCCCAAATGCATGTTGCATGTCATGGGGGACCTAAATGCATGCCGCATGTAATGGGGGCCCCACGTGCATGCCTCATGTCATGGGGGCCCCATGTGCATGCCGCATGTCATGGGGGCCCAAAATGCATGCCTCAAGTCATGGGGCCCCAAATGCATGCCGCATCTCTTAGGTACCCCAAATGCATGCAGCATGTTATGCAGGCCCCAAATGCATGCCGCATGTCATGGGGGCCCAAATGCATGCCGCATGTCATGGGACCCACATTCATGCCGCATGTCATGGGGGCCCCCAATGCATGCCACATGTCATGGGGACCCAAATGCATGCCACATGTCATGGGGGCCTCAAATTCATGCCGCATGTCATGAGGGCCCCGCATGCATGCCGCATGTCATGGGGGCACCGCAGGCATTCCGCATGTCATGGGGGCCCCAAATGCATGCCGCATGTTATGTAGGCCCCAAATGCATGCCACATGTCATGGGGGCCCAAATGCATGCCGCATGTCATGGGGGACCCACATTCATGCCGCATGTCATGGGGGCCCCCAATGCATGCCACATGTCATGGGGACCCAAATGCATGCCACATGTCAGGGGGCCTCAAATTCATGCCGCATGTCATGAGGGCCCCGCATGCATGCCGCATGTCATGGGGGCCCCGCAGGCATTCCGCATGTCATGGGGGCCCCAAATGCATGCTGCATGTCATGGGGGCCCCACGTGCATCCGTCATGTAATGGGGGATTCAAATGCATGCTGCATGTCATGGGGGCCCCACGTGCATGCCGCATGTCACGGGGGCCCCAAATGTATGCTGCATGTCATGGGGGCCCCACAAGCATGCCGCATGTTATAGATGCCCCACATGCATGCAGCATGTCTTGGGCCCACAAATGCATGCCGCATGTCATAGGGGCCACACGTGCATGCCACATGTCTTGGGGCCTACAAATGCAAGCCGCATGTCATAGGTGACAAAGATGCATGGCACATTTCATGGGGGCCCTACATGCATGCCGCATATCATGAGGGCACCGCATGCATGCCACATGTCATGGGGGCCCCACATGCATGCCGCATGTCATGGGAGCCCAAATGCATGCCACATGTCACGGAGGCCCAACGTGCATGCCGCATGTATTGGGGCCCCAAATGCATGCCGCATGTCATAGTGGCCCCAAATGCATGCAGAATGTCATAGGGGCCACATGCATGCTGCATGTCATAGGGGCCCCACATGCATGGCACATGTCATGGGGCCCCAAATGCATGCCGCATGTCTTGGGGGCTCCACGTGCATGCCGCATGTAATGGGGCCCCAAATGCATGCCTCATATCATGGGGCCCCATGTGCATGCCACATGTATTGGGGGACCGAAATTCATGCCGCATGTCATGAGGGCCCCACATGCATGTTGCATGTCATGGGGGCCCCGCAGGCATTCCGCATGTCATGGGTGCCCCAAATGCATGCCGCATGTCATGGGGGCCCCACGTGCATGCCGCATGTAATGGGGGATTCAAATGCATGCCGCATGTCATGGGGGTCCCACATGCATGCCGCATGTCATGGGGGCCCCACATGCATTCCGCATGTCAAGGTGGCCTCACTTGCATTCCGCATGACATGGGGGCCCCACATGCATGCCGCATGTCATGGTTCACCCAAATGCATGCCGCATGTCATGGGGTCCCCACATGCATGCCGCATGTCATGGGGGCCCCACATGCATTCCGCATGTCAAGGTGGCCTCACGTGCATTCCGCATGACATGGGGGCCCCACATGCATGCCGCATGTCATGGGGCACCCAAATGCATGCCGCATGTCATGGGGTCCCCACATGCATGCCACATGTCATGGGGTCCCCACATGCATGCCGCATGTCATGGGGGCCCCAAATGCATGCCGCTTGTCATGGGGACTCCACGTGCATGCCGCATGTAATGGGGGCCCCAAATGCATGCCACATGTCATAGGGGCCCCACGTGCATACCGCATGTCATAGGAGCCCACATGCATGGCGCATTTCATGAGTCCCCACATACATGCAGCATGTCATGGGGGCCCCAAATGCATGCCTCAAGTCATAGGGGCCCCAAATGCATGCCGCATATCATGGGGGCCTCACGTGCATGCCGCATTTCTTGGGGGCCCCGCATGCATGCCGCATGTCATGGGGGCCCCGCAGGCATTCCACATGTCATGGGGGCCCCGCAGTCATTCCACATGTCATGGGGGCCCCACATGCATTTCACATGTCAAGGGGGCCTCACGTGCATTCCGCATGACATGGGGGCCCCAAATGCATGTTGCATGTCATTGGGGCCCCACGTGCATGCCGCATGTCATGGGGGCCCCAAATGCAGGCCGCATGTCATGGGGGCTCCACATGCATATCGCATGTCATGGGGGACCCAAACGCATGCCGCATGTCATTGGGGCCCCAAGCGTATGCCGCATGTCATGGGGCCCCACATGCATGCCGCATGTCATGGGGGCTCCACATGCATGCCGCATGTCATGGGGGCCCCAAATGCATGCCACATATCATGGGGGCCCCGCATGCATGCCGTATGTCATGGGGGCCCCGCAGGCATTCCGCATGTCATTGGGGCCCAAAATGCATGCCGCATTTCATGGGGGCCACACGTGCATGCCGCATGTAAGGGGGGATCCAAACGCATGCTGCATGTTATGGGGGTCCCACATGCATGCCGCATGTCATGGGGGCCCCAAATGCATGCCGCATGTCATGGCGGCCCCAAATGCATGACTCATGTCATGGGGGCCCCAAATGCATGACTCATGTCATGGGGGCCCCATGTGCATGCCGCATGTCATGGGGGATCCAAACTCATGCCGCATGTCATGGGGGCCCCAAATGCATGCCGCATGTCATGGCGGCCCCAAATGCATGACTCATGTCATGGGGGCCCCATGTGCATGCCGCATGTAATGGGGGCCCCAAATGCATGCCTCATGTCTCAGGTACCCCAAATGCATGCAGCATGTTATGCAGGCCCCAAATGCATGCCGCATGTAATGGGGGCCCAAATGCATGCCGCATGTCATGGGGGCCCCACACGCATGCCGCATGTCATGGGGGCCCCAAATGCATGCCGCATGTCATGGGGGCTCCACGTGCATGCCGCATGTAATGGGGCCCCCAAATTCATGGCGCATGTCAAAGGGGCCCCACGTGCATGGCGCAAGTCATGGGTGCCCCACATGCATGCCGCATGTCATCGGGGCCCCACATGCATGGCGCATGTCATGGGGGCCCCACATGCATGACGCATGTCATGGAGGCCCCAAATGCATGCCGCATGTCATGGGAGCCCCACATGCATGCCGCATGTCATGGGGGCCCCAAATTAATGTCGCATGTCAAGGGGGCCCCACATGCATGCCGCATGTCATCGGGGCCCCAAATGCATGCCGCATGTCATGAGGGCCCCGCATGCATGCAGCATTTCATAGGGCACCACATGCATGCCATATGTCATGGAGGCCCCAAAAGCACGCCTCAAGTCATGGGGGCCCCAAATCCATGCCGCATATCACGCGGGCCTCACGTGCATGCCGCATTTATTGGGGGCCCCAAATTCATGCCGCATGTCATGAGGGCCCTGCATGCATGCTGCATGTCATGGGGGCCTCACATGCATGCCGCATGTCATGGGGCCCCCAAATGCATGCCGCATGTCATGGGGGGCCCACATGCATGCCGCATGTAATGGGGGCCCAAATGCTAGCCGCATGTCATGGGTTCCATAAATGCCCAACGTACATGCCGCATGTATTGGCGGCCCCAAATTCATGCCGCATGTCATGAGGGCCCCGCATGCATGCCGCATGTCATGGGGGCCCCGCAGGCATTCCGCATGTAATGGGGGATTCAAATGAATGCCGCATGTCATGGGGGTCTCCACGTGCATGCCGCATGTAATGAGGCCCCCAGATGCATGCCACATGTCATAGGGGCCCCACGTGCATGGTGCATGTCATGCGTGCCCCAAATGAATGCCGCATGTGTTGGAGCCCACAAATGCATGCCGCATGTCATAGGGGCCCCACATGCATGGCGCATTTCATGGTGCCCCACGTGCATGCCGCATGTAATGGGGGCCCCAAATGCATGTGGCATGTTATGCAGTCCCCAAATGCATGCCGCATGTCATGGGGGCCCAAATGCATGCCGCATGTCATGGGGGACTCAAATTCATGTCGCATGTCATGAGGGCCCCGCATGCATGCCGCATGTCATGGGGGCCCCGCAGGAATTCCGCATGTCACGGGGTCCCCAAATGTATGCTGCATATAATGGGGGCCCCACAAGCATGCCGCATGTTATAGAGACCCCACATGCATGGCGCATGTCATGGGGGTCCCACATGCATGCCGCATGTCATGGGGGCCCCAAATGCATGCGGCATGTCATAGGGGCCCCACGTGCATGCCGCATGTCTCGGGCATCCCAAATGCATGCAGCATTTTATTGGGGCCCCACGTGCATGCCGCATGTCTCAGGTACCCCAAATGCATGCAGCATGTTATGCAGGCCCCAAATGCATGCCGCATGTCATGGGGGCCCCCAATGCATGCCGACTGTCATGGGGGCCCAAATGCATTCCGCATGTCATGGGGGCCTCAAATTCATGCCGCATGTCATGAGGGCCCCGCATGCATGCCGCATGTCATGGGGGCCCCAAATGCAGGCCGCATGTCATGGGGGCTCCACATGCATGCCGCATGTCATGGGGGCCCCACGTGCATGCTTCATGTCATTGGGGCCCCACGTGCATGCTTCATGTCATTGGGGCCCCACGTGCTTTCCCCATGTCATGGGGGCCCAAATGCATGCCGCATGTCATGGGGGCCCAAATGCATGCCGCATGTCATAGTGGCCCCAAATGCATGCTGCATGTCATGAGGGCCCCACGTGCATGCCGCTTGTCATTGGGGCCCCAATTGCATGCCGCATGTCATAGGGGCCCCACATGCATTGCGCATGTCATGGGGGCCCAAAATGCATGCCTCAAGTCATGGGGGCCCCAAATGCATGCCGCATTTCATGGCGGCCCCACGTGCATGCCGCATGTATTGGGGGCCCCAAATGCATGCCGCATGTCATGAGGGCAATGCATGCATGCCGCATGTTATGGGGGCCCTAAATGCATGCCACATGTCATGGGGGCCCCAAATGCATGCAGCATGACTTGGGGCCCACAAATGCATGCCGAATGTCATAGGGGCCCCACATGCATGGCTCATTTCATAGGGGCCCCACATGCATGCCTCATGTCATGGTGGCCCCAAAGGCGTGCCGCATATCATGGGGGCCCCACTTGCATGCAGCATGTAATGAGGGATCGAAATGCAAGCTGCATCTCATGGGGGTCCCACATGCATGCCGCATGTCATGGGGGCCCCAAATGGGGGCCCCAGGTGCATGCCGCATGTCTCGGGCATCCCAAATGCATGCAGCATTTTATGGGGGCCCCACGTGCATGCCGCATGTCTCAGGTACCCCAAATGCATGCAGCATGTTATGCAGGCCCCAAATGCATGCCGCATGTCATGGGGGCCCAAATGCATGCCGCATGTCATGAGGGCCCCACATGCATGACGTATGTCATGGGGCCCCCAAATGCATGCCACATGTCTTGGGGCCCACGAATGCATGCCGAATGTCATAGGGGCCCCAAATGCACGGCGCATATCATGGGGGCCCCACGTGCATGCTGCCTATATTGGGGGCCCCAAATTCATGCCGCATATCATGAGGCCACCGCATGCATGCCGCATGTCATGGGGGCCCCGCAGGCATTCCACATGTCATGGGGGCCCCAAATGCATGCCAAATGTCATGGGGGTCCCACGTGCATGCCGCATGTCATAGGGGCCCCACATACATGCCGAATGTCATGGGGGTCCCACGTGCACGCCGCATGTCATAGGGGCACCAGATGCATGGCGCATGTCATGGGGGTCCACATGCATGCCGCATGTCATGGGGGCCAAACTTGCATGCAGCATGGAATGAGGGATCCAAATGCATGCCGCATGTCATGGGGGCCCCAAATGCATGCGGCATGTCATAGGGGCCCCACGTGCATGCCGCATGTCTCGGGCATTCCAAATGCATGCAGCATTTTATGGGGGCCCCACGTGCATGCGGCATGTCTCAGGTACCCCAAATGCATGCAGCATGTTATGCAGGCCCAAAATGCATGCCGCATGTCATGGGGGCCCCACGTGCATGCCGCATATATTGGGGGCCCCAAATGCATGCCGCATGTCATGAGGGCCCCGCATGCATGCCGCATGTCATTGGGGCCCCACAGGCATTCCGCATGTCATGGGGGCCCCACGTGCATGCTTCATGTCTTTGGGGCCCCACGTGCTTGCCGCATGTCATGGGGGCCCAAATGCATGCCGCATGTCATGGGGGCCATAAATGCATGCTGCATGTCATGGGTGCCCAACGTGTATGCTGCATGTCATTGGGGCCCCACGTGCTTGCCGCATGTCATGGGGGCCCCACGTGCATGCCTCATGTCACGAGGGCCACAAATGTATGTGTCATGTCATGGTTCCCCACGTGCATGCCGCATGTCATGGGGCCCCCCAAATGCATGCCGCATGTTATAGGGGCCCAACATGCATGGAGCATGTCATGGGGGCCCCGCATGCATGCCGCATGTCATAGGGCCCCAACGTACATGGCGCATGTCATGGGTGCCCCACATGCATGCCGCTTGTCATCGGGGCCCCAATTGCATGCCGCATGTCATAAGGGCCCCACATGCATTGCGCATGTCATGGGGCCCCCCAAATGCATGCCGCATGTCATAGGGGCCCAACATGCATGGAGCATGTCATGGGGGCCCCGCATTCATGCCGCATGTCATGGGGGATCCAAATGCATGACGCATGTCATGGGGGTCCCAAATGCATGCGGCATGTCATAGGGGCCCCACGTGCATAACACATGTCATGGGGCCCGCAAATGCATGCCGCATGTCATGGGGGCCCCACATGCATGCCGCATGTCATGGGGGCCCAAATGCATGCCGCATGTCATGGGGGCCATAAATGCATGCCGCATGTCATGGGTGCCCAACGTGCATGCCGCATGTATTGGGGGCCCCAACTGCATGCCGCATATCATGGGGCCCCACATGCATGGTGCATGTAATGGTGTCCCACATGCATGCCGCATGTCATGGGGGCCCCAAATGCATGTTGCATGTCAAGGGGGCCCTAAATGCATGCCGCATGTAATGGGGGCCCCACGTGCATGCCGCATGTCATGGGGGCCCCATGTGCATGCCGCATGTCATGGGGGCCCAAAATGCATGCCTCATGTCATGGGGCCCCAAATGCATGCCGCATATCATGGGGGCCCCACGTGCATGCCGCATGTATTGGGGGCCCCAAATGCATTCCGCATGTCATGAGGGCGCCGCATGCATGCCGCATGTCATGGGGGCCATAAATGCATGCCGCATGTCATGGGGGCCCCAAATGCATGCCGCATTTCATGGGGCCCCACGTGCATGCTGCATGTCATGGGGCCCCCCAAATGCATGCAGCATATCTTGGGGCCCACAAATGCATGCCGCATGTCATAGGGGCCCCACATGCATGGCTCATTTCATGGGGGCCCCACATGCATGCCTCATGTCATGGGGTCCCCAAATGCGTGCCGCATATCATGGGGGCCCCAAATGCATGCAGCATGTCATAGGGGCCCCACATGCATGGTACATGTCATGGGGGCCCCACATGCTTGCCTCAAGTCATGGGGGCCCCAAATGCATGCCGCATGTCATGGGGGCCATAAATGCATGCCGCATGTCATGGGTGCCCAACGTACATGCTGCATGTCATTGGGGCCCCACGTGCTTGTCGCATGTCATGGGGGCCCCACATGCATGCCTCATGTCACGGTGCCACAAATGTATGCGGCATGTCATGGGGGTCCCACATGCATGCCGCATGTCATGGGGGCCCCACTTGCATGCCGCATGTATTGGGGCCCCAAATTCATGCTGCATGTCATGGGGGCCCCACAGGCATTCCGCATGTCATGGTGGCCCCAAATGCATGCCGCATGTCATGGGGGCCCCACGTGCATGCCGCATGTCATGGGGCCCCCAAATGCATGCTGCATGTCATGGGGGCCCAACAGGCATGCCGCATGTCATTGGGGCCCCAAATGCATGCCTCATGTCTCAGGTACCCCAAATGCATGCAGCATGTTATGCAGGCCCCAAATGCATGCCACATGTCATGGGGGCCCAAATGCATGCCGCATGTCATGGGGGCCCCACATGCATGCCACATGTCATGGGGCCCCAAATGCATGCCGCATGTCATGGGGGCTCCACGTGCAAGCCGCATGTAATGGGGCTCCCAAATTCATGCGGCATGTCAAAGGGGACCCGCATGCATGGTGCAAGTCATGGGTGCCCCAAATGCATGCCGCATGTCATCGGGGCCCCACGTGCATGCCGCATGTCACGGGGGCCCCAAATGCATGACTCATGTCATGGGGGCGCCACCTGCATGCTGCATGTCATGGGGGAACCAAACGCATGCCGCATGTCATTGGGGCCCCAAGCGTATGCCGCTTGTCACGGGTGCCCCATGTGCATGCCGCATGTAATGGGGGCCCCAAATGCATGCGGAATGTCATAGGGGCCCCACATGCATGCCGCTTCTCTTAGGTACCCCAAATGCATGCAGCATGTTATGCAGGCCCCAAATGCATGCCGCATGTCATGGGGGCCCAAATGCATGCCGCATGTCATGGGACCCACATTCATGCCGCATGTCATGGGGGCCCCCAATGCATGCCACATGTCATGGGGACCCAAATGCATGCCACATGTCATGGGGGCCTCAAATTCATGCCGCTTGTCATGAGGGCCCCGCATGCATGCCGCATGTCATGGGGGCCCCGCAGGCATTCCGCATGTCATGGGGGCCCCAAATGCATGCCGCATGTCATGGGGGCCCACGTGCATCCGTCATGTAATGGGGGATTCAAATGCATGCTGAATGTCATGGGGGCCCCACGTGCATGCTGCATGTCATGGGGGCCCCACGTGCATGCCGCATGTCACGGGGGCCCCAAATGTATGCTGCATGTCATGAGGGCCCCACAAGCATGCCGCATGTTATAGAGGCCCCACATGCATGCAGCATGTCTTGGGGCCCACAAATGCATGCCGCATGTCATAGGGGTCCCACGTGCATGCCACATGTCTTGGGGCCTACAAATGCATGCCGCATGTCATAGGTGCCAAAGATGCATGGCACATTTCATGGGGGCCCTACATGCATGCTTCATGTCATTGGGGCCCCACGTGCATGCCGCATGTCATTGGTGCCCACATGCATGCTGCATGTCATGGGGGCCATAAATGCATGCCGCATGTCATGGGTGCCCAACGTGCATGCCGCATGTATTGGGGGCCCCAACTGCATGCCGCATATCATGGGGCCCCACATGCATGCCACATGTCATGGGGGCCCCATGTGCATGCTGCATGTAATGGGGGCCCAAAATGCATGCCTCAAGTCATGGGGCCCCAAAAGCATGCCGCATATCATGGGGGCCCCATGTGCATGCCGCATGTATTGGGGGCCCCAAATGCATGCCGCATGTCATGAGGGTGCCGCATGTCATGGGGGCCCCAAATGCATGTCGCATGTCATGGGGGCCCTAAATGCATGCCGCATGTCATGGGGGCCCCAAATGCATGCCGCATTTCATGGGGGCCCCACGTGCATGCTGCAAGTCATGGGTGCCCCAAATGCATGCCGCATGTCATCGGGGCCCCACGTGCATGCCGCATGTAACGGGGGCCCCAAATGCATGACTCATGTCATGGGGGCGCCACCTGCATGCCGCATGTCATGGGGGAACCAAACGCATGCCGCATGTCATTGGGGCCCCAAGCGTATGCCGCTTGTCACTGGTGCCCCATGTGCATGCCGCATGTAATGGGGGCCCCAAATGCATGCGGAATGTCATAGGGGCCCCACATGCATGCCGCTTCTCTTAGGTACCCCAAATGCATGCAGCATGTTATGCAGGCCCCAAATGCATGCCGCATGTCATGGGGGCCCAAATGCATGCCGCATGTCATGGGACCCACATTCATGTCGCATGTCATGGGGGCCCCCAATGCATGCCACATGTCATGGGGACCCAAATGCATGCCACATGTCATGGGGGCCTCAAATTCATGCCGCTTGTCATGAGGGCCCCGCATGCATGCCGCATGTCATGGGGGCCCCGCAGGCATTCCGCATGTCATGGGGGCCCCAAATGCATGCCGCATGTCATGGGGGCCCACGTGCATCCGTCATGTAATGGGGGATTCAAATGCATGCTGCATGTCATGGGGGCCCCACGTGCATGCTGCATGTCATGGGGGCCCCACGTGCATGCCGCATGTCACAGGGGCCCCAAATGTATGCTGCATGTCATGAGGGCCCCACAAGCATGCCGCATGTTATAGAGGCCCCACATGCATGCAGCATGTCTTGGGGCCCACAAATGCATGCCGCATGTCATAGGGGCCCCACGTGCATGCCACATGTCTTGGGGCCTACAAATGCATGCCGCATGTCATAGGTGCCAAAGATGCATGGCACATTTCATGGGGGCCCTATATGCATGCTTCATGTCATTGGGGCCCCACGTGCATGCCGCATGTCATTGGTGCCCACATGCATGCCGCATGTCATGGGGGCCATAAATGCATGCCGCATGTCATGGGTGCCCAACGTGCATGCCGCATGTATTGGGGGCCCCAACTGCATGCCGCATATCATGGGGCCCCACATGCATGCCACATGTCATGGGGGCCCCACATGCATGCCACATTTCATGGGGGGCCCAAATGCATGCCGCATGTTATGGGGGCCCCAAATGCATGCAGCATGTCATGGCGGCCCCAAATGCATGACTCATGTCATGGAGGCCCCACGTGCATGCCACATGTCATGGGGGATCCAAACTCATGCCGCATGTCATTGGGGCCACAAGCGTATGCCGCATGTCATGGGGGCCCCATGTGCATGCCGCATGTAATGGGGGCCCCAAATGCATGCGGCATGTCATAGCGGCCCCACGTGCATGCCGCATGTTTCGGGCACACCAAATGCATGCAGCATGTCATGGGGGCCCCACGTGCATGCCGCATGTCATCGGGGCCCCAATTGCAAGCCGCATGTCATAGGGGCCCCACATGCATGGCGCATGTCATGGTGTCCCACATGCATGCCGCATGTCATGGGGGCCCCAAATGCATGTCGCATGTCATGGGGGCCCTAAATGCATGCCACATGTAATGGGGGCCCCACGTGCATGCCGCATGTCATGGGGGCCCCATGTGCATGCTGCATGTAATGGGGGCCCAAAATGCATGCCTCAAGTCATGGGGCCCCAAAAGCATGCCGCATATCATGGGGGCCCCACGTGCATGCCGCATGCATTGGGGGCCCCAAATGCATGCCGCATGTCATGAGGGTGCCGCATGTCATGGGGGCCCAAATGCATGTCGCATGTCATGGGGGCCCTAAATGCATGCCGCATGTCATGGGGGCCCCAAATGCATGCCGCATTTCATGGGGGCCCCACGTGCATGCTGCATGTAATAGGGGCCCCCCAAATGCATGCCGCATGTCATTGGGGCCCCACATGCATGGCTCATTTCATGGGGGCCCCACATGCATGCCTCATGTCATGGGGGCCCCAAATGCGTGCCGCATATCATGGGGGCCACAAATGCATGCAGCATGTCATGGGGGCCCCACGTGCATGCCACATGTCTTGGGGCCCACAAATGCATGCCGCATGTCATAGGGGTCCCACATGCATGGCGCATTTCATGGGGGCCCTACATGCATGCCGCATGTCATGGGGGCCCCAAATGCATGCCTCAAGTCTTGGGGGCCCCAAATGCATGCAGCATGTCATAGGGGCCCCACATGCATGGTGCATGTCATGGGGGCCCCACATGCTTGCCTCAAGTCATGGGGGCCCCAAATGCATGCCGCATGTCATGGGGGCCATAAATGCATGCCGCATGTCATGGGTGCCCAACGTACATGCTGCATGTAATTGGGGCCCCACGTGCTTGTCGCATGTCATGGGGGCCCCACGTGCATGCCTCATGTCACGGTGCCACAAATGTATGCGGCATGTCATGGGGGCCCCACTTGCATGCAGCATGTAATGGGGGATCCAAATGCATAACGCATGTCATGGGGGCCCCACATGCATGCCGCATGTCATGGGGGCCCCAAATGCATGCGGCATGTCATAGGAGCCCCACGTGCATAACACATGTCATGGGGCCCGCAAATGCATGCCACATGTCATGGGGGCCCCACATGCATGCCGCATGTCATGGGGGCCCAAATGCATGCCGCATGTCATGGGGGCCATAAATGCATGCCGCATGTCATGGGTGCCCAACGTGCTTGCCGCATGTATTGGGGGCCCCAACTGCATGCCGCATATCATGGGGCCCCACATGCATGCCACATGTCATGGGGGCCCCACATGCATGCCGCATTTCATGGGGGGCCCAAATGCATGCCTCATGTCATGGCGGCCCCAAATGCATGACTCATGTCATGGGGGCCCCACGTGCATGCCACATGTCATGGGGGATCCAAACTCATGCCGCATGTCATTGGGGCCACAAGCATATGCCACATGTCATGGGGGCCCCATGTGCATGCCGCATGTCATGGGGGCCCAAAATGCATGCCTCAAGTCATGGGGGCCCCAAATGCATGCCACATATCATGGGGGCTCCACGTGCATGCCGCATGTATTTGGGCCCCCAACGTACATGCTGCATGTCAATGGGGCCCCACGTGCTTGCCACATGTCATGGGGGCCCTAAATGCATGCCGCAAGTCATGGGGGCCCCAAATGTATGTGTCATGTCATGGTGGCCCCACGTGCATGCCGCATGTCATGGGCCCCCCCAAATGCATGCCGCATGTCATAGGGGCCCAACATGCATGGAGCATGTCATGGGGGCCCCGCATGCATGCCGCATGTCATAGGGGCCCCACGTACATGGCGCATGTCATGGGTGCCCCACATGCATGCCGCTTGTCATCGGGGCCCCAATTGCATGCCGCATGTCATAGGGGCCCCACATGCATTGCGCATGTCATGGGGGCCCAAAATGCATGCCTCAAGTCATGGGGGCTCCAAATGCATGCCGCATATCATGGCGGCCCCACGTGCATGCCGCATGTATTGGGGGCCCCAAATGCATGCCGCATGTCATGAGGGCAACGCATGCATGCCGCATGTTATGGGGGCCCCAAATGCATGCAGCATGACTTGGGGCCCACAAATGCATGCCGAATGTCATAGGGGCCCCACATGCATGGCTTATTTCATGGGGGCCCCACATGCATGCCTCATGTCATGGGGGCCCCAAAGGCGTGCCGCATATCATGGGGGCCACAAATGCATGCAGCATGTCATGGGAGTCCCACATGCATGCCGCATGTCATGGGGGGGGCCCACTTGCATGCAGCATGTAATGAGGGATCCAAATGCATGCTGCATCTCATGGGGGTCCCACATGCATGCCGCATGTCATGGGGGCCCCAAATGGGGGCTGCAGGTGCATGCCGCATGTCTCGGGCATCCCAAATGCATGCAGCATTTTATGGGGGCCCCACGTGCATGCCGCATGTCTCAGGTACCCCAAATGCATGCAGCATGTTATGCAGGCCCCAAATGCATGCCGCATGTCATGGGGGCCCAAATGCATGCCGCATGTCATGGGGGCCCCACATGCATGCCGTATGTCATGGGTGCCCCAAATGCATGCCGCATGTCATGGGTGCTCCACGTGCATGCCGCATGTAATGGGGCCCAAAAATGCATGCCACATGTCTTGGGGCCCAAGAATGCATGCCGAATGTCATAGGGGCCCCACATGCACGGCGCATATCATGGGGGTACCACGTGCATGCTGCATATATTGGGGGCCCCAAATTCATGCCGCATATCATGAGGGCACCGCATGCATGCCGCATGTAATGGGGGCCCCAAATGCATGCCAAATGTCATGGGGGTCCCACGTGCATGCCGCATGTCATAGGGGCCCCACATACATGCCGAATGTCATGGGGGTCCCAAGTGCATGCCGCATGTCATAGGGGCACCACATGCATGGCGCATGTCATGGGGGTCCACATGCATGCCGCATGTCATGGGGGCTCCACTTGCATGCAGCATGGAATGAGGGATCCAAATGCATGCCGCATGTCATGGGGGCCCCAAATGCATGCGGCATGTCATAGGGGCCCAAGAATGCATGCCACATGTCATAGGGGCCCCACGTGCATGGCGCATGTCATGGGTGCCCCACATGCATGCCGCATGTCATCGGGGCCCACGTGCATGCCGCATGTATTGGGGCCCCAAATTCATGCCGCTTGTCATGGGGGCCCCACGTGCATGCCGCATGTCATGGGGGCCCCACATGCATGCCGTATGTCATGGGTGCCCCAAATGCATGCCGCATGTCATGGGTGCTCCACGTGCATGCCGCATGTAATGGGGCCCAAAAATGCATGCCACATGTCTTGGGGCCCAAGAATGCATGCCGAATGTCATAGGGGCCCCACATGCACGGCGCATATCATGGGGGTACCACGTGCATGCTGCATATATTGGGGGCCCCAAATTCATGTCGCATATCATGAGGGCACCGCATGCATGCCGCATGTCATGGGGCCCCGCAGGCATTCCGCATGTCATGGGGGCCCCAAATGCATGCCAAATGTCATGGGGGTCCCACGTGCATGCCGCATGTCATAGGGGCCCCACATACATGCCGCATGTCATGGGGGCCCCAAATGCATGCCGCATGTCATGGGGGCCCCAAATGCATGCCGCATGTAATGGGGGCCCAACGTGCATGCCGCATGTCATGGGGGCCCCACGTGCATGCCTCATGTCATGGGGGCCCCGCAGGCATTCCGCATGTCATGGGGGCCCCAAATGCATGTCACATTTCATGGGGGCCAGACATGCATTCCGCATGTCATGGGGGCCCCACGTGCATGCTGCATGTCATTGGGGCCCCACGTGCTTGCCGCATGTCATGGGGGCCCAAATGCGTGCCACATATCATGGCGGCCACAAATGCATGCAGCATGTCATGGTGGCCCCACGTGCATGCCACATGTCTTGGGGCCCACAAATGCATGCCGCATGGCATAGGGGCCCCACATGCATGGCGCATTTCATGGGGGCCCTACATGCATGCCGCATGTCATGGGGGCCCCAAATGCATGCCTCAAGTCATGGGGGCCCCAAATGCATGCCACATATCATGGGGGCCCCACGTGCATGCCGCATATATTGGGGGCCCCAAATGCAAGCCGCATGTCATGAGGGCCCCGCATGCATGCCGCATGTCATTGGGGCCCCACAGGCATTCCGCATGTCATGGGGGCCTCACGTGCATTCCGCATGTCATGGGGGCCCCACGTGCATGCTTCATGTCATTGGGGCCCCACGTGCTTGCCGCATGTCATGGGGGCCCAAATGCATGCCGCATGTCATGGGGGCCATAAATGCATGCCGCATGTCATGGGTGCCCAACGTACATGCTGCATGTCATTGGGGCCCCACGTGCTTGCCGCATGTCATGGGGGCCCAAATGCATGCCGCATGTCATGGGTGCCCAACGTACATGCTGCATGTCATTGGGGCCCCACGTGCTTGCCGCATGTCATGGGGGCCCCACGTGCATGCCTCATGTCACGGGGGCCACAAATGTATGTGTCATGTCATGGGGGCCCCACGTGCATGCCGCATGTCTCGGGCACACCAAATGCATGCAGCATGTCATGGGGGCCCCACGTGCATGCCGCATGTCATCGGGGCCCCAATTGCAAGCCGCATGTCATAGGGGCCCCACATGCATGGCGCATGTCATGGTGTCCCACATGCATGCCTCATGTCATTGGGGCCCCAAATGCATGTTGCATGTCATGGGGGACCTAAATGCATGCCGCATGTAATGGGGGCCCCACGTGCATGCCTCATGTCATGGGGGCCCCATGTGCATGCCGCATGTCATGGGGGCCCAAAATGCATGCCTCAAGTCATGGGGCCCCAAATGCATGCCGCATCTCTTAGGTACCCCAAATGCATGCAGCATGTTATGCAGGCCCCAAATGCATGCCGCATGTCATGGGGGCCCAAATGCATGCCGCATGTCATGGGACCCACATTCATGCCGCATGTCATGGGGGCCCCCAATGCATGCCACATGTCATGGGGACCCAAATGCATGCCACATGTCATGGGGGCCTCAAATTCATGCCGCATGTCATGAGGGCCCCGCATGCATGCCGCATGTCATGGGGGCACCGCAGGCATTCCGCATGTCATGGGGGTCCCAAATGCATGCCGCATGTTATGTAGGCCCCAAATGCATGCCACATGTCATGGGGGCCCAAATGCATGCCGCATGTCATGGGGGACCCACATTCATGCCGCATGTCATGGGGGCCCCCAATGCATGCCACATGTCATGGGGACCCAAATGCATGCCACATGTCAGGGGGCCTCAAATTCATGCCGCATGTCATGAGGGCCCCGCATGCATGCCGCATGTCATGGGGGCCCCGCAGGCATTCCGCATGTCATGGGGGCCCCAAATGCATGCTGCATGTCATGGGGGCCCCAAGTGCATCCGTCATGTAATGGGGGATTCAAATGCATGCTGCATGTCATGGGGGCCCCACGTGCATGCCGCATGTCACGGGGGCCCCAAATGTATGCTGCATGTCATGGGGGCCCCACAAGCATGCCGCATGTTATAGATGCCCCACATGCATGCAGCATGTCTTGGGCCCACAAATGCATGCCGCATGTCATAGGGGCCCCACGTGCATGCCACATGTCTTGGGGCCTACAAATGCAAGCCGCATGTCATAGGTGACAAAGATGCATGGCACATTTCATGGGGGCCCTACATGCATGCCGCATATCATGAGGGCACCGCATGCATGCCACATGTCATGGGGGCCCCACATGCATGCCGCATGTCATGGGAGCCCAAATGCATGCCACATGTCACGGAGGCCCAACGTGCATGCCGCATGTATTGGGGCCCCAAATTCATGCCGCATGTCATGGGGGCCCCACGTGCATGCCGCATGTAATGAGCGCCCCAAATGCATGCCGCATGTCATAGTGGCCCCAAATGCATGCTGCATGTCATGAGGGCCCCACGTGCATGCCGCATGTCATGGGGCCCCAAAATGCATGCCGCATGTCATGGAGGCCCAACAGGCATGCCGCATGTCATTGGGGCCCCAAATGCATGCCGCATGTCTCAGGTACCCCAAATGCATGCAGCATGTTATGCAGGCCCCAAATGCATGCCACATGTCATGGGGGCCCAAATGCATGCCGCATGTCATGGGGGCCCCACATGCATGCCGCATGTCATGGGGCCACAAATGCATACCGCATGTCATGGGGGCTCCACGTGCATGCCGCATGTAATGGGGCCCCCAAATTCATGTGGCATGTCAAAGGGGCCCCGCGTGCATGGTGCAAGTCATGGGTGCCCAAAATGCATGCCGCATGTCATCGGGGCCCCACGTGCATGCCGCATGTCATGGGGGCCCCAAATGCATGACTCATGTCATGGGGGCCCCACCTGCATTCCGCATGTCATGGGGGACCCAAATGAATGCCGCATGTCATTGGGGCCCCAAGCGTATGCCGCGTGTCACAGGTGCCCCATGTGCATGCCGCATGTAATGGGGTCCCCAAATGCATGCGGCATGTCATAGGGGCCCCACATGCATGCCGCATCTCTCAGGTACCCCAAATGCATGCCGCATGTTATGCAGGCCCCAAATGCATGCCGCATGTCATGGGGGCCCAAATGCATGCCGCATGTCATGGGACCCACACTCATGCCGCATGTCATGGGGGTACCACGTGCATGCCTCATGTCATGGGTACCCCAAATGCATGACTCATGTCATGGGTTCCCCACGTACATGCCGCATGTCATGGGGGCCCCACGTGCATGTCGCATGTCATGGGGAACCGAAATGCATGCAGCATGTCATGGGGCCCCAAAGACGTGCCGCATGTCATGAGTGCCCCACGTGCATGCCGCATGTCATGGGAGCCCCACGTGCATGCCGCATGTCATGGGGGCCCCACGTGCATGCCGCATGTCGTGGGGGCCAAAAATGCATGTCGCATGTCATGGGGGCCCCACGTGCATACCGCATTTCATGGGAGTCCCAATGGCATGCCGCATGTCATGGGGGCCCCACGTGCATGCCGCAAGACATGGGGGACCACATGCATGCCGCATTTCATGGGGGGCCCATTTGCATGTCGCATGTCATGTGGGCCCCAAATGCATGCCGCATGTCATGGGGGCCCCACGTGCAAGATGCATGTCATGGGGGCTCCAAATGCATGCCGTATGTCATGTGGGCCCCAAATGCATGACGAATGTAATGGGGGCCCCAAATGCATGCCGCATGTCACGGGGGCCCCAAATGTATGCTGGATGTCATGGGGGCCCAACGTGCATGTCACATGTCATGGGGGCCCCACATGCATGCCACATGTCATGGGGGTCCCAAATGCATGCGGCATGTCATGAGGTCCCCAAATGCCTGCCGCATGTCATGTGGGCCCTAAATGCATGCCGCATGTCTTGAGGTCCCCAAATGAATTTGTGCATGCCTCATGTGTTGGTTGCCCCACGTGCATGCCGCATGTCATTGCTACCCGAAATGCATGCCACATGTCATGGGGGCCCCACATGCATGCCACATGTCATTTGGGAACCACATGCATGCCGCATGACATGGGGGCCCCAAATACGTGCCACATGTCATGGGGGACCCACATGCATGCCGCATGTCATGGGGGCCTTGAATGCATAACAAATGTCATTGGGGGCCACACGTGCATGCCGGAAGTCATGGGGGCCCCAACTGCATGCCACATGTCATGGCGGCCCCAAGTGCATGCCGCATGTCATGGGGCCCCGAACGCATGCCGCATTTCATGGAGGCCCCAAATGCATGCCGCATGTCATGGGGGCCCAACATGCTTGCCACATGTGATGGGGGCCCCCCATACACGCCACATGCATTGGGGGTCCCAAATGCATGTCGCATGTCTTGGGGATCCCACGTGCATGCCACATGTTTTGAGGTCCCCAAATGAATTCCGCATGTCATGGGGGCCCCATGAGCATGCCGCATGTCATGAGGGCCCCAAATGCATGCGGCATGTCATGGGGGCCCCACGTGCAAGCCACATGTCAAGGAGGCCCCACATGCATACCGCATTTCATGGGAGTCCCAACGGCATGCGGCATGTCATGGGGGCCCCACTTGCATGCCGCAAGACATGGGGGCCCCACATGCATACCGCATTTCATGGGGGTCCACTTGCATGTCGCATGTCATGTGGGCCCCAAATGCATGCCGCATGTCATGGGGGCCCCACGTGCAAGACGCATGTCATGGGGGCTCCAAATGCATGCCGCATGTCATGTGGGCCCCAAATGCATGACGAATGTCATGGGTGCCCCAACAAATGCATGCCGCATGTCACGGGGGCCCCAAATGTATGCTGGATGTCATGGGGGCCCATTGTGCATGCCACATGTCATGGGGGGCCCCACATGCATGCCGCATGTCATAGGGGTCCCAAATGAATGTTTCAAGTCATGGGATTCCCAAGTGCATGCGGCATGTCATGAGGTCCCCAAATGAATGCCGCATGATATAGGGGCCCCGTGTGCATGCCGCATGTCATGGGGGCCACAAATGCATGCTGCATGTCTTTGAGGCCCCAAATGCATGCCGCATGTCATCGGGGCTCCAAGTGTATGCGGCAAGTCATGAGGGCCCCACGTGCATGCCGCATTTCAAGGCGACCCCAAGTGCATGGCGCATGTCAAGGGTACCCCCAAATGCATGCTGCATGTCATGGGGGCATACATGCATGCTGCATATCATGGGGGCCCACGTGCATGCCACATGTCATGGGGACCCCAAATGCATGCCGCATGTCTTGGTGGCCTCAAATACATGCAGCTATTCATGGGGGCCACAAATGCATGCCGAAAGTCATGGGTGCCCCACGTGCATGCCGCTTGTCATGGTGGTCCCATGTGCATGCAGCATGTCATGGGTGCCCCAAATGCATGAAGCATGTCATGGGGGCCCCAAATGCATGCCAAATGTCATGTAGGCCCCACGTGCATACCGCATGACTTGGGGGCCCCAAATGCATGCCGCATGTCATGGGGGCGCCACATGCAAGCCACATGTCATGGGGGCCCCATATGCATATCACATGTCATGGGGGCCCCAAATGCATGCCGCATGTCATGTGGGCCCCAAATGCATGACGAATGTCATGGGGGCCCCAAATGCATGCCACATGTCACGGGGGCCCCAAATGTATGCTGGATGTCATGGGGGCCCATTGTGCATGCCACATGTCATGGGGGGCCCCACATCCATGCCGCATGTCATAGGGGTCCCAAATGCATGTCACAAGTCTGGGGATTCCCTAGTGCATGCGGCATGTCATGAGGTCCCCAAATGAATGCCGCATGATATAGGGGCCTCGCGTGCATTCCGCATGTCATGGGGGCCACAAATGCATGCTGCATGTCTTTGGGGCCCCAAATGCATGCCGCATGTCATCGGGGCTCCAAGTGCATGCGGCAAGTCATGAGGGCCCCACGTGCATGCCGCATTTCAAGACGACCCCAAGTGCATGACGCATGTCAATGGTACCCCCAAATGCATGCTGCATGTCATGGGGGCACACATGCATGCTGCATATCATGGGGGCCCAAAATGCATGCAGCTATTCATGGGAGCCCAAATGCATGAAGCATGTCATGGGGAGCACCAACTGCATGCCAAATGTCATGGAGGCCCCACTTGCATGCCGCATTTCAAGGGTACCCCAAATGCATGCTGGATGTCATGGGGCACACATGCATGCTGCATATAATGGGGGCCCACGTGCATCCCACATGTCATGGAGGCCCCACGTGCATGCCACATGTCATGGGGGCCCTAAATGCATGTCACATGTCATGGGGGCCCCACGTGCATGCTGCAAGTCATGGGGGCCCCACGTGCATGCCGCATGTCTTGGGGCCCACAAATGCATGCCGTATGTCATAGGGGCCCCACATGCATGGCGCATTTCATGGGGGCCCCAAATGCATGCCTCAAGTCATGGAGGCCCCAAATGCATGCCGCATATCATGGGGGTCCCACATGCATGCCGCATATCATGGGGGTACCACATGCATGCCGCATGTCATGGGGGCCCCAAATGCATGCCGCATGTCATAGTGGCCCCAAATGCATGATGCATGTCATGAGGGCCCCACGTGCATGCCGCATGTCATAGGGGCCCCACGTACATGGCGCATTTCATGGGTGCCCCACATGCATGTCGAATGTCATTGGGGCCCCAATTGCATGCCGCATGTCATGGGGGCCCCACGTGCATGCCGCATGTAATGGGGGCCCAAATGCATGCCGCATGTCATAGTGGCCCCAAATGCATGCTGCATGTCATGAGGGCCCCACGTGCATGCCGCATGTCATGGGGCCCCCAAATGCATGCCACATGTCAAAGGGGCCCCACGTGCATGCCGCATGTCATGGGGCCCCAAATGCATGCCGCATGTCATGGGGGCTCCACGTGCATGCCGCATGTAATGGGGCCCCCAAATTCATGCCGCATGTCAAAGGGGCCCCACGTGCATGGTGCAAGTCATGGGTGCCCCAAATGCATGCCGCATGTCATCGGGGCCCCAAATGCATGCCGCATGTCATGGGGGCGCCACGTGCATGCCGCATGTCACAGGGGCCCCACCTGCATGCCGCATGTCATGGGGGACCCAAACGCATGCCGAATGTCATTGGGGCCCCAAGCGTATGCCGCGTGTCACGGGTGCCCCATGTGCATGCCGCATGTAATGGGGGCCCCAAATGCATGCGGCATGTCATAGGGGCCCCACATGCATGCCGCATCCCTCAGGTACCCCAAATGCATGCAGCATGTTATGCAGGCCCAAAATGCATGCCGCATGTCATGGGGGCCCAAATGCATGACGCATGTCATGGGACCTACATTCATGCCGCATGTCATGGGGGCCCTCAAAGCATGCCACATGTCATGGGGACCCAAATGCATGCCGCATGTCATGGGGGCCTCAAATTCATGCCGCATGTCATGAGGGCCCCGCATGCATGCCGCATGTCATGGGGGCCCCGCAGGCATTCCGCATGTCATGGGGGCCCCACGTGCATCCGTCATGAAATGGGGGATTCAAATGCATGCTGCATGTCATGGGGGCCCCACGTGCATGCCGCATGTCACGGGGGCCCCAAATGTATGCTGCATGTCATTGGGGCCCCACGTGCATGCCGCATGTCATAGGGGCACCACGTACATGGCGCATGTCATGGGGGCCCCAAATGCATGCCGCATGTCATGGGGGCCCTAAATGCATGCCGCATGTCTTGGGGGCCCAAAATGCATGCCTCAATCATGGGGGCCCCAAATGCATGTCGCATATCATGGGGGCCCCACGTGCATGCCGCATGTCATGGGCCCCCCAAATGCATGCAGCATGTCTTAGGGCCCACAAATGCATGACGAATGTCATAGGGGCCCCACATGCATGGCTTATTTCATGGGGGCCCCACATGCATGTCATAGGGGCCCCAAATGATGCAGCATGTCATAGGGGGCCCACATGCACGGTGCATGTCATGGGGGCCCCACATGCATGCCTCAAGTCATGGGGGCCCCAAATGCATGCCGCATGTCATGGGGGCCATAAATGCATGCCGCATGTCATGGGTGCCCAACGTACATGCTGCATGTCATTGGGGCTCCACGTGCTTGCCGCATGTCATGGGGGCCCCACGTGCATGCCTCATGTCACGGGGGCCACAAATGTATGCAGCATGTCATGGGGGCCCCACATGCATGCCGCATGTCATGGGGACCCCACGTGCATGCCGCATGTCATGGGGGTCCCACATGCATGCCGCATGTCATAGGGGCCCCACATGCATGGCGCATGTCATGGGGGGCCCACATGCGTGCCGCATGTCATGGGGGCCCCACTTGCATGCAGCATGTAGTGGGGGATCCAAATGCATGACGCATGTCATGGGGGTCCCACATGCATGCCGCATGTCATGGGGGTCCAAATGCATGCGGCATGCCATAGGGGCCCCACGTGCATAACACATGTCATGGGGCCCGCAAATGCATGCCGCATGTCATGGGGGCCCCACATGCATGCCGCATGGCATGGGGGCCCAAATGCATGCCGCATGTCATGAGGGCCATAAATGCATGCCGCATGTCATGGGTGCCCAACGTGCATGCCGCATGTATTGGGGGCCCCAACTGCATGCCGCATATCATGGGGCCCCACATGCATACCACATGTCATGGGGGCCCCACATGCATACCGCATTTCATGGGGGGCCCAAATGCATGCCTGATGTCATGGCGGCCCCAAATGCATGACTCATGTCATGGGGGTCCCACGTGCATGCCACATGTAATGGGGGATCCAAACTCATGCCGCATATCATTGGGGCCCCAAGCATATGCCGCATGTCATGAGGGCCCCATGTGCATGCCACATGTAATGGGGGCCCCAAATGCATGCGGCATGTCATAGGGGCCCCACGTGCATGCCGCATGTCTCGGGCACCCCAAATGCATGCAGCATGTTATGGGGGCCCACTTGCATGCCGCATGTCTCGGGCACCCCAAATGCATGGCGCATGTCATGGGGGCCCCACAGGCATTCCGCATGTCATGGGGGCCCCAAATGCATGCCGCATGTAATGGGGACCCCAAATGCATGCCGCATGTCATAGTGGCCCCAAATGCATGCTGCATGTCATGAGGGCCCCACGTGCATGCCGCATGTCATGGGGGCCCCAAATGCATGGCTCATGTCATGGGGGCCCCAAATGCATGCCACATATCATGGAGGCCCACGTGCATGCCGCATATATTGGGGCCCCAAATGCATGCCGCATGTCATGGGGGCCTCACTTGCATTCCGCATGTCATGGGGGCCCCACGTGCATGCTGCATGTCATTGGGGCCCCATGTGCATGCCGCATGTCATGGGGGATCCAAACTCATGCCGCATGTCATCGGGGCACCAATTGCATGGCGCATGTCATGGTGCCCCACATGCATGCAGCATGTCATGGGGGCCCCAAATGCATGCCGCATGTCATGGGGGCCCTAAATGCATGCCGCATGTCTTGGGGGCCCAAAATGCATGCCTCAATCATGGGGGCCCCAAATGCATGTCGCATATCATGGGGGCCTCACTTGCATTCCGCATGTCATGGGGGCCCCACGTGCATGCTGCATGTCATGGGGGATCCAAACTCATGCAGCATGTCATTGGGGCCACAAGCGTATGACGCATATAATGGGGGGCCCAAATGCATGCGGCATGTTATTGGGGCCCCACATGCATTCCGCATGTCTCGGGCACCCCAAATGCATGCAGCATGTTATGGGGGGCCCACGTGCATGCCGCATGTCTCAGGTACCCCAAATGCATGCCGCATGTCATGGGGGCTCCACTTGCATGGCGCATGTTATGGTGCCCCACATGCATGCCGCATGTCATTGGGGCCCCAAATAAATGCCGCATTTCATGAGGGCCCCACATGCATGCCGCATGTCATGGGGGCCCAAAATGCATGCCTCAAGTCATGGGGGCCCCAAATGCATGCCGCATGTCATGAGGGCGCCGCATGCATGCCGCATGTCATGGGGGCCCCGCAGGCATTCCGCATGTCATGGGGGCCACAAATGCATTCCGCATGTCATGGGGGCCCCAAATGCATGCCGCATTTCATGGGGTCCCCACGTGCATGCCGCATGTCATGGGGCCCCCCAAATGCATGCAGCATGTCTTGGGCCCACAAATGCATGCCGCATGTCATATGAGGCCCCACATGCATGGCGCATTTCATGGGGGGCCCACATGCATGCCGCATGTCATGGGGGCCCCAAATGCATGCCGCATGTCCTGGGGGCCCCACATGCATGCCGCATGTCATGGGGGTCCCACGTGCATGCTGCATGTCATTGGGGCACCACGTGCTTGCCGCATGTCATGGGGGCCCCACGTGCATGCCTCATGTCACGGGGGCCACAAATGTATGCCGCATGTCATGGGGGCCCCACGTGCATGCCGCATGTCATGGGGCCCCCAAATGCATGCCGCATTTCATAGGGGCCCCACATGCATGGAGCATGTCATGGGGGCCCCAAATGCATGCCGCATGTCATGGGGGCCCCACATGCATGCCGCATGTCCTGGGGGCCCCACATGCATGCCGCATTTCATGGGGGACCCAAATGCATGCCGCATGTCATGGGGGCCCCAAATGCATGCCGCATGTCATGGTGACCCCAAATCATGACTCATGTCATGGGGGCCCCACGTGCATGCCGCATGTCATGGAAGATCCAAACTCATGCCGCATGTCATTGAGGCACCAAGCGTATACCGCATGTCATGGGGGCCCCATGTGCATTCCACATGTAAAGGGGGCCCCAAATGCGTGCGGCATGTCCTAGGGGCCCCACGTGCATGCCGCATGTCTCGGGCACCCCAGATGCATGCAGCATGTTATGGGGGCCCCAAATGCATGCCGCATTTCATGGGTTCCCAAATGCATTCCGCATGTAATGGGGCCCCCAAATTCATGCCGCATGTCATAGCGGCCCCACGTGCATGGCGCAAGTCATGGGTGCCCCACATGCATGCCGCATGTCATCGGGGCCCCAAATGCATGCCGCATGTCATAGGGGCCCCACATGCATAGCTCATGCCATGGGGGCCCCACATGCATGCCGCATGTCATGGAGGCCCCAAATGCATGCCGCATATCATGGGAGCCCCACATGCATGCCACATGTCATGGGGGCCCCAAATGAATGTCGCATGTCAAGGGGGCCCCACGTGCATGCCGCATGTCATGGGTACCCACATGCATGCCGCATGTCATGGAGGCCCCAAATGCATGCCGCTAATCTTTGCAGCGCATCATGACGTATTGTTCTTGATGAACACGTAATACAGATTCTATATCTCACAATTGCACAATCTCAAGCCCAAAATCAATGCAAATTTCCATTGGCTCTATAGGAAGCTTATTAGTAAGTAAATGAAAAAGACTCTCCAAGGATTAGAACTCATGAACTCCTGTTTACAAAACAGGTGCATTAACCCAGTAAGCCACAGGAACATCACAGGTGCAAAATGATGTCAAGAAGGGCAGTGAGTAATGAATCACTATTAGGAACGTTCAAAAAGAAATCCATTGGTTTTACTATGTTTTTCTTAATGCTAATCTTTGCAGCGCATCATGACGTATTGTTCTTGATAAACACGTAATACAGATTCTATATCTCACAATTGCACTATCTCAAGCCCAAAATCAATGCAAATGTCTATTGGCTCTATAGGAAGCTTATTAGTAAGTAAATGAAAAAACTCTCTGAGAATTAGAACTCATGAACTACTCTTTATAAGACAGGCACATTAACCCAGTTAGCCACTGGAACATCACAAGTGCAAAAGGTTGTCAAGAAGTTCAGTGACCAATGAATCACTATTAGGTAAGTTCAAAAAGAAATCCATTGGTTTCACTATCTTATTCTTAATGCCAAAATCTCAATCCCAAAATCAATGCAAATTACATTGACTCTATAGGAAGCTTATTAGTAAGTAAATGAAAAAGGCTCTCTAAGGATTAGAACTCATGAACTGCTGTTTACAAGACAGGTGCATAAACCCAGTAAGCCACTGGAACATCACAGGTGCAAAGTTATGTCAAGAAGGGCAGTGAACAATGAATCACTATTAGGTAAGTTCAAAAAGAAATCCATTGGTTTTACTATGTTATTCTTAATGCCAATCTAAACAGCTTGTTATGACATATTGTTCTTTATGAACACTTACTGTAGTACAAATTCTATCTCACAATTGCACAATCTCAAGCCCAATATCAATGCAAATTTCCATTGGCTCTAAAGGAAGCTTATTAGAAAGTAAATGAAAAAACTCTCCGAGAATTAGAACTCATGTTTATAAAACAGGTTAATTAAGGCAGTAAGCCACTGGAACAACACAGCTGCCAAGTCATGTCAAGAAGGGCAGTGAACAATGAATCACTATAAGGTAAGTTCAAAAAGAAATCCATTGGTTTTACTATGTTATTCTTAATGCCAATCTAAACAGCTTGTAATGACATATTGTTCTTTATGAACACTTACTGTAGTACAAATTCTATCTCACAATTGCACAATCTCAAGCCCAAAATCAATGCAAATTTCCATTGGCTCCATAGGAAGAATATTAGTAAGTAAATGAAAAAGACTCTCCAAGGATTAGAACTCATGAAATCCTTTTTACAAAACAGGTGCATTAACCAAGTAAGCCACAGGAATATCACAGGTGCAAAGCTTTGTCAAGAAGGGCAGTGAACAATGAATCACTATTAGGTAAGTTCAAAAAGAAATCCATTGGTTTCATTATGTTATTCTTAATGCCAATCTTTGCATCGCATCATGACATATTGTTCTTGATGAACACGTAATACAGATTCTATATCTCACAATTGCACTATCTCAAGCCCAAAATCAATGCAAATTTCCATTGGCTCCATAGGAAGAATGTTAGTAAGTAAATGAAAAAGACACTCCAAGGATTAGAACTCATGAAATCCTTTTTACAAAAATGGTGCATTAACCCAGTAAGCCACAGGAATATCACAGGTGCAAAGTGATGTCAAGAAGGGCAGTGAGTAATGAATCACTATTAGGAAAGTTCAAAAAGACATCCATTGGTTTCACTATGTTATTCTTAATGCCAATCTTTGATCGTAAGATGACATATTGTTCTTTATGAACACTTAATACAGATTCTATCTCACAATTGCACAATCTCTAGCCCAATATCAATGCAAATTTTCATTGGCTCTAAAGGAAGCTTATTAGAAAGTAAATGAAAAAAAAGCTCTCTGAGGACTAGAACTCATGAAATCCTTTTTGCAAGACAGGTGAATTAACCCAGTAAGCCACTGGAACATCACAGGTGTAAAGACATGTCAAGAAGGGCAGTGACCAATGAATCACTATTAGGTAAGTTCAAAAAGAAATCCATTGGTTTTACTATGTTTTTCTTAATGCAAATTTTTGCAGCGCATCATGACATATTGTTCTTGATGAACACGTAATACAGATTCTATCTCATAATTGCACTATCTCAAGCACAAAATCAATGCAAATTTCCATTG
Source organism: Phyllobates terribilis (assembly GCF_046119375.1). Classification (NCBI taxonomy): domain Eukaryota; kingdom Metazoa; phylum Chordata; class Amphibia; order Anura; family Dendrobatidae; genus Phyllobates; species Phyllobates terribilis. The sequence goes on from NW_027362764.1 coordinate 342,221,064, forward strand.
GCTCTATAGGAAGCTTATTAGTAAATAAATGAAAAAACTCTCTGAGAATAAGAACTCATGAACTACTGTTTAAAAGACAGTGGCATTAACCCACTAAGCCATTGGAACATCACAAGTGCAAAAGGTTGTCAAGAAGGGCAGTGACCAATGAATCACTATTAGGTAAGTTCAAAAAGAAATCCATTGGTTTTACTATGTTATTCTTAAAGCCAATCTTTGAGCGTATAATGACATATTGTACTTTATGAACACTTACTGTAGTACAAATTCTATCTCACAATTGCACAATCTCAAGCCCAATATTAATGCAAATTTCCATTGGCTCTAAAGGAAGCTTATTAGTAAGTAAATGAAAAAACTCTCTGAGAATATGAACTCATGTTTATAAAACAGGTTAATTAAGGCAGTAAGCCACTGGAACAACACAGCTGCCAAGTGATGTCAAGAAAGGCAGTGAACAATGAATCACTATTAGGTAAGTTCAAAAAGAAATCCATTGGTTTTACTATGTTATTCTTAAAGCCAATCTAAACAGCTTGTGATGACATATTGTTCTTTATGAAAACTTACTACAGATTCTATCTCACAATTGCACTATCTCAAGCCCAAAATCAATGCAAATTTACTTTTACTCTATAGGAAACTTATTAGTAAGTAAATGAAAAAGGCTCTCCAAGCGATAGAACTCATGAACTGCTGTTTACAAGACAGGTGCATAAACCCAGTAAGCCACTGGAACATCACAGGTGAAAAGCTTTGTCAAGAAGGGCAGTGAACAATGAATCACTATTAGGTAAGTTCAAAAAGAAATCCATTGGTTTTACTGTGTTATTCTTAATGCCAATCTAAACAGCTTGTAATGACATATTGTTCTTTATGAACACTTACTGTAGTTCAAATTCTATCTCACAATTGCACAATCTCAAGCCCAAAACCAATGCAATTTCCACTGACTCCATAGGAAGAATATTAGTAAGTAAATGAAAAAGACTCTCCAAGGATAAGAACTCATGAAATCCTTTTTACAAAACAGGTGCATCAACCCAGTAAGCCACAGGAATATCACAGGTGCAAATTGATGTCAAGAAGGGCAGTGAGTAATGAATCACTATTAGGAAAGTTCAAAAAGACATCCATTGGTTTCACTATGTTATTCTTAATGCCAATCTTTGATCGTAAGATGACATATTGTTCTTTATGAACACTTAATACAGATTCTATCTCACAATTGCACAATCTCAAGCCCAATATCAATGCAAATTTCCATTGGCTCTAAAGGAAGCTTATTAGTAAGTAAATGAAAAAACTCTCTGAGAATTAGAACTCATGTTTATAAAACAGGTTAATTAAGGCAATAAGCCACTGGAACAACACAGATGCCAAGTGATGTCAAGAATGGCAGTGAACAATGAATCACTATTAGGTAAGTTCAAAAAGAAATCCATTGGTTTTACTATGTTATTTTTAAAACCAGTCAAAACAGCTTGTGATGACATATTGTTCTTTATGAACACTTACTACAGATTCTATCTCACAATTGCACTATCTCAATCCCAAAATCAATGCAAATTTACTTTGACTCTATAGGAAGCTTATTAGTAACTAAATGAAAAAGGCTCTCCAAGGATTAGAACTCATGAACTGCTGTTTACAAGACAGGTGCATAAACCCAGTAAGCCACTGGAACATCACAGGTGCAAAGTTATGTCAAGAAGGGCAGTGAGTAAAGAATCACTATTAGGAAAGTTCAAAAAGACATCCATTGGTTTCACTATGTTATTCTTAATGCAAATCTTTGATCGTAAGATAACATATTGTTCTTTATGAACACTTACTACAGATTCTATCTCACAATTGCACTATCTCAAGCCCAAAATCAATGCAAATTTACATTGGCTCTATAGGAAGCTTATTAGTAAGTAAATAATAAAACTCTCTGAGAATTAGAACTCATGAACTCCTGTTTACAAGACATGTGCATTAACCCAGTAAGCCACTGGAACATCACAGGTTCAAAGTGATGTCAAGAAGGGCAGTGGCCAATGAATCACTATTAGGTAAGTTCAAAAAGAAATCCATTGGTTTCACTATGTTATTCTTAATTCCAATCTTTGAGCGTATAACGACATATTGTACTTTATGAACACTTACTGAAGTTCAAATTCTATCTCACAATTGCACAATCTCAAGCCCAATATCAATGCAAATTTCCATTGGCTCTAAAGCAAGCTTATTAGTAAGTAAATGAAAAAACTCTCTGAGAATATGAACTCATGTTTATAAAACAGGTTAATTAAGGCAGTAAGCCACTGGAACAACACAGCTGCCAAGTGATGTCAAGAAGGGCAGTGAACAATGAATCACTATTAGGTAAGTTCAAAAGAAATCCATTGGTTTTACTATGTTATTCTTAAAACCTATCTAAACAGCTTGTGATGACATATTGTTCTTTATGAACACTTACTACAGATTCTATCTCACAATTGCACTATCTCAATCCCAAAATCAATGCAAATTTACATTGGCTCTATGGGAAGTTATTAAGTAAGTAAATGAAAAAAAATCTCTCTGAGGACTAGAACTCATGAAATCCTTTTTGCAAGACAGGTGAATTAACCCAGTAAGCCACTGGAACATCACAGGTGTAAAGACATGTCAAGAAGGGCAGTGACCAATGAATCACTATTAGGTAAGTTCAAAAAGAAATCCATTGGTTTTACTATGTTTTTCTTAATGCAAATTTTTGCAGCGCATCATGACATATTGTTCTTGATGAACACGTAATACAGATTCTATCTCATAATTGCACTATCTCAAGCACAAAATCAATGCAAATTTCCATTGGCTCTATAGGAAGCTTATTAGTAAATAAATGAAAAAACTCTCTGAGAATTAGAACTCATGAACTACTGTTTAAAAGACAGTGGCATTAACCCACTAAGCCATTGGAACATCACAAGTGCAAAAGGTTGTCAAGAAGGGCAGTGACCAATGAATCACTATTAGGTAAGTTCAAAAAGAAATCCATTGGTTTTACTATGTTATTCTTAAAGCCAATCTTTGAGCGTATAATGACATATTGTACTTTATGAACACTTACTGTAGTACAAATTCTATCTCACAATTGCACAATCTCAAGCCCAATATTAATGTAAATTTCCATTGGCTCTAAAGGAAGCTTATTAGTAAGTAAATGAAAAAACTCTCTGAGAATATGAACTCATGTTTATAAAACAGGTTAATTAAGGCAGTAAGCCACTGGAACAACACAGCTGCCAAGTGATGTCAAGAAAGGCAGTGAACAATGAATCACTATTAGGTAAGTTCAAAAAGAAATCCATTGGTTTTACTATGTTATTCTTAAAGCCAATCTAAACAGCTTGTGATGACATATTGTTCTTTATGAAAACTTACTACAGATTCTATCTCACAATTGCACTATCTCAAGCCCAAAATCAATGCAAATTTACTTTTACTCTATAGGAAACTTATTAGTAAGTAAATGAAAAAGGCTCTCCAAGGGATAGAACTCATGAACTGCTGTTTACAAGACAGGTGCATAAACCCAGTAAGCCACTGGAACATCACAGGTGAAAAGCTTTGTCAAGAAGGGCAGTGAACAATGAATCACTATTAGGTAAGTTCAAAAAGAAATCCATTGGTTTTACTGTGTTATTCTTAATGCCAATCTAAACAGCTTGTAATGACATATTGTTCTTTATGAACACTTACTGTAGTTCAAATTCTATCTCACAATTGCACAATCTCAAGCCCAAAACCAATGCAATTTCCACTGACTCCATAGGAAGAATATTAGTAAGTAAATGAAAAAGACTCTCCAAGGATAAGAACTCATGAAATCCTTTTTACAAAACAGGTGCATCAACCCAGTAAGCCACAGGAATATCACAGGTGCAAATTGATGTCAAGAAGGGCAGTGAGTAATGAATCACTATTAGGAAAGTTCAAAAAGACATCCATTGGTTTCACTATGTTATTCTTAATGCCAATCTTTGATCGTAAGATGACATATTGTTCTTTATGAACACTTAATACAGATTCTATCTCACAATTGCACAATCTCAAGCCCAATATCAATGCAAATTTCCATTGGCTCTAAAGGAAGCTTATTAGTAAGTAAATGAAAAAACTCTCTGAGAATTAGAACTCATGTTTATAAAACAGGTTAATTAAGGCAATAAGCCACTGGAACAACACAGATGCCAAGTGATGTCAAGAATGGCAGTGAACAATGAATCACTATTAGGTAAGTTCAAAAAGAAATCCATTGGTTTTACTATATTATTTTTAAAGCCAATCAAAACAGCTTGTGATGACATATTGTTCTTTATGAACACTTACTACAGATTCTATCTCACAATTGCACTATCTCAATCCCAAAATCAATGCAAATTTACTTTGACTCTATAGGAAGCTTATTAGTAACTAAATGAAAAAGGCTCTCCAACGATTAGACATCATGAACTGCTGTTTACAAGACAGGTGCATAAACCCAGTAAGCCACTGGAACATCACAGGTGCAAAGTTATGTCAAGAAGGGCAGTGAGTAATGAATCACTATTTGGAAAGTTCAAAAAGACATCCATTGGTTTCACTATGTTATTCTTAATGCCAATCTTTGATCGTAAGATAACATATTGTTCTTTATGAACACTTACTACAGATTCTATCTCACAACTGCACTATCTCAAGCCCAAAATCAATGCAAATTTCTATTGGCTCTATAGGAAGCTTATTAGTAAGTAAATGAAAAAACTCTCTGAGAATTTGAACTCATGTTTATAAAACAGGTTAATTAAGGCAGTAAGCCACTGGAACAACACAGCTGCCAAGTGATGTCAAGAAGGGCAGTGAACAACGAATCACTATTAGGTAAGTTCAAAAAGAAATCCATTGGTTTTACTATGTTATTCTTAATGCCAATCTAAACAGCTTGTAATGACATATTGTTCTTGATGAACACGTAATACAGATTCTATCTCATAATTGCACTATCTCAAGCCCAAAATCAATGCAAATTTACAGTGGCTCTATAGGAAGCTTATTAGTAAGTAAATAATAAAACTCTCTGAGAATTAGAACTCATGAACTCCTGTTTACAAGACATGTGCATTAACCCAGTAAGCCACTGGAACATCACAGGTGCAAAGTGATGTCAAGAAGGGCAGTGGCCAATGAATCACTATTAGGTAAGTTCAAAAAGAAATCCATTGGTTTCACTATGTTATTCTTAATGCCAATCTTTGAGCGTATAACGACATATTGTACTTTATGAACACTTACTGAAGTTCAAATTCTATCTCACAATTGCACAATCTCAAGCCCAATATCAATGCAAATTTCCATTGGCTCTAAAGCAAGCTTATTAGTAAGTAAATGAAAAAACTCTCTGAGAATATGAACTCATGTTTATAAAACAGGTTAATTAAGGCAGTAAGCCACTGGAACAACACAGCTGCCAAGTGATGTCAAGAAGGGCAGTGAACAATGAATCACTATTAGGTAAGTTCAAAAAGAAATCCATTGGTTTTACTATGTTATTCTTAAAGCCAATCTAAACAGCTTGTGATGACATATTGTTCTTTATGAACACTTACTACAGATTCTATCTCACAATTGCACTATCTCAATCCCAAAATCAATGCAAATTTACATTGGCTCTATGGGAAGTTAATAAGTAAGTAAATGAAAAAAAAGCTCTCTGAGGACTAGAACTCATGAAATCCTTTTTGCAAGACAGGTGAGTTAACCCAGTAAGCCACTGGAACATCACAGGTGTAAAGACATGTCAAGAAGGGCAGTGACCAATGAATCACTATTAGGTAAGTTCAAAAAGAAATCCATTGGTTTTACTATGTTTTTCTTAATGCAAATTTTTGCAGCGCATCATGACATATTGTTCTTGATGAACACGTAATACAGATTCTATCTCATAATTGCACTATCTCAAGCACAAAATCAATGCAAATTTCCATTGGCTCTATAGGAAGCTTATTAGTAAATAAATGAAAAAACTCTCTGAGAATTAGAACTCATGAACTACTGTTTAAAAGACAGTGGCATTAACCCACTAAGCCATTGGAACATCACAAGTGCAAAAGGTTGTCAAGAAGGGCAGTGACCAATGAATCACTGTTAGGTAAGTTCAAAAAGAAATCCATTGGTTTCACTATGTTATTCTTAATGCCAATCTTTGAGCCTATAATGACATATTGTACTTTATTAACACTTACTGTAGTACAAATTCTATCTCACAATTGCACAATCTCAAGCCCAATATTAATGCAAATTTCCATTGGCTCTAAAGGAAGCTTATTAGTAAGTAAATGAATAAACTCTCTGAGAATTTGAACTCATGTTTATAAAACAGGTTAATTAAGGCAGTAAGCCACTGGAATAACACAGCTGCCAAGCGATGTCAAGAAGGGCAGTGAACAACGAATCACTATTAGGTAAGTTCAAAAAGAAATCCATTGGTTTTACTATTTTCTTCTTAATGCCAATCTAAACAGCTTGTAATGACATAATGTTCTTTATGAACACTTAGTACAGATTCTATCTCACAATTGCACTATCGCAATCCCAAAATCAATGCAAATTTCCATTGGCTCTATAGGAAACTTATTGGTAAGTAAATGAAAAATAGCTCTCTGAGGACTAGAACTCATGAACTCTTGTGTAAAAGACAGGGGCATTAACCCACTAAGCCATTGGTACATCACAAGTGCAAAGGGTTGTCAAGAAGGGCAGTGAACAATGAATCACTATTAGGTAAGTTCAAAAAGAAATCCATTGGTTTCACTATGTTATTCTTAATGCCAATCTTTGAGCCTATAATGACAAATTGTACTTTATTAACACTTACTGTAGTACAAATTCTTTCTCACAATTGCACAATCTCAAGCCCAATATCAATGCAAATTTCCATTGGCTCTAAAGGAAGCTTATTAGTAAGTAAATGAAAAAACTCTCTGAGAATTTGAACTCATGTTTATAAAACAGGTTAATTAAGGCAGTAAGCCACTGGAACAACACAGCTGCCAAGTGATGTCAAGAAGGGCAGTGAACAACGAATCACTATTAGGTAAGTTCAAAAAGAAATCCATTGGTTTTACTATGTTATTCTTAATGCCAATCTAAACAGCTTGTAATGACATATTGTTCTTGATGAACACGTAATACAGATTCTATCTCATAATTGCACTATCTCAAGCCCAAAATCAATGCAAATTTACATTGGCTCTATAGGAAGCTTATTAGTAAGTAAATGAAAAAGGCTCTCCAAGAATTAGAACTCACGAACTCCTGTTTACAAGACAGTTGCATAAACCCAGTAAGCCACTGGAACATCACAGGTGCAAAGTTATGTCAAGAAGGGCAGTGACCAATGAATCACTATTAGCTAAGTTCAAAAAGAAATCCATTGGTTTTACTATGCTATTCTTAATGCCAATCTTAACAGCTTGTAATGACATATTGTTCTTTATGAACACTTAGTACAGATTCTATCTCACAATTGCACTATCTTAATCCCAAAATCAATGCAAATTTCCATTGGCTCTATAGGAAACTTATTGGTAAGTAAATGAAAAAGAGCTCTCTGAGGACTAGAATTCATGAACTCCTGTTTAAAAGACAGGGGCATTAACCCACTAAGCCATTGGAACATCACAAGTGCAAAGTGATGTCAAGAAGGGCAGCGAACATTGAATCACTATTAGTTAAGTTCAAAAAGAAATCCATTGGTTTCACTATGTTATTCTTAATGCCAATCTTTGCAGCGCATCATGACGTATTGTTCTTGATGAACACGTAATACAGATTCTATATCTCACAATTGCACTATCTCAATCCCAAAATCAATGCAAGTTTACATTGGCTCCATAGGAAGCTTATTAGTAAGTAAATGAAAAAGACTCTCCAAGGATTAGAACTCATGAAATTCTTTTTACAAGACAGGTGCATTAACCCAGTAAGTCACTGGAACATCAAAGGTGTAAAGTGATGTCAAGAAGGGCAGTGAGTAATGAATCACTATAAGGAAAGTTCAAAAAGAAATCCATTGGTTTCACTATGTTATTCTTAATGCCAATCTTTGACTCTATAGGAAGCTTATTAGTAACTAAATGAAAATGGCTCTCCAAGGATTAGAACTCATAAACTGCTGTTTACAAGACAGGTGCATAAACCCAGTAAGCCACTGGAACATCACAGGTGCAAACTTATGTCAAGAAGGGCAGTGAGTAATGAATCACTATTAGGAAAGTTCAAAAAGACATCCATTGGTTTCACTATGTTATTCTTAATGCCAGTCTTTGATCGTAAGATAACATATTGTTCTTTATGAACACTTACTACAGATTCTATCTCACAATTGCACTATCTCAAGCCCAAAATCAATGCAAATTTCTATTGGCTCTATAGGAAGCTTATTAGTAAGTAAATGAAAAACCTCTCTGAGAATTTGAACTCATGTTTATAAAACAGGTTAATTAAGGCAGTAAGCCACTGGAACAACACAGCTGAAAAGCGATGTCAAGAAGGGCAGTGAACAACGAATCACTATTAGGTAAGTTCAAAAAGAAATCCATTGGTTTTACTATGTTCTTATTAATGCCAATCTAAACAGCTTGTAATGACATATTGTTCTTTATGAACACTTAGTACAGATTCTATCTCACAATTGCACTATCTCAATCCCAAAATCAATGCAAATTTCCATTGGCTCTATAGGAAACTTATTGGTAAGTAAATGAAAAATAGCTCTCTGAGGACTAGAACTCATGAACTCTTGTGTAAAAGACAGGGGCATTAACCCACTAAGCCATTGGTACATCACAAGTGCAAAGGGTTGTCAAGAAGGGCAGTGAACAATGAATCACTATTAGGTAAGTTCAAAAAGAAATCCATTGGTTTCACTATGTTATTCTTAATGCCAATCTTTGAGCCTATAATGACATATTGTACTTTATTAACACTTACTGTAGTACAAATTCTATCTCACAATTGCACAATCTCAAGCCCAATATTAATGCAAATTTCCATTGGCTCTAAAGGAAGCTTATTAGTAAGTAAATGAAAAAACTCTCTGAGAATATGAACTCATGTTTATAAAACAGGTTAATTAAGGCAGTAAGCCACTGGAACAACAAAGCTGCCAAGTGATGTCAAGAAAGGCAGTGAACAATGAATCACTATTAGGTAAGTTCAAAAAGAAATCCATTGGTTTTACTATGTTATTCTTAAAGCCAATCTAAACAGCTTGTGATGACATATTGTTCTTTATGAAAACTTACTACAGATTCTATCTCACAATTGCACTATCTCAAGCCCAAAATCAATGCAAATTTACTTTTACTCTATAGGAAACTTATTTGTAAGTAAATGAAAAAGGCTCTCCAAGGGATAGAACTCATGAACTGCTGTTTACAAGACAGGTGCATAAACCCAGTAAGCCACTGGAACATCACAGGTGCAAAGCTTTGTCAAGAAGGGCAGTGAACAATGAATCACTATTAGGTAAGTTCAAAAAGAAATCCATTGGTTTAACTGTGTTATTCTTAATGCCAATCTAAACAGCTTGTAATGACATATTGTTCTTTATGAACACTTACTGTAGTTCAAATTCTATCTCACAATTGCACAATCTCAAGCCCAAAACCAATGCAATTTCCACTGACTCCATAGGAAGAATATTAGTAAGTAAATGAAAAAGACTCTCCAAGGATAAGAACTCATGAAATCCTTTTTACAAAACAGGTGCATCAACCCAGTAAGCCACAGGAATATCACAGGTGCAAATTGATGTCAAGAAGGGCAGTGAGTAATGAATCACTATTAGGAAAGTTCAAAAAGACATCCATTGGTTTCACTATGTTATTCTTAATGCCAATCTTTGATCGTAAGATGACATATTGTTCTTTATGAACACTTAATACAGATTCTATCTCACAATTGCACAATCTCAAGCCCAATATCAATGCAAATTTCCATTGGCTCTAAAGGAAGCTTATTAGTAAGTAAATGAAAAAACTCTTTGAGAATTAGATCTCATGTTTATAAAACAGGTTAATTAAGGCAATAAGCCACTGGAACAACACAGATGCCAAGTGATGTCAAGAATGGCAGTGAACAATGAATCACTATTAGGTAAGTTCAAAAAGAAATCCATTGGTTTTACTATGTTATTTTTAAAGCCAATCAAAACAGCTTGTGATGACATATTGTTCTTTATGAACACTTACTACAGATTCTATCTCACAATTGCACTATCTCAATCCCAAAATCAATGCAAATTTCTATTGGCTCTATAGGAAACTTATTGGTAAATAAATGAAAAAGAGCTCTCTGAGGAATAGAACTCATAAACTCCTGGTTAAAAGACAGGGGCATTAACCCACTAAGCCATTGGAACATCACAAGTGCAAAGTGATGTCAAGAAGGGCAGTGAACATTGAATCACTATTGGTAAGTTCAAAAAGAAATCCATTGGTTTCACTATGTTATTCTTAAAGCCAATCTTTGCAGCGCATCATGACGTATTGTTCTTGATGAACACGTAATACAGATTCTATATCTCACAATTGCACTATCTCAAGCCCAAAATCAATGCAAATTTCCATTGGCTCTATAGGAAGCTTATTAGTAAGTAAATGAAAAAACTCTCTGAGAATTAAAACTCATGAACTCCTGTTTATAAGACAGGCGCAATAACCAAGTAAGCCACTGGAACATCACAAGTGCAAAAGGTTGTCAAGAAGGGCAATGACCAATGAATCACTATTAGGTAAGTTCAAAAAGAAATCCATTGGTTTCACTATGTTATTCTTAATGCCAATCTTTGCAGCGCATCATGACGTATTGTTCTTGATGAACACGTAATACAGATTCTATATCTCAAAATCAATGCAAATTTCCATTGCTCCATAGGAAGCTTATTAGTAAGTAAATGAAAAAGACTCTCCAAGGATTAGAACTCATGAAATTCTTTTTACAAGACAGGTGCATTAACCCAGTAAGTCACTGGAACATCAAAGGTGTAAAGTGATGTCAAGAAGGGCAGTGAGTAATGAATCACTATAAGGAAAGTTCAAAAAGAAATCCATTGGTTTCACTATGTTATTCTTAATGCCAATCTTTGACTCTATAGGAAGCTTATTAGTAACTAAATGAAAATGGCTCTCCAAGGATTAGAACTCATAAACTGCTGTTTACAAGACAGGTGCATAAACCCAGTAAGCCACTGGAACATCACAGGTGCAAACTTATGTCAAGAAGGGCAGTGAGTAATGAATCACTATTAGGAAAGTTCAAAAAGACATCCATTGGTTTCACTATGTTATTCTTAATGCCAGTCTTTGATCGTAAGATAACATATTGTTCTTTATGAACACTTACTACAGATTCTATCTCACAATTGCACTATCTCAAGCCCAAAATCAATGCAAATTTCTATTGGCTCTATAGGAAGCTTATTAGTAAGTAAATGAAAAACCTCTCTGAGAATTTGAACTCATGTTTATAAAACAGGTTAATTAAGGCAGTAAGCCACTGGAACAACACAGCTGAAAAGCGATGTCAAGAAGGGCAGTGAACAACGAATCACTATTAGGTAAGTTCAAAAAGAAATCCATTGGTTTTACTATGTTCTTATTAATGCCAATCTAAAAAGCTTGTAATGACATATTGTTCTTTATGAACACTTAGTACAGATTCTATCTCACAATTGCACTATCTCAATCCCAAAATCAATGCAAATTTCCATTGGCTCTATAGGAAACTTATTGGTAAGTAAATGAAAAATAGCTCTCTGAGGACTAGAACTCATGAACTCTTGTGTAAAAGACAGGGGCATTAACCCACTAAGCCATTGGTACATCACAAGTGCAAAGGGTTGTCAAGAAGGGCAGTGAACAATGAATCACTATTAGGTAAGTTCAAAAAGAAATCCATTGGTTTCACTATGTTATTCTTAATGCCAATCTTTGAGCCTATAATGACATATTGTACTTTATTAACACTTACTGTAGTACAAATTCTATCTCACAATTGCACAATCTCAAGCCCAATATTAATGCAAATTTCCATTGGCTCTAAAGGAAGCTTATTAGTAAGTAAATGAAAAAACTCTCTGAGAATATGAACTCATGTTTATAAAACAGGTTAATTAAGGCAGTAAGCCACTGGAACAACACAGCTGCCAAGTGATGTCAAGAAAGGCAGTGAACAATGAATCACTATTAGGTAAGTTCAAAAAGAAATCCATTGGTTTTACTATGTTATTCTTAAAGCCAATCTAAACAGCTTGTGATGACATATTGTTCTTTATGAAAACTTACTACAGATTCTATCTCACAATTGCACTATCTCAAGCCCAAAATCAATGCAAATTTACTTTTACTCTATAGGAAACTTATTAGTAAGTAAATGAAAAAGGCTCTCCAAGGGATAGAACTCATGAACTGCTGTTTACAAGACAGGTGCATAAACCCAGTAAGCCACTGGAACATCACAGGTGCAAAGCTTTGTCAAGAAGGGCAGTGAACAATGAATCACTATTAGGTAAGTTCAAAAAGAAATCCATTGGTTTAACTGTGTTATTCTTAATGCCAATCTAAACAGCTTGTAATGACATATTGTTCTTTATGAACACTTACTGTAGTTCAAATTCTATCTCACAATTGCACAATCTCAAGCCCAAAACCAATGCAATTTCCACTGACTCCATAGGAAGAATATTAGTAAGTAAATGAAAAAGACTCTCCAAGGATAAGAACTCATGAAATCCTTTTTACAAAACAGGTGCATCAACCCAGTAAGCCACAGGAATATCACAGGTGCAAATTGATGTCAAGAAGGGCAGTGAGTAATGAATCACTATTAGGAAAGTTCAAAAAGACATCCATTGGTTTCACTATGTTATTCTTAATGCCAATCTTTGATCGTAAGATGACATATTGTTCTTTATGAACACTTAATACAGATTCTATCTCACAATTGCACAATCTCAAGCCCAATATCAATGCAAATTTCCATTGGCTCTAAAGGAAGCTTATTAGTAAGTAAATGAAAAAACTCTTTGAGAATTAGATCTCATGTTTATAAAACAGGTTAATTAAGGCAATAAGCCACTGGAACAACACAGATGCCAAGTGATGTCAAGAATGGCAGTGAACAATGAATCACTATTAGGTAAGTTCAAAAAGAAATCCATTGGTTTTACTATGTTATTTTTAAAGCCAATCAAAACAGCTTGTGATGACATATTGTTCTTTATGAACACTTACTACAGATTCTATCTCACAATTGCACTATCTCAATCCCAAAATCAATGCAAATTTCTATTGGCTCTATAGGAAACTTATTGGTAAATAAATGAAAAAGAGCTCTCTGAGGAATAGAACTCATAAACTCCTGGTTAAAAGACAGGGGCATTAACCCACTAAGCCATTGGAACATCACAAGTGCAAAGTGATGTCAAGAAGGGCAGTGAACATTGAATCACTATTGGTAAGTTCAAAAAGAAATCCATTGGTTTCACTATGTTATTCTTAAAGCCAATCTTTGCAGCGCATCATGACGTATTGTTCTTGATGAACACGTAATACAGATTCTATATCTCACAATTGCACTATCTCAAGCCCAAAATCAATGCAAATTTCCATTGGCTCTATAGGAAGCTTATTAGTAAGTAAATGAAAAAACTCTCTGAGAATTAAAACTCATGAACTCCTGTTTATAAGACAGGCGCAATAACCAAGTAAGCCACTGGAACATCACAAGTGCAAAAGGTTGTCAAGAAGGGCAATGACCAATGAATCACTATTAGGTAAGTTCAAAAAGAAATCCATTGGTTTCACTATGTTATTCTTAATGCCAATCTTTGCAGCGCATCATGACGTATTGTTCTTGATGAACACGTAATACAGATTCTATATCTCAAAATCAATGCAAATTTCCATTGCTCCATAGGAAGCTTATTAGTAAGTAAATGAAAAATACTCTCCAAGGATTAGAACTCATGAAATCCTTTTTACAAGACAGGTGCATTAACCCAGTAAGCCACAGCAACATCACAGGTGCAAATTTATGTCAAGAAGGGCAGTGACCAATGAATCACTATTAGGTAAGTTCAAAAAGAAATCCATTGGTTTTACTATGCTATTCTTAATGCCAATCTAAACAGCTTGTAATGACATATTGTTCTTTATGAACACTTAGTACAGATTCTATCTCACAATTGCACTATCTCAATCCCAAAATCAATGCAAATTTCCATTGGCTCTATAGGAAACTTATTGGTAAGTAAATGAAAAATAGCTCTCTGAAGACTAGAACTCATGAACTCTTGTGTAAAAGACAGGGGCATTAACCCACTAAGCCATTGGTACATCACAAGTGCAAAGGGTTGTCAAGAAGGGCAGTGAACAATGAATCACTATTAGGTAAGTTCAAAAAGAAATCCATTGGTTTCACTATGTTATTCTTAATGCCAATCTTTGAGCCTATAATGACATATTGTACTTTATTAACACTTACTGTAGTACAAATTCTATCTCACAATTGCACAATCTCAAGCACAATATTAATGCAAATTTCCATTGGCTCTAAAGGAAGCTTATTAGTAAGTAAATGAAAAAACTCTCTGAGAATATGAACTCATGTTTATAAAACAGGTTAATTAAGGCAGTAAGCCACTGGAACAACACAGCTGCCAAGTGATGTCAAGAAAGGCAGTGAACAATGAATCACTATTAGGTAAGTTCAAAAAGAAATCCATTGGTTTTACTATGTTATTCTTAAAGCCAATCTAAACAGCTTGTGATGACATATTGTTCTTTATGAAAACTTACTACAGATTCTATCTCACAATTGCACTATCTCAAGCCCAAAATCAATGCAAATTTACTTTTACTCTATAGGAAACTTATTAGTAAGTAAATGAAAAAGGCTCTCCAAGGGATAGAACTCATGAACTGCTGTTTACAAGACAGGTGCATAAACCCAGTAAGCCACTGGAACATCACAGGTGCAAAGCTTTGTCAAGAAGGGCAGTGAACAATGAATCACTATTAGGTAAGTTCAAAAAGAAATCCATTGGTTTAACTGTGTTATTCTTAATGCCAATCTAAACAGCTTGTAATGACATATTGTTCTTTATGAACACTTACTGTAGTTCAAATTCTATCTCACAATTGCACAATCTCAAGCCCAAAACCAATGCAATTTCCACTGACTCCATAGGAAGAATATTAGTAAGTAAATGAAAAAGACTCTCCAAGGATAAGAACTCATGAAATCCTTTTTACAAAACAGGTGCATCAACCCAGTAAGCCACAGGAATATCACAGGTGCAAATTGATGTCAAGAAGGGCAGTGAGTAATGAATCACTATTAGGAAAGTTCAAAAAGACATCCATTGGTTTCACTATGTTATTCTTAATGCCAATCTTTGATCGTAAGATGACATATTGTTCTTTATGAACACTTAATACAGATTCTATCTCACAATTGCACAATCTCAAGCCCAATATCAATGCAAATTTCCATTGGCTCTAAAGGAAGCTTATTAGTAAGTAAATGAAAAAACTCTTTGAGAATTAGATCTCATGTTTATAAAACAGGTTAATTAAGGCAATAAGCCACTGGAACAACACAGATGCCAAGTGATGTCAAGAATGGCAGTGAACAATGAATCACTATTAGGTAAGTTCAAAAAGAAATCCATTGGTTTTACTATGTTATTTTTAAAGCCAATCAAAACAGCTTGTGATGACATATTGTTCTTTATGAACACTTACTACAGATTCTATCTCACAATTGCACTATCTCAATCCCAAAATCAATGCAAATTTCTATTGGCTCTATAGGAAACTTATTGGTAAATAAATGAAAAAGAGCTCTCTGAGGAATAGAACTCATAAACTCCTGGTTAAAAGACAGGGGCATTAACCCACTAAGCCATTGGAACATCACAAGTGCAAAGTGATGTCAAGAAGGGCAGTGAACATTGAATCACTATTGGTAAGTTCAAAAAGAAATCCATTGGTTTCACTATGTTATTCTTAAAGCCAATCTTTGCAGCGCATCATGACGTATTGTTCTTGATGAACACGTAATACAGATTCTATATCTCACAATTGCACTATCTCAAGCCCAAAATCAATGCAAATTTCCATTGGCTCTATAGGAAGCTTATTAGTAAGTAAATGAAAAAACTCTCTGAGAATTAAAACTCATGAACTCCTGTTTATAAGACAGGCGCAATAACCAAGTAAGCCACTGGAACATCACAAGTGCAAAAGGTTGTCAAGAAGGGCAATGACCAATGAATCACTATTAGGTAAGTTCAAAAAGAAATCCATTGGTTTCACTATGTTATTCTTAATGCCAATCTTTGCAGCGCATCATGACGTATTGTTCTTGATGAACACGTAATACAGATTCTATATCTCAAAATCAATGCAAATTTCCATTGCTCCATAGGAAGCTTATTAGTAAGTAAATGAAAAATACTCTCCAAGGATTAGAACTCATGAAATCCTTTTTACAAGACAGGTGCATTAACCCAGTAAGCCACAGCAACATCACAGGTGCAAATTTATGTCAAGAAGGGCAGTGACCAATGAATCACTATTAGGTAAGTTCAAAAAGAAATCCATTGGTTTTACTATGCTATTCTTAATGCCAATCTAAACAGCTTGTAATGACATATTGTTCTTTATGAACACTTAGTACAGATTCTATCTCACAATTGCACTATCTCAATCCCAAAATCAATGGAAATTTCCATTGGCTCTATAGGAAACTTATTGGTAAGTAAATAAAAAAGAGCTCTCTGAGGACTAGAACTCATGAACTCCTGTTTAAAAGACAGGGGCATTAACCCACTAAGCCATTGGAACATCACAAGTGCAAAGTGATGTCAAGAAGGGCAGTGAACATTGAATCACTATTGGTAAGTTCAAAAAGAAATCCATTGGTTTCACTATGTTATTTTTAATGCCAATCTTTGCAGCGCATCATGACGTATTGTTCTTGATGAACACGTAACACAGATTCTATATCTCAAAATCAATGCAAATTTCCATTGCTCCATAGGAAGCTTATTAGTAAGTAAATGAAAAAGACTCTCCAAGGATTAGAACTCATGAAATCCTTTTTACAAGACAGGTGCATTAACCCAGTAAGCCACAGCAACATCACAGGTGCAAATTTATGTCAAGAAGGGCAGTGACCAATGAATCACTATTAGGTAAGTTCAAAAAGAAATCCATTGGTTTTACTATGTTATTCTTAAAACCAATCTAAACAGATTGTGATGACATATTGTTCTTTATGAACACTTACTACAGATTCTATCTCACAATTGCACTATCTCAATCCCAAAATCAATGCAAATTTCTATTGGCTCTATAGGAAACTTATTGGTAAGTAAATGAAAAAGAGCTCTCTGAGGACTAGAACTCATGAACTCCTGGTTAAAAGACAGGGGCATTAACCCACTAAGCCATTGGAACATCACAAGTGCAAAGTGATGTCAAGAAGGGCAGTGAACATTGAATCACTATTCGTAAGTTCAAAAAGAAATCCATTGGTTTCACTATGTTATTCTTAAAGCCAATCTTTGCAGCGCATCATGACGTATTGTTCTTGATGAACACGTAATACAGATTCTATATCTCACAATTGCACTATCTCAAGCCCAAAATCAATGCAAATTTCCATTGGCTCTATAGGAAGCTTATTAGTAAGTAAATGAAAAAACTCTCTGAGAATTAAAACTCATGAACTCCTGTTTATAAGACAGGCGCAATAACCAAGTAAGCCACTGGAACATCACAAGTGCAAAAGGTTGTCAAGAAGGGCAATGACCAATGAATCACTATTAGGTAAGTTCAAAAAGAAAACCATTGGTTTCACTATGTTATTCTTAATGCCAATCTTTGCAGCGCATCATGACGTATTGTTCTTGATGAACACGTAATACAGATTCTATATCTCAAAATCAATGCAAATTTCCATTGCTCCATAGGAAGCTTATTAGTAAGTAAATGAAAAAGACTCTCCAAGGATTAGAACTCATGAAATCCTTTTTACAAGACAGGTGCATTAACCCAGTAAGCCACAGCAACATCACAAGTGCAAATTTATGTCAAGAAGGGCAGTGACCAATGAATCACTATTAGGTAAGTTCAAAAAGAAATCCATTGGTTTTACTATGCTATTCTTAATGACAATCTAAACAGCTTGTAATGACATATTGTTCTTTATGAACACTTAGTACAGATTCTATCTCACAATTGCACTATCTCAATCCCAAAATCAATGCAAATTTCCATTGGCTCTATAGGAAACTTATTGGTAAGTAAATGAAAAAGAGCTCTCTGAGGACTAGAATTCATGAACTCCTGTTTAAAAGACAGGGGCATTAACCCACTAAGCCATTGGAACATCACAAGTGCAAAGTGATGTCAAGAAGGGCAGCGAACATTGAATCACTATTAGTTAAGTTCAAAAAGAAATCCATTGGTTTCACTATGTTATTCTTAATGCCAATCTTTGCAGGGCATCATGACGTATTGTTCTTGATGAACATGTAATACAGATTCTATATCTCACAATTGCACTATCTCAATCCCAAAATCAATGCAAATTTACATTGGCTCCATAGGAAGCTTATTAGTAAGTAAATGAAAAAGACTCTCCAAGGATTAGAGCTCATGAAATCCTTTTTACAAGACAGGTGCATTAACCCAGTAAGCCACAGGAACATCACAGGTGCAAAGTGATGTCAAGAAGGGCAGTGAACAATGAATCACTATTAGGTAAGTTCAAAAAGAAATCCATTGGTTTTAGTATGTTATTCTTAAAGCCAATCTAAACAGATTGTGATGACATATTGTTCTTTATGAACACTTACTACAGATTCTATCTCACAATTGCACTATCTCAATCCCAAAATCAATGCAAATTTCTATTGGCTCTATAGGAAACTTATTGGTAAGTAAATGAAAAAGAGCTCTCTGAGGACTAGAACTCATGAACTCCTGGTTAAAAGACAGGGGCATTAACCCACTAAGCCATTGGAACATCGCAAGTGCAAAGTGATGTCAAGAAGGGCAGTGAACATTGAATCACTATTGGTAAGTTCAAAAAGAAATCCATTGGTTTCACTATCTTATTCTTAAAGCCAATCTTTGCAGCGCATCATGACGTATTGTTCTTGATGAACACGTAATACAGATTCTATATCTCACAATTGCACTATCTCAATCCCAAAATCAATGCAAATTTACATTGGCTCCATAGGAAGCTTATTAGTAAGTAAATGAAAAAGACTCTCCAAGGATTAGAACTCATGAAAACCTTTTTACAAGACAGGTGCATTAACCCAGTAAGCCACAGCAACATCACAGGTGAAAATTTATGTCAAGAAGGGCAGTGACCAATGAATCACTATTAGGTAAGTTCAAAAAGAAATCCATTGGTTTTACTATGCTATTCTTAATGCCAATCTAAACAGCTTGTAATGACATATTGTTCTTTATGAACACTTAGTACAGATTCTATCTCACAATTGCACTATCTCAATCCCAAAATCAATGGAAATTTCCATTGGCTCTATAGGAAACTTATTGGTAAGTAAATGAAAAAGAGCTCTCTGAGGACTAGAACTCATGAACTCCTGTTTAAAAGACAGGGGCATTAACCCACTAAGCCATTGGAACATCACAAGTGCAAAGTGATGTCAAGAAGGGCAGTGAACATTGAATCACTATTGGTAAGTTCAAAAAGAAATCCATTGGTTTCACTATGTTATTTTTAATGCCAATCTTTGCAGCGCATCATGACGTATTGTTCTTGATGAACACGTAACACAGATTCTATATCTCAAAATCAATGCAAATTTCCATTGCTCCATAGGAAGCTTATTAGTAAGTAAATGAAAAAGACTCTCCAAGGATTAGAACTCATGAAATCCTTTTTACAAGACAGGTGCATTAACCCAGTAAGCCACAGCAACATCACAGGTGCAAATTTATGTCAAGGAGGGCAGTGACCAATGAATCACTATTAGGTAAGTTCAAAAAGAAATCCATTGGTTTTACTATGCTATTCTTAATGCCAATCTAAACAGCTTGTAATGACATATTGTTCTTTATGAACACTTAGTACAGATTCTATCTCACAATTGCACTATCTCAATCCCAAAATCAATGCAAATTTCCATTGGCTCTATAGGAAACTTATTGGTAAGTAAATGAAAAACAGCTCTCTGAGGACTAGAATTCATGAACTCCTGTTTAAAAGACAGGGACATTAACCCACTAAGCCATTGGAACATCACAAATGGAAAGTGATGTCAAGAAGGGCAGTGAACATTGAATCACTATTAGGTAAGTTCAAAAAGAAATCCATTGGTTTCACTATGTTATTCTTAATGCCAATCTTTGCAGGGCATCATGACGTATTGTTCTTGATGAACATGTAATACAGATTCTATATCTCACAATTGCACTATCTCAATCCCAAAATCAATGCAAATTTACATTGGCTCCATAGGAAGCTTATTAGTAAGTAAATGAAAAAGACTCTCCAAGGATTAGAACTCATGAAATCCTTTTCACAAGACAAGTGCATTAACCAAGTAAGCCACAGGAACATCACAGGTGCAAAGTGATGTCAAGAAGGGCAGTGAACAATGAATCACTATTAGGTAAGTTCAAAAAGAAATCCATTGGTTTTACTATGTTATTCTTAAAACCAATCTAAACACATTGTGATGACATATTGTTCTTTATGAACACTTACTACAGATTCTATCTCACAATTGCACTATCTCAATCCCAAAATCAATGCAAATTTCTATTGGCTCTATAGGAAACTTATTGGTAAGTAAATGAAAAAGAGCTCTCTGAGGACTAGAACTCATGAACTCCTGTTTAAAAGACAGGGGCATTAACCCACTAAGCCATTGGAACATCACAAGTGCAAAGTGATGTCAAGAAGGGCAGTGAACATTGAATCACTATTCGTAAGTTCAAAAAGAAATCCATTGGTTTCACTATGTTATTCTTAAAGCCAATCTTTGCAGCGCATCATGACGTATTGTTCTTGATGAACACGTAATACAGATTCTATATCTCACAATTGCACTATCTCAAGCCCAAAATCAATGCAAATTTCCATTGACTCTATAGGAAGCTTATTAGTAAGTAAATTAAAAAACTCTCTGAGAATTAAAACTCATGAACTCCTGTTTATAAGACAGGCGCAATAACCAAGTAAGCCACTGGAACATCACAAGTGCAAAAGGTTGTCAAGAAGGGCAATGACCAATGAATCACTATTAGGTAAGTTCAAAAAGAAATCCATTGGTTTCACTATGTTATTCTTAATGCCAATCTTTGCAGCGCATCATGACGTATTGTTCTTGATGAACACGTAATACAGATTCTATATCTCAAAATCAATGCAAATTTCCATTGCTCCATAGGAAGCTTATTAGTAAGTAAATGAAAAAAACTCTCCAAGGATTAGAACTCATGAAATCCTTTTTACAAGACAGGTGCATTAACCCAGTAAGTCACAGCAACATCACAGGTGCAAATTTATGTCAAGAAGGGCAGTGACCAATGAATCACTATTAGGTAAGTTCAAAAAGAAATCCATTGGTTTTACTATGCTATTCTTAATGCCAATCTAAACAGCTTGTAATGACATATTGTTCTTTATGAACACTTAGTACAGATTCTATCTCACAATTGCACTATCTCAATCCCAAAATCAATGCAAATTTCCATTGGCTCTATAGGAAACTTATTGGTAAGTAAATGAAAAACAGCTCTCTGAGGACTAGAACTCATGAACTCCTGTTTAAAAGACAGGGGCATTAACCCACTAAGCCATTGGAACATCACAAGTGCAAAGTGATGTCAAGAAGGGCAGTGAACATTGAATCACTATTGGTAAGTTCAAAAATAAATCCATTGGTTTCACTATGTTATTCTTAATGCCAATCTTTGCAGCGCATCATGACGTATTGTTCTTGATGAACATGTAATACAGATTTTATATCTCACAATTGCACTATCTCAATCCCAAAATCAATGCAAATTTACATTGGCTCCATAGGATGCTTATTAGTAAGTAAATGAAAAAGGCAATCCAAGGATTAGAACTCATGAAATCCTTTTTACAAGACAGGTGCATTAACCCAGTAAGCCACAGGAACATCACAGGTGCAAAGTGATGTCAAGAAGGGCAGTGAACAATGAATCACTATTAGGTAAGTTCAAAAAGAAATCCATTGGTTTTACTATGTTATTCTTAAAACCAATCTAAACAGATTGTGATGACATATTGTTCTTTATGAACACTTACTACAGATTCTATCTCACAATTGCACTATCTCAATCCCAAAATCAATGGAAATTTCCATTGGCTCTATAGGAAACTTATTGGTAAGTAAATGAAAAAGAGCTCTCTGAGGACTAGAACTCATGAACTCCTGTTTAAAAGACAGGGGCATTAACCCACTAAGCCATTGGAACATCACAAGTGCAAAGTGATGTCAAGAAGGGCAGTGAACATTGAATCACTATTGGTAAGTTCAAAAAGAAATCCATTGGTTTCACTATGTTATTTTTAATGCCAATCTTTGCAGCGCATCATGACGTATTGTTCTTGATGAACACGTAACACAGATTCTATTTCTCAAAATCAATGCAAATTTCCATTGCTCCATAGGAAGCTTATTAGTAAGTAAATGAAAAAGACTCTCCAAGGATTAGAACTCATGAAATCCTTTTTACAAGACAGGTGCATTAACCCAGTAAGCCACAGCAACATCACAGGTGCAATTTTATGTCAAGGAGGGCAGTGACCAATGAATCACTATTAGGTAAGTTCAAAAAGAAATCCATTGGTTTTACTATGCTATTCTTAATGCCAATCTAAACAGCTTGTAATGACATATTGTTCTTTATGAACACTTAGTACAGATTCTATCTCACAATTGCACTATCTCAATCCCAAAATCAATGCAAATTTCCATTGGCTCTATAGGAAACTTATTGGTAAGTAAATGAAAAACAGCTCTCTGAGGACTAGAATTCATGAACTCCTGTTTAAAAGACAGGGACATTAACCCACTAAGCCATTGGAACATCACAAATGGAAAGTGATGTCAAGAAGGGCAGTGAACATTGAATCACTATTAGGTAAGTTCAAAAAGAAATCCATTGGTTTCACTATGTTATTCTTAATGCCAATCTTTGCAGGGCATCATGACGTATTGTTCTTGATGAACATGTAATACAGATTCTATATCTCACAATTGCACTATCTCAAGCCCAAAATCAATGCAAATTTCCATAGGCTCTATAGGAAGCTTATTAGTAAGTAAATGAAAAAACTCTCTGAGAATTAAAACTCATGAACTCCTGTTTATAAGACAGGCGCAATAACCAAGTAAGCCACTGGAACATCACAAGTGCAAAAGGTTGTCAAGAAGGGCAATGACCAATGAATCACTATTAGGTAAGTTCAAAAAGAAAACCATTGGTTTCACTATGTTATTCTTAATGCCAATCTTTGCAGCGCATCATGACGTATTGTTCTTGATGAACACGTAATACAGATTCTATATCTCAAAATCAATGCAAATTTCCATTGCTCCATAGGAAGCTTATTAGTAAGTAAATGAAAAAGACTCTCCAAGGATTAGAACTCATGAAATCCTTTTTACAAGACAGGTGCATTAACCCAGTAAGCCACAGCAACATCACAAGTGCAAATTTATGTCAAGAAGGGCAGTGACCAATGAATCACTATTAGGTAAGTTCAAAAAGAAATCCATTGGTTTTACTATGCTATTCTTAATGACAATCTAAACAGCTTGTAATGACATATTGTTCTTTATGAACACTTAGTACAGATTCTATCTCACAATTGCACTATCTCAATCCCAAAATCAATGCAAATTTCCATTGGCTCTATAGGAAACTTATTGGTAAGTAAATGAAAAAGAGCTCTCTGAGGACTAGAATTCATGAACTCCTGTTTAAAAGACAGGGGCATTAACCCACTAAGCCATTGGAACATCACAAGTGCAAAGTGATGTCAAGAAGGGCAGCGAACATTGAATCACTATTAGTTAAGTTCAAAAAGAAATCCATTGGTTTCACTATGTTATTCTTAATGCCAATCTTTGCAGGGCATCATGACGTATTGTTCTTGATGAACATGTAATACAGATTCTATATCTCACAATTGCACTATCTCAATCCCAAAATCAATGCAAATTTACATTGGCTCCATAGGAAGCTTATTAGTAAGTAAATGAAAAAGACTCTCCAAGGATTAGAGCTCATGAAATCCTTTTTACAAGACAGGTGCATTAACCCAGTAAGCCACAGGAACATCACAGGTGCAAAGTGATGTCAAGAAGGGCAGTGAACAATGAATCACTATTAGGTAAGTTCAAAAAGAAATCCATTGGTTTTACTATGTTATTCTTAAAGCCAATCTAAACAGATTGTGATGACATATTGTTCTTTATGAACACTTACTACAGATTCTATCTCACAATTGCACTATCTCAATCCCAAAATCAATGCAAATTTCTATTGGCTCTATAGGAAACTTATTGGTAAGTAAATGAAAAAGAGCTCTCTGAGGACTAGAACTCATGAACTCCTGTTTAAAAGACAGGGGCATTAACCCACTAAGCCATTGGAACATCGCAAGTGCAAAGTGATGTCAAGAAGGGCAGTGAACATTGAATCACTATTGGTAAGTTCAAAAAGAAATCCATTGGTTTCACTATGTTATTCTTAAAGCCAATCTTTGCAGCGCATCATGACGTATTGTTCTTGATGAACACGTAATACAGATTCTATATCTCACAATTGCACTATCTCAATCCCAAAATCAATGCAAATTTACATTGGCTCCATAGGAAGCTTATTAGTAAGTAAATGAAAAAGACTCTCCAAGGATTAGAACTCATGAAAACCTTTTTACAAGACAGGTGCATTAACCCAGTAAGCCACAGCAACATCACAGGTGAAAATTTATGTCAAGAAGGGCAGTGACCAATGAATCACTATTAGGTAAGTTCAAAAAGAAATCCATTGGTTTTACTATGCTATTCTTAATGCCAATCTAAACAGCTTGTAATGACATATTGTTCTTTATGAACACTTAGTACAGATTCTATCTCACAATTGCACTATCTCAATCCCAAAATCAATGGAAATTTCCATTGGCTCTATAGGAAACTTATTGGTAAGTAAATGAAAAAGAGCTCTCTGAGGACTAGAACTCATGAACTCCTGTTTAAAAGACAGGGGCATTAACCCACTAAGCCATTGGAACATCACAAGTGCAAAGTGATGTCAAGAAGGGCAGTGAACATTGAATCACTATTGGTAAGTTCAAAAAGAAATCCATTGGTTTCACTATGTTATTTTTAATGCCAATCTTTGCAGCGCATCATGACGTATTGTTCTTGATGAACACGTAACACAGATTCTATATCTCAAAATCAATGCAAATTTCCATTGCTCCATAGGAAGCTTATTAGTAAGTAAATGAAAAAGACTCTCCAAGGATTAGAACTCATGAAATCCTTTTTACAAGACAGGTGCATTAACCCAGTAAGTCACAGCAACATCACAGGTGCAAATTTATGTCAAGAAGGGCAGTGACCAATGAATCACTATTAGGTAAGTTCAAAAAGAAATCCATTGGTTTTACTATGTTATTCTTAATGCCAATCTTTGCAGCGCATCATGACGTATTGTTCTTGATGAACATGTAATACAGATTTTATATCTCACAATTGCACTATCTCAATCCCAAAATCAATGCAAATTTACATTGGCTCCATAGGATGCTTATTAGTAAGTAAATGAAAAAGGCAATCCAAGGATTAGAACTCATGAAATCCTTTTTACAAGACAGGTGCATTAACCCAGTAAGCCACAGGAACATCACAGGTGCAAAGTGATGTCAAGAAGGGCAGTGAACAATGAATCACTATTAGGTAAGTTCAAAAAGAAATCCATTGGTTTTACTATGTTATTCTTAAAACCAATCTAAACAGATTGTGATGACATATTGTTCTTTATGAACACTTACTACAGATTCTATCTCACAATTGCACTATCTCAATCCCAAAATCAATGCAAATTTCTATTGGCTCTATAGGAAACTTATTGGTAAGTAAATGAAAAAGAGCTCTCTGAGGACTAGAACTCATGAACTCCTGGTTAAAAGACAGGGGCATTAACCCACTAAGCCATTGGAACATCACAAGTGCAAAGTGATGTCAAGAAGGGCAGTGAACATTGAATCACTATTGGTAAGTTCAAAAATAAATCCATTGGTTTCACTATGTTATTCTTAATGCCAATCTTTGCAGCGCATCATGACGTATTGTTCTTGATGAACATGTAATACAGATTTTATATCTCACAATTGCACTATCTCAATCCCAAAATCAATGCAAATTTACATTGGCTCCATAGGATGCTTATTAGTAAGTAAATGAAAGAGGCAATCCAAGGATTAGAACTCATGAAATCCTTTTTACAAGACAGGTGCATTAACCCAGTAAGCCACAGGAACATCACAGGTGCAAAGTGATGTCAAGAAGGGCAGTGAACAATGAATCACTATTAGGTAAGTTCAAAAAGAAATCCATTGGTTTTACTATGTTATTCTTAAAACCAATCTAAACAGATTGTGATGACATATTGTTCTTTATGAACACTTACTACAGATTCTATCTCACAATTGCACTATCTCAATCCCAAAATCAATGCAAATTTCTATTGGCTCTATAGGAAACTTATTGGTAAGTAAATGAAAAAGAGCTCTCTGAGGACTAGAACTCATGAACTCCTGGTTAAAAGACAGGGGCATTAACCCACTAAGCCATTGGAACATCGCAAGTGCGAAGTGATGTCAAGAAGGGCAGTGAACATTGAATCACTATTGGTAAGTTCAAAAAGAAATCCATTGGTTTCACTATGTTATTCTTAAAGCCAATCTTTGCAGCGCATCATGACGTATTGTTCTTGATGAACACGTAATACAGATTCTATATCTCACAATTGCACTATCTCAATCCCAAAATCAATGCAAATTTACATTGGCTCCATAGGAAGCTTATTAGTAAGTAAATGAAAAAGACTCTCCAAGGATTAAAACTCATGAAATCCTTTTTACAAGACAGGTGCATTAACCCAGTAAGCCACAGCAACATCACAGGTGAAAATTTATGTCAAGAAGGGCAGTGACCAATGAATCACTATTAGGTAAGTTCAAAAAGAAATCCATTGGTTTTACTATGCTATTCTTAATGCCAATCTAAACAGCTTGTAATGACATATTGTTCTTTATGAACACTTAGTACAGATTCTATCTCACAATTGCACTATCTCAATCCCAAAATCAATGGAAATTTCCATTGGCTCTATAGGAAACTTATTGGTAAGTAAATGAAAAAGAGCTCTCTGAGGACTAGAACTCATGAACTCCTGTTTAAAAGACAGGGGCATTAACCCACTAAGCCATTGGAACATCACAAGTGCAAAGTGATGTCAAGAAGGGCAGTGAACATTGAATCACTATTGGTAAGTTCAAAAAGAAATCCATTGGTTTCACTATGTTATTTTTAATGCCAATCTTTGCAGCGCATCATGACGTATTGTTCTTGATGAACACGTAACACAGATTCTATATCTCAAAATCAATGCAAATTTCCATTGCTCCATAGGAAGCTTATTAGTAAGTAAATGAAAAAGACTCTCCAAGGATTAGAACTCATGAAAACCTTTTTACAAGACAGGTGCATTAACCCAGTAAGCCACAGCAACATCACAGGTGCAAATTTATGTCAAGGAGGGCAGTGACCAATGAATCACTATTAGGTAAGTTCAAAAAGAAATCCATTGGTTTTACTATGCTATTCTTAATGCCAATCTAAACAGCTTGTAATGACATATTGTTCTTTATGAACACTTAGTACAGATTCTATCTCACAATTGCACTATCTCAATCCCAAAATCAATGCAAATTTCCATTGGCTCTATAGGAAACTTATTGGTAAGTAAATGAAAAACAGCTCTCTGAGGACTAGAATTCATGAACTCCTGTTTAAAAGACAGGGACATTAACCCACTAAGCCATTGGAACATCACAAGTGGAAAGTGATGTCAAGAAGGGCAGTGAACATTGAATCACTATTAGGTAAGTTCAAAAAGAAATCCATTGGTTTCACTATGTTATTCTTAATGCCAATCTTTGCAGGGCATCATGACGTATTGTTCTTGATGAACATGTAATACAGATTCTATATCTCACAATTGCACTATCTCAATCCCAAAATCAATGCAAATTTACATTGGCTCCATAGGAAGCTTATTAGTAAGTAAATGAAAAAGACTCTCCAAGGATTAGAACTCATGAAATCCTTTTCACAAGACAAGTGCATTAACCCAGTAAGCCACAGGAACATCACAGGTGCAAAGTGATGTCAAGAAGGGCAGTGAACAATGAATCACTATTAGGTAAGTTCAAAAAGAAATCCATTGGTTTTACTATGTTATTCTTAAAACCAATCTAAACAGATTGTGATGACATATTGTTCTTTATGAACACTTACTACAGATTCTATCTCACAATTGCACTATCTCAATCCCAAAATCAATGCAAATTTCTATTGGCTCTATAGGAAACTTATTGGTAAGTAAATGAAAAAGAGCTCTCTGAGGACTAGAACTCATGAACTCCTGTTTAAAAGACAGGGGCATTAACCCACTAAGCCATTGGAACATCACAAGTGCAAAGTGATGTCAAGAAGGGCAGTGAACATTGAATCACTATTCGTAAGTTCAAAAAGAAATCCATTGGTTTCACTATGTTATTCTTAAAGCCAATCTTTGCAGCGCATCATGACGTATTGTTCTTGATGAACACGTAATACAGATTCTATATCTCACAATTGCACTATCTCAAGCCCAAAATCAATGCAAATTTCCATTGGCTCTATAGGAAGCTTATTAGTAAGTAAATGAAAAAACTCTCTGAGAATTAAAACTCATGAACTCCTGTTTATAAGACAGGCGCAATAACCAAGTAAGCCACTGGAACATCACAAGTGCAAAAGGTTGTCAAGAAGGGCAATGACCAATGAAACACTATTAGGTAAGTTCAAAAAGAAATCCATTGGTTTCACTATGTTATTCTTAATGCCAATCTTTGCAGCGCATCATGACGTATTGTTCTTGATGAACACGTAATACAGATTCTATATCTCAAAATCAATGCAAATTTCCATTGCTCCATAGGAAGCTTATTAGTAAGTAAATGAAAAAAACTCTCCAAGGATTAGAACTCATGAAATCCTTTTTACAAGACAGGTGCATTAACCCAGTAAGCCACAGGAACATCACAGGTGCAAAGTGATGTCAAGAAGGGCAGTGAACAATGAATCACTATTAGGTAAGTTCAAAAAGAAATCCATTGGTTTTACTATGTTATTCTTAAAACCAATCTAAACAGATTGTGATGACATATTGTTCTTTATGAACACTTACTACAGATTCTATCTCACAATTGCACTATCTCAATCCCAAAATCAATGCAAATTTCTATTGGCTCTATAGGAAACTTATTGGTAAGTAAATGAAAAAGAGCTCTCTGAGGACTAGAACTCATGAACTCCTGGTTAAAAGACAGGGGCATTAACCCACTAAGCCATTGGAACATCGCAAGTGCGAAGTGATGTCAAGAAGGGCAGTGAACATTGAATCACTATTGGTAAGTTCAAAAAGAAATCCATTGGTTTCACTATGTTATTCTTAAAGCCAATCTTTGCAGCGCATCATGACGTATTGTTCTTGATGAACACGTAATACAGATTCTATATCTCACAATTGCACTATCTCAATCCCAAAATCAATGCAAATTTACATTGGCTCCATAGGAAGCTTATTAGTAAGTAAATGAAAAAGACTCTCCAAGGATTAGAACTCATGAAATCCTTTTTACAAGACAGGTGCATTAACCCAGTAAGCCACAGCAACATCACAGGTGAAAATTTATGTCAAGAAGGGCAGTGACCAATGAATCACTATTAGGTAAGTTCAAAAAGAAATCCATTGGTTTTACTATGCTATTCTTAATGCCAATCTAAACAGCTTGTAATGACATATTGTTCTTTATGAACACTTAGTACAGATTCTATCTCACAATTGCACTATCTCAATCCCAAAATCAATGGAAATTTCCATTGGCTCTATAGGAAACTTATTGGTAAGTAAATGAAAAAGAGCTCTCTGAGGACTAGAACTCATGAACTCCTGTTTAAAAGACAGGGGTATTAACCCACTAAGCCATTGTAACATCACAAATGCAAAGTGATGTCAAGAAGGGCAGTGAACATTGAATCACTATTGGTAAGTTCAAAAAGAAATCCATTGGTTTCACTATGTTATTTTTAATGCCAATCTTTGCAGCGCATCATGACGTATTGTTCTTGATGAACACGTAACACAGATTCTATATCTCAAAATCAATGCAAATTTCCATTGCTCCATAGGAAGCTTATTAGTAAGTAAATGAAAAAGACTCTCCAAGGATTAGAACTCATGAAAACCTTTTTACAAGACAGGTGCATTAACCCAGTAAGCCACAGCAACATCACAGGTGCAAATTTATGTCAAGGAGGGCAGTGACCAATGAATCACTATTAGGTAAGTTCAAAAAGAAATCCATTGGTTTTACTATGCTATTCTTAATGCCAATCTAAACAGCTTGTAATGACATATTGTTCTTTATGAACACTTAGTACAGATTCTATCTCACAATTGCACTATCTCAATCCCAAAATCAATGCAAATTTCCATTGGCTCTATAGGAAACTTATTGGTAAGTAAATGAAAAACAGCTCTCTGAGGACTAGAATTCATGAACTCCTGTTTAAAAGACAGGGACATTAACCCACTAAGCCATTGGAACATCACAAGTGGAAAGTGATGTCAAGAAGGGCAGTGAACATTGAATCACTATTAGGTAAGTTCAAAAAGAAATCCATTGGTTTCACTATGTTATTCTTAATGCCAATCTTTGCAGGGCATCATGACGTATTGTTCTTGATGAACATGTAATACAGATTCTATATCTCACAATTGCACTATCTCAATCCCAAAATCAATGCAAATTTACATTGGCTCCATAGGAAGCTTATTAGTAAGTAAATGAAAAAGACTCTCCAAGGATTAGAACTCATGAAATCCTTTTCACAAGACAAGTGCATTAACCCAGTAAGCCACAGGAACATCACAGGTGCAAAGTGATGTCAAGAAGGGCAGTGAACAATGAATCACTATTAGGTAAGTTCAAAAAGAAATCCATTGGTTTTACTATGTTATTCTTAAAACCAATCTAAACAGATTGTGATGACATATTGTTCTTTATGAACACTTACTACAGATTCTATCTCACAATTGCACTATCTCAATCCCAAAATCAATGCAAATTTCTATTGGCTCTATAGGAAACTTATTGGTAAGTAAATGAAAAAGAGCTCTCTGAGGACTAGAACTCATGAACTCCTGTTTAAAAGACAGGGGCATTAACCCACTAAGCCATTGGAACATCACAAGTGCAAAGTGATGTCAAGAAGGGCAGTGAACATTGAATCACTATTCGTAAGTTCAAAAAGAAATCCATTGGTTTCACTATGTTATTCTTAAAGCCAATCTTTGCAGCGCATCATGACGTATTGTTCTTGATGAACACGTAATACAGATTCTATATCTCACAATTGCACTATCTCAAGCCCAAAATCAATGCAAATTTCCATTGGCTCTATAGGAAGCTTATTAGTAAGTAAATGAAAAAACTCTCTGAGAATTAAAACTCATGAACTCCTGTTTATAAGACAGGCGCAATAACCAAGTAAGCCACTGGAACATCACAAGTGCAAAAGGTTGTCAAGAAGGGCAATGACCAATGAAACACTATTAGGTAAGTTCAAAAAGAAATCCATTGGTTTCACTATGTTATTCTTAATGCCAATCTTTGCAGCGCATCATGACGTATTGTTCTTGATGAACACGTAATACAGATTCTATATCTCAAAATCAATGCAAATTTCCATTGCTCCATAGGAAGCTTATTAGTAAGTAAATGAAAAAAACTCTCCAAGGATTAGAACTCATGAAATCCTTTTTACAAGACAGGTGCATTAACCCAGTAAGTCACAGCAACATCACAGGTGCAAATTTATGTCAAGAAGGGCAGTGACCAATGAATCACTATTAGGTAAGTTCAAAAAGAAATCCATTGGTTTTACTATGCTATTCTTAATGCCAATCTAAACAGCTTGTAATGACATATTGTTCTTTATGAACACTTAGTACAGATTCTATCTCACAATTGCACTATCTCAATCCCAAAATCAATGCAAATTTCCATTGGCTCTATAGGAAACTTATTGGTAAGTAAATGAAAAACAGCTCTCTGAGGACTAGAACTCATGAACTCCTGTTTAAAAGACAGGGGCATTAACCCACTAAGCCATTGGAACATCACAAGTGCAAAGTGATGTCAAGAAGGGCAGTGAACATTGAATCACTATTGGTAAGTTCAAAAATAAATCCATTGGTTTCACTATGTTATTCTTAATGCCAATCTTTGCAGCGCATCATGACGTATTGTTCTTGATGAACATGTAATACAGATTTTATATCTCACAATTGCACTATCTCAATCCCAAAATCAATGCAAATTTACATTGGCTCCATAGGAAGCTTATTAGTAAGTAAATGAAAAAGACTCTCCAAGGATTAGAACTCATGAAATCCTTTTTACAAGACAGGTGCATTAACCCAGTAAGCCACAGCAACATCACAGGTGAAAATTTATGTCAAGAAGGGCAGTGACCAATGAATCACTATTAGGTAAGTTCAAAAAGAAATCCATTGGTTTTACTATGCTATTCTTAATGCCAATCTAAACAGCTTGTAATGACATATTGTTCTTTATGAACACTTAGTACAGATTCTATCTCACAATTGCACTATCTCAATCCCAAAATCAATGGAAATTTCCATTGGCTCTATAGGAAACTTATTGGTAAGTAAATGAAAAAGAGCTCTCTGAGGACTAGAACTCATGAACTCCTGTTTAAAAGACAGGGGCATTAACCCACTAAGCCATTGGAACATCACAAGTGCAAAGTGATGTCAAGAAGGGCAGTGAACATTGAATCACTATTGGTAAGTTCAAAAAGAAATCCATTGGTTTCACTATGTTATTTTTAATGCCAATCTTTGCAGCGCATCATGACGTATTGTTCTTGATGAACACGTAACACAGATTCTATATCTCAAAATCAATGCAAATTTCCATTGCTCCATAGGAAGCTTATTAGTAAGTAAATGAAAAAGACTCTCCAAGGATTAGAACTCATGAAAACCTTTTTACAAGACAGGTGCATTAACCCAGTAAGCCACAGCAACATCACAGGTGCAAATTTATGTCAAGAAGGGCAGTGACCAATGAATCACTATTAGGTAAGTTCAAAAAGAAATCCATTGGTTTTACTATGCTATTCTTAATGCCAATCTAAACAGCTTGTAATGACATATTGTTCTTTATGAACACTTAGTACAGATTCTATCTCACAATTGCACTATCTCAATCCCAAAATCAATGCAAATTTCCATTGGCTCTATAGGAAACTTATTGGTAAGTAAATGAAAAACAACTCTCTGAGGACTAGAATTCATGAACTCCTGTTTAAAAGACAGGGACATTAACCCACTAAGCCATTGGAACATCACAAGTGGAAAGTGATGTCAAGAAGGGCAGTGAACATTGAATCACTATTAGGTAAGTTCAAAAAGAAATCCATTGATTTCACTATGTTATTCTTAATGCCAATCTTTGCAGGGCATCATGACGTATTGTTCTTGATGAACATGTAATACAGATTCTATATCTCACAATTGCACTATCTCAATCCCAAAATCAATGCAAATTTACATTGGCTCCATAGGAAGCTTATTAGTAAGTAAATGAAAAAGACTCTCCAAGGATTAGAACTCATGAAATCCTTTTCACAAGACAAGTGCATTAACCCAGTAAGCCACATGAACATCACAGGTGCAAAGTGATGTCAAGAAGGGCAGTGAACAATGAATCACTATTAGGTAAGTTCAAAAAGAAATCCATTGGTTTTACTATGTTATTCTTAAAACCAATCTAAACAGATTGTGATGACATATTGTTCTTTATGAACACTTACTACAGATTCTATCTCACAATTGCACTATCTCAATCCCAAAATCAATGCAAATTTCTATTGGCTCTATAGGAAACTTATTGGTAAGTAAATGAAAAAGAGCTCTCTGAGGACTAGAACTCATGAACTCCTGGTTAAAAGACAGGGGCATTAACCCACTAAGCCATTGGAACATCACAAGTGCAAAGTGATGTCAAGAAGGGCAGTAAACATTGAATCACTATTCGTAAGTTCAAAAAGAAATCCATTGGTTTCACTATGTTATTCTTAAAGCCAATCTTTGCAGCGCATCATGACGTATTGTTCTTGATGAACACGTAATACAGATTCTATATCTCACAATTGCACTATCTCAAGCCCAAAATCAATGCAAATTTCCATTGGCTCTATAGGAAGCTTATTAGTAAGTAAATGAAAAAACTCTCTGAGAATTAAAACTCATGAACTCCTGTTTATAAGACAGGCGCAATAACCAAGTAAGCCACTGGAACATCACAAGTGCAAAAGGTTGTCAAGAAGGGCAATGACCAATGAATCACTATTAGGTAAGTTCAAAAAGAAAACCATTGGTTTCACTATGTTATTCTTAATGCCAATCTTTGCAACGCATCATGACGTATTGTTCTTGATGAACACGTAATACAGATTCTATATCTCAAAATCAATGCAAATTTCCATTGCTCCGTAGGAAGCTTATTAGTAAGTAAATGAAAAAGACTCTCCAAGGATTAGAACTCATGAAATCCTTTTTACAAGACAGGTGCATTAACCCAG
This sequence comes from Phyllobates terribilis, assembly GCF_046119375.1. Taxonomy (NCBI): domain Eukaryota; kingdom Metazoa; phylum Chordata; class Amphibia; order Anura; family Dendrobatidae; genus Phyllobates; species Phyllobates terribilis. Next base: position 342,256,186 of record NW_027362764.1, read on the forward strand.
TAAGCCACTGGAACATCACAAGTGCAAATTTATGTCAAGAAGGGCAGTGACCAATGAATCACTATTAGGTAAGTTCAAAAAGAAATCCATTGGTTTTACTATGCTATTCTTAATGACAATCTAAACAGCTTGTAATGACATATTGTTCTTTATGAACACTTAGTACAGATTCTATCTCACAATTGCACTATCTCAATCCCAAAATCAATGCAAATTTCCATTGGCTCTATAGGAAACTTATTGGTAAGTAAATGAAAAAGAGCTCTCTGAGGACTAGAATTCATGAACTCCTGTTTAAAAGACAGGGGCATTAACCCACTAAGCCATTGGAACATCACAAGTGCAAAGTGATGTCAAGAAGGGCAGCGAACATTGAATCACTATTAGTTAAGTTCAAAAAGAAATCCATTGGTTTCACTATGTTATTCTTAATGCCAATCTTTGCAGGGCATCATGACGTATTGTTCTTGATGAACATGTAATACAGATTCTATATCTCACAATTGCACTATCTCAATCCCAAAATCAATGCAAATTTACATTGGCTCCATAGGAAGCTTATTAGTAAGTAAATGAAAAAGACTCTCCAAGGATTAGAGCTCATGAAATCCTCTTTACAAGACAGGTGCATTAACCCAGTAAGCCACAGGAACATCACAGGTGCAAAGTGATGTCAAGAAGGGCAGTGAACAATGAATCACTATTAGGTAAGTTCAAAAAGAAATCCATTGGTTTTACTATGTTATTCTTAAAGCCAATCTAAACAGATTGTGATGACATATTGTTCTTTATGAACACTTAGTACAGATTCTATCTCACAATTGCACTATCTCAATCCCAAAATCAATGGAAATTTCCATTGGCTCTATAGGAAACTTATTGGTAAGTAAATGAAAAAGAGCTCTCTGAGGACTAGAACTCATGAACTCCTGTTTAAAAGACAGGGGCATTAACCCACTAAGCCATTGGAACATCACAAGTGCAAAGTGATGTCAAGAAGGGCAGTGAACATTGAATCACTATTGGTAAGTTCAAAAAGAAATCCATTGGTTTCACTATGTTATTTTTAATGCCAATCTTTGCAGCGCATCATGACGTATTGTTCTTGATGAACACGTAACACAGATTCTATATCTCAAAATCAATGCAAATTTCCATTGCTCCATAGGAAGCTTATTAGTAAGTAAATGAAAAAGACTCTCCAAGGATTAGAACTCATGAAAACCTTTTTACAAGACAGGTGCATTAACCCAGTAAGCCACAGCAACATCACAGGTGCAAATTTATGTCAAGAAGGGCAGTGACCAATGAATCACTATTAGGTAAGTTCAAAAAGAAATCCATTGGTTTTACTATGCTATTCTTAATGCCAATCTAAACAGCTTGTAATGACATATTGTTCTTTATGAACACTTAGTACAGATTCTATCTCACAATTGCACTATCTCAATCCCAAAATCAATGCAAATTTCCATTGGCTCTATAGGAAACTTATTGGTAAGTAAATGAAAAACAACTCTCTGAGGACTAGAATTCATGAACTCCTGTTTAAAAGACAGGGACATTAACCCACTAAGCCATTGGAACATCACAAGTGGAAAGTGATGTCAAGAAGGGCAGTGAACATTGAATCACTATTAGGTAAGTTCAAAAAGAAATCCATTGGTTTCACTATGTTATTCTTAATGCCAATCTTTGCAGGGCATCATGACGTATTGTTCTTGATGAACATGTAATACAGATTCTATATCTCACAATTGCACTATCTCAATCCCAAAATCAATGCAAATTTACATTGGCTCCATAGGAAGCTTATTAGTAAGTAAATGAAAAAGACTCTCCAAGGATTAGAACTCATGAAATCCTTTTCACAAGACAAGTGCATTAACCCAGTAAGCCACATGAACATCACAGGTGCAAAGTGATGTCAAGAAGGGCAGTGAACAATGAATCACTATTAGGTAAGTTCAAAAAGAAATCCATTGGTTTTACTATGTTATTCTTAAAACCAATCTAAACAGATTGTGATGACATATTGTTCTTTATGAACACTTACTACAGATTCTATCTCACAATTGCACTATCTCAATCCCAAAATCAATGCAAATTTCTATTGGCTCTATAGGAAACTTATTGGTAAGTAAATGAAAAAGAGCTCTCTGAGGACTAGAACTCATGAACTCCTGGTTAAAAGACAGGGGCATTAACCCACTAAGCCATTGGAACATCACAAGTGCAAAGTGATGTCAAGAAGGGCAGTGAACATTGAATCACTATTCGTAAGTTCAAAAAGAAATCCATTGGTTTCACTATGTTATTCTTAAAGCCAATCTTTGCAGCGCATCATGACGTATTGTTCTTGATGAACACGTAATACAGATTCTATATCTCACAATTGCACTATCTCAAGCCCAAAATCAATGCAAATTTCCATTGGCTCTATAGGAAGCTTATTAGTAAGTAAATGAAAAAACTCTCTGAGAATTAAAACTCATGAACTCCTGTTTATAAGACAGGCGCAATAACCAAGTAAGCCACTGGAACATCACAAGTGCAAAAGGTTGTCAAGAAGGGCAATGACCAATGAATCACTATTAGGTAAGTTCAAAAAGAAAACCATTGGTTTCACTATGTTATTCTTAAAGCCAATCTAAACAGATTGTGATGACATATTGTTCTTTATGAACACTTACTACAGATTCTATCTCACAATTGCACTATCTCAATCCCAAAATCAATGCAAATTTCTATTGGCTCTATAGGAAACTTATTGGTAAGTAAATGAAAAAGAGCTCTCTGAGGACTAGAACTCATGAACTCCTGTTTAAAACACAGGGGCATTAACCCACTAAGCCATTGGAACATCACAAGTGCAAAGTGATGTCAAGAAGGGCAGTGAACATTGAATCACTATTGGTAAGTTCAAAAAGAAATCCATTGGTTTCACTATGTTATTCTTAATGCCAATCTTTGCAGCGCATCATGACGTATTGTTCTTGATGAACACGTAACACAGATTCTATATCTCAAAATCAATGCAAATTTCCATTGCTCCATAGGAAGCTTATTAGTAAGTAAATGAAAAAGACTCTCCAAGGATTAGAACTCATGAAATCCTTTTTACAAGACAGGTGCATTAACCCAGTAAGCCACAGCAACATCACAGGTGCAAATTTATGTCAAGAAGGGCAGTGACCAATGAATCACTATTAGGTAAGTTCAAAAAGAAATCCATTGGTTTTACTATGCTATTCTTAATGACAATCTAAACAGCTTGTAATGACATATTGTTCTTTATGAACACTTAGTACAGATTCTATCTCACAATTGCACTATCTCAATCCCAAAATCAATGCAAATTTACATTGGCTCCATAGGATGCTTATTAGTAAGTAAATGAAAAAGGCAATCCAAGGATTAGAACTCATGAAATCCTTTTTACAAGACAGGTGCATTAACCCAGTAAGCCACAGGAACATCACAGGTGCAAAGTGATGTCAAGAAGGGCAGTGAACAATGAATCACTATTAGGTAAGTTCAAAAAGAAATCCATTGGATTTACTATGTTATTCTTAAAACCAATCTAAACAGATTGTGATGACATATTGTTCTTTATGAACACTTACTACAGATTCTATCTCACAATTGCACTATCTCAATCCCAAAATCAATGCAAATTTCTATTGGCTCTATAGGAAACTTATTGGTAAGTAAATGAAAAAGAGCTCTCTGAGGACTAGAACTCATGAACTCCTGGTTAAAAGACAGGGGCATTAACCCACTAAGCCATTGGAACATCGCAAGTGCGAAGTGATGTCAAGAAGGGCAGTGAACATTGAATCACTATTGGTAAGTTCAAAAAGAAATCCATTGGTTTCACTATGTTATTCTTAAAGCCAATCTTTGCAGCGCATCATGACGTATTGTTCTTGATGAACACGTAATACAGATTCTATATCTCACAATTGCACTATCTCAATCCCAAAATCAATGCAAATTTACATTGGCTCCATAGGAAGCTTATTAGTAAGTAAATGAAAAAGACTCTCCAAGGATTAGAACTCATGAAATCCTTTTTACAAGACAGGTGCATTAACCAAGTAAGCCACAGCAACATCACAGGTGAAAATTTATGTCAAGAAGGGCAGTGACCAATGAATCACTATTAGGTAAGTTCAAAAAGAAATCCATTGGTTTTACTATGCTATTCTTAATGCCAATCTAAACAGCTTGTAATGACATATTGTTCTTTATGAACACTTAGTACAGATTCTATCTCACAATTGCACTATCTCAATCCCAAAATCAATGGAAATTTCCATTGGCTCTATAGGAAACTTATTGGTAAGTAAATGAAAAAGAGCTCTCTGAGGACTAGAACTCATGAACTCCTGTTTAAAAGACAGGGGCATTAACCCACTAAGCCATTGGAACATCACAAGTGCAAAGTGATGTCAAGAAGGGCAGTGAACATTGAATCACTATTGGTAAGTTCAAAAAGAAATCCATTGGTTTCACTATGTTATTTTTAATGCCAATCTTTGCAGCGCATCATGACGTATTGTTCTTGATGAACACGTAACACAGATTCTATATCTCAAAATCAATGCAAATTTCCATTGCTCCATAGGAAGCTTATTAGTAAGTAAATGAAAAAGACTCTCCAAGGATTAGAACTCATGAAAACCTTTTTACAAGACAGGTGCATTAACCCAGTAAGCCACAGCAACATCACAGGTGCAAATTTATGTCAAGAAGGGCAGTGACCAATGAATCACTATTAGGTAAGTTCAAAAAGAAATCCATTGGTTTTACTATGCTATTCTTAATGCCAATCTAAACAGCTTGTAATGACATATTGTTCTTTATGAACACTTAGTACAGATTCTATCTCACAATTGCACTATCTCAATCCCAAAATCAATGCAAATTTCCATTGGCTCTATAGGAAACTTATTGGTAAGTAAATGAAAAACAACTCTCTGAGGACTAGAATTCATGAACTCCTGTTTAAAAGACAGGGACATTAACCCACTAAGCCATTGGAACATCACAAGTGGAAAGTGATGTCAAGAAGGGCAGTGAACATTGAATCACTATTAGGTAAGTTCAAAAAGAAATCCATTGGTTTCACTATGTTATTCTTAATGCCAATCTTTGCAGGGCATCATGACGTATTGTTCTTGATGAACATGTAATACAGATTCTATATCTCACAATTGCACTATCTCAATCCCAAAATCAATGCAAATTTACATTGGCTCCATAGGAAGCTTATTAGTAAGTAAATGAAAAAGACTCTCCAAGGATTAGAACTCATGAAATCCTTTTCACAAGACAAGTGCATTAACCCAGTAAGCCACATGAACATCACAGGTGCAAAGTGATGTCAAGAAGGGCAGTGAACAATGAATCACTATTAGGTAAGTTCAAAAAGAAATCCATTGGTTTTACTATGTTATTCTTAAAACCAATCTAAACAGATTGTGATGACATATTGTTCTTTATGAACACTTACTACAGATTCTATCTCACAATTGCACTATCTCAATCCCAAAATCAATGCAAATTTCTATTGGCTCTATAGGAAACTTATTGGTAAGTAAATGAAAAAGAGCTCTCTGAGGACTAGAACTCATGAACTCCTGGTTAAAAGACAGGGGCATTAACCCACTAAGCCATTGGAACATCACAAGTGCAAAGTGATGTCAAGAAGGGCAGTAAACATTGAATCACTATTCGTAAGTTCAAAAAGAAATCCATTGGTTTCACTATGTTATTCTTAAAGCCAATCTTTGCAGCGCATCATGACGTATTGTTCTTGATGAACACGTAATACAGATTCTATATCTCACAATTGCACTATCTCAAGCCCAAAATCAATGCAAATTTCCATTGGCTCTATAGGAAGCTTATTAGTAAGTAAATGAAAAAACTCTCTGAGAATTAAAACTCATGAACTCCTGTTTATAAGACAGGCGCAATAACCAAGTAAGCCACTGCAACATCACAAGTGCAAAAGGTTGTCAAGAAGGGCAATGACCAATGAATCACTATTAGGTAAGTTCAAAAAGAAAACCATTGGTTTCACTATGTTATTCTTAATGCCAATCTTTGCAGCGCATCATGACGTATTGTTCTTGATGAACACGTAATACAGATTCTATATCTCAAAATCAATGCAAATTTCCATTGCTCCGTAGGAAGCTTATTAGTAAGTAAATGAAAAAGACTCTCCAAGGATTAGAACTCATGAAATCCTTTTTACAAGACAGGTGCATTAACCCAGTAAGCCACAGCAACATCACAAGTGCAAATTTATGTCAAGAAGGGCAGTGACCAATGAATCACTATTAGGTAAGTTCAAAAAGAAATCCATTGGTTTTACTATGCTATTCTTAATGACAATCTAAACAGCTTGTAATGACATATTGTTCTTTATGAACACTTAGTACAGATTCTATCTCACAATTGCACTATCTCAATTCCAAAATCAATGCAAATTTCCATTGGCTCTATAGGAAACTTATTGGTAAGTAAATGAAAAAGAGCTCTCTGAGGACTAGAATTCATGAACTCCTGTTTAAAAGACAGGGGCATTAACCCACTAAGCCATTGGAACATCACAAGTGCAAAGTGATGTCAAGAAGGGCAGCGAACATTGAATCACTATTAGTTAAGTTCAAAAAGAAATCCATTGGTTTCACTATGTTATTCTTAATGCCAATCTTTGCAGGGCATCATGACGTATTGTTCTTGATGAACATGTAATACAGATTCTATATCTCACAATTGCACTATCTCAATCCCAAAATCAATGCAAATTTACATTGGCTCCATAGGAAGCTTATTAGTAAGTAAATGAAAAAGACTCTCCAAGGATTAGAGCTCATGAAATCCTTTTTACAAGACAGGTGCATTAACCCAGTAAGCCACAGGAACAACACAGGTGCAAAGTGATGTCAAGAAGGGCAGTGAACAATGAATCACTATTAGGTAAGTTCAAAAAGAAATCCATTGGTTTTACTATGTTATTCTTAAAGCCAATCTAAACAGATTGTGATGACATATTGTTCTTTATGAACACTTAGTACAGATTCTATCTCACAATTGCACTATCTCAATCCCAAAATCAATGGAAATTTCCATTGGCTCTATAGGAAACTTATTGGTAAGTAAATGAAAAAGAGCTCTCTGAGGACTAGAACTCATGAACTCCTGTTTAAAAGACAGGGGCATTAACCCACTAAGCCATTGGAACATCACAAGTGCAAAGTGATGTCAAGAAGGGCAGTGAACATTGAATCACTATTGGTAAGTTCAAAAAGAAATCCATTGGTTTCACTATGTTATTTTTAATGCCAATCTTTGCAGCGCATCATGACGTATTGTTCTTGATGAACACGTAACACAGATTCTATATCTCAAAATCAATGCAAATTTCCATTGCTCCATAGGAAGCTTATTAGTAAGTAAATGAAAAAGACTCTCCAAGGATTAGAACTCATGAAAACCTTTTTACAAGACAGGTGCATTAACCCAGTAAGCCACAGCAACATCACAGGTGCAAATTTATGTCAAGAAGGGCAGTGACCAATGAATCACTATTAGGTAAGTTCAAAAAGAAATCCATTGGTTTTACTATGCTATTCTTAATGCCAATCTAAACAGCTTGTAATGACATATTGTTCTTTATGAACACTTAGTACAGATTCTATCTCACAATTGCACTATCTCAATCCCAAAATCAATGCAAATTTCCATTGGCTCTATAGGAAACTTATTGGTAAGTAAATGAAAAACAACTCTCTGAGGACTAGAATTCATGAACTCCTGTTTAAAAGACAGGGACATTAACCCACTAAGCCATTGGAACATCACAAGTGGAAAGTGATGTCAAGAAGGGCAGTGAACATTGAATCACTATTAGGTAAGTTCAAAAAGAAATCCATTGGTTTCACTATGTTATTCTTAATGCCAATCTTTGCAGGGCATCATGACGTATTGTTCTTGATGAACATGTAATACAGATTCTATATCTCACAATTGCACTATCTCAATCCCAAAATCAATGCAAATTTACATTGGCTCCATAGGAAGCTTATTAGTAAGTAAATGAAAAAGACTCTCCAAGGATTAGAACTCATGAAATCCTTTTCACAAGACAAGTGCATTAACCCAGTAAGCCACATGAACATCACAGGTGCAAAGTGATGTCAAGAAGGGCAGTGAACAATGAATCACTATTAGGTAAGTTCAAAAAGAAATCCATTGGTTTTACTATGTTATTCTTAAAACCAATCTAAACAGATTGTGATGACATATTGTTCTTTATGAACACTTACTACAGATTCTATCTCACAATTGCACTATCTCAATCCCAAAATCAATGCAAATTTCTATTGGCTCTATAGGAAACTTATTGGTAAGTAAATGAAAAAGAGCTCTCTGAGGACTAGAACTCATGAACTCCTGGTTAAAAGACAGGGGCATTAACCCACTAAGCCATTGGAACATCACAAGTGCAAAGTGATGTCAAGAAGGGCAGTGAACATTGAATCACTATTCGTAAGTTCAAAAAGAAATCCATTGGTTTCACTATGTTATTCTTAAAGCCAATCTTTGCAGCGCATCATGACGTATTGTTCTTGATGAACACGTAATACAGATTCTATATCTCACAATTGCACTATCTCAAGCCCAAAATCAATGCAAATTTCCATTGGCTCTATAGGAAGCTTATTAGTAAGTAAATGAAAAAACTCTCTGAGAATTAAAACTCATGAACTCCTGTTTATAAGACAGGCGCAATAACCAAGTAAGCCACTGGAACATCACAAGTGCAAAAGGTTGTCAAGAAGGGCAATGACCAATGAATCACTATTAGGTAAGTTCAAAAAGAAAACCATTGGTTTCACTATGTTATTCTTAAAGCCAATCTAAACAGATTGTGATGACATATTGTTCTTTATGAACACTTACTACAGATTCTATCTCACAATTGCACTATCTCAATCCCAAAATCAATGCAAATTTCTATTGGCTCTATAGGAAACTTATTGGTAAGTAAATGAAAAAGAGCTCTCTGAGGACTAGAACTCATGAACTCCTGTTTAAAACACAGGGGCATTAACCCACTAAGCCATTGGAACATCACAAGTGCAAAGTGATGTCAAGAAGGGCAGTGAACATTGAATCACTATTGGTAAGTTCAAAAAGAAATCCATTGGTTTCACTATGTTATTCTTAATGCCAATCTTTGCAGCGCATCATGACGTATTGTTCTTGATGAACACGTAACACAGATTCTATATCTCAAAATCAATGCAAATTTCCATTGCTCCATAGGAAGCTTATTAGTAAGTAAATGAAAAAGACTCTCCAAGGATTAGAACTCATGAAATCCTTTTTACAAGACAGGTGCATTAACCCAGTAAGCCACAGCAACATCACAGGTGCAAATTTATGTCAAGAAGGGCAGTGACCAATGAATCACTATTAGGTAAGTTCAAAAAGAAATCCATTGGTTTTACTATGCTATTCTTAATGACAATCTAAACAGCTTGTAATGACATATTGTTCTTTATGAACACTTAGTACAGATTCTATCTCACAATTGCACTATCTCAATCCCAAAATCAATGCAAATTTACATTGGCTCCATAGGATGCTTATTAGTAAGTAAATGAAAAAGGCAATCCAAGGATTAGAACTCATGAAATCCTTTTTACAAGACAGGTGCATTAACCCAGTAAGCCACAGGAACATCACAGGTGCAAAGTGATGTCAAGAAGGGCAGTGAACAATGAATCACTATTAGGTAAGTTCAAAAAGAAATCCATTGGATTTACTATGTTATTCTTAAAACCAATCTAAACAGATTGTGATGACATATTGTTCTTTATGAACACTTACTACAGATTCTATCTCACAATTGCACTATCTCAATCCCAAAATCAATGCAAATTTCTATTGGCTCTATAGGAAACTTATTGGTAAGTAAATGAAAAAGAGCTCTCTGAGGACTAGAACTCATGAACTCCTGGTTAAAAGACAGGGGCATTAACCCACTAAGCCATTGGAACATCGCAAGTGCGAAGTGATGTCAAGAAGGGCAGTGAACATTGAATCACTATTGGTAAGTTCAAAAAGAAATCCATTGGTTTCACTATGTTATTCTTAAAGCCAATCTTTGCAGCGCATCATGACGTATTGTTCTTGATGAACACGTAATACAGATTCTATATCTCACAATTGCACTATCTCAATCCCAAAATCAATGCAAATTTACATTGGCTCCATAGGAAGCTTATTAGTAAGTAAATGAAAAAGACTCTCCAAGGATTAGAACTCATGAAATACTTTTTACAAGACAGGTGCATTAACCAAGTAAGCCACAGCAACATCACAGGTGAAAATTTATGTCAAGAAGGGCAGTGACCAATGAATCACTATTAGGTAAGTTCAAAAAGAAATCCATTGGTTTTACTATGCTATTCTTAATGCCAATCTAAACAGCTTGTAATGACATATTGTTCTTTATGAACACTTAGTACAGATTCTATCTCACAATTGCACTATCTCAATCCCAAAATCAATGGAAATTTCCATTGGCTCTATAGGAAACTTATTGGTAAGTAAATGAAAAAGAGCTCTCTGAGGACTAGAACTCATGAACTCCTGTTTAAAAGACAGGGGCATTAACCCACTAAGCCATTGGAACATCACAAGTGCAAAGTGATGTCAAGAAGGGCAGTGAACATTGAATCACTATTGGTAAGTTCAAAAAGAAATCCATTGGTTTCACTATGTTATTTTTAATGCCAATCTTTGCAGCGCATCATGACGTATTGTTCTTGATGAACACGTAACACAGATTCTATATCTCAAAATCAATGCAAATTTCCATTGCTCCATAGGAAGCTTATTAGTAAGTAAATGAAAAAGACTCTCCAAGGATTAGAACTCATGAAAACCTTTTTACAAGACAGGTGCATTAACCCAGTAAGCCACAGCAACATCACAGGTGCAAATTTATGTCAAGAAGGGCAGTGACCAATGAATCACTATTAGGTAAGTTCAAAAAGAAATCCATTGGTTTTACTATGCTATTCTTAATGCCAATCTAAACAGCTTGTAATGACATATTGTTCTTTATGAACACTTAGTACAGATTCTATCTCACAATTGCACTATCTCAATCCCAAAATCAATGCAAATTTCCATTGGCTCTATAGGAAACTTATTGGTAAGTAAATGAAAAACAACTCTCTGAGGACTAGAATTCATGAACTCCTGTTTAAAAGACAGGGACATTAACCCACTAAGCCATTGGAACATCACAAGTGGAAAGTGATGTCAAGAAGGGCAGTGAACATTGAATCACTATTAGGTAAGTTCAAAAAGAAATCCATTGGTTTCACTATGTTATTCTTAATGCCAATCTTTGCAGGGCATCATGACGTATTGTTCTTGATGAACATGTAATACAGATTCTATATCTCACAATTGCACTATCTCAATCCCAAAATCAATGCAAATTTACATTGGCTCCATAGGAAGCTTATTAGTAAGTAAATGAAAAAGACTCTCCAAGGATTAGAACTCATGAAATCCTTTTCACAAGACAAGTGCATTAACCCAGTAAGCCACATGAACATCACAGGTGCAAAGTGATGTCAAGAAGGGCAGTGAACAATGAATCACTATTAGGTAAGTTCAAAAAGAAATCCATTGGTTTTACTATGTTATTCTTAAAACCAATCTAAACAGATTGTGATGACATATTGTTCTTTATGAACACTTACTACAGATTCTATCTCACAATTGCACTATCTCAATCCCAAAATCAATGCAAATTTCTATTGGCTCTATAGGAAACTTATTGGTAAGTAAATGAAAAAGAGCTCTCTGAGGACTAGAACTCATGAACTCCTGGTTAAAAGACAGGGGCATTAACCCACTAAGCCATTGGAACATCACAAGTGCAAAGTGATGTCAAGAAGGGCAGTGAACATTGAATCACTATTCGTAAGTTCAAAAAGAAATCCATTGGTTTCACTATGTTATTCTTAAAGCCAATCTTTGCAGCGCATCATGACGTATTGTTCTTGATGAACACGTAATACAGATTCTATATCTCACAATTGCACTATCTCAAGCCCAAAATCAATGCAAATTTCCATTGGCTCTATAGGAAGCTTATTAGTAAGTAAATGAAAAAACTCTCTGAGAATTAAAACTCATGAACTCCTGTTTATAAGACAGGCGCAATAACCAAGTAAGCCACTGGAACATCACAAGTGCAAAAGGTTGTCAAGAAGGGCAATGACCAATGAATCACTATTAGGTAAGTTCAAAAAGAAAACCATTGGTTTCACTATGTTATTCTTAATGCCAATCTTTGCAGCGCATCATGACGTATTGTTCTTGATGAACACGTAATACAGATTCTATATCTCAAAATCAATGCAAATTTCCATTGCTCCGTAGGAAGCTTATTAGTAAGTAAATGAAAAAGACTCTCCAAGGATTAGAACTCATGAAATCCTTTTTACAAGACAGGTGCATTAACCCAGTAAGCCACAGCAACATCACAAGTGCAAATTTATGTCAAGAAGGGCAGTGACCAATGAATCACTATTAGGTAAGTTCAAAAAGAAATCCATTGGTTTTACTATGCTATTCTTAATGACAATCTAAACAGCTTGTAATGACATATTGTTCTTTATGAACACTTAGTACAGATTCTATCTCACAATTGCACTATCTCAATCCCAAAATCAATGCAAATTTCCATTGGCTCTATAGGAAACTTATTGGTAAGTAAATGAAAAAGAGCTCTCTGAGGACTAGAATTCATGAACTCCTGTTTAAAAGACAGGGGCATTAGCCCACTAAGCCATTGGAACATCACAAGTGCAAAGTGATGTCAAGAAGGGCAGCGAACATTGAATCACTATTAGTTAAGTTCAAAAAGAAATCCATTGGTTTCACTATGTTATTCTTAATGCCAATCTTTGCAGGGCATCATGACGTATTGTTCTTGATGAACATGTAATACAGATTCTATATCTCACAATTGCACTATCTCAATCCCAAAATCAATGCAAATTTACATTGGCTCCATAGGAAGCTTATTAGTAAGTAAATGAAAAAGACTCTCCAAGGATTAGAGCTCATGAAATCCTTTTTACAAGACAGGTGCATTAACCCAGTAAGCCACAGGAACATCACAGATGCAAAGTGATGTCAAGAAGGGCAGTGAACAATGAATCACTATTAGGTAAGTTCAAAAAGAAATCCATTGGTTTTACTATGTTATTCTTAAAGCCAATCTAAACAGATTGTGATGACATATTGTTCTTTATGAACACTTACTACAGATTCTATCTCACAATTGCACTATCTCAATCCCAAAATCAATGCAAATTTCTATTGGCTCTATAGGAAACTTATTGGTAAGTAAATGAAAAAGAGCTCTCTGAGGACTAGAACTCATGAACTCCTGTTTAAAACACAGGGGCATTAACCCACTAAGCCATTGGAACATCACAAGTGCAAAGTGATGTCAAGAAGGGCAGTGAACATTGAATCACTATTGGTAAGTTCAAAAAGAAATCCATTGGTTTCACTATGTTATTCTTAAAGCCAATCTTTGCAGCGCATCATGACGTATTGTTCTTGATGAACACGTAATACAGATTCTATATCTCACAATTGCACTATCTCAATCCCAAAATCAATGCAAATTTACATTGGCTCCATAGGAAGCTTATTAGTAAGTAAATGAAAAAGACTCTCCAAGGATTAGAACTCATGAAATCCTTTTTACAAGACAGGTGCATTAACCCAGTAAGCCACAGCAACATCACAGGTGAAAATTTATGTCAAGAAGGGCAGTGACCAATGAATCACTATTAGGTAAGTTCAAAAAGAAATCCATTGGTTTTACTATGCTATTCTTAATGCCAATCTAAACAGCTTGTAATGACATATTGTTCTTTATGAACACTTAGTACAGATTCTATCTCACAATTGCACTATCTCAATCCCAAAATCAATGGAAATTTCCATTGGCTCTATAGGAAACTTATTGGTAAGTAAATGAAAAAGAGCTCTCTGAGGACTAGAACTCATGAACTCCTGTTTAAAAGACAGGGGCATTAACCCACTAAGCCATTGGAACATCACAAGTGCAAAGTGATGTCAAGAAGGGCAGTGAACATTGAATCACTATTGGTAAGTTCAAAAAGAAATCCATTGGTTTCACTATGTTATTTTTAATGCCAATCTTTGCAGCGCATCATGACGTATTGTTCTTGATGAACACGTAACACCGATTCTATATCTCAAAATCAATGCAAATTTCCATTGCTCCATAGGAAGCTTATTAGTAAGTAAATGAAAAAGACTCTCCAAGGATTAGAACTCATGAAAACCTTTTTACAAGACAGGTGCATTAACCCAGTAAGCCACAGCAACATCACAGGTGCAAATTTATGTCAAGAAGGGCAGTGACCAATGAATCACTATTAGGTAAGTTCAAAAAGAAATCCATTGGTTTTACTATGCTATTCTTAATGCCAATCTAAACAGCTTGTAATGACATATTGTTCTTTATGAACACTTAGTACAGATTCTATCTCACAATTGCACTATCTCAATCCCAAAATCAATGCAAATTTCCATTGGCTCTATAGGAAACTTATTGGTAAGTAAATGAAAAAGAGCTCTCTGAGGACTAGAACTCATGAACTCCTGGTTAAAAGACAGGGGCATTAACCCACTAAGCCATTGGAACATCACAAGTGCAAAGTGATGTCAAGAAGGGCAGTGAACATTGAATCACTATTCGTAAGTTCAAAAAGAAATCCATTGGTTTCACTATGTTATTCTTAAAGCCAATCTTTGCAGCGCATCATGACGTATTGTTCTTGATGAACACGTAATACAGATTCTATATCTCACAATTGCACTATCTCAAGCCCAAAATCAATGCAAATTTCCATTGGCTCTATAGGAAGCTTATTAGTTAGTAAATGAAAAAACTCTCTGAGAATTAAAACTCATGAACTCCTGTTTATAAGACAGGCGCAATAACCAAGTAAGCCACTGGAACATCACAAGTGCAAAAGGTTGTCAAGAAGGGCAATGACCAATGAATCACTATTAGGTAAGTTCAAAAAGAAAACCATTGGTTTCACTATGTTATTCTTAATGCCAATCTTTGCAGCGCATCATGACGTATTGTTCTTGATGAACACGTAATACAGATTCTATATCTCAAAATCAATGCAAATTTCCATTGCTCCGTAGGAAGCTTATTAGTAAGTAAATGAAAAAGACTCTCCAAGGATTAGAACTCATGAAATCCTTTTTACAAGACAGGTGCATTAACCCAGTAAGCCACAGCAACATCACAAGTGCAAATTTATGTCAAGAAGGGCAGTGACCAATGAATCACTATTAGGTAAGTTCAAAAAGAAATCCATTGGTTTTACTATGCTATTCTTAATGACAATCTAAACAGCTTGTAATGACATATTGTTCTTTATGAACACTTAGTACAGATTCTATCTCACAATTGCACTATCTCAATCCCAAAATCAATGCAAATTTCCATTGGCTCTATAGGAAACTTATTGGTAAGTAAATGAAAAAGAGCTCTCTGAGGACTAGAATTCATGAACTCCTGTTTAAAAGACAGGGGCATTAACCCACTAAGCCATTGGAACATCACAAGTGCAAAGTGATGTCAAGAAGGGCAGCGAACATTGAATCACTATTAGTTAAGTTCAAAAAGAAATCCATTGGTTTCACTATGTTATTCTTAATGCCAATCTTTGCAGGGCATCATGACGTATTGTTCTTGATGAACATGTAATACAGATTCTATATCTCACAATTGCACTATCTCAATCCCAAAATCAATGCAAATTTACATTGGCTCCATAGGAAGCTTATTAGTAAGTAAATGAAAAAGACTCTCCAAGGATTAGAACTCATGAAATCCTTTTTACAAGACAGGTGCGTTAACCCAGTAAGTCACAGCAACATCACACGTGCAGATTTATGTCAAGAAGGGCAGTGACCAATGAATCACTATTAGGTAAGTTCAAATAGAAATCCATTGGTTTTACTATGTTATTCTTAATGCCAATCTAAACAGCTTGTAATGACATATTGTTCTTTATGAATACTTAGTACAGATTCTATCTCACAATTGCACTATCTCAATCCAAAAATCAATGCAAATTTCCATTGGCTCTATAGGAAACTTATTGGTAAGTAAATGAAAAAGAGCTCTCTGAGGACTAGAACTCATGTTTAAAACACAGGGGCATTAAACCACTAAGCCATTGGAACATCACAAGTGCTAAGTGATGTCAAGAAGGGCAGCGAACATTGAATCACTATTAGATAAGTTCAAAAAGAAATCCATTGGTTTCACTATGTTATTCTTAATGCCAATCTTTGCAGCGCATCATGACGTATTGCTCTTGATGAACACGTAATACAGATTCTATATCTCACAATTGCACTATCTCAATCCCAAAATCAATGCAAATTTACATTGGCTCCATAGGAAGCTTATCAGTAAGTAAATGAAAAAGACTCTCCAACGATTAGAACTCATGAAATCCTTTGTACAAGACAGGTGCATTAACCCAGTAAGTCACAGCAACATCACAGGTGCATATTTATGTCAAGAAGGGCAGTGACCAATGAATCACTATTAGGTAAGTTCAAATAGAAATCCATTGGTTTTACTATGTTATTCTTAATGCCAATCTAAACAGCTTGTAATGACATATTGTTCTTTATGAATACTTAGTACAGATTCTATCTCACAATTGCACTATCTCAATCCAAAAATCAATGCAAATTTCCATTGGCTCTATAGGAAACTTATTGGTAAGTAAATGAAAAAGAGCTCTCTGAGGACTAGAACTCATGAACTCCTGTTTAAAAGACAGGGGCATTAACCCACTAAGCCATTGGAACATCACAAGTGCAAAGTGATGTCAAGAAGGGCAGTGAACATTGAATCAATATTGGTAAGTTCAAAAAGAAATCCATTGGTTTCACTATGTTATTCTTAATGCCAATCTTTGCAGCGCATCATGACGTATTGTTCTTGATGAACACGTAATACAGATTCTATATCTCACAACTGCATTATCTCAATCCCAAAATCAATGCAAATTTCCATTGGCTCCATAGGAAGCTTATTAGTAAGTAAATGTAAAAACTCTCTGAGAATTAGAACTCATGAACTCCTGTTTATAAGACAGGCGAAATAACCAAGTAAGCCACTGGAACATCACAAGTGCAAAAGGTTGTCAAGAAGGGCAATGACCAATGAATCATTATTAGGTAAGTTCAAAAAGAAATCCATTGGTTTCACTATGTTATTCTTAATGCCAATCTTTGCAGCGCATCATGACGTATTGTTCTTGATGAACACGTAATACAGATTCTATATCTCAAAATCAATGCAAATTTCCATTGCTCCATAGGAAGCTTATTAGTAAGTAAATGAAAAAGACTCTCCAATGATTAGAACTCATGAAATCCTTTTCACAAGACAGGAGCATTAACCCAGTAAGCCACAGCAACATCACAGGTGCAAATCTATGTCAAGAAGGGCAGTGACCAATGAATCACTATTAGGTAAGTTCAAATAGAAATCCATTGGTTTTACTATGTTATTCTCAATGCCAATCTAAACAGCTTGTAATGACATATTGTTCTTTATGAACACTTAGTACAGATTCTATCTCACAATTGCAATATCTCAATCCAAAAATCACTGCAAATTTCCATTTGCTCTATAGGAAACTTATTGGTAAGTAAATGAAAAAGAGCTCTCTGAGGACTAGAATTCATGAACTCCCGTTTAAAAGACAGGGGCATTAACCCACTAAGCCATTGGAACATCACAAGTGCAAAGTAATGTCAAGAAGGGCAGCGAACATTGAATCACTATTAGATAAGTTCAAAAAGAAATCCTTTGGTTTCACTATGTTATTCTTAATGCCAATCTTTGCAGCGCATCATGACGTATTGCTCTTGATGAACACGTAATACAGATTCTATATCTCACAATTGCACTATCTCAATGCCAAAATCAATGCAAATTTACATTGGCTCCATAGGAAGCTTATTAGTAAGTAAATGAAAAAGACTCTCCAAGTATTAGAACTCATGAAATCCTTTTTTACAAGACAGGTGCATTAACCCAGTAAGTCACATCAACATCACAGGTGCAAATTTATGTCAAGAAGGGCAGTGACCAATGAATCACTATTAGGTAAGTTCAAATAGAAATCCATTGGTTTTACTATGTTATTCTTAATGCCAATCTAAACAGCTTGTAATGACATATTGTTCTTTATGAATACTTAGTACAGATTCTATCTCACAATTGCACTATCTCAATGCCAAAATCAATGCAAATTTACATTGGCTCCATAGGAAGCTTATTAGTAAGTAAATGAAAAAGACTCTCCAAGGATTAGAACTCATGAAATCCTTTTTACAAGACAGGTGCATTAACCCAGTAAGTCACAGCAACATCACAGGTGCAAATTTATGTCAAGAAGGGCAGTGACCAATGAATCACTATTAGGTAAGTTCAAATAGAAATCCATTGGTTTTACTATGTTATTCTTAATGCCAATCTAAACAGCTTGTAATGACATATTGTTCTTTATGAATACTTAGTACAGATTCTATCTCACAATTGCACTATCTCAATCCAAAAATCAATGCAAATTTCCATTGGCTCTATAGGAAACTTATTGGTAAGTAAATGAAAAAGAGCTCTCTGAGGACTAGAACTCATGAACTCCTGTTTAAAAGACAGGGGCATTAAACCACTAATCCATTGGAACATCACAAGTGCTAAGTGATGTCAAGAAGGGCAGCGAACATTGAATCACTATTAGATAAGTTCAAAAAGAAATCCATTGGTTTCACTATGTTATTCTTAATGCCAATCTTCGCAGCGCATCATGACGTATTGTTCTTGATGAACACGTAATACAGATTCTATATCTCACAATTGCACTATCTCAATCCCAAAATCAATGCAAATTTACATTGGCTCCATAGGAAGCTTATTAGTAAGTAAATGAAAAAGACTCTCCAAGTATTAGAACTCATGAAATCCTTTTTACAAGACAGGAGCATTAACCCAGTAAGTCACAGCAACATCACAGGTGCAAATTTATGTCAAGAAGGGCAGTGACCAATGAATCACTATTAGGTAAGTTCAAATAGAAATCCATTGGTTTTACTATGTTATTCTTAATGCCAATCTAAACAGCTTGTAATGACATATTGTTCTTTATGAATACTTAGTACAGATTCTATCTCACAATTGCACTATCTCAATCCAAAAATCAATGCAAATTTCCATTGGCTCTATAGGAAACTTATTGGTAAGTAAATGAAAAAGAGCTCTCTGAGGACTAGAACTCATGAACTCCTATTTAAAAGACAGGGGCATTAAACCACTAAGCCATTGGAACATCACAAGTGCTAAGTGATGTCAAGAAGGGCAGCGAACATTGAATCACTATTAGATAAGTTCAAAAAGAAATCCATTGGTTTCACTATGTTATTCTTAATGCCAATCTTTGCAGAGCATCATGACGTATTGTTCTTGATGAACACGTAATACAGATTCTATATCTCACAATTGCACTATCTCAATCCCAAAATCAATGCAAATTTACATTGGCTCCATAGGAAGCTTATTAGTAAGTAAATGAAAAAGACTCTCCAAGTATTAGAACTCATGAAATCCTTTTTACAAGACAGGCGCATTAACCCAGTAAGTCACAGCAACATCACAGGTGCAAATTTATGTCAAGAAGGGCAGTGACCAATGAATCACTATTAGGTAAGTTCAAATAGAAATCCATTGGTTTTACTATGTTATTCTTAATGCCAATCTAAACAGCTTGTAATGACATATTGTTCTTTATGAACACTTAGTACAGATTCTATCTCACAATTGCAATATCTCAATCCAAAAATCAATGCAAATTTCCATTGGCTCTATAGGAAACTTATTGGTAAGTAAATGAAAAAGAGCTCTCTGAGGACTAGAACTCATGAACTCCTGTTTAAAAGACAGGGGCAATAACCAACTAAGCCATTGGAACATCACAAGTGCAAAGTGATGTCAAGAAGGGCAGTGAACATTGAATCAATATTGGTAAGTTCAAAAAGAAATCCATTGGTTTCACTATGTTATTCTTAATGCCAATCTTTGCAACGCATCATGACGTATTGTTCTTGATGAACACGTAATACAGATTCTATATCTCACAACTGAATTATCTCAATCCCAAAATCAATGCAAATTTCCATTGGCTCCATAGGAAGCTTATTAGTAAGTAAATGTAAAAACTCTCTGAGAATTAGAACTCATGAACTCCTGTTTATAAGACAGGCGCAATAACCAAGTAAGCCACTGGAACATCACAAGTGCAAAAGGTTGTCAAGAAGGGCAATGACCAATGAATCACTATTAGGTAAGTTCAAAAATAAATCCATTGGTTTCACTATGTTATTCTTAATGCCAATCTTTGCAGCGCATCATGACGTATTGTTCTTGATGAACACGTAATACAGATTCTATATCTCAAAATCAATGCAAATTTCCATTGCTCCATAGGAAGCTTATTAGTAAGTAAATGAAAAAGACTCTCCAAGGATTAGAACTCATGAAATCCTTTTTACAAAACAAGAGCATTAACCCAGTAAGCCACAGCAACATCACAGGTGCAAATTTATGTCAAGAAGGGCAGTGACCAATGAATCACTATTAGGTAAGTTCAAATAGAAATCCATTGGTTTTACTATGTTATTCTTAATGCCAATCTAAACAGCTTGTAATGACATATTGTTCTTTATGAACACTTAGTACAGATTCTATCTCACAATTGCAATATCTCAATCCAAAAATCAATGCAAATTTCCATTGGCTCTATAGGAAACTTATTGGTAAGTAAATGAAAAAGAGCTCTCTGAGGACTAGAATTCATGAACTCCCATTTAAAAGACAGGGGCATTAACCCACTAAGCCATTGGAACATCACAAGTGCAAAGTAATGTCAAGAAGGGCAGCGAACATTGAATCACTATTAGATAAGTTCAAAAAGAAATCCATTGGTTTCACTATGTTATTCTTAATGCCAATCTTTGCAGCGCATCATGACGTATTGCTCTTGATGAACACGTAATACAGATTCTATATCTCACAATTGCACTATCTCAATCCCAAAATCAATGCAAATTTACATTGGCTCCATAGGAAGCTTATCAGTAAGTAAATGAAAAAGACTCTCCAACGATTAGAACTCATGAAATCCTTTTTACAAGACAGGTGCATTAACCCAGTAAGTCACAGCAACATCACATGTGCAAATTTATGTCAAGAAGGGCAGTGACCAATGAATCAATATTGGTAAGTTCAAAAAGAAATCCATTGGTTTCACTGTGTTATTCTTAATGCCAATCTTTGCAGCGCATCATGACGTATTGTTCTTGATGAACACGTAATACAGATTCTATATCTCACAACTGCATTATCTCAATCCCAAAATCAATGCAAATTTACATTGGCTCCATAGGAAGCTTATCAGTAAGTAAATGAAAAAGACTCTCCAAGGATTAGAACTCATGAAATCCTTTTTACGAGACAGGAGCATTAACCCAGTAAGCCACAGCAAGATCACAGGTGCAAATTTATGTCAAGAAGGGCAGTGACCAATGAATCACTATTAGGTAAGTTCAAATAGAAATCCATTGGTTTTACTATGTTATTCTTAATGCCAATCTAAACAGCTTGTAATGACATATTGTTCTTTATGAACACTTAGTACAGATTCTATCTCACAATTGCAATATCTCAATCCAAAAATCAATGCAAATTTCCATTGGCTCTATAGGAAACTTATTGGTAAGTAAATGAAAAAGAGCTCTCTGAGGACTAGAACTCATGAACTCCTGTTAAAAAGACAGGGGTATTAACCCACTAAGCCATTGGAACATCACAAGTGCAAAGTGATGTCAAGAAGGGCAGCGAACATTGAATCACTATTAGATAAGTTCAAAAAGAAATCCATTGGTTTCACTATGTTATTCTTAATGCCAATCTTTGCAACGCATCATGACGTATTGTTCTTGATGAACACGTAATACAGATTCTATATCTCACAATTGCACTATCTCAAGCCCAAAATTAATGCAAATTTCCATTGGCTCTATAGGAAGCTTATTAGTAAGTAAATGTAAAAACTCTCTGAGAATTAGAACTCATGAACTCCTGTTTATAAGACAGGCGCAATAACCAAGTAAGCCACTGGAACATCACAAGTGCAAAAGGTTGTCAAGAAGGGCAATGACCAATGAATCACTATTAGGTAAGTTCAAAAAGAAATCCATTGGTTTCACTATGTTATTCTTAATGCCAATCTTTGCAGCGCATCATGACGTATTGTTCTTGATGAACACGTAATACAGATTCTATATCTCAAAATCAATGCAAATTTCCATTGCTCCATAGGAAGCTTATTAGTAAGTAAATGAAAAAGATTCTCCAAGGATTAGAACTCATGAAATCCTTTTTACAAAACAGGAGCATTAACCCAGTAATCCACAGCAACATCACAGGTGCAAATTTATGTCAAGAAGGGCAGTGACCAATGAATCACTATTAGGTAAGTTCAAATAGAAATCCATTGGTTTTACTATTTAATTCTTAATGCCAATCTAAACAGCTTGTAATGACATATTGTTCTTTATGAACACTTAGTACAGATTCTATCTCACAATTGCAATATCTCAATCCAAAAATCAATGCAAATTTCCATTGGCTCTATAGGAAACTTATTGGTAAGTAAATGAAAAAGAGCTCTCTGAGGACTAGAATTCATGAACTCCCGTTTAAAAGACAGGGGCATTAACCCACTAAGCCATTGGAACATCGCAAGTGCAAAGTAATGTCAAGAAGGGCAGCGAACATTGAATCACTATTAGATAAGTTCAAAAAGAAATCCATTGGTTTCACTATGTTATTCTTAATGCCAATCTTTGCAGCGCATCATGACGTATTGCTCTTGATGAACACGTAATACAGATTCTATATCTCACAATTGCACTATCTCAATCCCAAAATCAATGCAAATTTACATTGGCTCCATAGGAAGCTTATCAGTAAGTAAATGAAAAAGACTCTCCAACGATTAGAACTCATGAAATCCTTTTTACAAGACAGGTGCATTAACCCAGTAAGTCACAGCAACATCACAGGTGCAAATTTATGTCAAGAAGGGCAGTGACCAATGAATCACTATTAGGTAAGTTCAAATAGAAATCCATTGGTTTTACTATGTTATTCTTAATGCCAATCTAAACAGCTTGTAATGACATATTGTTCTTTATGAATACTTAGTACAGATTCTATCTCACAATTGCACTATCTCAATCCAAAAATCAATGCAAATTTCCATTGGCTCTATAGGAAACTTATTGGTAAGTAAATGAAAAAGAGGTCTCTGAGAACTAGAACTCATGAACTCCTGTTTAAAAGACAGGGGCATTAACCCACTAAGCCATTGGAACATCACAAGTGCAAAGTGATGTCAAGAAGGGCAGTGAACATTGAATCACTATTAGGTAAGATCAAATAGAAATCCATTGGTTTTACTATGTTATTCTTAATGCCAATCTAAACAGCTTGTAATGACATATTGTTCTTTATGAATACTTAGTACAGATTCTATCTCACAATTGCACTATCTCAATCCAAAAATCAATGCAAATTTCCATTGGCTCTATAGGAAACATATTGGTAAGTAAATGAAAAAGAGCTCTCTGAGAACTAGAACTCATGTTTAAAAGACAGGGGAATTAACCCACTAAGCCATTGGAACATCACAAGTGCAAAATGATGTCAAGAAGGGCAGTGAACATTGAATCAATATTGGTAAGTTCAAAAAGAAATCCATTGGTTTCACTATGTTATTCTTAATGCCAATCTTTGCAGCGCATCATGACGTATTGTTCTTGATGAACACGTAATACAGATTCTATATCTCACAACTGCATTATCTCAATCCCAAAATCAATGCAAATTTACATTGGCTCCATAGGAAGCTTATCAGTAAGTAAATGAAAAAGACTCTCCAAGGATTAGAACTCATGAAATCCTTTTTACAAGAAAGGTGCATTAACCCAGTAAGTCACAGCAACATCACAGGTGGAAATTTATGTCAAGAAGGGCAGTGACCAATGAATCACTATTAGGTAAGTTCAAATAGAAATCCATTGGTTTTACTATGTTATTCTTAATGCCAATCTAAACAGCTTGTAATGACATATTGTTCTTTATGAATACTTAGTACAGATTCTATCTCACAATTGCACTATCTCAATCCAAAAATCAATGCAAATTTCCATTGGCTCTATAGGAAACTTATTGGTAAGTAAATGAAAAAGAGCTCTCTGAGGACTAGAACTCATGAACTCCTGTTTAAATGACAGGGGCATTAATCCACTAAGCCATTGGAACATCACAAGTGCAAAGTGATGTCAAGAAGGGCAGTGAACATTGAATCAATATTGGTAAGTTCAAAAAGAAATCCATTGGTTTCACTATGTTATTCTTAATGCCAATCTTTGCAGCGCATCATGACGTATTGTTCTTGATGAACACGTAATACAGATTCTATATCTCACAACTGCATTATCTCAATCCCAAAATCAATGCAAATTTACATTGGCTCCATAGGAAGCTTATCAGTAAGTAAATGAAAAAGACTCTCCAAGGATTAGAACTCATGAAATCCTTTTTACAAGACAGGAGCATTAACCCAGTAAGCCACAGCAACATCACAGGTGCAAATTTATGTCAAGAAGGGCAGTGACCAATGAATCCCTATTAGGTAAGTTCAAATAGAAATCCATTGGTTTTACTATATAATTCTTAATGCCAATCTAAACAGCTTGTAATGACATATTGTTCTTTATGAACACTTAGTACAGATTCTATCTCACAATTGCAATATCTCAATCCAAAAATCAATGCAAATTTCCATTGGCTCTATAGGAAACTTATTGGTAAGTAAATGAAAAAGAGCTCTCTGAGGACTAGAATTCATGAACTCCCGTTTAAAAGACAGGGGCATTAACCCACTAAGCCATTGGAACATCGCAAGTGCAAAGTAATGTCAAGAAGGGCAGCGAACATTGAATCACTATTAGATAAGTTCAAAAAGAAAACCATTGGTTTCACTATGTTATTCTTAATGCCAATCTTTGCAGCGCATCATGACGTATTGCTCTTGATGAACACGTAATACAGATTCTATATCTCACAATTGCACTATCTCAATCCCAAAATCAATGCAAATTTACATTGGCTCCATAGGAAGCTTATCAGTAAGTAAATGAAAAAGACTCTCCAACGATTAGAACTCATGAAATCCTTTTTACAAGACAGGTGCATTAACCCAGTAAGTCACAGCAACATCACAGGTGCAAATTTATGTCAAGAAGGGCAGTGACCAATGAATCACTATTAGGTAAATTCAAATAGAAATCCATTGGTTTTACTATGTTATTCTTAATGCCAATCTAAACAGCTTGTAATGACATATTGTTCTTTATGAATACTTAGTACAGATTCTATCTCACAATTGCACTATCTCAATCCAAAAATCAATGCAAATTTCCATTGGCTCTATAGGAAACTTATTGGTAAGTAAATGAAAAAGAGCTCTCTGAGAACTAGAACTCATGAACTCCTGTTTAAAAGACAGGGGCATTAACCCACTAAGCCATTGGAACATCACAAGTGCAAAGTGATGTCAAGAAGGGCAGTGAACATTGAATCACTATTAGGTAAGATCAAATAGAAATCCATTGGTTTTACTATGTTATTCTTAATGCCAATCTAAACAGCTTGTAATGACATATTGTTCTTTATGAATACTTAGTACAGATTCTATCTCACAATTGCACTATCTCAATCCAAAAATCAATGCAAATTTCCATTGGCTCTATAGGAAACATATTGGTAAGTAAATGAAAAAGAGCTCTCTGAGAACTAGAACTCATGAACTCCTGTTTAAAAGACAGGGGCATTAACCCACTAAGCCATTGGAACATCACAAGTGCAAAATGATGTCAAGAAGGGCAGTGAACATTGAATCAATATTGGTAAGTTCAAAAAGAAATCCATTGGTTTCACTATGTTATTCTTAATGCCAATCTTTGCAGCGCATCATGACGTATTGTTCTTGATGAACACGTAATACAGATTCTATATCTCACAACTGCATTATCTCAATCCCAAAATCAATGCAAATTTACATTGGCTCCATAGGAAGCTTATCAGTAAGTAAATGAAAAAGACTCTCCAAGGATTAGAACTCATGAAATCCTTTTTACAAGAAAGGTGCATTAACCCAGTAAGTCACAGCAACATCACAGGTGGAAATTTATGTCAAGAAGGGCAGTGACCAATGAATCACTATTAGGTAAGTTCAAATAGAAATCCATTGGTTTTACTATGTTATTCTTAATGCCAATCTAAACAGCTTGTAATGACATATTGTTCTTTATGAATACTTAGTACAGATTCTATCTCACAATTGCACTATCTCAATCCAAAAATCAATGCAAATTTCCATTGGCTCTATAGGAAACTTATTGGTAAGTAAATGAAAAAGAGCTCTCTGAGGACTAGAACTCATGAACTCCTGTTTAAAAGACAGGGGCATTAACCCACTAAGCCATTGGAACATCACAAGTGCAAAGTGATGTCAAGAAGGGCAGTGAACATTGAATCAATATTGGTAAGTTCAAAAAGAAATCCATTGGTTTCACTATGTTATTCTTAATGCCAATCTTTGCAGCGCATCATGACGTATTGTTCTTGATGAACACGTAATACAGATTCTATATCTCACAACTGCATTATCTCAATCCCAAAATCAATGCAAATTTACATTGGCTCCATAGGAAGCTTATCAGTAAGTAAATGAAAAAGACTCTCCAAGGATTAGAACTCATGAAATCCTTTTTACAAGACAGGAGCATTAACCCAGTAAGCCACAGCAAAATCACAGGTGCAAATTTATGTCAAGAAGGGCAGTGACCAATGAATCACTATTAGGTAAGTTCAAATAGAAATCCATTGGTTTTACTATATAATTCTTAATGCCAATCTAAACAGCTTGTAATGACATATTGTTCTTTATGAACACTTAGTACAGATTCTATCTCACAATTGCAATATCTCAATCCAAAAATCAATGCAAATTTCCATTGGCTCTATAGGAAACTTATTGGTAAGTAAATGAAAAAGAGCTCTCTGAGGACTAGAATTCATGAACTCCCGTTTAAAAGACAGGGGCATTAACCCACTAAGCCATTGGAATATCGCAAGTGCAAAGTAATGTCAAGAAGGGCAGCGAACATTGAATCACTATTAGATAAGTTCAAAAAGAAATCCATTGGTTTCACTATGTTATTCTTAATGCCAATCTTTGCAGCGCATCATGACGTATTGCTCTTGATGAACACGTAATACAGATTCTATATCTCACAATTGCACTATCTCAATCCCAAAATCAATGCAAATTTACATTGGCTCCATAGGAAGCTTATCAGTAAGTAAATGAAAAAGACTCTCCAACGATTAGAACTCATGAAATCCTTTTTACAAGACAGGTGCATTAACCCAGTAAGTCACAGCAACATCACAGGTGCAAATATATGTCAAGAAGGGCAGTGACCAATGAATCACTATTAGGTAAGTTCAAATAGAAATCCATTGGTTTTACTATGTTATTCTTAATGCCAATCTAAACAGCTTGTAATGACATATTGTTCTTTATGAATACTAAGTACAGATTCTATCTCACAATTGCACTATCTCAATCCAAAAATCAATGCAAATTTCCATTGGCTCTATAGGAAACTTATTGGTAAGTAAATGAAAAAGAGCTCTCTGAGAACTAGAACTCATGAACTCGTGTTGAAAAGACAGGGGCATTATCCCACTAAGCCATTGGAACATCACAAGTGCAAAGTGATGTCAAGAAGGGCAGTGAACATTGAATCACTATTAGGTAAGATCAAATAGAAATCCATTGGTTTTACTATGTTATTCTTAATGCCAATCTAAACAGCTTGTAATGACATATTGTTCTTTATGAATACTTAGTACAGATTCTATCTCACAATTGCACTATCTCAATCCAAAAATCAATGCAAATTTCCATTGGCTCTATAGGAAACATATTGGTAAGTAAATGAAAAAGAGCTCTCTGAGAACTAGAACTCATGAACTCCTGTTTAAAAGACAGGGGCATTAACCCACTAAGCCATTGGAACATCACAAGTGCAAAGTGATGTCAATAAGGGCAGTGAACATTGAATCAATATTGGTAAGTTCAAAAAGAAATCCATTGGTTTCACTATGTTATTCTTAATGCCAATCTTTGCAGCGCATCATGACGTATTGTTCTTGATGAACACGTAATACAGATTCTATATCTCACAACTGCATTATCTCAATCCCAAAATCAATGCAAATTTACATTGGCTCCATAGGAAGCTTATCAGTAAGTAAATGAAAAAGACTCTCCAAGGATTAGAACTCATGAAATCCTTTTTACAAGAAAGGTGCATTAACCCAGTAAGTCACAGCAACATCACAGGTGACAATTTATGTCAAGAAGGGCAGTGACCAATGAATCACTATTAGGTAAGTTCAAATAGAAATCCATTGGTTTTACTATGTTATTCTTAATGCTAATCTAAACAGCTTGTAATGACATATTTTTCTTTATGAATACTTAGTACAGATTCTATCTCACAATTGCACTATCTCAATCCAAAAATCAATGCAAATTTCCATTGGCTCTATAGGAAACTTATTGGTAAGTAAATGAAAAAGAGCTCTCTGAGGACTAGAACTCATGAACTCCTGTTTAAAAGACAGGGGCATTAACCCACTAAGCCATTGGAACATCACAAGTGCAAAGTGATGTCAAGAAGGGCAGTGAACATTGAATCAATATTGGTAAGTTCTAAAAGAAATCCATTGGTTTCACTATGTTATTTTTAATGCCAATCTTTGCAGCGCATCATGACGTATTGTTCTTGATGAACACGTAATACAGATTCTATATCTCACAACTGCATTATCTCAATCCCAAAATCAATGCAAATTTACATTGGCTCCATAGGAAGCTTATCAGTAAGTAAATGAAAAAGACTCTCCAAGGATTAGAACTCATGAAATCCTTTTTACAAAACAGGAGCATTAACCCAGTAAGCCACAGCAACATCACAGGTGCAAATTTATGTCAAGAAGGGCAGTGACCAATGAATCACTATTAGGTAAGTTCAAATAGAAATCCATTGGTTTTACTATGTTATTCTTAATGCCAATCTAAACAGCTTGTAATGACATATTGTTCTTTATGAACACTTAGTACAGATTCTATCTCACAATTGCAATATCTCAATCCAAAAATCAATGCAAATTTCCATTGGCTCTATAGGAAACTTATTGGTAAGTAAATGAAAAAGAGCTCTCTGAGGACTAGAACTCATGAACTCCTGTTTAAAAGACAGGGGCATTAACCCACTAAGCCATTGGAACATCACAAGTGCAAAGTGATGTCAAGAAGGGCAGTGAACATTGAATCAATATTGGTAAGTTCAAAAATAAATCCATTGGTTTCACTATGTTATTCTTAATGCCAATCTTTGCAACGCATCATGACGTATTGTTCTTGATGAACACGTAATACAGATTCTATATCTCACAACTGCATTATCTCAATCCCAAAATCAATGCAAATTTGCATTGGCTCCATAGGAAGCTTATTAGTAAGTAAATGTAAAAACTCTCTGAGAATTAGAACTCATGAACTCCTGTTTATAAGACAGGCGCAATAACCAAGTAAGCCACTGGAACATCACAAGTGCAAAAGGTTGTCAAGAAGGGCAATGACCAATGAATCACTATTAGGTAAGTTCAAAAAGAAATCCATTGGTTTCACTATGTTATTCTTAATGCCAATCTTTGCAGCGCATCATGACGTATTGTTCTTGATGAACACGTAATACAGATTCTATATCTCAAAATCAATGCAAATTTCCATTGCTCCATAGGAAGCTTATTAGTAAGTAAATGAAAAAGATTCTCCAAGGATTAGAACTCATGAAATCCTTTTTACAAGACAGGAGCATTAACCCAGTAAGCCACAGCAACATCACAGGTGCAAATTTATGTCAAGAAGGGCAGTGACCAATGAATCACTATTAGGTAAGTTCAAATAGAAATCCATTGGTTTTACTATGTTATTCTTAATGCCAATCTAAACAGCTTGTAATGACATATTTTTCTTTATGAACACTTAGTACAGATTCTATCTCACAATTGCAATATCTCAATCCAAAAATCAATGCAAATTTCCATTGGCTCTATAGGAAACTTATTGGTAAGTAAATGAAAAAGAGCTCTCTGAGGACTATAATTCATGAACTCCCGTTTAAAAGACAGGGGCATTAACCCACTAAGCCATTGGAACATCGCAAGTGCAAAGAAATGTCAAGAAGGGCAGCGAACATTGAATCACTATTAGATAAGTTCAAATAGAAATCCATTGGTTTTACTATGTTATTCTTAATGCCAATCTAAACAGCTTGTAATGACATATTGTTCTTTATGAATACTTAGTACAGATTCTATCTCACAATTGCACTATCTCAATCCAAAAATCAATGCAAATTTCCATTGGCTCTATAGGAAACTTATTGGTAAGTAAATGAAAAAGAGCTCTCTGAGAACTAGAACTCATGAACTCCTGTTTAAAAGACAGGGGCATTAACCCACTAAGCCATTGGAACATCACAAGTGCAAAGTGATGTCAAGAAGGGCAGCGAACATTGAATCACTATTAGATAAGTTCAAAAAGAAATCCATTGGTTTCACTATGTTATTCTTAATGCCAATCTTTGCAACGCATCATGACGTATTGTTCTTGATGAACACGTAATACAGATTCTATATCTCACAATTGCACTATCTCAAGCCCAAAATTAATGCAAATTTCCATTGGCTCTATAGGAAGCTTATTAGTAAGTAAATGTAAAAACTCTCTGAGAATTAGAACTCATGAACTCCTGTTTATAAGACAGGCGCAATAACCAAGTAAGCCACTGGAACATCACAAGTGCAAAAGGTTGTCAAGAAGGGCAATGACCAATGAATCACTATTAGGTAAGTTCAAAAAGAAATCCATTGGTTTCACTATGTTATTCTTAATGCCAATCTTTGCAGCGCATCATGACGTATTGTTCTTGATGAACACGTAATACAGATTCTATATCTCAAAATCAATGCAAATTTCCATTGCTCCATAGGAAGCTTATTAGTAAGTAAATGAAAAAGATTCTCCAAGGATTAGAACTCATGAAATCCTTTTTACAAAACAGGAGCATTAACCCAGTAATCCACAGCAACATCACAGGTGCAAATTTATGTCAAGAAGGGCAGTGACCAATGAATCACTATTAGGTAAGTTCAAATAGAAATCCATTGGTTTTACTATTTAATTCTTAATGCCAATCTAAACAGCTTGTAATGACATATTGTTCTTTATGAACACTTAGTACAGATTCTATCTCACAATTGCAATATCTCAATCCAAAAATCAATGCAAATTTCCATTGGCTCTATAGGAAACTTATTGGTAAGTAAATGAAAAAGAGCTCTCTGAGGACTAGAATTCATGAACTCCCGTTTAAAAGACAGGGGCATTAACCCACTAAGCCATTGGAACATCGCAAGTGCAAAGTAATGTCAAGAAGGGCAGCGAACATTGAATCACTATTAGATAAGTTCAAAAAGAAATCCATTGGTTTCACTATGTTATTCTTAATGCCAATCTTTGCAGCGCATCATGACGTATTGCTCTTGATGAACACGTAATACAGATTCTATATCTCACAATTGCACTATCTCAATCCCAAAATCAATGCAAATTTACATTGGCTCCATAGGAAGCTTATCAGTAAGTAAATGAAAAAGACTCTCCAACGATTAGAACTCATGAAATCCTTTTTACAAGACAGGTGCATTAACCCAGTAAGTCACAGCAACATCACAGGTGCAAATTTATGTCAAGAAGGGCAGTGACCAATGAATCACTATTAGGTAAGTTCAAATAGAAATCCATTGGTTTTACTATGTTATTCTTAATGCCAATCTAAACAGCTTGTAATGACATATTGTTCTTTATGAATACTTAGTACAGATTCTATCTCACAATTGCACTATCTCAATCCAAAAATCAATGCAAATTTCCATTGGCTCTATAGGAAACTTATTGGTAAGTAAATGAAAAAGAGGTCTCTGAGAACTAGAACTCATGAACTCCTGTTTAAAAGACAGGGACATTAACCCACTAAGCCATTGGAACATCACAAGTGCAAAGTGATGTCAAGAAGGGCAGTGAACATTGAATCACTATTAGGTAAGATCAAATAGAAATCCATTGGTTTTACTATGTTATTCTTAATGCCAATCTAAACAGCTTGTAATGACATATTGTTCTTTATGAATACTTAGTACAGATTCTATCTCACAATTGCACTATCTCAATCCAAAAATCAATGCAAATTTCCATTGGCTCTATAGGAAACATATTGGTAAGTAAATGAAAAAGAGCTCTCTGAGAACTAGAACTCATGAACTCCTGTTTAAAAGACAGGGGAATTAACCCACTAAGCCATTGGAACATCACAAGTGCAAAGTGATGTCAAGAAGGGCAGTGAACATTGAATCAATATTGGTAAGTTCAAAAAGAAATCCATTGGTTTCACTATGTTATTCTTAATGCCAATCTTTGCAGCGCATCATGACGTATTGTTCTTGATGAACACGTAATACAGATTCTATATCTCACAACTGCATTATCTCAATCCCAAAATCAATGCAAATTTACATTGGCTCCATAGGAAGCTTATCAGTAAGTAAATGAAAAAGACTCTCCAAGGATTAGAACTCATGAAATCCTTTTTACAAGAAAGGTGCATTAACCCAGTAAGTCACAGCAACATCACAGGTGGAAATTTATGTCAAGAAGGGCAGTGACCAATGAATCACTATTAGGTAAGTTCAAATAGAAATCGATTGGTTTTACTATGTTATTC
This sequence comes from Phyllobates terribilis, assembly GCF_046119375.1. NCBI lineage: Eukaryota > Metazoa > Chordata > Amphibia > Anura > Dendrobatidae > Phyllobates > Phyllobates terribilis. The sequence continues at coordinate 342,289,444 of NW_027362764.1, forward strand.
TTAATGCCAATCTAAACAGCTTGTAATGACATATTGTTCTTTATGAATACTTAGTACAGATTCTATCTCACAATTGCACTATCTCAATCCAAAAATCAATGCAAATTTCCATTGGCTCTATAGGAAACTTATTGGTAAGTAAATGAAAAAGAGCTCTCTGAGGACTAGAACTCATGAACTCCTGTTTAAAAGACAGGGGCATTAATCCACTAAGCCATTGGAACATCACAAGTGCAAAGTGATGTCAAGAAGGGCAGTGAACATTGAATCAATATTGGTAAGTTCAAAAAGAAATCCATTGGTTTCACTATGTTATTCTTAATGCCAATCTTTGCAGCGCATCATGACGTATTGTTCTTGATGAACACGTAATACAGATTCTATATCTCACAACTGCATTATCTCAATCCCAAAATCAATGCAAATTTACATTGGCTCCATAGGAAACTTATTGGTAAGTAAATGAAAAAGAGCTCTCTGAGGACTAGAACTCATGAACTCCTGTTTAAAAGACAGGGGCATTAATCCACTAAGCCATTGGAACATCACAAGTGCAAAGTGATGTCAAGAAGGGCAGTGAACATTGAATCAATATTGGTAAGTTCAAAAAGAAATCCATTGGTTTCACTATGTTATTCTTAATGCCAATCTTTGCAGCGCATCATGACGTATTGTTCTTGATGAACACGTAATACAGATTCTATATCTCACAACTGCATTATCTCAATCCCAAAATCAATGCAAATTTACATTGGCTCCATAGGAAGCTTATCAGTAAGTAAATGAAAAAGACTCTCCAAGGATTAGAACTCATGAAATCCTTTTTACAAGACAGGAGCATTAAGCCAGTAAGCCACAGCAACATCACAGGTGCAAATTTATGTCAAGAAGGGCAGTGACCAATGAATCCCTATTAGGTAAGTTCAAATAGAAATCCATTGGTTTTACTATATAATTCTTAATGCCAATCTAAACAGCTTGTAATGACATATTGTTCTTTATGAACACTTAGTACAGATTCTATCTCACAATTGCAATATCTCAATCCAAAAATCAATGCAAATTTCCATTGGCTCTATAGGAAACTTATTGGTAAGTAAATGAAAAAGAGCTCTCTGAGGACTAGAATTCATGAACTCCCGTTTAAAAGACAGGGGCATTAACCCACTAAGCCATTGGAACATCGCAAGTGCAAAGTAATGTCAAGAAGGGCAGCGAACATTGAATCACTATTAGATAAGTTCAAAAAGAAAACCATTGGTTTCACTATGTTATTCTTAATGCCAATCTTTGCAGCGCATCATGACGTATTGCTCTTGATGAACACGTAATACAGATTCTATATCTCACAATTGCACTATCTCAATCCCAAAATCAATGCAAATTTACATTGGCTCCATAGGAAGCTTATCAGTAAGTAAATGAAAAAGACTCTCCAACGATTAGAACTCATGAAATCCTTTTTACAAGACAGGTGCATTAACCCAGTAAGTCACAGCAACATCACAGGTGCAAATTTATGTCAAGAAGGGCAGTGACCAATGAATCACTATTAGGTAAATTCAAATAGAAATCCATTGGTTTTACTATGTTATTCTTAATGCCAATCTAAACAGCTTGTAATGACATATTGTTCTTTATGAATACTTAGTACAGATTCTATCTCACAATTGCACTATCTCAATCCAAAAATCAATGCAAATTTCCATTGGCTCTATAGGAAACTTATTGGTAAGTAAATGAAAAAGAGCTCTCTGAGAACTAGAACTCATGAACTCCTGTTTAAAAGACAGGGGCATTAACCCACTAAGCCATTGGAACATCACAAGTGCAAAGTGATGTCAAGAAGGGCAGTGAACATTGAATCACTATTAGGTAAGATCAAATAGAAATCCATTGGTTTTACTATGTTATTCTTAATGCCAATCTAAACAGCTTGTAATGACATATTGTTCTTTATGAATACTTAGTACAGATTCTATCTCACAATTGCACTATCTCAATCCAAAAATCAATGCAAATTTCCATTGGCTCTATAGGAAACATATTGGTAAGTAAATGAAAAAGAGCTCTCTGAGAACTAGAACTCATGAACTCCTGTTTAAAAGACAGGGGCATTAACCCACTAAGCCATTGGAACATCACAAGTGCAAAGTGATGTCAAGAAGGGCAGTGAACATTGAATCAATATTGGTAAGTTCAAAAAGAAATCCATTGGTTTCACTATGTTATTCTTAATGCCAATCTTTGCAGCGCATCATGACGTATTGTTCTTGATGAACACGTAATACAGATTCTATATCTCACAACTGCATTATCTCAATCCCAAAATCAATGCAAATTTACATTGGCTCCATAGGAAGCTTATCAGTAAGTAAATGAAAAAGACTCTCCAAGGATTAGAACTCATGAAATCCTTTTTACAAGAAAGGTGCATTAACCCAGTAAGTCACAGCAACATCACAGGTGGAAATTTATGTCAAGAAGGGCAGTGACCAATGAATCACTATTAGGTAAGTTCAAATAGAAATCCATTGGTTTTACTATGTTATTCTTAATGCCAATCTAAACAGCTTGTAATGACATATTGTTCTTTATGAATACTTAGTACAGATTCTATCTCACAATTGCACTATCTCAATCCAAAAATCAATGCAAATTTCCATTGGCTCTATAGGAAACTTATTGGTAAGTAAATGAAAAAGAGCTCTCTGAGGACTAGAACTCATGAACTCCTGTTTAAAAGACAGGGGCATTAACCCACTAAGCCATTGGAACATCACAAGTGCAAAGTGATGTCAAGAAGGGCAGTGAACATTGAATCAATATTGGTAAGTTCAAAAAGAAATCCATTGGTTTCACTATGTTATTCTTAATGCCAATCTTTGCAGCGCATCATGACGTATTGTTCTTGATGAACACGTAATACAGATTCTATATCTCACAACTGCATTATCTCAATCCCAAAATCAATGCAAATTTACATTGGCTCCATAGGAAGCTTATCAGTAAGTAAATGAAAAAGACTCTCCAAGGATTAGAACTCATGAAATCCTTTTTACAAGACAGGAGCATTAACCCAGTAAGCCACAGCAACATCACAGGTGCAAATTTATGTCAAGAAGGGCAGTGACCAATGAATCACTATTAGGTAAGTTCAAATAGAAATCCATTGGTTTTACTATATAATTCTTAATGCCAATCTAAACAGCTTGTAATGACATATTGTTCTTTATGAACACTTAGTACAGATTCTATCTCACAATTGCAATATCTCAATCCAAAAATCAATGCAAATTTCCATTGGCTCTATAGGAAACTTATTGGTAAGTAAATGAAAAAGAGCTCTCTGAGGACTAGAATTCATGAACTCACGTTTAAAAGACAGGGGCATTAACCCACTAAGCCATTGGAATATCGCAAGTGCAAAGTAATGTCAAGAAGGGCAGCGAACATTGAATCACTATTAGATAAGTTCAAAAAGAAATCCATTGGTTTCACTATGTTATTCTTAATGCCAATCTTTGCAGCGCATCATGACGTATTGCTCTTGATGAACACGTAATACAGATTCTATATCTCACAATTGCACTATCTCAATCCCAAAATCAATGCAAATTTACATTGGCTCCATAGGAAGCTTATCAGTAAGTAAATGAAAAAGACTCTCCAACGATTAGAAATCATGAAATCCTTTTTACAAGACAGGTGCATTAACCCAGTAAGTCACAGCAACATCACAGGTGCAAATATATGTCAAGAAGGGCAGTGACCAATGAATCACTATTAGGTAAGTTCAAATAGAAATCCATTGGTTTTACTATGTTATTCTTAATGCCAATCTAAACAGCTTGTAATGACATATTGTTCTTTATGAATACTTAGTACAGATTCTATCTCACAATTGCACTATCTCAATCCAAAAATCAATGCAAATTTCCATTGGCTCTATAGGAAACTTATTGGTAAGTAAATGAAAAAGAGCTCTCTGAGAACTAGAACTCATGAACTCGTGTTTAAAAGACAGGGGCATTAACCCACTAAGCCATTGGAACATCACAAGTGCAAAGTGATGTCAAGAAGGGCAGTGAACATTGAATCACTATTAGGTAAGATCAAATAGAAATCCATTGGTTTTACTATGTTATTCTTAATGCCAATCTAAACAGCTTGTAATTGACATATTGTTCTTTATGAATACTTAGTACAGATTCTATCTCACAATTGCACTATCTCAATCCAAAAATCAATGCAAATTTCCATTGGCTCTATAGGAAACATATTGGTAAGTAAATGAAAAAGAGCTCTCTGAGAACTAGAACTCATGAACTCCTGTTTAAAAGACAGGGGCATTAACCCACTAAGCCATTGGAACATCACAAGTGCAAAGTGATGTCAATAAGGGCAGTGAACATTGAATCAATATTGGTAAGTTCAAAAAGAAATCCATTGGTTTCACTATGTTATTCTTAATGCCAATCTTTGCAGCGCATCATGACGTATTGTTCTTGATGAACACGTAATACAGATTCTATATCTCACAACTGCATTATCTCAATCCCAAAATCAATGCAAATTTACATTGGCTCCATAGGAAGCTTATCAGTAAGTAAATGAAAAAGACTCTCCAAGGATTAGAACTCATGAAATCCTTTTTACAAGAAAGGTGCATTAACCCAGTAAGTCACAGCAACATCACAGGTGGCAATTTATGTCAAGAAGGGCAGTGACCAATGAATCACTATTAGGTAAGTTCAAATAGAAATCCATTGGTTTTACTATGTTATTCTTAATGCCAATCTAAACAGCTTGTAATGACATATTTTTCTTTATGAATACTTAGTACAGATTCTATCTCACAATTGCACTATCTCAATCCAAAAATCAATGCAAATTTCCATTGGCTCTATAGGAAACTTATTGGTAAGTAAATGAAAAAGAGCTCTCTGAGGACTAGAACTCATGAACTCCTGTTTAAAAGACAGGGGCATTAACCCACTAAGCCATTAGAACATCACAAGTGCAAAGTGATGTCAAGAAGGGCAGTGAACATTGAATCAATATTGGTAAGTTCTAAAAGAAATCCATTGGTTTCACTATGTTATTCTTAATGCCAATCTTTGCAGCGCATCATGACGTATTGTTCTTGATGAACACGTAATACAGATTCTATATCTCACAACTGCATTATCTCAATCCCAAAATCAATGCAAATTTACATTGGCTCCATAGGAAGCTTATCAGTAAGTAAATGAAAAAGACTCTCCAAGGATTAGAACTCATGAAATCCTTTTTACAAAACAGGAGCATTAACCCAGTAAGCCACAGCAACATTACAGGTGCAAATTTATGTCAAGAAGGGCAGTGACCAATGAATCACTATTAGGTAAGTTCAAATAGAAATCCATTGGTTTTACTATGTTATTCTTAATGCCAATCTAAACAGCTTGTAATGACATATTGTTCTTTATGAACACTTAGTACAGATTCTATCTCACAATTGCAATATCTCAATCCAAAAATCAATGCAAATTTCCATTGGCTCTATAGGAAACTTATTGGTAAGTAAATGAAAAAGAACTCTCTGAGGACTAGAACTCATGAACTCCTGTTTAAAAGACAGGGGCATTAACCCACTAAGCCATTGGAACATCACAAGTGCAAAGTGATGTCAAGAAGGGCAGTGAACATTGAATCAATATTGGTAAGTTCAAAAATAAATCCATTGGTTTCACTATGTTATTCTTAATGCCAATCTTTGCAACGCATCATGACGTATTGTTCTTGATGAACACGTAATACAGATTCTATATCTCACAACTGCATTATCTCAATCCCAAAATCAATGCAAATTTGCATTGGCTCCATAGGAAGCTTATTAGTAAGTAAATGTAAAAACTCTCTGAGAATTAGAACTCATGAACTCCTGTTTATAAGACAGGCGCAATAACCAAGTAAGCCACTGGAACATCACAAGTGCAAAAGGTTGTCAAGAAGGGCAATGACCAATGAATCACTATTAGGTAAGTTCAAAAAGAAATCCATTGGTTTCACTATGTTATTCTTAATGCCAATCTTTGCAGCGCATCATGACGTATTGTTCTTGATGAACACGTAATACAGATTCTATATCTCAAAATCAATGCAAATTTCCATTGCTCCATAGGAAGCTTATTAGTAAGTAAATGAAAAAGATTCTCCAAGGATTAGAACTCATGAAATCCTTTTTACAAGACAGGAGCATTAACCCAGTAAGCCACAGCAACATCACAGGTGCAAATTTATGTCAAGAAGGGCAGTGACCAATGAATCACTATTAGGTAAGTTCAAATAGAAATCCATTGGTTTTACTATGTTATTCTTAATGCCAATCTAAACAGCTTGTAATGACATATTTTTCTTTATGAACACTTAGTACAGATTCTATCTCACAATTGCAATATCTCAATCCAAAAATCAATGCAAATTTCCATTGGCTCTATAGGAAACTTATTGGTAAGTAAATGAAAAAGAGCTCTCTGAGGACTATAATTCATGAACTCCCGTTTAAAAGACAGGGGCATTAACCCACTAAGCCATTGGAACATCGCAAGTGCAAAGAAATGTCAAGAAGGGCAGCGAACATTGAATCACTATTAGATAAGTTCAAATAGAAATCCATTGGTTTTACTATGTTATTCTTAATGCCAATCTAAACAGCTTGTAATGACATATTGTTCTTTATGAATACTTAGTACAGATTCTATCTCACAATTGCACTATCTCAATCCAAAAATCAATGCAAATTTCCATTGGCTCTATAGGAAACTTATTGGTAAGTAAATGAAAAAGAGCTCTCTGAGAACTAGAACTCATGAACTCCTGTTTAAAAGACAGGGGCATTAACCCACTAAGCCATTGGAACATCACAAGTGCAAAGTGATGTCAAGAAGGGCAGTGAACATTGAATCAATATTGGTAAGTTCAAAAAGAAATCCATTGGTTTCACTATGTTATTCTTAATGCCAATCTTTGCAGCGCATCATGACGTATTGTTCTTGATGAACACGTAATACAGATTCTATATCTCACAACTGCATTATCTCAATCCCAAAATCAATGCAAATTTACATTGGCTCCATAGGAAGCTTATCAGTAAGTAAATGAAAAAGACTCTCCAAGGATTAGAACTCATGAAATCCTTTTTACAAGAAAGGTGAATTAACCCAGTAAGTCACAGCAACATCACAGGTGAAAATTTATGTCAAGAAGGGCAGTGACCAATGAATCACTATTAGGTAAGTTCAAATAGAAATCCATTGGTTTTACTATGTTATTCTTAATGCCAATCTAAACAGCTTGTAATGACATATTGTTCTTTATGAATACTTAGTACAGATTCTATCTCACAATTGCACTATCTCAATCCAAAAATCAATGCAAATTTCCATTGGCTCTATAGGAAACTTATTGGTAAGTAAATGAAAAAGAGCTCTCTGAGGACTAGAACTCATGAACTCCTGTTTAAAAGACAGGGGCATTAACCCACTAAGCCATTGGAACATCACAAGTGCAAAGCGATGTCAAGAAGGGCAGTGAACATTGAATCAATATTGGTAAGTTCAAAAAGAAATCCATTGGTTTCACTATGTTATTCTTAATGCCAATCTTTGCAGCGCATCATGACGTATTGTTCTTGATGAACACGTAATACAGATTCTATATCTCACAACTGCATTATCTCAATCCCAAAATCAATGCAAATTTACATTGGCTCCATAGGAAGCTTATCAGTAAGTAAATGAAAAAGACTCTCCAAGGATTAGAACTCATGAAATCCTTTTTACAAGACAGGTGCATTTACCCAGTAAGCCACAGCAACATCACAGGTGCAAATTTATGTCAAGAAGGGCAGTGACCAATGAATCACTATTAGGTAAGTTCAAAAAGAAATCCATTGGTTTTACTATGCTATTCTTAATGCCAATCTAAACAGCTTGTAATGACATATTGTTCTTTATGAACACTTAGTACAGATTCTATCTCACAATTGCACTATCTCAATCCCAAAATCAATGGAAATTTCCATTGGCTCTATAGGAAACTTATTGGTAAGTAAATGAAAAAGATCTCTCTGAGGACTAGAACTCATGAACTCCTGTTTAAAAGAGAGGGGCATTAACCCACTAAGCCATTGGAACATCACAAGTGCAAAGTGATGTCAAGAAGGGCAGTGAACATTGAATCAATATTGGTAAGTTCAAAAAGAAATCCATTCGTTTCACTATGTTATTCTTAATGCCAATCTTTGCAGCGCATCATGACGTATTGTTCTTGATGAACACGTAATACAGATTCTATATCTCACAACTGCATTATCTCAATCCCAAAATCAATGCAAATTTACATTGGCTCCATAGGAAGCTTATCAGTAAGTAAATGAAAAAGACTCTCCAAGGATTAGAACTCATGAAATCCTTTTTACAAGAAAGGTGCATTAACCCAGTAAGTCACAGCAACATCACAGGTGGAAATTTATGTCAAGAAGGGCAGTGACCAATGAATCACTATTAGGTAAGTTCAAATAGAAATCCATTGGTTTTACTATGTTATTCTTAATGCCAATCTAAACAGCTTGTAATGACATATTGTTCTTTATGAATACTTAGTACAGATTCTATCTCACAATTGCACTATCTCAATCCAAAAATCAATGCAAATTTCCATTGGCTCTATAGGAAACTTATTGGTAAGTAAATGAAAAAGAGCTCTCTGAGGACTAGAACTCATGAATTCCTGTTCAAAAGACAGGGGCATTAACCCACTAAGCCATTGGAACATCACAAGTGCAAAGCGATGTCAAGAAGGGCAGTGAACATTGAATCAATATTGGTAAGTTCAAAAATAAATCCATTGGTTTCACTATGTTATTCTTAATGCCAATCTTTGCAACGCATCATGACGTATTGTTCTTGATGAACACGTAATACAGATTCTATATCTCACAACTGCATTATCTCAATCCCAAAATCAATGCAAATTTGCATTGGCTCCATAGGAAGCTTATTAGTAAGTAAATGTAAAAACTCTCTGAGAATTAGAACTCATGAACTCCTGTTTATAAGACAGGCGCAATAACCAAGTAAGCCACTGGAACATCACAAGTGCAAAAGGTTGTCAAGAAGGGCAATGACCAATGAATCACTATTAGGTAAGTTCAAAAAGAAATCCATTGGTTTCACTATGTTATTCTTAATGCCAATCTTTGCAGCGCATCATGACGTATTGTTCTTGATGAACACGTAATACAGATTCTATATCTCAAAATCAATGCAAATTTCCATTGCTCCATAGGAAGCTTATTAGTAAGTAAATGAAAAAGATTCTCCAAGGATTAGAACTCATGAAATCCTTTTTACAAGACAGGAGCATTAACCCAGTAAGCCACAGCAACATCACAGGTGCAAATTTATGTCAAGAAGGGCACTGACCAATGAATCACTATTAGGTAAGTTCAAATAGAAATCCATTGGTTTTACTATGTTATTCTTAATGCCAATCTAAACAGCTTGTAATGACATATTTTTCTTTATGAACACTTAGTACAGATTCTATCTCACAATTGCAATATCTCAATCCAAAAATCAATGCAAATTTCCATTGGCTCTATAGGAAACTTATTGGTAAGTAAATGAAAAAGAGCTCTCTGAGGACTATAATTCATGAACTCCCGTTTAAAAGACAGGGGCATTAACCCACTAAGCCATTGGAACATCGCAAGTGCAAAGAAATGTCAAGAAGGGCAGCGAACATTGAATCACTATTAGATAAGTTCAAATAGAAATCCATTGGTTTTACTATGTTATTCTTAATGCCAATCTAAACAGCTTGTAATGACATATTGTTCTTTATGAATACTTAGTACAGATTCTATCTCACAATTGCACTATCTCAATCCAAAAATCAATGCAAATTTCCATTGGCTCTATAGGAAACTTATTGGTAAGTAAATGAAAAAGAGCTCTCTGAGAACTAGAACTCATGAACTCCTGTTTAAAAGACAGGGGCATTAACCCACTAAGCCATTGGAACATCACAAGTGCAAAGTGATGTCAAGAAGGGCAGTGAACATTGAATCAATATTGGTAAGTTCAAAAAGAAATCCATTGGTTTCACTATGTTATTCTTAATGCCAATCTTTGCAGCGCATCATGACGTATTGTTCTTGATGAACACGTAATACAGATTCTATATCTCACAACTGCATTATCTCAATCCCAAAATCAATGCAAATTTACATTGGCTCCATAGGAAGCTTATCAGTAAGTAAATGAAAAAGACTCTCCAAGGATTAGAACTCATGAAATCCTTTTTACAAGAAAGGTGCATTAACCCAGTAAGTCACAGCAACATCACAGGTGAAAATTTATGTCAAGAAGGGCAGTGACCAATGAATCACTATTAGGTAAGTTCAAATAGAAATCCATTGGTTTTACTATGTTATTCTTAATGCCAATCTAAACAGCTTGTAATGACATATTGTTCTTTATGAATACTTAGTACAGATTCTATCTCACAATTGCACTATCTCAATCCAAAAATCAATGCAAATTTCCATTGGCTCTATAGGAAACTTATTGGTAAGTAAATGAAAAAGAGCTCTCTGAGGACTAGAACTCATGAACTCCTGTTTAAAAGACAGGGGCATTAACCCACTAAGCCATTGGAACATCACAAGTGCAAAGCGATGTCAAGAAGGGCAGTGAACATTGAATCAATATTGGTAAGTTCAAAAAGAAATCCATTGGTTTCACTATGTTATTCTTAATGCCAATCTTTGCAGCGCATCATGACGTATTGTTCTTGATGAACACGTAATACAGATTCTATATCTCACAACTGCATTATCTCAATCCCAAAATCAATGCAAATTTACATTGGCTCCATAGGAAGCTTATCAGTAAGTAAATGAAAAAGACTCTCCAAGGATTAGAACTCATGAAATCCTTTTTACAAGACAGGTGCATTTACCCAGTAAGCCACAGCAACATCACAGGTGCAAATTTATGTCAAGAAGGGCAGTGACCAATGAATCACTATTAGGTAAGTTCAAAAAGAAATCCATTGGTTTTACTATGCTATTCTTAATGCCAATCTAAACAGCTTGTAATGACATATTGTTCTTTATGAACACTTAGTACAGATTCTATCTCACAATTGCACTATCTCAATCCCAAAATCAATGGAAATTTCCATTGGCTCTATAGGAAACTTATTGGTAAGTAAATGAAAAAGATCTCTCTGAGGACTAGAACTCATGAACTCCTGTTTAAAAGACAGGAGCATTAACCCACTAAGCCATTGGAACATCACAAGTGCAAAGTGATGTCAAGAAGGGCAGTGAACATTGAATCAATATTGGTAAGTTCAAAAAGAAATCCATTCGTTTCACTATGTTATTCTTAATGCCAATCTTTGCAGCGCATCATGACGTATTGTTCTTGATGAACACGTAATACAGATTCTATATCTCACAACTGCATTATCTCAATCCCAAAATCAATGCAAATTTACATTGGCTCCATAGGAAGCTTATTAGTAAGTAAATGAAAAAACTCTCTGAGAATTAGAACTCATGAACTCCTGTTTATAAGACAGGCGCAATAACCAAGTAAGCCACTGGAACATCACAAGTGCAAAAGGTTGTCAAGAAGGGCAATGACCAATGAATCACTATTAGGTAAGTTCAAAAAGAAATCCATTGGTTTCACTATGTTATTCTTAATGCCAATCTTTGCAGCGCATCATGACGTATTGTTCTTGATGAACACGTAATACAGATTCTATATCTCAAAATCAATGCAAATTTCCATTGCTCCATAGGAAGCTTATTAGTAAGTAAATGAAAAAGACTCTCCAAGGATTAGAACTCATGAAATCGTTTTTACAAGACAGGAGCATTAACCCAGTAAGCCACAGCAACATCACAGGTGCAAATTTATGTCAAGAAGGGCAGTGACCAATGAATCACTATTAGGTAAGTTCAAATAGAAATCCATTGGTTTTACTATGTTATTCTTAATGCCAATCTAAACAGCTTGTAATGACATATTGTTCTTTATGAACACTTAGTACAGATTCTATCTCACAATTGCAATATCTCAATCCAAAAATCAATGCAAATTTCCATTGGCTCTATAGGAAACTTATTGGTAAGTAAATGAAAAAGAGCTCTCTGAGGACTAGAATTCATGAACTCCTGTTTAAAAGACAGGGGCATTAAACCACTAAGCCATTGGAACATCACAAGTGCTAAGTGATGTCAAGAAGCGCAGCGAACATTGAATCACTATTAGATAAGTTCAAAAAGAAATCCATTCGTTTCACTATGTTATTCTTAATGCCAATCTTTGCAGCGCATCATGACGTATTGTTCTTGATGAACACGTAATACAGATTCTACATCTCACAATTGCACTTTCTCAATCCCAAAATCAATGCAAATTTACATTGGCTCCATAGGAAGCTTATTAGTAAGTAAATGAAAAAGACTCTCCAAGGATTAGAACTCATGAAATCCTTTTTACAAGACAGGTGCATTACCCAGTAAGTCACAGCAACATCACAGGTGCAGATTTATGTCAAGAAGGGCAGTGACCAATGAATCACTATTAGGTAAGTTCAAATAGAAATCCATTGGTTTTACTATGTTATTCTTAATGCCAATCTAAACAGCTTGTAATGACATATTGTTCTTTATGAACACTTAGTACAGATTCTATCTCACAATTGCAATATCTCAATCCAAAAATCAATGCAAATTTCCATTGGCTCTATAGGAAACTTATTGGTAAGTAAATGAAAAAGATCTCTCTGAGGACTAGAACTCATGAACTCCTGTTTAAAAGACAGGGGCATTAACCCACTAAGCCATTGGAACATCACAAGTGCAAAGTGATGTCAAGAAGGGCAGTGAACATTGAATCAATATTGGTAAGTTCAAAAAGAAATCCATTCGTTTCACTATGTTATTCTTAATGCCAATCTTTGCAGCGCATCATGACGTATTGTTCTTGATGAACACGTAATACAGATTCTATATCTCACAACTGCATTATCTCAATCCCAAAATCAATGCAAATTTACATTGGCTCCATAGGAAGCTTATCAGTAAGTAAATGAAAAAGACTCTCCAAGGATTAGAACTCATGAAATCCTTTTTACAAGACAGGTGCATTAACCCAGTAAGCCACAGCAACATCACAGGTGCAAATTTATGTCAAGAAGGGCAGTGACCAATGAATCACTATTAGGTAAGTTCAAATAGAAATCCATTGGTTTTACTATGCTATTCTTAATGCCAATCTAAACAGCTTGTAATGACATATTGTTCTTTATGAACACTTAGTACAGATTCTATCTCACAATTGCACTATCTCAATCCCAAAATCAATGGAAATTTCCATTGGCTCTATAGGAAACTTATTGGTAAGTAAATGAAAAAGAGCTCTCTGAGGACTAGAACTCATGAACTCCTGTTTAAAAGACAGGGGCATTAACCCACTAAGCCATTGGAACATCACAAGTGCAAAGTGATGTCAAGAAGGGCAGTGAACATTGAATCACTATTGGTAAGTTCAAAAAGAAATCCATTGGTTTCACGATGTTATTCTTAATGCCAATCTTTGCAGCGCATCATGACGTATTGTTCTTGATGAACACGTAATACAGATTCTATATCTCACAATTGCACTATCTCAAGCCCAAAATCAGTGCAAATTTCCATTGGCTCTATAGGAAGCTTATTAGTAAGTAAATGAAAAAACTCTCTGAGAATTAGAACTCATGAACTCCTGTTTATAAGACAGGCGCAATAACCAAGTAAGCCACTGGAACATCACAAGTGCAAAAGGTTGTCAAGAAGGGCAATGACCAACGAATCACTATTAGGTAAGTTCAAAAAGAAATCCATTGGTTTCACTATGTTATTCTTAATGCCAATCTTTGCAGCGCATCATGACGTATTGTTCTTGATGAACACGTAATACAGATTCTATATCTCAAAATCAATGCAAATTTCCATTGCTCCATAGGAAGCTTATTAGTAAGTAAATGAAAAAGACCCTCCAAGGATTAGAACTCATGAAATCCTTTTTACAAGACAGGAGCATTAACCCAGTAAGCCACAGCAACATCACAGGTGCAAATTTATGTCAAGAAGGGCAGTGACCAATGAATCACTATTAGGTAAGTTCAAATAGAAATCCATTGGTTTTACTATGTTATTCTTAATGCCAATCTAAACAGCTTGTAATGACATATTGTTCTTTATGAACACTTAGTACAGATTCTATCTCACAATTGCAATATCTCAATCCAAAAATCAATGCAAATTTCCATTGGCTCTATAGGAAACTTATTGGTAAGTAAATGAAAAAGAGCTCTCTGAGGACTAGAATTCATGAACTCCCGTTCAAAAGACAGGGGCAATAACCCACTAAGCCATTAGAACATCACAAGTGCAAAGTAATGTCAAGAAGGGCAGCGAACATTGAATCACTATTAGATAAGTTCAAAAAGAAATCCATTGGTTTCACTATGTTATTCATAATGCCAATCTTTGCAGCGCATCATGACGTATTGCTCTTGATGAACACGTAATACAGATTCTATATCTCACAATTGCACTATCTCAAGCCCAAAATCAATGCAAATTTCCATTGGCTCTATAGGAAGCTTATTAGTAAGTAAATGAAAAAACTCTCTGAGAATCAGAACTCATGAACTCCTGTTTAAAAGACAGGCGCAATAACCAAGTAAGCCACTGGAACATCACAAATGCAAAAGGTTGTCAAGAAGGGCAATGACCAATGAATCACTATTAGGTAAGTTCAAAAAGAAATCCATTGGTTTCACTATGTTATTCTTAATGCCAATCTTTGCAGCGCATCATGACGTATTGTCCTTGATGACCACGTAATACAGATTCTATATCTCACAATTGCACTTTCTCAATCCCAAAATCAATGCAAATTTACATTGGCTCCATAGGAAGCCTATTAGTAAGTAAATGAAAAAGACTCTTCAAGGATTAGAACTCATGAAATCCTTTTTACAAGACAGGTGCATTAACCCAGTAAGTCACAGCAACATCACAGGTGCAGATTTATGTCAAGAAGGGCAGTGACCAATGAATCACTATTAGGTAAGTTCAAATAGAAATCCATTGGTTTTACTATGTTATTCTTAATGCCAATCTTTGCAGCGCATCATGACGTATTGTTCTTGATGAACACGTAATACAGATTCTATATCTCAAAATCAATGCAAATTTCCATTGCTCCATAGGAAGCTGATTAGTAAGTAAATGAAAAAGACTCTCCAAGGATTAGAACTCATGAAATCCTTTTTACAAAACAGGAGCATTAAACCAGTAAGCCACAGCAACATCACAGGTGCAAAATTATGTCAAGAAGGGCAGTGACCAATGAAACACTATTAGGTAAGTTCAAATAGAAATCCATTGGTTTTACTATGTTATTCTTAATGCCAATCTAAACAGCTTGTAATGACATATTGTTCTTTATGAATACTTAGTACAGATTCTATCTCACAATTGCACTATCTCAATCCAAAAATCAATGCAAATTTCCATTGGCTCTATAGGAAACTTATTGGTAAGTAAATGAAAAAGAGCTCTCTGAGGACTAGAACTCATGAACTCCTGTTTAAAAGACAGGGGCATTAAACCACTAAGCCATTGGAACATCACAAGTGCTAAGTGATGTCAAGAAGGGCAGCGAACATTGAATCACTATTAGATAAGTTCAAAAAGAAATCCATTGGTTTCACTATGTTATTCTTAATGCCAATCTTTGCAGCGCATCATGACGTATTGTTCTTGATGAACACGTAATACAGATTCTATATCTCACAATTGCACTATCTCAATCCCAAAATCAATACAAATTTACATTGGCTCCATAGGAAGCTTATTAGTAAGTAAATGAAAAAGACTCTCCAAGTATTAGAACTTATGAAATCCTTTTTACAAGACAGGTGCATTAACCCAGTAAGTCACAGCAACATCACAGGTGCAAATTTATGTCAAGAAGGGCAGTGACCAATGAATCACTATTAGGTAAGTTCAAATAGAAATCCATTGGTTTTACTATGTTATTCTTAATGCCAATCTAAACAGCTTGTAATGACATATTGTTCTTTATGAACACTTAGTACAGATTCTATCTCACAATTGCACTATCTCCATCCCAAAATCAATGGAAATTTCCATTGGCTCTATAGGAAACTTATTGGTAAGTAAATGAAAAAGAGCTCTCTGAGGACTAGAACTCATGAACTCCTGTTTAAAAGACAGGGTCATTAACCCACTAAGCCAATGGAACATCACAAGTGCAAAGTGATGTCAAGAAGGGCAGTGAACATTGAATCACTATTGGTAAGTTCAAAAAGAAATCCATTGGTTTCACTATGTTATTCTTAATGCCAATCTTTGCAGAGCATCATGACGTATTGTTCTTGATGAACACGTAATACAGATTCTATATCTCACAATTGCACTATCTCAAGCCCAAAATCAATGCAAATTTCCATTGGCTCTATAGGAAGCTTATTAGTAAGTAAATGAAAAAACTCTCTGAGAATTAGAACTCATGAACTCCTGTTTATAAGACAGGCGCAATAACCAAGTAAGCCACTGGAACATCACAAGTGCAAAAGGTTGTCAAGAAGGGCAATGACCAATGAATCACTATTAGGTAAGTTCAAAAAGAAATCCATTGGTTTCACTATGTTATTCTTAATGCCAATCTTTGCAGCGCATCATCACGTATTGTTCTTGATGAACACGTAATACAGATTCTATATCTCAAAATCAATGCAAATTTCCATTGCTCCATAGGAAGCTTATTAGTAAGTAAATGAAAAAGACTCTCCAAGGATTAGAACTCATGAAATCCTTTTTACAAGACAGGAGCATTAACCCAGTAAGCCACAGCAACATCACAGGTGCAAATTTATGTCAAGAAGGGCAGTGACCAATGAATCACTATTAGGTAAGTTCAAATAGAAATCCATTGGTTTTACTATGTTATTCTTAATGCCAATCTAAACAGCTTGTAATGACATATTGTTCTTTATGAACACTTAGTACAGATTCTATCTCACAATTGCAATATCTCAATCCAAAAATCAATGCAAATTTCCATTGGCTCTATAGGAAACTTATTGGTAAGTAAATGAAAAAGAGCTCTCTGAGGACTAGAATTCATGAACTCCCGTTTAAAAGACAGGGGCATTAACCCACTAAGCCATTGGAACATCACAAGTGCAAAGTAATGTCAAGAAGGGCAGCGAACATTGAATCACTATTAGATAAGTTCAAAAAGAAATCCATTGGTTTCACTATGTTATTCTTAATGCCAATCTTTGCAGCGCATCATGACGTATTGCTCTTGATGAACACGTAATACAGATTCTATATCTCACAATTGCACTATCTCAATCCCAAAATCAATGCAAATTTACATTGGCTCCATAGGAAGCTTATTAGTAAGTAAATGAAAAAGACTCTCCAAGTATTAGAACTCATGAAATCCTTTTTACAAGAAAGGTGCATTAACCCAGTAAGTCACAGCAACATCACAGGTGCAAATTTATGTCAAGAAGGGCAGTGACCAATGAATCACTATTAGGTAAGTTCAAATAGAAGTCCATTGGTTTTACTATGTTATTCTTAATGCCAATCTAAACAGCTTGTAATGACATATTGTTCTTTATGAACACTTAGTACAGATTCTATCTCACAATTGCACTATCTCAATCCCAAAATCAATGGAAATTTCCATTGGCTCTATAGGAAACTTATTGGTAAGTAAATGAAAAAGAGCTCTCTGAGGACTTGAACTCATGAACTCCTGTTTAAAAGACAGGGGCATTAACCCACTAAGCCATTGGAACATCACAAGTGCTTTGTGATGTCAAGAAGGGCAGCGAACATTGAATCACTATTGGTAAGTTCAAAAAGAAATCCATTGGTTTCACTATGTTATTCTTAATGCCAATCTTTGCAGCGCATCATGACGTATTGTTCTTGATGAACACGTAATACAGATTCTATATCTCACAATTGCACTATCTCAAGCCCAAAATCAATGCAAATTTCCATTGACTCTATAGGAAGCTTATTAGTAAGTAAATGAAAAAACTCTCTGAGAATCAGAACTCATGAACTCCTGTTTATAAGACAGGCGCAATAACCAAGTAAGCCACTGGAACATCACAAGTGCAAAAGGTTGTCAAGAAGGGCAATGACCAATGAATCACTATTAGGTAAGTTCAAAAAGAAATCCATTGGTTTCACTATGTTATTCTTAATGCCAATCTTTGCAGCGCATCATGACGTATTGTTCTTGATGAACACGTAATACAGATTCTATATCTCAAAATCAATGCAAATTTCCATTGCTCCATAGGAAGCTTATTAGTAAGTAAATGAAAAAGACTCTCCAAGGATTAGAACTCATGAAATCCTTTTTACAAGACAGGAGCATTAACCCAGTAAGCCACAGCAACATCACAGGTGCAAATTTATGTCAAGAAGGGCAGTGACCAATGAATCACTATTAGGTAAGTTCAAATAGAAATCCATTGGTTTTACTATGTTATTCTTAATGCCAATCTAAACAGCTTGTAATGACATATTGTTCTTTATGAACACTTAGTACAGATTCTATCTCACAATTGCAATATCTCAATCCAAAAATCAATGCAAATTTCCATTGGCTCTATAGGAAACTTATTGGTAAGTAAATGAAAAAGAGCTCTCTGAGGACTAGAATTCATGAACTCCCGTTTAAAAGACAGGGGCATTAACCCACTAAGCCATTGGATCATTACAAGTGCAAAGTGATGTCAAGAAGGGCAGTGAACATTGAATCAATATTGGTAAGTTCAAAAAGAAATCCATTAGTTTCACTATGTTATTCTTAATGCCAATCTTTGCAGCGCATCATGACGTATTGTTCTTGATGAACACGTAATACAGATTCTATATCTCACAACTGCATTATCTCAATCCCAAAATCAATGCAAATTTACATTGGCTCCATAGGAAGCTTATCAGTAAGTAAATGAAAAAGACTCTCCAAGGATTAGAACTCATGAAATCCTTTTTACAAGACAGGTGCATTAACCCAGTAAGCCACAGCAACATCACAGGTGCAAATTTATGTCAAGAAGGGCAGTGACCAATGAATCACTATTAGGTAAGTTCAAAAAGAAATCCATTGGTTTTACTATGCTATTCTTAATGCCAATCTAAACAGCTTGTAATGACATATTGTTCTTTATGAACACTTAGTACAGATTCTATCTCACAATTGCACTATCTCAAGCCCAAAATCAATGCAAATTTCCATTGTCTCTATAGGAAACTTATTAGTAAGTAAATGAAAAAACTCTCTGAGAATCAGAACTCATGAACTCCTGTTTATAAGACAGGCGCAATAACCAAGTAAGCCGCTGGAACATCACAAGTGCAAAGTGATGTCAAGAAGGGCAGTGAACATTGAATCAATATTGGTAAGTTCAAAAATAAATCCATTGGTTTCATTATGTTATTCTTAATGCCAATCTTTGCAGCGCATCATGACGTATTGTTCTTGATAAACACGTAATACAGATTCTATATCTCACAATTGCACTATCTCAAGCCCAAAATCAATGCAAATTTCCATTGGCTCTATAGGAAGCTTATTAGTAAGTAAATGAAAAAACTCTCTGAGAATCAGAACTCATGAACTCCTGTTTATAAGACAGGCGCAATAACCAAGTAAGCCACTGGAACATCACAAGTGCAAAAGGTTGTCAAGAAGGGCAATGACCAATGAATCACTATTAGGTAAGTTCAAAAAGAAATCCATTGGTTTCACTATGTTATTCTTAATGCCAATCTTTGCAGCGCATCATGACGTATTGTTCTTGATGAACACGTAATACAGATTCTATATCTCAAAATCAATGCAAATTTCCATTGCTCCATAGGAAGCTTATTAGTAAGTAAATGAAAAAGACTCTCCAAGGATTAGAACTCATGAAATCCTTTTTACAAAACAGGAGCATTAACCCAGTAAGACACAGCAACATCACAGGTGCAAATTTATGTCAAGAAGGGCAGTGACCAATGAATCACTATTAGGTAAGTTCAAATAGAAATCCATTGGTTTTACTATGTTATTCTTAATGCCAATCTAAACAGCTTGTAATGACATATTGTTCTTTATGAACACTTAGTACAGATTCTATCTCACAATTGCAATATCTCAATCCAAAAATCAATGCAAATTTCCATTGGCTCTATAGGAAACTTATTGGTAAGTAAATGAAAAAGAGCTCTCTGAGGACTAGAATTCATGAACTCCTGTTTAAAAGACAGGGGCATTAACCCACTAAGCCATTGGAACATCACAAGTGCTTTGTGATGTCAAGAAGGGCAGCGAACATTGAATCACTATTAGATAAGTTCAAAAAGAAATCCATTGGTTTCACTATGTTATTCTTAATGCCAATCTTTGCAGCGCATCATGACGTATTGTTCTTGATGAACACGTAATACAGATTCTATATCTCACAATTGCACTATCTCAATCAAAAAATCAATGCAAATTTCCATTGGCTCTATAGGAAACTTATTGGTAAGTAAATGAAAAAGAACTCTATGAGGACTAGAACTCATGAACTCCTGTTTAAAAGACAGGGGCAATAACCCACTAAGCCATTTGAACATCACAAATGCAAAGTGATGTCAAGAAGGGCAGTGAACATTGAATCAATATTGGTAAGTTCAAAAAGAAATCCATTGGTTTCACTAAATTATTCTTAATGCCAATCTTTGCAGCGCATCATGACGTATTGTTCTTGATGAACACGTAATACAGATTCTATATCTCAAAACTGCATTATCTCAATCCCAAAATCAATGCAAATTTACATTGGCTCCATAGGAAGCTTATTAGTAAGTAAAAGAAAAAGACTCTCCAAGGATTAGAACTCACGAAATCCTTTTTACAAGACAGGTGCATTAACCCAGTAAGCCACAGCAACATCACAGGTGGAAATTTATGTCAAGAAGGGCAGTGACCAATGAATCACTATTAGATAAGTTCAAAAAGAAATCCATTGGTTTCACTATGTTATTCTTAATGCCAATCTTTGCAGCGCATCATGACGTATTGTTCTTGATGAACACGTAATACAGATTCTATATCTCACAATTGCACTATCTCAATCCCAAAATCAATGCAAATTTACATTGGCTCCATAGGAAGCTTATTAGTAAGTAAATGAAAAAGGCTCTCCAAGTATTAGAACTCATGAAATCCTTTTTACAAGACAGGTGCATTAACCCAGTAAGCCACAGCAACATCACAGGTGCAAATTTATGTCAAGAAGGGCAGTGACCAATGAATCACTATTAGGTAAGTTCAAAAAGAAATCCATTGGTTTTACTATGCTAATCTTAATTCCAATCTAAACAGCTTGTAATGACATATTGTTCTTTATGAACACTTAGTACAGATTCTATCTCACAATTGCACTATCTCAATCCCAAAATCAATGGAAATTTCCATTGGCTCTATAGGAAACTTATTGGTAAGTAAATGAAAAAGAGTTCTCTGAGGACTAGAACTCATGAACTCCTGTTTAAAAGATAGGGGCATTAACACACTAAGCCATTGGAACATCACAAGTGCAAAGTGATGTCAAGAAGGGCAGTGAACATTGAATCAATATTGGTAAGTTCAAAAAGAAATCCATTGATTTCACTATGTTATTCTTAATGCCAATCTTTGCAGCGCATCATGACGTATTGTTCTTGATGAACACGTAATACAGATTCTATATCTCACAACTGCATTATCTCAATCCCAAAATCAATGCAAATTTACATTGGCTCCATAGGAAGCTTATCAGTAAGTAAATGAAAAAGACTCTCCAAGGATTAGAACTCATGAAATCCTTTTTACAAGACAGGTGCATTAACCCAGTAAGCCACAGCAACATCACAGGTGTTAGTTTATGTCAAGAAGGGCAGTGACCAATGAATCACTATTAGGTAAGTTCAAAAAGAAATTCATTGGTTTTACTATGCTATTCTTAATGCCAATCTAAACAGCTTGTAATGACATATTGTACTTTATGAACACTTAGTACAGATTCTATCTCACAATTGCACTATCTCAATCCCAAAATCAATGGAAATTTCCATTGGCTCTATAGGAAACTTATTGGTAAGTAAATGAAAAAGAGCTCTCTGAGGACTAGAACTCATGAACTCCTGTTTAAAAGACAGGGGCATTAACCCACTAAGCCATTGGAACATCACAAGTGCAAAGTGATGTCAAGAAGGGCAGTGAACATTGAATCACTATTGGTAAGTTCAAAAAGAAATCCATTGGTTTCACTATGTTATTCTTAATGCCAATCTTTGCAGCGCATCATGACGTATTGTTCTTGATGAACACGTAATACAGATTCTATATCTCACAATTGCACTATCTCAAGCCCAAAATCAATGCAAATTTCCATTGGCTCTATAGGAAGCTTATTAGTAAGTAAATGAAAAAAATCTCTGAGAATTAGAACTCATGAACTCCTGTTTATAAGACAGGCACAATAACCAAGTAAGCCACTGGAACATCACAAGTGCAAAAGGTTGTCAAGAAGGGCAATGACCAATGAATCACTATTAGGTAAGTTCAAAAAGAAATCCATTGGTTTCACTATGTTATTCTTAATGCCAATCTTTGCAGCGCATCATGACGTATTGTTCTTGATGAACACGTAATACAGATTCTATATCTCAAAATCAATGCAAATTTCCATTGCTCCATAGGAAGCTTATTAGTAAGTAAATGAAAAATACTCTCCAAGGATTAGAACTCGTGAAATCCTTTTTACAAGACAGGAGCATTAACCCAGTAAGCCACAGCAACATCACAGGTGCAAATTTATGTTAAGAAGGGCAGTGACCAATGAATCACTATTAGGTAAGTTCAAATAGAAATCCATTGGTTTTACTATGTTATTCTTAATGCCAATCTAAACAGCTTGTAATGACATATTGTTCTTTATGAACACTTAGTACAGATTCTATCTCACAATTGCACTATCTCAATCCCAAAATCAATGCAAATTTCCATTGGCTCTATAGGAAACTTATTGGTAAGTAAATGAAAAAGAGCTCTCTGAGGACTAGAATTCATGAACTCCTGTTTAAAAGACAGGGGCATTAACCCACTAAGCCATTGGAACATCACAAGTGCAAAGTGATGTCAAGAAGGGCAGTGAACATTGAATCACTATTGGTAAGTTCAAAAAGAAATCCATTGGTTTCACTATGTTATTCTTAATGCCAATCTTTGCAGCGCATCATGACGTATTGTTCTTGATGAACACGTAATACAGATTCTATATCTCACAATTGCACTATCTCAATCCCAAAATCAATGCAAATTTACATTGGCTCCATAGGAAGCTTATTAGTAAGTAAATGAAAAAGGCTCTCCAAGTATTAGAACTCATGAAATCCTTTTTACAAGACAGGTGCATTAACCCAGTAAGCCACAGCAACATCACAGGTGCAAATTTATGTCAAGAAGGGCAGTGACCAATGAATCACTATTAGGTAAGTTCAAAAAGAAATCCATTGGTTTTACTATGCTAATCTTAATTCCAATCTAAACAGCTTGTAATGACATATTGTTCTTTATGAACACTTAGTACAGATTCTATCTCACAATTGCACTATCTCAATCCCAAAATCAATGGAAATTTCCATTGGCTCTATAGGAAACTTATTGGTAAGTAAATGAAAAAGAGTTCTCTGAGGACTAGAACTCATGAACTCCTGTTTAAAAGATAGGGGCATTAACACACTAAGCCATTGGAACATCACAAGTGCAAAGTGATGTCAAGAAGGGCAGTGAACATTGAATCAATATTGGTAAGTTCAAAAAGAAATCCATTGATTTCACTATGTTATTCTTAATGCCAATCTTTGCAGCGCATCATGACGTATTGTTCTTGATGAACACGTAATACAGATTCTATATCTCACAACTGCATTATCTCAATCCCAAAATCAATGCAAATTTACATTGGCTCCATAGGAAGCTTATCAGTAAGTAAATGAAAAAGACTCTCCAAGGATTAGAACTCATGAAATCCTTTTTACAAGACAGGTGCATTAACCCAGTAAGCCACAGCAACATCACAGGTGTTAGTTTATGTCAAGAAGGGCAGTGACCAATGAATCACTATTAGGTAAGTTCAAAAAGAAATTCATTGGTTTTACTATGCTATTCTTAATGCCAATCTAAACAGCTTGTAATGACATATTGTACTTTATGAACACTTAGTACAGATTCTATCTCACAATTGCACTATCTCAATCCCAAAATCAATGGAAATTTCCATTGGCTCTATAGGAAACTTATTGGTAAGTAAATGAAAAAGAGCTCTCTGAGGACTAGAACTCATGAACTCCTGTTTAAAAGACAGGGGCATTAACCCACTAAGCCATTGGAACATCACAAGTGCAAAGTGATGTCAAGAAGGGCAGTGAACATTGAATCACTATTGGTAAGTTCAAAAAGAAATCCATTGGTTTCACTATGTTATTCTTAATGCCAATCTTTGCAGCGCATCATGACGTATTGTTCTTGATGAACACGTAATACAGATTCTATATCTCACAATTGCACTATCTCAAGCCCAAAATCAATGCAAATTTCCATTGGCTCTATAGGAAGCTTATTAGTAAGTAAATGAAAAAAATCTCTGAGAATTAGAACTCATGAACTCCTGTTTATAAGACAGGCACAATAACCAAGTAAGCCACTGGAACATCACAAGTGCAAAAGGTTGTCAAGAAGGGCAATGACCAATGAATCACTATTAGGTAAGTTCAAAAAGAAATCCATTGGTTTCACTATGTTATTCTTAATGCCAATCTTTGCAGCGCATCATGACGTATTGTTCTTGATGAACACGTAATACAGATTCTATATCTCACAATTGCACTATCTCAATCCCAAAATCAATGCAAATTTACATTGGCTCCATAAGAACCTTATTAGTAAGTAAATGAAAAAGACTCTCCAAGGATTAGAACTCATGAAATCCTTTTTACAAGACAGGTGCATTAACCCAGTAAGCCACAGCAACATCACAAGTGCAAATTTATGTCAAGAAGGGCAGTGACCAATGAATCACTATTAGGTAAGTTCAAAAAGAAATCCATTGGTTTTACTATGCTATTCTTAATGCCAATCTAAACAGCTTGTAATGACATATTGTTCTTTATGAACACTTAGTACAGATTCTATCTCACAATTGCACTATCTCAATCCCAAAATCAATGCAAATTTCCATTGGCTCTATAGGAAACTTATTGGTAAGTAAATGAAAAAGAGCTCTCTGAGAACTAGAACTCATGAACTCCTGTTTAATAGACAGGCGCAATAACCAAGTAAGCCACTGGAACATCACAAGTGCAAAAGGTTGTCAAGAAGGGCAATGACCAATGAATCACTATTAGGTAAGTTCAAAAAGAAATCCATTGGTTTCACTATGTTATTCTTAATGCCAATCTTTGCAGCGCATCATGACGTATTGTTCTTGATGAACACGTAATACAGATTCTATATCTCAAAATCAATGCAAATTTCCATTGCTCCATAGGAAGCTTATTAGTAAGTAAATGAAAAAGACTCTCCAAGGATTAGAGCTCATGAGATCCTTTTTACAAGACAGGAGCATTAACCCAGTAAGCCACAGCAACATCACAGGTGCAAATTTATGTCAAGAAGGGCAGTGACCAATGAATCACTATTAGGTAAGTTCAAATAGAAATCCATTGGTTTTACTATGTTATTCTTAATGCCAATCTAAACAGCTTGTAATGACATATTGTTCTTTATGAACACTTAGTACAGATTCTATCTCACAAATGCAATATCTCAATCCAAAAATCAATGCAAATTTCCATTGGCTCTATAGGAAACTTATTGGTAAGTAAATGAAAAATAGCGCTCTGAGGACTAGAATTCATGAACTCCTGTTTAAAAGACAGGGGGATTAACCCACTAAGCCATTGGAACATCACAAGTGCAAAGTGATGTCAAGAAGGCAGCGAACATTGAATCACTATTAGATAAGTTCAAAAAGAAATCCATTGGTTTCACTATGTTATTCTTAATGCCAATCTTTGCAGCGCATCATGACGTATTGTTCTTGATGAACACGTAATACAGATTCTATATCTCACAATTGCACTATCTCAATCCCAAAATCAATGCAAATTTACATTGGCTCCATAGGAAGCTTATTAGTAAGTAAATGAAAAAGACTCTCCAAGGATTAGAACTCATGAAATCCTTTTTACAAGACAGGTGCATTAACCCAGTAAGCCACAGCAACATCACAGGTGCAAATTTATGTCAAGAAGGGCAGTGACCAATGAATCACTATTAGGTAAGTTCAAAAAGAAATCCATTGGTTTTACTATGCTATTCTTAATGCCAATCTAAACAGCTTGTAATGACATATTGTTCTTTATGAACACTTAGTACAGATTCTATCTCACAATTGCAATATCTCAATCCAAAAATCAATGCAAATTTCCATTGGCTCTATAGGAAACTTATTGGTAAGTAAATGAAAAAGAGCTCTCTGAGGACTAGAATTCATGAACTCCTGTTTAAAAGACAGGGGGATTAACCCACTAAGCCATTGGAACATCACAAGTGCAAAGCGATGTCAAGAAGGCAGCGAACATTGAATCACTATTAGATAAGTTCAAAAAGAAATCCATTGGTTTCACTATGTTATTCTTAATGCCAATCTTTGCAGCGCATCATGACGTATTGTTCTTGATGAACACGTAATACAGATTCTATATCTCACAATTGCACTATCTCAATCCCAAAATCAATGGAAATTTCCATTGGCTCTATAGGAAACTTATTGGTAAGTAAATGAAAAAGAGCTATCTGAGGACTAGAACTCATGAACTCCTGTTTAATAGACAGGGGCATTAACCCACTAAACCATTGGAACATCACAAATGCAAAGCGATGTCAAGAAGGGCTGTGAACATTGAATCACTATTGGTAAGTTCAAAAAGAAATCCATTGGTTTCACTATGTTATTCTTAATGCAAATCTTTGCACCGCATCATGACGTATTGTTCTTGATGAACACGTAATACAGATTCTATATCTCACAATTGCACTATCTCAAGCCCAAAATCAATGCAAATTTCCATTGGCTCTATAGGAAGCTTATTAGTAAGTAAATGAAAAAAACTCTCTGAGAATTAGAACTCATGAACTCCTGTTTATAAGACAGGCGCAATAACCAAGTAAGCCACTGGAACAACACAAGTGCAAAAGGTTGTCAAGAAGGGCAATGACCAATGAATCACTATTAGGTAAGTTCAAAAAGAAATCCATTGGTTTCACTATGTTATTCTTAATGCCAATCTTTGCAGCGCATCATGACGTATTGTTCTTGATGAACACGTAATACAGATTCTATATCTCAAAATCAATGCAAATTTCCATTGCTCCATAGGAAGCTTATTAGTAAGTAAATGAAAAAGACTCTCCAAGGATTAGAGCTCATGAGATCCTTTTTACAAGACAGGAGCATTAACCCAGTAAGCCACAGCAACATCACAGGTGCAAATTTATGTCAAGAAGGGCAGTGACCAATGAATCACTATTAGGTAAGTTCAAATAGAAATCCATTGGTTTTACTATGTTATTCTTAATGCCAATCTAAACAGCTTGTAATGACATATTGTTCTTTATGAACACTTAGTACAGATTCTATCTCACAATTGCAATATCTCAATCCAAAAATCAATGCAAATTTCCATTGGCTCTATAGGAAACTTATTGGTAAGTAAATGAAAAATAGCTCTCTGAGGACTAGAATTCATGAACTCCTGTTTAAAAGACAGGGGGATTAACCCACTAAGCCATTGGAACATCACAAGTGCAAAGTGATGTCAAGAAGGCAGCGAACATTGAATCACTATTAGATAAGTTCAAAAAGAAATCCATTGGTTTCACTATGTTATTCTTAATGCCAATCTTTGCAGCGCATCATGACGTATTGTTCTTGATGAACACGTAATACAGATTCTATATCTCACAATTGCACTATCTCAATCCCAAAATCAATGCAAATTTACATTGGCTCCATAGGAAGCTTATTAGTAAGTAAATGAAAAAGACTCTCCAAGGATTAGAACTCATGAAATCCTTTTTACAAGACAGGTGCATTAACCCAGTAAGCCACAGCAACATCACAGGTGCAAATTTATGTCAAGAAGGGCAGTGACCAATGAATCACTATTAGGTAAGTTCAAAAAGAAATCCATTGGTTTTACTATGCTATTCTTAATGCCAATCTAAACAGCTTGTAATGACATATTGTTCTTTATGAACACTTAGTACAGATTCTATCTCACAATTGCAATATCTCAATCCAAAAATCAATGCAAATTTCCATTGGCTCTATAGGAAACTTATTGGTAAGTAAATGAAAAAGAGCTCTCTGAGGACTAGAATTCATGAACTCCTGTTTAAAAGACAGGGGGATTAACCCACTAAGCCATTGGAACATCACAAGTGCAAAGCGATGTCAAGAAGGCAGCGAACATTGAATGACTATTAGATAAGTTCAAAAAGAAATCCATTGGTTTCACTATGTTATTCTTAATGCCAATCTTTGCAGCGCATCATGACGTATTGTTCTTGATGAACACGTAATACAGATTCTATATCTCACAATTGCACTATCTCAATCCCAAAATCAATGCAAATTTACATTGGCTCCATAGGAAGCTTATTAGTAAGTAAATGAAAAAGACTCTCCAAGGATTAGAACTCATGAAATCCTTTTTACAAGACAGGTGCATTAACCCAGTAAGCCACAGCAACATCACAGGTGCAAATTTATGTCAAGAAGGGCAGTGACCAATGAATCACTATTAGGTAAGTTCAAAAAGAAATCCATTGGTTTTACTATGCTATTCTTAATGCCAATCTAAACAGCTTGTAATGACATATTGTTCTTTATGAACACTTAGTACAGATTCTATCTCACAATTGCAATATCTCAATCCAAAAATCAATGCAAATTTCCATTGGCTCTATAGGAAACTTATTGGTAAGTAAATGAAAAAGAGCTCTCTGAGGACTAGAATTCATGAACTCCTGTTTAATAGACAGGGGGATTAACCCACTAAGCCATTGGAACATCACAAGTGCAAAGCGATGTCAAGAAGGCAGCGAACATTGAATGACTATTAGATAAGTTCAAAAAGAAATCCATTGGTTTCACTATGTTATTCTTAATGCCAATCTTTGCAGCGCATCATGACGTATTGTTCTTGATGAACACGTAATACAGATTCTATATCTCACAATTGCACTATCTCAATCCCAAAATCAATGCAAATTTACATTGGCTCCATAGGAAGCTTATTAGTAAGTAAATGAAAAAGACTCTCCAAGGATTAGAACTCATGAAATCCTTTTTACAAGACAGGTGCATTAACCCACTAAACCATTGGAACATCACAAATGCAAAGTGATGTCAAGAAGGGCTGTGAACATTGAATCACTATTGGTAAGTTCAAAAAGAAATTCATTGGTTTCACTATGTTATTCTTAATGCAAATCTTTGCACCGCATCATGACGTATTGTTCTTGATGAACACGTAATACAGATTTTATATCTCACAATTGCACTATCTCAATCCCAAAATCAATGCAAATTTACATTGGCTCCATAGGAACCTTATTAGTAAGTAAATGAAAAACACTCTCCAAGGATTAGAACTCATGAAATCCTTTTTACAAGACAGGTGCATTAACCCAGTAAGCCACAGCAACATCACAGGTGCAAATTTATGTCAAGAAGGGCAGTGACCAATGAATCACTATTAGGTAAGTTCAAAAAGAAATCCATTGGTTTTACTATGCTATTCTTAATGCCAATCTAAACAGCTTGTAATGACATATTGTTCTTTATGAACACTTAGTACAGATTCTATCTCACAATTGCACTATCTCAATCCCAAAATCAATGCAAATTTCCATTGGCTCTATAGGAAACTTATTGGTAAGTAAATGAAAAAGAGCTCTCTGAGAACTAGAACTCATGAACTCCTGTTTAATAGACAGGCGCAATAACGAAGTAAGCCACTGAAACATCACAAGTGCAAAAGGTTGTCAAGAAGGGCAATGACCAATGAATCACTATTAGGTAAGTTCAAAAAGAAATCCATTGGTTTCACTATGTTATTCTTAATGGCAATCTTTGCAGCGCATCATGACGTATTGTTCTTGATGAACACGTAATACAGATTCTATATCTCAAAATCAATGCAAATTTACATTGCTCCATAGGAAGCTTATTAGTAAGTAAATGAAAAAGACTCTCCAAGGATTAGAACTCATGAGATCCTTTTTACAAGACAGGTGCATTAACCCAGTAAGCCACAGCAACATCACAGGTGCAAATTTATGTCAAGAAGGGCAGTGACCAATGAATCACTATTAGGTAAGTTCAAAAAGAAATCCATTGGTTTTACTATGCTATTCTTAATGCCAATCTAAACAGCTTGTAATGACATATTGTTCTTTATGAACACTTAGTACAGATTCTATCTCACAATTGCACTATCTCAATCCCAAAATCAATGGAAATTTCCATTGGCTCTATAGGAAACTTATTGGTCAGTAAATGAAAAAGAGCTCTCTGAGGACTAGAACTCATGAACTCCTGTTTAATAGACAGGGGCATTAACCCACTAAGCCATTGGAACAACACAAGTGCAAAGTGATGTCAAGAAGGGCAGTGAACATTGAATCACTATTGGTAAGTTCAAAAAGAAATCCATTGGTTTCACTATGTTATTCTTAATGCCAATCTTTGCAGCGCATCATGACGTATTGTTCTTGATGAACACGTAATACAGATTCTATATCTCACAATTGCACTATCTCAATCCCAAAATCAATGGAAATTTCCATTGGCTCTATAGGAAACTTATTGGTAAGTAAATGAAAAAGAGCTATCTGAGGACTAGAACTCATGAACTCCTGTTTAATAGACAGGGGCATTAACCCACTAAACCATTGGAACATCACAAATGCAAAGTGATGTCAAGAAGGGCTGTGAACATTGAATCACTATTGGTAAGTTCAAAAAGAAATCCATTGGTTTCACTATGTTATTCTTAATGCAAATCTTTGCACCGCATCATGACGTATTGTTCTTGATGAACACGTAATACAGATTCTATATCTCACAATTGCACTATCTCAAGCCCAAAATCAATGCAAATTTCCATTGGCTCTATAGGAAGCTTATTAGTAAGTAAATGAAAAAACTCTCTGAGAATTAGAACTCATGAACTCCTGTATATAAGACAGGCGCAATAACTAAGTAAGCCACTGGAACAACACAAGTGCAAAAGGTTGTCAAGAAGGGCAATGACCAATGAATCACTATTAGGTAAGTTCAAAAAGAAATCCATTGGTTTCACTATGTTATTCTTAATGCCAATCTTTGCAGCGCATCATGACGTATTGTTCTTGATGAACACGTAATACAGATTCTATATCTCAAAATCAATGCAAATTTCCATTGCTCCATAGGAAGCTTATTAGTAAGTAAATGAAAAAGACTCTCCAAGGATTAGAGCTCATGAGATCCTTTTTACAAGACAGGAGCATTAACCCAGTAAGCCACAGCAACATCACAGGTGCAAATTTATGTCAAGAAGGGCAGTGACCAATGAATCACTATTAGGTAAGTTCAAATAGAAATCCATTGGTTTTACTATGTTATTCTTAATGCCAATCTAAACAGCTTGTAATGACATATTGTTCTTTATGAACACTTAGTACAGATTCTATCTCACAATTGCAATATCTCAATCCAAAAATCAATGCAAATTTCCATTGGCTCTATAGGAAACTTATTGGTAAGTAAATGAAAAATAGCTCTCTGAGGACTAGAATTCATGAACTCCTGTTTAAAAGACAGGGGGATTAACCCACTAAGCCATTGGAACATCACAAGTGCAAAGTGATGTCAAGAAGGCAGCGAACATTGAATCACTATTAGATAAGTTCAAAAAGAAATCCATTGGTTTCACTATGTTATTCTTAATGCCAATCTTTGCAGCGCATCATGACGTATTGTTCTTGATGAACACGTAATACAGATTCTATATCTCACAATTGCACTATCTCAATCCCAAAATCAATGCAAATTTACATTGGCTCCATAGGAAGCTTATTAGTAAGTAAAT
This sequence comes from Phyllobates terribilis, assembly GCF_046119375.1. Taxonomy (NCBI): domain Eukaryota; kingdom Metazoa; phylum Chordata; class Amphibia; order Anura; family Dendrobatidae; genus Phyllobates; species Phyllobates terribilis. Next base: position 342,321,842 of record NW_027362764.1, read on the forward strand.
GAAAAAGACTCTCCAAGGATTAGAACTCATGAAATCCTTTTTACAAGACAGGTGCATTAACCCAGTAAGCCACAGCAACATCACAGGTGCAAATTTATGTCAAGAAGGGCAGTGACCAATGAATCACAATTAGGTAAGTTCAAAAAGAAATCCATTGGTTTTACTATGCTATTCTTAATGCCAATCTAAACAGCTTGTAATGACATATTGTTCTTTATGAACACTTAGTACAGATTCTATCTCACAATTGCAATATCTCAATCCAAAAATCAATGCAAATTTCCATTGGCTCTATAGGAAACTTATTGGTAAGTAAATGAAAAAGAGCTCTCTGAGGACTAGAATTCATGAACTCCTGTTTAAAAGACAGGGGGATTAACCCACTAAGCCATTGGAACATCACAAGTGCAAAGCGATGTCAAGAAGGCAGCGAACATTGAATCACTATTAGATAAGTTCAAAAAGAAATCCATTGGTTTCACTATGTTATTCTTAATGCCAATCTTTGCAGCGCATCATGACGTATTGTTCTTGATGAACACGTAATACAGATTCTATATCTCACAATTGCACTATCTCAATCCCAAAATCAATGCAAATTTACATTGGCTCCATAGGAAGCTTATTAGTAAGTAAATGAAAAAGACTCTCCAAGGATTAGAACTCATGAAATCCTTTTTACAAGACAGGTGCATTAACCCAGTAAGCCACAGCAACATCACAGGTGCAAATTTATGTCAAGAAGGGCAGTGACCAATGAATCACTATTAGGTAAGTTCAAAAAGAAATCCATTGGTTTTACTATGCTATTCTTAATGCCAATCTAAACAGCTTGTAATGACATATTGTTCTTTATGAACACTTAGTACAGATTCTATCTCACAATTGCACTATCTCAATCCCAAAATCAATGGAAATTTCCATTGGCTCTATAGGAAACTTATTGGTAAGTAAATGAAAAAGAGCTCTCTGAGGACTAGAACTCATGAACTCCTGTTTAATAGACAGGGGCATTAACCCACTAAGCCATTGGAACAACACAAGTGCAAAGTGATGTCAAGAAGGGCAGTGAACATTGAATCACTATTGGTAAGTTCAAAAAGAAATCCATTGGTTTCACTATGTTATTCTTAATGCAAATCTTTGCACCGCATCATGACGTATTGTTCTTGATGAACACGTAATACAGATTCTATATCTCACAATTGCACTATCCCAAGCCCAAAATCAATGCAAATTTCCATTGGCTCTATAGGAAGCTTATTAGTAAGTAAATGAAAAAACTCTCTGAGAATTAGAACTCATGAACTCCTGTTTATAAGACAGGCGCAATAACCAAGTAAGCCACTGGAACATCACAAGTGCAAAAGGTTGTCAAGAAGGGCAATGACCAATGAATTACTATTAGGTAAGTTCAAAAAGAAATCCATTGGTTTCACTATGTTATTCTTAATGGCAATCTTTGCAGCGCATCATGACGTATTGTTCTTGATGAACATGTAATACAGATTCTATATCTCAAAATCAATGCAAATTTCCATTGCTCCATAGGAAGCTTATTAGTAAGTAAATGAAAAAGACACTCCAAGGATTAGAACTCATGAAATCCTTTTTACAAGACAGGAGAATTAACCCAGTAAGCCACAGCAACATCACAGGTGCAAATTTATGTCAAGAAGGGCAGTGACCAATGAATCACTATTAGGTAAGTTCAAATAGAAATCCATTGGTTTTACTATGTTATTCTTAATGCCAATCTAAACAGCTTGTAATGACATATTGTTCTTTATGATCACTTAGTACAGATTCTATCTCACAATTGCACTATCTCAATCCCAAAATCAATGCAAATTTCCATTGGCTCTATAGGAAACTTATTGGTAAGTAAATGAAAAAGAGCTCTCTGAGGACTAGAATTCATGAACTCCTGTTTAAAAGACAGGGGCATTAACCCACTAAGCCATTGGAACATCACAAGTGCAAAGTGATGTCAAGAAGGGCAGTGAACATTGAATCACTATTGGTAAGTTCAAAAAGAAATCCATTAGTTTCACTATGTTATTCTTAATGCCAATCTTTGCAGCGCATCATGACGTATTGTTCTTGATGAACACGTAATACAGATTCTATATCTCACAATTGCACTATCTCAATCCCAAAATCAATGCAAATTTACATTGGCTCCATAGGAACCTTATTAGTAAGTAAATGAAAAAGACTCTCCAAGGATTAGAACTCATGAAATCCTTTTTACAAGACAGGTGCATTAACCCAGTAAGCCACAGCAACATCACAGGTGCAAATTTATGTCAAGAAGGGCAGTGACCAATGAATCACTATTAGGTAAGTTCAAAAAGAAATCCATTGGTTTTACTATGCTATTCTTAATGCCAATCTAAACAGCTTGTAATGACATATTGTTCTTTATGAACACTTAGTACAGATTCTATCTCACAATTGCACTATCTCAATCCCAAAATCAATGCAAATTTCCATTGGCTCTATAGGAAACTTATTGGTAAGTAAATGAAAAAGAGCTCTCTGAGAACTAGAACTCATGAACTCCTGTTTAATAGACAGGCGCAATAACCAAGTAAGCCACTGGAACATCACAAGTGCAAAAGGTTGTCAAGAAGGGCAATGACCAATGAATCACTATTAGGTAAGTTCAAAAAGAAATCCATTGGTTTCACTATGTTATTCTTAATGGCAATCTTTGCAGCGCATCATGACGTATTGTTCTTGATGAACACGTAATACAGATTCTATATCTCAAAATCAATGCAAATTTACATTGCTCCATAGGAAGCTTATTAGTAAGTAAATGAAAAAGACTCTCCAAGGATAAGAACTCATGAGATCCTTTTTACAAGACAGGAGCATTAACCCAGTAAGCCACAGCAACATCACAGGTGCAAGCTTATGTCAAGAAGGGCAGTGACCAATGAATCACTATTAGGTAAGTTCAAATAGAAATCCATTGGTTTTACTATGTTATTCTTAATGCCAATCTAAACAGCTTGTAATGACATATTGTTCTTTATGAACACTTAGTACAGATTCTATCTCACAATTGCAATATCTCAATCCAAAAATCAATGCAAATTTCCATTGGCTCTATAGGAAACTTATTGGTAAGTAAATGAAAAAGAGCTCTCTGAGGACTAGAATTCATGTACTCCTGTTTAAAAGACAGGGGGATTAACCCACTAAGCCATTGGAACATCACAAGTGCAAAGTGATGTCAAGAAGGCAGCGAACATTGAATCACTATTAGATAAGTTCAAAAAGAAATCCATTGGTTTCACTATGTTATTCTTAATGTCAATCTTTGCAGCGCACCATGACGTATTGTTCTTGATGAACACGTAATACAGATTCTATATCTCACAATTGCACTATCTCAATCCCAAAAGCAATGCAAATTTACATTGGCTCCATAGGAAGCTTATCAGTAAGTAAATGAAAAAGACTCTCCAAGGATTAGAACTCATGAAATCCTTTTTACAAGACAGGTGCATTAACCCAGTAAGCCACAGAAACATCACAGGTGCAAATTTATGTCAAGAAGGGCAGTGACCAATGAATCACTGTTAGGTAAGTTCAAAAAGAAATCCATTGGTTTTACTATGCTATTCTTAATGCCAATCTAAACAGCTTGTAATGACATATTGTTCTTTATGAACACTTAGTACAGATTCTATCTCACAATTGCACTATCTCAATCCCAAAATCAATGGAAATTTCCATTGGCTCTATAGGAAACTTATTGGTAAGTAAATGAAAAAGAGCTCTCTGAGGACTAGAACTCATGAACTCCTGTTTAATAGACAGGGGGATTAACCCACTAAGCCATTGGAACAACACAAGTGCAAAGTGATGTCAAGAAGGCAGCGAACATTGAATCACTATTAGATAAGTTCAAAAAGAAATCCATTGGTTTCACTATGTTATTCTTAATGCCAATCTTTGCAGCGCATCAGGACGTATTGTTCTTGATGAACACGTAATACAGATTCTATATCTCACAATTGCACTATCTCAATCCCAAAATCAATGCAAATTTACATTGGCTCCATAGGAAGCTTATTAGTAAGTAAATGAAAAAGACTCTCCAAGGATTAGAACTCATGAAATCCTTTTTACAAGACAGGTGCATTAACCCAGTAAGCCACAGCAACATCACAGGTGCAAATTTATGTCAAGAAGGGCAGTGACCAATGAATCACTATTAGGTAAGTTCAAAAAGAAATCCATTGGTTTTACTATGCTATTCTTAATGCCAATCTAAACAGCTTGTAATGACATATTGTTCTTTATGAACACTTAGTACAGATTCTATCTCACAATTGCACTATCTCAATCCCAAAATCAATGGAAATTTCCATTGGCTCTATAGGAAACTTATTGGTAAGTAAATGAAAAAGAGCTCTCTGAGGACTAGAACTCATGAACTCCTGTTTAATAGACAGGGGCATTAACCCACTAAGCCATTGGAACAACACAAGTGCAAAGTGATGTCAAGAAGGGCAGTGAACATTGAATCACTATTGGTAAGTTCAAAAAGAAATCCATTGGTTTCACTATGTTATTCTTAATGCCAATCTTTGCAGCGCATCATGACGTATTGTTCTTGATGAACACGTAATACAGATTCCATATCTCACAATTGCACTATCTCAATCCCAAAATCAATGGAAATTTCCATTGGCTCTATAGGAAACTTATTGGTAAGTAAATGAAAAAGAGCTATCTGAGGACTAGAACTCATGAACTCCTGATTAATAGACAGGGGCATTAACCCACTAAACCATTGGAACATCACAAATGCAAAGTGATGTCAAGAAGGGCTGTGAACATTGAATCACTATTGGTAAGTTCAAAAAGAAATCCATTGGTTTCACTATGTTATTCTTAATGCAAATCTTTGCACCGCATCATGACGTATTGTTCTTGATGAACACGTAATACAGATTCTATATCTCACAATTGCACTATCTCAAGCCCAAAATCAATGCAAATTTCCATTGGCTCTATAGGAAGCTTATTAGTAAGTAAATGAAAAAACTCTCTGAGAATTAGAACTCATGAACTCCTGTTTATAAGACAGGCGCAATAACCAAGTAAGCCACTGGAACATCACAAGTGCAAAAGGTTGTCAAGAAGGGCAATGACCAATGAATCACTATTAGGTAAGTTCAAAAAGAAATCCATTGGTTTCACTATGTTATTCTTAATGCCAATCTTTGCAGCGCATCATGACGTATTGTTCTTGATGAACACGTAATACAGATTCTATATCTCAAAATCAATGCAAATTTACATTGCTCCATAGGAAGCTTATTAGTAAGTAAATGAAAAAGACTCTCCAAGGATTAGAACTCATGAGATCCTTTTTACAAGACAGGAGCATTAACCCAGTAAGCCACATCAACATCACAGGTGCAAATTTATGTCAAGAAGGGCAGTGACCAATGAATCACTATTAGGTAAGTTCAAATAGAAATCCATTGGTTTTACTATGTTATTCTTAATGCCAATCTAAACAGCTTGTAATGACATATTGTTCTTTATGAACACTTAGTACAGATTCTATCTCACAATTGCAATATCTCAATCCAAAAATCAATGCAAATTTCCATTGGCTCTATAGGAAACTTATTGGTAAGTAAATGAAAAAGAGCTCTCTGAGGACTAGAATTCATGTACTCCTGTTTAAAAGACAGGGGGATTAACCCACTAAGCCATTGGAACATCACAAGTGCAAAGTGATGTCAAGAAGGCAGCGAACATTGAATCACTATTAGATAAGTTCAAAAAGAAATCCATTGGTTTCACTATGTTATTCTTAATGTCAATCTTTGCAGCGCATCATGACGTATTGTTCTTGATGAACACGTAATACAGATTCTATATCTCACAATTGCACTATCTCAATCAAAAAATCAATGCAAATTTCCATTGGCTCTATAGGAAACTTATTGGTAAGTAAATGAAAAAGAGCTCTCTGAGGACTAGAATTCATGAACTCCTGTTTAAAAGACAGGGGGATTAACCCACTAAGCCATTGGAACATCACAAGTGCAAAGCGATGTCAAGAAGGCAGCGAACATTGAATCACTATTAGATAAGTTCAAAAAGAAATCCATTGGTTTCACTATGTTATTCTTAATGCCAATCTTTGCAGCGCATCATGACGTATTGTTCTTGATGAACACGTAATACAGATTCTATATCTCACAATTGCACTATCTCAATCCCAAAATCAATGCAAATTTACATTGGCTCCATAGGAAGCTTATTAGTAAGTAAATGAAAAAGACTCTCCAAGGATTAGAACTCATGAAATCCTTTTTACAAGACAGGTGCATTAACCCAGTAAGCCACAGCAACATCACAGGTGCAAATTTATGTCAAGAAGGGCAGTGACCAATGAATCACTATTAGGTAAGTTCAAAAAGAAATCCATTGGTTTTACTATGCTATTCTTAATGCCAATCTAAACAGCTTGTAATGACATATTGTTCTTTATGAACACTTAGTACAGATTCTATCTCACAATTGCACTATCTCAATCCCAAAATCAATGGAAATTTCCATTGGCTCTATAGGAAACTTATTGGTAAGTAAATGAAAAAGAGCTCTCTGAGGACTAGAACTCATGAACTCCTGTTTAATAGACAGGGGCATTAACCCACTAAGCCATTGGAACAACACAAGTGCAAAGTGATGTCAAGAAGGGCAGTGAACATTGAATCACTATTGGTAAGTTCAAAAATAAATCCATTGGTTTCACTATGTTATTCTTAATGCAAATCTTTGCACCGCATCATGACGTATTGTTCTTGATGAACACGTAATACAGATTCTATATCTCACAATTGCACTATCCCAAGCCCAAAATCAATGCAAATTTCCATTGGCTCTATAGGAAGCTTATTAGTAAGTAAATGAAAAAACTCTCTGAGAATTAGAACTCATGAACTCCTGTTTATAAGACAGGCGCAATAACCAAGTAAGCCACTGGAACATCACAAGTGCAAAAGGTTGTCAAGAAGGGCAATGACCAATGAATCACTATTAGGTAAGTTCAAAAAGAAATCCATTGGTTTCACTATGTTATTCTTAATGGCAATCTTTGCAGCGCATCATGACGTATTGTTCTTGATGAACACGTAATACAGATTCTATATCTCAAAATCAATGCAAATTTACATTGCTCCATAGGAAGCTTATTAGTAAGTAAATGAAAAAGACTCTCCAAGGATTAGAACTCATGAGATCCTTTTTACAAGACAGGAGCATTAACCCAGTAAGCCACAGCAACATCACAGGTGCAAGCTTATGTCAAGAAGGGCAGTGACCAATGAATCACTATTAGGTAAGTTCAAATAGAAATCCATTGGTTTTACTATGTTATTCTTAATGCCAATCTAAACAGCTTGTAATGACATATTGTTCTTTATGAACACTTAGTACAGATTCTATCTCACAATTGCAATATCTCAATCCAAAAATCAATGCAAATTTCCATTGGCTCTATAGGAAACTTATTGGTAAGTAAATGAAAAAGAGCTCTCTGAGGACTAGAATTCATGTACTCCTGTTTAAAAGACAGGGGGATTAACCCACTAAGCCATTGGAACATCACAAGTGCAAAGTGATGTCAAGAAGGCAGCGAACATTGAATCACTATTAGATAAGTTCAAAAAGAAATCCATTGGTTTCACTATGTTATTCTTAATGTCAATCTTTGCAGCGCATCATGACGTATTGTTCTTGATGAACACGTAATACATATTCTAAATCTCACAATTGCACTATCTCAATCCCAAAAGCAATGCAAATTTACATTGGCTCCATAGGAAGCTTATCAGTAAGTAAATGAAAAAGACTCTCCAAGGATTAGAACTCATGAAATCCTTTTTACAAGACAGGTGCATTAACCCAGTAAGCCACAGCAACATCACAGGTGCAAATTTATGTCAAGAAGGGCAGTGACCAATGAATCACTGTTAGGTAAGTTCAAAAAGAAATCCATTGGTTTTACTATGCTATTCTTAATGCCAATCTAAACAGCTTGTAATGACATATTGTTCTTTATGAACACTTAGTACAGATTCTATCTCACAATTGCACTATCTCAATCCCAAAATCAATGGAAATTTCCATTGGCTCTATAGGAAACTTATTGGTAAGTAAATGAAAAAGAGCTCTCTGAGGACTAGAACTCATGAACTCCTGTTTAATAGACAGGGGAATTAACCCACTAAGCCATTGGAACAACACAAGTGCAAAGTGATGTCAAGAAGGGCAGTGAACATTGAATCACTATTGGTAAGTTCAAAAAGAAATCCATTGGTTTCACTATGTTATTCTTAATGCCAATCTTTGCAGCGCATCATGACGTATTGTTCTTGATGAACACGTAATACAGATTCTATATCTCACAATTGCACTATCTCAATCCCAAAATCAATGGAAATTTCCATTGGCTCTATAGGAAACTTATTGGTAAGTAAATGAAAAAGAGCTATCTGAGGACTAGAACTCATGAACTCCTGTTTAATAGACAGGGGCATTAACCCACTAAACCATTGGAACATCACAAATGCAAAGTGATGTCAAGAAGGGCTGTGAACATTGAATCACTATTGGTAAGTTCAAAAAGAAATCCATTGGTTTCACTATGTTATTCTTAATGCAAATCTTTGCACCGCATCATGACGTATTGTTCTTGATGAACACGTAATACAGATTCTATATCTCACAATTGCACTATCTCAAGCCCAAAATCAATGCAAATTTCCATTGGCTCTATAGGAAGCTTATTAGTAAGTAAATGAAAAAACTCTCTGAGAATTAGAACTCATGAACTCCTGCTTATAAGACAGGCGCAATAACCAAGTAAGCCACTGGAACAACACAAGTGCAAAAGGTTGTCAAGAAGGGCAATGACCAATGAATCACTATTAGGTAAGTTCAAAAAGAAATCCATTGGTTTCACTATGTTATTCTTAATGCCAATCTTTGCAGCGCATCATGACGTATTGTTCTTGATGAACACGTAATACAGATTCTATATCTCAAAATCAATGCAAATTTACATTGCTCCATAGGAAGCTTATTAGTAAGTAAATGAAAAAGACTCTCCAAGGATTAGAGCTCATGAGATCCTTTTTACAAGACAGGAGCATTAACCCAGTAAGCCACAGCAACATCACAGGTGCAAATTTATGTCAAGAAGGGCAGTGACCAATGAATCACTATTAGGTAAGTTCAAATAGAAATCCATTGGTTTTACTATGTTATTCTTAATGCCAATCTAAACAGCTTGTAATGACATATTGTTCTTTATGAACACTTAGTACAGATTCTATCTCACAATTGCAATATCTCAATCCAAAAATCAATGCAAATTTCCATTGGCTCTATAGGAAACTTATTGGTAAGTAAATGAAAAAGAGCTCTCTGAGGACTATAATTCATGAACTCCTGTTTAAAAGACAGGGGGATTAACCCACTAAGCCATTGGAACATCACAAGTGCAAAGTGATGTCAAGAAGGCAGCGAACATTGAATCACTATTAGATAAGTTCAAAAAGAAATCCATTGGTTTCACTATGTTATTCTTAATGCCAATCTTTGCAGCGCATCATGACGTATTGTTCTTGATGAACACGTAATACAGATTCTATATCTCACAATTGCACTATCTCAATCCCAAAATCAATGCAAATTTACATTGGCTCCATAGGAAGCTTATTAGTAAGTAAATGAAAAAGACTCTCCAAGGATTAGAACTCATGAAATCCTTTTTACAAGACAGGTGCATTAACCCAGTAAGCCACAGCAACATCACAGGTGCAAATTTATGTCAAGAAGGGCAGTGACCAATGAATCACTATTAGGTAAGTTCAAAAAGAAATCCATTAGTTTTACTATGCTATTCTTAATGCCAATCTAAACAGCTTGTAATGACATATTGTTCTTTATGAACACTTAGTACAGATTCTATCTCACAATTGCACTATCTCAATCCCAAAATCAATGGAAATTTCCATTGGCTCTATAGGAAACTTATTGGTAAGTAAATGAAAAAGAGCTCTCTGAGGACTAGAACTCATGAACTCCTGTTTAATAGACAGGGGCATTAACCCACTAAGCCATTGGAACAACACAAGTGCAAAGTGATGTCAAGAAGGGCAGTGAACATTGAATCACTATTGGTAAGTTCAAAAAGAAATCCATTGGTTTCACTATGTTATTCTTAATGCCAATCTTTGCAGCGCATCATGACGTATTGTTCTTGATGAACACGTAATACAGATTCTATATCTCACAATTGCACTATCTCAATCCCAAAATCAATGGAAATTTCCATTGGCTCTATAGGAAACTTATTGGTAAGTAAAGGAAAAAGAGCTCTCTGAGGACTAGAACTCATGAACTCCTGTTTAATAGACAGGGGCATTAACCCACTAAACCATTGGAACATCACAAATGCAAAGTGATGTCAAGAAGGGCTGTGAACATTGAATCACTATTGGTAAGTTCAAAAAGAAATCCATTGGTTTCACTATGTTATTCTTAATGCAAATCTTTGCACCGCATCATGACGTATTGTTCTTGATGAACACGTAATACAGATTCTATATCTCACAATTTCACTATCTCAAGCCCAAAATCAATGCAAATTTCCATTGGCTCTATATAAAGCTTATTAGTAAGTAAATGAAAAAACTCTCTGAGAATTAGAACTCATGAACTCCTGTTTATAAGACAGGCGCAATAACCAAGTAAGCCACTGGAACATCACAAGTGCAAAAGGTTGTCAAGAAGGGCAATGACCAATGAATCACTATTAGGTAAGTTCAAAAAGAAATCCATTGGTTTCACTATGTTATTCTTAATGCCAATCTTTGCAGCGCATCATGACGTATTGTTCTTGATGAACACGTAATACAGATTCTATATCTCAAAATCAATGCAAATTTCCATTGCTCCATAGGAAGCTTATTAGTAAGTAAATGAAAAAGACTCTCCAAGGATTAGAACTCATGAGATCCTTTTTACAAGACAGGAGCATTAACCCAGTAAGCCACATCAACATCACAGGTGCAAATTTATGTCAAGAAGGGCAGTGACCAATGAATCACTATTAGGTAAGTTCAAATAGAAATCCATTGGTTTTACTATGTTATTCTTAATGCCAATCTAAACAGCTTGTAATGACATATTGTTCTTTATGAACACTTAGTACAGATTCTATCTCACAATTGCAATATCTCAATCCAAAAATCAATGCAAATTTCCATTGGCTCTATAGGAAACTTATTGGTAAGTAAATGAAAAAGAGCTCTCTGAGGACTAGAATTCATGTACTCCTGTTTAAAAGACAGGGGGATTAACCCACTAAGCCATTGGAACATCACAAGTGCAAAGTGATGTCAAGAAGGCAGCGAACATTGAATCACTATTAGATAAGTTCAAAAAGAAATCCATTGGTTTCACTATGTTATTCTTAATGTCAATCTTTGCAGCGCATCATGACGTATTGTTCTTGATGAACACGTAATACAGATTCTATATCTCACAATTGCACTATCTCAATCCCAAAAGCAATGCAAATTTACATTGGCTCCATAGGAAGCTTATCAGTAAGTAAATGAAAAAGACTCTCCAAGGATTAGAACTCATGAAATCCTTTTTACAAGACAGGTGCATTAACCCAGTAAGCCACAGCAACATCACAGGTGCAAATTTATGTCAAGAAGGGCAGTGACCAATGAATCACTATTAGGTAAGTTCAAAAAGAAATCCATTGGTTTTACTATGCTATTCTTAATGCCAATCTAAACAGCTTGTAATGACATATTGTTCTTTATGAACACTTAGTACAGATTCTATCTCACAATTGCACTATCTCAATCCCAAAATCAATGGAAATTTCCATTGGCTCTATAGGAAACTTATTGGTAAGTAAATGAAAAAGAGCTCTCTGAGGACTAGAACTCATGAACTCCTGTTTAATAGACAGGGGCATTAACCCACTAAGCCATTGGAACAACACAAGTGCAAAGTGATGTCAAGAAGGGCAGTGAACATTGAATCACTATTGGTAAGGTCAAAAAGAAATCCATTGGTTTCACTATGTTATTCTTAATGCCAATCTTTGCAGCGCATCATGACGTATTGTTCTTGATGAACACGTAATACAGATTCTATATCTCACAATTGCACTATCTCAATCCCAAAATCAATGGAAATTTCCATTGGCTCTATAGGAAACTTATTGGTAAGTAAAGGAAAAAGAGCTCTCTGAGGACTAGAACTCATGAACTCCTGTTTAATAGACAGGGGCATTAACCCACTAAACCATTGGAACATCACAAATGCAAAGTGATGTCAAGAAGGGCTGTGAACATTGAATCACTATTGGTAAGTTCAAAAAGAAATCCATTGGTTTCACTATGTTATTCTTAATGCAAATCTTTGCACCGCATCATGACGTATTGTTCTTGATGAACACGTAATACAGATTCTATATCTCACAATTGCACTATCTCAAGCCCAAAATCAATGCAAATTTCCATTGGCTCTATAGGAAACTTATTGGTAAGTAAATGAAAAAGAGCTCTCTGAGAACTAGAACTCATGAACTCCTGTTTAATAGACAGGCGCAATAACCAAGTAAGCCACTGGAACATCACAAGTGCAAAAGGTTGTCAAGAAGGGCAATGACCAATGAATCACTATTAGGTAAGTTCAAAAAGAAATCCATTGGTTTCACTATGTTATTCTTAATGGCAATCTTTGCAGCGCATCATGACGTATTGTTCTTGATGAACACGTAATACAGATTCTATATCTCAAAATCAATGCAAATTTACATTGCTCCATAGGAAGCTTATTAGTAAGTAAATGAAAAAGACTCTCCAAGGATTAGAACTCATGAGATCCTTTTTACAAGACAGGAGCATTAACCCAGTAAGCCACAGCAACATCACAGGTGCAAACTTATGTCAAGAAGGGCAGTGACCAATGAATCACTATTAGGTAAGTTCAAATAGAAATCCATTGGTTTTACTATGTTATTCTTAATGCCAATCTAAACAGCTTGTAATGACATATTGTTCTTTATGAACACTTAGTACAGATTCTATCTCACAATTGCAATATCTCAATCCAAAAATCAATACAAATTTCCATTGGCTCTATAGGAAACTTATTGGTAAGTAAATGAAAAAGAGCTCTCTGAGGACTAGAATTCATGTACTCCTGTTTAAAAGACAGGGGGATTAACCCACTAAGCCATTGGAACATCACAAGTGCAAAGTGATGTCAAGAAGGCAGCGAACATTGAATCACTATTAGATAAGTTCAAAAAGAAATCCATTGGTTTCACTATGTTATTCTTAATGCCAATCTTTGCAGCGCATCATGACGTATTGTTCTTGATGAACACGTAATACAGATTCTATATCTCACAATTGCACTATCTCAATCCCAAAATCAATGCAAATTTACATTGGCTCCATAGGAAGCTTATTAGTAAGTAAATGAAAAAGACTCTCCAAGGATTAGAACTCATGAAATCCTTTTTACAAGACAGGTGCATTAACCCAGTAAGCCACAGCAACATCACAGGTGCAAATTTATGTCAAGAAGGGCAGTGACCAATGAATCACTATTAGGTAAGTTCAAAAAGAAATCCATTGGTTTTACTATGCTATTCTTAATGCCAATCTAAACAGCTTGTAATGACATATTGTTCTTTATGAACACTTAGTACAGATTCTATCTCACAATTGCACTATCTCAATCCCAAAATCAATGGAAATTTCCATTGGCTCTATAGGAAACTTATTGGTAAGTAAATGAAAAAGAGCTCTCTGAGGACTAGAACTCATGAACTCCTGTTTAATAGACAGGGGCATTAACCCACTAAGCCATTGGAACAACACAAGTGCAAAGTGATGTCAAGAAGGGCAGTGAACATTGAATTACTATTGGTAAGTTCAAAAAGAAATCCATTGGTTTCACTATGTTATTCTTAATGCCAATCTTTGCAGCGCATCATGACGTATTGTTCTTGATGAACACGTAATACAGATTCTATATCTCACAATTGCACTATCTCAAGCCCAAAATCAATGCAAATTTCCATTGGCTCTATAGGAAACTTATTGGTAAGTAAAGGAAAAAGAGCTCTCTGAGGACTAGAACTCATGAACTCCTGTTTAATAGACAGGGGCATTAACCCACTAAACCATTGGAACATCACAAATGCAAAGTGATGTCAAGAAGGGCTGTGAACATTGAATCACTATTGGTAAGTTCAAAAAGAAATCCATTGGTTTCACTATGTTATTCTTAATGCAAATCTTTGCACCGCATCATGACGTATTGTTCTTGATGAACACGTAATACAGATTCTATATCTCACAATTGCACTATCTCAAGCCCAAAATCAATGCAAATTTCCATTGGCTCTATAGGAAGCTTATTAGTAAGTAAATGAAAAAACTCTCTGAGAATTAGAACTCATGAACTCCTGTTTATAAGACAGGCGCAATAACCAAGTAAGCCACTGGAACATCACAAGTGCAAAAGGTTGTCAAGAAGGGCAATGACCAATGAATCACTATTAGGTAAGTTCAATAAGAAATCCATTGGTTTCACTATGTTATTCTTAATGCCAATCTTTGCAGCGCATCATGACGTATTGTTCTTGATGAACACGTAATACAGATTCTATATCTCAAAATCAATGCAAATTTCCATTGCTCCATAGGAAGCTTATTAGTAAGTAAATGAAAAAGACTCTCCAAGGATTAGAACTCATGAGATCCTTTTTACAAGACAGGAGCATTAACCCAGTAAGCCACATCAACATCACAGGTGCAAATTTATGTCAAGAAGGGCAGTGACCAATGAATCACTATTAGGTAAGTTCAAATAGAAATCCATTGGTTTCACTATGTTATTCTTAATGCCAATCTAAACAGCTTGTAATGACATATTGTTCTTTATGAACACTTAGTACAGATTCTATCTCACAATTGCAATATCTCAATCCAAAAATCAATGCAAATTTCCATTGGCTCTATAGGAAACTTATTGGTAAGTAAATGAAAAAGAGCTCTCTGAGGACTAGAATTCATGTACTCCTGTTTAAAAGACAGGAGGATTAACCCACTAAGCCATTGGAACATCACAAGTGCAAAGTGATGTCAAGAAGGCAGCGAACATTGAATCACTATTAGGTAAGTTCAAAAAGAAATCCATTGGTTTCACTATGTTATTCTTAATGTCAATCTTTGCAGCGCATCATGACGTATTGTTCTTGATGAACACGTAATACAGATTCTATATCTCACAATTGCACTATCTCAATCCCAAAAGCAATGCAAATTTACATTGGCTCCATAGGAAGCTTGTCAGTAAGTAAATGAAAAAGACTCTCCAAGGATTAGAACTCATGAAATCCTTTTTACAAGACAGGTGCATTAACCCAGTAAGCCACAGCAACATCACAGGTGCAAATTTATGTCAAGAAGGGCAGTGACCAATGAATCACTATTAGGTAAGTTCAAAAAGAAATCCATTGGTTTTACTATGCTATTCTTAATGCCAATCTAAACAGCTTGTAATGACATATTGTTCTTTATGAACACTTAGTACAGATTCTATCTCACAATTGCACTATCTCAATCCCAAAATCAATGGAAATTTCCATTGGCTCTATAGGAAACTTATTGGTAAGTAAATGAAAAAGAGCTCTCTGAGGACTAGAACTCATGAACTCCTGTTTAATAGACAGGGGCATTAACCCACTAAGCCATTGGAACAACACAAGTGCAAAGTGATGTCAAGAAGGGCAGTGAACATTGAATTACTATTGGTAAGTTCAAAAAGAAATCCATTGGTTTCACTATGTTATTCTTAATGCCAATCTTTGCAGCGCATCATGACGTATTGTTCTTGATGAACACGTAATACAGATTCTATATCTCACAATTGCACTATCTCAAGCTCAAAATCAATGCAAATTTCCATTGGCTCTATAGGAAACTTATTGGTAAGTAAAGGAAAAAGAGCTCTCTGAGGACTAGAACTCATGAACTCCTGTTTAATAGACAGGGGCATTAACCCACTAAACCATTGGAACATCACAAATGCAAAGTGATGTCAAGAAGGGCTGTGAACATTGAATCACTATTGGTAAGTTCAAAAAGAAATCCATTGGTTTCACTATGTTATTCTTAATGCAAATCTTTGCACCGCATCATGACGTATTGTTCTTGATGAACACGTAATACAGATTCTATATCTCACAATTGCACTATCTCAAGCCCAAAATCAATGCAAATTTCCATTGGCTCTATAGGAAGCTTATTAGTAAGTAAATGAAAAAACTCTCTGAGAATTAGAACTCATGAACTCCTGTTTATAAGACAGGCGCAATAACCAAGTAAGCCACTGGAACATCACAAGTGCAAAAGGTTGTCAAGAAGGGCAATGACCAATGAATCACTATTAGGTAAGTTCAATAAGAAATCCATTGGTTTCACTATGTTATTCTTAATGCCAATCTTTGCAGCGCATCATGACGTATTGTTCTTGATGAACACGTAATACAGATTCTATATCTCAAAATCAATGCAAATTTCCATTGCTCCATAGGAAGCTTATTAGTAAGTAAATGAAAAAGACTCTCCAAGGATTAGAACTCATGAGATCCTTTTTACAAGACAGGAGCATTAACCCAGTAAGCCACATCAACATCACAGGTGCAAATTTATGTCAAGAAGGGCAGTGACCAATGAATCACTATTAGGTAAGTTCAAATAGAAATCCATTGGTTTCACTATGTTATTCTTAATGCCAATCTAAACAGCTTGTAATGACATATTGTTCTTTATGAACACTTAGTACAGATTCTATCTCACAATTGCAATATCTCAATCCAAAAATCAATGCAAATTTCCATTGGCTCTATAGGAAACTTATTGGTAAGTAAATGAAAAAGAGCTCTCTGAGGACTAGAATTCATGTACTCCTGTTTAAAAGACAGGAGGATTAACCCACTAAGCCATTGGAACATCACAAGTGCAAAGTGATGTCAAGAAGGCAGCGAACATTGAATCACTATTAGATAAGTTCAAAAAGAAATCCATTGGTTTCACTATGTTATTCTTAATGTCAATCTTTGCAGCGCATCATGACGTATTGTTCTTGATGAACACGTAATACAGATTCTATATCTCACAATTGCACTATCTCAATCCCAAAAGCAATGCAAATTTACATTGGCTCCATAGGAAGCTTGTCAGTAAGTAAATGAAAAAGACTCTCCAAGGATTAGAACTCATGAAATCCTTTTTACAAGACAGGTGCATTAACCCAGTAAGCCACAGCAACATCACAGGTGCAAATTTATGTCAAGAAGGGCAGTGACCAATGAATCACTATTAGGTAAGTTCAAAAAGAAATCCATTGGTTTTACTATGCTATTCTTAATGCCAATCTAAACAGCTTGTAATGACATATTGTTCTTTATGAACACTTAGTACAGATTCTATCTCACAATTGCACTATCTCAATCCCAAAATCAATGGAAATTTCCATTGGCTCTAAAGGAAACTTATTGGTAAGTAAATGAAAAAGAGCTCTCTGAGGACTAGAACTCATGAACTCCTGTTTAATAGACAGGGGCATTAACCCACTAAGCCATTGGAACAACACAAGTGCAAAGTGATGTCAAGAAGGGCAGTGAACATTGAATCACTATTGGTAAGTTCAAAAAGAAATCCATTGGTTTCACTATGTTATTCTTAATGCCAATCTTTGCAACGCATCATGACGTATTGTTCTTGATGAACACGTAATACAGATTCTATATCTCACAATTGCACTATCTCAATCCCAAAATCAATGGAAATTTCCATTGGCTCTATAGGAAACTTATTGGTAAGTAAAGGAAAAAGAGCTCTCTGAGGACTAGAACTCATGAACTCCTGTTTAATAGACAGGGGCATTAACCCACTAAACCATTGGAACATCACAAATGCAAAGTGATGTCAAGAAGGGCTGTGAACATTGAATCACTATTGGTAAGTTCAAAAAGAAATCCATTGGTTTCACTATGTTATTCTTAATGCAAATCTTTGCACCGCATCATGACGTATTGTTCTTGATGAACACGTAATACAGATTCTATATCTCACAATTGCACTATCTCAAGCCCAAAATCAATGGAAATTTCCATTGGCTCTATAGGAAACTTATTGGTAAGTAAATGAAAAAGAGCTCTCTGAGGACTAGAACTCATGAACTCCTGTTTAATAGACAGGGGCATTAACCCACTAAACCATTGGAACATCACAAGTGCAAAGTGATGTCAAGAAGGGCAGTGAACATTGAATCACTATTGGTAAGTTCAAAAAGAAATCCATTGGTTTCACTATGTTATTCTTAATGCAAATCTTTGCACCGCATCATGACTTATTGTTCTTGATGAACACGTAATACAGATTCTATATCTCACAATTGCACTATCTCAAGCCCAAAATCAATGCAAATTTCCATTGGCTCTATAGGAAGCTTATTAGTAAGTAAATGAAAAAACTCTCTGAGAATTAGAACTCATGAACTCCTGTTTATAAGACAGGCGCAATAACCAAGTAAGCCACTGGAACATCACAAGTGCAAAAGGTTGTCAAGAAGGGCAATGACCAATGAATCACTATTAGGTAAGTTCAAAAAGAAATCCATTGGTTTCACTATGTTATTCTTAATGCCAATCTTTGCAGCGCATCATGACGTATTGTTCTTGATGAACACGTAATACAGATTCTATATCTCAAAATCAATGCAAATTTCCATTGCTCCATAGGAAGCTTATTAGTAAGTAAATGAAAAAGACTCTCCAAGGATTAGAACTCATGAGATCCTTTTTACAAGACAGGAGCATTAACCCAGTAAGCCACATCAACATCACAGGTGCAAATTTATGTCAAGAAGGGCAGTGACCATTGAATCACTATTAGGTAAGTTCAAATAGAAATCCATTGGTTTTACTATGTTATTCTTAATGCCAATCTAAACAGCTTGTAATGACATATTGTTCTTTATGAACACTTAGTACAGATTCTATCTCACAATTGCAATATCTCAATCCAAAAATCAATGCAAATTTCCATTGGCTCTATAGGAAACTTATTGGTAAGTAAATGAAAAAGAGCTCTCTGAGGACTAGAAATCATGTACTCCTGTTTAAAAGACAGGGGGATTAACCCACTAAGCCATTGGAACATCACAAGTGCAAAGTGATGTCAAGAAGGCAGCGAACATTGAATCACTATTAGATAAGTTCAAAAAGAAATCCATTGGTTTCACTATGTTATTCTTAATGTCAATCTTTTCAGCGCATCATGACGTATTGTTCTTGATGAACACGTAATACAGATTCTATATCTCACAATTGCACTATCTCAATCCCAAAAGCAATGCAAATTTACATTGGCTCCATAGGAAGCTTATCAGTAAGTAAATGAAAAAGACTCTCCAAGGATTAGAACTCATGAAATCCTTTTTACAAGACAGGTGCATTAACCCAGTAAGCCACAGCAACATCACAGGTGCAAATTTATGTCAAGAAGGGCAGTGACCAATGAATCACTATTAGGTAAGTTCAAAAAGAAATCCATTGGTTTTACTATGCTATTCTTAATGCCAATCTAAACAGCTTGTAATGACATATTGTTCTTTATGAACACTTAGTACAGATTCTATCTCACAATTGCACTATCTCAATCCCAAAATCAATGGAAATTTCCATTGGCTCTATAGGAAACTTATTGGTAAGTAAATGAAAAAGAGCTCTCTGAGGACTAGAACTCATGAACTCCTGTTTAATAGACAGGGGCATTAACCCACTAAGCCATTGGAACAACACAAGTGCAAAGTGATGTCAAGAAGGGCAGTGAACATTGAATCACTATTGGTAAGTTCAAAAACAAATCCATTGGTTTCACTATGTTATTCTTAATGCCAATCTTTGCAGCGCATCATGACGTATTGTTCTTGATGAACACGTAATACAGATTCTATATCTCACAATTGCACTATCTCAATCCCAAAATCAATGGAAATTTCCATTGGCTCTATAGGAAACTTATTGGTAAGTAAAGGAAAAAGAGCTCTCTGAGGACTAGAACTCATGAACTCCTGTTTAATAGACAGGGGCATTAACCCACTAAACCATTGGAACATCACAAATGCAAAGTGATGTCAAGAAGGGCTGTGAACATTGAATCACTATTGGTAAGTTCAAAAAGAAATCCATTGGTTTCACTATGTTATTCTTAATGCAAATCTTTGCACCGCATCATGACGTATTGTTCTTGATGAACACGTAATACAGATTCTATATCTCACAATTGCACTATCTCAAGCCCAAAATCAATGCAAATTTCCATTGGCTCTATATAAAGCTTATTAGTAAGTAAATGAAAAAACTCTCTGAGAATTAGAACTCATGAACTCCTGTTTATAAGACAGGCGCAATAACCAAGTAAGCCACTGGAACATCACAAGTGCAAAAGGTTGTCAAGAAGGGCAATGACCAATGAATCACTATTAGGTAAGTTCAAAAAGAAATCCATTGGTTTCACTATGTTATTCTTAATGCCAATCTTTGCAGCGCATCATGACGTATTGTTCTTGATGAACACGTAATACAGATTCTATATCTCAAAATCAATGCAAATTTCCATTGCTCCATAGGAAGCTTATTAGTAAGTAAATGAAAAAGACTCTCCAAGGATTAGAACTCATGAGATCCTTTTTACAAGACAGGAGCATTAACCCAGTAAGCCACATCAACATCACAGGTGCAAATTTATGTCAAGAAGGGCAGTGACCAATGAATCACTATTAGGTAAGTTCAAATAGAAATCCATTGGTTTTACTATGTTATTCTTAATGCCAATCTAAACAGCTTGTAATGACATATTGTTCTTTATGAACACTTAGTACAGATTCTATCTCACAATTGCAATATCTCAATCCAAAAATCAATGCAAATTTCCATTGGCTCTATAGGAAACTTATTGGTAAGTAAATGAAAAAGAGCTCTCTGAGGACTAGAATTCATGTACTCCTGTTTAAAAGACAGGGGGATTAACCCACTAAGCCATTGGAACATCACAAGTGCAAAGTGATGTCAAGAAGGCAGCGAACATTGAATCACTATTAGATAAGTTCAAAAAGAAATCCATTGGTTTCACTATGTTATTCTTAATGTCAATCTTTGCAGCGCATCATGACGTATTGTTCTTGATGAACACGTAATACAGATTCTATATCTCACAATTGCACTATCTCAATCCCAAAAGCAATGCAAATTTACATTGGCTCCATAGGAAGCTTATCAGTAAGTAAATGAAAAAGACTCTCCAAGGATTAGAACTCATGAAATCCTTTTTACAAGACAGGTGCATTAACCCAGTAAGCCACAGCAACATCACAGGTGCAAATTTATGTCAAGAAGGGCAGTGACCAATGAATCACTATTAGGTAAGTTCAAAAAGAAATCCATTGGTTTTACTATGCTATTCTTAATGCCAATCTAAACAGCTTGTAATGACATATTGTTCTTTATGAACACTTAGTACAGATTCTATCTCACAATTGCACTATCTCAATCCCAAAATCAATGGAAATTTCCATTGGCTCTATAGGAAACTTATTGGTAAGTAAATGAAAAAGAGCTCTCTGAGGACTAGAACTCATGAACTCCTGTTTAATAGACAGGGGCATTAACCCACTAAGCCATTGGAACAACACAAGTGCAAAGTGATGTCAAGAAGGGCAGTGAACATTGAATCACTATTGGTAAGTTCAAAAAGAAATCCATTGGTTTCACTATGTTATTCTTAATGCCAATCTTTGCAACGCATCATGACGTATTGTTCTTGATGAACACGTAATACAGATTCTATATCTCACAATTGCACTATCTCAATCCCAAAATCAATGGAAATTTCCATTGGCTCTATAGGAAACTTATTGGTAAGTAAAGGAAAAAGAGCTCTCTGAGGACTAGAACTCATGAACTCCTGTTTAATAGACAGGGGCATTAACCCACTAAACCATTGGAACATCACAAATGCAAAGTGATGTCAAGAAGGGCTGTGAACATTGAATCACTATTGGTAAGTTCAAAAAGAAATCCATTGGTTTCACTATGTTATTCTTAATGCAAATCTTTGCACCGCATCATGACGTATTGTTCTTGATGAACACGTAATACAGATTCTATATCTCACAATTGCACTATCTCAAGCCCAAAATCAATGCAAATTTCCATTGGCTCTATATAAAGCTTATTAGTAAGTAAATGAAAAAACTCTCTGAGAATTAGAACTCATGAACTCCTGTTTATAAGACAGGCGCAATAACCAAGTAAGCCACTGGAACATCACAAGTGCAAAAGGTTGTCAAGAAGGGCAATGACCAATGAATCACTATTAGGTAAGTTCAAAAAGAAATCCATTGGTTTCACTATGTTATTCTTAATGCCAATCTTTGCAGCGCATCATGACGTATTGTTCTTGATGAACACGTAATACAGATTCTATATCTCAAAATCAATGCAAATTTCCATTGCTCCATAGGAAGCTTATTAGTAAGTAAATGAAAAAGACTCTCCAAGTATTAGAACTCATGAGATCATTTTTACAAGACAGGAGCATTAACCCAGTAAGCCACATCAACATCACAGGTGCAAATTTATGTCAAGAAGGGCAGTGACCAATGAATCACTATTAGGTAAGTTCAAATAGAAATCCATTGGTTTTACTATGTTATTCTTAATGCCAATCTAAACAGCTTGTAATGACATATTGTTCTTTATGAACACTTAGTACAGATTCTATCTCACAATTGCAATATCTCAATCCAAAAATCAATGCAAATTTCCATTGGCTCTATAGGAAACTTATTGGTAAGTAAATGAAAAAGAGCTCTCTGAGGACTAGAATTCATGTACTCCTGTTTAAAAGACAGGGGGATTAACCCACTAAGCCATTGGAACATCACAAGTGCAAAGTGATGTCAAGAAGGCAGCGAACATTGAATCACTATTAGATAAGTTCAAAAAGAAATCCATTGGTTTCACTATGTTATTCTTAATGTCAATCTTTGCAGCGCATCATGACGTATTGTTCTTGATGAACACGTAATACAGATTCTATATCTCACAATTGCACTATCTCAATCCCAAAAGCAATGCAAATTTACATTGGCTCCATAGGAAGCTTATCAGTAAGTAAATGAAAAAGACTCTCCAAGGATTAGAACTCATGAAATCCTTTTTACAAGACAGGTGCATTAACCCAGTAAGCCACAGCAACATCACAGGTGCAAATTTATGTCAAGAAGGGCAGTGACCAATGAATCACTATTAGGTAAGTTCAAAAAGAAATCCATTGGTTTTACTATGCTATTCTTAATGCCAATCTAAACAGCTTGTAATGACATATTGTTCTTTATGAACACTTAGTACAGATTCTATCTCACAATTGCACTATCTCAATCCCAAAATCAATGGAAATTTCCATTGGCTCTATAGGAAACTTATTGGTAAGTAAATGAAAAAGAGCTCTCTGAGGACTAGAACTCATGAACTCTTGTTTAATAGACAGGGGCATTAACCCACTAAGCCATTGGAACAACACAAGTGCAAAGTGATGTCAAGAAGGGCAGTGAACATTGAATCACTATTGGTAAGTTCAAAAAGAAATCCATTGGTTTCACTATGTTATTCTTAATGCCAATCTTTGCAGCGCATCATGACGTATTGTTCTTGATGAACACGTAATACAGATTCTATATCTCACAATTGCACTATCTCAAGCCCAAAATCAATGCAAATTTCCATTGGCTCTATATAAAGCTTATTAGTAAGTAAATGAAAAAACTCTCTGAGAATTAGAACTCATGAACTCCTGTTTATAAGACAGGCGCAATAACCAAGTAAGCCACTGGAACATCACAAGTGCAAAAGGTTGTCAAGAAGGGCAATGACCAATGAATCACTATTAGGTAAGTTCAAAAAGAAATCCATTGGTTTCACTATGTTATTCTTAATGCCAATCTTTGCAGCGCATCATGACGTATTGTTCTTGATGAACACGTAATACAGATTCTATATCTCAAAATCAATGCAAATTTCCATTGCTCCATAGGAAGCTTATTAGTAAGTAAATGAAAAAGACTCTCCAAGGATTAGAACTCATGAGATCCTTTTTACAAGACAGGAGCATTAACCCAGTAAGCCACATCAACATCACAGGTGCAAATTTATGTCAAGAAGGGCAGTGACCAATGAATCACTATTAGGTAAGTTCAAATAGAAATCCATTGGTTTTACTATGTTATTCTTAATGCCAATCTAAACAGCTTGTAATGACATATTGTTCTTTATGAACACTTAGTACAGATTCTATCTCACAATTGCAATATCTCAATCCAAAAATCAATGCAAATTTCCATTGGCTCTATAGGAAACTTATTGGTAAGTAAATGAAAAAGAGCTCTCTGAGGACTAGAATTCATGTACTCCTGTTTAAAAGACAGGGGGATTAACCCACTAAGCCATTGGAACATCACAAGTGCAAAGTGATGTCAAGAAGGCAGCGAACATTGAATCACTATTAGATAAGTTCAAAAAGAAATCCATTGGTTTCACTATGTTATTCTTAATGTCAATCTTTGCAGCGCATCATGACGTATTGTTCTTGATGAACACGTAATACAGATTCTATATCTCACAATTGCACTATCTCAATCCCAAAAGCAATGCAAATTTACATTGGCTCCATAGGAAGCTTATCAGTAAGTAAATGAAAAAGACTCTCCAAGGATTAGAACTCATGAAATCCTTTTTACAAGACAGGTGCATTAACCCAGTAAGCCACAGCAACATCACAGGTGCAAATTTATGTCAAGAAGGGCAGTGACCAATGAATCACTATTAGGTAAGTTCAAAAAGAAATCCATTGGTTTCACTATGTTATTCTTAATGCCAATCTTTGCAGCGCATCATGACGTATTGTTCTTGATGAACACGTAATACTGATTCTATATCTCACAATTGCACTATCTCAATCCCAAAATCAATGGAAATTTCCATTGGCTCTATAGGAAACTTATTGGTAAGTAAATGAAAAAGAGCTCTCTGAGGACTAGAACTCATGAACTCCTGTTTAATAGACAGGGGCATTAACCCACTAAACCATTGGAACATCACAAATGCAAAGTGATGTCAAGAAGGGCTGTGAACATTGAATCACTATTGGTAAGTTCAAAAAGAAATCCATTGGTTTCACTATGTTATTCTTAATGCAAATCTTTGCACCGCATCATGACGTATTGTTCTTGATGAACACGTAATACAGATTCTATATCTCACAATTGCACTATCTCAAGCCCAAAATCAATGCAAATTTCCATTGGCTCTATAGGAAGCTTATTAGTAAGTAAATGAAAAAACTCTCTGAGAATTAGAACTCATGAACTCCTGTTTATAAGACAGGCGCAATAACCAAGTAAGCCACTGGAACATCACAAGTGTAAAAGGTTGTCAAGAAGGGCAATGACCAATGAATCACTATTAGGTAATTCAAAAAGAAATCCATTGGTTTCACTATGTTATTCTTAATGCCAATCTTTGCAGCGCATCATGACGTATTGTTCTTGATGAACACGTAATACAGATTCTATATCTCAAAATCAATGCAAATTTCCATTGCTCCATAGGAAGCTTATTAGTAAGTAAATGAAAAAGACTCTCCAAGGATTAGAACTCATGAGATCCTTTTTACAAGACAGGAGCATTAACCCAGTAAGCCACAGCAACATCACAGGTGCAAATTTATGTCAAGAAGGGCAGTGACCAATGAATCACTATTAGGTAAGTTCAAATAGAAATCCATTGGTTTTACTATGTTATTCTTAATGCCAATCTAAACAGCTTGTAATGACATATTGTTCTTTATGAACACTTAGTACAGATTCTATCTCACAATTGCAATATCTCAATCCAAAAATCAATGCAAATTTCCATTGGCTCTATAGGAAACTTATTGGTAAGTAAATGAAAAAGAGCTCTCTGAGGACTAGAATTCATGTACTCCTGTTTAAAAGACAGGGGGATTAACCCACTAAGCCATTGGAACATCACAAGTGCAAAGTGATGTCAAGAAGGCAGCGAACATTGAATCACTATTAGATAAGTTCAAAAAGAAATCCATTGGTTTCACTATGTTATTCTTAATGTCAATCTTTGCAGCGCATCATGACGTATTGTTCTTGATGAACACGTAATACTGATTCTATATCTCACAATTGCACTATCTCAATCCCAAAATCAATGGAAATTTCCATTGGCTCTATAGGAAACTTATTGGTAAGTAAATGAAAAAGAGCTCTCTGAGGACTAGAACTCATGAACTCCTGTTTAATAGACAGGGGCATTAACCCACTAAACCATTGGAACATCACAAATGCAAAGTGATGTCAAGAAGGGCTGTGAACATTGAATCACTATTGGTAAGTTCAAAAAGAAATCCATTGGTTTCACTATGTTATTCTTAATGCAAATCTTTGCACCGCATCATGACGTATTGTTCTTGATGAACACGTAATACAGATTCTATATCTCACAATTGCACTATCTCAAGCCCAAAATCAATGCAAATTTCCATTGGCTCTATAGGAAGCTTATTAGTAAGTAAATGAAAAAACTCTCTGAGAATTAGAACTCATGAACTCCTGTTTATAAGACAGGCGCAATAACCAAGTAAGCCACTGGAACATCACAAGTGCAAAAGGTTGTCAAGAAGGGCAATGACCAATGAATCACTATTAGGTAAGTTCAAAAAGAAATCCATTGGTTTCACTATGTTATTCTTAATGCCAATCTTTGCAGCGCATCATGATGTATTGTTCTTGATGAACACGTAATACAGATTCTATATCTCAAAATCAATGCAAATTTCCATTGCTCCATAGGAAGCTTATTAGTAAGTAAATGAAAAAGACTCTCCAAGGATTAGAACTCATGAGATCCTTTTTACAAGACAGGAGCATTAACCCAGTAAGGCACAACAACATCACAGGTGCAAATGTATGTCAAGAAGGGCAGTGACCAATGAATCACTATTAGGTAAGTTCAAATAGAAATCCATTGGTTTTACTATGTTATTCTTAATGCCAATCTAAACAGCTTGTAATGACATATTGTTCTTTATGAACACTTAGTACAGATTCTATCTCACAATTGCACTATCTCAATCCAAAAATCAATGCAAATTTCCATTGGCTCTATAGGAAACTTATTGGTAAGTAAATGAAAAAGAGCTCTCTGAGGACTAGAACTCATGAACTCCTGTTTAATAGACAAGGGCATTAACCCACTAAGCCATTGGAACAACACAAGTGCAAAGTGATGTCAAGAAGGGCAGTGAACATTGAATCACTATTGGTAAATTCAAAAAGAAATCCATTGGTTTCACTATGTTATTCTTAATGCCAATCTTTGCAGCGCATCATGACGTATTGTTCTTGATGAACACGTAATACAGATTCTATATCTCACAATTGCACTATCTCAATCCCAAAATCAATGGAAATTTCCATTGGCTCTATAGGAAACTTATTGGTAAGTAAATGAAAAAGAGCTCTCTGAGGACTAGAACTCATGAACTCCTGTTTAATAGACAGGGGCATTAACCCATTAAACCATTGGAACATCACAAATGCAAAGTGATGTCAAGAAGGACTGTGAACATTGAATCACTATTGGTAAGTTCAAAAAGAAATCCATTGGTTTCACTATGTTATTCTTAATGCAAATCTTTGCACCGCATCATGACGTATTGTTCTTGATGAACACGTAATACAGATTCTATATCTCACAATTGCACTATCTCAAGCCCAAAATCAATGCAAATTTCCATTGGCTCTATAGGAAGCTTATTAGTAAGTAAATGAAAAAACTCTCTGAGAATTAGAACTCATGAACTCCTGGTTATAAGACAGGCGCAATAACCAAGTAAGCCACTGGAACATCACAAGTGCAAAAGGTTGTCAAGAAGGGCAATGACCAATGAATCACTATTAGGTAAGTTCAAAAAGAAATCCATTGGTTTCACTATGTTATTCTTAATGCCAATCTTTGCAGCGCATCATGACGTATTGTTCTTGATGAACACGTAATACAGATTCTATATCTCAAAATCAATGCAAATTTCCATTGCTCCATAGGAAGCTTATTAGTAAGTAAATGAAAAAGACTCTCCAAGGATTAGAACTCATGAGATCCTTTTTACAAGACAGGAGCATTAACCCAGTAAGCCACAGCAACATCACAGGTGCAAATTTATGTCAAGAAGGGCAGTGACCAATGAATCACTATTAGGTAAGTTCAAATAGAAATCCATTGGTTTTACTATGTTATTCTTAATGCCAATCTAAACAGCTTGTAATGACATATTGTTCTTTATGAACACTTAGTACAGATTCTATCTCACAATTGCAATATCTCAATCCAAAAATCAATGCAAATTTCCATTGGCTCTATAGGAAACTTATTGGTAAGTAAATGAAAAAGAGCTCTCTGAGGACTAGAATTCATGAACTCCTGTTTAAAAGACAGGGGGATTAACCCACTAAGCCATTGGAACATCACAAGTGCAAAGTGATGTCAAGAAGGCAGCGAACATTGAATCACTATTAGATAAGTTCAAAAAGAAATCCATTGGTTTCACTATGTTATTCTTAATGCCAATCTTTGCAGCGCATCATGACGTATTGTTCTTGATGAACACGTAATACAGATTCTATATCTCACAATTGCACTATCTCAATCCCAAAAGCAATGCAAATTTACATTGGCTCCATAGGAAGCTTATCAGTAAGTAAATGAAAAAGACTCTCCAAGGATTAGAACTCATGAAATCCTTTTTACAAGACAGGTGCATTAACCCAGTAAGCCACAGCAACATCACAGGTGCAAATTTATGTCAAGAAGGGCAGTGACCAATGAATCACTATTAGGTAAGTTCAAAAACAAATCCATTGGTTTTACTATGCTATTCTTAATGCCAATCTAAACAGCTTGTAATGACATATTGTTCTTTATGAACACATAGTACAGATTCTATCTCACAATTGCACTATCTCAATCCCAAAATCAATGTAAATTTCCATTGGCTCTATAGGAAACTTATTGGTAAGTAAATGAAAAAGAGCTCTCTGAGGACTAGAACTCATGAACTCCTGTTTAATAGACAGGGGCATTAACCCACTAAACCATTGGAACATCACAAATGCAAAGTGATGTCAAGAAGGGCAGTGAACATTGAATCACTATTGGTAAGTTCAAAAAGAAATCCATTGGTTTCACTATGTTATTCTTAATGCAAATCTTTGCACCGCATCATGACGTATTGTTCTTGATGAACACGTAATACAGATTCTATATCTCACAATTGCACTATCTCAAGCCCAAAATCAATGCAAATTTCCATTGGCTCTATAGGAAGCTTATTAGTAAGTAAATGAAAAAACTCTCTGAGAATTAGAACTCATGAACTCCTGTTTATAAGACAGGCGCAATAACCAAGTAAGCCACTGGAACATCACAAGTGCAAAAGGTTGTCAAGAAGGGCAATGACCAATGAATCACTATTAGGTAAGTTCAAAAAGAAATCCATTGGTTTCACTATGTTATACTTAATGCCAATCTTTGCAGCGCATCATGACGTATTGTTCTTGATGAACACGTAATACAGATTCTATATCTCAAAATCAATGCAAATTTCCATTGCTCCATAGGAAGCTTATTAGTAAGTAAATGAAAAAGACTCTCCAAGGATTAGAACTCAGGAGATCCTTTTTACAAGACAGGAGCATTAACCCAGTAAGCCACAGCAACATCACAGATGCAAATTTATGTCAAGAAGGGCAGTGACCAATGAATCACTATTAGGTAAGTTCAAATAGAAATCCATTGGTTTTACTATGTTATTCTTAATGCCAATCTAAACAGCTTGTAATGACATATTGTTCTTTATGAACACTTAGTACAGATTCTATCTCACAATTGCAATATCTCAATCCAAAAATCAATTCAAATTTCCATTGGCTCTATAGGAAACTTATTGGTAAGTAAATGAAAAAGAGCTCTCTGAGGACTAGAACTCATGAACTCCTGTTTAATAGACAGGGGCATTAACCGACTAAACCATTGGAACATCACAAGTGCAAAGTGATGTCAAGAAGGGCAGTGAACATTGAATCACTATTGGTAAGTTCAAAAAGAAATCCATTGGTTTCACTATGTTATTCTTAATGCAAATCTTTGCACCGCATCATGACGTATTGTTCTTGATGAACACGTAATACAGATTCTATATCTCACAATTGCACTATCTCAAGCCCAAAATCAATGCAAATTTCCATTGGCTCTATAGGAAGCTTATTAGTAAGTAAATGAAAAAACTCTCTGAGAATTAGAACTCATGAACTCCTGTTTATAAGACAGGCGCAATAACCAAGTAAGCCACTGGAACATCACAAGTGCAAAAGGTTGTCAAGAAGGGCAATGACCAATGAATCACTATTAGGTAAGTTCAAAAAAAAATCCATTGGTTTCACTATGTTATTCTTAATGCCAATCTTTGCAGCGCATCATGACGTATTGTTCTTGATGAACACGTAATACAGATTCTATATCTCACAATTGCACTATCTCAATCCCAAAATCAATGGAAATTTCCATTGGCTCTATAGGAAACTTATTGGTAAGTAAATGAAAAAGAGCTCTCTGAGGATTAGAACTCATGAACTCCTGTTTAATAGACAGGGGCATTAACCCACTAAACCATTGGAACATCACAAATGCAAAGTGATGTCAAGAAGGGCTGTGAACATTGAATCACTATTGGTAAGTTCAAAAAGAAATCCATTGGTTTCACTATGTTATTCTTAATGCAAATCTTTGCACCGCATCATGACGTATTGTTCTTGATGAACACGTAATACAGATTCTATATCTCACAATTGCACTATCTCAAGCCCAAAATCAATGCAAATTTCCATTGGCTCTTTAGGAAGCTTATTAGTAAGTAAATGAGAAAACTCTGAGAACTAGAACTAATGAACTCCTGTTTATAAGACAGGCGCAATAACCAAGTAAGCCACTGGAACATCACAAATGCAAAAGGTTGTCAAGAAGGGCAATGACCAATGAATCACTATTAGGTAAGTTCAAAAAGAAATCCATTGGTTTCACTATGTTATTCTTAATGCCAATCTTTGCAGCGCATCATGACGTATTGTTCTTGATGAACACGTAATACAGATTCTATATCTCAAAATCAATGCAAATTTCCATTGCTCCATAGGAAGCTTATTAGTAAGTAAATGAAAAAGACACTCCAAGGATTAGAACTCATGAGATCCTTTTTATAAGACAGGAGCATTAACCCAGTAAGCCACAGAAACATCACAGATGCTAATTTATGTCAAGAAGGGCAGTGACCAATGAATCACTATTAGGTAAGTTCAAATAGAAATCCATTGGTTTTACTATGTTATTCTTAATGCCAATCTAAACAGCTTGTAATGACATATTGTTCTTTATGAACACTTAGTACAGATTCTATCTCACAATTGCAATATCTCAATCCAAAAATCAATGCAAATTTCCATTGGCTCTATAGGAAACTTATTGGTAAGTAAATGAAAAAGAGCTCTCTGAGGACTAGAATTCATGAACTCCTGTTTAAAAGACAGGGGGATTAACCCACTAAGCCATTGGAACATCACAAGTGCAAAGTGATGTCAAGAAGGCAGCGAACATTGAATCACTATTAGATAAGTTCAAAAAGAAATTCATTGGTTTCACTATGTTATTCTTAATGCCAATCTTTGCAGCGCATCATGACGTATTGTTCTTGATGAACACGTAATACAGATTCTATATCTCACAATTGCACTATCTCAATCCCAAAAGCAATGCAAATTTACATTGGCTCCATAGGAAGCTTATCAGTAAGTAAATGAAAAAGACTCTCCAAGGACTAGAACTCATGAAATCCTTTTTACAAGACAGGTGCATTAACCCAGTAAGCCACAGCAACATCACAGGTGCAAATTTATGTCAAGAAGGGCAGTGACCAATGAATCACTATTAGGTAAGTTCAAAAAGAAATCCATTGGTTTTACTATGCTATTCTTAATGCCAATCTAAACAGCTTGTAATGACATATTGTTCTTTATGAACACATAGTACAGATTCTATCTCACAATTGCACTATCTCAATCCCAAAATCAATGTAAATTTCCATTGGCTCTATAGGAAACTTATTGGTAAGTAAATGAAAAAGAGCTCTCTGAGGACTAGAACTCATGAACTCCTGTTTAATAGACAGGGGCATTAACCCACTAAACCATTGGAACATCACAAATGCAAAGTGATGTCAAGAAGGGCAGTGAACATTGAATCACTATTGGTAAGTTCAAAAAGAAATCCATTGGTTTCACTATGTTATTCTTAATGCAAATCTTTGCACCGCATCATGACGTATTGTTCTTGATGAACACGTAATACAGATTCTATATCTCACAATTGCACTATCTCAAGCCCAAAATCAATGCAAATTTCCATTGGCTCTATAGGAAGCTTATTAGTAAGTAAATGAAAAAACTCTCTGAGAATTAGAACTCATGAACTCCTGTTTATAAGACAGGCGCAATAACCAAGTAAGCCACTGGAACATCACAAGTGCAAAAGGTTGTCAAGAAGGGCAATGACCAATGAATCACTATTAGGTAAGTTCAAAAAGAAATCCATTGGTTTCACTATGTTATACTTAATGCCAATCTTTGCAGCGCATCATGACGTATTGTTCTTGATGAACACGTAATACAGATTCTATATCTCAAAATCAATGCAAATTTCCATTGCTCCATAGGAAGCTTATTAGTAAGTAAATGAAAAAGACTCTCCAAGGATTAGAACTCAGGAGATCCTTTTTACAAGACAGGAGCATTAACCCAGTAAGCCACAGCAACATCACAGATGCAAATTTATGTCAAGAAGGGCAGTGACCAATGAATCACTATTAGGTAAGTTCAAATAGAAATCCATTGGTTTTACTATGTTATTCTTAATGCCAATCTAAACAGCTTGTAATGACATATTGTTCTTTATGAACACTTAGTACAGATTCTATCTCACAATTGCAATATCTCAATCCAAAAATCAATGCAAATTTCCATTGGCTCTATAGGAAACTTATTGGTAAGTAAATGAAAAAGAGCTCTCTGAGGACTAGAACTCATGAACTCCTGTTTAATAGACAGGGGCATTAACCGACTAAACCATTGGAACATCACAAGTGCAAAGTGATGTCAAGAAGGGCAGTGAACATTGAATCACTATTGGTAAGTTCAAAAAGAAATCCATTGGTTTCACTATGTTATTCTTAATGCAAATCTTTGCACCGCATCATGACGTATTGTTCTTGATGAACACGTAATACAGATTCTATATCTCACAATTGCACTATCTCAAGCCCAAAATCAATGCAAATTTCCATTGGCTCTATAGGAAGCTTATTAGTAAGTAAATGAAAAAACTCTCTGAGAATTAGAACTCATGAACTCCTGTTTATAAGACAGGCGCAATAACCAAGTAAGCCACTGGAACATCACAAGTGCAAAAGGTTGTCAAGAAGGGCAATGACCAATGAATCACTATTAGGTAAGTTCAAAAAGAAATCCATTGGTTTCACTATGTTATTCTTAATGCCAATCTTTGCAGCGCATCATGACGTATTGTTCTTGATGAACACGTAATACAGATTCTATATCTCAAAATCAATGCAAATTTCCATTGCTCCATAGGAATCTTATTAGTAAGTAAATGAAAAAGACACTCCAAGGATTAGAACTCATGAGATCCTTTTTATAAGACAGGAGCATTAACCCAGTAAGCCACAGAAACATCACAGATGCTAATTTATGTCAAGAAGGGCAGTGACCAATGAATCACTATTAGGTAAGTTCAAATAGAAATCCATTGGTTTTACTATGTTATTCTTAATGCCAATCTAAACAGCTTGTAATGACATATTGTTCTTTATGAACACTTAGTACAGATTCTATCTCACAATTGCAATATCTCAATCCAAAAATCAATGCAAATTTCCATTGGCTCTATAGGAAACTTATTGGTAAGTAAATGAAAAAGAGCTCTCTGAGGACTAGAATTCATGAACTCCTGTTTAAAAGACAGGGGGATTAACCCACTAAGCCATTGGAACATCACAAGTGCAAAGTGATGTCAAGAAGGCAGCGAACATTGAATCACTATTAGATAAGTTCAAAAAGAAATCCATTGGTTTCACTATGTTATTCTTAATGCCAATCTTTGCAGCGCATCATGACGTATTGTTCTTGATGAACACGTAATACAGATTCTATATCTCACAATTGCACTATCTCAATCCCAAAAGCAATGCAAATTTACATTGGCTCCATAGGAAGCTTATCAGTAAGTAAATGAAAAAGACTCTCCAAGGACTAGAACTCATGAAATCCTTTTTACAAGACAGGTGCATTAACCCAGTAAGCCACAGCAACATCACAGGTGCAAATTTATGTCAAGAAGGGCAGTGACCAATGAATCACTATTAGGTAAGTTCAAAAAGAAATCCATTGGTTTTACTATGCTATTCTTAATGCCAATCTAAACAGCTTGTAATGACATATTGTTCTTTATGAACACTTAGTACAGATTCTATCTCACAATTGCACTATCTCAATCCCAAAATCAATGGAAATTTCCATTGGCTCTATAGGAAACTTATAGGTAAGTAAATGAAAAAGAGCTCTCTGAGGACTAGAACTCATGAACTCCTGTTTAATAGACAGGGGCATTAACCCACTAAGCCATTGGAACAACACAAGGGCAAAGTGATGTCAAGAAGGGCAGTGAACATTGAATCACTATTGGTAAGTTCAAAAAGAAATCCATTGGTTTCACTATGTTATTCTTAATGCCAATCTTTGCAGCGCATCATGACGTATTGTTCTTGATGAACACGTAATACAGATTCTATATCTCACAATTGCACTATCTCAATCCCAAAATCAATGGAAATTTCCATTGGCTCTATAGGAAACTTATTGGTAAGTAAATGAAAAAGAGTTCTCTGAGGATTAGAACTCATGAACTCCTGTTTAATAGACAGGGGCATTAACCCACTAAACCATAGGAACATCACAAATGCAAAGTGATGTCAAGAAGGGCTGTGAACATTGAATCACTATTGGTAAGTTCAAAAAGAAATCCATTGGTTTCACTATGTTATTCTTAATGCAAATCTTTGCACCGCATCATGACTTATTGTTCTTGATGAACACGTAATACAGATTCTATATCTCACAATTGCACTATCTCAAGCCCAAAATCAATGCAAATTTCCATTGGCTCTATAGGAAGCTTATTAGTAAGTAAATGAAAAAACTCTGAGAACTAGAACTCATGAACTCTTGTTTATAAGACAGGCGCAATAACCAAGTAAGCCACTGGAACATCACAAATGCAAAAGGTTGTCAAGAAGGGCAATGACCAATGAATCACTATTAGGTAAGTTCAAAAAGAAATCCATTGGTTTCACTATGTTATTCTTAATGCCAATCTTTGCACCGCATCATGACTTATTGTTCTTGATGAGCACGTAATACAGATTCTATATCTCACAATTGCACTATCTCAAGCCCAAAATCAATGCAAATTTCCATTGGCTCTATAGGAAGCTTATTAGTAAGTAAATGAAAAAACTCTCTGAGAATTAGAACTCATGAACTCCTGTTTATAAGACAGGCGCAATAACCAAGTAAGCCACTGGAACATCACAAGTGCAAAAGGTTGTCAAGAAGGGCAATGACCAATGAATCACTATTAGGTAAGTTCAAAAAGAAATCCATTGGTTTCACTATGTTATTCTTAATGCCAATCTTTGCAGCGCATCATGACGTATTGTTCTTGATGAACACGTAATACAGATTCTATATCTCAAAATCAATGCAAATTTCCATTGCTCCATAGGAAGCTTATTAGTAAGTAAATGAAAAAGACTCTCCAAGGATTAGAACTCATGAGATCCTTTTTACAAGACAGGAGCATTAACCCAGTAAGCCACAGCAACATCACAGATGCAAATTTATGTCAAGAAGGGCAGTGACCAATGAATCACTATTAGGTAAGTTCAAATAGAAATCCATTGGTTTTACTATGTTATTCTTAATGCCAATCTAAACAGCTTGTAATGACATATTGTTCTTTATGAACACTTAGTACAGATTCTATCTCACAATTGCAATATCTCAATCCAAAAATCAATGCAAATTTCCATTGGCTCTATAGGAAACTTATTGGTAAGTAAATGAAAAAGAGCTCTCTGAGGACTAGAATTCATGAACTCCTGTTTAAAAGACAGGGGGATTAACCCACTAAGCCATTGGAACATCACAAGTGCAAAGTGATGTCAAGAAGGCAGCGAACATTGAATCACTATTAGATAAGTTCAAAAAGAAATCCATTGGTTTCACTATGTTATTCTTAATGTCAATCTTTGCAGCGCATCATGACGTATTGTTCTTGATGAACACGTAATACAGATTCTATATCTCACAATTGCACTATCTCAATCCCAAAAGCAATGCAAATTTACATTGGCTCCATAGGAAGCTTATCAGTAAGTAAATGAAAAAAAAACTCTCCAAGGATTAGAACTCATGAAATCCTTTTTACAAGACAGGTGCATTAACCCAGTAAGCCACAGCAACATCACAGGTGCAAATTTATGTCAAGAAGGGCAGTGACTAATGAATCACTATTAGGTAAGTTCAAAAAGAAATCCATTGGTTTTACTATGCTATTCTTAATGCCAATCTAAACAGCTTGTAATGACATATTGTTCTTTATGAACACTTAGTACAGATT
Organism: Phyllobates terribilis; assembly: GCF_046119375.1. Taxonomy (NCBI): domain Eukaryota; kingdom Metazoa; phylum Chordata; class Amphibia; order Anura; family Dendrobatidae; genus Phyllobates; species Phyllobates terribilis. The sequence continues at coordinate 342,358,935 of NW_027362764.1, forward strand.
CTATCTCACAATTGCAATATCTCAATCCAAAAATCAATGCAAATTTCCATTGGCTCTATAGGAAACTTATTGGTAAGTAAATGAAAAAGAGCTCTCTGAGGACTAGAATTCATGAACTCCTGTTTAAAAGACAGGGGGATTAACCCACTAAGCCATTGGAACATCACAAGTGCAAAGTGATGTCAAGAAGGCAGCGAACATTGAATCACTATTAGATAAGTTCAAAAAAAAATCCATTGGTTTCACTATGTTATTCTTAATGCCAATCTTTGCAGCGCATCATGACGTATTGTTCTTGATGAACACGTAATACAGATTCTATATCTCACAATTGCACTATCTCAATCCCAAAAGCAATGCAAATTTACATTGGCTCCATAGGAAGCTTATCAGTAAGTAAATGAAAAAGACTCTCCAAGGACTAGAACTCATGAAATCCTTTTTACAAGACAGGTGCATTAACCCAGTAAGCCACAGCAACATCACAGGTGCAAATTTATGTCAAGAAGGGCAGTGACCAATGAATCACTATTAGGTAAGTTCAAAAAGAAATCCATTGGTTTTACTATGCTATTCTTAATGCCAATCTAAACAGCTTGTAATGACATATTGTTCTTTATGAACACTTAGTACAGATTCTATCTCACAATTGCACTATCTCAATCCCAAAATCAATGGAAATTTCCATTGGCTCTATAGGAAACTTATTGGTAAGTAAATGAAAAAGAGCTCTCTGAGGACTAGAACTCATGAACTCCTGTTTAATAGACAGGGGCATTAACCCACTAAGCCATTGGAACAACACAAATGCAAAGTGATGTCAAGAAGGGCAGTGAACATTGAATCACTATTGGTAAGTTCAAAAAGAAATCCATTGGTTTCACTATGTTATTCTTAATGCCAATCTTTGCAGCGCATCATGACGTATTGTTCTTGATGAACACGTAATGCAGATTCTATATCCCAAAATCAATGCAAATTTCCATTGGCTCTATAGGAAACTTATTGGCAAGTAAATGAAAAACAGCTCTTTGAGGACTAGAATTCATGAACTCCTGTTTAAAAGACAGGAGCATTAACCCACTAAGCCATTGGAACATCACAAGTGCAAAGTGATGTCAAGAAGGGCAGTGAACATTGAATCACTATTAGGTAAGTTCAAAAAGAAATCCATTGGTTTCACTATGTTATTCTTAATGCCAATCTTTGCAGCGCATCATGACGTATTGTTCTTGATGAACATGTAATACAGATTCTATATCTCACAATTGCTCTATCTCAAGCCCAAAATCAATGCAAATTTCCATTGCCTCTATAGGAAGCTTATTAGTAAGTAAATGAAAAAACTCTCTGAGAATTAGAACTCATGAACTCCTGTTTATAAGACAGGCGCAATAACCAAGTAAGCCACTGGAACATCACAAGTGCAAAAGGTTGTCAAGAAGGGCAATGACCAATGAATCACTATTAGGTAAGTTCAAAGTCCATTGGTTTCACTATGTTATTCTTAATACCAATCTTTGCAGCGCATCATGACGTATTTTTCTTGATGAACACGTAATACAGATTCTATATCTCACAATTGCACTATCTCAATCCCAAAATCAATGCAAATTTACATTGGCTCCATAGGAAGCTTATTAGTAAGTAAATGAAAAAGAGCTCTCTGAGTACTAGAACTCATGAACTCCTGTTTAAAATACAGGGGCATTAACCCACTAACCCATTGGAACATCACAAGTGCAAAGTGATGTCAAGAAGGGCAGTGAACATTGAATCACTATTAGGTAAGTTCAAAAAGAAATCCATTGGTTTCACTATGTTATTCTTAATGCCAATCTTTGCAGCGCATCATGACGTATTGTTCTTGATGAACACTTAATACAGATTCTATATCTCACAATTGCACTATCTCAAGAACAAAATCAATGCAAATTTCCATTGGCTCTATAGGAAACTTATTAGTAAGTAAATGAAAAAACTCTCTGAAAATTAGAACTCACGAACTCCTGTTTATAGGACAGGCGCAATAACCAAGTAAGCCACTGGAACATCACAAGTGCAAAAGGTTGTCAAGAAGGGCAATGACCAATGAATCACTATTAGGTAAGTTCAAAAAGAAATCCATTGGTTTAACTATGTTATTCTTAATGCCAATCTTTGCAGCGCATCATGATGTATTTTTCTTGATGAACACGTAATACAGATTCTATATCTCAAAACCAACGCAAATTTCCATTGCTCCATAGGAAGCTAATTAGTAAGGAAATGAATAAGACTCTCTAAGGATTAGAACTCATGAAATCCTTTTTACAAGACAGGTGCATTAAAACAGTAAGCCACAGCAACATCAAAGGTGCAAAGTGATGTCAAGAAGGGCAGTGACCAATGAATCACTATTAGGTAAGTTCAAATAGAAATCCATTGGTTTTACTATGTTATTCTTAATACCAATCTAAACAGCTTGTAATGACATATTGTTCTTTATGAACACTTACTACAAATTCTATCTCACAATTGCACTATCTCAATCCCAAAATCAATGCAAATTTCTATTGGCTCTATAGGAAACTTATTGGTAAGTAAATGAAAAAGAGCTCTGTGAGGACTAGAACTCATGAACTCCTGTTTAAAAGACAGGGGCATTAACCCACTAAGCCATTGGAACATCACAAGTGCAAAGTGATGTCAAGAAGGGCAGTGAAAATTGAATCACTATTAGGTAAATTCAAAAAGAAATCCATTGGTTTCACTATGTTATTCTTAATGCCAATCTTTGCAGCGCATCATGACGTATTGTTGTTGATGAACACGTAATACAGATTCTATATCTCACAATTGCACTATCTCAATCCCAAAATCAATGCACATTTACATTGGCTCCATAGGAAGCTTATTAGTAAGTTAATGAAAAAGACTCTCCAAGGATTAGAACTCATGAAATCCTTTTTACAAGACAGGTGCATAACCCAGTAAGCCACAGCAACATCACTGGTACAATTTTATGTCAAGAAGGGCTGTGACCAATGAATCACTATTAGGTAAGTTCAAAAAGAAATCCATTGGTTTTACTATGTTATTCTTAATGCCAATCTAAACAGCTTGTAATGACATATTGTTCTTTATGAACACTTAGTACAGATTCAATCTCACAATTGCACTATCTCAATCCCAAAATCAATGCAAATTTCCATTGGCTCCATAGGAAGCATATTAGTAAGTAAATGAAAAAAAATTCTTAAAGGATTAGAACTCATGAAATCCTTTTTACAAGACAGGTGCATTAACCCAGTAAGCCACTGGAACATCACAGGTGCAAAGTTATGTCAAGAAGGGCAGTGATCAATGAATCACTATTAGGTAAGTTCAAAAACAAATCCATTGGTTTCACTATGTTATTCTTAATGCCAATCTTTGCAGCGCATCATGACATATTGTTCTTGATGAACACGTAATACAGATTCTATATCTCAAAATCAATTCAAATTTCCATTGCTCCATAGGAAGCTTATTATTAAGTAAATGAAAAAGACTCTCCATGGATTAGAACTCATGAACTCCTGTTTACAAGACAGGTGCATAAAGCCAGTAAGCCACTGGAACATCACAGGTGCAAATTTATGTCAAGAAGGGCAGTGAACAATGAATCACTATTTGGTAAGTTCAAAAAGAAATCCATTGGTTTCACTATGTTATTCTTAATGCCAATCTTTGCAGCGCATCATGACGTATTGTTCTTGATGAACACGTAATACAGATTCTATATCTCACAATTGCACTATCTCAAGCCCAAAATCAATGCAAATTTCCATTGGCTCCATAGGAAGCTTATTAGTAAGTAAATGAAAAAGGCTCTCCAAGGATTAGAACTCAAGAACTCCTGTTTACAAGACAGGTGCATAAACCCAGTAAGCCACTGGAACAACACAGGTAAAAAGTTATGTCAAGAAGGGCAGTGAACAATGAATCACTATTAGGTATGTTCAAAAAGAAATCCATTGGTTTCACTTGGTATTATTAATGCCAATCTTTGCAGCGCATCATGACATATTTTTCTTGATGAACACGTAATACAGATTCTATATCTCAAAATCAATGCAAATTTCCATTGCTCCATAGGAAGCTTATAAGTAAGTAAATGAAAAAGACTCTCTATGGATTAGAACTCATGAACTCCTGTTTACAAGACAGGTGCATAAACCCAGTAAGCCACTGGAACATCACAGGTGCAAATTTATGTCAAGAAGGGCAGTGACCAATGAATCACTATTAGGTTAGTTCAAAAAGAAATCCATTGGTTTTACTATGTTATTCTTAATGCCAATCTAAACAGCTTGTAATGACATATTGTTCTTTATGAACACTTAGTACAGATTCTATCTCACAATTGCACTATCTCAGTCCCAAAATCAATGCAAATTTCCATTGGCTCTATAGGAAACTTATTGGTAAGTAAACGAAAAAAAGCTCTATGAGGACTAGAACTCACAAACTCCTGTTTAAAAGACAGGGACATTAACCCACTAAGCCATTGGAACATCACAAGTGCAAAGTGATGTCAAGAAGGGCAGTGAACAATGAATCACTATTAGGTAAGTTCAAAAAGAAATCCATTGGTTTCACTATGTTATTCTTAATGCTAATATTTGCAGCGCATCATGACATATTGTTCTTGATGAACACGTAATACAGATTCTATATCTCACAATTGCACTATCTCAAGCCCAAAATCAATGCAAATTTCCATTGGCTCCATAGGAAGCTTATTAGTAAGTAAATGAAAAAGGCTCTCCAAGGATTAGAACTCATGAACTCCTGTTTACAAGACAGGTGCATAAACACAGTAAGCCACTGGAACATCACAGGTGCAAAGTTATGTCAAGAAGGGCAGTGAACAATGAATCACTATTAGGTATGTTCAAAAAGAAATCCATTGGTTTCACTATGTTATTCTTAATGCCAATCTTTGCAGCGCATCATGACATATTGTTCTTGATGAACACGTAATAAAGATTCTATATCTCAAAATCAATGCAAAATTTCCTTTGCTCCATAGGAAGCTTATTAGTAAGTAAATGAAAAAAACTCTCCAAGGATTAGAACTCATGAAATCCTTTTTACAAGACAGGTGCATTAACCCAGTAAGCCACAGCAACATCACTGGTGCAAATTTATGTCAAGAAGGGCAGTGACCAATGAATCACTATTAGGTAAGTTCAAAAAGAATTCCATTGGTTTTACTATGTTATTCTTAATGCCAATCTAAACAGCTTGTAATGACATATTGTTCTTTATGAACACTTAGTACAGATTCTATCTCACAATTGCACTATCTCAATCCCAAAATCAATGCAAATTTCCATTGGCTCTATAGGAAACTTATTGGTAAGTAAGTCATGGGGGTCCACATGCATGCCGCATGTCATGGGGGCCCCATGTGCATGTCGCATTTCATGGGGGCCCCAAATGTATGCCGCATGTCATGAGGGCCCCAAATGCATGCCGCATGTCATGGAGGCCCCAAATGTATGCCGCATGTCATGGGGGCCCCAAATACATGCCGCATGTCATGGGGGCCCCCGTGCATGCCGCATGTCATGGGGGCCACAAATGCATGTCACATGTTTTGGGGCCCCCAAATACGTGCCACATTTCATGGGGGCCCCACGTGCTTGCCGCATGTTATGGAGTCCCCAAATGCATGCCGCCTGTCATGGGGGCCCCACGAGCATGCCGCATTTCCTTGGGGGCCCCAAATGCATGCTACATGTCAGGGGCCCCAAATGCTTGCTGCATGTCATGGAAGCCCCAAATACGTGCCGCTTGTAATGGGGGCCCCAAATGCATTTAGCATGTCATGGGGGCCCACATGCATACCGCTTGTCATGGGGGCAACACGTGCATACCGCATATCATGGGGCCCCACGTGCATGCCGCATGTCATGGGGGCCCCACATGCATGCCGCATGTCATGGGGGCCCCACTTGCATGCCGCTTGTCATTGGACCCCGAATGCATGCCGCATGTCATGGGGGCCCCAAATGTATGCCGCAAGTCATGGGGGCCCCACGTGCATGTCGCATGTCATGTGTGCCCCACGTGCATGACACATGTCATGGTTGCAACACGTGCATTCTGCATGTCAAGGCGGCCCTAAGTGCACGGCGCATGTCACGATTACCCCAAATGCATGTCACATGTCATGAGGGCCCCACGCGCATGCCGCATGTCATAAGGGGCCTGACATGCATTCCGCATGTCATTGGGGCCCCACGTGCATGCCGCTTGTCAAGGGGGCTCCAAATGCATGCCGCATATCAAGGGGGCCCCACGTGCATGCCGCATGTCATGGGGCCCCATGTGCATGCTGAATGTCAAAGGGGTCCCACGTGCATGCCGCATGTCACGGGTACCCCAAATGCATGCCACATGTCATGGTGGCCCCACATGCATGCCTCATGTCAAGGGGGGCCCAAATGCATGCCTCATGTCACGTGTACCCCAAATGCATGCCGCATGTCATGTGGCCCCAAGTGCATGCAGCAGGTCATGGGACCCCATGTGCATGCCGCATGCCATGGGTGTCCCACCCGCATGCCGCATGTCATGGGGACCCACATGCATGCCGCATGTCATTTTTGCCAACATGCATGCCGCATGTCATGGCGGCACCACATGCATACCGCATGTCATGGGGCTCCACGTGCATAGCACATGTCATGGGGCCCCAGGTGCAAGCCGCTTGTCATGAGGGCCAAGAAAGCATGCCGCATGTCATAGGGGCCCCAAATGCATGCCTCATGTCATGGGGGCCCCAAATGCATGCCTCATGTCGTGGGTGCCCCACGTGCATGCCGCATGTCATGGGGGCCCCACATGCATGCCACATGTCATGGGGGACCCATGTGCATGCCGCATGTCATGGGGGCCCCAAATGCATGCCACATGTCATGGGTACCCCAAATGCATGTTCCATGTCATGGGGTTCCCAAATGCATGCTGCTTGTCTTGAGAACCCAAAATGCATGCCGCATGCCATGGGGACCCTAAATGCATGCCTCATGTCATGGGGGACCCATGTGCATGCCGCATGTCATGGGGCCCCATGTGCATGCCGAATGTCCTGGGGGTACCACGTGCATGCCACATGTCATGGGGGCCCCACATGCATGCTGCATGTCATGGAGGCCCCAAATGCAAAGTGCATGTCATGGGGGCCTCACGTGCATACCGCATGTCATGGGGACCCCCAAAGCTCGACTCATGTCATAAGGCCCCAAATGCATACTGCATGTCATGGGAGCTGCACATGCATGGGGGACCCACATTCATACCACATATCATTGGGGCAACACGTGTATACCGCATATCATGGGGCCCCACGTGCATAACGCATGTCATTGGGGCCCCAAATGCATGCTGCATGTCATGGGGCCCCATGTGCATGCCACACGTCATGGGGGCCCACATGCATAATGCATGTCATGGGGGCAACACGTGCATGTCGCAAGTCATGGGGCACCATGTGAATGCCACATGTCATGGGGGCCTCAAATGCATGCCACATGTCATGGAGGCCCCAAATGCATGCCGAATGTCATTGGGGCCCCAAATGCATACTGCCTGTCATGGGATCTCCATATGCATGCCGCATGTCATGTGGCCCCATGTGCATGCCGCATGTCATGGGGGCCCCACATGCATGCCGCATGTCATGGGGGCCCACATGCATGCCGCATGTCATGGAGGCACCAAATGCATACCGCATGTCATGGGGCTCCACGTGCATACCGCATGTCTTGGGCCCCCAAGTGCATGCCGCATGTCATGGATGCCCCAAATGCATGCCGCATGTCATGGGGGCCTAAAAAACATGCCGCTTGTCATAGGGTCCCCAAATGCATGCTGCATGTCATGGGGGTCACATGTGCATGCCACATTTCATTGGGGGCCCAAAATGCATGATGCATGTCAGGGGCCACAAATGCATGCTCCATGTCATGGGGGCCCCAAATACGTGCCACATATCATGGGGGCACCAAATGCATGGGCCATGTCATAGGGGCCCCACATGCATGCCGCATGTCATGGGGCCCCAAATGCATGCTACATGTCATGGGGGCCTCAAATGCATGCTGCATGTGATGGGAGACCCAAATGCATGCCACATGTCATGGTAGCTCCACATGCATGCCAAATGTCATGGGGGCCCCAAATACGTGCCACATTTCATGAGGGCCCCACATGCCTGGTGCATGTCATAGGGCCCCACATTCATGATGCATGTCATGGAGGCCCCACATGCATGCCGCATGTCATGGGGCCTCACATGCATGCCGCATGTCATGGGGGCCCCAAATGTATGCTGCATGTCATGGGGGCCCCAAATGCATGCCGCATGTCATGTGGTCCCCACGTGCATTCCGCATGTCATGGGGGCTCTACATGCATGCCGCATGTCATGGGGGCACCAAGTGCATGCCTCATGTCATGGGGGCCCCAAATGCATGCCGCATGTCATGGTGGCTCCAAAAGCATGCCGCATGTCATGGGGGCCCCAAATGTATGCCACATGTCATGGGGGCCCCAAGAGCATACCGCATGACATGGGGGCCCCAAGTGCTTGAGGCATGTCATGGGGGCCCAACATGCATGCCGCATGTCTCGGGTACCCCAAATGCATGTCGCATGTCATTTGGGCCCCACATGCATGAAGCATGTCATGGTGGCACCAAATGCATTCTACATATCATGGAGGCCCCACGTGCATGCCACATTTCATGGGGGCCCCAAATGCAAGCCACATGTCATGGGGGCCAAAAAAGCATGCCGCGTGTCATAGGGGCCCCAAATGCATTCCGAATGTCATGGGGGTCACACATTCATGTCGCATGTCATGGGGGCCCCACGTGCATTCCACATTTCATTGGGGGCCCCAAATGCATGCTGCAAGTCTGGGGCCCCAAATGCATGCTGCATGTGATGGGGGCCCCAAATGCATGCAACATGTCATGGTAGCCCCACATGCATGCCACATGTCATGGGGGACCCACGTGCATGCCGCATGTCATGAAAGCCCCACGTGCATGCCGCATGTCATGGGGGCTCCACATGCATGCCACATGTCATGGGGGCCCCAAATGCATGCCACATGTCAGGGGGGCCCTAAATGCATGCCGTATGTCATGGGTGCCCCAAATGCATGCCGCTTGTCATGGGGGCCCCAAATGCATGCCGCATATCATGTGTGCCCCAAATGCATACCCCATGTCATGGGGGACCCACGTGCATACCGCATGTCATGGGGACCCCCTATGCATGCCTCATGTCATGGGGGCCCCAAATGCATACTGCATGTCTTGGGAGCTCCACATGCATGCCGCATGTCTTGTGGCCCCACGTGCATGCCGCATGTCATGGGGCCCCATGTGGATGCCGAATGTCATGGGGGTACCAATTTCATGCCGCATGTCATGGGGGACACTCATGCATACCGCATGTAATGGGGGCAACACGTGCATACCGCATATCATGGGGCCCCACGTGCATACCGCATGGCATTGGTCCCAAAATGCATGCCGCATGTCATGGGGCCCCATGTGCATGCCACATGCCATGGGGTCCACATCCATACCGCATGTCATTGGGGGAACATGTGCATACCGCATATCATGGGCCCCACATGCATACTGCATGTCATAGGTGCCCCAAATGCATGCCGCATGTCATGGGGCCCCATGTGCATGCCACATGTCATGGGGGCCCCAAATGCATGCCACATGTCATGGAGGCCCCAAATGTATGCCGCATATCATTGGGGCCCCAAATGCATACTGCCTGTCATGGGACCTCCACATGCATGCCGCATGTCATGGGGCCCCATGTGCATGCTGCATGTCATGGGGGCCCCAAATGCATGCCGCATGTTATGTGACCCCAAGTGCATGACGTATGTTATGGGGCCCCATGTGCATGCCGCATGTCATGGGGGCCCACATGCATGCCACATGTCATGGGGGCACCACATGCATACCGCATGTCATGGGGCTCCACGTGCATACCGCATGTCATGGGGCCCCACGTGCATGACGCATGTTATGGGTGCCCCAAATGCATGCCGCATGTCATGGGGGCCAAAAATGCATGCCACATGTCATGGGGGCCACACGTGCATGACACATGTCATGTGGGCTCCACATGCATGCCACATGTCAACGAGGCCCCACGTGCATGCCACATTTCATTGGGGGCCCAAATGCACGCTGCATGTCAGAGGCCACAAATGCATGCTGCATGTCATGGGGCCCCACATGCATGCCCCATGTCTTGGGGGCCTCAAATGCATGCTGCACATGATGGGGGACCCAAATGCATGCCACATGTCATGGGGGCCCCAAATGCATGCCGCATGTCAAGTGGCCCCAAGTGCATGACGCATGTCATGGGGCCCCTTGTGCATGCCACATGTCATGAGGGCCCACATGCATGCCACATGTCATGGGGGCCCCAAATGCATGCCGCATGTCATGTGGCCCCAAGTGCATGACGCATGTCATGGGGCCCCTTGTGCATGCCGCATGTCATGAGGGCCCACATGCATGCCACATGTCATGGGGGCACCACATGCATACCGCATGTCATGGGGCTCCACGTGCATACCGCATGTCATGGGGCCCCACGTGCATGACGCATGTTATGGGTGCCCCAAATGCATGCCGCATGTCATGGGGGCCAAAAATGAATGCCACATGTCATGGGGGCCACACGTGCATGACACATGTCATGGGGGCTCCACGTGCATGCCACATTTCATTGGGGGCCCAAATGCATGCTGCATGTCAGAGGCCACAAATGCATGCTGCATGTCATGGGGCCCCACATGCATGCCCCATGTCTTGGGGGCCTCAAATGCATGCTGCACGTGATGGGGGACCCAAATGCATGGCACATATCATGGTAGCCGACACGCATGCCGCATGTCATGGGGGCCTCAAATACATGCCACATGTCATGGGGGCCCCACATGCATGGTGCATGTCATAGGGGCCCCACATGCATGCCGCATGTCATGGGGCCCCACATGCATGCCGCATGTCATGGGGGCCTCAAATGTATGCTGCATGTCATGGGAGCCCCAAATGAATGCCGCATGTCATGGGGTCCCCACATGCATTCCGCATGTCATGGGGGCTCTACATCCATGCCGCATGTCATGAGGGCACCAAGTGCATGCCGCATGTCATGGGGGCCCCAAATGCATGCCGCATGTCATGGGGGCTCCAAATGCATGCCGCATGTCATGGGGGCCCCAAATGCATGCCACATGTCATGGGGGCCCCAAGAGCATGCCGCGTGACATGGGGGCCCCACGTGCTTGACGCATGTCATGGGGGCCCCACTTGCATGCCGCATGTCTTGAGTACCTCAAATGCATGTCGCATGTCATTTGGGCCCCACATGCATGACGCATGTCATGGTGGCCCCAAATGCATTCTACATATCATGGAGGCCCCACATCCATGCCGCATGTCATGGGGGCCCCAAATGCAAGCCGCCTGTCATGGGGGCCAAAAAAGCATTTCACATGTCAAGGGGACCCCAAATGCATGCCTCATGTCATGGGGGCCACAAATGCATGCTGCATGTCATGGGGCCCCACATGCATGCCTCATGTCTTGGGGGCCTCAAATGCATGCTGCACGTGATGGGGGACCCAAATGCATGGCACATGTCATGGTAGCCGACACGCATGCCGCATGTCATGGGGGCCTCAAATACGTGCCACATGTCATGGGGGCCCCACATGCATGGTGCATGTCATAGGGGCCCCACATGCATGCCGCATGTCATGGGGCCCCACATGCATGCCGCATGTCATGGGGGCCTCAAATGTATGCTGCATGTCATGGGGGCCCCAAATGCATGCCGCATGTCATGGTGTCCCCACATGCATTCCGTATGTCATGGGGGCTCTATATCCATGCCGCATGTCATGAGGGCACCAAGTGCATGCCGCATGTCATGGGGGCCCCAAATGCATGTCGCATGTCATGGGGGCTCCAAATGAATGCCGCATGTCATGGGGGCCCCAAATGCATGCCACATGTCATGGTGGCCCCAAGAGCGTGCCGCGTGACATGGGGGCCCCACGTGCTTGACGCATGTCATGGGGGCCCCACATGCATGACGCATGTCTTGAGTACCCCAAATGCATGTCGCATGTCATTTGGGCCCCACATGCATGACCTCATGTCAAGGTGGCCCCAAATGCATTCTACATATCATGGAGGCCCCACGTCCATGCCGCATGTCATGGGGGCCCCAAATGCATGCTGCGTGTCTTGTGAACCCCAAATGCATGTCGCATGTCATGTGGCCCCACGTGCATGCCGCATGTCATGGGGACCCATGTGCATGCCGAATGTCATGGGGGTACCACGTGCATGCCACATATCATGGGGTCCCCACATGCATGCCTCATGTCATGGGGGCCCCAAATGCAAAGTGCATGTCATGGGGGCCTCACATGCATACCGCATGTCATGGGGACCCCCAAAGCTTGACTCATGTCATGGGGGCCCCAAATGCATACTGCATGTCATGGGAGCTCCACATGCATGCCGCATGTCATGTGGCCCCACGTGCATGCCGCATGTCATGGGGGACCCAAATGCATACCGCATATCATGGGGGCAACACGTGTATACCGCATATCATGGGGCCCCACGTGCATACCACATGTCATGGGGGTCACACGTGCATGCCCCATGTCATGGGGGCTCCACATGCATGCCACATGTCATGTAGGCCCAACGTGCATGCCGCATTTCATTGGGGGCCCAAAATGCATGCTGCATGTCAGGGGCCACAAATGCATGCTGCATGTCATGGGGGCCCCAAATACGTGCCACATATCATGGGGGCACCAAATGCATGGGCCATGTCATAGGGGCCCCACATGCATGCCGCATGTCATGGGGCCCCAAATGCATGCTGCATGTCATGTGGTCCCCACTTGCATTCCGAATATCATGGGGGCTCTACATGCATGCCACATGTCATGGGGGCACCAAGTGCATGCCTCATGTCATCGGGGCCCCAAATGCATCACGCATGTCATGGTGGCTCCAAATGCATGCCGCATGTCATGGGGGCCCCAAATGCATGCCACATGTCATGGGGGCCCCAAGAGCATGCCGCATGACATGGGGGCCCCACGTGCTTGAGGCATGTCATGGGGGCCCAACATGTATGCCGCATGTCTTGGGTACGATAAATGCATGTCGCATGTCATTTGGGCCCCACATGCATGAAGCATGTCATGGGGGCCCCAAATGCAAGCCACATGTCATGGGGGCCAAAAAAGCATGCCGCATGTCATAGGGGCCCCAAATGCATTCCGCATGTCATGGGGGCCCCACGTGCATGCCGCATTTCATTGGGGGCCCCAAATGCATGCTGCATGTCTGGGGCCCCAAATGCATGCTGCATGTGATGGGGACCCCAAATGCATGCAACATGTCATGGTAGCCCCACATGCATGGGCCATGTCAAGGGGCCCCACATGAATGCCGCATGTCATGGGGGCCCCAAATGCATGCCGCATGTCATGGGTACCCCAAATGCATGCCACATGTCATGGGGTTCCCACGTGCATGCCGCATGTCATGGAAGCCCCACATGCATGCCGCATGTCATGGGGGCCCCACATGCATGCCACATGTCATGGGGGCCCCAAATGCATGCCGTATGTCATGGGTGCCCAAAATGCATGTCGCATGTCATGGGTACACCAAATGCATGCCGCATGTCATGTGTACCCCAAATGCATGCCCCATGTCATGAGGGACCCACGTGCATACTGCATGTCATGGGAGCTCCACATGCATGCCGCATGTCATGTGGCCCCACGTGCATGCCACATGTCATGGGGCCCCATGTGCATGCCGAATGTCATGGTGGTACCAATTTCATGCCGCATGTCATGGGGGACACTCATGCATACCGCATGTCATGGGGGCAACACGTGCATACCGCTTATCATGGGCCCCACGTGCATACCGCATGGCATTGGGGCCCAAAATGCATGCCACATGCCATGGGGGCCCACATGCATACCGCATGTCATGGAGTGAACATGTGCATACCGCATATCATGGGCCCCACGTGCATACCGCATGTCATAGGTGCCCCAAATGCATGCCGCATGTCATGGGCCCCATGTGCATGCCACATGTCATGGGGGCCCCAAATGCATGCCACATGTCATGGAGGCCCCAAATGCATACCGCATGTCATGTGGCTCCACGTGCATACCGCATGTCATGGGGCCCCACGTGTATGACGCATGCCATGTGTGCCCCAAATGCATGCCGCATGTCATGGGGGCCAAAAAAGCATGCCGCATGTCATAGGGGCCCCAAATGCATGCCACATGTCATGGGGGCCGCAAGAGCATACCGCATGACATGGGGGCCCCAAGTGCTTGAGGCATGTCATGGGGGCCCAACATGCATGCCGCATGTCTTGGGTACCCCAAATGCGATTAAGCCTCGGCGTCCGCGCTACAGTTTTCTGGCTCTGGAACGCACGCGGTTTGGACCTGGACGCCGATATTCGGCGTGCTGCACTCTTATCACATGCCGGACGCGCTGTACTTTTTTCGTAATGTTTCGAGATGAAAACATTTTTCCAAAGAAATCCTCTCTGCCATCTTCTTTAATAGCCAGCTCTCACCTACAATAGCCAGCCCTCACGAAAAAACTTTGCCGCTGGACGACGCAACGCTCGCCATTTTACAGATCCAGCCCGGGAGATGCTCTGCACGCCGCCCCGGGTCGATCCGACGCCATTAAGGCTCCGAAAAAAGGCTTGCAAAAACCTCGTCTGTTCCAGGTCCGAAAAACAAGCCATTTAGCCAGCCCTGACAACAATTCATCACTTGGAAATGACCACCAGATGGCATCTGTGCTTTAAATATCATTCATTACTTGTCAGCCAGAATTCAGCTGCATTTCTGGAAATTGAACACTGGATGGCAGCTGTGCTTTAAAAGCCATTCACTCGTTCATGATAGACCCTCACAGGAAACCCACAATAAGGAGATTTTTCACTTATCCTTCGGTGGAAAGGCTGTGATGGGGGGAGGGGATGATGATGTAGCATTTTTGTCTCTGTTGTTTCACTGAGATTAGGACTTTCAATGTGCTGCTGCCTGACCTTGTAAAACACTAACTCTTTTAACACAGATTGTGACCATATAATCAAATGAGAATAAGGAGTTTAATTAAAGGCATTTAAAAAGTTGCAATTTTATTACATCATTATTTAAAAAGACACAAAAATGGCAGCAATAATCACTGGTATTGAGGCCAATAATCACATCCATAGATGGAGCCCATATTTCATATCAAAAATAGGTAAAAGTAAATAGAGCATGTGACCATGTTGTAAAACACTTAAAGTTGTGTAAAAACCGTGGCGTAGGAACGGGCGGTGAAATAAGCGCGCCAAAAAAACTATAAAGTTTAAGGTTTTTTTTCCGTAATTCATCAGATGAGCGTGATAACGGACGCTGCACTGAATGGCGGCGCGTAGGAACGGGCGGTGAAATAAGCGCGCCTAAACAACTATAAAGTTTACGTTTTTTTTCCGTAATCCATCAGATGAGCGTGATAACGGTTGCTGTGCTGAACGGCGGCACGTAGGAACGGGCGGTGAAATAAGTGCGCCAAAAAAACTATAAAGTTTACGTTTTATTTCTGTAATTCATCAGATGAGCGTGATAACGGACGCTGCGCTGAACGGCGGCGCATAGGAACGGACGGTGAAATAAGCGCGCCAAAAAAACTATAAAGTTTACGTTTTTTTTCCGTAATTCATCAGATGAGCATGATAACGGATGCTGTGCTGAACAGCGGCACGTAGGAACGGGCGGTGAAATAAGTGCACCAAAAAAACGATAAAGTTTACGTTTTTTTTCTGTAATTCATCAGATGAGCATGATAACGGACGCTGCGCTGAACGGCGAAGCGTAGGAACGGGCGGTGAAATAAGCGCGCCAAAAAAACTATAAAGTTTAAGGTTTTTTTCCGTAATTCATCAGATGAGCGTGATAACGGAAGCTGCGCTGAACGGTGGCGCGTAGTAACAGGCGGTGAAATAAGCGTGCCAAAAAACTATCAAGTTTACTTTTTTTCCATAATTCATTAGATGAGCGTGATAACGGAAGCTGCGCTGAACGGCGGCGCGTAGGAACGGGCGGTGAAATAAGCGCGCCAAAAAAACTATAAGGTTTACGTTTTTTTTCCGTAATTCATCAGATGAGCGTGATAACGGAAGGTGCGCTGAACCGCGGCGCGTAGGAACGGGCGGTGAAATAAGCGCGCCAAAGAAACAGTAAAGTTTACGTTTTTTTCCATAATTCATTAGATGAGCATGATAACGGAAGCTGTGCTGAACGGCGGCGCGTAGGAAAAGGCAGTGAAATAAGCGCGCCAAAAAAACTATAAAGTTTACGTTTTTTTTCCGTAATTTATCTGATGAGCGTGATAACGGACGCAGCCCTTAATGGCGGCGTCAGAGCGACTTTTTTTTGTTGCAGATTGAATTTTAAGTGCTTTTGGTATCATCAAACCTGTAGCCAGCTCTCATCCTCATTGAGCTATTCCAAGGGTGAGGGCTGGCTACGGGTCGCCCTGGAGGCACCTGTAGCCAGCTCTCATCCTCATTGAGCTATTCCAAGGGTGAGGGCTGGCTAGGGGTCGCCCTGGAGGCACCTGTAGCCAGCTCTCATCCTCATTGAGCTATTCCAACGGTGAGGGCTGGCTAGGGGTCGCCCTGGAGGCACCTGTAGCCAGCTCTCATCCTCATTGAGCTATTCCAAGGGTGAGGGCTGGCTAGGGGTCGCAATGGAGGCACCTGTAGCCAGCTCTCATCCTCATTGAGCTATTCCAAGGGTGAGGGCTGGCTACGGGTCGCCCTGGAGGCACCTGTAGCCAGCTCTCATCCTCATTGAGCTATTCCAAGGGTGAGGGCTGGCTAGGGGTCGCCCTGGAGGCACCTGTAGCCAGCTCTCATCCTCATTGAGCTGCTCCAAGGGTGAGGGCTGGCTAGGGGTCGCCCTGGAGGCACCTGTAGCCAGCTCTCATCCTCATTGAGCTGCTCCAGGGGTGAGGGCTGGCTAGGGGTCGCCCTGGAGGCACCTGTAGCCAGCTCTCATCCTCATTGAGCTGCTCCAAGGGTGAGGGCTGGCTAGGGGTCGCCCTGGAGGCACCTCTAGCCAGCTCTCATCCTCATTGAGCTGCTCCAAGGGTGCGGGCTGGCTAGGGGTCGCCCTGGAGGCACCTGTAGCCAGCTCTCATCCTCATTGAGCTATTCCAAGGGTGAGGGCTGGCTAGGGGTCGCAATGGAGGCACCTGTAGCCAGCTCTCATCCTCATTGAGCTATTCCAAGGGTGAGGGCTGGCTACGGGTCGCCCTGGAGGCACCTGTAGCCAGCTCTCATCCTCATTGAGCTATTCCAAAGGTGTGGGCTGGTTACGGGTCGCCCTGGAGGCACCTGTAGCCAGCTCTCATCCTCATTGAGCTATTCCAAGGGTGAGGGCTGGCTACGGGTCGCCCTGGAGGCACCTGTAGCCAGCTCTCATCCTCATTGAGCTATTCCAAGGGTGAGGGCTGGCTAGGGGTCGCCCTGGAGGCACCTGTAGCCAGCTCTCGTCCTCATTGAGCTATTCCAAGGGTGCGGGCTGGCTACGTGTCGCCCTGGAGGCACCTGTAGCCAGCTCTCATCCTCATTGAGCGTGATAACGGACGCTGCGCTGAACGGCGGCGCATAGGAACGGGCGGTGAAATAAGCGCGCCAAAAAAACTATAAAGTTTACGTTTTTTTTCCGTAATTCATCAGATGAGGGTGATAACGGACGCTGCGCTGAACGGCGGCGCGTAGGAACGGGCGGTGAAATAAGCGCGCCAAAAAAACAATAAAATTTACGTTTTTTTTCCGTAATTCTTCAGATGAGCGTGATAACGGAAGCTGCGCTGAACGGCGGCGCCTAGGAACGGGCGGTGAAATAAGCGCGCCAAAAAAACTATAAAGTTTACGTTTTTTTTCCGTAATTCATCAAATGAGCGTGATAACGGACGCTGCACTGAATGGCGGCGTGTAGGAACGGGCGGTGAAATAAGCGCGCCAAAAAACTATAAAGTTTACGTTTTTTTTCCGTAATTCATCAGATGAGCGTGATAAAGGATGCTGTGCTGAACGGCGGCACGTAGGAACGGGCGGTGAAATAAGTGCGCCAAAAAAACGCTAAAGTTTACGTTTTTTTCCTGTAATTTATCAGATGAGCGTGATAACGGACGCAGCCCTTAACGGCGGCGTCAGAGCGACTTTTTTTTGTTGCAGATTGAATTTTAAGTGCTTTTGGTATCATCAAACCTGTAGCCAGCTCTCATCCTCATTGAGCTATTCCAAGGGTGAGGGCTGGCTAAGGGTCGCCCTGGAGGCACCTGTAGCCAGCTCTCATCCTCATTGAGCTGCTCCAAGGGTGAGGGCTGGCTACGGGTCGCCCTGGAGGCACCTGTAGCCAGCTCTCATCCTCATTGAGCTGCTCCAAGGGTGAGGGCTGGCTACGGGTCGCCCTGGAGGCACCTGTAGCCAGCTCTCATCCTCATTGAGCTGCTCCAAGGGTGAGGGCTTGCTACGGGTCGCCCTGGAGGCACCTGTAGCCAGCTCTCATCCTCATTGAGCTGCTCCAAGGGTGAGGGCTGGCTACGGGTCGGCCTGGAGGCACCTGTAGCCAGCTCTCATCCTCATTGAGCTGCTCCAAGGGTGAGGGCTGGCTAGGGGTCGCCCTGGAGGCACCTGTAGCCAGCTCTCATCCTCATTGAGCTGCTCCAAGGGTGAGGGCTGGCTAGGGGTCGCCCTGGAGGCACCTGTAGCCAGCTCTCATCCTCATTGAGCTGCTCCAAGGGTGAGGGCTGGCTAGGGGTCGCCCTGGAGGCACCTGTAGCCAGCTCTCATCCTCATTGAGCTGCTCCAAGGGTGAGGGCTGGCTAGGGGTCGCCCTGGAGGCACCTGTAGCCAGCTCTCATCCTCATTGAGCTGCTCCAAGGGTGAGGGCTGGCTAGGGGTCGCCCTGGAGGCACCTGTAGCCAGCTCTCATCCTCATTGAGCTGCTCCAAGGGTGAGGGCTGGCTAGGGGTCGCCCTGGAGGCACCTGTAGCCAGCTCTCATCCTCATTGAGCTATTCCAAGGGTGAGGGCTGGCTACGTGTCGCCCTGGAGGCACCTGTAGCCAGCTCTCATCCTCATTGAGCGTGATAACGGACGCTGCGCTGAACGGCGGCGCGTAGGAACGGGCGGTGAAATAAGCGCGCCAAAAAAACTATAAAATTTACGTTTTTTTTCCGGAATTCATCAGATGAGCGTGATAACGGAAGGTGCGCTGAACGGCGGCGCGTAGGAACGGGCGGTGAAATAAGCGCGCCAAAAAAGCTATAAAGTGTACGTTTTTTTTCCATAATTCATTAGATGAGCGTGATAACGGAAGCTGCGTTGAACGGCGGCGCGTAGGAACGGGCGGTGAAATAAGCGCGCCAAAAAAACTATAAAGTTTACGTTTTTTTTCCGTAATTCATCAGATGAGCGTGATAACGGACGCTGCGCTGAATGGCGGCACGTAGGAACGGGCGGTGAAATAAGCGCGCCAAAAAAACTATAAAGTTTACGTTTTTTTTCCGTAATTCATCAGGAGAGCGTGATAACGGATGCTGTGCTGAACGGCGGCACGTAGGAACGGGCGGTGAAATAAATGCGCCAAAAAAACGATAAAGTTTACGTTTTTTTTTTGTAATTTATCAGATGAGCGTGATAACGGACGCAGCCCTTAACGGCGGCGTCAGAGCGAATTTTTTTTGTTGCAGATTGAATTTTAAGTGCTTTTGGTATCATCAAACCTGTAGCCAGCTCTCATCCTCATTGAGCTATTCCAAGGGTGAGGGCTGGCTAGGGGTCGCCCTGGAGGCACCTGTAGCCAGCTCTCATCCTCATTGAGCTGCTCCAAGGGTGAGGGCTGGCTAGGGGTCGCCCTGGAGGCACCTGTAGCCAGCTCTCATCCTCATTGAGCTGCTCCAAGGGTGAGGGCTGGCTAGGGGTCGCCCTGGAGGCACCTGTAGCCAGCTCTCATCCTCATTGAGCTGCTCCAAGGGTGAGGGCTGGCTAGGGGTCGCCCTGGAGGCACCTGTAGCCAGCTCTCATCCTCATTGAGCTGCTCCAGGGGTGAGGGCTGGCTACGGGTCGCCCTGGAGGCACCTGTAGCCAGCTCTCATCCTCATTGAGCTGCTCCAGGGGTGAGGGCTGGCTAGGGGTCGCCCTGGAGGCACCTGTAGCCAGCTCTCATCCTCATTGAGCTGCTCCAAGGGTGAGGGCTGGCTAGGGGTCGCCCTGAAGGCACCTGTAGCCAGCTCTCATCCTCATTGAGCTGCTCCAAGGGTGAGGGCTGGCTAGGAGTCGCCCTGGAGGCACCTGTAGCCAGCTCTCATCCTCATTGAGCTGCTCCAAGGGTGAGGGCTGGCTAGGGGTCGCCCTGGAGGCACCTGTAGCCAGCTCTCATCCTCATTGAGCTGCTCCAAGGGTGAGGGCTGGCTAGGGGTCGCCCTGGAGGCACCTGTAGCCAGCTCTCATCCTCATTGAGCTGCTCCAAGGGTGAGGGCTGGCTAGGGGTCGCCCTGGAGGCACCTGTAGCCAGCTCTCATCCTCATTGAGCTGCTCCAAGGGTGAGGGCTGGCTAGGGGTCGCCCTGGAGGCACCTGTAGCCAGCTCTCATCCTCATTGAGCTGTTCCAAGGGTGAGGGCTGGCTAGGGGTCGCCCTGGAGGCACCTGTAGCCAGCTCTCATCCTCATTGAGCTGCTCCAGGGGTGAGGGCTGGCTAGGGGTCGCCCTGGAGGCACCAGTAGCCAGCTCTCATCCTCATTGAGCTGCTCCAAGGGTGAGGGCTGGCTAGGGGTCGCCCTGGAGGCACCTGTAGCCAGCTCTCATCCTCATTGAGCTGCTCCAAGGGTGCGGGCTGGCTAGGGGTCGCCCTGGAGGCACCTGTAGCCAGCTCTCATCCTCATTGAGCTGCTCCAAGGGTGAGGGCTGGCTAGGGGTCGCCCTGGAGGAACCTGTAGCCAGCTCTCATCCTCATTGAGCTGCTCCAATGGTGAGGGCTGGCTAGGGGTCGCCCTGGAGGCACCTGTAGCCAGCTCTCATCCTCATTGAGCTGCTGCAAGGGTGAGGGCTGGCTAGGGGTCGCCCTGGAGGCACCTGTAGCCAGCTCTCATCCTCATTGAGCTGCTCCAAGGGTGAGGGCTAGCTAGGGGTCGCCCTGGAGGCACCTGTAGCCAGCTCTCATCCTCATTGAGCTGCTCCAAGGGTGAGGGCTGGCTAGGGGTCGCCCTGGAGGCACCTGTAGCCAGCTCTCATCCTCATTGAGCTGCTCCAAGGGTGAGGGCTGGCTAGGGGTCGCCCTGGAGGCACCTGTAGCCAGCTCTCATCCTCATTGAGCTGCTCCAAGGGTGAGGGCTGGCTAGGGGTCGCCCTGGAGGCACCTGTAGCCAGCTCTCATCCTCATTGAGCTGCTCCAAGGGTGCGGGCTGGCT
Source organism: Phyllobates terribilis (assembly GCF_046119375.1). NCBI lineage: Eukaryota > Metazoa > Chordata > Amphibia > Anura > Dendrobatidae > Phyllobates > Phyllobates terribilis. The sequence continues at coordinate 342,380,576 of NW_027362764.1, forward strand.
AGGGGTCGCCCTGGAGGCACCTGTAGCCAGCTCTCATCCTCATTGAGCTGCTCCAAGGGTGCGGGCTGGCTAGGGGTCGCCCTGGAGGCACCTGTAGCCAGCTCTCATCCTCATTGAGCTGCTCCAAGGGTGAGGGCTGGCTAGGGGTCGCCCTGGAGGCACCTGTAGCCAGCTCTCATCCTCATTGAGCTGCTCCAAGGGTGAGGGCTGGCTAGGGGTCGCCCTGGAGGCACCTGTAGCCAGCTCTCATCCTCATTGAGCTGCTCCAAGGGTGAGGGCTGGCTAGGGGTCGCCCTGGAGGCACCTGTAGCCAGCTCTCATCCTCATTGAGCTGCTCCAAGGGTGAGGGCTGGCTAGGGGTCGCCCTGGAGGCACCTGTAGCCAGCTCTCATCCTCATTGAGCTGCTCCAAGGGTGAGGGCTGGCTAGGGGTCGCCCTGGAGGCACCTGTAGCCAGCTCTCATCCTCATTGAGCTGCTCCAAGGGTGAGGGCTGGCTAGGGGTCGCCCTGGAGGCACCTGTAGCCAGCTCTCATCCTCATTGAGCTGCTCCAAGGGTGAGGGCTGGCTAGGGGTCGCCCTGGAGGCACCTGTAGCCAGCTCTCATCCTCATTGAGCTATTCCAAGGGTGAGGGCTCGCTACGTGTCGCCCTGGAGGCACCTGTAGCCAGCTCTCATCCTCATTGAGCGTGATAACGGACGCTGCGCTGAACGGCGGCGCATAGGAACGGGCGGTGAAATAAGCGCGCCAAAAAAACTATAAAGTTTACGTTTTATTTCCGTAAATCATCAGATGAGGGTGATAACGGACGCTGCGCTGAACGGCGGCGCGTAGGAACGGGCGGTGAAATAAGCGCGCCAAAAAAACTATAAAATTTACGTTTTTTTTCCGTAATTCATCAGATGAGCGTGATAACGGAAGCTGCGCTGAACGGCGGCGCGTACTAAGCGGCGGTGAAATAAGCGCGCCAAAAAATCTATAAAGTGTATGTTTTTTTTCCATAATTCATTAGATGAGCGTGATAACGGAAGCTGCGTTGAACGGCGGCGCGTAGGAACGGGCGGTGAAATAAGCGCGCCAAAAAAACTATAAAGTTTACGTTTTTTTTCCGTAATTCATCAGATGAGCGTGATAACGGACGTTGCGCTGAATGGCGGCGCGTAGGAACGGGCGGTGAAATAAGCGCGCCAAAAAAACTATAAAGTTTACGTTTTTTTTCCGTAATTCATCAGATGAGCGTGATAACGGATGCTGTGCTGAACGGCGGCAAGTAGGAACGGGCGGTGAAATAAGTGCGCCAAAAAAAAGATAAAGTTTACGTTTTTTTTCTGTAATTTATCAGATGAGCGTGATAACGGACGCAGCCCTTAACGGCGGCGTCAGAGCGACTTTTTTTTGTTGCACATTGAATTTTAAGTGCTTTTGGTATCATCAAACCTGTAGCCAGCTCTCATCCTCATTGAGCTGTTCCAAGGGTGAGGGCTGGCTAAGGGTCGCCCTGGAGGCACCTGTAGCCAGCTCTCATCCTCATTGAGCTGCTCCAAGGGTGAGGGCTGGCTAGGGGTCGCCCTGGAGGCACCTGTAGCCAGCTCTCATCCTCATTGAGCTGCTCCAAGGGTGAGGGCTGGCTAGGGGTCGCCCTGGAGGCACCTGTAGCCAGCTCTCATCCTCATTGAGCTGCTCCAAGGGTGAGGGCTGGCTAGGGGTCGCCCTGGAGGCACCTGTAGCCAGCTCTCATCCTCATTGAGCTGCTCCAAGGGTGAGGGCTGGCTAGGGGTCGCCCTGGAGGCACCTGTAGCCAGCTCTCATCCTCATTGAGCTGCTCCAAGGGTGAGGGCTGGCTAGGGGTCGCCCTGGAGGCACCTGTAGCCAGCTCTCATCCTCATTGAGCTGCTCCAAGGGTGAGGGCTGGCTAGGGGTCGCCCTGGAGGCACCTGTAGCCAGCTCTCATCCTCATTGAGCTGCTCCAAGGGTGAGGGCTGGCTAGGGGTCGCCCTGGAGGCACCTGTAGCCAGCTCTCATCCTCATTGAGCTGCTCCAAGGGTGAGGGCTGGCTAGGGGTCGCCCTGGAGGCACCTGTAGCCAGCTCTCATCCTCATTGAGCTGCTCCAAGGGTGAGGGCTGGCTAGGGGTCGGCCTGGAGGCACCTGTAGCCAGATCTCATCCTCATTGAGCTGCTCCAAGGGTGAGGGCTGGCTAGGGGTCGCCCTGGAGGCACCTGTAGCCAGCTCTCATCCTCATTGAGCTGCTCCAAGGGTGAGGGCTTGCTAGGGGTCGCCCTGGAGGCACCTGTAGCCAGCTCTCATCCTCATTGAGCTGCTCCAAGGGTGAGGGCTGGCTAGGGGTCGCCCTGGAGGCACCTGTAGCCAGCTCTCATCCTCATTGAGCTATTCCAAGGGTGAGGGCTGGCTACGAGTCGCCCTGGATGTACCTGTAGCCAGCTCTCATCCTCATTGAGCTATTCCAAGGGTGAGGGCTGGCTAGAGGCAGCCGTGGACACACGATAGCCAGCCCTCATGGTGTTTGTGTTATTAAAGAAAAAAAATAAATTTGAGGGCTGGCTAGAGGAAGCCGTGGACACATGATAGCCAGCCCTCATGGTGTTTGTGTTATTAAAGAAAAATAATAAATTTGATGGCTGGCTAGAGGCAGCCGTGGACACACTATATATATATATATATATATATATATATATATATATATATATATATATATATATATATATATATATATATATTCTGCAGTATCTGTGCATTATGAATCGTGATATGTGTTAAAGGGGCCCACTGAGACTTTCGCCTAGGGCCCACATAAACCTGGAGCCGGCCCTGCCCATGTGTGGTGATTATTGATTCCAGTACTAATAGGAATAGCAGGGGCACTAACAGCATGAATGGGGTGTTTATTTATTTGTATTTTGGATATTGTTTCTTCTGGTGTGTGAATATATGGCACTGACCAGTTTAATGCCCTGTATTTGTGTGGTTTTTGCCCTGGATTCTTACATTTTATTATATTGTCTGCTATAGTATATATTTTGTGCTATAGTGCATTACCTCTAATACTGGTGGCGGATTTGCCAGTCAGTATATTAATGTGCAAAATTGATCACCAGGGACAGCCTAAGTGTATATTTGATCTTTACTTGATCTATTACAATCATGTGTTTTTCTGGGATGGATTTTGGAGTAGGTGGGCTTTCCATTAGTGGGTAATTCCACTATATTAACTTTTACTTGTGCTTTCATGAATTGGATTGTGACATTGATTGTATGTATTTATAAAAAATATAATTCATTGTAATTTATTGAAGTATTGTCTAGATTGGGTGATCACTGCACAAGAGCATACCCCTTTTCTTCTTGCCGATGTTTATATATATTTCGTATGCTGCATGTTGATCCCATAGTGATTAGATGGTGCCCTCCATAACTTTGAGTTTGTGACAAAAGTATTCTTGGGGTGATACCTTTATCGACTAACCAGAAAATATATATATATATATGCAAGCTTTCAGAGCATTAGAGGCTTCTTCTTCAGGCAACATTACAAATGATTTCATAAGATAAAAGGCACAGCATTGGAGAGATGTTACAAGAAGACATTTGTTCATGAGGTGTAAGTTGCAAAAGGCCTTGGGAATGTTTAATTATCTGGAGGTGTGAATTGTGTCCATGTAGTGAGTCATAAAGCTATGTTTTATCGTTAGTCCTGTTGTCAGTGAATTGAACATCCTTATCAATTTGAATTCCCAAATGTTTCTTTCTCTGTTGCCCTTGAAGTGACCTTTTAGTATCAAAACTTTTAGATTTTTCATACAGTGTCCCCTTCAGTGTCCAATTCAGACCTTCAGATAATTAAACATTCCCAAGGCCTTTCATTTATACAAAAAAACTAATTTGCTCTCCCTAACATATCAGTAGAAGACATCACAACTTACACCTCATGAAGAAATGTCTTGTTGTAACATCTCAAGTCCTTCTGCAGCCTTATCTCAATTGAATTAACATACAAACCAAAGCTTTTTTTTTTTCTTTTTTCAAATGCTTCCTCAGGGTATATGAGAGCCTACAGTAGTTGGTGTATCTGAGTCTATATTCTGGCTTTTGAAGGAGCAACTTGCTAATTCTTACTATTGCTAGAAAATGGACTCTCCTGGAAATCCAGACCTGTTTCTCTGCAAGATATGCCTGAAGCTCTATAAAAACCTGCGCAGGCATCTAAAGACCGTATGCATGAAAACCCGTCAGGCGGAGATCGACAATGAAATCAAGAATACAAAAAGGAACATGCACAAGGTGGCTGAATCCCTTTCTGTTGTGCCTTATGACAGCCTCGATTTCAAAAACAGCCAATTTACAAGTGCTCAGGACTTCTTCACAGAATTTTTGGAAAGTCGAGGTTGCATCGTGACCGGAAAACCATCTGAAAGGTATGTATATGTTTCTTCATAATATTTCAGGGTTTTCTAGCATTTACCTATTCATTACCTATCCTAATTTTGCACGTAATTTTGTTTTTTACCTATATACATCTTATGCAATATATCTTAGTTGAGTGCTATCAAAATGGCTGAAAGACATGCCAACATAGTGCCAAAAAGTCTACCCCTACCCATCTAAGTAAGCTTCATACTTTATACTTTTATTTTTCTGTTAATCTAGATAGAAAAAAGGCTTGTTTTTTTTCAGTGAGCTAGTGTTACTTTTACCATATATTGTACTGTAAAATTGGGAAAAAATTCTATGTGCGCTTAAATTGCAAAACTGTGCAATTGCACTTTTTAACACTGCGTTCACTACATGGAGTGATGCCTCAGCTCAGCTCAGTATAACTTTGCGGATACCAAAAATGTATACTTTTGCTTTTATCTAAGTGCTGGAGAAAATTCTGAATTTTTTTTAAAAAAAAGTTTTGCACTTTGTGGTCATTTTTTCCAACCTATAGCATTATTTTTTGTGATCCATGTGATGACATTTTTTTGTGGCTAGGAGTGATGTATTCAAAGATATCATTTTTAGGTAGACAGTGTTTTGATCACCCAGCATTGAATTTTATTGGCGCATGTGTGTGCATATATATATATATATATATAATTTTTTTTTTTCTTCAATATAATAAAATATAATAACATAATGTAATTACCTTATAATAATGTAAATATAATATGGCATACTATAATAATATATTAATAATATAATTAATACACTATAAAAATATAAAATTGTATCTAATACAAGATAATATACATATAATATAATAATATAATATATTATATTATATTAAATATAATATAATGCTATATTAAATAATATATTACTAATTTAATATGATATAATTAAAATGTATATAATCTAATATTGTAAATATAATATAATGTAGTAATAATAGAATTATAGTATGATATAATTACAATATAATAAGAATATCGTTTATGTGACAGCTGGCTACTGATGGTCCTAGATGTCCCTGTAGCTGGCTCTCACTTCTACTCCTAACTCAGATGTCTCAAAGCTCTCCTTTGCTATTGGGTCAAAACTAAGATTGTTGTCACTAGAATGGCCCTACAGGCACCACAATAGTGGTAAAGGGCCTTGACCAACCATCCAAGTCGCCTGCAAAGTTCTATATGTTGATACTCTCAATTATAGAGGAATTAATGCAGATTTTGGGTTTCTTTTTTAGGCCATCCACTGAAGAAGAGGAGCCTATGACACTTCCTCCTGAGGTTGAAGAAGCTAGGTAAGAACTATGCACCAGATTTCTAAAAACATTTGTAACAGCTTTACTATTATTAGTAAAGGAAGCTTATGATGTCAATAATCACCCTAATATATTCTTGCCTCTTTCAGTTCGAATGCCACGATGCCCATGCGGAAAAAACTTGCTGTGGTTGGGTTTCATAAGATGCACAGCTTAAGTTCCTCAATTTTACTGGCTTTTAAAAACTATTTAAAGGGAAAATGTACCGAATCGACCATAACACCGATGGTAAGTGTAATTTTATCATTTTGCGTGTGTTTGAGGAATCCTTACAGATGTGAACCCTGATGCATGATCATTTTTTTAAATTTTAGATACGAATCGTTTCTCGCTTTCTTTATTATGTAAACCCGGAAGATATCTCTGCTGACTTTTTAAAGAACTTGAAGGCCACTAGAGAATATTTTATTTCCTTGGAAAGCTTAAAGACCAATGAAGAAACAATAAAAAAGCATATTAGTCACCTGCGGAGATTTGTAACTTTTGTATGCTCAAAGGACTACCCCTATCTCCTTGACGAAGAAGCAAAAAATGCAGTTGAGCCCTTTAAGGAGACTTTGAGTGTTGTAGTAAAGAGATTAAACAAGAAGCTTGCAAAAGGCAGGAAGAGGGGGTAAGTAGCTCAAGTTTATACTACACCTGCAATTTAAATTTTTACTGTCATGGGGATGTAAAATGCCATAAAAACATCATGGGAAAGGTTGATTATTAGAAAGTCTAGATTTATTTATTACTTGTTCTGCCATGCAAGGTTGGAACAAAGTAATATTTAGCTCTTAGAAGCTCAGGCAAATCCCATATTTCCATTTCAATTGAATTCAAAATATTTTAACTTGCTAAAATGAGTTCATAATCACAAATGCGCAGAGGTTACATCTTCTGGCTCCATTATGGGATCGGTAAAATGGAACCCCTAGATAAAAGATTTGTCGAATGATGGAAACAAAGAATGCTAAATGTATCTAATGGGCTAACATGCAAAAAAAATAAATAAAAAGAATGAACCTGTAACATAACTCATTTTATCATCCACAGATTGGAATCCACGCCTGTGACTATGGCTGATTGCTGCAAAATTTTGAAAGTGGCAAAGCCTCACGTGACTGATATTTTTACACAGGCAGAAATTAGTAAGATGTTGAGTGATAAGGAGAAGACCCTAGCATGTTATTATCTTCAGGCTGTTATTATCTATAAGCATCTACGTAAGCCATCTGAGGCAAAAAATCTAATGGTAGGTTTAATTTAATTAACCAACTTAGCATATTGCTGACAGATGCTGCTTCACCATATCTTATGTATTTTCAATGTTTTTCTCTTAGTTAAAAGACTGGCTTGAAAGGGAGAAGTTAGATGTTGATGGACAGACCTTAACAGTGATAAAGACAAAAAAAAATCTTTTGATACTGCAGGAGGAGGATGAGAAGGTAAAATGTTAAAAACATAACTCCTATAAAGCTGTGCTGTAGGTTCTTCAAGGTTTTGCCATTTGCAATCGCATCTTTAACACAGAGTTTCACTTTGACAGAATTTCAATACATATTTCGAAAAGATTAGGACAACTAATTAACCCAAGGATGCAGATACGGTGCCTACATTCTTTGTGTCCTGCAATGGACAACACATCAAGAATCCCGGCAAAGACATGGAGCGCTTCCATAATAAGTTCGTAAAAAATGAGGCCCTCCTTCTCTGCACTACCAAGCATTTAACAAGACTAACAAATGTTTTATCCACAGGTATCAGCTGCCCGTAAAAATATGGGTGATGGCAATAGACGCATACAAAAAGTGGGCTGAAGAATGTCTTTCACAGGTGGAAAGAGACCAGGCCAATGCGTACGTGCACTTTGTGTCCAGACCCGACATGGTGGATAAATCTCCATTTGCTGCAGGGATGTTAATTGTGGCTACACTGAAGGGAGATGAGCAAGCAGGAACCTCTGTGTAAGAGACCTAACTTTATCCCCACAGGCATTCCCAAAATCCATCTTTTTATTGCATGAGACTTAAGTAATTATGCCTTATTGTATATATGATTTCAACCAAATTCTTGGTTAAGTCGTCTAGTAGGTAACAATGCCTTTATCAGTTTTTCCTAACTTAACTGTTTTTTTTTTAACTTCACAGATGTACATTGCCCAAGAGAAGGAGGATCAGGGGAGAAGAGGACTGTGAGGGACAAGCAGATGAGGAAGAGACAGAAGGCGCTGGGTAGGAGACTGAACAGACACCCTATGATACCACCACAATTAATTTCTCCACAGTACCATCCACACACAGTATGATGACCCAACTGTGCCTCCCTCCACTACCCTGGTGATGAATGGTGATCCCAGCACAGTATAATCCTCAATTGTGATTCCCATACAGCCCTCCATGCAGTACATGGGGCCTACGTGCAGTATCATGGCCCCTACTATCACTGTACGTCGTATTAATACCCCCACACAGCCTTCCGCACAGTGTGATGGACCCCACGCAGACCTTCACACTGTATATTTGCTGGCATACAATATAGTGGCCCTCAAATAGTCATCCATAAGATATAAAGGCTCCTTCATAGCCATCCACATATTATAATGCCCTCCATAAATTCATTCAAATATTATAATGGCACCGCATACCTTATGGATGGGAAATAGGCCCTACATAGTAGTTCTCCATATGGTATAATGCACCTCCCATTGCCTTCTATATAGAATAATACTTTCCCATAGTTTTCTGTATATTACAATGCATCACCCATAGTCCTCCATATAACTTATTGTAACCTCCATATAACATATTGCAGCCTTTATGCAATATTATGTAATCTCCATACTACTCAATATATAAAGCAGCCTCTATAGTTCATCATATTGTATAATGTAGGCTCTATAATCCTCCATATAGTATAATGTAGCTTCTTTAATTATCCATAATGCATAATGCAGCCTCTATAATCCTCTGTATAGCATACAGCTTCTATATTCCTTCATATAGCATAATGTAGCATCTGTCATCTTGCATATAGGATAATGTGGCCCTACAGTCCTGTCCTCCATATCATAATGGGGCCCCATAGTTAATGGTTAATATATTTAATTTTGTATTAAGCAAAAAATCATTCTCTAACCAATAATCTATTATACAAATAAATAGCGGCACTTTCCGTAAAGTAATTCTGCCTTTTAGTATATGATGAATTCCAAATTCTTGGTTAAGTAGTCCGGTGAGGAACAACACCATTTTTAGTATATTCTAATTTACCATCTATCCATTAAACTTTACAGAAGTTCCATTGACATCACAGGAGAAGGCGGCGGCAATCGGAGACATTCTGAAGCGGCAGAAATCCATGAGGAAGAGGCAGTCCAGCAGACTGACAATGCTCAAAAAGAGCTCTATTTCAACAGATTAATTGAAAAGTACCCTGTAGGAGTAAACACCCAATTACCATCCCTGTCCACCTGCAGTCAGTACACAGAGCGTTTCGCACACTACTGGAGGGACAAGTGGAGGCGAGACCAATACAATCTACGCGTTTCAAGTGCTGTCGGTAAGTTTTTTTTCTCTTTCTTTAAATTTAAATCTGTCTACTTGATGTTATTGTATTCTTTGGGATGTGCTGCCTGAATATTTTTTTTGCTGAATATTTTACAGTATTTTCTCTTTTTTAGATTATTTCAGGCTTTTCCCCAAAGAAGATGATTTAAAGCACTATCTGAATCAACAGCATTGGACGTCCAACCTACCTGTCCTAGTAGATGTCCAACGTGGATGGAAGCCCAAACCAAAAAGAGGGGATACAGAGAACATTGCCAGACTTCAAGAAAAGCTAAAATTGCAAACGTGGACAGGCCTAATGATTGTAAATGAACGAGGCAAAGGTGAAGGACTGTGCACAACTCGTGCTTTTAGTAAAGGAGAAGTCATTTGTGACTATCATGGAGTGCTTAGAGAAGGAGCTGAGGCTTGCAAAATACAGGCAACTCTGAACGAGGATGAATGTTATATGTTTTTCTTCTTCATTGGTGAAAAGCAGTGGTGTATTGATGCCAGGGAGGTTCCGTGCAGTTGTCACTCAGACATGCCTTCCACATTTGGGCGAAAAATGAATCATTCTTATAAAAATTACAACGTCAAACCAATCCTTAAATTTATAATTGATGGTAACACGCCATCAATACTATTTCTGGCTAATTGCGATATCAAACCAGGGACAGCGCTTTTGTTCGATTATGGAGTGAAACCTAATGACTATGGAGAAGGTTCAGATATCCCATGGCTGACAACGTGACATTTAAGGTACCATTACACTCTTCAATATCGTGTGCGACATTGCACAAGCGTCAGGTGTTTCACATCGCACACACTATCCTTAATTGATCGTACGTGCGCTGTTACATGCTATATCGTAGATAACGCATGTACAATGTTGCGATGCAGCGCTATTCTGTACCATGCTGCGATTCTGCAAATTCAATGCAAAGTATAGGTGAATCGTATGGTTCCATGCTTCAATGCTGCAGCCTGCACGATGGTTAATTACACGACGATCGTGAGATTTGAGGTCAGGATCTCAAATCAAACAAATAATACTGGATAAATAAATATCCAGTTCTACATGCAGACATGCTATACACATCTACTCCCATTCACACTTAAATGATATCACAGCAGACCTCGGTCATATCAGACCTGCCAACTTATACCACTCTAAGTGCCCAGAAAATGTAATGTTATTATTTATATCAGGCGGAGAGCACCAATCGAACCTAGGGTCACAACAAGGTCCATGAAGACAGGGATGCAGTTGAGGAAAAGGAAACACCCAGGGTAATTGGTCAATATACTCATTCACATTGTCCTTGAACAATAAACATTTCTGTTTTAACATATGTATTCCCCTTCTTTCCTTTAAAGAGATTAAGAAGACGGCAGTGATCAGCTCCCAAGAAAGAATGAGGCGTTTCGGAGACTAAAGTTCCGGTCTTGTTAAAGTTTTTGAATTCATGTTTTATTTGTTTCTTTTCTGTTCTAGGTTGTTCTACAATTCCAGGTGAACGGGGCCCTCGAAGCAATGGGAGAAGATTTTCTTTATTATAAACATTTGTACTGTTTGTATTAGTGTTAAAGGGATTCTGTCACCAGGTTTTAGCCATCTCATCTGAGCGCACCATAATGTGGACACAGAGATCTTTATTCCAGTGATGTATCACTTACTAGGCTGCTCAGTGTAGTTTGCATTAAAACACTGTTAAATCATCTGGAGATTATCATTAGAGCACTACTCCAGTAGTCCAGTCATACTTGGGAGCTGCCAAATCTGCAACAGAGAAAACAGTAATTTTATCAAAATGACAGCAAGGAGCTCAGTAAGTGAAACATTGCTGGATCAGGATTTCTATCTCTACATTATGCTGCTGTCAGATGGGATGTCAAAAACCTGGTGACACAGTCCCTTTAATAACTATTTTAAAGCTAAATATAAATAGTCCTATGGCTATGATGAAACAATTCTGACAACTGTTCAAATGGCACAATCATTTACTACCGTCAGGTTTCTGAGCCGTTTAGTCTAATGCTTTGTCAGTATTACTAGAATCCATAATAATTTAAAGGTCAGGTAGCCATAAAAGTGCTCCTGCCAGTCAGAGCAGTGCAGTCCCTGGAAATCGGGCCTAGGGAAGCAGAATATATTACCATCCCTAACAACAGTAAGCATGACCCCCAGCTGTCCAGCAACCCGACATGTAGAACTGCCTATAAAAATGACCATTTGTCCAGTCAGTGCATCACTCTCTGGTGCCCTTTTACACTGGCACACTGCTTTCTGTCTCTCTCTCTCTTTCTCTCTCCGCAGTGCAATGCTCTCTGGTGCTCCTTCACTCTCTCTCCAGTGCACCACTCTCTGACGTGTTCTCTTTCTCCCTACTGCACCGCTCTCTGGCACTCCTCTGTCTTTATAGTGCACTGCTCTCTTTTGTGCTCTCTCAGTCTCCAGTGCATCACTGGCGCTCGCTTTTGATCTCTCCCCATTGCACCACTCTCTCGCATGCTCTCTCTCTGGTGCTCTCTTTCCGTCCAAAGTGCCTTTTTTTGTCTCTGTGCCTTCACGAGCTTCTCAATCTCTGTCTTTGCCCATCTGTGGCTCTCTATCGGTCTCTGTGCCTCTCTGTCCCTCCCTGTGCTTCTATTTACCTTTTGCATCCCTCTATGTGCCTACCTTTGTCCCTTTGCTCCCTTCTTTGCCTCTATGTGCCTCTTAATGACTCTCTCACGAGCACACCTCTTTCTGTAGGTCAAAGGTAAGAAGCACTACTCAAGTTGCAGCAGAGAAGATGAATTGGTAAGTAACCACAAAGCTACACAGTGTTTAACACTTGTGTATTTTTTAAGAATCTTGTTGGTGTAGGATGCTTCCTGAACATTAAAGTGAATGGTCAGGAAACATCTTTAAGCTACAGGATCCTTGAAAAATATGCAAGTTTTTATGGGATGATTTGTCAGGCTATCAACAATCACACAGGGCCACATGCCCGTCAACAGGGCAATAGCCGACTCCACAAGGCCAATGACCCTTTGCAAAGGGCCAGAGGTCCCTTTCCGCAGGGCCATAGGCATTTCCACAGGGCCATAACCCCCTCCAACTCTCTCCACAGGACCACAGGCTACTACCGGGCCACAGGCTTTTCCACAGTGCCACAAGCCCCATCCAGCTCTCTTCACAGGCAATCATGTTGCACTTTTGCAACAAAAGAGTCAATCTTTGTTGCAGTTGCAGCTCTCTTCACAGGCAATCATGTTGCACTTTTGCAACAAAAGAGTCAATCTTTGTTGCAGTTCGGCAACATTAGAGTCAACCCTGTTGCAGATCGGACACAAAGCTTGAAAATTTAGATGTTTACTGCAGAGGACTTCATAGGCCCCCATCTTACTCCAGAGCCTTCCACAGGCCCCTCCAGCCCGCTCCACAGGCCACAACTCCCTCCAGCTCGCTTTACATCGCCACATGCCCATCTGCGGGGCAACAGACCCCTATGCAGGGTCACAGGCCTTTCCACAGGGCCGCAACCCCTTCAGCTCTCTCCAAAGGACCACTGGCTCCTTCTGCCGGTCCACAAGCCTTTCCACAGGGCCACAATCCCCTCCAACTCTCTGCACAGGACAACAGGCTCTCTTTACAGGGCCATAGCTCCCCTCCACAGGGCCAAATGCACTTTCCACACGGCAAAAATCCCCTCCAGCTCTCTCCACAGAGTCACGGGGTTCGTCTGCAGGGCACAAGCCCCTTCATCAAGGCCAAGGGGCCTTTCTACAGGGCCACTGGCCTTTAAATAGGGACACAACCCCCTCAAGCTCTCTCCACAGAACCGCAGGCTCCTTCTACAGGTTTACAGGCATTTACACAGGGCCAAATCCGCCTTCACCTCTCTCCACAAGGCGACAGGGCCCTTTCACTGTGTCATAGGCCTTTCCATAAGGCCACAACCCCCTCTGTCTCTCTCAAAAAGGACAGAGGCTCCCTTTACAAGGCAACAGCCCCCTCCACAAGGCCAAAGGCCTTTTTCAAAGGTCCACAGGTCCCTTTCGCAGGGCCATAGGCATTTCCCCAAGGCAATAACCCCCTCCAGCTCTCTCCACAGGACCACAGGCTCCTTCTACAAGACTACAACCCCTTTGAGCTCTTTCATCAGGGCCACAGCCTCCTCCGCCCACCTTTAATCAGTTAAAAGGGCTCAAATGAGTGACCACAACACCTTCAGCTCTCTCCACAGGACCACAGGCTCCTACTGAGCCACAGGACTTTCCACAGTGCCACAAGCCCCTCTAGCTCTCTCCACAGGCAATCAAGTTGCATGTTTTTTAGTGCAAAGGACTTCATAGGCCCAAATCTTACTCCAGAGCCTTCCACAGGCCCCTCCAGCCGGCTCCACATGGCCTTTTCCTCAGGCCACAACTCCCTCCAGCTCTCTTTACATCGCCACATGCCCCTCTGCGGGGCCACAGACCCCTATACAGGGTCACAGGCCTTTCCACAGGGCCTCAACCCCTTCAGCTCTCTCCACAGGACCACAGGCTTTTCCACAGCCCACAACTCCTTGCAGCTCTCACCACAGGGCCACTGCCCCTTCCACAAGGCTAAAGGGCCTATCCATAGGGCCACAGACCTTTCCACAGGGCCACAACACGCTCCAGCTCTCTCCACAGGACAAGAAGCTCTCTTTACAGGGCCATAGCTCACCTCCACAGGGCCAAATGCACTTTCCACACGGCCACAACTCCCAACAGCCCTCTCCACAGAGTCACAGGGCCCGTCTGCAGGGCACAAGCCCCTCTTCAAGGCCAAAAGGCCTTTCTACATGGCCATAGTCATTCCCATAGGGCACGAGCACCTCCAGCTCTCTCCACAGGGCAACGGACCCCTGTACAGGGTCACAGTCCTTTCCACAGGGCCACAACAGCTTCAGCTCTCTCCACAGGCAATCATGTTGCATGTTGTTTACTGCAGAGGACTTCATAGGCCCAAACCTTACTCCAGAGCCTTCCACAGGCCCCTCCAGCCCGCTCCACATGGCCTTTTCCTCAGGCCACAACTCCCTCCAGCTCTCTTTACATCGCCACATGCCCCTCTGCGGGGCCACAGACCCCTATACAGGGTCACATGCCTTTCCACAGGGCCTCAACCCCTTCAGCTCTCTCCACAGGACCACTGCCTCCTTCTGCCGGGCTACAAGCCTTTCCACAGGGCCACAATCCCCTCCAACTCTTCTCCACAGGACAACAAGCTCTCTTTACAGGGCCATAGCTCCCCTCCACAGGGCCAAATGCACTTTCTGCACAGCCACAGCCCCCTTTAGCTCTCTCCACAGAGACACAAGGCCCGTCTGCAGGGCACAAGCCCCCTCTTCAAGGCCAAAAGGCCTTTCTACATGGCCATAGTCATTTCCATAGGGCACGAGCCGCTCCAGCTCTCTCCACAGGGCAACGGACCGCTATACAGGGTCACAGGCCTTTCCACAGGGCCACAACACATTCAGCTCTTCCACAGGACCACAGGCTCCAGCCCGGCCACAGGCCTTTCCACAGTGCTACAAGTCCCTCCAGCTCTCTCCACAGGCAATCATGTTTCATGTTGTTTACCGCAAAAGGACTTCATAGGCCCAACTCTTACTTCAGACCCTTCCACAGGCCCCTCCAGCCCGCTCCACATGGCCTTTTCCGCAGGCCACAACTCCCTCCAGCTCTCTTTACATCGCCACATGCCCCTCTGCGGGGCCACAGACCCCTATACAGGGTCACAGGCCTTTCCTCAGGGCCTCAACCCCTTCAGCTCTCTCCACAGGACCACAGGCTTTTCCACAGCCCACAACTCCTTCCAGCTCTCACCACAGGGCCACAGCCCCTTCCACAAGGCTAAAGGGCCTATCCATAGGGCCACAGACATTTCCACAGGGCCACAACACCCTCCAGCTCTCTCCACAGGACAAGAAGCTCTCTTTACAGGGCCATAGCTCACCTCCACAGGGCCAAATGCACTTTCCACACGGCCACAACTCCCAGCAGCTCTCTCCACAGAGTCACAAGGCCCGTCTGCAGGGCACAAGCCCCCTCTTCAAGGCCAAAAGGCCTTTCTACATGGCCATAGTCATTTCCATGGGGCACGAGCCCCTCCAGCTCTCTCCACAGGGCAACGGACCCCTATACAGTGTCACAGGCCTTTCCCCAGGGCCACAATCCCCTCCAACTCTTCTCCACACGACAACAAGCTCTCTTTACCGGGCCATAGCTCCCCTCCACAGGGCCAAATGCACTTTCTGCATGGCCACAGCCCCCTTTAGCTCTCTCCACAGAGACACAAGGCCCGTCTGCAGGGCACAAGCCCCCTCTTCAAGGCCAAAAGGCCTTTCTACATGGCCATAGTCATTTCCATAGGGCACAAGCCCCTCCAGCTCTCTCCACAGGGCAACGGACCCCTATACAGGGTCACAGGCCTTTCCACAGGGCCACAACACTTTCAGCTCTCTCCACAGGACCACAGGCTCCTACTGGGCCACAGGCCTTTCCACAGTGCCACAAGCCCCTCCAGCTCTCTCCACAGGCAATCATGTTGCATGTTGTTTACTGCAAAGGACTTCATAGGCCCAAATCTTACTCCAGAGCCTTTCACAGGCCTCTCCAGCCCACTCCACATGGCCTTTTCCTCAGACCACAACTCCCTCCAGCTCTCTTTACATCGCCACATGCCCCTCTGCAGGGCCACAGACCCCTATACAGGGTCACAGGCCTTTCCACAGGGCCTCAACCCCTTCAGCTCTCTCCACAGGACCACTGGCTCCTTCTGCCGGGCCACAAGCATTTCCACAGGGCCATAATCCCCTCCAACTCTTCTCCACAGGACAACAAGCTCTCTTTACAGAGCCATAGCTCCCCTCCACAGGGCCAAATGCACTTTCTGCACGGCCACAGCCCCCTTTAGCTCTCTCCACAGAGACACAGGGCCCGTCTGCAGGACACAAGCCCCCTCTTCAAGGCCAAAGGGCCTTTCCACATGGCCATAGTCATTTCCATAGGGCATAAGCCCCTCCAGCTCTCTCCACAGGGCAACGGACCCCTATACAGGGTCACAGGCCTTTCCACAGGGCCACAACACCTTCAGCTCTCTCCACAGGACCACAGGCTACTACCGGGCCACAGGTCTTTCCACAGTGCCACAAGCACCATCCAGCTCTCTCCACAGGCAATCATGTTGCACTTTTGCAACAAGAGTCAATTTTTGTTGCAGTTCGGCAACATTGGAGTCAACCCTGTTGCAAATCGGACACGAAGCTTGAAAATTTAGATGTTTACTGCAAAGGACTTCATAGGCCCCCATCTTACTCCAGAGCCTTCCACAGGCCCCTCCAGCACGCTCCACATGGCCTTTTCCACAGGCCACAACTCCATCCAGCTGTCTTTACATCGCCACATGCCCCTCTGCAGGGCAACAGACCCCTATACAGGGTCACAGGCCTCTCCACAGGGCCTCAACCCCTTCAGCTCTCTCCACAGGACCACTGGCTCCTTCTGCCGGCCACAAGCCTTTCCACAGGGCCACAATCCCCTCCAATTCCACAGGACAACAGGCTCTCTCCACAGGGCCAAATGCACTTTCCACATGGCCACAACCCCCTCCAGCTCTCTACACAGAGTCATGGGGCCCGTCTGCAGGGCACAAGCCCCTTCATCAAGGCCAAGGGGCCTTTCTACAGGGCCACTGGCCTTTAAATAGTGCCACAACCTCCTCTGGCTCTCTCAAGAGGGCCACAGGCTCCTTCTACAGGGCAAGGGCCCCCTCCACAAGGCCAAAGGCCCTTTGCAAAGAGCCATAGGTCCATTCCACAGGGCCATAGTCATTTCCATAGGGCCATAACCCCCTCAAGCTCTCTCCACAGAACAACAGGCTCCTTCTACAGGTTTACAGGCATTTATACAGGGCCACAACCGCCTTCACCTCTCTCCACAGGGCCCTTTCACTGTGTCATAGGCTTTTCCATAAGGCCACAACCCCCTCTGTCTCTCTCAAAAAGGACAGAGGCTCCCTTTACAAGGCCACAGCCCCCTCCACAAGTCCAAAGGCCTTTTTCAAAGGGCCACAGGTCCCTTCCACAGAGCCATAGGCATTTCCCCAAGGCAATAACCCCCTCCAGCTCTCTCCACAGGCTCCTTCTACAAGGCTACAACCCTTTTCAGCTCTTTCATCAGGGCCACAGCCTCCTCCACCCCCCTTTAGTCAGTTAAAAGGACTCATTTGAGTGACCTATTGACCATTGGTCAGCTCGAGTAAAGGAACCTGATATAGTATACTGCACTGTTTAATATTCTTTTTTTCTTTACACAGGTTGAATGCTTGCAAAGAAATGTCACCTATGCCATGCTCCTTTATACCAGTTTTCTTGATTGACATGTTATTTTTGGAGCCAAATGAGAAAATTGGGAAATGGAAAGCTCCCCCCTCCTTCCAATCAGTGGATCCGGTCAGGTGCTCAGTGGCGGTAGGCCACCGCCTGAAAGCCAAACATGAAAAAAGGAATGCTGGCACCGGTTTCCATATGATGAATTTTACTTTATTCCATGAAGATCAATACATTAAAAAGAAGGCATCGTTACAGGCAATCCGCCCCATCATGTCATTTTTGGTTTAAGCCTAATTTCTTTCAATAAATAAAATGGAATAAATGTGTCACTTTTTTGCCTCTACTAATAGTTGTGGGGTATTATGACATCACAATAGAATTAATACTTACCCTTTCCGATGCCTTTTAGGGCTATCCGGTGCAGAACCAAGGCCAAATACCAACCGACAGGACCTTCCTGTAACATCATGGAAGGTCCTGTCGCTCAGGACGTGGCCTTGGCTCTGCACCGGATAGACCGAAAAGCGTCTGAAAGGGTAAGTATTAATTCTTTATTATTTTTAATACATCTTGATTTATTTAATTTTGATTTCGTACTGTATAGTAATATATTACAAAATGAAAGGGGGGCTGGCAGACATGTCACAAAGGGGAGGAGGAACAGGATTCTTCATCCTCCTCTGTGACATCACTTCTCCTCCGGGCCGGAAAAAAGCGTGGTGTGTGAACACAGCCTCAGGCTGCGTGCCCACGTAGCGATTTACAAGCGTATATGTTGCGTAATTTACGCAGCAGAAACGCTTGTGAAACACTTGTTAATCCGCACCCCATGGTACTTAGTGGCATTCCGCAATGTTAATGCCCATGCTGCGGATTTTTCCGCAGCGTTTCTGCTGCACTTAAAAATCCTTTCCACAGGGCCACAACGCCTTCAGCTCTCTCCACAGGACCACAGGCTCCTACTGGGCCACAGGCCTTTCCACAGTGTCACAAGCCCCTCCATCTCTCTCCACAGGCTATCATGTTGCATGTCGTTTACTGCAAAGGACTTCATAGGCCCAAATCTTACTCCAGAGCCTTCCACAGGCCTCTCCAGCCTGCTCCACATGGCCTTTTCCTCAGGCCACAACTCCCTCCAGCTCTCTTTACATCGCCACATGCCCCTCTGCGGGGCCACAGACCCCTATACAGGGTCACAGGCCTTTCCACAGGGCCTCAACCCCTTCAGCTGTCTCCACAGGACCACAGGCTTTTCCACAGCCCACAACTCCTTCCAGCTCTCACCACACGGCCACAGCCCCTTCCACAAGGCTAAAGGGCCTATCCATAGGGCCACAGACCTTTCCACAGAGCCACAACACCCTCCAGCTCTCTCCACAGGAAAAGAAGCTCTCTTTACAGGGCCATAGCTCACCTCCACAGGGCCAAATGCACTTTCCACACGGCCACAACTCCCAACAGCTCTCTCCACAGAGTCACAGGGCCCGTCTGCAGGGCACGAGCCCCCTCTTCAAGGCCAAAAGGCCTTTCTACATGGCCATAGTCATTTCCATAGGGCACGAGCCCCTCCAGCTCTCTCCACAGGGCAACGGACACCTATACAGGGTCACAGGCCTTTCCACAGGGCCACAACACTTTCAGCTCTCTCCACAGGACCACAGGCTCCTACTGGGCCACAGGCCTTTCCACAGTGCCACAAGCCCCTCCAGCTCTCTCCACAGGCAATCATGTTGCATGTTGTTTACTGCAAAGGACTTCATAGGCTCAAATCTTACTCCAGAGCCTTCCACAGGCCCCTCCAGCCCGCTCCACATGGCCTTTTTCGTCAGGCCACAACTCCCTCCAGCTCTCTTTACATCGCCACATGCCCCTCTGCGGGGCCACAGACCCCTATACAGGGTCACAGGCCTCTCCACAGGGCCTCAACCCCTTCAGCTCTCTCCACAGGACCACTGGCTCCTTCTGCCGGGCCACAAGCCTTTCCACAGGGCCACAATCCCCTCCAATTCCACAGGACAACAGGCTCTCTTTACAGGGCCATAGCTCCCCTCCACAGGGCCAAATGCACTTTCCACATGGCCACAACCCCCTCCAGCTCTCTACACAGAGTCATGGGGCCCGTCTGCAGGGCACAAGCCCCTTCATCAAGGCCAAGGGGCCTTTCTACAGGGCCACTGTCCTTTAAATAGTGCCACAACCTCCTCTGGCTCTCTCAAGAGGGCCACAGGCTCCTTCTACAGGGCAAGGGGCCCCTCCACAAGGCCAAAGGCCCTTTGCAAAGGGCCATAGGTCCATTCCACAGGGTCATAGTCATTTCCATAGGGCCATAACCCCCCTCAAGCTCTCTCCACAGAACCGCAGGCCCCTTCTACAGGTTTACAGGCATATACACAGGGCCACATCCGCCTTCACCTCTCTCCACAAGGCGACAGGGCCCTTTCACTGTGTCATAGGCCTTTCCATAAGGCCACAACCCCCTCTGTCTCTCTCAAAAAGGACAGAGGCTCCCTTTGCAAGGCAACAGCCCCCTCCACAAGGCCAAAGGCCTTTTTCAAAGGGCCACAGGTCCCTTTCGCAGGGCCATAGGCATTTCCCCAAGGCAATAACCCCCTCCAGCTCTCTCTAGAGGACCACAGGCTCCTTCTACAAGACTACAACCCCTTTGAGCTCTTTCATCAGGGCCAAAGCCTCCTCCGCCCCCCTTTAATCAGTTAAAAGGGCTCAATTGAGTGACCACAACACCTTCAGCTCTCTCCACAGGACCACAGTCTCCTACTGAGCCACAGGACTTTCCACAGTGCCACAAGCCCCTCTAGCTCTCTCCACAGGCAATCATGTTGCATGTTTTTTAGTGCAAAGGACTTCATAGGCCCAAATCTTACTCCAGAGCCTTCCACAGTCCCCTCCAGCCCGGCTCCACATGGCCTTTTCCTCAGGCCACAACTCCCTCCAGCTCTCTTTACATCGCCACATGCCCCTCTGCGGGGCCACAGACCCCTATACAGGGTCACAGGCCTTTCCACAGGGCCTCAACCCCTTCAGCTCTCTCCACAGGACCACAGGCTTTTCCACAGCCCACAACTCCTTCCAGCTCTCACCACAGGGCCACAGCCCCTTCCACAAGGCTAAAGGGCCTATCCATAGGACCACAGACCTTTCCACAGGGCCACAACACGCTCCAGCTCTCTCCACAGGACAAGAAGCTCTCTTTACAGGGCCATAGCTCACCTCCACAGGGCCAAATGCACTTTCCACACGGCCACAACTCCCAACAGCCCTCTCCACAGAGTCACAGGGCCCATCTGCAGGGCACAAGCCCCTCTTCAAGGAAAAAAAGGCCTTTCTACATGGCCATAGTCATTCCCATAGGGCACGAGCACCTCCAGCTCTCTCCACAGGGCAACGGACCCCTGTACAGGGTCACAGTCCTTTCCACAGGGCCACAACAGCTTCAGCTCTCTCTCCACAGGCAATCATGTTGCATGTTGTTTACTGCAGAGGACTTCATAGGCCCAAACCTTACTCCAGAGCCTTCCACAGGCCCCTCCAGCCCGCTCCACATGGCCTTTTCCTCAGGCCACAACTCCCTCCAGCTCTCTTTACATCGCCACATGCCCCTCGGTGGGGCCACAGACCCCTATACAGGGTCACATGCCTTTCCACAGGGCCTCAACCCCTTCAGCTCTCTCCACAGGACCACTGCCTCCTTCTGCCGGGCTACAAGCCTTTCCACAGGGCCACAATCCCTTCCAACTCTTCTCCACAGGACAACAAGCTCTCTTTACAGGGCCATAGCTCCCCTCCACAGGGCCAAATGCACTTTCTGCATGGCCACAGCCCCCTTTAGCTCTCTCCTCAGAGACACAAGGCCTGTCTGCAGGGCACAAGCCCCCTCTTCAAGGCCAAAAGGCCTTTCTACATGGCCATAGTCACTTCCATAGGGCACAAGCCCCTTAAGCTCTCTCCACAGGGCAACAGACCGCTATACAGGGTCACAGGCCTTTCCACAGGGCCACAACACCTTCAGCTCTTCCACAGGACCACAGGCTCCAGCCCGGCCACAGGCCTTTCCTCAGTGCTACAAGTCACTCCAGCTCTCTCCACAGGCAATCATGTTTCATGTTGTTTACCGCAAAAGGACTTCATAGGCCCAAATCTTACTTCAGACCCTTCCACAGGCCCCTCCAGCCCGCTCCACATGGCCTTTTCCGCAGGCCACAACTCCCTCCAGCTCTCTTTACATCGCCACATGCCCCTCTGCGGGGCCACAGACCCCTATACAGGGTCACAGGCCTTTCCACAGGGCCTCAACCCCTTCAGCTCTCTCCACAGGACCACAGGCTTTTCCACAGCCCACAACTCCTTCCAGCTCTCACCACAGGGCCACAGCCCCTTCCACAAGGCTAAAGGGCCTATCCATAGGGCCACAGACATTTCCACAGGGCCACAACACCCTCCAGCTCTCTCCACAGGACAAGAAGCTCTCTTTACAGGGCCATAGCTCACCTCCACAGGGCCAAATGCACTTTCCACACGGCCACAACTCCCAACAGCTCTCTCCACAGAGTCACAAGGCCCGTCTGCAGGGCACAAGCCCCCTCTTCAAGGCCAAAAGGCCTTTCTACATGGCCATAGTCATTTCCATAGGGCACGAGCCCCTCCAGCTCTCTCCACAGGGCAACCGACCCCTATACAGGGTCACAGGCCTTTCCCCAGGGCCACAATCCCCTCCAACTCTTCTCCACACGACAACAAGCTCTCTTTACCGGGCCATAGCACCCCTCCACAGGGCCAAATGCACTTTCTGCATGGCCACAGCCCCCTTTAGCTCTCTCCACATAGACACAAGGCCCGTCTGCAGGGCACAAGCCCCCTCTTCAAGGCCAAAAGGCCTTTCTACATGGCCATAGTCATTTCCATAGGGCACAAGCCCCTCCAGCTCTCTCCACAGGGCAACGGAAACCTATACAGGGTCACAGGCCTTTCCACAGGGCCACAACACTTTCAGCTCTCTCCACAGGACCACAGGCTCCTACTGGGCCACAGGCCTTTCCACAGTGCCACAAGCCCCTCCAGCTCTCTCCACAGGCAATCATATTGCATGTTGTTTACTGCAAAGGACTTAATAGGCCCAAATCTTACTCCAGAGCCTTCCACAGGCCTTTCCAGCCCACTCCACATGGCCTTTTCCTCAGGCCACAACTCCCTCCAACTCTCTTTACATCGCCACATGCCCCTCTGCGGGGCCACAGACCCCTATACAGAGTCACAGGCCTTTCCACAGGGCCTCAACCCCTTTAGCGGTCTACACAGGACCACAGGCTTTTCCATAGCCCACAACTCCTTCCACCTCTCACCACAGGGCCACAGCCCCTTCCACAAGGCCAAAGGGCCTATCCATAGGGCCACAAACCTTTCCACATGGCCACAACACCCTCCAGCTCTCTCCACAGGACAAGAAGCTCTCTTTACAGGGCCATAGCTCACCTCCACAGTGCCAAATGCACTTTCCACACGGCCACAACTCCCAACAGCCCTCTCCACAGAGTCACAGGGCCCGTCTGCAGGGCACAAGCCCCCTCTTCAAAGCCAAAAGGCCTTTCTGCATGGCCATAGTCATTTCCATAGGGCACGAGCCCCTCAAGCTCTCTCCACAGGGCAACGGCCCGCTATACAGGGTCACAGGCCTTTCCACAGGGCGACAACACCTTCAGCTCTCTCCACAGGACCACAGGCTCCTACCCGGCAACAGGCTTTTCCACAGTGCTACAAGTCCCTCTAGCTCTCTCCACAGGCATTCATGTTGCATGTTGTTTACCGAAAAAAGGACTTCATAGGCCCAAATCTTACTTCAGACCCTTCCACAGGCCCCTCCAGCCCACACCACATGGCCTTTTCCGCAGGCCACAACTCCCTCCAGCTCTCTTTACATCGCCACATGCCCCTCTGCGGGGCCACAGACCCCTATACAGGGTCACAGGCCTTTCCACAGGGCCTCAACCCCTTCAGCTCTCTCCACCGGACCACTGGCTCCTTCTGCCGGGCCACAAGCATTTCCACAGGGCCACAATCCCCTCCAACTCTTCTCCACAGGACAACAAGCTCTCTTTACAGAGCCATAGCTCCCCTCCACAGGGCCAAATGCACTTTCTGCACGGCTACAGCCCCCTTTAGCTCTCTCCACAGAGACACAGGGCCCGTCTGCAGGACACAAGCCCCCTCTTAAAGGCCAAAGGGCCTTTCTACTTGGCCATAGTCATTTCCATAGGGCACAAGCCCCTCCAGCTCTCTCCACAGGGCAACGGACCCCTATACAGGGTCACAGGCCTTTCCACAGGGCCACAACACCTTCAGCTCTCTCCACAGGACCACAGGCTCCTACCCGGCCACAGGCTTTTCCACAGTGCTACAAGTCCCTCTAGCTCTCTCCACAGGCAATCATGTTGCATGTTGTTTACCGAAAAAAGGACTTCATAGGCCCAAATCTTACTTCAGACCCTTCCACAGGCCCCTCCAGCCCGCTCCACATGGCCTTTTCCGCAGGCCACAACTCCCTCCAGCTCTCTTTACATCGCCACATGCCCCTCTGCGGGGCCACAGACCCCTATACAGGGTCACAGGCCTTTCCACAGGGCCTCAACCCCTTCAGCTCTCTCCACAGCACCACTGCCTACTTCTGCCGGGCCACAAGCCTTTCCACAGAGCCACAATCCCCTCCAACTCTTCTCCACAGGACAACAAGCTCTTTTTACTGGGCCATAGCTCCCCTCCACAGGGCCAAATGCACTTTCTACACGGCCACAGCACCCTTTATCTCTCTCCACAGAGACACAAGGCCCGTATGCAGGGCACAAGCCCCCTCTTCAAGGCCAAAAGGCCTTTCTACATGGCCATAGTCATTTCCATAGGGCACGAGCACCTCCAGCTCTCTCCACAGGGCAACGGACCCCTATACAGGGTCACAGGCCTTTCCACAGGGCCACAACAGCTTCAGCTCTCTCCACAGGACCACAGGCTCCTACCCGGCCACACGCCTTTCCACAGTGCTACAAGTCCCTCCAGCTCTCTCCACAGGCAATCATGTTGCATGTTGTTTGCCGCAAAAAGACTTCATAGGCCCAAATCTTACTTCAGACCCTTCCACAGGCCCCTCCAGCCCGCTCTACATGGCCTTTTCCGCAGGCCACAACTCCCTCCAGCTCTCTTTACATCGCCACATGCCCCTCTGCGGGGCCACAGACCCCTATACAGGGTCACAGGCCTTTCCACAGCGCCTCAACCCCTTCAGCTCTCTCCACAGGACCACTGGCTCCTTCTGCCGAGCCACAAGCATTTCCACAGGGCCACAATCCGCTCAAACTCTTCTCCACAGGACAACAAGCTAACTTTACAGGGCCGTAGCTCCCTTCCTCAAAGCCAGCCCTCATGGTGTTTGTGTTATTAAAGAAAAAAAAAATTTGAGGGCTGGCTAGAGGCAGCCGTGGACACACGATTGCCAGCCCTCATGGTGTTTGTGTTATTAAAAAAAAAATAATAATTTTAGGGCTGGCTAGAGGCAGCCGTGGACACAACATAGCAAGCCCTCATGGTGTTTGTGTTATTAAAGAAAAAAAATAAATTTGAGGGCTGGCTAGAGGCAGCAGTGGACACACGATAGCCAGCCCTCATGGTGTTTGTGTTATTAAAGAAAAAAAATAAATTTGAGGGCTGGCTAGAGGCAGCCGTGGACACACGATAGCCAGCCCTCATGGTGTTTGTGTTATTAAAGAAAATAAATAAATTTGAGGGCTGGCTAGAGGCAGCCGTGGACACACGATAGCCAGCTCTCATGGTGTTTGTGTTATTAAAGAAAAAAAATAAATTTGAGGGCTGGCTAGAGGCAACCGTGGACACACGATAGCCAGCCCACATGGTGTTTGTGTTATTAAAGAAAAAAAATAAATTTAAGGGCTGGCTAGAGGCAGCCGTGGACACACGATAGCCAGCCCTCATGGTGTTTGTGTTATTAAAGAAAATAAATAAATTTGAGGGCTGGCTAGAGGCAACCGTGGACACACGATAGCCAGCCCACATGGTGTTTGTGTTATTAAAGAAAATAAATAAATTTGAGGGCTGGCTAGAGGCAGCCATGGACAAACGATAACCAGCCCTCATGGTGTTTGTGTTATTAAAGAAAAAAAATAAATTTGAGGGCTGGCTAGAGGCAGCCGTGGACACACGATATATATATATATATATATATATATATATTATATATATATATATATATATATATATTTCTGCAGTATCTGTGCATTATGAATCGTGATATGTGTTAAAGGGGCCCACTGAGACTTTCGCCTATGGCCCACAAAAACCTGGAGCCGGCCCTGCCCATGTGTGGTGATTATTGATTCCAGTACTAAAAGGAATAGCAGGGGCACTAACAGCATGAATGGGGTGTTTATTTATTTGTGTTTTGGATATTGTTTCTTCTGGTGTGTGAATATATGGCACTGACCAGTTTAATGCCCTGTATTTGTGTGGTTTTTGCCTTGGATTCTTACATTTTATTATATTGTCTGCTATAGTATATATTTTGTGCTATAGTGCATTACCTCTAATACTGGTGGCGGATTTGCCAGTCAGTATATTAATGTGCAAAATTGATCACCAGGGACAGCCTAAGTGTATATTTGATCTTTACTTGATATATTACAATCATGTGTTTTTCTGGGATGGATTTTGGAGTAGGTGGGCTTTCCATTAGTGGGTAATTCCACTATATTAACTTTTACTTGTGTTTTCATGAATTGGATTGTGACATTGTTTGTATGTATTTATAAAAAATATAATTCATTGTAATTTATTGAAGTATTGTCTGGATTGGGTGATCACTGCACAAGAGCATACCCCTTTTCTTCTTGCCGATGTTTATATATATTTGGTATGCTGCATGTTGATCCCATAGTGATTAGATGGTGCCCTCCATAACTTTGAGTTTGTGACATGGACAGATTTTTCACACTTCTTCAATTGAGTTCACTCTCAACTTTTCAGACGTCTGCAGACGGAGTCTCTTATCTTTTCTGTACTACAAGATGTTTTGCTGACAATTGGCCAAATACACAAGTCCTTCTGCAGCCTTATCTCAAATGAAATAACATACAAACCTTAGCTTTTTTTTTTCTTTTTTCAAATGCTTCCTCAGGGCTGGCTGCAGACAGCCATTGGCACATGAGAGCCAGCCCTCGTGGTTTTAATGTTATTAAAAAAAATAAAAAAATTTGAGGGCTGGCTGGTGACAGCCATGGGCACACGATAGCCAGCCTTCATGGTTGCATTTCTTATAAATAAAAATATAAACCTTTAGGGCTGGCTGGCGAGAGCCGTGTGCACGCGGATAGCCAGCCTTCATGGGGGTGTTATATTTATATCCCACCAAGGACAACATCTGAAACGAGTTTGTATGTTCTCCCCGTGTTTGCATGGGTTTCCTAAAAGTTCTCCGGTTTCCTCCCACACTCCAAAGACACACTGATAGGGAATCTAGATTGTGAGCCCCAATGGGGACAGCGACAATAATGTATGTAAAGCGCTGTGGAATATGTAAGCGCTATATAAAAATAAAAATAAGATGATGATAAAAAATATAAACCTTGAGGGCCGGCTGGAGACAGCCGTGGGCACACGATAGCCAGCCCTCATGCTCTTTACAGAGCCATAGCTCCCCTCCACAGGGCCAAATGCACTTTCCACATGGCCACAATCCCCTCCAGCTCTCTCCACAGAGTCACTGGGCCCGTCTGCTGGGCACAAGCCCCTTCATCAAGGCCAAGGGGCCAGTCTACAGGGCCACTGGCCTTTAAATAGGGCCACAACCCCCTCTGGCTCTCTCAACAGGGCCACAGGCTCCTTCTGCAGGGCAACAGCCCCCTCCACAAGGCCAAAGGCCCTTTGCAAAGGGCTATAGGTCCATTCCACAGGGCCATAGTCATTTCCATAGGGCCATAACCCCCCTCAAGCTCTCTCCACAGAACCACAGGCTCCTTCTACAGGTTTACAGGCATTTACACAGGGCCACAACCGCCTTCACCTCTCTCCACAGGGCCCTTTCACTGTGTCATAGGCCTTTCCATAAGGCCACAACCCCCTCTGTCTCTCTTAAAAAGGACAGAGGCTCCCTTTACAAGGCAACAGCCCCCTCCAAAAGGCCAAAGGCCTTTTTCAAGGGGTCATAGGTCCCCTCCGCAGGGCCATAGGCATTTCCCCAAGGCAATAACCCCCTCCAGCTCTCTCCAGAGGACCACAGGCTCCTTCTACAAGGCTACAACCCCTTTCAGCTCTTTCATCAGGGCCACAGCCTCCTCCACCCCCCTTTAATCAGTTAAAAGGGCTCATTTGCGTGACCACAACACCTTCAACTCTCTCCACAGGACCACAGGCTCCTACCCGGCCACAGGCCTTTCCACAGTGCTACAAGTCCCTCCAGCTCTCTCCACAGGCAATCATGTTGCATGTTGTTTACCGCAAAAGGACTTCATAGGCCCAAATCTTACTTTAGACCCTTCCACAGGCCCCTCCAGCCCGCTCCACATGGCCTTTTCCGCAGGCCACAACTCCCTCCAGCTCTCTTTACATCGCCACATGCCCCTCTGCGGGGCCACAGACCCCTATACAGGGTCACAGGCCACAGGGCCACAATCCCCTCCAACTCTTCTCCACAGGACAACAAGCTCTCTTTACCGGGCCATAGCTCCCCTCCACAGGGCCAAATGCACTTTCTGCATGGCCACAGCCCCCTTTAGCTCTCTCCACAGAGACACAAGGCCCGTCTGCAGGGCACAAGCCCCCTCTTCAAGGCCAAAAGGCTTTTCTACATGGCCATAGTCATTTCCATAGGGCACGAGCCCCTCCAGCTCTCTCCACAGGGCAACGGACCCCTATACAGGGTCACAGGCCTTTCCACAGGGCCACAAGCCCCTCCAGCTCTCTCCACAGGCAATCATGTTGCATGTTGTTTACTGCAAAGGACTTCATAGGCCCAAATCTTACTCCAGAGCCTTCCACAGGCCTCTCCAGCCGGCTCCACATGGCCTTTTCCTCAGGCCACAACTCCCTCCAGCTCTCTTTACATCGCCACATGCCCCTCTGCGGGGCCACAGACCCCTATACAGGGTCACAGGCCTTTCCACAGGGCCTCAACCCCTTCAGCTGTCTCCACAGGACTACAGGCTTTTCCACAGCCCACAACTCTTTCCAGCTCTCACCACAGGGCCACAGCCCCTTCCACAAGGCTAAAGTGTCTATCCATAGGGCCACAGACCTTTCCACAGGGCCACAACACCCTCCAGCTCTCTCCACAGGACAAGAAGCTCTCTTTACAGGGCCATAGCTCACCTCCACAGGGCCAAATGCACTTTCCACACGGCCACAACTCCCAACAGCTCTCTCCACAGAGTCACAGGGCCCGTCTGCAGGGCACAAGCGCCCTCTTCAAGGCCAAAAGGCCTTTCTACATGGCTATAGTCATTTCCATAGGGCACGAGCCCCTCCAGCTCTCTCCACAGGGAAACGGACCCCTATACAGGGTCACAGGCCTTTCCACAGGGCCACAACACCTTCAGCTCTCTCCACAGAACCACAGGCTCCTACTGGGCCACAGGCCTTTCCACAGTGCCACAAGCCCCTCCAGCTCTCTCCACAGGCAATCATGTTGCATGTTGTTTACTGCAAAGGACTTCATAGGCTCAAATCTTACTCCAGAGCCTTCCACAGGCCTCCAGCCGGCTTCACATGGCCTTTTCCTCAGGCCACAACTCCCTCCAGCTCTCTTTACATCGCCACATGCCCCTCTACGGGGCCACAGACCCCTATACAGAGTCACAGGCCTTTCCACAGGGCCTCAACCCCTTCAGCTGTCTCCACAGGACCACAGGCTTTTCCACAGCCCACAACTCCTTCCAGCTCTCACCACAGGGCCACAGCCCTTTCCACAAGGCTAAAGGGCCTATCCATAGGGTCACAGACCTTTCCACAGGGCTACAACACCCTCCAGCTCTCTCCACAGGAGAAGAAGCTCTCTTTACAGGGCCATAGCTCACCTCCACAGGGCCAAATGCACTTTCCACACGGCCACAACTCCCAACAGCTCTCTCCACAGAGTCACAGGGCCCGTCTGCAGGGCACAAGCCCCCTCTTCAAGGCCAAAAGGCCTTTCTACATGGCCATAGTCATTTCCATAGGGCACGAGCCCCTCCAGCTCTCTCCACAGGGCAACAGACCCCTATACAGGATCACAGGCCTTTCCACAGGGCCACAACACCTTCAGCTCTCTCCACAGGACCACAGGCTCCTACTGGGCCACAGGTCTTTCCACAGTGCCACAAGCCCCTCCAGCTCTCTCCGCAGGCAATCATGTTGCATGTTGTTTACTGCAAAGGACTTCATAGGCTCAAATCTTACTCCAGAGCCTTCCACAGGCCTCTCCAGCCCGCTCCACATGGCCTTTTCCTCAGGCCACAACTCCCTCCAGCTCTCTTTACATCGCCACATGCCCCTCTGCGGGGCCACAGACCCCTATACAGGGTCACAGGCCTTTCCACAGGGCCTCAACCCCTTCAGCTGTCTCCACAGGACCACAGGCTTTTCCACAGCCCACAACTCCTTCCAGCTCTCACCACAGGGCCACAGCCCTTTCCACAAGGCTTAAGGGCCTATCCATGGAGCCACAGACCTTTCCACAGTGCCACAACACCTTCCAGCTCTCTCCACAGGACAAGAAGCTCTCTTTACCGGGCCATAGCTCACCTCCACAAGGCCAAATGCACTTTCCACACGGTCACAACTCCCAACAGCTCTCTCCACAGAGTCACAGGGCATGTCTGCAGGGCACAAGCCCCCTCTTCAAGGCCAAAAGGCCTTTCTACATGGCCATAGTCATTTCCATAGGGCACGAGCCCCTCCAGCTCTCTCCACAGGGCAACGGACCCCTATACAGGGTCACAGGCCTTTCCACAGGGCCACAACACCTTCAGCTCTCTCCACAGGACCACAGGATCCTACTGGGCCACAGGCCTTTCCACAGTGCCACAAGCCCCTCCAGCTCTCTCCACAGGCAATCATGTTGCATGTTGTTTACTGAAAAGGACTTCATAGGCCCAAATCTTACTCCAGAGCCTTCCACAGGCCTCTCCAGCCCGCTCCACATGGCCTTTACCTCAGGCCACAACTCCCTCCAGCTCTCTTTACATCGCCACATGCCCCTCTGCGGGGCCACAGACCCCTATACAGGGTCACAGGCCTTTCCACAGGGCCTCAACCCCTTCAGCTGTCTCCACAGGACCACAGGCTTTTCCACAGTCCACAACTCCTTCCAGCTCTCACCACAGGGCCACAGCCCCTTCCACAAGGCTAAAGGGCCTATCCATAGGGCCACAGACCTTTCCACAGGGCCACAACACCCTCCAGCTCTCTCCACAGGACAAGAAGCTCTCTTTACAGGGCCATAGCTCACCTCCACAGGGCCAAATGCACTTTCCACACGGCCACAACTCCCAACAGCTCTCTCCACAGAGTCACAGGGCCCGTCTGCAGGGAACAAGCCCCCTCTTTAAGGCCAAAAGGCCTTTCTACATGGCCATAGTCATTTCCATAGGGCACGAGCCCCTCCAGCTCTCTCCACAGGGCAATGGACCACTATACAGGGTCAGAGGCCTTTCCACAGGGCCACAACACCTTCAGCTCTCTCCACAGGACCACAGACTCCTACTGGGCCACTGGCCTTTCCACAGTGCCACAAGCCCCTCCAGCTCTCTCCACAGGCAATCATGTTGCATGTTGTTTACTGTAAAGGACTTCATAGGCCCAAATCTTACTCCAGAGCCTTCCACAGGCCTCTCCAGCCCGCTCCACATGGCCTTTTCCTCAGGCCACAACTCCCTCCAGCTCTCTTTACATCGCCACATGCCCCTCTGCGGGGCCACAGACCCCTATACAGGGTCACAGGCCTTTCCACAAGGCCTCAACCCCTTCAGCTGTCTTCACAGGACCACAGGCTTCTCCACAGCCCACAACTCCTTCCAGCTCTCACCACAGGGCCACAGCCCCTTCCACAAGGCTAAAGGGCCTATCCATAGGGCCACAGACCTTTCCACAGGGCCACAAAACCCTCCAGCTCTCTCCACAGGACAAGAAGCTCTCTTTACATTGCCATAGCTCACCTCCACAAGGCCAAATGCACTTTCCACACGGCCACAACTCCCAACAGCTCTCTCCACAGAGTCACAGGGCACGTCTGCAGGGCACAAGCCCCCTCTTCAAGGCCAAAAGGCCTTTCTACATGGCCATAGTCATTTCCATAGGGCACAAGCCCCTCCAGCTCTCTCCACAGGGCAACGGACCCCTATACAGGGTCACAGGCCTTTCCACAGGGCCTCAACCCCTTCAGCTGTCTCCACGGGACCACAGGCTTTTCCACAGCCCACAACTCCTTCCAGCTCTCACCACAGGGCCACAGCCCTTTCCACAAGGCTAAAGGGCATATCCATAGGGCCACAGGCCTTTCCACAGTGCCACAAGCCCCTCCAGCTCTCTCCACAGACAATCATGTTGCATGTTGTTTACTGCAAAGGACTTCATAGGCCCAAATCTTACTCCAGAGCCTTCCACAGGCCTCTCCAGCCCGCTCCACATGGCCTTTTCCTCAGGCCACAACTCCCTCCAGCTCTCTTTACATCGCCACATGCGCCGCTGCGGGGCCACAGACCCCTATACAGGGTCACAGGCCTTTCCACAGGGCCTCAACCCCTTCAGCTCTCTCCACAGCACCATTGCCTACTTCTGCCGGGCCACAAGCCTTTCCACAGAGCCACAATCCCCTCCAACTCTTCTCCACAGGACAACAAGCTCTCTTTACAGGGCCATAGCTCCCGTCCACAGGGCCAAATGCACTTTCTGCACGGCCACAGCCCCCTTTAGCTCTCTCCACAGAGACACAAGGCCCGTATGCAGGGCACAAGCCCCCTCTTCAAGGCCAAAAGGCCTTTCTACATGGCCATAGTCATTTCCATAGGGCACGAGCACCTCCAGCTCTCTCCACAGGGCAACGGACCCCTATACAGGGTCACAGGCCTTTCCACAGGGCCACAACACCTTCAGCTCTCTCCACTGGACCACAGGCTCCTACCCGGCCACACGCCTTTCCACAGTGCTACAAGTCCCTCCAGCTCTCTCCACAGGCAATCATGTTGCATGTTGTTTGCCGCAAAAAGACTTCATAGGCCCAAATCTTACTTCAGACCCTTCCACAGGCCCCACCAGCCCGCTCTACATGGCCTTTTCCGCAGGCCACAACTCCCTCCTGCTCTCTTTACATCGCTACATGCCCCTCTGTGGGGCCACAGACCCCAATACAGGGTCACAGGCCTTTCCACAGGGCCTCAACCCCTTCAGCTCTCTCCATAGTACCACTGGCTCATTCTGCCGAGCCACAAGCATTTCCACAGGGCCACAATCCCCTCAAACTCTTCTCCACAGGACAACAAGCTAACTTTACAGGGCCATAGCTCCCTTCCTCATAGCCAGCCCTCATGGTGTTTGTGTTATTAAAGAAAAAAAAAAAATTGAGGGCTGGCTAGAGGCAGCCGTGGACACATGATAGCCAGCCCTCATGGTGTTTGTGTTATTTAAGAAAAAAAAAAATTTGAGGGCTGGCTAGAGGCAGCCGTGGACACATGATAGCCAGCCCTCATGGTGTTTGTGTTATTAAAGAAAAAATAATAATTTTAGGGCTGGCTAGAGGCAGCCGTGGACACATGATAGCCAGCCCTCATGGTGTTTGTGTCATAAAAGAAAAAATAATAATTTGAGGGCTGGCTAGAGGCAGCCGTGGACACACGATAGCCAGCCCTCATGGTGTTTGTGTTATTAATGAAAAAAAAATTGGGGGGCTGGCTAGAGGCAGCCGTGGACACACCATAGCAAGCCCTCATGGTGTTTGTGTTATTAAAGAAAAAAAAAATTTAAGGGCTGGCTAGAGGCAGCCGTGGACACACCATAGCAAGCCCTCATGGTGTTTGTGTTATTAAAGAAAAAAAATAAATTGGGGGGCTGGCTAGAGGCAGCCGTGAACACACGATAGCCAGCCCTCATGGTGTTTGTGTTATTAAAGAAAAAAAAAAATTGGGGGGCTGGCTAGAGGCAGCCGTGGACACACGATAGCCAGCCCTCATGGTGTTTGTGTTATTAAAGAAAAAAAAAATTGGGGGTCTGGCTAGAGGCAGCCGTGAACACACGATAGCCAGCCCTCATGGTGTTTGTGTTATTAAAGAAAAAAAAAATTGGGGGGCTGGCTAGAGGCAACCGTGGACACACGATAGCCAGCCCTCATGGTGTTTGTGTTATTAAAGAAAAAAAAAATTGGGGGCTGGCTAGAGGCAGCCGTGAACACACGATAGACAGCCCTCATGGTGTTTGTGTTATTAAAGAAAAAAAAATTGGGGGGCTGGCTAGAGGCAGCCGTGGACACACGATAGCCAGCCCTCATGGTGTTTGTGTTATTAAAGAAAAAAAAAAATTGGGGGGCTGGCTAGAGGCAGCCATGGACACACGATAGCCAGCCCTCATGCTGTTTGTGTTATTAAAGAAAAAAAAAAATTGGGGGGCTTGCTAGAGGCAGCCGTGGACACACGATAGCCAGCCCTCATGCTGTTTGTGTTATTAAAGAAAAAAAAAATTGGGGGGCTGGCTAGAGGCAGCCGTGGACACATGATAGCCAGCCCTCATGGTGTTTGTGTTATTAAAGAAAAAAAAAATTTGAGGGCTGGCTAGAGGCAGCCGTGGACACACGATAGCCAGCCCTCATGGTGTTTGTGTTATTAAAGAAAAAAAAATTGGGGGGCTGGCTAGAGGCAGCCGTGAACACACGATAGCCAGCCCTCATGGTGTTTGTGTTATTAAAGAAAAAAAAATTGGGGGGCTGGCTAGAGGCAGCCGTGGACACACGATAGCCAGCCCTCATGCTGTTTGTGTTATTAAAGAAAAAAAAAAATTGGGGGGCTGGCTAGAGGCAGCCGTGAACACAATGCTTCATTTCTGCATCGTGGTTACATAGCCTTAGTGTTATTAAAGCAAAAAAAATTTGAGAGTTGGCTATAGACATTATATGCCCAATATGAGGGCTGGCTGCAGGTAATCCAGGACAACCAGAAGCAAGCTCTCATGCTTGCTTGCACATTAGAAAGAGAAACATCGCCATCTGGTGTTTTTACAATCCTACAATAAAAAATTAAAAAGTTGGACAACATTGCCACCCGGTGGAGTTTCCTCAGAACACACAATGTCAAGAAAAAAGTCAATGAGGGCTGGCTATTGGTCAATCAGGTAAGTGATTTAGCCAGCTCTAATGTTACATTTTTTTTGCATTTTTATTGCGTAGACCCCCTTAGGAGCGATATTTCAGGCCGCAGAGCGTGCAGTTTCGAGCAGAAATTTTGCCTTAACCCTGAAAAAAATTTAGCGCATCCCACCGCGTGCGTAAGCGTCCCAAATGCCAAAAAACAAATTTCCCCCATCAGTCCCTATATATTACTATAGTACAGAAGGTCATACTACCATATTGACTCTTTAATCCAGTTCCAATGTATCAAGGTCAAGCCTGTTGCACAAATGCAACAAATGTTGCATTCCGGCAACAAAAGTCGGCCATCTTGTGTCCCGTTTGCAACAAAAGGTCAACTTTTGTTGCCTTTCGGCAACATTTCAGGTCAAGCCTGTTGCAAATGGGACACGAAGCCTCTGATTTTGACCAAAGGTGCACCTCATGGGGCTCCACGTGCATACCGCATGTCATGGGGCCCCACGTGCATGACGCATGTTATGGGTGCCCCAAATGCATGCCGCATGTCATGGGGGCCAAAAATGAATGCCACATGTCATGGGGGCCACACGTGCATGACACATGTCATGGGGGCTCCACGTGCATGCCACATTTCATTGGGGGCCCAAATGCATGCTGCATGTCAGAGGCCACAAATGCATGCTGCATGTCATGGGGCCCCACATGCATGCCCCATGTCTTGGGGGCCTCAAATGCATGCTGCACGTGATGGGGGACCCAAATGCATGGCACATGTCATGGTAGCCGACACGCATGTCATGGGGGCCCCAAATGCGTGCCGCATATCATGGGGGCCCCAAATGCATGCCGCATGTCATAGGGGCCCCACATGCATGGCGCATGTCATGGGGGCCCCACATTTATACCGCATGTCATGGAGGCCCCAAATGCATGCCGCATGTAATGGGAGCCCCCATGCATGCCACATGTCATGGGGGCCCCAAATGAATGTCGCATGTCAAGGGGGCCCCACGTGCATGCCGCATGTCATGGGGGCCCCAAATGCATGCCGCATGTACTGGGGGGGGGGCCCACGTGCATACTGCATGTCATGGGGCCCCAAATGCATGCCGCATGTCATGGGGGCCCCAAATGCATGCCGCATGTCATGGGGCCCCCAAATGCATGCAGTATGTCTTGGGGCCCACAAATGCATGCCGCATGTCATAGGGGTCCCACATGCATGGCGCATTTCATGGGGGTCCCACATGCATGCGCATGTCATGGGGGCCCCACGTGCATGTCGCATGTCATGGGGCCCCCCAAATGCATGCAGCATGTCTTGGCGCCCTCAAATGCATGCCGCATGTCATAGGGGTCCCACATGCATGCCGCATGGCATGGGGGCCCCAAGTGCGTGCCCCATATCATGGGGGCCCCAAATGCATGCAGCATGTCATGGGGGCCCAACGTGCATGCCGCATGTATTGGGGGCCCCAAATGCATGCCGCATGTCATGGGGGAACCACCTGCATGCCGCATGTCATGGGGGAACCACCTGCATGCCGCATGTAATGGGGGATTCAAATGCATGCCGCATGTCATGGGGGTCCCACATGCATGCTGCATGTTATGGGGGCCCCAAATGCATGCCGCATATCATGGGGGCCCCGCAGGCATTCCGCATGTCATGGGGGCCTCACGTGCATGCCGCATGTCATGGGGGCCTCACGTGCATGCCGCATGTATTGGGGGCCCCAACTGCATGCCGCATGTCTCAGGTTCCCCAAATGCATGCAGCATGTTATGCAGGCCCCAAATGCATGCCGCATGTCATGGGGGCCCAAATGCATGACGCATGTCATGGGGGCTCCACGTGCATGCCGCATGTAATGGGGCTCCCAAATTCATGTCGCATGTCATAGGGGCCCCACGTGCATTCCGCATGACATGGGGGCCCCAAATGCATGCCGCATGTCATGGGGGCCCCACGTGCATGCCGCTTGTAATGGGGGATTCAAATGCATGCCGCATGTCATGGGGGTCCCACATGCATGCCACATGTCATTGGGGCCCCGCAGGCATTCCGCATGTCATGGGGGACTCACGTGCATTCCGCATGTCATGTGGGCCCCACGTGCATGCTGCATGTCATTGTGGCCCCACGTGCATGCCGCATGTCACGGGGGCCCCGCAGGCATTCCACATGTCATGGGGGCCCCAAATAAATGCCGCATTTCATGGGGGCCCCACATGCATGCCGCATGTCACGGGGTCCCCGCAGGCATTCCACATGTCATGGGGGCCCCAAATAAATGGCGCATTTCATGGGGACCCCATGTGCATGCCACATGTCTTGGGGCCCACAAATGCATGCCGCATGTTATAGGTGCCCCACATGCATGGCGCATTTCATGGGGGCCCTACATGCATGCCGCATGTCATGGGGCCCCCAAATGCATACCTCAAGTCATGGGGGCCCCAAATGCATGCAGCATGTCAAAGGGGCCCCACATGCATGGTGCATGTCATGGGGGCCCCACATGCATGCCGCATATATTGGGGGCCTCAAATGCATGCCGCATGTCATGAGGGCCCCGCATGCATGCCGCATGTCATTGGGGGCCCCGCAGGCATTCCGCATGTCATGGGGGCCTCACGTGCATTCCGCATGTCATGGGGGTCCCACGTGCATGCTGCATGTCATTGGGGCCCCACGTGCTTGCCGCATGTCATGGGGGCCCCACGTGCATGCCTCATGTTACGGGGGCCACGAATGCATGCCGCATGTCATAGGGGCCCCACATGCATGGAGGATGTCATGGGGGCCCCAAATGCATGCCGCATGTCATGGGAGCCCCACATGCATGCCACATGTCATGGGGGCCCCAAATGAATGTCGCATGTCAAGGGGGACCCACGTGCATGACGCATGTCATGGGGGCCCCACATGCATGCCGCATGTCATGGGGGCCCAAATGCTTGCCTCTTGTCATGAGGGCCATAAATGCATGCCGCATGTCATGGGAGCCCCACATGCATGCCACATGTCATGGAGGCCCCCATGACATGCGGCAAGCATTTGGGCCCCAAATGCATGCCGCATGTCATGGGGGCCCAAATGCATGACGCATGTCATGGGGGCTCCACGTGCATGCCGCATGTAATGTGGCTCCCAAATTCATGTCGCATGTCATAGGGGCCCCACGTGCATTCCGCATGTCATGGGGGGCCCAAATGCATGCCGCATGTCATGGGGGCCCCACGTGCATGCCGCATGTAATGGGGGAGTCAAATGCATGCCGCATGTCATGGGGGTCCCACATGCATGCCACATGTCATTGGGGCCCCGCAGGCATTCCGCATGTCATGGGGGCCCCAAATGCATGCCTCAAGTCATGGGGTCCCAAATGCATGCAGCATGTCATAGGGGCCCCACATGCATGGTGCATGTCATGGGGGCCCCACATGCATGCCTCAAGTCATGGGGGCCCCAAATGCATGCCACATACCATGGGGGCCCCACATGCATGCCGCATATATTGGGGGCCTCAAATGCATGCCGCATGTCATGAGGGCCCGCATGCATGCCGCATGTCATTGGGGCCCCGCAGGCATTCCGCATGTCATGGGGGCCTCACGTGCATGCCGCATGTCATTGGGGCCCCGCAGGCATTCCGCATGTCATGGGGGCCTCACGTGCATTCCGCATGTCATGGGGGTCCCACGTGCATGCTGCATGTCATTGGGGCCCCACGTGCTTGCCGCATGTCATGGGGGCCCCACGTGCATGCCTCATGTTACGGGGGCCACAAATGCATGCCGCATGTCATAGGGGCCCCACATGCATGGAGCATGTCATGGGGGCCCCAAATGCATGCGGCATGTCATAGGGGCCCCACATGCATACCACATGTCATGGGGGCCCCAAATGCATGCCGCATGTCATGGGAGCCCCACATGCATGCCACATGTCATGGGGGCCCCAAATGAATGTCGCATGTCAAGGGGGCCCCACGTGCATGACGCATTTCATGGGGACCCACATGCTTGCCGCATGTCATGAGGGCCATAAATGCATGCCGCATGTCATGGAGGCCCCCATGACATGCGGCAAGCATTTGGGCCCCACATGCATGCCGCATGTCATGGGGACCCCAAATGCATTCCGCATGTCATGGGGGCCCCACGTGCATGGCGCATTTCATGAGGGCCCAAATGCATGCCGCATGTCATGAGGCCATAAATGCATGTCGCATGTCATGGGTGCCCAAAGTGCATGCCTCATGTCACGGGGGCCCCGCAGGCATTCCACATGTCATGGGGGCCCCAAATATATGCCGCATTTCATGGGGGCCCCACGTGCATGCCGCATGTCACGGGGGCCCCGCAGGCATTACACATGTCATGGGGGCCCCAAATAAATGCCGCATTTCATGGGGGCCCCATGTGCATGCCACATGTCTTGGGGCCCACAAATGCATGCCGCATGTCATAGGGGCCCCACATGCATGGCGCATTTCATGGGGGCCCTACATGCATGCCGCATGTCATGGGGGCCCCAAATGCATGCCTCAAGTCATGGGGGCCCCAAATGCACGCAGCATGTCATAGGGGCCCCACATGCATGGTGCATGTCATGGGGGCCCCACATGCATGCCTCAAGTCATGGGGGCCCCAAATGCATGCCACATATCATGGGGGCCCCACATGCATGCCGCATATATTGGGGGCCTCAATTGCATGCCGCATGTCATGAGGGCCCCGCATGCATGCCGCATGTCATTGGGGCCCCGTAGGCATATCGCATGTCATGGGGGCCTCACGTGCATTCCGCATGTCATGGGGGTCCCACGTGCATGCTTCATGTCATGGGGGCCCCACGTGCTTTCCGCTTGTCATGGGGGCCCCACGTGCATGCCTCATGTTACGGGGGCCACGAATGCATGCCGCATGTCATAGGGGCCCCACGTGCATACCACATGTCATGGGGGCCCCAAATGCATGCCGCATGTCATGGGGGCCCCACATGCATGCCACATGTCATGGGGTCCCAAATGAATGTCGCATGTCAAGGGGGCCCCACGTGCATGACGCATGTCATGGGGACCCACATGCATGCCGCATGTCATGGAGGCCCCCATGACATGCGGCATGCATTTGGGGGCCCCACATGCATGCCGCATGTCATGGGGGCCCAAATGCTTGCCGCATGTCATGGGGTCCCCAAATGCATGCCGCATGTCATTGGGCCCCCCAAATGCATGCAGCATGTCTTGGGGTACACGAATGCATGTCGCATATCATAGGGGTCCCACATGCATGGCGCTTTTCATGGGGGTCCCACATGCATGTGCATGTCATGGGGGACCCAAATGCGTGCCGCATATCATGGGGGCCCCAAATGCATGCCGCATGTCATAGGGGCCCCACATGCATGGCGCATGTCATGGGGGCCCCACATTCATACCGCATGTCATGGAGGCTCCAAATGCATGCCGCATGTAATGGGAGCCCCCATGCATGCCACATGTCATGGGGGCCCCAAATGAACGTCGCATGTCAAGGGGGCCCCACATGCATGCCGCATGTCATGGGGGCCCCAAATGCATGCCGCATGTACAGGGGGCCCCACATGCATGCCGCATGCCATGGGGACCCCAAATGCATGCCGCATGTCATGGGGGCCCCACATGCATGCTGCATGTCATGGGGCCCAAAAGATTGCCGCATGTCATGGGAGCCATAAATGCATGCCGCATGTCATGGGAGCCCCACATGAATGTCGCATGTCAAGGGGCCCAACGTGCATGCCGCATGTATTGGGGGCCCCAAATTCATGCAGCATGTCATAGGGGCCCCACATGCATGGCACATTTCATGGGGGCCCCAATTGCATTCAGCATGTAATGGGGGATCCAAATGCATGCTGCACGTCATGGGGGCCCCACGTGCATGACGCATGTCATGGGGGCCCCGCAGGCATTCCACATGTCATGGGGGCCCCAAATAAATGCCGCATTTCATGGGGGCCCCACGTGCATGCCGCATGTCATGGGGCCCCCCAAATGGATGCCGCATGTCATAGGGGCCCCAAATGCATGCCGCATCTCTTGGGGCCCACAAATGCATGCCGCATGTCATAGGGGCCCCACATGCATGGCACATTTCATGGGGGCCCCAAATGCATGCCTCAAGTCATGGGGGCCCCAAATGCATGCCGCATATCATGGGGGTCCCACATGCATGCCGCATCTCTTGGGGCCCACAAATGCATGCCGCATGTCATAGGGCCCCCACATGCATGCCGCATGTCATGGGGGCCCCAAATGCATGCCGCATGTCACAGTGGCCCCAAATGCATGCTGCATGTCATGAGGGCCCCACTTGCATAACGCATGTCATAGGGGCCCCACGTACATGCCGCATGTCATGGGGGCCCCAAATGCATGCCGCATGTAATGGGGGCCCCACGTGCATGCCGCATGTCATGGGGGCCCCAAATGCATGCAGCATGTCATGGGGGCCCCACGTGCATGCCACATGTCTTGGGGGGCCCACATGCATGCCGCATGTCATGGGGGCCCCACTTGCATGCATCATGTAATTGGGGTCCCACATGCATGCAGCATGTCATGGGGGCTCCAAATGCATGCGGCATGTCATAGGGGCCCCACGTGCATACCACATGTCATGGGGCCCCCACATGCATGCCGCATGTCATGGGGGTCCCACGTGCATGCTGCATGTCATTGGGGCCCCACGTGCTTGCCGCATGTCATGGGGGCCCCACGTGCATGCCTCATGTCACGAGGGCCACAAATGTATGCCGCATGTCATGGGGGCCCCGCATGCATGATGCATGTCATGGGGGCCCCACATGAATGCCGCATGTCATGGGGCCCCACATGAATGCCGCATGTCATGGGGACCCCAAACGTATGCCGCATGTCATGGGGGCCCCATGTGCATGCCGCATGTCATGGGTGCCCCAAATGCATGCCGCATGTCATGGGGGCTCCACGTGCATGCCGCATTTCATGGGGGACCCAAATGCATGCCGCATGTCATGGGGGCCCCAATTGCATGCCTCATGTCATGGGGGGCCCAAATGCATGCCGCATATCATGGGGCCCCCCAAATGCATGCAGCATGTCTTGGGGCCCACAAATGCATGCCGCATGTCATAGGAGCCCCACATGCATGGCGCATTTCATGGAGGCCCCACATGCATGCGCATGTCATGGGGGCCCCAAATGCGTGCCGCATATCATGGGGGCCCCAAATGCATGCAGCATGTCATGGGGGCCCCACGTGCATGCCGCATGTCATGGGGGCCCCACTTGCATGCAGCATGTAATGGGGATCCAAATGCATGACGCATGTCATGGGGGTCCCACATGCATGCCGCATGTCATGGGGACCCCAAATGCATGGCTCAAGTCATGGGGGCCCCCAAATGCATGCCGCATATCAAGGGGGCCACAAATGCATGCAGCATGTCATGGGGGCCCCACGTGCATGTCACATGTCATTGGGCCCCCCAAATGCATGCCGCATGTCATGGGGCCCCCCAAATGCATGCAGCATGTCTTGGGGCCCACAAATGCATGCCGCATGTCATAGGGGCCCCACATGCCTGGCACATTTCATGGGGGCCCCACATGCATGCGCATGTCATGGGGGCCCAAATGCATGCCGCATATCATGGGGGCCCCAAATGCATGCAGCATGTCATGGGGCCCCACGTGCATGCCGCATATCATTGGGGGCCACATGCATGCCGCATGTCATGGGAGCCCCACATGAATGTCGAATGTCAAGGGGGCCCAACGTGCATGCCGCATGTATTGGGGGCCCCAAATTCATGCCGCATGTCATGAGGGCCCTGCATGCATGCCGCATGTCATGGGGGCCCCGCAGGCATTCCGCATGTCATGGGGGCCCAAATGCATGCCGCATGTCATAGGGGCCCCACGTGCATGCCGCATGTAATGGGGGATTCAAATGCATGCCTCAAGTCATGGGGGCCCCAAATGCATGCCGCATGTCATGGGGGCCCCATGTGCATGCCACATGTAATGGGGGCCCCAAAAGCATGTGGCATGTCATAGGCCCCAAATGCATGCAGCATGTCATAGGGGCCCCACGTGCATACCACATGTCATGGGGGCCCCAAATGCATGCCGCATGTACTGGGGGCCCCACATGCATGGCGCATTTCATGGGGGCCCCACATGCATGCACATGTCATGGGGGCACCACATGCATGCCGCATGTCATGGGGCCCAAAAGCTTGCCGCATGTCATGGGGGCCATAAATGCATGCCGCATGTCATGGGGGCCCAACGTGCATGCCGCATGTATTGGGGGCCTCAAATGCATGCCTCAAGTCATGGGGGCCCCAAATGCATGCCGCATATCATGGGGGTTCCACATGCATGCCGCATATCATGGGGGTCCCACATGCATGCCGCATGTCATGGGGGCCCCGAATGCATGCCGCATGTCACATTGGCCCCAAATGCATGATGCATGTCATGAGGGCCCCATGTGCATACCGCATGTCATAGGGGCCCCACGTACATGGCACATGTCATCGGTGCCCCACATGCATGCCGCATGTCATTGGGGCCCCAAATGCATGCCGCATGTAATGGGGGCCCCACATGCATGCTGCATGTCATGGGGGCCCCAAATGCATGCCGCATGTAATGGGGGCCCCACGTGCATGCAGCATGTCATGGGGGCCCCAAATGCATGCAGCATGTCATTGGGGCTCCACGTGCATGAAGCATGTAATGGGGCCCCCAAATGCATGCCGC
The DNA here is from genome assembly GCF_046119375.1 of Phyllobates terribilis. NCBI lineage: Eukaryota > Metazoa > Chordata > Amphibia > Anura > Dendrobatidae > Phyllobates > Phyllobates terribilis. Next base: position 342,424,361 of record NW_027362764.1, read on the forward strand.
ATGTCATGGGGGCCCCATGTGCATGCCACATGTAATGGGGGACCCAAAAGCATGTGGCATGTCATAGGGGCCCCACGTGCATGCCGCATGTCTTGGGCACCCCAAATGCATGCAGCATGTCATAGGGGCCCCACGTGCATACCACATGTCATGGGGGCCCCAAATGCATGCCGCATGTACTGGGGGCCCCACGTGCATGCCGCATTTCATGGGGGACCCAAATGCATGCCGCATGTCATGGGGGCCCCAAATGCATGTCGCATGTCATGGGGGCCCCACGTGCATGCCGCATGTTATGGGGCATCCAAATGCATGCAGCATGTGTTGGGGCCCACAAATGCATGCCGCATGTCATAGGGGCCCCATATGCATGGCGCATTTCATGGGGGCCCCACATGCATGCGATGTCATGGGGGCCCCAAATGCGTGCCACATATCATGGGGCCCCAAATGCATGCAGCATGTCATGGGGGCCCCACGTGCATGCCACATGTCATGGGGGCCATAAATGCATGCGGCATGTCATAGGGGCCCCACGTGCATGCCGCATGTCATGGGGCCCCCCAAATGCATGCAGCATGTCTTGGGGCCCACAATTGCATTCCGCATGTCATAGGGGTACCACATGCATGGCGCATTTCATGGGGGTCCCACATGCATGCGCATGTCATGGGGGCCCCAAATGCGTGCCGCATATCATGGGGGCCCCAAATGCATGCCGCATGTCATAGTGGCCCCACATGCATGGCGCATGTCATGGGGGCCCCACATTCATACCGCATGTCATGGAGGCCCCAAATGCATGCCGCATGTAATGGGAGCCCCCATGCATGCCACATGTCATGGGGGCCCCAAATGAATGTCGCATGTCAAGGGGGCCCCAAATGCATGCCGCATGTACAGGGGGCCCCACGTGCATGCCGCATTTCATGGGGGACCCAAATGCATGCCACATGTATTGGGGGCTATAAATGCATGCGGCATGTCATAGGGGCCCCACGTGCATACCACATGTCATGGGGGCCCCAAATGCATGCCGCATGTACTGCGTTGGCCCACGTGCATGCTGCATGTCATGGGGCCCCAAATGCATGCCGCATGTCATGGAAGCCCCACGTGCATGCCGCATGTCATGGGGCCCCCCAAATGCATGCAGCATGTCTTGTCACCCTCAAATGCATGCCGCATGTCATAGGGGTCCCACATGCATGCCACATGTCATGGGGACCATAAATGCATGCGGCATGTCATAGGGGCCCCACGTGCATACCACATGTCATGGGGGCCCCAAATGCATGCCGCATGTACTGGGTTGGCCCACGTGCATGCTGCATGGCATGGGGGCCCCAAGTGCGTGCCCCATATCATGGGGGCCCCAAATGCATGCAGCATGTCATGGGGGCCCAACGTGCATGCCGCATGTATTGGGGGCCCCAAATGCATGACGCATGTCATGGGGGAACCACCTGCATGCCGCATGTCATGGGGGAACCACCTGCATGCCGCATGTAATGGGGGATTCAAATGCATGCCGCATGTCATGGGGGTCCCACATGCATGCTGCATGTCATGGGGCCCCAAATGCATGCCGCATATCATGGGGGCCCCGCAGGCATGCCGCATGTCATGGGGGCCTCACGTGCATGCTGCATGTATTGGGGGACCCAACTGCATGCCGCATGTCTCAGGTACCCCAAATGCATGCAGCATGTTATGCAGGCCCCAAATGCATGCCGCATGTCACGGGGGCCCAAATGCATGACGCATGTCATGGGGGCTCCACGTGCATGCCGCATGTAATGGGGCTCCCAAATTCATGTCGCATGTCATAGGGGCCCCACGTGCATTCCGCATGACATGGGGGCCCCAAATGCATGCCGCATGTAATGGGGGCCCCACGTGCATGCCGCATGTAATGGGGGATTCAAATGCATGCCGCATGTCATGGGGGTCCCACATGCATGCCACATGTCATTGGGGCCCCGCAGGCATTCTGCATGTCATGGGGGACTCACGTGCATTCCGCATGTCATGTGGGCCCCACGTGCATGCTGCATGTCATTGTGGCCCCACGTGCATGCCGCATGTCACGGGGGCCCCGCAGGCATTCCACATGTCATGGGGGCCCCAAATAAATGCCGCATTTCATGGGGGCCCCAGATGCATGCCGCATGTCACGGGGTCCCCGCAGGCATTCCACATGTCATGGAGGCCCCAAATAAATGGCGCATTTCATGGGGACCCCATGTGCATGCCACATGTCTTGGGGCCCACAAATGCATGCCGCATGTCATAGGGGCCCCACATGCATGGCGCATTTCATGGGGGCCCTACATGCATGCCGCATGTCATGGGGGCCCCCAATGCATGCCTCAAGTCATGGGGGCCCCAAATGCATGCCACATATCATGGGGGCCCCACATGCATGCCGCATATATTGGGGGCCTAAAATGCATGCCACATGTCATAGGGGTACCACATGCATGGCGCATTTCATGGGGGTCCCACATGCATGCGCATGTCATGGGGGCCATAAATGCGTGCCGCATATCATGGGGGCCCCAAATGCATGCCGCATGTCATAGTGGCCCCACATGCATGGCGCATGTCATGGGGGCCCCACATTCATACCGCATGTCATGGAGGCCCCAAATGCATGCCGCATGTAATGGGAGCCCCCATGCATGCCACATGTCATGGGGGCCCCAAATGAATGTCGCATGTCAAGGGGGCCCCAAATGCATGCCGCATGTACAGGGGGCCCCACGTGCATGCCGCATTTCATGGGGGACCCAAATGCATGCCACATGTCATGGGGGCCATAAATGCATGCGGAATGTCATAGGGGCCCCACGTGCATATCACATGTCATGGGGGCCCCAAATGCATGCCGCATGTACTGGGTGGGCCCACGTGCATGCTGCATGTCATGGGGCCCCAAATGCATGCCGCATGTCATGGAAGCCCCACGTGCATGCCGCATGTCATGGGGCCCCCCAAATGCATGCAGCAGGTCTTGGCGCCCTCAAATGCATGCCGCATGTCATAGGGGTCCCACATGCATGCCGCATGGCATGGGGGCCCCAAGTGCGTGCCCCATATCATGGGGGCCCCAAATGCATGCAGCATGTCATGGGGGCCCCAACTGCATGCCGCATGTCTCAGGTACCCCAAATGCATGCAGCATGTTATGCAGGCCCCACGTGCATGCTGCATGTCATTGTGGCCCCACGTGCATGCCGCATGTCACGGGGGCCCCGCAGGCATTCCACATGTCATGGGGGCCCCAAATAAATGGCGCATTTCATGGGGACCCCATGTGCATGCCACATGTCTTGGGGCCCACAAATGCATGCCGCATGTCATAGGGGCCCCACATGCATGGCGCATTTCATGGGGGCCCTACATGCATGCCGCATGTCATGGGGGCCCCCAATGCATGCCTCAAGTCATGGGGGCCCCAAATGCATGCAGCATGTCATAGGGGCCCCACATGCATGGTGCATGTCATGGGGGCCCCACATGCATGCCTCAAGTCATGGGGGCCCCAAATGCATGCCACATATCATGGGGGCCCCACATGCTTGCCGCATATATTGGGGGCCTCAAATGCATGCCGCATGTCATGAGGGCCCCGCATGCATGCCACATGTCATTGGGGCCCCGCAGGCATTCCGCATGTCATGGGGGCCTCACGTGCATTCCGCATGTCATGGGGGTCCCACGTGCATGCTGCATGTCATTGGGGCCCCACGTGCTTGCCGCATGTCATGGGGGCCCCACGTGCATGCCTCATGTTACGGGGGCCACGAATGCATGCCGCATGTCATAGGGGCCCCACATGCATGGAGCATGTCATGGGGGCCCCAAATGCATGCGGCATGTCATAGGGGCCCCACGTGCATACCACATGTCATGGGGGCCCCAAATGCATGCCGCATGTCATGGGAGCCCCACATGCATGCCACACGTCATGGGGGCCCCAAATGAATGTCGCATGTCAAGGGGGACCCACATGCATGACACATGTCATGGGGACCCACATGAATGCCAAATGTCATGGAGGCCCCCATGACATGCGGCAAGCATTTGGGCCCCACATGCATGCCGCATGCCATGGGGCCCCCAAATGCATGCCGCATGTCATGGGGCCCCCACATGCATGCCGCATGTCATGGGGGCCCAAATGCTTGCCGCTTGTCATGAGGGCCATAAATGCATGCCGCATGTCATGGGAGCCCCACATGCATGCCACATGTCATGGAGGCCCCCATGACATGCGGCAAGCATTTGGGCCCCAAATGCATGCCGCATGTCATGGGGGCCCAAATGCATGACGCATGTCATGGGGGCTCCACGTGCATGCCGCATGTAATGTGGCTCCCAAATTCATGTCGCATGTCATAGGGGCCCCACGTGCATTCCGCATGTCATGGGGGCCCCAAATGCATGCCGCATGTCATGGGGCCCAACGTGCATGCCACATGTAATGGGGGATTCAAATGCATGCCGCATGTCATGGGGGTCCCACATGCATGCCACATGTCATTGGGGCCCCGCAGGCATTCCGCATGTCATGGGGGCCCCAAATGCATGCCTCAAGTCATGGGGGCCCCAAATGCATGCAGCATGTCATAGGGGCCCCACATGCATGGTGCATGTCATGGGGGCCCCACATGCATGCCTCAAGTCATGGGGGCCCCAAATGCATGCCACATACCATGGGGGCCCCACATGCATGCCGCATATATTGGGGGCCTCAAATGCATGCCGCATGTCATGAGGGCCCCGCATGCATGCCGCATGTCATTGGGGCCCCGCAGGCATTCCGCATGTCATGGGGGCCTCACGTGCATGCCGCATGCCATGGGGACACCAAATGCATGCCGCATGTCATGGGGGCCCCACATGCATGCTGCATGTCATGGGGCCCCCCAAATGCATGCAGCATGTCTTGGGGCCCACAAATGCATGCCGCATGTCATAGGGGCCCCACATGCATGGCACATTTCATGGGGGCCCCACATGCATGCGCATGTCATGGGGGCCCAAATGCATGCCACATATCATGGGGGCCCCAAATGCATGCAGCATGTCATGGGGCCCCACGTGCATGCCGCATATCATTGGGGGCCACATGCATGCCGCATGTCATGGGAGCCCCACATGAATGTCGAATGTCAAGGGGGCCCAACGTGCATGCCGCATGTATTGGGGGCCCCAAATTCATGCCGCATGTCATGAGGGCCCTGCATGCATGCCGCATGTCATGGGAGCCCCACATGAATGTCGAATGTCAAGGGGGCCCAACGTGCATGCCGCATGTATTGGGGGCCCCAAATTCATGCCGCATGTCATGAGGGCCCTGCATGCATGCCGCATGTCATGGGGGCCCCGCAGGCATTCCGCATGTCATGGGGGCCCAAATGCATGCCGCATGTCATAGGGGCCCCACGTGCATGCCGCATGTAATGGGGGATTCAAATGCATGCCTCAAGTCATGGGGGCCCCAAATGCATGCCGCATGTCATGGGGGCCCCATGTGCATGCCACATGTAATGGGGGCCCCAAAAGCATGTGGCATGTCATAGGGGCCCCACGTGCATGCCGCCTGTCTTGGGCACCCCAAATGCATGCAGCATGTCATAGGGGCCCCACGTGCATACCACATGTCATGGGGGCCCCAAATGCATGCCGCATGTACTGGGGGCCCCACGTGCATGCCGCATTTCATGGGGGACCCAAATGCATGCCGCATGTCATGGGGGCCCCACATGCATGGCGCATTTCATGGGGGCCCCACATGCATGCGCATGTCATGGGGGCACCACATGCATGCCGCATGTCATGGGGCCCAAAAGCTTGCCGCATGTCATGGGGGCCATAAATGCATGCCGCATGTCATGGGGGCCCAACGTGCATGCCGCATGTATTGGGGGCCCCAAATGCATGCCTCATGTCATGGGGGCCCCAAATGCATGCCGCATATCATGGGGGTCCCACATGCATGCCGCATATCATGGGGGTCCCACATGCATGCCGCATGTCATGGGGGCCCCGAATGCATGCCGCATGTCACATTGGCCCCAAATGCATGATGCATGTCATGAGGGCCCCATGTGCATACCGCATGTCATAGGGGCCCCACGTACATGGCACATGTCATCGGTGCCCCACATGCATGCCGCATGTCATTGGGGCCCCAAATGCATGCCGCATGTAATGGGGGCCCCACGTGCATGCTGCATGTCATGGGGGCCCCAAATGCATGCCGCATGTAATGGGGGCCCCACGTGCATGCAGCATGTCATGGGGGCCCCAAATGCATGCATCATGTCATTGGGGCTCCACGTGCATGCCGCATGTAATGGGGCCCCCAAATGCATGCCGCATGTCATGGGGGCCCCATGTGCATGCCACATGTAATGGGGGCCCCAAAAGCATGTGGCATGTCATAGGGGCCCCACGTGCATGCCGCATGTCTTGGGCACCCCAAATGCATGCAGCATGTCATAGGGGCCCCACGTGCATACCACATGTCATGGGGGCCCCAAATGCATGCCGCATGTACTGGGGGCCCCACGTGCATGCCGCATTTCATGGGGGACCCAAATTCATGCCGCATGTCATGGGGGCCCCAAATGCATGTTGCATGTCATGGGGGTCCCACGTGCATGCCGCATGTTATGGGGCCCCCAAGTGCATGCAGCATGTCTTGGGGCCCACAAATGCATGCCGCATGTCATAGGGGCCCCACATGCATGGCGCATTTCATGGGGGCCCCACATGCATGCGCATGTCATGGGGGCACCACATGCATGCCGCATGTCATGGGGCCCAAAAGCTTGCCGCATGTCATGGGGGCCATAAATGCATGCCGCATGTCATGGGAGCCCCACATGAATGTCGCATGTCAAGGGGGCCCAACGTGCATGCCGCATGTATTGGGGGCCCAACGTGCATGCCGCATGTATTGGGGGCCCCAAATGCATGCCTCATGTCATGGGGGCCCCAAATGCATGCCGCATATCATGGGGGTCCCACATGCATGCCGCATATCATGGGGGTCCCACATGCATGCCGCATGTCATGGGGGCCCCGAATGCATGCCGCATGTCACATTGGCCCCAAATGCATGATGCATGTCATGAGGGCCCCATGTGCATACCGCATGTCATAGGGGCCCCACGTACATGGCACATGTCATCGGTGCCCCACATGCATGCCGCATGTCATTGGGGCCCCAAATGCATGCCGCATGTAATGGGGGCCCCACGTGCATGCTGCATGTCATGGGGGCCCCAAATGCATGCCGCATGTAATGGGGGCCCCACGTGCATGCAGCATGTCATGGGGGCCCCAAATGCATGCATCATGTCATTGGGGCTCCACGTGCATGCCGCATGTAATGGGGCCCCCAAATGCATGCCGCATGTCATGGGGGCCCCATGTGCATGCCACATGTAATGGGGGCCCCAAAAGCATGTGGCATGTCATAGGGGCCCCACGTGCATGCCGCATGTCTTGGGCACCCCAAATGCATGCAGCATGTCATAGGGGCCCCACGTGCATACCACATGTCATGGGGGCCCCAAATGCATGCCGCATGTACTGGGGGCCCCACGTGCATGCCGCATTTCATGGGGGACCCAAATTCATGCCGCATGTCATGGGGGCCCCAAATGCATGTTGCATGTCATGGGGGTCCCACGTGCATGCCGCATGTTATGGGGCCCCCAAGTGCATGCAGCATGTCTTGGGGCCCACAAATGCATGCCGCATGTCATAGGGGCCCCACATGCATGGCGCATTTCATGGGGGCCCCACATGCATGCGCATGTCATGGGGGCACCACATGCATGCCGCATGTCATGGGGCCCAAAAGCTTGCCGCATGTCATGGGGGCCATAAATGCATGCCGCATGTCATGGGAGCCCCACATGAATGTCGCATGTCAAGGGGGCCCAACGTGCATGCCGCATGTATTGGGGGCCCAACGTGCATGCCGCATGTATTGGGGGCCCCAAATTCATACAGCATGTCATGAGGGCCCTGCATGCATGCCGCATGTCATGGGGGCCCCACAGGCATTCCGCATGTCATGGGGGCCCAAATGCATGCCGCATGTCATGGGGGCCCCACGTGCATGCCACATGTAATGGGGGATTCAAATGCATGCCTCAAGTCATGGGGGCCCCAAATGCATTCCGCATATCATGGGGGTCCCACATGCATGCCGCATATCATGGGGGTCCCACATGCATGCCGCATGTCATGGGGGCCCCGAATGCATGCCGCATGTCACATTGGCCCCAAATGCATGATGCATGTCATGAGGGCCCCACGTGCATACCGCATGTCATAGGGGCCCCACGTACATGGCACATGTCATCGGTGCCCCACATGCATGCCGCATGTCATTGGGGCCCCAAATGCATGCCGCATGTAATGGGGGCCCCACGTGCATGCTGCATGTCATGGGGGCCCCAAATGCATGCCGCATGTAATGGGGGCCCCACGTGCATGCAGCATGTCATGGGCCCCCCAAATGCATGCAGCATGTCATTGGGGCTCCACGTGCATGCCGCATGTAATGGGGCCCCCAAATGCATGCCGCATGTCATGGGGGCCCCATGTGCATGCCACATGTAATGGGGGCCCCAAAAGCATGTGGCATGTCATAGGGGCCCCACGTGCATGCCGCATGTCTTGGGCACCCCAAATGCATGCAGCATGTCATAGGGGCCCCACGTGCATACCACATGTCATGGGGGCCCCAAATGCATGCCGCATGTACTGGGGGCCCCACATGCATGCCGCATTTCATGGGGGACCCAAATGCATGCCGCATGTCATGGGGGCCCCAAATGCATGTCGCATGTCATGGGGGCCCCACGTGCATGCCGCATGTTATGGGGCCTCCAAATGCATGCAGCATGTGTTGGGGCCCACAAATGCATGCCGCATGTCATAGGGGCCCCATATGCATGGCGCATTTCATGGGGGCCCCACATGCATGCGATGTCATGGGGGCCCCAAATGCGTGCCACATATCATGGGGGCCCCAAATGCATGCAGCATGTCATGGGGGCCCCACGTGCATGCCACATGTCATGGGGGCCCACATGCATGCCGCATGTCATGGGGGCCCCACTTGCATGCAGCATGTAATGGGGATACAAATGCATGACGCATGTCATGGGGGTCCCACGTGCATGCCGCATGTCATGGGGGTCCCACATGCATGCCGCATGTCATGGGGGAACCACTTGCATGCAGCATGTAATGGGGGATCCAAATGCATGCCGCATGTCATGAGGGCGCCACATGCATGCCGCATGTCTTGGGGTCCACAAATGCATGCCGCATGTCATGGGCGCCCCACATGCATGCCGCATGTCATTGGGGCCCCAAATGCATGCCGCATGTAATGGGGCCCCCGCGTGCATGCCGCATGTCACGGGGGCCCCAAATGCATGCCACATGTAATGGGGGCCCCACGTGCATGCCGCATGTCATGGGGGCCCCAAATGCATGCAGCATGTCATTGGGGCCCCCAAATGCATGCAGCATGTCATAGGGGCCCCACGTGCATGGCGCATGTCATGGGGGCCCCACATTCATACCGCATGTCATGGAGGCCCCAAATGCATGCCGCATGTAATGGGAGCCCCCATGCATGCCACATGTCATGGGGGCCCCAAATGAATGTCGCATGTCAAGGGGGCCCCACGTGCATGCCGCATGTCATGGGGGCCATAAATGCATGCGGCATGTCATAGGGGCCCCACGTGCATGCCGCATGTCATGGGGCCCCCCAAATGCATGCAGCATGTCTTTGGGCCCACAAATGCATTCCGCATGTCATAGGGGTACCACATGCATGGCGCATTTCATGGGGGTCCCACATGCATGCGCATGTCATGGGGGCCCCAAATGCGTGCCGCATATCATGGGGGCCCCAAATGCATGCCGCATGTCATAGTGGCCCCACATGCATGGCGCATGTCATGGGGGCCCCACATTCATACCGCATGTCATGGAGGCCCCAAATGCATGCCACATGTAATGGGAGCCCCCATGCATGCCACATGTCATGGGGGCCCCAAATGAATGTCGCATGTCAAGGGGGCCTCAAATGCATGCCGCATGTACAGGGGGCCCCACGTGCATGCCGCATTTCATGGGGGACCCAAATGCATGCCACATGTATTGGGGGCTATAAATGCATGCGGCATGTCATAGGGGCCCCACGTGCATACCACATGTCATGGGGGCCCCAAATGCATGCCGCATGTACTGGGTGGGCCCACGTGCATGCTGCATGTCATGGGGCCCCAAATGCATGCCGCATGTCATGGAAGCCCCACGTGCATGCCGCATGTCATGGGGCCCCCCAAATGCATGCAGCATGTCTTGTCGCCCTCAAATGCATGCCGCATGTCATAGTGGTCCCACATGCATGCCACATGTCATGGGGGCCATAAATGCATGCGGCATGTCATAGGGGCCCCACGTGCATACCACATGTCATGGGGGCCCCAAATGCATGCCGCATGTACTGGGTGGGCCCACGTGCATGCTGCATGGCATGGGGGCCCCAAGTGCGTGCCCCATATCATGGGGGCCCCAAATGCATGCAGCATGTCATGGGGGCCCAACGTGCATGCCGCATGTATTGGGGGCCCCAAATGCATGACGCATGTCATGGGGGAACCACCTGCATGCCGCATGTCATGGGGGAACCACCTGCATGCCGCATGTAATGGGGGATTCAAATGCATGCCACATGTCATGGGGGTCCCACATGCATGCTGCATGTCATGGGGGCCCCAAATGCATGCCGCATATCATGGGGCCCCGCAGGCATGCCGCATGTCATGGGGGCCTCACGTGCATGCTGCATGTATTGGGGGCCCCAACTGCATGCCGCATGTCTCAGGTACCCCAAATGCATGCAGCATGTTATGCAGGCCCCAAATGCATGCCACATGTCATGGGGGCCCAAATGCATGACGCATGTCATGGGGGCTCCACGTGCATGCCGCATGTAATGGGGCTCCCAAATTCATGTTGCATGTCATAGGGGCCCCACGTGCATTCCGCATGACATGGGGGCCCCAAATGCATGCCGCATGTAATGGGGGCCCCACGTGCATGCCGCATGTAATGGGGGATTCAAATGCATGCCGCATGTCATGGGGGTCCCACATGCATGCCACATGTCATTGGGGCCCCGCAGGCATTCCGCATGTCATGGGGGACTCACGTGCATTCCGCATGTCATGTGGGCCCCACGTGCATGCTGCATGTCATTGTGGCCCCACGTGCATGCCGCATGTCACGGGGCCCCCGCAGGCATTCCACATGTCATGGGGGCCCCAAATAAATGCCGCATTTCATGGGGGCCCCAGATGCATGCCGCATGTCACGGGGTCCCCGCAGGCATTCCACATGTCATGGGGGCCCCAAATAAATGGCGCATTTCATGGGGACCCCATGTGCATGCCACATGTCTTGGGGCCCACAAATGCATGCCGCATGTCATAGGTGCCCCACATGCATGGCGCATTTCATGGGGGCCCTACATGCATGCCGCATGTCATGGGGGCCCCCAATGCATGCCTCAAGTCATGGGGGCCCCAAATGCATGCCACATATCATGGGGGCCCCACATGCATGCCGCATATATTGGGGGCCTCAAATGCATGCCACATGTCATAGGGGTACCACATGCATGGCGCATTTCATGGGGGTCCCACATGCATGCGTATGTCATGGGGGCCATAAATGCGTGCCGCATATCATGGGGGCCCCAAATGCATGCCGCATGTCATAGTGGCCCCACATGCATGGCGCATGTCATGGGGGCCCCACATTCATACCGCATGTCATGGGGGCCCCACGTGCATGCCTCATGTTACGGGGGCAACGAATGCATGCCGCATGTCATAGGGGCCCCACATGCATGGAGCATGTCATGGGGGCCCCAAATGCATGCGGCATGTCATAGGGGCCCCACGTGCATACCACATGTCATGGGGGCCCCAAATGCATGCCGCATGTCATGGGAGCCCCACATGCATGCCACATGTCATGGGGGCCCCAAATGAATGTCGCATGTCAAGGGGGACCCACGTGCATGACGCATGTCATGGGGACCCACATGAATGCCAAATGTCATGGAGGCCCCCATGACATGCGGCAAGCATTTGGGCCCCACATGCATGCCGCATGCCATGGGGCCCCCAAATGCATGCCGCATGTCATGGGGGCCCCACATGCATGCCGCATGTCATGGGGGCCCAAATGCTTGCCGCTTGTCATGAGGGCCATAAATGCATGCCGCATGTCATGGGCGCCCCACATGCATGCCACATGTCATGGAGGCCCCCATGACATGCGGCAAGCATTTGGGCCCCAAATGCATGCCGCATGTCATGGGGGCCCAAATGCATGCCGCATGTCATGGGGGCTCCACGTGCATGCCGCATGTAATGTGGCTCCCAAATTCATGTCGCATGTCATAGGGGCCCCACGTGCATTCCGCATGTCATGGGGGCCCCAAATGCATGCCGCATGTCATGGGGCCCAACGTGCATGCCACATGTAATGGGGGATTCAAATGCATGCCGCATGTCATGGGGGTCCCACATGCATGCCACATGTCATTGGGGCCCCGCAGGCATTCCGCATGTCATGGGGGCCCCAAATGCATGCCTCAAGTCATGGGGGCCCCAAATGCATGCAGCATGTCATAGGGGCCCCACATGCATGGTGCATGTCATGGGGGCCCCACATGCATGCCTCAAGTCATGGGGGCCCCAAATGCATGCCACATACCATGGGGGCCCCACATTCATACCGCATATCATGGAGGCCCCAAATGCATGCCGCATGTAATGGGAGCCCCCATGCATGCCACATGTCATGGGGGCCCCAAATGAATGTCGCATGTCAAGGGGGCCCCAAATGCATGCCGCATGTACAGGGGGCCCCACGTGCATGCCGCATTTCATGGGGGACCCAAATGCATGCCACATATCATGGGGGCCATAAATGCATGCGGAATGTCATAGGGGCCCCACGTGCATACCACATGTCATGGGGGCCCCAAATGCATGCCGCATGTACTGGGTGGGCCCACATGCATGCTGCATGTCATGGGGCCCCGAATGCATGCCGCATGTCATGGAAGCCCCACATGCATGCCGCATGTCATGGGGCCCCCCAAATGCATGCAGCAGGTCTTGGCGCCCTCAAATGCATGCCGCATGTCATAGGGGTCCCACATGCATGCCGCATGGCATGGGGGCCCCAAGTGCGTGCCCCATATCATGGGGGCCCCAAATGCATGCAGCATGTCATGGGGGCCCCAACTGCATGCCGCATGTCTCAGGTACCCCAAATGCATGCAGCATGTTATGCAGGCCCCACGTGCATGCTGCATGTCATTGTGGCCCCACGTGCATGCCGCATGTCACGGGGGCCCCGCAGGCATTCCACATGTCATGGGGGCCCCAAATAAATGGCGCATTTCATGGGGACCCCATGTGCATGCCACATGTCTTGGGGCCCACAAATGCATGCCGCATGTCATAGGGGCCCCACATGCATGGCGCATTTCATGGGGGCCCTACATGCATGCCGCATGTCATGGGGGGCCCCCAATGCATGCCTCAAGTCATGGCTGCCCCAAATGCATGCAGCATGTCATAGGGGCCCCACATGCATGGTGCATGTCATGGGGGCCCCACATGCATGCCTCAAGTCATGGGGGCCCCAAATGCATGCCACATATCATGGGGGCCCCACATGCATGCCGCATATATTGGGGGCCTCAAATGCATGCCGCATGTCATGAGGGCCCCGCATGCATGCCACATGTCATTGGGGCCCCGCAGGCATTCCGCATGTCATGGGGGCCTCACGTGCATTCCGCATGTCATGGGGGTCCCACGTGCATGCTGCATGTCATTGGGGCCCCACGTGCTTGCCGCATGTCATGGGGGCCCCACGTGCATGCCTCATGTTACGGGGGCAACGAATGCATGCCGCATGTCATAGGGGCCCCACATGCATGGAGCATGTCATGGGGGCCCCAAATGCATGCGGCATGTCATAGGGGCCCCACGTGCATACCACATGTCATGGGGGCCCCAAATGCATGCCGCATGTCATGGGAACCCCACATGCATGCCACATGTCATGGGGGCCCCAAATGAATGTCGCATGTCAAGGGGGACCCACTTGCATGACGCATGTCATGGGGACCCACATGAATGCCAAATGTCATGGAGGCCCCCATGACATGCGGCAAGCATTTGGGCCCCACATGCATGCCGCATGCCATGGGGCCCCCAAATGCATGCCGCATGTCATGGGGGCCCCACATGCATGCCGCATGTCATGGGGCCCAAATGCTTGCCGCTTGTCATGAGGGCCATAAATGCATGCCGCATGTCATGGGCGCCCCACATGCATGCCACATGTCATGGAGGCCCCCATGACATGCGGCAAGCATTTGGGCCCCAAATGCATGCCGCATGTCATGGGGGCCCAAATGCATGACGCATGTCATGGGGGCTCCACGTGCATGCCGCATGTAATGTGGCTCCCAAATTCATGTCGCATGTCATAGGGGCCCCACGTGCATTCCGCATGTCATGGGGGCCCCAAATGCATGCCGCATGTCATGGGGCCCAACGTGCATGCCACATGTAATGGGGGATTCAAATGCATGCCGCATGTCATGGGGGTCCCACATGCATGCCACATGTCATTGGGGCCCCGCAGGCATTCCGCATGTCATGGGGGCCCCAAATGCATGCCTCAAGTCATGGGGGCCCCAAATGCATGCAGCATGTCATAGGGGCCCCACATGCATGGTGCATGTCATGGGGGCCCCACATGCATGCCTCAAGTCATGGGGGCCCCAAATGCATGCCACATACCATGGGGGCCCCACATGCATGCCGCATATATTGGGGGCCTCAAATGCATGCCGCATGTCATGAGGGCCCCGCATGCATGCCGCATGTCATTGGGGCCCCGCAGGCATTCCGCATGTCATGGGGGCCTCACGTGCATGCCGCATGCCATGGGGACCCCAAATGCATGCCGCATGTCATGGGGGCCCCACATGCATGCTGCATGTCATGGGGCCCAAAAGATTGCCGCATGTCATGGGAGCCATAAATGCATGCCGCATGTCATGGGAGCCCCACATGAATGTCGCATGTCAAGGGGCCCAACGTGCATGCCGCATGTATTGGGGGCCCCAAATTCATGCAGCATGTCATAGGGGCCCCACATGCATGGCACATTTCATGGGGGCCCCAATTGCATTCAGCATGTAATGGGGGTTCCAAATGCATGCTGCACGTCATGGGGGCCCCACGTGCATGCCGCATGTCATGGGGGCCCCGCAGGCATTCCACATGTCATGGGGGCCCCAAATAAATGCCGCATTTCATGGGGGCCCCACGTGCATGCCGCATGTCATGGGGCCCCCCAAATGGATGCCGCATGTCATAGGGGCCCCAAATGCATGCCGCATCTCTTGGGGCCCACAAATGCATGCCGCATGTCATAGGGGCCCCACATGCATGGCACATTTCATGGGGGCCACAAATGCATGCCTCAAGTCATGGGGGCCCGAAATACATGCCGCATATCATGGGGGTCCCACATGCATGCCGCATATCAAGGGGGTCGCACATGCATGCCGCATGTCATGGGGGCCCCAAATGCATGCCGCATGTCACAGTGGCCCCAAATGCATGCTGCATGTCATGAGGGCCCCACTTGCATACCGCATGTCATAGGGGCCCCACGTACATGCCGCATGTCATGGGGGCCCCAAATGAATGCCGCATGTAATGGGGGCCCCACGTGCATGCCGCATGTCATGGGGGCCCCAAATGCATGCAGCATGTCATGGGGGCCCCACGTGCATGCCACATGTCTTGGGGGGCCCACATGCATGCCGCATGTCATGGGGGCCCCACTTGCATGCATCATGTAATGGGGGTCCCACATGCATGCAGCATGTCATGGGGGCTCCAAATGCATGCGGCATGTCATAGGGGCCCCAAGTGCATACCACATGTCATGGGGCCCCCACATGCATGCCACATGTCATGGGGGCCCCGCATGCATGATGCATGTCATGGGGGCCCCACATGAATGCCGCATGTCATGGGGCCCCACATGAATGCCGCATGTCATGGGGACCCCAAATGCATGCCATATGTCATGGGGTCCTCACATGCATGCCGCATGTCATGGGGCCCCCCAAATTCATGCCGCATATCATAGGGGCCCCACATGCATGGAGCATGTCATGGGGGCCCCAAATGCATGACGCATGTCATGGGGGTCCCACATGCATGCCGCATGTCATGGGGGCCCCAAATTCATGCCGCTTGTCATGACGGCCCCAAATGCATGACTCATGTCATGGAGGCCCCACGTGCATGCCGCATGTCATGGGGGATCCACGTGCATGCCGCATTTCATGGGGGACCCAAATGCATGCTGCATGTCATGGGGGCCCCAATTGCATGTCACATGTCATGGGGGCCCCACGTGCATGCTGCATGTCATGGGGGCCCCAAATGCATGCCTCATGTCATGGGGGGCCCAAATGCATGCTGCATATCATGGGGCCCCCCAAATGCATGCAGCATGTCTTGGGGCCCACAAATGCATGCCGCATGTCATAGGAGCCCCACATGCATGGCGCATTTCATGGAGGCCCCACATGCATGCGCATGTCATGGGGGCCCCAAATGCGTGCCGCATATCATGGGGGCCCCAAATGCATGCAGCATGTCATGGGGGCCCCACGTGCATGCCGCATGTCATGGGGGCCCCACTTGCATGCAGCATGTAATGGGTATCCAAATGCATGACGCATGTCATGGGGGTCCCACATGCATGCCGCATGTCATGGGGACCCCAAATGCATGGCTCAAGTCATGGGGGCCCCCAAATGCATGCCGCATATCAAGGGGGCCACAAATGCATGCAGCATGTCATGGGGGCCCCACGTGCATGTCACATGTCATTGGGCCCCCCAAATGCATGCCGCATGTCATGGGGCCCCCCAAATGCATGCAGCATGTCTTGGGGCCCACAAATGCATGCCGCATGTCATAGGGGCCCCACATGCATGGCACATTTCATGGGGGCCCCACATGCATGCGCATGTCATGGGGGCCCAAATGCATGCCGCATATCATGGGGGCCCCAAATGCATGCAGCATGTCATGGGGCCCCACGTGCATGCCACATATCATTGGGGGCCACATGCATGCCGCATGTCATGGGAGCCCCACATGAATGTCGAATGTCAAGGGGGCCCAACGTGCATGCCGCATGTATTGGGGGCCCCAAATTCATGCCGCATGTCATGAGGGCCCTGCATGCATGCCGCATGTCATGGGGGCCCCGCAGGCATTCCGCATGTCATGGGGGCCCAAATGCATGCCGCATGTCATAGGGGCCCCACGTGCATGCCGCATGTAATGGGGGATTCAAATGCATGCCTCAAGTCATGGGGGCCCCAAATGCATGCCGCATGTCATGGGGGCCCCATGTGCATGCCACATGTAATGGGGGCCCCAAAAGCATGTGGCATGTCATAGGGGCCCACACGTGCATGCCGCATGTCTTGGGCACCCCAAATGCATGCAGCATGTCATAGGGGCCCCACGTGCATACCACATGTCATGGGGGCCCCAAATGCATGCCGCATGTACTGGGGGCCCCACGTGCATGCCGCATTTCATGGGGGACCCAAATGCATGCCGCATGTCATGGGGGCCCCACATGCATGGCACATTTCATGGGGGCCCCACATGCATGCGCATGTCATGGGGGCACCACATGCATGCCGCATGTCATGGGGCCCAAAAGCTTGCTGCATGTCATGGGGGCCATAAATGCATGCCGCATGTCAAGGGGGCCCAACGTGCATGCCGCATGTATTGGGGGCCCCAAATGCATGCCTCAAGTCATGGGGGCCCCAAATGCATGCCGCATATCATGGGGGTCCCACATGCATGCCGCATATCATGGGGGTCCCACATGCATGCCGCATGTCATGGGGGCCCCGAATGCATGCCGCATGTCACATTGGCCCCAAATGCATGATGCATGTCATGAGGGCCCCATGTGCATACCGCATGTCATAGGGGCCCCACGTACATGGCACATGTCATCGGTGCCCCACATGCATGCCGCATGTCATTGGGGCCCCAAATGCATGCCGCATGTAATGGGGGCCCCACGTGCATGCTGCATGTCATGGGGGCCCCAAATGCATGCCGCATGTAATGGGGGCCCCACGTGCATGCAGCATGTCATGGGGGCCCCAAATGCATGCTGCATGTCATAGGGGCCCCACGTGCATGGCGCATGTCATGGGGGCCCCACATTCATACCGCATGTCATGGAGGCCCCAAATGCATGCCGCATGTAATGGGAGCCCCCATGCATGCCACATGTCATGGGGGCCCCAAATGAATGTCGCATGTCAAGGGGGCCCCAAATGCATGCCGCATGTACAGGGGGCCCCACGTGCATACCACATGTCATGGGGGCCCCAAATGCATGCCGCATGTTATGGGGCCTCCAAATGCATGCAGCATGTGTTGGGGTCCACAAATGCATGCCGCATGTCATAGGGGCCCCACATGCATGGCGCATTTCATGGGGGCCCCACATGCATGCGATGTCATGGGGGCCCCAAATGCGTGCCGCATATCATGGGGGCCCCAAATGCATGCAGCATGTCATGGGGGCCCCACGTGCATGCCACATGTCATGGGGGCCCACATGCATGCCGCATGTCATGGGGGCCCCACTTGCATGCAGCATGTAATGGGGATCCAAATGCATGACGCATGTCATGGGGGTCCCACGTGCATGCCGCATGTCATGGGGGCCCCACATGCATGCCGCATGTCATGGGGGAACCACTTGCATGCAGCATGTAATGGGGGATCCAAATGCATGCCGCATGTCATGAGGGCGCCACATGCATGCCGCATGTCTTGGGGCCCACAAATGCATGCTGCATGTCATGGGTGCCCCACATGCATGCCGCATGTCATTGGGGCCCCAAATGCATGACGCATGTAATGGGGGCCCCGCGTGCATGCCGCATGTCACGGGGGCCCCAAATGCATGCAGCATGTCATTGGGGCCCCCAAATGCATGCAGCATGTCATAGGGGCCCCACGTGCATGGCGCATGTCATGGGGGCCCCACATTCATACCGCATGTCATGGAGGCCCCAAACGCATGCCGCATGTAATGGGAGCCCCCATGCATGCCACATGTCATGGGGGCCCCAAATGAATGTCGCATGTCAAGGGGGCCCCACGTGCATGCCGCATGTCATGGGGGCCATAAATGCATGCGGCATGTCATAGGGGCCCCACGTGCATGCCACATGTCATGGGGCCCCCCAAATGCATGCAGCATGTCTTGGGGCCCACAAATGCATTCCGCATGTCATAGGGGTACCACATGCATGGCGCATTTCATGGGGGTCCCACATGCATGCGCATGTCATGCCGCATGTACTGGGTGGGCCCACGTGCATGCTGCATGTCATGGGGCCCCAAATGCATGCCGCATGTCATGGAAGCCCCACGTGCATGCCGCATGTCATGGGGCCCCCCAAATGCATGCAGCATGTCTTGTCGCCCTCAAATGCATGTCGCATGTCATAGGGGTCCCACATGCATGCCACATGTCATGGGGGCCATAAATGCATGCGGCATGTCATAGGGGCCCCACGTGCATACCACATGTCATGGGGGCTGCAAATGCATGCCGCATGTACTGGGTGGGCCCACGTGCATGCTGCATGGCATGGGGGCCCCAAGTGCGTGCCGCATATCATGGGGGCCCCGCAGGCATGCCGCATGTCATGGGGGCCTCACGTGCATGCTGCATGTATTGGGGGCCCCAACTGCATGCCGCATGTCTCAGGTACCCCAAATGCATGCAGCATGTTATGCAGGCCCCAAATGCATGCCGCATGTCATGGGGGCCCAAATGCATGACGCATGTCATGGGGGCTCCACGTGCATGCCGCATGTAATGGGGCTCCCAAATTCATGTCGCATGTCATAGGGGCCCCACGTGCATTCCGCATGACATGGGGGCCCCAAATGCATGCCGCATGTCATGGGGGCCCCACGTGCATGCCGCATGTAATGGGGGATTCAAATGCATGCCGCATGTCATGGGGGTCCCACATGCACGCCACATGTCATTGGGGCCCCGCAGGCATTCCGCATGTCATGGGGGACTCACGTGCATTCCGCATGTCATGTGGGCCCCACGTGCATGCTGCATGTCATTGTGGCCCCACGTGCATGCCGCATGTCACGGGGGCCCCGCAGGCATTCCACATGTCATGGGGGCCCCAAATAAATGCCGCATTTCATGGGGGCCCCAAATAAATGCCGCATTTCATGGGGGCCCCAGATGCATGCCGCATGTCACGGGGTCCCCGCAGGCATTCCACATGTCATGGGGGCCCCAAATAAATGGCGCATTTCATGGGGACCCCATGTGCATGCCGCATGTCATGGGGGAACCACTTGCATGCAGCATGTAATGGGGGATCCAAATGCATGCCGCATGTCATGAGGGCGCCACATGCATGCCGCATGTCTTGGGGCCCACAAATGCATGCTGCATGTCATGGGTGCCCCACATGCATGCCGCATGTCATTGGGGCCCCAAATGCATGACGCATGTAATGGGGGCCCCGCGTGCATGCCGCATGTCACGGGGGCCCCAAATGCATGCAGCATGTCATTGGGGCCCCCAAATGCATGCAGCATGTCATAGGGGCCCCACGTGCATGGCGCATGTCATGGGGGCCCCACATTCATACCGCATGTCATGGAGGCCCCAAACGCATGCCGCATGTAATGGGAGCCCCCATGCATGCCACATGTCATGGGGGCCCCAAATGAATGTCGCATGTCAAGGGGGCCCCACGTGCATGCCGCATGTCATGGGGGCCATAAATGCATGCGGCATGTCATAGGGGCCCCACGTGCATGCCACATGTCATGGGGCCCCCCAAATGCATGCAGCATGTCTTGGGGCCCACAAATGCATTCCGCATGTCATAGGGGTACCACATGCATGGCGCATTTCATGGGGGTCCCACATGCATGCGCATGTCATGCCGCATGTACTGGGTGGGCCCACGTGCATGCTGCATGTCATGGGGCCCCAAATGCATGCCGCATGTCATGGAAGCCCCACGTGCATGCCGCATGTCATGGGGCCCCCCAAATGCATGCAGCATGTCTTGTCGCCCTCAAATGCATGTCGCATGTCATAGGGGTCCCACATGCATGCCACATGTCATGGGGGCCATAAATGCATGCGGCATGTCATAGGGGCCCCACGTGCATACCACATGTCATGGGGGCTGCAAATGCATGCCGCATGTACTGGGTGGGCCCACGTGCATGCTGCATGGCATGGGGGCCCCAAGTGCGTGCCGCATATCATGGGGGCCCCGCAGGCATGCCGCATGTCATGGGGGCCTCACGTGCATGCTGCATGTATTGGGGGCCCCAACTGCATGCCGCATGTCTCAGGTACCCCAAATGCATGCAGCATGTTATGCAGGCCCCAAATGCATGCCGCATGTCATGGGGGCCCAAATGCATGACGCATGTCATGGGGGCTCCACGTGCATGCCGCATGTAATGGGGCTCCCAAATTCATGTCGCATGTCATAGGGGCCCCACGTGCATTCCGCATGACATGGGGGCCCCAAATGCATGCCGCATGTCATGGGGGCCCCACGTGCATGCCGCATGTAATGGGGGATTCAAATGCATGCCGCATGTCATGGGGGTCCCACATGCACGCCACATGTCATTGGGGCCCCGCAGGCATTCCGCATGTCATGGGGGACTCACGTGCATTCCGCATGTCATGTGGGCCCCACGTGCATGCTGCATGTCATTGTGGCCCCACGTGCATGCCGCATGTCACGGGGGCCCCGCAGGCATTCCACATGTCATGGGGGCCCCAAATAAATGCCGCATTTCATGGGGGCCCCAAATAAATGCCGCATTTCATGGGGGCCCCAGATGCATGCCGCATGTCACGGGGTCCCCGCAGGCATTCCACATGTCATGGGGGCCCCAAA
Organism: Phyllobates terribilis; assembly: GCF_046119375.1. Classification (NCBI taxonomy): domain Eukaryota; kingdom Metazoa; phylum Chordata; class Amphibia; order Anura; family Dendrobatidae; genus Phyllobates; species Phyllobates terribilis. The sequence continues at coordinate 342,446,565 of NW_027362764.1, forward strand.
TAAATGGCGCATTTCATGGGGACCCCATGTGCATGCCACATGTCTTGGGGCCCACAAATGCATGCCGCATGTCATAGGGCCCCCACATGCATGGCGCATTTCATGGGGGCCCTACATGCATGCCGCATGTCATGGGGGCCCCCAATGCATGCCTCAAGTCATGGGGGCCCCAAATGCATGCCACATATCATGGGGGCCCCACATGCATGCCGCATATATTGGGGGCCTCAAATGCATGCCACATGTCATAGGGGTACCACATGCATGGCGCATTACATGGGGGTCCCACATGCATGCGCATGTCATGGGGGCCATAAATGCGTGCCGCATATCATGGGGGCCCCAAATGCATGCCGCATGTCATAGTGGCCCCACATGCATGGCGCATGTCATGGGGGCCCCACATTCATACCGCATGTCATGGAGGCCCCAAATGCATGCCGCATGTAATGGGAGCCCCCATGCATGCCACATGTCATGGGGGCCCCAAATGAATGTCGCATGTCAAGGGGGCCCCAAATGCATGCCGCATGTACAGGGGGCCCCACGTGCATGCCGCATTTCATGGGGGACCCAAATGCATGCCACATGTCATGGGGGCCATAAATGCATGCGGAATGTCATAGGGGCCCCACGTGCATACCACATGTCATGGGGGCCCCAAATGCATGCCGCATGTACTGGGTGGGCCCACGTGCATGCTGCATGTCATAGGGCCCCAAATGCATGCCGCATGTCATGGAAGCCCCACGTGCATGCCGCATGTCATGGGGCCCCCCAAATGCATGCAGCATGTCTTGGCGCCCTCAAATGCATGCCGCATGTCATAGGGGTCACACATGCATGCCGCATGGCATGGGGGCCCCAAGTGCGTGCCCCATATCATGGGGGCCCCAAATGCATGCAGCATGTCATGGGGGCCCCAACTGCATGCCGCATGTCTCAGGTACCCCAAATGCATGCAGCATGTTATGCAGGCCCCACGTGCATGCTGCATGTCATTGTGGCCCCACGTGCATGCCGCATGTCACAGGGGCCCCGCAGGCATTCCACATGTCATGGGGGCCCCAAATAAATGGCGCATTTCATGGGGACCCCATGTGCATGCCACATGTCTTGGGGCCCACAAATGCATGCCGCATGTCATAGGGGCCCCACATGCATGGCGCATTTCATGGGGGCCCTACATGCATGCCGCATGTCATGGGGGCCCCCAATGCATGCCTCAAGTCATGGGGGCCCCAAATGCATGCAGCATGTCATAGGGGCCCCACATGCATGGTGCATGTCATGGGGGCCCCACATGCATGCCTCAAGTCATGGGGGCCCCAAATGCATGCCACATATCATGGGGGCCCCACATGCATGCCGCATATATTGGGGGCCTCAAATGCATGCCGCATGTCATGAGGGCCCCGCATGCATGCCACATGTCATTGGGGCCCCGCAGGCATTCCGCATGTCATGGGGGCCTCACGTGCATTCCGCATGTCATGGGGGTCCCACGTGCATGCTGCATGTCATTGGGGCCCCACGTGCTTGCCGCATGTCATGGGGGCCCCACGTGCATGCCTCATGTTACGGGGGCCACGAATGCATGCCGCATGTCATAGGGGCCCCACATGCATGGAGCATGTCATGGGGGCCCCAAATGCATGCGGCATGTCATAGGGGCCCCACGTGCATACCACATGTCATGGGGGCCCCAAATGCATGCCGCATGTCATGGGAGCCCCACATGCATGCCACATGTCATGGGGGCCCCAAATGAATGTCGCATGTCAAGGGGGACCCACATGAATGCCAAATGTCATGGAGGCCCCCATGACATGCGGCAAGCATTTGGGCCCCACATGCATGCTGCATGCCATGGGGCCCCCAAATGCATGCCGCATGTCATGGAGGCCCCACATGCATGCCGCATGTCATGGGGGCCCAAATGCTTGCCGCTTGTCATGAGGGCCATAAATGCATGCCGCATGTCATGGGGGATTCAAATGCATGCCGCATGTCATGGGGGTCCCACATGCATGCCACATGTCATTGGGGCCACGCAGGCATTCCGCATGTCATGGGGGCCCCAAATGCATGCCTCAAGTCATGGGGGCCCCAAATGCATGCAGCATGTCATAGGGGCCCCACATGCATGGTGCATGTCATGGGGGCCCCACATGCATGCCTCAAGTCATAGGGGCCCCAAATGCATGCCACATACCATGGGGGCCCCACATGCATGCCGCATATATTGGGGGCCTCAAATGCATGCCGCATGTCATGAGGGCCCCGCATGCATGCCGCATGTCATTGGGGCCACGCAGGCATTCCGCATGTCATGGGGGCCTCACGTGCATGCCGCATGTCATTGGGGCCCCGCAGGCATTCCGCATGTCATGGGGGCCTCACGTGCATTCCGCATGTCATGGTGGTCCCACGTGCATGCTGCATGTCATTGGGGCCCCACGTGCTTGCCGCATGTCATGGGGGCCCCGCGTGCATGCCTCATGTTACGGGGGACACGAATGCATGCCGCATGTCATAGGGGCCCCACATCCATGGAGCATGTCATGGGGGCCCCAAATGCATGCGGCATGTCATAGGGGCCCCACGTGCATACCACATGTCATGGGGGCCCCAAATGCATGCCACATGTCATGGGAGCCCCACATGCATGCCACATGTCATGGGGGCCCCAAATGAATGTCGCATGTCAAGGGGGCCCCACGTGCATGACGCATGTCATGGGGACCCACATGCATGTCGCATGTCATGGAGGCCCCCATGACATGCGGCAAGCATTTGGGCTCCACATGCATGCCGCATGTCATGGGGGCCCAAATGCTTGCCGCATGTCATGAGGGCCATAAATGCATGCCGCATGTCATGGGAGCCCCACATGCATGCCAAATGTCATGGGGCCCCCAAATGCATGCCGCATGTCATGGGGGCCACACGTGCATGGCGCATTTCATGAGGGCCCAAATGCATGCCGCATGTCAAGAGGCCATAAATGCATGTCGCATGTCATGGATGCCCAAAGTGCATGCCTCATGTCAAGGGGGCCCCGCAGGCATTCCACATGTCATGGGGCCCCAAATAAATGCCGCATTTCATGGGGGCCCCACATGCATGCCACATGTCATGGGGGCCCCAAATGAATGTCGCATGTCAAGGGGGCCCCACGTGCATGCCGCATGTCATGGGGGCCCCAAATGCATGCCGCATGTCATGGGGGCCCCAAATGCATGCCGCATGTCATGGGGCCCCCCAAATGCATGCAGCATGTCTTGGGGCCCACAAATGCATGCCGCATGTCATAGGGGTCCCACATGCATGGCGCATTTCATGGGAGTCCCACATGCATGGCGCATTTCATGGGGCCCCAAATGCATGCCGCATGTCATAGGGGCCCCATGTGCATGCCGCATGTCATGGGGGCCCCAAATGCATGCCGCATGTACAGGGGGCCCCACGTGCATGCCGCATTTCATGGGGGACGCAAATGCATGCCGCATGTCATGGGGCCGCCAAATGCATGCAGCATGTCTTGGGGCCCACAAATGCATGCCGCATGTCATGGGGGCCCCACGTGCATACTGCATGTCATGGGGGCCCCAAATGCATGCTGCATGTCATGGGGGCCCCAAATGCATGCCGCATGTCATGGGGGCCCCACGTGCATGCCTCACGTCATGGGGGCCCCAAATGCATGCCACATATCATGGGGGCCCCGCAGGCATTCCGCATGTCATGGGGGCCTCACGTGCATACCGCATGTCATGGGGGCCTCACATGCATGCCGCATGTATTGGGGGCCCCAACTGCATGACGCATGTCTCAGGTACCCCAATGCATGCAGCATGTTATTCAGGCCCCAAATGCATGCCGCATGTCATGGGGGCCCAAATGCATGACGCATGTCATGGGGGCTCCACGTGCATGCCGCATGTAATGGGGCTCCCAAATTCATGTCGCATGTCATAGGGGCCCCACGTGCATTCCGCATGACATGGGGGCCGCAAATGCATGCCGCATGTCATGGGGGTCCCACATGCATGCCACATGTCATTGGGGCCCCGCAGGCATTCCGCATGTCATGGGGGACTCACGTGCATTCCGCATGTCATGTGGGCCCCACGTGCATGCTGCATGTCATTGTGGCACCACGTGCATGCCGCATGTCACGGGGGCCCCGCAGGCATTCCACATGTCATGGGGGCCCCAAATAAATGCCGCATTTCATGGGGGCCCCACATGCATGCCGCATGTCACGGGGTCCCTGCAGGCATTCCGCGTGTCATGGGGCCCCAAATGCATGCCGCATTTCATGGGAGCCCCACGTGCATGCCGCATGTCATGGGGCCCCCCAAATGCATGCAGCATGTCTTGGTGCCCTCAAATGCATGCCGCATGTCACAGGGGTCCCACCTGCATGCCGCATGTCATGGGGGAACCACCTGCATGCCGCATGTAATGGGGGATTCAAATGCATGCCGCATGTCATGGGGGTCCCACATGCATGCCTCATGTCATGGGGGCCCCAAATGCATGCCGCATATCATGGGGGCCCCGCAGGCATTCCGCATGTCATGGGGGCCTCACGTGCATGCCGCATGTCATGGGGGCCTCACATGCATGCCGCATGTATTGGGGGCCCCAACTGCATGACGCATGTCTCAGGTACCCCAAATGCATGCAGCATGTTATGCAGGCCCCAAATACATGCCGCATGTCATGGGGGCCCAAATACATGACGCATGTCATGGGGGCTCCACGTGCATGCCGCATGTAATGGGGCTCCTAAATTCATGTCGCATGTCATAGGGGCCCCACGTGCATTCCGCATGACATGGGGGCCGCAAATGCATGCCGCATGTCATGGGGGCCCCACGTGCATGCCGCATGTAATGGGGGATTCAAATGCATGCCGCATGTCATGGGGGTCCCACATGCATGCCACATGTCATTGGGGCCCCGCAGGCATTCCGCATGTCATGGGGGACTCACGTGCATTCCGCATGTCATGTGGGCCCCACGTGCATGCTGCATGTCATTGTGGCACCACGTGCATGCCGCATGTCACGGGGGCCCCGCAGGCATTCCACATGTCATGGGGTCCCCAAATAAATGCCGCATTTCATGGGGGCCCCACATGCATGCCGCATGTCACGGGGTCCCCGCAGGCATTCAACATGTCATGGGGGCCCCAAATAAATGCCGCATTTCATGGGGACCCCATGTGCATGCCACATGTCTTGGGGCCCACAAATGCATGCCGCATGTCATAGGGGCCCCACATGCATGGCGCATTTCATGGGGGCCCCAAATGCGTGCCGCATATCATGGGGGCCCCAAATGCATGCAGCATGTCATGGGGGCCCCACGTGCATGCCACATGTCATTGGGGGCCCACATGCATGCCGCATGTCATGGGGGCCCCACTTGCATGCAGCATGTAATGGGGATCCAAATGCATGACGCATGTCATGGGGGTCCCACGTGCATGCCGCATGTCATGGGGGCCCCACATGCATGCCGCATGTCATGGGGGCACCACTTGCATGCAGCATGTAATGGGGGATCCAAATGCATGACGCATGTCATGGGGGTCCCACATGCATACCACATGTCATGGGGGAACCAAATGCATGCCGCATGTCCTGGGGGCCCCACATGCATGACACATTTCATGGGGACCCAAATGCATGCCGCATGTCATGGGGTCCCCAAATGCATGCCGCATGTCATGAGGGCCCCACGTGCATGCTGCATGTCCTGGGGGCCCCACATGCATGACACATTTCATGGGGGACCCAAATACATGCCGCATGTCATGGGGGCCCAAAATGCATGCCGCATGTCATGAGGGTGCCGCATGCATGCCGCATGTCTTGGGACCCACAAATGCATGCCGCATGTCATAGGGGCACCACATGCATGGTGCATTTCATGAGGGCCCAAATGCATGTCGCATGTCATGGGAGCCCCACATGAATGTCGCATGTCAAGGGGGCCCAACGTGCATGCCGCATGTATTGGGGGACCCAAATTCATGCCGCATATCATGGGGGGCCCAAATGCATGCCGCATGTCATGGGGGCCCCACATGCATGCAGCATGTAATGGGGGGATTCAAATGCATGCCGCATGTCATGGGGTCCCACATGCATGCCGCATGTCATGGGGGCCCCAAATGCACGCCTCAAGTCATGGGGGCCCCAAATGCATGCCGCATGTCATGGGGTCCCCACATGCATGCCGCATGTCATGGGGGCTCAAATGCTTGCCGCATGTCATGGGGGCGATAAATGCATGCCGCGTGTCATGTGAGCCCAACAAGCATGCCGCATGTATTGGGGGCCCCACATTCATGCAGCATGTCATAGGGGCGCCACTTGCATGCAGCATGTAATGGGGGATCCAAATGCATGCTGCACGTCATGGGCGCCCCACATGCATGCCGCATGTCATGGGGGCCCCCGCAGGCATTCCACATGCCATGGGGGCCCCAAATAAATGCAGCATTTCATGGGGGCACCACGTGCATGCTGCATGTCATGGGGCCCCCCAAATGGATGCCGAATGTAATAGGGGCCCCACATGCATGCCGCATAACTTGGGGCCCACAAATGCATGCCGCATGTCATGGGTGCCCCACATGCATGCCGCATGTCATTGGTGCCCCAAATGCATGCCGCATGTAATGGGGGCCCCATGTGCATGCCGCATGTCATGGGGCCCCAAATGCATGCAGCATGTCATTGGGGCCCTCAAATTCATGCCGCATGTCATAGGGGCCCCACGTGCATGGCGCATGTCATGGGTGCCCCACATTCATACCGCATGTCATGGAGGCCCCACATGCATGCCGCATGTAATGGGAGCCCCCATGCATGCCACATGTCATGGGGGCGCCAAATGAATGTCGCATGTCAAGGGGGCCCCACGTGCATGCCGCATGTCATGGGGGCCATAAATGCATGCGGCATGTCATAGGGGCCCCACGTGCATACCACATGTCATGGGGGCCCCAAATGCATGCCGCATGTCATGGAGGTCCCAAATGCATGTCGCATGTAATGGGAGCCCCCATGCATGCCACATGTCATGGGGGCCCCAAATGAATGTCGCATGTCAAGGGGGCCCCACGTGCATGCCGCATGTCATGGGGGCCCCAAATGCATGCCGCATGTTCAGGGGGCCCCACGTGCATGACGCATTTCATGGGGGCCCCAAATGCATGCCACATGTACTGGGGGGCCCACGTGCATGCTGCATGTCATGGGGCCCCAAATGCATGCCGCATGTAATGGGGGCCCCAAATGCATGCCGCATGTCATGGGCCCCCAAATGCATGCATCATGTCTTGGGGCCCACAAATGCATGCCGCATGTCATAGGGGTCCCACGTGCATGGCGCATTTCATGGGGTCCCACATGCATGCGCATGTCATGGGGGCCCCACGTGCATGCCGCATGTCATGGGGCCCCCCAAATGCATGCAGCATGTCTTGGCGCCCTCAAATGCATGCCGCATGTCATAGGGGTCCCACATGCATGCAGCATGTCATGGGGGCCCAATGTGCATGCCGCATGTATTGGGGGCCCCAAATGCATGCCGCATGTCATGGGGGAACCACCTGCATGCCGCATGTCATGGGGGAACCACCTGCATGCCGCATGTAATGGGGGATTCAAATGCATGCCGCATGTCATGGGGGTCACACATGCATGCTGCATGTCATGGGGGCACCAAATGCATGCCGCATATCATGGGGCCCCCGCAGGCATTCCGCATGTCATGGGTGCCTCACGTGCATGCCGCATGTCATGGGGGCCTCACGTGCATGCCGCATGTATTGGGGGCCCCAACTTGCATGCCGCATGTCTCAGGTACCCCAAATGCATGCAGCATGTTATGCAGGCCCCAAATGCATGCCGCATGTCATGGGGGCCCAAATGCATGACGCATGTCATGGGGGCTCCACGTGCATGCCGCATGTAATGGGGCTCCCAAATTCATGTCGCATGTCATAGGGGCCCCACGTGCATGCCGCATGTAATGGGGGATTCAAATGCATGCCGCATGTCATGGGGGTCCCACATGCATGGCGCATTTCATGGGGGCCCTACATGCATGCCGCATGTCATGGGGGCCCCAAATGCATGCCTCAAGTCATGGGGGCCCCAAATGCATGCAGCATGTCATAGGGGCCCAACATGCATTGTGCATGTCATGGGGGCCCCACATGCATGCCTCAAGTCATGGGGGCCCCAAATGCATGCCACATATCATGGGGGCCCGACGTGCATGCCGCATATATTGGGAGCCTCAAATGCATGCCGCATGTCATGAGGGCCCCGCATGCATGCTGCATGTCATTGGGGCCCCGCAGGCATTCCGCATGTCATGGGGGCCTCACGTGCATTCCGCATGTCATGGGGGTCCCACGTGCATGCTGCATGTCATTGGGGCCCAACGTGCTTGCCGCATGTCATGGGGGCCCCACGTGCATGCCTCATGTTACGGGTGCCACGAATGCATGCCGCATGTCATAGGTGCCCCAAATGCATGCCGCATGTCATAGGAGCCCCACATGCATGGCGCATTTCATGGGGGCCCTACATGCATGCCGCATGTCATGGGGGCCCCAAATGCATGGGGCATTTCATGGGGGCCCTACATGCATGCCGCATGTCATGGGGGCCCCAAATGCATGCCTCAAGTCATGGGGGCCCCAAATGCATGCCACATATCATGGGGGCCCACAAATGCATGCCGCATGTCATAGGAGCCCCACATGCATGGCGCATTTCATGGGGGCCCTACATGCATGCCGCATGTCATGGGGGCCCCAAATGCATGGGGCATTTCATGGGGGCCCTACATGCATGCCGCATGTCATGGGGGCCCCAAATGCATGCCTCAAGTCATGGGGGCCCCAAATGCATGCCACATATCATGGGGGCCCCACATGCATGCCGCATTTCATGGGTGCCCCATGTGCATGCCACATGTCTTGGGGCCCACAAATGCATGCCGCATGTCATAGGAGCCCCACATGCATGGCGCATTTCATGGGGGCCCTACATGCATGCCGCATGTCATGGGGGCCCCAAATGCATGGGGCATTTCATGGGGGCCCTACATGCATGCCGCATGTCATGGGGGCCCCAAATGCATGCCTCAAGTCATGGGGCCCCAAATGCATGCCACATATCATGGGGGCCCCACATGCATGCCGCATATATTGGGGGCCTCAATTGCATGCCGCATGTCATGAGGGCCCCGCATGCATGTCGCATGTCATTGGGGCCCCGCAGTCATGGAGCATGTCATGGGGGCCCCAAATGCATGCCGCATGTCATGGGAGCCCCACATGCATGCCACATGTCATGGGGGCCCCAAATGAATGTCGCATGTCAAGGGGGCCCCACGTGCATGACGCATGTCTTGGGGACCCACATGCATGCCGCATGTCATGGAGGCCCCCATGACATGCGGCAAGCATTTGGGCCCCACATGCATGCTCCATGCCATGGGGCCCCCAAATGCATGCCGCATGTCATGGGGGCCCCACATGCATGCCGCATGTCATGGGGGCCCAAATGCTTGTCGCATGTCATGAGGGCCATAAATGCATGCCGCATGTCATGGGAGCCCCACATGCATGCCACATGTCATGGAGGCCCCCATGACATGCGGCAAGCATTTGGGCCCCACATGCATGCCGCATGTCATGGGGCCCCCAAATGCATGCCGCATGTCATGGGGGTCCCACGTACATGCTTCATGTCATTGGGGCCCCACGTGCTTGCCGCTTGTCATGGGGGCCCCACGTGCATGCCTCATGTTACGGGGCCACGAATGCATGCCGCATGTCATAGGGGCCCCACGTGCATACCACATGTCATGGGGGCCCCAAATGCATGCCGCATGTCATGGGGGCCCCACATGCATGCCACATGTCATGGGGGCCCCAAATGAATGTCGCATGTCAAGGGGGCCCCACGTGCATGACGCATGTCATGGGGACCCACATGCATGCCGCATGTCATTGAGGCCCCCATGACATGCGGCATGCATTTAGGGGCCCCACATGCATGCCGCATGTCATGGGGGCCCAAATGCTTGCCGCATGTCATGAGGGCCATAAATGCATGCCGCATGTCATGGGAGCCCCACATGCATGCCAAATGTCATGGGGCCCCCAAATGCATGCCGCATGTCATGGGGGCCCCACGTGCATGGCGCATTTCATGAGGGCCCAAATGCATGCCGCATGTCAAGAGGCCATAAATGCATGTCGCATGTCATGGGTGCCCAAAGTGCATGCCTCATGTCACGGGGGCCCGCAGGCATTCCACATGTCATGGGGGCCCCAAATAAATGCCGCATTTCATGGGGGCCCCACGTGCATGCCGCATGTCACGGGGGCCCCGCAGGCATTCCACATGTCATGGGGGCCCAAATAAATGCAGCATTTCATGGGGGCCCCATGTGCATGCCACATGTCTTGGGGCCCACAAATGCATGCCGCATCTCATAGGGGCCCCACATGCATGGCGCATTTCATGGGGGCCCTACATGCATGCCGCATGTCATGGGGGCCCCAAATGCATGCCTCAAGTCATGGGGCCCCAAATGCATGCAGCATGTCATAGGGGCCCCACATGCATGGTGCATGTCATGGGGGCCCCACATGCATGCCTCAAGTCACGGGGGCCCCAAAAGCATGCCACATATCATGGGGGCCCCACATGCATGCCGCATATATTCGGGGCCTCAATTGCATGCCGCATGTCATGAGGACCCCGCATGCATGCCGCATGTCATTGGGGCCCCGTAGACATTCCGCATGTCGTGGGGGCCTCACGTGCATTCTGCATGTCATGGGGGTCCCACGTGCATGCTTCATGTCATTGTGGCACCACGTGCATGCCGCATGTCACGGGGGCCCCGCAGGCATTCCACATGTCATGGGGGACCCAAATAAATGCCGCATTTCATGGGGGCCCCACATGCATGCCGCATGTCACGGGGTCCCCGCAGGCATTCAACATGTCATGGGGGCCCCAAATAAATGCCGCATTTCATGGGGACCCCATGTGCATGCCACATGTCTTGGGGCCCACAAATGCATGCCGCATGTCATAGGGGCCCCACATGCATGGCGCATTTCATGGGGGCCCCAAATGCGTGCCGCATATCATGGGGGCCCCAAATGCATGCAGCATGTCATGGGGGCCCCACGTGCATGCCACATGTCATTGGGGGCCCACATGCATGCCGCATGTCATGGGGCCCTAACTTGCATGCAGCATGTAATGGGGATCCAAATGCATGACGCATGTCATGGGGGTCCCACGTGCATGCCGCATGTCATGGGGGCCCCACATGCATGCCGCATGTCATGGGGGCACCACTTGCAAGCAGCATGTAATGGGGGATCCAAATGCATGACGCATGTCATGGGGGTCCCACATGCATACCACATGTCATGGGGGAACCAAATGCATGCCGCATGTCCTGGGGGCCCCACATGCATGACACATTTCATGGGGGACCCAAATGCATGCCGCATGTCATGGGGTCCCCAAATGCATGCCGCATGTCATGAGGGCCCCACGTGCATGCTGCATGTCATGGGGGCCCCACTTGCATGCCGCATGTCATGGGGGCCCCACGTGCTTGTCACATGTCATGGGGGCCCAAAATGCATGCCGCATGTCATGAGGGTGCCGCATGCATGGTGCATTTCATGAGGGCCCAAATGCATGCCGCATGTCATGGGAGCCCCACATGAATGTCGCATGTCAAGGGGGCCCAACGTGCATGCCGCATGTATTGGGGGCCCCAAATTCATGCCGCATATCATGGGGGGCCCAAATGCATGCCGCATGTCATGGGGGCCCCACATGCATGCCGCATGTAATGGGGGGATTCAAATGCATGCCGCATGTCATGGGGGTCCCACATGCATGCCGCATGTCATGGGGGCCCCAAATGCATGCCTCAAGTCATGGGGGCCCCAAATGCATGCCGCATGTCATGGGGTCCCCACATGCATGCCGCATGTCATGGGGGCTCAAATGCTTGCCGCATGTCATGGGGGCAATAAATGCATGCCGCATGTCATGTGAGCCCAACAAGCATGCCGCATGTATTGGGGGATCCAAATGCATGCTGCACGTCATGGGGGCCCCACATGCATGCCGCATGTCATGGGGGCCCCCGCAGGCATTCCACATGCCATGGGGGCCCCAAATAAATGCAGCATTTCATAGGGGCCCCACGTGCATACCACATGTCATGGGGGCCCCAAATGCATGCCGCATGTACTGGGGGCCCCACGTGCATGCTGCATGTCATGGGGCCCCAAATGCATGCCGCATGTCATGGGGGCCCCAAATGCATGCCGCATATCATGGGGGCCCCAAATGCATGCCGCATGTCATAGGGGCCCCACATGCATGGCGCATGTCATGGGGGCCCCACATTCATACCGCATGTCATGGAGGCCCCAAATGCATGTCGCATGTAATGGGAGCCCCCATGCATGCCACATGTCATGGGGGCCCCAAATGAATGTCGCATGTCAAGGGGGCCCCACGTGCATGCCGCATGTCATGGGGGCCCCAAATGCATGCCGCATGTTCAGGGGGCCCCACGTGCATGACGCATTTCATGGGGGCCCCAAATGCATGCCGCATGTACTGGGGGGCCCACGTGCATGGTGCATGTCATGGGGCCCCAAATGCATGCCGCATGTCATGGGGGCCCCAAATGCATGCCGCATGTCATGGGGCCCCCCAAATGCATGCAGCATGTCTTGGCGCCCTCAAATGCATGCCGCATGTCATAGGGGTCCCACATGCATGCCACATATCATGGGGGCCCCACGTGCATGCCGCATATATTGGGAGCCTCAAATTCATGCCGCATGTCATGAGGGCCCCGCATGCATGCTGCATGTCATTGGGGCCCAACGTGCTTGCCGCATGTCATGGGGGCCCCACGTGCATGCCTCATGTTACGGGGGCCACGAATGCATGCCGCATGTCATAGGTGCCCCACATGCATGGAGCATGTCATGGGGGCCCCAAATGCATGCGGCATGTCATAGGGGCCCCACGTGCATACCACATGTCATGGGGGCCCCAAATGCATGCCGCATGTCATGGGAGCTCCACATGCATGCCACATGTCATGGGGGCCCCAAATGAATGTCGCATGTCAAGGGGGACCCACATGCATGCCGCATGTCATGGGGCCCCCAAATGCATGCTGCATGTCATGGGGGCCCCACATGCATGCCGCATGTCATGGGGGCCCCACCTGCATGGCACATTTCATGAGGGCCCAAATGCATGCCGCATGTCATGAGGCCATAAATGCATGTCACATGTCATGGGTGCCCAACGTGCATGCCTCATGTCACGGGGGCCCCGCAGGCATTGAACATGTCATGGGGGCACCAAAAAAATGCCGCATTTCATGGGGGCCCCACGTGCATGCCGCATGTCACGGGGGCCCCGCAGGCATTCCACATGTCATGGGGGCCCCAAATAAATGCCGCATTTCATGGGTGCCCCATGTGCATGCCACATGTCTTGGGGCCCACAAATGCATGCCGCATGTCATAGGAGCCCCACATGCATGGCGCATTTCATGGGGGCCCTACATGCATGCCGCATGTCATGGGGGCCCCAAATGCATGGCGCATTTCATGGGGGCCCTACATGCATGCCGCATGTCATGGGGGCCCCAAATGCATGCCTCAAGTCATGGGGGCCCCAAATGCATGCCACATATCATGGGGGCCCCACATGCATGCCGCATATATTGGGGGGCCTCAATTGCATGCCGCATGTCATGAGGGCCCCGCATGCATGTCACATGTCATTGGGGCCCCGCAGTCATGGAGCATGTCATGGGGGCCCCAAATGCATGCCGCATGTCATGGGAGCCCCACATGCATGCCACATGTCATGGGGGCCTCAAATGAATGTCGTATGTCAAGGGGGCCCCCATGACATGCGGCAAGCATTTGGGCCCCACATGCATGCTCCATGCCATGGGGCCCCCAAATGCATGCCGCATGTCATGGGGGCCCCACATGCATGCCGCATGTCATGGGGGCCCAAATGCTTGCCGCATGTCATGAGGGCCATAAATGATTGCCGCATGTTATGGGAGCCCCACATGCATGCCACATGTCATGGAGGCCCCCTTGACATGCGGCAAGCATTTGGGCCCCACATGCATGCCGCATGTCATGGGGCCCCCAAAATGCATGCCGCATGTCATGGGGGCCCCACGTGCATGGCGCATTTCATGAGGGCCCAAATGCATGCCGCATGTCATGAGGCCATAAATGCATGTCGCATGTCATGGGTGCCCAAAGTGCATGCCTCATGTCACGGGGGCCCCGCAGGCATTCCACATGTCATGGGGCCCCAAATAAATGCCGCATTTCATGGGGGCCCCACGTGCATGCCGCATGTCACGGGGGCCCCGCAGGCATTACACATGTCATGGGAGCCCCAAATAAATGGCGCATTTCATGGGGGCCCCATGTGCATGCCACATGTCTTGGGGCCCACAAATGCATGCCGCATGTCATAGGGGCCCCACATGCATGGCACATTTCATGGGGGCCCTACATGCATGCCGCATGTCATGGGGGCCCCAAATGCATGCCTCAAGTAATGGGGGCCCCAAATGCATGCCACATATCATGGGGGCCCCACATGCATGCCGCATATATTGGGGGCCTCAATTGCATGCCGCATGTCATGAGGGCCCCGCATGCATGCCGCATGTCATTGGGGCCCCGTAGGCATTCCGCATGTCATGGGGGCCTCACGTGCGTTCCGCATGTCATGGGGGTCCCACGTACATGCTTCATGTCATTGGGGCCCCACGTGCTTGCCGCTTGTCATGGGGGCCCCACGGGCATGCCTCATGTTACGGGGGCCACGAATGCATGCCGCATGTCATAGGGGCCCCACGTGCATACCACATGTCATGGGGGCCCCAAATGCATGCCGCATGTCATGGGGGCCCAACATGCATGCCACATGTCATGGGGGCCCCAAATGAATGTCGCATGTCAAGGGGGCCCCACGTGCATGACGCATGTCATGGGGACCCACATGCATGCCGCATGTCATGGAGGCCCCCATGACATGCGGCATGCATTTGGGGTCCCCACATGCATGCCGCATGTCATGGGGGGCCAAATGCTTGCCGCATGTCATGAGGGCCATAAATGCATGCCGCATGTCATGGGAGCCTCACATGCATGCCACATGTCATGGGGGCCCCAAATGAATGTCGCATGTCAAGGGGGCCCCACGTGCATGCCGCATGTCATGGGGGCCCCAAACGCATGCCGCATGTCATGGGGGCCCCAAATGCATGCAGCATGTCATGGGGCCCCCCAAATGCATGCAGCATGTCTTGGGGCCCACAAATGCATGCCGCATGTCATAGGAGTGCCACATGCATGGCGCATTTCATGGGGGTCCCACATGCATGGCGCATTTCATGGGGGCCCCAAATGAATGCCGCATGTCATAGGGGCCCCACATGCATGGCGCATGTCATGGGGCCCCCACATTCATACCGCATGTCATGGAGGCCCCAAATGCATGCCGCATGTAATGGGAGCCCCCATGCATGCCACATGTCATGGGGGCCCCAAATGAATGTCGCATGTCAAGGGGGCCCCACGTGCATGCCGCATGTCATGGGGCCCAAATGCATGCCGCATGTACTGGGGGGCCCCACATGCATGCAGCATGTCTTGGTGCCCTCAAATACATGTCGCATGTCATAGGGGTCCCACATGCATGCCGCATGTCATGGGGGCCCAACGTGCATGCCGCATGTATTGGGGGCCCCGCAGGCATTCCGCATGTCATGGGGGCCTCACGTGCATGCCGCATGTCAAGGGGGCCCCACATGCATGGCGCATTTCATGGGACCCCCAAATGCGTGCCGCATGTCATGGGGGGCCCACGTGCATGCTGCATGTCATGGGGCCCCAAATGCATGCCGCATGTCATGGGGGCCCCAAATGCATGCCGCATGTCATGGGGCCCCCCAAATGCATGCAGCATGTCTTGGCGCCCTCAAATGCATGCCGCATGTCATAGGGGTCCCACATGCATGCAGCATGTCATGGGGGCCCAACGTGCATGCCGCATGTATTGGGGGCCCCAAATGCATGCCGCATGTCATGGGGGAACCACCTGCATGCCGCATGTCATGGGGGAACCACCTGCATGCCGCATGTAATGGGGGATTCAAATGCATGCCGCTTGTCATGGGGGTCACACATGCATGCTGCATGTCATGGGGGCACCAAATGCATGCCGCATATCATGGGGGCCCCGCAGGCATTCCGCATGTCATGGGTGCCTCACGTGCATGCCGCATGTCATGGGGGCCTCACGTGCATGCCGCATGTATTGGGGGCCCCAACTTGCATGCCATATGTCTCAGGTACCCCAAATGCATGCAGCATGTTATGCAGGCCCCAAATGCATGCCGCATGTCATGGGGGCCCAAATGCATGACGCATGTCATGGGGGCTCCACGTGCATGCCGCATGTAATGGGGCTCCCAAATTCATGTCGCATGTCATAGGGACCCCACGTGCATTCCGCATGACATGGGGGCCCCAAATGCATGCCGCATGTCATGGGGGTCCCACATGCATGGCACATTTCATGGGGGCCCTACATGCATGCCGCATGTCATGGGGGCCCCAAATGCATGCCTCAAGTCATGGGGGCCCCAAATGCATGCAGCATGTCATAGGGGCCCAACATGCATGGTGCATGTCATGGGGGCCCCACATGCATGCCACATATCATGGGGGCCCCACGTGCATGCCGCATATATTGGGAGCCTCAAATGCATGCCGCATGTCATGAGGGCCCCGCATGCATGCTGCATGTCATTGGGGCCCAACGTGCTTGCCGCATGTCATGGGGGCCCCACGTGCATGCCTCATGTTACGGGGGCCACGAATGCATGCCGCATGTCATAGGTGCCCCACATGCATGGAGCATGTCATGGGGGCCCCAAATGCATGCGGCATGTCATAGGGGCCCCACGTGCATACCACATGTCATGGGGGCCCCAAATGCATGCCGCATGTCATGGGAGCTCCACATGCATGCCACATGTCATGGGGGCCCCAAATGAATGTCGCATGTCAAGGGGGACCCACATGCATGCCGCATGTCATGGGGCCCCCAAATGCATGCTGCATGTCATGGGGGCCCCACATGCATGCCGCATGTCATGGGGGCCCCACCTGCATGGCACATTTCATGAGGGCCCAAATGCATGCCGCATGTCATGAGGCCATAAATGCATGTCACATGTCATGGGTGCCCAACGTGCATGCCTCATGTCACGGGGGCCCCGCAGGCATTGAACATGTCATGGGGGCACCAAAAAAATGCCGCATTTCATGGGGGCCCCACGTGCATGCCGCATGTCACGGGGGCCCCGCAGGCATTCCACATGTCATGGGGGCCCCAAATAAATGCCGCATTTCATGGGTGCCCCATGTGCATGCCACATGTCTTGGGGCCCACAAATGCATGCCGCATGTCATAGGAGCCCCACATGCATGGCGCATTTCATGGGGGCCCTACATGCATGCCGCATGTCATGGGGGCCCCAAATGCATGGCGCATTTCATGGGGGCCCTACATGCATGCCGCATGTCATGGGGGCCCCAAATGCATGCCTCAAGTCATGGGGGCCCCAAATGCATGCCACATATCATGGGGGCCCCACATGCATGCCGCATATATTGGGGGCCTCAATTGCATGCCGCATGTCATGAGGGCCCCGCATGCATGTCGCATGTCATTGGGGCCCCGCAGTCATGGAGCATGTCATGGGGGCCCCAAATGCATGCCGCATGTCATGGGAGCCCCACATGCATGCCACATGTCATGGGGGCCCCAAATGAATGTCGTATGTCAAGGGGGCCCCACGTGCATGACGCATGTCTTGGGGACCCACATGCATGCCGCATGTCATGGAGGCCCCCATGACATGCGGCAAGCATTTGGGCCCCACATGCATGCTCCATGCCATGGGGCCCCCAAAGGCATGCCACATGTCATGGGGGCCCCACATGCATGCCGCATGTCATGGGGGCCCAAATGCTTGCCGCATGTCATGAGGGCCATAAATGCATGCCGCATGTTATGGGAGCCCCACATGCATGCCACATGTCATGGAGGCCCCCTTGACATGCGGCAAGCATTTGGGCCCCACATGCATGCCGCATGTCATGGGGCCCCCAAAATGCATGCCGCATGTCATGGGGGCCCCACGTGCATGGCGCATTTCATGAGGGCCCAAATGCATGCCGCATGTCATGAGGCCATAAATGCATGTCGCATGTCATGGGTGCCCAAAGTGCATGCCTCATGTCACGGGGGCCCCGCAGGCATTCCACATGTCATGGGGCCCCAAATAAATGCCGCATTTCATGGGGGCCCCACGTGCATGCCGCATGTCACGGGGGCCCCGCAGGCATTACACATGTCATGGGAGCCCCAAATAAATGGCGCATTTCATGGGGGCCCCATGTGCATGCCACATGTCTTGGGGCCCACAAATGCATGCCGCATGTCATAGGGGCCCCACATGCATGGCACATTTCATGGGGGCCCTACATGCATGCCGCATGTCATGGGGGCCCCAAATGCATGCCTCAAGTAATGGGGGCCCCAAATGCATGCCACATATCATGGGGGCCCCACATGCATGCCGCATATATTGGGGGCCTCAATTGCATGCCGCATGTCATGAGGGCCCCGCATGCATGCCGCATGTCATTGGGGCCCCGTAGGCATTCCGCATGTCATGGGGGCCTCACGTGCGTTCCGCATGTCATGGGGGTCCCACGTACATGCTTCATGTCATTGGGGCCCCACGTGCTTGCCGCTTGTCATGGGGGCCCCACGGGCATGCCTCATGTTACGGGGGCCACGAATGCATGCCGCATGTCATAGGGGCCCCACGTGCATACCACATGTCATGGGGGCCCCAAATGCATGCCGCATGTCATGGGGGCCCAACATGCATGCCACATGTCATGGGGGCCCCAAATGAATGTCGCATGTCAAGGGGGCCCCACGTGCATGACGCATGTCATGGGGACCCACATGCATGCCGCATGTCATGGAGGCCCCCATGACATGCGGCATGCATTTGGGGTCCCCACATGCATGCCGCATGTCATGGGGGGCCAAATGCTTGCCGCATGTCATGAGGGCCATAAATGCATGCCGCATGTCATGGGAGCCTCACATGCATGCCACATGTCATGGGGGCCCCAAATGAATGTCGCATGTCAAGGGGGCCCCACGTGCATGCCGCATGTCATGGGGACCCACATGAATGCCAAATGTCATGGAGGCCCCCATGACATGCGGCAAGCATTTGGGCCCCACATGCATGCTGCATGCCATGGGGCCCCCAAATGCATGCCTCAAGTCATGGGGGCCCCAAATGCATGCAGCATGTCATGGGGCCCCCCAAATGCATGCAGCATGTCTTGGGGCCCACAAATGCATGCCGCATGTCATAGGAGTGCCACATGCATGGCGCATTTCATGGGGGTCCCACATGCATGGCGCATTTCATGGGGGCCCCAAATGCATGCCGCATGTCATAGGGGCCCCACATGCATGGCGCATGTCATGGGGCCCCCACATTCATACCGCATGTCATGGAGGCCCCAAATGCATGCCGCATGTAATGGGAGCCCCCATGCATGCCACATGTCATGGGGGCCCCAAATGAATGTCGCATGTCAAGGGGGCCCCACGTGCATGCCGCATGTCATGGGGCCCAAATGCATGCCGCATGTACTGGGGGGCCCCACATGCATGCAGCATGTCTTGGTGCCCTCAAATACATGTCGCATGTCATAGGGGTCCCACATGCATGCCGCATGTCATGGGGGCCCAACGTGCATGCCGCATGTATTGGGGGCCCCGCAGGCATTCCGCATGTCATGGGGGCCTCACGTGCATGCCGCATGTCAAGGGGGCCCCACATGCATGGCGCATTTCATGGGACCCCCAAATGCGTGCCGCATGTCATGGGGGGCCCACGTGCATGCTGCATGTCATGGGCCCCCAAATGCATGCCGCATGTCATGGGGGCCCCAAATGCATGCCGCATGTCATGGGGCCCCCCAAATGCATGCAGCATGTCTTGGCGCCCTCAAATGCATGCCGCATGTCATAGGGGTCCCACATGCATGCAGCATGTCATGGGGGCCCAACGTGCATGCCGCATGTATTGGGGGCCCCAAATGCATGCCGCATGTCATGGGGGAACCACCTGCATGCCGCATGTCATGGGGGAACCACCTGCATGCCGCATGTAATGGGGGATTCAAATGCATGCCGCTTGTCATGGGGGTCACACATGCATGCTGCATGTCATGGGGGCACCAAATGCATGCCGCATATCATGGGGGCCCCGCAGGCATTCCGCATGTCATGGGTGCCTCACGTGCATGCCGCATGTCATGGGGGCCTCACGTGCATGCCGCATGTATTGGGGGCCCCAACTTGCATGCCATATGTCTCAGGTACCCCAAATGCATGCAGCATGTTATGCAGGCCCCAAATGCATGCCGCATGTCATGGGGGCCCAAATGCATGACGCATGTCATGGGGGCTCCACGTGCATGCCGCATGTAATGGGGCTCCCAAATTCATGTCGCATGTCATAGGGACCCCACGTGCATTCCGCATGACATGGGGGCCCCAAATGCATGCCGCATGTCATGGGGGTCCCACATGCATGGCACATTTCATGGGGGCCCTACATGCATGCCGCATGTCATGGGGGCCCCAAATGCATGCCTCAAGTCATGGGGGCCCCAAATGCATGCAGCATGTCATAGGGGCCCAACATGCATGGTGCATGTCATGGGGGCCCCACATGCATGCCACATATCATGGGGGCCCCACGTGCATGCCGCATATATTGGGAGCCTCAAATGCATGCCGCATGTCATGAGGGCCCCGCATGCATGCTGCATGTCATTGGGGCCCAACGTGCTTGCCGCATGTCATGGGGGCCCCACGTGCATGCCTCATGTTACGGGGGCCACGAATGCATGCCGCATGTCATAGGTGCCCCACATGCATGGAGCATGTCATGGGGGCCCCAAATGCATGCGGCATGTCATAGGGGCCCCACGTGCATACCACATGTCATGGGGGCCCCAAATGCATGCCGCATGTCATGGGAGCTCCACATGCATGCCACATGTCATGGGGGCCCCAAATGAATGTCGCATGTCAAGGGGGACCCACATGCATGCCGCATGTCATGGGGCCCCCAAATGCATGCTGCATGTCATGGGGGCCCCACATGCATGCCGCATGTCATGGGGGCCCCACCTGCATGGCACATTTCATGAGGGCCCAAATGCATGCCGCATGTCATGAGGCCATAAATGCATGTCACATGTCATGGGTGCCCAACGTGCATGCCTCATGTCACGGGGGCCCCGCAGGCATTGAACATGTCATGGGGGCACCAAATAAATGCCGCATTTCATGGGGGCCCCACGTGCATGCCGCATGTCACGGGGGCCCCGCAGGCATTCCACATGTCATGGGGGCCCCAAATAAATGCCGCATTTCATGGGTGCCCCATGTGCATGCCACATGTCTTGGGGCCCACAAATGCATGCCGCATGTCATAGGAGCCCCACATGCATGGCGCATTTCATGGGGGCCCTACATGCATGCCGCATGTCATGGGGGCCCCAAATGCATGGCGCATTTCATGGGGGCCCTACATGCATGCCGCATGTCATGGGGGCCCCAAATGCATGCCTCAAGTCATGGGGGCCCCAAATGCATGCCACATATCATGGGGGCCCCACATGCATGCCGCATATATTGGGGGCCTCAATTGCATGCCGCATGTCATGAGGGCCCCGCATGCATGTCGCATGTCATTGGGGCCCTGCAGTCATGGAGCATGTCATGGGGGCCCCAAATGCATGCCGCATGTCATGGGAGCCCCACATGCATGCCACATGTCATGGGGGCCCCAAATGAATGTCGTATGTCAAGGGGGCCCCACGTGCATGACGCATGTCTTGGGGACCCACATGCATGCCGCATGTCATGGAGGCCCCCATGACATGCGGCAAGCATTTGGGCCCCACATGCATGCTCCATGCCATGGGGCCCCCAAATGCATGCCGCATGTCATGGGGGCCCCACATGCATGCCGCATGTCATGGGGGCCCAAATGCTTGCCGCATGTCATGAGGGCCATAAATGCATGCCGCATGTCATGGGAGCCCCACATGCATGCCACATGTCATGGAGGCCCCCTTGACATGCGGCAAGCATTTGGGCCCCACATGCATGCCGCATGTCATGGGGCCCTCAAATGCATGCCGCATGTCATGGGGGCCCCACGTGCATGGCGCATTTCATGAGGGCCCAAATGCATGCCGCATGTCATGAGGCCATAAATGCATGTCGCATGTCATGGGTGCCCAAAGTGCATGCCTCATGTCACGGGGGCCCCGCAGGCATTCCACATGTCATGGGGCCCCAAATAAATGCCGCATTTCATGGGGGCCCCACGTGCATGCCGCATGTCACGGGGGCCCCGCAGGCATTACACATGTCATGGGAGCCCCAAATAAATGGCGCATTTCATGGGGGCCCCATGTGCATGCCACATGTCTTGGGGCCCACAAATGCATGCCGCATGTCATAGGGGCCCCACATGCATGGCACATTTCATGGGGGCCCTACATGCATGCCGCATGTCATGGGGGCCCCAAATGCATGCCTCAAGTAATGGGGGCCCCAAATGCATGCCACATATCATGGGGGCCCCACATGCATGCCGCATATATTGGGGGCCTCAATTGCATGCCGCATGTCATGAGGGCCCCGCATGCATGCCGCATGTCATTGGGGCCCCGTAGGCATTCCGCATGTCATGGGGGCCTCACGTGCGTTCCGCATGTCATGGGGGTCCCACGTACATGCTTCATGTCATTGGGGCCCCACGTGCTTGCCGCTTGTCATGGGGGCCCCACGTGCATGCCTCATGTTACGGGGGCCACGAATGCATGCCGCATGTCATAGGGGCCCCACATGCATGGCGCATGTCATGGGGCCCCCACATTCATACCGCATGTCATGGAGGCCCCAAATGCATGCCGCATGTAATGGGAGCCCCCATGCATGCCACATGTCATGGGGGCCCCAATGAATGTCGCATGTCAAGGGGGCCCCACGTGCATGCCGCATGTCATGGGGCCCAAATGCATGCCGCATGTACTGGGGGGCCCCACATGCATGCAGCATGTCTTGGTGCCCTCAAATACATGTCGCATGTCATAGGGGTCCCACATGCATGCCGCATGTCATGGGGGCCCAACGTGCATGCCGCATGTATTGGGGGCCCCGCAGGCATTCCGCATGTCATGGGGGCCTCACGTGCATGCCGCATGTCAAGGGGGCCCCACATGCATGGCGCATTTCATGGGGGCCCCAAATGCGTGCCGCATGTCATGGGGGCCCCACTTGCATGCAGCATGTAATGGGGATCCAAATGCATGACGCATGTCATGGGGGTCCCATGTGCATGCCGCATGTCATGGGGGCCCCACATGCATGCCGCATGTCATGGGGGCACCACTTGCATGCAGCATGTAATGGGGGATCCAAATGCATGACGCATGTCATGGGGGTCCCACATGCATACCACATGTCATGGGGGAACCAAATGCATGCCGCATGTCCTGGGGGCCCCACATGCATGACACATTTCATGGGGGACCCAAATGCATGCCGCATGTCATGGGATCCCCAAATGCATGCCGCATGTCATGAGGGCCCCACGTGCATGCTGCATGTCATGGGGGCCCCAAATGCATGCCGCATGTCATGGGGCCCCCCAAATGCATGCAGCATGTCTTGGGGCCCACAAATGCATGCCGCATGTCATAGGGTTCCGACATGCATGGCGCATTTCATGGGGGTCCCACATGCATGCGCATGTCATGGTGGCCCCAAATGCATGCCGCATATCATGGGGGCCCCAAATGCATGCCGCATGTCATAGGGGCCCCACATGCATGGCGCATGTCATGGGGGCCCCACATTCATACCGCATGTCATGGAGGCCCCAAATGCATGTCGCATGTAATGGGAGCCCCCATGCATGCCATATGTCATGGGGGCCCCAAATGAATGTCGCATGTCAAGGGGGCCCCACGTGCATGCCGCATGTCATGGGGGTCACACATGCATGCTGCATGTCATGGGGGCCCCAAATGCATGCCGCATATCATGGGGCCCCGCAGGCATTCCGCATGTCATGGGGACCTCACGTGCATGCCGCATGTCATGGGGGCCTCACGTGCATGCCGCATGTATTTGGGGCCCCAACTTGCATGCCGCATGTCTCAGGTACCCCATATGCATGCAGCATGTTATGCAGGCCCCAATTGCATGCCGCATGTCATGGGGGCCCAAATGCATGACGCATGTCATGGGGGCTCCACGTGCATGCCGCATGTAATGGGGCTCCCAAATTCATGTCGCATGTCATAGGGGCCCCAAGTGCATTCCGCATGACATGGGGGCCCCAAATGCATGCCGCATGTCATGGGGGCCCCACGTGCATGCCGCATGTAATGGGGGATTCAAATGCATGCCGCATGTCATGGGGGTCCCACATGCATGGCGCATTTCATGGGGGCCCTACATGCATGCCGCATGTCATGGGGACCCCAAATGCATGCCTCAAGTCATGGGGGCCCCAAATGCATGCAGCATGTCATAGGGGCCCCACATGCATGGTGCATGTCATGGGGGCCCCACCTGCATGGCACATTTCATGAGGGCCCAAATGCATGCCGCATGTCATGAGGCCATAAATGCATGTCACATGTCATGGGTGCCCAACGTGCATGCCTCATGTCACGGGGGCCCCGCAGGCATTGAACATGTCATGGGGGCACCAAATAAATGCCGCATTTCATGGGGGCCCCACGTGCATGCCGCATGTCACGGGGGCCCCGCAGGCATTCCACATGTCATGGGGGCCCCAAATAAATGCCGCATTTCATGGGTGCCCCATGTGCATGCCACATGTCTTGGGGCCCACAAATGCATGCCACATGTCATAGGAGCCCCACATGCATGGCGCATTTCATGGGGGCCCTACATGCATGCCGCATGTCATGGGGGCCCCAAATGCATGGTGCATTTCATGGGGGCCCTACATGCATGCCGCATGTCATGGGGGCCCCAAATGCATGCCTCAAGTCATGGGGGCCCCAAATGCATGCCACATATCATGGGGGCCCCACATGCATGCCGCATATATTGGGGGCCTCGATTGCATGCCGCATGTCATGAGGGCCCCGCATGCATGTCGCATGTCATTGGGGCCCCGCAGTCATGGAGCATGTCATGGGGGCCCCAAATGCATGCCGCATGTCATGGGAGCCCCACATGCATGCCACATGTCATGGGGGCCCCAAATGAATGTCGTATGTCAAGGGGGCCCCACGTGCATGACGCATGTCATGGGGGCCCAAATGCTTGCCGCATGTCATGAGGGCCATAAATGCATGCCGCATGTCATGGGAGCCCCACATGCATGCCACATGTCATGGAGGCCCCCTTGACATGCGGCAAGCATTTGGGCCCCACATGCATGCCGCATGTCATGGGGCCCCCAAATGCATGCCGCATGTCATGGGGGCCCCACGTGCATGGCGCATTTCATGAGGGCCCAAATGCATGCCGCATGTCAGGAGGCCATAAATGCATGTCGCATGTCATGGGTGCCCAAAGTGCATGCCTCATGTCACGGGGGCCCCGCAGGCATTCCACATGTCATGGGGCCCCAAATAAATGCCGCATTTCATGGGGGCCCCACGTGCATGCCGCATGTCACGGGGGCCCCGCAGGCATTACACATGTCATGGGAGCCCCAAATAAATGGCGCATTTCATGGGGGCCCCATGTGCATGCCACATGTCTTGGGGCCCACAAATGCATGCCGCATGTCATAGGGGCCCCACATGCATGGCACATTTCATGGGGGCCCTACATGCATGCCGCATGTCATGGGGGCCCCAAATGCATGCCTCAAGTAATGGGGGCCCCAAATGCATGCCACATATCATGGGGGCCACAAATGCATGCCGCATATATTGGGGGCCTCAATTGCATGCCGCATGTCATGAGGGCCCCGCATGCATGCCGCATGTCATTGGGGCCCCGTAGGCATTCCGCATGTCATGGGGGCCTCACGTGCGTTCCGCATGTCATGGGGGTCCCACGTACATGCTTCATGTCATTGGGGCCCCACGTGCTTGCCGCTTGTCATGGGGGCCCCACGTGCATGCCTCATGTTACGGGGGCCACGAATGCATGCCGCATGTCATAGGGGCCCCACGTGCATACCACATGTCATGGGGGCCCCAAATGCATGCCGCATGTCATGGGGGCCCAACATGCATGCCACATGTCATGGGGG
The DNA here is from genome assembly GCF_046119375.1 of Phyllobates terribilis. Taxonomy (NCBI): domain Eukaryota; kingdom Metazoa; phylum Chordata; class Amphibia; order Anura; family Dendrobatidae; genus Phyllobates; species Phyllobates terribilis. The sequence continues at coordinate 342,473,163 of NW_027362764.1, forward strand.
CCCCAAATGAATGTCGCATGTCAAGGGGGCCCCACGTGCATGACGCATGTCATGGGGTCCCACATGCATGCCGCATGTCATGGAGGCCCCCATGACATGCGGCATGCATTTGGGGTCCCCACATGCATGCCGCATGTCATGGGGGGCCAAATGCTTGCCGCATGTCATGAGGGCCATAAATGCATGCCGCATGTCATGGGAGCCCCACATGCATGCCACATGTCATGGGGGCCCCAAATGAATGTCGCATGTCAAGGGGGCCCCACGTGCATGCCGCATGTCATGGGGGCCCCAAATGCATGCCGCATGTCATGGGGGCCCCAAATGCATGCAGCATGTCATGGGGCCCCCCAAATGCATGAAGCATGTCTTGGGGCCCACAAATGCATGCCGCATGTCATAGGAGTGCCACATGCATGGCGCATTTCATGGGGGTCCCACATGCATGGCGCATTTCATGGGGGCCCCAAATGCATGCCGCATGTCATAGGGGCCCCACATGCATGGCGCATGTCATGGGGCCCCCACATTCATACCGCATGTCATGGAGGCCCCAAATGCATGCCGCATGTAATGGGAGCCCCCATGCATGCCACATGTCATGGGGGCCCCAAATGAATGTCGCATGTCAAGGGGGCCCCACGTGCATGCCGCATGTCATGGGGCCCAAATGCATGCCGCATGTACTGGGGGGCCCCACATGCATGCAGCATGTCTTGGTGCCCTCAAATACATGTCGCATGTCATAGGGGTCCCACATGCATGCCGCATGTCATGGGGGCCCAACGTGCATGCCGCATGTATTGGGGGCCCCGCAGGCATTCCGCATGTCATGGGGGCCTCACGTGCATGCCGCATGTCAAGGGGGCCCCACATGCATGGCGCATTTCATGGGGGCCCCAAATGCGTGCCGCATGTCATGGGGGCCCCACTTGCATTCAGCATGTAATGGGGATCCAAATGCATGACGCATGTCATGGGGGTCCCACGTGCATGCCGCATGTCATGGGGGCCCCACATGCATGCCGCATGTCATGGGGGCCCCAAATGCATGCCGCATGTTCAGGGGGCCCCACGTGCATGACGAATTTCATGGGGGCCCCAAATGCATGCCGCATGTACTGGGGGGCCCACGTGCATGCTGCATGTCATGGGGCCCCAAATGCATGCCGCATGTCATGGGGGCCCCAAATGCATGCCGCATGTCATGGGGCCCCCCAAATGCATGCAGCATGTCTTGGCGTCCTCAAATGCATGCCGCATGTCATAGGGGTCCCACATGCATGCAGCATGTCATGGGGGCCCAACGTGCATGCCGCATGTATTGGGGGCCCCAAATGCATGCCGCATGTCATGGGGGAACCACCTGCATGCCGCATGTCATGGGGGAACCACCTGCATGCCGCATGTAATGGGGGATTCAAATGCATGCCGCATGTCATGGGGGTCACACATGCATGCTGCATGTCATGGGGGCACCAAATGCATGCCGCATATCATGGGGGCCCCGCAGGCATTCTGCATGTCATGGGTGCCTCACGTGCATGCCGCATGTCATGGGGGCCTCACGTGCATGCCGCATGTATTGGGGGCCCCAACTTGCATGCCGTATGTCTCAGGTACCCCAAATGCATGCAGCATGTTATGCAGGCCCCAAATGCATGCCGCATGTCATGGGGGCCCAAATGCATGACGCATGTCATGGGGGCTCCACGTGCATGCCGCATGTAATGGGGCTCCCAAATTCATGTCGCATGTCATAGGGACCCCACGTGCATTCCGCATGACATGGGGGCCCCAAATGCATGCCGCATGTCATGGGGGCCCCACGTGCATGCCGCATGTAATGGGGGATTCAAATGCATGCCGCATGTCATGGGGGTCCCACATGCATGGCACATTTCATGGGGGCCCTACATGCATGCCGCATGTCATGGGGGCCCCAAATGCATGCCTCAAGTCATGGGGGCCCCAAATGCATGCAGCATGTCATAGGGGCCCAACATGCATGGTGCATGTCATGGGGGCCCCACATGCATGCCACATATCATGGGGGCCCCACGTGCATGCCGCATATATTGGGAGCCTCAAATGCATGCCGCATGTCATGAGGGCCCCGCATGCATGCTGCATGTCATTGGGGCCCAACGTGCTTGCCGCATGTCATGGGGGCCCCACGTGCATGCCTCATGTTACGGGGGCCACGAATGCATGCCGCATGTCATAGGTGCCCCACATGCATGGAGCATGTCATGGGGGCCCCAAATGCATGCGGCATGTCATAGGGGCCCCACGTGCATACCACATGTCATGGGGGCCCCAAATGCATGCCGCATGTCATGGGAGCTCCACATGCATGCCACATGTCATGGGGGCCCCAAATGAATGTCGCATGTCAAGGGGGACCCACATGCATGCCGCATGTCATGGGGCCCCCAAATGCATGCTGCATGTCATGGGGGCCCCACATGCATGCCGCATGTCATGGGGGCCCCACCTGCATGGCACATTTCATGAGGGCCCAAATGCATGCCGCATGTCATGAGGCCATAAATGCATGTCACATGTCATGGGTGCCCAACGTGCATGCCTCATATCACGGGGGCCCCGCAGGCATTGAACATGTCATGGGGGCACCAAATAAATGCCGCATTTCATGGGGGCCCCACGTGCATGCCGCATGTCACGGGGGCCCCGCAGGCATTCCACATGTCATGGGGGCCCCAAATAAATGCCGCATTTCATGGGTGCCCCATGTGCATGCCACATGTCTTGGGGCCCACAAATGCATGCCGCATGTCATAGGAGCCCCACATGCATGGCGCATTTCATGGGGGCCCTACATGCATGCCGCATGTCATGGGGGCCCCAAATGCATGGCGCATTTCATGGGGGCCCTACATGCATGCCGCATGTCATGGGGGCCCCAAATGCATGCCTCAAGTCATGGGGGCCCCAAATGCATGCCACATATCATGGGGGCCCCACATGCATGCCGCATATATTCCGGGCCTCAATTGCATGCCGCATGTCATGAGGGCCCCGCATGCATGTCGCATGTCATTGGGGCCCTGCAGTCATGGAGCATGTCATGGGGGCCCCAAATGCATGCCGCATGTCATGGGAGCCCCACATGCATGCCACATGTCATGGGGGCCCCAAATGAATGTCGTATGTCAAGGGGGCCCCACGTGCATGACGCATGTCTTGGGGACCCACATGCATGCCGCATGTCATGGAGGCCCCCATGACATGCGGCAAGCATTTGGGCCCCACATGCATGCTCCATGCCATGGGGCCCCCAAATGCATGCCGCATGTCATGGGGGCCCCACATGCATGCCGCATGTCATGGGGGCCCAAATGCTTGCCGCATGTCATGAGGGCCATAAATGCATGCCGCATGTCATGGGAGCCCCACATGCATGCCACATGTCATGGAGGCCCCCTTGACATGCGGCAAGCATTTGGGCCCCACATGCATGCCGCATGTCATGGGGCCCCCAAATGCATGCCGCATGTCATGGGGGCCCCACGTGCATGGCGCATTTCATGAGGGCCCAAATGCATGCCGCATGTCATGAGGCCATAAATGCATGTCGCATGTCATGGGTGCCCAAAGTGCATGCCTCATGTCACGGGGGCCCCGCAGGCATTCCACATGTCATGGGGCCCCAAATAAATGCCGCATTTCATGGGGGCCCCACGTGCATGCCGCATGTCACGGGGGCCATAAATGCATGCCGCATGTCATGGGTGCCCAACGTGCATGCCGCATGTATTGGGGGCCCCAACTGCATGCCGCATATCATGGGGCCCCACATGCATGGTGCATGTCATGGTGTCCCACATGCATGCCGCATGTCATGGGGGCCCCAAATGCATGTTGCATGTCAAGGGGGCCCTAAATGCATGCCGCATGTAATGGGGGCCCCACGTGCATGCCGCATGTCATGGTGGCCCCATGTGCATGCCGCATGTCATGGGGGCCCAAAATGCATGCCTCAAGTCATGGGGCCCCAAATGCATGCGCATATCATGGGGGCCCCACGTGCATGCCGCATGTATTGGGGGCCCCAAATGCATTCCGCATGTCATGAGGGCGCCGCATGCATGCCGCATGTCATGGGGGCCATAAATGCATGCCGCATGTCATGGGGGCCCCAAATGCATGCCGCATTTCATGGGGGCCCCACGTGCATGCTGCATGTCATGGGGCCCCCCAAATGCATGCAGCATATCTTGGGGCCCACAAATGCATGCCGCATGTCATAGGGGCCCCACATGCATGGCTCATTTCATGGGGGCCCCACATGCATGCCTCATGTCATGGGGTCCCCAAATGCGTGCTGCATATCATGGGGGCCCCAAATGCATGCAGCATGTCATAGGGGCCCCACATGCATGGTACATGTCATGGGGGCCCCACATGCTTGCCTCAAGTCATGGGGGCCCCAAATGCATGCCACATGTCATGGGGGCCATAAATGCATGCCGCATGTCATGGGTGCCCAACGTACATGCTGCATGTCATTGGGGCCCCACGTGCTTGTTGCATGTCATGGGGGCCCCACGTGCATGCCTCATGTCACGGTGCCACAAATGTATGCGGCATGTCATGGGGGCCCCACTTGCATGCAGAATGTAATGGGGGATCCAAATGCATAACGCATGTCATGGGGGTCCCACATGCATGCCGCATGTCATGGGGGCCCCAAATGCATGCGGCATGTCATAGGGGCCCCACGTGCATAACACATGTCATGGGGCCCGCAAATGCATGCCACATGTCATGGGGGCCCAACGTGCATGCCGCATGTATTGGGGCCCCAAATTCATGCCGCATGTCATGGGGGCCCCACAGGCATTCCGCATGTCATGGGGGCCCCAAATGCATGCCGCATGTCATGGGGGCCCCACGTGCATGCCGCATGTCATGGGGCCCCCAAATGCATGCCGCATGTCATGGGGGCCCAACAGGCATGCCGCATGTCATTGGGGCCCCAAATGCATGCCTCATGTCTCAGGTACCCCAAATGCATGCAGCATGTTATGCAGGCCCCAAATGCATGCCACATGTCATGGGGGCCCAAATGCATGCCGCATGTCATGGGGGCCCCAAATGCATGCCGCATGTCTTGGGGGCTACACGTGCATGCCGCATGTAATGGGGCCCCAAATGCATGCCTCATATCATGGGGGCCCCACGTGCATGCCACATGTATTGGGGGCCCCAAATTCATGCCGCATGTCATGAGGGCCCCACATGCATGTTGCATGTCATGGGGGCCCCGCAGGCATTTCGCATGTCATGGGTGCCCCAAATGCATGCCGCATGTCATGGGGGCCCCACGTGCATGCCGCATTTCATGGGAAACCCAAACGCATGCCGCATGTCATTGGGGCCCCAAGCGTATGCCGCATGTCATGGGGGCCCCATTTGCATGCCGCATGTAATGGGGGCCCCAAATGCATGCGGCATGTCATAGGGGCCCCACGTGCATGCCACATGTCTCTGGCACACCAAATGCATGCAGCATGTCATGGGGCCCCACGTGCATGCCGCATGTCTCAGGTACCAAATGGATGCCGCATGTCATGGGGGTCCCGCAGGCATTCCACATGTCAAAGGGGCCCCAAATGCATGCAGAATGTCATAGGGGCCACATGCATGACGCATGTCATAGGGGCCCCACATGCATGGCGCATGTCATGGGGCCCCAAATGCATACCGCATGTCTTGGGGGCTCCACGTGCATGCCGCATGTAATGGGGCCCCAAATGCATGCCTCATATCATGGGGGCCCCACGTGCATGCCACATGTATTGGGGGACCCAAATTCATGCCGCATGTCATGAGGGCCCCACATGCATGTTGCATGTCATGGGGGCCCCGCAGGCATTCCGCATGTCATGGGTGCCCCAAATGCATGCCGCATGTCATGGGGGCCCCACGTGCATGCCGCATGTAATGGGGGATTCAAATGCATGCCGCATGTCATGGGGGTCCCACATGCATGCCGCATGTCATGGGGGCCCCAAATGCATGCCGCATGTCATGGGGCACCCAAATGCATGCCGCATGTCATGGGGTCCCCACATGCATGCCGCATGTCATGGGGGCCCCACATGCATTCCGTATGTCAAGGTGGCCTCACGTGCATTCCGCATGACATGGGGGCCCCAAATGCATGCCGCATGTCATGGGGGCCCAAATGCGTGCCACATATCATGGCGGCCACAAATGCATGCAGCATGTCATGGGGGCCCCACGTGCATGCCACATGTCTTGGGGCCCACAAATGCATGCCTCAAGTCATGGGGGCCCCAAATGCATGCCACATATCATGGGGGCCCCACGTGCATGCCGCATATATTGGGGGCCCCAAATGCATGCCGCATGTCATGAGGGCCCCGCATGCATGCCGCGTGTCATTGGGGCCCCACAGGCATTCCGCATGTCATGGGGGCCCCACGTGCATGCCGCATGTCATGGGCCCCCCCAAATGCATGCCGCATGTCATAGGGGCCCAACATGCATGGAGCATGTCATGGGGGCCCCGCATGCATGCCGCATGTCATAGGGCCCCCACGTACATGGCGCATGTCATGGGTGCCCCACATGCATGCCGCTTGTCATCGGGGCCCCAATTGCATGCCGCATGTCATAGGGGCCCCACATGCATTGCGCATGTCATGGGGCCCCCCAAATGCATGCCGCATGTCATAGGGGCCCAACATGCATGGAGCATGTCATGGGGGCCCCGCATGCATGCCGCATGTCATGGGGGATCCAAATGCATGACGCATGTCATGGGGGTCCCAAATGCATGCGGCATGTCATAGGGGCCCCACGTGCATAACACATGTCATGGGGCCCGAAAATGCATGCCGCATGTCATGGGGGCCCCACATGCATGCCGCATGTCATGGGGCCCAAATGCATGCCGCATGTCATGGGGGCCATAAATGCATGCCGCATGTCATGGGTGCCCAACGTGCATGCCGCATATATTGGGGGCCCCAACTGCATGCCGCATATCATGGGGCCCCACATGCATGGTGCATGTCATGGTGTCCCCCATGCATGCCGCATGTCATGGGGGCCCCAAATGCATGTTGCATGTCAAGGGGGCCCTAAATGCATGCCGCATGTAATGGGGGCCCCACGTGCATGCCGCATGTCATGGGGGCCCCATGTGCATGCCGCATGTCATGGGGGCCCAAAATGCATGCCTCAAGTCATGGGGCCCCAAATGCATGCGCATATCATGGGGGCCCCACGTGCATGCCGCATGTATTGGGGGCCCCAAATGCATTCCGCATGTCATGAGGGCGCCGCATGCATGCCGCATGTCATGGGGGCCATAAATGCATGCCGCATGTCATAGGGGCCCCAAATGCATGCCGCATTTCATGGGGGCCCCACATGCATGCCTCATGTCATGGGGTCCCCAAATGCGTGCCGCATATCATGGGGGCCCCAAATGCATGCAGCATGTCATAGGGGCCCCACATGCATGGTACATGTCATGGGGGCCCCACATGCTTGCCTCAAGTCATGGGGGCCCCAAATGCATGCCGCATGTCATGGGGGCCATAAATGCATGCCGCATGTCATGGGTGCCCAACGTACATGCTGCATGTCATTGGGGCCCCACGTGCTTGTTGCATGTCATGGGGGCCCCACGTGCATGCCTCATGTCACGGTGCCACAAATGTATGCGGCATGTCATGGGGGCCCCACTTGCATGCAGAATGTAATGGGGGATCCAAATGCATAACGCATGTCATGGGGGTCCCACATGCATGCCGCATGTCATGGGGGCCCCAAATGCATGCGGCATGTCATAGGGGCCCCACGTGCATAACACATGTCATGGGGCCCGCAAATGCATGCCACATGTCATGGGGGCCCAACTTGCATGCCGCATGTATTGGGGCCCCAAATTCATGCCGCATGTCATGGGGGCCCCACAGGCATTCCGCATGTCATGGGGGCCCCAAATGCATGCCGCATGTCATGGGGGCCCCACGTGCATGCCGCATGTCATGGGGCCCCCAAATGCATGCCGCATGTCATGGGGGCCCAACAGGCATGCCGCATGTCATTGGGGCCCCAAATGCATGCCTCATGTCTCAGGTACCCCAAATGCATGCAGCATGTTATGCAGGCCCCAAATGCATGCCACATGTCATGGGGGCCCAAATGCATGCCGCATGTCATAGGGGCCCCAAATGCATGCCGCATGTCTTGGGGGCTACACGTGCATGCCGCATGTAATGGGGCCCCAAATGCATGCCTCATATCATGGGGGCCCCACGTGCATGCCACATGTATTGGGGGCCCCAAATTCATGCCGCATGTCATGAGGGCCCCACATGCATGTTGCATGTCATGGGGGCCCCGCAGGCATTTCGCATGTCATGGGTGCCCCAAATGCATGCCGCATGTCATGGGGGCCCCACGTGCATGCCGCATTTCATGGGAAACCCAAACGCATGCCGCATGTCATTGGGGCCCCAAGCGTATGCCGCATGTCATGGGGGCCCCATTTGCATGCCGCATGTAATGGGGGCCCCAAATGCATGCGGCATGTCATAGGGGCCCCACGTGCATGCCACATGTCTCTGGCACACCAAATGCATGCAGCATGTCATGGGGCCCCACGTGCATGCCGCATGTCTCAGGTACCAAATGGATGCCGCATGTCATGGGGGTCCCGCAGGTATTCCGCATGTCAAAGGGGCCCCAAATGCATGCAGAATGTCATAGGGGCCACATGCATGACGCATGTCATAGGGGCCCCACATGCATGGCGCATGTCATGGGGCCCCAAATGCATACCGCATATCATGGGGGCCCCACGTGCATGCCGCATGTAATGGGGGATTCAAATGCATGCCGCATGTCATGGGGGTCCCACATGCATGCCGCATGTCATGGGGTCCCCACATGCATGCCGCATGTCATGGGGGCCCCACATGCATTCCGCATGTCAAGGTGGCCTCACGTGCATTCCGCATGACATGGGGGCCCCAAATGCATGCCACATGTCATGGGGGCCCCACGTGCATGCAGCATGTAATGGGGGATCCAAATGCATGCCGCATGTCATGGGGGTCCCAAATGCATGTCGCATGTCATGGGGCCCCGAAGGCATTCCGCATGTCATGGGTGCCCCAAATGCATGCCGCATGTCATGGGGGCCCCACGTGCATGCCGCATGTAATGGGGGATTCAAATGCATGCCGCATGTCATGGGGGTCCCACATGCATGCCGCATGTCATGGGGGCCCCATGTGCATGCCGCATGTCATGGGGGCCCAAAATGCATGCCTCAAGTCATGGGGCCCCAAATGCATGCGCATATCATGGGGGCCCCACGTGCATGCCGCATGTATTGGGGGCCCCAAATGCATTCCGCATGTCATGAGGGCGCCGCATGCATGCCGCATGTCATGGGGGCCATAAATGCATGCCGCATGTCATAGGGGCCCCAAATGCATGCCGCATTTCATGGGGGCCCCACATGCATGCCTCATGTCATGGGGTCCCCAAATGCGTGCCGCATATCATGGGGGCCCCAAATGCATGCAGCATGTCATAGGGGCCCCACATGCATGGTACATGTCATGGGGGCCCCACATGCTTGCCTCAAGTCATGGGGGCCCCAAATGCATGCCGCATGTCATGGGGGCCATAAATGCATGCCGCATGTCATGGGTGCCCAACGTACATGCTGCATGTCATTGGGGCCCCACGTGCTTGTTGCATGTCATGGGGGCCCCACGTGCATGCCTCATGTCACGGTGCCACAAATGTATGCGGCATGTCATGGGGGCCCCACTTGCATGCAGAATGTAATGGGGGATCCAAATGCATAACGCATGTCATGGGGGTCCCACATGCATGCCGCATGTCATGGGGGCCCCAAATGCATGCGGCATGTCATAGGGGCCCCACGTGCATAACACATGTCATGGGGCCCGCAAATGCATGCCACATGTCATGGGGGCCCAACTTGCATGCCGCATGTATTGGGGCCCCAAATTCATGCCGCATGTCATGGGGGCCCCACAGGCATTCCGCATGTCATGGGGGCCCCAAATGCATGCCGCATGTCATGGGGGCCCCACGTGCATGCCGCATGTCATGGGGCCCCCAAATGCATGCCGCATGTCATGGGGGCCCAACAGGCATGCCGCATGTCATTGGGGCCCCAAATGCATGCCTCATGTCTCAGGTACCCCAAATGCATGCAGCATGTTATGCAGGCCCCAAATGCATGCCACATGTCATGGGGGCCCAAATGCATGCCGCATGTCATAGGGGCCCCAAATGCATGCCGCATGTCTTGGGGGCTACACGTGCATGCCGCATGTAATGGGGCCCCAAATGCATGCCTCATATCATGGGGGCCCCACGTGCATGCCACATGTATTGGGGGCCCCAAATTCATGCCGCATGTCATGAGGGCCCCACATGCATGTTGCATGTCATGGGGGCCCCGCAGGCATTTCGCATGTCATGGGTGCCCCAAATGCATGCCGCATGTCATGGGGGCCCCACGTGCATGCCGCATTTCATGGGAAACCCAAACGCATGCCGCATGTCATTGGGGCCCCAAGCGTATGCCGCATGTCATGGGGGCCCCATTTGCATGCCGCATGTAATGGGGGCCCCAAATGCATGCGGCATGTCATAGGGGCCCCACGTGCATGCCACATGTCTCTGGCACACCAAATGCATGCAGCATGTCATGGGGCCCCACGTGCATGCCGCATGTCTCAGGTACCAAATGGATGCCGCATGTCATGGGGGTCCCGCAGGTATTCCGCATGTCAAAGGGGCCCCAAATGCATGCAGAATGTCATAGGGGCCACATGCATGACGCATGTCATAGGGGCCCCACATGCATGGCGCATGTCATGGGGCCCCAAATGCATACCGCATATCATGGGGGCCCCACGTGCATGCCGCATGTAATGGGGGATTCAAATGCATGCCGCATGTCATGGGGGTCCCACATGCATGCCGCATGTCATGGGGGCCCCACATGCATGCCGCATGTCATGGGGCACCCAAATGCATGCCGCATGTCATGGGGTCCCCACATGCATGCCGCATGTCATGGGGGCCCCACATGCATTCCGCATGTCAAGGTGGCCTCACGTGCATTCCGCATGACATGGGGGCCCCAAATGCATGCCACATGTCATGGGGGCCCCACGTGCATGCAGCATGTAATGGGGGATCCAAATGCATGCCGCATGTCATGGGGGTCCCAAATGCATGTCGCATGTCATGGGGCCCCGAAGGCATTCCGCATGTCATGGGTGCCCCAAATGCATGCCGCATGTCATGGGGGCCCCACGTGCATGCCGCATGTAATGGGGGATTCAAATGCATGCCGCATGTCATGGGGGTCCCACATGCATGCCGCATGTCATTGGGGCCCCACATGCATGTCACATGTCATGGGGGCCCCAAATGCATGCCGCTTGTCATGTGGGCCCCACGTGCATGCCGCATGTAATGGGGCATCCAAATGCATGCTGCATGTCATTGGGGCCCCACGTGCTTGTTGCATGTCATTTGGGCCCCACGTGCATGCCGCATGTAATGGGGCATCCAAATGCATGCTGCATGTCATTGGGGCCCCACGTGCATGTCGCATGTCATGGGGGCCCCGAAGGCATTCCGCATGTCATGGGTGCCCCAAATGCATGCCACATATCATGGGGGCCCCACGTTCATGCCGCATATATTGGGGGCCACAAATGTATGCCGCATGTCATGAGGGCCCCGCATGCATGCCACATGTCATGGGGGCCCCGCAGGCATTCCGCATGTCATGGGGGCCCCAAATGCATGCCGCATGTCATGGGGGCCCCACGTGCATCCGTCATGTAATGGGGGATTCAAATGCATGCTGCTTGTCATGGGGGCCCCACATGCATGGAACATTTCATGGGGGCCCTACATGCATGCCGCATGTCATGGGGGCCCCAAATGCATGCCTCAAGTCTTGGGGGCCCCAAATGCATGCAGCATGTCATAGGGGCCCCACATGCATGGTGCATGTCATGGGGGCCCCACATGCTTGCCTCAAGTCATGGGGGCCCCAAATGCATGCCGCATGTCATGGGGGCCATAAATGCATGCCGCATGTCATGGGTGCCCAACGTACATGCTGCATGTCATTGGGGCCCCACGTGCTTGTTGCATGTCATGGGGGCCCCACGTGCATGCCTCATGTCACGGTGCCACAAATGTATGCGGCATGTCATGGGGGCCCCACTTGCATGCAGCATGTAATGGGGGATCCAAATGCATAACGCATGTCATAGGGGCCCCACGTGCATAACACATGTCATGGGGCCCGCAAATGCATGCCACATGTCATGGGGGCCCCACATGCGTGCCGCATGTCATGGGGACCCAAATGCATGCCACATGTCATGGGGGCCCAACGTGCATGCCGCATGTATTGGGGCCCCAAATTCATGCCGCATGTCATGGGGGCCCCACAGGCATTCCGCATGTCATGGGGGCCCCAAATGCATGCCGCATGTCATGGGGCCCCACGTGCATGCCGCATGTAATGGGGGCCCCAAATGCATGCCGCATGTCAAAGTGGCCCCAAATGCATGCTGCATGTCATGAGGGCCCCACGTGCATGCCGCATGTCATGGGGCCCCCAAATGCATGCCGCATGTCATGGGGGCCCAACAGGCATGCCGCATGTCATTGGGGCCCCAAATGCATGCCGCATGTCTCAGGTACCCCAAATGCATGCAGCATGTTATGCAGGCCCCAAATGCATGCCACATGTCATGGGGGCCCAAATGCATGCCGCATGTCATTGGGGCCCCAAGCGTATGCCGCGTGTCACGGGTGCCCCATGTGCATGCCGCATGTAATGGGGGCCCCAAATGCATGCGGCATGTCATAGGGGCCCCACATGCATGCCGCATCTCCCAGGTACCCCAAATGCATGCAGCATGTTATGCAGGCCCCAAATGCATGCCGCATGTCATGGGGGCCCAAATGCATGCCGCATGTCATGGGACCCACATTCATGCCGCATGTCATGGGGGCCCCCAATGCATGCCACATGTCATGGGGACCCAAATGCATGCCACATGTCATGGGGGCCTCAAATTCATGCCGCATGTCATGAGGGCCCCGCATGCATGCCACATGTCATGGGGGCCCCACAGGCATTCCGCATGTCATGGGGGCCCCAAATGCATGCCGCATGTCATGGGGGCCCCACGTGCATCCGTCATGTAATGGGGGATTCAAATGCATGCTGCTTGTCATGGGGGCCCCACATGCATGCCGCATGTCACGGGGGCCCCAAATGTATGCTGCATGTCATGGGGGCCCCACAAGCATGCCGCATGTTATAGAGGCCCCACATGCATGCAGCATGTCTTGGGGCCATCAAATGCATGCCGCATGTCATAGGGGCCCCACGTGCATGCCACATGTCTTGGGGCCTACAAATGCATGCCGCATGTCATAGGTGCCAAACATGCATGGCACATTTCATGGGGGCCCTACATGCATGCCGCATGTCATGGGGGCCCCACATGCATGCTTCATGTCATGGGTGCCCCACATGCATGCCGCATGTCATCGGGGCCCCAATTGCATGCCGCATGTCATAGGGGCCCCATATGCATGGCGCATGTCATGGTGCCCCACATGCATGCAGCATGTCATGGGGGCCACAAATGCATGCCGCATGTCATGGGGGCCCTAAATGCATGCCGCATTTAATGGGGGCCCCACGTGCATGCCGCATGTCTTGGGGGGCCCATGTGCATGCCGCATGTCAAGGGGGCCCAAAATGCATGCCTCAATCATGGGGCCCCAAATGCATGTCGCATATCATGGGGGCCCCACGTGCATGCCGCATGTCATGGGGCCCCCCAAATGCATGCAGCATGTCTTGGGGCCCACAAATGCATGCCGCATGTCATAGGGGCCCCACATGCATGGCTTATTTCATGGGGGCCCCACATGCATGCCGCATGTCATGGGGGCCCCAAATGCGTGCCGCATATCATGGGGGCCACAAATGCATGCAGCATGTCATGGGGGCCCCACGTGCATGCCACATGTCTTGGGGCCCACAAATGCATGCCGCATGTCATAGGGGCACCACATGCATGGCACATTTCTTGGGGGCCCTACATGCATGCCGCATGTCATGGGGGCCCCAAATGCATGCCTCAAGTCATGGGGGCCCCAAATGCATGCAGCATGTCATAGGGGCCCCAAATGCATGGTGCATGTCATGGGGGCCCCACATGCATGACTCAAGTCATGGGGGCCCCAAATACATGCCGCATGACATGGGGGACATAAATGCATGCCGCATGTCATGGGTGCCCAACGTACATGCTGCATGTCATTGGGGCCCCACGTGCTTGCCGCATGTCATGGGGGCCCCACGTGCATGCCTCATGTCACGGGGGCCACAAATGTATGCGGCATGTCATGGGGGCCCCACGTGCATGCCTCATGTCACGGGGGCCACAAATGTATGCGGCATGTCATGGGGGCCCCACATGCATGCCGCATGTCATGGGGCCCCACGTGCATGCCGCATGTCAAGGGGGTCCCACATGCATGCCGCATGTCATAGGGGCCCCACATGCATGGCGCATGTCATGGGGGCCCCACTTGCATGCAGCATGTAATGGGGGATCCAATTGCATGACGCATGTCATGGGGGTCCCACATGCATGCCGCATGTCATGGGGGCCCAAATGCATGCCGCATGTCATGGGGGCCATAAATGCATGGCGCATGTCATGGGGCCCCCACGTGCATGCGACATGTATTGGGGGACCCAAATTCATGACGCATGTCATGAGGGCCCCGCATGCATGCCGCATGTCATGGGGGCCCCAAATGCATGCCGCATGTCATGGGGGATTCAAATGCATGCCGCATGTCATGGGGGTCCCACATGCATGCCGCATGTCATGGGGGCTCCACGTGCATGCCGCATGTAATGGGGCACCCAAATTCATGCCGCATGTCAAAGGGGCCCCACGTGCATGGCGCAAGTCATGGGTGCCCCACATGCATGCCGCATGTCATAGGGGCCCCACATGCATGGTGCATGTCATGGGGGCCCCAAATGCATGCGGCATGTCATAGGGGCCCCACGTGCATGCCACATGTCTCTGGCACACCAAATGCATGCAGCATGTCATGGGGCCCCACGTGCATGCCGCATGTCTCAGGTACCCCAAATGCATGCAGCATGTTATACAGGCCCCAAATGGATGCCGCATGTCATGGGGGTCCCAGATGCATGCAGCATGTCATAGGGGCCCCACATGCATGGCGCATGTCATGGGGGCCCCAAATGCATGCCGCATGTCTTGGGGGCTCCACGTGCATGCCGCATGTAATGGGGCCCCAAATGCATGCCTCATATCATGGGGCCCCACGTGCATGCCACATGTATTGGGGGCCCCAAATTCATGCCGCATGTCATGAGGGCCCCACATTCATGTTGCATGTCATGGGGGCCCCGCAGGCATTGCGCATGTCATGGGTGCCCCAAATGCATGCCGCATGTCATGGGGGCCCCACGTGCATGCCGCATTTCATGGGAAACCCAAACGCATGCCGCATGTCATGGGGGTCCCACATGCATGCCGCATGTCATGGGGGCCCCACGTGCATGCCACATGTAATGGGGGATTCAAATGCATGCCGCATGTCATAGGGGTCACACATGCATGCCGCATGTCATGGGGGCCCCACATGCATGCCGCATGTTATGGGGCACCCAAATGCATGCCGCATTCAATGGGGGCCATAAATGCATGGCGCATGTCATGGGGGCCCCACGTGCATGCCACATGTATTGGGGACCCAAATTCATGACGCATGTCATGAGGGCCCCGCATGCATGCCGCATGTCATGGGGGCCCCAAATGCATGCCGCATGTCATGGGGGCCCCACGTGCATGCCGCATGTAATGGGGCACCCAAATTCATGCCGCATGTCAAAGGGGCCCCACGTGCATGGTGCAAGTCATGGGTGCCCCACATGCATGCCGCATGTCATAGGGGCCCCATATGCATGGTGCATGTCATGGGGGCCCCAAATGCATGCGGCATGTCATAGGGGCCCCACGTGCATGCCACATGTCTCTGGCACACCAAATGCATGCAGCATGTCATGGGGCCCCACGTGCATGCCGCATGTCTCAGGTACCCCAAATGCATGCAGCATGTTATGCAGGCCCCAAATGGATGCCGCATGTCATGGGGGTCCCGCAGGTATTCCGCAAGTCACAGGGGCCCCAAATGCATGCAGAATGTCATGGGGGTCCCACATGCATGCAGCATGTCATAGGGGCCCCACATGCATGTAATGGGGCACCCAAATTCATGCCGCATGTCAAAGGGGCCCCACGTGCATGGTGCAAGTCATGGGTGCCCCACATGCATGCCGCATGTCATAGGGGCCCCAAATGCATGTCGCATGTCTTTGGGGCTCCACGTGCATGCCGCATGTAATGGGGCCCCAAATGCATGCCTCATATCATGGGGGCCCCACGTGCATGCCACATGTATTGGGGGCCCCAAATTCATGCCGCATGTCATGAGGGCCCCACATGCATGTTGCATGTCATGGGGGCCCCGCAGGCATTCCGCATGTCATGGGTGCCCCAAATGCATGCCGCATGTCATGGGGGCCCCACGTGCATGCCGCATTTCATGGGAAACCCAAACGCATGCCGCATGTCATGGGGGTCCCACATGCATGCCGCATGTCATGGGGGCCCCACGTGCATGCCACATGTAATGGGGGATTCAAATGCATGCCGCATGTCATAGGGGTCACACATGCATGCCGCATGTCATGGGGGCCCCACATGCATGCCGCATGTTATGGGGCACCCAAATGCATGCCGCATGTCATGGGGGCCATAAATGCATGGCGCATGTCATGGGGGCCCCACGTGCATGCCACATGTATTGGGCACCCAAATTCATGACGCATGTCATGAGGGCCCCGCATGCATGCCGCATGTCATGGGGGCCCCAAATGCATGCCGCATGTCATGGGGGCCCCACGTGCATGCCGCATGTCATGGGGGCCCCACGTGCATGCCGCATGTAATGGGGCACCCAAATTCATGCCGCATGTCAAAGGGGCCCCACGTGCATGGTGCAAGTCATGGGTGCCCCACATGCATGCCGCATGTCATAGGGGCCCCATATGCATGGTGCATGTCATGGGGGCCCCAAATGCATGCGGCATGTCATAGGGGCCCCACGTGCATGCCACATGTCTCTGGCACACCAAATGCATGCAGCATGTCATGGGGCCCCACGTGCATGCCGCATGTCTCAGGTACCCCAAATGCATGCAGCATGTTATGCAGGCCCCAAATGGATGCCGCATGTCATGGGGGTCCCGCAGGTATTCCGCATGTCACAGGGGCCCCAAATGCATGCAGAATGTCATGGGGGTCCCACATGCATGCAGCATGTCATAGGGGCCCCACATGCATGTAATGGGGCACCCAAATTCATGCCGCATGTCAAAGGGGCCCCACGTGCATGGTGCAAGTCATGGGTGCCCCACATGCATGCCGCATGTCATAGGGGCCCCAAATGCATGTCGCATGTCTTTGGGGCTCCACGTGCATGCCGCATGTAATGGGGCCCCAAATGCATGCCTCATATCATGGGGGCCCCACGTGCATGCCACATGTATTGGGGGCCCCAAATTCATGCCGCATGTCATGAGGGCCCCACATGCATGTTGCATGTCATGGGGGCCCCGCAGGCATTCCGCATGTCATGGGTGCCCCAAATGCATGCCGCATGTCATGGGGGCCCCACGTGCATGCCGCATTTCATGGGAAACCCAAATGCATGCCGCATGTCATTGGGGCCCCAAGAGTATGCCGCATGTCATGGGGGCCCCATGTGCATGCCGCATGTAATGGGGGCCCCAAATGCATGCGGCATGTCATAGGGGCCCCACGTGCATGCCACATGTCTCTGGCACACCAAATGCATGCAGCATGTCATGGGGCCCCACGTGCTTGCCGCATGTCTCAGGTACCCCAAATGCATGCAGCATGTTATGCAGGCCCCAAATGGATGCCGCATGTCATGGGGGTCCCGCAGGTATTCCGCATGTCAAAGGGGCCCCAAATGCATGCAGAATGTCATAGGGGCCACATGCATGCTGCATGCCATAGGGGCCCCACATGCATGGCGCATGTCATGGGGCCCCAAATGCATGCCGCATGTCTTGGGGGCTCCACGTGCATGCCGCATGTAATGGGGCCCCAAATGCATGCCTCATATCATGGGGGCCCCACGTGCATGCCACATGTATTGGGGGACCGAAATTCATGCCGCATGTCATGAGGGCCCCACATGCATGGTGCATGTCATGGGGGCCCCACATGCATGACTCAAGTCATGGGGGCCCCAAATACATGCCGCATGACATGGGGGACATAAATGCATGCCGCATGTCATGGGTGCCCAACGTACATGCTGCATGTCATTGGGGCCCCACGTGCTTGCCGCATGTCATGGGGGCCCCACGTGCATGCCTCATGTCACGGGGGCCACAAATGTATGCGGCATGTCATGGGGGCCCCACGTGCATGCCTCATGTCACGGGGGCCACAAATGTATGCGGCATGTCATGGGGGCCCCACATGCATGCCGCATGTCATGGGGCCCCACGTGCATGCCGCATGTCAAGGGGGTCCCACATGCATGCCGCATGTCATAGGGGCCCCACATGCATGGCGCATGTCATGGGGGCCCCACTTGCATGCAGCATGTAATGGGGGATCCAATTGCATGACGCATGTCATGGGGGTCCCACATGCATGCCGCATGTCATGGGGGCCCAAATGCATGCCGCATGTCATGGGGGCCATAAATGCATGGCGCATGTCATGGGGCCCCCACGTGCATGCGACATGTATTGGGGGACCCAAATTCATGACGCATGTCATGAGGGCCCCGCATGCATGCCGCATGTCATGGGGGCCCCAAATGCATGCCGCATGTCATGGGGGATTCAAATGCATGCCGCATGTCATGGGGGTCCCACATGCATGCCGCATGTCATGGGGGCTCCACGTGCATGCCGCATGTAATGGGGCACCCAAATTCATGCCGCATGTCAAAGGGGCCCCACGTGCATGGCGCAAGTCATGGGTGCCCCACATGCATGCCGCATGTCATAGGGGCCCCACATGCATGGTGCATGTCATGGGGGCCCCAAATGCATGCGGCATGTCATAGGGGCCCCACGTGCATGCCACATGTCTCTGGCACACCAAATGCATGCAGCATGTCATGGGGCCCCACGTGCATGCCGCATGTCTCAGGTACCCCAAATGCATGCAGCATGTTATACAGGCCCCAAATGGATGCCGCATGTCATGGGGGTCCCAGATGCATGCAGCATGTCATAGGGGCCCCACATGCATGGCGCATGTCATGGGGGCCCCAAATGCATGCCGCATGTCTTGGGGGCTCCACGTGCATGCCGCATGTAATGGGGCCCCAAATGCATGCCTCATATCATGGGGGCCCCACGTGCATGCCACATGTATTGGGGGCCCCAAATTCATGCCGCATGTCATGAGGGCCCCACATTCATGTTGCATGTCATGGGGGCCCCGCAGGCATTGCGCATGTCATGGGTGCCCCAAATGCATGCCGCATGTCATGGGGGCCCCACGTGCATGCCGCATTTCATGGGAAACCCAAACGCATGCCGCATGTCATGGGGGTCCCACATGCATGCCGCATGTCATGGGGGCCCCACGTGCATGCCACATGTAATGGGGGATTCAAATGCATGCCGCATGTCATAGGGGTCACACATGCATGCCGCATGTCATGGGGGCCCCACATGCATGCCGCATGTTATGGGGCACCCAAATGCATGCCGCATGTCATGGGGGCCATAAATGCATGGCGCATGTCATGGGGGCCCCACGTGCATGCCACATGTATTGGGGACCCAAATTCATGACGCATGTCATGAGGGCCCCGCATGCATGCCGCATGTCATGGGGGCCCCAAATGCATGCCGCATGTCATGGGGGCCCCACGTGCATGCCGCATGTAATGGGGCACCCAAATTCATGCCGCATGTCAAAGGGGCCCCACGTGCATGGTGCAAGTCATGGGTGCCCCACATGCATGCCGCATGTCATAGGGGCCCCATATGCATGGTGCATGTCATGGGGGCCCCAAATGCATGCGGCATGTCATAGGGGCCCCACGTGCATGCCACATGTCTCTGGCACACCAAATGCATGCAGCATGTCATGGGGCCCCACGTGCATGCCGCATGTCTCAGGTACCCCAAATGCATGCAGCATGTTATGCAGGCCCCAAATGGATGCCGCATGTCATGGGGGTCCCGCAGGTATTCCGCATGTCACAGGGGCCCCAAATGCATGCAGAATGTCATGGGGGTCCCACATGCATGCAGCATGTCATAGGGGCCCCACATGCATGTAATGGGGCACCCAAATTCATGCCGCATGTCAAAGGGGCCCCACGTGCATGGTGCAAGTCATGGGTGCCCCACATGCATGCCGCATGTCATAGGGGCCCCAAATGCATGTCGCATGTCTTTGGGGCTCCACGTGCATGCCGCATGTAATGGGGCCCCAAATGCATGCCTCATATCATGGGGGCCCCACGTGCATGCCACATGTATTGGGGGCCCCAAATTCATGCCGCATGTCATGAGGGCCCCACATGCATGTTGCATGTCATGGGGGCCCCGCAGGCATTCCGCATGTCATGGGTGCCCCAAATGCATGCCGCATGTCATGGGGGCCCCACGTGCATGCCGCATTTCATGGGAAACCCAAACGCATGCCGCATGTCATGGGGGTCCCACATGCATGCCGCATGTCATGGGGGCCCCACGTGCATGCCACATGTAATGGGGGATTCAAATGCATGCCGCATGTCATAGGGGTCACACATGCATGCCGCATGTCATGGGGGCCCCACATGCATGCCGCATGTTATGGGGCACCCAAATGCATGCCGCATGTCATGGGGGCCATAAATGCATGGCGCATGTCATGGGGGCCCCACGTGCATGCCACATGTATTGGGGACCCAAATTCATGACGCATGTCATGAGGGCCCCGCATGCATGCCGCATGTCATGGGGGCCCCAAATGCATGCCGCATGTCATGGGGGCCCCACGTGCATGCCGCATGTAATGGGGCACCCAAATTCATGCCGCATGTCAAAGGGGCCCCACGTGCATGGTGCAAGTCATGGGTGCCCCACATGCATGCCGCATGTCATAGGGGCCCCATATGCATGGTGCATGTCATGGGGGCCCCAAATGCATGCGGCATGTCATAGGGGCCCCACGTGCATGCCACATGTCTCTGGCACACCAAATGCATGCAGCATGTCATGGGGCCCCACGTGCATGCCGCATGTCTCAGGTACCCCAAATGCATGCAGCATGTTATGCAGGCCCCAAATGGATGCCGCATGTCATGGGGGTCCCGCAGGTATTCCGCATGTCACAGGGGCCCCAAATGCATGCAGAATGTCATGGGGGTCCCACATGCATGCAGCATGTCATAGGGGCCCCACA
This sequence comes from Phyllobates terribilis, assembly GCF_046119375.1. Taxonomy (NCBI): domain Eukaryota; kingdom Metazoa; phylum Chordata; class Amphibia; order Anura; family Dendrobatidae; genus Phyllobates; species Phyllobates terribilis. The sequence continues at coordinate 342,494,837 of NW_027362764.1, forward strand.
TGCATGTAATGGGGCACCCAAATTCATGCCGCATGTCAAAGGGGCCCCACGTGCATGGTGCAAGTCATGGGTGCCCCACATGCATGCCGCATGTCATAGGGGCCCCAAATGCATGTCGCATGTCTTTGGGGCTCCACGTGCATGCCGCATGTAATGGGGCCCCAAATGCATGCCTCATATCATGGGGGCCCCACGTGCATGCCACATGTATTGGGGGCCCCAAATTCATGCCGCATGTCATGAGGGCCCCACATGCATGTTGCATGTCATGGGGGCCCCGCAGGCATTCCGCATGTCATGGGTGCCCCAAATGCATGCCGCATGTCATGGGGGCCCCACGTGCATGCCGCATTTCATGGGAAACCCAAACGCATGCCGCATGTCATGGGGGTCCCACATGCATGCCGCATGTCATGGGGGCCCCACGTGCATGCCACATGTAATGGGGGATTCAAATGCATGCCGCATGTCATAGGGGTCACACATGCATGCCGCATGTCATGGGGGCCCCAGATGCATGCCGCATGTTATGGGGCACCCAAATGCATGCCGCATGTCATGGGGGCCATAAATGCATGGCGCATGTCATGGGGGCCCCACGTGCATGCCACATGTATTGGGGACCCAAATTCATGACGCATGTCATGAGGGCCCCGCATGCATGCCGCATGTCATGGGGCCCCCAAATGCATGCCGCATGTCATGGGGGCCCCACGTGCATGCCGCATGTAATGGGGCACCCAAATTCATGCCGCATGTCAAAGGGGCCCCACGTGCATGGTGCAAGTCATGGGTGCCCCACATGCATGCCGCATGTCATAGGGGCCCCATATGCATGGTGCATGTCATGGGGGCCCCAAATGCATGCGGCATGTCATAGGGGCCCCACGTGCATGCCACATGTCTCTGGCACACCAAATGCATGCAGCATGTCATGGGGCCCCACGTGCATGCCGCATGTCTCAGGTACCCCAAATGCATGCAGCATGTTATGCAGGCCCCAAATGGATGCCGCATGTCATGGGGGTCCCGCAGGTATTCCGCATGTCACAGGGGCCCCAAATGCATGCAGAATGTCATGGGGGTCCCACATGCATGCAGCATGTCATAGGGGCCCCACATGCATGTAATGGGGCACCCAAATTCATGCCGCATGTCAAAGGGGCCCCACGTGCATGGTGCAAGTCATGGGTGCCCCACATGCATGCCGCATGTCATAGGGGCCCCAAATGCATGTCGCATGTCTTTGGGGCTCCACGTGCATGCCGCATGTAATGGGGCCCCAAATGCATGCCTCATATCATGGGGGCCCCACGTGCATGCCACATGTATTGGGGGCCCCAAATTCATGCCGCATGTCATGAGGGCCCCACATGCATGTTGCATGTCATGGGGGCCCCGCAGGCATTCCGCATGTCATGGGTGCCCCAAATGCATGCCGCATGTCATGGGGGCCCCACGTGCATGCCGCATTTCATGGGAAACCCAAATGCATGCCGCATGTCATTGGGGCCCCAAGAGTATGCCGCATGTCATGGGGGCCCCATGTGCATGCCGCATGTAATGGGGGCCCCAAATGCATGCGGCATGTCATAGGGGCCCCACGTGCATGCCACATGTCTCTGGCACACCAAATGCATGCAGCATGTCATGGGGCCCCACGTGCTTGCCGCATGTCTCAGGTACCCCAAATGCATGCAGCATGTTATGCAGGCCCCAAATGGATGCCGCATGTCATGGGGGTCCCGCAGGTATTCCGCATGTCAAAGGGGCCCCAAATGCATGCAGAATGTCATAGGGGCCACATGCATGCTGCATGCCATAGGGGCCCCACATGCATGGCGCATGTCATGGGGCCCCAAATGCATGCCGCATGTCTTGGGGGCTCCACGTGCATGCCGCATGTAATGGGGCCCCAAATGCATGCCTTATATCATGGGGGCCCCACGTGCATGCCACATGTATTGGGGGACCGAAATTCATGCCGCATGTCATGAGGGCCCCACATGCATGTTGCATGTCCTGGGGGCCCCGCAGGCATTCCGCATGTCATGGGTGCCCCAAATGCATGCCGCATGTCATGGGGGCCCCACGTGCATGCCGCATGAAATGGGGGATTCAAATGCATGCCGCATGTCATGGGGGTCCCACATGCATGCCGCATGTCATGGGGGCCCCACATGCATTCCGCATGTCAAGGTGGCCTCACGTGCATTCCGCATGACATGGGGGCCCCACATGCATGCCGCATGTCATTGTCACCCAAATGCATGCCGCATGTCATGGGGTCCCCACATGCATGCCGCATGTCATGGGGGCCCCACATGCATTCCGCATGTCAAGGTGGCCTCACGTGCATTCCGCATGACATGGGGGCCCCACATGCATGCCGCATGTCATGGGGCACCCAAATGCATGCCGCATGTCATGGGGTCCCCACATGCATGCCACATGTCATGGGGTCCCCACATGCATGCCGCATGTCATGGGGGCCCCAAATGCATGCCGCTTGTCATGGGGACTCCACGTGCATGCCGCATGTAATGGGGCCCCCAAATGCATGCCACATGTCATAGGGGCCCCACGTGCATGCCGCATGTCATAGGAGCCCACATGCATGGCGCATTTCATGAGTCCGCACATACATGCCGCATGTCATGGGGGCCCCAAATGCATGCCTCAAGTCATAGGGGCCCCAAATGCATGCCGCATATCATGGGGGCCTCACGTGCATGTCGCATTTCTTGGGGGCCCCGCATGCATGCCGCATGTCATGGGGGCCCCGCAGGCATTCCACATGTCATGGGGGCCCCGCAGGCATTCCACATGTCATGGGGGCCCCACTTGCATTTCACATGTCAAGGGGGCCTCACGTGCATTCCGCATGACATGGGGGCCCCAAATGCATGTTGCATGTCATGGGGGCCCCACGTGCATGCCGCATGTCATGGGGGCCCCAAATGCAGGCCGCATGTCATGGGGGCTCCACATGCATATCGCATGTCATGGGGGACCCAAACGCATGCGGCATGTCATTGGGGCCCCAAGCGTATGCCGCATGTCATGGGGGCCTCACGTGCATTCCACATGTCATGGGGGCCCCACGTGCATGCTGCATGTCATGGGGCCCCACATGCATGCCGCATGTCATGGGGGCTCCACATGCATGCCGCATGTCATGGGGGCCCCAAATGCATGCCACATATCATGGGGGCCCCACGTTCATGCCGCATATATTGGGGGCCCCAAATGTATGCCGCATGTCATGAGGGCCCCGCATGCATGCCACATGTCATGGGGGCCCCGCAGGCATTCCGCATGTCATGGGGGCCCCAAATGCATTCCGCATGTCATGGGGGCCCCACGTGCATCCGTCATGTAATGGGGGATTCAAATGCATGCTGCTTGTCATGGGGGCCCCACATGCATGGAACATTTCATGGGGGCCCTACATGCATGCCGCATGTCATGGGGGCCCCAAATGCATGCCTCAAGTCTTGGGGGCCCCAAATGCATGCAGCATGTCATAGGGGCCCCACATGCATGGTGCATGTCATGGGGGCCCCACATGCTTGCCTCAAGTCATGGGGGCCCCAAATGCATGCCGCATGTCATGGGGGCCATAAATGCATGCCGCATGTCATGGGTGCCCAACGTACATGCTGCATGTCATTGGGGCCCCACGTGCTTGTTGCATGTCATGGGGGCCCCACGTGCATGCCTCATGTCACGGTGCCACAAATGTATGCGGCATGTCATGGGGGCCCCACTTGCATGCAGCATGTAATGGGGGATCCAAATGCATAACGCATGTCATAGGGGCCCCACGTGCATAACACATGTCATGGGGCCCGCAAATGCATGCCACATGTCATGGGGGCCCCACATGCGTGCCGCATGTCATGGGGACCCAAATGCATGCCACATGTCATGGGGGCCCAACGTGCATGCCGCATGTATTGGGGCCCCAAATTCATGCCGCATGTCATGGGGGCCCCACAGGCATTCCGCATGTCATGGGGGCCCCAAATGCATGCCGCATGTCATGGGGCCCCACGTGCATGCCGCATGTAATGGGGGCCCCAAATGCATGCCGCATGTCAAAGTGGCCCCAAATGCATGCTGCATGTCATGAGGGCCCCACGTGCATGCCGCATGTCATGGGGCCCCCAAATGCATGCCGCATGTCATGGGGGCCCAACAGGCAGGCCGCATGTCATTGGGGCCCCAAATGCATGCCGCATGTCTCAGGTACCCCAAATGCATGCAGCATGTTATGCAGGCCCCAAATGCATGCCACATGTCATGGGGGCAGAAATGCATGCCGCATGTCATTGGGGCCCCAAGCGTATGCCGCGTGTCACGGGTGCCCCATGTGCATGCCGCATGTAATGGGGGCCCCAAATGCATGCGGCATGTCATGGGGGCCCAAATGCATGCCACATGTCATGGGACCCACATTCATGCCGCATGTCATGGGGGCCCCCAATGCATGCCACATGTCATGGGGACCCAAATGCATGCCACATGTCATGGGGGCCTCAAATTCATGCCGCATGTCATGAGGGCCCCGCATGCATGCCGCATGTCATGGGGGCCCCGCAGGCATTCCGCATGTCATGGGGGCCCCAAATGCATGCCGCATGTCATGGGGGCCCCACGTGCATCCGTCATGTAATGGGGGATTCAAATGCATGCTGCTTGTCATGGGGGCCCCACATGCATGCCGCATGTCACGGGGGCCCCAAATGTATGCTGCATGTCATGGGGCCCCACAAGCATGCCGCATGTTATAGAGGCCCCACATGCATGCAGCATGTCTTGGGGCCATCAAATGCATGCCGCATGTCATAGGGGCCCCACGTGCATGCCACATGTCTTGGGGCCTACAAATGCATGCCGCATGTCATAGGTGCCAAACATGCATGGCACATTTCATGGGGGCCCTACATGCATGCCGCATGTCATGGGGGCCCCACATGCATGCTTCATGTCATTGGGGGCCCACGTGCATGCCGCATGTCATAGGGGCACCACGTACATGGCGCATGTCATGGGTGCCCCACATGCATGCCGCATGTCATCGGGGCCCCAATTGCATGCCGCATGTCATAGGGGCCCCATATGCATGGCGCATGTCATGGTGCCCCACATGCATGCAGCATGTCATGGGGGCCACAAATGCATGTCGCATGTCATGGGGGCCCTAAATGCATGCCGCATTTAATGGGGGCCCCACGTGCATGCCGCATGTCTTGGGGGGCCCATGTGCATGCCGCATGTCAAGGGGGCCCAAAATGCATGCCTCAATCATGGGGGCCCCAAATGCATGTCGCATATCATGGGGGCCCCACGTGCATGCCGCATGTCATGGGGCCCCCCAAATGCATGCAGCATGTCTTGGGGCCCACAAATGCATGCCGCATGTCATAGGGGCCCCACATGCATGGCTTATTTCATGGGGGCCCCACATGCATGCCGCATGTCATGGGGGCCCCAAATGCGTGCCGCATATCATGGGGGCCACAAATGCATGCAGCATGTCATGGGGGCCCCACGTGCATGCCACATGTCTTGGGGCCCACAAATGCATGCCGCATGTCATAGGGGCACCACATGCATGGCACATTTCTTGGGGGCCCTACATGCATGCCGCATGTCATGGGGGCCCCAAATGCATGCCTCAAGTCATGGGGGCCCCAAATGCATGCAGCATGTCATAGGGGCCCCAAATGCATGCAGCATGTCATAGGGGCCCCACATGCATGGTGCATGTCATGGGGGCCCCACATGCATGCCTCAAGTCATGGGGGCCCCAAATACATGCCACATGACATGGGGGACATAAATGCATGCCGCATGTCATGGGTGCCCAACGTACATGCTGCATGTCATTGGGGCCCCACGTGCTTGCCGCATGTCATGGGGGCCCCACGTGCATGCCTCATGTCACGGGGGCCACAAATGTATGCGGCATGTCATGGGGGCCCCACATGCATGCCGCATGTCATGGGGCCCCACGTGCATGCCGCATGTCAAGGGGGTCCCACATGCATGCCGCATGTCATAGGGGCCCCACATGCATGGCGCATGTCATGGGGGCCCCACTTGCATGCAGCATGTAATGGGGGATCCAATTGCATGACGCATGTCATGGGGGTCCCACATGCATGCCGCATGTCTTGGGGGCCCAAATGCATGCCGCATGTCATGGGGGCCATAAATGCATGGCGCATGTCATGGGGGCCCCACGTGCATGCGACATGTATTGGGGTCCCAAATTCATGACGCATGTCATGAGGGCCCCGCATGCATGCCGCATGTCATGGGGGCCCCAAATGCATGCCGCATGTCATGGGGGTCCCACATGCATGCCGCATGTCATGGGGGCTCCACGTGCATGCCGCATGTAATGGGGCACCCAAATTCATGCCGCATGTCAAAGGGGCCCCACGTGCATGGCGCAAGTCATGGGTGCCCCACATGCATGCCGCATGTCATAGGGGCCCCACATGCATGGTGCATGTCATGGGGGCCCCAAATGCATGCGGCATGTCATAGGGGCCCCACGTGCATGCCACATGTCTCTGGCACACCAAATGCATGCAGCATGTCATGGGGCCCCACGTGCATGCCGCATGTCTCAGGTACCCCAAATGCATGCAGCATGTTATACAGGCCCCAAATGGATGCCGCATGTAATGGGGCCCCAAATGCATGCCTCATATCATGGGGGCCCCACGTGCATGCCACATGTATTGGGGGCCCCAAATTCATGCCGCATGTCATGAGGGCCCCACATGCATGTTGCATGTCATGGGGGCCCCGCAGGCATTGCGCATGTCATGGGTGCCCCAAATGCATGCCGCATGTCATGGGGGCCCCACGTGCATGCCGCATTTCATGGGAAACCCAAACGCATGACGCATGTCATGGGGGTCCCACATGCATGCCGCATGTCATGGGGGCCCCACGTGCATGCCACATGTAATGGGGGATTCAAATGCATGCCGCATGTCATGGGTGTCACACATGCATGCCGCATGTCATGGGGGCCCCACATGCATGCCGCATGTCATGGGGCACCCAAATGCATGCCGCATGTCATGGGGGCCATAAATGCATGGCGCATGTCATGGGGGCCCCACGTGCATGCCACATGTATTGGGGACCCAAATTCATGACGCATGTCATGAGGGCCCCGCATGCATGCCGCATGTCATGGGGGCCCCAAATGCATGCCGCATGTTATGGGGGCCCCATGTGCATGCCGCATGTAATGGGGGATTCAAATGCATGCCGCATGTCATGGGGGTCCCACATGCATGCCGCATGTCATGGTGGCTCCACGTGCATGCCGCATGTAATGGGGCACCCAAATTCATGCCGCATGTCAAAGGGGCCCCACGTGCATGGTGCAAGTCATGGGTGCCCCACATGCATGCCGCATGTCATAGGGGCCCCACATGCATGGTGCATGTCATGGGGGCCCCAAATGCATGCGGCATGTCATAGGGGCCCCACGTGCATGCCACATGTCTCTGGCACACCAAATGCATGCAGCATGTCATGGGGCCCCACGTGCATGCCGCATGTCTCAGGTACCCCAAATGCATGCAGCATGTTATGCAGGCCCCAAATGGATGCCGCATGTCATGGGGGTCCCGCAGGTATTCCGCATGTCACAGGGGCCCCAAATGCATGCAGAATGTCATGGGGGTCCCACATGCATGCAGCATGTCATAGGGGCCCCACATGCATGTAATGGGGCACCCAAATTCATGCCGCATGTCAAAGGGGCCCCACGTGCATGGTGCAAGTCATGGGTGCCCCACATGCATGCCGCATGTCATAGGGGCCCCAAATGCATGCCGCATGTCTTGGGGGCTCCACGTGCATGCCGCATGTAATGGGGCCCCAAATGCATGCCTCATATCATGGGGGCCCCACGTGCATGCCACATGTATTGGGGGCCCCAAATTCATGCCGCATGTCATGAGGGCCCCACATGCATGTTGCATGTCATGGGGGCCCCGCAGGCATTCCGCATGTCATGGGTGCCCCAAATGCATGCCGCATGTCATGGGGGCCCCACGTGCATGCCGCATTTCATGGGAAACCCAAACGCATGCCGCATGTCATTGGGGCCCCAAGAGTATGCCGCATGTCATGGGGGCCCCATGTGCATGCCGCATGTAATGGGGGCCCCAAATGCATGCGGCATGTCATAGGGGCCCCACGTGCATGCCACATGTCTCTGGCACACCAAATGCATGCAGCATGTCATGGGGCCCCACGTGCTTGCCGCATGTCTCAGGTACCCCAAATGCATGCAGCATGTTATGCAGGCCCCAAATGGATGCCGCATGTCATGGGGGTCCCGCAGGTATTCCGCATGTCAAAGGGGCCCCAAATGCATGCAGAATGTCATAGGGGCCACATGCATGCTGCATGTCATAGGGGCCCCACATGCATGGCGCATGTCATGGGGCCCCAAATGCATGCCGCATGTCTTGGGGGCTCCACGTGCATGCCGCATGTAATGGGGCCCCAAATGCATGCCTCATATCATGGGGGCCCCACGTGCATGCCACATGTATTGGGGGACCGAAATTCATGCCGCATGTCATGAGGGCCCCACATGCATGTTGCATGTCATGGGGGCCCCGCAGGCATTCCGCATGTCATGGGTGCCCCAAATGCATGCCGCATGTCATGGGGGCCCCACGTGCATGCCGCATGTAATGGGGGATTCAAATGCATGCCGCATGTCATGGGGGTCCCACATGCATGCCGCATGTCAAGGTGGCCTCACGTGCATTCCGCATGACATGGGGGCCCCACATGCATGCCGCATGTCATGGTTCACCCAAATGCATGCCGCATGTCATGGGGTCCCCACATGCATGCCGCATGTCATGGGGGCCCCACATGCATTCCACATGTCAAGGTGCCCTCACGTGCATTCCGCATGACATGGGGGCCCCACATGCATGCCGCATGTCATGCGGCACCCAAATGCATGCCGCATGTCATGGGGTCCCCACATGCATGCCACATGTCATGGGGTCCCCACATGCATGCCGCATGTCATGGGGGCCCCAAATGCATGCCGCTTGTCATGGGGACTCCACGTGCATGCCGCATGTAATGGGGCCCCCAAATGCATGCCACATGTCATAGGGGCCCCACGTGCATGCCGCATGTCATAGGAGCCCAAATGCATGGCGCATTTCATGAGTCCCCACATACATGCCGCATGTCATGGGGGCCCCAAATGCATGCCTCAAGTCATAGGGGCCCCAAATGCATGCCGCATATCATGGGGGCCTCACGTGCATGTCACATTTCTTGGGGGCCCCGCATGCATGCCGCATGTCATGGGGGCCCCGCAGGCATTCCACATGTCATGGGGGCCCCGCAGGCATTCCACATGTCATGGGGGCCCCACATGCATTTCACATGTCAAGGGGGCCTCACGTGCATTCCGCATGACATGGGGGCCCCAAATGCATGTTGCATGTCATGGGGGCCCCACGTGCATGCCGCATGTCATGGGGGCCCCAAATGCAGGCCGCATGTCATGGGGGCTCCACATGCATATCGCATGTCATGGGGGACCCAAACGCATGCCGCATGTCATTGGGGCCCCAAGCGTATGCCGCATGTCAGGGGGGCCTCACGTGCATTCCACATGTCATGGGGGCCCCACGTGCATGCTGCATGTCATGGGGCCCCACATGCATGCCGCATGTCATGGGGGCTCCACATGCATGCCGCATGTCATGGGGGCCCCAAATGCATGCCACATATCATGGGGGCCCCACGTTCATGCCGCATATATTGGGGGCCCCAAATGTATGCCGCATGTCATGAGGGCCCCGCATGCATGCCGTATGTCATGGGGGCCCCGCAGGCATTCCGCATGTCATTGGGGCCCAAAATGCATGCCGCATTTCATGGGGGCCACACGTGCATGCCGCATGTAAGGGGGGATCCAAACGCATGCTGCATGTTATGGGGGTCCCACATGCATGCCGCATGTCATGGGGGCCCAAATGCATGCCGCATGTCATGGCGGCCCCAAATGCATGACTCATGTCATGGGGGCCCCATGTGCATGCCGCATGTCATGGGGGATCCAAACTCATGCCGCATGTCATGGGGGCCCCAAATGCATGCCGCATGTCATGGCGGCCCCAAATGCATGACTCATGTCATGGGGGCCCCATGTGCATGCCGCATGTAATGGGGGGCCCAAATGCATGCCTCATGTCTCAGGTACCCCAAATGCATGCAGCATGTTATGCAGGCCCCAAATGCATGCCGCATGTAATGGGGGCCCAAATGCATGCCGCATGTCATGGGGGCCCCACACGCATGCCGCATGTCATGGGGGCCCCAAATGCATGCCGCATGTCATGGGGGCTCCACGTGCATGCCGCATGTAATGGGGCCCCCAAATTCATGGCGCATGTCAAAGGGGCCCCACGTGCATGGCGCAAGTCATGGGTGCCCCACATGCATGCCGCATGTCATCGGGGCCCCACATGCATGGCGCATGTCATGGGGGCCCCACATGCATGACGCATGTCATGGAGGCCCCAAATGCATGCCGCATGTCATGGGAGCCCCACATGCATGCCGCATGTCATGGGGGCCCCAAATTAATGTCGCATGTCAAGGGGGCCCCACATGCATGCCGCATGTCATCGGGGCCCCAAATGCATGCCGCATGTCATGAGGGCCCCGCATGCATGCCGCATTTCATAGGGCACCACATGCATGCCATATGTCATGGAGGCCCCAAAAGCACGCCTTAAGTCATGGGGGCCCCAAATCCATGCCGCATATCACGCGGGCCTCACGTGCATGCCGCATTTATTGGGGGCCCCAAATTCATGCCTCATGTCAAGAGGGCCCTGCATGCATGATGCATGTCATGGGGTCCCCGCAGGCATTCCACATGTCATGGGGGCCCCAAATGCAAGCCGCATGTCATGGGGGCCCCACATGCATGCCGCATGTCATGGGGCCCCCAAATGCATGCCGCATGTCACGGGGGGGGCACATGCATGCCGCATGTAATGGGGGCCCAAATGCTAGCCGCATGTCATGGGTTCCATAAATGCCCAATGTACATGCCGCATGTATTGGCGGCCCCAAATTCATGCCGCATGTCATGAGGGCCCCGCATGCATGCCGCATGTCATGGGGGCCCCGCAGGCATTCCGTATGTAATGGGGGATTCAAATGAATGCCGCATGTCATGGGGGTCTCCACGTGCATGCCGCATGTAATGAGGCCCCCAGATGCATGCCACATGTCATAGGGGCCCCACGTGCATGGTGCATGTCATGGGTGCCCCAAATCAATGCCGCATGTGTTGGAGCCCACAAATGCATGCCGCATGTCATAGGGGCCCCACATGCATGGCGCATTTCATGGGGCCCCGCGTGCATGCCGCATGTAATGGGGGCCCCAAATGCATGCGGCATGTTATGCAGTCCCCAAATGCATGCCGCATGTCATGAGGGCCCCGCATGCATGCCGCATGTCATGGGGGCCCCGCAGGAATTCCGCATGTCACGGGGTCCCCAAATGTATGCTGCATATAATGGGGGCCCCACAAGCATGCCGCATGTTATAGAGGCCCCACATGCATGGCGCATGTCATGGGGGCCCCACATGCATGCCGCATTTCATAGGGGCCCAAATGCATGCGTCATGTCATAGGGGCCCCACGTGCATGCTGCATGTCATGGGGGCCCAAATGCATGCATCATGTCATAGGGGCCCCACGTGCATGCCGCATGTCTCGGGCATCCCAAATGCATGCAGCATTTTATGGGGGGGCCACGTGCATGCCGCATGTAATGGGGGCCCCAAATGCATGCGGCATGTTATGCAGTCCCCAAATGCATGTCGCATGTCATGGGGGCCCAAATGCATGCCGCATGTCATAGGGGCCTCAAATTCATATTGCATGTCATGAGGGCCCCGCATGCATGCCACATGTCATGGGGGCCCCGAAGGAATTCCTCATGTCATGGGGGCCCCACGTGCATCCCGCATGTAATGGGGGATTCAAATGCATGTTGCATATCATGGGGGCCCCACGTGCATGCCGCATGTCACGGGGTCCCCAAATGTATGCTGCATATAATGGGGGCCCCACAAGCATGCCGCATGTTATAGAGGCCCCACATGCATGGCGCATGTCATGGGCGGCCCCCCTTGCATGCAGCATGTAATGAGGGATCCAAATGCATTCCGCATCTCATGGGGGTCCCACATGCATGCCGCATGTCATGGGGGCCCCAAATGCATGCGGCATGTCATAGGGGCCCCACGTGCATGCCGCATGTCTCGGGCATCCCAAATGCATGCAGCATTTTATTGGGGCCCCACGTGCATGCCGCATGTCTCAGGTACCCCAAATGCATGCAGCATGTTATGCAGGCCCCAAATGCATGCCGCATGTCATGGGGGCCCCCAATGCATGCCGACTGTCATGGGGGCCCAAATGCATTCCGCATGTCATGGGGGCCTCAAATTCATGCCGCATGTCATGAGGGCCCCGCATGCATGCCGCATGTCATGGGGGCCCCAAATGCAGGCCGCATGTCATGGGGGCTCCACATGCATGCCGCATGTCATGGGGGCCCCACGTGCATGCTTCATGTCATTGGGGCCCCACGTGCATGCTTCATGTCATTGGGGCCCCAAATGCATGCCGCATTTCATGGCGGCCCCACGTGTCATGCCGCATGTATTGGGGGCCCCAAATGCATGCCGCATGTCATGAGGGCAACGCATGCATGCCGCATGTTATGGGGGCCCTAAATGCATGCCACATGTCATGGGGGCCCCAAATGCATGCAGCATGAATGGGGGCCCACACATGCATGACGAATGTCATAGGGGCCCCACATGCATGGCTCATTTCATAGGGGCCCCACATGCATGCCTCATGTCATGGTGGCCCCAAAGGCGTGCCGCATATCATGGGGGCCCCACTTGCATGCAGCATGTAATGAGGGATCGAAATGCAAGCTGCATCTCATGGGGGTCCCACATGCATGCCGCATGTCATGGGGGCCCCAAATGGGGGCCCCAGGTGCATGCCGCATGTCTCGGGCATCCCAAATGCATGCAGCATTTTATGGGGGGCCCACGTGCATGCCGCATGTCTCAGGTACCCCAAATGCATGCAGCATGTTATGCAGGCCCCAAATGCATGCCGCATGTCATGGGGGCCCAAATGCATGACGCATGTCATGGGGGCTCCACGTGCATGCCGCATGTAATGGGGCTCCCAAATTCATGTCGCATGTCATAGGGGCCCCACGTGCATGACGTATGTCATGGGGCCCCCAAATGCATGCCACATGTCTTGGGGCCCACGAATGCATGCCGAATGTCATAGGGGCCCCACATGCACGGCGCATATCATGGGGGCCCCACGTGCATGCTGCCTATATTGGGGGCCCCAAATTCATGCCGCATATCATGAGGCCACCGCATGCATGCCGCCTGTCATGGGGGCCCCGCAGGCATTTCACATGTCATGGGGGCCCCAAATGCATGCCAAATGTCATGGGGGTCCCACGTGCATGCCGCATGTCATAGGGGCCCCACATACATGCCGAATGTCATGGGGGTCCCACGTGCACGCCGCATGTCATAGGGGCACCAGATGCATGGCGCATGTCATGGGGGTCCACATGCATGCCGCATGTCATGGGGGCCAAACTTGCATGCAGCATGGAATGAGGGATCCAAATGCATGCCGCATGTCATGGGGGCCCCAAATGCATGCGGCATGTCATAGGGGCCCCACGTGCATGCCGCATGTCTCGGGCATTCCAAATGCATGCAGCATTTTATGGGGGCCCCACGTGCATGCGGCATGTCTCAGGTACCCCAAATGCATGCAGCATGTTATGCAGGCCCCAAATGCATGCCGCATGTCTTGGGGGCTCCACGTGCATGCCGCATGTAATGGGGCCCCCAAATGCATGCCACATGTCATAGGGGCCCCACGTGCATGGCGCATGTCATGGGTGCCCCACATGCATGCCACATGTCATCGGGGCCCCTCGTGCATGCCGCATGTATTGGGGCCCCAAATTCATGCCGCATGTCATGAGGGCCCAACATGCATGCCGCATGTCTTGGGGCCCACAAATGCATGCAGCATTTCATAGGGGCCCCACATGCATGGCGCATTTCATGGGGGCCCCAAATTCATGCCTTAAGTCATGGGGGCCCCAAATGCATGCCTCATATCATGGGGGCCCACGTGCATGCCGCATGTATTGGGGCCCCAAATGCATGCCGCATGTCATGAGGGCACCGCATGAATGCTGCATGTCATGGGGCCCCAATTGCATGCCGCATGTAATAGGGGCCCCACATGCATGGCGCATGTCAAGGGGCCCCGCAGGCATTCCGCATGTCATGGGGGACCCAAATGCATGCCGCATTTCATGGGGGCCCCACGTGCATGCCGCATGTCATGGGGCCCCAATTGCATGCCGCATGTAATAGGGGCCCCACATGCATGGCGCATGTCATGGTGCCCCACATGTATGCCGCATGTCATGGGGGCCCCGCAGGCATTCCGCATGTCATGGGGGCCCCAAATGCATGCCACATTTCATGGGGGCCTCACATGCATTCCACATGTCATGGGGGCCCCACGTGCATGCTGCATGTCATTGGGGCCCCACGTGTTTGCCGCATGTCATGGGGGCCCAAATGCGTGCCACATATCATGGTGGCCACAAATGCATGCAGCATGTCATGGGGGCCCCACGTGCATGCCACATGTCTTGGGGCCCACAAATGCATGCCTCAAGTCATGGGGGCCCCAAATGCATGCCACATATCATGGGGGCCCCACGTGCATGCCGCATATATTGGGGGCCCCAAATGCATGCCGCATGTCATGAGGGCCCCGCATGCATGCCACATGTCATTGGGGCCCCACAGGCATTCCGCATGTCATGGGGGCCCCACGTGCATGCTTCATGTCATTGGGGCCCCACATGCTTGCCGCATGTCATGGGGGCCCAAATGCATGCCGCATGTCATGGGGGCCATAAATGCATGCCGCATGTCATGGGTGCCCAACGTACATGCTGCATGTCATTGGGGCCCCACGTGCTTGCCGCATGTCATGGGGGCCCCACGTGCATGCCTCATGTCATGAGGGCCACAAATGTATGTGTCATGTCATGGGGGCCCCACGTGCATGCCGCATGTCATGGGGCCCCCCAAGTGCATGCCGCATGTTATAGGGGCCCAACATGCATGGAGCATGTCATGGGGGCCCCGCATGCATGCCGCATGTCATAGGGCCCCCACGTACATGGCGCATGTCATGGGTGCCCCACATGCATGCCGCTTGTCATCGGGGCCCCAATTGCATGCCGCATGTCATAGGGGCCCCACATGCATTGCGCATGTCATGGGGCCCCCCAAATGCATGCCGCATGTCATAGGGGCCCAACATGCATGGAGCATGTCATGGGGGCCCCGCATGCATGCCACATGTCATGGGGGATCCAAATGCATGACTCATGTCATGGGGGTCCCAAATGCATGCGGCATGTCATAGGGGCCCCACGTGCATAACACATGTCATGGGGCCCGCAAATGCATGCCGCATGTCATGGGGGCCCCACATGCATGCCGCATGTCATGGGGGCCCAAATGCATGCCGCATGTCATGGGGGCCATAAATGCATGCCGCATGTCATGGGTGCCCAACGTGCATGCCGCATGTATTGGGGGCCCCAATGCATGCCGCATGTCATGGGGGCCCCAAATGCATGCCGCATGTCATGGGGGCCCCCAATGCATGCCGACTGTCATGGGGGCCCAAATGCATTCCGCATGTCATGGGGGCCTCAAATTCATGCCGCATGTCATGAGGGCCCCGCATGCATGCCGCATGTCATGGGGGCCCCAAATGCAGGCCGCATGTCATGGGGGCTCCACATGCATGCCGCATGTCATGGGGGCCCCACGTGCATGCTTCATGTCATTGGGGCCCCACGTGCATGCTTCATGTCATTGGGGCCCCAAATGCATGCCGCATTTCATGGCGGCCCCACGTGTCATGCCGCATGTATTGGGGGCCCCAAATGCATGCCGCATGTCATGAGGGCAACGCATGCATGCCGCATGTTATGGGGGCCCTAAATGCATGCCACATGTCATGGGGGCCCCAAATGCATGCAGCATGAATGGGGGCCCACAAATGCATGCCGAATGTCATAGGGGCCCCACATGCATGGCTCATTTCATAGGGGCCCCACATGCATGCCTCATGTCATGGTGGCCCCAAAGGCGTGCCGCATATCATGGGGGCCCCACTTGCATGCAGCATGTAATGAGGGATCGAAATGCAAGCTGCATCTCATGGGGGTCCCACATGCATGCCGCATGTCATGGGGGCCCCAAATGGGGGCCCCAGGTGCATGCCGCATGTCTCGGGCATCCCAAATGCATGCAGCGTTTTATGGGGGGCCCACGTGCATGCCGTATGTCTCAGGTACCCCAAATGCATGCAGCATGTTATGCAGGCCCCAAATGCATGCCGCATGTCATGGGGGCCCAAATGCATGACGCATGTCATGGGGGCTCCACGTGCATGCCGCATGTAATGGGGCTCCCAAATTCATGTCGCATGTCATAGGGGCCCCACGTGCATGACGTATGTCATGGGGCCCCCAAATGCATGCCACATGTCTTGGGGCCCACGAATGCATGCCGAATGTCATAGGGGCCCCACATGCACGGCGCATATCATGGGGGCCCCACGTGCATGCTGCCTATATTGGGGGCCCCAAATTCATGCCGCATATCATGAGGCCACCGCATGCATGCCGCCTGTCATGGGGGCCCCGCAGGCATTTCACATGTCATGGGGGCCCCAAATGCATGCCAAATGTCATGGGGGTCCCACGTGCATGCCGCATGTCATAGGGGCCCCACATACATGCCGAATGTCATGGGGGTCCCACGTGCACGCCGCATGTCATAGGGGCACCAGATGCATGGCGCATGTCATGGGGGTCCACATGCATGCCGCATGTCATGGGGGCCAAACTTGCATGCAGCATGGAATGAGGGATCCAAATGCATGCCGCATGTCATGGGGGCCCCAAATGCATGCGGCATGTCATAGGGGCCCCACGTGCATGCCGCATGTCTCGGGCATTCCAAATGCATGCAGCATTTTATGGGGGCCCCACGTGCATGCGGCATGTATCAGGTACCCCAAATGCATGCAGCATGTTATGCAGGCCCCAAATGCATGCCGCATGTCTTGGGGGCTCCACGTGCATGCCGCATGTAATGGGGCCCCCAAATGCATGCCACATGTCATAGGGGCCCCACGTGCATGGCGCATGTCATGGGTGCCCCACATGCATGCCACATGTCATCGGGGCCCCACGTGCATGCCGCATGTATTGGGGCCCCAAATTCATGCCGCATGTCATGAGGGCCCAACATGCATGCCGCATGTCTTGGGGCCCACAAATGCATGCAGCATTTCATAGGGGCCCCACATGCATGGCGCATTTCATGGGGGCCCCAAATTCATGCCTTAAGTCATGGGGGCCCCAAATGCATGCCTCATATCATGGGGGCCCACGTGCATGCCGCATGTATTGGGGCCCCAAATGCATGCCGCATGTCATGAGGGCACCGCATGAATGCTGCATGTCATGGGGCCCCAATTGCATGCCGCATGTAATAGGGGCCCCACATGCATGGCGCATGTCAAGGGGCCCCGCAGGCATTCCGCATGTCATGGGGGACCCAAATGCATGCCGCATTTCATGGGGGCCCCACGTGCATGCCACATGTCATGGGGCCCCAATTGCATGCCGCATGTAATAGGGGCCCCACATGCATGGCGCATGTCATGGTGCCCCACATGTATGCCGCATGTCATGGGGGCCCCGCAGGCATTCCGCATGTCATGGGGGCCCCAAATGCATGCCACATTTCATGGGGGCCTCACATGCATTCCACATGTCATGGGGGCCCCACGTGCATGCTGCATGTCATTGGGGCCCCACGTGTTTGCCGCATGTCATGGGGGCCCAAATGCGTGCCACATATCATGGTGGCCACAAATGCATGCAGCATGTCATGGGGGCCCCACGTGCATGCCACATGTCTTGGGGCCCACAAATGCATGCCTCAAGTCATGGGGGCCCCAAATGCATGCCACATATCATGGGGGCCCCACGTGCATGCCGCATATATTGGGGGCCCCAAATGCATGCCGCATGTCATGAGGGCCCCGCATGCATGCCACATGTCATTGGGGCCCCACAGGCATTCCACATGTCATGGGGGCCCCACGTGCATGCTTCATGTCATTGGGGCCCCACGTGCTTGCCGCATGTCATGGGGGCCCAAATGCATGCCGCATGTCATGGGGGCCATAAATGCATGCCGCATGTCATGGGTGCCCAACGTACATGCTGCATGTCATTGGGGCCCCACGTGCTTGCCGCATGTCATGGGGGCCCCACGTGCATGCCTCATGTCATGAGGGCCACAAATGTATGTGTCATGTCATGGGGGCCCCACGTGCATGCCGCATGTCATGGGGCCCCCCAAATGCATGCCGCATGTTATAGGGGCCCAACATGCATGGAGCATGTCATGGGGGCCCCGCATGCATGCCGCATGTCATAGGGCCCCCACGTACATGGCGCATGTCATGGGTCCCCCACATGCATGCCGCTTGTCATCGGGGCCCCAATTGCATGCCGCATGTCATAGGGGCCCCACATGCATTGCGCATGTCATGGGGCCCCCCAAATGCATGCCGCATGTCATAGGGGCCCAACATGCATGGAGCATGTCATGGGGGCCCCGCATGCATGCCGCATATCATGGGGACCCACATGCATGGTGCATGTCATGGTGTCCCACATGCATGCCGCATGTCATGGGGGGCCCAAATGCATGTTGCATGTCAAGGGGGCCCTAATTGCATGCCGCATGTAATGGGGGCCCCACGTGCATGCCGCATGTCATGGGGGCCCCATGTGCATGCCGCATGTCATGGGGGCCCAAAATGCATGCCTCAAGTCATGGGGCCCCAAATGCATGCCGCATATCATGGGGGCCCCACGTGCATGCCGCATGTATTGGGGGCCCCAAATGCATTCCGCATGTCATGAGGGCGCCGCATGCATGCCGCATGTCATGGGGGCCATAAATGCATGCCGCATGTCATGGGGGCCCCAAATGCATGCCGCATTTCATGGGGGCCCCACGTGCATGCTGCATGTCATGGGGCCCCCCAAATGCATGCAGCATATCTTGGGGCCCACAAATGCATGCCGCATGTCATAGGGGCCCCACATGCATGGCTCATTTCATGGGGGCCCCACATGCATGCCTCATGTCATGGGGTCCCCAAATGCGTGCCGCATATCATGGGGGCCCCAAATGCATGCAGCATGTCATAGGGGCCCCACATGCATGGTACATGTCATGGGGGCCCCACATGCTTGCCTCAAGTCATGGGGGCCCCAAATGCATGCCGCATGTCATGGGGGCCATAAATGCATGCCGCATGTCATGGGTGCCCAACGTACATGCTGCATGTCATTGGGGCCCCACGTGCTTGTCGCATGTCATGGGGGCCCCACGTGCATGCCTCATGTCACGGTGCCACAAATGTATGCGGCATGTCATGGGGGCCCCACTTGCATGCAGCATGTAATGGGGGATCCAAATGCATAACGCATGTCATGGGGGCCCAACGTGCATGCCGCATGTATTGGGGCCCCAAATTCATGCCGCATGTCATGGGGGCCCCACAGGCATTCCGCATGTCATGGTGGCCCCAAATGCATGCCACATGTCATGGGGGCCCAACGTGCATGCCGCATGTATTGGGGCCCCAAATTCATGCCGCATGTCATGGGGGCCCCACAGGCATTCCGCATGTCATGGTGGCCCCAAATGCATGCCGCATGTCATGGGGGCCC
This sequence comes from Phyllobates terribilis, assembly GCF_046119375.1. NCBI lineage: Eukaryota > Metazoa > Chordata > Amphibia > Anura > Dendrobatidae > Phyllobates > Phyllobates terribilis. The sequence goes on from NW_027362764.1 coordinate 342,514,873, forward strand.
CACGTGCATGCCGCATGTCATGGGGCCCCCAAATGCATGCTGCATGTCATGGGGGCCCAACAGGCATGCCGCATGTCATTGGAGCCCCAAATGCATGCCTCATGTCTCAGGTACCCCAAATGCATGCAGCATGTTATGCAGGCCCCAAATGCATACCACATGTCATGGGGGCCCAAATGCATGCCGCATGTCATGGGGGCCCCACATGCATGCCACATGTCATGGGGGCTCCACGTGCAAGCCGCATGTAATGGGGCTCCCAAATTCATGCGGCATGTCAAAGGGGCCCCGCGTGCATGGTGCAAGTCATGGGTGCCCCAAATGCATGCCGCATGTCATCGGGGCCCCACGTGCATGCCGCATGTCACGGGGGCCCCAAATGCATGACTCATGTCATGGGGGCGCCACCTGCATGCCGCATGTCATGGGGGAACCAAACGCATGCCGCATGTCATTGGGGCCCCAAGCGTATGCCGCTTGTCACGGGTGCCCCATGTGCATGCCGCATGTAATGGGGGCCCCAAATGCATGCGGAATGTCATAGGGGCCTCACATGCATGCCGCTTCTCTTAGGTACCCCAAATGCATGCAGCATGTTATGCAGGCCCCAAATGCATGCCGCATGTCATGGGGGCCCAAATGCATGCCGCATGTCATGGGACCCACATTCATGCCGCATGTCATGGGGGCCCCCAATGCATGCCACATGTCATGGGGACATAAAATGCATGCCACATGTCATGGGGGCCTCAAATTCATGCCGCATGTCATGAGGGCCCCGCATGCATGCCGCATGTCATGGGGGCCCCGCGGGCATTCCGCATGTCATGGGGGCCCCAAATGCATGCCGCATGTCATGGGGGCCCACGTGCATCCGTCATGTAATGGGGGATTCAAATGCATGCTGCATGTCATGGGGGCCCCACGTGCATGCCGCATGTCACGGGGGCCCCAAATGTATGCTGCATGTCATGAGGGCCCCACAAGCATGCCGCATGTTATAGAGGCCCCACATGCATGCAGCATGTCTTGGGGCCCACAAATGCATGCCGCATGTCATAGGGGCCCCACGTGCATGCCACATGTCTTGGGGCCTACAAATGCATGCCGCATGTCATAGGTGCCAAAGATGCATGGCACATTTCATGGGGGCCCTACATGCATGCTTCATCTCATTGGGGCCCCACGTGCATGCCGCATGTCATTGGTGCCCACATGCATGCCGCATGTCATGGGGGCCATAAATGCATGCCGCATGTCATGGGTGCCCAACGTGCATGCCGCATGTATTGGGGGCCCCAACTGCATGCCGCATATCATGGGGCCCCACATGCATGCCACATGTCATGGGGGCCCCACATGCATGCCGCATTTCATGGGGGGCCCAAATGCATGCCGCATGTTATGGGGGCCCCAAATGCATGCAGCATGTCATGGCGGCCCCAAATGCATGACTCATGTCATGGAGGCCCCACGTGCATGCCACATGTCATGGGGGATCCAAACTCATGCCGCATGTCATTGGGGCCACAAGCGTATGCCGCATGTCATGGGGGCCCCATGTGCATGCCGCATGTAATGGGGGCCCCAAATGCATGCGTCATGTCATAGCGGCCCCACGTGCATGCCGCATGTTTCGGGCACACCAAATGCATGCAGCATGTCATGGGGGCCCCACGTGCATGCCGCATGTCATCGGGGCCCCAATTGCAAGCCGCATGTCATGGGGGCCCCAAATGCATGCCGCATATCATGGGGGCCTCACGTGCATGCCGCATTTATTGGGGGCCCAAAATTCATGCCGCATGTCATAGGGGCCCCGCGTGCCTGGTGCATGTCATGGGTGCCCCACATGCATGCCGCATGTCTTGGGGCCCACAAATGCATGCCGCATGTCAAGGGGGCCTCACGTGCATTCCGCATGTCATGGGGGCCCCAAATGCATGCCGCATGTCATGAGGGCCCCACATGCATTCCACATGTCAAGGGGGCCTCACGTGCATTCCGCATGACATGGGGGCCCCAAATGCATGTTGCATGTCATGGGGGCCCCACGTGCATGCCGCGTGTCACAGGGGCCCCAAATGCATGACTCATGTCATGGGGGCCCCACGTGCATGCCGCATGTCATGGAGAATCCAAACTCATGCCGCATGTCATTGGGGCCCCAAGAGTATGCCGCATGTCATGGGGGCCCCATGTGCATGCCGCATGTAATGGGGGCCCCATGTGCATGCCGCATGTCATGGGGGCCCAAAATGCATGCCTCAAGTCATGGGGCCCCAAAAGCATGCCGCATATCATGGGGGCCCCACGTGCATGCCGCATGTATTGGGGGCCCCAAATGCATGCCGCATGTCATGAGGGCGCCGCATGCATACCGCATATCATGGGGGCCCTAAATGCATGCCGCATGTCATGGGGGCCCGAAATGCATGCCGCATTTCATGGGGGCCCCACGTGCATGCTGCATGTCATGGGGCCCCCCAAATGCATGCAGCATGTCTTGGGGCCCACAAATGCATGCCGCATGTCATAGGGGCCCCACATGCATGGCTCATTTCATGGGGGCCCCACATGCATGCCTCATGTCATGGGGGCCCCAAATGCGTGCCGCATATCATGGGGGCCACAAATGCATGCAGCATGTCATGGGGGCCCCACGTGCATGCCACATGTCTTGGGGCTCACAAATGCATGCCACATGTCATAGGGGTCCCACATGCATGGAACATTTCATGGGGGCCCTACATGCATGCCGCATGTCATGGGGGCCCCAAATGCATGCCTCAAGTCTTGGGTGCCCCAAATGCATGCAGCATGTCATAGGGGCCCCACATGCATGGTGCATGTCATGGGGGCCCCACATGCTTGCCTCAAGTCATGGGGGCCCCAAATGCATGCCGCATGTCATGGGGGCCATTGATGCATGCCACATGTCATGGGTGCCCAACGTACATGCTGCATGTCATTGGGGCCCCACGTGCTTGTTGCATGTCATGGGGGCCCCACGTGCATGCCTCATGTCACGGTGCCACAAATGTATGCGGCATGTCATGGGGGCCCCACTTGCATGCAGGATGTAATGGGGGATCCAAATGCATAACGCATGTCATAGGGGCCCCACGTGCATAACACATGTCATGGGGCCCGCAAATGCATGCCACATGTCATGGGGGCCCCACATGCATGCCGCATGTCATGGGGACCCAAATGCATGCCACATGTCATGGGGGCCCAACGTGCATGCCGCATGTATTGGGGCCCCAAATGCATGCCGCATGTCATAGTGGCCCCAAATGCATGCTGCATGTCATGGGGGCCCAACAGGCATGCCGCATGTCATTAGGGCCCCAAATGCATGCCGCATGTCTCAGGTACCCCAAATGCATGCAGCATGTTATGCAGGCCCCAAATGCATGCCACATGTCATGGGGGCCCAAATGCATGCCGCATGTCATTGGGGCCCCAAGCGTATGCCGTGTGTCACGGGTGCCCCATGTGCATGCCGCATGTAATGGGGGCACCAAATGCATGCGGCATGTCATAGGGGCCCCACATGCATGCCGCATCTCTCAGGTACCCCAAATGCATGCAGCATGTTATGCAGGCCCCAAATGCATGCCGCATGTCATGGGGGCCCAAATGCATGCCGCATGTCATGGGACCCACATTCATGCCGCATGTCATGGGGGCCCCCAATGCATGCCACATGTCATGGGGACCCAAATGCATGCCACATGTCATGGGGGCCTCAAATTCATGCCGCATGTCATGAGGGCACCGCATGCATGCCGCATGTCATGGGGGCCCCGCAGGCATTCCGCATGTCATGGGGGCCCCAAATGCATGCCGCATGTCATGGGGGCCCCACGTGCATCCGTCATGTAATGGGGGATTCAAATGCATGCTGCTTGTCATGGGGGCCCCACATGCATGCCGCATGTCACGGGGGCCCCAAATGTATGCTGCATGTCATGGGGGCCCCACAAGCATGCCGCATGTTATAGAGGCCCCACATGCATGCAGCATGTCTTGGGGCCATCAAATGCATGCCGCATGTCATAGGGGCCCCACGTGCATGCCACATGTCTTGGGGCCTACAAATGCATGCCGCATGTCATAGGTGCCAAACATGCATGGCACATTTCATGGGGGCCCTACATGCATGCCGCATGTCATGGGGGCCCCACATGCATGCTTCATGTCATTGGGGGCCCACGTGCATGCCGCATGTCATAGGGGCACCACGTACATGGCGCATGTCATGGGTGCCCCACATGCATGCCGCATGTCATCGGGGCCCCAATTGCATGCCGCATGTCATAGGGGCCCCATATGCATGGCGCATGTCATGGTGCCCCACATGCATGCAGCATGTCATGGGGGCCACAAATGCATGCCGCATTTCATGGGGGCCCTAAATGCATGCCGCATTTAATGGGGTCCCACGTGCATGCCGCATGTCTTGGGGGCCCCATGTGCATGCCGCATGTCAAGGGGGCCCAAAATGCATGCCTCAATCATGGGGGCCCCAAATGCATGTCGCATATCATGGGGGCCCCACGTGCATGCCGCATGTCATGGGGCCCCCCAAATGCATGCAGCATGTCTTGGGGCCCACAAATGCATGCCGCATGTCATAGGGGCCCCACATGCATGGCTTATTTCATGGGGGCCCCACATGCATGCCGCATGTCATGGGGGCCCCAAATGCGTGCCGCATATCATGGGGGCCACAAATGCATGCAGCATGTCATGGGGGCCCCACGTGCATGCCACATGTCTTGGGGCCCACAAATGCATGCCGCATGTCATAGGGGCACCACATGCATGGCACATTTCTTGGGGGCCCTACATGCATGCCGCATGTCATGGGGGCCCCAAATGCATGCCTCAAGTCATGGGGGCCCCAAATACATGCAGCATGTCATAGGGGCCCCAAATTCATGCAGCATGTCATAGGGGCCCCACATGCATGCCACATGTCATGGGGGCTCCACGTGCAAGCCGCATGTAATGGGGCTCCCAAATTCATGCGGCATGTCAAAGGGGCCCCGCGTGCATGGTGCAAGTCATGGGTGCCCCAAATGCATGCCGCATGTCATCGGGGCCCCACGTGCATGCCGCATGTCACGGGGGCCCCAAATGCATGACTCATGTCATGGGGGCGCCACCTGCATGCCGCATGTCATGGGGGAACCAAACGCATGCCGCATGTCATTGGGGCCCCAAGCGTATGCCGCTTGTCACGGGTGCCCCATGTGCATGCCGCATGTAATGGGGGCCCCAAATGCATGCGGAATGTCATAGGGGCCTCACATGCATGCCGCTTCTCTTAGGTACCCCAAATGCATGCAGCATGTTATGCAGGCCCCAAATGCATGCCGCATGTCATGGGGGCCCAAATGCATGCCGCATGTCATGGGACCCACATTCATGCCGCATGTCATGGGGGCCCCCAATGCATGCCACATGTCATGGGGACCCAAATGCATGCCACATGTCATGGGGGCCTCAAATTCATGCCGCATGTCATGAGGGCCCCGCATGCATGCCGCATGTCATGGGGGCCCCGCGGGCATTCCGCATGTCATGGGGGCCCCAAATGCATGCCGCATGTCATGGGGGCCCACGTGCATCCGTCATGTAATGGGGGATTCAAATGCATGCTGCATGTCATGGGGGCCCCACGTGCATGCCGCATGTCACGGGGGCCCCAAATGTATGCTGCATGTCATGAGGGCCCCACAAGCATGCCGCATGTTATAGAGGCCCCACATGCATGCAGCATGTCTTGGGGCCCACAAATGCATGCCGCATGTCATAGGGGCCCCACGTGCATGCCACATGTCTTGGGGCCTACAAATGCATGCCGCATGTCATAGGTGCCAAAGATGCATGGCACATTTCATGGGGGCCCTACATGCATGCTTCATCTCATTGGGGCCCCACGTGCATGCCGCATGTCATTGGTGCCCACATGCATGCCGCATGTCATGGGGGCCATAAATGCATGCCGCATGTCATGGGTGCCCAACGTGCATGCCGCATGTATTGGGGGCCCCAACTGCATGCCGCATATCATGGGGCCCCACATGCATGCCACATGTCATGGGGGCCCCACATGCATGCCGCATTTCATGGGGGGCCCAAATGCATGCCGCATGTTATGGGGGCCCCAAATGCATGCAGCATGTCATGGCGGCCCCAAATGCATGACTCATGTCATGGAGGCCCCACGTGCATGCCACATGTCATGGGGGATCCAAACTCATGCCGCATGTCATTGGGGCCACAAGCGTATGCCGCATGTCATGGGGGCCCCATGTGCATGCCGCATGTAATGGGGGCCCCAAATGCATGCGTCATGTCATAGCGGCCCCACGTGCATGCCGCATGTTTCGGGCACACCAAATGCATGCAGCATGTCATGGGGGCCCCACGTGCATGCCGCATGTCATCGGGGCCCCAATTGCAAGCCGCATGTCATGGGGGCCCCAAATGCATGCCGCATATCATGGGGGCCTCACGTGCATGCCGCATTTATTGGGGGCCCAAAATTCATGCCGCATGTCATAGGGGCCCCGCGTGCCTGGTGCATGTCATGGGTGCCCCACATGCATGCCGCATGTCTTGGGGCCCACAAATGCATGCCGCATGTCATAGGGGCCCCGCAGGCATTCCACATGTCATGGGGGCCCCAAATGCATGCCGCATGTCATGAGGGCCCCACATGCATTCCACATGTCAAGGGGGCCTCACGTGCATTCCGCATGACATGGGGGCCCCAAATGCATGTTGCATGTCATGGGGGCCCCACGTGCATGCCGCGTGTCACAGGGGCCCCAAATGCATGACTCATGTCATGGGGGCCCCACGTGCATGCCGCATGTCATGGAGAATCCAAACTCATGCCGCATGTCATTGGGGCCCCAAGAGTATGCCGCATGTCATGGGGGCCCCATGTGCATGCCGCATGTAATGGGGGCCCCATGTGCATGCCGCATGTCATGGGGGCCCAAAATGCATGCCTCAAGTCATGGGGCCCCAAAAGCATGCCGCATATCATGGGGGCCCCACGTGCATGCCGCATGTATTGGGGGCCCCAAATGCATGCCGCATGTCATGAGGGCGCCGCATGCATACCGCATATCATGGGGGCCCTAAATGCATGCCGCATGTCATGGGGGCCCGAAATGCATGCCGCATTTCATGGGGGCCCCACGTGCATGCTGCATGTCATGGGGCCCCCCAAATGCATGCAGCATGTCTTGGGGCCCACAAATGCATGCCGCATGTCATAGGGGCCCCACATGCATGGCTCATTTCATGGGGGCCCCACATGCATGCCTCATGTCATGGGGGCCCCAAATGCGTGCCGCATATCATGGGGGCCACAAATGCATGCAGCATGTCATGGGGGCCCCACGTGCATGCCACATGTCTTGGGGCTCACAAATGCATGCCACATGTCATAGGGGTCCCACATGCATGGAACATTTCATGGGGGCCCTACATGCATGCCGCATGTCATGGGGGCCCCAAATGCATGCCTCAAGTCTTGGGTGCCCCAAATGCATGCAGCATGTCATAGGGGCCCCACATGCATGGTGCATGTCATGGGGGCCCCACATGCTTGCCTCAAGTCATGGGGGCCCCAAATGCATGCCGCATGTCATGGGGGCCATTGATGCATGCCACATGTCATGGGTGCCCAACGTACATGCTGCATGTCATTGGGGCCCCACGTGCTTGTTGCATGTCATGGGGGCCCCACGTGCATGCCTCATGTCACGGTGCCACAAATGTATGCGGCATGTCATGGGGGCCCCACTTGCATGCAGCATGTAATGGGGGATCCAAATGCATAACGCATGTCATAGGGGCCCCACGTGCATAACACATGTCATGGGGCCCGCAAATGCATGCCACATGTCATGGGGGCCCCACATGCATGCCGCATGTCATGGGGACCCAAATGCATGCCACATGTCATGGGGGCCCAACGTGCATGCCGCATGTATTGGGGCCCCAAATGCATGCCGCATGTCATAGTGGCCCCAAATGCATGCTGCATGTCATGGGGGCCCAACAGGCATGCCGCATGTCATTAGGGCCCCAAATGCATGCCGCATGTCTCAGGTACCCCAAATGCATGCAGCATGTTATGCAGGCCCCAAATGCATGCCACATGTCATGGGGGCCCAAATGCATGCCGCATGTCATTGGGGCCCCAAGCGTATGCCGCGTGTCACGGGTGCCCCATGTGCATGCCGCATGTAATGGGGGCCCCAAATGCATGCGGCATGTCATAGGGGCCCCACATGCATGCCGCATCTCTCAGGTACCCCAAATGCATGCAGCATGTTATGCAGGCCCCAAATGCATGCCGCATGTCATGGGGGCCCAAATGCATGCCGCATGTCATGGGACCCACATTCATGCCGCATGTCATGGGGGCCCCCAATGCATGCCACATGTCATGGGGACCCAAATGCATGCCACATGTCATGGGGGCCTCAAATTCATGCCGCATGTCATGAGGGCACCGCATGCATGCCGCATGTCATGGGGGCCCCAAATGCATGCCGCATGTCATGGGGGCCCCACGTGCATCCGTCATGTAATGGGGGATTCAAATGCATGCTGCTTGTCATGGGGGCCCCACATGCATGCCGCATGTCACGGGGGCCCCAAATGTATGCTGCATGTCATGGGGGCCCCACAAGCATGCCGCATGTTATAGAGGCCCCACATGCATGCAGCATGTCTTGGGGCCATCAAATGCATGCCGCATGTCATAGGGGCCCCACGTGCATGCCACATGTCTTGGGGCCTACAAATGCATGCCGCATGTCATAGGTGCCAAACATGCATGGCACATTTCATGGGGGCCCTACATGCATGCCGCATGTCATGGGGGCCCCACATGCATGCTTCATGTCATTGGGGGCCCACGTGCATGCCGCATGTCATAGGGGCACCACGTACATGGCGCATGTCATGGGTGCCCCACATGCATGCCGCATGTCATGGGGGCCTCAAATTCATGCCGCATGTCATGAGGGCCCCGCATGCATGCCGCATGTCATGGGGGCCCCGCGGGCATTCCGCATGTCATGGGGGCCCCAAATGCATGCCGCATGTCATGGGGGCCCACGTGCATCCGTCATGTAATGGGGGATTCAAATGCATGCTGCATGTCATGGGGGCCCCACGTGCATGCCGCATGTCACGGGGGCCCCAAATGTATGCTGCATGTCATGAGGGCCCCACAAGCATGCCGCATGTTATAGAGGCCCCACATGCATGCAGCATGTCTTGGGGCCCACAAATGCATGCCGCATGTCATAGGGGCCCCACGTGCATGCCACATGTCTTGGGGCCTACAAATGCATGCCGCATGTCATAGGTGCCAAAGATGCATGGCACATTTCATGGGGGCCCTACATGCATGCTTCATCTCATTGGGGCCCCACGTGCATGCCGCATGTCATTGGTGCCCACATGCATGCCGCATGTCATGGGGGCCATAAATGCATGCCGCATGTCATGGGTGCCCAACGTGCATGCCGCATGTATTGGGGGCCCCAACTGCATGCCGCATATCATGGGGCCCCACATGCATGCCACATGTCATGGGGGCCCCACATGCATGCCGCATTTCATGGGGGGCCCAAATGCATGCCGCATGTTATGGGGGCCCCAAATGCATGCAGCATGTCATGGCGGCCCCAAATGCATGACTCATGTCATGGAGGCCCCACGTGCATGCCACATGTCATGGGGGATCCAAACTCATGCCGCATGTCATTGGGGCCACAAGCGTATGCCGCATGTCATGGGGGCCCCATGTGCATGCCGCATGTAATGGGGGCCCCAAATGCATGCGTCATGTCATAGCGGCCCCACGTGCATGCCGCATGTTTCGGGCACACCAAATGCATGCAGCATGTCATGGGGGCCCCACGTGCATGCCGCATGTCATCGGGGCCCCAATTGCAAGCCGCATGTCATGGGGGCCCCAAATGCATGCCGCATATCATGGGGGCCTCACGTGCATGCCGCATTTATTGGGGGCCCAAAATTCATGCCGCATGTCATAGGGGCCCCGCGTGCCTGGTGCATGTCATGGGTGCCCCACATGCATGCCGCATGTCTTGGGGCCCACAAATGCATGCCGCATGTCATAGGGGCCCCGCAGGCATTCCACATGTCATGGGGGGCCCAAATGCATGCCGCATGTCATGAGGGCCCCACATGCATTCCACATGTCAAGGGGGCCTCACGTGCATTCCGCATGACATGGGGGCCCCAAATGCATGTTGCATGTCATGGGGGCCCCACGTGCATGCCGCGTGTCACAGGGGCCCCAAATGCATGACTCATGTCATGGGGGCCCCACGTGCATGCCGCATGTCATGGAGAATCCAAACTCATGCCGCATGTCATTGGGGCCCCAAGAGTATGCCGCATGTCATGGGGGCCCCATGTGCATGCCGCATGTAATGGGGGCCCCATGTGCATGCCGCATGTCATGGGGGCCCAAAATGCATGCCTCAAGTCATGGGGCCCCAAAAGCATGCCGCATATCATGGGGGCCCCACGTGCATGCCGCATGTATTGGGGGCCCCAAATGCATGCCGCATGTCATGAGGGCGCCGCATGCATACCGCATATCATGGGGGCCCTAAATGCATGCCGCATGTCATGGGGGCCCGAAATGCATGCCGCATTTCATGGGGGCCCCACGTGCATGCTGCATGTCATGGGGCCCCCCAAATGCATGCAGCATGTCTTGGGGCCCACAAATGCATGCCGCATGTCATAGGGGCCCCACATGCATGGCTCATTTCATGGGGGCCCCACATGCATGCCTCATGTCATGGGGGCCCCAAATGCGTGCCGCATATCATGGGGGCCACAAATGCATGCAGCATGTCATGGGGGCCCCACGTGCATGCCACATGTCTTGGGGCTCACAAATGCATGCCACATGTCATAGGGGTCCCACATGCATGGAACATTTCATGGGGGCCCTACATGCATGCCGCATGTCATGGGGGCCCCAAATGCATGCCTCAAGTCTTGGGTGCCCCAAATGCATGCAGCATGTCATAGGGGCCCCACATGCATGGTGCATGTCATGGGGGCCCCACATGCTTGCCTCAAGTCATGGGGGCCCCAAATGCATGCCGCATGTCATGGGGGCCATTGATGCATGCCACATGTCATGGGTGCCCAACGTACATGCTGCATGTCATTGGGGCCCCACGTGCTTGTTGCATGTCATGGGGGCCCCACGTGCATGCCTCATGTCACGGTGCCACAAATGTATGCGGCATGTCATGGGGGCCCCACTTGCATGCAGCATGTAATGGGGGATCCAAATGCATAACGCATGTCATAGGGGCCCCACGTGCATAACACATGTCATGGGGCCCGCAAATGCATGCCACATGTCATGGGGGCCCCACATGCATGCCGCATGTCATGGGGACCCAAATGCATGCCACATGTCATGGGGGCCAACGTGCATGCCGCATGTATTGGGGCCCCAAATGCATGCCGCATGTCATAGTGGCCCCAAATGCATGCTGCATGTCATGGGGGCCCAACAGGCATGCCGCATGTCATTAGGGCCCCAAATGCATGCCGCATGTCTCAGGTACCCCAAATGCATGCAGCATGTTATGCAGGCCCCAAATGCATGCCACATGTCATGGGGGCCCAAATGCATGCCGCATGTCATTGGGGCCCCAAGCGTATGCCGCGTGTCACGGGTGCCCCATGTGCATGCCGCATGTAATGGGGGCCCCAAATGCATGCGGCATGTCATAGGGGCCCCACATGCATGCCGCATCTCTCAGGTACCCCAAATGCATGCAGCATGTTATGCAGGCCCCAAATGCATGCCGCATGTCATGGGGCCCAAATGCATGCCGCATGTCATGGGACCCACATTCATGCCGCATGTCATGGGGGCCCCCAATGCATGCCACATGTCATGGGGACCCAAATGCATGCCACATGTCATGGGGGCCTCAAATTCATGCCGCATGTCATGAGGGCACCGCATGCATGCCGCATGTCATGGGGGCCCCGCAGGCATTCCGCATGTCATGGGGGCCCCAAATGCATTCCGCATGTCATGGGGGCCCCACGTGCATCCGTCATGTAATGGGGGATTCAAATGCATGCTGCTTGTCATGGGGGCCCCACATGCATGCCGCATGTCACGGGGGCCCCAAATGTATGCTGCATGTCATGGGGGCCCCACAAGCATGCCGCATGTTATAGAGGCCCCACATGCATGCAGCATGTCTTGGGGCCATCAAATGCATGCCGCATGTCATAGGGGCCCCACGTGCATGCCACATGTCTTGGGGCCTACAAATGCATGCCGCATGTCATAGGTGCCAAACATGCATGGCACATTTCATGGGGGCCCTACATGCATGCCGCATGTCATGGGGGCCCCACATGCATGCTTCATGGCATTGGGGGCCCACGTGCATGCCGCATGTCATAGGGGCACCACGTACATGGCGCATGTCATGGGTGCCCCACATGCATGCCGCATGTCATCGGGGCCCCAATTGCATGCCGCATGTCATAGGGGCCCCATATGCATGGCGCATGTCATGGTGCCCCACATGCATGCAGCATGTCATGGGGGCCACAAATGCATGCCGCATGTCATAGGGGCACCACATGCATGGCACATTTCTTGGGGGCCCTACATGCATGCCGCATGTCATGGGGGCCACAAATGCATGCCTCAAGTCATGGGGGCCCCAAATACATGCAGCATGTCATAGGGGCCCCAAATTCATGCAGCATGTCATAGGGGCCCCACATGCATGGTGCATGTCATGGGGGCCCCACATGCATGCCTCAAGTCATGGGGGCCCCAAATACATGCCGCATGACATGGGGGCCATAAATGCATGCCGCATGTCATGGGTGCCCAACGTACATGCTGCATGTCATTGGGGCCCCACGTGCTTGCCGCATGTCATGGGGGCCCCACGTGCATGCCTCATGTCACGGGGGCCACAAATGTATGCGGCATGTCATGGGGGCCCCACATGCATGCCGCATGTCATGGGGCCCCACGTGCATGGCGCATGTCATGGGGGCCCCACATGCATGGCGCATGTCATGGGGGCCCCACTTTCATGCAGCATGTAATGGGGGATCCAATTGCATGACGCATGTCATGGGGGTCCCACATGCATGCCGCATGTCATGGGGGCCCAAATGCATGCCGCATGTCATGGGGGCCATAAATGCATGGCGCATGTCATGGGGACCCCACGTGCATGTGACATGTATTGGGGGACCCAAATTCATGACGCATGTCATGAGGGCCCCGCATGCATGCCGCATGTCATGGGGGCCCCAAATGCATGCCGCATGTCATGGGGGATTCAAATGCATGCCGCATGTCATGGGGGTCCCACATGCATGCCGCATGTCATGGGGGCTCCACGTGCATGCCGCATGTAATGGGGCACCCAAATTCATGCCGCATGTCAAAGGGGCCCCACGTGCATGGCGCAAGTCATGGGTGCCCCACATGCATGCCGCATGTCATAGGAGCCCCACTTGCATGGTGCATGTCATGGGGGCCCCAAATGCATGCGGTATGTCATAGGGGCCCCACGTGCATGCCACATGTCTCTGGCACACCAAATGCATGCAGCATGTCATGGGGCCCCACGTGCATGCCGCATGTCTCAGGTAAACCAAATGCATGCAGCATGTTATACAGGCCCCAAATGGATGCCGCATGTCATGGGGGTCCCAGATGCATGCAGCATGTCATAGGGGCCCCACATGCATGGCGCATGTCATGGGGGCCCCAAATGCATGCCGCATGTCTTGGGGGCTCCACGTGCATGCCGCATGTAATGGGGCCCCAAATGCATGCCTCATATCATGGGGGCCCCACGTGCATGCCACATGTATTGGGGGCCCCAAATTCATGCCGCATGTCATGAGGGCCCCACATGCATGTTGCATGTCATGGGGGACCCGCAGGCATTGCGCATGTCATGGGTGCCCCAAATGCATGCCGCATGTCATGGGGGCCCCACGTGCATGCCGCATTTCATGGGAAACCCAAACGCATGCCGCATGTCATGGGGGTCCCACATGCATGCCGCATGTCATGGGGGCCCCACGTGCATGCCACATGTAATGGGGGATTCAAATGCATGCCGCATGTCATGGGGGTCACACATGCATGCCACATGTCATGGGGGCCCCACATGCATGCCGCATGTCATGGGGCACCCAAATGCATGCCGCATGTCATGGGGTCCCCACTTGCATGCCGCATGTCATGGGGGCCCCACATGCATTCCGCATGTCAAGGTGGCCTCACGTGCATTCCGCATGACATGGGTTTCCCAAATGCATGCCACATGTCATGGGGGCCCCACGTGCATGCAGCATGTAATGGGGGATCCAAATGCATGCCGCATGTCATGGGGGCCATAAATGCATGGCGCATGTCATGGGGGCCCCACGTGCATGCCACATGTATTGGGGACCCAAATTCATGACGCATGTCATGAGGGCCCCGCATGAATGCCGCATGTCATGGGGGCCCCACGTGCATGCCGCATGTAATGGGGGATTCAAATGCATGCCGCATGTCATGGGGGTCCCACATGCATGCCGCATGTCATGGTGGCTCCACATGCATGCCGCATGTCATAGGGGCCCCACATGCATGGTGCATGTCATGGGGGTCCCACATGCATGCCGCATGTCATGGGGGCCCAAATGCATGCCGCATGTCATGGGGGCCATAAATGCATGGCGCATGTCATGGGGACCCCACGTGCATGTGACATGTATTGGGGGACCCAAATTCATGACGCATGTCATGAGGGCCCCGCATGCATGCCGCATGTCATGGGGGCCCCAAATGCATGCCGCATGTCATGGGGGATTCAAATGCATGCCGCATGTCATGGGGGTCCCACATGCATGCCGCATGTCATGGGGGCTCCACGTGCATGCCGCATGTAATGGGGCACCCAAATTCATGCCGCATGTCAAAGGGGCCCCACGTGCATGGCGCAAGTCATGGGTGCCCCACATGCATGCCGCATGTCATAGGAGCCCCACTTGCATGGTGCATGTCATGGGGGCCCCAAATGCATGCGGCATGTCATAGGGGCCCCACGTGCATGCCACATGTCTCTGGCACACCAAATGCATGCAGCATGTCATGGGGCCCCACGTGCATGCCGCATGTCTCAGGTAACCCAAATGCATGCAGCATGTTATACAGGCCCCAAATGGATGCCGCATGTCATGGGGGTCCCAGATGCATGCAGCATGTCATAGGGGCCCGACATGCATGGCGCATGTCATGGGGGCCCCAAATGCATGCCGCATGTCTTGGGGGCTCCACGTGCATGCCGCATGTAATGGGGCCCCAAATGCATGCCTCATATCATGGGGGCCCCACGTGCATGCCACATGTATTGGGGGCCCCAAATTCATGCCGCATGTCATGAGGGCCCCACATGCATGTTGCATGTCATGGGGGACCCGCAGGCATTGCGCATGTCATGGGTGCCCCAAATGCATGCCGCATGTCATGGGGGCCCCACGTGCATGCCGCATTTCATGGGAAACCCAAACGCATGCCGCATGTCATGGGGGTCCCACATGCATGCCGCATGTCATGGGGGCCCCACGTGCATGCCACATGTAATGGGGGATTCAAATGCATGCCGCATGTCATGGGGGTCACACATGCATGCCACATGTCATGGGGGCCCCACATGCATGCCGCATGTCATGGGGCACCCAAATGCATGCCGCATGTCATGGGGTCCCCACTTGCATGCCGCATGTCATGGGGGCCCCACATGCATTCCGCATGTCAAGGTGGCCTCACGTGCATTCCGCATGACATGGGTTTCCCAAATGCATGCCACATGTCATGGGGGCCCCACGTGCATGCAGCATGTAATGGGGGATCCAAATGCATGCCGCATGTCATGGGGGCCATAAATGCATGGCACATGTCATGGGGGCCCCACGTGCATGCCACATGTATTGGGGACCCAAATTCATGACGCATGTCATGAGGGCCCCGCATGAATGCCGCATGTCATGGGGGCCCCACGTGCATGCCGCATGTAATGGGGGATTCAAATGCATGCCGCATGTCATGGGGGTCCCACATGCATGCCGCATGTCATGGTGGCTCCACATGCATGCCGCATGTCATAGGGGCCCCACATGCATGGTGCATGTCATGGGGGCCCCAAATGCATGCGGCATGTCATAGGGGCCCCACGTGCATGCCACATGTCTCTGGCACACCAAATGCATGCAGCATGTCATGGGGCCCCACGTGCATGCCGCATGTCTCAGGTACCCCAAATGCATGCAGCATGTTATGCAGGCCCCAAATGGATGCCGCATGTCATGGGGGTCCCGCAGGTATTCCGCATGTCACAGGGGCCCCAAATGCATGCAGAATGTCATGGGGGTCCCACATGCATGCAGCATGTCATAGGGGCCCCACATGCATGTAATGGGGCACCCAAATTCATGCCGCATGTCAAAGGGGCCCCACGTGCATGGTGCAAGTCATGGGTGCCCCACATGCATGCCGCATGTCATAGGGGCCCCAAATGGATGCCGCATGTCTTGGGGGCTCCACGTGCATGCCGCATGTAATGGGGCCCCAAATGCATGCCTCATATCATGGGGGCCCCACGTGCATGCCACATGTATTGGGGGCCCCAAATTCATGCCGCATGTCATGAGGGCCCCACATGCATGTTGCATGTCATGGGGGCCCCGCAGGCATTCCGCATGTCATGGGTGCCCCAAATGCATGCCGCATGTCATGGGGGCCCCACGTGCATGCCGCATTTCATGGGAAACCCAAACGCATGCCGCATGTCATTGGGGCCCCAAGAGTATGCCGCATGTCATGGGGGCCCCATGTGCATGCCGCATGTAATGGGGGCCCCAAATGCATGCGGCATGTCATAGGGGCCCCACGTGCATGCCACATGTCTCTGGCACACCAAATGCATGCAGCATGTCATGGGACCCCACGTGCTTGCCGCATGTCTCAGGTACCCCAAATGCATGCAGCATGTTATGCAGGCCCCAAATGGATGCCGCATGTCATGGGGGTCCCGCAGGTATTCCGCATGTCAAAGGGGCCCCAAATGCATGCAGAATGTCATAGGGGCCACATGCATGCTGCATGTCATAGGGGCCCCACATGCATGGCGCATGTCATGGGGCCCCAAATGCATGCCGCATGTCTTGGGGGCTCCACGTGCATGCCGCATGTAATGGGGCCCCAAATGCATGCCTCATATCATGGGGGCCCCATGTGCATGCCACACACATGTATTGGGGGACCGAAATTCATGCCGCATGTCATGAGGGCCCCACATGCATGTTGCATGTCATGGGGGCCCCGCAGGCATTCCGCATGTCATGGGTGCCCCAAATGCATGCCGCATGTCATGGGGGCCCCACGTGCATGCCGCATGTAATGGGGGATTCAAATGCATGCCGCATGTCATGGGGGTCCCACATGCATGCCGCATGTCATGGGGGCCCCACATGCATTCCGCATGTCAAGGTGGCCTCACTTGCATTCCGCATGACATGGGGGCCCCACATGCATGCCGCATGTCATGGTTCACCCAAATGCATGCCGCATGTCATGGGGTCCCCACATGCATGCCGCATGTCATGGGGGCCCCACATGCATTCCGCATGTCAAGGTGGCCTCACGTGCATTCCGCATGACATGGGGGCCCCACATGCATGCCGCATGTCATGGGGCACCCAAATGCATGCCGCATGTCATGGGGTCCCCACATGCATGCCACATGTCATGGGGTCCCCACATGCATGCCGCATGTCATGGGGGCCCCAAATGCATGCCGCTTGTCATGGGGACTCCACGTGCATGCCGCATGTAATGGGGCCCCCAAATGCATGCCACATGTCATAGGGGCCCCACGTGCATACCGCATGTCATAGGAGCCCACATGCATGGCGCATTTCATGAGTCCCCACATACATGCAGCATGTCATGGGGGCCCCAAATGCATGCCTCAAGTCATAGGGGCCCCAAATGCATGCCGCATATCATGGGGGCCTCACGTGCATGCCGCATTTCTTGGGGGCCCCGCATGCATGCCGCATGTCATGGGGGCCCCGCAGGCATTCCACATGTCATGGGGGCCCCGCAGTCATTCCACATGTCATGGGGGCCCCACATGCATTTCACATGTCAAGGGGGCCTCACGTGCATTCCGCATGACATGGGGGCCCCAAATGCATGTTGCATGTCATTGGGGCCCCACGTGCATGCCGCATGTCATGGGGGCCCCAAATGCAGGCCGCATGTCATGGGGGCTCCACATGCATATCGCATGTCATGGGGGACCCAAACGCATGCCGCATGTCATTGGGGCCCCAAGCGTATGCCGCATGTCATGGGGGCCTCACGTGCATTCCACATGTCATGGGGGCCCCACGTGCATGCTGCATGTCATGGGGCCCCACATGCATGCCGCATGTCATGGGGGCTCCACATGCATGCCGCATGTCATGGGGGCCCCAAATGCATGCCACATATCATGGGGGCCCCGCATGCATGCCGTATGTCATGGGGGCCCCGCAGGCATTCCGCATGTCATTGGGGCCCAAAATGCATGCCGCATTTCATGGGGGCCACACGTGCATGCCGCATGTAAGGGGGGATCCAAACGCATGCTGCATGTTATGGGGGTCCCACATGCATGCCGCATGTCATGGGGGCCCCACATGCATGCCGCATGTCATGGCGGCCCCAAATGCATGACTCATGTCATGGGGGCCCCATGTGCATGCCGCATGTCATGGGGGATCCAAACTCATGCCGCATGTCATGGGGGCCCCAAATGCATGCCGCATGTCATGGCGGCCCCAAATGCATGACTCATGTCATGGGGGCCCCATGTGCATGCCGCATGTAATGGGGGCCCCAAATGCATGCCTCATGTCTCAGGTACCCCAAATGCATGCAGCATGTTATGCAGGCCCCAAATGCATGCCGCATGTAATGGGGGCCCAAATGCATGCCGCATGTCATGGGGGCCCCACACGCATGCCGCATGTCATGGGGACCCCAAATGCATGCCGCATGTCATGGGGGCTCCACGTGCATGCCGCATGTAATGGGGCCCCCAAATTCATGGCGCATGTCAAAGGGGCCCCACGTGCATGGCGCAAGTCATGGGTGCCCCACATGCATGCCGCATGTCATCGGGGCCCCACATGCATGGCGCATGTCATGGGGGCCCCACATGCATGCCGCATGTCATGGAGGCCCCAAATGCATGCCGCATGTCATGGGAGCCCCACATGCATGCTGCATGTCATGGGGGCCCCAAATTAATGTCGCATGTCAAGGGGGCCCCACATGCATGCCGCATGTCATCGGGGCCCCAAATGCATGCCGCATGTCATGAGGGCCCCGCATGCATGCCGCATTTCATAGGGCACCACATGCATGCCATATGTCATGGAGGCCCCAAAAGCACGCCTCAAGTCATGGGGGCCCCAAATCCATGCCGCATATCACGCGGGCCTCACGTGCATGCCGCATTTATTGGGGGCCCCAAATTCATGCCGCATGTCATGAGGGCCCTGCATGCATGCTGCATGTCATGGGGTCCCCGCAGGCATTCCACATGTCATGGGGGCCCCAAATGCATGCCGCATGTCATTGGGGCCTCACATGCATGCCGCATGTCATGGGGCCCCCAAATGCATGCCGCATGTCATGGGGGGCCCACATGCATGCCGCATGTAATGGGGGCCCAAATGCTAGCCGCATGTCATGGGTTCCATAAATGCCCAACGTACATGCCGCATGTATTGGCGGCCCCAAATTCATGCCGCATGTCATGAGGGCCCCGCATGCATGCCGCATGTCATGGGGGCCCCGCAGGCATTCCGCATGTAATGGGGGATTCAAATGAATGCCGCATGTCATGGGGGTCTCCACGTGCATGCCGCATGTAATGAGGCCCCCAGATGCATGCCACATGTCATAGGGGCCCCACGTGCATGGTGCATGTCATGCGTGCCCCAAATGAATGCCGCATGTGTTGGAGCCCACAAATGCATGCCGCATGTCATAGGGGCCCCACATGCATGGCGCATTTCATGGTGCCCCACGTGCATGCCGCATGTAATGGGGGCCCCAAATGCATGTGGCATGTTATGCAGTCCCCAAATGCATGCCGCATGTCATGGGGGCCCAAATGCATGCCGCATGTCATGGGGGCCCCGCAGGAATTCCGCATGTCACGGGGTCCCCAAATGTATGCTGCATATAATGGGGGCCCCACAAGCATGCCGCATGTTATAGAGGCCCCACATGCATGGCGCATGTCATGGGGGCCCCACATGCATGCCGCATTTCATAGGGGCCCAAATGCATGCGTCATGTCATATGGGGCCCCACGTGCATGCTGCATGTCATGGGGGCCCAAATGCATGCATCATGTCATAGGGGCCCCACGTGCATGCCGCATGTCTCGGGCATCCCAAATGCATGCAGCATTTTATGGGGGGCCCACGTGCATGCCGCATGTAATGGGGGCCCCAAATGCATGCGGCATGTTATGCAGTCCCCAAATGCATGTCGCATGTCATGGGGGCCCAAATGCATGCCGCATGTCATAGGGGCCTCAAATTCATGTCGCATGTCATGAGGGCCCCGCATGCATGCCACATGTCATGGGGGCCCCGAAGGAATTCCGCATGTCATGGGGGCCCCACGTGCATCCCGCATGTAATGGGGGATTCAAATGCATGTTGCATATCATGGGGGCCCACGTGCATGCCGCATGTCACGGGGTCCCCAAATGTATGCTGCATATAATGGGGGCACCACAAGCATGCCGCATGTTATAGAGACCCCACATGCATGGCGCATGTCATGGGGGTCCCACATGCATGCCGCATGTCATGGGGGCCCCAAATGCATGCGGCATGTCATAGGGGCCCCACGTGCATGCCGCATGTCTCGGGCATCCCAAATGCATGCAGCATTTTATTAGGGCCCCACGTGCATGCCGCATGTCTCAGGTACCCCAAATGCATGCAGCATGTTATGCAGGCCCCAAATGCATGCCGCATGTCATGGGGGCCCCCAATGCATGCCGACTGTCATGGGGGCCCAAATGCATTCCGCATGTCATGGGGGCCTCAAATTCATGCCGCATGTCATGAGGGCCCCGCATGCATGCCGCATGTCATGGGGGCCCCAAATGCAGGCCGCATGTCATGGGGGCTCCACATGCATGCCGCATGTCATGGGGGCCCCACGTGCATGCTTCATGTCATTGGGGCCCCACGTGCATGCTTCATGTCATTGGGGCCCCACGTGCTTTCCCCATGTCATGGGGGCCCAA
Source organism: Phyllobates terribilis (assembly GCF_046119375.1). Lineage (NCBI taxonomy): Eukaryota > Metazoa > Chordata > Amphibia > Anura > Dendrobatidae > Phyllobates > Phyllobates terribilis. Next base: position 342,536,355 of record NW_027362764.1, read on the forward strand.
ATGCATGCCGCATGTCATGGGGGCCCAAATGCATGCCGCATGTCATAGTGGCCCCAAATGCATGCTGCATGTCATGAGGGCCCCACGTGCATGCCGCATGTCATAGGGGACCCACGTACATGGCGCATGTCATGGGTGCCCCACATGCATGCCGCTTGTCATTGGGGCCCCAATTGCATGCCGCATGTCATAGGGGCCCCACATGCATTGCGCATGTCATGGGGGCCCAAAATGCATGCCTCAAGTCATGGGGGCCCCAAATGCATGCCGCATTTCATGGCGGCCCCACGTGCATGCCGCATGTCATGGGGGCCCAAAATGCATGCCTCAAGTCATGGGGGCCCCAAATGCATGCCGCATTTCATGGCGGCCCCACGTGCATGCCGCATGTATTGGGGGCCCCAAATGCATGCCGCATGTCATGAGGGCAACGCATGCATGCCGCATGTTATGGGGGCCCTAAATGCATGCCACATGTCATGGGGGCCCCAAATGCATGCAGCATGACTTGGGGCCCACAAATGCATGCCGAATGTCATAGGGGCCCCACATGCATGGCTCATTTCATAGGGGCCCCACATGCATGCCTCATGTCATGGTGGCCCCAAAGGCGTGCCGCATATCATGGGGGCCCCACTTGCATGCAGCATGTAATGAGGGATCGAAATGCAAGCTGCATCTCATGGGGGTCCCACATGCATGCCGCATGTCATGGGGGCCCGAAATGGGGGCCCCAGGTGCATGCCGCATGTCTCGGGCATCCCAAATGCATGCAGCATTTTATGGGGGCCCCACGTGCATGCCGCATGTCTCAGGTACCCCAAATGCATGCAGCATGTTATGCAGGCCCCAAATGCATGCCGCATGTCATGGGGGCCCAAATGCATGCCGCATGTCATGAGGGCCCCACAAGCATGACGTATGTCATGGGGCCCCCAAATGCATGCCACATGTCTTGGGGCCGACGAATGCATGCCGAATGTCATAGGGGCCCCAAATGCACGGCGCATATCATGGGGGCCCCACGTGCATGCTGCCTATATTGGGGGCCCCAAATTCATGCCGCATATCATGAGGCCACCGCATGCATGCCGCATGTCATGGGGGCCCCGCAGGCATTCCACATGTCATGGGGGCCCCAAATGCATGCCAAATGTCATGGGGGTCCCACGTGCATGCCGCATGTCATAGGGGCCCCACATACATGCCGAATGTCATGGGGGTCCCACGTGCACGCCGCATGTCATAGGGGCACCAGATGCATGGCGCATGTCATGGGGGTCCACATGCATGCCGCATGTCATGGGGGCCAAACTTGCATGCAGCATGGAATGAGGGATCCAAATGCATGCCGCATGTCATGGGGGCCCCAAATGCATGCGGCATGTCATAGGGGCCCCACGTGCATGCCGCATGTCTCGGGCATTCCAAATGCATGCAGCATTTTATGGGGGCCCCACATGCATGCGGCATGTCTCAGGTACCTCAAATGCATGCAGCATGTTATGCAGGCCCCAAATGCATGCCGCATGTCTTGGGGGCTCCACGTGCATGCCGCATGTAATGGGGCCCCCAAATGCATGCCACATGTCATCGGGGCCCCACGTGCATGGCGCATGTCATGGGTGCCCCACATGCATGCCACATGTCATCGGGGCCCCACGTGCATGCCGCATGTATTGGGGCCCCAAATTCATGCCGCATGTCATGAGGGACCAACATGCATGCCGCATGTCTTGGGGCCCACAAATGCATGCAGCATTTCATAGGGGCCCCACATGCATGGCGCATTTCATGGGGGCCCCAAATTCATGCCTTAAGTCATGGGGGCCCCAAATGCATGCCGCATATCATGGGGGCCCACGTGCATGCCGCATGTATTGGGGCCCCAAATGCATGCCGCATGTCATGAGGGCACCGCATGCATGCTGCATGTCATGGGGCCCCAATTGCATGCCGCATGTAATAGGGGCCCCACATGCATGGCGCATGTCAAGGGGCCCCACAGGCATTCCGCATGTCATGGGGGCCCCACGTGCATTCCGCATGTCATGGGGGCCCCACGTGCATGCTTCATGTCATTGGGGCCCCACGTGCTTGCCGCATGTCATGGGGGCCCAAATGCATGCCGCATGTCATGGGGGCCATAAATGCATGCCGCATGTCATGGGTGCCCAACGTACATGCTGCATGTCATTGGGGCCCCACGTGCTTGCCGCATGTCATGGGGGCCCCACGTGCATGCCTCATGTCACGAGGGCCACAAATGTATGTGTCATGTCATGGGGGCCCCACGTGCATGCCGCATGTCATGGGGCCCCCCAAATGCATGCCGCATGTTATAGGGGCCCAACATGCATGGAGCATGTCATGGGGGCCCCGCATGCATGCCGCATGTCATAGGGCCCCCACGTACATGGCGCATGTCATGGGTGCCCCACATGCATGCCGCTTGTCATCGGGGCCCCAATTGCATGCCGCATGTCATAGGGGCCCCACATGCATTGCGCATGTCATGGGGCCCCCCAAATGCATGCCGCATGTCATAGGGGCCCAACATGCATGGAGCATGTCATGGGGGCCCCGCATGCATGCCGCATGTCATGGGGGATCCAAATGCATGACGCATGTCATGGGGGTCCCAAATGCATGCGGCATGTCATAGGGGCCCCACGTGCATAACACATGTCATGGGGCCCGCAAATGCATGCCGCATGTCATGGGGGCCCCACATGCATGCCGCATGTCATGGGGGCCCAAATGCATGCCGCATGTCATGGGGGCCATAAATGCATGCCGCATGTCATGGGTGCCCAACGTGCATGCCGCATGTATTGGGGGCCCCAGCTGCATGCCGCATATCATGGGGCCCCACATGCATGGTGCATGTAATGGTGTCCCACATGCATGCCGCATGTCATGGGGGCCCCAAATGCATGTTGCATGTCAAGGGGGCCCTAAATGCATGCCGCATGTAATGGGGGCCCCACGTGCATGCCGCATGTCATGGGGGCCCCATGTGCATGCCGCATGTCATGGGGGCCCAAAATGCATGCCTCATGTCATGGGGCCCCAAATGCATGCCGCATATCATGGGGGCCCCACGTGCATGCCGCATGTATTGGGGGCCCCAAATGCATTCCGCATGTCATGAGGGCGCCGCATGCATGCCGCATGTCATGGGGGCCATAAATGCATGCCGCATGTCATGGGGGCCCCAAATGCATGCCGCATTTCATGGGGGCCCCACGTGCATGCTGCATGTCATGGGGCCCCCCAAATGCATGCAGCATATCTTGGGGCCCACAAATGCATGCCGCATGTCATAGGGGCCCCACATGCATGGCTCATTTCATGGGGGCCCCACATGCATGCCTCATGTCATGGGGTCCCCAAATGCGTGCCGCATATCATGGGGGCCCCAAATGCATGCAGCATGTCATAGGGGCCCCACATGCATGGTACATGTCATGGGGGCCCCACATGCTTGCCTCAAGTCATGGGGGCCCCAAATGCATGCCGCATGTCATGGGGGCCATAAATGCATGTCGCATGTCATGGGTGCCCAACGTACATGCTGCATGTCATTGGGGCCCCACGTGCTTGTCGCATGTCATGGGGGCCCCACATGCATGCCTCATGTCACGGTGCCACAAATGTATGCGGCATGTCATGGGGGCCCCACTTGCATGCAGCATGTAATGGGGGATCCAAATGCATAACGCATGTCATGGGGGTCCCACATGCATGCCGCATGTCATGGGGGCCCCACTTGCTTGCCGCATGTATTGGGGCCCCAAATTCATGCTGCATGTCATGGGGGCCCCACAGGCATTCCGCATGTCATGGTGGCCCCAAATGCATGCCGCATGTCATGGGGGCCCCACGTGCATGCCGCATGTCATGGGGCCCCCAAATGCATGCTGCATGTCATGGGGGCCCAACAGGCATGCCGCATGTCATTGGGGCCCCAAATGCATGCCTCATGTCTCAGGTACCCCAAATGCATGCAGCATGTTATGCAGGCCCCAAATGCATGCCACATGTCATGGGGGCCCAAATGCATGCCGCATGTCATGGGGGCCCCACATGCATGTCACATGTCATGGGGCCCCAAATGCATGCCGCATGTCATGGGGGCTCCACGTGCAAGCCGCATGTAATGGGGCTCCCAAATTCATGCGGCATGTCAAAGGGGCCCCGCATGCATGGTGCAAGTCATGGGTGCCCCAAATGCATGCCGCATGTCATCGGGGCCCCACGTGCATGCCGCATGTCACGGGTGCCCCAAATGCATGACTCATGTCATGGGGGCGCCACGTGCATGCCGCATGTCATGGGGGAACCAAACGCATGCCGCATGTCATTGGGGCCCCAAGCGTATGCCGCTTGTCACGGGTGCCCCATGTGCATGCCGCATGTAATGGGGGCCCCAAATGCATGCGGAATGTCATAGGGGCCCCAAATGCATGCCGCTTCTCTTAGGTACCCCAAATGCATGCAGCATGTTATGCAGGCCCCAAATGCATGCCGCATGTCATGGGGGCCCAAATGCATGCCGCATGTCATGGGACCCACATTCATGCCGCATGTCATGGGGGCCCCCAATGCATGCCACATGTCATGGGGACCCAAATGCATGCCACATGTCATGGGGGCCTCAAATTCATGCCGCTTGTCATGAGGGCCCCGCATGCATGCCGCATGTCATGGGGGCCCCGCAGGCATTCCGCATGTCATGGGGGCCCCAAATGCATGCCGCATGTCATGGGGGCCCACGTGCATCCGTCATGTAATGGGGGATTCAAATGCATGCTGCATGTCATGGGGGCCCCACGTGCATGCTGCATGTCATGGGGGCCCCACGTGCATGCCGCATGTCACGGGGGCCCCAAATGTATGCTGCATGTCATGAGGGCCCCACAAGCATGCCACATGTTATAGAGGCCCCACATGCATGCAGCATGTCTTGGGGCCCACAAATGCATGCCGCATGTCATAGGGGCCCCACGTGCATGCCACATGTCTTGGGGCCTACAAATGCATGCCGCATGTCATAGGTGCCAAAGATGCATGGCACATTTCATGGGGGCCCTACATGCATGCTTCATGTCATTGGGGCCCCACGTGCATGCCGCATGTCATTGGTGCCCACATGCATGCCGCATGTCATGGGGGCCATAAATGCATGCCGCATGTCATGGGTGCCCAACGTGCATGCCGCATGTATTGGGGGCCCCAACTGCATGCCGCATATCATGGGGCCCCACATGCATGCCACATGTCATGGGGGCCCCACATGCATGCCACATTTCATGGGGGGCCCAAACGCATGCCGCATGTTATGGGGGCCCCAAATGCATGCAGCATGTCATGGCGGCCCCAAATGCATGACTCATGTCATGGAGGCCCCACGTGCATGCCACATGTCATGGGGGATCCAAACTCATGCCGCATGTCATTGGGGCCACAAGCGTATGCCGCATGTCATGGGGGCCCCATGTGCATGCCGCATGTAATGGGGGCCCCAAATGCATGCGGCATGTCATAGCGGCCCCACGTGCATGCCGCATGTTTCGGGCACACCAAATGCATGCAGCATGTCATGGGGGCCCCACGTGCATGCCGCATGTCATCGGGGCCCCAATTGCAAGCCGCATGTCATAGGGGCCCCACATGCATGGCGCATGTCATGGTGTCCCACATGCATGCCGCATGTCATGGGGGCCCCAAATGCATGTCGCATGTCATGGGGGCCCTAAATGCATGCCACATGTAATGGGGGCCCCACGTGCATGCCGCATGTCATGGGGGCCCCATGTGCATGCTGCATGTAATGGGGGCCCAAAATGCATGCCTCAAGTCATGGGGCCCCAAAAGCATGCCGCATATCATGGGGGCCCCACGTGCATGCCGCATGTATTGGGGGCCCCAAATGCATGCCGCATGTCATGAGGGTGCCGCATGTCATGGGGGCCCCAAATGCATGTCGCATGTCATGGGGGCCCTAAATGCATGCCGCATGTCATGGGGGCCCCAAATGCATGCCACATTTCATGGGGGCCCCACGTGCATGCTGCAAGTCATGGGTGCCCCAAATGCATGCCGCATGTCATCGGGGCCCCACGTGCATGCCGCATGTCACGGGGGCCCCAAATGCATGACTCATGTCATGGGGGCGCCACCTGCATGCCGCATGTCATGGGGGAACCAAACGCATGCCGCATGTCATTGGGGCCCCAAGCGTATGCCGCTTGTCACGGGTGCCCCATGTGCATGCTGCATGTAATGGGGGCCCCAAATGCATGCGGAATGTCATAGGGGCCCCACATGCATGCCGCTTCTCTTAGGTACCCCAAATGCATGCAGCATGTTATGCAGGCCCCAAATGCATGCCGCATGTCATGGGGGCCCAAATGCATGCCGCATGTCATGGGACCCACATTCATGCCGCATGTCATGGGGGCCCCCAATGCATGCCACATGTCATGGGGACCCAAATGCATGCCACATGTCATGGGGGCCTCAAATTCATGCCGCTTGTCATGAGGGCCCCGCATGCATGCCGCATGTCATGGGGGCCCCGCAGGCATTCCACATGTCATGGGGGCCCCAAATGCATGCCGCATGTCATGGGGGCCCACGTGCATCCGTCATGTAATGGGGGATTCAAATGCATGCTGCATGTCATGGGGGCCCCACGTGCATGCTGCATGTCATGGGGGCCCCACGTGCATGCCGCATGTCACGGGGGCCCCAAATGTATGCTGCATGTCATGAGGGCCCCACAAGCATGCCGCATGTTATAGAGGCCCCACATGCATGCAGCATGTTATGCAGGCCCCAAATGCATGCCGCATGTCATGGGGGCCCAAATGCATGCCGCATGTCATGGGACCCACATTCATGCCGCATGTCATGGGGGCCCCCAATGCATGCCACATGTCATGGGGACCCAAATGCATGCCACATGTCATGGGGGCCTCAAATTCATGCCGCTTGTCATGAGGGCCCCGCATGCATGCCGCATGTCATGGGGGCCCCGCAGGCATTCCACATGTCATGGGGGCCCCAAATGCATGCCGCATGTCATGGGGGCCCACGTGCATCCGTCATGTAATGGGGGATTCAAATGCATGCCGCATGTCATTGGTGCCCACATGCATGCCGCATGTCATGGGGGCCATAAATGCATGCCGCATGTCATGGGTGCCCAACGTGCATGCCGCATGTATTGGGGGCCCCAACTGCATGCCGCATATCATGGGGCCCCACATGCATGCCACATGTCATGGGGGCCCCACATGCATGCCACATTTCATGGGGGGCCCAAATGCATGCCGCATGTTATGGGGGCCCCAAATGCATGCAGCATGTCATGGCGGCCCCAAATGCATGACTCATGTCATGGAGGCCCCACGTGCATGCCACATGTCATGGGGGATCCAAACTCATGCCGCATGTCATTGGGGCCACAAGCGTATGCCGCATGTCATGGGGGCCCCATGTGCATGCCGCATGTAATGGGGGCCCCAAATGCATGCGGCATGTCATAGCGGCCCCACGTGCATGCCGCATGTCATCGGGGCCCCAATTGCAAGCCGCATGTCATAGGGGCCCCACATGCATGGCGCATGTCATGGTGTCCCACATGCATGCCGCATGTCATGGGGGCCCCAAATGCATGTCGCATGTCATGGGGGCCCTAAATGCATGCCACATGTAATGGGGGCCCCACGTGCATGCCGCATGTCATGGGGGCCCCATGTGCATGCTGCATGTAATGGGGGCCCAAAATGCATGCCTCAAGTCATGGGGCCCAAAAGCATGCCGCATATCATGGGGGCCCCACGTGCATGCCGCATGTATTGGGGGCCCCAAATGCATGCCGCATGTCATGAGGGTGCCGCATGTCATGGGGGCCCCAAATGCATGTCGCATGTCATGGGGGCCCTAAATGCATGCCGCATGTCATGGGGGCCCCAAATGCATGCCGCATTTCATGGGGGCCCCACGTGCATGCTGCATGTAATAGGGGCCCCCCAAATGCATGCCGCATGTCATTGGGGCCCCACATGCATGGCTCATTTCATGGGGGCCCCACATGCATGCCTCATGTCATGGGGGCCCCAAATGCGTGCCGCATATCATGGGGGCCACAAATGCATGCAGCATGTCATGGGGGCCCCACGTGCATGCCACATGTCTTGGGGCCCACAAATGCATGCCGCATGTCATAGGGGTCCCACATGCATGGCGCATTTTATGGGGGCCCTACATGCATGCCGCATGTCATGGGGGCCCCAAATGCCTGCCTCAAGTCTTGGGGGCCCCAAATGCATGCAGCATGTCATAGGGGCCCCACATGCATGGTGCATGTCATGGGGGCCCCACATGCTTGCCTCAAGTCATGGGGGCCCCAAATGCATGCCGCATGTCATGGGGGCCATAAATGCATGCCGCATGTCATGGGTGCCCAACGTACATGCTGCATGTAATTGGGGCCCCACGTGCTTGTCGCATGTCATGGGGGCCCCACGTGCATGCCTCATGTCACGGTGCCACAAATGTATGCGGCATGTCATGGGGGCCCCACTTGCATGCAGCATGTAATGGGGGATCCAAATGCATAACGCATGTCATGGGGGCCCCACATGCATGCCGCATGTCATGGGGGCCCCAAATGCATGCGGCATGTCATAGGAGCCCCACGTGCATAACACATGTCATGGGGCCCGCAAATGCATGCCACATGTCATGGGGGCCCCACATGCATGCCGCATGTCATGGGGCCCAAATGCATGCCGCATGTCATGGGGGCCATAAATGCATGCCGCATGTCATGGGTGCCCAACGTGCTTGCCGCATGTATTGGGGGCCCCAACTGCATGCCGCATATCATGGGGCCCCACATGCATGCCACATGTCATGGGGCCCCACATGCATGCCGCATTTCATGGGGGGCCCAAATGCATGCCTCATGTCATGGCGGCCCCAAATGCATGACTCATGTCATGGGGGCCCCACGTGCATGCCACATGTCATGGGGGATCCAAACTCATGCCGCATGTCATTGGGGCCACAAGCATATGCCGCATGTCATGGGGGCCCCATGTGCATGCCGCATGTCATGGGGGCCCAAAATGCATGCCTCAAGTCATGGGGCCCCAAATGCATGCCGCATATCATGGGGGCTCCACGTGCATGCCGCATGTATTTGGGCCCCCAAATGCATGCCGCATGTCATGAGGGCGCCGCATGCATGCCGCATGTCATGGGGGCCCTAAATGCATGCCGCAAGTCATGGGGGCCCCAAATGCATGCCGCATTTCATGGGGGCCCCACGTGCATGCTGCATGTCATGGGGCCCCCCAAATGCATGCAGCATGTCTTGGGGCCCACAAATACATTCCGCATGTCATAGGGGCCCCACATGCATGGCTCATTTCATGGGGGCCCCACATGCATGCCTCATGTCATGGGGGCCCCAAATGCGTGCCGCATATCATGGGGGCCACAAATGCATGCAGCATGTCATAGGGGTCCCACATGCATGGCACATTTCATGGGGGCCCTACATGCATGCCGCATGTCATGGGGTCCCCAAATGCATGCCTCAAGTCTTGGGGGCCCCAAATGCATGCAGCATGTCATAGGGGCCCCACATGCATGGTGCATGTAATGGGGGCCCCACATGCTTGCCTCAAGTCACGGTTCCACAAATGTATGCGGCATGTCATGGGGGCCCCACTTGCATGCAGCATGTAATGGGGGATCCAAATGCATAACGCATGTCATGGGGGTCCCACATGCATGCTGCATGTCATGGGTGCCCAACGTACATGCTGCATGTCATTGGGGCCCCACGTGCTTGTCGCATGTCATGGGGGCCCAACGTGCATGCCTCATGTCACGGTTCCACAAATGTATGCGGCATGTCATGGGGGCCCCACTTGCATGCAGCATGTAATGGGGGATCCAAATGCATAACGCATGTCATGGGGGCCCCACGTGCATGCCGCATGTAATGGCGGCCCCAAGTGCATGCCGCATGTCATAGTGGTCCCAAATGCATGCTGCATGTCAAGAGGGCCCCACGTGCATGCTGCATGTCATGGGGCCCCCAAATGCATGCCGCATGTCATGGGTGCCCAACAGACATGCCGCATGTCATTGGGGCCCCTAATGCATGCCGCATGTCTCAGGTACCCCAAATGCATGCAGCATGTTATGCAGGCAGCAAATGCATGCCACATGTCATGGGGGCCCAAATGCATGCCGCATGTCATGGGGGCCCCAATTGCATGCCGCATGTCATAGGGGCACCACGTACATGGCGCATGTCATGGGTGCCCCACATGCATGCCGCATGTCATCGGGGCCCCAATTGCATGCCGCATGTCATAGGGGCCCCACATGCATGGCGCATGTCATGGTGCCCCACATGCATGCAGCATGTCATGGGGGCCCCAAATGCATGCCGCATGTCATGGGGGCCCTAAATGCATGCCGCATTTAATGGGGGCCCTACATGCATTCCGCATGTCATGGGGGCCCCAAATGCATGCCTCAAGTCATGGGGGCCCCAAATGCATGCAGCATGTCATAGGGGCCCCAAATGCATGCAGCATGTCATAGGGGCCCCACTTGCATGGTGCATGTCATGGGGGCCCCACATGCATGCCTCAAGTCATGGGGGCCCCAAATGCATGACTCATGTCATGGAGGCCCCACGTGCATGCCACATGTCATGGGGGCCCCACATGCTTGCCGCATTTCATGGGGGGCCCAAATGCATGCCGCATGTTATGGGGGCCCCAAATGCATGCAGCATGTCATGGCGGCCCCAAATGCATGACTCATGTCATGGAGGCCCCACGTGCATGCCACATGTCAAGGGGGATCCAAACTCATGCCGCATGTCATTGGGGCCCCAAGCGTATGCCGCATGTCATGGGGGCCCCATGTGCATGCCGCATGTAATGGGGGCCCCAAATGCATGCGGCATGTCATAGGGGCCCCACGTGCATGCAGCATGTCTCGGGCACACCAAATGCATGCAGCATGTCATGGGGGCCCCACGTGCATGCCGCATGTCATCGGGGCCCCAATTGCAAGCCGCATGTCATAGGGGCCCCACATGCATGGCGCATGTCATGGTGTCCCACATGCATACCGCATGTCATGGGGGCCCCAAATGCATGTCGAATGTCATGGGGGCCCTAAATGCATGCCACATGTAATGGGGGCCCCACGTCCATGCCGCATGTCATGGGGGCCCCATGTGCATGCCGCATGTCATGGGGGCCCAAAATGCATGCCTCAAGTCATGGGGCCCCAAATGCATGCCGCATATCATGGGGGCCCCGCGTGCATGCCGCATGTATTGGGGGCCACAAATGCATGCCGCATGTCATGAGGGCGCCGCATGCATGCCGCATGTCATGGGGGCCCTAAATGCATGCCGCATGTCATGGGGGCCCCAAATGCATGCCGCATTTCATGGGGGCCCCACGTGCATGCTGCATGTCATGGGGCCCCCCAAATGCATGCAGCATGTCTTGGGGCCCACAAATGCATGCCGCATGTCATAGGGGCCCCACATGCATGGCTCATTTCATGGGGGCCCCACATGCATGCCTCATGTCATGGGGGCCCCAAATGCGTGCCGCATATCATGGGGGCCACAAATGCATGCAGCATGTCATGGGGGCCCCACATGCATGCCACATGTCTTGGGGCCCACAAATGCATGCCGCATGTCATAGGGGTCCCACATGCATGGCGCATTTCATGGGGGCCCTACATGCATGCTGCATGTCATGGGGGCCCCAAATGCATGCCTCAAGTCTTGGGGGCCCCAAATGCATGCAGCATGTCATAGGGGCCCCACATGCTTGGTGCATGTCATGGGGGCCCCACATGCTTGCCTCAAGTCATGGGGGCCCCAAATGCATGCCGCATGTCATGGGGGCCATAAATGCATGCCGCATGTCATGGGTGCCCCACTTGCATGCACCATGTAATGGGGGATCCAAATGCATAACGCATGTCATGGGGGTCCCACATGCATGCCGCATGTCATGGGGGCCCCAAATGCATGCGGCATGTCATAGGGGCCCCACATGCATGCCGCATGTCATAGGGGCCCCACATACTTGCCGAATGTCATGGGGGTCCCACGTGCATGCCGCATGTCATAGGGGCACCACATGCATGGCGCATGTCATGGGGGTCCACATGCATGCCGCATGTCATGGGGGCCCCACTTGCATGCAGCATGTCATGCCGCATGTCATGGGGGCCCTCCAGGCATTCCGCATGTCATGGGGGACCCAAATGCATGCCAAATGTCATGGGGGTCCCAGGTGCATGCCGCATGTCATAGGAGCCCCACATACATGCCGAATGTCATGGGGGTCCCACGTGCAAGCCGCTTGTCATAGGGGCACCACATGTATGCCGCATGTCATGGGGGCCCCAAATGCATGCCGCATGTCATGGGGGCCCCAAATGCATGCCGCATGTAATGGGGGCCCCACGTGCATGCCCCATGTCATGGGGCCCCACGTGCATGCCTCATGTCATGGGGGCCCCGCAGGCATTCCGCATGTCATGGGGGCCCCAAATTCATGCCACATTTCATGGGGGCCTCACATGCATTCCGCATGTCATGGGGGCCCCACGTGCATGCTGCATGTCATTGGGGCCCCACGTGCTTGCCGCATGTCATGGGGGCCCAAATGCGTGCCACATATCATGGCGGCCACAAATGCATTTAGCATGACATGGGGGCCCCACGTGCATGCCACATGTCTTGGGGCCCACAAATGCATGCCGCATGGCATAGGGGCCCCACATGCATGGCGCATTTCATGGGGGCCCTACATGCATGCCGCATGTCATGGGGGCCCCAAATGCATGCCTCAAGTCATGGGGGCCCCAAATGCATGCCACATATCATGGGGGCCCCACGTGCATGCCGCATATATTGGGGGCCCCAAATGCATGCCGCATGTCATGAGGGCCCCGCATGCATGCCGCATGTCATTGGGGCCCCACAGGCATTCCGCATGTCATGGGGGCCTCACGTGCATTCCGCATGTCATGGGGGCCCCACGTGCATGCTTCATGTCATTGGGGCCCCACATGCTTGCCGCATGTCATGGGTGCCCCACATGCATGCCGCTTGTCATCGGGGCCCCAATTGCATGCCGCATGTCATAGGGGCCCCACATGCATTGCGCATGTCATGGGGGCCCCACATGCATACCTCATGTCATGGGGGCCCCAAAGGCGTGCCGCATATCATGGGGGCCACAAATGCATTCAGCATGTCATGGGGGTCCCACATGCATGCCGCATGTCATGGGGGGGCCCACTTGCATGCAGCATGTAATGAGGGATCCAAATGCATGCTGCATCTCATGGGGGTCCCACATGCATGCCGCATGTCATGGGGGCCCCAAATGGGGGCCGCAGGTGCATGCCGCATGTCTCGGGCATCCCAAATGCATGCAGCATTTTATGGGGGCCCCACGTGCATGCCGCATGTCTCAGGTACCCCAAATGCATGCAGCATGTTATGCAGGTCCCAAATGCATGCCGCATGTCATGGGGGCCCAAATGCATGCCGCATGTCATGGGGGCCCCACATGCATGCCGTATGTCATGGGTGCCCCAAATGCATGCCGCATGTCATGGGTGCTCCACGTGCATGCCGCATGTAATGGGGCCCAAAAATGCATGCCACATGTCTTGGGGCCCAAGAATGCATGCCGAATGTCATAGGGGCCCCACATGCACGGCGCATATCATGGGGGTACCACGTGCATGCTGCATATATTGGGGGCCCCAAATTCATGCCACATATCATGAGGGCACCGCATGCATGCCGCATGTCATTGGGGCCCCACAGGCATTCCGCATGTCATGGGGGCCTCACGTGCATTCCGCATGTCATGGGGGCCCCACGTGCATGCTTCATGTCATTGGGGCCCCACATGCTTGCCGCATGTCATGGGGGCCCAAATGCATGCCTCATGTAATGGGGGCCATAAATGCATGCCGCATGTCATGGGTGCCCAACGTACATGCTGCATGTCAATGGGGCCCCACGTGCTTGCCACATGTCATGGGGGCCCCACGTGCATGCCTCATGTCACGGGGGCCACAAATGTATGTGTCATGTCATGGTGGCCCCACGTGCATGCCGCATGTCATGGGCCCCCCCAAATGCATGCCGCATGTCATAGGGGCCCAACATGCATGGAGCATGTCATGGGGGCCCCGCATGCATGCCGCATGTCATAGGGGCCCCACGTACATGGCGCATGTCATGGGTGCCCCACATGCATGCCGCTTGTCATCGGGGCCCCAATTGCATGCCGCATGTCATAGGGGCCCCACATGCATTGCGCATGTCATGGGGGCCCAAAATGCATGCCTCAAGTCATGGGGGCTCCAAATGCATGCCACATATCATGGCGGCCCCACGTGCATGCCGCATGTATTGGGGGCCCCAAATGCATGCCGCATGTCATGAGGGCAACGCATGCATGCCGCATGTTATGGGGGCCTAAAATGCATGCCGCATGTCATGGGGGCCCCAAATGCATGCAGCATGACTTGGGGCCCACAAATGCATGCCGAATGTCATAGGGGCCCCACATGCATGGCTTATTTCATGGGGGCCCCACATGCATGCCTCATGTCATGGGGGCCCCAAAGGCGTGCCGCATATCATGGGGGCCACAAATGCATGCAGCATGTCATGGGAGTCCCACATGCATGCCGCATGTCATGGGGGGGCCCACTTGCATGCAGCATGTAATGAGGGATCCAAATGCATGCTGCATCTCATGGGGGTCCCACATGCATGCCGCATGTCATGGGGGCCCCAAATGGGGGCTGCAGGTGCATGCCGCATGTCTCGGGCATCCCAAATGCATGCAGCATTTTATGGGGGCCCCACGTGCATGCCGCATGTCTCAGGTACCCCAAATGCATGCAGCATGTTATGCAGGCCCCAAATGCATGCCGCATGTCATGGGGGCCCAAATGCATGCCGCATGTCATGGGGGCCCCACATGCATGCCGTATGTCATGGGTGCCCCAAATGCATGCCGCATGTCATGGGTGCTCCACGTGCATGCCGCATGTAATGGGGCCCAAAAATGCATGCCACATGTCTTGGGGCCCAAGAATGCATGCCGAATGTCATAGGGGCCCCACATGCACGGCGCATATCATGGGGGTACCACGTGCATGCTGCATATATTGGGGGCCCCAAATTCATGCCGCATATCATGAGGGCACTGCATGCATGCCGCATGTCATGGGGCCCCGCAGGCATTCCGCATGTCATGGGGGCCCCAAATGCATGCCAAATGTCATGGGGGTCCCACGTGCATGCCGCATGTCATAGGGGCCCCACATACATGCCGAATGTCATGGGGGTCCCAAGTGCATGCCGCATGTCATAGGGGCACCACATGCATGGCGCATGTCATGGGGGTCCACATGCATGCCGCATGTCATGGGGGCTCCACTTGCATGCAGCATGGAATGAGGGATCCAAATGCATGCCGCATGTCATGGGGGCCCCAAATGCATGCGGCATGTCATAGGGGCCCAAGAATGCATGCCACATGTCAAAGGGGCCCCACGTGCATGGCGCATGTCATGGGTGCCCCACATGCATGCCGCATGTCATCGGGGCCCACGTGCATGCCGCATGTATTGGGGCCCCAAATTAATGCCGCTTGTCATGGGGGCCCCACGTGCATGCCGCATGTCATGGGGCCCCAATTGCATGCTGCATGCAATAGGGGACCCACATGCATGGCGAATGTCATGGTGCCCCACATGTATGCCGCATGTCATGGGGGCCCCAAATGCATGCCGCATGTCATGGGGGCCCCAAATGCATGCCGCATGTAATGGGGGCCCAACGTGCATGCCGCATGTCATGGGGGCCCCACGTGCATGCCTCATGTCATGGGGGCCCCGCAGGCATTCCGCATGTCATGGGGGCCCCAAATGCATGCCACATTTCATGGGGGCCACACATGCATTCCGCATGTCATGGGGGCCCCACGTGCATGCTGCATGTCATTGGGGCCCCACGTGCTTGCCGCATGTCATGGGGGCCCAAATGCGTGCCACATATCATGGCGGCCACAAATGCATGCAGCATGTCATGGGGGCCCCACGTGCATGCCACATGTCTTGGGGCCCACAAATGCATGCCGCATGGCATAGGGGCCCCACATGCATGGCGCATTTCATGGGGGCCCTACATGCATGCCGCATGTCATGGGGGCCCCAAATGCATGCCTCAAGTCATGGGGGCCCCAAATGCATGCCACATATCATGGGGGCCCCACGTGCATGCCGCATATATTGGGGGCCCCAAATGCAAGCCGCATGTCATGAGGGCCCCGCATGCATGCCGCATGTCATTGGGGCCCCACAGGCATTCCGCATGTCATGGGGGCCTCACGTGCATTCCGCATGTCATGGGGGCCCCACGTGCATGCTTCATGTCATTGGGGCCCCACGTGCTTGCCGCATGTCATGGGGGCCCAAATGCATGCCGCATGTCATGGGGGCCATAAATGCATGCCGCATGTCATGGGTGCCCAACGTACATGCTGCATGTCATTGGGGCCCCACGTGCTTGCCGCATGTCATGGGGGCCCAAATGCATGCCGCATGTCATGGGTGCCCAACGTACATGCTGCATGTCATTGGGGCCCCACGTGCTTGCCGCATGTCATGGGGGCCCCACGTGCATGCCTCATGTCACGGGGGCCACAAATGTATGTGTCATGTCATGGGGGCCCCACGTGCATGCCGCATGTCTCGGGCACACCAAATGCATGCAGCATGTCATGGGGGCCCCACGTGCATGCCGCATGTCATCGGGGCCCCAATTGCAAGCCGCATGTCATAGGGGCCCCACATGCATGGCGCATGTCATGGTGTCCCACATGCATGCCTCATGTCATTGGGGCCCCAAATGCATGTTGCATGTCATGGGGGACCTAAATGCATGCCGCATGTAATGGGGGCCCCACGTGCATGCCTCATGTCATGGGGGCCCCATGTGCATGCCGCATGTCATGGGGGCCCAAAATGCATGCCTCAAGTCATGGGGCCCCAAATGCATGCCGCATCTCTTAGGTACCCCAAATGCATGCAGCATGTTATGCAGGCCCCAAATGCATGCCGCATGTCATGGGGGCCCAAATGCATGCCGCATGTCATGGGACCCACATTCATGCCGCATGTCATGGGGGCCCCCAATGCATGCCACATGTCATGGGGACCCAAATGCATGCCACATGTTATGGGGGCCTCAAATTCATGCCGCATGTCATGAGGGCCCCGCATGCATGCCGCATGTCATGGGGGCCCCGCAGGCATTCCGCATGTCATGGGGGCCCCAAATGCATGCCGCATGTTATGCAGGCCCCAAATGCATGCCACATGTCATGGGGGCCCAAATGCATGCCGCATGTCATGGGGGACCCACATTCATGCCGCATGTCATGGGGGCCCCCAATGCATGCCACATGTCATGGGGACCCAAATGCATGCCACATGTCAGGGGGCCTCAAATTCATGCCGCATGTCATGAGGGCCCCGCATGCATCCCGCATGTCATGGGGGCCCCGCAGGCATTCCGCATGTCATGGGGGCCCCAAATGCATGCTGCATGTCATGGGGGCCCCACGTGCATCCGTCATGTAATGGGGGATTCAAATGCATGCTGCATGTCATGGGGGCCCCACGTGCATGCCGCATGTCACGGGGGCCCCAAATGTATGCTGCATGTCATGGGGGCCCCACAAGCATGCCGCATGTTATAGATGCCCCACATGCATGCAGCATGTCTTGGGCCCACAAATGCATGCCGCATGTCATAGGGGCCCCACGTGCATGCCACATGTCTTGGGGCCTACAAATGCATGCCGCATGTCATAGGTGACAAAGATGCATGGCACATTTCATGGGGGCCCTACATGCATGCCGCATGTCATGGGGGCCCCACATGCATGCTTCATGTCATTGGGGCCCCACGTGCATGCCGCATGTCATGGGGGCCCAAATGCATGCCGCATGTCATTGGGGCCCCACGTGCATGCCGCATGTCATGGGGGCCCAAATGCATGCCGCATGTCATGGGGGCCATAAATGCATGCCGCATGTCATGGGTGCCCAACGTGCATGCCGCATGTATTGGGGGCCCCAACTGCATGCCGCATATCATGGGGCCCCACATGCATGCCACATGTCATGGGGGCCCCACATGCATGCCGCATTTCAAGGGGGGCCCAAATGCATGCCGAATGTTATGGGGGCCCCAAATGCATGCAGCATGTCATGGCGGCCCCAAATGCATGACTCATGTCATGGAGGCCCCACGTGCATGCCACATGTCATGGGGGATCCAAACTCATGCCGCATGTCATTGGGGCCCCAATTGCAAGCCGCATGTCATAGGGGCCCCACATGCATGGCGCATGTCATGGTGTCCCACATGCATGCCGCATGTCATGGGGGCCCCAAATGCATGCCTCAAGTCATGGGGCCCCAAAAGCATGCCGCATATCATGGGGCCCCACGTGCATGCCGCATGTATTGGGGGCCCCAAATGCATGTCGCATGTCATGAGGGCGCCGCATGCATGCCGCATGTCATGGGGGCCCTAAATGCATGCCGCATGTCATGGGGGCCCCAAATGCATGCCGCATTTCATGGGGGCCCCACGTGCATGCTGCATATCATGGGGCCCCCCAAATGCATGCAGCATGTCTTGGGGCCCACAAATGCATGCCGCATGTCATAGGGGCCCCACATGCATGGCTCATTTCATGGGGGCCCCACATGCATGCCTCATGTCATGGGGGCCCCAAATGCGTGCCGCATATCATGGGGGCCACAAATGCATGCAGCATGTCATGGGGGCCCCACGTGCATGCCACATGTCTTGGGGCCCACAAATGCATGCCACATGTCATAGGGGTCCCACATGCATGGCACATTTCATGGGGGCCCTACATGCATGCCGCATGTCATGGGGGCCCCAAATGCATGCCTCAAGTCTTGGGGGCCCCAAATGCATGCAGCATGTCATAGGGGCCCCACATGCATGGTGCATGTCATGGGGGCCCCACATGCTTGCCTCAAGTCATGGGGGCCCCAAATGCATGCCGCATGTCATGGGGGCCATAAATGCATGCCGCATGTCATGGGTGCCCAACGTACGTGCTGCATGTCATTGGGGCCCCATGTGCTTGTCGCATGTCATGGGGGCCCCACGTGCATGCCTCATGTCACGGTGCCACAAATGTATGCGGCATGTCATGGGGGCCCCACTTGCATGCAGCATGTAATGGGGGATCCAAATGCATAACGCATGTCATGGGGGTCCCACATGCATGTCGCATGTCATGGGGGCCCCAAATGCATGCGGCATGTCATAGGGGCCCCACGTGCATAACACATGTCATGGGGCCCGCAAATGCATGCCACATGTCATGGGGGCCCCACATGCATGCCGCATGTCATGGGAGCCCAAATGCATGCCACATGTCACGGAGGCCCAACGTGCATGCCGCATGTATTGGGGCCCCAAATTCATGCCGCATGTCATGGGGGCCCCACGTGCATGTCGCATGTAATGAGCGCCCCAAATGCATGCCGCATGTCATAGTGGCCCCAAATGCATGCTGCATGTCATGAGGGCCCCACGTGCATGCCGCATGTCATGGGGCCCCAAAATGCATGCCGCATGTCATGGAGGCCCAACAGGCATGCCGCATGTCATTGGGGCCCCAAATGCATGCCGCATGTCTCAGGTACCCCAAATGCATGCAGCATGTTATGCAGGCCCCAAATGCATGCCACATGTCATGGGGGCCCAAATGCATGCCGCATGTCATGGGGGCCCCACATGCATGCCGCATGTCATGGGGCCCCAAATGCATACCGCATGTCATGGGGGCCCCACCTGCATTCCGCATGTCATGGGGGACCCAAATGAATGCCGCATGTCATTGGGGCCCCAAGCGTATGCCGCGTGTCACAGGTGCCCCATGTGCATGCCGCATGTAATGGGGGCCCCAAATGCATGCGGCATGTCATAGGGGCCCCACATGCATGCCGCATCTCTCAGGTACCCCAAATGCATGCCGCATGTTATGCAGGCCCCAAATGCATGCCGCATGTCATGGGGGCCCAAATGCATGCCGCATGTCATGGGACCCACATTCATGCCGCATGTCATGGGGGTACCACGTGCATGCCTCATGTCATGGGTACCCCAAATGCATGACTCATGTCATGGGTTCCCCACGTACATGCCGCATGTCATGGGGGCCCCACGTGCATGCCGCATGTCATGGGGAACCGAAATGCATGCAGCATGTCATGGGGCCCCAAAGACGTGCCGCATGTCATGAGTGCCCCACGTGCATGCCGCATGTCATGGGAGCCCCACGTGCATGCCGCATGTCATGGGGGCCCCACGTGCATGCCGCATGTCGTGGGGGCCACAAATGCATGTCGCATGTCATGGGGGCCCCACGTGCATACCGCATTTCATGGGAGTCCCAATGGCATGCCGCATGTCATGGGGGCCCCACGTGCATGCCGCAAGACATGGGGGCCCACATGCATGCCGCATTTCATGGGGGGCCCATTTGCATGTCGCATGTCATGTGGGCCCCAAATGCATGCCGCATGTCATGGGAACCCCACGTGCAAGATGCATGTCATGGGGGCTCCAAATGCATGCCGTATGTCATGTGGGCCCCAAATGCATGACGAATGTCATGGGGGCCCCAAATGCATGCCGCATGTCACGGGGGCCCCAAATGTATGCTGGATGTCATGGGGGCCCAACGTGCATGCCACATGTCATGGGGGGCCCCACATGCATGCCACATGTCATGGGGGTCCCAAATGCATGCGGCATGTCATGAGGTCCCCAAATGCCTGCCGCATGTCATGTGGGCCCTAAATGCATGCCGCATGTCTTGAGGTCCCCAAATGAATTTGTGCATGCCTCATGTGTTGGTTGCCCCACGTGCATGCCGCATGTCATTGCTACCCGAAATGCATGCCACATGTCATGGGGGCCCCACATGCATGCCACATGTCATTTGGGAACCACATGCATGCCGCATGACATGGGGGCCCCAAATACGTGCCACATGTCATGGGGGACCCACATGCATGCCGCATGTCATGGGGGCCTTGAATGCATAACAAATGTCATTGGGGGCCACACGTGCATGCCGCAAGTCATGGGGCCCCGAACGCATGCCGCATTTCATGGAGGCCCCAAGTGCATGCCGCATGTCATGGGGCCCCGAACGCATGCCGCATTTCATGGAGGCCCCAAATGCATGCCGCATGTCATGGGGGCCCAACATGCTTGCCACATGTGATGGGGGCCCCCCATACACGCCACATGCATTGGGGGTCCCAAATGCATGTCGCATGTCTTGGGGATCCCACGTGCATGCCACATGTTTTGAGGTCCCCAAATGAATTCCGCATGTCATGGGGGCCCCATGAGCATGCCGCATGTCATGAGGGCCCCAAATGCATGCGGCATGTCATGGGGGCCCCACGTGCGAGCCACATGTCAAGGAGGCCCCACATGCATACCGCATTTCATGGGAGTCCCAACGGCATGCGGCATGTCATGGGGGCCCCACTTGCATGCCGCAAGACATGGGGGCCCCACATGCATACCGCATTTCATGGGGGTCCACTTGCATGTCGCATGTCATGTGGGCCCCAAATGCATGCCGCATGTCATGGGGGCCCCACGTGCAAGACGCATGTCATGGGGGCTCCAAATGCATGCCGCATGTCATGTGGGCCCCAAATGCATGACGAATGTCATTGGTGCCCCAAATGCATGCCGCATGTCACGGGGGCCCCAAATGTATGCTGGATGTCATGGGGGCCCATTGTGCATGCCACATGTCATGGGGGGCCCCACATGCATGCCGCATGTCATAGGGGTCCCAAATGAATGTTTCAAGTCATGGGATTCCCAAGTGCATGCGGCATGTCATGAGGTCCCCAAATGAATGCCGCATGATATAGGGGCCCCGCGTGCATGCCGCATGTCATGGGGGCCACAAATGCATGCTGCATGTCTTTGAGGCCCCAAATGCATGCCGCATGTCATCGGGGCTCCAAGTGTATGCGGCAAGTCATGAGGGCCCCACGTGCATGCCACATTTCAAGGCGACCCCAAGTGCATGGCGCATGTCAAGGGTACCCCCAAATGCATGCTGCATGTCATGGGGGCACACATGCATGCTGCATATCATGGGGGCCCACGTGCATGCCACATGTCATGGGGACCCCAAATGCATGCCGCATGTCTTGGTGGCCTCAAATACATGCAGCTATTCATGGGGGCCACAAATGCATGCCGAAAGTCATGGGTGCCCCACGTGCATGCCGCTTGTCATGGTGGTCCCATGTGCATGCAGCATGTCATGGGTGCCCCAAATGCATGAAGCATGTCATGGGGGCCCCAAATGCATGCCAAATGTCATGTAGGCCCTACGTGCATACCGCATGACTTGGGGGCCCCAAATGCATGCCGCATGTCATGGGGGCGCCACATGCAAGCCACATGTCATGGGGGCCCCAAATGCATGCCGCATGTCATGTGGGCCCCAAATGCATGACGAATGTCATGGGGGCCCCAAATGCATGCCACATGTCACGGGGGCCCCAAATGTATGCTGGATGTCATGGGGGCCCATTGTGCATGCCACATGTCATGGGGGGCCCCACATCCATGTGGCATGTCATAGGGGTCCCAAATGCATGTCACAAGTCTGGGGATTCCCTAGTGCATGCGGCATGTCATGAGGTCCCCAAATGAATGCCGCATGATATAGGGGCCTCGCGTGCATTCCGCATGTCATGGGGGCCACAAATGCATGCTGCATGTCTTTGGGGCCCCAAATGCATGCCGCATGTCATCGGGGCTCCAAGTGCATGCGGCAAGTCATGAGGGCCCCAGTTGCTTGCCGCATTTCAAGGCGACCCCAAGTGCATGACGCATGTCAATGGTACCCCCAAATGCATGCTGCATGTCATGGGGGCACACATGCATGCTGCATATCATGGGGGGCCAAAATGCATGCAGCTATTTATGGGGGCCCAAATGCATGAAGCATGTCATGGGGAGCACCAACTGCATGCCAAATGTCATGGAGGCCCCACTTGCATGCCGCATTTCAAGGGTACCCCAAATGCATGCTGGATGTCATGGGGCACACATGCATGCTGCATATAATGGGGGCCCACGTGCATCCCACATGTCATGGAGGCCCCACGTGCATGCCACATGTCATGGGGGCCCTAAATGCATGTCACATGTCATGGGGGCCCCACGTGCATGCTGCAAGTCATGGGGGCCCCACGTGCATGCCGCATGTCTTGGGGCCCACAAATGCATGCCGCATGTCATAGGGGCCCCACATGCATGGCGCATTTCATGGGGGCCCCAAATGCATGCCTCAAGTCATGGAGGCCCCAAATGCATGCCGCATATCATGGGGGTCCCACATGCATGCCGCATATCATGGGGGTCCCACATGCATGCCGCATGTCATGGGGGCCCCAAATGCATGCCGCATGTCATAGTGGCCCCAAATGCATGATGCATGTCATGAGGGCCCCACGTGCATGCCGCATGTCATAGGGGCCCCACGTACATGGCGCATGTCATGGGTGCCCCACATGCATGTCGAATGTCATTGGGGCCCCAATTGCATGCCGCATGTCATGGGGGCCCCACGTGCATGCCGCAAGTAATGGGGGCCCAAATGCATGCCGCATGTCATAGTGGCCCCAAATGCATGCTGCATGTCATGAGGGCCCCACGTGCATGCCGCATGTCATGGGGCCCCCAAATGCATGCCACATGTCAAAGGGGCCCCACGTGCATGCCGCATGTCATGGGGCCCCAAATGCATGCCGCATGTCATGGGGGCTCCACGTGCATGCCGCATGTAATGGGGCCCCCAAATTCATGCCGCATGTCAAAGGGGCCCCACGTGCATGGTGCAAGTCATGGGTGCCCCAAATGCATGCCGCATGTCATCGGGGCCCCAAATGCATGCCGCAAGACATGGGGGCCCCACATGCATACCGCATTTCATGGGGGTCCACTTGCATGTCGCATGTCATGTGGGCCCCAAATGCATGCCGCATGTCACGGGGGCCCCAAATGTATGCTGGATGTCATGGGGGCCCATTGTGCATGCCACATGTCATGGGGGGCCCCACATGCATGCCGCATGTCATAGGGGCCCCACATGCATGCCGCATCCCTCAGGTACCCCAAATGCATGCAGCATGTTATGCAGGCCCAAAATGCATGCCGCATGTCATGGGGGCCCAAATGCATGACGCATGTCATGGGACCCACATTCATGCCGCATGTCATGGGGGCCCTCAAAGCATGCCACATGTCATGGGGACCCAAATGCATGCCGCATGTCATGGGGGCCTCAAATTCATGCCGCATGTCATGAGGGCCCCGCATGCATGCCGCATGTCATGGGGGCCCCGCAGGCATTCCGCATGTCATGGGGGCCCCACGTGCATCCGTCATGAAATGGGGGATTCAAATGCATGCTGCATGTCATGGGGGCCCCACGTGCATGCCGCATGTCACGGGGGCCCCAAATGTATGCTGCATGTCATTGGGGCCCAACGTGCATGCCGCATGTCATAGGGGCACCACGTACATGGCGCATGTCATGGGTGCCCCACATGCATGCCGCATGTCATCGGGGCACCAATTGCATGGCGCATGTCATGGTGCCCCACATGCATGCAGCATGTCATGGGGGCCCCAAATGCATGCCGCATGTCATGGGGGCCCTAAATGCATGCCGCATGTCTTGGGGGCCCAAAATGCATGCCTCAATCATGGGGGCCCCAAATGCATGTCGCATATCATGGGGGCCCCACGTGCATGCCGCATGTCATGGGCCCCCCAAATGCATGCCGAATGTCATAGGGGCCCCACATGCATGGCTTATTTCATGGGGGCCCCACATGCATGTCATAGGGGCCCCAAATGCATGCAGCATGTCATAGGGGGCCCACATGCACGGTGCATGTCATGGGGGCCCCACATGCATGCCTCAAGTCATGGGGGCCCCAAATGCATGCCGCATGTCATGGGGGCCATAAATGCATGCCGCATGTCATGGGTGCCCAACGTACATGCTGCATGTCATTGGGGCTCCACGTGCTTGCCGCATGTCATGGGGGCCCCACGTGCATGCCTCATGTCACGGGGGCCACAAATGTATGCAGCATGTCATGGGGGCCCCACATGCATGCCGCATGTCATGGGGACCCCACGTGCATGCCGCATGTCATGGGGGTCCCACATGCATGCCGCATGTCATAGGGGCCCCACATGCATGGCGCATGTCATGGGGGGCCCACATGCGTGCCGCATGTCATGGGGGCCCCACTTGCATGCAGCATGTAGTGGGGGATCCAAATGCATGACGCATGTCATGGGGGTCCCACATGCATGCCGCATGTCATGGGGGTCCAAATGCATGCGGCATGTCATAGGGGCCCCACGTGCATAACACATGTCATGGGGCCCGCAAATGCATGCCGCATGTCATGGGGGCCCCACATGCATGCCGCATGGCATGGGGGCCCAAATGCATGCCGCATGTCATGAGGGCCATAAATGCATGCCGCATGTCATGGGTGCCCAACGTGCATGCCGCATGTATTGGGGGCCCCAACTGCATGCCGCATATCATGGGGCCCCACATGCATACCACATGTCATGGGGGCCCCACATGCATACCGCATTTCATGGGGGGCCCAAATGCATGCCTGATGTCATGGCGGCCCCAAATGCATGACTCATGTCATGGGGGTCCCACGTGCACGCCACATGTAATGGGGGATCCAAACTCATGCCGCATATCATTGGGGCCCCAAGCATATGCCGCATGTCATGAGGGCCCCATGTGCATGCCACATGTAATGGGGGCCCCAAATGCATGCGGCATGTCATAGGGGCCCCACGTGCATGCCGCATGTCTCGGGCACCCCAAATGCATGCAGCATGTTATGGGGGCCCACTTGCATGCCGCATGTCTCGGGCACCCCAAATGCATGGCGCATGTCATGGGGGCCCCACAGGCATTCCGCATGTCATGGGGGCCCCAAATGCATGCCGCATGTAATGGGGGCCCCAAATGCATGCCGCATGTCATAGTGGCCCCAAATGCATGCTGCATGTCATGAGGGCCCCACGTGCATGCCGCATGTCATGGGGGCCCCAAATGCATGGCTCATGTCATGGGGGCCCCAAATGCATGCCACATATCATGGAGGCCCACGTGCATGCCGCATATATTGGGGGCCCCAAATGCATGCCGCATGTCATGGGGGCCTCACTTGCATTCCGCATGTCATGGGGGCCCCACGTGCATGCTGCATGTCATTGGGGCCCCATGTGCATGCCGCATGTCATGGGGGATCCAAACTCATGCCGCATGTCATTGGGGCCCCAAGCGTATGACGCATGTAATGGGGGCCCCAAATGCATGCGGCATGTTATTGGGGCCCCACATGCATTCCGCATGTCTCGGGCACCCCAAATGCATGCGGCATGTTATTGGGGCCCCACATGCATTCCGCATGTCTCGGGCACCCCAAATGCATGCAGCATGTCATAGGGGGCCCACATGCACGGTGCATGTCATGGGGGCCCCACATGCATGCCTCAAGTCATGGGGGCCCCAAATTCATGCCGCATGTCATGGGGGCCATAAATGCATGCCGCATGTCATGGGTGCCCAACGTACATGCTGCATGTCATTGGGGCTCCACGTGCTTGCCGCATGTCATGGGGGCCCCACGTGCATGCCTCATGTCACGGGGGCCACAAATGTATGCAGCATGTCATGGGGGCCCCACATGCATGCCGCATGTCATGGGGACCCCACGTGCATGCCGCATGTCATGGGGGTCCCACATGCATGCCGCATGTCATAGGGGCCCCACATGCATGGCGCATGTCATGGGGGGCCCACATGCGTGCCGCATGTCATGGGGGCCCCACTTGCATGCAGCATATAGTGGGGGATCCAAATGCATGACACATGTCATGGGGGTCCCACATGCATGCCGCATGTCATGGGGGTCAAAATGCATGCGGCATGTCATAGGGGCCCCACGTGCATAACACATGTCATGGGGCCCGCAAATGCATGCCGCATGTCATGGGGGCCCCACATGCATGCCGCATGGCATGGGGGCCCAAATGCATGCCGCATGTCATGAGGGCCATAAATGCATGCCGCATGTCATGGGTGCCCAACGTGCATGCCGCATGTATTGGGGGCCCCAACTGCATGCCGCATATCATGGGGCCCCACATGCATACCACATGTCATGGGGGCCCCACATGCATACCGCATTTCATGGGGGGCCCAAATGCATGCCTGATGTCATGGCGGCCCCAAATGCATGACTCATGTCATGGGGGTCCCACGTGCATGCCACATGTAATGGGGGATCCAAACTCATGCCGCATATCATTGGGGCCCCAAGCATATGCCGCATGTCATGAGGGCCCCATGTGCATGCCACATGTAATGGGGGCCCCAAATGCATGCGGCATGTCATAGGGGCCCCACGTGCATGCCGCATGTCTCGGGCACCCCAAATGCATGCAGCATGTTATGGGGGCCCACTTGCATGCCGCATGTCTCGGGCACCCCAAATGCATGGCGCATGTCATGGGGGCCCCACAGGCATTCCGCATGTCATGGGGGCCCCAAATGCATGCCGCATGTAATGGGGGCCCCAAATGCATGCCGCATGTCATAGTGGCCCCAAATGCATGCTGCATGTCATGAGGGCCCCACGTGCATGCCGCATGTCATGGGGGCCCCAAATGCATGGCTCATGTCATGGGGGCCCCAAATGCATGCCACATATCATGGAGGCCCACGTGCATGCCGCATATATTGGGGGCCCCAAATGCATGCCACATGTCATGGGGGCCTCACTTGCATTCCGCATGTCATGGGGGCCCCACGTGCATGCTGCATGTCATTGGGGCCCCATGTGCATGCCGCATGTCATGGGGGATCCAAACTCATGCCGCATGTCATTGGGGCCCCAAGCGTATGACGCATGTAATGGGGGCCCCAAATGCATGCGGCATGTTATTGGGGCCCCACATGCATTCCGCATGTCTCTGGCACCCCAAATGCATGCAGCATGTTATGGGGGGCCGACGTGCATGCCGCATGTCTCAGGTACCCCAAATGTATGCCGCATGTCATGGGGGCCCAAATGCATGCCGCATGTCATGGGGGCTCCACTTGCATGGCGCATGTCATGGTGCCCCACATGCATGCCGCATGTCATGGGGGCCCCAAATAAATGCCGCATTTCATGAGGGCCCAACATGCATGCCGCATGTCATGGGGGCCCAAAATGCATGCCTCAAGTCATGGGGGCCCCAAATGCATGCCGCATATCATGGGGGCCCCACGTGCATGCCGCATGTATTGGGGGCCCCAAATGCATGCCGCATGTCATGAGGGCGCCGCATGCATGCCACATGTCATGGGGGCCCCACAGGCATTCCGCATGTCATGGGGGCCACAAGTGCATTCCGCATGTCATGGGGGCCCCAAATGCATGCCGCATTTCATGGGGTCCCCACGTGCATGCCGCATGTCATGGGGCCCCCCAAATGCATGCAGCATGTCTTGGGCCCACAAATGCATGCCGCATGTCATATGGGGCCCCACATGCATGGCGCATTTCATGGGGGGCCCACATGCATGCCACATGTCATGGGGACCCCAAATGCATGCCGCATGTCCTGGGGGCCCCACATGCATACCGCATGTCATGGGGGGCCCAAATGCATGCCTGATGTCATGGCGGCCCCAAATGCATGACTCATGTCATGGGGGTCCCACGTGCATGCCACATGTAATGGGGGATCCAAACTCATGCCGCATGTCATTGGGGCCCCAAGCATATGCCGCATGTCATGAGGGCCCCATGTGCATGCCACATGTAATGGGTGCCCCAAATGCATGCGGCATGTCATAGGGGCCCCACGTGCATGCCGCATGTCTCGGGCACCCCAAATGCATGCAGCATGTTATGGGGGCCCACTTGCATGCCGCATGTCTCGGGCACCCCAAATGCATGGCGCATGTCATGGGGGCCCCACAGGCATTCCGCATGTCATGGGGGCCCCAAATGCATGCCGCATGTAATGGGGGCCCCAAATGCATGCCGCATGTCATAGTGGCCCCAAATGCATGCTGCATGTCATGAGGGCCCCACGTGCATGCCGCATGTCATGGGGGCCCCAAATGCATGGCTTATGTCATGGGGGCCCCAAATGCATGCCACATATCATGGAGGCCCACGTGCATGCCGCATATATTGGGGGCCCCAAATGCATGCCGCATGTCATGGGGGCCTCACTTGCATTCCGCATGTCATGGGGGCCCCACGTGCATGCTGCATGTCATTGGGGCCCCATGTGCATGCCGCATGTCATGGGGGATCCAAACTCATGCAGCATGTCATTGGGGCCACAAGCGTATGACGCATATAATGGGGGGCCCAAATGCATGCGGCATGTTATTGGGGCCCCACATGCATTCCGCATGTCTCGGGCACCCCAAATGCATGCAGCATGTTATGGGGGGCCCACGTGCATGCCGCATGTCTCAGGTACCCCAAATGCATGCCGCATGTCATGGGGGCTCCACTTGCATGGCGCATGTCATGGTGCCCCACATGCATGCCGCATGTCATTGGGGCCCCAAATAAATGCCGCATTTCATGAGGGCCCCACATGCATGCCGCATGTCATGGGGGCCCAAAATGCATGCCTCAAGTCATGGGGGCCCCAAATGCATGCCGCATGTCATGAGGGCGCCGCATGCATGCCGCATGTCATGGGGGCCCCGCAGGCATTCCGCATGTCATGGGGGCCACAAATGCATTCCGCATGTCATGGGGGCCCCAAATGCATGACGCATTTCATGGGGTCCCCACGTGCATGCCGCATGTCATGGGGCCCCCCAAATGCATGCAGCATGTCTTGGGCCCACAAATGCATGCCGCATGTCATATGGGGCCCCACATGCATGGCGCATTTCATGGGGGGCCCACATGCATGCCGCATGTCATGGGGGCCCCAAATGCATGCCGCATGTCCTGGGGGCCCCACATGCATGCCGCATGTCATGGGGGTCCCACGTGCATGCTGCATGTCATTGGGGCACCATGTGCTTGCCGCATGTCATGGGGGCCCCACGTGCATGCCTCATGTCACGGGGGCCACAAATGTATGCCGCATGTCATGGGGGCCCCACGTGCATGCCGCATGTCATGGGGCCCCCAAATGCATGCCGCATGTCATAGGGGCCCCACATGCATGGAGCATGTCATGGGGGCCCCAAATGCATGCCGCATGTCATGGGGGCCCCACATGCATGCCGCATGTCCTGGGGGGCCCACATGCATGCCGCATTTCATAGGGGACCCAAATGCATGCCGCATGTCATGGGGGCCCCAAATGCATGCCGCATGTCATGGTGACCCCAAATCATGACTCATGTCATGGGGGCCCCACGTGCATGACGCATGTCATGGAAGATCCAAACTCATGCCGCATGTCATTGAGGCCCCAAGCGTATACCGCATGTCATGGGGGCCCCATGTGCATTCCACATGTAAAGGGGGCCCCAAATGCGTGCGGCATGTCCTAGGGGCCCCACGTGCATGCCGCATGTCTCGGGCACCCCAGATGCATGCAGCATGTTATGGGGGCCCCAAATGCATGCCGCATTTCATGGGTTCCCAAATGCATGCCGCATGTCATGGGGGCTCCACATGCATTCCGCATGTAATGGGGCCCCCAAATTCATGCCGCATGTCATAGCGGCCCCACGTGCATGGCGCAAGTCATGGGTGCCCCACATGCATGCCGCATGTCATCGGGGCCCCAAATGCATGCCGCATGTCATAGGGGCCCCACATGCATAGCTCATGCCATGGGGGCCCCACATGCATGCCGCATGTCATGGAGGCCCCAAATGCATGCCGCATATCATGGGAGCCCCACATGCATGCCACATGTCATGGGGGCCCCAAATGAATGTCGCATGTCAAGGGGGCCCCACGTGCATGCCGCATGTCATGGGTACCCACATGCATGCCGCATGTCATGGAGGCCCCAAATGCATGCCGCTAATCTTTGCAGCGCATCATGACGTATTGTTCTTGATGAACACGTAATACAGATTCTATATCTCACAATTGCACAATCTCAAGCCCAAAATCAATGCAAATTTCCATTGGCTCTATAGGAAGCTTATTAGTAAGTAAATGAAAAAGACTCTCCAAGGATTAGAACTCATGAACTCCTGTTTACAAAACAGGCGCATTAACCCAGTAAGCCACAGGAACATCACTGGTGCAAAATGATGTCAAGAAGGGCAGTGAGTAATGAATCACTATTAGGAACGTTCAAAAAGAAATCCATTGGTTTTACTATGTTTTTCTTAATGCTAATCTTTGCAGCGCATCATGACGTATTGTTCTTGATAAACACGTAATACAGATTCTATATCTCACAATTGCACGATCTCAAGCCCAAAATCAATGCAAATGTCTATTGGCTCTATAGGAAGCTTATTAGTAAGTAAATGAAAAAACTCTCTGAGAATTAGAACTCATGAACTACTCTTTATAAGACAGGCACATTAACCAGTTAGCCACTGGAACATCACAAGTGCAAAAGGATGTCAAGAAGTTCAGTGACCAATGAATCACTATTAGGTAAGTTCAAAAAGAAATCCATTGGTTTCACTATCTTATTCTTAATGCCAAAATCTCAATCCCAAAATCAATGCAAATTACATTGACTCTATAGGAAGCTTATTAGTAAGTAAATGAAAAAGGCTCTCTAAGGATTAGAACTCATGAACTGCTGTTTACAAGACAGGTGCATAAACCCAGTAAGCCACTGGAACATCACAGGTGCAAAGTTATGTCAAGAAGGGCAGTGAACAATGAATCACTATTAGGTAAGTTCAAAAAGAAATCCATTGGTTTTACTATGTTATTCTTAATGCCAATCTAAACAGCTTGTTATGACATATTGTTCTTTATGAACACTTACTGTAGTACAAATTCTATCTCACAATTGCACAATCTCAAGCCCAATATCAATGCAAATTTCCATTGGCTCTAAAGGAAGCTTATTAGAAAGTAAATGAAAAAACTCTCCGAGAATTAGAACTCATGTTTATAAAACAGGTTAATTAAGGCAGTAAGCCACTGGAACAACACAGCTGCCAAGTCATGTCAAGAAGGGCAGTGAACAATGAATCACTATAAGGTAAGTTCAAAAAGAAATCCATTGGTTTTACTATGTTATTCTTAATGCCAATCTAAACAGCTTGTAATGACATATTGTTCTTTATGAACACTTACTGTAGTACAAATTCTATCTCACAATTGCACAATCTCAAGCCCAAAATCAATGCAAATTTCCATTGGCTCCATAGGAAGAATATTAGTAAGTAAATGAAAAAGACTCTCCAAGGATTAAAACTCATGAAATCCTTTTTACAAAACAGGTGCATTAACCAAGTAAGCCACAGGAATATCACAGGTGCAAAGCTTTGTCAAGAAGGGCAGTGAACAATGAATCACTATTAGGTAAGTTCAAAAAGAAATCCATTGGTTTCATTATGTTATTCTTAATGCCAATCTTTGCATCGCATCATGACATATTGTTCTTGATGAACACGTAATACAGATTCTATATCTCACAATTGCACTATCTCAAGCCCAAAATCAATGCAAATTTCCATTGGCTCCATAGGAAGAATGTTAGTAAGTAAATGAAAAAGACACTCCAAGGATTAGAACTCATGAAATCCTTTTTACAAAAATGGTGCATTAACCCAGTAAGCCACAGGAATATCACAGGTGCAAAGTGATGTCAAGAAGGGCAGTGAGTAATGAATGACTATTAGGAAAGTTCAAAAAGACATCCATTGGTTTCACTATGTTATTCTTAATGCCAATCTTTGATCGTAAGATGACATATTGTTCTTTATGAACACTTAATACAGATTCTATCTCACAATTGCACAATCTCAAGCCCAATATCAATGCAAATTTTCATTGGCTCTAAAGGAAGCTTATTAGAAAGTAAATGAAAAAAAAGCTCTCTGAGGACTAGAACTCATGAAATCCTTTTTGCAAGACAGGTGAATTAACCCAGTAAGCCACTGGAACATCACAGGTGTAAAGACATGTCAAGAAGGGCAGTGACCAATGAATCACTATTAGGTAAGTTCAAAAAGAAATCCATTGGTATTACTATGTTTTTCTTAATGCAAATTTTTGCAGCGCATCATGACATATTGTTCTTGATGAACACGTAATACAGATTCTATCTCATAATTGCACTATCTCAAGCACAAAATCAATGCAAATTTCCATTGGCTCTATAGGAAGCTTATTAGTAAATAAATGAAAAAACTATCTGAGAATTAGAACTCATGAACTACTGTTTAAAAGACAGTGGCATTAACCCACTAAGCCATTGGAACATCACAAGTGCAAAAGGTTGTCAAGAAGGGCAGTGACCAATGAATCACTATTAGGTAAGTTCAAAAAGAAATCCATTGGTTTTACTATGTTATTCTTAAAGCCAATCTTTGAGCGTATAATGACATATTGTACTTTATGAACACTTACTGTAGTACAAATTCTATCTCACAATTGCACAATCTCAAGCCCAATATTAATGCAAATTTCCATTGGCTCTAAAGGAAGCTTATTAGTAAGTAAATGAAAAAACTCTCTGAGAATATGAACTCATGTTTATAAAACATGTTAATTAAGGCAGTAAGCCACTGGAACAACACAGCTGCCAAGTGATGTCAAGAAAGGCAGTGAACAATGAATCACTATTAGGTAAGTTCAAAAAGAAATCCATTGGTTTTACTATGTTATTCTTAAAGCCAATCTAAACAGCTTGTGATGACATATTGTTCTTTATGAAAACTTACTACAGATTCTATCTCACAATTGCACTATCTCAAGCCCAAAATCAATGCAAATTTACTTTTACTCTATAGGAAACTTATTAGTAAGTAAATGAAAAAGGCTCTCCAAGCGATAGAACTCATGAACTGCTGTTTACAAGACAGGTGCATAAACCCAGTAAGCCACTGGAACATCACAGATGAAAAACTTTGTCAAGAAGGGCAGTGAACAATGAATCAATATTAGGTAAGTTCAAAAAGAAATCCATTGGTTTTACTGTGTTATTCTTAATGCCAATCTAAACAGCTTGTAATGACATATTGTTCTTTATGAACACTTACTGTAGTTCAAATTCTATCTCACAATTGCACAATCTCAAGCCCAAAACCAATGCAATTTCCACTGACTCCATAGGAAGAATATTAGTAAGTAAATGAAAAAGACTCTCCAAGGATAAGAACTCATGAAATCCTTTTTACAAAACAGGTGCATCAACCCAGTAAGCCACAGGAATATCACAGGTGCAAATTGATGTCAAGAAGGGCAGTGAGTAATGAATCACTATTAGGAAAGTTCAAAAAGACATCCATTGGTTTCACTATGTTATTCTTAATGCCAATCTTTGATCGTAAGATGACATATTGTTCTTTATGAACACTTAATACAGATTCTATCTCACAATTGCACAATCTCAAGCCCAATATCAATGCAAATTTCCATTGGCTCTAAAGGAAGCTTATTAGTAAGTAAATGAAAAAACTCTCTGAGAATTAGAACTCATGTTTATAAAACAGGTTAATTAAGGCAGTAAGCCACTGGAACAACACAGCTGAAAAGCGATGTCAAGAAGGGCAGTGAACAACGAATCACTATTAGGTAAGTTCAAAAAGAAATCCATTGGTTTTACTATATTATTTTTAAAGCCAATCAAAACAGCTTGTGATGACATATTGTTCTTTATGAAGACTTACTACAGATTCTATCTCACAATTGCACTATCTCAATCCCAAAATCAATGCAAATTTACTTTGACTCTATAGGAAGCTTATTAGTAACTAAATGAAAAAGGCTCTCCAACGATTAGACCTCATGAACTGCTGATTACAAGACAGGTGCATAAACCCAGTAAGCCACTGGAACATCACAGGTGCAAAGTTATGTCAAGAAGGGCAGTGAGTAATGAATCACTATTAGGAAAGTTCAAAAAGACATCCATTGGTTTCACTATGTTATTCTTAATGCCAATCTTTGATCGTAAGATAACATATTGTTCTTTATGAACACTTACTACAGATTCTATCTCACAATTGCACTATCTCAAGCCCAAAATCAATGCAAATTTCTATTGGCTCTATAGGAAGCTTATTAGTAAGTAAATGAAAAAACTCTCTGAGAATTTGAACTCATGTTTATAAAACAGGTTAATTAAGGCAGTAAGCCACTGGAACAACACAGCTGCCAAGTGATGTCAAGAAGGGCAGTGAACAACGAATCACTATTAGGTAAGTTCAAAAAGAAATCCATTGGTTTTACTATGTTATTCTTAATGCCAATCTAAACAGCTTGTAATGACATATTGTTCTTGATGAACACGTAATACAGATTCTATCTCATAATTGCACTATCTCAAGCCCAAAATCAATGCAAATTTACATTGGCTCTATAGGAAGCTTATTAGTAAGTAAATAATAAAACTCTCTGAGAATTAGAACTCATGAACTCCTGTTTACAAGACATGTGCATTAACCCAGTAAGCCACTGGAACATCACAGGTGCAAAGTGATGTCAAGAAGGGCAGTGGCCAATGAATCACTATTAGGTAAGTTCAAAAAGAAATCCATTGGTTTCACTATGTTATTCTTAATGCCAATCTTTGAGCGTATAACGACATATTGTACTTTATGAACACTTACTGAAGTTCAAATTCTATCTCACAATTGCACAATCTCAAGCCCAATGTCAATGCAAATTTCCATTGGCTCTAAAGCAAGCTTATTAGTAAGTAAATGAAAAAACTCTCTGAGAATATGAACTCATGTTTATAAAACAGGTTAATTAAGGCAGTAAGCCACTGGAACAACACAGCTGCCAAGTGATGTCAAGAAGGGCAGTGAACAATGAATCACTATTAGGTAAGTTCAAAAAGAAATCCATTGGTTTTACTATGTTATTCTTAAAGCCAATCTAAACAGCTTGTGATGACATATTGTTCTTTATGAACACTTACTACAGATTCTATCTCACAATTGCACTATCTCAATCCCAAAATCAATGCAAATTTACATTGGCTCTATGGGAAGTTAATAAGTAAGTAAATGAAAAAAAAGCTCTCTGAGGACTAGAACTCATGAAATACTTTTTGCAAGACAGGTGAATTAACCCAGTAAGCCACTGGAACATCACAGGTGTAAAGACATGTCAAGAAGGGCAGTGACCAATGAATCACTATTAGGTAAGTTCAAAAAGAAATCCATTGGTTTTACTATGTTTTTCTTAATGCAAATTTTTGCAGCGCATCATGACATATTGTTCTTGATGAACACGTAATACAGATTCTATCTCATAATTGCACTATCTCAAGCACAAAATCAATGCAAATTTCCATTGGCTCTATAGGAAGCTTATTAGTAAATAAATGAAAAAACTCTCTGAGAATTAGAACTCATGAACTACTGTTTAAAAGACAGTGGCATTAACCCACTAAGCCATTGGAACATCACAAGTGCAAAAGGTTGTCAAGAAGGGCAGTGACCAATGAATCACTATTAGGTAAGTTCAAAAAGAAATCCATTGGTTTTACTATGTTATTCTTAAAGCCAATCTTTGAGCGTATAATGACATATTGTACTTTATGAACACTTACTGTAGTACAAATTCTATCTCACAATTGCACAATCTCAAGCCCAATATTAATGTAAATTTCCATTGCCTCTAAAGGAAGCTTATTAGTAAGTAAATGAAAAAACTCTCTGAGAATTTGAACTCATGTTTATAAAACAGGTTAATTAAGGCAGTAAGCCACTGGAACAACACAGCTGAAAAGCGATGTCAAGAAGGGCAGTGAACAACGAATCACTATTAGGTAAGTTCAAAAAGAAATCCATTGGTTTTACTATATTATTTTTAAAGCCAATCAAAACAGCTTGTGATGACATATTGTTCTTTATGAAGACTTACTACAGATTCTATCTCACAATTGCACTATCTCAATCCCAAAATCAATGCAAATTTACTTTGACTCTATAGGAAACTTATTAGTAACTAAATGAAAAAGGCTCTCCAACGATTAGACCTCATGAACTGCTGATTACAAGACAGGTGCATAAACCCAGTAAGCCACTGGAACATCACAGGTGCAAAGTTATGTCAAGAAGGGCAGTGAGTAATGAATCACTATTAGGAAAGTTCAAAAAGACATCCATTGGTTTCACTATGTTATTCTTAATGCCAATCTTTGATCGTAAGATAACATATTGTTCTTTATGAACACTTACTACAGATTCTATCTCACAATTGCACTATCTCAAGCCCAAAATCAATGCAAATTTCTATTGGCTCTATAGGAAGCTTATTAGTAAGTAAATGAAAAAACTCTCTGAGAATTTGAACTCATGTTTATAAAACAGGTTAATTAAGGCAGTAAGCCACTGGAACAACACAGCTGCCAAGTGATGTCAAGAAGGGCAGTGAACAACGAATCACTATTAGGTAAGTTCAAAAAGAAATCCATTGGTTTTACTATGTTATTCTTAATGCCAATCTAAACAGCTTGTAATGACATATTGTTCTTGATGAACACGTAATACAGATTCTATCTCATAATTGCACTATCTCAAGCCCAAAATCAATGCAAATTTACATTGGCTCTATAGGAAGCTTATTAGTAAGTAAATAATAAAACTCTCTGAGAATTAGAACTCATGAACTCCTGTTTACAAGACATGTGCATTAACCCAGTAAGCCACTGGAACATCACAGGTGCAAAGTGATGTCAAGAAGGGCAGTGGCCAATGAATCACTATTAGGTAAGTTCAAAAAGAAATCCATTGGTTTCACTATGTTATTCTTAATGCCAATCTTTGAGCGTATAACGACATATTGTACTTTATGAACACTTACTGAAGTTCAAATTCTATCTCACAATTGCACAATCTCAAGCCCAATGTCAATGCAAATTTCCATTGGCTCTAAAGCAAGCTTATTAGTAAGTAAATGAAAAAACTCTCTGAGAATATGAACTCATGTTTATAAAACAGGTTAATTAAGGCAGTAAGCCACTGGAACAACACAGCTGCCAAGTGATGTCAAGAAGGGCAGTGAACAATGAATCACTATTAGGTAAGTTCAAAAAGAAATCCATTGGTTTTACTATGTTATTCTTAAAGCCAATCTAAACAGCTTGTGATGACATATTGTTCTTTATGAACACTTACTACAGATTCTATCTCACAATTGCACTATCTCAATCCCAAAATCAATGCAAATTTACATTGGCTCTATGGGAAGTTAATAAGTAAGTAAATGAAAAAAAAGCTCTCTGAGGACTAGAACTCATGAAATCCTTTTTGCAAGACAGGTGAATTAACCCAGTAAGCCACTGGAACATCACAGGTGTAAAGACATGTCAAGAAGGGCAGTGACCAATGAATCACTATTAGGTAAGTTCAAAAAGAAATCCATTGGTTTTACTATGTTTTTCTTAATGCAAATTTTTGCAGCGCATCATGACATATTGTTCTTGATGAACACGTAATACAGATTCTATCTCATAATTGCACTATCTCAAGCACAAAATCAATGCAAATTTCCATTGGCTCTATAGGAAGCTTATTAGTAAATAAATGAAAAAACTCTCTGAGAATTAGAACTCATGAACTACTGTTTAAAAGACAGTGGCATTAACCCACTAAGCCATTGGAACATCACAAGTGCAAAAGGTTGTCAAGAAGGGCAGTGACCAATGAATCACTATTAGGTAAGTTCAAAAAGAAATCCATTGGTTTCACTATGTTATTCTTAATGCCAATCTTTGAGCCTATAATGACATATTGTACTTTATTAACACTTACTGTAGTACAAATTCTATCTCACAATTGCA
The DNA here is from genome assembly GCF_046119375.1 of Phyllobates terribilis. Taxonomy (NCBI): domain Eukaryota; kingdom Metazoa; phylum Chordata; class Amphibia; order Anura; family Dendrobatidae; genus Phyllobates; species Phyllobates terribilis. The sequence continues at coordinate 342,575,608 of NW_027362764.1, forward strand.
CAATCTCAAGCCCAATATTAATGCAAATTTCCATTGGCTCTAAAGGAAGCTTATTAGTAAGTAAATGAAAAAACTCTCTGAGAATATGAACTCATGTTTATAAAACAGGTTAATTAAGGCAGTAAGCCACTGGAACAACACAGCTGCCAAGTGATGTCAAGAAAGGCAGTGAACAATGAATCACTATTAGGTAAGTTCAAAAAGAAATCCATTGGTTTTACTATGTTATTCTTAAAGCCAATCTAAACAGCTTGTGATGACATATTGTTCTTTATGAAAACTTACTACAGATTCTATCTCACAATTGCACTATCTCAAGCCCAAAATCAATGCAAATTTACTTTTACTCTATAGGAAACTTATTAGTAAGTAAATGAAAAAGGCTCTCCAAGGGATAGAACTCATGAACTGCTGTTTACAAGACAGGTGCATAAACCCAGTTAGCCACTGGAACATCACAGGTGCAAAGCTTTGTCAAGAAGGGCAGTGAACAATGAATCACTATTAGGAAAGTTCAAAAAGAAATCCATTGGTTTAACTGTGTTATTCTTAATGCCAATCTAAACAGCTTGTAATGACATATTGTTCTTTATGAACACTTACTGTAGTTCAAATTCTATCTCACAATTGCACAATCTCAAGCCCAAAACCAATGCAATTTCCACTGACTCCATAGGAAGAATATTAGTAAGTAAATGAAAAAGACTCTCCAAGGATAAGAACTCATGAAATCCTTTTTACAAAACAGGTGCATCAACCCAGTAAGCCACAGGAATATCACAGGTGCAAATTGATGTCAAGAAGGGCAGTGAGTAATGAATCACTATTAGGAAAGTTCAAAAAGACATCCATTGGTTTCACTATGTTATTCTTAATGCCAATCTTTGATCGTAAGATGACATATTGTTCTTTATGAACACTTAATACAGATTCTATCTCACAATTGCACAATCTCAAGCCCAATATCAATGCAAATTTCCATTGGCTCTAAAGGAAGCTTATTAGTAAGTAAATGAAAAAACTCTCTGAGAATTAGAACTCAAGTTTATAAAACAGGTTAATTAAGGCAATAAGCCACTGGAACAACACAGATGCCAAGTGATGTCAAGAAGGGCAGTGAACAACGAATCACTATTAGGTAAGTTCAAAAAGAAATCCATTGGTTTTACTATGTTATTCTTAATGCCAATCTAAACAGCTTGTAATGACATATTGTTCTTGATGAACACGTAATACAGATTCCATCTCATAATTGCACTATCTCAAGCCCAAAATCAATGCAAATTTACATTGGCTCTATAGGAAGCTTATTAGTAAGTAAATAATAAAACTCTCTGAGAATTAGAACTCATGAACTCCTGTTTACAAGACATGTGCATTAACCCAGTAAGCCACTGGAACATCACAGGTGCAAAGTGATGTCAAGAAGGGCAGTGGCCAATGAATCACTATTAGGTAAGTTCAAAAAGAAATCCATTGGTTTCACTATGTTATTCTTAATGCCAATCTTTGAGCGTATAACGACATATTGTACTTTATGAACACTTACTGAAGTTCAAATTCTATCTCACAATTGCACAATCTCAAGCCCAATATCAATGCAAATTTCCATTGGCTCTAAAGCAAGCTTATTAGTAAGTAAATGAATAAACTCTCTGAGAATTTGAACTCATGTTTATAAAACAGGTTAATTAAGGCAGTAAGCCACTGGAACAACACAGCTGAAAAGCGATGTCAAGAAGGGCAGTGAACAACGAATCACTATTAGGTAAGTTCAAAAAGAAATCCATTGGTTTTACTATGTTATTTTTAAAGCCAATCAAAACAGCTTGTGAAGACATATTGTTCTTTATGAACACTTAGTACAGATTCTATCTCACAATTGCAATATGTCAATCCCAAAATCAATGCAAATTTACTTTGACTCTATAGGAAGCTTATTAGTAACTAAATGAAAAAGGCTCTCCAAGGATTAGAACTCATGAACTGCTGTTTACAAGATAGGTGCATAAACCCAGTAAGCCACTGGAACATCACAGGTGCAAAGTTATGTCAAGAAGGGCAGTGAGTAATGAATCACTATTAGGAAAGTTCAAAAAGACATCCATTGGTTTCACTATGTTATTCTTAATGCCAATCTTTGATCGTAAAATAACATATTGTTCTTTATGAACACTTACTACAAATTCTATCTCACAATTGCACTATCTCAAGCCCAAAATCAATGCAAATTTCTATTGGCTCTATAGGAAGCTTATTAGTAAGTAAATGAAAAAACTCTCTGAGAATTTGAACTCATGTTTATAAAACAGGTTAATTAAGGCAGTAAGCCACTGGAACAACACAGCTGCCAAGTGATGTCAAGAAGGGCAGTGAACAACGAATCACTATTAGGTAAGTTCAAAAAGAAATCCATTGGTTTTACTATGTTATTCTTAATGCCAATCTAAACAGCTTGTAATGACATATTGTTCTTGATGAACACGTAATACAGATTCTATCTCATAATTGCACTATCTCAAGCCCAAAATCAATGCAAATTTACATTGGCTCTATAGGAAGCTTATTGGTAAGTAAATAATAAAACTCTCTGAGAATTAGAACTCATGAACTCCTGTTTACAAGACATGTGCATTAACCCAGTAAGCCACTGGAACAACACAGGTGCAAAGTGATGTCAAGAAGGGCAGTGGCCAATGAATCACTATTAGGTAAGTTCAAAAAGAAATCCATTGGTTTCACTATGTTATTCTTAATGCCAATCTTTGAGCGTATAACGACATATTGTACTTTATGAACACTTACTGAAGTTCAAATTCTATCTCACAATTGCACAATCTCAAGCCCAATATCAATGCAAATTTCCATTGGCTATAAAGCAAGCTTATTAGTAAGTAAATGAATAAACTCTCTGAGAATTTGAACTCATGTTTATAAAACAGGTTAATTAAGGCAGTAAGCCACTGGAACAACACAGCTGCCAAGCGATGTCAAGAAGGGCAGTGAACAACGAATCACTATTAGGTAAGTTCAAAAAGAAATCCATTGGTTTTACTATGTTCTTCTTAATGCCAATCTAAACAGCTTGTAATGACATAATGTTCTTTATGAACACTTAGTACAGATTCTATCTCACAATTGCACTATCTCAATCCCAAAATCAATGCAAATTTCCATTGGCTCTATAGGAAACTTATTGGTAAATAAATGAAAAATAGCTCTCTGAGGACTAGAACTCATGAACTCTTGTGTAAAAGACAGGGGCATTAACCCACTAAGCCATTGGTACATCACAAGTGCAAAGGGTTGTCAAGAAGGGCAGTGAACAATGAATCACTATTAGGTAAGTTCAAAAAGAAATCCATTGGTTTCACTATGTTATTCTTAATGCCAATCTTTGAGCCTATAATGACATATTGTACTTTATTAACACTTACTGTAGTACAAATTCTATCTCACAATTGCACAATCTCAAGCCCAATATCAATGCAAATTTCCATTGGCTCTAAAGGAAGCTTATTAGTAAGTAAATGAAAAAACTCTCTGAGAATTTGAACTCATGTTTATAAAACAGGTTAATTAAGGCAGTAAGCCACTGGAACAACACAGCTGCCAAGTGATGTCAAGAAGGGCAGTGAACAACGAATCACTATTAGGTAAGTTCAAAAAGAAATCCATTGGTTTTACTATGTTATTCTTAATGCCAATCTAAACAGCTTGTAATGACATATTGTTCTTGATGAACACGTAATACAGATTCTATCTCATAATTGCACTATCTCAAGCCCAAAATCAATGCAAATTTACATTGGCTCTATAGGAAGCTTATTAGTAAGTAAATGAAAAAGGCTCTCCAAGAATTAGAACTCACGAACTCCTGTTTACAAGACAGTTGCATAAACCCAGTAAGCCACTGGAACATCACAGGTGCAAAGTAATTTCAAGAAGGGCAGTGACCAATGAATCACTATTAGCTAAGTTCAAAAAGAAATCCATTGGTTTTACTATGCTATTCTTAATGCCAATCTTAACAGCTTGTAATGACATATTGTTCTTTATGAACACTTAGTACAGATTCTATCTCACAATTGCACTATCTTAATCCCAAAATCAATGCAAATTTCCATTGGCTCCATAGGAAGCTTATTAGTAAGTAAATGAAAAAGAGCTCTCTGAGGACTAGAATTCATGAACTCCTGTTTAAAAGACAGGGGCATTAACCCACTAAGCCATTGGAACATCACAAATGCAAAGTGATGTCAAGAAGGGCAGCGAACATTGAATCACTATTAGTTAAGTTCAAAAAGAAATCCATTGGTTTCACTATGTTATTCTTAATGCCAATCTTTGCAGCGCATCATGACGTATTGTTCTTGATGAACACGTAATACAGATTCTATATCTCACAATTGCACTATCTCAATCCCAAAATCAATGTAAATTTACATTGGCTCCATAGGAAGCTTATTAGTAAGTAAATGAAAAAGACTCTCCAAGGATTAGAACTCATGAAATTTTTTTTACAAGACAGGTGCATTAACCCAGTAAGTCACTGGAACATCAAAGGTGTAAAGTGATGTCAAGAAGGGCAGTGAGTAATGAATCACTATAAGGAAAGTTCAAAAAGAAATCCATTGGTTTCACTATGTTATTCTTAATGCCAATCTTTGAGCGAATAATGACATATTGTACTTTATGAACACTTACTGTAGTACAAATTCTATCTCACAATTGCACAATCTAAATCCCAAAATCAATGCAAATTTCCATTTGCTCTATAGGAAACTTATTGGTAAGTAAATGAAAAAGAGCTCTCTGAGGACTAGAACTCATGAAATTCTTTTTACAAGACAGGTGCATTAACCCAGTAAGCCACTGGAACATCACAGGTGTAAAGTGATGTCAAGAAGGGCAGTGTCCAATGAATCACTATTAGGTAAGTTCAAAAAGAAATCCATTGGTTTTACTATGTTTTTCTTAATGCCAATTTTTGCAGCGCATCATGACGTATTGTTCTTGATGAACACGTAATACAGATTCTATATCTCAAAATCAATGCAAATTTCCATTGCTCCATAGGAAGCTTATTAGTAAGTAAATGAAAAAGACTCTCCAAGGATTAGAACTCATGAAATCCTTTTTACAAGACAGGTGCATTAACCCAGTAAGCCACAGCAACATCACAGGTGCAAATGTATGTCAAGAAGGGCAGTGACCAATGAATCACTATTAGGTAAGTTCAAAAAGAAATCCATTGGTTTTACTATGCTATTCTTAATGCCAAACTAAACAGCTTGTAATGACGTATTGTTCTTTATGAACACTTAGTACAGATTCTATCTCACAATTGCACTATCTCAATCCCAAAATCAATGCAAATTTCCATTGGCTCTATAGGAAACTTATTGGTAAGTAAATGAAAAACAGCTCTCTGAGGACTAGAATTCATGAACTCCTGTTAAAAAGACAGGGGCATTAACCCACTAAGCCATTGGAACATCACAAGTGCAAAGTGATGTCAAGAAGGGCAGCGAACATTGAATCACTATTAGTTAAGTTCAAAAAGAAATCCATTGGTTTCACTATGTTATTCTTAATGCCAATCTTTGCAGGGCATCATTACGTATTGTTCTTGATGAACATGTAATACAGATTCTATATCTCACAATTGCACTATCTCAATCCCAAAATCAATGCAAATTTACATTGGCTCCATAGGAAGCTTATTAGTAAGTAAATGAAAAAGACTCTCCAAGGATTAGAGCTCATGAAATCCTTTTTACAAGACAGGTGCATTAACCCAGTAAGCCACAGTAACATCACAGGTGCAAAATGATGTCAAGAAGGGCAGTGAACAATGAATCACTATTAGGTAAGTTCAAAAAGAAATCCATTGGTTTTACTATGTTATTCTTAAAGCCAATCTAAACAGATTGTGATGACATATTGTTCTTTATGAACACTTACTACAGATTCTATCTCACAATTGCACTATCTCAATCCAAAAATCAATGCAAATTTCTATTGGCTCTATAGGAAACTTATTGGTAAGTAAATGAAAAAGAGCTCTCTGAGGACTAGAACTCATGAACTCCTGTTTAAAAGACAGGGGCATTAACCCACTAAGCCATTGGAACATCACAAGTGCAAAGTGATGTCAAGAAGGGCAGTGAACATTGAATCACTATTGGTAAGTTCAAAAAGAAATCCATTGGTTTCACTATGTTATTCTTAATGCCAATCTTTGCAGCGCATCATGACGTATTGTTCTTGATGAACACGTAACACAGAATCTATATCTCAAAATCAATGCAAATTTCCATTGCTCCATAGGAAGCTTATTAGTAAGTAAATGAAAAAGACTCTCCAAGGATTAGAACTCATGAAATTCTTTTTACAAGACAGGTGCATTAACCCAGTAAGCCACAGCAACATCACAAGTGCAAATTTATGTCAAGAAGGGCAGTGACCAATGAATCACTATTAGGTAAGTTCATTTAGAAATCCATTGGTTTTACTATGTTATTCTTAATGCCAATCTAAACAGCCTGTAATGACATATTGTTCTTTATGAACACTTACTACATATTGTATCTCACAATTGCACTATCTCAATCCCAAAATCAATGCAAATTTCTATTGGCTCTATAGGAAACTTATTGGTAAGTAAATGAAAAAGAGCTCTCTGAGGACTAGAACTCATGAACTCCTATTTAAAAGACAATGGCATTAACCCACTAAGCCATTGGAACATCAAAATTGCAAAGAGATGTCAAGAAGGGCAGTGAACATTGAATCACTATTGGTAAGTTCAAAAAGAAATCCATTGGTTTCACTATGTTATTCTTAAAGCCAATCTTTGCAGCGCATCATGACGTATTGTTCTTGATGAACACGTAATACAGAATCTATATCTCACAATTGCACTATCTCAATCCCAAAATCAATGCAAATTTACATTGGCTCCTTAGGAAGCTTATCAGTAAGTAAATGAAAAAGACTCTCTAAGGATTAGAACTCATGAAATCCTTTTTACAAGACAGGTGCATTAACCCAGTAAGCCACAGCAACATCACAGGTGCAAATTTATGTCAAGAAGGGCAGTGACCAATGAATCACTATTAGGTAAGTTCAAAAAGTAATCCATTGGTTTTACTATGCTATTCTTAATGCCAATCTAAACAGCTTGTAATGACATATTGTTCTTTATGAACACTTAGTACAGATTCTATCTCACAATTGCACTATCTCAATCCCAAAATCAATGCAAATTTCCATTGGCTCTATAGGAAACTTATTGTTAAGTAAATGAAAAAGAGCTCTCTGAGAACTAGAATTCATTAACTCCTGTTTAAAAGACAGGGGCATTAACCCACTAAGCCATTGGAACATCACAAGTGGAAAGTGATGTCAAGAAGGGCAGTGAACATTGATTCACTATTAGGTAAGTTCAAAAAGAAATCCATTAGTTTCACTATGTTATTCTTAATGCCAATCTTTGCAGCGCATCATGACGTATTGTTCTTGATGAACACGTAATACAGATTCTATATCTCACAATTGCACTATTTCAAGCCCAAAATCAATGCAAATTTCCATTGGCTCTATAGGAAGCTTATTAGTAAGTAAATGAAAAACTCTCTGAGAATTAGAACTCATGAACTCCTGTTTATAAGACAGGCGCAATAACCAAGTAAGCCACTGGAACATCACAAGTGCAAAATGTTGTCAAGAAGGGCAATGACCAATGTATCACTATTAGGTAAGTTCAAAAAGAAATCCATTGGTTTCACTATGTTATTCTTAATGCCAATCTTTGCAGCGCATCATGACGTATTGTTCTTGATGAACACATAATACAGATTCTATATCTCACAATTGCACTATCTCAATCCCAAAATCAATGCAAATTTACATTGGCTCCATAGGAAGCTTATTGGTAAGTAAATCAAAAAGACTCTGCAAGGATTAGAACTCATGAAATTCTTTTTACAAGACAGGTGCATTAACCCAGTAAGCCACTGGAACATCACAGGTGTAAAGTGATGTCAAGAAGGGCAGTGAGTAATGAATCACTATTAGGAAAGTTCAAAAAGAAATCCATTGGTTTCACTATGTTATTCTTAATGCCTATCTTTGAGCGTATAATGACATATTGTACTTTATGAACACTTACTGTAGTACAAATTCTATCTCACAATTGCACAATCTAAATCCCAAAATCAATGCAAATTTCCATTTGCTCTATAGGAAACTTATTGGTAAGTAAATGAAAAAGAGCTCTCTGAGGACTAGAACTCATGAAATTCTTTTTACAAGACAGGTGCATTAACCCAGTAAGCCACTGGAACATCACAGGTGTAAAGTGATGTCAAGAAGGGCAGTGTCCAATGAATCACTATTAGGTAAGTTCAAAAAGAAATCCATTGGTTTTACTATGTTTTTCTTAATGCCAATTTTTGCAGCGCATCATGACGTATTGTTCTTGATGAACACGTAATACAGATTCTATATCTCAAAATCAATGCAAATTTCCATTGCTCCATAGGAAGCTTATTAGTAAGTAAATGAAAAAGACTCTACAAGGATTAGAACTCATGAAATCCTTTTTACAAGACAGGTGCATTAACCCAGAAAGCCACAGCAACATCACAAGTTAAAATTTATGTCAAGAAGGGCAGTGACCAATGAATCACTATTAGATAAGTTCAAATAGAAATCCATTGGTTTTACTATGTTATTCTTAATGCCAATCTAAACAGCCTGTAATGACATATTGTTCTTTATGAACACTTAGTACAGATTCTATCTCACAATTGCACTATCTCAATCCCAAAATCAATGCAAATTTCCATTGGCTCTATAGGAAACTTATTGGTAAGTAAATGAAAAAGAGCTCTCTGAGGACTAGAACTCATGAACTCCTGTTTAAAAGACAGAGACATTAACCCACTAAGCCATTGGAACATCACAAGTGCAAAGTGATGTCAAGAAGGGCAGTGAACATTGAATCACTATTGGTAAGTTCAAAAAGAAATCCATTGGTTTCACTATGTTATTTTTAATGCCAATCTTTGCAGCGCATCATGACGTATTGTTCTTGATGAACACGTAACACAGATTCTATATCTCAAAATCAATGCAAATTTCCATTGCTCCATAGGAAGCTTATTAGTAAGTAAATGAAAAAGACTCTCCAAGGATTAGAACTCATGAAATCCTTTTTACAAGACAGGTGCATTAACCCAGTAAGCCACAGCAACATCACAGGTGCAAATTTATGTCAAGAAGGGCAGTGACCAATGAATCACTATTAGGTAAGTTCAAAAAGAAATCCATTGGTTTTACTATGCTATTCTTAATGCCAATCTAAACAGCTTGTAATGACATATTGTTCTTTATGAACACTTAGTACAGATTCTATCTCACAATTGCACTATCTCAATCCCAAAATCAATGCAAATTTCCATTGGCTCTATAGGAAACTTATTGGTAAGTAAATGAAAAACAGCTCTCTGAGGACTAGAATTCATGAACTCCTGTTTAAAAGACAGGGACATTAACCCACTAAGCCATTGGAACATCACAAGTGGAAAGTGATGTCAAGAAGGGCAGTGAACATTGAATCACTATTAGGTAAGTTCAAAAAGAAATCCATTGGTTTCACTAAGTTATTCTTAATGCCAATCTTTGCAGGGCATCATGACGTATTGTTCTTGATGAACATGTAATACAGATTCTATATCTCACAATTGCACTATCTCAATCCCAAAATCAATGCAAATTTACATTGGCTCCATAGGAAGCTTATTAGTAAGTAAATGAAAAAGACTCTCCAAGGATTAGAACTCATGAAATCCTTTTCACAAGACAAGTGCATTAACCCAGTAAGCCACAGGAACATCACAGGTGCAAAGTGATGTCAAGAAGGGCAGTGAACAATGAATCACTATTAGGTAAGTTCAAAAAGAAATCCATTGGTTTTACTATGTTATTCTTAAAACCAATCTAAACAGATTGTGATGACATATTGTTCTTTATGAACACTTACTACAGATTCTATCTCACAATTGCACTATCTCAAGCCCAAAATCAATGCAAATTTCCATTGGCTCTATAGGAAGCTTATTAGTAAGTAAATGAAAAAACTCTCTGAGAATTAAAACTCATGAACTCCTGTTTATAAGACAGGCGCAATAACCAAGTAAGCCACTGGAACATCACAAGTGCAAAAGGTTGTCAAGAAGGGCAATGACCAATGAATCACTATTAGGTAAGTTCAAAAAGAAAACCATTGGTTTCACTATGTTATTCTTAATGCCAATCTTTGCAGCGCATCATGACGTATTGTTCTTGATGAACACGAAATACAGATTCTATATCTCAAAATCAATGCAAATTTCCATTGCTCCATAGGAAGCTTATTAGTAAGTAAATGAAAAAGACTCTCCAAGGATTAGAACTCATGAAATCCTTTTTACAAGACAGGTGCATTAACCCAGTAAGCCACAGCAACATCACAAGTGCAAATTTATGTCAAGAAGGGCAGTGACCAATGAATCACTATTAGGTAAGTTCAAAAAGAAATCCATTGGTTTTACTATGCTATTCTTAATGACAATCTAAACAGCTTGTAATGACATATTGTTCTTTATGAACACTTAGTACAGATTCTATCTCACAATTGCACTATCTCAATCCCAAAATCAATGCAAATTTCCATTGGCTCTATAGGAAACTTATTGGTAAGTAAATGAAAAAGAGCTCTCTGAGGACTAGAATTCATGAACTCCTGTTTAAAAGACAGGGGCATTAACCCACTAAGCCATTGGAACATCACAAGTGCAAAGTGATGTCAAGAAGGGCAGCGAACATTGAATCACTATTAGTTAAGTTCAAAAAGAAATCCATTGGTTTCACTATGTTATTCTTAATGCCAATCTTTGCAGGGCATCATGACGTATTGTTCTTGATGAACATGTAATACAGATTCTATATCTCACAATTGCACTATCTCAATCCCAAAATCAATGCAAATTTACATTGGCTCCATAGGAAGCTTATTAGTAAGTAAATGAAAAAGACTCTCCAAGGATTAGAGCTCATGAAATCCTTTTTACAAGACAGGTGCATTAACCCAGCATGTCACAGGAACATCACAGGTGCAAAGTGATGTCAAGAAGGGCAGTGAACAATGAATCACTATTAGGTAAGTTCAAAAAGAAATCCATTGGTTTTACTATGTTATTCTTAAAGCCAATCTAATCAGATTGTGATGACATATTGTTCTTTATGAACACTTACTACAGATTCTATCTCACAATTGCACTATCTCAATCCCAAAATCAATGCAAATTTCTATTGGCTCTATAGGAAACTTATTGGTAAGTAAATGAAAAAGAGCTCTCTGAGGACTAGAACTCATGAACTCCTGTTTAAAAGACAGGGGCATTAACCCACTAAGCCATTGGAACATCACAAGTGCAAAGTGATGTCAAGAAGGGCAGTGAACATTGAATCACTATTGGTAAGTTCAAAAAGAAATCCATTGGTTTCACTATGTTATTCTTAATGCCAATCTTTGCAGCGCATCATGACGTATTGTTCTTGATGAACACGTAACAAAGATTCTATATCTCAAAATCAATGCAAATTTCCATTGCTCCATAGGAAGCTTATTAGTAAGTAAATGAAAAAGACTCTCCAAGGATTAGAACTCATGAAATCCTTTTTACAAGACAGGTGCATTAACCCAGTAAGCCACAGCAACATCACAGGTGCAAATTTATGTCAAGAAGGGCAGTGACCAATGAATCACTATTAGGTAAGTTCAAAAAGAAATCCATTGGTTTTACTATGCTATTCTTAATGCCAATCTAAACAGCTTGTAATGACATATTGTTCTTTATGAACACTTAGTACAGATTCTATCTCACAATTGCACTATCTCAATCCCAAAATCAATGCAAATTTCCATTAGCTCTATAGGAAACTTATTGGTAAGTAAATGAAAAACATCTCTCTGAGGACTAGAATTCATGAACTCCTGTTTAAAAGACAGGGACATTAACCCACTAAGCCATTGGAACATCACAAGTGGAAAGTGATGTCAAGAAGGGCAGTGAACATTGAATCACTATTAGGTAAGTTCAAAAAGAAATCCATTGGTTTCACTATGTTATTCTTAATGCCAATCTTTGCAGGGCATCATGACGTATTGTTCTTGATGAACATGTAATACAGATTCTATATCTCACAATTGCACTATCTCAATCCCAAAATCAATGCAAATTTACATTGGCTCCATAGGAAGCTTATTAGTAAGTAAATGAAAAAGACCCTCCAAGGATTAGAACTCATGAAATCCTTTTCACAAGACAAGTGCATTAACCCAGTAAGCCACAGGAACATCACAGGTGCAAAGTGATGTCAAGAAGGGCAGTGAACAATGAATCACTATTAGGTAAGTTCAAAAAGAAATCCATTGGTTTTACTATGTTATTCTTAAAACCAATCTAAACAGATTGTGATGACATATTGTTCTTTATGAACACTTACTACAGATTCTATCTCACAATTGCACTATCTCAATCCCAAAATCAATGCAAATTTCTATTGGCTCTATAGGAAACTTATTGGTAAGTAAATGAAAAAGAGCTCTCTGAGGACTAGAACTCATGAACTCCTGGTTAAAAGACAGGGGCATTAACCCACTAAGCCATTGGAACATCACAAGTGCAAAGTGATGTCAAGAAGGGCAGTGAACATTGAATCACTATTCGTGAGTTCAAAAAGAAATCCATTGGTTTCACTATGTTATTCTTAAAGCCAATCTTTGCAGCGCATCATGACGTATTGTTCTTGATGAACACGTAATACAGATTCTATATCTCACAATTGCACTATCTCAAGCCCAAAATCAATGCAAATTTCCATTGGCTCTATAGGAAGCTTATTAGTAAGTAAATGAAAAAACTCTCTGAGAATTAAAACTCATGAACTCCTGTTTATAAGACAGGCGCAATAACCAAGTAAGCCACTGGAACATCACAAGTGCAAAAGGTTGTCAAGAAGGGCAATGACCAATGAATCACTATTAGGTAAGTTCAAAAAGAAAACCATTGGTTTCACTATGTTATTCTTAATGCCAATCTTTGCAGCGCATCATGACGTATTGTTCTTGATGAACACGTAATACAGATTCTATATCTCAAAATCAATGCAAATTTCCATTGCTCCATAGGAAGCTTATTAGTAACTAAATGAAAAAGACTCTCCAAGGATTAGAACTCATGAAATCCTTTTTACAAGACAGGTGCATTAACCCAGTAAACCACAGCAACATCACAAGTGCAAATTTATGTCAAGAAGGGCAGTGACCAATGAATCACTATTAGGTAAGTTCAAAAAGAAATCCATTGGTTTTACTATGCTATTCTTAATGACAATCTAAACAGCTTGTAATGACATATTGTTCTTTATGAACACTTAGTACAGATTCTATCTCACAATTGCACTATCTCAATCCCAAAATCAATGCAAATTTCCATTGGCTCTATAGGAAACTTATTGGTAAGTAAATGAAAAAGAGCTCTCTGAGGACTAGAATTCATGAACTCCTGTTTAAAAGACAGGGGCATTAACCCACTAAGCCATTGGAACATCACAAGTGCAAAGTGATGTCAAGAAGGGCAGCGAACATTGAATCACTATTAGTTAAGTTCAAAAAGAAATCCATTGGTTTCACTATGTTATTCTTAATGCCAATCTTTGCAGGGCATCATGACGTATTGTTCTTGATGAACATGTAATACAGATTCTATATCTCACAATTGCACTATCTCAATCCCAAAATCAATGCAAATTTACATTGGCTCCATAGGAAGCTTATTAGTAAGTAAATGAAAAAGACTCTCCAAGGATTAGAGCTCATGAAATCCTTTTTACAAGACAGGTGCATTAAACCAGCATGTCACAGGAACATCACAGGTGCAAAGTGATGTCAAGAAGGGCAGTGAACAATGAATCACTATTAGGTAAGTTCAAAAAGAAATCCATTGGTTTTACTATGTTATTCTTAAAGCCAATCTAAACAGATTGTGATGACATATTGTTCTTTATGAACACTTACTACAGATTCTATCTCACAATTGCACTATCTCAATCCCAAAATCAATGCAAATTTCTATTGGCTCTATAGGAAACTTATTGGTAAGTAAATGAAAAAGAGCTCTCTGAGGACTAGAACTCATGAACTCCTGTTTAAAAGACAGGGGCATTAACCCACTAAGCCATTGGAACATCACAAGTGCAAAGTGATGTCAAGAAGGGCAGTGAACATTGAATCACTATTGGTAAGTTCAAAAAGAAATCCATTGGTTTCACTATGTTATTCTTAATGCCAATCTTTGCAGCGCATCATGACGTATTGTTCTTGATGAACACGTAACAAAGATTCTATATCTCAAAATCAATGCAAATTTCCATTGCTCCATAGGAAGCTTATTAGTAAGTAAATGAAAAAGACTCTCCAAGGATTAGAACTCATGAAATCCTTTTTACAAGACAGGTGCATTAACCCAGTAAGCCACAGCAACATCACAGGTGCAAATTTATGTCAAGAAGGGCAGTGACCAATGAATCACTATTAGGTAAGTTCAAAAAGAAATCCATTGGTTTTACTATGCTATTCTTAATGCCAATCTAAACAGCTTGTAATGACATATTGTTCTTTATGAACACTTAGTACAGATTCTATCTCACAATTGCACTATCTCAATCCCAAAATCAATGCAAATTTCCATTAGCTCTATAGGAAACTTATTGGTAAGTAAATGAAAAACATCTCTCTGAGGACTAGAATTCATGAACTCCTGTTTAAAAGACAGGGACATTAACCCACTAAGCCATTGGAACATCACAAGTGGAAAGTGATGTCAAGAAGGGCAGTGAACATTGAATCACTATTAGGTAAGTTCAAAAAGAAATCCATTGGTTTCACTATGTTATTCTTAATGCCAATCTTTGCAGGGCATCATGACGTATTGTTCTTGATGAACATGTAATACAGATTCTATATCTCACAATTGCACTATCTCAATCCCAAAATCAATGCAAATTTACATTGGCTCCATAGGAAGCTTATTAGTAAGTAAATGAAAAAGACTCTCCAAGGATTAGAACTCATGAAATCCTTTTCACAAGACAAGTGCATTAACCCAGTAAGCCACAGGAACATCACAGGTGCAAAGTGATGTCAAGGAGGGCAGTGAACAATGAATCACTATTAGGTAAGTTCAAAAAGAAATCCATTGGTTTTACTATGTTATTCTTAAAACCAATCTAAACAGATTGTGATGACATATTGTTCTTTATGAACACTTACTACAGATTCTATCTCACAATTGCACTATCTCAATCCCAAAATCAATGCAAATTTCTATTGGCTCTATAGGAAACTTATTGGTAAGTAAATGAAAAAGAGCTCTCTGAGGACTAGAACTCATGAACTCCTGGTTAAAAGACAGGGGCATTAACCCACTAAGCCATTGGAACATCACAAGTGCAAAGTGATGTCAAGAAGGGCAGTGAACATTGAATCACTATTCGTAAGTTCAAAAAGAAATCCATTGGTTTCACTATGTTATTCTTAAAGCCAATCTTTGCAGCGCATCATGACGTATTGTTCTTGATGAACACGTAATACAGATTCTATATCTCACAATTGCACTATCTCAAGCCCAAAATCAATGCAAATTTCCATTGGCTCTATAGGAAGCTTATTAGTAAGTAAATGAAAAAACTCTCTGAGAATTAAAACTCATGAACTCCTGTTTATAAGACAGGCGCAATAACCAAGTAAGCCACTGGAACATCACAAGTGCAAAAGGTTGTCAAGAAGGGCAATGACCAATGAATCACTATTAGGTAAGTTCAAAAAGAAAACCATTGGTTTCACTATGTTATTCTTAATGCCAATCTTTGCAGCGCATCATGACGTATTGTTCTTGATGAACACGTAATACAGATTCTATATCTCAAAATCAATGCAAATTTCCATTGCTCCATAGGAAGCTTATTAGTAACTAAATGAAAAAGACTCTCCAAGGATTAGAACTCATGAAATCCTTTTTACAAGACAGGTGCATTAACCCAGTAAACCACAGCAACATCACAAGTGCAAATTTATGTCAAGAAGGGCAGTGACCAATGAATCACTATTAGGTAAGTTCAAAAAGAAATCCATTGGTTTTACTATGCTATTCTTAATGACAATCTAAACAGCTTGTAATGACATATTGTTCTTTATGAACACTTAGTACAGATTCTATCTCACAATTGCACTATCTCAATCCCAAAATCAATGCAAATTTCCATTGGCTCTATAGGAAACTTATTGGTAAGTAAATGAAAAAGAGCTCTCTGAGGACTAGAATTCATGAACTCCTGTTTAAAAGACAGGGGCATTAACCCACTAAGCCATTGGAACATCACAAGTGCAAAGTGATGTCAAGAAGGGCAGCGAACATTGAATCACTATTAGTTAAGTTCAAAAAGAAATCCATTGGTTTCACTATGTTATTCTTAATGCCAATCTTTGCAGGGCATCATGACGTATTGTTCTTGATGAACATGTAATACAGATTCTATATCTCACAATTGCACTATCTCAATCCCAAAATCAATGCAAATTTACATTGGCTCCATAGGAAGCTTATTAGTAAGTAAATGAAAAAGACTCTCCAAGGACTAGAGCTCATGAAATCCTTTTTACAAGACAGGTGCATTAACCCAGTAAGCCACAGGAACATCACAGGTGCAAAGTGATGTCAAGAAGGGCAGTGAACAATGAATCACTATTAGGTAAGTTCAAAAAGAAATCCATTGGTTTTACTATGTTATTCTTAAAGCCAATCTAAACAGATTGTGATGACATATTGTTCTTTATGAACACTTACTACAGATTCTATCTCACAATTGCACTATCTCAATCCCAAAATCAATGCAAATTTCTATTGGCTCTATAGGAAACTTATTGGTAAGTAAATGAAAAAGAGCTCTCTGAGGACTAGAACTCATGAACTCCTGTTTAAAAGACAGTGGCATTAACCCACTAAGCCATTGGAACATCACAAGTGCAAAGTGATGTCAAGAAGGGCAGTGAACATTGAATCACTATTGGTAAGTTCAAAAAGAAATCCATTGGTTTCACTATGTTATTCTTAATGCCAATCTTTGCAGCGCATCATGACGTATTGTTCTTGATGAACACGTAACAAAGATTCTATATCTCAAAATCAATGCAAATTTCCATTGCTCCATAGGAAGCTTATTAGTAAGTAAATGAAAAAGACTCTCCAAGGATTAGAACTCATGAAATCCTTTTTACAAGACAGGTGCATTAACCCAGTAAGCCACAGCAACATCACAGGTGCAAATTTATGTCAAGAAGGGCAGTGACCAATGAATCACTATTAGGTAAGTTCAAAAAGAAATCCATTGGTTTTACTATGCTATTCTTAATGCCAATCTAAACAGCTTGTAATGACATATTGTTCTTTATGAACACTTAGTACAGATTCTATCTCACAATTGCACTATCTCAATCCCAAAATCAATGCAAATTTCCATTAGCTCTATAGGAAACTTATTGGTAAGTAAATGAAAAACAGCTCTCTGAGGACTAGAATTCATAAACTCCTGTTTAAAAGACAGGGACATTAACCCACTAAGCCATTGGAACATCACAAGTGGAAAGTGATGTCAAGAAGGGCAGTGAACATTGAATCACTATTAGGTAAGTTCAAAAAGAAATCCATTGGTTTCACTATGTTATTCTTAATGCCAATCTTTGCAGGGCATCATGACGTATTGTTCTTGATGAACATGTAATACAGATTCTATATCTCACAATTGCACTATCTCAATCCCAAAATCAATGCAAATTTACATTGGCTCCATAGGAAGCTTATTAGTAAGTAAATGAAAAAGACTCTCCAAGGATTAGAACTCATGAAATCCTTTTCACAAGACAAGTGCATTAACCCAGTAAGCCACAGGAACATCACAGGTGCAAAGTGATGTCAAGAAGGGCAGTGAACAATGAATCACTATTAGGTAAGTTCAAAAAGAAATCCATTGGTTTTACTATGTTATTCTTAAAACCAATCTAAACAGATTGTGATGACATATTGTTCTTTATGAACACTTACTACAGATTCTATCTCACAATTGCACTATCTCAATCCCAAAATCAATGCAAATTTCTATTGGCTCTATAGGAAACTTATTGGTAAGTAAATGAAAAAGAGCTCTCTGAGGACTAGAACTCATGAACTCCTGGTTAAAAGACAGGGGCATTAACCCACTAAGCCATTGGAACATCACAAGTGCAAAGTGATGTCAAGAAGGGTAGTGAACATTGAATCACTATTCGTAAGTTCAAAAAGAAATCCATTGGTTTCACTATGTTATTCTTAAAGCCAATCTTTGCAGCGCATCATGACGTATTGTTCTTGATGAACACGTAATACAGATTCTATATCTCACAATTGCACTATCTCAAGCCCAAAATCAATGCAAATTTCCATTGGCTCTATAGGAAGCTTATTAGTAAGTAAATGAAAAAACTCTCTGAGAATTAAAACTCATGAACTCCTGTTTATAAGACAGGCGCAATAACCAAGTAAGCCACTGGAACATCACAAGTGCAAAAGGTTGTCAAGAAGGGCAATGACCAATGAATCACTATTAGGTAAGTTCAAAAAGAAAACCATTGGTTTCACTATGTTATTCTTAATGCCAATCTTTGCAGCGCATCATGACGTATTGTTCTTGATGAACACGTAATACAGATTCTATATCTCACAATTGCACTATCTCAATCCCAAAATCAATGCAAATTTACATTGGCTCCATAGGAAGCTTATTAGTAAGTAAATGAAAAAGACTCTCCAAGGATTAGAACTCATGAAAACCTTTTTACAAGACAGGTGCATTAACCCAGTAAGCCACAGCAACATCACAGGTGAAAATTTATGTCAAGAAGGGCAGTGACCAATGAATCACTATTAGGTAAGTTCAAAAAGAAATCCATTGGTTTTACTATGCTATTCTTAATGCCAATCTAAACAGCTTGTAATGACATATTGTTCTTTATGAACACTTAGTACAGATTCTATCTCACAATTGCACTATCTCAATCCCAAAATCAATGGAAATTTCCATTGGCTCTATAGGAAACTTATTGGTAAGTAAATGAAAAAGAGCTCTCTGAGGACTAGAACTCATGAACTCCTGTTTAAAATACAGGGGCATTAACCCACTAAGCCATTGGAACATCACAAGTGCAAAGTGATGTCAAGAAGGGCAGTGAACATTGAATCACTATTGGTAAGTTCAAAAAGAAATCCATTGTGTTCACTATGTTATTTTTAATGCCAATCTTTGCAGCGCATCATGACGTATTGTTCTTGATGAACACGTAACACAGATTCTATATCTCAAAATCAATGCAAATTTCCATTGCTCCATAGGAAGCTTATTAGTAAGTAAATGAAAAAGACTCTCCAAGGATTAGAACTCATGAAATCCTTTTTACAAGACAGGTGCATTAACCCAGTAAGCCACAGCAACATCACAGGTGCAAATTTATGTCAAGAAGGGCAGTGACCAATGAATCACTATTAGGTAAGTTCAAAAAGAAATCCATTGGTTTTACTATGCTATTCTTAATGCCAATCTAAACAGCTTGTAATGACATATTGTTCTTTATGAACACTTAGTACAGATTCTATCTCACAATTGCACTATCTCAATCCCAAAATCAATGCAAATTTCCATTGGCTCTATAGGAAACTTATTGGTAAGTAAATGAAAAACAGCTCTCTGAGGACTAGAATTCATGAACTCCTGTTTAAAAGACAGGGACATTAACCCACTAAGCCATTGGAACATCACAAGTGGAAAGTGATGTCAAGAAGGGCAGTGAACATTGAATCACTATTAGGTAAGTTCAAAAAGAAATCCATTGGTTTCACTATGTTATTCTTAATGCCAATCTTTGCAGGGCATCATGACGTATTGTTCTTGATGAACATGTAATACAGATTCTATATCTCACAATTGCACTATCTCAATCCCAAAATCAATGCAAATTTACATTGGCTCCATAGGAAGCTTATTAGTAAGTAAATGAAAAAGACTCTCCAAGGATTAGAACTCATGAAATCCTTTTCACAAGACAAGTGCATTAACCCAGTAAGCCACAGGAACATCACAGGTGCAAAGTGATGTCAAGAAGGGCAGTGAACAATGAATCACTATTAGGTAAGTTCAAAAAGAAATCCATTGGTTTTACTATGTTATTCTTAAAACCAATCTAAACAGATTGTGATGACATATTGTTCTTTATGAACACTTACTACAGATTCTATCTCACAATTGCACTATCTCAATCCCAAAATCAATGCAAATTTCTATTGGCTCTATAGGAAACTTATTGGTAAGTAAATGAAAAAGAGCTCTCTGAGGACTAGAACTCATGAACTCCTGTTTAAAAGACAGGGGCATTAACCCACTAATCCATTGGAACATCACAAGTGCAAAGTGATGTCAAGAAGGGCAGTGAACATTGAATCACTATTGGTAAGTTCAAAAAGAAATCCATTGGTTTCACTATGTTATTCTTAATGCCAATCTTTGCAGCGCATCATGACGTATTGTTCTTGATGAACACGTAACACAGATTCTATATCTCAAAATCAATGCAAATTTCCATTGCTCCATAGGAAGCTTATTAGTAAGTAAATGAAAAAAACTCTCCAAGGATTAGAACTCATGAAATCCTTTTTACAAGACAGGTGCATTAACCCAGTAAGCCACAGCAACATCACAGGTGCAAATTTATGTCAAGAAGGGCAGTGACCAATGAATCACTATTAGATAAGTTCAAAAAGAAATCCATTGGTTTTACTATGCTATTCTTAATGCCAATCTAAACAGCTTGTAATGACATATTGTTCTTTATGAACACTTAGTACAGATTCTATCTCACAATTGCACTATCTCAATCCCAAAATCAATGCAAATTTCCATTGGCTCTATAGGAAACTTATTGGTAAGTAAATGAAAAAGAGCTCTCTGAGGACTAGAATTCATGAACTCCTGTTTAAAAGACAGGGGCATTAACCCACTAAGCCATTGGAACATCACAAGTGCAAAGTGATGTCAAGAAGGGCAGCGAACATTGAATCACTATTAGTTAAGTTCAAAAAGAAATCCATTGGTTTCACTATGTTATTCTTAATGCCAATCTTTGCAGGGCATCATGACGTATTGTTCTTGATGAACATGTAATACAGATTCTATATCTCACAATTGCACTATCTCAATCCCAAAATCAATGCAAATTTACATTGGCTCCATAGGAAGCTTATTAGTAAGTAAATGAAAAAGACTCTCCAAGGATTAGAGCTCATGAAATCCTTTTTACAAGACAGGTGCATTAACCCAGTAAGCCACAGGAACATCACAGGTGCAAAGTGATGTCAAGAAGGGCAGTGAACAATGAATCACTATTAGGTAAGTTCAAAAAGAAATCCATTGGTTTTACTATGTTATTCTTAAAGCCAATCTAAACAGATTGTGATGACATATTGTTCTTTATGAACACTTACTA
The DNA here is from genome assembly GCF_046119375.1 of Phyllobates terribilis. Taxonomy (NCBI): domain Eukaryota; kingdom Metazoa; phylum Chordata; class Amphibia; order Anura; family Dendrobatidae; genus Phyllobates; species Phyllobates terribilis. The sequence goes on from NW_027362764.1 coordinate 342,597,287, forward strand.
CAGATTCTATCTCACAATTGCACTATCTCAATCCCAAAATCAATGCAAATTTCTATTGGCTCTATAGGAAACTTATTGGTAAGTAAATGAAAAAGAGCTCTCTGAGGACTAGAACTCATGAACTCCTGTTTAAAAGACAGGGGCATTAACCCACTAAGCCATTGGAACATCACAAGTGCAAAGTGATGTCAAGAAGGGCAGTGAACATTGAATCACTATTGGTAAGTTCAAAAAGAAATCCATTGGTTTCACTATGTTATTCTTAATGCCAATCTTTGCAGCGCATCATGACGTATTGTTCTTGATGAACACGTAACAAAGATTCTATATCTCAAAATCAATGCAAATTTCCATTGCTCCATAGGAAGCTTATTAGTAAGTAAATGAAAAAGACTCTCCAAGGATTAGAACTCATGAAATCCTTTTTACAAGACAGGTGCATTAACCCAGTAAGCCACAGCAACATCACAGGTGCAAATTTATGTCAAGAAGGGCAGTGACCAATGAATCACTATTAGGTAAGTTCAAAAAGAAATCCATTGGTTTTACTATGCTATTCTTAATGCCAATCTAAACAGCTTGTAATGACATATTGTTCTTTATGAACACTTAGTACAGATTCTATCTCACAATTGCACTATCTCAATCCCAAAATCAATGCAAATTTCCATTAGCTCTATAGGAAACTTATTGGTAAGTAAATGAAAAACAGCTCTCTGAGGACTAGAATTCATGAACTCCTGTTTAAAAGACAGGGACATTAACCCACTAAGCCATTGGAACATCACAAGTGGAAAGTGATGTCAAGAAGGGCAGTGAACATTGAATCACTATTAGGTAAGTTCAAAAAGAAATCCATTGGTTTCACTATGTTATTCTTAATGCCAATCTTTGCAGGGCATCATGACGTATTGTTCTTGATGAACATGTAATACAGATTCTATATCTCACAATTGCACTATCTCAATCCCAAAATCAATGCAAATTTACATTGGCTCCATAGGAAGCTTATTAGTAAGTAAATGAAAAAGACTCTCCAAGGATTAGAACTCATGAAATCCTTTTCACAAGACAAGTGCATTAACCCAGTAAGCCACAGGAACATCACAGGTGCAAAGTGATGTCAAGAAGGGCAGTGAACAATGAATCACTATTAGGTAAGTTCAAAAAGAAATCCATTGGTTTTACTATGTTATTCTTAAAACCAATCTAAACAGATTGTGATGACATATTGTTCTTTATGAACACTTACTACAGATTCTATCTCACAATTGCACTATCTCAATCCCAAAATCAATGCAAATTTCTATTGGCTTCATAGGAAACTTATTTCTAAGTAAATGAAAAAGAGCTCTCTGAGGACTAGAACTCATGAACTCCTGGTTAAAAGACAGGGGCATTAACCCACTAAGGGATTGGAACATCACAAGTGCAAAGTGATGTCAAGAAGGGCAGTGAACATTGAATCACTATTCGTAAGTTCAAAAAGAAATCCATTGGTTTCACTATGTTATTCTTAAAGCCAATCTTTGCAGCGCATCATGACGTATTGTTCTTGATGAACACGTAATACAGATTCTATATCTCACAATTGCACTATCTCAATCCCAAAATCAATGCAAATTTACATTGGCTCCATAGGAAGCTTATTAGTAAGTAAATGAAAAAGACTCTCCAAGGATTAGAACTCATGAAAACCTTTTTACATGACAGGTGCATTAACCCAGTAAGCCACAGCAACATCACAGGTGAAAATTTATGTCAAGAAGGGCAGTGACCAATGAATCACTATTAGGTAAGTTCAAAAAGAAATCCATTGGTTTTACTATGCTATTCTTAATGCCAATCTAAACAGCTTGTAATGACATATTGTTCTTTATGAACACTTAGTACAGATTCTATCTCACAATTGCACTATCTCAATCCCAAAATCAATGGAAATTTCCATTGGCTCTATAGGAAACTTATTGGTAAGTAAATGAAAAAGAGCTCTCTGAGGACTAGAACTCATGAACTCCTGTTTAAAAGACAGGGGCATTAACCCACTAAGCCATTGGAACATCACAAGTGCAAAGTGATGTCAAGAAGGGCAGTGAACATTGAATCACTATTGGTAAGTTCAAAAAGAAATCCATTGGTTTCACTATGTTATTTTTAATGCCAATCTTTGCAGCGCATCATGACGTATTGTTCTTGATGAACACGTAACACAGATTCTATATCTCAAAATCAATGCAAATTTCCATGGCTCCATAGGAAGCTTATTAGTAAGTAAATGAAAAAGACTCTCCAAGGATTAGAACTCATGAAATCCTTTTTACAAGACAGGTGCATTAACCCAGTAAGCCACAGCAACATCACAGGTGCAAATTTATGTCAAGAAGGGCAGTGACCAATGAATCACTATTAGGTAAGTTCAAAAAGAAATCCATTGGTTTTACTATGCTATTCTTAATGCCAATCTAAACAGCTTGTAATGACATATTGTTCTTTATGAACACTTAGTACAGATTCTATCTCACAATTGCACTATCTCAATCCCAAAATCAATGCAAATTTCCATTAGCTCTATAGGAAACTTATTGGTAAGTAAATGAAAAACAGCTCTCTGAGGACTAGAATTCATGAACTCCTGTTTAAAAGACAGGGACATTAACCCACTAAGCCATTGGAACATCACAAGTGGAAAGTGATGTCAAGAAGGGCAGTGAACATTGAATCACTATTAGGTAAGTTCAAAAAGAAATCCATTGGTTTCACTATGTTATTCTTAATGCCAATCTTTGCAGGGCATCATGACGTATTGTTCTTGATGAACATGTAATACAGATTCTATATCTCACAATTGCACTATCTCAATCCCAAAATCAATGCAAATTTACATTGGCTCCATAGGAAGCTTATTAGTAAGTAAATGAAAAAGACTCTCCAAGGATTAGAACTCATGAAATCCTTTTCACAAGACAAGTGCATTAACCCAGTAAGCCACAGGAACATCACAGGTGCAAAGTGATGTCAAGAAGGGCAGTGAACAATGAATCACTATTAGGTAAGTTCAAAAAGAAATCCATTGGTTTTACTATGTTATTCTTAAAACCAATCTAAACAGATTGTGATGACATATTGTTCTTTATGAACACTTACTACAGATTCTATCTCACAATTGCACTATCTCAATCCCAAAATCAATGCAAATTTCTATTGGCTTCATAGGAAACTTATTTCTAAGTAAATGAAAAAGAGCTCTCTGAGGACTAGAACTCATGAACTCCTGGTTAAAAGACAGGGGCATTAACCCACTAAGCCATTGGAACATCACAAGTGCAAAGTGATGTCAAGAAGGGCAGTGAACATTGAATCACTATTCGTAAGTTCAAAAAGAAATCCATTGGTTTCACTATGTTATTCTTAAAGCCAATCTTTGCAGCGCATCATGACGTATTGTTCTTGATGAACACGTAATACAGATTCTATATCTCACAATTGCACTATCTCAATCCCAAAATCAATGCAAATTTACATTGGCTCCATAGGAAGCTTATTAGTAAGTAAATGAAAAAGACTCTCCAAGGATTAGAACTCATGAAAACCTTTTTACATGACAGGTGCATTAACCCAGTAAGCCACAGCAACATCACAGGTGAAAATTTATGTCAAGAAGGGCAGTGACCAATGAATCACTATTAGGTAAGTTCAAAAAGAAATCCATTGGTTTTACTATGCTATTCTTAATGCCAATCTAAACAGCTTGTAATGACATATTGTTCTTTATGAACACTTAGTACAGATTCTATCTCACAATTGCACTATCTCAATCCCAAAATCAATGGAAATTTCCATTGGCTCTATAGGAAACTTATTGGTAAGTAAATGAAAAAGAGCTCTCTGAGGACTAGAACTCATGAACTCCTGTTTAAAAGACAGGGGCATTAACCCACTAAGCCATTGGAACATCACAAGTGCAAAGTGATGTCAAGAAGGGCAGTGAACATTGAATCACTATTGGTAAGTTCAAAAAGAAATCCATTGGTTTCACTATGTTATTTTTAATGCCAATCTTTGCAGCGCATCATGACGTATTGTTCTTGATGAACACGTAACACAGATTCTATATCTCAAAATCAATGCAAATTTCCATGGCTCCATAGGAAGCTTATTAGTAAGTAAATGAAAAAGACTCTCCAAGGATTAGAACTCATGAAATCCTTTTTACAAGACAGGTGCATTAACCCAGTAAGCCACAGCAACATCACAGGTGCAAATTTATGTCAAGAAGGGCAGTGACCAATGAATCACTATTAGGTAAGTTCAAAAAGAAATCCATTGGTTTTACTATGCTATTCTTAATGCCAATCTAAACAGCTTGTAATGACATATTGTTCTTTATGAACACTTAGTACAGATTCTATCTCACAATTGCACTATCTCAATCCCAAAATCAATGCAAATTTCCATTGGCTCTATAGGAAACTTATTGGTAAGTAAATGAAAAACAGCTCTCTGAGGACTAGAATTCATGAACTCCTGTTTAAAAGACAGGGACATTAACCCACTAAGCCATTGGAACATCACAAGTGGAAAGTGATGTCAAGAAGGGCAGTGAACATTGAATCACTATTAGGTAAGTTCAAAAATAAATCCATTGGTTTCACTATGTTATTCTTAATGCCAATCTTTGCAGGGCATCATGACGTATTGTTCTTGATGAACATGTAATACAGATTCTATATCTCACAATTGCACTATCTCAATCCCAAAATCAATGCAAATTTACATTGGCTCCATAGGAAGCTTATTAGTAAGTAAATGAAAAAGACTCTCCAAGGATTAGAACTCATGAAATCCTTTTCACAAGACAAGTGCATTAACCCAGTAAGCCACAGGAACATCACAGGTGGAAAGTGATGTCAAGAAGGGCAGTGAACAGTGAATCACTATTAGGTAAGTTCAAAAAGAAATCCATTGGTTTTACTATGTTATTCTTAAAACCAATCTAAACAGATTGTGATGACATATTGTTCTTTATGAACACTTACTACAGATTCTATCTCACAATTGCACTATCTCAATCCCAAAATCAATGCAAATTTCTATTGGCTCTATAGGAAACTTATTGGTAAGTAAATGAAAAAGAGCTCTCTGAGGACTAGAACTCATGAACTCCTGTTTAAAAGACAGGGGCATTAACCCACTAAGCCATTGGAACATCACAAGTGCAAAGTGATGTCAAGAAGGGCAGTGAACATTGAATCACTATTGGTAAGTTCAAAAAGAAATCCATTGGTTTCACTATGTTATTCTTAATGCCAATCTTTGCAGCGCATCATGACGTATTGTTCTTGATGAACACGTAACACAGATTCTATATCTCAAAATCAATGCAAATTTCCATTGCTCCATAGGAAGCTTATTAGTAAGTAAATGAAAAAAACTCTCCAAGGATTAGAACTCATGAAATCCTTTTTACAAGACAGGTGCATTAACCCAGTAAGCCACAGCAACATCACAGGTGCAAATTTATGTCAAGAAGGGCAGTGACCAATGAATCACTATTAGGTAAGTTCAAAAAGAAATCCATTGGTTTTACTATGCTATTCTTAATGCCAATCTAAACAGCTTGTAATGACATATTGTTCTTTATGAACACTTAGTACAGATTCTATCTCACAATTGCACTATCTCAATCCCAAAATCAATGCAAATTTCCATTGGCTCTATAGGAAACTTATTGGTAAGTAAATGAAAAACAGCTCTCTGAGGACTAGAATTCATGAACTCCTGTTTAAAAGACAGGGACATTAACCCACTAAGCCATTGGAACATCACAAGTGGAAAGTGATGTCAAGAAGGACAGTGAACATTGAATCACTATTAGGTAAGTTCAAAAAGAAATCCATTGGTTTCACTATGTTATTCTTAATGCCAATCTTTGCAGGGCATCATGACGTATTGTTCTTGATGAACATGTAATACAGATTCTATATCTCACAATTGCACTATCTCAATCCCAAAATCAATGCAAATTTACATTGGCTCCATAGGAAGCTTATTAGTAAGTAAATGAAAATGACTCTCCAAGGATTAGAACTCATGAAATCCTTTTCACAAGACAAGTGCATTAACCCAGTAAGCCACAGGAACATCACAGGTGCAAAGTGATGTCAAGAAGGGCAGTGAACAATGAATCACTATTAGGTAAGTTCAAAAAGAAATCCATTGGTTTTACTATGTTATTCTTAAAACCAATCTAAACAGATTGTGATGACATATTGTTCTTTATGAACACTTACTACAGATTCTATCTCACAATTGCACTATCTCAATCCCAAAATCAATGCAAATTTCTATTGGCTCTATAGGAAACTTATTGGTAAGTAAATGAAAAAGAGCTCTCTGAGGACTAGAACTCATGAACTCCTGTTTAAAAGACAGGGGCATTAACCCACTAAGCCATTGGAACATCACAAGTGCAAAGTGATGTCAAGAAGGGCAGTGAACATTGAATCACTATTGGTAAGTTCAAAAAGAAATCCATTGGTTTCACTATGTTATTCTTAATGCCAATCTTTGCAGCGCATCATGACGTATTGTTCTTGATGAACACGTAACACAGATTCTATATCTCAAAATCAATGCAAATTTCCATTGCTCCATAGGAAGCTTATTAGTAAGTAAATGAAAAAAACTCTCCAAGGATTAGAACTCATGAAATCCTTTTTACAAGACAGGTGCATTAACCCAGTAAGCCACAGCAACATCACAGGTGCAAATTTATGTCAAGAAGGGCAGTGACCAATGAATCACTATTAGGTAAGTTCAAAAAGAAATCCATTGGTTTTACTATGCTATTCTTAATGCCAATCTAAACAGCTTGTAATGACATATTGTTCTTTATGAACACTTAGTACAGATTCTATCTCACAATTGCACTATCTCAATCCCAAAATCAATGCAAATTTCCATTGGCTCTATAGGAAACTTATTGGTAAGTAAATGAAAAACAGCTCTCTGAGGACTAGAATTCATGAACTCCTGTTTAAAAGACAGGGACATTAACCCACTAAGCCATTGGAACATCACAAGTGGAAAGTGATGTCAAGAAGGACAGTGAACATTGAATCACTATTAGGTAAGTTCAAAAAGAAATCCATTGGTTTCACTATGTTATTCTTAATGCCAATCTTTGCAGGGCATCATGACGTATTGTTCTTGATGAACATGTAATACAGATTCTATATCTCACAATTGCACTATCTCAATCCCAAAATCAATGCAAATTTACATTGGCTCCATAGGAAGCTTATTAGTAAGTAAATGAAAATGACTCTCCAAGGATTAGAACTCATGAAATCCTTTTCACAAGACAAGTGCATTAACCCAGTAAGCCACAGGAACATCACAGGTGCAAAGTGATGTCAAGAAGGGCAGTGAACAATGAATCACTATTAGGTAAGTTCAAAAAGAAATCCATTGGTTTTACTATGTTATTCTTAAAACCAATCTAAACAGATTGTGATGACATATTGTTCTTTATGAACACTTACTACAGATTCTATCTCACAATTGCACTATCTCAATCCCAAAATCAATGCAAATTTCTATTGGCTCTATAGGAAACTTATTGGTAAATAAATGAAAAAGAGCTCTCTGAGGACTAGAACTCATGAACTCCTGTTTAAAAGACAGGGGCATTAACCCACTAAGCCATTGGAACATCACAAGTGCAAAGTGATGTCAAGAAGGGCAGTGAACATTGAATCACTATTGGTAAGTTCAAAAAGAAATCCATTGGTTTCACTATGTTATTCTTAATGCCAATCTTTGCAGCGCATCATGACGTATTGTTCTTGATGAACACGTAACAAAGATTCTATATCTCAAAATCAATGCAAATTTCCATTGCTCCATAGGAAGCTTATTAGTAAGTAAATGAAAAAAACTCTCCAAGGATTAGAACTCATGAAATCCTTTTTACAAGACAGGTGCATTAACCCAGTAAGCCACAGCAACATCACAGGTGCAAATTTATGTCAAGAAGGGCAGTGACCAATGAATCACTATTAGGTAAGTTCAAAAAGAAATCCATTGGTTTTACTATGCTATTCTTAATGCCAATCTAAACAGCTTGTAATGACATATTGTTCTTTATGAACACTTAGTACAGATTCTATCTCACAATTGCACTATCTCAATCCCAAAATCAATGCAAATTTCCATTGGCTCTATAGGAAACTTATTGGTAAGTAAATGAAAAACAGCTCTCTGAGGACTAGAATTCATGAACTCCTGTTTAAAAGACAGGGACATTAACCCACTAAGCCATTGGAACATCACAAGTGCAAAGTGATGTCAAGAAGGGCAGCGAACATTGAATCACTATTAGTTAAGTTCAAAAAGAAATCCATTGGTTTCACTATGTTATTCTTAATGCCAATCTTTGCAGGGCATCATGACGTATTGTTCTTGATGAACATGTAATACAGATTCTATATCTCACAATTGCACTATCTCAATCCCAAAATCAATGCAAATTTACATTGGCTCCATAGGAAGCTTATTAGTAAGTAAATGAAAATGACTCTCCAAGGATTAGAACTCATGAAATCCTTTTCACAAGACAAGTGCATTAACCCAGTAAGCCACAGGAACATCACAGGTGCAAAGTGATGTCAAGAAGGGCAGTGAACAATGAATCACTATTAGGTAAGTTCAAAAAGAAATCCATTGGTTTTACTATGTTATTCTTAAAACCAATCTAAACAGATTGTGATGACATATTGTTCTTTATGAACACTTACTACAGATTCTATGTCACAATTGCACTATCTCAATCCCAAAATCAATGCAAATTTCTATTGGCTCTATAGGAAACTTATTGGTAAGTAAATGAAAAAGAGCTCTCTGAGGACTAGAACTCATGAACTCCTGTTTAAAAGACAGGGGCATTAACCCACTAAGCCATTGGAACATCACAAGTGCAAAGTGATGTCAAGAAGGGCAGTGAACATTGAATCACTATTGGTAAGTTCAAAAAGAAATCCATTGGTTTCACTATGTTATTCTTAATGCCAATCTTTGCAGCGCATCATGACGTATTGTTCTTGATGAACACGTAACACAGATTCTATATCTCAAAATCAATGCAAATTTCCATTGCTCCATAGGAAGCTTATTAGTAAGTAAATGAAAAAAACTCTCCAAGGATTAGAACTCATGAAATCCTTTTTACAAGACAGGTGCATTAATCCAGTAAGCCACAGCAACATCACAGGTGCTAATTTATGTCAAGAAGGGCAGTGACCAATGAATCACTATTAGGTAAGTTCAAAAAGAAATCCATTGGTTTTACTATGCTATTCTTAATGCCAATCTAAACAGCTTGTAATGACATATTGTTCTTTATGAACACTTAGTACAGATTCTATCTCACAATTGCACTATCTCAATCCCAAAATCAATGCAAATTTCCATTGGCTCTATAGGAAACTTATTGGTAAGTAAATGAAAAAGAGCTCTCTGAGGACTAGAATTCATGAACTCCTGTTTAAAAGACAGGGACATCAACCCACTAAGCCATTGGAACATCACAAGTGGAAAGTGATGTCAAGAAGGGCAGTGAACATTGAATCACTATTAGGTAAGTTCAAAAAGAAATCCATTGGTTTCACTATGTTATTCTTAATGCCAATCTTTGCAGGGCATCATGACGTATTGTTCTTGATGAACATGTAATACAGATTCTATATCTCACAATTGCACTATCTCAATCCCAAAATCAATGCAAATTTACATTGGCTCCATAGGAAGCTTATTAGTAAGTAAATGAAAAAGACTCTCCAAGGATTAGAACTCATGAAATCCTTTTCACAAGACAAGTGCATTAACCCAGTAAGCCACAGGAACATCACAGGTGCAAAGTGATGTCAAGAAGGGCAGTGAACAATGAATCACTATTAGGTAAGTTCAAAAAGAAATCCATTGGTTTTACTATGTTATTCTTAAAACCAATCTAAACAGATTGTGATGACATATTGTTCTTTATGAACACTTACTACAGATTCTATCTCACAATTGCACTATCTCAATCCCAAAATCAATGCAAATTTCTATTGGCTTCATAGGAAACTTATTGGTAAGTAAATGAAAAAGAGCTCTCTGAGGACTAGAACTCATGAACTCCTGGTTAAAAGACAGTGGCATTAACCCACTAAGCCATTGGAACATCACAAGTGCAAAGTGATGTCAAGAAGGGCAGTGAACATTGAATCACTATTCGTAAGTTCAAAAAGAAATCCATTGGTTTCACTATGTTATTCTTAAAGCCAATCTTTGCAGCGCATCATGACGTATTGTTCTTGATGAACACGTAATACAGATTCTATATCTCACAATTGCACTATCTCAAGCCCAAAATCAATGCAAATTTCCATTGGCTCTATAGGAAGCTTATTAGTAAGTAAATGAAAAAACTCTCTGAGAATTAAAACTCATGAACTCCTGTTTATAAGACAGGCGCAATAACCAAGTAAGCCACTGGAACATCACAAGTGCAAAAGGTTGTCAAGAAGGGCAATGACCAATGAATCACTATTAGGTAAGTTCAAAAAGAAAACCATTGGTTTCACTATGTTATTCTTGATGCCAATCTTTGCAGCGCATCATGACGTATTGTTCTTGATGAACACGTAATACAGATTCTATATCTCACAATTGCACTATCTCAATCCCAAAATCAATGCAAATTTACATTGGCTCCATAGGAAGCTTATTAGTAAGTAAATGAAAAAGACTCTCCAAGGATTAGAGCTCATGAAATCCTTTTTACAAGACAGGTGCATTAACCCAGTAAGCCACAGGAACATCACAGGTGCAAAGTGATGTCAAGAAGGGCAGTGAACAATGAATCACTATTAGGTAAGTTCAAAAAGAAATCCATTGGTTTTACTATGCTATTCTTAAAGCCAATCTAAACAGATTGTGATGACATATTGTTCTTTATGAACACTTACTACAGATTCTATCTCACAATTGCACTATCTCAATCCCAAAATCAATGCAAATTTCTATTGGCTCTATAGGAAACTTATTGGTAAGTAAATGAAAAAGAGCTCTCTGAGGACTAGAACTCATGAACTCCTGTTTAAAAGACAGGGGCATTAACCCACTAAGCCATTGGAACATCACAAGTGCAAAGTGATGTCAAGAAGGGCAGTGAACATTGAATCACTATTGGTAAGTTCAAAAAGAAATCCATTGGTTTCACTATGTTATTCTTAATGCCAATCTTTGCAGCGCATCATGACGTATTGTTCTTGATGAACACGTAACAAAGATTCTATATCTCAAAATCAATGCAAATTTCCATTGCTCCATAGGAAGCTTATTAGTAAGTAAATGAAAAAGACTCTCCAAGGATTAGAACTCATGAAATCCTTTTTACAAGACAGGTGCATTAACCCAGTAAGCCACAGCAACATCACAGGTGCAAATTTATGTCAAGAAGGGCAGTGACCAATGAATCACTATTAGGTAAGTTCAAAAAGAAATCCATTGGTTTTACTATGCTATTCTTAATGCCAATCTAAACAGCTTGTAATGACATATTGTTCTTTATGAACACTTAGTACAGATTCTATCTCACAATTGCATTATCTCAATCCCAAAATCAATGCAAATTTCCATTAGCTCTATAGGAAACTTATTGGTAAGTAAATGAAAAACAGCTCTCTGAGGACTAGAATTCATGAACTCCTGTTTAAAAGACAGGGACATTAACCCACTAAGCCATTGGAACATCACAAGTGGAAAGTGATGTCAAGAAGGGCAGTGAACATTGAATCACTATTAGGTAAGTTCAAAAAGAAATCCATTGGTTTCACTATGTTATTCTTAATGCCAATCTTTGCAGGGCATCATGACGTATTGTTCTTGATGAACATGTAATACAGATTCTATATCTCACAATTGCACTATCTCAATCCCAAAATCAATGCAAATTTACATTGGCTCCATAGGAAGCTTATTAGTAAGTAAATGAAAAAGACTCTCCAAGGATTAGAACTCATGAAATCCTTTTCACAAGACAAGTGCATTAACCCAGTAAGCCACAGGAACATCACAGGTGCAAAGTGATGTCAAGAAGGGCAGTGAACAATGAATCACTATTAGGTAAGTTCAAAAAGAAATCCATTGGTTTTACTATGTTATTCTTAAAACCAATCTAAACAGATTGTGATGACATATTGTTCTTTATGAACACTTACTACAGATTCTATCTCACAATTGCACTATCTCAATCCCAAAATCAATGCAAATTTCTATTGGCTTCATAGGAAACTTATTGGTAAGTAAATGAAAAAGAGCTCTCTGAGGACTAGAACTCATGAACTCCTGGTTAAAAGACAGGGGCATTAACCCACTAAGCCATTGGAACATCACAAGTGCAAAGTGATGTCAAGAAGGGCAGTGAACATTGAATCACTATTCGTAAGTTCAAAAAGAAATCCATTGGTTTCACTATGTTATTCTTAAAGCCAATCTTTGCAGCGCATCATGACGTATTGTTCTTGATGAACACGTAATACAGATTCTATATCTCACAATTGCACTATCTCAAGCCCAAAATCAATGCAAATTTCCATTGGCTCTATAGGAAGCTTATTAGTAAGTAAATGAAAAAACTCTCTGAGAATTAAAACTCATGAACTCCTGTTTATAAGACAGGCGCAATAACCAAGTAAGCCACTGGAACATCACAAGTGCAAAAGGTTGTCAAGAAGGGCAATGACCAATGAATCACTATTAGGTAAGTTCAAAAAGAAAACCATTGGTTTCACTATGTTATTCTTAATGCCAATCTTTGCAGCGCATCATGACGTATTGTTCTTGATGAACACGTAATACAGATTCTATATCTCACAATTGCACTATCTCAATCCCAAAATCAATGCAAATTTCCATTGGCTCTATAGGAAACTTATTGGTAAGTAAATGAAAAAGAGCTCTCTGAGGACTAGTACTCATGAACTCCTGTTTAAAAGACAGGGGCATTAACCCACTAAGCCATTGGAACATCACAAGTGCAAAGTGATGTCAAGAAGGGCAGTGAACATTGAATCACTATTGGTAAGTTCAAAAAGAAATCCATTGGTTTCACTATGTTATTTTTAATGCCAATCTTTGCAGCGCATCATGACGTATTGTTCTTGATGAACACGTAACACAGATTCTATATCTCAAAATCAATGCAAATTTCCATAGCTCCATAGGAAGCTTATTAGTAAGTAAATGAAAAAGACTCTCCAAGGATTAGAACTCATGAAATCCTTTTTACAAGACAGGTGCATTAACCCAGTAAGCCACAGCAACATCACAGGTACAAATTTATGTCAAGAAGGGCAGTGACCAATGAATCACTATTAGGTAAGTTCAAAAAGAAATCCATTGGTTTTACTATGCTATTCTTAATGCCAATCTAAACAGCTTGTAATGACATATTGTTCTTTATGAACACTTAGTACAGATTCTATCTCACAATTGCACTATCTCAATCCCAAAATCAATGCAAATTTCCATTGGCTCTATAGGAAACTTATTGGTAAGTAAATGAAAAACAGCTCTCTGAGGACTAGAATTCATGAACTCCTGTTTAAAAGACAGGGACATTAACCCACTAAGCCATTGGAACATCACAAGTGGAAAGTGATGTCAAGAAGGGCAGTGAACATTGAATCACTATTAGGTAAGTTCAAAAAGAAATCCATTGGTTTCACTATGTTATTCTTAATGCCAATCTTTGCAGGGCATCATGACGTATTGTTCTTGATGAACATGTAATACAGATTCTATATCTCACAATTGCACTATCTCAATCCCAAAATCAATGCAAATTTACATTGGCTCCATAGGAAGCTTATTAGTAAGTAAATGAAAAAGACTCTCCAAGGATTAGAACTCATGAAATCCTTTTCACAAGACAAGTGCATTAACCCAGTAAGCCACAGGAACATCACAGGTGGAAAGTGATGTCAAGAAGGGCAGTGAACAATGAATCACTATTAGGTAAGTTCAAAAAGAAATCCATTGGTTTTACTATGTTATTCTTAAAACCAATCTAAACAGATTGTGATGACATATTGTTCTTTATGAACACTTACTACAGATTCTATCTCACAATTGCACTATCTCAATCCCAAAATCAATGCAAATTTCTATTGGCTCTATAGGAAACTTATTGGTAAGTAAATGAAAAAGAGCTCTCTGAGGACTAGAACTCATGAACTCCTGTTTAAAAGACAGGGGCATTAACCCACTAAGCCATTGGAACATCACAAGTGCAAAGTGATGTCAAGAAGGGCAGTGAACATTGAATCACTATTGGTAAGTTCAAAAAGAAATCCATTGGTTTCACTATGTTATTCTTAATGCCAATCTTTGCAGCGCATCATGACGTATTGTTCTTGATGAACACGTAACACAGATTCTATATCTCAAAATCAATGCAAATTTCCATTGCTCCATAGGAAGCTTATTAGTAAGTAAATGAAAAAAACTCTCCAAGGATTAGAACTCATGAAATCCTTTTTACAAGACAGGTGCATTAACCCAGTAAGCCACAGCAACATCACAGGTGCAAATTTATGTCAAGAAGGGCAGTGACCAATGAATCACTATTAGGTAAGTTCAAAAAGAAATCCATTGGTTTTACTATGCTATTCTTAATGCCAATCTAAACAGCTTGTAATGACATATTGTTCTTTATGAACACTTAGTACAGATTCTATCTCACAATTGCACTATCTCAATCCCAAAATCAATGCAAATTTCCATTGGCTCTATAGGAAACTTATTGGTAAGTAAATGAAAAACAGCTCTCTGAGGACTAGAATTCATGAACTCCTGTTTAAAAGACAGGGACATTAACCCACTAAGCCATTGGAACATCACAAGTGGAAAGTGATGTCAAGAAGGACAGTGAACATTGAATCACTATTAGGTAAGTTCAAAAAGAAATCCATTGGTTTCACTATGTTATTCTTAATGCCAATCTTTGCAGGGCATCATGACGTATTGTTCTTGATGAACATGTAATACAGATTCTATATCTCACAATTGCACTATCTCAATCCCAAAATCAATGCAAATTTACATTGGCTCCATAGGAAGCTTATTAGTAAGTAAATGAAAATGACTCTCCAAGGATTAGAACTCATGAAATCCTTTTCACAAGACAAGTGCATTAACCCAGTAAGCCACAGGAACATCACAGGTGCAAAGTGATGTCAAGAAGGGCAGTGAACAATGAATCACTATTAGGTAAGTTCAAAAAGAAATCCATTGGTTTTACTATGTTATTCTTAAAACCAATCTAAACAGATTGTGATGACATATTGTTCTTTATGAACACTTACTACAGATTCTATCTCACAATTGCACTATCTCAATCCCAAAATCAATGCAAATTTCTATTGGCTCTATAGGAAACTTATTGGTAAATAAATGAAAAAGAGCTCTCTGAGGACTAGAACTCATGAACTCCTGTTTAAAAGACAGGGGCATTAACCCACTAAGCCATTGGAACATCACAAGTGCAAAGTGATGTCAAGAAGGGCAGTGAACATTGAATCACTATTGGTAAGTTCAAAAAGAAATCCATTGGTTTCACTATGTTATTCTTAATGCCAATCTTTGCAGCGCATCATGACGTATTGTTCTTGATGAACACGTAACAAAGATTCTATATCTCAAAATCAATGCAAATTTCCATTGCTCCATAGGAAGCTTATTAGTAAGTAAATGAAAAAAACTCTCCAAGGATTAGAACTCATGAAATCCTTTTTACAAGACAGGTGCATTAACCCAGTAAGCCACAGCAACATCACAGGTGCAAATTTATGTCAAGAAGGGCAGTGACCAATGAATCACTATTAGGTAAGTTCAAAAAGAAATCCATTGGTTTTACTATGCTATTCTTAATGCCAATCTAAACAGCTTGTAATGACATATTGTTCTTTATGAACACTTAGTACAGATTCTATCTCACAATTGCACTATCTCAATCCCAAAATCAATGCAAATTTCCATTGGCTCTATAGGAAACTTATTGGTAAGTAAATGAAAAACAGCTCTCTGAGGACTAGAATTCATGAACTCCTGTTTAAAAGACAGGGACATTAACCCACTAAGCCATTGGAACATCACAAGTGGAAAGTGATGTCAAGAAGGGCAGTGAACATTGAATCACTATTAGGTAAGTTCAAAAAGAAATCCATTGGTTTCACTATGTTATTCTTAATGCCAATCTTTGCAGGGCATCATGACGTATTGTTCTTGATGAACATGTAATACAGATTCTATATCTCACAATTGCACTATCTCAATCCCAAAATCAATGCAAATTTACATTGGCTCCATAGGAAGCTTATTAGTAAGTAAATGAAAAAGACTCTCCAAGGATTAGAGCTCATGAAATCCTTTTTACAAGACAGGTGCATTAACCCAGTAAGCCACAGGAACATCACAGGTGCAAAGTGATGTCAAGAAGGGCAGTGAACAATGAATCACTATTAGGTAAGTTCAAAAAGAAATCCATTGGTTTTACTATGTTATTCTTAAAGCCAATCTAAACAGATTGTGATGACATATTGTTCTTTATGAACACTTACTACAGATTCTATCTCACAATTGCACTATCTCAATCCCAAAATCAATGCAAATTTCTATTGGCTTCATAGGAAACTTATTGGTAAGTAAATGAAAAAGAGCTCTCTGAGGACTAGAACTCATGAACTCCTGGTTAAAAGACAGGGGCATTAACCCACTAAGCCATTGGAACATCACAAGTGCAAAGTGATGTCAAGAAGGGCAGTGAACATTGAATCACTATTCGTAAGTTCAAAAAGAAATCCATTGGTTTCACTATGTTATTCTTAAAGCCAATCTTTGCAGCGCATCATGACGTATTGTTCTTGATGAACACGTAATACAGATTCTATATCTCACAATTGCACTATCTCAAGCCCAAAATCAATGCAAATTTCCATTGGCTCTATAGGAAGCTTATTAGTAAGTAAATGAAAAAACTCTCTGAGAATTAAAACTCATGAACTCCTGTTTATAAGACAGGCGCAATAACCAAGTAAGCCACTGGAACATCACAAGTGCAAAAGGTTGTCAAGAAGGGCAATGACCAATGAATCACTATTAGGTAAGTTCAAAAAGAAAACCATTGGTTTCACTATGTTATTCTTAATGCCAATCTTTGCAGCGCATCATGACGTATTGTTCTTGATGAACACGTAATACAGATTCTATATCTCACAATTGCACTATCTCAATCCCAAAATCAATGCAAATTTCCATTGGCTCTATAGGAAACTTATTGGTAAGTAAATGAAAAAGAGCTCTCTGAGGACTAGAACTCATGAACTCCTGTTTAAAAGACAGGGGCATTAACCCACTAAGCCATTGGAACATCACAAGTGCAAAGTGATGTCAAGAAGGGCAGTGAACATTGAATCACTATTGGTAAGTTCAAAAAGAAATCCATTGGTTTCACTATGTTATTTTTAATGCCAATCTTTGCAGCGCATCATGACGTATTGTTCTTGATGAACACGTAACACAGATTCTATATCTCAAAATCAATGCAAATTTCCATTGCTCCATAGGAAGCTTATTAGTAAGTAAATGAAAAAGACTCTCCAAGGATTAGAACTCATGAAATCCTTTTTACAAGACAGGTGCATTAACCCAGTAAGCCACAGCAACATCACAGGTACAAATTTATGTCAAGAAGGGCAGTGACCAATGAATCACTATTAGGTAAGTTCAAAAAGAAATCCATTGGTTTTACTATGCTATTCTTAATGCCAATCTAAACAGCTTGTAATGACATATTGTTCTTTATGAACACTTAGTACAGATTCTATCTCACAATTGCACTATCTCAATCCCAAAATCAATGCAAATTTCCATTGGCTCTATAGGAAACTTATTGGTAAGTAAATGAAAAACAGCTCTCTGAGGACTAGAATTCATGAACTCCTGTTTAAAAGACAGGGACATTAACCCACTAAGCCATTGGAACATCACAAGTGGAAAGTGATGTCAAGAAGGGCAGTGAACATTGAATCACTATTAGGTAAGTTCAAAAAGAAATCCATTGGTTTCACTATGTTATTCTTAATGCCAATCTTTGCAGGGCATCATAACGTATTGTTCTTGATGAACATGTAATACAGATTCTATATCTCACAATTGCACTATCTCAATCCCAAAATCAATGCAAATTTACATTGGCTCCATAGGAAGCTTATTAGTAAGTAAATGAAAAAGACTCTCCAAGGATTAGAACTCATGAAATCCTTTTCACAAGACAAGTGCATTAACCCAGTAAGCCACAGGAACATCACAGGTGGAAAGTGATGTCAAGAAGGGCAGTGAACAATGAATCACTATTAGGTAAGTTCAAAAAGAAATCCATTGGTTTTACTATGTTATTCTTAAAACCAATCTAAACAGATTGTGATGACATATTGTTCTTTATGAACACTTACTACAGATTCTATCTCACAATTGCACTATCTCAATCCCAAAATCAATGCAAATTTCTATTGGCTCTATAGGAAACTTATTGGTAAGTAAATGAAAAAGAGCTCTCTGAGGACTAGAACTCATGAACTCCTGTTTAAAAGACAGGGGCATTAACCCACTAAGCCATTGGAACATCACAAGTGCAAAGTGATGTCAAGAAGGGCAGTGAACATTGAATCACTATTGGTAAGTTCAAAAAGAAATCCATTGGTTTCACTATGTTATTCTTAATGCCAATCTTTGCAGCGCATCATGACGTATTGTTCTTGATGAACACGTAACACAGATTCTATATCTCAAAATCAATGCAAATTTCCATTGCTCCATAGGAAGCTTATTAGTAAGTAAATGAAAAAAACTCTCCAAGGATTAGAACTCATGAAATCCTTTTTACAAGACAGGTGCATTAACCCAGTAAGCCACAGCAACATCACAGGTGCAAATTTATGTCAAGAAGGGCAGTGACCAATGAATCACTATTAGGTAAGTTCAAAAAGAAATCCATTGGTTTTACTATGCTATTCTTAATGCCAATCTAAACAGCTTGTAATGACATATTGTTCTTTATGAACACTTAGTACAGATTCTATCTCACAATTGCACTATCTCAATCCCAAAATCAATGCAAATTTCCATTGGCTCTATAGGAAACTTATTGGTAAGTAAATGAAAAACAGCTCTCTGAGGACTAGAATTCATGAACTCCTGTTTAAAAGACAGGGACATTAACCCACTAAGCCATTGGAACATCACAAGTGGAAAGTGATGTCAAGAAGGACAGTGAACATTGAATCACTATTAGGTAAGTTCAAAAAGAAATCCATTGGTTTCACTATGTTATTCTTAATGCCAATCTTTGCAGGGCATCATGACGTATTGTTCTTGATGAACATGTAATACAGATTCTATATCTCACAATTGCACTATCTCAATCCCAAAATCAATGCAAATTTACATTGGCTCCATAGGAAGCTTATTAGTAAGTAAATGAAAATGACTCTCCAAGGATTAGAACTCATGAAATCCTTTTCACAAGACAAGTGCATTAACCCAGTAAGCCACAGGAACATCACAGGTGCAAAGTGATGTCAAGAAGGGCAGTGAACAATGAATCACTATTAGGTAAGTTCAAAAAGAAATCCATTGGTTTTACTATGTTATTCTTAAAACCAATCTAAACAGATTGTGATGACATATTGTTCTTTATGAACACTTACTACAGATTCTATCTCACAATTGCACTATCTCAATCCCAAAATCAATGCAAATTTCTATTGGCTCTATAGGAAACTTATTGGTAAGTAAATGAAAAAGAGCTCTCTGAGGACTAGAACTCATGAACTCCTGTTTAAAAGACAGGGGCATTAACCCACTAAGCCATTGGAACATCACAAGTGCAAAGTGATGTCAAGAAGGGCAGTGAACATTGAATCACTATTGGTAAGTTCAAAAAGAAATCCATTGGTTTCACTATGTTATTCTTAATGCCAATCTTTGCAGCGCATCATGACGTATTGTTCTTGATGAACACGTAACAAAGATTCTATATCTCAAAATCAATGCAAATTTCCATTGCTCCATAGGAAGCTTATTAGTAAGTAAATGAAAAAGACTCTCCAAGGATTAGAACTCATGAAATCCTTTTTACAAGACAGGTGCATTAACCCAGTAAGCCACAGCAACATCACAGGTGCAAATTTATGTCAAGAAGGGCAGTGACCAATGAATCACTATTAGGTAAGTTCAAAAAGAAATCCATTGGTTTTACTATGCTATTCTTAATGCCAATCTAAACAGCTTGTAATGACATATTGTTCTTTATGAACACTTAGTACAGATTCTATCTCACAATTGCATTATCTCAATCCCAAAATCAATGCAAATTTCCATTAGCTCTATAGGAAACTTATTGGTAAGTAAATGAAAAACAGCTCTCTGAGGACTAGAATTCATGAACTCCTGTTTAAAAGACAGGGACATTAACCCACTAAGCCATTGGAACATCACAAGTGGAAAGTGATGTCAAGAAGGGCAGTGAACATTGAATCACTATTAGGTAAGTTCAAAAAGAAATCCATTGGTTTCACTATGTTATTCTTAATGCCAATCTTTGCAGGGCATCATGACGTATTGTTCTTGATGAACATGTAATACAGATTCTATATCTCACAATTGCACTATCTCAAGCCCAAAATCAATGCAAATTTCCATTGGCTCTATAGGAAGCTTATTAGTAAGTAAATGAAAAAACTCTCTGAGAATTAAAACACATGAACTCCTGTTTATAAGACAGGCGCAATAACCAAGTAAGCCACTGGAACATCACAAGTGCAAAAGGTTGTCAAGAAGGGCAATGACCAATGAATCACTATTAGGTAAGTTCAAAAAGAAATCCATTGGTTTCACTATGTTATTCTTAATGCCAATCTTTGCAGCGCATCATGACGTATTGTTCTTGATGAACACGTAATACAGATTCTATATCTCAAAATCAATGCAAATTTCCATTGCTCCATAGGAAGCTTATTAGTAAGTAAATGAAAAAGACTCTCCAAGGATTAGAACTCATGAAATCCTTTTTACAAGACAGGTGCATTAACCCAGTAAGCCACAGCAACATCACAGGTGCAAATTTATGTCAAGAAGGGCAGTGACCAATGAATCACTATTAGGTAAGTTCAAAAAGAAATCCATTGGTTTTACTATGCTATTCTTAATGACAATCTAAACAGCTTGTAATGACATATTGTTCTTTATGAACACTTAGTACAGATTCTATCTCACAATTGCACTATCTCAATCCCAAAATCAATGCAAATTTCCATTGGCTCTATAGGAAACTTATTGGTAAGTAAATGAAAAAGAGCTCTCTGAGGACTAGAACTCATGAACTCCTGTTTAAAAGACAGGGGCATTAACCCACTAAGCCATTGGAACATCACAAGTGCAAAGTGATGTCAAGAAGGGCAGTGAACATTGAATCACTATTGGTAAGTTCAAAAATAAATCCATTGGTTTCACTATGTTATTCTTAATGCCAATCTTTGCAGCGCATCATGACGTATTGTTCTTGATGAACATGTAATACAGATTTTATATCTCACAATTGCACTATCTCAATCCCAAAATCAATGCAAATTTACATTGGCTCCATAGGATGCTTATTAGTAAGTAAATGAAAAAGGCAATCCAAGGATTAGAACTCATGAAATCCTTTTTACAAGACAGGTGCATTAACCCAGTAAGCCACAGGAACATCACAGGTGCAAAGTGATGTCAAGAAGGGCAGTGAACAATGAATCACTATTAGGTAAGTTCAAAAAGAAATCCATTGGTTTTACTATGTTATTCTTAAAACCAATCTAAACAGATTGTGATGACATATTGTTCTTTATGAACACTTACTACAGATTCTATCTCACAATTGCACTATCTCAATCCCAAAATCAATGCAAATTTCCATTGGCTCTATAGGAAACTTATTGGTAAGTAAATGAAAAACAGCTCTCTGAGGAGTAGAATTCATGAACTCCTGTTTAAAAGACAGGGACATTAACCCACTAAGCCATTGGAACATCACAAGTGGAAAGTGATGTCAAGAAGGGCAGTGAACATTGAATCACTATTAGGTAAGTTCAAAAAGAAATCCATTGGTTTCACTATGTTATTCTTAATGCCAATCTTTGCAGGGCATCATGACGTATTGTTCTTGATGAACATGTAATACAGATTCTATATCTCACAATTGCACTATCTCAATCCCAAAATCAATGCAAATTTACATTGGCTCCATAGGAAGCTTATTAGTAAGTAAATGAAAAAGACTCTCCAAGGATTAGAGCTCATGAAATCCTTTTTACAAGACAGGTGCATTAACCCAGTAAGCCACAGGAACATCACAGGTGCAAAGTGATGTCAAGAAGGGCAGTGAACAATGAATCACTATTAGGTAAGTTCAAAAAGAAATCCATTGGTTTTACTATGTTATTCTTAAAGCCAATCTAAACAGATTGTGATGACATATTGTTCTTTATGAACACTTACTACAGATTCTATCTCACAATTGCACTATCTCAATCCCAAAATCAATGCAAATTTCTATTGGCTTCATAGGAAACTTATTGGTAAGTAAATGAAAAAGAGCTCTCTGAGGACTAGAACTCATGAACTCCTGGTTAAAAGACAGGGGCATTAACCCACTAAGCCATTGGAACATCACAAGTGCAAAGTGATGTCAAGAAGGGCAGTGAACATTGAATCACTATTCGTAAGTTCAAAAAGAAATCCATTGGTTTCACTATGTTATTCTTAAAGCCAATCTTTGCAGCGCATCATGACGTATTGTTCTTGATGAACACGTAATACAGATTCTATATCTCACAATTGCACTATCTCAAGCCCAAAATCAATGCAAATTTCCATTGGCTCTATAGGAAGCTTATTAGTAAGTAAATGAAAAAACTCTCTGAGAATTAAAACTCATGAACTCCTGTTTATAAGACAGGCGCAATAACCAAGTAAGCCACTGGAACATCACAAGTGCAAAAGGTTGTCAAGAAGGGCAATGACCAATGAATCACTATTAGGTAAGTTCAAAAAGAAAACCATTGGTTTCACTATGTTATTCTTAATGCCAATCTTTGCAGCGCATCATGACGTATTGTTCTTGATGAACACGTAATACAGATTCTATATCTCACAATTGCACTATCTCAATCCCAAAATCAATGCAAATTTCCATTGGCTCTATAGGAAACTTATTGGTAAGTAAATGAAAAAGAGCTCTCTGAGGACTAGAACTCATGAACTCCTGTTTAAAAGACAGGGGCATTAACCCACTAAGCCATTGGAACATCACAAGTGCAAAGTGATGTCAAGAAGGGCAGTGAACATTGAATCACTATTGGTAAGTTCAAAAAGAAATCCATTGGTTTCACTATGTTATTTTTAATGCCAATCTTTGCAGCGCATCATGACGTATTGTTCTTGATGAACACGTAACACAGATTCTATATCTCAAAATCAATGCAAATTTCCATTGCTCCATAGGAAGCTTATTAGTAAGTAAATGAAAAAGACTCTCCAAGGATTAGAACTCATGAAATCCTTTTTACAAGACAGGTGCATTAACCCAGTAAGCCACAGCAACATCACAGGTACAAATTTATGTCAAGAAGGGCAGTGACCAATGAATCACTATTAGGTAAGTTCAAAAAGAAATCCATTGGTTTTACTATGCTATTCTTAATGCCAATCTAAACAGCTTGTAATGACATATTGTTCTTTATGAACACTTAGTACAGATTCTATCTCACAATTGCACTATCTCAATCCCAAAATCAATGCAAATTTCCATTGGCTCTATAGGAAACTTATTGGTAAGTAAATGAAAAACAGCTCTCTGAGGACTAGAATTCATGAACTCCTGTTTAAAAGACAGGGACATTAACCCACTAAGCCATTGGAACATCACAAGTGGAAAGTGATGTCAAGAAGGGCAGTGAACATTGAATCACTATTAGGTAAGTTCAAAAAGAAATCCATTGGTTTCACTATGTTATTCTTAATGCCAATCTTTGCAGGGCATCATAACGTATTGTTCTTGATGAACATGTAATACAGATTCTATATCTCACAATTGCACTATCTCAATCCCAAAATCAATGCAAATTTACATTGGCTCCATAGGAAGCTTATTAGTAAGTAAATGAAAAAGACTCTCCAAGGATTAGAACTCATGAAATCCTTTTCACAAGACAAGTGCATTAACCCAGTAAGCCACAGGAACATCACAGGTGGAAAGTGATGTCAAGAAGGGCAGTGAACAATGAATCACTATTAGGTAAGTTCAAAAAGAAATCCATTGGTTTTACTATGTTATTCTTAAAACCAATCTAAACAGATTGTGATGACATATTGTTCTTTATGAACACTTACTACAGATTCTATCTCACAATTGCACTATCTCAATCCCAAAATCAATGCAAATTTCTATTGGCTCTATAGGAAACTTATTGGTAAGTAAATGAAAAAGAGCTCTCTGAGGACTAGAACTCATGAACTCCTGTTTAAAAGACAGGGGCATTAACCCACTAAGCCATTGGAACATCACAAGTGCAAAGTGATGTCAAGAAGGGCAGTGAACATTGAATCACTATTGGTAAGTTCAAAAAGAAATCCATTGGTTTCACTATGTTATTCTTAATGCCAATCTTTGCAGCGCATCATGACGTATTGTTCTTGATGAACACGTAACACAGATTCTATATCTCAAAATCAATGCAAATTTCCATTGCTCCATAGGAAGCTTATTAGTAAGTAAATGAAAAAAACTCTCCAAGGATTAGAACTCATGAAATCCTTTTTACAAGACAGGTGCATTAACCCAGTAAGCCACAGCAACATCACAGGTGCAAATTTATGTCAAGAAGGGCAGTGACCAATGAATCACTATTAGGTAAGTTCAAAAAGAAATCCATTGGTTTTACTATGCTATTCTTAATGCCAATCTAAACAGCTTGTAATGACATATTGTTCTTTATGAACACTTAGTACAGATTCTATCTCACAATTGCACTATCTCAATCCCAAAATCAATGCAAATTTCCATTGGCTCTATAGGAAACTTATTGGTAAGTAAATGAAAAACAGCTCTCTGAGGACTAGAATTCATGAACTCCTGTTTAAAAGACAGGGACATTAACCCACTAAGCCATTGGAACATCACAAGTGGAAAGTGATGTCAAGAAGGACAGTGAACATTGAATCACTATTAGGTAAGTTCAAAAAGAAATCCATTGGTTTCACTATGTTATTCTTAATGCCAATCTTTGCAGGGCATCATGACGTATTGTTCTTGATGAACATGTAATACAGATTCTATATCTCACAATTGCACTATCTCAATCCCAAAATCAATGCAAATTTACATTGGCTCCATAGGAAGCTTATTAGTAAGTAAATGAAAATGACTCTCCAAGGATTAGAACTCATGAAATCCTTTTCACAAGACAAGTGCATTAACCCAGTAAGCCACAGGAACATCACAGGTGTAAAGTGATGTCAAGAAGGGCAGTGAACAATGAATCACTATTAGGTAAGTTCAAAAAGAAATCCATTGGTTTTACTATGTTATTCTTAAAACCAATCTAAACAGATTGTGATGACATATTGTTCTTTATGAACACTTACTACAGATTCTATCTCACAATTGCACTATCTCAATCCCAAAATCAATGCAAATTTCTATTGGCTCTATAGGAAACTTATTGGTAAGTAAATGAAAAAGAGCTCTCTGAGGACTAGAACTCATGAACTCCTGTTTAAAAGACAGGGGCATTAACCCACTAAGCCATTGGAACATCACAAGTGCAAAGTGATGTCAAGAAGGGCAGTGAACATTGAATCACTATTGGTAAGTTCAAAAAGAAATCCATTGGTTTCACTATGTTATTCTTAATGCCAATCTTTGCAGCGCATCATGACGTATTGTTCTTGATGAACACGTAACAAAGATTCTATATCTCAAAATCAATGCAAATTTCCATTGCTCCATAGGAAGCTTATTAGTAAGTAAATGAAAAAGACTCTCCAAGGATTAGAACTCATGAAATCCTTTTTACAAGACAGGTGCATTAACCCAGTAAGCCACAGCAACATCACAGGTGCAAATTTATGTCAAGAAGGGCAGTGACCAATGAATCACTATTAGGTAAGTTCAAAAAGAAATCCATTGGTTTTACTATGCTATTCTTAATGCCAATCTAAACAGCTTGTAATGACATATTGTTCTTTATGAACACTTAGTACAGATTCTATCTCACAATTGCATTATCTCAATCCCAAAATCAATGCAAATTTCCATTAGCTCTATAGGAAACTTATTGGTAAGTAAATGAAAAACAGCTCTCTGAGGACTAGAATTCATGAACTCCTGTTTAAAAGACAGGGACATTAACCCACTAAGCCATTGGAACATCACAAGTGGAAAGTGATGTCAAGAAGGGCAGTGAACATTGAATCACTATTAGGTAAGTTCAAAAAGAAATCCATTGGTTTCACTATGTTATTCTTAATGCCAATCTTTGCAGGGCATCATGACGTATTGTTCTTGATGAACATGTAATACAGATTCTATATCTCACAATTGCACTATCTCAAGCCCAAAATCAATGCAAATTTCCATTGGCTCTATAGGAAGCTTATTAGTAAGTAAATGAAAAAACTCTCTGAGAATTAAAACACATGAACTCCTGTTTATAAGACAGGCGCAATAACCAAGTAAGCCACTGGAACATCACAAGTGCAAAAGGTTGTCAAGAAGGGCAATGACCAATGAATCACTATTAGGTAAGTTCAAAAAGAAATCCATTGGTTTCACTATGTTATTCTTAATGCCAATCTTTGCAGCGCATCATGACGTATTGTTCTTGATGAACACGTAATACAGATTCTATATCTCAAAATCAATGCAAATTTCCATTGCTCCATAGGAAGCTTATTAGTAAGTAAATGAAAAAGACTCTCCAAGGATTAGAACTCATGAAATCCTTTTTACAAGACAGGTGCATTAACCCAGTAAGCCACAGCAACATCACAGGTGCAAATTTATGTCAAGAAGGGCAGTGACCAATGAATCACTATTAGGTAAGTTCAAAAAGAAATCCATTGGTTTTACTATGCTATTCTTAATGACAATCTAAACAGCTTGTAATGACATATTGTTCTTTATGAACACTTAGTACAGATTCTATCTCACAATTGCACTATCTCAATCCCAAAATCAATGCAAATTTCCATTGGCTCTATAGGAAACTTATTGGTAAGTAAATGAAAAAGAGCTCTCTGAGGACTAGAACTCATGAACTCCTGTTTAAAAGACAGGGGCATTAACCCACTAAGCCATTGGAACATCACAAGTGCAAAGTGATGTCAAGAAGGGCAGTGAACATTGAATCACTATTGGTAAGTTCAAAAATAAATCCATTGGTTTCACTATGTTATTCTTAATGCCAATCTTTGCAGCGCATCATGACGTATTGTTCTTGATGAACATGTAATACAGATTTTATATCTCACAATTGCACTATCTCAATCCCAAAATCAATGCAAATTTACATTGGCTCCATAGGATGCTTATTAGTAAGTAAATGAAAAAGGCAATCCAAGGATTAGAACTCATGAAATCCTTTTTACAAGACAGGTGCATTAACCCAGTAAGCCACAGGAACATCACAGGTGCAAAGTGATGTCAAGAAGGGCAGTGAACAATGAATCACTATTAGGTAAGTTCAAAAAGAAATCCATTGGTTTTACTATGTTATTCTTAAAACCAATCTAAACAGATTGTGATGACATATTGTTCTTTATGAACACTTACTACAGATTCTATCTCACAATTGCACTATCTCAATCCCAAAATCAATGCAAATTTCTATTGGCTCTATAGGAAACTTATTGGTAAGTAAATGAAAAAGAGCTCTCTGAGGACTAGAACTCATGAACTCCTGGTTAAAAGACAGGGGCATTAACCCACTAAGCCATTGGAACATCGCAAGTGCAAAGTGATGTCAAGAAGGGCAGTGAACATTGAATCACTATTGGTAAGTTCAAAAAGAAATCCATTGGTTTCACTATGTTATTCTTAAAGCCAATCTTTGCAGCGCATCATGACGTATTGTTCTTGATGAACACGTAATACAGATTCTATATCTCACAATTGCACTATCTCAATCCCAAAATCAATGCAAATTTACATTGGCTCCATAGGAAGCTTATTAGTAAGTAAATGAAAAAGACTCTCCAAGGATTAGAACTCATGAAATCCTTTTTACAAGACAGGTGCATTAACCCAGTAAGCCACAGCAACATCACAGGTGAAAATTTATGTCAAGAAGGGCAGTGACCAATGAATCACTATTAGGTAAGTTCAAAAAGAAATCCATTGGTTTTACTATGCTATTCTTAATGCCAATCTAAACAGCTTGTAATGACATATTGTTCTTTATGAACACTTAGTACAGATTCTATCTCACAATTGCACTATCTCAATCCCAAAATCAATGGAAATTTCCATTGGCTCTATAGGAAACTTATTGGTAAGTAAATGAAAAAGAGCTCTCTGAGGACTAGAACTCATGAACTCCTGTTTAAAACACAGGGGCATTAACCCACTAAGCCATTGGAACATCACAAGTGCAAAGTGATGTCAAGAAGGGCAGTGAACATTGAATCACTATTGGTAAGTTCAAAAAGAAATCCATTGGTTTCACTATGTTATTCTTAATGCCAATCTTTGCAGCGCATCATGACGTATTGTTCTTGATGAACACGTAACACAGATTCTATATCTCAAAATCAATGCAAATTTCCATTGCTCCATAGGAAGCTTATTAGTAAGTAAATGAAAAAAACTCTCCAAGGATTAGAACTCATGAAATCCTTTTTACAAGACAGGTGCATTAACCCAGTAAGCCACAGCAACATCACAGGTGCAAATTTATGTCAAGAAGGGCAGTGACCAATGAATCACTATTAGGTAAGTTCAAAAAGAAATCCATTGGTTTTACTATGCTATTCTTAATGCCAATCTAAACAGCTTGTAATGACATATTGTTCTTTATGAACACTTAGTACAGATTCTATCTCACAATTGCACTATCTCAATCCCAAAATCAATGCAAATTTCCATTGGCTCTATAGGAAACTTATTGGTAAGTAAATGAAAAACAGCTCTCTGAGGACTAGAATTCATGAACTCCTGTTTAAAAGACAGGGACATTAACCCACTAAGCCATTGGAACATCACAAGTGGAAAGTGATGTCAAGAAGGACAGTGAACATTGAATCACTATTAGGTAAGTTCAAAAAGAAATCCATTGGTTTCACTATGTTATTCTTAATGCCAATCTTTGCAGGGCATCATGACGTATTGTTCTTGATGAACATGTAATACAGATTCTATATCTCACAATTGCACTATCTCAATCCCAAAATCAATGCAAATTTACATTGGCTCCATAGGAAGCTTATTAGTAAGTAAATGAAAATGACTCTCCAAGGATTAGAACTCATGAAATCCTTTTCACAAGACAAGTGCATTAACCCAGTAAGCCACAGGAACATCACAGGTGCAAAGTGATGTCAAGAAGGGCAGTGAACAATGAATCACTATTAGGTAAGTTCAAAAAGAAATCCATTGGTTTTACTATGTTATTCTTAAAACCAATCTAAACAGATTGTGATGACATATTGTTCTTTATGAACACTTACTACAGATTCTATCTCACAATTGCACTATCTCAATCCCAAAATCAATGCAAATTTCTATTGGCTCTATAGGAAACTTATTGGTAAGTAAATGAAAAAGAGCTCTCTGAGGACTAGAACTCATGAACTCCTGTTTAAAAGACAGGGGCATTAACCCACTAAGCCATTGGAACATCACAAGTGCAAAGTGATGTCAAGAAGGGCAGTGAACATTGAATCACTATTGGTAAGTTCAAAAAGAAATCCATTGGTTTCACTATGTTATTCTTAATGCCAATCTTTGCAGCGCATCATGACGTATTGTTCTTGATGAACACGTAACAAAGATTCTATATCTCAAAATCAATGCAAATTTCCATTGCTCCATAGGAAGCTTATTAGTAAGTAAATGAAAAAGACTCTCCAAGGATTAGAACTCATGAAATCCTTTTTACAAGACAGGTGCATTAACCCAGTAAGCCACAGCAACATCACAGGTGCAAATTTATGTCAAGAAGGGCAGTGACCAATGAATCACTATTAGGTAAGTTCAAAAAGAAATCCATTGGTTTTACTATGCTATTCTTAATGCCAATCTAAACAGCTTGTAATGACATATTGTTCTTTATGAACACTTAGTACAGATTCTATCTCACAATTGCATTATCTCAATCCCAAAATCAATGCAAATTTCCATTAGCTCTATAGGAAACTTATTGGTAAGTAAATGAAAAACAGCTCTCTGAGGACTAGAATTCATGAACTCCTGTTTAAAAGACAGGGACATTAACCCACTAAGCCATTGGAACATCACAAGTGGAAAGTGATGTCAAGAAGGGCAGTGAACATTGAATCACTATTAGGTAAGTTCAAAAAGAAATCCATTGGTTTCACTATGTTATTCTTAATGCCAATCTTTGCAGGGCATCATGACGTATTGTTCTTGATGAACATGTAATACAGATTCTATATCTCACAATTGCACTATCTCAAGCCCAAAATCAATGCAAATTTCCATTGGCTCTATAGGAAGCTTATTAGTAAGTAAATGAAAAAACTCTCTGAGAATTAAAACACATGAACTCCTGTTTATAAGACAGGCGCAATAACCAAGTAAGCCACTGGAACATCACAAGTGCAAAAGGTTGTCAAGAAGGGCAATGACCAATGAATCACTATTAGGTAAGTTCAAAAAGAAATCCATTGGTTTCACTATGTTATTCTTAATGCCAATCTTTGCAGCGCATCATGACGTATTGTTCTTGATGAACACGTAATACAGATTCTATATCTCAAAATCAATGCAAATTTCCATTGCTCCATAGGAAGCTTATTAGTAAGTAAATGAAAAAGACTCTCCAAGGATTAGAACTCATGAAATCCTTTTTACAAGACAGGTGCATTAACCCAGTAAGCCACAGCAACATCACAGGTGAAAATTTATGTCAAGAAGGGCAGTGACCAATGAATCACTATTAGGTAAGTTCAAAAAGAAATCCATTGGTTTTACTATGCTATTCTTAATGCCAATCTAAACAGCTTGTAATGACATATTGTTCTTTATGAACACTTAGTACAGATTCTATCTCACAATTGCACTATCTCAATCCCAAAATCAATGGAAATTTCCATTGGCTCTATAGGAAACTTATTGGTAAGTAAATGAAAAAGAGCTCTCTGAGGACTAGAACTCATGAACTCCTGTTTAAAACACAGGGGCATTAACCCACTAAGCCATTGGAACATCACAAGTGCAAAGTGATGTCAAGAAGGGCAGTGAACATTGAATCACTATTGGTAAGTTCAAAAAGAAATCCATTGGTTTCACTATGTTATTCTTAATGCCAATCTTTGCAGCGCATCATGACGTATTGTTCTTGATGAACACGTAACACAGATTCTATATCTCAAAATCAATGCAAATTTCCATTGCTCCATAGGAAGCTTATTAGTAAGTAAATGAAAAAGACTCTCCAAGGATTAGAACTCATGAAATCCTTTTCACAAGACAAGTGCATTAACCCAGTAAGCCACAGGAACATCACAGGTGCAAAGTGATGTCAAGAAGGGCAGTGAACAATGAATCACTATTAGGTAAGTTCAAAAAGAAATCCATTGGTTTTACTATGTTATTCTTAAAACCAATCTAAACAGATTGTGATGACATATTGTTCTTTATGAACACTTACTACAGATTCTATCTCACAATTGCACTATCTCAATCCCAAAATCAATGCAAATTTCTATTGGCTCTATAGGAAACTTATTGGTAAATAAATGAAAAAGAGCTCTCTGAGGACTAGAACTCATGAACTCCTGGTTAAAAGACAGGGGCATTAACCCACTAAGCCATTGGTACATCACAAGTGCAAAGTGATGTCAAGAAGGGCAGTGAACATTGAATCACTATTCGTAAGTTCAAAAAGAAATCCATTGGTTTCACTATGTTATTCTTAATGCCAATCTTTGCAACGCATCATGACGTATTGTTCTTGATGAACACGTAATACAGATTCTATATCTCAAAATCAATGCAAATTTCCATTGCTCCATAGGAAGCTTATTAGTAAGTAAATGAAAAAGACTCTCCAAGGATTAGAACTCATGAAATCCTTTTTACAAGACAGGTGCATTAACCCAGTAAGCCACAGCAACATCACAGGTGCAAATTTATGTCAAGAAGGGCAGTGACCAATGAATCACTATTAGGTAAGTTCAAAAAGAAATCCATTGGTTTTACTATACTATTCTTAATGACAATCTAAACAGCTTGTAATGACATATTGTTCTTTATGAACACTTAGTACAGATTCTATCTCACAATTGCACTATCTCAATCCCAAAATCAATGCAAATTTCCATTGGCTCTATAGGAAACTTATTGGTAAGTAAATGAAAAAGAGCTCTCTGAGGACTAGAACTCATGAACTCCTGTTTAAAAGACAGGGGCATTAACCCACTAAGCCATTGGAACATCACAAGTGCAAAGTGATGTCAAGAAGGGCAGTGAACATTGAATCACTATTGGTAAGTTCAAAAATAAATCCATTGGTTTCACTATGTTATTCTTAATGCCAATCTTTGCAGCGCATCATGACGTATTGTTCTTGATGAACACGTAACACAGATTCTATATCTCAAAATCAATGCAAATTTACATTGGCTCCATAGGAAGCTTATTAGTAAGTAAATGAAAAAGACTCTCCAAGGATTAGAACTCATGAAATCCTTTTCACAAGACAAGTGCATTAACCCAGTAAGCCACAGGAACATCACAGGTGCAGAGTGATGTCAAGAAGGGCAGTGAACAATGAATCACTATTAGGTAAGTTCAAAAAGAAATCCATTGGTTTTACTATGTTATTCTTAAAACCAATCTAAACAGATTGTGATGACATATTGTTCTTTATGAACACTTACTACAGATTCTATCTCACAATTGCACTATCTCAATCCCAAAATCAATGCAAATTTCTATTGGCTCTATAGGAAACTTATTGGTAAGTAAATGAAAAAGAGCTCTCTGAGGACTAGAACTCATGAACTCCTGGTTAAGAGACAGGGGCATTAACCCACTAAGCCATTGGAACATCACAAGTGCAAAGTGATGTCAAGAAGGGCAGTGAACATTGAATCACTATTCGTAAGTTCAAAAAGAAATCCATTGGTTTCACTATGTTATTCTTAAAGCCAATCTTTGCAGCGCATCATGACGTATTGTTCTTGATGAACACGTAATACAGATTCTATATCTCACAATTGCACTATCTCAAGCCCAAAATCAATGCAAATTTCCATTGGCTCTATAGGAAGCTTATTAGTAAGTAAATGAAAAAACTCTCTGAGAATTAAAACTCATGAACTCCTGTTTATAAGACAGGCGCAATAACCAAGTAAGCCACTGGAACATCACAAGTGCAAAAGGTTGTCAAGAAGGGCAATGACCAATGAATCACTATTAGGTAAGTTCAAAAAGAAAACCATTGGTTTCACTATGTTATTCTTAATGCCAATCTTTGCAGCGCATCATGACGTATTGTTCTTGATGAACACGTAATACAGATTCTATATCTCAAAATCAAAGCAAATTTCCATTGCTCCATAGGAAGCTTATTAGTAAGTAAATGAAAAAGACTCTCCAAGGATTAGAACTCATGAAATCCTTTTTACAAGACAGGTGCATTAACCCAGTACGCCACAGCAACATCACAAGTGCAAATTTATGTCAAGAAGGGCAGTGACCAATGAATCACTATTAGGTAAGTTCAAAAAGAAATCCATTGGTTTTACTATGCTATTCTTAATGACAATCTAAACAGCTTGTAATGACATATTGTTCTTTATGAACACTTAGTACAGATTCTATCTCACAATTGCACTATCTCAATCCCAAAATCAATGCAAATTTCCATTGGCTCTATAGGAAACTTATTGGTAAGTAAATGAAAAAGAGCTCTCTGAGGACTAGAACTCATGAACTCCTGTTTAAAAGACAGGGGCATTAACCCACTAAGCCATTGGAACAACACAAGTGCAAAGTGATGTCAAGAAGGGCAGTGAACATTGAATCACTATTGGTAAGTTCAAAAATAAATCCATTGGTTTCACTATGTTATTCTTAATGCCAATCTTTGCAGCGCATCATGACGTATTGTTCTTGATGAACATGTAATACAGATTTTATATCTCACAATTGCACTATCTCAATCCCAAAATCAATGCAAATTTACATTGGCTCCATAGGATGCTTATTAGTAAGTAAATGAAAAAGGCAATCCAAGGATTAGAACTCATGAAATCCTTTTTACAAGACAGGTGCATTAACCCAGTAAGCCACAGGAACATCACAGGTGCAAAGTGATGTCAAGAAGGGCAGTGAACAATGAATCACTATTAGGTAAGTTCAAAAAGAAATCCATTGGTTTTACTATGTTATTCTTAAAACCAATCTAAACAGATTGTGATGACATATTGTTCTTTATGAACACTTACTACAGATTCTATCTCACAATTGCACTATCTCAATCCCAAAATCAATGCAAATTTCTATTGGCTCTATAGGAAACTTATTGGTAAGTAAATGAAAAAGAGCTCTCTGAGGACTAGAACTCATGAACTCCTGGTTAAAAGACAGGGGCATTAACCCACTAAGCCATTGGAACATCGCAAGTGCAAAGTGATGTCAAGAAGGGCAGTGAACATTGAATCACTATTGGTAAGTTCAAAAAGAAATCCATTGGTTTCACTATGTTATTCTTAAAGCCAATCTTTGCAGCGCATCATGACGTATTGTTCTTGATGAACACGTAATACAGATTCTATATCTCACAATTGCACTATCTCAATCCCAAAATCAATGCAAATTTACATTGGCTCCATAGGAAGCTTATTAGTAAGTAAATGAAAAAGACTCTCCAAGGATTAGAACTCATGAAATCCTTTTTACAAGACAGGTGCATTAACGCAGAAAGCCACAGCAACATCACAGGTGCAAATTTATGTCAAGAAGGGCAGTGACCAATGAATCACTATTAGGTAAGTTCAAAAAGAAATCCATTGGTTTTACTATGCTATTCTTAATGCCAATCTAAACAGCTTGTAATGACATATTGTTCTTTATGAACACTTAGTACAGATTCTATCTCACAATTGCACTATCTCAATGCCAAAATCAATGGAAATTTCCATTGGCTCTATAGGAAACTTATTGGTAAGTAAATGAAAAAGAGCTCTCTGAGGACTAGAACTCATGAACTCCTGTTTAAAAGACAGGGGCATTAAAACACTAAGCCATTGGAACATCACAAGTGCAAAGTGATGTCAAGAAAGGCAATGAACATTGATTCACTATTAGGTAAGTTCAAAAAGAAATCCATTGGTTTCACTATGTTTTTCTTAATGCCAATCTTTGCAGCGCATCATGACGTATTGTTCTTCATGAACACGTAATGCAGATTCTATATCCCAAAATCAATGCAAATTTCCATTGGCTCTATAGGAAGCTTATTGGTAAGTAAATGAAAAACAGCTCTTTGAGGACTAGAATTCATGAACTCCTGTTTAAAAGACAGGGGCATTAACCCACTAAGCCATTGGAACATCACAAGTGCAAAGTGATGTCAAGAAGGGCAGTGAACTTTGAATCACTATTAGGTAAGTTCAAAAAGAAATCCATTGGTTTCACTATGTTATTTTTAATGCCAATCTTTGCAGCGCATCATGACGTATTGTTCTTGATGAACATGTAATACAGATTCTATATCTCACAATTGCTCTATCTCAATCCCAAAATCAATGCAAATTTACATTGGCTCCATAGGAAGTTTATTAGTAAGTAAATGAAAAAGACTCTCCTAGGATTAGAACTCATGAAATCTTTTTTACAAGACATGTGCATTAACCCAGTAAGCCACAGGAACATCACAGGTGCAAAGTGATGTCAAGAAGGGCAGTGAACAATGAATCACCTTTAGGTAAGTTCAAAAACAAATCCATTGGTTTTACTATGTTATTCTTAAAGCCAATCTAAACAGATTGTGATGACATATTGTTCTTTATGAACACTTACTACAGATTCTATCTCACAATTGCACTATCTCAATCCCAAAATCAATGCAAATTTCTATTGGCTCTATAGGAAACTTATTGGTAAGTAAATGAAAAAGAGCTCTGTGAGGACTAGAACTCATGAACTCCTGTTTAAAAGACAAGAGCATTAACCCACTAAGCCATTGGCACAACACAAGTGCAAAGTGATGTCAAGAAGGGCAGTGAAAATTGAATCACTATTAGGTAAATTCAAAAAGAAATCCATTGGTTTCACTATGTTATTCTTAATGCCAATCTTTGCAGCGCATCATGACGTATTGTTGTTGATGAACACGTAATACAGATTCTATATCTCACAATTGCACTATCTCAATCCCAAAATCAATGCAAATTTACATTGGCTCCATAGGAAGCTTATTAGTAAGTAAATGAAAAAGACTCTCCAAGGATTAGAACTCATGAAATCCTTTTTACAAGACAGGTGCATTAACCCAGTAAGCCACAGCAACATCACAGGTGCAAATTTATGTCAAGAAGGGCAGTGACCAATGAATCACTACTAGGTAAGTTCAAAAAGAAATCCATTGGTTTTACTATGTTATTTTTAAAGCCAATCCAAACAGCTTGTAATGACATATTGTTCTTTATGAACACTTAGTACAGATTCTATCTCACAATTGCACTATCTCAGTCCCAAAATCAATGCAAATTTCCATTGGCTCTATAGGAAACTTATTGGTAAGTAAACGAAAAAAAGCTCTCTGAGGACTAGAACTCACGAACTCCTGTTTAAAAGACAAGGGCATTAACCCACTAAGCCATTGGAACATCACGAGTGCAAAGTGATGTCAAGAAGGGCAGTGAACATTGAATCACTATTATTTAAGTTCAAAAAGAAATCCATTGGTTTCACTATGTTGTTCTTAATGCCAATCTTTGCAGCGCATCATGACGTATTGTTCTTGATGAACACGTAATACAGATTCTATATCTTACAATTGCACTATCTCAATCCCAAAATCAGTGCAAATTTACATTGGCTCCATAGGAAGCTTATTAGTAAGTAAATGAAAAAGACTCTACAAGGCTTAGAACTCATGAAATCCTTTTTACAAGACAGGTGCATTAACCCAGTAAGCCACTGGAACATCACAGGTGCAAATTTATGTCAAGAAGGGCAGTGACCAATGAATCACTATTAGGTAAGTTCAAAAAGAAATCCATTGGTTTTACTATGTTATTTTTAAAGCCAATCCAAACAGCTTGTAATGACATATTGTTCTTTATGAACACTTAGCACAGATTCTATCTCACAATTGCACTATCTCAATCCCAAAATCAATGCAAATTTCCATTGGCTCTATAGGAAACTTATTGTTAAGTAAATGAAAAAGAGCTCTCTGAGGACTAGAACTCATGAACTCCCGTTTAAAAGACAGGGGCATTAACCCACTAAGCCATTGGAACATCACGAGTGCAAAGTGATGTCAAGAAGGGCAGTGAACATTGAATCACTATTAGGTAAGTTCAAAAAGAAATCCATTGGTTTCACTATGTTATTCTTAATGCCAATCTTTGCAACGCATCATGACGTATTGTTCTTGATGAACACGTAATACAGATTCTATATCTCACAATTGCACTATCTCAGTCCCAAAATCAATGCAAATTTCCATTGGCTCTATAGGAAACTTATTGGTAAGTAAACGAAAAAAAGCTCTCTGAGGACTAGAACTCACGAACTCCTGTTTAAAAGACAGGGACATTAACCCACTAAGCCATTGGAACATCACAAGTTCAAAGTGATGTCAAGAAGGGCAGTGAACAATGAACTCATGAACTCCTGTTTAAAAGACAAGGGCATTAACCCACTAAGCCATTGGCACAACACAAGTGCAAAGTGATGTCAAGAAGGGCAGTGAAAATTGAATCACTATTAGGTAAATTCAAAAAGAAATCCATTGGTTTCACTATGTTATTCTTAATGCCAATCTTTGCAGCGCATCATGACGTATTGTTCTTGATGAACACGTAATACAGATTCTATATCTCACAATTGCACTATCTCAGTCCCAAAATCAATGCAAATTTCCATTGGCTCTATAGGAAACTTATTGGTAAGTAAACGAAAAAAAGCTCTCTGAGTTCTAGAACTCACGAACTCCTGTTTAAAAGACAGGGACATTAACCCACTAAGCCATTGGAACATCACAAGTTCAAAGTGATGTCAAGAAGGGCAGTGAACAATGAATCACTATTAGGTAAGTTCAAAAAGAAATCCATTGGTTTTACTATGTTATTTTTAAAGCCAATCCAAACAGCTTGTAATGACATATTGTTCTTTATGAACACTTACTACAGATTCTATCACACAATTGCACTATCTCAATCCCAAAATCAATGCAAATTTCCATTGGCTCTATAGGAAACTTATTGTTAAGTAAATGAAAAAGAGCTCTCTGAGGACTAGAACTCATGAACTCCCGTTTAAAAGACAGGGGCATTAACCCACTAAGCCATTGGAACATCACGAGTGCAAAGTGATGTCAAGAAGGGCAGTGAACATTGAATCACTATTAGGTAAGTTCAAAAAGAAATCCATTGGTTTCACTATGTTATTCTTAATGCCAATCTTTGCAGCGCATCATGACGTATTGTTCTTGATGAACACGTAATACAGATTCTATATCTCACAATTGCACTATCTCAGTCCCAAAATCAATGCAAATTTCCGTTGGCTCTATAGGAAACTTATTGGTAAGTAAACGAAAAAAAGCTCTCGGAGGACTAGAACTCACGAACTCCTGTTTAAAAGACAGGGACATTAACCCACTAAGCCATTGGAACATCACAAGTTCAAAGTGATGTCAAGAAGGGCAGTGAACAATGAATCACTATTAGGTAAGTTCAAAAAGAAATCCATTGGTTTCACTATTTTATTCTTAATGCTAATCTTTGCAGCGCATCATGACATATTGTTCTTGATGAACACGTAATGCAGATTCTATATCCCAAAATCAATGCAAATTTCCATTGGCTCTATAGGAAACTTATTGGTAAGTAAATGAAAAAGAGCTCTCTGAGGACTAGAACTCATGGACTCCTGTTTAAAAACAGGGGCATTAACCCACTAAGCCATTGGAACATCACAAGTGCAAAGTGATGTCAAGAAAGGCAGTGAACATTGATTCACTATTAGGTAAGTTCAAAAAGAAATCCATTGGTTTCACTATGTTTTTCTTAATGCCAATCTTTGCAGCGCATCATGACGTATTGTTCTTGATGAACACGTAATGCAGATTCTATATCCCAAAATCAATGCAAATTTCCATTGGCTCTATAGGAAACTTATTGGTAAGTAAATGAAAAACAGCTCTTTGAGGACTAGAATTCATGAACTCCTGTTTAAAAGACAGGGGCATTAACCCACTAAGCCATTGGAACATCACAAGTGCAAAGCGATGTCAAGAAGGGCAGTGAACATTGAATCACTATTAGGTAAGTTCAAAAAGAAATCCATTGGTTTCACTATGTTATTCTTAATGCCAATCTTTGCAGCGCATCATGACGTATTGTTCTTGATGAACATGTAATACAGATTCTATATCTCACAATTGCTCTATCTCAATCCCAAAATCAATTCAAATTTACATTGGCTCCATAGGAAGTTTATTAGTAAGTAAATGAAAAAGACTCTCCAAGGATTAGAACTCATGAAATCTTTTTTACAAGACATGTGCATTAACCCAGTAAGCCACAGGAACATCACAGGTGCAAAGTGATGTCAAGAAGGGCAGTGAACAATGAATCACCTTTAGGTAAGTTCAAAAACAAATCCATTGGTTTTACTATGTTATTCTTAAAGCCAATCTAAACAGATTGTGATGACATATTGTTCTTTATGAACACTTATTACAGATTCTATCTCACAATTGCACTATCTCAATCCCAAAATCAATGCAAATTTCTATTGGCTCTATAGGAAACTTATTGGTAAGTAAATGAACAAGGGATCTGTGAGGACTAGAACTCATGAACTCCTGTTTAAAAGACAAGAGCATTAACCCACTAAGCCATTGGCACAACACAAGTGCAAAGTGATGTCAAGAAGGGCAGTGAAAATTGAATCACTATTAGGTAAATTCAAAAAGAAATCCATTGGTTTCACTATGTTATTCTTAATGCCAATCTTTGCAGCGCATCATGACGTATTGTTGTTGATGAACACGTAATACAGATTCTATATCTCACAATTGCACTATCTCAATCCCAAAATCAATGCAAATTTACATTGGCTCCATAGGAAGCTTATTAGTAAGTAAATGAAATAGACTCTCCAAGGATTAGAACTCATGAAATCCTTTTTACAAGACAGGTGCATTAACCCAGTAAGCCACAGCAACATCACAGGTGCAAATTTATGTCAAGAAGGGCAGTGACCAATGAATCACTATTAGGTAAGTTCAAAAAGAAATCCATTGGTTTTACTATGTTATTTTTAAAGCCAATCCAAACAGCTTGTAATGACATATTGTTCTTTATGAACACTTAGCACAGATTCTATCTCACAATTGCACTATCTCAATCCCAAAATCAATGCAAATTTCCATTGGCTCTATAGGAAACTTATTGTTAAGTAAATGAAAAAGAGCTCTCTGAGGACTAGAACTCATGAACTCCCGTTTAAAAGACAGGGGCATTAACCCACTAAGCCATTGGAACATCACGAGTGCAAAGTGATGTCAAGAAGGGCAGTGAACATTGAATCACTATTAGGTAAGTTCAAAAAGAAATCCATTGGTTTCACTATGTTATTCTTAATGCCAATCTTTGCAGCGCATCATGACGTATTGTTGTTGATGAACACGTAATACAGATTCTATATCTCACAATTGCACTATCTCAATCCCAAAATCAATGCAAATTTACATTGGCTCCATAGGAAGCTTATTAGTAAGTAAATGAAAAAGACTCTCCAAGGATTAGAACTCATGAAGTCCTTTTTACAAGACAGGTGCATTAACCCAGTAAGCCACAGCAACATCACAGGTGCAAATTTATGTCAAGAAGGGCAGTGACCAATGAATCACTATTAGGTAAGTTCAAAAAGAAATCCATTGGTTTTACAATGTTATTTTTAAAACCAATCCAAACAGCTTGTAATAACATATTGTTCTTTATGAACACTTAGTACAGATTCTATCTCACAATTGCACTATCTCAGTCCCAAAATCAATGCAAATTTCCATTGGCTCTATAGGAAACTTATTGGTAAGTAAACGAAAAAAAGCTCTCTGAGGACTAGAACTCACGAACTCCTGTTTAAAAGACAAGGGCATTAACCCACTAAGCCATTGGAACATCACGAGTGCAAAGTGATGTCAAGAAGGGCAGTGAACATTGAATCACTATTAGGTAAGTTCAAAAAGAAATCCATTGGTTTCACTATGTTGTTCTTAATGCCAATCTTTGCAGCGCATCATGACGTATTGTTCTTGATGAACACGTAATACAGATTCTATATCTCACAATTGCACTATCTCAGTCCCAAAATCAATGCAAATTTCCATTGGCTCTATAGGAAACTTATTGGTAAGTAAACGAAAAAAAGCTCTCGGAGGACTAGAACTCACGAACTCCTGTTTAAAAGACAGGGACATTAACCCACTAAGCCATTGGAACATCACAAGTTCAAAGTGATGTCAAGAAGGGCAGTGAACAATGAATCACTATTAGGTAAGTTCAAAAAGAAATCCATTGGTTTCACTATTTTATTCTTAATGCTAATCTTTGCAGCGCATCATGACATATTGTTCTTGATGAACACGTAATGCAGATTCTATATCCCAAAATCAATGCAAATTTCCATTGGCTCTATAGGAAACTTATTGGTAAGTAAATGAAAAAGAGCTCTCTGAGGACTAGAACTCATGGACTCCTGTTTAAAAGACAGGGGCATTAACCCACTAAGCCATTGGAACATCACAAGTGCAAAGTGATGTCAAGAAAGGCAGTGAACATTGATTCACTATTAGGTAAGTTCAAAAAGAAATCCATTGGTTTCACTATGTTTTTCTTAATGCCAATCTTTGCAGCGCATCATGACGTATTGTTCTTGATGAACACGTAATGCAGATTCTATATCCCAAAATCAATGCAAATTTCCATTGGCTCTATAGGAAACTTATTGGTAAGTAAATGAAAAACAGCTCTTTGAGGACTAGAATTCATGAACTCCTGTTTAAAAGACAGGGGCATTAACCCACTAAGCCATTGGAACATCACAAGTGCAAAGCCATGTCAAGAAGGGCAGTGAACATTGAATCACTATTAGGTAAGTTCAAAAAGAAATCCATTGGTTTCACTATGTTATTCTTAATGCCAATCTTTGCAGCGCATCATGACGTATTGTTCTTGATGAACATGTAATACAGATTCTATATCTCACAATTGCTCTATCTCAATCCCAAAATCAATGCAAATTTACATTGGCTCCATAGGAAGTTTATTAGTAAGTAAATGAAAAAGACTCTCCAAGGATTAGAACTCATGAAATTTTTTACAAGACATGTGCATTAACCCAGTAAGCCACAGGAACATCACAGGTGCAAAGTGCTGTCAAGAAGGGCAGTGAACAATGAATCACCTTTAGGTAAGTTCAAAAACAAATCCATTGGTTTTACTATGTTATTCTTAAAGCCAATCTAAACAGATTGTGATGACATATTGTTCTTTATGAACACTTATTACAGATTCTATCTCACAATTGCACTATCTCAATCCCAAAATCAATGCAAATTTCTATTGGCTCTATAGGAAACTTATTGGTAAGTAAATGAACAAGAGATCTGTGAGGACTAGAACTCATGAACTCCTGTTTAAAAGACAAGGGCATTAACCCACTAAGCCATTGGCACAACACAAGTGCAAAGTGATGTCAAGAAGGGCAGTGAAAATTGAATCACTATTAGGTAAATTCAAAAAGAAATCCATTGGTTTCACTATGTTATTCTTAATGCCAATCTTTGCAGCGCATCATGACGTATTGTTGTTGATGAACACGTAATACAGATTCTATATCTCACAATTGCACTATCTCAATCCCAAAATCAATGCAAATTTACATTGGCTCCATAGGAAGCTTATTAGTAAGTAAATGAAAAAGACTCTCCAAGGATTAGAACTCATGAAATCCTTTTTACAAGACAGGTGCATTAACCCAGTAAGCCACAGCAACATCACAGGTGCAAATTTATGTCAAGAAGGGCAGTGACCAATGAATCACTATTAGGTAAGTTCAAAAAGAAATCCATTGGTTTTACTGTTATTTTTAAAGCCAATCCAAACAGCTTGTAATGACATATTGTTCTTTATGAACACTTAGCACAGATTCTATCTCACAATTGCACTATCTCAATCCCAAAATCAATGCAAATTTCCATTGGCTCTATAGGAAACTTATTGTTAAGTAAATGAAAAAGAGCTCTCTGAGGACTAGAACTCATGAACTCCCGTTTAAAAGACAGGGGAATTAACCCACTAAGCCATTGGAACATCACGAGTGCAAAGTGATGTCAAGAAGGGCAGTGAACATTGAATCACTATTAGGTAAGTTCAAAAAGAAATCCATTGGTTTCACTATGTTATTCTTAATGCCAATCTTTGCAGCGCATCATGACGTATTGTTCTTGATGAACACGTAATACAGATTCTATATCTCACAATTGCACTATCTCAGTCCCAAAATCAATGCAAATTTCCATTGGCTCTATAGGAAACTTATTGGTAAGTAAACGAAAAAAAGCTCTCTGAGTTCTAGAACTCACGAACTCCTGTTTAAAAGACAGGGACATTAACCCACTAAGCCATTGGAACATCACAAGTTCAAAGTGATGTCAAGAAGGGCAGTGAACAATGAATCACTATTAGGTAAGTTCAAAAAGAAATCCATTGGTTTCACTATTTTATTCTTAATGCTAATCTTTGCAGCGCATCATGACATATTGTTCTTGATGAACACGTAATGCAGATTCTATATCCCAAAATCAATGCAAATTTCCATTGGCTCTATAGGAAACTTATTGGTAAGTAAATGAAAAAGAGCTCTCTGAGGACTAGAACTCATGGACTCCTGTTTAAAAGACAGGGGCATTAACCCACTAAGCCATTGGAACATCACAAGTGCAAAGTGCTGTCAAGAAAGGCAGTGAACATTGATTCACTATTAGGTAAGTTCAAAAAGAAATCCATTGGTTTCACTATGTTTTTCTTAATGCCAATCTTTGCAGCGCATCATGACGTATTGTTCTTGATGAACACGTAATGCAGATTCTATATCCCAAAATCAATGCAAATTTCCATTGGCTCTATAGGAA
This sequence comes from Phyllobates terribilis, assembly GCF_046119375.1. Lineage (NCBI taxonomy): Eukaryota > Metazoa > Chordata > Amphibia > Anura > Dendrobatidae > Phyllobates > Phyllobates terribilis. The sequence continues at coordinate 342,642,052 of NW_027362764.1, forward strand.
ACTTATTGGTAAGTAAATGAAAAACAGCTCTTTGAGGACTAGAATTCATGAACTCCTGTTTAAAAGACAGGGGCATTAACCCACTAAGCCATTGGAACATCACAAGTGCAAAGCGATGTCAAGAAGGGCAGTGAACATTGAATCACTATTAGGTAAGTTCAAAAAGAAATCCATTGGTTTCACTATGTTATTCTTAATGCCAATCTTTGCAGCGCATCATGACGTATTGTTCTTGATGAACATGTAATACAGATTCTATATCTCACAATTGCTCTATCTCAAACCCAAAATCAATGCAAATTTACATTGGCTCCATAGGAAGTTTATTAGTAAGTAAATGAAAAAGACTCTCCAAGGATTAGAACTCATGAAATCTTTTTTACAAGACATGTGCATTAACCCAGTAAGCCACAGGAACATCACAGGTGCAAAGTGATGTCAAGAAGGGCAGTGAACAATGAATCACCTTTAGGTAAGTTCAAAAACAAATCCATTGGTTTTACTATGTTATTCTTAAAGCCAATCTAAACAGATTGTGATGACATATTGTTCTTTATGAACACTTACTACAGATTCTATCTCACAATTGCACTATCTCAATCCCAAAATCAATGCAAATTTCTATTGGCTCTATAGGAAACTTATTGGTAAGTAAATGAAAAAGGGATCTGTGAGGACTAGAACTCATGAACTCCTGTTTAAAAGACAAGGGCATTAACCCACTAAGCCATTGGCACAACACAAGTGCAAAGTGATGTCAAGAAGGGCAGTGAAAATTGAATCACTATTAGGTAAATTCAAAAAGAAATCCATTGGTTTCACTATGTTATTCTTAATGCCAATCTTTGCAGCGCATCATGACGTATTGTTGTTGATGAACACGTAATACAGATTCTATATCTCACAATTGCACTATCTCAATCCCAAAATCAATGCAAATTTACATTGGCTCCATAGGAAGCTTATTAGTAAGTAAATGAAAAAGACTCTCCAAGGATTAGAACTCATGAAATCCTTTTTACAAGACAGGTGCATTAACCCAGTAAGCCACAGCAACATCACAGGTGCAAATTTATGTCAAGAAGGGCAGTGACTAATGAATCACTATTAGGTAAGTTCAAAAAGAAATCCATTGGTTTTACAATGTTATTTTTAAAACCAATCCAAACAGCTTGTAATAACATATTGTTCTTTATGAACACTTAGTACAGATTCTATCTCACAATTGCACTATCTCAGTCCCAAAATCAATGCAAATTTCCATTGGCTCTATAGGAAACTTATTGGTAAGTAAACGAAAAAAAGCTCTCTGAGGACTAGAACTCACGAACTCCTGTTTAAAAGACAAGGGCATTAACCCACTAAGCCATTGGAACATCACGAGTGCAAAGTGATGTCAAGAAGGGCAGTGAACATTGAATCACTATTAGGTAAGTTCAAAAAGAAATCCATTGGTTTCACTATGTTGTTCTTAATGCCAATCTTTGCAGCGCATCATGACGTATTGTTCTTGATGAACACGTAATACAGATTCTATATCTCACAATTGCACTATCTCAGTCCCAAAATCAATGCAAATTTCCATTGGCTCTATAGGAAACTTATTGGTAAGTAAACGAAAAAAAGCTCTCGGAGGACTAGAACTCACGAACTCCTGTTTAAAAGACAGGGACATTAACTCACTAAGCCATTGGAACATCACAAGTTCAAAGTGATGTCAAGAAGGGCAGTGAACAATGAATCACTATTAGGTAAGTTCAAAAAGAAATCCATTGGTTTCACTATTTTATTCTTAATGCTAATCTTTGCAGCGCATCATGACATATTGTTCTTGATGAACACGTAATGCAGATTCTATATCCCAAAATCAATGCAAATTTCCATTGGCTCTATAGGAAACTTATTGGTAAGTAAATGAAAAAGAGCTCTCTGAGGACTAGAACTCATGGACTCCTGTTTAAAAGACAGGGGCATTAACCCACTAAGCCATTGGAACATCACAAGTGCAAAGTGATGTCAAGAAAGGCAGTGAACATTGATTCACTATTAGGTAAGTTCAAAAAGAAATCCATTGGTTTCACTATGTTTTTCTTAATGCCAATCTTTGCAGCGCATCATGACGTATTGTTCTTGATGAACACGTAATGCAGATTCTATATCCCAAAATCAATGCAAATTTCCATTGGCTCTATAGGAAACTTATTGGTAAGTAAATGAAAAACAGCTCTTTGAGGACTAGAATTCATGAACTCCTGTTTAAAAGACAGGGGCATTAACCCACTAAGCCATTGGAACATCACAAGTGCAAAGCGATGTCAAGAAGGGCAGTGAACATTGAATCACTATTAGGTAAGTTCAAAAAGAAATCCATTGGTTTCACTATGTTATTCTTAATGCCAATCTTTGCAGCGCATCATGACGTATTGTTCTTGATGAACATGTAATACAGATTCTATATCTCACAATTGCTCTATCTCAATCCCAAAATCAATGCAAATTTACATTGGCTCCATAGGAAGTTTATTAGTAAGTAAATGAAAAAGACTCTCCAAGGATTAGAACTCATGAAATCTTTTTTACAAGACATGTGCATTAACCCAGTAAGCCACAGGAACATCACAGGTGCAAAGTGATGTCAAGAAGGGCAGTGAACAATGAATCACCTTTAGGTAAGTTCAAAAACAAATCCATTGGTTTTACTATGTTATTCTTAAAGCCAATCTAAACAGATTGTGATGACATATTGTTCTTTATGAACACTTATTACAGATTCTATCTCACAATTGCACTATCTCAATCCCAAAATCAATGCAAATTTCCATTGGCTCTATAGGAAACTTATTGGTAAGTAAATGAACAAGAGATCTGTGAGGACTAGAACTCATGAACTCCTGTTTAAAAGACAAGGGCATTAACCCACTAAGCCATTGGCACAACACAAGTGCAAAGTGATGTCAAGAAGGGCAGTGAAAATTGAATCACTATTAGGTAAATTCAAAAAGAAATCCATTGGTTTCACTATGTTATTCTTAATGCCAATCTTTGCAGCGCATCATGACGTATTGTTGTTGATGAACACGTAATACAGATTCTATATCTCACAATTGCACTATCTCAATCCCAAAATCAATGCAAATTTACATTGGCTCCATAGGAAGCTTATTAGTAAGTAAATGAAAAAGACTCTCCAAGGATTAGAACTCATGAAATCCTTTTTACAAGACAGGTGCATTAACCCAGTAAGCCACAGCAACATCACAGGTGCAAATTTATGTCAAGAAGGGCAGTGACCAATGAATCACTATTAGGTAAGTTCAAAAAGAAATCCATTGGTTTTACTATGTTATTTTTAAAGCCAATCCAAACAGCTTGTAATGACATATTGTTCTTTATGAACACTTAGCACAGATTCTATCTCACAATTGCACTATCTCAATCCCAAAATCAATGCAAATTTCCATTGGCTCTATAGGAAACTTATTGTTAAGTAAATGAAAAAGAGCTCTCTGAGGACTAGAACTCATGAACTCCCGTTTAAAAGACAGGGGCATTAACCCACTAAGCCATTGGAACATCACGAGTGCAAAGTGATGTCAAGAAGGGCAGTGAACATTGAATCACTATTAGGTAAGTTCAAAAAGAAATCCATTGGTTTCACTATGTTATTCTTAATGCCAATCTTTGCAGCGCATCATGACGTATTGTTCTTGATGAACACGTAATACAGATTCTATATCTCACAATTGCACTATCTCAGTCCCAAAATCAATGCAAATTTCCATTGGCTCTATAGGAAACTTATTGGTAAGTAAACGAAAAAAAGCTCTCTGAGGACTAGAACTCACGAACTCCTGTTTAAAAGACAGGGACATTAACCCACTAAGCCATTGGAACATCACAAGTTCAAAGTGATGTCAAGAAGGGCAGTGAACAATGAATCACTATTAGGTAAGTTCAAAAAGAAATCCATTGGTTTCACTATTTTATTCTTAATGCTAATCTTTGCAGCGCATCATGACATATTGTTCTTGATGAACACGTAATGCAGATTCTATATCCCAAAATCAATGCAAATTTCCATTGGCTCTATAGGAAACTTATTGGTAAGTAAATGAAAAAGAGCTCTCTGAGGACTAGAACTCATGGACTCCTGTTTAAAAGACAGGGGCATTAACCCACTAAGCCATTGGAACATCACAAGTGCAAAGTGATGTCAAGAAAGGCAGTGAACATTGATTCACTATTAGGTAAGTTCAAAAAGAAATCCATTGGTTTCACTATGTTTTTCTTAATGCCAATCTTTGCAGCGCATCATGACGTATTGTTCTTGATGAACACGTAATGCAGATTCTATATCCCAAAATCAATGCAAATTTCCATTGGCTCTATAGGAAACTTATTGGTAAGTAAATGAAAAACAGCTCTTTGAGGACTAGAATTCATGAACTCCTGTTTAAAAGACAGGGGCATTAACCCACTAAGCCATTGGAACATCACAAGTGCAAAGCGATGTCAAGAAGGGCAGTGAACATTGAATCACTATTAGGTAAGTTCAAAAAGAAATCCATTGGTTTCACTATGTTATTCTTAATGCCAATCTTTGCAGCGCATCATGACGTATTGTTCTTGATGAACATGTAATACAGATTCTATATCTCACAATTGCTCTATCTCAATCCCAAAATCAATGCAAATTTACATTGGCTCCATAGGAAGTTTATTAGTAAGTAAATGAAAAAGACTCTCCAAGGATTAGAACTCATGAAATCTTTTTTACAAGACATGTGCATTAACCCAGTAAGCCACAGGAACATCACAGGTGCAAAGTGATGTCAAGAAGGGCAGTGAACAATGAATCACCTTTAGGTAAGTTCAAAAACAAATCCATTGGTTTTACTATGTTATTCTTAAAGCCAATCTAAACAGATTGTGATGACATATTGTTCTTTATGAACACTTACTACAGATTCTATCTCACAATTGCACTATCTCAATCCCAAAATCAATGCAAATTTCTATTGGCTCTATAGGAAACTTATTGGTAAGTAAATGAAAAAGGGATCTGTGAGGACTAGAACTCATGAACTCCTGTTTAAAAGACAAGGGCATTAACCCACTAAGCCATTGGCACAACACAAGTGCAAAGTGATGTCAAGAAGGGCAGTGAAAATTGAATCACTATTAGGTAAATTCAAAAAGAAATCCATTGGTTTCACTATGTTATTCTTATTGCCAATCTTTGCAGCGCATCATGACGTATTGTTGTTGATGAACACGTAATACAGATTCTATATCTCACAATTGCACTATCTCAATCCCAAAATCAATGCAAATTTACATTGGCTCCATAGGAAGCTTATTAGTAAGTAAATGAAAAAGACTCTCCAAGGATTAGAACTCATGAAATCCTTTTTACAAGACAGGTGCATTAACCCAGTAAGCCACAGCAACATCACAGGTGCAAATTTATGTCAAGAAGGGCAGTGACCAATGAATCACTATTAGGTAAGTTCAAAAAGAAATCCATTGGTTTTACTATGGTATTTTTAAAGCCAATCCAAACAGCTTGTAATGACATATTGTTCTTTATGAACACTTAGCACAGATTCTATCTCACAATTGCACTATCTCAATCCCAAAATCAATGCAAATTTCCATTGGCTCTATAGGAAACTTATTGGTAAGTAAACGAAAAAAAGCTCTCTGAGGACTAGAACTCACGAACTCCTGTTTAAAAGACAGGGACATTAACCCACTAAGCCATTGGAACATCACAAGAGCAAAGTGATGTCAAGAAGGGCAGTGAACAATGAATCACTATTAGGTAAGTTCAAAAAGAAATCCATTGGTTTCACTATTTTATTCTTAATGCTAATCTTTGCAGTGCATCATGACATATTGTTCTTGATGAACACGTAATGCAGATTCTATATCCCAAAATCAATGCAAATTTCCATTGGCTCTATAGGAAACTTATTGGTAAGTAAATGAAAAAGAGCTCTCTGAGGACTAGAACTCATGGACTCCTGTTTAAAAGACAGGGGCATTAACCCACTAAGCCATTGGAACATCACAAGTGCAAAGTGATGTCAAGAAAGGCAGTGAACATTGATTCACTATTAGGTAAGTTCAAAAAGAAATCCATTGGTTTCACTATGTTTTTCTTAATGCCAATCTTTGCAGCGCATCATGACGTATTGTTCTTGATGAACACGTAATGCAGATTCTATATCCCAAAATCAATGCAAATTTCCATTGGCTCTATAGGAAGCTTATTAGTAAGTAAATGAAAATACTCTCTGAGAATTAGAACTCATGAACTCCTGTTTATAGGACAGGCGCAATAACCAAGTAAGCCACTGGAACATCACAAGTGCAAAAGGTTGTCAAGAAGGGCAATGACCAATGAATCACTATTAGGTAAGTTCAAAAAGAAATCCATTGGTTTCACTATGTTATTCTTAATGCCAATCTTTGCAGCGCATCATGACGTATTTTTCTTGATGAACACGTAATACAGATTCTATATCTCAAAATCAATACAAATTTCCATTGCTCCATAGGAAGCTTATTAGTAAGTAAATGAATAAGACTCTCTAAGGATTAGAACTCATGAAATCCTTTTTACAAGACAGGTGCATTAACCCAGTAAGCCACAGCAACATCACAGGTGCAAATTTATGTCAAGAAGGGCAGTGACCAATGAATCACTATTAGGTAAGTTCAAATAGAAATCCATTGGTTTTACTATGTTATTCTTAATGCCAATCTAAACAGCTTGTAATGACATATTATTCTTTATGAACACTTACTACAGATTCTATCTCACAATTGCACTATCTCAATTCCAAAATCAATGCAAATTTCTATTGGCTCTATAGGAAACTTATTGGTAAGTAAATGAAAAAGAGCTCTGTGAGGACTAGAACTCACGAACTCCTGTTTAAAAGACAGGGGCATTAACCCACTAAGCCATAGGAGCATCACAAGTGCAAAGTGATGTCAAGAAGGGCAGTGAACAATGAATCACTATTAGGTAAGTTCAAAAAGAAATCCATTGGTTTCACTATGTTATTCTTAATGCTAATCTTTGCAGCGCATCATGACATATTGTTCTTGATGAACACGTAATGCAGATTCTATATCCCAAAATCAATGCAAATTTACATTGGCTCTATGGGAAACTTATTGGTAAGTAAATGAAAAAGAGCTCTCTGAGGACTAGAACTCATGGACTCCTGTTTAAAAGACAGGGGCATTAACCCACTAAGCCATTGGAACATCACAAGTGCAAAGTGATGTCAAGAAGGGCAGTGAACAATGAATCACTATTAGGTAAGTTCAAAAAGAAATCCATTGGTTTCACTATGTTTTTCTTAATGCCAATCTTTGCAGCGCATCATGACGTATTGTTCTTGATGAACACGTAATGCAGATTCTATATCCCAAAATCAATGCAAATTTCCATTGGCTCTATAGGAAACTTATTGGTAAGTAAATGAAAAAGACTCTCCAAGGATTAGAACTCATGAAATCCTTTTTACAAGACAGGTGCATTAACCCAGTAAGCCACAGGAACATCACAAGTGCAAAGTGATGTCAAGAAGGGCAGTGAACAATGAATCACTATTAGGTAAGTTCAAAAAGAAATCCATTGGTTTTACTATGTTATTCTTAAAACCAATCTAAACAGATTGTGATGACATATTGTTCTTTATGAACACTTAATACAGATTCTATATCTCACAATTGCACTATCTCAATCCCAAAATCAATGCAAATTTTCATTGGCTCCATAGGAAGCTTATTAGTAAGTAAATGAAAAAGACTCTTCAAATATTAGAACTCATGAAATCCTTTTTACAAGACAGGTGCATTAACCCAGTAAGCCACAGGAACATCACACGTGCAAAGTGAGGTCAAGAAGGGCAGTGAACAATGAATCACTATTAGGTAAGTTCAAAAAGAAATCCATTGGTTTCACTATGTTTTTCTTAATGCCAATCTTTGCAGCGCATCATGACGTATTGTTCTTGATGAACACGTAATGCAGATTCTATATCCCAAAATCAATGCAAATTTCTCTTGGCTCTATAGGAAACTTATTGGTAAGTAAATGAAAAAGAGCTCTCTGAGGACTAGAACTCATGAACTCCTGTTTAAAAGACATGGGCATTAACCCACTAAGCCATTGGAACATCACAAGTGCAAAGTGATGTCAAGAAGGGCAGTGAACATTGAATCACTATTAGGTAAGTTCAAAAAGAAATCCATTGGTTTTACTATGTTATTCTTAATGCCAATCTTTGCAGCGCATCATGACGTATTGTTCTTGATGAACACGTAATACAGATTATATATCTCACAATTGCACTATCTCAAGCCCAAAATCAATGCAAAATTCCATTGCCTCTATAGGAAGCTTATTAGTAAGTAAATGAAAAAACTCTCTGAGAATTAGAATTCATGAACTCCTGTTTATAAGACAGGCGCAATAACCAAGTAAGCCACTGGAACATCACAAGTGCAAAAGGTTGTCAAGAAGGGCAATGACCAATGAATCACTATTAGGTAAGTTCAAAAAGAAATCCATTGGTTTCACTATGTTATTCTTAATGCCAATCTTTGCAGCGCATCATGACGTATTTTTCTTGATGAACACGTAATACAGATTCTATATCTCACAATTGCACTATCTCAATCCCAAAATCAATGCAAATTTACATTGGCTCCATAGGAAGCTTATTAGTAAGTAAATGAAAAAGACTCTCCAAGGATTAGAACTCATGAAATCCTTTTTACAAGACAGGTGCATTAACCCAGTAAGCCACAGGAACATCACATGTGCAAAGTGATGTCAAGAAGGGCAGTGAACAATGAATCACTATTAGGTAAGTTCAAAAAGAAATCCATTGGTTTTACTATGTTATTCTTAAAGCCAATCTAAACAGATTGTGATGACATATTGTTCTTTATGAACACTTACTACAGATTCTATCTCACAATTGCACTATCTCAATCCCAAAATCAATGCAAATTTCTATTGGCTCTAAAGGAAACTTATTGGTAAGTAAATGAAAAAGAGGTCTCTGAGTACTAGAACTCATGAACTCCTGTTTAAAAGACAAGGGCATTAACCCATTAAGCCATTGGAACATCACGAGTGCAAAGTGATGTCAAGAAGGGCAGTGAACATTGAATCACTATTAGGTAAGTTCAAAAAGAAATCCATTGGTTTCACTATGTTATTCTTAATGCCAATCTTTGCAGCGCATCATGACGTATTGTTCTTGATGAACACGTAATACAGATTCTATATCTCACAATTGCACTATCTCAGTCCCAAAATCAATGCAAATTTCCATTGGCTCTATAGGAAACTTATTGGTAAGTAAACGAAAAAAAGCTCTCTGAGGACTAGAACTCACGAACTCCTGTTTAAAAGACAGGGACATTAACCCACTAAGCCATTGGAACATCACAAGTTCAAAGTGATGTCAAGAAGGGCAGTGAACAATGAATCACTATTAGGTAAGTTCAAAACGAAATCCATTGGTTTCACTATTTTATTCTTAATGCTAATCTTTGCAGCGCATCATGACATATTGTTCTTGATGAACACGTAATGCAGATTCGATATCCCAAAATCAATGCAAATTTCCATTGGCTCTATAGGAAACTTATTGGTAAGTAAATGAAAAAGAACTCTCTGAGGACTAGAACTCATGGACTCCTGTTTAAAAGACAGGGGCATTAACCCACTAAGCCATTGGAACATCACAAGTGCAATGTGATGTCAAGAAAGGCAGTGAACATTGATTCACTATTAGGTAAGTTCAAAAAGAAATCCATTGGTTTCACTATGTTTTTCTTAATGCCAATCTTTGCAGCGCATCATGACGTATTGTTCTTGATGAACACGTAATGCAGATTCTATATCCCAAAATCAATGCAAATTTCCATTGGCTCTATAGGAAACTTATTGGTAAGTAAATGAAAAACAGCTCTTTGAGGACTAGAATTCATGAACTCCTGTTTAAAAGACAGGGGCATTAACCCACTAAGCCATTGGAACATCACAAGTGCAAAGCGATGTCAAGAAGGGCAGTGAACATTGAATCACTATTAGGTAAGTTCAAAAAGAAATCCATTGGTTTCACTATGTTATTCTTAATGCCAATCTTTGCAGCGCATCATGACGTATTGTTCTTGATGAACATGTAATACAGATTCTATATCTCACAATTGCTCTATCTCAATCCCAAAATCAATGCAAATTTACATTGGCTCCATAGGAAGTTTATTAGTAAGTAAATGAAGAAGACTCTCCAAGGATTAGAACTCATGAAATCTTTTTTACAAGACATGTGCATTAACCCAGTAAGCCACAGGAACATCACAGGTGCAAAGTGATGTCAAGAAGGGCAGTGAACAATGAATCACCTTTAGGTAAGTTCAAAAACAAATCCATTGGTTTTACTATGTTATTCTTAAAGCCAATCTAAACAGATTGTGATGACATATTGTTCTTTATGAACACTTACAACAGATTCTATCTCACAATTGCACTATCTCAATCCCAAAATCAATGCAAATTTCTATTGGCTCTATAGGAAACTTATTGGTAAGTAAATGAAAAAGAGCTCTGTGAGGACTAGAACTCCTGTTTAAAAGACAGGGGCATTAACCCACTAAACCATAGGCACAACACAAGTGCAAAGTGATGTCAAGAAGGGCAGTGAAAATTGAATCACTATTAGGTAAATTCAAAAAGAAATCCATTGGTTTCACTATGTTATTCTTAATGCCAATCTTTGCAGCGCATCATGACGTATTGTTGTTGATGAACACGTAATACAGATTCTATATCTCACAATTGCACTATCTCAATCCCAAAATCAATGCAAATTTACATTGGCTCCATAGGAAGCTTATTAGTAAGTAAATGAAAAAGACTCTCCAAGGATTAGAACTCATGAAATCCTTTTTACAATACAGGTGCATTAACCCAGTAAGCCACAGCAACATCACAGGTGCAAATTTATGTCAAGAAGGGCAGTGACCAATGAATCACTATTAGGTAAGTTCAAAAAGAAATCCATTGGTTTTACTATGTTATTTTTAAAGCCAATCCAAACAGCTTGTAATGACATATTGTTCTTTATGAACACTTAGCACAGATTCTATCTCACAATTGCACTATCTCAATCCCAAAATCAATGCAAATTTCCATTGGCTCTATAGGAAACTTATTGTTAAGTAAATGAAAAAGAGCTCTCTGAGGACTAGAACTCATGAACTCCCGTTTAAAAGACAAGGGCATTAACCCACTAAGCCATTGGAACATCACGAGTGCAAAGTGCTGTCAAGAAGGGCAGTGAACATTGAATCACTATTAGGTAAGTTCAAAAAGAAATCCATTGGTTTCACTATGTTATTCTTAATGCCAATCTTTGCAGCGCATCATGACGTATTGTTCTTGATGAACACGTAATACAGATTCTATATCTCACAATTGCACTATCTCAGTCCCAAAATCAATGCAAATTTCCATTGGCTCTATAGGAAACTTATTGGTAAGTAAACGAAAAAAAGCTCTCTGAGGACTAGAACTCACGAACTCCTGTTTAAAAGACAGGGACATTAACCCACTAAGCCATTGGAACATCACAAGAGCAATGTGATGTCAAGAAGGGCAGTGAACAATGAATCACTATTAGGTAAGTTCAAAAAGAAATCCATTGGTTTCACTATTTTATTCTTAATGCTAATCTTTGCAGTGCATCATGACATATTGTTCTTGATGAACACGTAATGCAGATTCTATATCCCAAAATCAATGCAAATTTCCATTGGCTCTATAGGAAACTTATTGGTAAGTAAATGAAAAAGAGCTCTGTGAGGACTAGAACTCATGGACTCCTGTTTAAAAGACAGGGGCATTAACCCACTAAGCCATTGGAACATCACAAGTGCAAAGTGATGTCAAGAAAGGCAGTGAACATTGATTCACTATTAGGTAAGTTCACAAAGAAATCCATTGGTTTCACTATGTTTTTCTTAATGCCAATCTTTGCAGCGCATCATGACGTATTGTTCTTGATGAACACGTAATGCAGATTCTATATCCCAAAATCAATGCAAATTTCCATTGGCTCTATAGGAAGCTTATTAGTAAGTAAATGAAAATACTCTCTGAGAATTAGAACTCATGAACTCCTGTTTATAGGACAGGCGCAATAACCAAGTAAGCCACTGGAACATCACAAGTGCAAAAGGTTGTCAAGAAGGGCAATGACCAATGAATCACTATTAGGTAAGTTCAAAAAGAAATCCATTTCTTTCACTATGTTATTCTTAATGCCAATCTTTGCAGCGCATCATGACGTATTTTTCTTGATGAACACGTAATACAGATTCTATATCTCAAAATCAATACAAATTTCCATTGCTCCATAGGAAGCTTATTAGTAAGTAAATGAATAAGACTCTCTAAGGATTAGAACTCATGAAATCCTTTTTACAAGACAGGTGCATTAACCCAGTAAGCCACAGCAACATCACAGGTGCAAATTTATGTCAAGAAGGGCAGTGACCAATGAATCACTATTAGGTAAGTTCAAATAGAAATCCATTGGTTTTACTATGTTATTCTTAATGCCAATCTAAACAGCTTGTAATGACATATTATTCTTTATGAACACTTACTACAGATTCTATCTCACAATTGCACTATCTCAATCCCAAAATCAATGCAAATTTCTATTGGCTCTATAGGAAACTTATTGGTAAGTAAATGAAAAAGAGCTCTGTGAGGACTAGAACTCACAAACTCCTGTTTAAAAGACAGGGGCATTAATCCACTAAGCCATTGGAGCATCACAAGTGCAAAGTGATGTCAAGAAGGGCAGTGAACAATGAATCACTATTAGGTAAGTTCAAAAAGAAATCCATTGGTTTCACTATGTTATTCTTAATGCTAATCTTTGCAGCGCATCATGACATATTGTTCTTGATGAACACGTAATGCAGATTCTATATCCCAAAATCAATGCAAATTTACATTGGCTCTATGGGAAACTTATTGGTAAGTAAATGAAAAAGAGCTCTCTGAGGACTAGAACTCATGGACTCCTGTTTAAAAGACAGGGGCATTAACCCACTAAGCCATTGGAACATCACAAGTGCAAAGTGATGTCAAGAATGGCAGTGAACAATGAATCACTATTTGGTAAGTTCAAAAAGAAATCCATTGGTTTTACTATGTTATTCTTAATGCCAATCTAAACAGCTTGTAATGACATATTGTTCTTTATGAACACTTAGTACTGATTCTATCTCACAATTGCACTATCTCAGTGCCAAAATCAATGCAAATTTCCATTGGCTCTATAGGAAACTTATTGGTAAGTAAACAAATAAAAGCTCTCTGAGAACTAGAACTCACAAACTCCTGTTTAAAAGACAGGGACATTAACCCACTAAGCCACTGGAACATCACAAGTGCAAAGTCATGTCAAGAAGGGCAGTGAACATTGAATCACTATTAGGTAAGTTCAAAATGAAATCCATTGGTTTCACTATGTTATTCTTAATGCCAATCTTTGCAGCGCATCATGACGTATTGTTCTTGATGAACACGTAATACAGATTCTATATCTCACAATTGCACTATCTCAAGCCCAAAATCCATGCAAATTTCCATTGGCTCTATAGGAAGCTTATTAGTAAGTAAATGAAAAAGACTCTCCAAGGATTAGAACTCATGAAATCCTTTTTACAAGACAGGTGCATTAACCCGGTAAACCACAGCAACATCACAGATGCAAATTTATGTCAAGAAGGGCAGTGACCAATGAATCACTATTAGGTAAGTTCAAATAGAAATCCATTGGTTTTACTATGTTATTCTTAATGCCAATCTAAACAGATTGTGATGACATATTGTTCTTTATGAACACTTACTACAGATTCTATCTCACAATTGCCCTATCTCAATCCCAAAATCAATGCAAATTTCCATTGGCTCTATAGGAAACTTATTGGTAAGTAAATGAAAAAGAGCTCTCTGAGGACTAGAACTCATGAACTCCTGTTTAAAAGACAGGGGCATTAACCCACTAAGCCATTGGAGCATCACAAGTGCAAAGTGATGTCAAGAAGGGCAGTGAACATTGAATCACTATTGGGTAAGTTCAAAAAGAAATCCATTGGTTTCACTATGTTATTCTTAATGCCAATCTTTGCAGCGCATCATGACGTATTGTTCTTGATGAACACGTAATACAGATTCTATATCCCAAAATCAATGCAAATTTCCATTGGCTCTATAGGAAGCTTAATAATAAGTAAATGAAAAAACTCTCAGAGAATTAGAGCTCATGAACTGCTGTTTATAACACAGGCGCATATAACTAAGTAAGCCACTGGAACATCACAAGTGCAAAAGGTTGTCAAGAAGGGCAATGACCAATGAATCACAATTAGGTAAGTTCAAAAATAAATCCATTGGTTTCACTATGTTATTCTTAATGCCAATCTTTGCAGCGCATCATGACGTATTGTTCTTGATGAACACGTAATACAGATTCTATATCTCAAAATCAATGCAAATTTCCATTGCTCCATAGGAAGCTTATAGTAAGTAAATTAAAAAGACTCTCCAAGGATTGGAACTCATGAGCTCCTGTTTACAAGACAGGTGCATAAACCAAGTAAGCCACTGGAACATCACAGGTGCAAATTTATGTCAAGAAGGGCAGTGAACAATGAATCACTATTTGGTAAGTTCAAAAAGAAATCCATTGGTTTTACTATGTTATTCTTAATGCCAATCTAAACAGCTTGTAATGACATATTGTTCTTTATGAACACTTAGTACAGATTCTATCTCACAATTGCACAATCTCAAGCCCCATATCAATGCAAATTTCCGTTGGCTCTAAAGGAAGCTTATTAGTAAGTAAATGAAAAAACTCTCCGAGAATTTGAACTCTTGTTTATAAAACAGGTTAATTAAGGCAGTAAGCCACTGGAACAACACAGCTGCCAAGCGATGTCAAGAAGGGCAGTGAACAATGAATCACTATTAGGTAAGTTCAAAAAGAAATCCATTGTTTTTACTGTTATTCTTACAGCCAATCTAAACAGCTTGTGATGACATATTGTTCTTTATGAACACTTACTACAGATTGTATCTCACAATTGCAGTATATCAAGCCCAAAATCAATTCAAATTTCCATTGGCTCTATAGGAAGCTTATTAGTAAGTAAATGAAAAAACTCTCTGAGAATTAGAACTCATGTTTATAAGACAGGCGCAATAGCCAAGTAAGCCACTGGAACATCACAAGTGCAAAAGGTTGTCAAGAAGGGTAATGACCAATGAATCACTATTAGGTAAGTTCAAAAAGAAATCCATTGGTTTCACTATGTTATTCTTAATGCCAATCTTTGCAGCGCATCATGACGTATTGTTCTTGATGAACACGTAATACAGATTCTATATCTCAAAATCAATACAAATTTCCATTGCTTCAAAGGAAGCTTATTAGTAAGTAAATGAAAAAGACTCTCAAAGGATTAGAACTCATGAACTCCTGTTTACAAGACAGGTACATAAACCCAGAAAGCCACTGGAACATCACAGGTGCAATTTTATGTCAAGAAGTGCAGTGAACAATGATTCACTATTTGGAAAGTTCAAAAAGAAATCCATTGGTTTTACTATGTTATTCTTAATGCCAATCTAAACAGCTTGTAATGACATATTGTTCTTTATGAACACTTAGTACAGATTCTATCTCACAATTGCACAATCTCAAGCCCCATATCAATGCAAATTTCCTTTGGCTCTAAAGGAAGCTTATTAGTAAGTAAATGAAAAAACTCTCCGAGAATTTGAACTCTTGTTTATAAAACAGGTTAATTAAGGCAGTAAGCCACTGGAACAACACAGCTGCCAAGTGATGTCAAGAAGGGCAGTGAACAATGAATCACTATTAGGTAAGTTCAAAAAGAAATCCATTGGTTTTACTATGTTATTCTTACAGCCAATCTAAACAGCTTGTGATGACATATTGTTCTTTATGAACACTTACTACAGATTGTATCTCACAATTGCAGTATCTCAAGCCCAAAATCAATGCAAATTTACCTTGGCTCTATAGGAAGCTTATTAGTAAGTAAATGAAAAAGGCTCTCCAAGGATTAGAACTCATGAACTCCTGTTTACAAGACAGGTGCATAAACAGAGTAAGCCACTGGAACATCACAAATGCAAAGTGATGTCAAGAAGGGCAGTGAACAATGAATCACTATTAGTTAAGTTCAAAAAGAAATCCATTGGTTTCACTATGTTATTCCTAATGCTAATAATTGCAGCGCATCATGACATATTGTTCTTGATGAACACGTAATACAGATTCTATATCTCACAATTGCACTATCTCAATCCCAAAATCAATGCAAATTTCCATTGGCTCCATAGGAAGCTTATTAGTAAGTAAATGAAAAAACTCTCTGAGAATTAGAACTCATGAACTCCTGTTTATAAGACAGGCACAATAACCAAGTAAGACACTGGAACATCACAAGTGCAAAATGTTGTCAAGAAGGGCAATGACCAATGAATCACTATTAGGTAAGTTCAAAAGGAAATCCATTGGTTTCACTATGTTATTCTTAATGCCAATCTTTGCAACGCATCATGACGTATTGTTCTTGATGAACACGTAATACAGATTCTATATCTCAAAATCAATGCAAATTTCCATTGCTCCATAGGAAGCTTATTAGTAAGTAAATGAAAAAGACTCTCCAAGGATTAGAACTCATGAACTCCAGTTTACAAGACAGGTGCATAAGCCCAGTAAGCCACTGGAACATCACAGGTGCAAATTTATGTCAAGAAGGGCAGTGAACAATGAATCACTATTAGGTAAGTTCAAATAGAAATCCATTGGTTTTACTATGTTATTCTTAATGCCAATCTAAACAGCTTGTAATGACATATTGTTCTTTATGAACACTTAGTACAGATTCTATCTCACAATTGCACTATCTCAATCCCAAAATCAATGCAAATTTCCATTGGCTCTGTAGGAAACTTAATGGTAAGTAATTGAAAAAAAGTTCTCTGAGGACTAGAACTCACAAACTCCTGTTTAAAAGACCGGGACATTAACCCACTAAGCCATTGGAACATCACAAGTGCAAAGTTATGTCAAGAAGGGCAGTGAACAATGAATCACTATTAGGTAAGTTCAAAAAGAAATCCATTGGTTTCACTATGTTATTCCTAATGCTAATAATTGCAGCGCATCATGACATATTGTTCTTGATGAACACGTAATACAGATTCTATATCTCACAATTGCACTATCTCAATCCCAAAATCAATGCAAATTTACATTGGCTCTATAGGAAGCTTATTAGTAAGTAAATGAAAAAACTCTCTGAGAATTAGAACTCATGAACTCCTGTTTATAAGACAGGCGCACTAACCAAGTAAGCCACTGGAACATCACAAATGCAAAAGGTTGTCAAGAAGGGCAATGACCAATGAATCACTATTAGGTAAGTTCAAAAAGAAATCCATTGGTTTCACTATGTTATTCTTAATGCCAATCTTTGCAGCGCATCATGACGTATTGTTCTTGATGAACACGTAATACAGATTCTATATCTCAAAATCAATGCAAATTTCCATTGCTCCATAGGAAGCTTATTAGTAAGTAAATGAAAAAGACTCTCCAAGGATTAGAACTCATGAAATCCTTTTTACAATTCAGGTGCATAAACCCAGTAAGCCACTGGAACATCACAGGTGCAAATTTATGTCAAGAAGGGCAGTGAACAATGAATCACTATTTGGTAAGTTCAAAAAGAAATCCATTGGTTTTACTATGTTATTCTTAATGCCAATCTAAACAGCTTGTAATGACATATTGTTCTTTATGAACACTTAGTACTGATTCTATCTCACAATTGCACTATCTCAGTCCCAAAATCAATGCAAATTTCCATTGGCTCTATAGGAAACTTATTGGTAAGTAAACAAATAAAAGTGCTCTGAGGACTAGAACTCACAAACTCCTGTTTAAAAGACAGGGACATTAATCCACTAAGCCACTGGAACATCACAAGTGCAAGTCATGTCAAGAAGGGCAGTGAACATTGAATCACTATTAGGTAAGTTCAAAAAGAAATCCATTGGTTTCACTATGTTATTCTTAATGCCAATCTTTGCAGCGCATCATGACGTATTGTTCTTGATGAACACGTAATACATATTCTATATCTCACAATTGCACTATCTCAATCCCAAAATCAATGCAAATTTCCATTGGCTCTATAGGAAGCTTATTAGTAAGTAAATGAAAAAACTCTCTGAGAATTAGAACTCATGAACTCCTGTTTATAAGACAGGCGCAATAACCAAGTAAGCCACTGGAACATCACAAGTGCAAAAGGTTGTCAAGAAGGGCAATGACCAATGAATCACTATTAGGTAAGTTCAAAAAGAAATCCATTGGTTTCACTATGTTATTCTTAATGCCAATCTTTGCAGCGCATCATGACGTATTGTTCTTGATGAACACGTAATACAGATTCTATATCTCAAAATCAATGCAAATTTCCATTGCTCCATAGGAAGCTTATTAGTAAGTAAATGAAAATGACACTCCAAGGATTAGAACTCATGTTTACAAGACAGGTGCATAAACCCAGTAAACCACTGGAACATCACAGGTGCAAATTTATGTCAAGAAGGGCAGTGAACAATGAATCACTATTTGGTAAGTTCAAAAATAAATCCATTGGTTTTACTATGTTATTCTTAATGCCAATCTAAACAGCTTGTAATGACATATTGTTCTTTATGAACACTTAGTACTGATTCTATCTCACAATTGCACTATCTCAGTCCCAAAATCAATGCAAATTTCCATTGGATCTATAGGAAACCTATTGGTAAGTAAACAAAAAAAAGCTCTCTGAGGACTAGAACTCACAAACTCCTGTTTATAAGACAGGCGCAATAACCAAGTAAGCCACTGGAACAACACAAGTGCAAAAGGTTGTTAAGAAGGGCAATGACCAATGAATCACTATTAGGTAAGTTCAAAAAGAAATCCATTGGTTTCACTTTGTTATTCTTAATGCCAATCTTTGCAGCGCATCATGACGTATTGTTCTTGATGAACACGTAATACAGATTCTATATCTCACAATTGCACTATCTCAATCCCAAAATCAATGCAAATTTCCATTGCTCCATAGGAAGCTTATTAGTAAGTAAATGAAAAAGACTCTCCAAGGATTAGAACTCATGAAATCCTTTTTACAAGACAGGAGCATTAACCCAGTAAGCCACAGCAACATCACAGGTGCAAATTTATGTCAAGAAGTGCAGTGACCAATGAATCACTATTAGGTAAGTTCAAATAGAAATCCATTGGTTTTACTATGTTATTCTTGATGCCAATCTAAACAGCTTGTAATGACATATTGTTCTTTATGAACACTTAGTACAGATTCTATCTCACAATTGCAATATCTCAATCCAAAAATCAATGCAAATTTCCATTGGCTCTATAGGAAACTTATTGGTAAGTAAATGAAAAAGAGGTCTCTGAGGACTAGAATTCATGAACTCCTGTTTAAAAGACAGGGGCATTAACCCACTAAGCCATTGGAACATCACAAGTGCGAAGCGATGTCAAGAAGGGCAACGAACATTGAATCACTATTAGATAAGTTCAAAAAGAAATCCATTGGTTTCACTATGTTATTCTCAATGCCAATCTTTGCAGCGCATCATGACGTATTGTTCTTGATGAACACGTAATACAGATTCTATATCTCAAAATCAATGCAAATTTCCATTGCTCCATAGGAAGCTTATTAGTAAGTAAATGAAAAAGACTCTCCAAGGATTAGAACTCATGAGATCCTTTTTACAAGACAGGAGCATTAACCCAGTAAGCCACAGCAACATCACAGGTGCAAATTTATGTCAAGAAGGGCAGTGACCAATGAATCACTATTAGGTAAGTTCAAAAAGAAATCCATTGGTTTTACTATGCTATTCTTAATGCCAATCTAAACAGCTTGTAATGACATATTGTTCTTTATGAACACTTAGTACAGATTCAATCTCACAATTGCAATATCTCAATCCAAAAATCAATGCAAATTTCCATTGGCTCTATAGGAAACTTATTGGTAAGTAAATGAAAAAGAGCTCTCTGAGGACTAGAATTCATGAACTCCTGTTTAAAAGACAGGGGCATTAACCCACTAAGCCATTGGAACATCACAAGTGCAAAGTGATGTCAAGAAGGGCAGTGAACATTGAATCACTATTGGTAAGTTCAAAAAGAAATCCATTGGTTTCACTATGTTATTCTTAATGCCAATCTTTGCAGCGCATCATGACGTATTGATCTTGATGAACACGTAATACAGATTCTATATCTCACAATTGCACTATCTCAATCCCAAAATCAATGCAAATTTACATTGGCTCCATAGGAAGCTTATCAGTAAGTAAATGAAAAAGACTCTCCAAGGATTAGAACTCATGTAATCCTTTTTACAAGACAGGTGCATTAACCCAGTAAGCCACAGCAACATGACAGGTGCAACTTTATGTCAAGAAGGGCAGTGACCAATGAATCACTATTATGTAAGTTCAAAAAGAAATCCATTGGTTTTACTATGCTATTCTTAATGCCAATCTAAACAGCTTGTAATGACATATTGTTCTTTATGAACAATTAGTACAGATTCTATCTCACAATTGCAATATCTCAATCCAAAAATCAATGCAAATTTCCATTGGCTCCATAGGAAGCTTATTAGTAAGTAAATGAAAAAACTCTCTGAGAATTAGAACTCATGAACTCCTGTTTATAAGACAGGCACAATAACCAAGTAAGACACTGGAACATCACAAGTGCAAAATGTTGTCAAGAAGGGCAATGACCAATGAATCACTATTAGGTAAGTTCAAAAGGAAATCCATTGGTTTCACTATGTTATTCTTAATGCCAATCTTTGCAACGCATCATGACGTATTGTTCTTGATGAACACGTAATACAGATTCTATATCTCAAAATCAATACAAATTTCCATTGCTCCAAAGGAAGCTTATTAGTAAGTAAATGAAAAAGACTCTCCAAGGATTAGAACTCATGAACTCCTGTTTACAAGACAGGTACATAAACCCAGTAAGCCACTGGAACATCACAGGTGCAAATTTATGTCAAGAAGTGCAGTGAACAATGATTCACTATTTGGAAAGTTCAAAAAGAAATCCATTGGTTTTACTATGTTATTCTTAATGCCAATCTAAACAGCTTGTAATGACATATTGTTCTTTATGAACACTTAGTACAGATTCTATCTCATAATTGCACTATCTCAATCCCAAAATCAATGGAAATTTCCATTGGCTCTATAGGAAGCTTATTGGTAAGTAATTGAAAAAAAGTTCTCTGAGGACTAGAACTCACAAACTCCTGTTTAAAAGACCGGGACATTAACCCACTAAGCCACTGGAACATCACAAGTGCAAGTCATGTCAAGAAGGGCAGTGAACATTGAATCACTATTAGGTAAGTTCAAAAAGAAATCCATTGGTTTCACTATGTTATTCTTAATGCCAATCTTTGCAGCGCATCATGACGTATTGTTCTTGATGAACACGTAATACATATTCTATATCTCACAATTGCACTATCTCAATCCCAAAATCAATGCAAATTTCCATTGGCTCTATAGGAAGCTTATTAGTAAGTAAATGAAAAAACTCTCTGAGAATTAGAACTCATGAACTCCTGTTTATAAGACAGGCGCAATAACCAAGTAAGCCACTGGAACATCACAAGTGCAAAAGGTTGTCAAGAAGGGCAATGACCAATGAATCACTATTAGGTAAGTTCAAAAAGAAATCCATTGGTTTCACTATGTTATTCTTAATGCCAATCTTTGCAGCGCATCATGACGTATTGTTCTTGATGAACACGTAATACAGATTCTATATCTCAAAATCAATGCAAATTTCCATTGCTCCATAGGAAGCTTATTAGTAAGTAAATGAAAATGACACTCCAAGGATTAGAACTCATGTTTACAAGACAGGTGCATAAACCCAGTAAACCACTGGAACATCACAGGTGCAAATTTATGTCAAGAAGGGCAGTGAACAATGAATCACTATTTGGTAAGTTCAAAAAGAAATCCATTGGTTTTACTATGTTATTCTTAATGCCAATCTAAACAGCTTGTAATGACATATTGTTCTTTATGAACACTTAGTACTGATTCTATCTCACAATTGCACTATCTCAATCCCAAAATCAATGGAAATTTCCATTGGCTCTATAGGAAACTTATTGGTAAGTAAATGAAAAAGAGCTCTCTGAGGACTAGAACTCATGAACTCCTGTTTAAAAGATAGGGGCATTAACCCACTAAGCCATTGGAACATCACAAGTGCAAAGTGATGTCAAGAAGGGCAGTGAACATTGAATCACTATTGGTAAGTTCAAAAAGAAATCCATTGGTTTCACTATGTTATTCTTAATGCCAATCTTTGCAGCGCATCATGACGTATTGATCTTGATGAACACGTAATACAGATTCTATATCTCACAATTGCACTATCTCAATCCCAAAATCAATGCAAATTTACATTGGCTCCATAGGAAGCTTATTAGTAAGTAAATGAAAAATTCTCTCCAAGGATTAGAACTCATGAAATACTTTTTACAAGACAGCTGCATTAACCCAGTAAGCCACAGCAACATCACAGGTGCAAATTTATGTCAAGAAGGGCAGTGACCAATGAATCACTATTAGGTAAGTTCAAAAAGAAATCCATTGGTTTTACTATGCTATTCTTAATGCCAATCTAAACAGCTTGTAATGACATATTGTTCTTTATGAACACTTAGTACAGATTCTATCTCACAATTGCACTATCTCAATCCCAAAATCAATGGAAATTTCCATTGGCTCTATAGGAAACTTATTGGTAAGTAAATGAAAAAGAGCTCTCTGAGAATTAGAACTCATGAACTCCTGTTTATAAGACAGGCGCAATAACCAAGTAAGCCACTGGAACAACACAAGTGCAAAAGGTTGTCAAGAAGGGCAATGACCAATGAATCACTATTAGGTAAGTTCAAAAAGAAATCCATTGGTTTCACTATGTTATTCTTAATGCCAATCTTTGCAGCGCATCATGACGTATTGTTCTTGATGAACACGTAATACAGATTCTATATCTCAAAATCAATGCAAATTTCCATTGCTCCATAGGAAGCTTATTAGTAAGTAAATGAAAAAGACTCTCCAAGGATTAGAACTCATGAAATCCTTTTTACAAGACAGGAGCATTAACCCAGTAAGCCACAGCAACATCACAGGTGCAAATTTATGTCAAGAAGTGCAGTGACCAATGAATCACTATTAGGTAAGTTCAAATAGAAATCCATTGGTTTTACTATGTTATTCTTGATGCCAATCTAAACAGCTTGTAATGACATATTGTTCTTTATGAACACTTAGTACAGATTCTATCTCACAATTGCAATATCTCAATCCAAAAATCAATGCAAATTTCCATTGGCTCTATAGGAAACTTATTGGTAAGTAAATGAAAAAGAGCTCTCTGAGGACTAGAATTCATGAACTCCTGTTTAAAAGACAGGGGAATTAACCCACTAAGCAAATGGAACATCACAAGTGCGAAGCGATGTCAAGAAGGGCAACGAACATTGAATCACTATTAGATAAGTTCAAAAAGAAATCCATTGGTTTCACTATGTTATTCTTAATGCCAATCTTTGCAGCGCATCATGACGTATTGTTCTTGATGAACACGTAATACAGATTCTATATCTCAAAATCAATGCAAATTTCCATTGCTCCATAGGAAGCTTATTAGTAAGTAAATGAAAAAGACTCTCCAAGGATTAGAACTCATGAGATCCTTTTTACAAGACAGGAGCATTAACCCAGTAAGCCACAGCAACATCACAGGTGCAAATTTATGTCAAGAAGGGCAGTGACCAATGAATCACTATTAGGTAAGTTCAAAAAGAAATCCATTGGTTTTACTATGCTATTCTTAATGCCAATCTAAACAGCTTGTAATGACATATTGTTCTTTATGAACACTTAGTACAGATTCTATCTCACAATTGCACTATCTCAATCCCAAAATCAATGGAAATTTCCATTGGCTCTATAGGAAACTTATTGGTAAGTAAATGAAAAAGAGCTCTCTGAGGACTAGAACTCATGAACTCCTGTTTAAAAGATAGGGGCATTAACCCACTAAGCCATTGGAACATCACAAGTGCAAAGTGATGTCAAGAAGGGCAGTGAACATTGAATCACTATTGGTAAGTTCAAAATGAAATCCATTGGTTTCACTTTGTTATTCTTAATGCCAATCTTTGCAGCGCATCATGACGTATTGTTCTTGATGAACACGTAATACAGATTCTATATCTCAAAATCAATGCAAATTTCCATTGCTCCATAGGAAGCTTATTAGTAAGTAAATGAAAAAGACTCTCCAAGGATTAGAACTCATGAACTCCAGTTTACAAGACAGGTGCATAAGCCCAGTAAGCCACTGGAACATCACAGGTGCAAATTTATGTCAAGAAGGGCAGTGACCAATGAATCACTATTAGGTAAGTTCAAAAAGAAATCCATTGGTTTTACTATGTTATTCTTAATGCCAATCTAAACAGCTTGTAATGACATATTGTTCTTTATGAACACTTAGTACAGATTCTATCTCACAATTGCACTATCTCAATCCCAAAATCAATGCAAATTTCCATTGGCTCTGTAGGAAACTTAATGGTAAGTAATTGAAAAAAAGTTCTCTGAGGACTAGAACTCACAAACTCCTGTTTAAAAGACCGGGACATTAACCTACTAAGCCACTGGAACATCACAAGTGCAAGTCATGTCAAGAAGGGCAGTGAACATTGAATCACTATTAGGTAAGTTCAAAAAGAAATCCATTGGTTTCACTATGTTATTCTTAATGCCAATCTTTGCAGCGCATCATGACGTATTGTTCTTGATGAACACGTAATACAGATTCTATATCTCAAAATCAATGCAAATTTCCATTGCTCCATAGGAAGCTTATTAGTAAGTAAATGAAAATGACACTCCAAGGATTAGAACTCATGTTTACAAGACAGGTGCATAAACCCCGTAAACCACTGGAACATCACAGGTGCAAATTTATGTCAAGAAGGGCAGTGAACAATGAATCACTATTTGGTAAGTTCAAAAAGAAATCCATTGGTTTTACTATGTTATTCTTAATGCCAATCTAAACAGCTTGTAATGACATATTGTTCTTTATGAACACTTAGTACTGATTCTATCTCACAATTGCACTATCTCAGTCCCAAAATCAATGCAAATTTCCATTGGATCTATAGGAAACTTATTGGTAAGTAAACAAAAAAAAGCTCTCTGAGGACTAGAACTCACAAACTCCTGTTTAAAAGACAGGGACATTAACCCACTAAGCCACTGGAACATCACAAGTGCAAAGTGATGTCAAGAAGGGCAGTGAACATTGAATCACTATTGGTAAGTTCAAAAAGAAATCCATTGGTTTCACTATGTTATTCTTAATGCCAATCTTTGCAGCGCATCATGACGTATTGATCTTGATGAACACGTAATACAGATTCTATATCTCACAATTGCACTATCTCAATCCCAAAATCAATGCAAATTTACATTGGCTCCATAGGAAGCTTATTAGTAAGTAAATGAAAAATTCTCTCCAAGGATTAGAACTCATGAAATACTTTTTACAAGACAGGTGCATTAACCCAGTAAGCCACAGCAACATCACAGGTGCAAATTTATGTCAAGAAGGGCAGTGACCAATGAATCACTATTAGGTAAGTTCAAAAAGAAATCCATTGGTTTTACTATGCTATTCTTAATGCCAATCTAAACAGCTTGTAATGACATATTGTTCTTTATGAACACTTAGTACAGATTCTATCTCACAATTGCACTATCTCAATCCCAAAATCAATGGAAATTTCCATTGGCTCTATAGGAAACTTATTGGTAAGTAAATGAAAAAGAGCTCTCTGAGGACTAGAACTCATGAACTCCTGTTTAAAAGATAGGGGCATTAACCCACTAAGCCATTGGAACATCACAAGTGCAAAGTGATGTCAAGAAGGGCAGTGAACATTGAATCACTATTGGTAAGTTCAAAAAGAAATCCATTGGTTTCACTTTGTTATTCTTAATGCCAATCTTTGCAGCGCATCATGACGTATTGTTCTTGATGAACACGTAATACAGATTCTATATCTCACAATTGCACTATCTCAAGCACAAAATCAATGCAAATTTCCATTGGCTCTATAGGAAGCTTATTAGTAAGTAAATGAAAAAACTCTCTGAGAATTAGAACTCATGAACTCCTGTTTATAAGACAGGCGCAATAACCAAGTAAGCCACTGGAACAACACTAGTGCCAAAGGTTGTCAAGAAGGGCAATGACCAATGAATCACTATTAGGTAAGTTCAAAAAGAAATCCATTGGTTTCACTATGTTATTCTTAATGCCAATCTTTTCAGCGCATCATGACGTATTGTTCTTGATGAACACGTAATGCAGATTCTATATCTCAAAATCAATGCAAATTTCCATTGCTCCATAGGAAGCTTATTAGTAAGTAAATGAAAAAGACTCTCCAAGGATTAGAACTCATGAAATCCTTTTTACAAGACAGGAGCATTAACCCAGTAAGCCACAGCAACATCACAGGTGCAAATTTATGTCAAGAAGTGCAGTGACCAATGAATCACTATTAGGTAAGTTCAAATAGAAATCCATTGGTTTTACTATGTTATTCTTGATGCCAATCTAAACAGCTTGTAATGACATATTGTTCTTTATGAACACTTACTACAGATTCTATCTCACAATTGCACTATCTCAATCCCAAAATCAATGCAAATTTCCATTGGCTCTATAGGAAACTTATTGGTAAGTAAATGAAAAAGAGCTCTCTGAGGACTAGAACTCATGAACTCCTGTTTAAAAGACAGGGGCATTAACCCACTAAGCCATTGGAACATCACAAGTGCAAAGTGATGTCAAGAAGGGCAGTGAACATTGAATCACTATTAGGTAAGTTCAAAAAGAAATCCATTGGTTTCACTATGTTATTCTTAATGCCAATCTTTGCAGCGCATCATGACGTATTGTTCTTGATGAACACGTAATACAGATTCTATATCTCAAAATCAATGCAAATTTCCATTGCTCCATAGGAAGCTTATTAGTAAGTAAATGAAAATGACACTCCAAGGATTAGAACTCATGTTTACAAGACAGGTGCATAAACCCAGTAAACCACTGGAACATCACAGGTGCAAATTTATGTCAAGAAGGGCAGTGAACAATGAATCACTATTTGGTAAGTTCAAAAAGAAATCCATTGGTTTTACTATGTTATTCTTAATGCCAATCTAAACAGCTTGTAATGACATATTGTTCTTTATGAACACTTAGTACTGATTCTATCTCACAATTGCACTATCTCAGTCCCAAAATCAATGCAAATTTCCATTGGATCTATAGGAAACTTATTGGTAAGTAAACAAAAAAAAGCTCTCTGAGGACTAGAACTCACAAACTCCTGTTTAAAAGACAGGGACATTAACCCACTAAGCCACTGGAACATCACAAGTGCAAAGTGATGTCAAGAAGGGCAGTGAACATTGAATCACTATTTTTTAAGTTCAAAAAGAAATCCATTGGTTTCACTATGTTATTCTTAATGCCAATCTTTGCAGCGCATCATGACGTATTGATCTTGATGAACACGTAATACAGATTCTATATCTCACAATTGCACTATCTCAATCCCAAAATCAATGCAAATTTACATTGGCTCCATAGGAAGCTTATTAGTAAGTAAATGAAAAATTCTCTCCAAGGATTAGAACTCATGAAATACTTTTTACAAGACAGGTGCATTAACCCAGTAAGCCACAGCAACATCACAGGTGCAAATTTATGTCAAGAAGGGCAGTGACCAATGAATCACTATTAGGTAAGTTCAAAAAGAAATCCATTGGTTTTACTATGCTATTCTTAATGCCAATCTAAACAGCTTGTAATGACATATTGTTCTTTATGAACACTTAGTACAGATTCTATCTCACAATTGCACTATCTCAATCCCAAAATCAATGGAAATTTCCATTGGCTCTATAGGAAACTTATTGGTAAGTAAATGAAAAAGAGCTCTCTGAGGACTAGAACTCATGAACTCCTGTTTAAAAGATAGGGGCATTAACCCACTAAGCCATTGGAACATCACAAGTGCAAAGTGATGTCAAGAAGGGCAGTGAACATTGAATCACTATTGGTAAGTTCAAAAAGAAATCCATTGGTTTCACTTTGTTATTCTTAATGCCAATCTTTGCAGCGCATCATGACGTATTGTTCTTGATGAACACGTAATACAGATTCTGTATCTCACAATTGCACTATCTCAAGCCCAAAATCAATGCAAATTTCCATTGGCTCTATAGGAAGCTTATTAGTAAGTAAATGAAAAAACTCTCTGAGAATTAGAACTCATGAACTCCTGTTTATAAGACAGGCGCAATAACCAAGTAAGCCACTGGAACAACACAAGTGCCAAAGGTTGTCAAGAAGGGCAATGACCAATGAATCACTATTAGGTAAGTTCAAAAAGAAATCCATTGGTTTCACTATGTTATTCTTAATGCCAATCTTTTCAGCGCATCATGACGTATTGTTCTTGATGAACACGTAATGCAGATTCTATATCTCAAAATCAATGCAAATTTCCATTGCTCCATAGGAAGCTTATTAGTAAGTAAATGAAAAAGACTCTCCAAGGATTAGAACTCATGAAATCCTTTTTACAAGACAGGAGCATTAACCCAGTAAGCCACAGCAACATCACAGGTGCAAATTTATGTCAAGAAGTGCAGTGACCAATGAATCACTATTAGGTAAGTTCAAATAGAAATCCATTGGTTTTACTATGTTATTCTTGATGCCAATCTAAACAGCTTGTAATGACATATTGTTCTTTATGAACACTTACTACAGATTCTATCTCACAATTGCACTATCTCAATCCCAAAATCAATGCAAATTTCCATTGGCTCTATAGGAAACTTATTGGTAAGTAAATGAAAAAGAGCTCTCTGAGGACTAGAACTCATGAACTCCTGTTTAAAAGACAGGGGCATTAACCCACTAAGCCATTGGAACATCACAAGTGCAAAGTGATGTCAAGAAGGGCAGTGAACATTGAATCACTATTAGGTAAGTTCAAAAAGAAATCCATTGGTTTTACTATGTTATTCTTAATGCCAATCTTTGCAGCGCATCATGACGTATTGTTCTTGATGAACACGTAATACATATTCTATATCTCACAATTGCACTATCTCAATCCCAAAATCAATGCAAATTTCCATTGGCTCTATAGGAAGCTTATTAGTAAGTAAATGAAAAAACTCTCTTAGAATTAGAACTCATGAACTCCTGTTTATAAGACAGGCGCAATAACCAAGTAAGCCACTGGAACATCACAAGTGCAAAAGGTTGTCAAGAAGGGCAATGACCAATGAATCACTATTAGGTAAGTTCAAAAAGAAATCCATTGGTTTCACTATGTTATTCTTAATGCCAATCTTTGCAGCGCATCATGACGTATTGTTCTTGATGAACACGTAATACAGATTCTATATCTCAAAATCAATGCAAATTTCCATTGCTCCATAGGAAGCTTATTAGTAAGTAAATGAAAATGACACTCCAAGGATTAGAACTCATGTTTACAAGACAGGTGCATAAACCCAGTAAACCACTGGAACATCACAGGTGCAAATTTATGTCAAGAAGGGCAGTGAACAATGAATCACTATTTGGTAAGTTCAAAAAGAAATCCATTGGTTTTACTATGTTATTCTTAATGCCAATCTAAACAGCTTGTAATGACATATTGTTCTTTATGAACACTTAGTACTGATTCTATCTCACAATTGCACTATCTCAGTCCCAAAATCAATGCAAATTTCCATTGGATCTATAGGAAACTTATTGGTAAGTAAACAAAAAAAAGCTCTCTGAGGACTAGAACTCACAAACTCCTGTTTAAAAGACAGGGACATTAACCCACTAAGCCACTGGAACATCACAAGTGCAAAGTGATGTCAAGAAGGGCAGTGAACATTGAATCACTATTTTTTAAGTTCAAAAAGAAATCCATTGGTTTCACTATGTTATTCTTAATGCCAATCTTTGCAACGCATCATGACGTATTGATCTTGATGAACACGTAATACAGATTCTATATCTCACAATTGCACTATCTCAATCCCAAAATCAATGCAAATTTACATTGGCTCCATAGGAAGCTTATTAGTAAGTAAATGAAAAATTCTCTCCAAGGATTAGAACTCATGAAATACTTTTTACAAGACAGGTGCATTAACCCAGTAAGCCACAGCAACATCACAGGTGCAAATTTATGTCAAGAAGGGCAGTGACCAATGAATCACTATTAGGTAAGTTCAAAAAGAAATCCATTGGTTTTACTATGCTATTCTTAATGCCAATCTAAACAGCTTGTAATGACATATTGTTCTTTATGAACACTTAGTACAGATTCTATCTCACAATTGCACTATCTCAATCCCAAAATCAATGGAAATTTCCATTGGCTCTATAGGAAACTTATTGGTAAGTAAATGAAAAAGAGCTCTCTGAGGACTAGAACTCATGAACTCCTGTTTAAAAGATAGGGGCATTAACCCACTAAGCCATTGGAACATCACAAGTGCAAAGTGATGTCAAGAAGGGCAGTGAACATTGAATCACTATTGGTAAGTTCAAAAAGAAATCCATTGGTTTCACTTTGTTATTCTTAATGCCAATCTTTGCAGCGCATCATGACGTATTGTTCTTGATGAACACGTAATACAGATTCTGTATCTCACAATTGCACTATCTCAAGCCCAAAATCAATGCAAATTTCCATTGGCTCTATAGGAAGCTTATTAGTAAGTAAATGAAAAAACTCTCTGAGAATTAGAACTCATGAACTCCTGTTTATAAGACAGGCGCAATAACCAAGTAAGCCACTGGAACAACACAAGTGCAAAAGGTTGTCAAGAAGGGCAATGACCAATGAATCACTATTAGGTAAGTTCAAAAAGAAATCCATTGGTTTCACTATGTTATTCTTAATGCCAATCTTTGCAGCGCATCATGACGTATTGTTCTTGATGAACACGTAATGCAGATTCTATATCTCAAAATCAATGCAAATATCCATTGCTCCATAGGAAGCTTATTAGTAAGTAAATGAAAAAGACTCTCCAAGGATTAGAACTCATGAAATCCTTTTTACAAGACAGGAGCATTAACCCAGTAAGCCACAGCAACATCACAGGTGCAAATTTATGTCAAGAAGTGCAGTGACCAATGAATCACTATTAGGTAAGTTCAAATAGAAATCCATTGGTTTTACTATGTTATTCTTGATGCCAATCTAAACAGCTTGTAATGACATATTGTTCTTTATGAACACTTACTACAGATTCTATCTCACAATTGCACTATCTCAATCCCAAAATCAATGCAAATTTCCATTGGCTCTATAGGAAACTTATTCGTAAGTAAATGAAAAAGAGCTCTCTGAGGACTAGAACTCATGAACTCCTGTTTAAAAGACAGGGGCATTAACCCACTAAGCCATTGGAACATCACAAGTGCAAAGTGATGTCAAGAAGGGCAGTGAACATTGAATCACTATTAGGTAAGTTCAAAAAGAAATCCATTGGTTTTACTATGTTATTCTTAATGCCAATCTTTGCAGCGCATCATGACGTATTGTTCTTGATGAACACGTAATACAGATTATATATCTCACAATTGCACTATCTCAAGCCCAAAATCAATGCAAATTTCCATTGGCTCTATAGGAAGCTTATTAGTAATTAAATGAAAATACTCTCTGAGAATTAGAACTCATGAACTCCTGTTTATAGGACAGGCGCAATAACCAAGTAAGCCACTGGAACATCACAAGTGCAAAAGGTTGTCAAGAAGGGCAATGACCAATGAATCACTATTAGGTAAGTTCAAAAAGAAATCCATTAGTTTCACTATGTTATTCTTAATGCCAATCTTTGCAGCGCATCATGACGTATTTTTCTTGATGAACACGTAATACAGATTCTATATCTCAAAATCAATGCAAATTTCCATTGCTCTATAGGAAGCTTATTAGTATGTAAATGAATAAGACTCTCTAAGGATTAGAACTCATGAAATGCTTTTTACAAGACAGGTGCATTAACCCAGTAAGCCACAGCAACATCACAGGT
The DNA here is from genome assembly GCF_046119375.1 of Phyllobates terribilis. Taxonomy (NCBI): domain Eukaryota; kingdom Metazoa; phylum Chordata; class Amphibia; order Anura; family Dendrobatidae; genus Phyllobates; species Phyllobates terribilis. The sequence goes on from NW_027362764.1 coordinate 342,674,519, forward strand.
GCAAATTTATGTCAAGAAGGGCAGTGACCAATGAATCACTATTAGGTAAGTTCAAATAGAAATCCATTGGTTTTACTATGTTATTCTTAATGCCAATCTAAACAGCTTGTAATGACATATTGTTCTTTATGAACACTTACTACAGATTCTATCTCACAATTGCACTATCTCAATCCCAAAATCAATGCAAATTTCCATTGGCTCTATAGGAAACTTATTGGTAAGTAAATGAAAAAGAGCTCTCTGAGGGCTAGAACACACGAACTCCTGTTTAAAAGACAGGGACATTAACCCACTAAGCCATTGGAACATCACAAGTGCAAAGTGATGTCAAGAAAGGCAGTGAACATTGATTCACTATTAGGTAAGTTCAAAAAGAAATCCATTGGTTTCACTATGTTTTTCTTAATGCCAATCTTTGCAGCGCATCATGACGTATTGTTCTTGATGAACACGTAATGCAGATTCTATATCCCAAAATCAATGCAAATTTTCATTGGCTCCATAGGAAGCTTATTAGTAAGTAAATGAAAAAGACTCTTCAAGGATTAGAACTCATGAAATCCTTTTTACAAGACAGGTGCATTAACCTAGTAAGCCACAGGAATATCAAACGTGCAAAGTGAGGTCAAGAAGGGCAGTGAACAATGAATCACTATTAGGTAAGTTCAAAAAGAAATCCATTGGTTTTACTATGTTATTCTTAAAACCAATCTAAACAGATTGTGATGACTTATTGTTCTTTATGAACACTTACTACAGATTCTATCTCACAATTGCACTATCTCAATCCCAAAATCAATGCAAATTTCTATTGGCTCTATAGGAAACTTATTGGTAAGTAAATGAAAAAGAGCTCTCTGAGGACTAGAACTCATAAACTACTGTTTAAAAGACAGGGGCATTAATCCACTAAGCCATTGGAACATCACAAGTGCAAAGTGATGTCAAGAAGGGCAGTGAACATTGAATCACTATTAGGTAAGTTCAAAAAGAAATCCATTGGTTTCACTATGTTATTCTTAATGCCAATCTAAACAGCTTGTAATGACATATTGTTCTTTATGAACACTTACTACAGATTCTATCTCACAATTGCACTATCTCAATCCCAAAATCAATGCAAATTTCAATTGGCTCTATAGGAAACTTATTGGTAAGTAAATGAAAAAGAGCTCTCTGAGGACTAGAACTCATGAACTCCTGTTTAAAAGAAAGGGGGATTAACCCACTAAACCATTGGAACATCACAAGTGAAAAAGGTTGTCAAGAAGGGCAATGACCAATGAATCACTATTAGGTAAGTTCAAAAAGAAATCCATTGGTTTCACTATGTTATTCTTAATGCCAATCTTTGCAGCGCATCATGACGTATTGTTCTTGATGAACACGTAATACAGATTCTATATCTCAAAATCAATGCAAATTTCCATTGCTCCATAGGAAGCTTATTAGTAAGTAAATGAAAATGACTCTCCAAGGATTAGAACTCATGAACTCCTGTTTACAAGACAGGTGCATAAACCCAGTAAGCCACTGGAACATCACAGGTGCAAATTTATGTCAAGAAGAGCAGTGAACAATGTATCACTATTTGGTAAGTTCAAAAAGAAATCCATTGGTTTTACTATGTTATTCTTAATGCCAATCTAAACAGCTTGTAATGACATATTGTTCTTTATGAACACTTAGTACTGATTCTATCTCACAATTGCACTATCTCAGTCCCAAAATCAATGCAAATTTCCATTGGCTCTATAGGAAACTTATTGGTAAGTAAGCAAAAAAAAGTTCTCTGAGGACTAGAACTCACAAACTCCTGTTTAAAAGACAGGGACATTAACCCACTAAGCCACTGGAACATCACAAGTGCAAAGTGATGTCAAGAAGGGCAGTGAACATTGAATCGCTATTAGTAAGTTCAAAAAGAAATCCATTGGTTTCACTATGTTATTCTTAATGCCAATCTTTGCAGAGCATCATGACGTATTGTTCTTGATGAACACGTAATACAGATTCTATATCTCACAATTGCACTATCTCAAGCCCAAAATCAAGGCAAATTTCCATTGGCTCCATAGGAAGCTTATTAGTAAGTAAATGAAAAAGACTCTCCAAGGATTAGAACTCATGAAATCCTTTTTACAAGACAGGTGCATTAACCCAGTAAGCCACAGCAACATCACAGATGCAAATTTATGTCAAGAAGGGCAGTGACCAATGAATCACTATTAGGTAAGTTCAAATAGAAATCCATTGGTTTTACTATGTTATTCTTAATGCCAATCTAAACAGATTGTGATGACATATTGTTCTTTATGAACACTTACTACAGATTCTATCTCACAATTGCCCTATCTCAATCCCAAAATCAATGCAAATTTCCATTGGCTCTATAGGAAACTTATTAGTAAGTAAATGAAAAAGAGCTCTCTGAGGACTAGAACTCATGAGAAAAAGACAGGGGCATTAACCCACTAAGCCATTGGAGCATCACAAGTGCAAAGTGATGTCAAGAAGGGCAGTGAACATTGAATCACTATTGGGTAAGTTCAAAAAGAAATCCATTGGTTTCACTATGTTATTCTTAATGCCAATCTTTGCAGCGCATCATGACTTATTGTTCTTGATGAACATGTAATACAGATTCTATATCCCAAAATCAATGCAAATTTCCATTGGCTCTATAGGAAGCTTAATAATAAGTAAATGAAAAAACTCTCTGAGAATTAGAGCTCATGAACTCCTGTTTATAACACAGGCGCAATAACCAAGTAAGCCACTGGAACATCACAAGCGCAAAAGGTTGTCAAGAAGGGCAATGACCAATGAATCACTATTAGGTAAGTTCAAAAATAAATCCATTGGTTTCACTATGTTATTATTAATGCCAATCTTTGCAGCGCATCATGACGTATTGCTCTTGATGAACACGTAATACAGATTCTATATCTCAAAATCAATGCAAATTTCCATTGCTCCATAGGAAGCTTATAGTAAGTAAATGAAAAAGACTCTCCAAGGATTGGAACTCATGAGCTCCTGTTTACAAGACAGGTGCATAAACCCAGTAAGCCACTGGAACATCACAGGTGCAAATTTATGTCAAGAAGGGCAGTGAACAATGAATCACTATTTGGTAAGTTCAAAAAGAAATCCATTGGTTTTACTATGTTATTCTTAATGCCAATCTAAACAGCTTGTAATGACATATTGTTCTTTATGAACACTTAGTACAGATTCTATCTCACAATTGCACAATCTCAAGCCCCATATCAATGCAAATTTCCTTTGGCTCTAAAGGAAGCTTATTAGTAAGTAAATGAAAAAACTCTCCGAGAATTTGAACTCTTGTTTATAAAACAGGTTAATTAAGGCAGTAAGCCACTGGAACAACACAGCTGCCAAGTGATGTCAAGAAGGGCAGTGAACAATGAATCACTATTAGGTAAGTTCAAAAAGAAATCCATTGTTTTTACTGTTATTCTTACAGCCAATCTAAACAGCTTGTGATGACATATTGTTCTTTATGAACACTTACTACAGATTGTATCTCACAATTGCAGTATCTCAAGCCCAAAATCGATGCAAATTTCCATTGGCTCTATAGGAAGCTTATTAGTAAGTAAATGAAAAAACTCTCTGAGAATTAGAACTCATGCTTATAAGACAGGCGCAATAGCCAAGTAAGCCACTGGAACATCACAAGTGCAAAAGGTTGTCAAGAAGGGTAATGACCAATGAATCACTATTAGGTAAGTTCAAAAAGAAATTCATTGGTTTCACTATGTTATTCTTAATGCCAATCTTTGCAGCGCATCATGACGTATTGTTCTTGATGAACACGTAATACAGATTCTATATCTCAAAATCAATACAAATTTCCATTGCTCCAAAGGAAGCTTATTAGTAAGTAAATGAAAAAGACTCTCAAAGGATTAGAACTCATGAACTCCTGTTTACAAGACAGGTACATAAACCCAGTAAGCCACTGGAACATCACAGGTGCAAATTTATGTCAAGAAGTGCAGTGAACAATGATTCACTATTTGGAAAGTTCAAAAAGAAATCCATTGGTTTTACTATGTTATTCTTAATGCCAATCTAAACAGCTTGTAATGACATATTGTTCTTTATGAACACTTAGTACAGATTCTATCTCACAATTGCACAATCTCAAGCCCCATATCAATGCAAATTTCCTTTGGCTCTAAAGGAAGCTTATTAGTAAGTAAATGAAAAAACTCTCCGAGAATTTGAACTCTTGTTTATAAAACAGGTTAATTAAGGCAGTAAGCCACTGGAACAACACAGCTGCCAAGTGATGTCAAGAAGGGCAGTGAACAATGAATCACTATTAGGTAAGTTCAAAAAGAAATCCATTGGTTTTACTATGTTATTCTTACAGCCAATCTAAACAGCTTGTGATGACATATTGTTCTTTATGAACACTTACTACAGATTGTATCTCACAATTGCAGTATCTCAAGCCCAAAATCAATGCAAATTTACCTTGGCTCTATAGGAAGCTTATTAGTAAGTAAATGAAAAAACTCTCTGAGAATTAGAACTCATGAACTCCTGTTTATAAGACAGGCGGACTAACCAAGTAAGCCACTGGAACATCACAAATGCAAAAGGTTGTCAAGAAGGGCAATGACCAATGAATCACTATTAGGTAAGTTCAAAAAGAAATCCATTGGTTTCACTATGTTATTCTTAATGCCAATCTTTGCAGCGCATCATGACGTATTGTTCTTGATGAACACGTAATACAGATTCTATATCTCAAAATCAATGCAAATTTCCATTGCTCCATAGGAAGCTTATTAGTAAGTAAATGAAAAAGACTCTCCAAGGATTAGAACTCATGAAATCCTTTTTACAAGTCAGGTGCATATACCCAATAAGCCACTGGAACATCACAGGTGCAAATTTATGTCAAGAAGGGCAGTGAACAATGAATCACTATTTGGTAAGTTCAAAAAGAAATCCATTGGTTTTACTATGTTATTCTTAATGCCAATCTAAACAGCTTGTAATGACATATTGTTCTTTATGAACACTTAGTACTGATTCTATCTCACAATTGCACTATCTCAGTCCCAAAATCAATGCAAATTTCCATTGGCTCTATAGGAAACTTATTGGTAAGTAAACAAATAAAAGTTCTCTGAGGACTAGAACTCATGAACTCCTGTTTATAAGACAGGCGCACTAACCAAGTAAGCCACTGGAACATCACAAATGCAAAAGGTTGTCAAGAAGGGCAATGACCAATGAATCACTATTAGGTAAGTTCAAAAAGAAATCCATTGGTTTCACTATGTTTTTCTTAATGCTAATCTTTGCAGCGCATCATGACGTATTGTTCTTGATGAACACGTAATACAGATTCTATATCTCACAATTGCACTATCTCAAGCACAAAATCAATGCAAATTTCCATTGGCTCTATAGGAAGCTTATTAGTAAGTAAATGAAAAAACTCTCTGAGAATTAGAACTCATGAACTCCTGTTTATAAGACAAGCACATTAACCCAGTAAGCCACAGGAAGATCATAAGTGCAAAAGGTTGTCAAGAAGGGCAATGACCAATGAATCACTATTAGGTAAGTTAAAAAAGAAATCCATTGGTTTCACTATGTTATTCTTAATGCTAATATTGGCAGCGCATCATGACATATTGTTCTTGATGAACAAGTAATACAGATTCTATATCTCACAATTGCACTATCTCAAGCCCAAAATCAATGCAAATTTCCATGGGCTCCATAGGAAGCTTATTAGAAAGTAAATGAAAAACACTCTCCAAGGATTAGAACTCATGAAATCCTTTTTACAAGACAGGTGCATTAACCAAGTAAGCCACAGCAACATCACAGGTGCAAAGTGATGTCAAGAAGGGCAGTGAACAATGAATCACTATTAGGTAAGTTCAAAAAGAAATCCATTGGTTTTACTATGTTATTCTTAAAGCCAATCTAAACAGATTGTGATGACATATTGTTCTTTATGAACACTTACTACAGATTCTATCTCACAATTGCACTATCTCAAGCACAAAATCAATGCAAATTTCCATTGGCTCTATAGTAAACATATTGGTAAGTAAATGAAAAAGAGCTCTCTGAGGACAAGAACTCATGAACTCCTGTTTAAAAGACAGGGGCATCAACCCACTTAGCCATTGGAACATCACAAGTGCAAAGTGATGTCAAGAAGGGCAGTGAACAATGAATCACTATTAGGTAAGTTCAAAAAGAAATCCATTGGTTTCACTATGTTATTCTTAATGTTAATATTTGCAGCGCATCATGACATATTGTTCTTGATGAACACGTAATACAGATTCTATATCTCACAATTGCACTATCTCAAGCCCAAAATCAATGCAAATTTCCATTGGCTCCATAGGAAGCTTATTAGTAAGTAAATGATAAAGACTCTCCAAGGATTAGAACTCATGAACTCCTGTTTACAAGACAGGTGCATAAACCCAGTAAGCCACTGGAACATCAGAGGTGCAAAGTGATGTCAAGAAGGGCAGTGAACAATGAATCACTATTAGGTAAGTTCAAAAAGAAATCCATTGGTTTCACTATGTTATTGTTAATGCCAATCTTTGCAGCTCATCATGACGTATTGTTCTTCATGAACACGTAATACAGATTCTATATCTCAAAATCAATGCAAATTTCCATTGCTCCATAGGAAGCTTATTAGTAAGTAAATGAAAAAGACTCTCCATGGATAGAACTCATGAACTTCTGTTGACAAGACAGGTGCATAAACCCAGTAAGCCACTGGAACATCACAGGTGAAAATTTGTGTCAAGAACGGCAGTGAACAATGAATCACTATTAGGTAAGTTCAAAAAGAAATCCATTGGTTTTACTATGTTATTCTTACAGCCAATCTAAACAGCTTGTGATGACATATTGTTCTTTATGAACACTTACTACAGATTGTATCTCACAATTGCATTATCTCAAGCCCAAAATCAATGCAAATTTACCTTGGCTCTATAGGAAGCTTATTAGTAAGTAAATGAAAAAGGCTCTCCAAGAATTAGAACTCATGAACTCCTGTTTACAAGACAGGTGCATAAACCCAGTAAGCCACTGGAACATCACAAATGCAAAGCGATGTCAAGAAGGGCAGTGAACAATGAATCACTATTAGGTAAGTTCAAAAAGAAATCCATTGGTTTCACTATGTTATTCTTAATGCCAATCTTTGCAGCGCATCATGACGTATTGTTCTTGATGAACACGTAATACAGATTCTATATCTCACAATTGCACTATCTCAAGCACAAAATCAATGCAAATTTCCATTGGCTCTATAGGAAGCTTATTAGTAAGTAAATGAAAAAACTCTCTGAGAATTAGAACTCATGAACTCCTGTTTATAAGACAAGCACATTAACCCAGTAAGCCACAGGAAGATCATAAGTGCAAAAGGTTGTCAAGAAGGGCAATGACCAATGAATCACTATTAGGTAAGTTAAAAAAGAAATCCATTGGTTTCACTATGTTATTCTTAATGCTAATATTGGCAGCGCATCATGACATATTGTTCTTGATGAACAAGTAATACAGATTCTATATCTCACAATTGCACTATCTCAAGCCCAAAATCAATGCAAATTTCCATGGGCTCCATAGGAAGCTTATTAGAAAGTAAATGAAAAACACTCTCCAAGGATTAGAACTCATGAAATCCTTTTTACAAGACAGGTGCATTAACCAAGTAAGCCACAGCAACATCACAGGTGCAAAGTGATGTCAAGAAGGGCAGTGAACAATGAATCACTATTAGGTAAGTTCAAAAAGAAATCCATTGGTTTTACTATGTTATTCTTAATGCCAATCTAAACAGCTTGTAATGACATATTGTTCTTTATGAACACTTAGTACAGATTCTATCTCACAATTGCACAATCTCAAGCCCCATATCAATGCAAATTTCCTTTGGCTCTAAAGGAAGCTTATTAGTAAGTAAATGAAAAAACTCTCCGAGAATTTGAACTCTTGTTTATAAAACAGGTTAATTAAGGCAGTAAGCCACTGGAACAACACAGCTGCCAAGTGATGTCAAGAAGGGCAGTGAACAATGAATCACTATTAGGTAAGTTCAAAAAGAAATCCATTGGTTTTACTATGTTATTCTTACAGCCAATCTAAACAGCTTGTGATGACATATTGTTCTTTATGAACACTTACTACAGATTGTATCTCACAATTGCAGTATCTCAAGCCCAAAATCAATGCAAATTTACCTTGGCTCTATAGGAAGCTTATTAGTAAGTAAATGAAAAAACTCTCTGAGAATTAGAACTCATGAACTCCTGTTTATAAGACAGGCGCACTAACCAAGTAAGCCACTGGAACATCACAAATGCAAAAGGTTGTCAAGAAGGGCAATGACCAATGAATCACTATTAGGTAAGTTCAAAAAGAAATCCATTGGTTTCACTATGTTATTCTTAATGCCAATCTTTGCAGCGCATCATGACGTATTGTTCTTGATGAACACGTAATACAGATTCTATATCTCAAAATCAATGCAAATTTCCATTGCTCCATAGGAAGCTTATTAGTAAGTAAATGAAAAAGACTCTCCAAGGATTAGAACTCATGAAATCCTTTTTACAAGTCAGGTGCATATACCCAATAAGCCACTGGAACATCACAGGTGCAAATTTATGTCAAGAAGGGCAGTGAACAATGAATCACTATTTGGTAAGTTCAAAAAGAAATCCATTGGTTTTACTATGTTATTCTTAATGCCAATCTAAACAGCTTGTAATGACATATTGTTCTTTATGAACACTTAGTACTGATTCTATCTCACAATTGCACTATCTCAGTCCCAAAATCAATGCAAATTTCCATTGGCTCTATAGGAAACTTATTGGTAAGTAAACAAATAAAAGTTCTCTGAGGACTAGAACTCATGAACTCCTGTTTATAAGACAGGCGCACTAACCAAGTAAGCCACTGGAACATCACAAATGCAAAAGGTTGTCAAGAAGGGCAATGACCAATGAATCACTATTAGGTAAGTTCAAAAAGAAATCCATTGGTTTCACTATGTTTTTCTTAATGCTAATCTTTGCAGCGCATCATGACGTATTGTTCTTGATGAACACGTAATACAGATTCTATATCTCACAATTGCACTATCTCAAGCACAAAATCAATGCAAATTTCCATTGGCTCTATAGGAAGCTTATTAGTAAGTAAATGAAAAAACTCTCTGAGAATTAGAACTCATGAACTCCTGTTTATAAGACAAGCACATTAACCCAGTAAGCCACAGGAAGATCATAAGTGCAAAAGGTTGTCAAGAAGGGCAATGACCAATGAATCACTATTAGGTAAGTTAAAAAAGAAATCCATTGGTTTCACTATGTTATTCTTAATGCTAATATTGGCAGCGCATCATGACATATTGTTCTTGATGAACAAGTAATACAGATTCTATATCTCACAATTGCACTATCTCAAGCCCAAAATCAATGCAAATTTCCATGGGCTCCATAGGAAGCTTATTAGAAAGTAAATGAAAAACACTCTCCAAGGATTAGAACTCATGAAATCCTTTTTACAAGACAGGTGCATTAACCAAGTAAGCCACAGCAACATCACAGGTGCAAAGTGATGTCAAGAAGGGCAGTGAACAATGAATCACTATTAGGTAAGTTCAAAAAGAAATCCATTGGTTTTACTATGTTATTCTTAAAGCCAATCTAAACAGATTGTGATGACATATTGTTCTTTATGAACACTTACTACAGATTCTATCTCACAATTGCACTATCTCAAGCACAAAATCAATGCAAATTTCCATTGGCTCTATAGTAAACTTATTGGTAAGTAAATGAAAAAGAGCTCTCTGAGGACTAGAACTCATGAACTCCTGTTTAAAAGACAGGGGCATCAACCCACTTAGCCATTGGAACATCACAAGTGCAAAGTGATGTCAAGAAGGGCAGTGAACAATGAATCACTATTAGGTAAGTTCAAAAAGAAATCCATTGGTTTCACAATGTTATTCTTAATGTTAATATTTGCAGCGCATCATGACATATTGTTCTTGATGAACACGTAATACAGATTCTATATCTCACAATTGCACTATCTCAAGCCCAAAATCAATGCAAATTTCCATTGGCTCCATAGGAAGCTTATTAGTAAGTAAATGATAAAGACTCTCCAAGGATTAGAACTCATGAACTCCTGTTTACAAGACAGGTGCATAAACCCAGTAAGCCACTGGAACATCAGAGGTGCAAAGTGATGTCAAGAAGGGCAGTGAACAATGAATCACTATTAGGTAAGTTCAAAAAGAAATCCATTGGTTTCACTATGTTATTGTTAATGCCAATCTTTGCAGCTCATCATGACGTATTGTTCTTCATGAACACGTAATACAGATTCTATATCTCAAAATCAATGCAAATTTCCATTGCTCCATAGGAAGCTTATTAGTAAGTAAATGAAAAAGACTCTCCATGGATAGAACTCATGAACTTCTGTTGACAAGACAGGTGCATAAACCCAGTAAGCCACTGGAACATCACAGGTGAAAATTTGTGTCAAGAACGGCAGTGAACAATGAATCACTATTAGGTAAGTTCAAAAAGAAATCCATTGGTTTTACTATGTTATTCTTACAGCGAATCTAAACAGCTTGTGATGACATATTGTTCTTTATGAACACTTACTACAGATTGTATCTCACAATTGCAGTATCTCAAGCCCAAAATCAATGCAAATTTACCTTGGCTCTATAGGAAGCTTATTAGTAAGTAAATGAAAAAGGCTCTCCAAGAATTAGAACTCATGAACTCCTGTTTACAAGACAGGTGCATAAACCCAGTAAGCCACTGGAACATCACAAATGCAAAGCGATGTCAAGAAGGGCAGTGAACAATGAATCACTATTAGGTAAGTTCAAAAAGAAATCCATTGGTTTCACTATATTATTCTTAATGCCAATCTTTGCAGCGCATCATGACGTATTGTTCTTGATGAACAAGTAATACAGATTCTATATCTCACAATTGCACTATCTCAAGCCCAAAATCAATGCAAATTTCCATGGGCTCCATAGGAAGCTTATTAGAAAGTAAATGAAAAACACTCTCCAAGGATTAGAACTCATGAAATCCTTTTTACAAGACAGGTGCATTAACCAAGTAAGCCACAGCAACATCACAGGTGCACATTTATGTCAAGAAGGGCAGTGACCAATGAATCACTATTAGGTAAGTTCAAAAAGAAATCCATTGGTTTTACTATGTTATTCTTAATGCCAATCTAAACAGCTTGTAATGACATATTGTTCTTTATGAACACTTAGTACAGATTCTATCTCACAATTGCACTATCTCAATCCCAAAATCAATGCAAATTTCAATTGGCTCCATAGGAAGCTTATTAGTAAATAAATGAAAAAAGCTCTCCAAGGATTAGAACTCATGAAATCCTTTTTACAAGACAGGTGCATTAACCCTGTAAGCCACTGGAACATCACGGGTGCAAAGTTATGTCAAGAAGGGCAGTGAACAATGAATCACTATTAGGTAAGTTCAAAAAGAAATCTATTGGTTTCACTATGTTATTCTTAATGCCAATCTTTGCAACGCATCATGACATATTGTTCTTGATGAACACGTAATACAGATTCTATATCTCAAAATCAATGCAAATTTCCATTGCTCCATAGGAAGCTTATTAGTAAGTAAATGAAAAAGACTCTCCATGGATTAGAACTCATGAACTCCTGTTTACAAGACAGGTGCATAAACCCAGTAAGCCACTGGAACATCACAGGAGCAAATTTATGTCAAGAAGGGCAGTGAACAATGAATTACTATTTGGTAAGTTCAAAAAGAAATCCATTGGTTTTACTATGTTATTCTTAATGCCAATCTAAACAGCTTGTAATGACATATTGTTCTTTATGAACACTTAGTACAGATTCTATCTCACAATTGCAGTATCTCAAGCCCAAAATCAATGCAAATTTACCTTGGCTCTATAGGAAGCTTATTAGTAAGTAAATGAAAAAACTCTCTGAGAATTAGAACTCATGAACTCCTGTTTATAAGACAGGCGCACTAACCAAGTAAGCCACTGGAACATCACAAATGCAAAAGGTTGTCAAGAAGGGCAATGACCAATGAATCACTATTAGGTAAGTTCAAAAAGAAATCCATTGGTTTCACTATGTTATTCTTAATGCCAATCTTTGCAGCGCATCATGACGTATTGTTCTTGATGAACACGTAATACAGATTCTATATCTCAAAATCAATGCAAATTTCCATTGCTCCATAGGAAGCTTATTAGTAAGTAAATGAAAAAGACTCTCCAAGGATTAGAACTCATGAAATCCTTTTTACAAGTCAGATGCATATACCCAATAAGCCACTGGAACATCACAGGTGCAAATTTATGTCAAGAAGGGCAGTGAACAATGAATCACTATTAGGTAAGTTCAAAAAGAAATCCATTGGTTTCACTATGTTATTGTTAATGCCAATCTTTGCAGCTCATCATGACGTATTGTTCTTCATGAACACGTAATACAGATTCTATATCTCAAAATCAATGCAAATTTCCATTGCTCCATAGGAAGCTTATTAGTAAGTAAATGAAAAAGACTCTCCATGGATAGAACTCATGAACTTCTGTTGACAAGACAGGTGCATAAACCCAGTAAGCCACTGGAACATCACAGGTGAAAATTTGTGTCAAGAACGGCAGTGAACAATGAATCACTATTAGGTAAGTTCAAAAAGAAATCCATTGGTTTTACTATGTTATTCTTACAGCCAATCTAAACAGCTTGTGATGACATATTGTTCTTTATGAACACTTACTACAGATTGTATCTCACAATTGCAGTATCTCAAGCCCAAAATCAATGCAAATTTACCCTTTCTCTATAGGAAGCTTATTAGTAAGTAAATGAAAAAGGCTCTCCAAGAATTAGAACTCATGAACTCCTGTTTACAAGACAGGTGCATAAACCCAGTAAGCCACTGGAACATCACAAATGCAAAGCGATGTCAAGAAGGGCAGTGAACAATGAATCACTATTAGGTAAGTTCAAAAAGAAATCCATTGGTTTCACTATGTTATTCTTAATGCCAATCTTTGCAGCGCATCATGACGTATTGTTCTTGATGAACACGTAATACAGATTCTATATCTCACAATTGCACTATCTCAAGCACAAAATCAATGCAAATTTCCATTGGCTCTATAGGAAGCTTATTAGTAAGTAAATGAAAAAACTCTCTGAGAATTAGAACTCATGAACTCCTGTTTATAAGACAAGCACATTAACCCAGTAAGCCACAGGAAGATCATAAGTGCAAAAGGTTGTCAAGAAGGGCAATGACCAATGAATCACTATTAGGTAAGTTAAAAAAGAAATCCATTGGTTTCACTATGTTATTCTTAATGCTAATATTGGCAGCGCATCATGACATATTGTTCTTGATGAACACGTAATCCAGATTCTATATCTCACAATTGCACTATCTCAAGCCCAAAATCAATGCAAATTTCCATGGGCTCCATAGGAAGCTTATTAGAAAGTAAATGAAAAACACTCTCCAAGGATTAGAACTCATGAAATCCTTTTTACAAGACAGGTGCATTAACCAAGTAAGCCACAGCAACATCACAGGTGCACATTTATGTCAAGAAGGGCAGTGACCAATGAATCACTATTAGGTAAGTTCAAAAAGAAATCCATTGGTTTTACTATGTTATTCTTAATGCCAATCTAAACAGCTTGTAATGACATATTGTTCTTTATGAACACTTAGTACAGATTCTATCTCACAATTGCACTATCTCAATCCCAAAATCAATGCAAATTTCAATTGGCTCCATAGGAAGCTTATTAGTAAATAAATGAAAAAAGCTCTCCAAGGATTAGAACTCATGAAATACTTTTTACAAGACAGGTGCATTAACCCTGTAAGCCACTGGAACATCACGGGTGCAAAGTTATGTCAAGAAGGGCAGTGAACAATGAATCACTATTAGGTAAGTTCAAAAAGAAATCTATTGGTTTCACTATGTTATTCTTAATGCCAATCTTTGCAACGCATCATGACATATTGTTCTTGATGAACACGTAATACAGATTCTATATCTCAAAATCAATGCAAATTTCCATTGCTCCATAGGAAGCTTATTAGTAAGTAAATGAAAAAGACTCTCCATGGATTAGAACTCATGAACTCCTGTTTACAAGACAGGTGCATAAACCCAGTAAGCCACTGGGACATCACAGGAGCAAATTTATGTCAAGAAGGGCAGTGAACAATGAATTACTATTTGGTAAGTTCAAAAAGAAATCCATTGGTTTTACTATGTTATTCTTAATGCCAATCTAAACAGCTTGTAATGACATATTGTTCTTTATGAACACTTAGTACAGATTCTATCTCACAATTGCACTATCTCAATCCCAAAATCAATGCAAATTTCCATTGGCTCTATAGGAAACTTAATGGTAAGTAATTGAAAAAGAGCTCTCTGAGGACTAGAACTCATGAACTCCTGTTTAAAAGACAGGGGCATTAACCCACTAAGCCATTGGAACATCACAAGTGCAAAGCGATGTCAAGAAGGGCAGTGAACATTGAATCACTATTAGGTAAGTTCAAAAAGAAATCCATTGGTTTCACTATGTTATTCTTAATGCCAATCTTTGCAGCGCATCATGACGTATTGTTCTTGATGAACACGTAATACAGATTCTATATCTCACAATTGCACTATCTCAGTCCCAAAATTAATGCAAATTTCCATTGGCTCTATAGGAAACTTATTGGTAAGTAAACAAATAAAAGTTCTCTGAGGACTAGAACTCACAAACTCCTGTTTAAAAGACAGGGACATTAATCCACTAAGCCACTGGAACATCACAAGTGCAAGTCATGTCAAGAAGGGCAGTGAACATTGAGTCACTAATAGGTAAGTTCAAAAATAAATCCATTGGTTTCACTATGTTATTCTTAATGCCAATCTTTGCAGCGCATCATGACGTATTGTTCTTGATGAACACGTAATACATATTCTATATCTCACAATTGCACTATCTCAATCCCAAAATCAATGCAAATTTCCATTGGCTCTATAGGAAGCTTATTAGTAAGTAAATGAAAAAACTCTCTGAGAATTAGAACTCATGAACTCCTGTTTATAAGACAGGCGCAATAACCAAGTAAGCCACTGGAACATCACAAGTGCAAAAGGTTGTCAAGAAGGGCAATGACCAATGAATCACTATTAGGTAAGTTCAAAAAGAAATCCATTGGTTTCACTATGTTATTCTTAATGCCAATCTTTGCAGCGCATCATGACGTATTGTTCTTGATGAACACGTAATACAGATTCTATATCTCAAAATCAATGCAAATTTCCATTGCTCCATAGGAAGCTTATTAGTAAGTAAATGAAAATGACACTCCAAGGATTAGAACTCATGTTTACAAGACAGGTGCATAAACCCAGTAAACCACTGGAACATCACAGGTGCAAATTTATGTCAAGAAGGGCAGTGAACAATGAATCACTATTTGGTAAGTTCAAAAAGAAATCCATTGGTTTTACTATGTTATTCTTAATGCCAATCTAAACAGCTTGTAATGACATATTGTTCTTTATGAACACTTAGTACTGATTCTATCTCACAATTGCACTATCTCAGTCCCAAAATCAATGCAAATTTATATTGGATCTATAGGAAACTTATTGGTAAGTAAACAAAAAAAAGCTCTCTGAGGACTAGAACTCACAAACTCCTGTTTAAAAGACAGGGACATTAACCCACTAAGCCACTGGAACATCACAAGTGCAAAGTGATGTCAAGAAGGGCAGTGAACATTGAATCACTATTAGGTAAGTTCAAAAAGAAATCCATTGGTTTCACTATGTTATTCTTAATGCCAATCTTTGCAGCGCATCATAACGTATTGTTCTTGATGAACACGTAATACAGATTCTATATATCACAATTGCACTATCTCAAGCCCAAAATCAATGCAAATTTCCATTGGCTCCATAGGAAGCTTATTAGAAAGTAAATGAAAAAGACTCTCCAAGGATTAGAACTCATAAAATCCTCTTTACAAGACAGGTGCATTAACCCAGTAAGCCACAGGAACATCACAGGTGCAAAAGGTTGTCAAGAAGGGCAATGACCAATGAATCACTATTAGGTAAGTTCAAAAAGAAATCCATTGGTTTCACTATGTTATTCTTAATGCTAATATTTGCAGCGCATCATGACATATTGTTCTTGATGAACACGTAATACAGATTCTATATCTCACAATTGCACTATCTCAAGCCCAAAATCAATGCAAATTTCCATTGGCTCTATTGGAAGCTTATTAGTAAGTAAATGAAAAAACTCTCTGAGAATTAGAACTCATGAACTTCTGTTTATAAGACAGGCGCAATAACCAAGTAAGCCACTGGAACATCACAAGTGCAAAAGGTTGTCAAGAAGGGCAATGACCAATGAATCACTATTAGGTAAGTTCAAAAAGAAATCCATTGGTTTCACTATGTTATTCTTAATGCTAATCTTTGCAGCGCATCATGACATATTGTTCTTGATGAACACGTAATACAGATTCTATATCTCAAAATCAATGCAAATTTCCATTGCTCCATAGGAAGCTATTAGTAAGTAAATGAAAAAGACTCTCCAAGGATTAGAACTCATGAAATCCTTTTTACAAGACAGGTGCATTAACCCAGTAAACCACAGCAACATCACTTGTGCAAATTTATGTCAAGAAGGGCAGTGACCAATGAATCACTATTTGGTAAGTTCAAATAGAAATCCATTGGTTTTACTATGTTATTCTTAATACCAATCTAAACAGCTTGTAATGACATATTGTTCTTTATGAACACTTAGTACAGATTCTATCTCACAATTGCACTATCTCAGTACCAAAATCAATGCAAATTTCCATTGGCTCTATAGGAAACTTATTGGTAAGTAAACGAAAAAAATCTCTCTGAGGACTAGTACTCATGAACTCCTGTTTAAAAGACATTGGCATTAACCCACTAATCCACTGGAACATCACAAGTGCAAAGCGATGTCAAGAAGGGCAGTGACCAATGAATCACTATTAGGTAAGTTCAAAAAGAAATCCATTGGTTTTACTATGTTATTCTTAATGCCAATCTAAACAGCTTGTAATGACATATTGTTCTTTATGAACACTTAGTACAGATTCTATCTCACAATAGCACTATCTCAATCCCAAAATCAATGCAAATTTCCATTGTCTCTTTAGGAAACTTATTGGTAAGTAAATGAAAAAAAGCTCTCTGAGGACTAGAACTCACGAACTCCTGTTTAATAGACAGGGACATTAACCCACTAAGCCATTGGAACATCACAAGTGCAAAGTGATGTCAAGAAGGGCAGTGAACAATGAATCACTATTAGGTAAGTTCAAAAAGAAATCCATTGGTTTGACTATGTTATTCTTAATGCTAATCTTTGCAGCGCATCATGACATATTGTTCTTGATGACCACGTTATACAGATTCTATATCTCACAATTGCACTATCTCAAGCCCAAAATCAATGCAAATTTCCATTGCTCCATAGGAAGCTTATTAGTAAGTAAATGTTAAAGACTCTCCATGGATAGAACTCATGAACTTCTGTTGACAAGACAGGTGCATAAACCCAGTAAGCCACTGGAACATCACAGGTGAAAATTTGTGTCAAGAAGGGCAGTGAACAATGAATCACTATTTGGTAAGTTCAAAAAGAAATCCATTGGTTTTACTATGTTATTCTTAATGCCAATCTAAACAGATTGTGATGACATATTGTTCTTTATGAACACTTACTACAGATTCTATCTCACAATTGAACTATCTCTATCCCAAAATCAATGCAAATTTCCATTGGCTCTATAGGAAACTTATTGGTAAGTAAATGAAAAAGAGCTCTCTGAGGACTAGAACTCATGAACTCCTGTTTAAAAGACAGGGGCATTAACCCACTAAGCCATTGGAACATCACAAGTGCAAAGTGATGTCAAGAAGGGCAGTGAACATTGAATCACTATTAGGTAAGTTCAAAAAGAAATCCATTGGTTTCACTATGTTATTCTTAATGCCAATCTTTGCAGCGCATCATGACGTATTGTTCTTGATGAACACGTAATACAGATTCTATATCTCACAATTGCACTATCTCAAGCACAAAATCAATGCAAATTTCCATTGGCTCTATAGGAAGCTTATTAGTAAGTAAATGAAAAAACTCACTGAGAATTAGAACTCATGAACTCCTGTTTATAAGACAAGCGCATTGACCCAGTAAGCCACAGGAACATCACAAGTGCAAAAGGTTGTCAAGAAGGGCAATGACCAATGAATCACTATTAGGTAAGTTCAAAAAGAAATCCATTGGTTTCACTATGTTATTCTTAATGCCAATCTTTGCAGCGCATCATGACGTATTGTTCTTGATGAACACGTAATACAGATTCTATATCTCACAATTGCACTATCTCAAGCCCAAAATCAATGCAAATTTCCATTGGCTCTATTGGAAGCTTATTAGTAAGTAAATGAAAAAACTCTCTGAGAATTAGAACTCATGAACTTCTGTTTATAAGACAGGCGCAATAACCAAGTAAGCCACTGGAACATCACAAGTGGAAAAGGTTGTCAAGAAGGGCAATGACCAATGAATCACTATTAGGTAAGTTCAAAAAGAAATCCATTGGTTTCACTATGTTATTCTTAATGCTAATCTTTGCAGCGCATCATGACATATTGTTCTTGATGAACACGTAATACAGATTCTATATCTCAAAATCAATGCAAATTTCCATTGCTCCATAGGAAGCTATTAGTAAGTAAATGAAAACGACTCTCCAAGGATTAGAACTCATGAAATCCTTTTTACAAGACAGGTGCATTAACCCAGTAAACCACAGCAACATCACGTGTGCAAATTTATGTCAAGAAGGGCAGTGACCAATGAATCACTATTTGGTAAGTTCAAATAGAAATCCATTGGTTTTACTATGTTATTCTTAATGCCAATCTAAACAGCTTGTAATGACATATTGTTCTTTATGAACACTTAGTACAGATTCTATCTCACAATTGCACTATCTCAGTACCAAAATCAATGCAAATTTCCATTGGCTCTATAGGAAACTTATTGGTAAGTAAACGAAAAAAATCTCTCTGAGGACTAGTACTCATGAACTCCTGTTTAAAAGACATTGGCATTAACCCACTAATCCACTGGAACATCACAAGTGCAAAGCGATGTCAAGAAGGGCAGTGACCAATGAATCACTATTAGGTAAGTTCAAAAAGAAATCCATTGGTTTTACTATGTTATTCTTAATGCCAATCTAAACAGCTTGTAATGACATATTGTTCTTTATGAACACTTAGTACAGATTCTATCTCACAATAGCACTATCTCAATCCCAAAATCAATGCAAATTTCCATTGTCTCTATAGGAAACTTATTGGTAAGTAAATGAAAAAAAGCTCTCTGAGGACTAGAACTCACGAACTCCTGTTTAATAGACAGGGACATTAACCCACTAAGCCATTGGAACATCACAAGTGCAAAGTGATGTCAAGAAGGGCAGTGAACAATGAATCACTATTAGGTAAGTTCAAAAAGAAATCCATTGGTTTGACTATGTTATTCTTAATGCTAATCTTTGCAGCGCATCATGACATATTGTTCTTGATGACCACGTTATACAGATTCTATATCTCACAATTGCACTATCTCAAGCCCAAAATCAATGCAAATTTCCATTGCTCCATAGGAAGCTTATTAGTAAGTAAATGTTAAAGACTCTCCATGGATAGAACTCATGAACTTCTGTTGACAAGACAGGTGCATAAACCCAGTAAGCCACTGGAACATCACAGGTGAAAATTTGTGTCAAGAAGGGCAGTGAACAATGAATCACTATTTGGTAAGTTCAAAAAGAAATCCATTGGTTTTACTATGTTATTCTTAATGCCAATCTAAACAGATTGTGATGACATATTGTTCTTTATGAACACTTACTACAGATTCTATCTCACAATTGAACTATCTCTATCCCAAAATCAATGCAAATTTCCATTGGCTCTATAGGAAACTTATTGGTAAGTAAATGAAAAAGAGCTCTCTGAGGACTAGAACTCATGAACTCCTGTTTAAAAGACAGGGGCATTAACCCACTAAGCCATTGGAACATCACAAGTGCAAAGTGATGTCAAGAAGGGCAGTGAACATTGAATCACTATTAGGTAAGTTCAAAAAGAAATCCATTGGTTTCACTATGTTATTCTTAATGCCAATCTTTGCAGCGCATCATGACGTATTGTTCTTGATGAACACGTAATACAGATTCTATATCTCACAATTGCACTATCTCAAGCACAAAATCAATGCAAATTTCCATTGGCTCTATAGGAAGCTTATTAGTAAGTAAATGAAAAAACTCACTGAGAATTAGAACTCATGAACTCCTGTTTATAAGACAAGCGCATTGACCCAGTAAGCCACAGGAACATCACAAGTGCAAAAGGTTGTCAAGAAGGGCAATGACCAATGAATCACTATTAGGTAAGTTCAAAAAGAAATCCATTGGTTTCACTATGTTATTCTTAATGCCAATCTTTGCAGCGCATCATGACGTATTGTTCTTGATGAACACGTAATACAGATTCTATATCTCACAATTGCACTATCTCAAGCCCAAAATCAATGCAAATTTCCATTGGCTCTATTGGAAGCTTATTAGTAAGTAAATGAAAAAACTCTCTGAGAATTAGAACTCATGAACTTCTGTTTATAAGACAGGCGCAATAACCAAGTAAGCCACTGGAACATCACAAGTGGAAAAGGTTGTCAAGAAGGGCAATGACCAATGAATCACTATTAGGTAAGTTCAAAAAGAAATCCATTGGTTTCACTATGTTATTCTTAATGCTAATCTTTGCAGCGCATCATGACATATTGTTCTTGATGAACACGTAATACAGATTCTATATCTCAAAATCAATGCAAATTTCCATTGCTCCATAGGAAGCTATTAGTAAGTAAATGAAAACGACTCTCCAAGGATTAGAACTCATGAAATCCTTTTTACAAGACAGGTGCATTAACCCAGTAAACCACAGCAACATCACGTGTGCAAATTTATGTCAAGAAGGGCAGTGACCAATGAATCACTATTTGGTAAGTTCAAATAGAAATCCATTGGTTTTACTATGTTATTCTTAATGCCAATCTAAACAGCTTGTAATGACATATTGTTCTTTATGAACACTTAGTACAGATTCTATCTCACAATTGCACTATCTCAGTACCAAAATCAATGCAAATTTCCATTGGCTCTATAGGAAACTTATTGGTAAGTAAACGAAAAAAATCTTTCTGAGGACTAGAACTCATGAACTCCTGTTTAAAAGACATTGGCATTAACCCACTAATCCATTGGAACATCACAAGTGCAAAGTGATGTCAAGAAGGGCAGTGAACATTGAATCACTATTAGGTAAGTTCAAAAAGAAATCCATTGGTTTCACTATGTTATTCTTAATGCCAATCTTTGCAGCGCATCATGACGTATTGTTCTTGATGAACACGTAATACAGATTCTATATCTCACAATTGCACTATCTCAAGCACAAAATCAATGCAAATTTCCATTGGCTCTATAGGAAGCTTATTAGTAAGTAAATGAAAAAACTCTCTGAGAATTAGAACTCATGAACTCCTGTTTATAAGACAAGCACATTAACCCAGTAAGCCACAGGAAGATCATAAGTGCAAAAGGTTGTCAAGAAGGGCAATGACCAATGAATCACTATTAGGTAAGATCAAAAAGAAATCCATTGGTTTCACTATGTTATTCTTAATGCTAATATTTGCAGCGCATCATGACATATTGTTCTTGATGAACACGTAATACAGATTCTATATCTCACAATTGCACTATCTCAAGCCCAAAATCAATGCAAATTTCCATGGGCTCCATAGGAAGCTTATTAGAAAGTAAATGAAAAACACTCTCCAAGGATTAGAACTCATGAAATCCTTTTTACAAGACAGATGCATTAACCAAGTAAGCCACAGCAACATCGCAGGTGCACATTTATGTCAAGAAGGGCAGTGACCAATGAATCACTATTAGGTAAGTTCAAAAAGAAATCCATTGGTTTTACTATGTTATTCTTAATGCCAATCTAAACAGCTTGTAATGACATATTGTTCTTTATGAACACTTAGTACAGATTCTATCTCACAATTACACTATCTCAATCCCAAAATCAATGCAAATTTCAATTGGCTCCATAGGAAGCTTATTAGTAAGTAAATGAAAAAAGCTCTCCAAGGATTAGAACTCATGAAATCCTTTGTACAAGACAGGTGCATTAACCCTGTAAGCCACTGGAACATCACGGGTGCAAAGTTATGTCAAGAAGGGCAGTGAACAATGAATCACTATTAGGTAAGTTAAAAAAGAAATCCATTGGTTTCACTATGTTATTCTTAATGCCAATCTTTGCAGCGCATCATAACATATTGTTCTTGATGAACACGTAATACAGATTCAATATCTCAAAATCAATGCAAATTTCCATTGCTCCACAAGAAGCTTATTAGTAAGTAAATGAAAAAGACTCTCCATGGATTAGAACTCATGAACTCCTGTTTACAAGAAAGGTGCATAAACCCAGTAAGCCACTGGAACATCACAGGTGCAAATTTATGTCAAGAAGGGCAGTGAACAATTAATCACTATTTGGTAAGTTCAAAAATAAAACCATTGGTTTTACTATGTTATTCTTAATGCCAATCTAAACAGCTTGTAATGACATATTGTTCTTTATGAACACTTAGTACAGATTCTATCTCACAATTGCACTATCTCAATCCCAAAATCAATGCAAATTTCCATTGGCTCTATAGGAAACTGATTGGTAAGTAAATGAAAAAAAAGCTCTTTGAGGACTAGAACTCACAAACTCCTTTTTAAAAGACAGGGACATTAACCCACTAAGCCATTAGAACATCACAAGTGCCAAGTGATGTCAAGAATGGCAGTGAACAATGAATCACTATTAGGTAAGTTCAAAAAGAAATCCATTGGTTTCACTATGTTATTCTTAATGCTAATATTTGCAGCGCATCATGACATATTGTTCTTGATGAACACGTAATACAGATTCTATATCTCACAATTGCACTATCTCAAGCCCAAAATTAATGCAAATTTCCATTGGCTCCATAGGAAGCTTATTAGTAAGTAAATGAAAAAGGCTCTCCAAGGATTAGAACTCATGAACTCCTGTTTACAAGACAGGTGCATAAACCCAGTAAGCCACTGGAACATCACAGGTGCAAAGTTATGTCAAGAAGGGCAGTGAACAATGAATCACTATTAGGTAAGTTTAAAAAGAAATCCATTGGTTTCACTATGTTGTTCTTAATGCCAATCTTTGCAGCGCATCATGACATATTGTTCTTGATGAACACGTAATACAGATTCTATATCTCAAAATCAATGCAAATTTCCATTGCTCCACAGGAAGCTTATTAGTAAGTAAATGAAAAAGACTCTCCATGGATTAGAACTCATGAACTCCTGTTTACAAGACAGGTGCATAAACCCAGTAAGCCACTGGAACATCACAGGTGCAAATTTATGTCAAGAAGGGCAGTGAACAATGAATCACTATTTGGTAAGTTCAAAAACAAATCAATTGGTTTTACTATGTTATTCTTAATGCCAATCTAAACAGCTTGCAATGACATATTGTTCTTTATGAACACTTAGTACAGATTCTATCTCACAATTGCACTATCTGAATCCCAAAATCAATGCAAATTTCCATTGGCTCTATAGGAAACTTATTGGTAAGTAAATGAAAAAGAGCTCTCTGAGGACTAGAACTCATGAACTCCTGTTTAAAAGACAGGGGCATTAACCCACTAAGCCATTGCAACATCACAAGTGCAAAGTGATTTCAAGAAGGGCAGTGAACATTGAATCACTATTAGGTAAGTTAAAAAAAAAATCCATTGGTTTCACTACGTTATTCTTAATGCCAATCTTTGCAGCGCATCATGACGTATTGTTCTTGATGAACACGTAATACAGATTCTATATCTCACAATTGAACTATCTCAAGCCCAAAATCAATGCAAATTTCCATTGGCTCTATAGGAAGCTTATTAGTAAGTAAATGAAAAAACTCTCTGAGAATTAAAACTCATGAACTTCTGTTTATAAGACAGGCGCAATAACCAAGTAAGCCACTGGAACATCACAAGTGAAAAAGGTTGTCAAGAAGGGCAATGACCAATGAATCACTATTAGGTAAGTTCAAAAAGAAATCCATTGGTTTCACTATGTTATTCTTAATGCTAATCTTTGCAGCGCATCATGACATATTGTTCTTGATGAACACGTAATACCGATTCTATATCTCAAAATCAATGCAAATTTCCATTGCTCCATAGGAAGCTATTAGTAAGTAAATGAAAAAGACTCTCCAAGGCTTAGAACTCATGAAATCCTTTTTACAAGTCAGGTGCATTAACCCAGTAAACCACTGGAACATGACAGGTGCAAATTTATGTCAAGAAGGGCAGTGACCAATGAATCACTATTTGGTAAGTTCAAATAGAAATCCATTGGTTTTACTATGTTATTCTTAATGCCAATCTAAACAGCTTGTAATGACATATTGTTCTTTATGAACACTTAGTACAGATTCTATCTCACAATTGCACTATCTCAGTCCCAAAATCAATGCAAATTCCATTGGCTCTATAGGAAACTTATTGGTAAGTAAACGAAAAAAATCTTTCTGAGGACTAGAACTCATGAACTCCTGTTTAAAAGACATTGGCATTAACCCACTAAGCCATTGGAACATCACAAGTGCAAATTGATGTCAAGAAGGGCAGTGAACAATGAATCACTATTAGGTAAGTTCAAAAAGAAATCCATTGGTTTCACTATGTTATTCTTAATGCTAATATTTGCAGCGCATCATGACATATTGTTCTTGATGAACACGTAATACAGATTCTATATCTCACAATTGCACTATCTCAAGCCCAAAATCAATGCAAATTTCCATTGACTCCATAGGAAGGTTATTAGTAAGTAAATGAAAAAAACTATCCAAGGATTAGAACTCATGAAATCATTTTTACAAGACAGGTGCATTAACCCAGTATGCCACAGCAACATCACAGGTGCAAATTTATGTCAAGAAGGGCAGTGACCAATGAATCACTATTAGGTAAGTTCAAAAAGAAATCCATTGGTTTTACTATGTTATTCTTAATTCCAATCTAAACAGCTTGTAATGACATATTGTTCTTTATGAACACTTAGTACAGATTCTATCTCACAATTGCACTATCTCAATCCCAAAATCAATGCATATTTCCATTGGCTCCATAGGAAGCTTTTTAGTAAGTAAATAAAAAAAACTCTCCAAGAATTAGAACTCATGAAATCCTTTTTACAAGACAGGTGCATTAACCCAGTAAGCCACTGGAACATCACAGGTGCAAAGTTATGTCAAGAAGGGCAGTGAACAATGAATCACTATTAGGTAAGTTCAAAAAGAAATCCATTGGTTTCACTATGTTATTCTTAATGCCAATCTTTGCACCGCAACATGACATATTGTTCTTGATGAACACATAATACAGATTCTATATCTCAAAATCAATTCAAATTTCCATTGCTCCATAGGAAGCTTATTAGTAAGTAAATGAAAAAGACTCTCCATGGATTAGAACTCATGAACTCCTGTTTACAAGACAGGTGCATAAACCCAGTAAGCCACTGGAACATCACAGGTGCAAATTTATGTCAAGAAGGGCAGTGAACAATGAATCACTATTTGGTAAGTTCAAAAAGAAATCCATTGGTTTTACTATGTTATTCTTAATGCCAATCTAAACAGCTTGTAATGACATATTGTTCTTTATGAACACTTAGTACAGATTCTATCTCACAATTGCACTATCTCAATCCCAAAATCAATGCAAATTTCCATTGGCTCTATAGGAAACTGATTGGTAAGTAAATGAAAAAAAGCTCTTTGAGGACTAGAACTCACGAACTCCTTTTTAAAAGACAGGGATATTAACCCACTAAGCCATTGGAACATCACAAGTGCAAAGTCATGTCAAGAAGGGCAGTGAACAATGAATCACTATTAGGTAAGTTCAAAAAGAAATCCATTGGTTTCACTATGTTATTCTTAATGCTAATATTTGCAGCGCATCATGACATATTGTTCTTGATGAACACGTAATACAGATTCTATATCTCACAATTGCACTATATCAAGCCCAAAATCAATGCAAATTTCCATTGCTCCACAGGAAGCTTATTAGTAAGTAAATGAAAAAGACTCTCCATGGATTAGAACTCATGAACTACTGTTTACAAGACAGGTGCATAAACCCAGTAAGCCACTGGAACATCACAGGTGCAAATTTGTGTCAAGAAGGGCAGTGAACAATGAATCACTATTTGGTAAGTTCAAAAAGAAATCCATTGGTTTTACTATGTTATTCTTAATGCCAATCTAAACAACTTGCAATGACATATTGTTCTTTATGAACACTTAGTACAGATTCTATCTCACAATTGCACTATCTCAATCCCAAAATCAATGCAAATTTCCATTGGCTCTATAGGAAACTTATTGGTAAGTAAATGAAAAAGAGCTCTCTGAGGACTAGAACTCATGAACTCCTGTTTAAAAGACAGGGGCATTAACCCACTAAGCCATTGCAACATCACAAGTGCAAAGTGATTTCAAGAAGGGCAGTGAACATTGAATCAGTATTAGGTAAGTTAAAAAAAAAATCCATTGGTTTCACTACGTTATTCTTAATGCCAATCTTTGCAGCGCATCATGACGTATTGTTCTTGATGAACACGTAATACAGATTCTATATCTCACAATTGAACTATCTCAAGCCCAAAATCAATGCAAATTTCCATTGGCTCTATAGGAAGCTTATTAGTAAGTAAATGAAAAAACTCTCTGAGAATTAGAACTCATGAACTTCTGTTTATAAGACAGGCGCAATAACCAAGTAAGCCACTGGAACATCACAAGTGAAAAAGGTTGTCAAGAAGGGCAATGACCAATGAATCACTATTAGGTAAGTTCAAAAAGAAATCCATTGGTTTCACTATGTTATTCTTAATGCTAATCTTTGCAGCGCATCATGACATATTGTTCTTGATGAACACGTAATACCGATTCTATATCTCAAAATCAATGCAAATTTCCATTGCTCCATAGGAAGCTATTAGTAAGTAAATGAAAAAGACTCTCCAAGGCTTAGAACTCATGAAATCCTTTCAACAAGACAGGTGCATTAACCCAGTAAAAAACTGGAACATCACAGGTGCAAATTTATGTCAAGAAGGGCAGTGACCAATGAATCACTATTTGGTAAGTTCAAATAGAAATCCATTGGTTTTACTATGTTATTCTTAATGCCAATCTAAACAGCTTGTAATGACATATTGTTCTTTATGAACACTTAGTACAGATTCTATCTCACAATTGCACTATCTCAGTCCCAAAATCAATGCAAATTCCATTGGCTCTATAGGAAACTTATTGGTAAGTAAACGAAAAAAATCTTTCTGAGGACTAGAACTCATGAACTCCTGTTTAAAAGACATTGGCATTAACCCACTAAGCCATTGGAACATCACAAGTGCAAATTGATGTCAAGAAGGGCAGTGAACAATGAATCACTATTAGGTAAGTTCAAAAAGAATTCCATTGGTTTCACTATGTTATTCTTAATGCTAATATTTGCAGCGCATCATGACATATTGTTCTTGATGAACACGTAATACAGATTCTATATCTCACAATTGCACTATCTCAAGCCCAAAATCAATGCAAATTTCCATTGACTCCATAGGAAGGTTATTAGTAAGTAAATGAAAAAAACTATCCAAGGATTAGAACTCATGAAATCATTTTTACAAGACAGGTGCATTAACCCAGTATGCCACAGCAACATCACAGGTGCAAATTTATGTCAAGAAGGGCAGTGACCAATGAATCACTATTAGGTAAGTTCAAAAAGAAATCCATTGGTTTTACTATGTTATTCTTAATTCCAATCTAAACAGCTTGTAATGACATATTGTTCTTTATGAACACTTAGTACAGATTCTATCTCACAATTGCACTATCTCAATCCCAAAATCAATGCATATTTCCATTGGCTCCATAGGAAGCTTATTAGTAAGTAAATGAAAAAAACTCTCCAAGAATTAGAACTCATGAAATCCTTTTTACAAGACAGGTGCATTAACCCAGTAAGCCACTGGAACATCACAGGTGCAAAGTTATGTCAAGAAGGGCAGTGAACAATGAATCACTATTAGGTAAGTTCAAAAAGAAATCCATTGGTTTCACTATGTTATTCTTAATGCCAATCTTTGCACCGCAACATGACATATTGTTCTTGATGAACACATAATACAGATTCTATATCTCAAAATCAATTCAAATTTCCATTGCTCCATAGGAAGCTTATTAGTAAGTAAATGAAAAAGACTCTCCATGGATTAGAACTCATGAACTCCTGTTTACAAGACAGGTGCATAAACCCAGTAAGCCACTGGAACAACACAGGTGCAAATTTATGTCAAGAAGGGCAGTGAACAATGAATCACTATTTGGTAAGTTCAAAAAGAAATCCATTGGTTTTACTATGTTATTCTTAATGCCAATCTAAACAGCTTGTAATGACATATTGTTCTTTATGAACACTTAGTACAGATTCTATCTCACAATTGCACTATCTCAATCCCAAAATCAATGCAAATTTCCATTGGCTCTATAGGAAACTGATTGGTAAGTAAATGAAAAAAAGCTCTTTGAGGACTAGAACTCACGAACTCCTTTTTAAAAGACAGGGACATTAACCCACTAAGCCATTGGAACATCACAAGTGCAAAGTCATGTCAAGAAAGGCAGTGAACAATGAATCACTATTAGGTAAGTTCAAAAAGAAATCCATTGGTTTCACTATGTTATTCTTAATGCTAATATTTGCAGCGCATCATGACATATTGTTCTTGATGAACACGTAATACAGATTCTATATCTCACAATTGCACTATATCAAGCCCAAAATCAATGCAAATTTCCATTGCTCCACAGGAAGCTTATTAGTAAGTAAATGAAAAAGACTCTCCATGGATTAGAACTCATGAACTACTGTTTACAAGACAGGTGCATAAACCCAGTAAGCCACTGGAACATCACAGGTGCAAATTTATGTCAAGAAGGGCAGTGAACAATGAATCACTATTTGGTAAGTTCAAAAAGAAATCCATTGGTTTTACTATGTTATTCTTAATGCCAAGCTAAACAACTTGCAATGACATATTGTTCTTTATGAACACTTAGTACAGATTCTATCTCACAATTGCACTATCTCAATCCCAAAATCAATGCAAATTTCCATTGGCTCTATAGGAAACTTATTGGTAAGTAAATGAAAAAGAGCTCTCTGAGGACTAGAACTCATGAACTCCTGTTTAAAAGACAGGGGCATTAACCCACTAAGCCATTGCAACATCACAAGTGCAAAGTGATTTCAAGAAGGGCAGTGAACAATGAATCACTATTAGGTAAGTTCAAAAAGAAATCCATTGGTTTGACTATGTTATTCTTAATAGTAATCTTTGCAGCGCATCATGACATATTGTTCTTGATGAACACGTAATACAGATTCTATATCTCACAATTGCACTATCTCAAGCCCAAAATCAATGCAAATTTCCATTGGCTCCATAGGAAGCTTATTAGTAAGTAAATGAAAAAGGCTCTCTAAGGATTAGAACTCAAGAACTCCTGTTTACAAGACAGGTGCATAAACCCAGTAAGCCACTGGAACAACACAGATAAAAAGTTATGTCAAGAAGGGCAGTGAACAATGAATCACTATTAGGTATGTTCAAAAAGAAATCCATTGGTTTCACTTGGTATTATTAATGCCAATCTTTGCAGCGCATCATGACATATTGTTCTTGATGAACACGTAATACAGATTCTATATCTCAAAATCAATGCAAATTTCCATTGCTCCATAGGAAGCTTATTAGTAAGTAAATGAAAAAGACTCTCCATGGATTAGAACTCATGAACTCCTGTTTACAAGACAGGTGCATAAACCCAGTAAGCCACTGGAACATCACAGGTGCAAATTTATGTCAAGAAGGGCAGTGACCAATGAATCACTATTAGGTAAGTTCAAAAAGAAATCCATTGGTTTTACTATGTTATTCTTAATGCTAATCTAAACAGCTTGTAATGACATATTGTTCTTTATGAACACTTAGTACAGATTCTATCTCACAATTGCACTATTTCAGTCCCAAAATCAATGCAAATTTCCATTGGCTCTATAGGAAACTTATTGGTAAGTAAACGAAAAAAAGCTCTATGAGGACTAGAACTCACGAACTCCTGTTTAAAAGACAGGGACATTAACCCACTAAGCCATTGGAACATCACAAGTGCAAAGTGATGTCAAGAAGGGCAGTGAACAATGAATCACTATTAGGTAAGTTCAAAAAGAAATCCATTGGTTTCACTATGTTATTCTTAATGCTAATATTTGCAGCGCATCATGACATATTGTTCTTGATGAACACGTAATACAGATTCTATATCTCACAATTGCACTATATCAAGCCCAAAATCAATGCAAATTTCCATTGGCTCCATAGGAAGCTTATTAGTAAGTAAATGAAAAAGGCTCTCCAAGGATTAGAACTCATGAACTCCTGTTTACAAGACAGGTGCATAAACCCTGTAAGCCACTGGAACATCACAGGTGCAAATTTATGTCAAGAAGGGCAGTGAACAATGAATCACTATTAGGTATGTTCAAAAAGAAATCCATTGGTTTCACTATGTTATTCTTAATGCCAATCTTTGCACCGCATCATGACATATTGTTCTTGATGAACACGTAATAAAGATTCTATATCTCAAAATCAATGCAAAATTTCCATTGCTCCATAGGAAGCTTATTAGTAAGTAAATGAAAAAAACTCTCCAAGGATTAGAACTCATGAAATCCTTTTTACAAGACAGGTGCATTAACCCAGTAAGCCACAGCAACATCACTGGTGCAAATTTATGTCAAGAAGGGCAGTGACCAATGAATCACTATTAGGTAAGTTCAAAAAGAATTCCATTGGTTTTACTATGTTATTCTTAATGCCAATATAAACAGCTTGTAATGACATATTGTTCTTTATGAACACTTAGTACAGATTCTATCTCACAATTGCACTATCTCAATCCCAAAACCAATGCAAATTTCCATTGGCTCTATAGGAAACTTATTGGTAAGTAAGTCATGGGGGGTCCACATGCATGCTGCATGTCATGGGGGCCCCATGTGCATGT
The DNA here is from genome assembly GCF_046119375.1 of Phyllobates terribilis. Taxonomy (NCBI): domain Eukaryota; kingdom Metazoa; phylum Chordata; class Amphibia; order Anura; family Dendrobatidae; genus Phyllobates; species Phyllobates terribilis. Next base: position 342,706,082 of record NW_027362764.1, read on the forward strand.
CGCATTTCATGGGGGCCCCAAATGTATGCCGCATGTCATGAGGGCCCCAAATGCATGCCGCATGTCATGGAGGCCCCAAATGTATGCCGCATGTCATGGGGGCCCCAAATACATGCCGCATGTCATGGGGGCCCCCGTGCATGCCGCATGTCATGGGGGCCACAAATGCATGTCACATGTTTTGGGGCCCCCAAATACGTGCCACATGTCATGGGGGCCCCACGTGCTTGCCGCATGTTATGTAGTCCCCAAATGCATGCCGCCTGTCATGGGGGCCCCACGAGCATGCCGCATTTCCTTGGGGGCCCCAAATGCATGCTACATGTCAGGGGCCCCAAATTCTTGCTGCATGTCATGGAAGCCCCAAATACGTGCCGCTTGTAATGGGGGCCCCAAATGCATGCCGCATGTCATGGGGGCCCACATGCATACCGCTTGTCATGGGGGCAACACGTGCATACCGCATATCATGGGGCCCCACGTGCATGCCGCATGTCATGGGGGCCCCACATGCATGCCGCATGTCATGGGGGCCCCACTTGCATGCCGCTTGTCATTGGACCCCGAATGCATGCCGCATGTCATGGGGGCCCCAAATGTATGCCGCAAGTCATGGGGGCCCCACATGCATGTCGCATGTCATGTGTGCCCCACGTGCATGACACATGTCATGGTTGCAACACGTGCATTCTGCATGTCAAGGCGGCCCTAAGTGCACGGCGCATGTCACGATTACCCCAAATGCATGTCACATGTCATGAGGGCCCCACGCGCATGCCGCATGTCATAAGGGGCCCCACATGCATTCCGCATGTCATTGGGGCCCCACGTGCATGCCGCTTGTCAAGGGGGCTCCAAATGCATGCCGCATATCAAGGGGGCCCCACGTGCATGCCGCATGTCATGGGGCCCCATGTGCATGCTGAATGTCAAAGGGGTCCCACGTGCATGCCGCATGTCACGGGTACCCCAAATGCATGCCACATGTCATGGTGGCCCCACATGCATGCCTCATGTCAAGGGGGGCCCAAATGCATGCCTCATGTCACGTGTACCCCAAATGCATGCCGCATGTCATGTGGCCCCAAGTGCATGCAGCAGGTCATGGGACCCCATGTGCATGCCGCATGCCATGGGTGTCCCACCCGCATGCCGCATGTCATGGGGACCCACATGCATGCCGTATGTCATTTGGGCCAACATGCATGCCGCATGTCATGGCGGCACCACATGCATACCGCATGTCATGGGGCTCCACGTGCATAGCACATGTCATGGGGCCCCAGGTGCAAGCCGCTTGTCATGAGGGCCAAGAAAGCATGCCGCATTTCATAGGGGCCCCAAATGCATGCCTCATGTCATGGGGGCCCCAAATAAATGCCTCATGTCGTGGGTGCCCCACGTGCATGCCGCATGTCATGGGGGCCCCACATGCATGCCACATGTCATGGGGGACCCATGTGCATGCCGCATGTCATGGGGGCCCCAAATGCATGCCACATGTCATGGGTACCCCAAATGCATGTTCCATGTCATGGGGTTCCCAAATGCATGCTGCTTGTCTTGAGAACCCAAAATGCATGCCGCATGCCATGGGGACCCTAAATGCATGCCTCATGTCATGGGGGCCCCATGTGCATGCCGCATGTCATGGGGGCCCCAAATGCAAAGTGCATGTCATGGGGGCCTCACGTGCATACCGCATGTCATGGGGACCCCCAAAGCTCGACTCATGTCATAAGGCCCCAAATGCATACTGCATGTCATGGGAGCTGCACATGCATGCCGCATGTCATGGGGGACCCACATGCATACCACATATCATTGGGGCAACACATGTATACCGCATATCATGGGGCCCCACGTGCATAACGCATGTCATAAGGGCCCCAAATGCATGCTGCATGTCATGGGGCCCCATGTGCATGCCACACGTCATGGGGGCCCACATGCATAATGCATGTCATGGGGGCAACACGTGCATGTCGCAAGTCCTGGGGCACCATGTGAATGCCACATGTCATGGGGGCCTCAAATGCATGCCACATGTCATGGAGGCCCCAAATGCATGCCGAATGTCATTGGGGCCCCAAATGCATACTGCCTGTCATGGGATCTCCATATGCATGCCGCATGTCATGTGGCCCCATGTGCATGCCGCATGTCATGGGGGCCCCACATGCATGCCGCATGTCATGGGGGCCCACATGCATGCCGCATGTCATGGAGGCACCAAATGCATACCGCATGTCATGGGGCTCCACGTGCATACCGCATGTCTTGGGCCCCCAAGTGCATGCCGCATGTCATGGATGCCCCAAATGCATGCCGCATGTCATGGGGGCCTAAAAAACATGCCGCTTGTCATAGGGGCCCCAAATGCATGCCGCATGTCATGGGGGTCACACGTGCATGCCCCTTGTCATGGGGGCTCCACATGCATGCCACATGTCATGTAGGCCCCACATGCATGCCACATTTCATTGGGGGCCCAAAATGCATGCTGCATGTCAGGGGACACAAATGCATGCTGCATGTCATGGGGGCCCCAAATACGTGCCACATATCATGGGGGCACCAAATGCATGGGCCATGTCATAGGGGCCCCACATGCATGCCGCATGTCATGGGGCCCCAAATGCATGCTACATGTCATGGGGGCCTCAAATGCATGCTGCATGTGATGGGAGACCCAAATGCATGCCACATGTCATGGTAGCTCCACATGCATGCCAAATGTCATGGGGGCCCCAAATACGTGCCACATTTCATGAGGGCCCCACATGCCTGGTGCATGTCATAGGGCCCCACATTCATGATGCATGTCATGGAGGCCCCACATGCATGCCGCATGTCATGGGGCCTCACATGCATGCCGCATGTCATGGGGGCCCCAAATGTATGCTGCATGTCATGGGGGCCCTAAATGCATGCCACATGTCATGTGGTCCCCACGTGCATTCCGCATGTCATGGGGGCTCTACATGCATGCCGCATGTCATGGGGGCACCAAGTGCATGCCTCATGTCATGGGGGCCCCAAATGCATGTCGCATGTCATGGTGGCTCCAAAAGCATGCCGCATGTCATGGGGGCCCCAAATGTATGCCACATGTCATGGGGGCCCCAAGAGCATACCGCATGACATGGGGGCCCCAAGTGCTTGAGGCATGTCATGGGGGCCCAGCATGCATGCCGCATGTCTTGGGTACCCCAAATGCATGTCGCATGTCATTTGGGCCCCACATGCATGAAGCATGTCATGGTGGCACCAAATGCATTCTACATATCATGGAGGCCCCACGTGCATGCCACATGTCATGGGGGCCCCAAATGCAAGCCACATGTCTTGGGGGCCAAAAAAGCATGCCGCGTGTCATAGGGGCCCCAAATGCATTCCGAATGTCATGGGGGTCACACATTCATGTCGCATGTCATGGGGGCCCCACGTGCATTCCACATTTCATTGGGGGCCCCAAATGCATGCTGCATGTCTGGGGCCCCAAATGCATGCTGCATGTCTGGGGCCCCAAATGCATGCTGCATGTGATGGGGGCCCCAAATGCATGCTGCATGTGATGGGGGCCCCAAATGCATGCAACATGTCATGGTAGCCCCACATGCATGCCACATGTCATGGGGGACCCACGTGCATGCCGCATGTCATGAAAGCCCCACGTGCATGCCGCATGTCATGGGGGCCCCACATGCATGCCACATGTCATAGGGGCCCCAAATGCATGCCACATGTCAGGGGGGCCCCAAATGCATGCCGTATGTCATGGGTGCCCCAAATGCATGCCGCTTGTCATGGGGGCCCCAAATGCATGCCGCATATCATGTGTACCCCAAATGCATACCCCATGTCATGGGGGAACCACGTGCATACCGCATGTCATGGGGACCCCCTATGCATGCCTCATGTCATGGGGGCCCCAAATGCATACTGCATGTCTTGGGAGCTCCACATGCATGCCGCATGTCTTGTGGCCCCACGTGCATGCCGCATGTCATGGGGCCCCATGTGGATGCCGAATGTCATGGGGGTACCAATTTCATGCCGCATGTCATGGGGGACACTCATGCATACCGCATGTAATGGGGGCAACACGTGCATACCGCATATCATGGGGCCCCACGTGCATACCGCATGGCATTGGTCCCAAAATGCATGCCGCATGTCATGGGGCCCCATGTGCATGCCACATGCCATGGGGTCCACATCCATAACGCATGTCATTGGGGGAACATGTGCATACCGCAAATCATGGGCCCCACATGCATACCGCATGTCATAGGTGCCCCAAATGCATGCCGCATGTCATGGGGCCCCATGTGCATGCCACATGTCATGGGGGCCCCAAATGCATGCCACATGTCATGGAGGCCCTAAATGCATGCCGCATGTCATTGGGGCCCCAAATGCATACTGCCTGTCATGGGACCTCCACATGCATGCCGCATGTCATGGGGCCCCATGTGCATGCTGCATGTCATTGGGGCCCCAAATGCATGCCGCATGTTATGTGGCCCCAAGTGCATGACGTATGTTATGGGGCCCCATGTGCATGCCGCATGTCATGGGGGCCCACATGCATGCCACATGTCATGGGGGCACCACATGCATTCCGCATGTCATGGGGCTCCACGTGCATACCGCATGTCATGGGGCCCCACGTGCATGACGCATGTTATGGGTGCCCCAAATGCATGCCGCATGTCATGGGGGCCAAAAATGCATGCCACATGTCATGGGGGCCACACGTGCATGACACATGTCATGTGGGCTCCACATGCATGCCACATGTCAACGAGGCCCCATGTGCATGCCACATTTCATTGGGGGCCCAAATGCACGCTGCATGTCAGAGGCCACAAATGCATGCTGCATGTCATGGGGCCCCACATGCATGCCCCATGTCTTGGGGGCCTCAAATGCATGCTGCACATGATGGGGGACCCAAATGCATGCCACATGTCATGGGGGCCCCAAATGCATGCCGCATGTCATGTGGCCCCAAGTGCATGACGCATGTCATGGGGCCCCTTGTGCATGCCACATGTCATGAGGGCCCACATGCATGCCACATGTCATGGGGGCCCCAAATGCATGCCGCATGTCATGTGGCCCCAAGTGCATGACGCATGTCATGGGGCCCCTTGTGCATGCCGCATGTCATGAGGGCCCACATGCATGCCACATGTCATGGGGGCACCACATGCATACCGCATGTCATGGGGCTCCACGTGCATACCGCATGTCATGGGGCCCCACGTGCATGACGCATGTTATGGGTGCCCCAAATGCATGCCGCATGTCATGGGGGCCAAAAATGAATGCCACATGTCATGGGGGCCACACGTGCATGACACATGTCATGGGGGCTCCACGTGCATGCCACATTTCATTGGGGGCCCAAATGCATGCTGCATGTCAGAGGCCACAAATGCATGCTGCATGTCATGGGGCCCCACATGCATGCCCCATGTCTTGGGGGCCTCAAATGCATGCTGCACGTGATGGGGGACCCAAATGCATGGCACATATCATGGTAGCCGACACGCATGCCGCATGTCATGGGGGCCTCAAATACATGCCACATGTCATGGGGGCCCCACATGCATGGTGCATGTCATAGGGGCCCCACATGCATGCCGCATGTCATGGGGCCCCACATGCATGCCGCATGTCATGGGGGCCTCAAATGTATGCTGCATGTCATGGGAGCCCCAAATGCATGCCGCATGTCATGGGGTCCCCACATGCATTCCGCATGTCATGGGGGCTCTACATCCATGCCGCATGTCATGAGGGCACCAAGTGCATGCCGCATGTCATGGGGGCCCCAAATGCATGCCGCATGTCATGGGGGCTTCAAATGCATGCCGCATGTCATGGGGGCCCCAAATGCATGCCACATGTCATGGGGGCCCCAAGAGCATGCCGCGTGACATGGGGGCCCCACGTGCTTGACGCATGTCATGGGGGCCCCACATGCATGCCGCATGTCTTGACTACCTCAAATGCATGTCGCATGTCATTTGGGCCCCACATGCATGACGCATGTCATGGTGGCCCCAAATGCATTCTACATATCATGGAGGCCCCACATCCATGCCGCATGTCATGGTTGCCCCAAATGCAAGCCGCCTGTCATGGGGGCCAAAAAAGCATTCCGCATGTCAAGGGGACCCCAAATGCATGCCTCATGTCATGGGGGCCACAAATGCATGCTGCATGTCATGGGGCCCCACATGCATGCCCCATGTCTTGGGGGCCTCAAATGCATGCTGCACGTGATGGGGGACCCAAATGCATGGCACATGTCATGGTAGCCGACACGCATGCCGCATGTCATGGGGGCCTCAAATACGTGCCACATGTCATGGGGGCCCCACATGCATGGTGCATGTCATAGGGGCCCCACATGCATGCCGCATGTCATGGGGCCCCACATGCATGCCGCATGTCATGGGGGCCTCAAATGTATGCTGCATGTCATGGGGGCCCCAAATGCATGCCGCATGTCATGGGGTCCCCACATGCATGTCGCATGTCATTTGGGCCCCACATGCATGACGCATGTCATGGTGGCCCCAAATGCATTCTACATATCATGGAGGCCCCACGTCCATGCCGCATGTCATGGGGGCACCAAATGCATGCTGCGTGTCTTGGGAACCCCAAATGCATGTCGCATGTCATGTGGCCCCACGTGCATGCCGCATGTCATGGGGACCCATGTGCATGCCGAATGTCATGGGGGTACCACGTGCATGCCACATATCATGGGGTCCCCACATGCATGCCTCATGTCATGGGGGCCCCAAATGCAAAGTGCATGTCATGGGGGCCTCACGTGCATACCGCATGTCATGGGGACCCCCAAAGCTTGACTCATGTCATGGGGGCCCCAAATGCATACTGCATGTCATGGGAGCTCCACATGCATGCCGCATGTCATGTGGCCCCACGTGCATGCCGCATGTCATGGGGGACCCAAATGCATACCGCATATCATGGGGGCAACACGTGTATACCGCATATCATGGGGCCCCACGTGCATACCGCATGTCATGGGGGTCACACGTGCATGCCCCATGTCATGGGGGCTCCACATGCATGCCACATGTCATGTAGGCCCAACGTGCATGCCGCATTTCATTGGGGGCCCCAAATGCATGCTGCATGTCAGGGGCCACAAATGCATGCTGCATGTCATGGGGGCCCCAAATACGTGCCACATATCATGGGGGCACCAAATGCATGGGCCATGTCATAGGGGCCCCACATGCATGCTGCATGTCATGTGGTCCCCACTTGCATTCCGAATATCATGGGGGCTCTACATGCATGCCGCATGTCATGGGGGCACCAAGTGCATGCCTCATGTCATCGGGGCCCCAAATGCATCACGCATGTCATGGTGGCTCCAAATGCATGCCGCATGTCATGGGGGCCCCAAATGCATGCCACATGTCATGGGGGCCCCAAGAGCATGCCGCATGACATGGGGGCCCCACGTGCTTGAGGCATGTCATGGGGGCCCAACATGTATGCCGCATGTATTGGGTACGATAAATGCATGTCGCATGTCATTTGGGCCCCACATGCATGAAGCATGTCATGGGGGCCCCAAATGCAAGCCACATGTCATGGGGGCCAAAAAAGCATGCCGCATGTCATAGGGGCCCCAAATGCATTCCGCATGTCATGGGGGCTCCACGTGCATGCCGCATTTCATTGGGGGCCCCAAATGCATGCTGCATGTCTGGGGCCCCAAATGCATGCTGCATGTGATGGGGGCCCCAAATGCATGCAACATGTCATGGTAGCCCCACATGCATGGGCCATGTCAAGGGGCCCCACATGAATGCCGCATGTCATGGGGGCCCCAAATGCATGCCGCATGTCATGGGGGCCCCACATACATGCCGCATGTCATGGGTACCCCAAATGCATGCCACATGTCAAGGGGGGACCCACGTGCATGCCGCATGTCATGGAAGCCCCACATGCATGCCGCATGTCATGGGGGCCCCACATGCATGCCACATGTCATGGGGGCCCCAAATGCATGCCACATGTCATGGGGGCCCCAAATGCATGCCACATGTCATGGGTGCCCAAAATGCATGTCGCATGTCATGGGTACACCAAATGCATGCCGCATGTCATGTGTACCCCAAATGCATGCCCCATGTCATGAGGGACCCACGTGCATACTGCATGTCATGGGAGCTCCACATGCATGCCGCATGTCATGTGGCCCCACGTGCATGCCACATGTCATGGGGCCCCATGTGCATGCCGAATGTCATGGTGGTACCAATTTCATGCCGCATGTCATGGGGGACACTCATGCATACCGCATGTCATGGGGGCAACACGTGCATACCGCATATCATGGGGCTCCACGTGCATACCGCATGGCATTGGGGCCCAAAATGCATGCCGCATGTCATGTGGCCCCATGTGCATGCCACATGCCATGGGGGCCCACATGCATACCGCATGTCATGGAGTGAACATGTGCATACCGCATATCATGGGCCCCACGTGCATACCGCATGTCATAGGTGCCCCAAATGCATGCCGCATGTCATGGGCCCCATGTGCATGCCACATGTCATGGGGGCCCCAAATGCATGCCACATGTCATGGAGGCCCCAAATGCATACCGCATGTCATGTGGCTCCACGTGCATACCGCATGTCATGGGGCCCCACGTGTATGACGCATGCCATGTGTGCCCCAAATGCATGCCGCATGTCATGGGGGCCAAAAAAGCATGCCGCATGTCATAGGGGCCCCAAATGCATGCCACATGTCATGGGGGCCGCAAGAGCATACCGCATGACATGGGGGCCCCAAGTGCTTGAGGCATGTCTTGGGTACCCCAAATGCATGTCGCATGTCTTGGGTACCCCAAATGCATGTCGCATGTCATTTGGGCCCCACATGCATGAAGCATGTCATGGGGGCCCCAAATGCATTCTATATATCATGGAGGCCCCACGTGCATGCCGCATGTCATGGGGGCCCCAAATGCAAGCCACATGTCATGGGGGCCAAAAAAGCATGCCGCATGTCAAAGGGGCCCCAAATGCATTCCGCATGTCAACAGCTGGACCTTTGGATTTTGGAAATGTTTGCGTTTTTTGACCAGATTCGCGTCAGGCGCTCCCACACTCGTCCCGAGGGGACGAGCATCTCCGGAATTTGCGATTAAGCCTCGGCGTCCGCGCTACAGTTCTCTGGCTCTGGAACGCACGCGGTTTGGAGCTGGACGCCGATATTCGGCGTGCTGCACTCCTATCACATGCCGGACGCGCTGTACTTTTTTCGTAACGTTTCGAGATGAAAAGATTTTTCCAAAGAAATCCTCTCTGCCATCTTCTTTAATAGCCAGCTCTCACCTACAATAGCCAGCCCTCACGAAAAAACTTTGCCGCTGGACGACGCAACGCTCGCCATTTTACAGATCCAGCCCGGGAGATGCTCTGCACGCCGCCCCGGGTCGATCCGACGCCATTAAGGCTCCGAAAAAAGGCTTGCAAAAACCTCGTCTGTTCCAGGTCCGAAAAACAAGCCATTTAGCCAGCCCTCACAACATTTCATCACTTGGAAATGACCACCAGATGGCATCTGTGCTTTAAATATCATTCATTACTTGTCAGCCAGAATTCAGCTGCATTTCTGGAAATTGAACACTGGATGGCAGCTGTGCTTTAAAAGCCATTCACTCGTTCATGATAGACCCTCACAGGAAACACACAATAAGGAGATTTTTCACTTATCCTTCGGTGGAAAGGCTGTGATGGGGGGAGGGGATGATGATGTAGCATTTTTGTCTCTGTTGTTTCACTGAGATTAGGACTTTCAATGTGCTGCTGCCTGACCTTGTAAAACACTAACTCTTTTAACACAGATTGTGACCATATAATCAAATGAGAATAAGGAGTTTAATTAAAGGCATTTAAAAAGTTGCAATTTTATTACATCATTATTTAAAAAGACACAAAAATGGCAGCAATAATCACTGGTATTGAGGCCAATAATCACATCCATAGATGGAGCCCATATTTCATATCAAAAATAGGTAAAAGTAAATAGAGCATGTGACCATGTTGTAAAACACTTAAAGTTGTGTAAAAACCGTGGCGTAGGAACGGGCGGTGAAATAAGCGCGCCAAAAAAACTATAAAGTTTAAGGTTTTTTTCCGTAATTCATCAGATGAGCGTGATAACGGACGCTGCACTGAATGGCGGCGCGTAGGAACGGGCGGTGAAATAAGCGCGCCTAAACAACTATAAAGTTTACGTTTTTTTTCCGTAATCCATCAGATGAGCGTGATAACGGTTGCTGTGCTGAACGGCGGCACGTAGGAACGGGCGGTGAAATAAGTGCGCCAAAAAAACTATAAAGTTTACGTTTTATTTCTGTAATTCATCAGATGAGCGTGATAACGGACGCTGCGCTGAACGGCGGCGCGTAGGAACGGGCGGTGAAATAAGCGCGCCAAAAAAACTATAAAGTTTACGTTTTTTTTCCGTAATTCATCAGATGAGCATGATAACGGATGCTGTGCTGAACAGCGGCACGTAGGAACGGGCGGTGAAATAAGTGCACCAAAAAAACGATAAAGTTTACGTTTTTTTTCTGTAATTCATCAGATGAGCGTGATAACGGACGCTGCGCTGAACGGCGAAGCGTAGGAACGGGCGGTGAAATAAGCGCGCCAAAAAAACTATAAAGTTTACGTTTTTTTTCCGTAATTCATCAGATGAGCGTGATAACGGAAGCTGCGCTGAACGGTGGCGCGTAGTAACAGGCGGTGAAATAAGCGTGCCAAAAAACTATAAAGTTTACTTTTTTTCCATAATTCATTAGATGAGCGTGATAACGGAAGCTGCGCTGAACGGCGGCGCGTAGGAACGGGCGGTGAAATAAGCGCGCCAAAAAAACTATAAGGTTTACGTTTTTTTTCCGTAATTCATCAGATGAGCGTGATAACGGAAGGTGCGCTGAACCGCGGCGCGTAGGAACGGGCGGTGAAATAAGCGCGCCAAAGAAACTATAAAGTTTACGTTTTTTTCCATAATTCATTAGATGAGCATGATAACGGAAGCTGTGCTGAACGGCGGCGCGTAGGAAAAGGCAGTGAAATAAGCGCGCCAAAAAAACTATAAAGTTTACGTTTTTTTTCCGTAATTTATCTGATGAGCGTGATAACGGACGCAGCCCTTAACGGCGGCGTCAGAGCGACTTTTTTTTGTTGCAGATTGAATTTTAAGTGCTTTTGGTATCATCAAACCTGTAGCCAGCTCTCATCCTCATTGAGCTATTCCAAGGGTGAGGGCTGGCTACGGGTCGCCCTGGAGGCACCTGTAGCCAGCTCTCATCCTCATTGAGCTATTCCAAGGGTGAGGGCTGGCTAGGGGTCGCCCTGGAGGCACCTGTAGCCAGCTCTCATCCTCATTGAGCTATTCCAACGGTGAGGGCTGGCTAGGGGTCGCCCTGGAGGCACCTGTAGCCAGCTCTCATCCTCATTGAGCTATTCCAAGGGTGAGGGCTGGCTAGGGGTCGCAATGGAGGCGCCTGTAGCCAGCTCTCATCCTCATTGAGCTATTCCAACGGTGAGGGCTGGCTAGGGGTCGCCCTGGAGGCACCTGTAGCCAGCTCTCATCCTCATTGAGCTATTCCAAGGGTGAGGGCTGGCTAGGGGTCGCAATGGAGGCACCTGTAGCCAGCTCTCATCCTCATTGAGCTATTCCAAGGGTGAGGGCTGGCTACGGGTCGCCCTGGAGGCACCTGTAGCCAGCTCTCATCCTCATTGAGCTATTCCAAAGGTGTGGGCTGGTTTCGGGTCGCCCTGGAGGCACCTGTAGCCAGCTCTCATCCTCATTGAGCTATTCCAAGGGTGAGGGCTGGCTACGGGTCGCCCTGGAGGCACCTGTAGCCAGCTCTCATCCTCATTGAGCTATTCCAAGGGTGAGGGCTGGCTAGGGGTCGCCCTGGAGGCACCTGTAGCCAGCTCTCGTCCTCATTGAGCTATTCCAAGGGTGAGGGCTGGCTACGTGTCGCCCTGGAGGCACCTGTAGCCAGCTCTCATCCTCATTGAGCGTGATAACGGACGCTGCGCTGAACGGCGGCGCATAGGAACGGGCGGTGAAATAAGCGCGCCAAAAAAACTATAAAGTTTACGTTTTTTTTCCGTAATTCATCAGATGAGGGTGATAACGGACGCTGCGCTGAACGGCGGCGCGTAGGAACGGGCGGTGAAATAAGCGCGCCAAAAAAACTATAAAATTTACGTTTTTTTTCCGTAATTCTTCAGATGAGCGTGATAACGGAAGCTGCGCTGAACGGCGGCGCGTAGGAACAGGCGGTGAAATAAGCGCGCCAAAAAAGCTATAAAGTGTACGTTTTTTTTCCATAATTCATTAGATGAGCGTGATAACGGAAGCTGCGTTGAACGGCGGCGCGTAGGAACGGGCGGTGAAATAAGCGCGCCAAAAAAACTATAAAGTTTACGTTTTTTTTCCGTAATTCATCAAATGAGCGTGATAACGGACGCTGCACTGAATGGCGGCGTGTAGGAACGGGCGGTGAAATAAGCGCGCCAAAAAACTATAAAGTTTACGTTTTTTTTCCGTAATTCATCAGATGAGCGTGATAAAGGATGCTGTGCTGAACGGCGGCACGTAGGAACGGGCGGTGAAATAAGTGCGCCAAAAAAACGCTAAAGTTTACGTTTTTTTTCTGTAATTTATCAGATGAGCGTGATAACGGACGCAGCCCTTAACGGCGGCGTCAGAGCGACTTTTTTTTGTTGCAGATTGAATTTTAAGTGCTTTTGGTATCATCAAACCTGTAGCCAGCTCTCATCCTCATTGAGCTATTCCAAGGGTGAGGGCTGGCTAAGGGTCGCCCTGGAGGCACCTGTAGCCAGCTCTCATCCTCATTGAGCTGCTCCAAGGGTGAGGGCTGGCTACGGGTCGCCCTGGAGGCACCTGTAGCCAGCTCTCATCCTCATTGAGCGTGATAACGGACGCTGCGCTGAACGGCGGCGCGTAGGAACGGTCGGTGAAATAAGCTCGCCAAAAAAACTATAAAATTTACGTTTTTTTTCCGTAATTCATCAGATGAGCGTGATAACGGAAGCTGCGCTGAACGGCGGCGCGTAGGAACGGGCGGTGAAATAAGCGCGCCAAAAAAGCTATAAAGTGTACGGTTTTTTTCCATAATTCATTAGATGAGCGTGATAACGGAAGCTGCGTTGAACGGCGGCGCGTAGGAACGGGCGGTGAAATAAGCGCGCCAAAAAAACTATAAAGTTTACGTTTTTTTTCCGTAATTCATCAGATGAGCGTGATAACGGACGCTGCGCTGAATGGCGGCACGTAGGAACGGGCGGTGAAATAAGCGCACCAAAAAAACTATAAAGTTTACGTTATTTTTCCGTAATTCATCAGATGAGCGTGATAACGGATGCTGTGCTGAACGGCGGCACGTAGGAACGGGCGGTGAAATAAATGCGCCAAAAAAACGATAAAGTTTACGTTTTTTTTTTGTAATTTATCAGATGAGCGTGATAACGGACGCAGCCCTTAACGGCGGCGTCAGAGCGAATTTTTTTTGTTGCAGATTGAATTTTAAGTGCTTTTGGTATCATCAGACCTGTAGCCAGCTCTCATCCTCATTGAGCTATTCCAAGGGTGAGGGCTGGCTAAGGGTCGCCCTGGAGGCACCTGTAGCCAGCTCTCATCCTCATTGAGCTGCTCCAGGGGTGAGGGCTGGCTACGGGTCGCCCTGGAGGCACCTGTAGCCAGCTCTCATCCTCATTGAGCTGCTCCAGGGGTGAGGGCTGGCTAGGGGTCGCCCTGGAGGCACCTGTAGCCAGCTCTCATCCTCATTGAGCTGCTCCAAGGGTGAGGGCTGGCTAGGGGTCGCCCTGGAGGCACCTGTAGCCAGCTCTCATCCTCATTGAGCTGCTCCAAGGGTGAGGGCTGGCTAGGGGTCGCCCTGAAGGCACCTGTAGCCAGCTCTCATCCTCATTGAGCTGCTCCAAGGGTGAGGGCTGGCTAGGGGTCGCCCTGGAGGCACCTGTAGCCAGCTCTCATCCTCATTGAGCTGCTCCAAGGGTGAGGGCTGCCTAGGGGTCGCCCTGAAGGCACCTGTAGCCAGCTCTCATCCTCATTGAGCTGCTCCAAGGGTAAGGGCTGGCTAGGGGTCGCCCTGGAGGCACCTGTAGCCAGCTCTCATCCTCATTGAGCTGCTCCAAGGGTGAGGGCTGGCTAGGGGTCGCCCTGGAGGCACCTGTAGCCAGCTCTCATCCTCATTGAGCTGCTCCAAGGGTGAGGGCTGGCTAGGGGTCGCCCTGGAGGCACCTGTAGCCAGCTCTCATCCTCATTGAGCTGCTCCAAGGGTGAGGGCTGGCTAGGGGTCGCCCTGGAGGCACCTGTAGCCAGCTCTCATCCTCATTGAGCTGCTCCAGGGGTGAGGGCTGGCTAGGGGTCGCCCTGGAGGCACCTGTAGCCAGCTCTCATCCTCATTGAGCTGCTCCAAGGGTGAGGGCTGGCTAGGGGTCGCCCTGGAGGCACCTGTAGCCAGCTCTCATCCTCATTGAGCTGCTCCAATGGTGCGGGCTGGCTAGGGGTCGCCCTGGAGGCACCTGTAGCCAGCTCTCATCCTCATTGAGCTGCTCCAAGGGTGAGGGCTGGCTAGGGGTCGCCCTGGAGGCACCTGTAGCCAGCTCTCATCCTCATTGAGCTGCTCCAAGGGTGAGGGCTGGCTAGGGGTCGCCCTGGAGGTACCTGTAGCCAGCTCTCATTCTCATTGAGCTGCTGCAAGGGTGAGGGCTGGCTAGGGGTCGCCCTGGAGGCACCTGTAGCCAGCTCTCATCCTCATTGAGCTGCTCCAAGGGTGAGGGCTGGCTAGGGGTCGCCCTGGAGGCACCTGTAGCCAGCTCTCATCCTCATTGAGCTGCTCCAAGGGTGAGGGCTGGCTAGGGGTCGCCCTGGAGGCACCTGTAGCCAGCTCTCATCCTCATTGAGCTGCTCCAAGGGTGCGGGCTGGCTAGGGGTCGCCCTGGAGGCACCTGTAGCCAGCTCTCATCCTCATTGAGCTGCTCCAAGGGTGCGGGCTGGCTAGGGGTCGCCCTGGAGGCACCTGTAGCCAGCTCTCATCCTCATTGAGCTGCTCCAAGGGTGCGGGCTGGCTAGGGGTCGCCCTGGAGGCACCTGTAGCCAGCTCTCATCCTCATTGAGCTGCTCCAAGGGTGCGGGCTGGCTAGGGGTCGCCCTGGAGGCACCTGTAGCCAGCTCTCATCCTCATTGAGCTGCTCCAAGGGTGCGGGCTGGCTAGGGGTCGCACTGGAGGCACCTGTAGCCAGCTCTCATCCTCATTGAGCTGCTCCAAGGGTGAGGGCTGGCTTGGGGTCGCCCTGGAGGCACCTGTAGCCAGCTCTCATCCTCATTGAGCTGCTCCAAGGGTGAGGGCTGGCTAGGGGTCGCCCTGGAGGCACCTGTAGCCAGCTCTCATCCTCATTGAGCTGCTCCAAGGGTGAGGGCTGGCTAGGGGTCGCCCTGGAGGCACCTGTAGCCAGCTCTCATCCTCATTGAGCTGCTCCAAGGGTGAGGGCTGGCTAGGGGTCGCCCTGGAGGCACCTGTAGCCAGCTCTCATCCTCATTGAGCTGCTCCAAGGGTGAGGGCTGGCTAGGGGTCGCCCTGGAGGCACCTGTAGCCAGCTCTCATCCTCATTGAGCTGCTCCAAGGGTGAGGGCTCGCTATGTGTCGCCCTGGAGGCACCTGTAGCCAGCTCTCATCCTCATTGAGCGTGATAACGGACGCTGCGCTGAACGGCGGCGCATAGGAACGGGCGGTGAAATAAGCGCGCCAAAAAAACTATAAAGTTTACGTTTTATTTCCGTAATTCATCAGATGAGGGTGATAACGAACGCTGCGCTGAACGGCGGCGCGTAGGAACGGGCGGTGAAATAAGCGCGCCAAAAAAACTATAAAATTTACGTTTTTTTTCCGTAATTCATCAGATGAGCGTGATAACGGAAGCTGCGCTGAACGGCGGC
The DNA here is from genome assembly GCF_046119375.1 of Phyllobates terribilis. Lineage (NCBI taxonomy): Eukaryota > Metazoa > Chordata > Amphibia > Anura > Dendrobatidae > Phyllobates > Phyllobates terribilis. The sequence continues at coordinate 342,722,174 of NW_027362764.1, forward strand.
GCGTACTAAGCGGCGGTGAAATAAGCGCGCCAAAAAATCTATAAAGTGTAAGTTTTTTTTCCATAATTCATTAGATGAGCGTGATAACGGAAGCTGCGTTGAACGGCGGCGCGTAGGAACGGGCGGTGAAATAAGCGCGCCAAAAAAACTATAAAGTTTACGTTTTTTTTCCGTAATTCATCAGATGAGCGTGATAACGGACGTTGCGCTGAATGGCGGCGCGTAGGAACGGGCGGTGAAATAAGCGCGCCAAAAAAACTATAAAGTTTACGTTTTTTTTCCGTAATTCATCAGATGAGCGTGATAACGGATGCTGTGCTGAACGGCGGCACGTAGGAACGGGCGGTGAAATAAGTGCGCCAAAAAAACGATAAAGTTTACGTTTTTTTTCTGTAATTTATCAGATGAGCGTGATAACGGACGCAGCCCTTAACGGCGGCGTCAGAGCGACTTTTTTTTGTTGCAGATTGAATTTTAAGTGCTTTTGGTATCATCAAACCTGTAGCCAGCTCTCATACTCATTGAGCTATTCCAAGGGTGAGGGCTGGCTAAGGGTCGCCCTGGAGGCACCTGTAGCCAGCTCTCATCCTCATTGAGCTGCTCCAAGGGTGAGGGCTGGCTACGGGTCGCCCTGGAGGCACCTGTAGCCAGCTCTCATCCTCATTGAGCTGCTCCAAGGGTGAGGGCTGGCTAGGGGTCGCCCTGGAGGCACCTGTAGCCAGCTCTCATCCTCATTGAGCTGCTCCAAGGGTGAGGGCTGGCTAGGGGTCGCCCTGGAGGCACCTGTAGCCAGCTCTCATCCTCATTGAGCTGCTCCAAGGGTGAGGGCTGGCTAGGGGTCGCCCTGGAGGCACCTGTAGCCAGCTCTCATCCTCATTGAGCTGCTCCAAGGGTGAGGGCTGGCTAGGGGTCGCCCTGGAGGCACCTGTAGCCAGCTCTCATCCTCATTGAGCTGCTCCAAGGGTGAGGGCTGGCTAGGGGTCGCCCTGGAGGCACCTGTAGCCAGCTCTCATCCTCATTGAGCTGCTCCAAGGGTGAGGGCTGGCTAGGGGTCGCCCTGGAGGCACCTGTAGCCAGCTCTCATCCTCATTGAGCTGCTCCAAGGGTGAGGGCTGGCTAGGGGTCGCCCTGGAGGCACCTGTAGCCAGGTCTCATCCTCATTGAGCTGCTCCAAGGGTGAGGGCTGGCTAGGGGTCGCCCTGGAGGCACCTGTAGCCAGCTCTCATCCTCATTGAGCTGCTCCAAGGGTGAGGGCTGGCTAGGGGTCGCCCTGGAGGCACCTGTAGCCAGCTCTCATCCTCATTGAGCTGCTCCAAGGGTGAGGGCTGGCTAGGGGTCGCCCTGGAGGCACCTGTAGCCAGCTCTCATCCTCATTGAGCTGCTCCAAGGGTGAGGGCTGGCTAGGGGTCGCCCTGGAGGCACCTGTAGCCAGCTCTCATCCTCATTGAGCTGCTCCAAGGGTGAGGGCTGGCTAGGGGTCGGCCTGGAGGCACCTGTAGCCAGCTCTCATCCTCATTGAGCTGCTCCAAGGGTGAGGGCTGGCTAGGGGTCGCCCTGGAGGCACCTGTAGCCAGCTCTCATCCTCATTGAGCTGCTCCAAGGGTGAGGGCTGGCTAGGGGTCGCCCTGGAGGCACCTGTAGCCAGCTCTCATCCTCATTGAGCTGCTCCAAGGGTGAGGGCTGGCTAGGGGTCGCCCTGGAGGCACCTGTAGCCAGCTCTCATCCTCATTGAGCTATTCCAAGGGTGAGGGCTGGCTACGGGTCGCCCTGGATGTACCTGTAGCCAGCTCTCATCCTCATTGAGCTATTCCAAGGGTGAGGGCTGGCTAGAGGCAGCCGTGGACACACGATAGCCAGCCCTCATGGTGTTTGTGTTATTAAAGAAAAAAAATAAATTTGAGGGCTGGCTAGAGGCAGCCGTGGACACATGATAGCCAGCCCTCATGGTGTTTGTGTTATTAAAGAAAAATAATAAATTTGATGGCTGGCTAGAGGCAGCCGTGGACACACTATATATATATATATATATATATATATATATATATATATATATATATATATATATATATATTTCTGCAGTATCTGTGCATTATGAATCGTGATATGTGTTAAAGGGGCCCACTGAGACTTTCGCCTAGGGCCCACATAAACCTGGAGCCGGCCCTGCCCATGTGTGGTGATTATTGATTCCAGTACTAATAGGAATAGCAGGGGCACTAACAGCATAAATGGGGTGTTTATTTATTTGTATTTTGGATATTGTTTCTTCTGGTGTGTGAATATATGGCACTGACCAGTTTAATGCCCTGTATTTGTGTGGTTTTTGCCTTGGATTCTTACATTTTATTATATTGTCTGCTATAGTATATATTTTGTGCTATAGTGCATTACCTCTAATACTGGTGGCGGATTTGCCAGTCAGTATATTAATGTGCAAAATTGATCACCAGGGACAGCCTAAGTGTATATTTGATCTTTACTTGATCTATTACAATCATGTGTTTTTCTGGGATGGATTTTGGAGTAGGTGGGCTTTCCATTAGTGGGTAATTCCACTATATTAACTTTTACTTGTGTTTTCATGAATTGGATTGTGACATTGATTGTATGTATTTATAAAAAATATAATTCATTGTAATTTATTGAAGTATTGTCTAGATTGGGTGATCACTGCACAAGAGCATACCCCTTTTCTTCTTGCCGATGTTTATATATATTTCGTATGCTGCATGTTGATCCCATAGTGATTAGATGGTGCCCTCCATAACTTTGAGTTTGTGACAAAAGTATTCTTGGGGTGATACCTTTATCGACTAACCAGAAAAAAAATATATATATATGCAAGCTTTCAGAGCATTAGAGGCTTCTTCTTCAGGCAACATTACAAATGATTTCATAAGATAAAAGGCACAGCATTGGAGAGATGTTACAAGAAGACATTTGTTCATGAGGTGTAAGTTGCAAAAGGCCTTGGGAATGTTTAATTATCTGGAGGTGTGAATTGTGTCCATGTAGTGAGTCATAAAGCTATGTTTTATCGTTAGTCCTGTTGTCAGTGAATTGAACATCCTTATCAATTTGAATTCCCAAATGTTTCTTTCTCTGTTGCCCTTGAAGTGACCTTTTAGTATCAAAACTTTTAGATTTTTCATACAGTGTCCCCTTCAGTGTCCAATTCAGACCTTCAGATAATTAAACATTCCCAAGGCCTTTCATTCATACAAAAAAACTAATTTGCTCTCCCTAACATATCAGTAGAAGACATCACAACTTACACCTCATGAAGAAATGTCTTGTTGTAACATCTCAAGTCCTTCTGCAGCCTTATCTCAATTGAATTAACATACAAACCAAAGCTTTTTTTTTTTTCTTTTTTCAAATGCTTCCTCAGGGTATATGAGAGCCTACAGTAGTTGGTGTATCTGAGTCTATATTCTGGCTTTTGAAGGAGCAACTTGCTAATTCTTACTATTGCTAGAAAATGGACTCTCCTGGAAATCCAGACCTGTTTCTCTGCAAGATATGCCTGAAGCTCTATAAAAACCTGCGCAGGCATCTAAAGACCGTATGCATGAAAACCCGTCAGGCGGAGATCGACAATGAAATCAAGAATACAAAAAGGAACATGCACAAGGTGGCTGAATCCCTTTCTGTTGTGCCTTATGACAGCCTCGATTTCAAAAACAGCCAATTTACAAGTGCTCAGGACTTCTTCACAGAATTTTTGGAAAGTCGAGGTTGCATCGTGACCGGAAAACCATCTGAAAGGTATGTATATGTTTTTTCATAATATTTCAGGGTTTTCTAGCATTTACCTATTTATTACCTATCCTAATTTTGCACGTAATTTTGTTTTTTACCTATATACATCTTATGCAATATATCTTAGTTGAGTGCTATCAAAATGGCTGAAAGACATGCCAACATAGTGCCAAAAAGTCTACCCCTACCCATCTAAGTAAGCTTCATACTTTATACTTTTATTTTTCTGTTAATCTAGATAGAAAAAAGGCTTGTTTTTTTTCAGTGAGCTAGTGTTACTTTTACCATATATTGTACTGTAAAATTGGGAAAAAATTCTATGTGCGCTTAAATTGCAAAACTGTGCAATTGCACTTTTTAACACTGCGTTCACTACATGGAGTGATGCCTCAGCTCAGCTCAGTATAACTTTGCGGATACCAAAAATGTATACTTTTGCTTTTATCTAAGTGCTGGAGAAAATTCTGAATTTTTTTTAAAAAAAAGTTTTGCACTTTGTGGTCATTTTTTCCAACCTATAGCATTATTTTTTGTGATCCATGTGATGACATTTTCTTGTGGCTAGGAGTGATGTATTCAAAGATATCATTTTTAGGTAGACAGTGTTTTGATCACCCAGTATTGAATTTTATTGGCGCATGTGTGTGCATATATATATATATATATAATTTTTTTTTTTCTTCAATATAATAAAATATAATAACATAATGTAATTACCTTATAATAATGTAAATATAATATGGCATACTATAATAATATATTAATAATATAATTAATACACTATAAAAATATAAAATTGTATCTAATACAAGATAATATACATATAATATAACAATATAATATATTATATTATATTAAATATAATATAATGCTATATTAAATAATATATTACTAATATAATATGATATAATTAAAATGTATATAATCTAATATTGTAAATATAATATAATGTAGTAATAATAGAATTATAGTATGATATAATTACAATATAATAAGAATATCGTTTATGTGACAGCTGGCTACTGATGGTCCTAGATGTCCCTGTAGCTGGCTCTCACTTCTACTCCTAACTCAGATGTCTCAAAGCTCTCCTTTGCTATTGGGTCAAAACTAAGATTGTTGTCACTAGAATGGCCCTACAGGCACCACAATAGTGGTAAAGGGCCTTGACCAACCATCCAAGTCGCCTGCAAAGTTCTATATGTTGATACTCTCAATTATAGAGGAATTAATGCAGATTTTGGGTTTCTTTTTTAGGCCATCCACTGAAGAAGAGGAGCCTATGACACTTCCTCCTGAGGTTGAAGAAGCTAGGTAAGAACTATGCACCATATTTCTAAAAACATTTGTAACAGCTTTACTATTATTAGTAAAGGAAGCTTATGATGTCAATAATCACCCTAATATATTCTTGCCTCTTTCAGTTCGAATGCCACGATGCCCATGCGGAAAAAACTTGCTGTGGTTGGGTTTCATAAGATGCACAGCTTAAGTTCCTCAATTTTACTGGCTTTTAAAAACTATTTAAAGGGAAAATGTACCGAATCGACCATAACACCGATGGTAAGTGTAATTTTATCATTTTGCGTGTGTTTGAGGAATCCTTACAGATGTGAACCCTGATGCATGATCATTTTTTTAAATTTTAGATACGAATCGTTTCTCGCTTTCTTTATTATGTAAACCCGGAAGACATCTCTGCTGACTTTTTAAAGAACTTGAAGGCCACTAGAGAATATTTTATTTCCTTGGAAAGCTTAAAGACCAATGAAGAAACAATAAAAAAGCATATTAGTCACCTGCGGAGATTTGTAACTTTTGTATGCTCAAAGGACTACCCCTATCTCCTTGACGAAGAAGCAAAAAATGCAGTTGAGCCCTTTAAGGAGACTTTGAGTGTTGTAGTAAAGAGATTAAACAAGAAGCTTGCAAAAGGCAGGAAGAGGGGGTAAGTAGCTCAAGTTTATACTACACCTGCAATTTAAATTTTTACTGTCATGGGGATGTAAAATGCCATAAAAACATCATGGGAAAGGTTGATTATTAGAAAGTCTAGATTTATTTATTACTTGTTCTGCCATGCAAGGTTGGAACAAAGTAATATTTAGCTCTTAGAAGCTCAGGCAAATCCCATATTTCCATTTCAATTGAATTCAAAATATTTTAACTTGCTAAAATGAGTTCATAATCACAAATGCGCAGAGGTTACATCTTCTGGCTCCATTATGGGATCGGTAAAATGGAACCCCTAGATAAAAGATTTGTCGAATGATGGAAACAAAGAATGCTAAATGTATCTAATGGGCTAACATGCAAAAAAAATAAATAAAAAGAACGAACCTGTAACATAACTCATTTTATCATCCACAGATTGGAATCCACGCCTGTGACTATGGCTGATTGCTGCAAAATTTTGAAAGTGGCAAAGCCTCACGTGACTGATATTTTTACACAGGCAGAAATTAGTAAGATGTTGAGTGATAAGGAGAAGACCCTAGCATGTTATTATCTTCAGGCTGTTATTATCTATAAGCATCTACGTAAGCCATCTGAGGCAAAAAATCTAATGGTAGGTTTAATTTAATTAACCAACTTAGCATATTGCTGACAGATGCTGCTTCACCATATCTTATGTATTTTCAATGTTTTTCTCTTAGTTAAAAGACTGGCTTGAAAGGGAGAAGTTAGATGTTGATGGACAGACCTTAACAGTGGTAAAGACAAAAAAAAATATTTTGATACTGCAGGAGGAGGATGAGAAGGTAAAATGTTAAAAACATAACTCCTATAAAGCTGTGCTGTAGGTTCTTCAAGGTTTTGCCATTTGCAATCGCATCTTTAACACAGAGTTTCACTTTGACAGAATTTCAATACATATTTCGAAAAGATTAGGACAACTAATTAACCCAAGGATGCAGATACGGTGCCTACATTCTTTGTGTCCTGCAATGGACAACACATCAAGAATCCCGGCAAAGACATGGAGCGCTTCCATAATAAGTTCGTAAAAAATGAGGCCCTCCTTCTCTGCACTACCAAGCATTTAACAAGACTAACAAATGTTTTATCCACAGGTATCAGCTGCCCGTAAAAATATGGGTGATGGCAATAGACGCATACAAAAAGTGGGCTGAAGAATGTCTTTCACAGGTGGAAAGAGACCAGGCCAATGCGTACGTGCACTTTGTGTCCAGACCCGACATGGTGGATAAATCTCCATTTGCTGCAGGGATGTTAATTGTGGCTACACTGAAGGGAGATGAGCAAGCAGGAACCTCTGTGTAAGAGACCTAACTTTATCCCCACAGGCATTCCCAAAATCCATCTTTTTATTGCATGAGACTTAAGTAATTATGCCTTATTGTATATATGATTTCAACCAAATTCTTGGTTAAGTCGTCTAGTAGGTAACAATGCCTTTATCAGTTTTTCCTAACTTAACTGTTTTTTTTTTAACTTCACAGATGTACATTGCCCAAGAGAAGGAGGATCAGGGGAGAAGAGGACTGCGAGGGACAAGCAGATGAGGAAGAGACAGAAGGCGCTGGGTAGGATAGTGAACAGACACCCTATGATGCCACCACAATTAATTTCTCCACAGTACCATCCACACACAGTATGATGACCCAACTGTGCCTCCCTCCACTACCCTGGTGATGAATGGTGATCCCAGCACAGTATAATCCTCAATTGTGATTCCCATACAGCCCTCCATGCAGTACATGGGGCCTACGTGCAGTATCATGGCCCCTACTATCACTGTACGTCGTATTAATACCCCCACACAGCCTTCCGCACAGTGTGATGGACCCCACGCAGACCTTCACACTGTATATTTGCTGGCATACAATATAGTGGCCCTCAAATAGTCATCCATAAGATATAAAGGCTCCTTCATAGCCATCCACATATTATAATGCCCTCCATAAATTCATTCAAATATTATAATGGCCCCGCATACCTTATGGATGGGAAATGGGCCCTACATAGTAGTTCTCCATATGGTATAATGCACCTCCCATTGCCTTCTATATAGAATAATACTTTCCCATAGTTTTCTGTATATTACAATGCATCACCCATAGTCCTCCATATAACTTATTGTAACCTCCATATAACATATTGCAGCCTTTATGCAATATTATGTAATCTCCATACTACTCAATATATAAAGCAGCCTCTATAGTTCATCATATTGTATAATGTAGGCTCTATAATCCTCCATATAGTATAATGTAGCTTCTTTAATTATCCATATTGCATAATGTAGCCTCTATAATCCTCTGTATAGCATACAGCTTCTATATTCCTTCATATAGCATAATGTAGCATCTGTCATCTTGCATATAGGATAATGTGGCCCTACAGTCCTGTCCTCCATATCATAATGGGGCCCCATAGTTAATGGTTAATATATTTAATTTTGTATTAAGCAAAAAATCATTCTCTAACCAATAATCTATTATACAAATAAATAGCGGCACTTTCCGTAAAGTAATTCTGCCTTTTAGTATATGATGAATTCCAAATTCTTGGTTAAGTAGTCCGGTGAGGAACAACACCATTTTTAGTATATTCTAATTTACCATCTATCCATTAAACTTTACAGAAGTTCCATTGACATCACAGGAGAAGGCGGCGGCAATCGGAGACATTCTGAAGCGGCAGAAATCCATGAGGAAGAGGCAGTCCAGCAGACTGACAATGCTCAAAAAGAGCTCTATTTCAACAGATTAATTGAAAAGTACCCTGTAGGAGTAAACACCCAATTACCATCCCTGTCCACCTGCAGTCAGTACACAGAGCGTTTCGCACACTACTGTCGGGACAAGTGGAGGCGAGACCAATACAATCTACGCGTTTCAAGTGCTGTCGGTAAGTTTTTTTTCTCTTTCTTTAAATTTAAATCTGTCTACTTGATGTTATTGTATTCTTTGGGATGTGCTGCCTGAATATTTTTTTTGCTGAATATTTTACAGTATTTTCTCTTTTTTAGATTATTTCAGGCTTTTCCCCAAAGAAGATGATTTAAAGCACTATCTGAATCAACAGCATTGGACGTCCAACCTACCTGTCCTAGTAGATGTCCAACGTGGATGGAAGCCCAAACCAAAAAGAGGGGATACAGAGAACATTGCCAGACTTCAAGAAAAGCTAAAATTGCAAACGTGGACAGGCCTAATGATTGTAAATGAACGAGGCAAAGGTGAAGGACTGTGCACAACTCGTGCTTTTAGTAAAGGAGAAGTCATTTGTGACTATCATGGAGTGCTTAGAGAAGGAGCTGAGGCTTGCAAAATACAGGCAACTCTGAACGAGGATGAATGTTATATGTTTTTTTTCTTCATTGGTGAAAAGCAGTGGTGTATTGATGCCAGGGAGGTTCCGTGCAGTTGTCACCCAGACATGCCTTCCACATTTGGGCGAAAAATGAATCATTCTTATAAAAATTACAACGTCAAACCAATCCTTAAATTTATAATTGATGGTAACACGCCATCAATACTATTTCTGGCTAATTGCGATATCAAACCAGGGACAGCGCTTTTGTTCGATTATGGAGTGAAACCTAATGACTATGGAGAAGGTTCAGATATCCCATGGCTGACAACGTGACATTTAAGGTACCATTACACTCTTCAATATCGTGTGCGATATTGCACAAGCGTCAGGTGTTTCACATCGCACACACTATCCTTAATTGATTGTACGTGCGCTGTTACATGCTATATCGTAGATAACGCATGTACAATGTTGCGATGCAGCGCTATTCTGTACCATGCTGCGATTCTGCAAATTCAATGCAAAGTATAGGTGAATCGTATGGTTCCATGCTTCAATGCTGCAGCCTGCACGATGGTTAATTACACGACGATCGTGAGATTTGAGGTCAGGATCTCAAATCAAACAAATAATACTGGATAAATAAATATCCAGTTCTACATGCAGACATGCTATACACATCTACTCCCATTCACACTTAAATGATATCACAGCAGACCTCGGTCATATCAGACCTGCCAACTTATACCACTCTAAGTGCCCAGAAAATGTAATGTTATTATTTATATCAGGCGGAGAGCACCAATCGAACCTAGGGTCACAACAAGGTCCATGAAGACAGGGATGCAGTTGAGGAAAAGGAAACACCCAGGGTAATTGGTCAATATACTCATTCACATTGTCCTTGAACAATAAACATTTCTGTTTTAACATATGTATTCCCCTTCTTTCCTTTAAAGAGATTAAGAAGACGGCAGTGATCAGCTCCCAAGAAAGAATGAGGCGTTTCGGAGACTAAAGTTCCGGTCTTGTTAAAGTTTTTGAATTCATGTTTTATTTGTTTCTTTTCTGTTCTAGGTTGTTCTACAATTCCAGGTGAACGGGGCCCTCGAAGCAATGGGAGAAGATTTTCTTTATTATAAACATTTGTACTGTTTGTATTAGTGTTAAAGGGATTCTGTCACCAGGTTTTAGCCATCTCATCTGAGCGCACCATAATGTGGACACAGAGATCTTTATTCCAGTGATGTATCACTTACTAGGCTGCTCAGTGTAGTTTGCATTAAAACACTGTTAAATCATCTGGAGATTATCATTAGAGCACTACTCCAGTAGTCCAGTCATACTTGGGAGCTGCCAAATCTGCAACAGAGAAAACAGTAATTTTATCAAAATGACAGCAAGGAGCTCAGTAAGTGAAACATTGCTGGATCAGGATTTCTATCTCTACATTATGCTGCTGTCAGATGGGATGTCAAAAACCTGGTGACACAGTCCCTTTAATAACTATTTTAAAGCTAAATATAAATAGTCCTATGGCTATGATGAAACAATTCTGACAACTGTTCAAATGGCACAATCATTTACTACCGTCATGTTTCTGAGCCGTTTAGTCTAATGCTTTGTCAGTATTACTAGAATCCATAATAATTTAAAGGTCAGGTAGCCATAAAAGTGCTCCTGCCAGTCAGAGCAGTGCAGTCCCTGGAAATCGGGCCTAGGGAAGCAGAATATATTACCATCCCTAACAACGGTAAGCATGACCCCTAGCTGTCCAGCAACCCGACATGTAGAACTGCCTATAAAAATGACCATTTGTCCAGTCAGTGCATCACTCTCTGGTGCCCTTTTACACTGGCACACTGCTTTCTGTCTCTCTCTCTCTTTCTCTCTCCGCAGTGCAATGCTCTCTGGTGCTCCTTCACTCTCTCTCCAGTGCACCACTCTCTGACGTGTTCTCTTTCTCCCTACTGCACCGCTCTCTGGCACTCCTCTGTCTTTATAGTGCACTGCTCTCTTTTGTGCTCTCTCAGTCTCCAGTGCATCACTGGCGCTCACTTTTGATCTCTCCCCATTGCACCACTCTCTCGCATGCTCTCTCTCTGGTGCTCTCTTTCCGTCCAAAGTGCCTTTTTTTGTCTCTGTGCCTTCACGAGCTTCTCAATCTCTGTCTTTGCCCATCTGTGGCTCTCTATCGGTCTCTGTGCCTCTCTGTCCCTCCCTGTGCTTCTATTTACCTTTTGCATCCCTCTATGTGCCTACCTTTGTCCCTTTGCTCCCTTCTTTGCCTCTATGTGCCTCTTAATGACTCTCTCACGAGCACACCTCTTTCTGTAGGTCAAAGGTAAGAAGCACTACTCAAGTTGCAGCAGAGAAGATGAATTGGTAAGTAACCACAAAGCTACACAGTGTTTAACACTTGTGTATTTTTTAAGAATCTTGTTGGTGTAGGATGCTTCCTGAACATTAAAGTGAATGGTCAGGAAACATCTTTAAGCTACAGGATCCTTGAAAAATATGGGATGATTTGTCAGGCTATCAACAATCACACAGGGCCACATGCCCGTCAACAGGGCAATAGCCGACTCCACAAGGCCAATGACCCTTTGCAAAGGGCCAGAGGTCCCTTTCCGCAGGGCCATAGGCATTTCCACAGGGCCATAACCCCCTCCAACTCTCTCCACAGGACCACAGGCTACTACCGGGCCACAGGCTTTTCCACAGTGCCACAAGCCCCATCCAGCTCTCTTCACAGGCAATCATGTTGCACTTTTGCAACAAAAGAGTCAATCTTTGTTGCAGTTGCAGCTCTCTTCACAGGCAATCATGTTGCACTTTTGCAACAAAAGAGTCAATCTTTGTTGCAGTTCGGCAACATTAGAGTCAACCCTGTTGCAGATCGGACACAAAGCTTGAAAATTTAGATGTTTACTGCAGAGAACTTCATAGGCCCCCATCTTACTCCAGAGCCTTCCACAGGCCCCTCCAGCCCGCTCCACAGGCCACAACTCCCTCCAGCTCGCTTTACATCGCCACATGCCCATCTGCGGGGCAACAGACCCCTATGCAGGGTCACAGGCCTTTCCACAGGGCCGCAACCCCTTCAGCTCTCTCCAAAGGACCACTGGCTCCTTCTGCCGGGCCACAAGCCTTTCCACAGGGCCACAATCCCCTCCAATTCCACAGGACAACAGGCTCTCTTTACAGGGCCATAGCTCCCCTCCACAGGGCCAAATGCACTTTCCACATGGCCACAACCCCCTCCAGCTCTCTACACAGAGTCATGGGGCCCGTCTGCAGGGCACAAGCCCCTTCATCAAGGCCAAGGGGCCTTTCTACAGGGCCACTGGCCTTTAAATAGTGCCACAACCTCCTCTGGCTCTCTCAAGAGGGCCACAGGCTCCTTCTACAGGGCAAGGGCCCCCTCCACAAGGCCAAAGGCCCTTTGCAAAGAGCCATAGGTCCATTCCACAGGGCCATAGTCATTTCCATAGGGCCATAACCCCCTCAAGCTCTCTCCACAGAACAACAGGCTCCTTCTACAGGTTTACAGGCATTTATACAGGGCCACAACCGCCTTCACCTCTCTCCACAGGGCCCTTTCACTGTGTCATAGGCTTTTCCATAAGGCCACAACCCCCTCTGTCTCTCTCAAAAAGGACAGAGGCTCCCTTTACAAGGCCACAGCCCCCTCCACAAGTCCAAAGGCCTTTTTCAAAGGGCCACAGGTCCCTTCCACAGAGCCATAGGCATTTCCCCAAGGCAATAACCCCCTCCAGCTCTCTCCACAGGCTCCTTCTACAAGGCTACAACCCTTTTCAGCTCTTTCATCAGGGCCACAGCCTCCTCCACCCCCCTTTAGTCAGTTAAAAGGACTCATTTGAGTGACCTATTGACCATTGGTCAGCTCGAGTAAAGGAACCTGATATAGTATACTGCACTGTTTAATATTCTTTTTTTCTTTACACAGGTTGAATGCTTGCAAAGAAATGTCACCTATGCCATGCTCCTTTATACCAGTTTTCTTGATTGACATGTTATTTTTGGAGCCAAATGAGAAAATTGGGAAATGGAAAGCTCCCCCCTCCTTCCAATCAGTGGATCCGGTCAGGTGCTCAGTGGCGGTAGGCCACCGCCTGAAAGCCAAACATGAAAAAAGGAATGCTGGCACCGGTTTCCATATGATGAATTTTACTTTATTCCATGAAGATCAATACATTAAAAAGAAGGCATCTTTACAGGCAATCCGCCCCATCATGTCATTTTTGGTTTAAGCCTAATTTCTTTCAATAAATAAAATGGAATAAATGTGTCACTTTTTTGCCTCTACTAATAGTTGTGGGGTATTATGACATCACAATAGAATTAATACTTACCCTTTCCGATGCCTTTTAGGGCTATCCGGTGCAGAACCAAGGCCAAATACCAACCGACAGGACCTTCCTGTAACATCATGGAAGGTCCTGTCGCTCAGGACGTGGCCTTGGCTCTGCACCGGATAGACCGAAAAGCGTCTGAAAGGGTAAGTATTAATTCTTTATTATTTTTAATACATCTTGATTTATTTAATTTTGATTTCGTACTGTATAGTAATATATTACAAAATGAAAGGGGGGCTGGCAGACATGTCACAAAGGGGAGGAGGAACAGGATTCTTCATCCTCCTCTGTGACATCAATTCTCCTCCGGGCCGGAAAAAAGCGTGGTGTGTGAACACAGCCTCAGGCTGCGTGCCCACGTAGCGATTTACAAGCGTATATGTTGCGTAATTTACGCAGCGGAAACGCTTGTGAAACACTTGTTAATCCGCACCCCATGGTACTTAGTGGCATTCCGCAATGTTAATGCCCATGCTGCGGATTTTTCCGCAGCGTTTCTGCTGCGCTTAAAAATCCTTTCCACAGGGCCACAACGCCTTCAGCTCTCTCCACAGGACCACAGGCTCCTACTGGGCCACAGGCCTTTCCACAGTGTCACAAGCCCCTCCATCTCTCTCCACAGGCTATCATGTTGCATGTCGTTTACTGCAAAGGACTTCATAGGCCCAAATCTTACTCCAGAGCCTTCCACAGGCCTCTCCAGCCTGCTCCACATGGCCTTTTCCTCAGGCCACAACTCCCTCCAGCTCTCTTTACATCGCCACATGCCCCTCTGCGGGGCCACAGACCCCTATACAGGGTCACAGGCCTTTCCACAGGGCCTCAACCCCTTCAGCTGTCTCCACAGGACCACAGGCTTTTCCACAGCCCACAACTCCTTCCAGCTCTCACCACACGGCCACAGCCCCTTCCACAAGGCTAAAGGGCCTATCCATAGGGCCACAGACCTTTCCACAGGGCCACAACACCCTCCAGCTCTCTCCACAGGAAAAGAAGCTCTCTTTACAGGGCCATAGCTCACCTCCACAGGGCCAAATGCACTTTCCACACGGCCACAACTCCCAACAGCTCTCTCCACAGAGTCACAGGGCCCGTCTGCAGGGCACGAGCCCCCTCTTCAAGGCCAAAAGGCCTTTCTACATGGCCATAGTCATTTCCGTAGGGCACGAGCCCCTCCAGCTCTCTCCACAGGGCAACGGACACCTATACAGGGTCAGAGGCCTTTCCACAGGGCCACAACACTTTCAGCTCTCTCCACAGGACCACAGGCTCCTACTGGGCCACAGGCCTTTCCACAGTGCCACAAGCCCCTCCAGCTCTCTCCACAGGCAATCATGTTGCATGTTGTTTACTGCAAAGGACTTCATAGGCTCAAATCTTACTCCAGAGCCTTCCACAGGCCCCTCCAGCCCGCTCCACATGGCCTTTTTCGTCAGGCCACAACTCCCTCCAGCTCTCTTTACATCGCCACATGCCCCTCTGCGGGGCCACAGACCCCTATACAGGGTCACAGGCCTTTCCACAGGGCCTCAACCCCTTCAGCTCTCTCCACAGGACCACTGGCTCCTTCTGCCGGGCCACAAGCATTTCCACAGGGCCACAATCCCCTCCAACTCTTCTCCACAGGACAACAAGCTCTCTTTACAGAGCCATAGCTCCCCTCCACAGGGCCAAATGCACTTTCTGCACGGCCACAGCCCACTTTAGCTCTCTCCACAGAGACACGGGGCCCGTCTGCAGGACACAAGCCCCCTCTTCAAGGCCAAAGGGCCTTTCTACATGGCCATAGTCATTTCCATAGGGCACAAGCCCCTCCAGCACTCTCCACAGGGCAACGGACCCCTATACAGGGTCACAGGCCTTTCCACAGGGCCACAACACCTTCAGCTCTCTCCACAGGACCACAGGCTACTACCGGGCCACAGGTCTTTCCACAGTGCCACAAGCACCATCCAGCTCTCTCCACAGGCAATCATGTTGCACTTTTGCAACAAGAGTCAATTTTTGTTGCAGTTCGGCAACATTGGAGTCAACCCTGTTGCAAATCGGACACGAAGATTGAAAATTTAGATGTTTACTGCAAAGGACTTCATAGGCCCCCATCTTACTCCAGAGCCTTCCACAGGCCCCTCCAGCACGCTCCACATGGCCTTTTCCACAGGCCACAACTCCATCCAGCTGTCTTTACATCGCCACATGCCCCTCTGCGGGGCAAGAGACCCCTATACAGGGTCACAGGCCTCTCCACAGGGCCTCAACCCTTTCAGCTCTCTCCACAGGACCACTGGCTCCTTCTGCCGGGCCACAAGCCTTTCCACAGGGCCACAATCCCCTCCAATTCCACAGGACAACAGGCTCTCTTTACAGGGCCATAGCTCCCCTCCACAGGGCCAAATGCACTTTCCACATGGCCACAACCCCCTACAGCTCTCTACACAGAGTCATGGGGCCCGTCTGCAGGGCACAAGCCCCTTCATCAAGGCCAAGGGGCCTTTCTACAGGGCCACTGTCCTTTAAATAGTGCCACAACCTCCTCTGGCTCTCTCAAGAGGGCCACAGGCTCCTTCTACAGGGCAAGGGCCCCCTCCACAAGGCCAAAGGCCCTTTGCAAAGGGCCATAGATCCATTCCACAGGGTCATAGTCATTTCCATAGGGCCATAACCCCCCTCAAGCTCTCTCCACAGAACCGCAGGCTCCTTCTACAGGTTTACAGGCATATACACAGGGCCACATCCGCCTTCACCTCTCTCCACAAGGCGACAGGGCCCTTTCACTGTGTCATAGGCCTTTCCATAAGGCCACAACCCCCTCTGTCTCTCTCAAAAAGGACAGAGGCTCCCTTTGCAAGGCAACAGCCCCCTCCACAAGGCCAAAGGCCTTTTTCAAAGGGCCACAGGTCCCTTTCGCAGGGCCATAGGCATTTCCCCAAGGCAATAACCCCCTCCAGCTCTCTCCAGAGGACCACAGGCTCCTTCTACAAGACTACAACCCCTTTGAGCTCTTTCATCAGGGCCACAGCCTCCTCCGCCCCCCTTTAATCAGTTAAAAGGGCTCAATTTAGTGACCACAACACCTTCAGCTCTCTCCACAGGACCACAGGCTCCTACTGAGCCACAGGACTTTCCACAGTGCCACAAGCCCCTCTAGCTCTCTCCACAGGCAATCATGTTGCATGTTTTTTAGTGCAAAGGACTTCATAGGCCCAAATCTTACTCCAGAGCCTTCCACAGGCCCCTCCAGCCGGCTCCACATGGCCTTTTCCTCAGGCCACAACTCCCTCCAGCTCTCTTTACATCGCCACATGCCCCTCTGCGGGGCCACAGACCCCTATACAGGGTCACAGGCCTTTCCACAGGGCCTCAACCCCTTCAGCTCTCTCCACAGGACCACAGGCTTTTCCACAGCCCACAACTCCTTCCAGCTCTCACCACAGGGCCACAGCCCCTTCCAAAAGGCTAAAGGGCCTATCCATAGGGCCACAGACCTTTCCACAGGGCCACAACACGCTCCAGCTCTCTCCACAGGACAAGAAGCTCTCTTTACAGGGCCATAGCTCACCTCCACAGGGCCAAATGCACTTTCCACACGGCCACAACTCCCAACAGCCCTCTCCACAGAGTCACAGGGCCCATCTGCAGGGCACAAGCCCCTCTTCAAGGCCAAAAGGCCTTTCTACATGGCCATAGTCATTCCCATAGGGCACGAGCACCTCCAGCTCTCTCCACAGGGCAACGGACCCCTGTACAGGGTCACAGTCCTTTCCACAGGGCCACAACAGCTTCAGCTCTCTCTCCACAGGCAATCATGTTGCATGTTGTTTACTGCAGAGGACTTCATAGGCCCAAACCTTACTCCAGAGCCTTCCACAGGCCCCTCCAGCCCGCTCCACATGGCCTTTTCCTCAGGCCACAACTCCCTCCAGCTCTCTTTACATCGCCACATGCCCCTCTGTGGGGCCACAGACCCCTATACAGGGTCACATGCCTTTCCACAGGGCCTCAACCCCTTCAGCTCTCTCCACAGGACCACTGCCTCCTTCTGCCGGGCTACAAGCCTTTCCACAGGGCCACAATCCCTTCCAACTCTTCTCCACAGGACAACAAGCTCTCTTTACAGGGCCATAGCTCCCCTCCACAGGGCCAAATGCACTTTCTGCATGGCCACAGCCCCCTTTAGCTCTCTCCTCAGAGACACAAGGCCCGTCTGCAGGGCACAAGCCCCCTCTTCAAGGCCAAAAGGCCTTTCTACATGGCCATAGTCACTTCCATAGGGCACGAGCCCCTCCAGCTCTCTCCACAGGGCAACGGACCGCTATACAGGGTCACAGGCCTTTCCACAGGGCCACAACGCCTTCAGCTCTTCCACAGGACCACAGGCTCCAGCCCGGCCACAGGCCTTTCATCAGTGCTACAAGTCCCTCCAGCTCTCTCCACAGGCAATCATGTTTCATGTTGTTTACCGCAAAAGGACTTCATAGGCCCAAATCTTACTTCAGACCCTTCCACAGGCCCCTCCAGCCCGCTCCACATGGCCTTTTCCGCAGGCCACAACTCCCTCCAGCTCTCTTTACATCGCCACATGCCCCTCTGCGGGGCCACAGACCCCTATACAGGGTCACAGGCCTTTCCACAGGGCCTCAACCCCTTCAGCTCTCTCCACAGGACCACAGGCTTTTCCACAGCCCACAACTCCTTCCAGCTCTCACCACAGGGCCACAGCCCCTTCCACAAGGCTAAAGGGCCTATCCATAGGGCCACAGACATTTCCACAGGGCCACAACACCCTCCAGCTCTCTCCACAGGACAAGAAGCTCTCTTTACAGGGCCATAGCTCACCTCCACAGGGCCAAATGCACTTTCCACACGGCCACAACTCCCAACAGCTCTCTCCACAGAGTCACAAGGCCCGTCTGCAGGGCACAAGCCCCCTCTTCAAGGCCAAAAGGCCTTTCTACATGGCCATAGTCATTTCCATAGGGCACGAGCCCCTCCAGCTCTCTCCACAGGGCAACCGACCCCTATACAGGGTCACAGGCCTTTCCCCAGGGCCACAATCCCTTCCAACTCTTCTCCACACGACAACAAGCTCTCTTTACCGGGCCATAGCACCCCTCCACAGGGCCAAATGCACTTTCTGCATGGCCACAGCCCCCTTTAGCTCTCTCCACATAGACACAAGGCCCGTCTGCAGGGCACAAGCCCCCTCTTCAAGGCCAAAAGGCCTTTCTACATGGCCATAGTCATTTCTATAGGGCACAAGCCCCTCCAGCTCTCTCCACAGGGCAACGCACCCCTATACAGGGTCACAGGCCTTTCCACAGGGCCACAACACTTTCAGCTCTCTCCACAGGACCACAGGCTCCTACTGGGCCACAGGCCTTTCCACAGTGCCACAAGCCCCTCCAGCTCTCTCCACAGGCAATCATGTTGCATGTTGTTTACTGCAAAGGACTTAATAGGCCCAAATCTTACTCCAGAGCCTTCCACAGGCCTTTCCAGCCCACTCCACATGGCCTTTTCCTCAGGCCACAACTCCCTCCAACTCTCTTTACATCGCCACATGCCCCTCTGCGGGGCCACAGACCCCTATACAGAGTCACAGGCCTTTCCACAGGGCCTCAACCCCTTTAGCTGTCTACACAGAACCACAGGCTTTTCCATAGCCCACAACTCCTTCCACCTCTCACCACAGGGCCACAGCCCCTTCCACAAGGCCAAAGGGCCTATCCATAGGGCCACAAACCTTTCCACAATTCCACAACACCCTCCAGCTCTCTCCACAGGACAAGAAGCTCTCTTTACAGGGCCATAGCTCACCTCCACAGTGCCAAATGCACTTTAAACACGGCCACAAATCCCAACAGCCCTCTCCACAGAGTCACAGGGCCCGTCTGCAGGGCACAAGCCCCCTCTTCAAAGCCAAAAGGCCTTTCTGCATGGCCATAGTCATTTCCATAGGGCACGAGCCCCTCAAGCTCTCTCCACAGGGCAACGGACCGCTATACAGGGTCACAGGCCTTTCCACAGGGCGACAACACCTTCAGCTCTCTCCACAGGACCACAGGCTCCTACTGTCACGCTGTCTCTGTATACTGGAGGTAGGGGGCCTAAGCTGACCCTAAGCTGGGGCCCTGACTAATCCCTCAACCTGGAGGTACTGTTAAAGGTACAGAGGTCCAGGCCGCCAGCGTAACCCCTACCTCCTGAAGATCCCTGCACCTCAGTAATCTAGTCCTGAGAAGGACCCCGATCACAACCAAAGGGAACAAGAAATAATATGCCCAAACACAGTATTTAGACGAACGAGACAGTACAAGGGAAAAACCAAAACCACCTTGCATACAAACAACTTCTCAACTACAACAGAGGGAAAACCAACGGGAAAGGAGAAAAATGATAAAGCGAGGAAAGGGAAAAAACACTTCCAAATACACTTATCTCAGCAACTCCAAACACCACGATCCGCTCTGTCAGTCTGAATGAAATGCTTTCACCGACACCTCCCAAACAGACCAGCAGGTATATGAAGGAGTCTCACTACAGAAGTATTGATTGCAGCTGGGCGAGGCTGGACCTCATCTAGCCCAGAGAGAGAGAGAGAATTAACTCCCTCACTGCCGAGAAACACAAAGCACCAACAAGTCAGCTGCGAGAAGTCAGGCTGTGTACTCGTGACGATCTTCGTGGCAACACACCCGTGACACCTACCCGGCAACAGGCTTTTCCACAGTGCTACAAGTCCCTCTAGCTCTCTCCACAGGCATTCATGTTGCATGTTGTTTACCTAAAAAAGGACTTCATAGGCCCAAATCTTACTTCAGACCCTTCCACAGGGCCCTCCAGCCCACACCACATGGCCTTTTCCGCAGGCCACAACTCCCTCCAGCTCTCTTTACATCGCCACATGCCCCTCTGCGGGGCCACAGACCCCTATACAGGGTCACAGGCCTTTCCACAGGGCCTCAACCCCTTCAGCTCTCTCCACCGGACCACTGGCTCCTTCTGCCGGGCCACAAGCATTTCCACAGGGCCACAATCCCCTCCAACTCTTCTCCACAGGACAACAAGCTCTCTTTACAGAGCCATAGCTCCCCTCCACAGGGCCAAATGCACTTTCTGCACGGCTACAGCCCCCTTTAGCTCTCTCCACAGAGACACAGGGCCCGTCTGCAGGACACAAGCCCCCTCTTCAAGGCCAAAGGGCCTTTCTACTTGGCCATAGTCATTTCCATAGGGCACAAGCCCCTCCAGCTCTCTCCACAGGGCAACGGACCCCTATACAGGGTCACAGGCCTTTCCACAGGGCCACAACACCTTCAGCTCTCTCCACAGGACCACAGGCTCCTACCCGGCCACAGGCTTTTCCACAGTGCTACAAGTCCCTCTAGCTCTCTCCACAGGCAATCATGTTGCATGTTGTTTACCGAAAAAAGGACTTCATAGGCCCAAATCTTACTTCAGACCCTTCCACAGGCCCCTCCAGCCCGCTCCACATGGCCTTTTCCGCAGGCCACAACTCCCTCCAGCTCTCTTTACATCGCCACATGCCCCTCTGCAGGGCCACAGACCCCTATACAGGGTCACAGGCCTTTCCACAGGGCCTCAACCCCTTCAGCTCTCTCCACAGCACCACTGCCTACTTCTGCCGGGCCACAAGCCTTTCCACAGAGCCACAATCCCCTCCAACTCTTCTCCACAGGACAACAAGCTCTCTTTACTGGGCCATAGCTCCCCTCCACAGGGCCAAATGCACTTTCTACACGGCCACAGCACCCTTTAGCTCTCTCCACAGAGACACAAGGCCCGTATGCAGGGCACAAGCCCCCTCTTCAAGGCCAAAAGGCCTTTCTACATGGCCATAGTCATTTCCATAGGGCACGAGCACCTCCAGCTCTCTCCACAGGGCAACGGACCCCTATACAGGGTCACAGGCCTTTCCACAGGGCCACAACAGCTTCAGCTCTCTCCACAGGACCACAGGCTCCTACCCGGCCACACGCCTTTCCACAGTGCTACAAGTCCCTCCAGCTCTCTCCACAGGCAATCATGTTGCATGTTGTTTGCCGCAAAAAGACTTCATAGGCCCAAATCTTACTTCAGACCCTTCCACAGGCCCCTCCAGCCCGCTCTACATGGCCTTTTCCGCAGGCCACAACTCCCTCCAGCTCTCTTTACATCGCCACATGCCCCTCTGCGGGGCCACAGACCCCTATACAGGGTCACAGGCCTTTCCACAGCGCCTCAACCCCTTCAGCTCTCTCCACAGGACCACTGGCTCCTTCTGCCGAGCCACAAGCATTTCCACAGGGCCACAATCCGCTCAAACTCTTCTCCACAGGACAACAAGCTAACTTTACAGGGCCATAGCTCCCTTCCTCAAAGCCAGCCCTCATGGTGTTTGTGTTATTAAAGAAAAAAAAAATTTGAGGGCTGGCTAGAGGCAGCCGTGGACACACGATTGCCAGCCCTCATGGTGTTTGTGTTATTAAAAAAAAAAAAATAATTTTAGGGCTGGCTAGAGGCAGCCGTGGACACAACATAGCAAGCCCTCATGGTGTTTGTGTTATTAAAGAAAAAAAATAAATTTGAGGGCTGGCTAGAGGCAGCAGTGGACACACGATAGCCAGCCCTCATGGTGTTTGTGTTATTAAAGAAAAAAAATAAATTTGAGGGCTGGCTAGAGGCAGCCGTGGACACACGATAGCCAGCCCTCATGGTGTTTGTGTTATTAAAGAAACTAAATAAATTTGAGGGCTGGCTAGAGGCAGCCGTGGACACACGATAGCCAGCTCTCATGGTCTTTGTGTTATTAAAGAAAAAAAATAAATTTGAGGGCTGGCTAGAGGCAACCGTGGACACACGATAGCCAGCCCACATGGTGTTTGTGTTATTAAAGAAAAAAAATAAATTTAAGGGCTGGCTAGAGGCAGCCGTGGACACACGATAGCCAGCCCTCATGGTGTTTGTGTTATTAAAGAAAATAAATAAATTTGAGGGCTGGCTAGAGGCAACCGTGGACACACGATAGCCAGCCCACATGGTGTTTGTGTTATTAAAGAAAATAAATAAATTTGAGGGCTGGCTAGAGGCAGCCATGGACAAACGATAACCAGCCCTCATGGTGTTTGTGTTATTAAAGAAAAAAAATAAATTTGAGGGCTGGCTAGAGGCAGCCATGGACACACGATAGCCAGCCCACATGGTGTTTGTGTTATTAAAGAAAAAATATAAATTTGATGGCTGGCTAGAGGCAGCCGTGGACACACTATATATATATATATATATATATATATATATATATATTATATATATATATATATATTTCTGCAGTATCTGTGCATTTTGAATCGTGATATGTGTTAAAGGGGCCCACTGAGACTTTCGCCTATGGCCCACAAAAACCTGGAGCCGGCCCTGCCCATGTGTGGTGATTATTGATTCCAGTACTAAAAGGAATAGCAGGGGCACTAACAGCATGAATGGGGTGTTTATTTATTTGTGTTTTGGATATTGTTTCTTCTGGTGTGTGAATATATGGCACTGACCAGTTTAATGCCCTGTATTTGTGTGGTTTTTGCCTTGGATTCTTACATTTTATTATATTGTCTGCTATAGTATATATTTTGTGCTATAGTGCATTACCTCTAATACTGGTGGCGGATTTGCCAGTCAGTATATTAATGTGCAAAATTGATCACCAGGGACAGCCAAAGTGTATATTTGATCTTTACTTGATATATTACAATCATGTGTTTTTCTGGGATGGATTTTGGAGTAGGTGGGCTTTCCATTAGTGGGTAATTCCACTATATTAACTTTTACTTGTGTTTTCATGAATTGGATTGTGACATTGTTTGTATGTATTTATAAAAAATATAATTCATTGTAATTTATTGAAGTATTGTCTGGATTGGGTGATCACTGCACAAGAGCATACCCCTTTTCTTCTTGCCGATGTTTATATATATTTGGTATGCTGCATGTTGATCCCATAGTGATTAGATGGTGCCCTCCATAACTTTGAGTTTGTGACATAGACAGATTTTTCACACTTCTACAATTGAGTTCACTCTCAACTTTTCAGACGTCTGCAGACGGAGTCTCTTATCTTTTCTGTACTACAAGATATTTTGCTGACAATTGGCCAAATACACAAGTCCTTCTGCAGCCTTATCTCAAATGAAATAACATACAAACCTTAGCTTTTTTTTTTCTTTTTTCAAATGCTTCCTCAGGGCTGGCTGGAGACAGCCATTGGCACATGAGAGCCAGCCCTCGTGGTTTTAATGTTATTAAAAAAAATAAAAAAATTTGAGGGCTGGCTGGTGACAGCCATGGGCACACGATAGCCAGCCTTCATGGTTGCATTTCTTATAAATAAAAATATAAACCTTTAGGGCTGGCTGGCGAGAGCCGTGTGCACGCGGATAGCCAGCCTTCATGGGGGTGTTATATTTATATCCCACCAAGGACAACATCTGAAACGAGTTTGTATGTTCTCCCCGTGTTTGCATGGGTTTCCTCCGGGTTCTCCGGTTTCCTCCCACACTCCAAAGACACACTGATAGGGAATCTAGATTGTGAGCCCCAATGGGGACAGCGACAATAATGTATGTAAAGCGCTGTGGAATATGTAAGCGCTATATAAAAATAAAAATAAGATGATGATAAAAAATATAAACCTTGAGGGCCGGCTGGAGACAGCCGTGGGCACACGTTAGCCAGCCCTCATGCTCTTTACAGAGCCATAGCTCCCCTCCACAGGGCCAAATGCACTTTCCACATGGCCACAATCCCCTCCAGCTCTCTCCACAGAGTCACTGGGCCCGTCTGCTGGGCACAAGCCCCTTCATCAAGGCCAAGGGGCCAGTCTACAGGGCCACTGGCCTTTAAATAGGGCCACAACCCCCTCTGGCTCTCTCAACAGGGCCACAGGCTCCTTCTGCAGGGCAACAGCCCCCTCCACAAGGCCAAAGGCCCTTTGCAAAGGGCTATAGGTCCATTCCACAGGGCCATAGTCATTTCCATAGGGCCATAACCCCCCTCAAGCTCTCTCCACAGAACCACAGGCTCCTTCTACAGGTTTACAGGCATTTACACAGGGCCACAACCGCCTTCACCTCTCTCCACAGGGCCCTTTCACTGTGTCATAGGCCTTTCCATAAGGCCACAACCCCCTCTGTCTCTCTTAAAAAGGACAGAGGCTCCCTTTACAAGGCAACAGCCCCCTCCAAAAGGCCAAAGGCCTTTTTCAAGGGGTCATAGGTCCCCTCCGCAGGGCCATAGGCATTTCCCCAAGGCAATAACCCCCTCCAGCTCTCTCCAGAGGACCACAGGCTCCTTCTACAAGGCTACAACCCCTTTCAGCTCTTTCATCAGGGCCACAGCCTCCTCCACCCCCCTTTAATCAGTTAAAAGGGCTCATTTGCGTGACCACAACACCTTCAGCTCTCTCCACAGGACCACAGGCTCCTACCCGGCCACAGGCCTTTCCACAGTGCTACAAGTCCCTCCAGCTCTCTCCACAGGCAATCATGTTGCATGTTGTTTACCGCAAAAGGACTTCATAGGCCCAAATCTTACTTTAGACCTTTCCACAGGCCCCTCCAGCCCGCTCCACATGGCCTTTTCCGCAGGCCACAACTCCCTCCAGCTCTCTTTACATCGCCACATGCCCCTCTGCGGGGCCACAGACCCCTATACAGGGTCACAGGCCACAGGGCCACAATCCCCTCCAACTCTTCTCCACAGGACAACAAGCTCTCTTTACCGGGCCATAGCTCCCCTCCACAGGGCCAAATGCACTTTCTGCACGGCCACAGCCCCCTTTAGCTCTCTCCACAGAGACACAAGGCCCGTCTGCAGGGCACAAGCCCCCTCTTCAAGGCCAAAAGGCTTTTCTACATGGCCATAGTCATTTCCATAGGGCACGAGCCCCTCCAGCTCTCTCCACAGGGCAACAGACCTCGATACAGGGTCACAGGCCTTTCCACAGGGCCACAAGCCCCTCCAGCTCTCTCCACAGGCAATCATGTTGCATGTTGTTTACTGCAAGGGACTTCATAGGCCCAAATCTTACTCCAGAGCATTCCACAGGCCTCTCCAGCCCGCTCCACATGGCCTTTTCCTCAGGCCACAACTCCCTCCAGCTCTCTTTACATCGCCACATGCCCCTCTGCGGGGCCACAGACCCCTATACAGGGTCACAGGCCTTTCCACAGGGCCTCAACCCCTTCAGCTGTCTCCACAGGACCACAGGCTTTTCCACAGCCCACAACTCTTTCCAGCTCTCACCACAGGGCCACAGCCCCTTCCACAAGGCTAAAGTGCCTATCCATAGGGCCACAGACCTTTCCACAGGGCCACAACACCCTCCAGCTCTCTCCACAGGACAAGAAGCTCTCTTTACAGGGCCATAGCTCACCTCCACAGGGCCAATTTCACTTTCCACACGGCCACAACTCCCAACAGCTCTCTCCACAGAGTCACAGGGCCCGTCTGCAGGGCACAAGCGCCCTCTTCAAGGCCAAAAGGCCTTTCTACATGGCTATAGTCATTTCCATAGGGCACGAGCCCCTCCAGCTCTCTCCACAGGGAAACGGACCCCTATACAGGGTCACAGGCCTTTCCACAGGGCCACAACACCTTCAGCTCTCTCCACAGAACCACAGGCTCCTACTGGGCCACAGGCCTTTCCACAGTGCCACAAGCCCCTCCAGCTCTCTCCACAGGCAATCATGTTGCATGTTGTTTACTGCAAAGGACTTCATAGGCTCAAATCTTACTCCAGAGCCTTCCACAGGCCTCCAGCCGGCTCCACATGGCCTTTTCCTCAGGCCACAACTCCCTCCAGCTCTCTTTACATCACCACATGCCCCTCTGCGGGGCCACAGACCCCTATACAGGGTCACAGGCCTTTCCACAGGGCCTCAACCCCTTCAGCTGTCTCCACAGGACCACAGGCTTTTCCACAGCCCACAACTCCTTCCAGCTCTCACCACAGGGCCACAGCCCTTTCCACAAGGCTAAAGGGCCTATCCATAGGGTCACAGACCTTTCCACAGGGCTACAACACCCTCCAGCTCTCTCCACAGGACAAGAAGCTCTCTTTACAGGGCCATAGCTCACCTCCACAGGGCCAAATGCACTTTCCACACGGCCACAACTCCCAACAGCTCTCTCCACAGAGTCACAGGGCCCGTCTGCAGGGCACAAGCCCCCTCTTCAAGGCCAAAAGGCCTTTCTACATGGCCATAGTCATTTCCATAGGGCACGAGCCCCTCCAGCTCTCTCCACAGGGCAACGGACCCCTATACAGGGTCACAGGCCTTTCCACAGGGCCACAACACCTTCAGCTCTCTCCACAGGACCACAGGCTCCTACTGGGCCACAGGCCTTTCCACAGTGCCACAAGCCCCTCCAGCTCTCTCCACAGGCAATCATGTTGCATGTTGTTTACTGAAAAGGACTTCATAGGCCCAAATCTTACTCCAGAGCCTTCCACAGGCCTCTCCAGCCCGCTCCACATGGCCTTTACCTCAGGCCACAACTCCCTCCAGCTCTCTTTACATCGCCACAAGCCCCTCTGCGGGGCCACAGACCCCTCTACAGGGTCACAGGCCTTTCCACAGGGCCTCAACCCCTTCAGCTGTCTCCACAGGACCACAGGCTTTTCCACAGTCCACAACTCCTTCCAGCGCTCACCACAGGGCCACAGCCCCTTCCACAAGGCTAAAGGGCCTATCCATAGGGCCACAGACCTTTCCACAGGGCCACAACACCCTCCAGCTCTCTCCACAGGACAAGAAGCTCTCTTTACAGGGCCATAGCTCACCTCCACAGGGCCAAATGCACTTTCCACACGGCCACAACTCCCAACAGCTCTCTCCACAGAGTCACAGGGCCCGTCTGCAGGGAACAAGCCCCCTCTTCAAGGCTAAAAGGCCTTTCTACATGGCCATAGTCATTTCCATAGGGCACGAGCCCCTCCAGCTCTCTCCACAGGGCAATGGACCACTATACAGGGTCAGAGGCCTTTCCACAGGGCCACAACACCTTCAGCTCTCTCCACAGGACCACAGGCTCCTACTGGGCCACAGGCCTTTCCACAGTGCCACAAGCCCCTCCAGCTCTCTCCACAGGCAATCATGTTGCATGTTGTTTACTGTAAAGGACTTCATAGGCCCAAATCTTACTCCAGAGCCTTCCACAGGCCTCTCCAGCCCGCTCCACATGGCCTTTTCCTCAGGCCACAACTCCCTCCAGCTCTCTTTACATCACCACATGCCCCTCTGCGGGGCCACAGACCCCTATACAGGGTCACAGGCCTTTCCACAGGGCCTCAACCCCTTCAGCTGTCTCCACAGGACCACAGGCTTTTCCACAGTCCACAACTCCTTCCAGCGCTCACCACAGGGCCACAGCCCCTTCCACAAGGCTAAAGGGCCTATCCATAGGGCCACAGACCTTTCCACAGGGCCACAACACCCTCCAGCTCTCTCCACAGGACAAGAAGCTCTCTTTACAGGGCCATAGCTCACCTCCACAGGGCCAAATGCACTTTCCACACGGCCACAACTCCCAACAGCTCTCTCCACAGAGTCACAGGGCCCGTCTGCAGGGAACAAGCCCCCTCTTCAAGGCCAAAAGGCCTTTCTACATGGCCATAGTCATTTCCATAGGGCACGAGCCCCTCCAGCTCTCTCCACAGGGCAATGGACCACTATACAGGGTCAGAGGCCTTTCCACAGGGCCACAACACCTTCAGCTCTCTCCACAGGACCACAGGCTCCTACTGGGCCACAGGCCTTTCCACAGTGCCACAAGCCCCTCCAGCTCTCTCCACAGGCAATCATGTTGCATGTTGTTTACTGTAAAGGACTTCATAGGCCCAAATCTTACTCCAGCGCCTTCCACAGGCCTCTCCAGCCCGCTCCACATGGCCTTTTCCTCAGGCCACAACTCCCTCCAGCTCTCTTTACATCGCCACATGCCCCTCTGCGGGGCCACAGACCCCTATACAGGGTCACAGGCCTTTCCACAAGGCCTCAACCCCTTCAGCTGTCTCCACAGGACCACAGGCTTCTCCACAGCCCACAACTCCTTCCAGCTCTCACCACAGGGCCACAGCCCCTTCCACAAGGCTAAAGGGCCTATCCATAGGGCCACAGACCTTCCCACAGGGCCACAAAACCCTCCAGCTCTCTCCACAGGACAAGAAGCTCTCTTTACATTGCCATAGCTCACCTCCACAAGGCCAAATGCACTTTCCACATGGCCACAACTCCCAACAGCTCTCTCCACAGAGTCACAGGGCACGTCTGCAGGGCACAAGCCCCCTCTTCAAGGCCAAAAGGCCTTTCTACATGGCCATAGTCATTTCCATAGGGCACGAGCCCCTCCAGCTCAATCCACAGGGCAACGGACCCCTATACAGGGTCACAGGCCTTTCCTCAGGGCCTCAACCCCTTCAGCTGTCTCCACGGGACCACAGGCTTTTCCACAGCCCACAACTCCTTCCAGCTCTCACCACAGGGCCACAGCCCTTTCCACAAGGCTAAAGGGCCTATCCATAGGGCCACAGGCCTTTCCACAGTGCCACAAGCCCCTCCAGCTCTCTCCACAGACAATCATGTTGCATGTTGTTTACTGCAAAGGACTTCATAGGCCCAAATCTTACTCCAGAGCCTTCCACAGGCCTCTCCAGCCCGCTCCACATGGCCTTTTCCTCAGGCCACAACTCCATCCAGCTCTCTTTACATCGCCACATGCGCCGCTGCGGGGCCACAGACCCCTATACAGGGTCACAGGCCTTTCCACAGGGCCTCAACCCCTTCAGCTCTCTCCACAGCACCATTGCCTACTTCTGCCGGGCCACAAGCTTTTCCACAGAGCCACAATCCCCTCCAACTCTTCTCCACAGGACAACAAGCTCTCTTTACAGGGCCATAGCTCCCCTCCACAGGGCCAAATGCACTTTCTGCACGGCCACAGCCCCCTTTAGCTCTCTCCACAGAGACACAAGGCCCGTATGCAGGGCACAAGCCCCCTCTTCAAGGCCAAAAGGCCTTTCTACATGGCCATAGCCATTTCCATAGGGCACGAGCACCTCCAGCTCTCTCCACAGGGCAACGGACCCCTATACAGGGTCACAGGCCTTTCCACAGGGCCACAACACCTTCAGCTCTCTCCACTGGACCACAGGCTCCTACCCGGCCACACGCCTTTCCACAGTGCTACAAGTCCCTCCAGCTCTCTCCACAGGCAATCATGTTGCATGTTGTTTGCCGCAAAAAGACTTCATAGGCCCAAATCTTACTTCAGACCCTTCCACAGGCCCCACCAGCCCGCTCTACATGGCCTTTTCCGCAGGCCACAACTCCCTCCTGCTCTCTTTACATCGCTACATGCCCCTCTGCGGGGCCACAGACCCCTATACAGGGTCACAGGCCTTTCCACAGGGCCTCAACCCCTTCAGCTCTCTCCACAGTACCACTGGCTCATTCTGCCGAGCCACAAGCATTTCCACAGGGCCACAATCCCCTCAAACTCTTCTCCACAGGACAACAAGCTAACTTTACAGGGCCATAGCTCCCTTCCTCATAGCCAGCCCTCATGGTGTTTGTGTTATTAAAGAAAAAAAAAATTTGAGGGCTGGCTAGAGGCAGCCGTGGACACACGATAGCCAGCCCTCATGGTGTTTGTGTTATTAAAGAAAAAAAAAAAATTGAGGGCTGGCTAGAGGCAGCCGTGGACACATGATAGCCAGCCCTCATGGTGTTTGTGTTATTTAAGAAAAAAAAAATTTGAGGGCTGGCTAGAGGCAGCCGTGGACACATGATAGCCAGCCCTCATGGTGTTTGTGTTATTAAAGAAAAAATAATAATTTTAGGGCTGGCTAGAGGCAGCCGTGGACACATGATAGCCAGCCCTCGTGGTGTTTGTGTCATAAAAGAAAAAATAATAATTTGAGGGCTGGCTAGAGGCAGCCGTGGACACACGATAGCCAGCCCTCATGGTGTTTGTGTTATTAATGAAAAAAAAATTGGGGGGCTGGCTAGAGGCAGCCGTGGACACACCATAGCAAGCCCTCATGGTGTTTGTGTTATTAAAGAAAAAAAAAATTTAAGGGCTGGCTAGAGGCAGCCGTGGACACACGATAGCCAGCCCTCATCGTGTTTGGTTATTAAAGAAAAAAAATAAATTTGAGGGCTGGCTAGAGGTAGCCGTGGACACACGATAGCCAGCCCTCATGGTGTTTGTGTTATTAAAGAAAAAAAAAATTGGGGGGCTGGCTAGAGGCAGCCGTGTAAACATGATAGTCAGCCCTCATGGTGTTTGTGTTATTAAAGAAAAAAAAATTGGGGGGCTGGCTAGAGGCAGCCGTGGACACACGATAGCCAGCCCTCATGGTGTTTGTGTTATTAAAGAAAAAAAAAAATTGGGGGGCTGGCAAGAGGCAGCCGTGAACACACGATAGCCAGCCCTCATGCTGTTTGTGTTATTAAAGAAAAAAAAAATTGGGGGGCTGGCTAGAGGCAGCCGTGGACACATGATAGCCAGCCCTCATGGTGTTTGTGTTATTAAAGAAAAAAAAAATTGGGGGGCTGGCTAGGGGCAGCCGTGAACACAC
This sequence comes from Phyllobates terribilis, assembly GCF_046119375.1. Lineage (NCBI taxonomy): Eukaryota > Metazoa > Chordata > Amphibia > Anura > Dendrobatidae > Phyllobates > Phyllobates terribilis. Next base: position 342,753,230 of record NW_027362764.1, read on the forward strand.
GATAGCCAGCCCTCATGGTGTTTGTGTTATTAAAGAAAAAAAAATTGGGGGGCTGGCTAGAGGCAGCCGTGGACACACGATAGCCAGCCCTCATGGTGTTTGTGTTATTAAAGAAAAAAAAAATTGGGGGTCTGGCTAGAGGCAGCCGTGAACACACGATAGCCAGCCCTCATGGTGTTTGTGTTATTAAAGAAAAAAAAAATTGGGGGGCTGGCTAGAGGCAGCCGTGGACACACGATAGCCAGCCCTCATGGTGTTTGTGTTATTAAAGAAAAAAAAAATTGGGGGGCTGGCTAGAGGCAGCCGTGAACACACGATAGCCAGCCCTCATGGTGTTTGTGTTATTAAAGAAAAAAAAATTGGGGGGCTGGCTAGAGGCAGCCGTGGACACACGATAGCCAGCCCTCATGGTGTTTGTGTTATTAAAGAAAAAAAAAAATTGGGGGGCTGGCTAGAGGCAGCCGTGGACACACGATAGCCAGCCCTCATGGTGTTTGTGTTATTAAAGAAAAAAAAAATTGGGGGGCTGGCTAGAGGCAGCCGTGAACACACGATAGCCAGCCCTCATGGTGTTTGTGTTATTAAAGAAAAAAAAATTGGGGGGCTGGCTAGAGGCAGCCGTGGACACACGATAGCCAGCCCTCATGGTGTTTGTGTTATTAAAGAAAAAAAAAAATTGGGGGGCTGGCTAGAGGTAGCCATGGACACACGATAGCCAGCCCTCATGCTGTTTGTGTTATTAAAGAAAAAAAAAAATTGGGGGGCTTGCTAGAGGCAGCCGTGGACACACGATAGCCAGCCCTCATGCTGTTTGTGTTATTAAAGAAAAAAAAAATTGGGGGGCTGGCTAGAGGCAGCCGTGGACAAATAATAGCCAGCCCTCATGGTGTTTGTGTTATTAAAGAAAAAAAAAATTTGAGGGCTGGCTAGAGGCAGCCGTGAACACACGATAGCCAGCCCTCATGGTGTTTGTGTTATTAAAGAAAAAAAAATTGGGGGGCTGGCTAGAGGCAGCCGTGGACACACGATAGCCAGCCCTCATGCTGTTTGTGTTATTAAAGAAAAAAAAAAATTGGGGGGCTTGCTAGAGGCAGCTGTGGACACACGATAGCCAGCCCTCATGCTGTTTGTGTTATTAAAGAAAAAAAAAATTGGGGGGCTGGCTAGAGGCAGCCGTGGACACACGATAGCCAGCCCATATGCTGTTTGTGTTATTAAAGAAAAAAAAAATTGGGGGGCTGGCTAGAGGCAGCCGTGGACACATGATAGCCAGCCCTCATGGTGTTTGTGTTATTAAAGAAAAAAAAAAATTTGGGGGCTGGCTAGAGGTAGCCGTGAACACAATGCTTCATTTCTGCATCGTGGTTACATAGCCTTAGTGTTATTAAAGCAAAAAAAATTTGAGAGTTGGCTATAGACATTATATGCCCAATATGAGGGCTGGCTGCAGGTAATCCAGGACAACCAGAAGCAAGCTCTCATGCTTGCTTGCACATTAGAAAGAGAAACATCGCCATCTGGTGTTTTTACAATCCTACAATAAAAAATTAAAAAGTTGGACAACATTGCCACCCGGTGGAGTTTCCTCAGAACACACAATGTCAAGAAAAAAGTCAATGAGGGCTGGCTATTGGTCAATCAGGTAAGTGATTTAGCCAGCTCTAATGTTACATTTTTTTTGCATTTTTATTGCGTAGACCCCCTTAGGAGCGATATTTCAGGCCGCAGAGCGTGCAGTTTCGAGCAGAAATTTTGCCTTAACCCTGAAAAAAATTTAGCGCATCCCACCGCGTGCGTAAGTGTCCCAAATGCCAAAAAACAAATTTCCCCCATCAGTCCCTATATATTACTATAGTACAGAAGGTCATACTACCATATTGACTCTTTAATCCAGTTCCAATGTATCAAGGTCAAGCCTGTTGCACAAATGCAACAAATGTTGCATTACGGCAACAAAAGTCGGCCATCTTGTGTCCCGTTTGCAACAAAAGGTCAACTTTTGTTGTATTCGGCAACATTTCAGGTCAAGCCTGTTGCAAATGGGACACGAAGCCTCTGATTTTGACCAAAGGTGCACCTCATGGGGCTCCACGTGCATACCGCATGTCATGGGGCCCCACGTGCATGTCGCATGTTATGGGTGCCCCAAATGCATGCCGCATGTCATGGGGGCCAAAAATGAATGCCACATGTCATGGGGGCCACACGTGCATGACACATGTCATGGGGGCTCCTCGTGCATGCCACATTTCATTGGGGGCCCAAATGCATGCTACATGTCAGAGGCCACAAATGCATGCTGCATGTCATGGGGCCCCACATGCATGCCCCATGTCTTGGGGGCCTCAAATGCATGCTGCACGTGATGGGGGACCCAAATGCATGGCACATGTCATGGTAGCCGACACGCATGTCATGGGGGCCCCAAATGCGTGCCGCATATCATGGGGGCCCCAAATGCATGCCGCATGTCATAGGGGCCCCACATGCATGGCGCATGTCATGGGGGCCCCACATTTATACCGCATGTCATGGAGGCCCCAAATGCATGCCGCATGTAATGGGAGCCCCCATGCATGACACATGTCATGGGGGCCCCAAATGAATGTCGCATGTCAAGGGGGCCCCACGTGCATGCCGCATGTCATGGGGGCCCCAAATGCATGCCGCATGTACAGGGGGCCCCACGTGCATGCCACATTTCATGGGGTGCCCAAATGCATGCCGCATGTCATGGGGGCCATAAATGCATGCGGCATGTCATAGGGGCCCCACGTGCATACCACATGTCATGGGGGCCCCAAATGCATGCCGCATGTACTGGGGGGGCCCACGTGCATGCTGCATGTCATGGGGCCCCAAATGAATGCCACATGTCATGGGGGCCCCAAATGCATGCCGCATGTCATGGGGCCCCCAAATGCATGCAGTATGTCTTGGGGCCCACAAATGCATGCCGCATGTCATAGGGGTCCCACATGCATGGCGCATTTCATGGGGGTCCCACATGCATGCGCATGTCATGGGGGCCCCACGTGCATGTCGCATGTCATGGGGCCCCCCAAATGCATGCAGCATGTCTTGGCGCCCTCAAATGCATGCCGCATGTCATAGGGGTCCCACATGCATGCCGCATGGCATGGGGGCCCCAAGTGCGTGCCCCATATCATGGGGGCCCCAAATGCATGCAGCATGTCATGGGGGCCCAACGTGCATGCCGCATGTATTGGGGGCCCCAAATGCATGCCGCATGTCATGGGGGAACCACCTGCATGCCGCACGTCATGGGGGAACCACCTGCATGCCGCATGTAATGGGGGATTCAAATGCATGCCGCATGTCATGGGGGTCCCACATGCATGCTGCATGTCATGGGGGCCCCAAATGCATGCCGCATATCATGGGGGCCCCGCAGGCATTCCGCATGTCATGGGGGCCTCACGTGCATGCCGCATGTCATGGGGGCCTCACGTGCATGCCACATGTATTGGGGGCCCCAACTGCATGCCGTATGTCTCAGGTACCCCAAATGCATGCAGCATGTTATGCAGGCCCCAAATGCATGCCGCATGTCATGGGGGCCCAAATGCATGACGCATGTCATGGGGGCTCCACGTGCATGCCGCATGTAATGGGGCTCCCAAATTCATGTCGCATGTCATAGGGGCCCCACGTGCATTCCGCATGACATGGGGGCCCCAAATGCATGCCGCATGTCATGGGGGCCCCACGTGCATGCCGCTTGTAATGGGGGATTCAAATGCATGCCGCATGTCATGGGGGTCCCACATGCATGCCACATGTCATTGGGGCCCCACAGGCATTCCGCATGTCATGGGGGACTCACGTGCATTCCGCATGTCATGTGGGCCCCACGTGCATGCTGCATGTCATTGTGGCCCCACGTGCATGCCGCATGTCACGGGGGCCCCGCAGGCATTCCACATGTCATGGGGGCCAGAAATAAATGCCGCATTTCATGGGGGCCCCACATGCATGCCGCATGTCACGGGGTCCCCGCAGGCATTCCACATGTCATGGGGGCCCCAAATAAATGGCGCATTTCATGGGGACCCCATGTGCATGCCACATGTCTTGGGGCCCACAAATGCATGCCGCATGTCATAGGGGCCCCACATGCATGGCGCATTTCATGGGGGCCCTACATGCATGCCGCATGTCATGGGGCCCCCAAATGCATACCTCAAGTCATGGGGGCCCCAAATGCATGCAGCATGTCAAAGGGGCCCCACATGCATGTTGCATGTCATGGGGGCCCCACATGCATGCCGCATATATTGGGGGCCTCAAATGCATGCCGCATGTCATGAGGGCCCCGCATGCATGCAGCATGTCATTGGGGCCCCGCAGGCATTCCGCATGTCATGGGGGCCTCACGTGCATTCCGCATGTCATGGGGGTCCCACGTGCATGCTGCATGTCATTGGGGCCCCACGTGCTTGCCGCATGTCATGGGGGCCCCACGTGCATGCTTCATGTTACGGGGGCCACGAATGCATGCCGCATGTCATAGGGGCCCCACATGCATGGAGCATGTCATGGGGGCCCCAAATGCATGCCGCATGTCATGGGAGCCCCACATGCATGCCACATGTCATGGGGGCCCCAAATGAATGTCGCATGTCAAGGGGGACCCACGTGCATGACGCATGTCATGGGGGCCCCACATGCATGCCGCATGTCATGGGGGCCCAAATGCTTGCCGCTTGTCATGAGGGCCATAAATGCATGCCGCATGTCATGGGAGCCCCACATGCATGCCACATGTCATGGAGGCCCCCATGACATGCGGCAAGCATTTGGGCCCCAAATGCATGCCGCATGTCATGGGGGCCCAAATGCATGACGCATGTCATGGGGGCTCCACGTGCATGCCGCATGTAATGTGGCTCCCAAATTCATGTCGCATGTCATAGGGGCCCCACGTGCATTCCGCATGTCATGGGGGGCCCAAATGCATGCCGCATGTCATGGGGGCCCCACGTGCATGCCGCATGTAATGGGGGAGTCAAATGCATGCCGCATGTCATGGGGGTCCCACATGCATGCCACATGTCATTGGGGCCCCGCAGGCATTCCGCATGTCATGGGGGCCCCAAATGCATGCCTCAAGTCATGGGGTCCCAAATGCATGCAGCATGTCATAGGGGCCCCACATGCAAGGTGCATGTCATGGGGGCCCCACATGCATGCCTCAAGTCATGGGGGCCCCAAATGCATGCCATATACCATGGGGGCCCCACATGCATGCCGCATATATTGGGGGCCTCAAATGCATGCCGCATGTCATGAGGGCCCGCATGCATGCCGCATGTCATTGGGGCCCCACAGGCATTCCGCATGTCATGGGGGCCAAACGTGCATGCCGCATGTCATTGGGGCCCCGCAGGCATTCCGCATGTCATGGGTGCCTCACGTGCATTCCGCATGTCATGGGGGTCCCACGTGCATGCTGCATGTCATTGGGGCCCCACGTGCTTGCCGCATGTCATGGGGGCCCCACGTGCATGCCTCATGTTACGGGGGCCACAAATGCATGCCGCATGTCATAGGGGCCCACATGCATGGAGCATGTCATGGGGGCCCCAAATGCATGCGGCATGTCATAGGGGCCCCACGTGCATACCACATGTCATGGGGGCCCCAAATGCATGCCGCATGTCATGGGAGCCCCACATGCATGCCACATGTCATGGGGGCCCCAAATGAATGTCGCATGTCAAGGGGGCCCCACGTGCATGACGCATGTCATGGGGACCCACATGCTTGCCGCATGTCATGAGGGCCATAAATGCATGCCGCATGTCATGGAGGCCCCCATGACATGCGGCAAGCATTTGGGCCCCACATGCATGCCGCACGTCATGGGGACCCCAAATGCATGCCGCATGTCATGGGGGCCCCACGTGCATGGCGCATTTCATGAGGGCCCAAATGCATGCCGCATGTCATGAGGCCATAAATGCATGTCGCATGTCATGGGTGCCCAAAGTGCATGCCTCATGTCACGGGGGCCCTGCAGGCATTCCACATGTCATGGGGGCCCCAAATAAATGCCGCATTTCATGGGGGCCCCACGTGCATGCCGCATGTCTTGGGGCCCACAAATGCATGCCGCATGTCATAGGGGCCCCACATGCATGGCGCATTTCATGGGGGCCCTACATGCATGCCGCATGTCATGGGGGCCCCAAATGCACGCAGCATGTCATAGGGGCCCCACATGCATGATGCATGTCATGGGGGCCCCACATGCATGCCTCAAGTCATGGGGGCCCCAAATGCATGCCACATATCATGGGGGCCCCACATGCATGCCGCATATATTGGGGGCCTCAATTGCATGCCGCATGTCATGAGGGCCCCGCATGCATGCCGCATGTCATTGGGGCCCCATAGGCATTCTGCATGTCATGGGGGCCTCACGTGCATTCCGCATGTCATGGGGGTCCCACGTGCATGCTTCATGTCATGGGGGCCCCACGTGCTTGCCGCTTGTCATGGGGGCCCCACGTGCATGCCTCATGTTACGGGGGCCACGAATGCATGCCGCATGTCATAGGGGCCCCACGTGCATACCACATGTCATGGGGGCCCCAAATGCATGCCGCATGTCATGGGGGCCCCACATGCATGCCACATGTCATGGGGGCCCCAAATGAATGTCGCATGTCAAGGGGGCCCCACGTGCATGACGCATGTCATGGGGACCCACATGAATGCCGCATGTCATGGAGGCCCCCATGACATGCGGCATGCATTTGGGGGCCCCACATGCATGCCGCATGTCATGGGGGCCCAAATGCTTGCCGCATGTCATGGGGTCCCCAAATGCATGCCGCATGTCATGGGGCCCCCCAAATGCATGCAGCATGTCTTGGGGCCCACAAATGCATGTCGCATGTCATAGGGGTCCCACATGCATGGCGCTTTTCATGGGGGTCCCACATGCATGCGCATGTCATGGGGGACCCAAATGCGTGCCGTATATCATGGGGGCCCCAAATGCATGCCGCATGTCATAGGGGCCCCACATGCATGGCGCATGTCATGGGGGCCCCACATTCATACCGCATGTCATGGAGGCTCCAAATGCATGCCGCATGTAATGGGAGCCCCCATGCATGCCACATGTCATGGGGGCCCCAAATGAACGTCGCATGTCAAGGGGGCCCCACGTGCATGCCGCATGTCATGGGGGGCCCAAATGCATGCCGCATGTACAGGGGGCCCCACGTGCATGCCGCATGTCATGGGGACCTCAAATGCATGCCGCATGTCATGGGGGCCCCACATGCATGCTGCATGTCATGGGGCCCAAAAGATTGCCGCATGTCATGGGAGCCATAAATGCATGCCGCATGTCATGGGAGCCCCACATGAATGTCGCATGTCAAGGGGCCCAACGTGCATGCCGCATGTATTGGGGGCCCCAAATTCATGCAGCATGTCATAGGGGCCCCACATGCATGGCACATTTCATGGGGGCCCCAATTGCATTCAGCATGTAATGGGGGATCCAAATGCATGCTGCACGTCATGGGGGCCCCACGTGCATGCCGCATGTCATGGGGGCCCCGCAGGCATTCCACATGTCATGGGGGCCCCAAATAAATGCCGCATTTCATGGGGGCCCCACGTGCATGCCGCATGTCATGGGGCCCCCCAAATGGATGCCGCATGTCATAGGGGCCCCAAATGCATGCCGCATCTCTTGGGGCCCACAAATGCATGCCGCATGTCATAGGGGCCCCACATGCATGGCACATTTCATGGGGGCCCCAAATGCATGCCTCAAGTCATGGGGGCCCCAAATGCATGCCGCATATCATGGGGGTCCCACATGCATGCCGCATATCAAGGGGGTCACACATGCATGCCGCATGTCATGGGGGCCCCAAATGCATGCCGCATGTCACAGTGGCCCCAAATGCATGCTGCATGTCATGAGGGCCCCACTTGCATACCGCATGTCATAGGGGCCCCACGTACATGCCGCATGTCATGGGGGCCCCAAATGCATGCCGCATGTAATGGGGGCCCCACGTGCATGCCGCATGTCATGGGGGCCCCAAATGCATGCAGCATGTCATGGGGGCCCCACGTGCATGCCACATGTCTTGGGGGGCCCACATGCATGCCGCATGTCATGGGGGCCCCACTTGCATGCATCATGTAATGGGGGTCCCACATGCATGCAGCATGTCATGGGGGCTCCAAATGCATGCGGCATGTCATAGGGGCCCCACGTGCATACCACATGTCATGGGGGCCCCACATGCATGCCGCATGTCATGGGGGTCCCACGTGCATGCTGCATGTCATTGGGGCCCCACGTGCTTGCCGCATGTCATGGGGGCCCCACGTGCATGCCTCATGTCACGAGGGCCACAAATGTATGCCGCATGTCATGGGGGCCCCGCATGCATGACGCATGTCATGGGGGCCCCACATGAATGCCGCATGTCATGGGGGCCCCACATGAATGCCGCATGTCATGGGGACCCCAAATGCATGCCATATGTCATGGGGTCCTCACATGCATGCCGCATGTCATGGGGCCCCCCAAAATTAATGCAGCATATCATAGGGGCCCCACATGCATGGAGCATGTCATGGGGGCCCCAAATGCATGACGCATGTCATGGGGGTCCCACATGCATGCCGCATGTCATGGGGGCCCCAAATGCATGACGCTTGTCATGACGGCCCCAAATGCATGACTCATGGAGGCCCCACGTGCATGCCGCATGTCATGGGGGATCCAAACTCATGCCGCATGTCATTGGGGCCCCAAACGTATGCCGCATGTCATGGGGGCCCCATGTGCATGCCGCATGTCATGGGTGCCCCAAATGCATGCCGCATGTCATGGGGGCTCCACGTGCATGCCACATTTCATGGGGGACCCAAATGCATGCCGCATGTCATGGGAGCCCCACATGCATGCCACATGTCATGGGGGCCCCAAATGAATGTCGCATGTCAAGGGGGACCCACGTGCATGACGCATGTCATGGGGGCCCCACATGCATGCCGCATGTCATGGGGGCCCAAATGCTTGCCGCTTGTCATGAGGGCCATAAATGCATGCCGCATGTCATGGGAGCCCCACATGCATGCCACATGTCATGGAGGCCCCCATGACATGCGGCAAGCATTTGGGCCCCAAATGCATGCCGCATGTCATGGGGGCCCAAATGCATGACGCATGTCATGGGGGCTCCACGTGCATGCCGCATGTAATGTGGCTCCCAAATTCATGTCGCATGTCATAGGGGCCCCACGTGCATTCCGCATGTCATGGGGGGCCCAAATGCATGCCGCATGTCATGGGGGCCCCACGTGCATGCCGCATGTAATGGGGGAGTCAAATGCATGCCGCATGTCATGGGGGTCCCACATGCATGCCACATGTCATTGGGGCCCCGCAGGCATTCCGCATGTCATGGGGGCCCCAAATGCATGCCTCAAGTCATGGGGTCCCAAATGCATGCAGCATGTCATAGGGGCCCCACATGCAAGGTGCATGTCATGGGGGCCCCACATGCATGCCTCAAGTCATGGGGGCCCCAAATGCATGCCATATACCATGGGGGCCCCACATGCATGCCGCATATATTGGGGGCCTCAAATGCATGCCGCATGTCATGAGGGCCCGCATGCATGCCGCATGTCATTGGGGCCCCACAGGCATTCCGCATGTCATGGGGGCCAAACGTGCATGCCGCATGTCATTGGGGCCCCGCAGGCATTCCGCATGTCATGGGTGCCTCACGTGCATTCCGCATGTCATGGGGGTCCCACGTGCATGCTGCATGTCATTGGGGCCCCACGTGCATGCCTCATGTTACGGGGGCCACAAATGCATGCCGCATGTCATAGGGGCCCACATGCATGGAGCATGTCATGGGGGCCCCAAATGCATGCGGCATGTCATAGGGGCCCCACGTGCATACCACATGTCATGGGGGCCCCAAATGCATGCCGCATGTCATGGGAGCCCCACATGCATGCCACATGTCATGGGGGCCCCAAATGAATGTCGCATGTCAAGGGGGCCCCACGTGCATGACGCATGTCATGGGGACCCACATGCTTGCCGCATGTCATGAGGGCCATAAATGCATGCCGCATGTCATGGAGGCCCCCATGACATGCGGCAAGCATTTGGGCCCCACATGCATGCCGCACGTCATGGGGACCCCAAATGCATGCCGCATGTCATGGGGGCCCCACGTGCATGGCGCATTTCATGAGGGCCCAAATGCATGCCGCATGTCATGAGGCCATAAATGCATGTCGCATGTCATGGGTGCCCAAAGTGCATGCCTCATGTCACGGGGGCCCTGCAGGCATTCCACATGTCATGGGGGCCCCAAATAAATGCCGCATTTCATGGGGGCCCCACGTGCATGCCGCATGTCACGGGGGCCCCGCAGGCATTACACATGTCATGGGGGCCCCAAATAAATGCCGCATTTCATGGGGGCCCCATGTGCATGCCACATGTCTTGGGGCCCACAAATGCATGCCGCATGTCATAGGGGCCCCACATGCATGGCGCATTTCATGGGGGCCCTACATGCATGCCGCATGTCATGGGGGCCCCAAATGCACGCAGCATGTCATAGGGGCCCCACATGCATGATGCATGTCATGGGGGCCCCACATGCATGCCTCAAGTCATGGGGGCCCCAAATGCATGCCACATATCATGGGGGACCCACATGCATGCCGCATATATTGGGGGCCTCAATTGCATGCCGCATGTCATGAGGGCCCCGCATGCATGCCGCATGTCATTGGGGCCCCATAGGCATTCTGCATGTCATGGGGGCCTCACGTGCATTCCGCATGTCATGGGGGTCCCACGTGCATGCTTCATGTCATGGGGGCCCCACGTGCTTGCCGCTTGTCATGGGGGCCCCACGTGCATGCCTCATGTTACGGGGGCCACGAATGCATGCCGCATGTCATAGGGGCCCCACGTGCATACCACATGTCATGGGGGCCCCAAATGCATGCCGCATGTCATGGGGGCCCCACATGCATGCCACATGTCATGGGGGCCCCAAATGAATGTCGCATGTCAAGGGGGCCCCACGTGCATGACGCATGTCATGGGGACCCACATGAATGCCGCATGTCATGGAGGCCCCCATGACATGCGGCATGCATTTGGGGGCCCCACATGCATGCCGCATGTCATGGGGGCCCAAATGCTTGCCGCATGTCATGGGGTCCCCAAATGCATGCCGCATGTCATGGGGCCCCCCAAATGCATGCAGCATGTCTTGGGGCCCACAAATGCATGTCGCATGTCATAGGGGTCCCACATGCATGGCGCTTTTCATGGGGGTCCCACATGCATGCGCATGTCATGGGGGACCCAAATGCGTGCCGTATATCATGGGGGCCCCAAATGCATGCCGCATGTCATAGGGGCCCCACATGCATGGCGCATGTCATGGGGGCCCCACATTCATACCGCATGTCATGGAGGCTCCAAATGCATGCCGCATGTAATCGGAGCCCCCATGCATGCCACATGTCATGGGGGCCCCAAATGAACGTCGCATGTCAAGGGGGCCCCACGTGCATGCCGCATGTCATGGGGGCCCCAAATGCATGCCGCATGTACAGGGGGCCCCACGTGCATGCCGCATGTCATGGGGACCTCAAATGCATGCCGCATGTCATGGGGGCCCCACATGCATGCTGCATGTCATGGGGCCCAAAAGATTGCCGCATGTCATGGGAGCCATAAATGCATGCCGCATGTCATGGGAGCCCCACATGAATGTCGCATGTCAAGGGGCCCAACGTGCATGCCGCATGTATTGGGGGCCCCAAATTCATGCAGCATGTCATAGGGGCCCCACATGCATGGCACATTTCATGGGGGCCCCAATTGCATTCAGCATGTAATGGGGGATCCAAATGCATGCTGCACGTCATGGGGGCCCCACGTGCATGCCGCATGTCATGAGGGCCCCGCAGGCATTCCACATGTCATGGGGGCCCCAAATAAATGCCGCATTTCATGGGGGCCCCACGTGCATGCCGCATGTCATGGGGCCCCCCAAATGGATGCCGCATGTCATAGGGGCCCCAAATGCATGCCGCATCTCTTGGGGCCCACAAATGCATGCCGCATGTCATAGGGGCCCCACATGCATGGCACATTTCATGGGGGCCCCAAATGCATGCCTCAAGTCATGGGGGCCCCAAATGCATGCCGCATATCATGGGGGTCCCACATGCATGCCGCATATCAAGGGGGTCACACATGCATGCCGCATGTCATGGGGGCCCCAAATGCATGCCGCATGTCACAGTGGCCCCAAATGCATGCTGCATGTCATGAGGGCCCCACTTGCATACCGCATGTCATAGGGGCCCCACGTACATGCCGCATGTCATGGGGGCCCCAAATGCATGCCGCATGTAATGGGGGCCCCACGTGCACGCCGCATGTCATGGGGGCCCCAAATGCATGCAGCATGTCATGGGGGCCCCACGTGCATGCCACATGTCTTGGGGGGCCCACATGCATGCCGCATGTCATGGGGGCCCCACTTGCATGCATCATGTAATGGGGGTCCCACATGCATGCAGCATGTCATGGGGGCTCCAAATGCATGCGGCATGTCATAGGGGCCCCACGTGCATACCACATGTCATGGGGGCCCCACATGCATGCCGCATGTCATGGGGGTCCCACGTGCATGCTGCATGTCATTGGGGCCCCACGTGCTTGCCGCATGTCATGGGGGCCCCACGTGCATGCCTCATGTCACGAGGGCCACAAATGTATGCCGCATGTCATGGGGGCCCCGCATGCATGACGCATGTCATGGGGGCCCCACATGAATGCCGCATGTCATGGGGGCCCCACATGAATGCCGCATGTCATGGGGACCCCAAATGCATGCCATATGTCATGGGGTCCTCACATGCATGCCGCATGTCATGGGGCCCCCCAAAATTAATGCAGCATATCATAGGGGCCCCACATGCATGGAGCATGTCATGGGGGCCCCAAATGCATGACGCATGTCATGGGGGTCCCACATGCATGCCGCATGTCATGGGGGCCCCAAATGCATGACGCTTGTCATGACGGCCCCAAATGCATGACTCATGGAGGCCCCACGTGCATGCCGCATGTCATGGGGGATCCAAACTCATGCCGCATGTCATTGGGGCCCCAAACGTATGCCGCATGTCATGGGGGCCCCATGTGCATGCCGCATGTCATGGGTGCCCCAAATGCATGCCGCATGTCATGGGGGCTCCACGTGCATGCCGCATTTCATGGGGGACCCAAATGCATGCCGCATGTCATGGGGGCCCCAAATGCATGTCACATGTCATGGGGGCCCCACGTGCATGCTGCATGTCATGGGGGCCCCAAATGCATGCCTCATGTCATGGGGGGCCCAAATGCATGCCGCATATCATGGGGCCCCCTAAATGCATGCAGCATGTCTTGGGGCCCACAAATGCATGCCGCATGTCATAGGGGCCCCACATGCATGGCGCATTTCATGGAGGCCCCACATGCATGCGCATGTCATGGGGGCCCCAAATGTGTGCCGCATATCATGGGGGCCCCAAATGCATGCAGCATGTCATGGGGGCCCCACGTGCATGCCGCATGTCATGGGGGCCCCACTTGCATGCAGCATGTAATGGGGATCCAAATGCATGACGCATGTCATGGGGGTCCCACATGCATGGCTCAAGTCATGGGGGCCCCCAAATGCATGCCGCATATCAAGGGGGCCACAAATGCATGCAGCATGTCATGGGGGCCCCACGTGCATGTCACATGTCATTGGGCCCCCCAAATGCATGGGGGCCCCCAAATGCATGCGCATGTCATGGGGGCCCCAAATGCATGCCGCATATCATGGGGGCCCCAAATGCATGCAGCATGTCATGGGGCCCCACGTGCATGCCGCATATCATTGGGGGCCACATGCATGCCGCATGTCATGGGAGCCCCACATGAATGTCGAATGTCAAGGGGGCCCAACGTGCATGCCGCATGTATTGGGGGCCCCAAATTCATGCCGCATGTCATGAGGGCCCTGCATGCATGCCGCATGTCATGGGGGCCCCGCAGGCATTCCGCATGTCATGGGGGCCCAAATGCATGCCGCATGTCATAGGGGCCCCACGTGCATGCCGCATGTAATGGGGGATTCAAATGCATGCCTCAAGTCATCGGGGCCCCAAATGCATGCCGCATGTCATGGGGGCCCCATGTGCATGCCACATGTAATGGGGGCCCCAAAAGCATGTGGCATGTCATAGGGGCCCCACGTGCATGCCGCATGTCTTGGGCACCCCAAATGCATTCAGCATGTCATAGGGGCCCCACGTGCTTACCACATGTCATGGGGGCCCCAAATGCATGCCGCATGTACTGGGGGCCCCACGTGCATGCCGCATTTCATGGGGGATCCAAATGCATGCCACATGTCATGGGGGCCCCACATGCATGGCGCATTTCATGGGGGCCCCACATGCATGCGCATGTCATGGGGGCACCACATGCATGCCGCATGTCATGGGGCCCAAAAGCTTGCCGCATGTCATGGGGACCATAAATACATGCCGCATGTCAAGGGGGCCCAACGTGCATGCCGCATGTATTGGGGGCCCCAAATGCATGCCTCAAGTCATGGGGGCCCCAAATGCATGCCGCATATCATGGGGGTCCCACATGCATGCCGCATATCATGGGGGTCCCACATGCATGCCGCATGTCATGGGGGCCCCAAATGCATGCCGCATGTCACATTGGCCCCAAATGCATGATGCATGTCATGAGGGCCCCATGTGCATACCGCATGTCATAGGGGCCCCACGTACATGGCACATGTCATCGGTGCCCCACATGCATGCCGCATGTCATTGGGGCCCCAAATGCATGCCGCATGTAATGGGGGCCCCACGTGCATGCTGCATGTCATGGGGGCCCCAAATGCATGCCGCATGTAATGGGGGCCCCACGTGCATGCAGCATGTCATGGGGGCCCCAAATGCATGCAGCATATCATTGGGGCTCCACGTGCATGCCGCATGTCTTGGGCACCCCAAATGCATGCAGCATGTCATAGGGGCCCCACGTGCATACCACATGTCATGGGGGCCCCAAATGCATGCCGCATGTACTGGGGGCCCCACGTGCATGCCGCATTTCATGTAATGGGGATCCAAATGCATGACGCATGTCATGGGGGTCCTACGTGCATGCCACATGTCATGGGGGCCCCACATGCATGCCGCATGTCATGGGGGAACCACTTGCATGCAGCATGTAATGGGGGATCCAAATGCATGACGCATGTCATGGGGGTCCCACATGCATACCACATGTCATGGGGGAACCAAATGCATGCCGCATGTCCTGGGGGACCCACATGCATGACACATTTCATGGGGGACCCAAATGCATGCCGCATGTCACGGGGTCCCCAAATGCATGCTGCATGTCATGAGGGCCCCACATGCGTGCTGCATGTCATGGGGCCCCCAAATGCATGCCGCATGTAATGGGGGCCCCACTTGCATGCCGCATGTCATGGGGGCCCCACGTGCATGTCGCATGTCATGGGGGCCCAAAATGCATGCCGCATGTCATGAGGGCGCCGCATGCATGCAACATGTCTTGGGGCCCACAAATGCATGCCGCATGTCATGGGTGCCCCACATGCATGCCGCATGTCATTGGGGCCCCAAATGCATGCCGCATGTAATGGGGGCCCCGCGTGCATGCCACATGTCACGGGGGCCCCAAATGCATGCCGCATGTCATGGGGGCCCCAAATGCATGCAGCATGTCATTGGGGCCCCCAAATGCATGCAGCATGTCATAGGGGCCCCACGTGCATGGCGCATGTCATGGGGGCCCCACATTCATACCGCATGTCATGGAGGCCCCAAATGCATGCCGCATGTAATGGGAGCCCCCATGCATGCCACATGTCATGGGGGCCCCAAATGAATGTCGCATGTCAAGGGGGCCCCACGTGCATGGCGCATGTCATGGGGGCCCCACATTCATACCGCATGTCATGGAGGCCCCAAATGCATGCCGCATGTAATGGGAGCCCCCATGCATGCCACATGTCATGGGGGCCCCAAATGAATGTCGCATGTCAAGGGGGCCCCACGTGCATGCCGCATGTCATGGGGGCCATAAATGCATGCGGCATGTCATAGGGGCCCCACGTGCATGCCGCATGTCATGGGGCCCCCCAAATGCATGCAGCATGTCTTGGGGCCCACAAATGCATGCCGCATGTCATAGGGGTACCACATGCATGGCGCATTTCATGGGGGTCCCACATGCATGCGCATGTCATGGGGGCCCCAAATGCGTGCCGCATATCATGGGGGCCCCAAATGCATGCCGCATGTCATAGTGGCCCCACATGCATGGCGCATGTCATGGGGGCCCCACATTCATACCGCATGTCATGGAGGCCTCAAATGCATGCCGCATGTAATGGGAGCCCCCATGCATGCCACATGTCATGGGGGCCCCAAATGAATGTCGCATGTCAAGGGGGCCCCAAATGCATGCCGCATGTACAGGGGGCCCCACGTGCATGCCGCATTTCATGGGGGACCCAAATGCATGCCACATGTCATGGGGGCCATACATGCATGCGGCATGTCATAGGCGCCCCACGTGCATACCACATGTCATGGGGGCCCCAAATGCATGCCGCATGTACTGGGTGGGCCCACGTGCATGCTGCATGTCATGGGGCCCCAAATGCATGCCGCATGTCATGGAAGCCCCACGTGCATGCCGCATGTCATGGGGCCCCCCAAATGCATGCAGCATGTCTTGGCGCCCTCAAATGCATGCCGCATGTCATAGGGGTCCCACATGCATGCCACATGTCATGGGGGCCATAAATGCATGCGGCATGTCATAGGGGCCCCACGTGCATACCACATGTCATGGGGGCCCCAAATGCATGCCGCATGTACTGGGTGGGCCCACGTGCATGCTGCATGGCATGGGGGCCCCAAGTGCGTGCCCCATATCATGGGGGCCCCAAATGCATGCAGCATGTCATGGGGGCTCAACGTGCATGCCGCATGTATTGGGGGCCCCAAATGCATGCCGCATGTCTCAGGTATCCCAAATGCATGCAGCATGTTATGCAGGCCCCAAATGCATGCCGCATGTCATGGGGGCCCAAATGCATGACGCATGTCATGGGGGCTCCACGTGCATGCCGCATGTAATGGGGCTCCCAAATTTATGTCGCATGTCATAGGGGCCCCACGTGCATTCCGCATGACATGGGGGCCCCAAATGCATGCCGCATGTCATGGGGGTCCCACGTGCATGCCGCATGTAATGGGGGATTCAAATGCATGCCGCATGTCATGGGGGTCCCACATGCATGCCACATGTCATTGGGGCCCCGCAGGCATTCCGCATGTCATGGGGGACTCACGTGCATTCCGCATGTCATGTGGGCCCCACGTGCATGCTGCATGTCATTGTGGCCCCACGTGCATGCCGCATGTCACGGGGGCCCCGCAGGCATTCCACATGTCATGGGGGCCCCAAATAAATGCCGCATTTCATGGGGGCCCCACATGCATGCCGCATGTCACGGGGTCCCCGCAGGCATTCAACATTTCATGGGGGCCCCAAATAAATGCCGCATTTCATGGGGACCCCATGTGCATGCCACATGTCTTGGGGCCCACAAATGCATGCCGCATGTCATAGGGGCCCCACATGCATGGCACATTTCATGGGGGCCCCAAATGCGTGCCGCATATCATGGGGGCCCCAAATGCATGCAGCATGTCATGGGGGCCCCACGTGCATGCCACATGTCATTGGGGGCCCACATGCATGCCGCATGTCATGGGGCCCCACTTGCATGCAGCATGTAATGGGGATCCAAATGCATGACGCATGTCATGGGGGTCCCACGTGCATGCCGCATGTCATGGGGGCACCACTTGCATGCAGCATGTAATGGGGGATCCAAATGCATGACGCATGTCATGGGGGTCCCACATGCATACCACATGTCATGGGGAAACCAAATGCATGCCGCATGTCCTGGGGGCCCCACATGCATGACACATTTCATGGGGGACCCAAATGCATGCCGCATGTATTGGGGGCCCCAAATTCATGCCGCATATCATGAGGGCCCTGCATGCATGCCGCATGTCATGGGTGCCCCGCAGGCATTCCGCATGTCATGGGGGGCCCAAATGCATGCCGCATGTCATGGGGTCCCCACATGCATGCCGCATGTCATGGGGGCTCAAATGCTTGCCGCATGTCATAGGGCGATAAATGCATGCCGCATGTCATGTGAGCCCAACAAGCATGCCGCATGTATTGGGGGCCCCAAATTCATGCAGCATGTCATAGGGGCCCCACATGCATGGTGCATTTCATGGGGGCCCCACTTGCATGCAGCATGTAATGGGGGATCCAAATGCATGCTGCACGTCATGGGGGCCCCACATGCATGCCGCATGTCATGGGGGCCCCCGCAGGCATTCCACATGCCATGGGGGCCCCAAATAAATGCAGCATTTCATGGGGGCCCCACGTGCATGCTGCATGTCATGGGGGCCCCAAATGCATGCCGCATGTCATAGGGGCCCCACGTGCATACCACATGTCATGGGGGCCCCAAATGCATGCCGCATGTACTGTGGGCCCCACGTGCATGCTGCATGTCATGGGGCCCCAAATGCATGCCGCATGTCATGGGGCCCCCCAAATGCATGCAGCATGTCTTGGGGCCCACAAATGCATGCCACATGTCATAGGGGTCCCACATGCATGGCGCATTTCATGGGGGTCCCACATGCATGCGCATGTCATGGGGCCCCCAAATGCATGCCGCATATCATGGGGGCCCCAAATGCATGCCACATGTCATAGGGGCCCCACATGCATGGCACATGTCATGGGGGCCCCACATTCATACCGCATGTCATGGAGGCCCCAAATGCATGTCGCATGTAATGGGAGCCCCCATGCATGCCACATGTCATGGGGGCCCCAAATGAATGTCGCATGTCAAGGGGGCCCCACGTGCATGCCGCATGTCATGGGGGCCCCAAATGCATGCCGCATGTTCAGGGGGCCCCACGTGCATGCCGCATTTCATGGGGGACCCAAATGCATGCCGCATGTCATGGGGGCCATAAATGCATGCGGCATGTCATGGGGCCCCACGTGCATACCACATGTCATGGGGGCCCCAAATGCATGCCGCATGTCATGGGGGCCCCACATGCATGCCACATGTCATGGGGGCCCCAAATGAATGTCGCATGTCAAGGGGGCCCCACGTGCATGACGCATGTCATGGGGACCCACATGCATGACTCATGGAGGCCCCACGTGCATGCCGCATGTCATGGGGGATCCAAACTCATGCCGAATGTCATTGGGGCCCCAAACGAATGCCGCATGTCATGGGGGCCCCATGTGCATGCCGCATGTCATGGGTGCCCCAAATGCATGCCGCATGTCATGGGGGCTCCACGTGCATGCCGCATTTCATGGGGGACCCAAATGCATGCCGCATGTCATGGGGGCCCCAAATACATGTCACATGTCATGGGGGCCCCACGTGCATGCTGCATGTCATGGGGGCCCCAAATACATGCCTCATGTCATGGGGGGCCCAAATGCATGCCGCATATCATGGGCCCCCTAAATGCATGCAGCATGTCTTGGGGCCCACAAATGCATGCCGCATGTCATATGGGCCCCACATGCATGGCGCATTTCATGGAGGCCCCACATGCATGCGCATGTCATGGGGGCCCCAAATGTGTGCCGCATATCATGGGGGCCCCAAATGCATGCAGCATGTCATGGGGGCCCCACGTGCATGCCGCATGTCATGGGGGCCCCACTTGCATGCAGCATGTAATGGGGATCCAAATGCATGACGCATGTCATGGGGGTCCCACATGCATGCCTGTATGTCATGGGGACCCCAAATGCATGGCTCAAGTTATGGGGGCCCCCAAATGCATGCCGCATATCAAGGGGGCCACAAATGCATGCAGCATGTCATGGGGTCCCCATGTGCATGTCACATGTCATTGGGCCCCCCAAATGCATGGGGGCCCCCAAATGCATGCGCATGTCATGGGGGCCCCAAATGCATGCCGCATATCATGGGGGCCCCAAATGCATGCAGCATGTCATGGGGCCCCACGTGCATGCCGCATATCATTGGGGGCCACATGCATGCCGCATGTCATGGGAGCCCCACATGAATGTCGAATGTCAAGGGGGCCCAACGTGCATGCCGCATGTATTGGGGGCCCCAAATTCATGCCGCATGTCATGAGGGCCCTGCATGCATGCTGCATGTCATGGGGGCCCCGCAGGCATTCCGCATGTCATGGGGGCCCAAATGCATGCCGCATGTCATAGGGGCCCCACGTGCATGCCGCATGTAATGGGGGATTCAAATGCATGCCTCAAGTCATGGGGGCCCCAAATGCATGCCGCATGTCATGGGGGCCCCATGTGCATGCCACATGTAATGGGGGCCCCAAAAGCATGTGGCATGTCATAGGGGCCCCACGTGCATGCCGCATGTCTTGGGCACCCCAAATGCATGCAGCATGTCATAGGGGCCCCACGTGCATACCCGTTGTCATGGGGGCCCCAAATGCATGCCGCATGTACTGGGGGCCCCACGTGCATGCCGCATTTCATGGGGGACCCAAATGCATGCCGCATGTCATGGGGGCCCCACATGCATGGCGCATTTCATGGGGGCCCCACATGCATGCGCATGTCATGGGGGCACCACATGCATGCCGCATTTCATGGGCCCCAAAAGCTTGCCGCATGTCATGGGGACCATAAATGCATGCCGCATGTCAAGGGGGCCCAACGTGCATGCCGCATGTATTGGGGGCCCCAAATGCATGCCTCAAGTCATGGGGGCCCCAAATGCATGCCGCATATCATGGGGGTCCCACATGCATGCCGCATATCATGGGGGTCCCACATGCATGCCGCATGTCATGGGGGCCCCAAATGCATGCCGCATGTCACATTGGCCCCAAATGCATGCCGCATGTACTGGGTGGGCCCACGTGCATGCTGCATGTCATGGGGCCCCAAATGCATGCCGCATGTCATGGAAGCCCAACGTGCATGCCGCATGTCATGGGGCCCCCCAAATGCATGCAGCATGTCTTGGCGCCCTCAAATGCATGCGGCATGTCATAGGGGCCCCACGTGCATACCACATGTCATGGGGCCCCCAAATGCATGCCGCATGTACTGGGTGGGCCCACGTGCATGCTGCATGGCATGGGGGCCCCAAGTGCGTGCCCCATATCATGGGGGCCCCAAATGCATGCAGCATGTCATGGGGGCCCAACGTGCATGCCGCATGTATTGGGGGCCCCAAATGCATGCCGCATGTCATGGGGGAACCACCTGCATGCCGCATGTCATGGGGGAACCACCTGCATGCCGCATGTCATGGGGGAACCACCTGCATGCCGCATGTAATGGGGGATTCAAATGCATGCCGCATATCATGGGGGCCCCGCAGGCATGTCGCATGTCATGGGGGCCTCACGTGCATGCTGCATGTATTGGGGGCCCCAACTGCATGCCGCATGTCTCAGGTACCCCAAATGCATGCAGCATGTTATGCAGGCCCCAAATGCATGCCGCATGTCATGGGGGCCCAAATGCATGACGCATGTCATGGGGGCTCCACGTGCATGCCGCATGTAATGGGGCTCCCAAATTCATGTCGCATGTCATAGGGGCCCCACGTGCATTCCGCATGACATGGGGGCCCCAAATGCATGCCGCATGTCATGGGGGCCCCACGTGCATGCCGCATGTAATGGGGGATTCAAATGCATGCCGCATGTCATGGGGGTCCCACATGCATGCCACATGTCATTGGGGCCCCGCAGGCATTCCGCATGTCATGGGGGACTCACGTGCATTCCGCATGTCATGTGGGCCCCACATGCATGCTGCATGTCATTGTGGCCAAAGTGCATGCCGCATGTCACGGGGGCCCCGCAGGCATTCCACATGTCATGGGGGCCCCAAATAAATGCCGCATTTCATGGGGGCCCCACATGCATGCCGCATGTCACGGGGTCCCCGCAGGCATTCGCATGTCATGGGGGCCCCAAATAAATGGCGCATTTCATGGGGACCCCATGTGCATGCCACATGTCTTGGGGCCCACAAATGCATGCCGCATGTCATAGGGGCCCCACATGCATGTCTCATTTCATGGGGGCCCTACATGCATGCCGCATGTCACGGGGGACCCCAATGCATGCCTCAAGTCATGGGGGCCCCAAATGCATGCAGCATGTCATAGGGGCCCCACATGCATGGTGCATGTCATGGGGGCCCCACATGCATGCCTCAAGTCATGGGGGCCCCAAATGCATGCCACATATCATGGGGGCCCCACATGCATGCCGCATATATTGGGGGCCTCAAATGCATGCCGCATGTCATAGGGGTACCACATGCATGGCGCATTTCATGGGGGTCCCACATGCATGCGCATGTCATGGGGGCCCCAAATGCGTGCCGCATATCATGGGGGCCCCAAATGCATGCCGCATGTCATAGTGGCCCCACATGCATGGCGCATGTCATGGGGGCCCCACATTCATACCGCATGTCATGGAGGCCCCAAATGCATGTCGCATGTAATGGGAGCCCCCATGCATGCCACATGTCATGGGGGCCCCAAATGAATGCCGCATTTCATGGGGGACCCAAATGCATGCCACATGTCATGGGGGCCATAAATGCATGCGGCATGTCATAGGGGCCCCACGTGCATACCACATGTCATGGGGGCCCCAAATGCATGCCGCATGTACTGGGTGGGCCCACGTGCATGCTGCATGTCATGGGGCCCCAAATGCATGCCGCATGTCATGGAAGCCCCACGTGCATGCCGCATGTCATGGGGCCCCCCAAATGCATGCAGCATGTCTTGGCGCCCTCAAATGCATGCCGCATGTCATAGGGGTCCCACATGCATGCCGCATGGCATGGGGGCCCCAAGTGCGTGCCCCATATCATGGGGGCCCCAAATGCATGCAGCATGTCATGGGGGCCCAACGTGCATGCCACATGTATTGGGGGCCCCAAATGCATGCCGCATGTCATGGGGGAACCACCTGCATGCTGCATGTCATGGGGGAACCACCTGCATGCCGCATGTAATGGGGGATTCAAATGCATGCCGCATGTCATGGGGGTCCCACATGCATGCTGCATGTCATGGGGGCCCCAAATGCATGCCGCATATCATGGGGGCCCCGCAGGCATGCCGCATGTCATGGGGGCCTCACGTGCATGCTGCATGTATTGGGGGCCCCAACTGCATGCCGCATGTCTCAGGTACCCCAAATGCATGCAGCATGTTATGCAGGCCCCAAATGCATGCCGCATGTCATGGGGGCCCAAATGCATTCCGCATGTCATGTGGGCCCCACGTGCATGCTGCATGTCATTGTGGCCCCACGTGCATGCCGCATGTCACGGGGGCCCCGCAGGCATTCCACATGTCATGGGGGCCCCAAATAAATGCCGCATTTCATGGGGGCCCCACATGCATGCCGCATGTCACTGGGTCCCCGCAGGCATTCCACATGTCATGGGGGCCCCAAATAAATGGCGCATTTCATGGGGACCCCATGTGCATGCCACATGTCTTGGGGCCCACAAATGCATGCCGCATGTCATAGGGGCCCCACATGCATGGCGCATTTCATGGGGGCCCTACATGCATGCCGCATGTCATGGGGGCCCCCAATGCATGCCTCAAGTCATGGGGGCCCCAAATGCATGCAGCATGTCATAGGGGCCCCACATGCATGGTGCATGTCATGGGGGCCCCACATGCATGCCTCAAGTCATGGGGGCCCCAAATGCATGCCACATATCATGGGGGCCCCACATGCATGCCGCATATATTGGGGGCCTCAAAAGCATGCCGTATGTCATGAGGGCCCCGCATGCATGCCACATGTCATTGGGGCCCCGCAGGCATTCCGCATGTCATGGGGGCCTCACGTGCATTCCGCATGTCATGGGGGTCCCACGTGCATGCTGCATGTCATTGGGGCCCCACGTGCTTGCCGCATGTCATGGGGGCCCCACGTGCATGCCTCATGTTACGGGGGACACGAATGCATGCCGCATGTCATAGGGGCCCCACATCCATGGAGCATGTCATGGGGGCCCCAAATGCATGCGGCATGTCATAGGGGCCCCACGTGCATACCACATGTCATGGGGGCCCCAAATGCATGCCACATGTCATGGGAGCCCCACATGCATGCCACATGTCATGGGGGCCCCAAATGAATGTCGCATGTCAAGGGGGCCCCACGTGCATGACGCATGTCATGGGGACCCACATGCATGCCGCATGTCATGGAGGCCCCCATGACATGCGGCAAGCATTTGGGCTCCACATGCATGCCGCATGTCATGGGGGCCCAAATGCTTACCGCATGTCATGAGGGCCATAAATGCATGCCGTATGTCATGGGAGCCCCACATGCATGCCACATGTCTTGGAGGCCCCCATGACATGCGGCAAGCATTTGGGCCCCACATGCATGCCGCATGTCATGGGGCCCCCAAATGCATGCCGCATGTCATGGGGGCCCCATGTGCATGCCCCATGTCTTGGGGCCCACAAATGCATGCCGCATGTCATAGGGGCCCCACATGCATGGAGCATTTCATGGGGGCCCTACATGTATGCCGCATGTCATGGGGGCCCCAAATGCATGCCTCAAGTCATGGGGGCCCCAAATGCATGCAGCATGTCATAGGGGCCCCACATGCATGGTGCATGTCATGGGGGCCCCACATGCATGCCTCAAGTCATGGGGGCACCAAATGCATGCCACATATCATGGGGCCCCCACATGCATGCCGCATATATTGGGGGCCTCAATTGCATGCCGCATGTCATGAGGGCCCCGCATGCATGCCGCATGTCATTGGGGCCCCGTAGGCATTCCGCATGTCATGGGGGCCTCACGTGCATTCCGCATGTCATGGGGGTCCCACGTACATGCTTCATGTCATTGGGGCCCCACGTGCTTGCCGCTTGTCATGGGGGCCCCACGTGCATGCCTCATGTTACGGGGGCCACGAATGCATGCCGCATGTCATAGGGGCCCCACGTGCATACCACATGTCATGGGGGCCCCAAATGCATGCCGCATGTCATGGTTGCCCCAAATGAATGTCGCATGTCAAGGGGGCCCCACGTGCATGACACATGTCATGGGGACCCACATGCATGCCGCATGTCATGGGGGCCCAAATGCTTGCCGCATGTCATGAGGGCCATAAATGCATGCCGCATGTCATGGGAGCCCCACATGCATGCCAAATGTCATGGGGCCCCAAAATGCATGCCGCATGTCATGGGGGCCACACGTGCATGGCGCATTTCATGAGGGCCCAAATGCATGCCGCATGTCAAGAGGCCATAAATGCATGTCGCATGTCATGGATGCCCAAAGTGCATGCCTCATGTCACGGGGGCCCCGCAGGCATTCCACATGTCATGGGGCCCCAAATAAATGCCGCATGTCAAGGGGGCCCCAAGTGCATGACGCATGTCATGGGGACCCACATGCATGCCGCATGTCATGGAGGCCCCCATGACATGCGGCATGCATTTGGGGGCCCCACATGCATGCCGCATGTCATGGGGGGCCAAATTCTTGCCGCATGTCATGAGGGCCATAAATGCATGCCGCATGTCATGGGAGCCCCACATGCATGCCACATGTCATGGGGGCCCCAAATGAATGTCGCATGTCAAGGGGGCCCCACGTGCATGCCGCATGTCATGGGGGGCCCAAATGCATGCCGCATGCCATGGGGGCCCCAAATGCATGCCGCATGTCATGGGGCCCCCCAAATGCATGCAGCATGTCTTGGGGCCCACAAATGCATGCCGCATGTCATAGGGGTCCCACATGCATGGCGCATTTCATGGGGGTCCCACATGCATGGCGCATTTCATCGGGCCCCCAAATGCATGCCGCATGTCATAGGGGCCCCACATGCATGGCGCATGTCATGGGGGCCCCACATTCTTACCGCATGTCATGGGGGCCCCAAATGAATGTCGCATGTCAAGGGGGCCCCACGTGCATGCCGCATGTCATGGGGGCCCCAAATGCATGCCGCATGTACAGGGGTCCCCGCATGCATGGAGCATGTCATTGGGGCCCCACATGCATGCCGCATGTCATGGGGGCCCCACGTGCATGCCGCATGTCATGGGGGCCCCGCAGGCATTCCGCATGTCATGGGGGCCCCAAATGCATGCCGCATTTCATGGGGGCCCCACGTGCATGCCGCATGTCATGGCCTACCCAATGCATGCAGCATGTCTTGGTGCCCTCAAATGCATGCCGCATGTCACAGGGGTCCCACCTGCATGCCGCATGTCATGGGGGAACCACCTGCATGCCGCATGTAATGGGGGATTCAAATGCATGCCGCATGTCATGGGGGCCCCGCAGGCATTCCGCATGTCATGGGGCCTCACGTGCATGCCGCATGTCATGGGGGCCTCACATGCATGCCGCATGTATTGGGGGCCCCAACTGCATGACGCATGTCTCAGGTACCCCAAATGCATGCAGCATGTTATGCAGGCCCCAAATGCATGCCGCATGTCATGGGGGCCCAAATGCATGACGCATGTCATGGGGGCTCCACGTGCATGCCGCATGTAATGGGGCTCCCAAATTCATGTCGCATGTCATAGGGGCCCCACTTGCATTCCGCATGACATGGGGGCCGCAAATGCATGCCGCATGTCATGGGGGCCCCACGTGCATGCCGCATGTAATGGGGGATTCAAATGCATGCCGCATGTCATGGGGGTCCCACATGCATGCCACATGTCATTGGGGCCCCGCAGGCATTCCGCATGTCATGGGGGACTCACGTGCATTCCGCATGTCATGTGGGCCCCACGTGCATGCTGCATGTCTTGGGGCCCACAAATGCATGCCGCATGTCATAGGGGCCCCACATGCATGCCGCATTTCATGGGGGCCCCAAATGCGTGCCGCATATAATGGGGGCCCCAAATGCATGCAGCATGTCATGGGGGCCAAACGTGCATGCCACATGTCATTGGGGGCCCACATGCATGCCGCATGTCATGGGGCCCCACTTGCATGCAGCATGTAATGGGGATCCAAATGCATGACGCATGTCATGGAGGTCCCACGTGCATGCCGCATGTCATGGGGGCCCCACATGCATGCCGCATGTCATGGGGGCACCACTTGCATGCAGCATGTAATGGGGGATCTAAATGCATGACGCATGTCATGGGGGTCCCACATGCATACCACATGTCATGGGGGAACCAAATGCATGCCGCATGTCCTGGGGGCCCCACATGCATGACACATTTCATGGGGGACCCAAATGCATGCCGCATGTCATGGGGTCCCCAAATGCATGCCGCATGTCATGAGGGCCCCACGTGCATGCTGCATGTCATGGGGGCCCCACTTGCATGCCGCATGTCATGGGGGCCCCACGTGCATGTCGCATGTCATGGGGGTCCAAAATGCATGCCGCATGTCATGAGGGTGCCGCATGCATGCCGCATGTCTTGGGGCCCACAAATGCATGCCACATGTCATAGGGGCCCCACATGCATGGTGCATTTCATGAGGGCCCAAATGCATGCCGCATGTCATGGGAGCCCCACATGAATGTCGCATGTCAAGGGGGCCCAACGTGCATGCCGCATGTATTGGGGGCCCCAAATTCATGCCGCATATCATGAGGGCCCTGCATGCATGCCGCATGTCATGGGTGCCCCGCAGGCATTCCGCATGTCATGGGGGGCCCAAATGCATGCCGCATGTC
Organism: Phyllobates terribilis; assembly: GCF_046119375.1. Taxonomy (NCBI): domain Eukaryota; kingdom Metazoa; phylum Chordata; class Amphibia; order Anura; family Dendrobatidae; genus Phyllobates; species Phyllobates terribilis. The sequence continues at coordinate 342,781,242 of NW_027362764.1, forward strand.
ATGGGGGCCCCACATGCATGCCGCATGTAATGGGGGGATTCAAATGCATGCCGCATGTCATGGGGGTCCCACATGCATGCCGCATGTCATGGGGGCCCCAAATGCATGCCTCAAGTCATGGGGGCCCCAAATGCATGCCGCATGTCATGGGGTCCCCACATGCATGCCGCATGTCATGGGGGCTCAAATGCTTGCCGCATGTCATGGGGCGATAAATGCATGCCGCATGTCATGTGAGCCCAACAAGCATGCCGCATGTATTGGGGGCCCCAAATTCATGCAGCATGTCATAGGGGCCCCACATGCATGGTGCATTTCATGGGGGCCCCCGCAGGCATTCCACATGCCATGGGGGCCCCAAATAAATGCAGCATTTCATGGGGGCCCCACGTGCATGCTGCATGTCATGGGGCCCCCCAAATGGATGCCGAATGTCATAGGGGCCCCACATGCATGCCGCATATCTTGGGGCCCACAAATGCATGCCGCATGTCATTGGGGCCCCAAATGCATGCCGCATGTAATGGGGGCCCCACGTGCATGCCACATGTCATGGGGGCCCCACATTCATACCGCATGTCATGGAGGCCCCACATGCATGCCGCATGTAATGGGAGCCCCCATGCATGCCACATGTCATGGGGGCGCCAAATGAATGTCGCATGTCAAGGGGGCCCCACGTGCATGCCGCATGTCATGGGGGCCATAAATGCATGCGGCATGTCATAGGGGCCCCACGTGCATACCACATGTCATGGGGGCCCCAAATGCATGCCGCATGTACTGGGGGCCCCAAATGCATGCCGCATGTCATGGGGCCCCCCAAATGCATGCAGCATGTCTTGGGGCCCACAAATGCATGCCACATGTCATAGGGGTCCCACATGCATGGCGCATTTCATGGGGGTCCCACATGCATGCGCATGTCATGGGGGCCCCACGTGCATGCCGCATGTCATGGGGCCCCCCAAATGCATGCAGCATGTCTTGGCGCCCTCAAATGCATGCCGCATGTCATAGGGGTCCCACATGCATGCAGCATGTCATGGGTGCCCAACGTGCATGCCGCATGTATTGGGGGCCCCAAATGCATGCCGCATGTCATGGGGGAACCACCTGCATGCCGCATGTCATGGGGGAACCACCTGCATGCCGCATGTAATGGGGGATTCAAATACATGCCGCATGTCATGGGGGTCACACATGCATGCTGCATGTCATGGGGGCACCAAATGCATGCCGCATATCATGAGGGCCCCGCAGGCATTCCGCATGTCATGGGTGCCTCACGTGCATGCCACATGTCATGGGGGCATCCCGTGCATGCCGCATGTATTGGGGGCCCCAACTTGCATGCCGCATGTCTCAGGTACCCCAAATGCATGCAGCATGTTATGCAGGCCCCAAATGCATGCCGCATGTCATGGGGGCCCAAATGCATGACACATGTCATGGGGGCTCCACGTGCATGCCGCATGTAATGGGGCTCCCAAATTCATGTCGCATGTCATAGGGGCCCCACGTGCATTCCGCATGACATGGGGGCCCCAAATGCATGCCGCATGTCATGGGGGCCCCACGTGCATGCCGCATGTAATGGGGGATTCAAATGCATGCCGCATGTCATTGGGGTCCCACATGCATGGCGCATTTCATGGGGGCCCTACATGCATGCTGCATGTCATGGGGGCCCCAAATGCATGCCTCAAGTCATGGGGGCCCCAAATGCATGCAGCATGTCATAGGGGCCCAACATGCATGGTGCATGTCATGGGGGCCCCACATGCATGCCTCAAGTCATGGGGGCCCCAAATGCATGCCACATATCATGGGGGCCCCACGTGCATGCCGCATATATTGGGAGCCTCAAATGCATGCCGCATGTCATGAGGGCCCCGCATGCATGCTGCATGTCATTGGGGCCCTGCAGGCATTCCGCATGTCATGGGGGCCTCACGTGCATTCCGCATGTCATGGGGGTCCCACGTGCATGCTGCATGTCATTGGGGCCCAACGTGCTTGCCACATGTCATGGGGGCCCCACGTGCATGCCTCATGTTACGGGGGCCACGAATGCATGCCGCATATCATAGGTGCCCCACATGCATGGAGCATGTCATGGGGGCCCCAAATGCATGCGGCATGTCATAGGGGCCCCACGTGCATACCACATGTCTTGGGGGCCCCAAATGCATGCCACATGTCATGGGGGCCCCAAATGAATGTCGCATGTCAAGGGGGCCCCACGTGCATACCACATGTCATGGGGGCCCCAAATGCATGCCGCATGTACTGGGGGGCCCCACATGCATGCCGCGTGTCATGGGGGTCCCACCTGCATGGCACATTTCATGAGGGCCCAAATGCATGCCACATGTCATGAGGCCATAAATGCATGTCACATGTCATGGGTGCCCAACGTGCATGCCTCATGTCACGGGGGCCCCGCAGGCATTCCACATGTCATGGGGGCACCAAATAAATGCCGCATTTCATGGGGGCCCCACGTGCATGCCGCATGTCACGGGGGCCCCGCAGGCATTCCACATGTCATGGGGGCCCCAAATAAATGCCGCATTTCATGGGTGCCCCAGGTGCATGCCACATGTCTTGGGGCCCACAAATGCATGCCGCATGTCATAGGAGCCCCACATGCATGGCGCATTTCATGGGGGCCCTACATGCATGCCGCATGTCATGGTGGCCCCAAATGCATGCCTCAAGTCATGGGGCCCCAAATGCATGCAGCATGTCATAGGGGCCCCACACGCATGGTGCATGTCATGGGGGCCCCACATGCATGCCTCAAGTCATGGGGGCCCCAAATGCATGCCACATATCATGGGGGCCCCACATGCATGCCGCATATATTGGGGGCCTCAATTGCATGCCGCATGTCATGAGGGCCCCGCATGCATGCGGCATGTCATTGGGGCCCCGCAGTCATGGAGCATGTCATGGGGGCCCCAAATGCATGCCGCATGTCATGGGAGCCCCACATGCATGCCACATGTCATGGGGGCCCCAAATGAATGTCGCATGTCAAGGGGGCCCCACGTGCATGACGCATGTCTTGGGGACCCACATGCATGCCGCATATCATGGAGGCCCCCATGACATGCGGCAAGCATTTGGGCCCCACATGCATGCTCCATGCCATGGGGCCCCCAAATGCATGCCACATTTCATGGGGGCCCCACATGCATGCCGCATGTCATAGGGGCCCAAATGCTTGCCGCATGTCATGAGGGCCATAAATGCATGCCGCATGTCATGGGAGCCCCACATGCATGCCACATGTCATGGAGGCCCCCATGACATGCGGCAAGCATTTGGGCCCCACATGCATGCCGCATGTCATGGGGCCCCCAAATGCATGCCGCATGTCATGGGGGCCCCACGTGCATGGCGCATTTCATGAGGGCCCAAATGCATGCCGCATGTCATGAGGCCATAAATGCATGTCGCATGTCATGGGTCCCCAAAGTGCATGCCTCATGTCACGGGGGCCCCGCAGGCATTCCAAATGTCATGGGGCCCCAAATAAATGCCGCATTTCATGGGGGCCCCACGTGCATGCCGCATGTCACGGGGGCCCCGCAGGCATTACACATGTCATGGGGGCCCCAAATAAATGCCGCATTTCATGGGGGCCCCATGTGCATGCCACATGTCTTGGGGCCCACAAATGCATGCCGCATGTCATAGGGGCCCCACATGCATGGCGCATTTCATGGGGGCCCTACATGCATGCAGCATGTCATGGGGGCCCCAAATGCATGCCTCAAGTAATGGGAGCCCCAAATGCATGCCACATATCATGGGGGCCCCACATGCATGCCGCATATATTGGGGGCCTCAATTGCATGTCGCATGTCATGAGGGCCCCGCATGCATGCCGCATGTCATTGGGGCCCCGTAGGCATTCCACATGTCATGGGGGCCTCACGTGCATTCCGCATGTCATGGGGGTCCCACGTACATGCTTCATGTCATTGGGGCCCCACGTGCTTGCCGCTTGTCATGGGGGCCCCACGTGCATGCCTCATGTTACGGGGGCCACGAATGCATGCCGCATGTCATAGGGGCCGCACGTGCATACCACATGTCATGGGGGCCCCAAATGCATGCCGCATGTCATGGGGGCCCCACATGCATGCCACATGTCATGGGGGCCCCAAATGAATGTCGCATGTCAAGGGGGCCCCACGTGCATGACGCATGTCATGGGGACCCACATGCATGCCGCATGTCATGGAGGCCCCCATGACATGCGGCATGCATTTGGGGGCCCCACATGCATGCCGCATGTCATGGGGGCCCAAATGCTTGCCGCATGTCATGAGGGCCATAAATGCATGCCACATGTCATGGGAGCCCCACATGCATGCCAAATGTCATGGGGCCCCCAAATGCATGCCGCATGTCATGGGGGCCCCACGTGCATGGCGCATTTCATGAGGGCCCAAATGCATGCCGCATGTCAAGAGGCCATAAATGCATGTCGCATGTCATGGGTGCCCAAAGTGCATGCCTCATGTCACGGGGGCCCGCAGGCATTCCACATGTCATGGGGGCCCCAAATAAATGCCGCATTTCATGGGGGCCCCACGTGCATGCCGCATGTCACGGGGGCCCCGCAGGCATTCCACATGTCATGGGGGCCCCAAATAAATGCAGCATTTCATGGGGGCCCCATGTGCATGCCACATGTCTTGGGGCCCACAAATGCATGCCGCATATCATAGGGGCCCCACATGCATGGCGCATTTCATGGGGGCCCTACATGCATGCCGCATGTCATGGGGGCCCCAAATGCATGCCTCAAGTCATGGGGCCCCAAATGCATGCAGCATGTCATAGGGGCCCCACATGCATGGTGCATGTCATGGGGGCCCCACATGCATGCCTCAAGTCACGGGGGCCCCAAATGCATGCCACATATCATGGGGGCCCCACATGCATGCCGCATATATTCGGGGCCTCAATTGCATGCCGCATGTCAGGAGGACCCCGCATGCATGCCGCATGTCATTGGGGCCCCGTAGACATTCCGCATGTCATGGGGCCTCACGTGCATTCCGCATGTCATGGGGGTCCCACGTGCATGCTTCATGTCATTGGGGCCCCAAGTGCTTGCCGCTTGTCATGGGGGCCCCACGTGCATGCCTCATGTTACGGGGGCCACAAATGCATGCCGCATGTCATAGGGGCCCCACGTGCATACCACATGTCATGAGGGCCCCAAATGCATGCCGCATGTCATGGGGGCCCCACATGCATGCCACATGTCATGGGGGCCCCAAATGAATGTCGCATGTCTTGGGGCCCCACGTGCATGACGCATATCATGGGGACCCACATGCATGCCGCATGTCATGGAGGCCCCCATGACATGCGGCATGCATTTGGGGTCCCCACATGCATGCCGCATGTCATGGGGGGCCAAATGCTTGCCGCATGTCATGAGGGCCATAAATGCATGCCGCATGTCATGGGAGCCCCACATGCATGCCACATGTCATGGGGGCCCCAAATGAATGTCGCATTTCAAGGGGGCCCCACGTGCATGCCTCATGTCATGGGGGCCCCAAATGCATGCCGCATGTCAAGGGGGCCCCACGTGCATGCCGCATGTCATGGGGGCCCCAAATGCATGCCGCATGTCATGGGGGCCCCAAATGCATGCCGCATGTCATGGGGCCCCCAAATGCATGCCGCATGTCATGGGGCCCCCAAATGCATGCCGCATGTCATAGGGGTCCCACATGCATGGTGCATTTCATGTGGGTCCCACATGCATGGTGCATTTCATGGGGGCCCCAAATGCATGCCGCATGTCATGAGGCCATAAATGCATGTCGCATGTCATGGGGGCCCCACATGCATGCCGCATGTCATGGGGCCCAAAAGCTTGCCGCATGTCATGGGGGCCATAAATGCATGCCGCATGTCATGGGAGCCCCACATGAATGTCGCATGTCAAGGGGGCCCAACGTGCATGCCGCATGTATTGGGGGCCCCAAATTCATGCCGCATATCATGAGGGCCCTGCATGCATGCCGCATGTCATGGGTGCCCCACATTCATACCGCATGTCATGGAGACCCCACATGCATGCCGCATGTAATGGGAGCCCCCATGCATGCCACATGTCATGGGGGCGCCAAATGAATGTCGCATGTCAAGGGGGCCCCACGTGCATGCCGCATGTCATGGGGGCCATAAATGCATGCGGCATAAATGCATGCGGCATATCATAGGGGCCCCACGTGCATACCACATGTCATGGGGGCCCCAAATGCATGCCGCATGTACTGGGGGCCCCACGTGCATGCTGCATGTCATGGGGCCCCAAATGCATGCCGCATGTCATTGAGGCCCCAAATGCATGCCGCATGTCATGGGGCCCCCCAAATGCATGCAGCATGTCTTGGGGCCCACAAATGCATGCCGCATGTCATAGGGGTCCCACATGCATGGCGCATTTCATGGGGGTCCCACATGCATGCGCATGTCATGGGGGCCCCAAATGCATGCCGCATATCATGGGGGCCCCAAATGCATGCCGCATGTCATAGGGGCCCCAAATGCATGCAGCATGTCATAGGGGTCCCACATGCATGCCGCATGGCATGGGGGCCCCAAGTGCATGCCCCATATCATGGGGGCCCCAAATGCATGCAGCATGTCATGGGGGCCCAACGTGCATGCCGCATGTATTGGGGGCCCCAAATGCATGCAGCATGTCATGGGGGAACCACCTGCATGCCGCATGTCATGAGGGAACCACCTGCATGCCGCATGTAATGGGGGATTCAAATGCATGCCGCATGTCATGGGGGTCACACATGCATGCTGCATGTCATGGGGGCCCCAAATGCATGCCGCATATCATGGGGCCCCGCAGGCATTCCGCATGTCATGGGGGCCTCACGTGCATGCCGCATGTCATGGGGGCCTCACGTGCATGCCGCATGTATTGGGAGCCCCAACTTGCATGCCGCATGTCTCAGGTACCCCAAATGCATGCAGCATGTTATGCAGGCCCCAATTGCATGCCGCATGTCATGGGGGCCCACATGCATGACTCCTGGAGGCCCCACGTGCATGCCGCATGTCATGGGGGATCCAAATGCTTGCCGCATGTCATGAGGGCCATAAATGCATGCCGCATGTCATGGGAGCCCCACATGCATGCCAAATGTCATGGGGCCCCCAAATGCATGCCGCATGTCATGGGGGCCCCACGTGCATGGCGCATTTCATGAGGGCCCAAATGCATGCCGCATGTCAAGAGGCCATAAATGCATGTCGCATGTCATGGGTGCCCAAAGTGCATGCCTCATGTCACGGGGGCCCGCAGGCATTCCACATGTCATGGGGGCCCCAAATAAATGCCGCATTTCATGGGGGCCCCACGTGCATGCCGCATGTCACGGGGGCCCCGCAGGCATTACACATGTCATGGGGGCCCCAAATAAATGCCGCATTTCATGGGGGCCCCATGTGCATGCCACATGTCTTGGGGCCCACAAATGCATGCCGCATGTCATAGGGGCCCCACATGCATGGCGCATTTCATGGGGGCCCTACATGCATGCAGCATGTCATGGGGGCCCCAAATGCATGCCTCAAGTAATGGGGGCCCCAAATGCATGCCACATATCATGGGGGCCCCACATGCATGCCGCATATATTGGGGGCCTCAATTGCATGTCGCATGTCATGAGGGCCCCGCATGCATGCCGCATGTCATTGGGGCCCCGTAGGCATTCCACATGTCATGGGGGCCTCACGTGCATTCCGCATGTCATGGGGGTCCCACGTACATGCTTCATGTCATTGGGGCCCCACGTGCTTGCCGCTTGTCATGGGGGCCCCACGTGCATGCCTCATGTTACGGGGGCCACGAATGCATGCCGCATGTCATAGGGGCCGCACGTGCATACCACATGTCATGGGGGCCCCAAATGCATGCCGCATGTCATGGGGGCCCCACATGCATGCCACATGTCATGGGGGCCCCAAATGAATGTCGCATGTCAAGGGGGCCCCACGTGCATGACGCATGTCATGGGGACCCACATGCATGCCGCATGTCATGGAGGCCCCCATGACATGCGGCATGCATTTGGGGGCCCCACATGCATGCCGCATGTCATGGGGGCCCAAATGCTTGCCGCATGTCATGAGGGCCATAAATGCATGCCGCATGTCATGGGAGCCCCACATGCATGCCAAATGTCATGGGGCCCCCAAATGCATGCCGCATGTCATGGGGGCCCCACGTGCATGGCGCATTTCATGAGGGCCCAAATGCATGCCGCATGTCAAGAGGCCATAAATGCATGTCGCATGTCATGGGTGCCCAAAGTGCATGCCTCATGTCACGGGGGCCCGCAGGCATTCCACATGTCATGGGGGCCCCAAATAAATGCCGCATTTCATGGGGGCCCCACGTGCATGCCGCATGTCACGGGGGCCCCGCAGGCATTCCACATGTCATGGGGGCCCCAAATAAATGCAGCATTTCATGGGGGCCCCATGTGCATGCCACATGTCTTGGGGCCCACAAATGCATGCCGCATATCATAGGGGCCCCACATGCATGGCGCATTTCATGGGGGCCCTACATGCATGCCGCATGTCATGGGGGCCCCAAATGCATGCCTCAAGTCATGGGGCCCCAAATGCATGCAGCATGTCATAGGGGCCCCACATGCATGGTGCATGTCATGGGGGCCCCACATGCATGCCTCAAGTCACGGGGGCCCCAAATGCATGCCACATATCATGGGGGCCCCACATGCATGCCGCATATATTCGGGGCCTCAATTGCATGCCGCATGTCAGGAGGACCCCGCATGCATGCCGCATGTCATTGGGGCCCCGTAGACATTCCGCATGTCATGGGGCCTCACGTGCATTCCGCATGTCATGGGGGTCCCACGTGCATGCTTCATGTCATTGGGGCCCCAAGTGCTTGCCGCTTGTCATGGGGGCCCCACGTGCATGCCTCATGTTACGGGGGCCACAAATGCATGCCGCATGTCATAGGGGCCCCACGTGCATACCACATGTCATGAGGGCCCCAAATGCATGCCGCATGTCATGGGGGCCCCACATGCATGCCACATGTCATGGGGGCCCCAAATGAATGTCGCATGTCTTGGGGCCCCACGTGCATGACGCATATCATGGGGACCCACATGCATGCCGCATGTCATGGAGGCCCCCATGACATGCGGCATGCATTTGGGGTCCCCACATGCATGCAGCATGTCTTGGGGCCCACAAATGCATGCCGCATGTCATAGGGGTCCCACATGCATGGTGCATTTCATGGGGGTCCCACATGCATGGTGCATTTCATGGGGGCCCCAAATGCATGCCGCATGTCATGAGGCCATAAATGCATGTCGCATGTCATGGGGGCCCCACATGCATGCCGCATGTCATGGGGCCCAAAAGCTTGCCGCATGTCATGGGGGCCATAAATGCATGCCGCATGTCATGGGAGCCCCACATGAATGTCGCATGTCAAGGGGGCCCAACGTGCATGCCGCATGTATTGGGGGCCCCAAATTCATGCCGCATATCATGAGGGCCCTGCATGCATGCCGCATGTCATGGGTGCCCCACATTCATACCGCATGTCATGGAGACCCCACATGCATGCCGCATGTAATGGGAGCCCCCATGCATGCCACATGTCATGGGGGCGCCAAATGAATGTCGCATGTCAAGGGGGCCCCACGTGCATGCCACATGTCATGGGGGCCATAAATGCATGCGGCATAAATGCATGCGGCATGTCATAGGGGCCCCACGTGCATACCACATGTCATGGGGGCCCCAAATGCATGCCGCATGTACTGGGGGCCCCACGTGCATGCTGCATGTCATGGGGCCCCAAATGCATGCCGCATGTCATAGAGGCCCCAAATGCATGCCGCATGTCATGGGGCCCCCCAAATGCATGCAGCATGTCTCGGGGCCCACAAATGCATGCCGCATGTCATAGGGGTCCCACATGCATGGCGCATTTCATGGGGGTCCCACATGCATGCGCATGTCATGGGGGCCCCAAATGCATGCCGCATATCATGGGGGCCCCAAATGCATGCAGCATGTCATAGGGGTCCCACATGCATGCCGCATGGCATGGGGGCCCCAAGTGCGTGCCCCATATCATGGGGGCCCCAAATGCATGCAGCATGTCATGGGGGCCCAACGTGCATGCCGCATGTATTGGGGGCCCCAAATGCATGCAGCATGTCATGGGGGAACCACCTGCATGCCGCATGTCATGAGGGAACCACCTGCATGCCGCATGTAATGGGGGATTCAAATGCATGCCGCATGTCATGGGGGTCACACATGCATGCTGCATGTCATGGGGGCCCCAAATGCATGCCGCATATCATGGGGCCCCGCAGGCATTCCGCATGTCATGGGGGCCTCACGTGCATGCCGCATGTCATGGGGGCCTCACGTGCATGCCGCATGTATTGGGAGCCCCAACTTGCATGCCGCATGTCTCAGGTACCCCAAATGCATGCAGCATGTTATGCAGGCCCCAATTGCATGCCGCATGTCATGGGGGCCCACATGCATGACTCCTGGAGGCCCCACGTGCATGCCGCATGTCATGGGGGATCCAAACTCATGCCGCATGTCATTGGGGCCCCAAACGTATGCCGCATGTCATGGGGGCCCCATGTGCATGCCGCATGTCATGGGTGCCCCAAATGCATGCCGCTTGTCATGGGGGCTCCACGTGCATGCCGCATTTCATGGGGGACCCAAATGCATGCCGCATGTCATGGGGGCCCCAAATGCATGTCACATGTCATGGGGGCCCCACGTGCATGCTGCATGTCATGGGGGCCCCAAATGCATGCCTCATGTCATGGGGGGCCCAAATGCATGCCGCATATCATGGGGCCCCCTAAATGCATGCAGCATGTCTTGGGGCCCACAAATGCATGCCGCATGTCATATGGGCCCCACATGCATGGCGCATTTCATGGAGGCCCCACATGCATGCGCATGTCATGGGGGCCCCAAATGTGTCCTGCATATCATGGGGGCCCCACATGCATGCAGCATGTCATGGGGGCCCCACGTGCATGCCGCATATATTGGGAGCCTCAAATGCATGCCGCATGTCATGAGTGCCCCGCATGTATGCTGCATGTCATTGGGGCCCCGCAGGCATTCTGCATGTCATGGGGGCCTCACGTGCATTCCGCATGTCATGGGGGTCCCACGTGCATGCTGCATGTCATTGGGGCCCAACGTGCTTGCCGCATGTCATGGGGGCCCCACGTGCATGCCTCATGTTACGGGGGCCACGAATGCATGCCGCATGTCATAGGTGCCCCACATGCATGGAGCATGTCATGGGGGCCCCAAATGCATGCGGCATGTCATAGGGGCCCCACGTGCATACCACATGTCATGGGGGCCCCAAATGCATGCCGCATGTCATGGGAGCTCCACATGCATGCCACATGTCATGGGGGCCCCAAATGAATGTCGCATGTCAAGGGGGACCCACATGCATGCCGCATGTCATGGAGGCCACCATGACATGCGGCAAGCATTTGGGCCCCACATGCATGGCGCATGCCATGGGGCCCCACTTGCATGGCACATTTCATGAGGGCCCAAATGCATGCCGCATGTCATGAGGCCATAAATGCATGTCACATGTCATGGGTGCCCAACGTGCATGCCTCATGTCACGGGGGCCCCGCAGGCATTCCACATGTCATGGGGGCACCAAATAAATGCCGCATTTCATGGGGGCCCCACGTGCATGCCGCATGTCACGGGGGCCCCGCAGGCATTCCACATGTCATGGGGGCCCCAAATAAATGCCGCATTTCATGGGTGCCCCATGTGCATGCCACATGTCTTGGGGCCCACAAATGCATGCCGCATGTCATAGGAGCCCCACATGCATGGCGCATTTCATGGGGGCCCTACATGCATGCCGCATGTCATGGGGGCCCCAAATGCATGCCTCAAGTCATGGGGGCCCCAAATGCATGCAGCATGTCATAGGGGCCCCACATGAATGGTGCATGTCATGGGGGCCCCACATGCATGCCTCAAGTCATGGGGGCCCCAAATGCATGCCACATATCATGGGGGCCCCACATGCATGCCGCATATATTGGGTGCCTCAATTGCATGCCGCATGTCATGAGGGCCCCGCATGCATGCCGCATGTCATTGGGGCCCCATGTGCATGCCACATGTCTTGGGGCCCACAAATGCATGCCGCATGTCATAGGGGCCCCACATGCATGGCGCATTTCATGGGGGCCCTACATGCATGCCGCATGTCATGGGGGCCCCAAATGCATGCCTCAAGTCATGGGGCCCCAAATGCATGCAGCATGTCATAGGGGTCCCACATGCATGGTGCATGTCATGGGGGCCCCACATGCATGCCTCAAGTCACGGGGGCCCCAAATGCATGCAAAATATCATGGGGGCCCCACATGCATGCCGCATATATTGGGGGCCCCAATTGCATGCCGCATGTCATGAGGGCCCCGCATGCATGCCGCATGTCATTGGGGCCCCGTAGGCATTCCGCATGTCATGGGGGCCTCACGTGCATTCCGCATGTCATGGGGGCCTCACGTGCATTCCGCATGTCATGGGGGTCCCACGTGCATGCTTCATGTCATGGGGGCCTCACGTGCATTCCGCATGTCATGGGGGTCCCACGTGCATGCTTCATGTCATGGGGGCCTCACGTGCATTCCGCATGTCATGGGGGTCCCACGTGCATGCTTCATGTCATTGGGGCCCCATGTGCATGACGCATGTCATGGGGACCCACATGCATGCCGCATGTCATGGAGGCCCCCATTACATGCGGCATGCATTTTGGGGCCCCACATGCATGCCGCATGTCATGGGGGGCCAAATGCTTGCCGCATGTCATGAGGGCCATAAATGCATGCCGCATGTCATGGGAGCCCCACATGCATGCCACATGTCATGGGGGCCCCAAATGAATGTCGCATGTCAAGGGGGCCCCACGTGCATGCCGCATGTCATGGGGGCCCCAAATGCATGCCGCATGTCATAGGGGCCCCACATGCATGGCGCATGTCATGGGGGCCCCACATTCATACCGCATGTCATGGAGGCCCCAAATGCATGCCGCATGTAATGGGAGCCCCCATGCATGCCACATGTCATGGGGGCCCCAAATGAATGTCGCATGTCAAGGGGGCCCCACGTGCATGCCGCATGTCATGGGGGCCCCAAATGCATGCCGCATGTACAGGGGGCCCCACGTGCATGCCACATTTCATGGGGGACGCAAATGCATGCCGCATGTCATGGGGCCGCCAAATGCATGCAGCATGTCTTGGGGCCCACAGATGCATGCCACATGTCATAGGGGTCCCACGTGCATACTGCATGTCATGGGGGCCCCGCAGGCATTCCGCATGTCATGGGGGCCCCAAATGCATGCCGCATTTCATGGGGGCCCCACGTGTATGCCGCATGTCATGGGGCCCCCCAAATGCATGCAGCATGTCTTGGTGCCCTCAAATGCATGCCGCATGTCATAGGGGTCCCACCTGCATGCCGCATGTCATGGGTGAACCACCTGCATGCCGCATGTAATGGGGGATTCAAATGCATGCCGCATGTCATGAGGGTCCCACATGCATGCCTCATGTCATGGGGGCCCCAAATGCATGCCGCATATCATGGGGGCCCCGCAGGCATTCCGCATGTCATGGGGGCCTCACGTGCATGCCGCATGTCATGGGGGCCCCAACTGCATGACGCATGTCTCAGGTACCCCAAATGCATGCAGCATGTTATGCAGGCCCCAAATGCATGCGGCATGTCATGGGGGCCCTAAATGCATGCCGCATTTAATGGGGGCCCCACGTGCATGCCGCATGTCTTGGGGGCCCCATGTGCATGCCGCATGTCATGGGGGCCCAAAATGCATGCCTCAATCATGGGGGCCCCAAATGCATGTCGCATATCATGGGGGCCCCACGTGCATGCCGCATGTCATGGGGCCCCCCAAATGCATGCAGCATGTTTTGGGCCCACAAATGCATGCCGCATGTCATAGGGGCCCCACATGCATGGCTTATTTCATGGGGGCCCCACATGCATGCCGCATGTCATGGGGGCCCCAAATGCCTGCCGCATATCATGGGGGCCACAAATGCATGCAGCATGTCATGGGGGCCCCACTTGCATGCCACATGTCTTGGGGCCCACAAATGCAAGCCGCATGTCATAGGGGCACCACATGCATGGCACATTTCTTGGGGGCCCTACATGCATGCCGCATGTCATGGGGGCCCCAAATGCATGCCTCAAGTCATGGGGGCCCCAAATGCATGCAGCATGTCATAGGGGCCCCAAATGCATGCAGCATGTCATAGGGGCCCCACATGCATGGTGCATGTCATGGGGGTCCCACATGCATGCCTCAAGTCATGGGGGCCCCAAATACATGCCGCATGACATGGGGGCCATAAATGCATGCCGCATGTCATGGGTGCCCAACGTACATGCTGCATGTCATTGGGGCCCCACGTGCTTGCCGCATGTCATGGGGGCCCCACGTGCATGCCTCATGTCACGGGGGCCACAAATGTATGTGGCATGTCATGGGGGCCCCACATGCATGCCCCATGTCATGGGGGCCCCACGTGCATGCCGCATGTCAAGGGGGTCCCACATGCATGCCGCATGTCATAGGGGCCCCACATGCATGGCGCATGTCATGGGGGGCCCACATGTGTGCCGCATGTCATGAGGACCCCACTTGCATGCAGCATGTAATGGGGGATCCAATTGCATGGCGCATGTCATGGGGGTCTCACATGCATGCCGCAAGTCATGGGGGCCCAAATGCATGCCGCATGTCATGGGGGCCATAAATGCATGCCGCATGTCATGGGTGCCCAACGTGCATGCCGCATGTATTGGGGACCCCAACTGCATTCCGCATATCATGGGGCCCCACATGCATGCCACATGTCATGGGGGCCCCACATGCATGTCGCATTTCATGGGGGGCCCAAATGCATGCTGCATGTTATGGGGGCCCCAAGTGCATGCAGCATGTCATGGCGGCCCCAAATGCATGACTCATGTCATGGAGGCCCCACGTGCATGCCACATGTCATGGGGGATCCAAACTCATGCCGCATGTCATTGGGGGCCCAAGCGTATGCCGCATGTCATGGGGGCCCCATGTGCATGCCGCATGTAATGGGGGCCCCAAATGCATGCGGCATGTCATAGGGGCCCCACGTGCATGCCGCATGTCTCGGGCACACCAAATGCATGCAGCATGTCATGGGGGCCCCACGTGCATGCCGCATGTCATCGGGGCCCCAATTGCAAACCGCATGTCATAGGGGCCCCACATGCATGGAGCATTTCATGGTGTCCCACATGCATGCCACATGTCATGGGGGCCCCAAATGCATGTCGAATGTCATGGGGGCCCTAAATGCATGCCGCATGTAATTGGGTCCCCACGTGCATGCCGCATGTCATGGGGGCCCCATGTGCATGCCGCATGTCATGGGGGCCCAAAATGCATGCCTCAAGTCATGGGGCCCCAAATGCATGCCGCATATCATGGGGCCCCACATGAATGCCGCATGAATTGGGGGCCCCAAATGCATGCCGCATGTCATGAGGGCGCCGCATGCATGCCGCATGTCATGTTGGCCCCAAATGCATGCCGCATTTCATGGGGGCCCCATGTGCATGCTGCATGTCATGGGGCCCCCCAAATGCATGCAGCATGTCTTAGGGCCCACAAATGCATGCCGCATGTCATTGGGGCCCCACATGCATGGCTCATTTCATGGGGGCCCCACATGCATGCCTCATGTCATGGGGGCCCCAAATGCGTGCCGCATATCATGGGGGCCACAAATGCATGCAGCATGTCATGGGGCACATGCATGCCACATGTCTTGGGGCCCACAAATGCATGCCGCATGTCATACGGGTCCCACATGCATGGCGCATTTCATGGGGGCCCAACGTACATGCTGCATGTCATTGGGGCCCCACGTGCTTGTCGCATGTCATGGGGGCCCCACGTGCATGCCTCATGTCACGGTGCCACAAATGTATGCCGCATGTCATGGGGGCCCAAATGCATGCCGCATGTCATGGGGGCCATAAATGCATGCCGCATGTCATGGGTGCCCAACGTGCATGCCGCATGTATTGGGGGCCCCAACTGCAAGCCGCATATCATGGGGCCCCACATGCATGCCACATGTCATGGGGGCCCCACATGCATGCCGCATTTCATGGGAGCCCCACATGCATGCCACATGTCATGGGGGCCCCAAATGAATGTCGCATGTCAAGGGGGCCCCACGTGCATGCCGCATGTCATGGGGGCCCCAAATGCATGCCGCATGTCATAGGGGCCCCACATGCATGGCGCATGTCATGGGGGCCCCACATTCATACCGCATATCATGGAGGCCCCAAATGCATGCCGCATGTAATGGGAGCCCCCATGCATGCCACATGTCATGGGGGCCCCAAATGAATGTCGCATGTCAAGGGGGCCCCACGTGCATGCCGCATGTCATGGGGGCCCCAAATGCATGCCGCATGTACAGGGGGCCCCACGTGCATGCCGCATTTCATGGGGGACGCAAATGCATGCCGCATGTCATGGGGCCGCCAAATGCATGCAGCATGTCTTGGGGCCCACAGATGCATGCCACATGTCATAGGGGTCCCACGTGCATACTGCATGTCATGGGGGCCCCGCAGGCATTCCGCATGTCATGGGGGCCCCAAATGCATGCCGCATTTCATGGGGGCCCCACGTGTATGCCGCATGTCATGGGGCCCCCCAAATGCATGCAGCATGTTTGGTGCCCTCAAATGCATGCCGCATGTCATAGGGGTCCCACCTGCATGCCGCATGTCATGGGGGAACCACCTGCATGCCGCATGTAATGGGGGATTCAAATGCATGCCGCATGTCATGAGGGTCCCACATGCATGCCTCATGTCATGGGGGCCCCAAATGCATGCCGCATATCATGGGGGCCCCGCAGGCATTCCGCATGTCATAGGGGCCTCACGTGCATGCCGCATGTCATGGGGGCCCCAACTGCATGACGCATGTCTCAGGTACCCCAAATGCATGCAGCATGTTATGCAGGCCCCAAATGCATGCGGCATGTCATGGGGGCCCTAAATGCATGCCGCATTTAATGGGGGCCCCACGTGCATGCCGCATGTCTTGGGGGCCCCATGTGCATGCCGCATGTCATGGGGGCCCAAAATGCATGCCTCAATCATGGGGGCCCCAAATGCATGTCGCATATCATGGGGGCCCCACGTGCATGCCGCATGTCATGGGGGCCCCCAAATGCATGCAGCATGTCTTGGGGCCCACAAATGCATGCCGCATGTCATAGGGGCCCCACATGCATGGCTTATTTCATGGGGGCCCCACATGCATGCCGCATGTCATGGGGGCCCCAAATGGGGGCCGCATATCATGGGGGCCACAAATGCATGCAGCATGTCATGGGGGCCCCACGTGCATGCCGCATGTCATGGGGCCCCCCAAATGCATGCAGCATGTCTTGGGGCCCACAAATGCATGCCGCATGTCATAGGGGCACCACATGCATGGCACATTTCTTGGGGGCCCTACATGCATGCCGCATGTCATGGGGGCCCCAAATGCATGCCTCAAGTCATGGGTGCCCCAAATGCATGCAGCATGTCATAGGGGCCCCAAATGCATGCAGCATGTCATAGGGGCCCCACATGCATGGTGCATGTCATGGGGGCCCCACATGCATGCCTCAAGTCATGGGGGCCCCAAATACATGCCGCATGACATGGGGGCCATAAATGCATGCCGCATGTCATGGGTGCCCAACGTACATGCTGCATGTCATTGGGGCCCCACGTGCTTGCCGCATGTCATGGGGGCCCCACGTGCATGCCTCATGTCACGGGGGCCACAAATGTATGTGGCATGTCATGGGGGCCCCACATGCATGCCCCATGTCATGGGGGCCCCACGTGCATGCCGCATGTCAAGGGGGTCCCACATGCATGCCGCATGTCATAGGGGCCCCACATGCATGGCGCATGTCATGGGGGGCCCACATGCGTGCCGCATGTCATGGGGACCCCACTTGCATGCAGCATGTAATGGGGGATCCAATTGCATGGCGCATGTCATGGGGGTCTCACATGCATGCCGCATGTCATGGGGGCCCAAATGCATGCCGCATGTCATGGGGGCCATAAATGCATGCCGCATGTCATGGGTGCCCAACGTGCATGCCGCATGTATTGGGGACCCCAACTGCATGCCGCATATCATGGGGCCCCACATGCATGCCACATGTCTTGGGGGCCCCACATGCATGCCGCATTTCATGGGGGGCCCAAATGCATGCTGCATGTTATGGGGGCCCCAAATGCATGCAGCATGTCATGGCGGCCCCAAATGCATGACTCATGTCATGGAGGCCCCACGTGCATGCCACATGTCATGGGGGATCCAAACTCATGCCGCATGTCATTGGGGCCCCATGTGCATGCCGCATGTAATGGGGGCCCCAAATGCATGCGGCATGTCATAGGGGCCCCACGTGCATGCCGCATGTCTCGGGCACACCAAATGCATGCAGCATGTCATGGGGGCCCCACGTGCATGCCGCATGTCATGGGGGCCCCAATTGCAAACCGCATGTCATAGGGGCCCCACATGCATGGCGCATTTCATGGTGTCCCACATGCATGCCGCATGTCATGGGGGCCCCAAATGCATGTCGAATGTCATGGGGGCCCTAAATGCATGCCGCATGTAATTGGGGCCCCACGTGCATGCCGCATGTCATGGGGGCCCCATGTGCATGCCACATGTCATGGGGGCCCAAAATGCATGCCTCAAGTCATGGGGCCCCAAATGCATGCCGCATATCATGGGGCCCCACATGCATGCCGCATGAATTGGGGGCCCCAAATGCATGCCGCATGTCATGAGGGCGCCGCATGCATGCCGCATGTCATGTTGGCCCCAAATGCATGCCGCATTTCATGGGGGCCCCACGTGCATGCTGCATGTCATGGGGCCCCCCAAATGCATGCAGCATGTCTTAGGGCCCACAAATGCATGCCGCATGTCATTGGGGCCCCACATGCATGGCTCATTTCATGGGGGCCCCACATGCATGCCTCATGTCATGGGGGCCACAAATGCATGCAGCATGTCATGGGGCACATGCATGCCACATGTCTTGGGGCCCACAAATGCATGCCGCATGTCATACGGGTCCCACATGCATGGCGCATTTCATGGGGGCCCAACGTACATGCTGCATGTCATTGGGGCCCCACGTGCTTGTCGCATGTCATGGGGGCCCCACGTGCATGCCTCATGTCACGGTGCCACAAATGTATGCCGCATTTCATGGGGGCCCCACATGCATGCAGCTTGTAATGGGGGATCCAAATGCAAAACACATGTCATGGGGCCCGCAAATGCATGCCACATGTCATGGGGGCCCCACATGCATGCCGCATGTCATGGGGGCCCAAATGCATGCCGCATGTCATGGGGGCCATAAATGCATGCCGCATGTCATGGGTGCCCAACGTGCATGCCGCATGTATTGGGGGCCCCAACTGCAAGCCGCATATCATGGGGCCCCACATGCATGCCACATGTCATGGGGGCCCCACATGCATGCCGCATTTCATGGGGGGCCCAAATGCATGCCTGATGTCATGGCGGCCCCAAATGCATGACTCATGTCATGGGGCCCCACGTGCATGCCATATGTCATGGGGGATCCAAACTCATGCCGCATGTCATTGGGGCCACAAGCATATGCCGCATGTCATGGGGGCCCCATGTGCATGCCGCATGTCATGGGGGCCCAAATTGCATGCCTCAAGTCATGGGGCCCCAAATGCATGCCGCATATCATGGGGGCCCGACGTGCATGCCGCATGTATTTGGGCCCCCAAATGCATGCCGCATGTCATGAGGGCGCCGCATGCATGTCGCATGTCATGGGGGCCCTAAATGCATGCCGCATGTCATGGGGGCCCCAAATGCATGCCGCATTTCATGGGGGCCCCACGTGCATGCCGCATGTCATGGGGCCCCAATTACATGCCGCATGTAATAGGGGCCCCACATGCATGGCGCATGTCATGGTGCCCCACATGTATGCCGCATGTCATGGGGGGCCCAAATGCATGCCGCATGTCATGGGGGCCCCAAATGCATGCCGCATGTAAGGGGGCCCCACGTGCTTCCCGCATGTCATCGGGGCCCAAATGCATGCCGCATGTCATGGGGGTCATAAATGCATGCCGCGTGTCATGGGTGCCCAACGTGCATGCTGCATGTATTGGGGACCCCAACTACATGCCGCATATCATGGGGCCCCACATGCATGCCACATGTCATGGGGGCCCCACATGCATGCCGCATTTCATGGGGGGCCCAAATGCATGCTGCATGTTATGGGGGCCCCAAATGCATCCAGCATGTCATGGCGGCCCCAAATGCATGACTCATGTCATGGAGGCCCCACGTGCATGCCACATGTCATGGGGGATCCAAACTCAGGCCGCATGTCATTGGGGCCCCAAGCGTATGCCACATGTCATGGGGGCCCCATGTGCATGCCGCATGTAATGGGGGCCCCAAATGCATGCGGCATGTCATAGGGGCCCCACGTGCATGCCGCATGTCTCGGGCACACCAAATGCATGCAGCATGTCATGGGGGCCCCACGTGCATGCGCATGTCATCGGGGCCCCAATTGCAAACCGCATGTCATAGGGGCCCCACATGCATGGCGCATGTCATGGTGTCCCACATGCATGCCGCATGTCATGGGGGCCCCAAATGCATGTCGAATGTCATGGGGGCCCTAAATGCATGCCGCATGTAATTGGGGCCCCACGTGCATGCCGCATGTCATGGGGGCCCCATGTGCATGCCGCATGTCATGGGGGCCCAAAATGCATGCCTCAAGTCATGGGGCCCCAAATGCATGCCGCATATCATGGGGCCCCACATGCATGCCGCATGAATTGGGGGCCCCAAATGCATGCCGCATGTCATGAGGGCGCCGCATGCATGCCGCATGTCATGTTGGCCCCAAATGCATGCCGCATTTCATGGGGGCCCCACGTGCATGCTGCATGTCATGGGGCCCCCCAAATGCATGCAGCATGTCTTAGGGCCCACAAATGCATGCCGCATGTCATTGGGGCGCCACATGCATGGCTCATTTCATGGGGGCCCCACATGCATGCCTCATGTCATGGGGGCCCCAAATGCATGCCGCATATCATGGGGGCCACAAATGCATGCAACATGTCATGGGGCACATGCATGCCACATGTCTTGGGGCCCACAAATGCATGCCGCATGTCATACGGGTCCCACATGCATGGCGCATTTCATGGGGGCCCAACGTACATGCTGCATGTCATTGGGGCCCCACGTGCTTGTCGCATGTCATGGGGGCCCCACGTGCATGCCTCATGTCACGGTGCCACAAATGTATGCCGCATTTCATGGGGGCCCCACTTGCATGCAGCATGTAATGGGGGATCCAAATGCATAACACATGTCATGGGGCCCGCAAATGCATGCCACATGTCATGGGGGCCCCACATGCATGCCGCATGTCATGGGGGCCCAAATGCATGCCGCATGTCATGGGGGCCATAAATGCATGCCGCATGTCATGGGTGCCCAACATGCATGCCGCATGTATTGGGGGCCCCAACTGCATGCCGCATATCATGGGGCCCCACATGCATGCCACATGTCATGGGGGCCCCACATGCATGCCGCATTTCATGGGGGGCCCAAATGCATGCCTGATGTCATGGCGGCCCCAAATGCATGACTCATGTCATGGGGCCCCACGTGCATGCCACATGTCATGGGGGATCCAAACTCATGCCGCATGTCATTGGGGCCACAAGCATATGCCGCATGTCATGGGGGCCCCACGTGCATGCCACATGTCATGGGGGATCCAAACTCATGCCGCATGTCATTGGGGCCACAAGCATATGCCGCATGTCATGGGGGCCCCATGTGCATGCCGCATGTCATGGGGGCCCAAAATGCATGCCTCAAGTCATGGGGCCCCAAATGCATGCTGCATATCATGGGGGCCCGACTTGCATGCCGCATGTATTTGGGCCCCCAAATGCATGCCGCATGTCATGAGGGCGCCGCATGCATGTCGCATGTCATGGGGGCCCTAAATGCATGCCGCATGTCATGGGGGCCCCAAATGCATGCCGCATTTCATGGGGGCCCCACGTGCATGCCGCATGTCATGGGGCCCCAATTGCATGCCGCATGTAATAGGGGCCCCACATGCATGGCGCATGTCATGGTGCCCCACATGTATGCCGCATGTCATGGGGGCCCCAAATGCATGCCGCATGTCATGGGGGCCCCAAATGCATGCCGCATGTAATGGGGGCCCCACGTGCTTCCCGCATGTCATGGGGGCCCAAATGCATGCCGCATGTCATGGGGGCCATAAATGCATGCCGCATGTCATGGGTGCCCAACGTACATGCTGCATGTCATGGGGGCCCCGCATGCATGCCGCATGTCATAGGGGCCCCACGTACATGGCGCATGTCATGGGTGCCCCACATGCATGCCGCTTGTCATCGGGGCCCCAAATGCATGCCACATGTCATGGGGGAACCACATGCATGCCGCATGTCATGGGGGAACCACCTGCATGCCGCATGTAATGGGGTATTCAAATGCATGCCGCATGTCATGGGGGTCACACATGCATGCTGCATGTCATGGGGGCACCAAATGCATGCCGCATATCATGGGGGCCCCGCAGGCATTCCGCATGTCATGGGTGCCTCACGTGCATGCCGCATGTCATGGGGGCCTCACGTGCATGCCGCATGTATTGGGGGCCCCAACTTGCATGCCGCATGTATTGGGGGCCCCAACTTGCATGCCGCATGTCTCAGGTACCCCAAATGCATGCAGCATGTTATGCAGGCCCCAAATGCATGCCGCATGTCATGGGGGCCCAAATGCATGACGCATGTCATGGGGGCTCCACGTGCATGCCGCATGTAATGGGGCTCCCAAATTCATGTCGCATGTCATAGGGGCCCCACGTGCAATCCGCATGACATGGGGCCCCCAAATGCATGCCGCATGTCATGGGGGCCCCACGTGCGTGCCGCATGTAATGGGGGATTCAAATGCATGCCGCATGTCATGGGGGTCCCACATGCATGGCGCATTTCATGGGGGCCCTACATGCATGCCGCATGTCATGGGGGCCCCAAATGCATGCCTCAAGTCATGGGGGCCCCAAATGCATGCAGCATGTCATAGGGGCCCAACATGCATGGTGCATGTCATGGGGGCCCCACATGCATGCCTCAAGTCATGGGGGCCCCAAATGCATGCCACATATCATGGGGGCCCCACGTGCATGCCGCTTATATTGGGAGCCTCAAATGCATGCCGCATGTCATGAGGGCCCCGCATGCATGCTGCATGTCATTGGGGCCCCGCAGGCATTCCGCATGTCATGGGGGCCTCACATGCATTCCGCATGTCATGGGGGTCCCACGTGCATGCCTCATGTTACGGGGGCCACGAATGCATGCCGCATATCATAGGTGCCCCACATGCATGGAGCATGTCATGGGGGCCCCAAATGCATGCGGCATGTCATAGGGGCCCCACGTGCATACCACATGTCATGGGGGCCCCAAATGCATGCCGCATGTCATGGGAGCTCCACATGCATGCCACATGTCATGGGGGCCCCAAATGAATGTCGCATGTCAAGGGGGACCCACATGCATGCCGCATGTCATGGAGGCCCCCATGACATGCGGCAAGCATTTGGGCCCCACATGCATGCTCCATGCCATGGGGCCCCCAAATGCATGCTGCATGTCATGGGGGCCCCACATGCATGCCGCATGTCATGGGGGCCCCACCTGCATGGCACATTTCATGAGGGCCCAAATGCATGCCACATGTCATGAGGCCATAAATGCATGTCACATGTCATGGGTGCCCAACGTGCATGCCTCATGTCACGGGGGCCCCGCAGGCATTCCACATGTCATGGGGGCACCAAATAAATGCCGCATTTCATGGGGGCCCCACGTGCATGCCGCATGTCACGGGGGCCCCGCAGGCATTCCACATGTCATGGGGGCCCCAAATAAATGCCGCATTTCATGGGTGCCCCATGTGCATGCCACATGTCTTGGGGCCCACAAATGCATGCCGCATGTCATAGGAGCCCCACATGCATGGCGCATTTCATGGGGGCCCTACATGCATGCCGCATGTCATGGTGGCCCCAAATGCATGCCTCAAGTCATGGGGCCCCAAATGCATGCAGCATGTCATAGGGGCCCCACATGCATGGTGCATGTCATGGGGGCCCCACATGCATGCCTCAAGTCATGGGGGCCCCAAATGCATGCCACATATCATGGGGGCCCCACATGCATGCCGCATATATTGGGGGCCTCAATTGCATGCCGCATGTCATGAGGGCCCCGCATGCATGCCGCATGTCATTGGGGCCCCGCAGTCATGGAGCATGTCATGGGGGCCCCAAATGCATGCCGCATGTCATGGGAGCCCCACATGCATGCCACATGTCATGGGGGCCCCAAATGAATGTCGCATGTCAAGGGGGCCCCACGTGCATGACGCATGTCTTGGGGACCCACATGCATGCCGCATGTCATGGAGGCCCCCATGACATGCGGCAAGCATTTGGGCCCCACATGCATGCTCCATGCCATGGGGCCCCCAAATGCATGCCGCATGTCATGGGGGCCCCACATGCATGCCGCATGTCATGGGGGCCCAAATGCTTGCCGCATGTCATGAGGGCCATAAATGCATGCCGCATGTCATGGGAGCCCCACATGCATGCCACATGTCATGGGGGCCCCAAATGAATGTCGCATGTCAAGGGGGCCCCACGTGCATGACGCATGTCTTGGGGACCCACATGCATGCCGCATGTCATGGAGGCCCCCATGACATGCAGCAAGCATTTGGGCCCCACATGCATACCGCATGTCATGGGGCCCCCAAATGCATGCCGCATGTCATGGGGGCCCCACGTGCATGGCGCATTTCATGAGGGCCCAAATGCATGCCACATGTCATGAGGCCATAAATGCATGTCGCATGTCATGGGTGCTCAAAGTGCATGCCTCATGTCACGGGGGCCCCGCAGGCATTCCAAATGTCATGGGGCCCCAAATAAATGCCGCATTTCATGGAGGCCCCACGTGCATGCCGCATGTCACGGGGGCCCCGCAGGCATTCCACATGTCATGGGGGCCCCAAATAAATGCCGCATTTCATGGGGGCCCCATGTGCATGCCACATGTCTTGGGGCCCACAAATGCATGCCGCATGTCATAGGGGCCCCACATGCATGGCGCATTTCATGGGGGCCCTACATGCATGCCGCATGTCATGGGGGCCCCAAATGCATGCCTCAAGTAATGGGGCCCCAAATGCATGCCACATATCATGGGGGCCCCACATGCATGCCGCATATATTGGGGGCCTCAATTGCATGCCGCATGTCATGAGGGCCCCGCATGCATGCCGCATGTCATTGGGGCCCCGTAGGCATTCCGCATGTCATGGGGGCCTCACGTGCATTCCGCATGTCATGGGGGTCCCACGTACATGCTTCATGTCATTGGGGCCCCACGTGCTTGCCGCTTGTCATGGGGGCCCCACGTGCATGCCTCATGTTACGGGGGCCACGAATGCATGCCGCATGTCATAGGGGCCCCACGTGCATACCACATGTCATGGGGGCCCCAAATGCATGCCGCATGTCATGGGAGCCCCACATGCATGCCAAATGTCATGGGGCCCCCAAATGCATGCCGCATGTCATGGGGGCCCCACGTGCATGGCGCATTTCATGAGGGCCCAAATGCATGCCGCATGTCAAGAGGCCATAAATGCATGTCGCATGTCACGGGGGCCCGCAGGCATTCCACATGTCATGGGGGCCCCAAATAAATGCCGCATTTCATGGGGGCCCCACGTGCATGCCGCATGTCACGGGGGTCCCGCAGGCATTCCACATGTCATGGGGGCCCCAAATAAATGCAGCATTTCATGGGGGCCCCATGTGCATGCCACATGTCTTGGGGCCCACAAATGCATGCCGCATATCATAGGGGCCCCACATGCATGGCGCATTTCATGGGGGCCCTACATGCATGGTGCATGTCATGGGGGCCCCAAATGCATGCCTCAAGTCATGGGGCCCCAAATGCATGCCACATATCATGGGGGCCCCACATGCATGCCGCATATATTCGGGGCCTCAATTGCATGCCGCATGTCATGAGGACCCCGCATGCATGCCGCATGTCATTGGGGCCCCGTAGACATTCCGCATGTCATGGGGGCCTCACGTGCATTCCGCATGTCATGGGGGTCCCACGTGCATGCTTCATGTCATTGGGGCCCCAAGTGCTTGCCGCTTGTCATGGGGGCCCCACGTGCATGCCTCATGTTACGGGGGCCACGAATGCATGCCGCATGTCATAGGGGCCCCACGTGCATACCACATGTCATGAGGGCCCCAAATGCATGCCGCATGTCATGGGGGCCCCACATGCATGCCACATGTCATGGGGGCCCCAAATGAATGTCGCATGTCAAGGGGGCCCCACGTGCATGACGCATGTCATGGGGACCCACATGCATGCCGCATGTCATGGGGGGCCAAATGCTTGCCGCATGTCATGAGGGCCATAAATGCATGCCGCATGTCATGGGAGCCCCACATGCATGCCACATGTCATGGGGGCCCCAAATGAATGTCGCATGTCAAGGGGGCCCCACGTGCATGCCGCATGTCATGGGGGCCCCAAATGCATGCCGCATGTCATGGGGGCCCCAAATGCATGCAGCATGTCTTGGGGCCCACAAATGCATGCCGCATGTCATAGGGGTCCCACATGCATGGCGCATTTCATGGGGGCCCCAAATGCATGCCGCATGTAATGGGAGCCCCCATGCATGCCACATGTCATGGGCGCCCCAAATGAATGTCGCATGTCAAGGGGGCCCCACGTGCATACCACATGTCATGGGGGCCCCAAATGCATGCCGCATGTACTGGGGGGCCCCACGTGCATGCAGCATGTCTTGGTGCCCTCAAATACATGTCGCATGTCATAGGGGTCCCACATGCATGCCGCATGTCATGGGGGCCCAACGTGCATGCCGCATGTCATGGGGGCCCCACCTGCATGGCACATTTCATGAGGGCCCAAATGCATGCCGCATGTCATGAGGCCATAAATGCATGTCACATGTCATGGGTGCCCAACGTTCATGCCTCATGTCACGGGGGCCCCGCAGGCATTCCACATGTCATTGGGGCACCAAATAAATGCCGCATTTCATGGGGGCCCCACGTGCATGCCGCATGTCACGGGGGCCCCGCAGGCATTCCACATGTCATGGGGGCCCCAAATAAATGCCGCATTTCATGGGTGCCCCATGTGCATGCCACATGTCTTGGGGCCCACAAATGCATGCCGCATGTCATAGGAGCCCCACATGCATGGCGCATTTCATGGGGGCCCTACATGCATGCCGCATGTCATGGTGGCCCCAAATGCATGCCTCAAGTCATGGGGCCCCAAATGCATGCAGCATGTCATAGGGGCCCCACATGCATGGTGCATGTCATGGGGGCCCCACATGCATGCCTCAAGTCATGGGGGCCCCAAATGCATGCCACATATCATGGGGGCCCCACATGCATGCCGCATATATTGGGGGCCTCAATTGCATGCCGCATGTCATGAGGGCCCCGCATGCATGCCGCATGTCATTGGGGCCCCGCAGTCATGAAGCATGTCATGGGGGCCCCAAATGCATGCCGCATGTCATGGGAGCCCCACATGCATGCCACATGTCATGGGGGCCCCAAATGAATGTCGCATGTCAAGGGGGCCCCACGTGCATGACGCATGTCTTGGGGACCCACATGCATGCCGCATGTCATGGAGGCCCCCATGACATGCAGCAAGCATTTGGGCCCCACATGCATGCTCCATGCCATGGGGCCCCCAAATGCATGCCGCATGTCATGGGGGCCCCACATGCATGCCGCATGTCATGGGGGCCCAAATGCTTGCCGCATGTCATGAGGGCCATAAATGCATGCCGCATGTCATGGGAGCCCCACATGCATGCCACATGTCATGGAGGCCCCCATGACATGCGGCAAGCATTTGGGCCCCACATGCATACCGCATGTCATGGGGCCCCCAAATGCATGCCGCATGTCATGGGGGCCCCACGTGCATGGCGCATTTCATGAGGGCCCAAATGCATGCCACTTGTCATGAGGACATAAATGCATGTCGCATGTCATGGGTGCCCAAAGTGCATGCCTCATGTCACGGGGGCCCCGCAGGCATTCCAAATGTCATGGGGCCCCAAATAAATGCCGCATTTCATGGGGGCCCCACGTGCATGCCGCATGTCACGGGGGCCCCGCAGGCATTACACATGTCATGGGGGCCCCAAATAAATGCCGCATTTCATGGGGGCCCCATGTGCATGCCACATGTCTTGGGGCCCACAAATGCATGCCGCATGTCATAGGGGCCCCACATGCATGGCACATTTCATGGGGGTCCTACATGCATGCCGCATGTCATGGGGGCCCCAAATGCATGCCTCAAGTAATGGGGGCCCCAAATGCATGCCACATATCATGGGGGCCCCACATGCATGCCGCATATATTGGGGGCCTCAATTGCATGCCGCATGTCATGAGGGCCCCGCATGCATGCCGCATGTCATTGGGGCCCCGTAGGCATTCCGCATGTCATGGGGGCCTCACGTGCATTCCGCTTGTCATGGGGGCCCCACGTGCATGCCTCATGTTACGGGGGCCACGAATGCATGCCGCATGTCATAGGGGCCCCACGTGCATACCACATGTCATGGGGGCCCCAAATGCATGCCGCATGTCATGGGGTCCCCACATGCATGCCACATGTCATGGGGGCCCCAAATGAATGTCGCATGTCAAGGGGGCCCCACGTGCATGACGCATGTCATGGGGACCCACATGCATGCCGCATGTCATGGAGGCACACATGACATGCGGCATGCATTTGGGGGCCCCACATGCATGCCGCATGTCATGGGGGCCCAAATGCTTGCCGCATGTCATGAGGGCCATAAATGCATGCCGCATGTCATGGGAGCCCCACATGCATGCCAAATGTCATGGGGCCCCCAAATGCATGCCGCATGTCATGGGGGCCCCACGTGCATGGCGCATTTCATGAGGGCCCAAATGCATGCCGCATGTCAAGAGGCCATAAATGCATGTCGCATGTCATGGGTGACCAAAGTGCATGCCTCATGTCACGGGGGCCCGCAGGCATTCCACATGTCATGGGGGCCCCAAATAAATGCCGCATTTCATGGGGGCCCCACGTGCATGCCGCATGTCACGGGGGCCCCGCAGGCATTCCACATGTCATGGGGGCCCCAAATAAATGCAGCATTTCATGGGGGCCCCATGTGCATGCCACATGTCTTGGGGCCCACAAATGCATGCCGCATATCATAGGGGCCCCACATGCATGGCGCATTTCATGGGGGCCCTACATGCATGCCGCATGTCATGGGGGCCCCAAATGCATGCCTCAAGTCATGGGGCCCCAAATGCATGCAGCATGTCATAGGGGCCCCACATGCATGGTGCATGTCATGGGGGCCCCACATGCATGCCTCAAGTCACGGGGGCCCCAAATGCATGCCACATATCATGGGGGCCCCACATGCATGCCGCATATATTCGGGGCCTCAATTGCATGCCGCATGTCATGAGGACCCCGCATGCATGCCGCATGTCATTGGGGCCCCGTAGACATTCCGCATGTCATGGGGGCCTCACGTGCATAACGCATGTCATGGGGGTCCCACGTGCATGCTTCATGTCATTGGGGCCCCAAGTGCTTGCCGCTTGTCATGGGGGCCCCACGTGCATGCCTCATGTTACGGGGGCCACGAATGCATGCCGCATGTCATAGGGGCCCCACGTGCATGCCGCATGTCATGGGGCCCCCCAAATGCATGCAGCATATCTTGGGGCCCACAAATGCATGCCGCATGTCATAGGGGTCCCACATGCATGGCGCATTTCATGGGGGTCCCACATGCATGGCACATTTCATGGGGGCCCCAAATGCATGCCGCATGTCATAGGGGCCCCACATGCATGGCGCATGTCATGGAGGCCCCAAATGCATGCCGCATGTAATGGGAGCCCCCATGCATGCCACATGTCATGGGGGCCCCAAATGAATGTCGCAGGTCAAGGGGGCCCCACGTGCATACCACATGTCATGGGGGCCCCAAATGCATGCCGCATGTACTGGGGGGCCCCACGTGCATGCAGCATGTCTTGGTGCCCTCAAATACATGTCGCATGTCATAGGGGTCCCACATGCATGCCGCATGTCATGGGGGCCCAACGTGCATGCCACATGTATTGGGGGCCCCGCAGGCATTCCGCATGTCATGGGGGCCTCACGTGCATGCCGCATGTCATGGGGGCCTCACATGCATGCCGCATGTAATGGGGGCCCCAACTGCATGACGCATGTCTCAGGTACCCCAAATGCATGCAGCATGTTATGCAGGCCCCAAATGCATGCCGCATGTCATGGGGGCCCAAATGCATGATGCATGTCATGGGGGCTCCACGTGCATGCCGCATGTCATGGGGGCACCACTTGCATGCAGCATGTAATGGGGGATCCAAATGCATGACGCATGTCATGGGGGTCCCACATGCATACCACATGTCATGGGGGAACCAAATGCATGCCGCATGTCATGGGGGCCCCACATGCATGACAAATTTCATGGGAGACCCAAATGCATGCCGCATGTCATGGGATCTCCAAATGCATGCCGCATGTCATGAGGGCCCCACGTGCATGCTGCATGTCATGGGGGCCCCAAATGCATGCTGCATGTCATGGGGGCCCCATTTAAATGCCGCATGTCATGGGGGCCCCACGAGCATGTCGTGGGGGCCCAAAATGCATGCCGCATGTCATGAGGGCGCCGCATGCATGCCGCATGTCTTGGGGCCCACAAATGCATGCCGCATGTCATAGGGGCCCCACATGCATGGCGCATTTCATGAGGGCCCAAATGCATGCCGCATGTCATGAGGCCATAAATGCATGTCGCATGTCATGGGGGCCCCACATGCATGCCGCATGTCATGGGGCCCAAAAGCTTGCCGCATGTCATGGGGGCCATAAATGCATGCCGCATGTCATGGGAGCCCCACATGAATGTCGCATGTCAAGGGGGCCCAAAGTGCATGCCGCATGTATTGGGGCCCCAAATTCATGCCGCATATCATGAGGGCCCTGCATGCATGCCGCATGTCATGGGTGCCCCACATTCATACCGCATGTCATGGAGACCCCACATGCATGCCGCATGTAATGAGAGCCCCCATGCATGCCACATGTCATGGGGGCGCCAAATGGATGTCGCATGTCAAGGGGGCCCCACGTGCATGCCGCATGTCATGGGGGCCATACATGCATGGGGCATAAATGCATGCGGCATGTCATAGGGGCCCCACGTGCATACCACGTGTCATGGGGGCCCCAAATGCATGCCGCATGTACTGGGGGCCCCACGTGCATGCTGCATGTCATGGGGCCCCAAATGCATGCCGCATGTCATGAGGGCGCCGCATGCATGTCACATGTCATGGGGGCCCTAAATGCATGCTGCATGTCATGGGGGCCCCAAATGCATGCCGCATTTCATGGGGGCCCCACGTGCATGCCGCATGTCATGGGGCCCCAATTGCATGCCGCATGTAATAGGGGCCCACAAATGCATGCCGCATGTCATAGGGGTCCCACATGCATGGCGCATTTCATGGGGGCCCCAAATGCATGCCGCATGTAATGGGAGCCCCCATGCATGCCACATGTCATGGGGGCCCCAAATGAATGTCGCATGTCAAGGGGGCCCCACGTGCATACCACATGTCATGGGGGCCCCAAATGCATGCCGCATGTACTGGGGGGCCCCACGTGCATGCAGCATGTCTTGGTGCCCTCAAATACATGTCGCATGTCATAGGGGTCCCACATGCATGCCGCATGTCATGGGGGCCCAACGTGCATGCCGCATGTCATGGGGGCCCCACCTGCATGGCACATTTCATGAGGGCCCAAATGCATGCCGCATGTCATGAGGCCATAAATGCATGTCACATGTCATGGGTGCCCAACGTGCATGCCTCATGTCACGGGGGCCCCGCAGGCATTCCACATGTCATTGGGGCACCAAATAAATGCCGCATTTCATGGGGGCCCCACGTGCATGCCGCATGTCACGGGGGCCCCGCAGGCATTCCACATGTCATGGGGGCCCCAAATAAATGCCGCATTTCATGGGTGCCCCATGTGCATGCCACATGTCTTGGGGCCCACAAATGCATGCCGCATGTCATAGGAGCCCCACATGCATGGCGCATTTCATGGGGGCCCTACATGCATGCCGCATGTCATGGTGGCCCCAAATGCATGCCTCAAGTCATGGGGCCCCAAATGCATGCAGCATGTCATAGGGGCCCCACATGCATGGTGCATGTCATGGGGGCCCCACATGCATGCCTCAAGTCATGGGGGCCCCAAATGCATGCCACATATCATGGGGGCCCCACATGCATGCCGCATATATTGGGGGCCTCAATTGCATGCCGCATGTCATGAGGGCCCCGCATGCATGCCACATGTCATTGGGGCCCCACAGTCATGAAGCATGTCATGGGGGCCCCAAATGCATGCCGCATGTCATGGGAGCCCCACATGCATGCCACATGTCATGGGGGCCCCAAATGAATGTCGCATGTCAAGGGGGCCCCACGTGCATGACGCATGTCTTGGGGACCCACATGCATGCCGCATGTCATGGAGGCCCCCATGACATGCAGCAAGCATTTGGGCCCCACATGCATGCTCCATGCCATGGGGCCCCCAAATGCATGCCGCATGTCATGGGGGCCCCACATGCATGCCGCATGTCATGGGGGCCCAAATGCTTGCCGCATGTCATGAGGGCAATAAATGCATGCCGCATGTCATGGGAGCCCCACATGCATGCCACATGTCATGGAGGCCCCCATGACATGCGGCAAGCATTTGGGCCCCACATGCATACCGCATGTCATGGGGCCCCCAAATGCATGCCGCATGTCATGGGGGCCCCACGTGCATGGCGCATTTCATGAGGGCCCAAATGCATGCCACTTGTCATGAGGACATAAATGCATGTCGCATGTCATGGGTGCCCAAAGTGCATGCCTCATGTCACGGGGGCCCTGCAGGCATTCCAAATGTCATGGGGCCCCAAATAAAATGCCGCATTTCATGGGGGCCCCACGTGCATGCCGCATGTCACGGGGGCCCCGCAGGCATTACACATGTCATGGGGGCCCCAAATAAATGCCGCATTTCATGGGGGCCCCATGTGCATGCCACATGTCTTGGGGCCCACAAATGCATGCCGCATGTCATAGGGGCCCCACATGCATGGCACATTTCATGGGGGTCCTACATGCATGCCGCATGTCATGGGGGCCCCAAATGCATGCCTCAAGTAATGGGGGCCCCAAATGCATGCCACATATCATGGGGGCCCCACATGCATGCCGCATATATTGGGGGCCTCAATTGCATGCCGCATGTCATGAGGGCCCCGCATGCATGCCGCATGTCATTGGGGCCCCGTAGGCATTCCGCATGTCATGGGGGCCTCACGTGCATTCCGCTTGTCATGGGGGCCCCACTTGCATGCCTCATATTACGGGGGCCACGAATGCATGCCGCATGTCATAGGGGCCCCACGTGCATACCACATGTCATGGGGGCCCCAAATGCATGCCGGATGTCATGGGGTCCCCACATGCATGCCACATGTCATGGGGGCCCCAAATGAATGTCGCATGTCAAGGGGGCCCCACGTGCATGACGCATGTCATGGGGACCCACATGCATGCCGCATGTCATGGAGGCACACATGACATGCGGCATGCATTTGGGGGCCCCACATGCATGCCGCATGTCATGGGGGCCCAAATGCTTGCCGCATGTCATGAGGGCCATAAATGCATGCCGCATGTCATGGGAGCCCCACATGCATGCCAAATGTCATGGGGCCCCCAAATGCATGCCGCATGTCATGGGGGCCCCACGTGCATGGCGCATTTCATGAGGGCCCAAATGCATGCCGCATGTCAAGAGGCCATAAATGCATGTCGCATGTCATGGGTGACCAAAGTGCATGCCTCATGTCACGGGGGCCCGCAGGCATTCCACATGTCATGGGGGCCCCAAATAAATGCCGCATTTCATGGGGGCCCCACGTGCATGCCGCATGTCACGGGGGCCCCGCAGGCATTCCACATGTCATGGGGGCCCCAAATAAATGCAGCATTTCATGGGGGCCCCATGTGCATGCCACATGTCTTGGGGCCCACAAATGCATGCCGCATATCATAGGGGCCCCACATGCATGGCGCATTTCATGGGGGCCCTACATGCATGCCGCATGTCATGGGGGCCCCAAATGCATGCCTCAAGTCATGGGGCCCCAAATGCATGCAGCATGTCATAGGGGCCCCACATGCATGGTGCATGTCATGGGGGCCCCACATGCATGCCTCAAGTCACGGGGGCCCCAAATGCATGCCACATATCATGGGGGCCCCACATGCATGCCGCATATATTCGGGGCCTCAATTGCATGCCGCATGTCATGAGGACCCCGCATGCATGCCGCATGTCATTGGGGCCCCGTAGACATTCCGCATGTCATGGGGGCCTCACGTGCATAACGCATGTCATGGGGGTCCCACGTGCATGCTTCATGTCATTGGGGCCCCAAGTGCTTGCCGCTTGTCATGGGGGCCCCACGTGCATGCCTCATGTTACGGGGGCCACGAATGCATGCCGCATGTCATAGGGGCCCCACGTGCATGCCGCATGTCATGGGGCCCCCCAAATGCATGCAGCATGTCTTGGGGCCCACAAATGCATGCCGCATGTCATAGGGGTCCCACATGCATGGCGCATTTCATGGGGGTCCCACATGCATGGCGCATTTCATGGGGCCCCAAATGCATGCCGCATGTCATAGGGGCCCCACATGCATGGCGCATGTACTGGGGGGCCCCACGTGCATGCAGCATGTCTTGGTGCCCTCAAATACATGTCGCATGTCATAGGGGTCCCACATGCATGCCGCATGTCATGGGGGCCCAACGTGCATGCCACATGTATTAGGGGCCCCGCAGGCATTCCGCATGTCATGGGGGCCTCACGTGCATGCCGCATGTCATGGGGGCCTCACATGCATGCCGCATGTAATGGGGGCCCCAACTGCATGACGCATGTCTCAGGTACCCCAAATGCATGCAGCATGTTATGCAGGCCCCAAATGCATGCCGCATGTCATGGGGGCCCAAATGCATGATGCATGTCATGGGGGCTCCACGTGCATGCCGCATGTAATGGGGCTCCCAAATTCATGTCGCATGTCATAGGGGCCCCACGTCCATTCCGCATGACATGGGGCCCACAAATGCATGCCGCATGTCATAGGGGCCCCACATGCATGGCGCATTTCATGGGGGCCCCAAATGCATGCTGCATGTCATGGGGGCCCCACTTGCATGCAGCATGTAATGGGGATCCAAATGCATGACGCATGTCATGGGGCTCCCACGTGCATGCCGCATGTCATGGGGGCCCCACATGCATGCCGCATGTCATGGGGGCACCACTTGCATGCAGCATGTAATGGGGGATCCAAATGCATGACGCATGTCATGGGGGTCCCACATGCATACCACATGTCATGGGGGAACCAAATGCATGCCGCATGTCATGGGGGCCCCACATGCATGACACATTTCATGGGAGACCCAAATGCATGCCGCATGTCATGGGATCTCCAAATGCATGCCGCATGTCATGAGGGCCCCACGTGCATGCTGCATGTCATGGGGGCCCCAAATGCATGCCGCATGTCATGGGGGCCCCATTTAAATGCCGCATGTCATGGGGGCCCCACGAGCATGTCGTGGGGGCCCAAAATGCATGCCGCATGTCATGAGGGCGCCGCATGCATGCCGCATGTCTTGAGGCCCACAAATGCATGCCGCATGTCATAGGGGCCCCACATGCATGGCGCATGTCATGGGGCCCAAAAGCTTGCCGCATGTCATGGGGGCCATAAATGCATGCCGCATGTCATGGGAGCCCCACATGAATGTCGCATGTCAAGGGGGCCCAATGTGCATGCCGCATGTATTGGGGCCCCAAATTCATGCCGCATATCATGAGGGCCCTGCATGCATGCCGCATGTCATGGGTGCCCCACATTCATACCGCATGTCATGGAGACCCCACATGCATGCCGCATGTAATGAGAGCCCCCATGCATGCCACATGTCATGGGGGCGCCAAATGGATGTCGCATGTCAAGGGGGCCCCACGTGCATGCCTCATGTCATGGGGGCCATACATGCATGGGGCATAAATGCATGCGGCATGTCATAGGGGCCCCACGTGCATACCACGTGTCATGGGGGCCCCAAATGCATGCCGCATGTACTGGGGGCCCCACGTGCATGCTGCATGTCATGGGGCCCCAAATGCATGCCGCATGTCATGAGGGCGCCGCATGCATGTCGCATGTCATGGGGGCCCTAAATGCATGCTGCATGTCATGGTGGCCCCAAATGCATGCCGCATTTCATGGGGGCCCCACGTGCATGCCGCATGTCATGGGGCCCCAATTGCATGCCGCATGTAATAGGGGCCCCACATGCATGGCGCATGTCATGGTGCCCCACATGTATGCCGCATGTCATGGGGGCCCCAAATGCATGCCGCATGTCATGGGGGCACCAAATGCATGCCGCATGTAATGGGGGCCCCACGTGCTTCCCGCATGTCATGGGGGCCCAAATGCATGCCGCATGTCATGGGGGCCATAAATGCATGCCGCATGTCATGGGTGCCCAACGTGCATGCTGCATGTCATGGGGGCCCCACGTGCATGCCTCATGTCACGGGGGCCACAAATGTATGTGTCATGTCATGGGGGCCCCACGTGCATGCCGCATGTCATGGGGCCCCCCAAATGCATGCCGCATGTCATAGGGGCCCAACATGCATGGAGCATGTCATGGGGGCCCCGCATGCATGCCGCATGTCATAGGGGCCCCACGTACATGGCGCATGTCATGGGGGCCTCACGTGCATGCCGCATGTCATGGGGGCCTCACGTGCATGCCGCATGTATTGGGGGCCCCAACTTGCATGCCGCATGTCTCAGGTACCCCAAATGCATGCAGCATGTTATGCAGGCCCCAAATGCATGCCGCATGTCATGGGGGCCCAAATGCATGACGCATGTCATGGGGGCTCCACGTGCATGCCGCATGTAATGGGGCTCCCAAATTCATGTCGCATGTCATAGGGGCCCCACGTGCATTCCGCATGACATGGGGGCCCCAAATGCATGCCGCATGTCATGGGGGCCCCACGTGCATGCCGCATGTAATGGGGGATTCAAATGCATGCCGCATGTCATGGGGGCCCCACGTGCATGCCGCATGTAATGGGGGATTCAAATGCATGGCGCATTTCATGGGGGCCCTACATGCATGCCGCATGTCATGGGGGCCCCAAATGCATGCCTCAAGTCATGGGGGCCCCAAATGCATGCAGCATGTCATAGGGGCCCAACATGCATGGTGCATGTCATGGGGGCCCCACATGCATGCCTCAAGTCATGGGGGCCCCAAATGCATGCCACATATCATGGGGGCCCCACGTGCATGCCGCTTATATTGGGAGCCTCAAATGCATGCCGCATGTCATGAGGGCCCCGCATGCATGCTGCATGTCATTGGGGCCTCGCAGGCATTCCGCATGTCATGGGGGCCTCACGTGCATTCCGCATGTCATGGGGGTCCCACGTGCATGCTGCATGTCATTGGGGCCCAACGTGCTTGCCGCATGTCATGGGGGCCCCACGTGCATGCCTCATGTTACGGGGGCCACGAATGCATGCCGCATATCATAGGTGCCCCACATGCATGGAGCATGTCATGGGGGCCCCAAATGCATGCGGCATGTCATAGGGGCCCCACGTGCATACCACATGTCATGGGGGCCCCAAATGCATGCCGCATGTCATGGGAGCTCCACATGCATGCCACATGTCATGGGGGCCCCAAATGAATGTCGCATGTCAAGGGGGACCCACATGCATGCCGCATGTCATGGAGGCCCCCATGACATGCGGCAAGCATTTGGGCCCCACATGCATGGCGCATGCCATGGGGCCCCCAAATGCATGCTGCATGTCATGGGGGCCCCACATGCATGCCGCATGTCATGGGGGCCCCACCTGCATGGCACATTTCATGAGGGCCCAAATGCATGCCGCATGTCATGAGGCCATAAATGCATGTCACATGTGATGGGTGCCCAACGTGCATGCCTCATGTCACGGGGGCCCCGCAGGCATTCCACATGTCATGGGGGCACCAAATAAATGCCGCATTTCATGGGGGCCCCACGTGCATGCCGCATGTCACGGGGGCCCCACAGGCATTCCACATGTCATGGGGGCCCCAAATAAATGCCGCATTTCATGGGTGCCCCATGTGCATGCCACATGTCTTGGGTCCCACAAATGCATGCCGCATGTCATAGGAGCCCCACATGCATGGCGCATTTCATGGGGGCCCTACATGCATGCCGCATGTCATGGTGGCCCCAAATGCATGCCTCAAGTCATGGGGCCCCAAATGCATGCAGCATGTCATAGGGGCCCCACATGCATGGTGCATGTCATGGGGGCCCCACATGCATGCCTCAAGTCATGGGGGCCCCAAATGCATGCCACATGTCATAGGGGCCCCACATGCATGGTGCATGTCATGGGGGCCCCACATGCATGCCTCAAGTCATGGGGGCCCCAAATGCATGCCACATATCATGGGG
Source organism: Phyllobates terribilis (assembly GCF_046119375.1). Taxonomy (NCBI): domain Eukaryota; kingdom Metazoa; phylum Chordata; class Amphibia; order Anura; family Dendrobatidae; genus Phyllobates; species Phyllobates terribilis. The sequence continues at coordinate 342,820,482 of NW_027362764.1, forward strand.
GCCCCACATGCATGCCGCATATATTGGGGGCCTCAATTGCATGCCGCATGTCATGAGGGCCCCGCATGCATGCCGCATGTCATTGGGGCCCCGCAGTCATGGAGCATGTCATGGGGGCCCCAAATGCATGCCGCATGTCATGGGAGCCCCACATGCATGCCACATGTCATGGGGGCCCCAAATGAATGTCGCATGTCAAGGGGGCCCCACGTGCATGACGCATGTCTTGGGGACCCACATGCATGCCGCATGTCATGGAGGAACCCATGACATGCGGCAAGCATTTGGGCCCCACATGCATGCTCCATGCCATGGGGCCCCCAAATGCATGCCGCATGTCATGGGGGCCCCGCATGCATGCCGCATGTCACGGGGGCCCAAATGCTTGCCGCATGTCATGAGGGCCATAAATGCATGCCGCATGTCATGGGAGCCCCACATGCATGCCACATGTCATGGAGGCCCCCATGACATGCGGCAAGCATTTGGGCCCCACATGCATACCGCATGTCATGGGGCCCCCAAATGCATGCCGCATGTCATGGGGGCCCCACGTGCATGGCGCATTTCATGAGGGCCCAAATGCATGCCACATGTCATGAGGCCATAAATGCATGTCGCATGTCATGGGTGCCCAAAGTGCATGCCTCATGTCACGGGGGCCCCGCAGGCATTCCAAATGTCATGGGGCCCCAAATAAATGCCGCATTTCATGGGGGCCCCACGTGCATGCCGCATGTCACGGGGGCCCCGCAGGCATTACACATGTCATGGGGTCCCCAAATAAATGCCGCATTTCATGGGGGCCCCATGTGCATGCCACATGTCTTGGGGCCCACAAATGCATGCCGCATGTCATAGGGGCCCCACATGCATGGCGCATTTCATGGGGGCCCTACATGCATGCCGCATGTCATGGGGGCCCCAAATGCATGCCTCAAGTAATGGGGGCCCCAAATGCATGCCACATATCATGGGGGCCCCACATGCATGCCGCATATATTGGGGGCCTCAATTGCATGCCGCATGTCATGAGGGCCCCGCATGCATGCCGCATGTCATTGGGGCCCCGTAGGCATTCCGCATGTCATGGGGGCCTCACGTGCATTCCGCATGTCATGGGGGTCCCACGTACATGCTTCATGTCATTGGGGCCCCACGTGCTTGCCGCTTGTCATGGGGGCCGCACGTGCATGCCTCATGTTACGGGGGCCACGAATGCATGCCGCATGTCATAGGGGCCCCACGTGCATACCACATGTCATGGGGGCCCCAAATGCATGCCGCATGTCATGGGGTCCCCACATGCATGCCACATGTCATGGGGGCCCCAAATGAATGTCGCATGTCAAGGGGGCCCCACGTGCATGACGCATGTCATGGGGACCCACATGCATGCCGCATGTCATGGAGGCCCCCATGACATGCGGCATGCATTTGGGGGCCCCACATGCATGCCGCATGTCATGGGGGCCCAAATGCTTGCCGCATGTCATGAGGGCCATAAATGCATGCCGCATGTCATGGGAGCCCCACATGCATGCCAAATGTCATGGGGCCCCCAAATGCATGCCGCATGTCATGGGGGCCCCACGTGCATGGCGCATTTCATGAGGGCCCAAATGCATGCCGCATGTCAAGAGGCCATGAATGCATGTCGCATGTCATGGGTGCCCAAAGTGCATGCCTCATGTCACGGGGGCCCGCAGGCATTCCACATGTCATGGGGGCCCCAAATAAATGCCGCATTTCATGGGGGCCCCACGTGCATGCCGCATGTCACGGGGGCCCCGCAGGCATTCCACATGTCATGGGGGCCCCAAATAAATGCAGCATTTCATGGGGGCCCCACATGCATGCCACATGTCATGGGGGCCCCAAATGAATGTCGCATGTCAAGGGGGCCCCACGTGCATGACGCATGTCATGGGGACCCACATGCATGCCGCATGTCATGGAGGCCCCCATGACATGCGGCATGCATTTGGGGTCCCCACATGCATGCCGCATGTCATGGGGGGCCAAATGCTTGCCGCATGTCATGAGGGCCATAAATGCATGCCGCATGTCATGGGAGCCCCACATGCATGCCACATGTCATGGGGGCCCCAAATGAATGTCGCATGTCAAGGGGGCCCCACGTGCATGACGCATGTCATGGGGGCCCACATGCATGCCGCATGTCATGGACGCCCCCATGACATGCGGCATGCATTTGGGGTCCCCACATGCATGCCGCATGTCATGGGGGGCCAAATGCTTGCCGCATGTCATGAGGGCCATAAATGCATGCCGCATGTCATGGGAGCCCCACATGCATACCACATGTCATGAGGGCCCCAAATGCATGCCGCATGTCATGGGGGCCCCACATGCATGCCACATGTCATGGGGGCCCCAAATGAATGTCGCATGTCAAGGGGGCCCCACGTGCATGACGCATGTCATGGGGACCCACATGCATGCCGCATGTCATGGACGCCCCCATGACATGCGGCATGCATTTGGGGTCCCCACATGCATGCCGCATGTCATGGGGGGCCAAATGCTTGCCGCATGTCATGAGGGCCATAAATGCATGCCGCATGTCATGGGAGCCCCACATGCATGCCACATGTCATGGGGGCCCCAAATGAATGTCGCATGTCAAGGGGGCCCCACGTGCATGCCGCATGTCATGGGGGCCCCAAATGCATGCCGCATGTCATGGGGGCCCCAAATGCATGCCGCATGTCATGGGGCCCCCAAATGCATGCAGCATGTCTTGGGGCCCACAAATGCATGCCGCATGTCATAGGGGTCCCACATGCATGGCGCATTTCATGGGGGCCCCAAATGCATGCCGCATGTAATGGGAGCCCCCATGCATGCCACATGTCATGGGGGCCCCAAATGAATGTCGCATGTCAAGGGGGCCCCACGTGCATACCACATGTCATGGGGGCCCCAAATGCATGCCGCATGTACTGGGGGGCCCCACGTGCATGCAGCATGTCTTGGTGCCCTCAAATACATGTCGCATGTCATAGGGGTCCCACATGCATGCCGCATGTCATGGGGGCCCAACGTGCATGCCGCATGTCATGGGGGCCCCACCTGCATGGCACATTTCATGAGGGCCCAAATGCATGCCGCATGTCATGAGGCCATAAATGCATGTCACATGTCATGGGTGCCCAACGTGCATGCCTCATGTCACGGGGGCCCCGCAGGCATTCCACATGTCATGGGGGCACCAAATAAATGCCGCATTTCATGGGGGCCCCACGTGCATGCCGCATGTCACGGGGGCCCCGCAGGCATTCCACATGTCATGGGGGCCCCAAATAAATGCCGCATTTCATGGGTGCCCCATGTGCATGCCACATGTCTTGGGGCCCACAAATGCATGCCGCATGTCATAGGAGCCCCACATGCATGGCGCATTTCATGGGGGCCCTACATGCATGCCGCATGTCATGGTGGCCCCAAATGCATGCCTCAAGTCATGGGGCCCCAAATGCATGCAGCATGTCATAGGGGCCCCACATGCATGGTGCATGTCATGGGGGCCCCACATGCATGCCTCAAGTCATGGGGGCCCCAAATGCATGACACATATCATGGGGGCCCCACATGCATGCCGCATATATTGGGGGCCTCAATTGCATGCCGCATGTCATGAGGGCCCCGCATGCATGCCGCATGTCATTGGGGCCCCGCAGTCATGGAGCATGTCATGGGGGCCCCAAATGCATGCCGCATGTCATGGGAGCCCCACATGCATGCCACATGTCATGGGGGCCCCAAATGAATGTCGCATGTCAAGGGGGCCCCACGTGCATGACGCATGTCTTGGGGACCCACATGCATGCCGCATGTCATGGAGGCCCCCATAACATGCAGCAAGCATTTGGGCCCCACATGCATGCTCCATGCCATGGGGCCCCCAAATGCATGCCGCATGTCATGGGGGCCCCACATGCATGCCGCATGTCATGGGGGCCCAAATGCTTGCCGCATGTCATGAGGGCCATAAATGCATGCCGCATATCATGGGAGCCCCACATGCATGCCACATGTCATGGAGGCCCCCATGACATGCGGCAAGCATTTGGGCCCCACATGCATACCGCATGTCATGGGGCCCCCAAATGCATGCCGCATGTCATGGGGGCCCCACGTGCATGGCGCATTTCATGAGGGCCCAAATGCATGCCACTTGTCATGAGGACATAAATGCATGTCGCATGTCATGGGTGCCCAAAGTGCATGCCTCATGTCACGGGGGCCCCGCAGGCATTCCAAATGTCATGGGGCCCCAAATAAATGCCGCATTTCATGGGGGCCCCACGTGCATGCCGCATGTCACGGGGGCCCCGCAGGCATTACACATGTCATGGGGGCCCCAAATAAATGCCGCATTTCATGGGGGCCCCATGTGCATGCCACATGTCTTGGGGCCCACAAATGCATGCCGCATGTCATAGGGGCCCCACATGCATGGCACATTTCATGGGGGTCCTACATGCATGCCGCATGTCATGGGGGCCCCAAATGCATGCCTCAAGTAATGGGGGCCCCAAATGCATGCCACATATCATGGGGGCCCCACATGCATGCCGCATATATTGGGGGCCTCAATTGCATGCCGCATGTCATGAGGGCCCAGCATGCATGCCGCATGTCATTGGGGCCCCGTAGGCATTCCGCATGTCATGGGGGCCTCACGTGCATTCCGCTTGTCATGGGGGCCCCACGTGCATGCCTCATGTTACGGGGGCCACGAATGCATGCCGCATGTCATAGGGGCCCCACGTGCATACCACATGTCATGGGGGCCCCAAATGCATGCCGCATGTCATGGGATCCCCACATGCATGCCACATGTCATGGGGGCCCCAAATGAATGTCGCATGTCAAGGGGGCCCCACGTGCATGACGCATGTCATGGGGACCCATATGCATGCCGCATGTCATGGAGGCACACATGACATGCGGCATGCATTTGGGGGCCCCACATGCATGCCGCATGTCATGGGGGCCCAAATGCTTGCCGCATGTCATGAGGGCCATAAATGCATGCCGCATGTCATGGGGGCCCCACGTGCATGGCGCATTTCATGAGGGCCCAAATGCATGCCGCATGTCAAGAGGCCATAAATGCATGTCGCATGTCATGGGTGACCAAAGTGCATGCCTCATGTCACGGGGGCCCGCAGGCATTCCACATGTCATGGGGGCCCCAAATAAATGCCGCATTTCATGGGGGCCCCACGTGCATGCCGCATGTCACGGGGGCCCCGCAGGCATTCCACATGTCATGGGGGCCCCAAATAAATGCAGCATTTCATGGGGGCCCCATGTGCATGCCACATGTCTTGGGGCCCACAAATGCATGCCGCATATCATAGGGGCCCCACATGCATGGCGCATTTCATGGGGGCCCTACATGCATGCCGCATGTCATGGGGGCCCCAAATGCATGCCTCAAGTCATGGGGCCCCAAATGCATGCAGCATGTCATAGGGGCCCCACATGCATGGTGCATGTCATGGGGGGCCCACATGCATGCCTCAAGTCACGGGGGCCCCAAATGCATGCCACATATCATGGGGGCCCCACATGCATGCCTCATATATTCGGGGCCTCAATTGCATGCCGCATGTCATGAGGACCCCGCATGCATGCCGCATGTCATTGGGGCCCCGTAGACATTCCGCATGTCATGGGGGCCTCACGTGCATAACGCATGTCATGGGGGTCCCACGTGCATGCTTCATGTCATTGGGGCCCCAAGTGCTTGCCGCTTGTCATGGGGGCCCCACGTGCATGCCTCATGTTACGGGGGCCACAAATGCATGCCGCATGTCATAGGGGCCCCACGTGCATGCCGCATGTCATGGGGCCCCCCAAATGCATGCAGCATGTCTTGGGGCCCACAAATGCATGCCGCATGTCATAGGGGTCACACATGCATGGCGCATTTCATGGGGGTCCCACATGCATGGCGCATTTCATGGGGCCCCCAAATGCATGCCGCATGTCATAGGGGCCCCACATGCATGGCGCATGTCATGGAGGCCCCAAATGCATGCCGCATGTAATGGGAGCCCCCATGCATGCCACATGTCATGGGGGCCCCAAATGCATGCTGCATGTACTGGGGGGCCCCACGTGCATGCAGCATGTCTTGGTGCCCTCAAATACATGTCGCATGTCATAGGGGTCCCACATGCATGCCACATGTCATGGGGGCCCAACGTGCATGCCACATGTATTGGGGGCCCCGCAGGCATTCCGCATATCATGGGGGCCTCACGTGCATGCCGCATGTCATGGGGGCCTCACATGCATGCCGCATGTAATGGGGGCCCCAACTGCATGACGCATGTCTCAGGTACCCCAAATGCATGCAGCATGTTATGCAGGCCCCAAATGCATGCCGCATGTCATGGGGCCCAAATGCATGATGCATGTCATGGGGGCTCCACGTGCATGCCGCATGTAATGCGGCTCCCAAATTCATGTCGCATGTCATAGGGGCCCCACGTGCATTCCGCATGACATGGGGCCCACAAATGCATGCCGCATGTCATAGGGGCCCCACATGCATGGCGCATTTCATGGGGGCCCCAAATGCATGCCGCATGTCATGGGGGCCCCACTTGCATGCAGCATGTAATGGGGATCCAAATGCATGACGCATGTCATGGGGCTCCCACGTGCATGCCGCATGTCATGGGGGCCCCACATGCATGCCGCATGTCATGGGGGCACCACTTGCATGCAACATGTAATGGGGGAACCAAATGCATGCCGCATGTCATGGGGGCCCCACATGCATGCCGCATGTCATGGGGGTCCCACATGCATACCACATGTCATGGGGGAACCAAATGCATGCCGCATGTCCTGGGGGCCCCACATGCATGACACATTTCATGGGAGACCCAAATGCATGCCGCATGTCATGGGATCTCCAAATGCATGCCGCATGTCATGAGGGCCCCACGTGCATGCTGCATGTCATGGGGGCCCCAAATGCATGCCGCATGTCATGGGGGCCCCATTTAAATGCCGCATGTCATGGGGGCCCCACGAGCATGTCGTGGGGGCCCAAAATGCATGCCGCATGTCATGAGGGCGCCGCATGCATGCCGCATGTCTTGGGGCCCACAAATGCATGCCGCATGTCATAGGGGCCCCACATGCATGGCGCATTTCATGAGGGCCCAAATGCATGCCGCATGTCATGAGGCCATAAATGCATGTCGCATGTCATGGGGGCCCCACATGCATGCCGCATGTCATGGGGCCCAAACGCTTGCCGCATGTCATGGGGGCCATAAATGCATGCCGCATGTCATGGGAGCCCCACATGAATGTCGCATGTCAAGGGGGCCCAACGTGCATGCCGCATGTATTGGGGCCCCAAATTCATGCCGCATATCATGAGGGCCCTGCATGCATGCCGCATGTCATGGGTGCCCCACATTCATACCGCATGTCATGGAGACCCCACATGCATGCCGCATGTAATGAGAGCCCCCATGCATGCCACATGTCATGGGGGCGCCAAATGAATGTCGCATGACAAGGGGGCCCCACGTGCATGCCGCATGTCATGGGGGCCATACATGCATGGGGCATAAATGCATGCGGCATGTCATAGGGGCCCCACGTGCATACCACGTGTCATGGGGGCCCCAAATGCATGCCGCATGTACTGGGGGCCCCACGTGCATGCTGCATGTCATGGGGCCCCAAATGCATGCCGCATGTCATGAGGGCGCCGCATGCATGTCGCATGTCATGGGGGCCCTAAATGCATGCTGCATGTCATGGGGGCCCCAAATGCATGCCGCATTTCATGGGGGCCCCACGTGCATGCCGCATGTCATGGGGCCCCAATTGCATGCCGCATGTAATAGGGGCCCCACATGCATGGCGCATGTCATGGTGCCCCACATGTATGCCGCATGTCATGGGGGCCCCAAATGCATGCGGCATGTCATGGGGGCACCAAATGCATGCCGCATGTAATGGGGGCCCCACGTGCTTCCCGCATGTCATGGGGGCCCAAATGCATGCCGCATGTCATGGGGGCCATAAATGCATGCCGCATGTCATGGGTGCCCAACGTACATGCTGCATGTCATGGGGGCCCCACGTGCATGCCTCATGTCACGGGGGCCACAAATGTATGTGTCATGTCATGGGGGCCCCACGTGCATGCCGCATGTCATGGGGCCCCCCAAATGCATGCCGCATGTCATAGGGGCCCAACATGCATGGAGCATGTCATGGGGGCCCCGCATGCATGCCGCATGTCATAGGGGCCCCACGTACATGGCGCATGTCATGGGTGCCCCACATGCATGCCGCTTGTCATTGGGGCCCCAAATGCATGCCACATGTCATGGGGGAACCACGTGCATGCCGCATGTCATGGGGGAACAACCTGCATGCCGCATGTAATGGGGGATTCAAATGCATGCCGCATGTCATGGGGGTCACACATGCATGCTGCATGTCATGGGGGCACCAAATGCATGCCGCATATCATGGGGGCCCCGCAGGCATTCCGCATGTCATGGGTGCCTCACGTGCATGCCGCATGTCATGGGGGCCTCACGTGCATGCCGCATGTATTGGGGGCCCCAACTTGCATGCCGCATGTCTCAGGTACCCCAAATGCATGCAGCATGTTATGCAGGCCCCAAATGCATGCCGCATGTCATGGGGGCCCAAATGCATGACGCATGTCATGGGGGCTCCACGTGCATGCCGCATGTAATGGGGCTCCCAAACTCATGTCGCATGTCATAGGGGCCCCACGTGCATTCCGCATGACATGGGGGCCCCAAATGCATGCCGCATGTCATGGGGGCCCCACGTGCATGCCGCATGTAATGGGGGATTCAAATGCATGCCGCATGTCATGGGGGTCCCACATGCATGGCACATTTCATGGGGGCCCTACATGCATGCCGCATGTCATGGGGGCCCCAAATGCATGCCTCAAGTCATGGGGGCCCCAAATGCATGCAGCATGTCATAGGGGCCCAACATGCATGGTGCATGTCATGGGGGCCCCACATGCATGCCTCAAGTCATGGGGGCCCCAAATGCATGCCACATATCATGGGGGCCCCACGTGCATGCCGCTTATATTGGGAGCCTCAAATGCATGCCGCATGTCATGAGGGCCCCGCATGCATGCTGCATGTCATTGGGGCCCCGCAGGCATTCCGCATGTCATGGGGGCCTCACGTGCATTCCGCATGTCATGGGGGTCCCACGTGCATGCTGCATGTCATTGGGGCCCAACGTGCTTGCCGCATGTCATGGGGGCCCCACGTGCATGCCTCATGTTACGGGGGCCACGAATGCATGCCGCATATCATAGGTGCCCCACATGCATGGAGCATGTCATGGGGGCCCCAAATGCATGCGGCATGTCATAGGGGCCCCACGTGCATACCACATGTCATGGGGGCCCCAAATGCATGCCGGATGTCATGGGAGCTCCACATGCATGCCACATGTCATGGGGGCCCCAAATGAATGTCGCATGTCAAGGGGGACCCACATGCATGCCGCATGTCATGGAGGCCCCCATGACATGCGGCGAGCATTTGGGCCCCACATGCATGGCGCATGCCATGGGGCCCCCAAATGCATGCTGCATGTCATGGGGGCCCCACATGCATGCCGCATGTCATGGGGGCCCCACCTGCATGGCACATTTCATGAGGGCCCAAATGCATGCCGCATGTCATGAGGCCATAAATGCATGTCACATGTCATGGGTGCCCAACGTGCATGCCTCATGTCACGGGGGCCCCGCAGGCATTCCACATGTCATGGGGGCACCAAATAAATGCCGCATTTCATGGGGGCCCCACGTGCATGCCGCATGTCACGGGGGCCCCGCAGGCATTCCACATGTCATGGGGGCCCCAAATAAATGCCGCATTTCATGGGTGCCCCATGTGCATGCCACATGTCTTGGGGCCCACAAATGCATGCCGCATGTCATAGGAGCCCCACATGCATGGCGCATTTCATGGGGGCCCTACATGCATGCCGCATGTCATGGTGGCCCCAAATGCATGCCTCAAGTCATGGGGCCCCAAATGCATGCAGCATGTCATAGGGGCCCCACATGCATGGTGCATGTCATGGGGGCCCCACATGCATGCCTCAAGTCATGGGGGCCCCAAATGCATGACACATATCATGGGGGCCCCACATGCATGCCGCATATATTGGGGGCCTCAATTGCATGCCGCATGTCATGAGGGCCCCGCATGCATGCCGCATGTCATTGGGATCCCGCAGTCATGGAGCATGTCATGGGGGCCCCAAATGCATGCCGCATGTCATGGGAGCCCCACATGCATGCCACATGTCATGGGGGCCCCAAATGAATGTCGCATGTCAAGGGGGCCCCACGTGCATGACGCATGTCTTGGGGACCCACATGCATGCCGCATGTCATGGAGGAACCCATGACATGCGGCAAGCATTTGGGCCCCACATGCATGCTCCATGCCATGGGGCCCCCAAATGCATGCCGCATGTCATGGGGGCCCCGCATGCATGCCGCATGTCATGGGGGCCCAAATGCTTGCCGCATGTCATGAGGGCCATAAATGCATGCCGCATGTCATGGGAGCCCCACATGCATGCCGCATGTCATGGGGCCCCCAAATGCATGCCGCATGTCATGGGGGCCCCACGTGCATGGCGCATTTCATGAGGGCCCAAATGCATGCCACATGTCATGAGGCCATAAATGCATGTCGCATGTCATGGGTGCCCATAGTGCATGCCTCATGTCACGGGGGCCCCGCAGGCATTCCAAATGTCATGGGGCCCCAAATAAATGCCGCATTTCATGGGGGCCCCACGTGCATGCCGCATGTCACGGGGGCCCCGCAGGCATTACACATGTCATGGGGGCCCCAAATAAATGCCGCATTTCATGGGGGCCCCATGTGCATGCCACATGTCTTGGGGCCCACAAATGCATGCCGCATGTCATAGGGGCCCCACATGCATGGCGCATTTCATGGGGGCCCTACATGCATGCCGCATGTCATGGGGGCCCCAAATGCATGCCTCAAGTAATGGGGGCCCCAAATGCATGCCACATATCATGGGGGCCCCACATGCATGCCGCATATATTGGGGGCCTCAATTGCATGCCACATGTCATGAGGGCCCCGCATGCATGCCGCATGTCATTGGGGCCCCGTAGGCATTCCGCATGTCATGGGGGCCTCACGTGCATTCCGCATGTCATAGGGGTCCCACGTACATGCTTCATGTCATTGGGGCCCCACGTGCTTGCCGCTTGTCATGGGGGCCGCACGTGCATGCCTCATGTTACGGGGGCCACGAATGCATGCCGCATGTCATAGGGGCCCCACGTGCATACCACATGTCATGGGGGCCCCAAATGCATGCCGCATGTCATGGGGTCCCCACATGCATGCCACATGTCATGGGGGCCCCAAATGAATGTCGCATGTCAAGGGGGCCCCACGTGCATGACGCATGTCATGGGGACCCACATGCATGCCGCATGTCATGGAGGCCCCCATGACATGCGGCATGCATTTGGGGGCCCCACATGCATGCCGCATGTCATGGGGGCCCAAATGCTTGCCGCATGTCATGAGGGCCATAAATGCATGCCGCATGTCATGGGAGCCCCACATGCATGCCAAATGTCATGGGGCCCCCAAATGCATGCCGCATGTCATGGGGGCCCCACGTGCATGGCGCATTTCATGAGGGCCCAAATGCATGCCGCATGTCAAGAGGCCATAAATGCATGTCGCATGTCATGGGTGCCCAAAGTGCATGCCTCATGTCACGGGGGCCTGCAGGCATTCCACATGTCATGGGGGCCCCAAATAAATGCCGCATTTCATGGGGGCCCCACGTGCATGCCGCATGTCACGGGGGCCCCGCAGTCATTCCACATGTCATGGGGGCCCCAAATAAATGCAGCATTTTATGGGGGCCCCACATGCATGCCACATGTCATGGGGGCCCAAATGAATGTCGCATTTCAAGGGGGCCCCACGTGCATGACGCATGTCATGGGGACCCACATGCATGCCGCATGTCATGGAGGCCCCCATGACATGCGGCATGCATTTGGGGTCCCCACATGCATGCCGCATGTCATGGGGGGCCAAATGCTTGCCGCATGTCATGAGGGCCATAAATGCATGCCGCATGTCATGGGAGCCCCACATGCATGCCACATGTCATGGGGGCCCCAAATGAATGTCGCATGTCAAGGGGGCCCCACGTGCATGCCGCATGTCATGGGGGCCCCAAATGCATGCCGCATGTCATGGGGGCCCCAAATGCATGCCGCATGTCATGGGGGCCCCAAATGCATGCCGCATGTCATGGGGCCCCCCAAATGCATGCAGCATGTCTTGGGGCCCACAAATGCATGCCGCATGTCATAGGGGTCCCACATGCATGGAGCATTTCATGGGGGTCCCACATGCATGGCGCATTTCATGGGGGCCCCAAATGCATGCCGCATGTCATAGGGGCCCCACATGCATGGCGCATGTCATGGGGGTCCCACCTGCATGCCGCATGTCATGGGGGAACCACCTGCATGCCGCATGTAATGGGGGATTCAAATGCATGCCGCATGTCATGAGGGTCCCACATGCATGCCTCATGTCATGGGGGCCCCAAATGCATGCCGCATATCATGGGGGCCCCGCAGGCATTCCGCATGTCATGGGGGCCTCACGTGCATGCCGCATGTCATGGGGGCCCCAACTGCGTGACGCATGTCTCAGGTACCCCAAATGCATGCAGCATGTTATGCAGGCCCCAAATGCATGCGGCATGTCATGGGGGCCCTAAATGCATGCCGCATTTAATGGGGACCCCACGTGCATGCCGCATGTCTTGGGGGCCCCATGTGCATGCCGCATGTCATGGGGCCCCAAAATGCATGCCTCAATCATGGGGGCCCCAAATGCATGTCGCATATCATGGGGGCCCCACGTGCATGCCGCATGTCATGGGGCCCCCCAAATGCATGCAGCATGTCTTGGGGCCCACAAATGCATGCCGCATGTCATAGGGGCCCAACATGCATGGCTTATTTCATGGGGGCCCCACATGCATGCCGCATGTCATGGGGGCCCCAAATGGGGGCCGCATATTATGGGGGCCACAAATGCATGCAGCATGTCATGGGGGCCCCACGTGCATGCCACATGTCTTGGGGCCCACAAATGCATGCCGCATGTCATAGGGGCACCACATGCATGGCACATTTCTTGGGGGCCCTACATGCATGCCGCATGTCATGGGGGCCCAAATGCATGCCGCATGTCATGGGGGCCATAAATGCATGCCACATGTCATGGGTGCCCAACGTGCATGCCGCATGTATTGGGGACCTCAACTGCATGCCGCATATCATGGGGCCCCACATGCATGCCACATGTCATGGGGGCCCCACATGCATGCCGCATTTCATGGGGGGCCCAAATGCATGCTGCATGTTATGGGGGCCCCAAATGCATGCAGCATGTCATGGCGGCCCCAAATGCATGACTCATGTCATGGAGGCCCCACGTGCATGCCACATGTCATGGGGGATCCAAACTCATGCCGCATGTCATTGGGGCCCCAAGCGTATGCTGCATGTCATGGGGGCCCCATGTGCATGCCGCATGTAATGGGGGCCCCAAATGCATGCGGCATGTCATAGGGGCCCCACGTGCATGCCGCATGTCTCGGGCACACCAAATGCATGCAGCATGTCATGGGGGCCCCACGTGCATGCCGCATGTCATCGGGGCCCCAATTGCAAACCGCATGTCATAGGGGCCCCACATGCATGGCGCATTTCATGGTGTCCCACATGCATGCCGCATGTCATGGGGGCCCCAAATGCATGTCGAATGTCATGGGGGCCCTAAATGCATGCCGCATATCATGGGGCCCCACATGCATGCCGCATGAATTGGGGGCCCCAAATGCATGCCGCATGTCATGAGGGCGCCACATGCATGCCGCATGTCATGTTGGCCCCAAATGCATGCCGCATTTCATGGGGGCCCCACGTGCATGCTGCATGTCATGGGGCCCCCCAAATGCATGCAGCATGTCTTAGGGCCCACAAATGCATGCCGCATGTCATTGGGGCCCCACATGCATGGCTCATTTCATGGGGGTCCCACATGCATGCCTCATGTCATGGGGGCCCCAAATGCGTGCCGCATATCATGGGGGCCACAAATGCATGCAGCATGTCATGGGGCACATGCATGCCACATGTCTTGGGGCCCACAAATGCATGCCGCATGTCATACGGGTCCCACATGCATGGCGCATTTCATGGGGGCCCAACGTACATGCTGCATGTCATTGGGGCCCCACGTGCATGCCTCATGTCACGGTGCCACAAATGTATGCCGCATTTCATGGGGGCCCCACTTGCATGCAGCATGTAATGGGGGATCCAAATGCAAAACACATGTCATGGGGCCCGCAAATGCATGCCACATGTCATGGGGGCCCCACATGCATGCCGCATGTCATGGGGGCCCAAATGCATGCCGCATGTCATGGGGGCCATAAATGCATGCCGCATGTCATGGGTGCCCAACGTGCATGCCGCATGTATTGGGGGCCCCAACTGCAAGCCGCATATCATGGGGCCCCACATGCATGCCACATGTCATGGGGGCCCCACATGCATGCCGCATTTCATGGGAGCCCCACATGCATGCCACATGCCATGGGGGCCCCAAATGAATGTCGCATGTCAAGGGGGCCCCACGTGCATGCCGCATGTCATGGGGGCCCCAAATGCATGCCGCATGTCATAGGGGCCCCACATGCATGGCGCATGTCATGGGGGCCCCACATTCATACCGCATATCATGGAGGCCCCAAATGCATGCCGCATGTAATGGGAGCCCCCATGCATGCCACATGTCATGGGGGCCCCAAATGAATGTCGCATGTCAAGGGGGCCCCACGTGCATGCCGCATGTCATGGGGGCCCCAAATGCATGCCGCATGTACAGGGGGCCGCCAAATGCATGCAGCATGTCTTGGGGCCCACAGATGCATGCCACATGTCATAGGGGTCCCACGTGCATACTGCATGTCATGGGGGCCCCGCAGGCATTCCGCATGTCATGGGGCCCCAAATGCATGCCGCATTTCATGGGGGCCCCACGTGTATGCCGCATGTCATGGGGCCCCCCAAATGCATGCAGCATGTCTTGGTGCCCTCAAATGCATGCCGCATGTCATAGGGGTCCCACCTGCATGCCGCATGTCATGGGGGAACCACCTGCATGCCGCATGTAATGGGGGATTCAAATGCATGCCGCATGTCATGAGGGTCCCACATGCATGCCTCATGTCATGGGAACCCCAAATGCATGCCGCATATCATGGGGGCCCCGCA
Source organism: Phyllobates terribilis (assembly GCF_046119375.1). NCBI lineage: Eukaryota > Metazoa > Chordata > Amphibia > Anura > Dendrobatidae > Phyllobates > Phyllobates terribilis. The sequence goes on from NW_027362764.1 coordinate 342,835,948, forward strand.
GGCATTCCGCATGTCATGGGGGCCTCACGTGCATGCCGCATGTCATGGGGGCCCCAACTGCATGACGCATGTCTCAGGTACCCCAAATGCATGCAGCATGTTATGCAGGCCCCAAATGCATGCGGCATGTCATGGGGGCCCTAAATGCATGCCGCATTTAATGGGGCCCCACGTGCATGCCGCATGTCTTGGGGGCCCCATGTGCATGCCGCATGTCATGGGGGCCCAAAATGCATGCCTCAATCATGGGGGCCCCAAATGCATGTCGCATATCATGGGGGCCCCACGTGCATGCCGCATGTCATGGGGCCCCCCAAATGCATGCAACATGTCTTGGGGCCCACAAATGCATGCCGCATGTCATAGGGGCCCCACATGCATGGCTTATTTCATGGGGGCCCCACATGCATGCCGCATGTCATGGGGGCCCCAAATGGGGGCCGCATATCATTGGGGCCCCAAGCGTATGCAGCATGTCATGGGGGCCCCACGTGCATGCCGCATGTCATCGGGGCCCCAATTGCAAACCGCATGTCATAGGGGCCCCACATGCATGGCGCATGTCATGGTGTCCCACATGCATGCCGCATGTCATGGGGGCCCCAAATGCATGTCGAATGTCATGGGGGCCCTAAATGCATGCCGCATGTCATGGGGGCCCAAAATGCATGCCTCAAGTCATGGGGCCCCAAATGCATGCCGCATATCATGGGGCCCCACATGCATGCCGCATGAATTGGGGGCCCCAAATGCATGCCGCATGTCATGAGGGCGCCACATGCATGCCGCATGTCATGTTGGCCCCAAATGCATGCCGCATTTCATGGGGGCCCCACGTGCATGCTGCATGTCATGGGGCCCCCCAAATGCATGCAGCATGTCTTGGGGCCCACAAATGCATGCCGCATGTCATAGGGGCCCCACATGCATGGCTTATTTCATGGGGGCCCCACATGCATGCCGCATGTCATGGGGGCCCCAAATGGGGGCCGCATATCATGGGGGCCACAAATGCATGCAGCATGTCATGGGGGCCCCACTTGCAAGCCACATGTCTTGGGGCCCACAAATGCATGCCGCATGTCATAGGGGCACCACCTGCATGGCACATTTCTTGGGGGCCCTACATGCATGCCGCATGTCATGGGGGCCCCAAATGCATGCCTCAAGTCATGGGGGCCCCAAATGCATGCAGCATGTCATAGGGGCCCCAAATGCATGCAGCATGTCATAGGGGCCCCACATGCATGGTGCATGTCATGGGGGCCCCACATGCATGCCTCAAGTCATGGGGGCCCCAAATACATGCCGCATGACATGGGGGCCATAAATGCATGCCGCATGTCATGGGTACCCAACGTACATGCTGCATGTCATTGGGGCCCCACGTGCTTGCCGCATGTCATGGGGGCCCCACGTGCATGCCTCATGTCACGGGGGCCACAAATGTATGTGGCATGTCATGGGGGCCCCACATGCATGCCCCATGTCATGGGGGCCCCACGTGCATGCCGCATGTCAAGGGGGTCCCACATGCATGCCGCATGTCATAGGGGCCCCACATGCATGGCGCATGTCATGGGGGGCCCACATGCGTGCCGCATGTCATGGGGACCCCACTTGCATGCAGCATGTAATGGGGGATCCAATTGCATGGCGCATGTCATGGGGGTCTCACATGCATGCCACATGTCATGGGGGCCCAAATGCATGCCGCATGTCATGGGGGCCATAAATGCATGCCGCATGTCATGGGTGCCCAACGTGCATGCCGCATGTATTGGGGACCCCAACTGCATGCCGCATATCATGGGGCCCCACATGCATGCCACATGTCATGGGGGCCCCACATGCATGCCGCATTTCATGGGGGGCCCAAATGCATGCTGCATGTTATGGGGGCCCCAAATGCATGCAGCATGTCATGGCGGCCCCAAATGCATGACTCATGTCATGGAGGCCCCACGTGCATGCCACATGTCATGGGGGATCCAAACTCATGCCGCATGTCATTGGGGCCCCAAGCGTATGCCGCATGTCATGGGGGCCCCATGTGCATGCCGCATGTAATGGGGGCCCCAAATGCATGCGGCATGTCATAGGGGCCCCACGTGCATGCCGCATGTCTCGGGCACACCAAATGCATGCAGCATGTCATGGGGGCCCCACGTGCATGCCGCATGTCATCGGGGCCCCAATTGCAAACCGCATGTCATAGGGGCCCCACATGCATGGCGCATTTCATGGTGTCCCACATGCATGCCGCATGTCATGGGGGCCCCAAATGCATGTCGAATGTCATGGGGGCCCTAAATGCATGCCGCATGTAATTGGGGCCCCACGTGCATGCCGCATGTCATGGGGGCCCCATGTGCATGCCACATGTCATGGGGGCCCAAAATGCATGCCTCAAGTCATGGGGCCCCAAATGCATGCCGCATATCATGGGGCCCCACATGCATGCCGCATGAATTGGGGGCCCCAAATGCATGCCGCATGTCATGAGGGCACATGCATTCCACATGTCTTGGGGCCCACAAATGCATGCCGCATGTCATACGGGTCCCACATGCATGGCGCATTTCATGGGGGCCCAACGTACATGCTGCATGTCATTGGGGCCCCACGTGCTTGTCGCATGTCATGGGGGCCCCACGTGCATGCCTCATGTCACGGTGCCACAAATGTATGCCGCATTTCATGGGGGCCCCACTTGCATGCAGCATGTAATGGGGGATCCAAATGCAAAACACATGTCATGGGGGCCCCACATGCATGCCGCATTTCATGGGGGGCCCAAATGCATGCCTGATGTCATGGCGGCCCCAAATGCATGACTCATGTCATGGGGCCCCACGTGCATGCCACATGTCATGGGGGATCCAAACTCATGCCGCATGTCATTGGGGCCACAAGCATATGCCGCATGTCATGGGGGCCCCATGTGCATGCCGCATGTCATGGGGGCCCAAAATGCATGCCTCAAGTCATGGGGCCCCAAATGCATGCCGCATATCATGGGGGCCCGACGTGCATGCCGCATGTATTTGGGCCCCCAAATGCATGCCGCATGTCATGAGGGCGCCGCATGCATGTCGCATGTCATGGGGGCCCTAAATGCATGCTGCATGTCATGGGGGCCCCAAATGCATGCCGCATTTCATGGGGGCCCCACGTGCATGCCGCATGTCATGGGGCCCCAATTGCATGCCGCATGTAATAGGGGCCCCACATGCATGGCGCATGTCATGGTGCCCCACATGTATGCCGCATGTCATGGGGGCCCCAAATGCATGCCGCATGTCATGGGGGCCCCAAATGCATGCCGCATGTAATGGGGGCCCCACGTGCTTCCCGCATGTCATGGGGGCCCAAATGCATGCCGCATGTCATGGGGGTCATAAATGCATGCCGCGTGTCATGGGTGCCCAACGTGCATGCTGCATGTATTGGGGACCCCAACTGCATGCCGCATATCATGGGGCCCCACATGCATGCCACATGTCATGGGGGCCCCACATGCATGCCGCATTTCATGGGGGGCCCAAATGCATGCTGCATGTCATGGCGGCCCCAAATGCATGACTCATGTCATGGAGGCCCCACGTGCATGCCACATGTCATGGGGGATCCAAACTCATGCCGCATGTCATTGGGGCCCCAAGCGTATGCCGCATGTCATGGGGGCCCCATGTGCATGCCGCATGTAATGGGGGCCCCAAATGCATGCGGCATGTCATAGGGGCCCCACGTGCATGCCGCATGTCTCGGGCACACCAAATGCATGCAGCATGTCATGGGGGCCCCACGTGCATGCCGCATGTTATCGGGGCCCCAATTGCAAACCGCATGTCATAGGGGCCCCACATGCATGGCGCATGTCATGGTGTCCCACATGCATGCCGCATGTCATGGGGGCCCCAAATGCATGTCGAATGTCATGGGGGCCCTAAATGCATGCCGCATGTAATTGGGGCCCCACGTGCATGCCGCATGTCATGGGGGCCCCATGTGAATGCCGCATGTCATGGGGGCCCAAAATGCATGCCTCAAGTCATGGGGCCCCAAATGCATGCCGCATATCATGGGGCCCCACATGCATGCCGCATGAATTGGGGGCCCCAAATGCATGCCGCATGTCATGAGGGCGCCGCATGCATGCCGCATGTCATGTTGGCCCCAAATGCATGCCACATTTCATGGGGGGCCCACGTGCATGCTGCATGTCATGGGGCCCCCCAAATGCATGCAGCATGTCTTGGGGCCCACAAATGCATGCCGCATGTCATAGGGGCCCCACATGCATGGCTTATTTCATGGGGGCCCCACATGCATGCCGCATGTCATGGGGGCCCCAAATGGGGGCCGCATATCATGGGGGCCACGAATGCATGCAGCATGTCATGGGGGCCCCACTTGCATGCCACATGTCTTGGGGCCCACAAATGCATGCCGCATGTCATAGGGGCACCACCTGCATGGCACATTTCTTGGGGGCCCTACATGCATGCCGCATGTCATGGGGGCCCCAAATGCATGCCTCAAGTCATGGGGGCCCCAAATGCATGCAGCATGTCATAGGGGCCCCAAATGCATGCAGCATGTCATAGGGGCCCCACATGCATGGTGCATGTCATGGGGGCCCCACATGCATGCCTCAAGTCATGGGGGCCCCAAATACATGCCGCATGACATGGGGGCCATAAATGCATGCCGCATGTCATGGGTACCCAACGTACATGCTGCATGTCATTGGGGCCCCACGTGCTTGCCGCATGTCATGGGGGCCCCACGTGCATGCCTCATGTCACGGGGGCCACAAATGTATGTGGCATGTCATGGGGGCCCCACATGCATGCCCCATGTCATGGGGGCCCCACGTGCATGCCGCATGTCAAGGGGGTCCCACATGCATGCCGCATGTCATAGGGGCCCCACATGCATGGCGCATGTCATGGGGGGCCCACATGCGTGCCGCATGTCATGGGGACCCCACTTGCATGCAGCATGTAATGGGGGATCCAATTGCATGGCGCATGTCATGGGGGTCTCACATGCATGCCGCATGTCATGGGGGCCAAAATGCATGCCGCATGTCATGGGGGCCATAAATGCATGCCGCATGTCATGGGTGCCCAACGTGCATGCCGCATGTATTGGGGACCCCAACTGCATGCCGCATATCATGGGGCCCCACATGCATGCCACATGTCATGGGGACCCCACATGCATGCCGCATTTCATGGGGGGCCCAAATGCATGCTGCATGTTATGGGGGCCCCAAATGCATGCAGCATGTCATGGCGGCCCCAAATGCATGACTCATGTCATGGAGGCCCCACGTGCATGCCACATGTCATGGGGGATCCAAACTCATGCCGCATGTCATTGGGGCCCCAAGCGTATGCCGCATGTCATGGGGGCCCCATGTGCATGCCGCATGTAATGGGGGCCCCAAATGCATGCGGCATGTCATAGGGGCCCCACGTGCATGCCGCATGTCTCGGGCACACCAAATGCATGCAGCATGTCATGAGGGCCCCACGTGCATGCCGCATGTCATCGGGGCCCCAATTGCAAACCGCATGTCATAGGGGCCCCACATGCATGGCGCATTTCATGGTGTCCCACATGCATGCCGCATGTCATGGGGGCCCCAAATGCATGTCGAATGTCATGGGGGCCCTAAATGCATGCCGCATGTAATTGGGGCCCCACGTGCATGCCGCATGTCATGGGGGCCCCATGTGCATGCCGCATGTCATGGGGGCCCAAAATGCATGCCTCAAGTCATGGGGCCCCAAATGCATGCTGCATATCATGGGGCCCCACATGCATGCCGCATGTCATGGGGGCCCCAAATGCATGTCGAATGTCATGGGGGCCCTAAGTGCATGCCGCATGTAATTGGGGCCCCACGTGCATGCCGCATGTCATGGGGGCCCCATGTGCATGCCGCATGTCATGGGGGCCCAAAATGCATGCCTCAAGTCATGGGGCCCCAAATGCATGCTGCATATCATGGGGCCCCACATGCATGCCTCATGTCATGGGGGCCCCAAATGCGTGCCGCATATCATGGGGGCCACAAATGCATGCAGCATGTCATGGGGCACATGCATGCCACATGTCTTGGGGCCCACAAATGCATGCCGCATGTCATACGGGTCCCACATGCATGGCGCATTTCATGGGGGCCCAACGTACATGCTGCATGTCATTGGGGCCCCACGTCCTTGTCGCATGTCATGGGGGCCCCACGTGCATGCCTCATGTCACGGTGCCACAAATGTATGCCGCATTTCATGGGGGCCCCACTTGCATGCAGCATGTAATGGGGGATCCAAATGCAAAACACATGTCATGGGGCCCGCAAATGCATGCCACATGTCATGGGGGCCCCACATGCATGCCGCATGTCATGGGGGCCCAAATGCATGCCGCATGTCATGGGGGCCATAAATGCATGCCGCATGTCATGGGTGCCCAACGTGCATGCCGCATGTATTGGGGGCCCCAACTGCAAGCCGCATATCATGGGGTCCCACATGCATGCCACATGTCATGGGGGCCCCACATGCATGCCGCATTTCATGGGGGGCCCAAATGCATGCCTGATGTCATGGCGGCCCCAAATGCATGACTCATGTCATGGGGCCCCACGTGCATGCCACATGTCATGGGGGATCCAAACTCATGCCGCATGTCATTGGGGCCACAAGCATATGCCGCATGTCATGGGGGCCCCATGTGCATGCCGCAAGTCATGGGGGCCCAAAATGCATGCCTCAAGTCATGGGGCCCCAAATGCATGCCGCATATCATGGGGGCCCGACGTGCATGTCGCATGTCAGGGGGGCCCTAAATGCATGCCGCATGTCATGGGGGCCCCAAATGCATGCCGCATTTCATGGGGGCCCCACGTGCATGCCGCATGTCATGGGGCCCCAATTGCATGCCGCATGTAATAGGGGCCCCACATGCATGCCGCATGTCATGGGGGCCCCAAATGCATGCCGCATGTAATGGGGGCCCCAAGTGCTTCCCGCATGTCATGGGGGCCCAAATGCATGCCGCATGTCATGGGGGTCATAAATGCATGCCGCGTGTCATGGGTGCCCAACGTGCATGCTGCATGTATTGGGGACCCCAACTGCATGCCGCATATCATGGGGCCCCACATGCATGCCACATGTCATGGGGGCCCTACATGCATGCCGCATTTCATGGGGGGCCCAAATGCATGCTGCATGTTATGGGGGCCCCAAATGCATGCAGCATGTCATGGCGGCCCCAAATGCATGACTCATGTCATGGAGGCCCCACGTGCATGCCACATGTCATGGGGGATCCAAACTCATGCCGCATGTCATTGGGGCCCCAAGCGTATGCCGCATGTCATGGGGGCCCCATGTGCATGCTGCATGTAATGGGGGCCCCAAATGCATGCGGCATGTCATAGGGGCCCCACGTGCATGCCGCATGTCTCGGGCACACCAAATGCATGCAGCATGTCATGGGGGCCCCACGTGCAGGCCGCATGTCATCGGGGCCCCAATTGCAAACCGCATGTCATAGGGGCCAAACATGCATGGCGCATGTCATGGTGTCCCACATGCATGCCGCATGTCATGGGGGCCCCAAATGCATGTCGAATGTCATGGGGGCCCTAAATGCATGCCGCATGTAATTGGGGCCCCACGTGCATGCCGCATGTCATGGGGGCCCCATGTGCATGCCGCATGTCATGGGGGCCAAAAATGCATGCCTCAAGTCATGGGGCCCCAAATGCATGCCGCATATCATGGGGCCCCACATGCATGCCGCATGAATTGGGGCCCCCAAATGCATGCCGCATGTCATGAGGGCGCCGCATGCATGCCGCATGTCATGTTGGCCCCAAATGCATGCCGCATTTCATGGGGGCCCCACGTGCATGCTGCATGTCATGGGGCCCCCCAAATGCATGCAGCATGTCTTGGGGCCCACAAATGCATGCCGCATGTCATCGGGGCCCCAATTGCAAACCGCATGTCATAGGGGCCCCACATGCATGGCGCATTTCATGGTGTCCCACATGCATACCGCATGTCATGGGGGCCCCAAATGCATGTCGAATGTCATGGGGGCCCTAAATGCATGCCGCATGTAATTGGGGCCCCACGTGCATGCCGCATGTCATGGGGGCCCCATGTGCATGCCGCATGTCATGGGGGCCCAAAATGCATGCCTCAAGTCATGGGGCCCCAAATGCATGCCGCATATCATGGGGCCCCACATGCATGCCGCATGAATTGGGGGCCCCAAATGCATGCCGCATGTCATGAGGGCGCCGCATGCATGCCGCATGTCATGTTGGCCCCAAATGCATGCCGCATTTCATGGGGGCCCCACATGCATGCTGCATGTCATGGCCCCCCCAAATGCATGCAGCATGTCTTAGGGCCCACAAATGCATGCCGCATGTCATTGGGGCCCCACATGCATGGCTCATTTCATGGGGGCCCCACATGCATGCCTCATGTCATGGGGGCCCCAAATGCGTGCCGCATATCATGGGGGCCACAAATGCATGCAGCATGTCATGGGGCACATGCATGCCACATGTCTTGGGGCCCACAAATGCATGCCGCATGTCATACGGGTCCCACATGCATGGCGCATTTCATGGGGGCCCAACGTACATGCTGCATGTCATTGGGGCCCCACGTGCTTGTCGCATGTCATGGGGGCCCCACGTGCATGCCTCATGTCACGGTGCCACAAATGTATGCCGCATTTCATGGGGGCCCCACTTGCATGCCGCATGTCATGGGGGATCCAAATGCAAAACACATGTCATGGGGCCCGCAAATGCATGCCACATGTCATGGGGGCCCCACATGCATGCCGCATGTCATGGGGCCCAAATGCATGCCGCATGTCATGGGGGCCATAAATGCATGCCGCATGTCATGGGTGCCCAACATGCATGCCGCATGTATTGGGGGCCCCAACTGCATGCCGCATATCATGGGGCCCCACATGCATGCCACATGTCATGGGGGCCCCACATGCATGCCGCATTTCATGGGGGGCCCAAATGCATGCCTGATGTCATGGCGGCCCCAAATGCATGACTCATGTCATGGGGCCCCACGTGCATGCCACATGTCATGGGGGATCCAAACTCATGCCGCATGTCATTGGGGCCACAAGCATATGACGCATGTCATGGGGGCCCCACGTGCATGCCACATGTCATGGGGGATCCAAACTCATGCCGCATGTCATTGGGGCCACAAGCATATGCCGCATGTCATGGGGGCCCCATGTGCATGCCGCATGTCATGGGGGCCCAAAATGCATGCCTCAAGTCATGGGGCCCCAAATTCATGCCGCATATCATGGGGGCCCGACTTGCATGCCGCATGTATTTGGGCCCCCAAATGCATGCCGCATGTCATGAGGGCGCCGCATGCATGTCGCATGTCATGGGGGCCCTAAATGCATGCCGCATGTCATGGGGGCCCCAAATGCATGCCGCATTTCATGGGGGCCCCACGTGCATGCCGCATGTCATGGGGCCCCAATTGCATGCCGCATGTAATAGGGGCCCCACATGCATGGCGCATGTCATGGTGCCCCACATGTATGCCGCATGTCATGGGGGCCCCAAATGCATGCCGCATGTCATGGGGGCCCCAAATGCATGCCGCATGTAATGGGGGCCCCACGTGCTTCCCGCATGTCATGGGGGCCCAAATGCATGCCGCATGTCATGGGGGCCATAAATGCATGCCGCATGTCATGGGTGCCCAACGTACATGCTGCATGTCATGGGGGCCCCACGTGCATGCCTCATGTCACGGGGGCCACAAATGTATGTGTCATGTCATGGGGGCCCCACGTGCATGCCGCATGTCATGGGGCCCCCCAAATGCATGCCGCATGTCATAGGGGCCCAACATGCATGGAGCATGTCATGGGGGCCCCGCATGCATGCCGCATGTCATAGGGGCCCCACGTACATGGCGCATGTCATGGGTGCCCCACATGCATGCCGCTTGTCATCGGGGCCCCAAATGCATGCCACATGTCATGGGGGAACCACATGCATGCCGCATGTCATGGGGGAACCACCTGCATGCCGCATGTAATGGGGGATTCAAATGCATGCCGCATGTCATGGGGGTCACACATGCATGCTGCATGTCATGGGGGCACCAAATGCATGCCACATATCATGGGGGCCCCGCAGGCATTCCGCATGTCATGGGTGCCTCACGTGCATGCCGCATGTCATGGGGGCCTCACGTGCATGCCGCATGTATTGGGGGCCCCAACTTGCATGCCGCATGTATTGGGGGCCCCAACTTGCATGCCGCATGTCTCAGGTACCCCAAATGCATGCAGCATGTTATGCAGGCCCCAAATGCATGCCGCATGTCATGGGGGCCCAAATGCATGACGCATGTCATGGGGGCTCCACGTGCATGCCGCATGTAATGGGGCTCCCAAATTCATGTCGCATGTCATAGGGGCCCCACGTGCATTCCGCATGACATGGGGGCCCCAAATGCATGCCGCATGTCATGGGGGCCCCACGTGTGTGCCGCATGTAATGGGGGATTCAAATGCATGCCGCATGTCATGGGGGTCCCACATGCATGGCGCATTTCATGGGGGCCCTACATGCATGCCGCATGTCATGGGGGCCCCAAATGCATGCCTCAAGTCATGGGGGCCCCAAATGCATGCAGCATGTCATAGGGGCCCAACATGCATGGTGCATGTCATGGGGGCCCCACATGCATGCCTCAAGTCATGGGGGCCCCAAATGCATGCCACATATCATGGGGGCCCCACGTGCATGCCGCTTATATTGGGAGCCTCAAATGCATGCCGCATGTCATGAGGGCCCCGCATGCATGCTGCATGTCATTGGGGCCCCGCAGGCATTCCGCATGTCATGGGGGCCTCACGTGCATTCCGCATGTCATGGGGGTCCCACGTGCATGCTGCATGTCATTGGGGCCCAACGTGCTTGCCGCATGTCATGGGGGCCCCACGTGCATGCCTCATGTTACGGGGGCCACGAATGCATGCCGCATATCATAGGTGCCCCACATGCATGGAGCATGTCATGGGGGCCCCAAATGCATGCGGCATGTCATAGGGGCCCCACGTGCATACCACATGTCATGGGGGCCCCAAATGCATGCCGCATGTCATGGGAGCTCCACATGCATGCCACATGTCATGGGGGCCCCAAATGAATGTCGCATGTCAAGGGGGACCCACATGCATGCCGCATGTCATGGAGGCCCCCATGACATGCGGCAAGCATTTGGGCCCCACATGCATGGCGCATGCCATGGGGCCCCCAAATGCATGCTGCATGTCATGGGGGCCCCACATGCATGCCGCATGTCATGGGGGCCCCACCTGCATGGCACATTTCATGAGGGCCCAAATGCATGCCGCATGTCATGAGGCCATAAATGCATGTCACATGTCATGGGTGCCCAACGTGCATGCCTCATGTCACGGGGGCCCCGCAGGCATTCCACATGTCATGGGGGCACCAAATAAATGCCGCATTTCATGGGGGCCCCACGTGCATGCCGCATGTCACGGGGGCCCCGCAGGCATTCCACATGTCATGGGGGCCCCAAATAAATGCCGCATTTCATGGGTGCCCCATGTGCATGCCACATGTCTTGGGGCCCACAAATGCATGCCGCATGTCATAGGAGCCCCACATGCATGGCGCATTTCATGGGGGCCCTACATGCATGCCGCATGTCATGGTGGCCCCAAATGCATGCCTCAAGTCATGGGGCCCCAAATGCATGCAGCATGTCATAGGGGCCCCACATGCATGGTGCATGTCATGGGGGCCCCACATGCATGCCTCAAGTCATGGGGGCCCCAAATGCATGCCACATATCATGGGGGCCCCACATGCATGCCTCATATATTGGGGGCCTCAATTGCATGCCGCATGTCATGAGGGCCCCGCATGCATGCCGCATGTCATTGGGGCCCCGCAGTCATGGAGCATGTCATGGGGGCCCTAAATGCATTCCGCATGTCATGGGAGCCCCACATGCATGCCACATGTCATGGGGGCCCCAAATGAATGTCGCATGTCAAGGGGGACCCACATGCAAGCCGCATGTCATGGAGGCCTCCATGACATGCGGCAAGCATTTGGGCCAAACATGCATGGCGCATGCCATGGGGCCCCACATGCATGCAGCATGTCATAGGGGCCCCACATGCATGGTGCATGTCATGGGGGCCCCACATGCATGCCTCAAGTCATGGGGGCCCCAAATGCATGCCACATATCATGGGGGCCCCACATGCATGCCGCATATATTGGGGGCCTCAATTGCATGCCGCATGTCATGAGGGCCCCGCATGCATGCCGCATGTCATTTGGGCCCCATGTGCATGCCACATGTCTTGGGGCCCACAAATGCATGCTGCATGTCATAGGGGCCCCACATGCATGGCGCATTTCATGGGGGCCCTACATGCATGCCGCATGTCATGGGGGCCCCAAATGCATGCCTCAAGTCATGGGGCCCCAAATGCATGCAGCATGTCATAGGGGCCCCACATGCATGGTGCATGTCATGGGGGCCCCACATGCATGCCTCAAGTCACGGGGGCCCCAAATGCATGCCACATATCATGGGGGCCCCACATGCATGCCACATGTATTGGGGGCCCCAATTGCATGCCGCATGTCATGAGGGCCCCGCATGCATGCCGCATGTCATTGGGGCCCCGTAGGCATTCCGCATGTCATGGGGGCCTCACGTGCATTCCGCATGTCATGGGGGTCCCACATGCATGCTTCATGTCATTGGGGCCCCACGTGCTTGCCGCTTGTCATGGGGGCCCCACGTGCATGCCTCATGTTACGGGGGCCACGAATGCATGCCGCATGTCATAGGGGCCCCACGTGCATACCACATGTCATGGGGGCCCCAAATGCATGCCGCATGTCATGGGGGCCCCACATGCATGCCACATGTCATGGGGGCCCCAAATGAATGTCGCATGTCAAGGGGGCCCCACGTGCATGACGCATGTCATGGGGACCCATATGCATGCCGCATGACATGGAGGCCCCCATGACATGCGGCATGCATTTGGGGGCCCCACATGCATGCCGCATGTCATGGGGGGCCAAATGCTTGCCGCATGTCATGAGGGCCATAAATGCATGCCGCATGTCATGGGAGCCCCACATGCATGCCACATGTCATGGGGGCCCCAAATGAATGTCGCATGTCAAGGGTGCCCCAGGTGCATGCCGCATGTCATGGGGCCCCAAATGCATGCCGCATGTCATGGGGGCCGCAAATGCATGCCGCATGTCATGGGGCCCCCCAAATGCATGCAGCATGTCTTGGGGCCCACAAATGCATGCCGCATGTCATAGGGGTCCCACATGCATGGCACATTTCATGGGGGTCCCACATGCATGGCGCATTTCATGGGGGCCCCAAATGCATGCCGCATGTCATAGGGGCCCCACATGCATGGCGCATGTCATGGGGGCCCCACATTCATACCGCATGTCATGGAGGCCCCAACTGCATGCCGCATGTAATGGGAGCCCCCATGCATGCCACATGTCATGGGGGCCCCAAATGAATGTCGCATGTACAGGGGGCCCCACGTGCATGCCGCATTTCATGGGGGACGCAAATGCATGCCGCATGTCATGGGGCCGCCAAATGCATGCAGCATGTCTTGGGGCCCACATATGCATGCCACATGTCATAGGGGTCCCACGTGCATACTGCATGTCAAGGGGGTCCCACATGCATGCCGCATGTCATAGGGGCCCCACATGCATGGCGCATGTCATGGGGGGCCCACATGCGTGCCGCATGTCATGGGGGCCCCAAATGCATGCCGCATGTCATGGGGGCCCAAATGCATGCCGCATGTCATGGGGGCCATAAATGCATGCCGCATGTCATGGGTGCCCAACGTGCATGCCGCATGTATTGGGGGCCCCAACTGCATGCCGCATATCATGGGGCCCCACATGCATGCCACATGTCATGGGGGCCCCACATGCATGCTGCATTTCATGGGGGGCCCAAATGCATGCTGCATGTTATGGGGGCCCCAAATGCATGCAGCATGTCATGGCGGCCCCAAATGCATGACTCATGTCATGGAGGCCCCACGTGCATGCCACATGTCATGGGGGATCCAAACTCATGCCGCATGTCATTGGGGCCCCAAGCGTATGCCGCATGTCATGGGGGCCCCATGTGCATGCCGCATGTCTCGGGCACACCAAATGCATGCAGCATGTCATGGGGGCCCCACGTGCAAACCGCATGTCATAGGGGCCCCACATGCATGGCGCATGTCATGGTGTCCCACATGCATGCCGCATGTCATGGGGGCCCCAAATGCATGTCGAATGTCATGGGGGCCCTAAATGCATGCCGCATGTAATTGGGGCCCCACGTGCATGCCACATGTCATGGGGGCCCCATGTGCATGCCGCATGTCATGGGGCCCCAAAATGCATGCCTCAAGTCATGGGGCCCCAAATGCATGCCGCATATCATGGGGCCACACATGCATGCCGCATGTATTGGGGGCCCCAAATGCATGCCGCATGTCATGAGGGCGCCGCATGCATGCTGCATGTCATGGGGCCCCCCAAATGCATGCAGCATGTCTTAGGGCCCACAAATGCATGCCGCATGTCATTGGGGCCCCACATGCATGGCTCATTTCATGGGGGCCCCACATGCATGCCTCATGTCATGGGGGCCCCAAATGCGTGCCGCATATCATGGGGGCCACAAATGCATGCAGCATGTCATGGGGCACATGCATGCCACATGTCTTGGGGCCCACAAATGCATGCCGCATGTCATACGGGTCCCACATGCATGGCGCATTTCATGGGGGCCCAACGTACATGCTGCATGTCATTGGGGCCCCACGTGCTTGTCGCATGTCATGTGTCATGGGGGCCCCACGTGCATGCCTCATGTCACGGTGCCACAAATGTATGCCTCATTTCATGGGGTCCCCACTTGCATGCAGCATGTAATGGGGGATCCAAATGCATAACACATGTCATGGGGCCCGCAAATGCATGCCACATGTCATGGGGGCCATAAATGCATGCCGCCTGTCATGGGTGCCCAACGTGCATGCCGCATGTATTGGGGGCCCCAACTGCATGCCGCATATCATGGGGCCCCACATGCATGCCACATGTCATGGGGGCCCCACATGCATGCCGCATTTCATGGGGGGCCCAAATGCATGCCTGATGTCATGGCGGCCCCAAATGCATGACTCATGTCATGGGGCCCCACGTGCATGCCACATGTCATGGGGGATCCAAACTCATGCCGCATGTCATTGGGGCCACAAGCATATGCCGCATGTCATGGGGGCCCCATGTGCATGCCGCATGTCATGGGGGCCCAAAATGCATGCCTCAAGTCATGGGGCCCCAAATGCATGCCGCATATCATGGGGGCCCGACGTGCATGCTGCATGTATTTGGGCCCCCAAATGCATGCCGCATGTCATGAGGGCGCCGCATGCATGCCGCATGTCATGGGGGCCCTAAATGCATGCCGCATGTCATGGGGGCCCCAAATGCATGCCGCATTTCATGGGGGCCCCACGTGCATGCCGCATGTCATGGGGCCCCAATTGCATGCCGCATGTAATAGGGGCCCCACATGCATGGCGCATGTCATGGTGCCCCACATGTATGCCGCATGTCATGGGGGCCCCAAATGCATGCCACATGTCATGGGGGCCCCAAATGCATGCCGCATGTAATGGGGGCCCCACGTGCTTCCCGCATGTCATGGGGGCCCAAATGCATGCCGCATGTCATGGGTGCCCAACGTACATGCTGCATGTCATGGGGGCCCCACGTGCATGCCTCATGTCACGGGGGCCACAAATGTATGTGTCATGTCATGGGGGCCCCACGTGCATGCCGCATGTCATGGGGCCCCCCAAATGCATGCCGCATGTCATAGGGGCCCAACATGCATGGAGCATGTCATGGGGGCCCCGCACGCATGCCGCATGTCATAGGGGCCCCACGTACATGGCGCATGTCATGGGTGCCCCACATGCATGCCGCTTGTCATCGGGGCCCCAATTGCATGCCGCATGTCATAGGGGCCCCACATGCATTGCGCATGTCATGGGTCCCCCCAAATGCATGCCGCATGTCATAGGGGCCCAACATGCATGGAGCATGTCATGGGGGTCCCAAATGCATGCGGCATGTCATAGGGGCCCAAAATGCATGCCTCAAGTCATGGGGCCCCAAATGCATGCCGCATATCATGGGGGCCCGACGTGCATGCCGCATGTATTTGCCCCCCAAATGCATGTCGCATGTCATGAGGGCGCCGCATGCATGCCGCATGTCATGGGGGCCCTAAATGCATGCCGCATGTCATGGGGGCCCCAAATGCATGCCGCATTTCATGGGGGCCCCACGTGCATGCCGCATGTCATGGGGCCCCAATTGCATGCCGCATGTAATAGGGGCCCCACATGCATGGCGCATGTCATGGTGCCCCACATGTATGCCACATGTCATGGGGGCCCCAAATGCATGCCGCATGTCATGGGGGCCCCAAATGCATGCCGCATGTAATGGGGGCCCCACGTGCTTTCCGCATGTCATGGGGGCCATAAATGCATGCCGCATGTCATGGGTGCCCAACGTACATGCTGCATGTCATGGGGGCCCCACGTGCATGCCTCATGTCACGGGGGCCACAAATGTATGTGTCATGTCATGGGGGCCCCACGTGCATGCCGCATGTCATAGGGGCCCCAGGTGCATGCCGCATGTCATGGGGGCCCCAAATGAATGTCGCATGTCAAGGGGGCCCCAGGTGCATGCCGCATGTCATGGGGCCCCAAATGCATGCCGCATGTCATGGGGGCCGCAAATGCATGCCGCATGTCATGGGGCCCCCCAAATGCATGCAGCATGTCTTGGGGCCCCACATGCATGGCGCATGTCATGGGGGCCCCACATTCATACCGCATGTCATGGAGGCCCCAACTGCATGCCGCATGTAATGGGAGCCCCCATGCATGCCACATGTCATGGGGGCCCCAAATGAATGTCGCATGTCAAGGGGGCCCCACGTGCATGCCGCATGTCATGGGGGCCCCAAATGCATGCCGCATGTACAGGGGGCCCCACGTGCATGCCGCATTTCATGGGGGACGCAAATGCATGCCGCATGTCATGGGGCCGCCAAATGCATGCAGCATGTCTTGGGGCCCACAAATGCATGCCACATGTCATAGGGGTCCCACGTGCATACTGCATGTCAAGGGGGTCCCACATGCATGCCGCATGTCATAGGGGCCCCACATGCATGGCGCATGTCATGGGGGGCCCACATGCGTGCCGCATGTCATGGGGGCCCCAAATGCATGCCGCATGTCATGGGGGCCCAAATGCATGCCGCATGTCATGGGGGCCATAAATGCATGCCGCATGTCATGGGTGCCCAACGTGCATGCCGCATGTATTGGGGGCCCCAACTGCATGCCGCATATCATGGGGCCCCACATGCATGCCACATGTCATGGGGGCCCCACATGCATGCCGCATTTCATGGGGGGCCCAAATGCATGCTGCATGTTATGGGGGCCCCAAATGCATGCAGCATGTCATGGCGGCCCCAAATGCATGACTCATGTCATGGAGGCCCCACGTGCATGCCACATGTCATGGGGGATCCAAACTCATGCCGCATGTCATTGGGGCCCCAAGCGTATGCCGCATGTCATGGGGGCCCCATGTGCATGCCGCATGTCTCGGGCACACCAAATGCATGCAGCATGTCATGGGGGCCCCACGTGCATGCCGCATGTCATCGGGGCCCCAATTGCAAACCGCATGTCATAGGGGCCCCACATGCATGGCGCATGTCATGGTGTCCCACATGCATGCCGCATGTCATGGGGGCCCCAAATGCATGTCGAATGTCATGGGGGCCCTAAATGCATGCCGCATGTAATTGGGGCCCCACGTGCATGCCGCATGTCATGGGGGCCCCATGTGCATGCCGCATGTCATGGGGCCCCAAAATGCATGCCTCAAGTCATGGGGCCCCAAATGCATGCCGCATATCATGGGGCCCCACATGCATGCCGCATGTATTGGGGGCCCCAAATGCATGCCGCATGTCATGAGGGCGCCGCATGCATGCCGCATGTCATGTTGGCCCCAAATGCATGCCGCATTTCATGGGGGCCCCACGTGCATGCTGCATGTCATGGGGCCCCCCAAATGCATGCAGCATGTCTTAGGGCCCACAAATGCATGCCGCATGTCATTGGGGCCCCACATGCATGGCTCATTTCATGGGGGCCCCACATGCATGCCTCATGTCATGGGGGCCCCAAATGCGTGCCGCATATCATGGGGGCCACAAATGCATGCAGCATGTCATGGGGCACATGCATGCCACATGTCTTGGGGCCCACAAATGCATGCCGCATGTCATACGGGTCCCACATGCATGGCGCATTTCATGGGGGCCCAACGTACATGCTGCATGTCATTGGGGCCCCACGTGCTTGTCGCATGTCATGTGTCATGGGGGCCCCACGTGCATGCCTCATGTCACGGTGCCACAAATGTATGCCGCATTTCATGGGGTCCCCACTTGCATGCAGCATGTAATGGGGGATCCAAATGCATAACACATGTCATGGGGCCCGCAAATGCATGCCACATGTCATGGGGCCCCACATGCATGCCGCATGTCATGGGGGCCCAAATGCATGCCGCATGTCATGGGGGCCATAAATGCATGCCGCCTGTCATGGGTGCCCAACGTGCATGCCGCATGTATTGGGGGCCCCAACTGCATGCCGCATATCATGGGGCCCCACATGCATGCCACATGTCATGGGGGCCCCACATGCATGCCGCATTTCATGGGGGCGCCGCATGCATGCCGCATGTCATGGGGGCCCTAAATGCATGCCGCATGTCATGGGGGCCCCAAATGCATGCCGCATTTCATGGGGGCCCCACGTGCATGCCGCATGTCATGGGGCCCCAATTGCATGCCGCATGTAATAGGGGCCCCACATGCATGGCGCATGTCATGGTGCCCCACATGTATGCCGCATGTCATGGGGGCCCCAAATGCATGCCGCATGTCATGGGGGCCCCAAATGCATGCCGCATGTAATGGGGGCCCCACGTGCTTCCCGCATGTCATGGGGGCCCAAATGCATGCCGCATGTCATGGGTGCCCAACGTACATGCTGCATGTCATGGGGGCCCCACGTGCATGCCTCATGTCACGGGGGCCACAAATGTATGTGTCATGTCATGGGGGCCCCACGTGCATGCCTCAAGTCATGGGGCCCCAAATGCATGCCGCATATCATGGGGGCCCGACGTGCATGCCGCATGTATTTGCCCCCCAAATGCATGTCGCATGTCATGAGGGCGCCGCATGCATGCAGCATGTCATGGGGGCCCTAAATGCATGCCGCATGTCATGGGGGCCCCAAATGCATGCCGCATTTCATGGGGGCCCCACGTGCATGCCGCATGTCATGGGGCCCCAATTGCATGCCGCATGTAATAGGGGCCCCACATGCATGGCGCATGTCATGGTGCCCCACATGTATGCCACATGTCATGGGGGCCCCAAATGCATGCCGCATGTCATGGGGGCCCCAAATGCATGCCGCATGTAATGGGGGCCCCACGTGCTTTCCGCATGTCATGGGGGCCATAAATGCATGCCGCATGTCATGGGTGCCCAACGTACATGCTGCATGTCATGGGGGCCCCACGTGCATGCCTCATGTCACGGGGGCCACAAATGTATGTGTCATGTCATGGGGGCCCCACGTGCATGCCGCATGTCATGGGGCCCCCCAAATGCATGCCGCATGTCATAGGGGCCCAACATGCATGGAGAATGTCATGGGGGCCCCGCACGCATGCCGCATGTCATAGGGGCCCCACGTACATGGCGCATGTCATGGGTGCCCCACATGCATGCCGCTTGTCATCGGGGCCCCAATTGCATGCCGCATGTCATAGGGGCCCCACATGCATTGCGCATGTCATGGGTCCCCCCAAATGCATGCCGCATGTCATAGGGGCCCAACATGCATGGAGCATGTCATGGGGGTCCCAAATGCATGCGGCATGTCATAGGGGCCCCACGTGCATAACACATGTCATGGGGCCCACAAATGCATGCCACATGTCATGGGGGCCCCACATGCATGCCGCATGTAATGGGGGCCCCACGTGCATGCCACATGTCATGGGGGCCCCATGTGCATGCCGCATGTCATGGGGGCACAAAATGCATGCCTCAAGTCATGGGGCCCCAAATGCATGCCGCATATCATGGGGGCCCCACGTGCATGCCGCATGTATTGGGGGCCCCAAATGCATGCCGCATGTCATGAGGGCGCCACATGCATGCCGCATGTCATGGGGGCCATAAATGCATGCCGCATGTCATGGGGGCCCCAAATGCATGCCGCATTTCATGGGGGCCCCACGTGCATGCTGCATGTCATGGGGCCCCCCAAA
Source organism: Phyllobates terribilis (assembly GCF_046119375.1). Taxonomy (NCBI): domain Eukaryota; kingdom Metazoa; phylum Chordata; class Amphibia; order Anura; family Dendrobatidae; genus Phyllobates; species Phyllobates terribilis. The sequence goes on from NW_027362764.1 coordinate 342,856,568, forward strand.
TGCATGCAGCATATCTTGGGGCCCACAAATGCATGCCGCATGTCATAGGGGCCCCACATGCACGGCTCATTTCATGGGGGCCCCACATGCATGCCTCATGTCATGGGGGCCCCAAATGCGTGCCGCATATCATGGGGGCCCCAAATGCATGCAGCATGTCATAGGGGCCCCACATGCATGGTACATGTCATGGGGGCCCCACATGCTTGCCTCAAGTCATGGGGGCCAGAAATGCATGCCGCATGTCATGGGGGCCATAAATGCATGCCGCATGTCATGGGTGCCCAACGTACATGCTGCATGTCATTGGGGCCCCACGTGCTTGTCGCATGTCATGGGGGCCCCACGTGCATGCCTCATGTCACGGTGCCACAAATGTATGCGGCATGTCATGGGGGACCCACTTGCATGCAGCATGTAATGGGGGATCCAAATGCATGCGGCATGTCATAGGGGCCCCACGTGCATAACACATGTCATGGGGCCCGCAAATGCGTGGCACATTTCATAGGGGCCCTACATGCATGTTTCATGTCATTGCGGCCCCACGTGCATGCCGCATGTCATGGGTGCCCACATGCATGCCACATGTCATAGGGGCCATAAATGCATGCCACATGTCATGGGTGCCCAACGTGCATGCCGCATGTATTGGGGGCCCCAACTGCATGCCGCATATCATGGGGCCCCACATGCATGCCACATGTCATGGGGGCCCCTCATGCATGCCGCATTTCATGGGGGGCCCAAATGCATGCCGCATGTTATGGGGGCCCCAAATGCATGCAGCATGTCATGGCGGCCCCAAATGCATGACTCATGTCATGGAGGCCCCACGTGCATGCCACATGTCATGGGGGATCCAAACTCATGCCGCATGTCATTGGGGCCACAAGCGTATGCCGCATGTCATGGGGGCCCCATGTGCATGCCACATGTAATGGGGGCCCCAAATGCATGCGGCATGTCATAGGGGCCCCACGTGCATTCCGCATGTCTCGGGCACACCAAATGCATGCAGCATGTCATGGGGGCCAAAGCCAAACGTGCATGCCGCATGTCATGGGTGCCCACATGCATGCCACATGTCATGGGGGCCATAAATGCATGCCACATGTCATGGGTGCCCAACGTGCATGCCGCATGTATTGGGGGCCCCAACTGCATGCCGCATATCATGGGGCCCCACATGCATGCCACATGTCATGGGGGCCCCTCATGCATGCCGCATTTCATGGGGGGCCCAAATGCATGCCGCATGTTATGGGGGCCCCAAATGCATGCAGCATGTCATGGCGGCCCCAAATGCATGACTCATGTCATGGAGGCCCCACGTGCATGCCACATGTCATGGGGGATCCAAACTCATGCCGCATGTCATTGGGGCCACAAGCGTATGCCGCATGTCATGGGGGCCCCATGTGCATGCCGCATGTAATGGGGGCCAAAAATGCATGCGGCATGTCATAGGGGCTCCACGTGCATTCCGCATGTCTCGGGCACACCAAATGCATGCAGTATGTCATGGGGGCCAAAGCCAAACGTGCATGCCGCATGTCATGGGTGCCCACATGCATGCCACATGTCATGGGGGCCATAAATGCATGCCACATGTCATGGGTGCCCAACGTGCATGCCGCATGTATTGGGGGCCCCAACTGCATGCCGCATATCATGGGGCCCCACATGCATGCCACATGTCATGGGGGCCCCTCATGCATGCCGCATTTCATGGGGGGCCCAAATGCATGCCGCATGTTATGGGGGCCCCAAATGCATGCAGCATGTCATGGCGGCCCCAAATGCATGACTCATGTCATGGAGGCCCCACGTGCATGCCACATGTCATGGGGGATCCAAACTCATGCCGCATGTCATTGGGGCCACAAGCGTATGCCGCATGTCATGGGGGCCCCATGTGCATGCCGCATGTAATGGGGGCCCCAAATGCATGCGGCATGTCATAGGGGCCCCACGTGCATTCCGCATGTCTCGGGCACACCAAATGCATGCAGCATGTCATGGGGGCCAAAGCCAAACGTGCATGCCGCATGTCATGGGTGCCCACATGCATGCCACATGTCATGGGGGCCATAAATGCATGCCACATGTCATGGGTGCCCAACGTGCATGCCGCATGTATTGGGGGCCCCAACTGCATGCCGCATATCATGGGGCCCCACATGCATGCCACATGTCATGGGGGCCCCTCATGCATGCCGCATTTCATGGGGGGCCCAAATGCATGCCGCATGTTATGGGGGCCCCAAATGCATGCAGCATGTCATGGCGGCCCCAAATGCATGACTCATGTCATGGAGGCCCCACGTGCATGCCACATGTCATGGGGGATCCAAACTCATGCCGCATGTCATTGGGGCCACAAGCGTATGCCGCATGTCATGGGGGCCCCATGTGCATGCCGCATGTAATGGGGGCCCCAAATGCATGCGGCATGTCATAGGGGCCCCACGTGCATTCCGCATGTCTCGGGCACACCAAATGCATGCAGCATGTCATGGGGGCCAAAGCCAAACGTGCATGCCGCATGTCATCGGGGCCCCAATTGCAAGCCGCATGTCATAGGGGCCCCACATGCATGGCGCATGTCATGGGGGCCCACATGCATGCCGCATGTCATGGGGGCCCCAAATGCATGTCGCATGTCATGGGGGCCCTAAATGCATGCCACATGTAATGGGGGCCCCACGTGCATGCCGCATGTCATGGGGGCCCCATGTGCATGCCGCATGTCATGGGGGCCCAAAATGCATGCCTCAACTCATGGGGCCCCAAAAGCATGCCGCATATCATGGGGGCCCCACGTGCATGCCTCATGTATTGGGGGCCCCAAATGCATGCCGCATTTCATGAGGGCGCCGCATGCATGCCGCATGTCATGGGGGCCCTAAATGCATGCCGCATGTCATGGGGGCCCCAAATGCATGCCACATTTCATGGGGGCCCCACGTGCATGCTGCATGTCATGGGGCCCCCCAAATGCATGCAGCATGTCTTATGGCCCACAAATGCATGCCACATGTCATAGGGGCCCCACATGCATGGCTCATTTCATGGGGGCCCCACATGCATGCCTCATGTCATGGGGGCCCCAAATGCGTGCCGCATATCATGGGGGCCACAAATGCATGCAGCATGTCATGGGGGCCCCACGTGCATGCCACATGTCTTGGGGCCCACAAATGCATGCCACATGTCATAGGGGTCCCACATGCATGGAACATTTCATGGGGGCCCTACATGCATGCCGCATGTCATGGGGGCCCCAAATGCATGCCTCAAGTCTTGGGGGCCCCAAATGCATGCAGCATGTCATAGGGGCCCCACATGCATGGTGCATGTCATGGGGGCCCCACATGCTTGCCTCAAGTCATGGGGGCCCCAAATGCATGCCGCATGTCATGGGGGCCATAAATGCATGCCGCATGTCATGGGTGCCCAACGTACATGCTGCATGTCATTGGGGCCCCACGTGCTTGTTGCATGTCATGGGGGCCCCGCGTGCATGCCTCATGTCACGGTGCCACAAATGTATGTGGCATGTCATGGGGGCCCCACTTGCATGCAGCATGTAATGGGGGATCCAAATGCATAACGCATGTCATAGGGGCCCCACGTGCATAACACATGTCATGGGGCCCGCAAATGCATGCCACATGTCATGGGGGCCCCACATGCATGCCGCATGTCATGGGGACCCAAATGCATGCCACATGTCATGGGGGCCCAACGTGCATGCCGCATGTATTGGGGCCCCAAATTCATGCCGCATGTCATGGGGGCCCCACATGCATGCCGCATGTCATGGGGACCCAAATGCATGCCACATGTCATGGGGGCCCAACGTGCATGCCGCATGTATTGGGGCCCCAAATTCATGCCGCATGTCATGGGGGCCCCACAGGCATTCCGCATGTCATGGGGGCCCAAATGCATGCTGCATGTCATGGGGGCCCCACGTGCATGCCGCATGTAATGGGGGCCCCAAATGCATGCCGCATGTCATAGTGGCCCCAAATGCATGCTGCATGTCATGAGGTCCCCACGTGCATGCCGCATGTCATGGGGCCCCCAAATGCATGCCGCATGTCATGGGGGCCCAAAAGGCATGCCGCATGTCTCAGGTACCCCAAATGCATGCAGCATGTTATGCAGGCCCCAAATGCATGCCGCATGTCATGGGGGCCCAAATGCATGCCGCATGTCATGGGACCCACATTCATGCCGCATGTCATGGGGGCCCCCAATGCATGCCACATGTCATGGGGACCCAAATGCATGCCACATGTCATGGGGGCCTCAAATTCATGCCGCATGTCATGAGGGCCCCGCATGCATGCCGCATGTCATGGGGGCCCCGCAGGCATTCCGCATGTCATGGGGGCCCCAAATGCATGCCGCATGTCATGGGGGCCCCACGTGCATCCGTCATGTAATGGGGGATTCAAATGCATGCTGCATGTCATGGGGGCCCCACATGCATGCCGCATGTCACGGGGGCCCCAAATGTATGCTGCATGTCATGGGGGCCCCACAAGCATGCCGCATGTTATAGAGGCCCCACATGCATGCAGCATGTCTTGGGGCCATCAAATGCATGCCGCATGTCATAGGGGCCCCACGTGCATGCCACATGTCTTGGGGCCTACAAATACATGCCGCATGTCATAGGTGCCAAACATGCATGGCACATTTCATGGGTGCCCTACATGCATGCCGCATGTCATGGGGGCCCCACGTGCATGCTTCATGTCATAGGGGCACCACGTACATGGCACATGTCATGGGTGCCCCACATGCATGCCGCATGTCATCGGGGCCCCAATTGCATGCCGCATGTCACGGGGGCCCCAAATGCATGCCGCATGTCATGGGGGCCCTAAATGCATGCCGCATTTAATGGGGGCCCCACGTGCATGCCGCATGTCTTGGGGGCCCCATGTGCATGCCGCATGTCATGGGGGCCCAAAATGCATGCCTCAATCATGGGGGCCCCAAATGCATGTCGCATATCATGGGGGCCCCACGTGCATGCCGCATGTCTTGGGGCCCACAAATGCATGCCGCATGTCATAGGGGCACCACATGCATGGCACATTTCTTGGGGGCCCTACATGCATGCCGCATGTCATGGGGGCCCCAAATGCATGCCTCAAGTCATGGGGGCCCCAAATGTATGCAGCATGTCATAGGGGCCCCAAATGCATGCAGCATGTCATAGGGGCCCCACATGCATGGTGCATGTCATGGGGGCCCCACATGCATGCCTCAAGTCATGGGGGCCCCAAATACATGCCGCATGACATGGGGGCCATAAATGCATGCCGCATGTCATGGGTGCCCAACGTACATGCTGCATGTCAATGGGGCCCCACGTGCTTGTCGCATGTCATGGGGGCCCCACGTGCATGCCTCATGTCACGGGGGCCACAAATGTATGCGGCATGTCATGGGGGCCCCACATGCATGCCGCATGTCATGGGGGCCCCACGTGCATGCCGCATGTCAAGGGGGTCCCACATGCATGCCGCATGTCATAGGGGCCCCACATGCATGGCGCATGTCATGGGGGGCCCACATGCGTGCCGCATGTCATGGGGGCCCCACTTGCATGCAGCATGTAATGGGGGATCCAATTGCATGACGCATGTCATGGGGGTCTCACATGTATGCCGCATGTCATGATGGCCCAAATGCATGCCGCATGTCATGGGGGCCATAAATGCATGCCGCATGTCATGGTTGCCCAACGTGCATGCCACATGTATTGGGGGCCCCAACTGCATGCCGCATATCATGGGGCCCCACATGCATGCCACATGTCATGGGGGCCCCACATGCATGCCGCATTTCATGGGGGGCCCAAATGCATGCCGCATGTTATGGGGGCCCCAAATGCATGCAGAATGTCATGGCGGGCCCAAATGCATGACTCATGTCATGGAGGCCCCACGTGCATGCCACATGTCATGGGGGATCCAAACTCATGCCGCATGTCATTGGGGCCCCAAGCGTATGCCGCATGTCATGGGGGCCCCATGTGCATGCCGCATGTAATGGGGGCCCCAAATGCATGTGGCATGTCATAGGGGCCCCACGTGCATGCCGCATGTCTCGGGCACACCAAATGCATGCAGCATGTCATGGGGGCCCCACGTGCATGCCGCGTGTCATCGGGGCCCCAATTGCAAACCGCATGTCATAGGGGCCCCACATGCATGGCGCATGTCTTGGTGTCCCACATGCATGCCGCATGTCATGGGGGCCCTAAATGCATGCCGCATGTCATGGGGCCCCATGTGCATGCCGCATGTCATGGGGGCCCAAAATGCATGCCTCAAGTCATGGGGCCCCAAATGCATGCCGCATATCATGGGGGCCACACATGCATGCCGCATGTATTGGGGGCCCCAAATGCATGCCGCATGTCATGAGGGCGCCGCATGCATGCCGCATGTCATGGGGCCCCAAATGCATGCCGCATTTCATGGGGGCCCCACGTGCATGCTGCATGTCATGGGGCCCCCCAAATGCATGCAGCATGTCTTGGGGCCCACAAATGCATGCCGCATGTCATTGGGGCCCCACATGCATGGCTCATTTCATGGGGGCCCCACATGCATGCCTCATGTCATGGGGGCCCCAAATGCGTGCCGCATATCATGGGGGCCACAAATGCATGCAGCATGTCATGGGGCACATGCATGCCACATGTCTTGGGGCCCACAAATGCATGCCGCATGTCATAGGGGTCCCACATGCATGGCGCTTTTCATGGGGGCCCTACATGCATGCCGCATGTCATGGGGGCCCCAAATGCATGCCTCAAGTCATGGGGGCCCCAAATGCATGCAGCATGTCATAGGGGCCCCACATGCATGGTGCATGTCATGGGGGCCCCACATGCTTGCCTCAAGTCATGGGGGCCCCAAATGCATGCCGCAAGTCATGGGGGCCATAAATGCATGCCGCATGTCATGGGTGCCCAACGTACATGCTGCATGTCATTGGGGCCCCACGTGCTTGTCGCATGTCATGGGGGCCACACGTGCATGCCTCATGTCACGGTGCCACAAATGTATGAGGCATGTCATGGGGCCCCACTTGCATGCAGCATGTAATGGGGGATCCAAATGCATAACGCATGTCATGGGGGTCCCACATGCATGCCGCATGTCATGGGGGCCCCAAATGCATGCGGCATGTCATAGGGGCCCCACGTGCATAACACATGTCATGGGGCCCGCAAATGCATGCCACATGTCATGGGGGCCCCACATGCATGCCGCTTGTCATGGGGGCCCAAATGCATGCCGCATGTCATGGGGGCCATAAATGCATGCCGCATGTCATGGGTGCCCAACGTGCATGCCGCATGTATTGGGGGCCCCAACTGCATGCCGCATATCATGGGTCCCCACATGCATGCCACATGTCATGGGGGCCCCACATGCATGCCGCATTTCATGGGGTGACCAAATGCATGCCTGATGTCATGGCGGCCCCAAATGCATGACTCATGTCATGGGGGCCCCATGTGCATGCCGCATGTCATGGGGGCCCAAAATGCATGCCTCAAGTCATGGGGCCCCAAATGCATGCCGCATATCATGGGGGCCCGACGTGCATGCCGCATGTATTGGGGGGCCCCAAATGCATGCAGCATGTCATAGGGGCCCCACATGCATGGTGCATGTCATGGGGCCCCACATGCTTGACTCAAGTCATGGTGCCCCACATGCATGCAGCATGTCATGGGGGCCCCAAATGCATGCCGCATGTCATGGGGGCCCCAGGTGCATGCCGCATGTCATAGGGGCACCACGTATATGGCGCATGTCATGGGTGCCCCACATGCATGCCGCATGTCATCGGGGCCCCAATTGCATGCCGCATGTCATAGGGGCCCCACATGCATGGCGCATATCATGGTGCCCCACATGCATGCAGCATGTCATGGGAGCCCCAAATGCATGTCGCATGTCATGGGGGCCCCACGTGCATGCCGCATGTCTTGGGGGCCCCATGTGCATGCCGCATGTCATGGGGTCCCAAAATGCATGCCTCAATCATGGGGGCCCCAAATGCATGTCGCATATCATGGGGGCCCCACGTGCATGCCGCATGTGATTGGGCCCCCCAAATGCATGCAGCATGTCTTGGGGCCCACAAATGCATGCCGCATGTCATAGGGGCCCCACATGCATGGCTTATTTCATGGGGGCCCCACATGCATGCCGCATGTCATGGGGGCCCCAAATGCGTGCCGCATATCATGGGGGCCACAAATGCATGCAGCATGTCATGGGGCACCATGTGCATGCCACATGTCTTGGGGCCCACAAATGCATGCCGCATGTCATAGGGGCACCACATGCATGGCACATTTCTTGGGGGCCCTACATGCATTCCGCATGTCATGGGGGCCCCAAATGCATGCCTCAAGTCATGGGGGCCCCAAATGCATGCAACATGTCATAGGGGCCCCAAATGCATGCAGCATGTCATAGGGGCCCCACATGCATGGTGCATGTCATGGGGGCCCCACATGCATGCCTCAAGTCATGGGGGCCCCAAATGCATGACTCATGTCATGGAGGTCCCACGTGCATGCCACATGTCATGGGGGCCCCACATGCTTGCCGCATTTCATGGGGGGCCCAAATGCATGCCGCATGTTATGGGGGCCCCAAATGCATGCAGCATGTAATGGTGCCCCAAATGCATGACTCATGTCATGGAGGCCCCACGTGCATGCCACATGTCAAGGGGGATCCAAACTCATGCCGCATGTCATTGGGGCCCCAAGCGTATGCCGCATATCATGGGGGCCCCATGTGCATGTCGCATGTAATGGGGGCCCCAAATGCATGCGGCATGTCATAGGGGCCCCACGTGCATGCAGCATGTCTCGGGTACACCAAATGCATGCAGCATGTCATGGGGGCCCCACGTGCATGCCGCATGTCATCGGGGCCCCAATTGCAAGCCGCATGTCATAGGGGCCCCACATGCATGGCGCATGTCATGGTGTCCCACATGCATACCGCATGTCATGGGGGCCCCAAATGCATGTCGAATGTCATGGGGGCCCTAAATGCATGCCGCATGTAATGGGGGCCCCACGTGCATGCCGCATGTCATGGGGGCCCCATGTGCATGCCGCATGTCATGGGGGCCCAAAATGCATGCCTCAAGTCATGGGGCCCCAAATGCATGCCGCATATCATGGGGGCCCCACGTGCATGCCGCATGTATTGGGGGCCACAAATGCATGCCGCATTTCATGGGGGCCCCACGTGCATGCTGCATGTCATGGGGCCCCAAATGCATGTCGAATGTCATGGGGGCCCTAAATGCATGCCGCATGTAATGGGGGCCCCACGTGCATGCCGCATGTCATGGGGGCCCCATGTGCATGCCGCATGTCATGGGGGCCCAAAATGCATGCCTCATGTCATGGGGGCCCTAAATGCATGCCGCATGTCATAGGGGCCCCACATGCATGGCGCATGTCATGGGGGGCCCACATGCGTGCCGCATGTCATGGGGGCCCCACTTGCATGCAGCATGTAATGGGGGATCCAATTGCATGACGCATGTCATGGGGGTCTCACATGTATGCCGCATGTCATGATGGCCCAAATGCATGCCGCATGTCATGGGGGCCATAAATGCATGCCGCATGTCATGGTTGCCCAACGTGCATGCCACATGTATTGGGGGCCCCAACTGCATGCCGCATATCATGGGGCCCCACATGCATGCCACATGTCATGGGGGCCCCACATGCATGCCGCATTTCATGGGGGGCCCAAATGCATGCCGCATGTTATGGGGGCCCCAAATGCATGCAGAATGTCATGGCGGGCCCAAATGCATGACTCATGTCATGGAGGCCCCACGTGCATGCCACATGTCATGGGGGATCCAAACTCATGCCGCATGTCATTGGGGCCCCAAGCGTATGCCGCATGTCATGGGGGCCCCATGTGCATGCCGCATGTAATGGGGGCCCCAAATGCATGTGGCATGTCATAGGGGCCCCACGTGCATGCCGCATGTCTCGGGCACACCAAATGCATGCAGCATGTCATGGGGGCCCCACGTGCATGCCGCGTGTCATCGGGGCCCCAATTGCAAACCGCATGTCATAGGGGCCCCACATGCATGGCGCATGTCTTGGTGTCCCACATGCATGCCGCATGTCATGGGGGCCCTAAATGCATGCCGCATGTCATGGGGCCCCATGTGCATGCCGCATGTCATGGGGGCCCAAAATGCATGCCTCAAGTCATGGGGCCCCAAATGCATGCCGCATATCATGGGGGCCACACATGCATGCCGCATGTATTGGGGGCCCCAAATGCATGCCGCATGTCATGAGGGTGCCGCATGCATGCCGCATGTCATGGGGCCCCAAATGCATGCCGCATTTCATGGGGGCCCCACGTGCATGCTGCATGTCATGGGGCCCCCCAAATGCATGCAGCATGTCTTGGGGCCCACAAATGCATGCCGCATGTCATTGGGGCCCCACATGCATGGCTCATTTCATGGGGGCCCCACATGCATGCCTCATGTCATGGGGGCCCCAAATGCGTGCCGCATATCATGGGGGCCACAAATGCATGCAGCATGTCATGGGGCACATGCATGCCACATGTCTTGGGGCCCACAAATGCATGCCGCATGTCATAGGGGTCCCACATGCATGGCGCTTTTCATGGGGGCCCTACATGCATGCCGCATGTCATGGGGGCCCCAAATGCATGCCTCAAGTCATGGGGGCCCCAAATGCATGCAGCATGTCATAGGGGCCCCACATGCATGGTGCATGTCATGGGGGCCCCACATGCTTGCCTCAAGTCATGGGGGCCCCAAATGCATGCCGCAAGTCATGGGGGCCATAAATGCATGCCGCATGTCATGGGTGCCCAACGTACATGCTGCATGTCATTGGGGCCCCACGTGCTTGTCGCATGTCATGGGGGCCACACGTGCATGCCTCATGTCACGGTGCCACAAATGTATGAGGCATGTCATGGGGCCCCACTTGCATGCAGCATGTAATGGGGGATCCAAATGCATAACGCATGTCATGGGGGTCCCACATGCATGCCGCATGTCATGGGGGCCCCAAATGCATGCGGCATGTCATAGGGGCCCCACGTGCATAACACATGTCATGGGGCCCGCAAATGCATGCCACATGTCATGGGGGCCCCACATGCATGCCGCTTGTCATGGGGGCCCAAATGCATGCCGCATGTCATGGGGGCCATAAATGCATGCCGCATGTCATGGGTGCCCAACGTGCATGCCGCATGTATTGGGGGCCCCAACTGCATGCCGCATATCATGGGTCCCCACATGCATGCCACATGTCATGGGGGCCCCACATGCATGCCGCATTTCATGGGGTGACCAAATGCATGCCTGATGTCATGGCGGCCCCAAATGCATGACTCATGTCATGGGGGCCCCATGTGCATGCCGCATGTCATGGGGGCCCAAAATGCATGCCTCAAGTCATGGGGCCCCAAATGCATGCCGCATATCATGGGGGCCCGACGTGCATGCCGCATGTATTGGGGGGCCCCAAATGCATGCAGCATGTCATAGGGGCCCCACATGCATGGTGCATGTCATGGGGCCCCACATGCTTGACTCAAGTCATGGTGCCCCACATGCATGCAGCATGTCATGGGGGCCCCAAATGCATGCCGCATGTCATGGGGGCCCCAGGTGCATGCCGCATGTCATAGGGGCACCACGTATATGGCGCATGTCATGGGTGCCCCACATGCATGCCGCATGTCATCGGGGCCCCAATTGCATGCCGCATGTCATAGGGGCCCCACATGCATGGCGCATGTCATGGTGCCCCACATGCATGCAGCAAGTCATGGGAGCCCCAAATGCATGTCGCATGTCATGGGGGCCCCACGTGCATGCCGCATGTCTTGGGGGCCCCATGTGCATGCCGCATGTCATGGGGGCCCAAAATGCATGCCTCAATCATGGGGGCCCCAAATGCATGTCGCATATCATGGGGGCCCCACGTGCATGCCGCATGTGATTGGGCCCCCCAAATGCATGCAGCATGTCTTGGGGCCCACAAATGCATGCCGCATGTCATAGGGGCCCCACATGCATGGCTTATTTCATGGGGGCCCCACATGCATGCCGCATGTCATGGGGGCCCCAAATGCGTGCCGCATATCATGGGGGCCACAAATGCATGCAGCATGTCATGGGGCACCATGTGCATGCCACATGTCTTGGGGCCCACAAATGCATGCCGCATGTCATAGGGGCACCACATGCATGGCACATTTCTTGGGGGCCCTACATGCATTCCGCATGTCATGGGGGCCCCAAATGCATGCCTCAAGTCATGGGGGCCCCAAATGCATGCAACATGTCATAGGGGCCCCAAATGCATGCAGCATGTCATAGGGGCCCCACATGCATGGTGCATGTCATGGGGGCCCCACATGCATGCCTCAAGTCATGGGGGCCCCAAATGCATGACTCATGTCATGGAGGCCCCACGTGCATGCCACATGTCATGGGGGCCCCACATGCTTGCCGCATTTCATGGGGGGCCCAAATGCATGCCGCATGTTATGGGGGCCCCAAATGCATGCAGCATGTAATGGTGCCCCAAATGCATGACTCATGTCATGGAGGCCCCACGTGCATGCCACATGTCAAGGGGGATCCAAACTCATGCCGCATGTCATTGGGGCCCCAAGCGTATGCCGCATATCATGGGGGCCCCATGTGCATGTCGCATGTAATGGGGGCCCCAAATGCATGCGGCATGTCATAGGGGCCCCACGTGCATGCAGCATGTCTCGGGTACACCAAATGCATGCAGCATGTCATGGGGGCCCCACGTGCATGCCGCATGTCATCGGGGCCCCAATTGCAAGCCGCATGTCATAGGGGCCCCACATGCATGGCGCATGTCATGGTGTCCCACATGCATACCGCATGTCATGGGGGCCCCAAATGCATGTCGAATGTCATGGGGGCCCTAAATGCATGCCGCATGTAATGGGGGCCCCACGTGCATGCCGCATGTCATGGGGGCCCCATGTGCATGCCGCATGTCATGGGGGCCCAAAATGCATGCCTCAAGTCATGGGGCCCCAAATGCATGCCGCATATCATGGGGGCCCCACGTGCATGCCGCATGTATTGGGGGCCACAAATGCATGCCGCATTTCATGGGGGCCCCACGTGCATGCTGCATGTCATGGGGCCCCAAATGCATGTCGAATGTCATGGGGGCCCTAAATGCATGCCGCATGTAATGGGGGCCCCACGTGCATGCCGCATGTCATGGGGGCCCCATGTGCATGCCGCATGTCATGGGGGCCCAAAATGCATGCCTCATGTCATGGGGGCCCTAAATGCATGCCGCATGTCATGTGGGCCCCAAATGCATGCCGCATTTCATGGGGGCCCCACGTGCATGCTGCATGTTATGGGCCCCCCCAAATGCATGCAGCATGTAGTGGGGCCCACAAATGCATGCCGCATGTCATAGGGGCCCCACATGCATGGCTCATTTCATGGGGGCCCCACATGCATGCCTCATGTCATGGGGGCCCCAAATGCGTGCCGCATATTATGGGGGCCACAAATGCATGCAGCATGTCATGGGGCCCCACGTGCATGCCACATGTCTTGGGGCCCACAAATGCATGCCGCATGTCATAGGGGTCCCACATGCATGGCGCATTTCATGGGGGCCCTACATGCATGCCGCATGTCATGGGGGCCCCAAATGCATGCCTCAAATCTTGGGGGCCCCAAATGCATGCAGCATGTCATAGGGGCCCCACATGCTTGGTGCATGTCATGGGGGCCCCACATGCTTGCCTCAAGTCATGGGGGCCCCAAATGCATGCCGCATGTCATGGGGGCCATAAATGCATGCCGCATGTCATGGGTGCCCAACGTACATGCTGCATGTCATTGGGGCCCCACGTGCTTGTCGCATGTCATGGGGGCCCCACGTGCATGCCTCATGTCACGGTGCCACAAATGTATGCGGCATGTCATGGGGGCCCCACTTGCATGCAGCATGTAATGGGGGATCCAAATGCATAACGCATGTCATGGGGGTCCCACATGCATGCCGCATGTCATGGGGGCCCCAAATGCATGCGGCATGTCATAGGGGCCCCACGTGCATGCCGCATGTCATAGGGGCCCCACATACATGCCGAATGTCATGGGGGTCCCACGTGCATGCCGCATGTCATACGGTCACCACATGCATGGCGCATGTCATGGGGGTCCACATGCATGCCGCATGTCATGGGGGCCCCACTTGCATGCAGCATGTCATGCCGCATGTCATGGGGGCCCCGCAGGCATGGCGCTTGACATGGGGGTCCACATGCATGCCGCATGTCATGGGGGCCCCTCTTGCATGCAGCATGGAATGAGGGATCCAAATGCATGCCGCATGTCATGGGGCCCCAAATGCATGCGGCATGTCATAGGGGCCCCACGTGCATGCCGCATGTCTCGGGCATTCCAAATGCATGCAGCATTTTATGGGGGCACCACATGCATGGCGCATGTCATGGGGGTCCACATGCATGCCGCATGTCATGGGGGCCCCTCTTGCATGCAGCATGGAATGAGGGATCCAAATGCATGCCGCATGTAATGGGGCCCCCAAATGCATGCCACATGTCATAGGGGCCCCACGTGCATGGCGCATGTCATGGGTGCCCCACATGCATGCCGCATGTCATCGGGGCCCCACGTGCATGCCGCATGTATTGGGGCCCCAAATTCATGCCGCATGTCATGAGGGCCCCACATGCATGCCGCATGTCTTGGGGCCCACAAATGCATGCGGCATTTCATAGGGGTCCCACATGCATGGCGCATTTCATGGGGGCCCCAAATGCATGCCTTAAGTCATGGGGGGCCCAAATGCATGCCGCATATCATGGGGGCCCACGTGCATGCCGCATGTATTGGGGCCCCAAATGCATGCCGCATGTCATGAGGGCACCGCATGCATGCCGCATGTCATGGGGGCCCCGCAGGCATTCCGCATTTCATGGGGGCCCCACGTGCATGCCGCATTTCATGGCGGCCCCACGTGCATGCCGCATGTCATGGGGCCCCAATTGCATGCCGCATGTAAAAGGGGCCCCACATGCATGGCGCATGTCATGGTGCCCCAAATGTATGCCGCATGTCATGGGGGCCCCAAATGCATGCCGCATGTCATGGGGGCCCCAAATGCACGCCGCATGTAATGGGGGCCCCACGTGCATGCCCCATGTCATGGGGGCCCCACGTGCATGCCTGATGTCATGGGGGCCCCGCAGGCATTCCGCATGTCAATGGGGCCCCAAATTCATGCCACATTTCATGGGGGCCTCACATGCATTCCGCATGTCATGGGGGCCCCACGTGCATGCTGCATGTCATTGGGGCCCCACGTACTTGCCGCATGTCATGGGGGCCCAAATGCGTGCCACATATCATGGCGGCCACAAATGCATTTAGCATGTCATGGGGGCCCCACGTGCATGCCACATGTCTTGGGGCCCACAAATGCATGCCGCATGGCATAGGGGCCCCACATGCATGGCGCATTTCATGGGGGCCCTACATGCATGCCGCATGTCATGGGGGCCCCAAATGCATGCCTCAAGTCATGGGGGCCCCAAATGCATGCCACATATCATGGGGGCCCCACGTGCATGCCGCATATATTGGGGGACCCAAATGCATGCCGCATGTCATGAGGGCCCCGCATGCATGCCGCATGTCATTGGGGCCCCACAGGCATTCCGCATGTCATGGGGGCCTCACGTGCATGCTTCATGTCATTGGGGCCCCACGTGCTTGCCGCATGTCATGGGGGCCCCACGTGCATGCTTCATGTCATTGGGGCCCCACGTGCTTGCCGCATGTCATGGGGGCCCAAATGCATGCCGCATGTCATGGGGGCCATAAATGCATGCCGCATGTCATGGGTGCCCAACGTACATGCTGCATGTCAATGGGGCCCCAAATGCATGCCTCAAGTCATGGGGGCCCCAAATGCATGCCACATATCATGGGGGCCCCACGTGCATGCCGCATATATTGGGGGACCCAAATGCATGCCGCATGTCATGAGGGCCCCGCATGCATGCCGCATGTCATTGGGGCCCCACGTGCTTGCCGCATGTCATGGGGGCCCCACGTGCATGCTTCATGTCATTGGGGCCCCACGTGCTTGCCGCATGTCATGGGGGCCCTACATGCATGCCGCATGTCATGGGGGCCCCAAATGCATGCCTCAAGTCATGGGGGCCCCAAATGCATGCCACATATCATGGGGGCCCCACGTGCATGCCGCATATATTGGGGGACCCAAATGCATGCCGCATGTCATGAGGGCCCCGCATGCATGCCGCATGTCATTGGGGCCCCACAGGCATTCCGCATGTCATGGGGGCCTCACGTGCATGCTTCATGTCATTGGGGCCCCACGTGCTTGCCGCATGTCATGGGGGCCCCACGTGCATGCTTCATGTCATTGGGGCCCCACGTGCTTGCCGCATGTCATGGGGGCCCAAATGCATGCCGCATGTCATGGGGGCCATAAATGCATGCCGCATGTCATGGGTGCCCAACGTACATGCTGCATGTCAATGGGGCCCCACGTGCTTGCCGCATGTCATGGGGGCCCCACGTGCATGCCTCATGTCACGGGGGCCACAAATGTATGTGTCATGTCATGGGGGCCCCACGTGCATGCCGCATGTCATGGGGCCCCCCAAATGCATGCAGCATGTCTTATGGCCCACAAATGCATGCCACATGTCATAGGGGCCCCACATGCATGGCTCATTTCATGGGGGCCCCACATGCATGCCTCATGTCATGGGGGCCCCAAATGCGTGCCGCATATCATGGGGGCCACAAATGCATGCAGCATGTCATGGGGGCCCCACGTGCATGCCACATGTCTTGGGGCCCACAAATGCATGCCACATGTCATAGGGGTCCCACATGCATGGAACATTTCATGGGGGCCCTACATGCATGCCGCATGTCATGGGGGCCCCAAATGCATGCCTCAAGTCTTGGGGGCCCCAAATGCATGCAGCATGTCATAGGGGCCCCACATGCATGGTGCATGTCATGGGGGCCCCACATGCTTGCCTCAAGTCATGGGGGCCCCAAATGCATGCCGCATGTCATGGGGGCCATAAATGCATGCCGCATGTCATGGGTGCCCAACGTACATGCTGCATGTCATTGGGGCCCCACGTGCTTGTTGCATGTCATGGGGGCCCCGCGTGCATGCCTCATGTCACGGTGCCACAAATGTATGTGGCATGTCATAGGGGCCCCACGTGCATAACACATGTCATGGGGCCCGCAAATGCATGCCACATGTCATGGGGGCCCCACATGCATGCCGCATGTCATGGGGACCCAAATGCATGCCACATGTCATGGGGGCCCAACGTGCATGCCGCATGTATTGGGGCCCCAAATTCATGCCGCATGTCATGGGGGCCCCACATGCATGCCGCATGTCATGGGGACCCAAATGCATGCCACATGTCATGGGGGCCCAACGTGCATGCCGCATGTATTGGGGCCCCAAATTCATGCCGCATGTCATGGGGGCCCCACAGGCATTCCGCATGTCATGGGGGCCCCAAATGCATGCTGCATGTCATGGGGGCCCCACGTGCATGCCGCATGTAATGGGGGCCCCAAATGCATGCCGCATGTCATAGTGGCCCCAAATGCATGCTGCATGTCATGTGGTCCCCACGTGCATGCCGCATGTCATGGGGCCCCCAAATGCATGCCGCATGTCATGGGGGCCCAAAAGGCATGCCGCATGTCTCAGGTACCCCAAATGCATGCAGCATGTTATGCAGGCCCCAAATGCATGCCGCATGTCATGGGGGCCCAAATGCATGCCGCATGTCATGGGACCCACATTCATGCCGGATGTCATGGGGGCCCCCAATGCATGCCACATGTCATGGGGACCCAAATGCATGCCACATGTCATGGGGGCCTCAAATTCATGCCGCATGTCATGAGGGCCCCGCATGCATGCCGCATGTCATGGGGGCCCCGCAGGCATTCCGCATGTCATGGGGGCCCCAAATGCATGCCGCATGTCATGGGGGCCCCACGTGCATCCGTCATGTAATGGGGGATTCAAATGCATGCTGCATGTCATGGGGGCCCCACATGCATGCCGCATGTCACGGGGGCCCCAAATGTATGCTGCATGTCATGGGGGCCCCACAAGCATGCCGCATGTTATAGAGGCCCCACATGCATGCAGCATGTCTTGGGGCCATCAAATGCATGCCGCATGTCATAGGGGCCCCACGTGCATGCCACATGTCTTGGGGCCTACAAATACATGCCGCATGTCATAGGTGCCAAACATGCATGGCACATTTCATGGGTGCCCTACATGCATGCCGCATGTCATGGGGGCCCCACGTGCATGCTTCATGTCATAGGGGCACCACGTACATGGCACATGTCATGGGTGCCCCACATGCATGCCGCATGTCATCGGGGCCCCAATTGCATGCCGCATGTCACGGGGGCCCCAAATGCATGCCGCATGTCATGGGGGCCCTAAATGCATGCCGCATTTAATGGGGGCCCCACGTGCATGCCGCATGTCTTGGGGGCCCCATGTGCATGCCGCATGTCATGGGGCCCCAAAATGCATGCCTCAATCATGGGGGCCCCAAATGCATGTCGCATATCATGGGGGCCCCACGTGCATGCCGCATGTCTTGGGGCCCACAAATGCATGCCGCATGTCATAGGGGCACCACATGCATGGCACATTTCTTGGGGGCCCTACATGCATGCCGCATGTCATGGGGGCCCCAAATGCATGCCTCAAGTCATGGGGGCCCAAATGTATGCAGCATGTCATAGGGGCCCCAAATGCATGCAGCATGTCATAGGGGCCCCACATGCATGGTGCATGTCATGGGGGCCCCACATGCATGCCTCAAGTCATGGGGGCCCCAAATACATGCCGCATGACATGGGGGCCATAAATGCATGCCGCATGTCATGGGTGCCCAACGTACATGCTGCATGTCATTGGGGCCCCACGTGCTTGTCGCATGTCATGGGGGCCCCACGTGCATGCCTCATGTCACGGGGGCCACAAATGTATGCGGCATGTCATGGGGGCCCCACATGCATGCCGCATGTCATGGGGGCCCCACGTGCATGCCGCATGTCAAGGGGGTCCCACATGCATGCCGCATGTCATAGGGGCCCCACATGCATGGCGCATGTCATGGGGGGCCCACATGCGTGCCGCATGTCATGGGGGCCCCACTTGCATGCAGCATGTAATGGGGGATCCAATTGCATGACGCATGTCATGGGGGTCTCACATGTATGCCGCATGTCATGATGGCCCAAATGCATGCCGCATGTCATGGGGGCCATAAATGCATGCCGCATGTCATGGTTGCCCAACGTGCATGCCACATGTATTGGGGGCCCCAACTGCATGCCGCATATCATGGGGCCCCACATGCATGCCACATGTCATGGGGGCCCCACATGCATGCCGCATTTCATGGGGGGCCCAAATGCATGCCGCATGTTATGGGGGCCCCAAATGCATGCAGAATGTCATGGCGGGCCCAAATGCATGACTCATGTCATGGAGGCCCCACGTGCATGCCACATGTCATGGGGGATCCAAACTCATGCCGCATGTCATTGGGGCCCCAAGCGTATGCCGCATGTCATGGGGGCCCCATGTGCATGCCGCATGTAATGGGGGCCCCAAATGCATGTGGCATGTCATAGGGGCCCCACGTGCATGCCGCATGTCTCGGGCACACCAAATGCATGCAGCATGTCATGGGGGCCCCACGTGCATGCCGCGTGTCATCGGGGCCCCAATTGCAAACCGCATGTCATAGGGGCCCCACATGCATGGCGCATGTCTTGGTGTCCCACATGCATGCCGCATGTCATGGGGGCCCTAAATGCATGCCGCATGTCATGGGGCCCCATGTGCATGCCGCATGTCATGGGGGCCCAAAATGCATGCCTCAAGTCATGGGGCCCCAAATGCATGCCGCATATCATGGGGGCCACACATGCATGCCGCATGTATTGGGGGCCCCAAATGCATGCCGCATGTCATGAGGGCGCCGCATGCATGCCGCATGTCATGGGGCCCCAAATGCATGCCGCATTTCATGGGGGCCCCACGTGCATGCTGCATGTCATGGGGCCCCCCAAATGCATGCAGCATGTCTTGGGGCCCACAAATGCATGCCGCATGTCATTGGGGCCCCACATGCATGGCTCATTTCATGGGGGCCCCACATGCATGCCTCATGTCATGGGGGCCCCAAATGCGTGCCGCATATCATGGGGGCCACAAATGCATGCAGCATGTCATGGGGCACATGCATGCCACATGTCTTGGGGCCCACAAATGCATGCCGCATGTCATAGGGGTCCCACATGCATGGCGCTTTTCATGGGGGCCCTACATGCATGCCGCATGTCATGGGGGCCCCAAATGCATGCCTCAAGTCATGGGGGCCCCAAATGCATGCAGCATGTCATAGGGGCCCCACATGCATGGTGCATGTCATGGGGGCCCCACATGCTTGCCTCAAGTCATGGGGGCCCCAAATGCATGCCGCAAGTCATGGGGGCCATAAATGCATGCCGCATGTCATGGGTGCCCAACGTACATGCTGCATGTCATTGGGGCCCCACGTGCTTGTCGCATGTCATGGGGGCCACACGTGCATGCCTCATGTCACGGTGCCACAAATGTATGAGGCATGTCAAGGGGCCCCACTTGCATGCAGCATGTAATGGGGGATCCAAATGCATAACGCATGTCATGGGGGTCCCACATGCATGCCGCATGTCATGGGGGCCCCAAATGCATGCGGCATGTCATAGGGGCCCCACGTGCATAACACATGTCATGGGGCCCGCAAATGCATGCCACATGTCATGGGGGCCCCACATGCATGCCGCTTGTCATGGGGGCCCAAATGCATGCCGCATGTCATGGGGGCCATAAATGCATGCCGCATGTCATGGGTGCCCAACGTGCATGCCGCATGTATTGGGGGCCCCAACTGCATGCCGCATATCATGGGGCCCCACATGCATGCCACATGTCATGGGGGCCCCACATGCATGCCGCATTTCATGGGGGGACCAAATGCATGCCTGATGTCATGGCGGCCCCAAATGCATGACTCATGTCATGGGGGCCCCATGTGCATGCCGCATGTCATGGGGGCCCAAAATGCATGCCTCAAGTCATGGGGCCCCAAATGCATGCCGCATATCATGGGGGCCCGACGTGCATGCCGCATGTATTGGGGGGCCCCAAATGCATGCAGCATGTCATAGGGGCCCCACATGCATGGTGCATGTCATGGGGCCCCACATGCTTGCCTCAAGTCATGGTGCCCCACATGCATGCAGCATGTCATGGGGGCCCCAAATGCATGCCGCATGTCATGGGGGCCCCAGGTGCATGCCGCATGTCATAGGGGCACCACGTATATGGCGCATGTCATGGGTGCCCCACATGCATGCCGCATGTCATCGGGGCCCCAATTGCATGCCGCATGTCATAGGGGCCCCACATGCATGGCGCATGTCATGGTGCCCCACATGCATGCAGCATGTCATGGGGGCCCCAAATGCATGTCGCATGTCATGGGGGCCCCACGTGCATGCCGCATGTCTTGGGGGCCCCATGTGCATGCCGCATGTCATGGGGGCCCAAAATGCATGCCTCAATCATGGGGGCCCCAAATGCATGTCGCATATCATGGGGGCCCCACGTGCATGCCGCATGTGATTGGGCCCCCCAAATGCATGCAGCATGTCTTGGGGCCCACAAATGCATGCCGCATGTCATAGGGGCCCCAAGCGTATGCCGCATATCATGGGGGCCCCATGTGCATGTCGCATGTAATGGGGGCCCCAAATGCATGCGGCATGTCATAGGGGCCCCACGTGCATGCAGCATGTCTCGGGTACACCAAATGCATGCAGCATGTCATGGGGGCCCCACGTGCATGCCGCATGTCATCGGGGCCCCAATTGCAAGCCGCATGTCATAGGGGCCCCACATGCATGGCGCATGTCATGGTGTCCCACATGCATACCGCATGTCATGGGGGCCCCAAATGCATGTCGAATGTCATGGGGGCCCTAAATGCATACCGCATGTAATGGGTGCCCCACGTGCATGCCGCATGTCATGGGGGCCCCATGTGCATGCCGCATGTCATGGGGGCCCAAAATGCATGCCTCAAGTCATGGGGCCCCAAATGCATGCCGCATATCATGGGGGCCCCACGTGCATGCCGCATGTATTGGGGGCCACAAATGCATGCCGCATTTCATGGGGGCCCCACGTGCATGCTGCATGTCATGGGGCCCCAAATGCATGTCGAATGTCATGGGGGCCCTAAATGCATGCCGCATGTAATGGGGGCCCCACGTGCATGCCGCATGTCATGGGGGCCCCATGTGCATGCCGCATGTCATGGGGGCCCAAAATGCATGCCTCATGTCATGGGGGCCCTAAATGCATGCCGCATGTCATGTGGGCCCCAAATGCATGCCGCATTTCATGGGGGCCCCACGTGCATGCTGCATGTTATGGGCCCCCCAAATGCATGCAGCATGTATTGGGGCCCACAAATGCATGCCGCATGTCATAGGGGCCCCACATGCATGGCTCATTTCATGGGGGCCCCACATGCATGCCTCATGTCATGGGGGCCCCAAATGCGTGCCGCATATTATGGGGGCCACAAATGCATGCAGCATGTCATGGGGCCCCACGTGCATGCCACATGTCTTGGGGCCCACAAATGCATGCCGCATGTCATAGGGGTCCCACATGCATGGCGCATTTCATGGGGGCCCTACATGCATGCCGCATGTCATGGGGGCCCCAAATGCATGCCTCAAATCTTGGGGGCCCCAAATGCATGCAGCATGTCATAGGGGCCCCACATGCTTGGTGCATGTCATGGGGGCCCCACATGCTTGCCTCAAGTCATGGG
Organism: Phyllobates terribilis; assembly: GCF_046119375.1. NCBI lineage: Eukaryota > Metazoa > Chordata > Amphibia > Anura > Dendrobatidae > Phyllobates > Phyllobates terribilis. The sequence continues at coordinate 342,879,718 of NW_027362764.1, forward strand.
GGCCCCAAATGCATGCCGCATGTCATGGGGGCCATAAATGCATGCCGCATGTCATGGGTGCCCAACGTACATGCTGCATGTCATTGGGGCCCCACGTGCTTGTCGCATGTCATGGGGGCCCCACGTGCATGCCTCATGTCACGGTGCCACAAATGTATGCGGCATGTCATGGGGGCCCCACTTGCATGCAGCATGTAATGGGGGATCCAAATGCATAACGCATGTCATGGGGGTCCCACATGCATGCCGCATGTCATGGGGGCCCCAAATGCATGCGGCATGTCATAGGGGCCCCACGTGCATGCCGCATGTCATAGGGGCCCCACATACATGCCGAATGTCATGGGGGTCCCACGTGCATGCCGCATGTCATACGGTCACCACATGCATGGCGCATGTCATGGGGGTCCACATGCATGCCGCATGTCATGGGGGCCCCACTTGCATGCAGCATGTCATGCCGCATGTCATGGGGGCCCCGCAGGCATGGCGCATGACATGGGGGTCCACATGCATGCCGCATGTCATGGGGGCCCCTCTTGCATGCAGCATGGAATGAGGGATCCAAATGCATGCCGCATGTCATGGGGCCCCAAATGCATGCGGCATGTCATAGGGGCCCCACGTGCATGCCGCATGTCTCGGGCATTCCAAATGCATGCAGCATTTTATGGGGGCACCACATGCATGGCGCATGTCATGGGGGTCCACATGCATGCCGCATGTCATGGGGGCCCCTCTTGCATGCAGCATGGAATGAGGGATCCAAATGCATGCCGCATGTAATGGGGCCCCCAAATGCATGCCACATGTCATAGGGGCCCCACGTGCATGGCGCATGTCATGGGTGCCCCACATGCATGCCGCATGTCATCGGGGCCCCACGTGCATGCCGCATGTATTGGGGCCCCAAATTCATGCCGCATGTCATGAGGGCCCCACATGCATGCCGCATGTCTTGGGGCCCACAAATGCATGCGGCATTTCATAGGGGTCCCACATGCATGGCGCATTTCATGGGGGCCCCAAATGCATGCCTTAAGTCATGGGGGGCCCAAATGCATGCCGCATATCATGGGGGCCCACGTGCATGCCGCATGTATTGGGGCCCCAAATGCATGCCGCATGTCATGAGGGCACCGCATGCATGCCGCATGTCATGGGGGCCCCGCAGGCATTCCGCATTTCATGGGGGCCCCACGTGCATGCCGCATTTCATGGGGGCCCCACGTGCATGCCGCATGTCATGGGGCCCCAATTGCATGCCGCATGTAAAAGGGGCCCCACATGCATGGCGCATGTCATGGTGCCCCAAATGTATGCCGCATGTCATGGGGGCCCCAAATGCATGCCGCATGTCATGGGGGCCCCAAATGCACGCCGCATGTAATGGGGGCCCCACGTGCATGCCCCATGTCATGGGGGCCCCACGTGCATGCCTGATGTCATGGGGGCCCCGCAGGCATTCCGCATGTCATGGGGGCCCCAAATTCATGCCACATTTCATGGGGGCCTCACATGCATTCCGCATGTCATGGGGGCCCCACGTGCATGCTGCATGTCATTGGGGCCCCACGTGCTTGCCGCATGTCATGGGGGCCCAAATGCGTGCCACATATCATGGCGGCCACAAATGCATTTAGCATGTCATGGGGGCCCCACGTGCATGCCACATGTCTTGGGGCCCACAAATGCATGCCGCATGGCATAGGGGCCCCACATGCATGGCGCATTTCATGGGGGCCCTACATGCATGCCGCATGTCATGGGGGCCCCAAATGCATGCCTCAAGTCATGGGGGCCCCAAATGCATGCCACATATCATGGGGGCCCCACGTGCATGCCGCATATATTGGGGGACCCAAATGCATGCCGCATGTCATGAGGGCCCCGCATGCATGCCGCATGTCATTGGGGCCCCACAGGCATTCCGCATGTCATGGGGGCCTCACGTGCATGCTTCATGTCATTGGGGCCCCACGTGCTTGCCGCATGTCATGGGGGCCCCACGTGCATGCTTCATGTCATTGGGGCCCCACGTGCTTGCCGCATGTCATGGGGGCCCAAATGCATGCCGCATGTCATGGGGGCCATAAATGCATGCCGCATGTCATGGGTGCCCAACGTACATGCTGCATGTCAATGGGGCCCCACGTGCTTGCCGCATGTCATGGGGGCCCCACGTGCATGCCTCATGTCACGGGGGCCACAAATGTATGTGTCATGTCATGGGGGCCCCACGTGCATGCCGCATGTCATGGGGCCCCCCACATGCATGCCGCTTGTCATCGGGTCCCCAATTGCATGCCGCATGTCATAGGGGCCCCACATGCATTGCGCATGTCATGGGGGCCCAAAATGCATGCCTCAACTCATGGGGGCTCCAAATGCATGCCGCATATAATGGCGGCCCCACGTGCATGCCGCATGTATTGGGGGCCCCAAATGCATACCGCATGTCATGAGGGCAACGCATGCATGCCGCATGTTATGGGGGCCTAAAATGCATGCCGCATGTCATGGGGGCCCCAAATGCATGCAGCATGACTTGGGGCCCACAAATGCATGCCGAATGTCAAAGGGGCCCCACATGCATGGCTCATTTCATGGGGGCCCCACATGCATGCCTCATGTCATGGGGGCCCCAAAGGCGTGCCACATATCATGGGGGCCACAAATGCATGCAGCATGTCATCGGGGTCCCACATGCATGCCGCATGTCATGGGGGGCCCCACTTGCATGCAGCATGTAATGAGGGATATAAATGCATGCTGCATCTCATGGGGGTCCCACATGCATGCCGCATGTCATGGGGGCCCCAAATGGGGGCCCCAGGTGCATGCCGCATGTCTCGGGCATCCCAAATGTATGCAGCATTTTATGGGGGCCCCACGTGCATTCCGCATGTCTCAGGTACCCCAAATGCATGCAGCATGTTATGCAGGCCTCAAATGCATGCCGCATGTCATGGGGGCCCAAATGCATGCCGCATGTCATGGGGGCCCCACATGCATGCCGTATGTCATGGGTGCCCCAAATGCATGCCGCATGTCATGGGTGCTCCACGTGCATGCCGCATGTAATGGGGCCCCCAAATGCATGCCACATGTCTTGGGGCCCAAGAATGCATGCCGAATGTCATAGGGGCCCCACATGCACGGCGCATATCATGGGGGCCCCACGTGCATGCTGCATATATTGGGGGCCCCAAATTCATGCCGCATATCATGAGGGCACCGCATGCATGCCGCATGTCATGGGGCCCCGCAGGCATTCCGCATGTCATGGGGGCCCCAAATGCATGCCAAATGTCATGGGGGTCCCACGTGCATGCCGCATGTCATAGGGGCCCCACATACATGCCGAATGTCATGGGGGTCCCACGTGCATGCCGCATGTCATAGGGGCACCACATGCATGGCGCATGTCATGGGGTCCACATGCATGCCGCATGTCATGGGGGCCCCACTTGCATGCAGCATGGAATGAGGGATCCAAATGCATGCCGCATGTCATGGGGGCCCCAAATGCATGCAGCATGTCATAGGGGCCCCACGTGCATGCCGTATGTCTCGGGCATTTCAAATGCATGCAGCATTTTATGGGGCCCCACGTGCATGCCGCATGACTCAGGTACCCCAAATGCATGCAGCATGTTATGCAGGCCCCAAATGCATGCCGCATGTCTTGGGGGCTCCACGTGCATGCCGCATGTAATGGGGCCCCCAAATGCATGCCACATGTCATAGGGGCCCCACGTGCATGGCGCATGTCATGGGTGCCCCACATGCATGCCACATGTCATCGGGGCCCCACGTGCATGCCGCATGTATTGGGGCCCCAAATTCATGCCGCATGTCATGAGGGCCCCACATGCATTCCGCATGTCTTGGGGCCCACAAATGCATGCGACATTTCATAGGGGCCCCACATGCATGGCACATTTCATGGGGGCCCCAAATGCATGCCTTAAGTCATGGGGGCTCCAAATGCATGACGCATATCAAGGGGGCCCACGTGCATGCCGCATGTATTGGGGCCCCAAATGCATGCCGCATGTCATGAGGGCACCGCATGCATGCCACATGTCATGGGGGCCCCGCAGGCATTCGGCATGTCATGGGGGACCCATATGCATGCCGCATTTCATGGGGGCCCCACGTGCATGCCGCATGTCATGGGGCCCAAATTGCATGCCGCATGCAATAGGGGCCCCACATGCATGGCGAATGTCATGGTGCCCCACATGTATGCCGCATGTCATGGGGGCCCCAAATGCATGCCTCATGTCATGGGGGCCCCGTAGGCATTCCGCATGTCATGGGGGCCCCAAATGCATGCCACATTTCATGGGGGCCACACATGCATTCCGCATGTCATGGGGGCCCCACGTGCATGCCGCATATATTGGGGGCCCCAAATGCATGCCGCATGTCATGAGGGCCCCGCATGCATGCCGCATGTCATTGGGGCCCCACAGGCATTCCGCATGTCATGGGGGCCTCACGTGCATGCTTCATGTCATTGGGGCCCCACGTGCTTGCCGCATGTCATGGGGGCCCCACGTGCATGCTTCATGTCATTGGGGCCCCACATGCTTGCCGCATGTCATGGGGGCCCAAATGCATGCCGCATGTCATGGGGGCCATAAATGCATGCCGCATGTCATGGGTGCCCAACGTACATGCTGCATGTCAATAGGGCCCCACGTGCTTGCCGCATGTCATGGGGGCCCCACGTGCATGCCTCATGTCACGGGGGCCACAAATGTATGTGTCATGTCATGGGGGCCCCACGTGCATGCCGCATGTCATGGGGCCCCCCAAATGCATGCCGCATGTCATAGGGGCCCAACATGCATGGAGCATGTCATGGGGGCCCCGCATGCATGCCGCATGTCATAGGGGCCCCACGTACATGGCGCATGTCATGGGTGCCCCACATGCATGCCGCTTGTCATCGGGTCCCCAATTGCATGCCGCATGTCATAGGGGCCCCACATGCATTGCGCATGTCATGGGGGCCCAAAATGCATGCCTCAAGTCATGGGGGCTCCAAATGCATGCCGCATATAATGGCGGCCCCACGTGCATGCCGCATGTATTGGGGGCCCCAAATGCATGCCGCATGTCATGAGGGCAATGCATGCATGCCGCATGTTATGGGGGCCTAAAATGCATGCCGCATGTCATGGGGGCCCCAAATGCATGCAGCATGACTTGGGGCCCACAAATGCATGCCGAATGTCATAGGGGCCCCACATGCATGCCTCATGTCATGGGGGCCCCAAAGGCGTGCCGCATATCATGGGGGCCACAAATGCATGCAGCATGTCATGGGGTTCCCACATGCATGCCGCATGTCATGGGGGGCCCCACTTGCATGCAGCATGTAATGAGGGATCCAAATGCATGCTGCATCTCATGGGGGTCCCACATGCATGCCGCGTGTCATGGGGGCCCCAAATGGGGGCCCCAGGTGCATGCCGCATGTCTCGGGCATCCCAAATGCATGCAGCATTTTATGGGGGCCCCAAGTGCATTCCGCATGTCTCAGGTACCCCAAATGCATGCAGCATGTTATGCAGGCCCCAAATGCATGCCGCATGTCATGGGGGCCCAAATGCATGCCGCATGTCATGGGGGCCCCACATGCATGCCGTATGTCATGGGTGCCCCAAATGCATGCCGCATGTCATGGGTGCTCCACGTGCATGCCGCATGTAATGGGGCCCCCAAATGCATGCCACATGTCTTGGGGCCCAAGAATGCATGCCGAATGTCATAGGGGCCCCACATGCACGGCGCATATCATGGGGGCCCCACGTGCATGCTGCATATATTGGGGGCCCCAAATTCATGCCGCATATCATGAGGGCACCGCATGCATGCCGCATGTCATGGGGCCCCGCAGGCATTCCGCATGTCATGGGGGCCCCAAATGCATGCCAAATGTCATGGGGGTCCCACGTGCATGCCGCATGTCATAGGGGCCCCACATACATGCCGAATGTCATGGGGGTCCCATGTGCATGCCGCATGTCATAGGGGCACCACATGCATGGCGCATGTCATGGGGTCCACATGCATGCCGCATGTCATGGGGGCCCCACTTGCATGCAGCATGGAATGAGGGATCCAAATGCATGCCGCATGTCATGGGGGCCCCAAATGCATGCGGCATGTCATAGGGGCCCCACGTGCATGCCGTATGTCTCGGGCATTTCAAATGCATGCAGCATTTTATGGGGCCCCATGTGCATGCCGCATGACTCAGGTACCCCAAATGCATGCAGCATGTTATGCAGGCCCCAAATGCATGCCGCATGTCTTGGGGGCTCCACGTGCATGCCGCATGTAATGGGGCCCCCAAATGCATGCCACATGTCATAGGGGCCCCACGTGCATGGCGCATGTCATGGGTGCCCCACATGCATGCCGCATGTCATCGGGGCCCCACGTGCATGCCGCATGTATTGGGGCCCCCAATTCATGCCGCATGTCATGAGGGCCCCACATGCCTGCCGCATGTCTTGGGGCCCACAAATGCATGCGGCATTTCATAGGGGCCCCACATGCATGGCACATTTCATGGGGGCCCCAAATGCATGCCTTAAGTCATGGGGGCTCCAAATGCATGACGCATATCAAGGGGGCCCACGTGCATGCCGCATGTATTGGGGCCCCAAATGCATGCTGCATGTCATGAGGGCACCGCATGCATGCCACATGTCATGGGGGCCCCGCAGGCATTCGGCATGTCATGGGGGACCCATATGCATGCCGCATTTCATGGGGGCCCCACGTGCATGCCGCATGTCATGGGGCCCCAATTGCATGCCGCATGCAATAGGGGCCCCACATGCATGGCGAATGTCATGGTGCCCCACATGTATGCCGCATGTCATGGGGGCCCCAAATGCATGCCGCATGTCATGGGGCCCCAAATGCATGCCTCATGTCATGGGGGCCCCGTAGGCATTCCGCATGTCATGGGGGCCCCAAATGCATGCCACATTTCATGGGGGCCACACATGCATTCCGCATGTCATGGGGGCCCCACGTGCATGCTGCATGTCATTGGGGCCCCACGTGCTTGCCGCATGTCATGGGGGCCCAAATGCGTGCCACATATCATGGCGGCCACAAATGCATGCAGCATGTCATGGGGGCCCCACGTGCATGCCACATGTCTTGGGGCCCACAAATGCATGCCGCATGGCATAGGGGCCCCACAAGCATGGCACATTTCATGGGGGCCCTACATGCATGCCGCATGTCATGGGGGCCCCAAATGCATGCCTCAAGTCATGGGGGCCCCAAATGCATGCCACATATCATGGGGGCCCCACGTGCATGCCGCATATATTGGGGGCCCCAAATGCATGCCGCATGTCATGAGGGCCCCGCATGCATGCCGCATGTCATTGGGGCCCCACAGGCATTCCGCATGTCATGGGGGCCTCACGTGCATGCTTCATGTCATTGGGGCCCCACGTGCTTGCCGCATGTCATGGGGGCCCCACGTGCATGCTTCATGTCATTGGGGCCCCACATGCTTGCCGCATGTCATGGGGGCCCAAATGCATGCCGCATGTCATGGGGGCCATAAATGCATGCCGCATGTCATGGGTGCCCAACGTACATGCTGCATGTCAATAGGGCCCCACGTGCTTGCCGCATGTCATGGGGGCCCCACGTGCATGCCTCATGTCACGGGGGCCACAAATGTATGTGTCATGTCATGGGGGCCCCACGTGCATGCCGCATGTCATGGGGCCCCCCAAATGCATGCCGCATGTCATAGGGGCCCAACATGCATGGAGCATGTCATGGGGGCCCCGCATGCATGCCGCATGTCATAGGGGCCCCACGTACATGGCGCATGTCATGGGTGCCCCACATGCATGCCGCTTGTCATCGGGTCCCCAATTGCATGCCGCATGTCATAGGGGCCCCACATGCATTGCGCATGTCATGGGGGCCCAAAATGCATGCCTCAAGTCATGGGGGCTCCAAATGCATGCCGCATATAATGGCAGCCCCACGTGCATGCCGCATGTATTGGGGGCCCCAAATGCATGCCGCATGTCATGAGGGCAACGCATGCATGCCGCATGTTATGGGGGCCTAAAATGCATGCCGCATGTCATGGGGGCCCCAAATGCATGCAGCATGACTTGGGGCCCACAAATGCATGCCGAATGTGATAGGGGCCCCACATGCATGCCTCATGTCATGGGGGCCACAAATGCATGCAGCATGTCATGGGGGGCCCCACTTGCATGCAGCATGTAATGAGGGATCCAAATGCATGCTGCATCTCATGGGGGTCCCACATGCATGCCGCGTGTCATGGGGGCCCCAAATGGGGGCCCCAGGTGCATGCCGCATGTCTCGGGCATCCCAAATGCATGCAGCATTTTATGGGGGCCCCAAGTGCATTCCGCATGTCTCAGGTACCCCAAATGCATGCAGCATGTTATGCAGGCCCCAAATGCATGCCGCATGTCATGGGGGCCCAAATGCATGCCGCATGTCATGGGGGCCCCACATGCATGCCGTATGTCATGGGTGCCCCAAATGCATGCCGCATGTCATGGGTGCTCCACGTGCATGCCGCATGTAATGGGGCCCCCAAATGCATGCCACATGTCTTGGGGCCCAAGAATGCATGCCGAATGTCATAGGGGCCCCACATGCACGGCGCATATCATGGGGGCCCCACGTGCATGCTGCATATATTGGGGGCCCCAAATTCATGCCGCATATCATGAGGGCACCGCATGCATGCCGCATGTCATGGGGCCCCGCAGGCATTCCGCATGTCATGGGGGCCCCAAATGCATGCCAAATGTCATGGGGGTCCCACGTGCATGCCGCATGTCATAGGGGCCCCACATACATGCCGAATGTCATGGGGGTCCCACGTGCATGCCGCATGTCATAGGGGCACCACATGCATGGCGCATGTCATGGGGTCCACATGCATGCCGCATGTCATGGGGGCCCCACTTGCATGCAGCATGGAATGAGGGATCCAAATGCATGCCGCATGTCATGGGGGCCCCAAATGCATGCGGCATTTCATAGGGGCCCCACGTGCATGCCGTATGTCTCGGGCATTCCAAATGCATGCAGCATTTTATGGGGCCCCACGTGCATGCCGCATGACTCAGGTACCCCAAATGCATGCAGCATGTTATGCAGGCCCCAAATGCATGCCGCATGTCTTGGGGGCTCCACGTGCATGCCGCATGTAATGGGGCCCCCAAATGCATGCCACATGTCATAGGGGCCCCACGTGCATGGCGCATGTCATGGGTGCCCCACATGCATGCCGCATGTCATCGGGGCCCCACGTGCATGTCGCATGTCATGAGGGCCCCACATGCATGCCGCATGTCTTGGGGCCCACAAATGCATGCGGCATTTCATAGGGGCCCCACATGCATGGCGCATTTCATGGGGGCCCCAAATGCATGCCTTAAGTCATGGGGGCTCCAAATGCATTACGCATATCAAGGGGGCCCACGTGCATGCCGCATGTATTGGGGCCCCAAATGCATGCCGCATGTCATGAGGGCACCACATGCATGCCACATGTCATGGGGGCCCCGCAGGCATTCGGCATGTCATGGGGGACCCATATGCATGCCGCATTTCATGGGGGCCCCACGTGCATGCCGCATGTCATGGGGCCCCAATTGCATGCCGCGTGCAATAGGGGCCCCACATGCATGGCGAATGTCATGGTGCCCCACATGTATGCCGCATGTCATGGGGGCCCCAAATGCATGCCGCATGTCATGGGGGCCCCAAATGCATGCCTCATGTCATGGGGGCCCCGTAGGCATTCCGCATGTCATGGGGCCCCAAATGCATGCCACATTTCATGGGGGCCACACATGCATTCCGCATGTCATGGGGGCCCCACGTACATGCTGCATGTCATTGGGGCCCCACGTGCTTGCCGCATGTCATGGGGGCCCAAATGCGTGCCACATATGGCGGCCACAAATGCATGCAGCATGTCATGGGGGCCCCACGTGCATGCCACATGTCTTGGGGCCCACAAATGCATGCCGCATGGCATAGGGGCCCCACATGCATGGCACATTTCATGGGGGCCCCCATGACATGCGGAATGCCTGTGGGGCCCCAAATGCATGCCTCAAGTCATGGGGGCCCCAAATGCATGCCACATATCATGGGGGCCCCACGTGCATGCCGCATATATTGGGGGCCCCAAATGCATGCCGCATGTCATGAGGGCCCCGCATGCAAGCCGCATGTCATTGGGGCCCCACAGGCATTCCGCATGTCATGGGGGCCTCACGTGCATTCCGCATGTCATGGGGGCCCCACGTGCATGCTTCATGTCATTGGGTCCCCACGTGCTTGCCGCATGTCATGGGCGCCCAAATGCATGCCGCATGTCATGGGGGCCATAAATGTATGCCGCATGTCATGGGTGCCCAACGTACATGCTGCATATCATTGGGGCCCCACGTGCTTGCCGCATGTCATGGGGCCCCACGTGCATGCCTCATGTCACGGGGCCACAAATGTATGTGTCATGTCATGGGGGCCCCACGTGCATGCCGCATGTCACGGGCACACCAAATGCATGCAGCATGTCATGGGGGCACCACGTGCATGCCGCATGTCATCGGGGACACAATTGCAGGCCGCATGTCATAGGGGCCCCACATGCATGCCGCATGTCATGGTGTCCCACATGCATGCCTCATGTCATGGGGGCCCCAAATGCATGTTGCATGTCATGGGGGCCCTAAATGCACGCCGCATGTAATGGGGGCCCCACGTGCATGCCGCATGTCATGGGGGCCCCATGTGCATGCCGCATGTCATGGGGGCCCAAAATGCATGCCTCAAGTCATGGGGCCCCAAATGCATGCCGCATATCATGGGGGCCCCACGTGCATGCCGCATGTATTGTGGGCCCCAAATGCATGCCGCATGTCATGAGGGCACCGCATGCATGCCGCATGTCATGGGGGCCCTAAATGCATGCCGCATGTCATAGGGGCCCCACATGCATGGCTCATTTCATGGGGGCCCCACATGCGTGCCTCATGTCATGGGGGCCCCAAATGCGTGCCGCATATCATGGGTGCCACAAATGCATGCAGGATGTCATGGGGGCCCCACGTGCATGCCACATGTCTTGGGGCCCACAAATGCATGCCACATGTCATAGGGGTCCCACATGCATGGCACATTTCATGGGGGCCCTACATGCATGCCGCATGTCATGGGGGCCCCAAATGCATGCCTCATGTCTTGGGGGCCCCAAATGCATGCAGCATGTCATAGGGGCCCCACATGCATGGTGCATGTCATGGGGGCCCCACATGCTTGCCTCAAGTCATGGGGGCCCCAAATGCATGCCGCATGTCATGGGGGCCCCACGTGCATGCCGCATGTAATGGGGGCCCCAAATGCATGCCACATGTCATAGTGGCCCCAAATGCATGCTGCATGTCATGAGGGCCCCATATGCATGCCGCATGTCATGGGGCCCCCAAATGCATGCCGCATGTCATGGGGGCCCAACAGGCATCCCGCATGTCATTGGGGCCCCAAATGCATGCCGCATGTCTCAGGTACCCGAAATGCATGCAGCATGTTATGCAGGCCCCAAATGCATGCCACATGTCATGGGGGCCCAAATGCATGCCGCATGTCATGGGGGCCCCAAACGCATGCCGCATGTCATTGGGGCCCCAAGCGTATGCCGCGTGTCACGGGTGCCCCATGTGCATGCCGCATGTAATGGGGGCCCCAAATGCATGCGGCATGTCATAGGGGCCCCACATGCATGCCGCATCTCTTAGGTACCCCAAATACATGCAGCATGTTATGCAGGCCCCAAATGCATGCCGCATGTCATGGGGGCCCAAATGCATGCCGCATGTCATGGGACCCACATTCATGCCGCATGTCATGGGGGCCCCCAATGCATGCCACATGTCATGGGGACCCAAATGCATGCCACATGTCATGGGGGCCTCAAATTCATGCCGCATGTCATGAGGGCCCCGCATGCATGCCGCATGTCATGGGGGCCCCGCAGGCATTCCGCATGTCATGGGGGCCCCAAATGCATGCCGCATGTTATGCAGGCCCCAAATGCATGCCACATGTCATGGGGGCCCAAATGCATGCCGCATGTCATGGGGGCCCCACATGCATGCCGCATGTCATGGGGACCCAAATGTATGCCACATGTCAGGGGGCCTCAAATTCATGCCGCATGTCATGAGGGCCCCGCATGCATGCCGCATGTCATGGGGGCCCCGCAGGCATTCCGCATGTCATGGGGGCCCCAAATGCATGCCGCATGTCATGGGGGCCCCACGTGCATCCGTCATGTAATCATGTAATGGGGGATTCAAATGCATGCTGCATGTCATGGGGGCCCCACGTGCATGCCGCATGTCACGGGGGCCCCAAATGTATGCTGCATGTCATGGGGGCCCAACAAGCATGCCGCATGTTATAGATGCCCCACATGCATGCAGCATGTCTTGGGCCCACAAATGCATTCCGCATGTCATAGGGGCCCCACGTGCATGCCACATGTCTTGGGGCCTACAAATGCATGCCACATGTCATAGGTGCCAAAGATGCATGGCACATTTCATGGGGGCCCTACATGCATGCCGCATGTCATGGGGGCCCCACGTGCATGCTTCATGTCATTGGGGCCCCACGTGCATGTCGCATGTCATGGGGGCCCAAATGCATGCCGCATGTCATTGGGGCCCCACGTGCATGCCGCATTTCATGGGGGCCCAAATGCATGCCGCATGTCATGGGGACCATAAATGCATGCCGCATGTCATGGGTGCCCAACGTGCATGCCGCATGTATTGGGGGCCCCAACTGCATGCCGCATATCATGGGGCCCCACATGCATGCCACATGTCATGGGGGCCCCACATGCATGCCGCATTTCATGGGGGGCCCAAATGCATGCCGCATGTTATGGGGGCCCCAAATGCATGCATCATGTCATGGCGGCCCAAAATGCATGCCTCAAGTCATGGGGCCCCAAATGCATGCCGCATATCATGGGGGCCCCACGTGCATGCCGCATGTATTGGGGGCCACAAATGCATGCCGCATGTCATGAGGCGCCACATGCATGCCGCATGTCATGGGGGCCCTAAATGCATGCCGCATGTCATGGGGGCCCCAAATGCATGCCTCAAGTCTTGGGGGCCCCAAATGCATGCAGCATGTCATAGGGGCCCCACATGCTTGGTGCATGTCATGGGGGCCCCACATGCTTGCCTCAAGTCATGGGGGCCCCAAATGCATGCCGCATGTCATGGGGGCCATAAATGCATGCCGCATGTCATGGGTGCCCAACGTACATGCTGCATGTCATTGGGGCCCCACGTGCTTGTCGCATGTCATGGGGGCCCCACGTGCATGCCTCATGTCACGGTGCCACAAATGTATGCGGCATGTCATGGGGGCCCCACTTGCATGCAGCATGTAATGGGGGATCCAAATGCATAACGCATGTCATGGGGTTCCACATGCATGCCGCATGTCATGGGGGCCCCAAATGCATGCGGCATGTCATAGGGGCCCCACGTGCATGCCGCATGTCATAGGGGCCCCACATACATGCCGAATGTCATGGGGGTCCCACGTGCATGCCGCATGTCATAGGGGCACCACATGCATGGCGCATGTCATGGGGGTCCACATGCATGCCGCATGTCATGGGGGCCCCACTTGCATGCAGCATGTCATGCCGCATGTCATGGTGGCCCTGCAGGCATGGCGCATGTCATGGGGGTCCACATGCATGCCGCATGTCATGGGGGCCCCTCTTGCATGCAGCATGGAATGAGGGATCCAAATGCATGCCGCATGTCATGGGGGCCCCAAATGCATTCGGCATGTCATAGGGGCCCCACGTGCATGCCGCATGTCTCGGGCATTCCAAATGCATGCAGCATTTTATGGGGGCACCACATGCATGGCGCATGTCATGGGGGTCCACATGCATGCCGCATGTCATGGGGGCCCCTCTTGCATGCAGCATGGAATGAGGGATCCAAATGCATGCCGCATGTAATGGGGCCCCCAAATGCATGCCACATGTCATAGGGGCCCCACGTGCATGGCGCATGTCATGGGTGCCCCACATGCATGCCGCATGTCATGGGGGCCCAAAATGCATGCCGCATGTCATGGGGGCCCCGCAGGCATTCCGCATGTCATGGGGGACCCAAATGCATGTCGCATTTCATGGGGGCCCCATGTGCATGCCGCATGTCATGGGGCCCCAGTTGCATGCCGCATGTAATAGGGGCCCCACATGCATGGCGCATGTCATGGTGCCCCACATGTATGCCGCATGTCATGGGGGCCCCAAATGCATGCCGCATGTCATGGGGGCCCCAAATGCACGCCACATGTAATGGGGGCCCCACGTGCATGCCTCATGTCATGGGGGCCCCGCAGGCATTCCGCATGTCATGGGGGCCCCAAATTCATGCCACATTTCATGGGGGCCTCACATGCATTCCGCATGTCATGGGGGCCCCACGTGCATACTGCATGTCATTGGGGCCCCACGTGCTTGCCGCATGTCATGGGGGCCCAAATGCGTGCCACATATCATGGCGGCCACAAATGCATTTAGCATGTCATGGGGGCCCCACGTGCATGCCACATGTCTTGGGGCCCACAAATGCATGCCGCATGGCATAGGGGCCCCACATGCATGGCACATTTCATGGGGGCCCTACATGCATGCCGCATGTCATGGGGGCCCCAAATGCATGCCTCAAGTCATGGGGGCCCCAAATGCATGCCACATATCATGGGGGCCCCACGTGCATGCCGCATATATTGGGCGCCCCAAATGCATGCCGCATGTCATGAGGGCCCCGCATGCATGCCGCATGTCATTGGGGCCCCACAGGCATTCCGCATGTCATGGGGGCCTCACGTGCATGCTTCATGTCATTGGGGCCCCACATGCTTGCCGCATGTCATGGGGGCCCCACGTGCATGCTTCATGTCATTGGGGCCACAAATGTATGTGTCATGTCATGGGGGCCCCACGTGCATGCCGCATGTCATGGGGCCCCCCAAATGCATGCCGCATGTCATAGGGGCCCAACATGCATGGAGCATGTCATGGGGGCCCCGCATGCATGCCGCATGTCATAGGGGCCCCACGTACATGGCGCATGTCATGGGTGCCCCACATGCATGCCGCTTGTCATCGGGTCCCCAATTGCATGCCGCATGTCATAGGGGCCCCACATGCATTGCGCATGTCATGGGGGCCCAAAATGCATGCCTCAAGTCATGGGGGCTCCAAATGCATGCCGCATATCATGGCGGCCCCACGTGCATGCCGCATGTCATGGGGACCCAAATGCATGCCACATGTCAGGGGGCCTCAAATTCATGCCGCATGTCATGAGGGCCCCACATGCATGCCGCATGTCATGGGGGCCCCGCAGGCATTCCGCATGTCATGGGGGCCCCAAATGCATGCCGCATGTCATGGGGGCCCCAAGTGCATCCGTCATGTAATGGGGGATTCAAATGCATGCTGCATGTCATGGGGGCCCCACGTGCATGCCGCATGTCACGGGGGCCCCAAATGTATGCTGCATGTCATGGGGGCCCCACAAGCATGCCGCATGTTATAGATGCCCCACATGCATGCAGCATGTCTTGGGCCCACAAATGCATTCCGCATGTCATAGGGGCCCCACGTGCATGCCACATGTCTTGGGGCCTACAAATGCATGCCGCATGTCATAGGTGCCAAAGATGCATGGCACATTTCATGGGGGCCCTACATGCATGCCGCATGTCATGGGGGCCCCACGTGCATGCTTCATGTCATTGGGGCCCCACGTGCATGCCGCATGTCATGGGGGCCCAAATGCATGCCGCATGTCATTGGGGCCCCACGTGCATGCCGCATGTCATGGGGGCCCAAATGCATGCCGCATGTCATGGGGGCCATAAATGCATGCCGCATGTCATGGGTGCCCAACGTGCATGCCGCATGTATTGGGGGCCCCAACTGCATGCCGCATATCATGGGGCCCCACATGCATGCCACATGTCATGGGGGCCCCACATGCATGCCGCATTTCATGGGGGGCCCAAATGCATGCCGCATGTTATGGGGGCCCCAAATGCATGCAGCATGTAATGGCGGCCGCAAATGCATGACTCATGTCGTGGAGGCCCCACGTGCATGCCACATGTCATGGGGGATCCAAACTCATGCCGCATGTCATTGGGGCCACAAGTGTATGCCGCATGTCATGGGGGCCCCATGTGCATGCCGCATGTATTGGGGGCCCCAAATGCATGCGGCATGTCATAGGGGCCCCACGTGCATGCCGCATGTCTCGGGCACACCAAATGCATGCAGCATGTCATGGGGGCCCCACGTGCATGCCGCATTTCATGGGGGGCCCAAATGCATGCTGCATGTTATGGGGGCCCCAAATGCATGCAGCATGTAATGGCGGCCGCAAATGCATGACTCATGTCGTGGAGGCCCCACGTGCATGCCACATGTCATGGGGGATCCAAACTCATGCCGCATGTCATTGGGGCCACAAGTGTATGCCGCATGTCATGGGGGCCCCATGTGCATGCCGCATGTATTGGGGGCCCCAAATGCATGCGGCATGTCATAGGGGCCCCACGTGCATGCCGCATGTCTCGGGCACACCAAATGCATGCAGCATGTCATGGGGGCCCCACGTGCATGCCGCATGTCATCGGGGCCCCAATTGCAAGCCGCATGTCATAGGGGCCCCACATGCATGGCGCATGTCATGGTGTCCCACATGCATGCCGCATGTCATGGGGGCCCCAAATGCATGCCTCAAGTCATGGGGGCCCCACGTGCATGCCACATGTCTTGGGGCCCACAAATGCATGCCACATGTCATAGGGGTCCCACATGCATGGCACATTTCATGGGGGCCCTACATGCATGCCTCATGTCATGGGGGCCCCAAATGCATGCCTCAAGTCTTGGGGGCCCCAAATGCATGCAGCATGTCATAGGGGCCCCACATGCATGGTGCATGTCATGGGGGCCCCACATGCTTGCCTCAAGTCATGGGGGCCCCAAATGCATGCTGCATGTCATGGGGGCCATAAATGCATGCCGCATGTCATGGGTGCCCAACGTACATGCTGCATGTCATTGGGGCCCCACGTGCTTGTCGCATGTCATGGGGGCCCCACGTGCATGCCTCATGTCACGGTGCCACAAATGTATGCGGCATGTCATGGGGGCCCCACTTGCATGCAGCATGTAATGGGGGATCCAAATGCATAACGCATGTCATGGGGGTCCCACATGCATGTCGCATGTCATGGGGGCCCCAAATGCATGCGGCATGTCATAGGGGCCCCACGTGCATAACACATGTCATGGGGCCCGCAAATGCATGCCACATGTCATGGGGGCCCCACATGCATGCCGCATGTCATGGGGGCACAAATGCATGCCACATGTCATGGGGGCCCAACGTGCATGCCGCATGTATTGGGGCCCCAAATTCATGCCGCATGTCATGGGGGCCCCACAGGCATTCCGCAGGTCATGTGGGCCCCAAATGCATGCCGCATGTCATGGAGGCCCCAAATGCATGCCGCATGTCATAGTGGCCCCAAATGCATGCTGCATGTCATGAGGGCCCCACGTGCATCCCGCATGTCATGGGGCCCCCAAATGCATGCCGCATGTCATAGGGGCCCAACAGGCATGCCGCATGTCATTGGGGCCCCAAATGCATGCCGCATGTCTCAGGTACCCCAAATGCATGCAGCATGTTATGCAGGCCCCAAATGCATGCCACATGTCATGGGGCCCCAAATGCATGCCGCATGTCATGGGGGCTCCACGTGCATGCCGCATGTCACGGGGCCCCAAATGCATGACTCATGTCATGGGGGCCCCACCTGCATGCCGCATGTCATGGGGGACCCAAACGCATGCCGCATGTCATTGGGGCCCCAAGCGTATGCCGCGTGTCACGGGTGCCCCATGTGCATGCCGCATGTAATGGGGGCCCCAAATGCATGCGGCATGTCATAGGGGCCCCACATGCATGCCGCATCTCTCAGGTACCCCAAATGCATGCAGCATGTTATGCAGGCCCCAAATGCATGCCGCATGTCATGGGGGCCCAAATGCATGCCGCATGTCATGGGACCCACATTCATGCCGCATGTCATGGGGGCCCCCAATGCATGCCACATGTCAAGGGGACCCAAATGCATGCCACATGTCATGGGGGCCTCAAATTCATGCCGCATGTCATGAGGGCCCCGCATGCATGCCGCATGTCATGGGGGCCCCGCAGGCATTCCGCATGTCATGGGGGCCCCAAATGCACGCCGCATGTCATAGGGGCACCACGTACATGGCGCATGTCATGGGTGCCCCACATGCATGCCGCATGTCTTGGGGCCCACAAATGCATGCCGCATGTCATAGGGGCCCCACGTGCATGCCACATGTCTTGGGGCCTACAAATGCATGCCGCATGTCATAGGTGCCAAACATGCATGGCACATTTCATGGGGGCCCTACATGCATGCCGCATGTCATGGGGGCCCCACGTGCATGCTTCATGTCATTGGGGCCCCACGTGCATGCCGCATGTCATAGGGGCACCACGTACAATGCGCATGTCATGGGTGCCCCACATGCATGCCGCATGTCATAGGGGCCCCACATGCATGGCGCATGTCATGGTGCCCCACATGCATGCAGCATGTCATGGGGGCCCCAAATGCATGCCGCATGTCATGGGGGCCCTAAATGCATGTCGCATATCATGGGGGCCCCACGTGCATGCCGCATGTCATGGGGCCCCCCAAATGCATGCAGCATGTCTTGGGGCCCACAAATGCATGCCGCATGTCATAGGGGCCCCACATGCATGGCTTATTTCATGGGGGCCCCACATGCATGCCGCATGTCATGGGGGCCCCAAATGCGTGCCGCATATCATGGGGGCCACAAATGCATGCAGCATGTCATGGGGGCCCCACGTGCATGCCACATGTCTTGGGGCCCACAAATGCATACCGCATGTCATAGGGGCACCACATGCATGGCACATTTCTTGGGGGCCCTACATGCATGCCGCATGTCATGGGGGCCCCAAATGCATGCCTCAAGTCATGGGGGCCCCAAATGCATGCAGCATGTCATAGGTGCCCAACGTACATACTGCATGTCATTGGGGCCCCACGTGCTTGCCGCATGTCATGGGTGCCCCACGTGCATGCCTCATGTCATGGGGGCCACAAATGTATGCGGCATGTCATGGGGGCCCCACATGCATGCCGCATGTCATGGGGGCCCCACGTGCATGCCGCATGTCATGGGGGTCCCACATGCATGCCGCATGTCATGGGGGCCCCACATGCATGGCGCATGTCATGGGGGGCCCACATGCGTGCCGCATGTCATGTGGGCCCCACTTGCATGCAGCATGTAATGGGGGATCCAAATGCATGACGCATGTCATGGGGGTCCCACATGCATGCCGCATGTCATGAGGGTCCAAATGCATGCGGCATGTCATAGGGGCCCCACGTGCATAACACATGTCATGGGGCCCGCATATGCATGCCGCATGTAATGGGGGCCCCACATGCATGCCGCATGTCATGGGGGCCCCACATGTATGCCGCATGTCATGAGGGCCATAAATGCATGCCGCATGTCATGGGTGCGAAACGTACATACTGCATGTCATTGGGGCCCCACGTGCTTGCCGCATGTCATGGGTGCCCCACGTGCATGCCTCATGTCATGGGGGCCACAAATGTATGCGGCATGTCATGGGGGCCCCACATGCATGCCGCATGTCATGGGGGCCCCACGTGCATGCCGCATGTCATGGGGGTCCCACATGCATGCCGCATGTCATGGGGGCCCCACATGCATGGCGCATGTCATGGGGGGCCCACATGCGTGCCGCATGTCATGTGGGCCCCACTTGCATGCAGCATGTAATGGGGGATCCAAATGCATGACGCATGTCATGGGGGTCCCACATGCATGCCGCATGTCATGAGGGTCCAAATGCATGCGGCATGTCATAGGGGCCCCACGTGCATAACACATGTCATGGGGCCCGCATATGCATGCCGCATGTAATGGGGGCCCCACATGCATGCCGCATGTCATGGGGGCCCCACATGTATGCCGCATGTCATGAGGGCCATAAATGCATGCCGCATGTCATGGGTGCGAAACGTGCATGTCGCATGTATTGGGGGCCCCAGCTGCATGCTGCATATCATGGGGCCCCACATGCATGCCACATGTCATGGGGGCCCCACATGCATGCCGCATTTCATGGGGGGCCCAAATGCATGCCTGATGTCATGGCTGCCCCAAATGCATGACTCATGTCATGGGGGTCCCACGTGCATGCCACATGTCATGGGGGATCCGAACTCATGTCGCATGTCATTGGGGCCCCAAGCATATGCCGCATGTCATGAGGGCCCCATGTGCTTGTCGCATGTCATGGGGGCCCCACGTGCATGCCTCATGTCACGGTGCCACAAATGTATGCGGCATGTCATGGGGGCCCCACTTGCATGCAGCATGTAATGGGGGATCCAAATGCATAACGCATGTCATGGGGGTTCCACATGCATGCCGCATGTCATGGGGGCCCCAAATGCATGCGGCATGTCATAGGGGCCCCACGTGCATGCCGCATGTCATAGGGGCCCCACATACATGCCGAATGTCATGGGGGTCCCACGTGCATGCCGTATGTCTCGGGCATTCCAAATGCATGCAGCATTTTATGGGGCCCCACGTGCATGCCGCATGACTCAGGTACCCCAAATGCATGCAGCATGTTATGCAGGCCCCAAATGCATGCCGCATGTCTTGGGGGCTCCACGTGCATGCCGCATGTAATGGGGCCCCCAAATGCATGCCACATGTCATAGGGGCCCCACGTGCATGGCGCATGTCATGGGTGCCCCACATGCATGCCGCATGTCATCGGGGCCCCACGTGCATGTCGCATGTCATGAGGGCCCCACATGCATGCCGCATGTCTTGGGGCCCACAAATGCATGCAGCATTTCATAGGGGCCCCACATGCATGGCGCATTTCATGGGGGCCCCAAATGCATGCCTTAAGTCATGGGGGCTCCAAATGCATTACGCATATCAAGGGGGCCCACGTGCATGCCGCATGTATTGGGGCCCCAAATGCATGCCGCATGTCATGAGGGCACCACATGCATGCCACATGTCATGGGGGCCCCGCAGGCATTCGGCATGTCATGGGGGACCCATATGCATGCCGCATTTCATGGGGGCCCCACGTGCATGCCGCATGTCATGGGGCCCCAATTGCATGCCGCGTGCAATAGGGGCCCCACATGCATGGCGAATGTCATGGTGCCCCACATGTATGCCGCATGTCATGGGGGCCCCAAATGCATGCCGCATGTCATGGGGGCCCCAAATGCATGCCTCATGTCATGGGGGCCCCGTAGGCATTCCGCATGTCATGGGGCCCCAAATGCATGCCACATTTCATGGGGGCCACACATGCATTCCGCATTTCATGGGGGCCCCACGTACATGCTGCATGTCATTGGGGCCCCACGTGCTTGCCGCATGTCATGGGGGCCCAAATGCGTGCCACATATCATGGCGGCCACAAATGCATGCAGCATGTCATGGGGGCCCCACGTGCATGCCACATGTCTTGGGGCCCACAAATGCATGCCGCATGGCATAGGGGCCCCACATGCATGGCACATTTCATGGGGGCCCCCATGACATGCGGAATGCCTGTGGGGCCCCAAATGCATGCCTCAAGTCATGGGGGCCCCAAATGCATGCCACATATCATGGGGGCCCCACGTGCATGCCGCATATATTGGGGGCCCCAAATGCATGCCGCATGTCATGAGGGCCCCGCATGCAAGCCGCATGTCATTGGGGCCCCACAGGCATTCCGCATGTCATGGGGGCCTCACGTGCATTCCGCATGTCATGGGGGCCCCACGTGCATGCTTCATGTCATTGGGTCCCCACGTGCTTGCCGCATGTCATGGGCGCCCAAATGCATGCCGCATGTCATGGGGGCCATAAATGTATGCCGCATGTCATGGGTGCCCAACGTACATGCTGCATGTCATTGGGGCCCCACGTGCTTGCCGCATGTCATGGGGGCCCCACGTGCATGCCTCATGTCACGGGGCCACAAATGTATGTGTCATGTCATGGGGGCCCCACGTGCATGCCGCATGTCACGGGCACACCAAATGCATGCAGCATGTCATGGGGGCACCACGTGCATGCCGCATGTCATCGGGGACACAATTGCAGGCCGTATGTCATAGGGGCCCCACATGCATGCCGCATGTCATGGTGTCCCACATGCATGCCTCATGTCATGGGGGCCCCAAATGCATGTTGCATGTCATGGGGGCCCTAAATGCACGCCGCATGTAATGGGGGCCCCACGTGCATGCCGCATGTCATGGGGGCCCCATGTGCATGCCGCATGTCATGGGGGCCCAAAATGCATGCCTCAAGTCATGGGGCCCCAAATGCATGCCGCATATCATGGGGGCCCCACGTGCATGCCGCATGTATTGTGGGCCCCAAATGCATGCCGCATGTCATGAGGGCGCCGCATGCATGCCGCATGTCATGGGGGCCCTAAATGCATGCCGCATGTCATAGGGGCCCCACATGCATGGCTCATTTCATGGGGGCCCCACATGCGTGCCTCATGTCATGGGGGCCCCAAATGCGTGCCGCATATCATGGGTGCCACAAATGCATGCAGGATGTCATGGGGGCCCCACGTGCATGCCACATGTCTTGGGGCCCACAAATGCATGCCACATGTCATAGGGGTCCCACATGCATGGCACATTTCATGGGGGCCCTACATGCATGCCGCATGTCATGGGGGCCCCAAATGCATGCCTCATGTCTTGGGGGCCCCAAATGCATGCAGCATGTCATAGGGGCCCCACATGCATGGTGCATGTCATGGGGGCCCCACATGCTTGCCTCAAGTCATGGGGGCCCCAAATGCATGCCGCATGTCATGGGGGCCCCACGTGCATGCCGCATGTAATGGGGGCCCCAAATGCATGCCACATGTCATAGTGGCCCCAAATGCATGCTGCATGTCATGAGGGCCCCACATGCATGCCGCATGTCATGGGGCCCCCAAATGCATGCCGCATGTCATGGGGGCCCAACAGGCATCCCGCATGTCATTGGGGCCCCAAATGCATGCCGCATGTCTCAGGTACCCGAAATGCATGCAGCATGTTATGCAGGCCCCAAATGCATGCCACATGTCATGGGGGCCCAAATGCATGCCGCATGTCATGGGGGCCCCAAACGCATGCCGCATGTCATTGGGGCCCCAAGCGTATGCCGCGTGTCACGGGTGCCCCATGTGCATGCCGCATGTAATGGGGGCCCCAAATGCATGCGGCATGTCATAGGGGCCCCACATGCATGCCGCATCTCTTAGGTACCCCAAATACATGCAGCATGTTATGCAGGCCCCAAATGCATGCCGCATGTCATGGGGGCCCAAATGCATGCCGCATGTCATGGGACCCACATTCATGCCGCATGTCATGGGGGCCCCCAATGCATGCCACATGTCATGGGGACCCAAATGCATGCCACATGTCATGGGGGCCTCAAATTCATGCCGCATGTCATGAGGGCCCCGCATGCATGCCGCATGTCATGGGGGCCCCGCAGGCATTCCGCATGTCATGGGGGCCCCAAATGCATGCCGCATGTTATGCAGGCCCCAAATGCATGCCACATGTCATGGGGGCCCAAATGCATGCCGCATGTCATGGGGGCCCCACATGCATGCCGCATGTCATGGGGACCCAAATGTATGCCACATGTCAGGGGGCCTCAAATTCATGCCGCATGTCATGAGGGCCCCGCATGCATGCCGCATGTCATGGGGGCCCCGCAGGCATTCCGCATGTCATGGGGGCCCCAAATGCATGCCGCATGTCATGGGGGCCCCACGTGCATCCGTCATGTAATCATGTAATGGGGGATTCAAATGCATGCTGCATGTCATGGGGGCCCCACGTGCATGCCGCATGTCACGGGGGCCCCAAATGTATGCTGCATGTCATGGGGGCCCAACAAGCATGCCGCATGTTATATATGCCCCACATGCATGCAGCATGTCTTGGGCCCACAAATGCATTCCGCATGTCATAGGGGCCCCACGTGCATGCCACATGTCTTGGGGCCTACAAATGCATGCCACATGTCATAGGTGCCAAAGATGCATGGCACATTTCATGGGGGCCCTACATGCATGCCGCATGTCATGGGGGCCCCACGTGCATGCTTCATGTCATTGGGGCCCCACGTGCATGTCGCATGTCATGGGGGCCCAAATGCATGCCGCATGTCATTGGGGCCCCACGTGCATGCCGCATGTCATGGGGGCCCAAATGCATGCCGCATGTCATGGGGGCCATAAATGCATGCCGCATGTCATGGGTGCCCAACGTGCATGCCGCATGTATTGGGGGCCCCAACTGCATGCCGCATATCATGGGGCCCCACATGCATGCCACAAGTCATGGGGGCCCCACATGCATGCCGCATTTCATGGGGGGCCCAAATGCATGCCGCATGTTATGGGGGCCCCAAATGCATGCATCATGTCATGGCGGCCCAAAATGCATGCCTCAAGTCATGGGGCCCCAAATGCATGCCGCATATCATGGGGGCCCCACGTGCATGCCGCATGTATTGGGGGCCACAAATGCATGCCGCATGTCATGAGGCGCCACATGCATGCCGCATGTCATGGGGACCCTAAATGCATGCCGCATGTCATGGGGGCCCCAAAAGCATGCCGCATTTCATGGGGACCCTACATGCATGCCGCATGTCATGGGGGCCCCAATTGCATGCCTCAAGTCTTGGGGGCCCCAAATGCATGCAGCATGTCATAGGGGCCCCACATGCTTGGTGCATGTCATGGGGGCCCCACATGCTTGCCTCAAGTCATGGGGGCCCCAAATGCATGCCGCATGTCATGGGGGCCATAAATGCATGCCGCATGTCATGGGTGCCCAACGTACATGCTGCATGTCATTGGGGCCCCACGTGCTTGTCGCATGTCATGGGGGCCCCACGTGCATGCCTCATGTCACGGTGCCACAAATGTATGCGGCATGTCATGGGGGCCCCACTTGCATGCAGCATGTAATGGGGGATCCAAATGCATAACGCATGTCATGGGGGTTCCACATGCATGCCGCATGTCATGGGGGCCCCAAATGCATGCGGCATGTCATAGGGGCCCCACGTGCATGCCGCATGTCATAGGGGCCCCACATACATGCCGAATGTCATGGGGGTCCCACGTGCATGCCGCATGTCATAGGGGCACCACATGCATGGCGCATGTCATGGGGGTCCACATGCATGCCGCATGTCATGGGGGCCCCACTTGCATGCAGCATGTCATGCCGCATGTCATGGTGGCCCTGCAGGCATGGCGCATGTCATGGGGGTCCACATGCATGCCGCATGTCATGGGGGCCCCTCTTGCATGCAGCATGGAATGAGGGATCCAAATGCATGCCGCATGTCATGGGGGCCCCAAATGCATTCGGCATGTCATAGGGGCCCCACGTGCATGCCGCATGTCTCGGGCATTCCAAATGCATGCAGCATTTTATGGGGGCACCACATGCATGGCGCATGTCATGGGGGTCCACATGCATGCCGCATGTCATGGGGGCCCCTCTTGCATGCAGAATGAGGGATCCAAATGCATGCCGCATGTAATGGGGCCCCCAAATGCATGCCACATGTCATAGGGGCCCCACGTGCATGGCGCATGTCATGGGTGCCCCACATGCATGCCGCATGTCATGGGGGCCCAAAATGCATGCCGCATGTCATGGGGGCCCCGCAGGCATTCCGCATGTCATGGGGGACCCAAATGCATGTCGCATTTCATGGGGGCCCCACGTGCATGCCGCATGTCATGGGGCCCCAGTTGCATGCCGCATGTAATAGGGGCCCCACATGCATGGCGCATGTCATGGTGCCCCACATGTATGCCGCATGTCATGGGGGCCCCAAATGCATGCCGCATGTCATGGGGGCCCCAAATGCACGCCACATGTAATGGGGGCCCCACGTGCATGCCTCATGTCATGGGGGCCCCGCAGGCATTCCGCATGTCATGGGGGCCCCAAATTCATGCCACATTTCATGGGGGCCTCACATGCATTCCGCATGTCATGGGGGCCCCACGTGCATACTGCATGTCATTGGGGCCCCACATGCTTGCCGCATGTCATGGGGGCCCAAATGCGTGCCACATATCATGGCGGCCACAAATGCATTTAGCATGTCATGGGGGCCCCACGTGCATGCCACATGTCTTGGGGCCCACAAATGCATGCCGCATGGCATAGGGGCCCCACATGCATGGCACATTTCATGGGGGCCCTACATGCATGCCGCATGTCATGGGGGCCCCAAATGCATGCCTCAAGTCATGGGGGCCCCAAATGCATGCCACATATCATGGGGGCCCCACGTGCATGCCGCATATATTGGGCGCCCCAAATGCATGCCGCATGTCATGAGGGCCCCGCATGCATGCCGCATGTCATTGGGGCCCCACAGGCATTCCGCATGTCATGGGGGCCTCACGTGCATGCTTCATGTCATTGGGGCCCCACATGCTTGCCGCATGTCATGGGGGCCCCACGTGCATGCTTCATGTCATTGGGGCCACAAATGTATGTGTCATGTCATGGGGGCCCCACGTGCATGCCGCATGTCATGGGGCCCCCCAAATGCATGCCGCATGTCATAGGGGCCCAACATGCATGGAGCATGTCATGGGGGCCCCGCATGCATGCCGCATGTCATAGGGGCCCCACGTACATGGCGCATGTCATGGGTGCCCCACATGCATGCCGCTTGTCATCGGGTCCCCAATTGCATGCCGCATGTCATAGGGGCCCCACATGCATTGCGCATGTCATGGGGGCCCAAAATGCATGCCTCAAGTCATGGGGGCTCCAAATGCATGCCGCATATCATGGCGGCCCCACGTGCATGCCGCATGTCATGGGGACCCAAATGCATGCCACATGTCAGGGGGCCTCAAATTCATGCCGCATGTCATGAGGGCCCCACATGCATGCCGCATGTCATGGGGGCCCCGCAGGCATTCCGCATGTCATGGGGGCCCCAAATGCATGCCGCATGTCATGGGGGCCCCAAGTGCATCCGTCATGTAATGGGGGATTCAAATGCATGCTGCATGTCATGGGGGCCCCACGTGCATGCCGCATGTCACGGGGGCCCCAAATGTATGCTGCATGTCATGGGGGCCCCACAAGCATGCCGCATGTTATAGATGCCCCACATGCATGCAGCATGTCTTGGGCACACAAATGCATTCCGCATGTCATAGGGGCCCCACGTGCATGCCACATGTCTTGGGGCCTACAAATGCATGCCGCATGTCATAGGTGCCAAAGATGCATGGCACATTTCATGGGGGCCCTACATGCATGCCGCATGTCATGGGGGCCCCACGTGCATGCTTCATGTCATTGGGGCCCCACGTGCATGCCGCATGTCATGGGGGCCCAAATGCATGCCGCATGTCATTGGGGGCCCACATGCATGCCGCATGTCATGGGGGCCCAAATGCATGCCGCATGTCATGGGGGCCATAAATGCATGCCGCATGTCATGGGTGCCCAACGTGCATGCCGCATGTATTGGGGGCCCCAACTGCATGCCGCATATCATGGGGCCCCACATGCATGCCACATGTCATGGGGGCCCCACATGCATGCCGCATTTCATGGGGGGCCCAAATGCATGCCGCATGTTATGGGGGCCCCAAATGCATGCAGCATGTAATGGCGGCTGCAAATGCATGACTCATGTCGTGGAGGCCCCACGTGCATGCCACATGTCATGGGGGATCCAAACTCATGCCGCATGTCATTGGGGCCACAAGTGTATGCCGCATGTCATGGGGGCCCCATGTGCATGCCGCATGTATTGGGGGCCCCAAATGCATGCGGCATGTCATAGGGGCCCCACGTGCATGCCGCATGTCTCGGGCACACCAAATGCATGCAGCATGTCATGGGGGCCCCACGTGCATGCCGCATGTCATCGGGGCCCCAATTGCAAGCCGCATGTCATAGGGGCCCCACATGCATGGCGCATGTCATGGTGTCTCACATGCATGCCGCATGTCATGGGGGCCCCAAATGCATGCCTCAAGTCATGGGGGCCCCACGTGCATGCCACATGTCTTGGGGCCCCAAATGCATGCAGCATGTCATAGGGGCCCCACATGCATGGTGCATGTCATGGGGGCCCCACATGCTTGCCTCAAGTCATGGGGGCCCCAAATGCATGCCGCATGTCATGGGGGCATAAATGCATGCCGCATGTCATGGGTGCCCAACGTACATGCTGCATGTCATTGGGGCCCCACGTGCTTGTCGCATGTCATGGGGGCCCCACGTGCATGCCTCATGTCACGGTGCCACAAATGTATGCGGCATGTCATGGGGGCCCCACTTGCATGCAGCGTGTAATGGGGGATCCAAATGCATAACGCATGTCATGGGGGTCCCACATGCATGTCGCATGTCATGGGGGCCCCAAATGCATGCGGCATGTCATAGGGGCCCCACGTGCATAACACATGTCATGGGGCCCGCAAATGCATGCCACATGTCATGGGGGCCCCACATGCATGCCGCATGTCATGGGGGCCCAAATGCATGCCACATGTCATGGGGGCCCAACGTGCATGCCGCATGTATTGGGGCCCCAAATTCATGCCGCATGTCATGGGGGCCCCACAGGCATTCCGCATGTCATGTGGGCCCCAAATGCATGCCGCATGTCATGGAGGCCCCAAATGCATGCCGCATGTCATAGTGGCCCCAAATGCATGCTGCATGTCATGAGGGCCCCACATGCATGCCGCATGTCATGGGGCCCCCAAATGCATGCCGCATGTCATGGGGGCCCAACAGGCATGCCGCATGTCATTGGGGCCCCAAATGCATGCCGCATGTCTCAGGTACCCCAAATGCATGCAGCATGTTATGGAGGCCCCAAATGCATGCCACATGTCATGGGGCCCCAAATGCATGCCGCATGTCATGGGGGCTCCACGTGCATGCCGCATGTCACGGGGGCCCCAAATGCATGACTCATGTCATGGGGGCCCCACCTGCATGCCGCATGTCATGGGGGACCCAAACGCATGCCGCATGTCATTGGGGCCCCAAGCGTATGCCGCGTGTCACGGGTGTCCCATGTGCATGCCGCATGTAATGGGGGCCCCAAATGCATGCGGCATGTCATAGGGGCCCCACATGCATGCCGCATCTCTCAGGTACCCCAAATGCATGCAGCATGTTATGCAGGCCCCAAATGCATGCCGCATGTCATGGGGGCCCAAATGCATGCCGCATGTCATGGGACCCACATTCATGCCGCATGTCATGGGGGCCCCCAATGCATGCCACATGTCAAGGGGACCCAAATGCATGCCACATGTCATGGGGGCCTCAAATTCATGCCGCATGTCATGAGGGCCCCGCATGCATGCCGCATGTCATGGGGGCCCCGCAGGCATTCCGCATGTCATGGGTGCCCCACATGCATGCCGCATGTCATAGGGGCCCCACATGCATGGCGCATGTCATGGTGCCCCACATGCATGCAGCATGTCATGGGGGCCCCAAATGCATGCCGCATGTCATGGGGGCCCTAAATGCATGTCGCATATCATGGGGGCCCCACGTGCATGCCGCATGTCATGGGGCCCCCCAAATGCATGCAGCATGTCTTGGGGCCCACAAATGCATGCCGCATGTCATAGGGGCCCCACATGCATGGCTTATTTCATGGGGGCCCCACATGCATGCCGCATGTCATGGGGGCCCCAAATGCGTGCCGCATATCATGGGGGCCACAAATGCATGCAGCATGTCATGGGGGCCCCACGTGCATGCCACATGTCTTGGGGCCCACAAATGCATACCGCATGTCATAGGGGCACCACATGCATGGCACATTTCTTGGGGGCCCTACATGCATGCCGCATGTCATGGGGGCCCCAAATGCATGCCTCAAGTCATGGGGGCCCCAAATGCATGCAGCATGTCATAGGTGCCCAACGTACATACTGCATGTCATTGGGGCCCCACGTGCTTGCCGCATGTCATGGGTGCCCCACGTGCATGCCTCATGTCATGGGGGCCACAAATGTATGCGGCATGTCATGGGGGCCCCACGTGCATGCCGCATGTCATGGGGGTCCCACATGCATGCCGCATGTCATGGGGGCCCCACATGCATGGCGCATGTCATGGGGGGCCCACATGCGTGCCGCATGTCATGTGGGCCCCACTTGCATGCAGCATGTAATGGGGGATCCAAATGCATGACGCATGTCATGGGGGTCCCACATGCATGCCGCATGTCATGAGGGTCCAAATGCATGCGGCATGTCATAGGGGCCCCACGTGCATAACACATGTCATGGGGCCCGCATATGCATGCCGCATGTCATGGGGGCCCCACATGCATGCCGCATGTCATGGGGGCCCCACATGTATGCCGCATGTCATGAGGGCCATAAATGCATGCCGCATGTCATGGGTGCGAAACGTGCATGTCGCATGTATTGGGGGCCCCAGCTGCATGCTGCATATCATGGGGCCCCACATGCATGCCACATGTCATGGGGGCCCCACATGCATGCCGCATTTCATGGGGGGCCCAAATGCATGCCTGATGTCATGGCTGCCCCAAATGCATGACTCATGTCATGGGGGTCCCACGTGCATGCCACATGTCATGGGGGATCCGAACTCATGTTGCATGTCATTGGGGCCCCAAGCATATGCCGCATGTCATGAGGGCCCCATGTGCATGCCACATGTAATGGGGGCCCCAAATGCATGCCGCATGTCTCGGGCACCCCAAATGCATGCAGCATGTTATGGGGGCCCCACGTGCATGCCACATGTCTCGGGCACCCCAAATGCATGGCGCATGTCATGGGGGCCCCACAGGCATTCCGCATGTCATGGGGGCCCCAAATGCATGCCGCATGTAATGGGGGCCCCACGTGCATGCCGCATGTCTCAGGTACCCCAAATGCATGCAGCATGTTATGCAGGCCCCAAATGCATGCCGCATGTCATGGGGGCCCAAATGCATGACGCAGGTCATGGGGGCCCCATGCATGCCGCATGTAATGGGGCCCCCAAATTCATGCCGCATGTCAAAGGGGCAACACGTGCATGCCGCATGTCATGGGGCCCCGCAAATGCATGCCGCATGTCATGGAGGCGACAAATGCATGCCGCATGTCATAGGGGCCCCACATGCATGCCGCATGTCATGGGGGCCCAAATGCATGACGCATGTCATGGGGGCCCCACATGCATGCCGCATGTAATGGGGCCCCCAAATTCATGCCACATGTCAAAGGGGCCCCACGTGCATGGCGCAAGTCATGGGGGCCCAACATGCATGCCGCATTTCATGGGGGCCCAAATGCTTGCCACATGTCATGGGTTCCATAAATGCAAGCCGCATGTAATTGGGGCCTCACATGCATGCTGCATATCATGGGGGCCCCACGTGCATGCCGCTTGTCATGGGGCTCCATGTGCATGCCGCATGTCATGGGGGCCCCGCATGCATGCCGCATGTCATGGGGGCCCCACGTGCATGCTGCATGTCATGGGGCCCCCCAAATGCATGCAGCATGTCTTGGGGCCCACAAATGCATGCCGCATGTCATAGGGGCCCCACATGCATGGCTTATTTCATGGGGGCCCCACATGCATGCCGCATGTCATGGGGGCCCCAAATGCGTGCCGCATATCATGGGGGCCACAAATGCATGCAGCATGTCATGGGGGCCCCACGTGCATGCCACATGTCTTGGGGCCCACAAATGCATACCGCATGTCATAGGGGCACCACATGCATGGCACATTTCTCGGGGGCCCTACATGCATGCCGCATGTCATGGGGGCCCCAAATGCATGCCTCAAGTCATGGGGGCCCCAAATGCATGCAGCATGTCATAGGTGCCCAACGTACATACTGCATGTCATTGGGGCCCCACGTGCTTGCCGCATGTCATGGGTGCCCCACGTGCATGCCTCATGTCATGGGGGCCACAAATGTATGCGGCATGTCATGGGGGCCCCACATGCATGCCGCATGTCATGGGGGCCCCACGTGCATGCCGCATGTCATGAGGGTCCCACATGCATGCCGCATGTCATGGGGGCCCCACATGCATGGCGCATGTCATGGGGGGCCCACATGCGTGCCGCATGTCATGTGGGCCCCACTTGCATGCAGCATGTAATGGGGGATCCAAATGCATGACGCATGTCATGGGGGTCCCACATGCATGCCGCATGTCATGAGGGTCCAAATGCATGCGGCATGTCATAGGGGCCCCACGTGCATAACACATGTCATGGGGCCCGCATATGCATGCCGCATGTCATGGGGGCCCCACATGCATGCCGCATGTCATGGGGTCCCCACATGTATGCCGCATGTCATGAGGGCCATAAATGCATGCCGCAT
Source organism: Phyllobates terribilis (assembly GCF_046119375.1). Classification (NCBI taxonomy): domain Eukaryota; kingdom Metazoa; phylum Chordata; class Amphibia; order Anura; family Dendrobatidae; genus Phyllobates; species Phyllobates terribilis. The sequence goes on from NW_027362764.1 coordinate 342,912,479, forward strand.
GTCATGGGTGCGAAACGTGCATGTCGCATGTATTGGGGGCCCCAGCTGCATGCTGCATATCATGGGGCCCCACATGCATGCCACATGTCATGGGGGCCCCACATGCATGCCGCATTTCATGGGGGGCCCAAATGCATGCCTGATGTCATGGCTGCCCCAAATGCATGACTCATGTCATGGGGGTCCCACGTGCATGCCACATGTCATGGGGGATCCGAACTCATGTCGCATGTCATTGGGGCCCCAAGCATATGCCGCATGTCATGAGGGCCCCATGTGCATGCCACATGTAATGGGGGCCCCAAATGCATGCCGCATGTCTCGGGCACCCCAAATGCATGCAGCATGTTATGGGGGCCCCACGTGCATGCCACATGTCTCGGGCACCCCAAATGCATGGCGCATGTCATGGGGGCCCCACAGGCATTCCGCATGTCATGGGGGCCCCAAATGCATGCCGCATGTAATGGGGGCCCCACGTGCATGCCGCATGTCTCAGGTACCCCAAATGCATGCAGCATGTTATGCAGGCCCCAAATGCATGCCGCATGTCATGGGGGCCCAAATGCATGCCGCATGTCATGGGGGCCCAAATGCATGCAGCATGTCTTGGGGCCCACAAATGCATGCCGCATGTCATAGGGGCCCCACATGCATGGCTTATTTCATGGGGGCCCCACATGCATGCCGCATGTCATGGGGGCCCCAAATGCGTGCCGCATATCATGGGGGCCACAAATGCATGCAGCATGTCATGGGGGCCCCACGTGCATGCCACATGTCTTGGGGCCCACAAATGCATGCCGCATGTCATAGGGGCACCACATGCATGGCACATTTCTTGGGGGCCCTACATGCATGCCGCATGTCATGGGGGCCCCAAATGCATGCCTCAAGTCATGGGGGCCCCAAATGCATGCAGCATGTCATAGGGGCCCCACATGCATGGTGCATGTCATGGGGGCCCCACTTGCATGCCTTAAGTCATGGGGGCCCCAAATGCATGCCGCATGTCATGGGGGCCATAAATACATGCCGCATGTCATGGGTGCCCAACGTACATACTGCATGTCATTGGGGCCCCACGTGCTTGCCGCATGTCATGGGTGCCCCACGTGCATGCCTCATGTCATGGGGGCCACAAATGTATGCGGCATGTCATGGGGGCCCCACATGCATGCCGCATGTCATGGGGGCCCCACGTGCATGCCGCATGTCATGGGGGTCCCACATGCATGCCGCATGTCATGGGGGCCCCACATGCATGGCGCATGTCATGGGGGGCCCACATGCGTGCCGCATGTAATGTGGGCCCCACTTGCATGCAGCATGTAATGGGGGATCCAAATGCATGACGCATGTCATGGGGGTCCCACATGCATGGCGCATGTCATGAGGGTCCAAATGCATGCCGCATGTCATGGGGGCCCCACATGCATGGCGCATGTCATGGGGGGCCCACATGCGTGCCGCATGTAATGTGGGCCCCACTTGCATGCAGCATGTCATAGGGGCCCCACGTGCATAACACATGTCATGGGGCCCGCATATGCATGCCGCATGTCATGGGGGCCCCACATGCATGCCGCATGTCATGGGGGGCCCACATGCATGCCGCATGTCATGAGGGACATAAATGCATGCCGCATGTCATGGGTGCCCAACGTGCATGTCGCATGTATTGGGGGCCCCAGCTGCATGCTGCATATCATGGGGCCCCACATGCATGCCACATGTCATGGGGGCACCACATGCATGCCGCATTTCATGGGGGGCCCAAATGCATGCCTGATGTCATGGCTGCCCCAAATGCATGACTCATGTCATGGGGGTCCCACGTGCATGCCACATGTCATGGGGGATCCAAACTCATGTCGCATGTCATTGGGGCCCCAAGCATATGCCGCATGTCATGAAGGCCCCATGTGCATGCCACATGTAATGGGGGCCCCAAATGCATGCGGCATGTCATAGGGGCCCCACATGCATGCCGCATGTCTTGGGCACCCCAAATGCATGCAGCATGTTATGGGGGCCCCACGTGCATGCCGCATGTCTCGGGCACCCCAAATGCATGGCGCATGTCATGGGGGCCCCACAGGCATTCCGCATGTCATGGGGGCCCCACGTGCATGCCGCTTGTCATGGGGCTCCATGTTCATGCCGCATGTCATGGGGGCCCCAAATGCATGCATCAAGTCATGGGGGCCCCAAATGCATGCCGCATATCAGGGGGGCCCCACGTGCATGCCGCATTTATTGGGGGCCCAAAAATCATGCCGCATGTCATAGGGGCCCCGCGTGCCTGGTGCATGTCATGGGTGCCCCACATGCATGCCGCATGTCTTGGGGCCCACAAATATATGCCGCATGTCATAGGGGCCCCGCAGGCATTCCACATGTCATGGGGGCCCCAAATGCATGCCGCATGTCATGAGGGCCCCACATGCATTCCACATGTCAAGGGGGCCTCACGTGCATTCCGCATGACATGGGGGCCCCAAATGCATGTTGCATGTCATGGGGGCCCCACGTGCATGCCGCGTGTCACAGGGGCCCCAAATGCATGACTCATGTCATGGGGGCCCCACGTGCATGCCGCATGTCATGGAGAATCCAAACTCATGCCGCATGTCATTGGGGCCCCAAGAGTATGCCGCATGTCATGGGGGCCCCATGTGCATGCCGCATGTAATGGGGGCCCCATGTGCATGCCGCATGTCATGGGGGCCCAAAATGCATGCCTCAAGTCATGGGGCCCCAAAAGCATGCCGCATATCATGGGGGCCCCACGTGCATGCCGCATGTATTGGGGGCCCCAAATGCATGCCGCATGTCATAGGGGCCCCACATGCATGGCTCATTTCATGGGGGCCCCACATGCATGCCTCATGTCATGGGGGCCCCAAATGCGTACCGCATATCATGGGGGCCACAAATGCATGCAGCATGTCATGGGGGCCCCACGTGCATGCCACATGTCTTGGGGCCCACAAATGCATGCCACATGTCATAGGGGTCCCACATGCATGGAACATTTCATGGGGGCCCTACATGCATGCCGCATGTCATGGGGGCCCCAAATGCATGCCTCAAGTCTTGGGGGCCCCAAATGCATGCAGCATGTCATAGGGGCCCCACATGCATGGTGCATGTCATGGGGGCCCCACATGCTTGCCTCAAGTCATGTGGGCCCCAAATGCATGCCGCATGTCATGGGAGCCATAAATGCATGCCGCATGTCATGGGTGCCCAACGTACATGCTGCATGTCATTGGGGCCCCACGTGCTTGTTGCATGTCATGGGGGCCCCACGTGCATGCCTCATGTCACGGTGCCACAAATGTATGCGGCATGTCATGGGGGCCCCACTTGCATGCAGCATGTAATGGGGGATCCAAATGCATAACGCATGTCATAGGGGCCCCACGTGCATAACACATGTCATGGGGCCCGCAAATGCATGCCACATGTCATGGGGGCCCCACATGCATGCCGCATGTCATGGGGACCCAAATGCATGCCACATGTCATGGGGGCCCAACGTGCATGCCGCATGTATTGGGGTCCCAAATTCATGCCGCATGTCATGGGGGCCCCACAGGCATTCCGCATGTCATGGGGGCCCCAAATGCATGCCGCATGTCATGGGGCCCCACGTGCATGCCGCATGTAATGGGGGCCCCAAATGCATGCCGCATGTCATAGTGGCCCCAAATGCATGCTGCATGTCATGAGAGCCCCACGTGCATGCCGCATGTCATGGGGCCCCCAAATGCATGCCGCATGTCATGGGGGCCCAACAGGCATGCCGCATGTCATTGGGGCCCCAAATGCATGCCGCATGTCTCAGGTACCCCAAATGCATGCAGCATGTTATGCAGGCCCCAAATGCATGCCACATGTCATGGGGGCCCAAATGCATGCCGCATGTCATTGGGGCCCCAAGCGTATGCCGCGTGTCACGGGTGCCCCATGTGCATGCCGCATGTAATGGGGGCCCCAAATGCATGCGGCATGTCATAGGGGCCCCACATGCATGCCGCATCTCTCAGGTACACCAAATGCATGCAGCATGTTATGCAGGCCCCAAATGCATGCCGCATGTCATGGGGGCCCAAATGCATGCCGCATGTCATGGGGACCCAAATGCATGCCACATGTCATGGGGGCCTCAAATTCATGCCGCATGTCATGAGGGCCCCGCATGCATGCCGCATGTCATGGGTGCCCCGCAGGCATTCCGCATGTCATGGGGGCCCGCAAATGCATGCCACATGTCATGGGGGCCCCACATGCATGCCGCATGTCATGGGGGCCCAAATGCATGCCACATGTCATGGGGGCCCAACGTGCATGCCGCATGTATTGGGGCCCCAAATTCATGCCGCATGTCATGGGGGCCCCACAGGCATTCCGCATGTCATGTGGGCCCCAAATGCATGCCGCATGTCATGGGGGCCCCACGTGCATGCCGCATGTAATGGGGGCCCCAAATGCATGCCACATGTCATAGTGGCCCCAAATGCATGCTGCATGTCATGAGGGCCCCAAATGCATGCCTCAAGTCATGGGGGCCCCAAATGCATGCCGCATGTCATGGGGGCCATAAATACATGCCGCATGTCATGGGTGCCCAACGTACATACTGCATGTCATTGGGGCCCCACGTGCTTGCCGCATGTCATGGGTGCCCCACGTGCATGCCTCATGTCATGGGGCCACAAATGTATGCGGCATGTCATGGGGGCCCCACATGCATGCCGCATGTCATGGGGGCCCCACGTGCATGCCGCATGTCATGGGGGTCCCACATGCATGCCGCATGTAATGGGGGCCCCAAATGCATGCCGCATGTTATGGGGGCCCCAAATGCATGCGGCATGTCATAGGGGCCCCACATGCATGCCGCATCTCTCAGGTACCCCAAATGCATGCAGCATGTTATGCAGGCCCCAAATGCATGCCGCATGTCATGGGGGTCCAAATGCATGCCGCATGTCATGGGACCCACATTCATGCCGCATGTCATGGGGGCCCCCAATGCATGCCACATGTCAAGGGGACCCAAATGCATGCCACATGTCATGGGGGCCTTAAATTCATGCCGCATGTCATGAGGGCCCCGCATGCATGCCGCATGTCATGGGGGCCCCGCAGGCATTCCGCATGTCATGGGGGCCCCAAATGCATGCTGCATGTCATGGGGGCCCCACGTGCATCCGTCATGTAATGGGGGATTCAAATGCATGCTGCATGTAATGGGGGCCCCACGTGCATGCCGCATGTCATTGGGGCCCCACGTGCATGCCGCATGTCATAGGGGCACCACGTACATGGCGCATGTCATGGGTGCCCCACATGCATGCCGCATGTCTTGGGGCCCACAAATGCATGCCGCATGTCATAGGGGCCCCACGTGCATGCCACATGTCTTGGGGCCTACAAATGCATGCCGCATGTCATAGGGGCACCACGTACAATGCGCATGTCATGGGTGCCCCACATGCATGCCGCATGTCATCGGGGCCCCATTTGCATGCCGCATGTCATAGGGGCCCCACATGCATGGCGCATGTCATGGTGCCCCACATGCATGCAGCATGTCATGGGGGCCCCAAATGCATGCCGCATGTCATGGGGGCCCTAAATGCATGTCGCATATCATGGGGGCCCCACGTGCATGCCGCATGTCATGGGGCCCCCCAAATGCATGCAGCATGTCTTGGGGCCCACAAATGCATGCCGCATGTCATAGGGGCCCCACATGCATGGCTTATTTCATGGGGGCCCCACATGCATACCGCATGTCATGGGGGCCCCAAATGCATGCCACATATCATGGGGGCCACAAATGCATGCAGCATGTCATGGGGGCCCCACGTGCATGCCACATGTCTTGGGGCCCACAAATGCATGCTGCATGTCATAGGGGCACCACATGCATGGCACATTTCTTGGGGGCCCTACATGCATGCCGCATGTCATGGGGGCCCCAAATCCATGCCTCAAGTCATGGGGGCCCCAAATGCATGCAGCATGTCATAGGGGCCCCAAATGCATGCAGCATGTCATAGGGGCCCCACATGCATGGTGCATGTCATGGGGGCCCCACTTGCATGCCTCAAGTCATGGGGGCCCCAAATGAATGCCGCATGTCATGGGGGCCATAAATACATGCCGCATGTCATGGGTGCCCTACGTACATACTGCATGTCATTGGGGCCCCACGTGCTTGCCGCATGTCATGGGGCCCCACATGCATGGCGCATGTCATGGGGGGCCCACATGCGTGCCGCATGTCATGTGGGCCCCACTTGCATGCAGCATGTAATGGGGGATCCAAATGCATGACGCATGTCATGGGGGTCCCACATGCATGCCGCATGTCATGAGGGTCCAAATGCATGCGGCATGTCATAGGGGCCCCACGTGCATAACACATGTCATGGGGCCCGCATATGCATGCCGCATGTCATGGGGGCCCCACATGCATGCCGCATGTCATGGGGGCCCCACATGCATGCCGCATGTCATGGGGGCCCCACATGCATGCCGCATGCCATGAGGGCCATAAATGCATGCCGCATGTCATGGGTGCCCAACGTGCATGTCGCATGTATTGGGGGCCCCAGCTGCATGCCGCATATCATGGGGCCCCACATGCATGCCACATGTCATGGGGGCCCCACATGCATGCCGCATTTCATGGGGGGCCCAACTGCATGCCTGATGTCATGGCTGCCCCAAATGCATGACTCATGTCATGGGGGTCCCACGTGCATGCCACATGTCATGGGGGATCCAAACTCATGTCGCATGTCATTGGGGCCCCAAGCATATGCCGCATGTCATGAGGGCCCCATGTGCATGCCACATGTAATGGGGGCCCCAAATGCATGCGGCATGTCATAGGGGCCCCACGTGCATGCCGCATGTCTCGGGCACCCCAAATGCATGCAGCCTGTTATGGGGGCCCCACGTGCATGCCGCATGTCTCGGGCACCCCAAATGCATGGCGCATGTCATGGGGGCCCCACAGGCATTCCGCATGTCATGGGGGCCCCACGTGCATGCCGCTTGTCATGGGGCTCCATGTTCATGCCGCATGTCATGGGGGCCCCAAATGCATGCCTCAAGTCATGGGGGCCCCACAGGCATTCCGCATATCATGGGGGCCTCACGTGCATGCCGCATTTATTGGGGGCCCCAAATTCATGCCACATGTCATAGGGGCCCCGCGTGCCTGGTGCATGTCATGGGTGCCCCACATGCATGCCGCATGTCTTGGGGCCCACAAATGCATGCCGCATGTCATAGGGGCCCCGCAGGCATTCCACATGTCATGGGGGCCCCAAATGCATGCCGCATGTCATGAGGGCCCCACATGCATTCCACATGTCAAGGGGGCCTCACGTGCATTCCGCATGACATGGGGGCCCCAAATGCATGTTGCATGTCATGGGGGCCCCACGTGCATGCCGCGTGTCACAGTGGCCAGAAATGCATGACTCATGTCATGGGGGCCCCATGTGCATGCCGCATGTCATGGAGAATCCAAACTCATGCCGCATGTCATTGGGGCCCCAAGAGTATGCCGCATGTCATGGGGGCCCCATGTGCATGCCGCATGTAATGGGGGCCCCATGTGCATGCCGCATGTCATGGGGGCCCAAAATGCATGTCTCAAGTCATGGGGCCCCAAAAGCATGCCGCATATCATGGGGGCCCCACGTGCATGCCGCATGTATTGGGGGCCCCAAATGCATGCCGCATGTCATAGGGGCCCCACATGCATGGGTCATTTCATGGGGGCCCCACATGCATGCCTCATATCATGGGGGCCCCAAATGCGTACCGCATATCATGGGGGCCACAAATGCATGCAGCATGTCATGGGGGCCCCACGTGCATGCCACATGTCTTGGGGCCCACAAATGCATGCCACATGTCATAGGGGTCCCACATGCATGGAACATTTCATGGGGGCCCTACATGCATGCCGCATGTCATGGGGGCCCCAAATGCATGCCTCAAGTCTTGGGGGCCCCAAATGCATGCAGCATGTCATAGGGGCCCCACATGCATGGTGCATGTCATGGGGGCCCCACATGCTTGCCTCAAGTCATGGGGGCCCCAAATGCATGCCGCATGTCATGGGGGCCATAAATGCATGCCGTATGTCATGGGTGCCCAACGTACATGCTGCATGTCATTGGGGCCCCACGTGCTTGTTGCATGTCATGGGGGCCCCACGTGCATGCCTCATGTCACGGTGCCACAAATGTATGCGGCATGTCATGGGGGCCCCACTTGCATGCAGCATGTAATGGGGGATCCAAATGCATAACGCATGTCATAGGGGCCCCACGTGCATAACACATGTCATGGGGCCCGCAAATGCATGCCTCATGTCATGGGGACCCAAATGCATGCTACATGTCATGGGGGCCCAACGTGCATGCCGCATGTATTGGGGCCCCAAATTCATGCCGCATGTCATGGGGGCCCCACAGGCATTCCGCATGTCATGGGGGCCCCAAATGCATGCCGCATGTCATGGGGCCCCACGTGCATGCCGCATGTAATGGGGGCCCCAAATGCATGCCGCATGTCATAGTGGCCCCAAATGCATGCTGCATGTCATGAGGGCCCCACGTGCATGCCGCATGTCATGGGGCCCCCAAATGCATGCCGCATGTCATGGGGGCCCAACAGGCATGCCGCATGTCATTGGGGCCCCAAATGCATGCCGCATGTCTCAGTTACCCCAAATGCATGCAGCATGTTATGCAGGCCCCAAATGCATGCCACATGTCATGGGGGCCCAAATGCATGCCGCATGTCATTGGGGCCCCAAGCGTATGCCGCGTGTCACGGGTGCCCCATGTGCATGCCGCATGTAATGGGGGCCCCAAATGCATGCGGCATGTCATAGGGGCCCCACATGCATGCCGCATCTCTCAGGTACCCCAAATGCATGCAGCATGTTATGCAGGCCCCAAATGCATGCCGCATGTCATGGGGGTCCAAATGCATGCCGCATGTCATGGGACCCACATTCATGCCGCATGTCATGGGGGCCCCCAATGCATGCCACATGTCAAGGGGACCCAAATGCATGCCACATGTCATGGGGGCCTTAAATTCATGCCGCATGTCATGAGGGCCCCGCATGCATGCCGCATGTCATGGGGGCCCCGCAGGCATTCCGCATGTCATGGGGGCCCCAAATGCATGCTGCATGTCATGGGGGCCCCACGTGCATCCGTCATGTAATGGGGGATTCAAATGCATGCTGCATGTCATGGGGGCCCCACGTGCATGCCGCATGTCATTGGGGCCCCACGTGCATGCCGCATGTCATAGGGGCACCACGTACAATGCGCATGTCATGGGTGCCCCACATGCATGCCGCATGTCATCGGGGCCCCATTTGCATGCCGCATGTCATAGGGGCCCCACATGCATGGCGCATGTCATGGTGCCCCACATGCATGCAGCATGTCATGGGGGCCCCAAATGCATGCCACATGTCATGGGGGCCCTAAATGCATGTCGCATATCATGGGGGCCCCACGTGCATGCCGCATGTCATGGGGCCACCCAAATGCATGCAGCATGTCTTGGGGCCCACAAATGCATGCCGCATGTCATAGGGGCCCCACATGCATGGCTTATTTCATGGGGGCCCCACATGCATACCGCATGTCATGGGGGCCCCAAATGCATGCCGCATATCATGGGGGCCACAAATGCATGCAGCATGTCATGGGGGCCCCACGTGCATGCCACATGTCTTGGGGCCCACAAATGCATGCTGCATGTCATAGGGGCACCACATGCATGGCACATTTCTTGGGGGCCCTACATGCATGCCGCATGTCATGGGGGCCCCAAATCCATGCCTCAAGTCATGGGGGCCCCAAATGCATGCAGCATGTCATAGGGGCTCCAAATGCATGCAGCATGTCATAGGGGCCCCACATGCATGGTGCATGTCATGGGGGCCCCACTTGCATGCCTCAAGTCATGGGGGCCCCAAATGCATGCCGCATGTCATGGGGGCCATAAATACATGCCGCATGTCATGGGTGCCCTACGTACAAACTGCATGTCATTGGGGCCCCACGTGCTTGCCGCATGTCATGGGTGCCCCACGTGCATGCCTCATGTCATGGGGGACACAAATGTATGCGGCATGTCATGGGGGCCCCACATGCATGCCGCATGTCATGGGGGCCCCACGTGCATGCCGCATGTCATGGGGGTCCCACATGCATGCCGCATGTCATGGGGCCCCTCATGCATGGCGCATGTCATGGGGGGCCCACATGCGTGCCGCATGTCATGTGGGCCCCACTTGCATGCAGCATGTAATGGGGGATCCAAATGCATGACGCATGTCATGGGGGTCCCACATGCATGCCGCATGTCATGAGGGTCCAAATGCATGCGGCATGTCATAGGGGCCCCACGTGCATAACACATGTCATGGGGCCCGCATATGCATGCCGCATGTCATGGGGGCCCCACATGCATGCCGCATGTCATGGGGGCCCCACATGCATGCCGTATGTCATGGGGGCCCCACATGCATGCCGCATGCCATGAGGGCCATAAATGCATGCCGCATGTCATGGGTGCCCAACGTGCATGTCGCATATATTGGGGGCCCCAGCTGCATGCCGCATATCATGGGGCCCCACATGCATGCCACATGTCATGGGGGCCCCACATGCATGCCGCATTTCATGGGGGGCCCAACTGCATGCCTGATGTCATGGCTGCCCCAAATGCATGACTCATGTCATGGGGGTCCCACGTGCATGCCACATGTCATGGGGGATCCAAACTCATGTCGCATGTCATTGGGGCCCCAAGCATATGCCGCATGTCATGAGGGCCCCATGTGCATGCCACATGTAATGGGGGCCCCAAATGCATGCGGCATGTCATAGGGGCCCCACGTGCATGCCGCATGTCTCGGGCACCCCAAATGCATGCAGCCTGTTATGGGGGCCCCACGTGCATGCCGCATGTCTCGGGCACCCCAAATGCATGGCGCATGTCATGGGGGCCCCACAGGCATTCCGCATGTCATGGGGGCCCCACGTGCATGCCGCTTGTCATGGGGCTCCATGTTCATGCCGCATGTCATGGGGGCCCCAAATGCATGCCTCAAGTCATGGGGGCCCCACAGGCATTCCGCATATCATGGGGGCCTCACGTGCATGCCGCATTTATTGGGGGCCCCAAATTCATGCCACATGTCATAGGGGCCCCGCGTGCCTGGTGCATGTCATGGGTGCCCCACATGCATGCCGCATGTCTTGGGGCCCACAAATGCATGCCGCATGTCATAGGGGCCCCGCAGGCATTCCACATGTCATGGGGGCCCCAAATGCATGCCGCATGTCATGAGGGCCCCACATGCATTCCACATGTCAAGGGGGCCTCACGTGCATTCCGCATGACATGGGGGCCCCAAATGCATATTGCATGTCATGGGGGCCCCACGTGCATGCCACGTGTCACAGTGGCCAGAAATGCATGACTCATGTCATGGGGGCCCCACGTGCATGCCGCATGTCATGGAGAATCCAAACTCATGCCGCATGTCATTGGGGCCCCAAGAGTATGCCGCATGTCATGGGGGCCCCATGTGCATGCCGCATGTAATGGGGGCCCCATGTGCATGCCGCATGTCATGGGGGCCCAAAATGCATGTCTCAAGTCATGGGGCCCCAAAAGCATGCCGCATATCATGGGGGCCCCACGTGCATGCCGCATGTATTGGGGGCCCCAAATGCATGCCGCATGTCATAGGGGCCCCACATGCATGGCTCATTTCATGGGGGCCCCACATGCATGCCTCATGTCATGGGGGCCCCAAATGCGTACCGCATATCATGGGGGCCACAAATGCATGCAGCATGTCATGGGGGCCCCACGTGCATGCCACATGTCTTGGGGCCCACAAATGCATGCCACATGTCATAGGGGTCCCACATGCATGGAACATTTCATGGGGGCCCTACATGCATGCCGCATGTCATGGGGGCCCCAAATGCATGCCTCAAGTCTTGGGGGCCCCAAATGCATGCATCATGTCATAGGGGCCCCACATGCATGGTGCATGTCATGGGGGCCCCACATGCTTGCCTCAAGTCATGGGGGCCCCAAATGCATGCCGCATGTCATGGGGGCCATAAATGCATGCCGTATGTCATGGGTGCCCAACGTACATGCTGCATGTCATTGGGGCCCCACTTGCTTGTTGCATGTCATGGGGGCCCCACGTGCATGCCTCATGTCACGGTGCCACAAATGTATGCGGCATGTCATGGGGGCCCCACTTGCATGCAGCATGTAATGGGGGATCCAAATGCATAACGCATGTCATAGGGGCCCCACGTGCATAACACATGTCATGGGGCCCGCAAATGCATGCCACATGTCATGGGGACCCAAATGCATGCCACATGTCATGGGGGCCCAACGTGCATGCCGCATGTATTGGGGCCCCAAATTCATGCCGCATGTCATGGGGGCCCCACAGACATTCCGCATGTCATGGGGGCCCCAAATGCATGCCGCATGTCATGGGGCCCCACGTGCATGCCGCATGTAATGGGGGCCCCAAATGCATGCCGCATGTCATAGTGGCCCCAAATGCATGCTGCATGTCATGAGGGCCCCACGTGCATGCCGCATGTCATGTGGCCCCCAAATGCATGCCGCATGTCATGGGGGCCCAACAGGCATGCCGCATGTCATTGGGGCCCCAAATGCATGCCGCATGTCTCAGGTACCCCAAATGCATGCAGCATGTTATGCAGGCCCCAAATGCATGCCACATGTCATGGGGGCCCAAATGCATGCCGCATGTCATTGGGGCCCCAAGCGTATGCCGCGTGTCACGGGTGCCCCATGTGCATGCCGCATGTAATGGGGGCCCCAAATGCATGCGGCATGTCATAGGGGCCCACATGCATGCCGCATCTCTCAGGTACCCCAAATGCATGCAGCATGTTATGCAGGCCCCAAATGCATGCCGCATGTCATGGGGGCCCAAATGCATGCCGCATGTCATGGGACCCACATTCATGCCGCATGTCATGGGGGCCCCCAATGCATGCCACATGTCATGGGGACCCAAATGCATGCCACATGTCATGGGGGCCTCAAATTCATGCCGCATGTCATAGTGGCCCCAAATGCATGCTGCATGTCATGAGGGCCCGCAAATGCATGCCACATGTCATGGGGGCCCCACATGCATGCCACATGTCATGGGGGCCCAAATGCATGCCACATGTCATGGGGGCCCAACGTGCATGCCGCATGTATTGGGGCCCCAAATTCATGCCGCATGTCATGGGGGCCCCACAGGCATTCTGCATGTCATGTGGGCCCCAAATGCATGCCGCATGTCATGGGGGCCCCACGTGCATGCCGCATGTAATGGGGGCCCCAAATGCATGCCGCATGTCATAGTGGCCCCAAATGCATGCTGCATGTCATGAGGGCCCCACGTGCATGCCGCATGTCATGGGGCCCCCAAATGCATGCCGCATGTCATGGGGGCCCAACAGGCATGCCGCATGTCTCAGGTACCCCAAATGCATGCAGCATGTTATGCAGGCCCCAAATGCATGCCGCATGTCATGGGGCCCCAAATGCATGCCGCATGTCATGGGGGCTCCACGTGCATGCCGCATGTAATGGGGCCCCCAAATTCATGCGGCATGTCAAAGGGGCCCCGCGTGCATGCCGCATGTCACGGGGGCCCCAAATGCATGACTCATGTCATGGGGGCCCCACCTGCATGCCGCATGTCATGGGGGACCCAAACGCATGCCGCATGTCATTGGGGCCCCAAGCGTATGCCGCGTGTCACGGGTGCCCCATGTGCATGCCGCATGTAATGGGGGCCCCAAATGCATGCGGCATGTCATAGGGGCCCCACATGCATGCCGCATCTCTCAGGTACCCCAAATGCATGCAGCATGTTATGCAGGCCCCAAATGCATGCCGCATGTCATGGGGGCCCAAATGCATGCCGCATGTCATGGGACCCACATTCATGCCGCATGTCATGGGGGCCCCCAATGCATGCCACATGTCAAGGGGACCCAAATGCATGCCACATGTCATGGGGGCCTCAAATTCATGTCGCATGTCATGAGGGCCCCGCATGCATGCCGCATGTCATGGGGGCCCCGCAGGCATTCCGCATGTCATGGGGGCCCCAAATGCATGCCGCATGTCATGGGGGCCCCACGTGCATCCGTCATGTAATGGGGGATTCAAATGCATGCTGCATGTCATGGGGGCCCCACGTGCATGCCACATGTCATTGGGGCCCCACGTGCATGCCGCATGTCATTGGGGCCCCAAATGCATGCCGCATGTCTCAGGTACCCCAAATGCATGCAGCATGTTATGCAGGCCCCAAATGCATGCCGCATGTCATGGGGCCCCAAATGCATGCCGCATGTCATGGGGGCTCCACGTGCATGCCGCATGTAATGGGGCCCCCAAATTCATGCGGCATGTCAAAGGGGCCCCGCGTGCATGCCGCATGTCACGGGGGCCCCAAATGCATGACTCATGTCATGGGGGCCCCACCTGCATGCCGCATGTCATGTGGGACCCAAACGCATGCCGCATGTCATTGGGGCCCCAAGCGTATGCCGCGTGTCACGGGTGCCCCATGTGCATGCCGCATGTAATGGGGGCCCCAAATGCATGCGGCATGTCATAGGGGCCCCACATGCATGCCGCATCTCTCAGGTACCCCAAATGCATGCAGCATGTTATGCAGGCCCCAAATGCATGCCGCATGTCATGGGGGCCCAAATGCATGCCGCATGTCATGGGACCCACATTCATGCCGCATGTCATGGGGGCCCCCAATGCATGCCACATGTCAAGGGGACCCAAATGCATGCCACATGTCATGGGGGCCTCAAATTCATGTCGCATGTCATGAGGGCCCCGCATGCATGCCGCATGTCATGGGGGCCCCGCAGGCATTCCGCATGTCATGGGGGCCCCAAATGCATGCCGCATGTCATGGGGGCCCCACGTGCATCCGTCATGTAATGGGGGATTCAAATGCATGCTGCATGTCATGGGGGCCCCACGTGCATGCCACATGTCATTGGGGCCCCACGTGCATGCCGCATGTCATAGGGGCACCACGTACATGGCGCATGTCATGGGTGCCCCACATGCATGCCGCATGTCTTGGGGCCCACAAATGCATGCCGCATGTCATAGGGGCCCCACGTGCATGCCACATGTCTTGGGGCCTACAAATGCATGCCGCATGTCATAGGTGCCAAACATGCATGGCACATTTCATGGGGGCCCTACATGCATGCCGCATGTCATGGGGGCCCCACGTGCATTCTTCATGTCATTGGGGCCCCACGTGCATGCCGCATGTCATAGGGGCACCACGTACAATGCGCATGTCATGGGTGCCCCACATGCATGCCGCATGTCATCAGGGCCCCAATTGCATGCCGCATGTCATAGGGGCCCCACATGCATGGCGCATGTCATGGTGCCCCACATGCATGCAGCATGTCATGGGGGCCCCAAATGCATGCCGCATGTCATGGGGGCCCTAAATGCATGTCGCATATCATGGGGGCCCCACGTGCATGCCGCATGTCATGGCCCCCCCCAAATGCATGCAGCATGTCTTGGGGCCCACAAATGCACGCCGCTTGTCATAGGGGCCCCACTTGCATGGCTTATTTCATGGGGGCCCCACATGCATGCCGCATGTCATGGGGGCCCCAAATGCGTGCCGCATATCATGGGGGCCACAAATGCATGCAGCATGTCATGGGGGCCCCACGTGCATGCCACATGTCTTGGGGCCCACAAATGCATACCGCATGTCATAGGGGCACCACATGCATGGCACATTTCTTGGGGGCCCTACATGCATGCCGCATGTCATGGGGGCCATAAATGCATGCCGCATGTCATGGGTGCCCAACGTGCATGTCGCATGTATTGGGGGCCCCAGCTGCATGCCGCATATCATGGGGCCCCACATGCATGCCACATGTCATGGGGGCCCCACATGCATGCCGCATTTCATGGGGGGCCCAAATGCATGCCTGATGTCATGGCTGCCCCAAATGCATGACTCATGTCATGGGGGTCCCACGTGCATGCCACATGTCATGGGGGATCCAAACTCATGTCGCATGTCATTGGGGCCCCAAGCATATGCCGCATGTCATGAGGGCCCCATGTGCATGCCACATGTAATGGGGGCCCCAAATGCATGCGGCATGTCATAGGGGCCCCACGTGCATGCCGCATGTCTCGGGCACCCCAAATGCATGCAGCATGTTATGGGGGTTCCACGTGCATGCCGCATGTCTCGGGCACCCCAAATGCATGGCACATGTCATGGGGGCCCCACAGGCATTCCGCATGTCATGGGGGCCCCAAATGCATGCCGCATGTAATGGGGGCCCCACGTGCATGCCGCATGTCTCAGGTACCCCAAATGCATGCAGCATGTTATGCAGGCCCCAAATGCATGCCGCATGTCATGGGGGCCCACATGCATGACGCATGTCATGGGGGCCCCATGCATGCCGCATGTAATGGGGCCCCCAAATTCATGCCGCATGTCAAAGGGGCAACACGTGCATGCCGTATGTCATGGGGCCCCGCAAATGCATGCCGCATGTCATGGAGGCGACAAATGCATGCCGCATGTCATAGGGGCCCCACATGCATGCCGCATGTCATGGGGGCCCAAATGCATGACGCATGTCATGGGGCCCCACATGCATGCCGCATGTAATGGGGCCCCCAAATTCATGCCGCATGTCAAAGGGGCCCCACGTGCATGGCGCAAGTCATGGGGGCCCAACATGCATCCCGCATTTCATGGGGGCCCAAATGCTTGCCACATGTCATGGGTTCCATAAATGCAAGCCGCATGTCATTGGGGCCTCACATGCATGCTGCATATCATGGGGGCCCCACGTGCATGCCGCTTGTCATGGGGCTCCATGTGCATGCCGCATGTCATGGGGGCCCCGCATGCATGCCGCATGTCATGGGGGTCCCACATGCATGCCACATGTCATGGGGGCCCCAAATGCATGCCGCCTGTCATGGGGGCCCAATGTTCATGCCGCATGTCATGGGGGCCCCAAATGCATGCATCAAGTCATGGGGGCCCCGAATGCATGCCGCATATCAGGGGGGCCCCACGTGCATGCCGCATTTATTGGGGGCCCAAAATTCATGCCGCATGTCATAGGGGCCCCGCGTGCCTGGTGCATGTCATGGGTGCCCCACATGCATGCCGCATGTCTTGGGGCCCACAAATGCATGCCACATGTCATAGGGGCCCCGCAGGCATTCCACATGTCATGGGGGCCCCAAATGCATGCCGCATGTCATGAGGGCCCCACATGCATTCCACATGTCAAGGGGGCCTCACGTGCATTCCGCATGACATGGGGGCCCCAAATGCATGTTGCATGTCATGGGGGCCCCACGTGCATGTCGCGTGTCACAGGGGCCCCAAATGCATGACTCATGTCATGGGGGCCCCACGTGCATGCCGCATGTCATGGAGAATCCAAACTCATGCCGCATGTCATTGGGGCCCCAAGAGTATGCCGCATGTCATGGGGGCCCCATGTGCATGCCGCATGTAATGGGGGCCCCATGTGCATGCCGCATGTCATGGGGGCCCAAAATGCATGCCTCAAGTCATGGGGCCCCAAAAGCATGCCGCATATCATGGGGGCCCCACGTGCATGCCGCATGTATTGGGGGCCCCAAATGCATGCCGCATGTCATGAGGGCGCCGCATGCATACCGCATATCATGGGGGCCCTAAATGCATGCCGCATGTCATGGGGGCCCCAAATGCATGCCGCATTTCATGGGGGCCCCACGTGCATGCTGCATGTCATGGGGCCCCCCAAATGCATGCAGCATGTCTTGGGGCCCACCAATGCATGCCGCATGTCATAGGGGCCCCACATGCATGGCTCATTTCATGGGGGCCCCTCATGCATGCCTCATGTCATGGGGGCCCCAAATGCGTGCCGCATATCATGGGGGCCACAAATGCATGCAGCATGTCATGGGGGCCCCACGTGCATGCCACATGTCTTGGGGCCCACAAATGCATGCCACATGTCATAGGGGTCCCACATGCATGGAACATTTCATGGGGGCCCTACATGCATGCCGCATGTCATGGGGGCCACAAATGCATGCCTCAAGTCTTGGGGGCCCCAAATGCATGCAGCATGTCATAGGGGCCCCACATGCATGGTGCATGTCATGGGGGCCCCACATGCTTGCCTCAAGTCATGGGGGCCCCAAATGCATGCCGCATGTCATGGGGGCCATAAATGCATGCCGCATGTCATGGGTGCCCAACGTACATGCTGCATGTCATTGGGGCCCCACGTGCTTGTTGCATGTCATGGGGGCCCCACGTGCATGCCTTATGTCACGGTGCCACAAATGTATGCGGCATGTCATGGGGGCCCCACTTGCATGCAGCATGTAATGGGGGATCCAAATGCATAACGCATGTCATAGGGGCCCCACGTGCATAACACATGTCATGGGGCCCGCAAATGCATGCCACATGTCATGGGGGCCCCACATGCATGCCGCATGTCATTGGGACCCAAATGCATGCCACATGTCATGGGGGCCCAACGTGCATGCCGCATGTATTGGGGCCCCAAATTCATGCCGCATGTCATGGGGGCCCCACAGGCATTCCGCATGTCATGGGGGCCCCACAGGCATGCCGCATGTCATGGGGCCCCACGTGCATGCCGCATGTAATGGGGGCCCCAAATGCATGCCGCATGTCATAGTGGCCCCAAATGCATGCTGCATGTCATGAGGGCCCCACGTGCATGCCGCATGTTATGGGGCCCCCAAATGCATGCCGCATGTCATGGGGGCCCAAATGCATGCCGCATGTCATTGGGGCCCCAAGCGTATGCCGCGTGTCACGGGTGCCCCATGTGCATGCCGCATGTAATGGGGTCCCCAAATGCATGCGGCATGTCATAGGGGCCCCACATGCATGCCGCATCTCTCAGGTACCCCAAATGCATGCAGCATGTTATGCAGGCCCCAAATGCATGCCGCATGTCATGGGGGCCCAAATGCATGCTGCATGTCATGGGACCCACATTCATGCCGCATGTCATGGGGGCCCCCAATGCATGCCACATGTCATGGGGACCCAAATGCATGCCACATGTCATGGGGGCCTCAAATTCATGCCGCATGTCATGAGGGCCCCGCATCCGTCATGTAATGGGGGATTCAAATGCATGCTGCTTGTCATGGGGGCCCCACATGCATGCCGCATGTCACGGGGGCCCCAAATATATGCTGCATGTCATGGGGGCCCCACAAGCATGCCGCATGTTATAGAGGCCCCACATGCATGCAGCATGTCTTGGGGCCATCAAATGCATGCCGCATGTCATAGGGGCCCCACGTGCATGCCACATGTCTTGGGGCCTACAAATGCATGCCGCATGTCATAGGTGCCAAACATGCATGGCACATTTCATGGGGGCCCTACATGCATGCCGCATGTCATGGGGGCCCCACATGCATGCTTCATGTCATTGGGGGCCCACGTGCATGCCGCATGTCATAGGGGCACCACGTACATGGCGCATGTCATGGGTGCCCCACATGCATGCCGCATGTCATCGGGGCCCCAATTGCATGCCGCATGTCATAGGGGCCCCATATGCATGGCACATGTCATGGAGCCCCACATGCATGCAGCATGTCATGGGGGCCACAAATGCATGCCTCATGTCATGGGGGCCCTAAATGCATGCCGCATTTAATGGGGGCCCCACGTGCATGCCGCATGTCTTGGGGGCCCCATGTGCATGCCGCATGTCATGGGGGCCCAAAATGCATGCCTCAATCATGGGGCCCCAAATGCATGTCGCATATCATGGGGGCCCCACGTGCATGCCGCATGTCATGGGGCCCCCCAAATGCATGCAGCATGTCTTGGGGCCCACAAATGCATGCCGCATGTCATAGGGGCCCCACATGCATGGCTTATTTCATGGGGGCCCCAGATGCATGCCGCATGTCATGGGGGCCCCAAATGCGTGCCGCATATCATTGGGGCCACAAATGCATGCAGCATGTCATGGGGGCCCCACGACATGCCACATGTCTTGGGGCCCACAAATGCATACAGCATGTCATAGGGGCACCACATGCATGGCACATTTCTTGGGGGCCCTACATGCATACCGCATGTCATGGTGGCCCCAAATGCATGCCTCAAGTCATGGGGGCCCCAAATGCATGCAGCATGTCATAGGGGCCCCAAATGCATGCAGCATGTCATAGGTGCCCAACGTACATGCTGCATGTCATTGGGGCCCCACGTGCTTGCCGCATGTCATGGGGGCCCCAACGTGCATGCCTCATGTCACGGGGGCCACAAATGTATGCGGCATGTCATGGGGGCCCCACATGCATGCCGCATGTCATGGGGCCCCACGTGCATGCCGCATGTCATGGGGGCCCCAAATGCATGCCGCATGTCATGGGGGATTCAAATGCATGCCGCATGTCATGGGGGTCCCACATGCATGCCGCATGTCATGGGGGCCATAAATGCATGCCGCATGTCATGGGTGCCCAACGTGCATGTCGCATGTATTGGGGGCCCCAGCTGCATGCCGCATATCATGGGGCCCCACATGCATGCCACATGTCATGGGGGCCCCACATGCATGCCGCATTTCATGGGGGGCCCAAATGCATGCCTGATGTCATGGCTGCCCCAAATGCATGACTCATGTCATGGGGGTCCCACGTGCATGCCACATGTCATGGGGGATCCAAACTCATGTCGCATGTCATTGGGGCCCCAAGCATATGCCGCATGTCATGAGGGCCCCATGTGCATGCCACATGTAATGGGGGCCCCAAATGCATGCGGCATGTCATAGGGGCCCCACGTGCATGCCGCATGTCTCGGGCACCCCAAATGCATGCAGCATGTTATGGGGGTTCCACGTGCATGCCGCATGTCTCGGGCACCCCAAATGCATGGCACATGTCATGGGGGCCCCACAGGCATTCCGCATGTCATGGGGGCCCCAAATGCATGCCGCATGTAATGGGGGTCCCACGTGCATGCCGCATGTCTCAGGTACCCCAAATGCATGCAGCATGTTATGCAGGCCCCAAATGCATGCCGCATGTCATGGGGGCCCACATGCATGACGCATGTCATGGGGGCCCCATGCATGCCGCATGTAATGGGGCCCCCAAATTCATGCCGCATGTCAAAGGGGCAACACGTGCATGCCGCATGTCATGGGGCCCCGCAAATGCATGCCGCATGTCATGGAGGCCCAAATGCATGACGCATGTCATGGGGCCCCACATGCATGCCGCATGTAATGGGGCCCCCAAATTCATGCCGCATGTCAAAGGGGCCCCACGTGCATGGCGCAAGTCATGGGGGCCCAACATGCATCCCGCATTTCATGGGGGCCCAAATGCTTGCCACATGTCATGGGTTCCATAAATGCAAGCCGCATGTCATTGGGGCCTCACATGCATGCTGCATATCATGGGGGCCCCACGTGCATGCCGCTTGTCATGGGGCTCCATGTGCATGCCGCATGTCATGGGGGCCCCGCATGCATGCCGCATGTCATGGGGGTCCCACATGCATGCCACATGTCATGGGGGCCCCAAATGCATGCCGCCTGTCATGGGGGCCCAATGTTCATGCCGCATGTCATGGGGGCCCCAAATGCATGCATCAAGTCATGGGGGCCCCGAATGCATGCCGCATATCAGGGGGGCCCCACGTGCATGCCGCATTTATTGGGGGCCCAAAATTCATGCCGCATGTCATAGGGGCCCCGCGTGCCTGGTGCATGTCATGGGTGCCCCACATGCATGCCGCATGTCTTGGGGCCCACAAATGCATGCCACATGTCATAGGGGCCCCGCAGGCATTCCACATGTCATGGGGGCCCCAAATGCATGCCGCATGTCATGAGGGCCCCACATGCATTCCACATGTCAAGGGGGCCTCACGTGCATTCCGCATGACATGGGGGCCCCAAATGCATGTTGCATGTCATGGGGGCCCCACGTGCATGTCGCGTGTCACAGGGGCCCCAAATGCATGACTCATGTCATGGGGGCCCCACGTGCATGCCGCATGTCATGGAGAATCCAAACTCATGCCGCATGTCATTGGGGCCCCAAGAGTATGCCGCATGTCATGGGGGCCCCATGTGCATGCCGCATGTAATGGGGGCCCCATGTGCATGCCGCATGTCATGGGGGCCCAAAATGCATGCCTCAAGTCATGGGGCCCCAAAAGCATGCCGCATATCATGGGGGCCCCACGTGCATGCCGCATGTATTGGGGGCCCCAAATGCATGCCGCATGTCATGAGGGCGCCGCATGCATACCGCATATCATGGGGGCCCTAAATGCATGCCGCATGTCATGGGGGCCCCAAATGCATGCCGCATTTCATGGGGGCCCCACGTGCATGCTGCATGTCATGGGGCCCCCCAAATGCATGCAGCATGTCTTGGGGCCCACCAATGCATGCCGCATGTCATAGGGGCCCCACATGCATGGCTCATTTCATGGGGGCCCCTCATGCATGCCTCATGTCATGGGGGCCCCAAATGCGTGCCGCATATCATGGGGGCCACAAATGCATGCAGCATGTCATGGGGGCCCCACGTGCATGCCACATGTCTTGGGGCCCACAAATGCATGCCACATGTCATAGGGGTCCCACATGCATGGAACATTTCATGGGGGCCCTACATGCATGCCGCATGTCATGGGGGCCACAAATGCATGCCTCAAGTCTTGGGGGCCCCAAATGCATGCAGCATGTCATAGGGGCCCCACATGCATGGTGCATGTCATGGGGGCCCCACATGCTTGCCTCAAGTCATGGGGGCCCCAAATGCATGCCGCATGTCATGGGGGCCATAAATGCATGCCGCATGTCATGGGTGCCCAACGTACATGCTGCATGTCATTGGGGCCCCACGTGCTTGTTGCATGTCATGGGGGCCCCACGTGCATGCCTTATGTCACGGTGCCACAAATGTATGCGGCATGTCATGGGGGCCCCACTTGCATGCAGCATGTAATGGGGGATCCAAATGCATAACGCATGTCATAGGGGCCCCACGTGCATAACACATGTCATGGGGCCCGCAAATGCATGCCACATGTCATGGGGGCCCCACATGCATGCCGCATGTCATTGGGACCCAAATGCATGCCACATGTCATGGGGGCCCAACGTGCATGCCGCATGTATTGGGGCCCCAAATTCATGCCGCATGTCATGGGGGCCCCACAGGCATTCCGCATGTCATGGGGGCCCCACAGGCATGCCGCATGTCATGGGGCCCCACGTGCATGCCGCATGTAATGGGGGCCCCAAATGCATGCCGCATGTCATAGTGGCCCCAAATGCATGCTGCATGTCATGAGGGCCCCACGTGCATGCCGCATGTTATGGGGCCCCCAAATGCATGCCGCATGTCATGGGGGCCCAAATGCATGCCGCATGTCATTGGGGCCCCAAGCGTATGCCGCGTGTCACGGGTGCCCCATGTGCATGCCGCATGTAATGGGGTCCCCAAATGCATGCGGCATGTCATAAGGGCCCCACATGCATGCCGCATCTCTCAGGTACCCCAAATGCATGCAGCATGTTATGCAGGCCCCAAATGCATGCCGCATGTCATGGGGGCCCAAATGCATGCTGCATGTCATGGGACCCACATTCATGCCGCATGTCATGGGGGCCCCCAATGCATGCCACATGTCATGGGGACCCAAATGCATGCCACATGTCATGGGGGCCTCAAATTCATGCCGCATGTCATGAGGGCCCCGCATCCGTCATGTAATGGGGGATTCAAATGCATGCTGCTTGTCATGGGGGCCCCACATGCATGCCGCATGTCACGGGGGCCCCAAATGTATGCTGCATGTCATGGGGGCCCCACAAGCATGCCGCATGTTATAGAGGCCCCACATGCATGCAGCATGTCTTGGGGCCATCAAATGCATGCCGCATGTCATAGGGGCCCCACGTGCATGCCACATGTCTTGGGGCCTACAAATGCATGCCGCATGTCATAGGTGCCAAACATGCATGGCACATTTCATGGGGGCCCTACATGCATGCCGCATGTCATGGGGGCCCCACATGCATGCTTCATGTCATTGGGGGCCCACGTGCATGCCGCATGTCATAGGGGCACCACGTACATGGCGCATGTCATGGGTGCCCCACATGCATGCCGCATGTCATCGGGGCCCCAATTGCATGCCGCATGTCATAGGGGCCCCATATGCATGGCACATGTCATGGAGCCCCACATGCATGCAGCATGTCATGGGGGCCACAAATGCATGCCTCATGTCATGGGGGCCCTAAATGCATGCCGCATTTAATGGGGGCCCCACGTGCATGCCGCATGTCTTGGGGGCCCCATGTGCATGCCGCATGTCATGGGGGCCCAAAATGCATGCCTCAATCATGGGGCCCCAAATGCATGTCGCATATCATGGGGGCCCCACGTGCATGCCGCATGTCATGGGGCCCCCCAAATGCATGCAGCATGTCTTGGGGCCCACAAATGCATGCCGCATGTCATAGGGGCCCCACATGCATGGCTTATTTCATGGGGGCCCCAGATGCATGCCGCATGTCATGGGGGCCCCAAATGCGTGCCGCATATCATGGGGGCCACAAATGCATGCAGCATGTCATGGGGGCCCCACGACATGCCACATGTCTTGGGGCCCACAAATGCATACAGCATGTCATAGGGGCACCACATGCATGGCACATTTCTTGGGGGCCCTACATGCATGCCGCATGTCATGGTGGCCCCAAATGCATGCCTCAAGTCATGGGGGCCCCAAATGCATGCAGCATGTCATAGGGGCCCCAAATGCATGCAGCATGTCATAGGTGCCCAACGTACATGCTGCATGTCATTGGGGCCCCACGTGCTTGCCGCATGTCATGGGGGCCCCAACGTGCATGCCTCATGTCACGGGGGCCACAAATGTATGCGGCATGTCATGGGGGCCCCACATGCATGCCGCATGTCATGGGGCCCCACGTGCATGCCGCATGTCAAGGGGGTCCCACATGCATGCCGCATGTCATAGGGGCCCCACATGCATGGCGCATGTCATGGGGGCCCCACTTGCATGCAGATGTAATGGGGGATCCAATTGCATGACGCATGTCATGGGGGTCCCACATGCATGCCGCATGTCATGGGGGCCCCAAATGCATGCCGCATGTCATGGGGGATTCAAATGCATGCCGCATGTCATGGGGGTCCCACATGCATGCCGCATGTCATGGGGGCTCCACGTGCATGCCGCATGTCATGTAATGGGGCACCCAAATTCATGCCGCATGTCAAAGGGGCCCCACGTGCATGGCGCAAGTCATGGGTGCCCCACATGCATGCCGCATGTCAAAGGGGCCCCACATGCATGGTGCATGTCATGGGGGCCCCAAATGCATGCGGCATGTCATAGGGGCCCCACGTGCATGCCACATGTCTCTGGCACACCAAATGCATGCAGCATGTCATGGGGCCCCACGTGCATGTCGCATGTATTGGGGGCCCCAAATTCATGCCGCATGTCATGAGGGCCCACATGCATGTTGCATGACATAGGGGCCCCGCAGGCATTGCGCATGTCATGGGTGCCCCAAATGCATGCCGCATGTCATGGGGGCCCCACGTGCATGCCGCATTTCATGGGAAAACCAAACGCATGCCGCATGTCATGGGGGTCCCACATGCATGCCGCATGACATGGGGGCCCCACGTGCATGCCACATGTAATGGGGGATTCAAATGCATGCCGCATGTCATGGGGGTCACACATGCATGCCGCATGTCATGGGGGCCCCACATGCATGCCGCATGTCATGGGGCACCCAAATGCATGTCGCATGTCATGAGGTCCCCACTTGCATGCCGCATGTCATGGGGGCCCCACATGCATTCCGCATGTCAAGGTGGCCTCACGTGCATTCCGCATGACATGGGGGCCCCAAATGCATGCCACATGTCATGGGGGCCCCACGTGCATGCAGCATGTAATGGGGGATCCAAATGCATGCCGCATGTCATGGGGGCCATAAATGCATGGCGCATGTCATGGGGGCCCCACGTGCATGCCACATGTATTGGAGACCCACGTGCATACAGCATGTCATGAGGGCCCCGCATGCATGCCGCATGTCATGGGGGCCCCAAATGCATGCCGCATGTCATGGGGGCCCCACGTGCATGCCGCATGTAATGGGGGATTCAAATGCATGCCGCATGTCATGGGGGTCCCACATGCATGCCGCATGTCATGGGGGCTCCACGTGCATGACGCATGTAATGGGGCACCCAAATTCATGCCGCATGTCAAAGGGGCCCCACGTGCATGGTGCAAGTCATGGGTGCCCCACATGCATGCCGCATGTCATAGGGGGCCCACATGCATGGTGCATGTCATGGGGGCCCCAAATGCATGCGGCATGTCATAGGGGCCCCACGTGCATGCCACATGTGTCTGGCACACCAAATGCATGCAGCATGTCATGGGGCCCCACGTGCATGCTGCTTGTCTCAGGTACCCCAAATGCATGCAGCATGTTATGCAGGCCCCAAATGGATGCCGCATGTCATGGGGGTCCCACATGCATGCAGCATGTCATAGGGGCCCCACATGCATGGCGCATGTCATGGGGGCCCCAAATGCATGCCGCATGTCTTGGGGGCTCCACGTGCATGCCGCATGTAATGGGGCCCCAAATGCATGCCTCATATCATGGGGGCCCCACGTGCATGCCACATGTATTGGGGGCCCCAAATTCATGCCGCATGTCATGAGGGCCCCACATGCATGTTGCATGTCATGAGGGCCCCGCAGGCATTCCGCATGTCATGGGTGCCCCAAATGCATGCCGCATGTCATAGGGGCCCCACGTGCATGCCGCATTTCAAGGGAAACCCAAACGCATGTCGCATGTCATTGGGGCCCCAAGAGTATGCCGCATGTCATGGGGGCCCCATGTGCATGCCGCATGTAATGGGGGCCCCAAATGCATGCGGCATGTCATAGGGGCCCCACGTGCATGCCACATGTCTCTGGCACACCAAATGCATGCAGCATGTCATGGGGCCCCACGTGCTTGCCGCATGTCTCAGGTACCCCAAATGCATGCAGCATGTTATGCAGGCCCCAAATGGATGCCGCATGTCATGGGGCTCCCTCAGGTATTCCGCATGTCAAAGGGGCCCCAAATGCATGCAGAATGTCATAGGGGCCACATGCATGGCGCATGTCATGGGGCCCCAAATGCATGCTGCATGTCTTGGGGGCTCCACGTGCATGCCGCATGTAATGGGGCCCCAAATGCATGCCTCATATCATGGGGGCCCCACGTGCATGCCACATGTATTGGGGGACCGAAATTCATGCCGCATGTCATGAGGGCCCCACATGCATGTTGCATGTCATGGGGGCCCCGCAGGCATTCCGCATGTCATGGGTGCCCCAAATGCATGCCGCATGTCATGGGGGCCCCACGTGCATGCCGCATGTAATGGGGGATTCAAATGCATGCCGCATGTAAAGGGGGTCCCACAAGCATGCCGCATGTCATGGGGGCCCCACATGCATTCCGCATGTCAAGGTGGCCTCACGTGCATTCCGCATGACATGGGGGCCCCACATGCATGCCGCATGTCTTGGTTCACCCAAATGCATGCCGCATGACATGGGGGCCCCACATGCATGCCGCATGTCATGGGGCACCCAAATGCATGCCGCATGTCATGGGGTCCCCACATGCATGCCACATGTCATGGGGTCCCCACATGCATGCCGCATGTCATGGGGGCCCCAAATGCATGCCGCTTGTCATGGGGACTCCACGTGCATGCCGCATGTAATGGGGCCCCCAAATGCATGCCACATGTCATAGGGGCCCCACGTGCATGCCGCATTTCATAGGAGCCCACATGCATGGCGCATTTCATGAGTCCCCACATACATGCCGCATGTCATGGGGGCCCCAAATGCATGCCTCAAGTCATAGGGGCCCCAAATGCATGCCGCATATCATGGGGGCCTCACGTGCATGCCGCATTTCTTGGGGGCCCCGCATGCATGCCGCATGTCATGGGGGCCCCGCAGGCATTCCACATGTCATGGGGGCCCCGCAGGCATTCCACATGTCATGGGGGCCCCACATGCATTTCACATGTCAAGGGGGCCTCACGTGCATTCCGCATGACATGGGGGCCCCAAATGCATGTTGCATGTCATGGGTCCCCACGTGCATGCCACATGTCATGGGGGCCCCAAATGCAGGCCGCATGTCATGGGGGCTCCACATGCATGTCGCATGTCATGGGGTACCCAAACGCATGCCGCATGTCATTGGGGCCCCAAGCGTATGCCGCATGTCATGGGGGCCTCACGTGCATTCCACATGTCATGGGGGCCCCACGTGCATGCTGCATGTCATGGGGCCCCACATGCATGCCGCATGTCATGGGGGCTCCACATGCATGCCGCATGTCATGGGGGCCCCAAATGCATGCCACATATCATGGGGGCCCCACGTTCATGCCGCATATATTGGGGGCCCCAAATGTATGCCGCATGTCATGAGGGCCCCGCATGCATGCCGTATGTCATGGGGGCCCCGCAGGCATTCCGCATGTCATTGGGCCCCAAAATGCATGCCGCATTTCATGGGGGCCACACGTGCATGCCGCATGTAAGGGGGGATCCAAACGCATGCTGCATGTTATGGGGGTCCCACATGCATGCCGCATGTCATGGGGCCCCCAAATGCATGCCGCATGTCATGGCGGCCCCAAATGCATGACTCATGTCATGGGGGCCCCACGTGCATGCCACATGTATTGGGGGACCGAAATTCATGCCGCATGTCATGAGGGCCCCACATGCATGTTGCATGTCATGGGGGCCCCGCAGGCATTCCGCATGTCATGGGTGCCCCAAATGCATGCCGCATGTCATGGGGGCCCCACGTGCATGCCGCATGTAATGGGGGATTCAAATGCATGCCGCATGTCATGGGGGTCCCACATGCATGCCGCATGTCATGGGGGCCCCACATGCATTCCGCATGTCAAGGTGGCCTCACGTGCATTCCGCATGACATGGGGGCCCCACATGCATGCCGCATGTCTTGGTTCACCCAAATGCATGCCGCATGTCATGGGGGCCCCAAATGCATGCCGCTTGTCATGGGGACTCCACGTGCATGCCGCATGTAATGGGGCCCCCAAATGCATGCCACATGTCATAGTGGCCCCACGTGCATGCCGCATGTCATAGGAGCCCACATGCATGGCACATTTCATGAGTCCCCACATACATGCCGCATGTCATGGGGGCCCCAAATGCATGCCTCAAGTCATAGGGGCCCCAAATGCATGCCGTATATCATGGGGGCCTCACGTGCATGCCGCATTTCTTGGGGGCTCCGCATGCATGCCGCATGTCATGGGGGCCCCGCAGGCATTCCACATGTCATGGGGGCCCCACAGGCATTCCACATGTCATGGGGGACCCACATGCATTTCACATGTCAAGGGGGCCTCACGTGCATTCCGCATGACATGGGGGCCCCACGTGCATGCCGCATGTCATGGGGGCCCCAAATGCAGGCCGCATGTCATGGGGGCTCCACATGCATGTCGCATGTCATGGGGTACCCAAACGCATGCCGCATGTCATTGGGGCCCCAAGCGTATGCCGCATGTCATGGGGGCCTCACGTGCATTCCACATGTCATGGGGGCCCCACGTGCATGCTGCATGTCATGGGGCCCCACATGCATGCCGCATGTCATGGGGGCTCCACATGCATGCCGCATGTCATGGGGGCCCCAAATGCATGCCACATATCATGGGGGCCCCACGTTCATGCCGCATATATTGGGGGCCCCAAATGTATGCGGCATGTCGTGAGGGCCCCGCATGCATGCCGTATGTCATGGGGGCCCCGCAGGCATTCCGCATGTCATTGGGCCCCAAAATGCATGCCGCATTTCATGGGGGCCACACGTGCATGCCGCATGTAAGGGGGGATCCAAACGCATGCTGCATGTTATGGGGGTCCCACATGCATGCCGCATGTCATGGGGGCCCCAAATGCATGCCGCATGTCATGGCGGCCCCAAATGCATGACTCATGTCATGGGGGCCCCATGTGCATGCCGCATGTAATGGGGGCCCCAAATGCATGCCACATGTCTCAGGTACCCCAAATGCATGCAGCATGTTATGCAAGCCCCAAATGCATGCCGCATGTAATGGGGGCCCAAATGCATGCCGCATGTCATGGGGGCCCCACACGCATGCCGCATGTCATGGGGGCCCCAAATGCATGCCGCATGTCATGGGGTCTCCACGTGCATGCCACATGTAATGGGGCCCCCAAATTCATGGCGCATGTCAAAGGGGCCCCACGTGCATGGCGCAAGTCATGGGTGCCCCACATGCATGCCGCATGTCATCAGGGCCCCACATGCATGGCGCATGTCATGGGGGCCCCACATGCATGACGCATGTCATGGAGGCCCCAAATGCATGCCGCATGTCATGGGAGCCCCACATGCATGCCGCATGTCATGGGGGCCCCAAATTAATGTCGCATGTCAAGGGGGCCCC
This sequence comes from Phyllobates terribilis, assembly GCF_046119375.1. Lineage (NCBI taxonomy): Eukaryota > Metazoa > Chordata > Amphibia > Anura > Dendrobatidae > Phyllobates > Phyllobates terribilis. The sequence continues at coordinate 342,943,316 of NW_027362764.1, forward strand.
ACATGCATGCCGCATGTCATCGGGGCCCCAAATGCATGCCGCATGTCATGAGGGCCCCGCATGCATGCCGCATTTCATAGGGCACCACATGCATGCCACATGTCATGGAGGCCCCAAAAGCACGCCTCAAGTCATGGGGGCCCCAAATCCATGCCGCATATCACGCGGGCCTCACGTGCATGCCGCATTTATTGGGGGCCCCAAATTCATGCCGCATGTCATGAGGGCCCCGCATGCATGCTGCATGTCATGGGGTCCCCGCAGGCATTCCACATGTCATGGGGGCCCCAAATGCATGCCGCATGTCATGGGGGCCCCACATGCATGCCACATGTCATGGGGCCCCCAAATGCATGCCGCATGTCATGGGGGGCCCACATGCATGCCGCATGTAATGGGGGCCCAAATGCTAGCCGCATGTCATGGGTTCCATAAATGCCCAACGTACATGCCGCATGTATTGGCGGCCCCAAATTCATGCCGCATGTCATGAGGGCCCCGCATGCATGCCGCATGTCATGGGGGCCCCGCAGGCATTCCGCATGTAATGGGGGATTCAAAAGAATGCCGCATGTCATGGGGGTCTCCACGTGCAAGCCGCATGTAATGAGGCCCCCAAATGCATGCCACATGCCATAGGGGCCCCAAGTGCATGGTGCATGTCATGGGTGCCCCAAATGAATGCCGCATGTGTTGGAGCCCACAAATGCATGCCGCATGTCATAGGGGCCCCACATGCATGGCGCATTTCATGGAACCCCACGTGCATGCCGCATGTAATGGGGGCCCCAAATGCATGCGGCATGTTATGCAGTCCCCAAATGCATGCCGCATGTCATGGGGGCCCAAATGCATGCCGCATGTCATAGGGGCCTCAAATTCATGTCGCATGTCATGAGGGCCCCGCATGCATGCCACATGTCATGGGGGCCCCGAAGGAATTCCGCATGTCATGGGGGCCCCAAATGCATGCCGCATGTCATGGGGGCCCCACGTGCATCCCGCATGTAATGGGGGATTCAAATGCATGTTGCATGTCATGGGGGCCCCACGTGCATGCCGCATGTCACGGGGTCCCCAAATGTATGCTGCATATAATGGGGGCCCCACAAGCATGCCGCATGTTATAAAGGCCCCACATGCATGGCGCATGTCATGGGCGGCCCCACTTGCATGCAGCATGTAATGAGGGATCCAAATGCATGCCGCATCTCATGGGGGTCCCACATGCATGCCGCATGTCATGGGGGCCCAAAATGCATGCGGCATGTCATAGGGGCCCCACGTGCATGCCGCATGTCTCGGGCATCCCAAATGCATGCAGCATTTTATTGGGGCCCCACGTGCATGCCGCATGTCTCAGGTACCCCAAATGCATGCAGCATGTTATGCAGGCCCCAAATGCATGCCGCATGTTATGGGGGCCCCCAATGCATGCCGACTGTCATGGGGGCCCAAATGCATTCCGCATGTCATGGGGGCCTCAAATTCATGCCGCATGTCATGAGGGCCCCGCATGCATGCCGCATGTCATGGGGGCCCCAAATGCAGGCCGCATGTCATGGGGGCTCCACATGCATGCCGCATGTCATGGCGGCCCCACGTGCATGCTTCATGTCATTGGGGCCCCAAGTGCATGCTTCATGTCATTGGGGCCCCACGTGCTTTCCGCATGTCATGGGGGCCCAAATGCATGCCGCATGTCATGGGGGCCAAATGCATGCCGCATGTCATAGTGGCCCCAAATGCATGCTGCATGTCATGAGGGCCCCACGTGCATGACGCATGTCATAGGGGCCCCACGTACATGGCGCATGTCATGGGTGCCCAACATGCATGCCGCTTGTCATCGGGGCCCCAATTGCATGCCGCATGTCATAGGGGCCCCACATGCATTGCGCATGTCATGGGGGCCCAAAATGCATGCCTCAAGTCATGGGGGCCCCAAATGCATGCCGCATTTCATGGCGGCCCCACGTGCATGCCGCATGTATTGGGGCCCCCAAATGCATTCCGCATGTCATGAGGGCGCCGCATGCATGCCGCATGTCATGGGGGCCATAAATGCATGCCGCATGTCATGGGGGCCCCAAATGCATGCCGCATTTCATGGGGGCCCCACGTGCATGCTGCATGTCATGGGGCCCCCCAAATGCATGCAGCATATCTTGGGGCCCACAAATGCATGCCGCATGTCATAGGGGCCCCACATGCATGGCTCATTTCATGGGGGCCCCACATGCATGCCTCATGTCATGGGGTCCCCAAATGCGTGCCGCATATCATGGGGGCCCCAAATGCATGCAGCATGTCATAGGGGCCCCACATGCATGGTACATGTCATGGGGGCCCCACATGCTTGCCTAAAGTCATGGGGGCCCCAAATGCATGCCGCATGTCATGGGGGCCATAAATGCATGCCGCATGTCATGGGTGCCCAACGTACATGCTGCATGTCATTGGGGCCCCACGTGCTTGTCGCATGTCATGGGGGCCCCACGTGCATGCCTCATGTCACGTTGCCACAAATGTATGCGGCATGTCATGGGGGCCCCACTTGCATGCAGCATGTAATGGGGGATCCAAATGCATAACGCATGTCATGGGGGTCCCACATGCATGCCGCATGTCATGGGGGCCCCAAATGCATGCGGCATGTCATAGGGGCCCCACGTGCATAACACATGTCATGGGGCCCGCAAATGCATGCCACATGTCATGGGGGCCCAACGTGCATGCCGCATGTCATGGGGCCCCCAAATGCATGCCGCATGTCATGGGGGCCCAACAGGCATGCCGCATGTCATTGGGGCCCCAAATGCATGCCTCATGTCTCAGGTACCCCAAATGCATGCAGCATGTTATGCAGGCCCCAAATGCATGCCACATGTCATGGGGGCCCAAATGCATGCCGCATGTCATGGGGGCCCCAAATGCATGCCGCATGTCTTGGGGGCTCCACGTGCATGCCGCATGTAATGGGGCCCCAAATGCATGCCTCATATCATGGGGGCCCCACGTGCATGCCACATGTATTGGGGGCCCCAAATTCATGCCGCATGTCATGAGGGCCCCACATGCATGTTGCATGTCATGGGGGCCCCGCAGGCATTTTGCATGTCATGGGTGCCCCAAATGCATGCTGCATGTCATGGGGGCCCCACGTGCATGCCGCATTTCATGGGAAACCCAAACGCATGCCGCATGTCATTGGGGCCCCATGCGTATGCCGAATGTCATGGGGGCCCCATGTGCATGCCGCATGTAATGGGGGCCCCAAATGCATGCGGCATGTCATAGGGGCCCCACGTGCATGCCACATGTCTCTGGCACACCAAATGCATGCAGCATGTCATGGGGCCCCACGTGCATGCCGCATGTCTCAGGTACCCCAAATGGATGCCGCATGTCATGGGGGTCCCGCAGGTATTCCGCATGTCAAAGGGGCCCCAAATGCATGCAGAATGTCATAGGGGCCACATGCATTCCGCATGTCAAGGTGGCCTCACGTGCATTCCGCATGACATGGGGGCCCCAAATGCATGCCACATGTCATGGGGGCCCCACGTGCATGCAGCATGTAATGGGGGATCCAAATGCATGCCGCATGTCATGGGGGTCCCATATGCATGTCGCATGTCATGGGGGCCCCGAAGGCATTCCGCATGTCATGGGTGTCCCACATGCATGCCGCATGTCATGGGGGCCCCACGTGCATGCCGCATGTAATGGGGGATTCAAATGCATGCCGCATGTCATCGGGGCCCCAAATGCATGCCGCATGTCACAGGGGCCCCACATGCATGGCGCATGTCATGGGGGCCCCACATGCATGACGCATGTCATGGAGGCCCCAAATGCATGCCGCATGTCATGGGAGCCCCACATGCATGCCGCATGTCATGGGGGCCCCAAACTAATGTCGCATGTCAAGGGGGCCCCACATGCATGCCGCATGTCATCGGGGCCCCAAATGCATGCCGCATGTCATTGGGGCCCCACGTACATGGCGCATGTCATGGGTGCCCCACATGCATGCCGGTTTTCATGGGGGCCCCAATTGCATGCCGCATGTCATAGGGGCCCCACATGCATTGCGCATGTCATGGGGGCCCAAAATGCATGCCTCAAGTCATGGGGGCCCCAAATGCATGCCGCATATCATGGCGGCCCCACGTGCATGCCGCATGTATTGGGGGCCCCAAATGCATGCCGCATGTCATTCGGGCCCCAAATGCATGCAGCATGACTTGGGGCCCACAAATGCATGCCGAATGTCATAGGGGCCCCACATGCATGGCTCATTTCATAGGGGCCCCACATGCATGCCTCATGTCATGGTGGCCCCAAAGGCGTGCCGCATATCATGGGGGCCACAAATGCATGCAGCATGTCATGGGTGTCCCACATGCATGCCGCATGTCATGGGGGGCCCCACTTGCATGCAGCATGTAATGAGGGATCGAAATGCATGCTGCATCTCATGGGGGTCCCACATGCATGCCGCATGTCATGGGGGCCCCAAATGGGGGCCCCAGGTGCATGCCGCATGTCTCGGGCATCTCAAATGCATGCAGCATTTTATGGGGGCCCCACGTGCATGCCGCATGTCTCAGGTACCCCAAATGCATGCAGCATGTTATGCAGGCCCCAAATGCATGCCGCATGTCATGGGGGCCCAAATGCATGCCGCATGTCATGAGGGCCCCACATGCATGACGTATGTCATGGGGCCCCCAAATGCATGCCACATGTCTTGGGGCCCACAAATGCATGCCGAATGTCATAGGGGCCCCACATGCACGGCGCATATCATGGGGGCCCCACGTGCATGCTGCCTATATTGGGGGCCCCCAAATTCATGCCGCATATCATGAGGCCACCGCATGCATGCCGCATGTCATGGGGGCCCCGCAGGCATTCCGCATGTCATGGGGGCCCCAAATGCATGCCGAATGTCATGGGGGTCCCACGTGCATGCAGCATGTCATAGGGGCACCAGATGCATGGCGCATGTCATGGGGGTCCACATGCATGCCGCATGTCATGGGGGCCAAACTTGCATGCAGCATGGAATGAGGGATCCAAATGCATGCCGCATGTTATGCAGGCCCCAAATGCATGCCGCATGTCATGGGGGCCCAAATGCATGCCGCATGTCATGAGGGCCCCACATGCATGACGTATGTCATGGGGCCCCCAAATGCATGCCACATGTCTTGGGGCCCACAAATGCATGCCGAATGTCATAGGGGCCCCACATGCACGGCGCATATCATGGGGGCCCCACGTGCATGCTGCATGTCATGGGGCCCCCCAAATGCATGCAGCATATCTTGGGGCCCACAAATGCATGCCGCATGTCATAGGGGCCCCACATGCATGGCTCATTTCATGGGGGCCCCACATGCATGCCTCATGTCATGGGGTCCCCAAATGCGTGCCGCATATCATGGGGGCCCCAAATGCATGCAGCATGTCATAGGGGCCCCACATGCATGGTACATGTCATGGGGGCCCCACATGCTTGCCTAAAGTCATGGGGGCCCCAAATGCATGCCGCATGTCATGGGGGCCATAAATGCATGCCGCATGTCATGGGTGCCCAACGTACATGCTGCATGTCATTGGGGCCCCACGTGCTTGTCGCATGTCATGGGGGCCCCACGTGCATGCCTCATGTCACGTTGCCACAAATGTATGCGGCATGTCATGGGGGCCCCACTTGCATGCAGCATGTAATGGGGGATCCAAATGCATAACGCATGTCATGGGGGTCCCACATGCATGCCGCATGTCATGGGGGCCCCAAATGCATGCGGCATGTCATAGGGGCCCCACGTGCATAACACATGTCATGGGGCCCGCAAATGCATGCCACATGTCATGGGGGCCCAACGTGCATGCCGCATGTCATGGGGCCCCCAAATGCATGCCGCATGTCATGGGGGCCCAACAGGCATGCCGCATGTCATTGGGGCCCCAAATGCATGCCTCATGTCTCAGGTACCCCAAATGCATGCAGCATGTTATGCAGGCCCCAAATGCATGCCACATGTCATGGGGGCCCAAATGCATGCCGCATGTCATGGGGGCCCCAAATGCATGCCGCATGTCTTGGGGGCTCCACGTGCATGCCGCATGTAATGGGGCCCCAAATGCATGCCTCATATCATGGGGGCCCCACGTGCATGCCACATGTATTGGGGGCCCCAAATTCATGCCGCATGTCATGAGGGCCCCACATGCATGTTGCATGTCATGGGGGCCCCGCAGGCATTTTGCATGTCATGGGTGCCCCAAATGCATGCTGCATGTCATGGGGGCCCCACGTGCATGCCGCATTTCATGGGAAACCCAAACGCATGCCGCATGTCATTGGGGCCCCATGCGTATGCCGAATGTCATGGGGGCCCCATGTGCATGCCGCATGTAATGGGGGCCCCAAATGCATGCGGCATGTCATAGGGGCCCCACGTGCATGCCACATGTCTCTGGCACACCAAATGCATGCAGCATGTCATGGGGCCCCACGTGCATGCCGCATGTCTCAGGTACCCCAAATGGATGCCGCATGTCATGGGGGTCCCGCAGGTATTCCGCATGTCAAAGGGGCCCCAAATGCATGCAGAATGTCATAGGGGCCACATGCATTCCGCATGTCAAGGTGGCCTCACGTGCATTCCGCATGACATGGGGGCCCCAAATGCATGCCACATGTCATGGGGGCCCCACGTGCATGCAGCATGTAATGGGGGATCCAAATGCATGCCGCATGTCATGGGGGTCCCATATGCATGTCGCATGTCATGGGGGCCCCGAAGGCATTCCGCATGTCATGGGTGTCCCACATGCATGCCGCATGTCATGGGGGCCCCACGTGCATGCCGCATGTAATGGGGGATTCAAATGCATGCCGCATGTCATCGGGGCCCCAAATGCATGCCGCATGTCACAGGGGCCCCACATGCATGGCGCATGTCATGGGGGCCCCACATGCATGACGCATGTCATGGAGGCCCCAAATGCATGCCGCATGTCATGGGAGCCCCACATGCATGCCGCATGTCATGGGGGCCCCAAACTAATGTCGCATGTCAAGGGGGCCCCACATGCATGCCGCATGTCATCGGGGCCCCAAATGCATGCCGCATGTCATTGGGGCCCCACGTACATGGCGCATGTCATGGGTGCCCCACATGCATGCCGGTTTTCATGGGGGCCCCAATTGCATGCCGCATGTCATAGGGGCCCCACATGCATTGCGCATGTCATGGGGGCCCAAAATGCATGCCTCAAGTCATGGGGGCCCCAAATGCATGCCGCATATCATGGCGGCCCCACGTGCATGCCGCATGTATTGGGGGCCCCAAATGCATGCCGCATGTCATTCGGGCCCCAAATGCATGCAGCATGACTTGGGGCCCACAAATGCATGCCGAATGTCATAGGGGCCCCACATGCATGGCTCATTTCATAGGGGCCCCACATGCATGCCTCATGTCATGGTGGCCCCAAAGGCGTGCCGCATATCATGGGGGCCACAAATGCATGCAGCATGTCATGGGTGTCCCACATGCATGCCGCATGTCATGGGGGGCCCCACTTGCATGCAGCATGTAATGAGGGATCGAAATGCATGCTGCATCTCATGGGGGTCCCACATGCATGCCGCATGTCATGGGGGCCCCAAATGGGGGCCCCAGGTGCATGCCGCATGTCTCGGGCATCTCAAATGCATGCAGCATTTTATGGGGGCCCCACGTGCATGCCGCATGTCTCAGGTACCCCAAATGCATGCAGCATGTTATGCAGGCCCCAAATGCATGCCGCATGTCATGGGGGCCCAAATGCATGCCGCATGTCATGAGGGCCCCACATGCATGACGTATGTCATGGGGCCCCCAAATGCATGCCACATGTCTTGGGGCCCACAAATGCATGCCGAATGTCATAGGGGCCCCACATGCACGGCGCATATCATGGGGGCCCCACGTGCATGCTGCCTATATTGGGGGCCCCCAAATTCATGCCGCATATCATGAGGCCACCGCATGCATGCCGCATGTCATGGGGGCCCCGCAGGCATTCCGCATGTCATGGGGGCCCCAAATGCATGCCGAATGTCATGGGGGTCCCACGTGCATGCAGCATGTCATAGGGGCACCAGATGCATGGCGCATGTCATGGGGGTCCACATGCATGCCGCATGTCATGGGGGCCAAACTTGCATGCAGCATGGTATGAGGGATCCAAATGCATGCCGCATGTTATGCAGGCCCCAAATGCATGCCGCATGTCATGGGGGCCCAAATGCATGCCGCATGTCATGAGGGCCCCACATGCATGACGTATGTCATGGGGCCCCCAAATGCATGCCACATGTCTTGGGGCCCACAAATGCATGCCGAATGTCATAGGGGCCCCACATGCACGGCGCATATCATGGGGGCCCCACGTGCATGCTGCATATATTGGGGGCCCCCAAATTCATGCCGCATATCATGAGGCCACCGCATGCATGCCGCATGTCATGGGGGCCCCGCAGGCATTCCGCATGTCATGGGGGCCCCAAATGCATGCCGAATGTCATGGGAGTCCCACGTGCATGCAGCATGTCATAGGGGCACCAGATGCATGGCGCATGTCATGGGGGTCCACATGCATGCCGCATGTCATGGGGGCCAAACTTGCATGCAGCATGGAATGAGGGATCCAAATGCATGCCGCATGTCATGGGGGCCCCAAATGCATGCGGCATGTCATAGGGGCCCCACGTGTATGCCGCATGTCTCGGGCATTCCAAATGCATGCAGCATTTTATGGGGGCCCCACGTGCATGCCGCATGTCTCAGGTACCCCAAATGCATGCAGCATGTTATGCAGGTGCATGCCGCATGTAATGGGGCCCCCAAATGCATGCCACATGTCATAGGGGCCCCACGTGCATGGCGCATGTCATGGGTGCCCCACATGCATGCCACATGTCATCGGGGCCCCACGTGCATGCCGCATGTATTGGGGCCCCAAATTCATGCCGCATGTCATGAGGGCCCAACATGCATGCCGCATGTCTTGGGGCCCACAAATGCATGCAGCATTTCATAGGGGCCCCACATGCATGGCGCATTTCATGGGGGCCCCAAATTCATGCCTTAAGTCATGGGGGCCCCAAATGCATGCCGCATATCATGGGGGCCCACGTGCATGTCGCATGTATTGGGGCCCCAAATGCATGCCGCATGTCATGAGGGCACCGCATGCATGCTGCATGTCATGGGGCCCCAATTGCATGCCGCATGTAATAGGGGCCCCACATGCATGGCGCATGTCATGGTGCCCCACATGTATGCCGCATGTCATGGGGGCCCCGCAGGCATTCCGCATGTCATGGGGGCCCCAAATGCATGCCACATTTCATGGGGGCCTCACATGCATTCCGCATGTCATGGGGGCCCCATGTGCATGCTGCATGTCATTGGGGCCCCAAGTGCTTGCCGCATGTCATGGGGGCCCAAATGCGTGCCACATATCATGGCGGCCACAAATGCATGCAGCATGTCATGGGGGCCCCACGTGCATGCCACATGTCTTGGGGCCCACAAATGCATGCCTCAAGTCATGGGGGCCCCAAATGCATGCCACATATCATGGGGGCCCCACGTGCATGCCGCATATATTGGGGGCCCCAAATGCATGCCGCATGTCATGAGGGCCCCGCATGCATGCCGCATGTCATTGGGGCCCCACAGTCATTCCGCATGTCATGGGGGCCCCACGTGCATGCTTCATGTCATTGGTGCCCCACGTGCTTGCCGCATGTCATGGGGGCCCAAATGCATGCCGCATGTAATGGGGGATCCAAATGCATAACGCATGTCATGGGGGTCCCACATGCATGCCACATGTCATGGGGCCCCCAAATGCATGCGGCATGTCATAGGGGCCCCACGTGCATAACACATGTCATGGGGCCCGCAAATGCATGCCACATGTCATGGGGGCCCAACGTGCATGCCGCATGTATTGAGGCCCCAAATTCATGCCGCATGTCATGGGGCCCCACAGGCATTCCGCATGTCATGGGGGCCCCAAATGCATGCCGCATGTCATGGGGCCCCCAAATGCATGCCGCATGTCATGGGGGCCCAACAGGCATGCCGCATGTCATTGGGGCCCCAAATGCATGCCTCATGTCTCAGGTACCCCAAATGCATGCAGCATGTTATGCAGGCCCCAAATGCATGCCACATGTCATGGGGGCCCAAATGCATGCCGCATGTCATGGGGGCCCCACATGCATGCCACATGTCATGGGGCCCCAAATGCATGCCGTATGTCATGGGGGCTCCACGTGCAAGCCGCATGTAATGGGGCCCCCAAATTCATGCGGCATGTCAAAGGGGCCCCGCGTGCCTGGTGCAAGTCATGGGTGCCCCAAATGCATGCCGCATGTCATCGGGGCCCCACGTGCATGCCGCATGTCACGGGGGCCCCAAATGCATGACTCATGTCATGGGGGCGCCACCTGCATGCCGCATGTCATGGGGGAACCAAAGGCATGCCGCATGTCATTGGGGCCCCAAGCGTATGCCGCTTGTCACGGGTGCCCCATGTGCATGCCGCATGTAATGGGGGCCCCAAATGCATGCGGAATGTCATAGGGGCCCCACATGCATGCTGCATCTCTTAGGTACCCCAAATGCATGCAGCATGTTATGCAGGCCCCAAATTCATGCCGCATGTCATGGGGGCCCAAATGCATGCCGCATGTCATGGGACCCACATTCATGCCGCATGTCATGGGGGCCCCCAATGCATGCCACATGTCATGGGGACCCAAATGCATGCCACATGTCATGGGGGCCTCAAATTCATGCCGCATGTCATGAGGGCCCCGCATGCATGCCGCATGTCATGGGGGCCCCGCAGGCATTCCGCATGTCATGGGGGCCCCAAATGCATGCCGCATGTCATGGGGGCCCACGTGCATCCGTCATGTAATGGGGGATTCAAATGCATGCTGCATGTCATGGGGGCCCCACGTGCATGCCGCATGTCACGGGGGCCCCAAATGTATGCTGCATGTCATGAGGGCCCCACAAGCATGCCGCATGTTATAGAGGCCCCACATGCATGCAGCATGTCTTGGGGCCCACAAATGCATGGCGCATGTCATAGGGGCCCCACGTGCATGCCACATGTCTTGGGGCCTACAAATGCATGCCGCATGTCATAGGTGCCAAAGATGCATGGCACATTTCATGGGGGCCCTACATGCATGCTTCATGTCATTGGGGCCCCACGTGCATGCCGCATGTCATTGGTGCCCACATGCATGCCGCATGTCATGGGGGCCATAAATGCATGCCGCATGTCATGGGTGCCCAACGTGCATGCCGCATGTATTGGGGGCCCCAACTGCATGCCGCATATCATGGGGCTCCACATGCATGCCACATGTCATGGGGGCCCCACATGCATGCCGCATTTCATGGGGGGCCCAAATGCATGCCGCATGTTATGGGGGCCCCAAATGCATGCAACATGTCATGGCGGCCCCAAATGCATGACTCATGTCATGGAGGCCCCACGTGCATGCCACATGTCATGGGGGATCCAAACTCATGCCGCATGTCATTGGGGCCACAAGCGTATGCCGCATGTCATGGGGGCCCCATGTGCATGCCGCATGTAATGGGGGCCCCAAATGCATGCGGCATGTCATAGGGGCCCCACGTGCATGCCGCATGTTTCGGGCACACCAAATGCATGCAGCATGTCATGGGGGCCCCACGTGCATGCCGCATGTAATCGGGGCCCCAATTGCAAGCCGCATGTCATAGGGGCCCCACATGCATGGCGCATGTCATGGTGTCCCACATGCATGCCGCATGTCATGGGGGCCCCAAATGCATGTCGCAAGTCATGGGGGCCCTAAATGCATGCCACATGTAATGGGGGCCCCACGTGCATGCCGCATGTCATGGGGGCCCCATGTGCATGCCGCATGTCATGGGGGCCCAAAATGCATGCCTCAAGTCATGGGGCCCCAAAAGCATGCCGCATATCATGGGGGCCCCACGTGCATGCCACATGTATTGGGGGCCCCAAATGCATGCCGCATGTCATGAGGGCGCCGCATGCATGCCGCATGTCATGGGGGCCCTAAATGCATGCCGCATGTCATGGGGGCCCCAAATGCATGCCGCATTTCATGGGGGCCCCACGTGCATGCTGCATGTCATGGCCCCCCCCCAAATGCATGCCGCATGTCATTGGGGCCCCACATGCATGGCTCATTTCATGGGGGCCCCACATGCATGCCTCATGTCATGGGGGCCCCAAATGCGTGCCGCATATCATGGGGCCACAAATGCATGCAGCATGTCATGGGGGCCCCACGTGCATGCCACATGTCTTGGGGCCCACAAATGCATGCCGCATGTCATAGGGGTCCCACATGCATGGCGCATTTCATGGGGGCCCTACATGCATGCCGCATGTCATGGGGGCCCCAAATGCATGCCTCAAGTCTTGGGGGCCCCAAATGCATGCAGCATGTCATAGGGGCCCCACATGCATTGTGCATGTCATGGGGGCCCCACATGCTTGCCTCAAGTCATGGGGGCCCCAAATGCATGCCGCATGTCATGGGGGCCATAAATGCATGCCGCATGTCATGGGTGCCCAACGTACATGCTGCATGTCATTGGGGCCCCACGTGCATGCCTCATGTCACGGTGCCACAAATGTATGCGGCATGTCATGGGGGCCCCACTTGCATGCAGCATGTAATGGGGGATCCAAATGCATAACGCATGTCATGGGGGCCCCACATGCATGCCGCATGTCATGGGGGCCCCAAATGCATGCGGCATGTCATAGGAGCCCCACGTGCATAACACATGTCATGGGGCCCGCAAATGCATGCCACATGTCATGGGGGCCCCACATGCATGCCGCATGTCATGGGGGCCCCACGTGCATGCCGCATGTATTTGGGCCCCAAATGCATGCCGCATGTCATGAGGGTGCCGCATGCATGCCGCATGTCATGGGGGCCCTAAATGCATGCCGCATGTCATGAGGGCCCCAAATGCATGCCGCATTTCATGGGGGCCCCACGTGCATGCTGCATGTCATGGGGCCCCCCAAATGCATGCAGCATGTCTTGGGGCCCACAAATGCATGCCGCATGTCATAGGGGCCCCACATGCATGGCTCATTTCATCGGGGCCCCACATGCATGCCTCATGTCATGGGGGCCCCAAATGCGTGCCGCATATCATGGGGGCCACAAATGCATGCAGCATGTCATGGGGGCCCCACGTGCATGCCACATGTCTTGGGGCCCACAAATGCATGCCACATGTCATAGGGGTCCCACATGCATGGCACATTTCATTAGGGCCCTACATGCATGCCGCATGTCATGGGGGCCCCAAATGCATGCCTCAAGTCTTGGGGGCCCCAAATGCATGCAGCATGTCATAGGGGCCCCACATGCATGGTGCATGTCATGGGGGCCCCACATGCTTGCCTCAAGTCATGGGGGCCCCAAATGCATGCCGCATGTCATGGGGGCCATAAATGCATGCCGCATGTCATGGGTGTCCAACGTACATGCTGCATGTCATTGGGGCCCCACGTGCTTGTCGCATGTCATGGGGGCCCCATGTGCATGCCTCATGTCACGGTGCCACAAATGTATGCGGCATGTCATGGGGGCCCCACTTGCATGCAGAATGTAATGGGGGATCCAAATGCATAACGCATGTCATGGGGGTCCCACATGCATGCTGCATGTCATGGGGGCCCCAAATGCATGCGGCATGTCATAGGGGCCCCACGTGCATAACACATGTCATGGGGCCCGCAAATGCATGCCACATGTCATGGGGGCCCCACATGCATGCCGAATGTCATGGGGGCCCAAATGCATGCCACATGTCATGGGGGCCCAACGTGCATGCCGCATGTATTGCGGCCCCAAATTCATGCCACATGTCATGGGGGCCCCACAGGCATTCCGCATGTCATGGGGGCCCAAATGCTTGCCGCATGTCATGAGGGCCATAAATGCATGCCGCATGTCATGGGAGCCCCACATGCATGCCACATGTCATGGAGGCCCCCATGACATGCGGCAAGCATTTGGGCCCCACATGCATGCCGCATGTCATGGGGCCCCCAAATGCATGCCGCATGTCATGGGTGCCCAACAGACATGCCGCATGTCATTGGGGCCCCTAATGCATGCCGCATGTCTCAGGTACCCCAAATGCATGCAGCATGTTATGCAGGCCCCAAATGCATGCCGCATATCATGGGGGCCCCACGTGCATGCCGCATGTATTGGGGGCCCCAAATGTGTGCCGCATGACATGAGGGCGCCGCATGCATGCCGCATGTCATGGGGGCCATAAATGCATGCCGCATGTCATGGGGGCCCCACGTGCATGCTGCATGTCATGGGGCCCCCCAAATGCATGCAGCATATCTTGGGGCCCACAAATGCATGCCGCATGTCATAGGGGCCCCACATGCAGGCTCATTTCATGGGGGCCCCACATGCATGCCTCATGTCATGGGGTCCCCAAATGCGTGCCGCATATCATGGGGGCCCCAAATGCATGCAGCATGTCATAGGGGCCCCACATGCATGGTACATGTCATGGGGGCCCCACATGCTTGCCTCAAGTCATGGGGGCCCCAAATGCATGCCGCATGTCATGGGTGCCCAACGTACATGCTGCATGTCATTGGGGCCCCACGTGCTTGTCGCATGTCATGGGGGCCCCACGTGCATGCCTCATGTCACGGTGCCACAAATGTATGCGGCATGTCATGGGGGCCCGACTTGCATGCAGCATGTAATGGGGGATCCAAATGCATAACGCATGTCATGGGGGTCCCACATGCATGCCGCATGTCATGGGGCCCCCAAATGCATGCGGCATGTCATAGGGGCCCCACGTGCATAACACATGTCATGGGGCCCGCAAATGCATGCCACATGTCATGGGGGCCCAACGTGCATGCCGCATGTATTGAGGCCCCAAATTCATGCCGCATGTCATGGGGCCCCACAGGCATTCCGCATGTCATGGGGGCCCCAAATGCATGCCGCATGTCATGGGGCCCCCAAATGCATGCCGCATGTCATGGGGGCCCAACAGGCATGCCGCATGTCATTGGGGCCCCAAATGCATGCCTCATGTCTCAGGTACCCCAAATGCATGCAGCATGTTATGCAGGCCCCAAATGCATGCCACATGTCATGGGGGCCCAAATGCATGCCGCATGTCATGGGGGCCCCACATGCATGCCACATGTCATGGGGCCCCAAATGCATGCCGTATGTCATGGGGGCTCCACGTGCAAGCCGCATGTAATGGGGCCCCCAAATTCATGCGGCATGTCAAAGGGGCCCCGCGTGCCTGGTGCAAGTCATGGGTGCCCCAAATGCATGCCGCATGTCATCGGGGCCCCACGTGCATGCCGCATGTCACGGGGGCCCCAAATGCATGACTCATGTCATGGGGGCGCCACCTGCATGCCGCATGTCATGGGGGAACCAAAGGCATGCCGCATGTCATTGGGGCCCCAAGCGTATGCCGCTTGTCACGGGTGCCCCATGTGCATGCCGCATGTAATGGGGGCCCCAAATGCATGCGGAATGTCATAGGGGCCCCACATGCATGCTGCATCTCTTAGGTACCCCAAATGCATGCAGCATGTTATGCAGGCCCCAAATTCATGCCGCATGTCATGGGGCTCCACATGCATGCCACATGTCATGGGGGCCCCACATGCATGCCGCATTTCATGGGGGGCCCAAATGCATGCCGCATGTTATGGGGGCCCCAAATGCATGCAACATGTCATGGCGGCCCCAAATGCATGACTCATGTCATGGAGGCCCCACGTGCATGCCACATGTCATGGGGGATCCAAACTCATGCCGCATGTCATTGGGGCCACAAGCGTATGCCGCATGTCATGGGGGCCCCATGTGCATGCCGCATGTAATGGGGGCCCCAAATGCATGCGGCATGTCATAGGGGCCCCACGTGCATGCCGCATGTTTCGGGCACACCAAATGCATGCAGCATGTCATGGGGGCCCCACGTGCATGCCGCATGTAATCGGGGCCCCAATTGCAAGCCGCATGTCATAGGGGCCCCACATGCATGGCGCATGTCATGGTGTCCCACATGCATGCCGCATGTCATGGGGGCCCCAAATGCATGTCGCAAGTCATGGGGGCCCTAAATGCATGCCACATGTAATGGGGGCCCCACGTGCATGCCGCATGTCATGGGGGCCCCATGTGCATGCCGCATGTCATGGGGGCCCAAAATGCATGCCTCAAGTCATGGGGCCCCAAAAGCATGCCGCATATCATGGGGGCCCCACGTGCATGCCACATGTATTGGGGGCCCCAAATGCATGCCGCATGTCATGAGGGCGCCGCATGCATGCCGCATGTCATGGGGGCCCTAAATGCATGCCGCATGTCATGGGGGCCCCAAATGCATGCCGCATTTCATGGGGGCCCCACGTGCATGCTGCATGTCATGGCCCCCCCCCAAATGCATGCCGCATGTCATTGGGGCCCCACATGCATGGCTCATTTCATGGGGGCCCCACATGCATGCCTCATGTCATGGGGGCCCCAAATGCGTGCCGCATATCATGGGGCCACAAATGCATGCAGCATGTCATGGGGGCCCCACGTGCATGCCACATGTCTTGGGGCCCACAAATGCATGCCGCATGTCATAGGGGTCCCACATGCATGGCGCATTTCATGGGGGCCCTACATGCATGCCGCATGTCATGGGGGCCCCAAATGCATGCCTCAAGTCTTGGGGGCCCCAAATGCATGCAGCATGTCATAGGGGCCCCACATGCATTGTGCATGTCATGGGGGCCCCACATGCTTGCCTCAAGTCATGGGGGCCCCAAATGCATGCCGCATGTCATGGGGGCCATAAATGCATGCCGCATGTCATGGGTGCCCAACGTACATGCTGCATGTCATTGGGGCCCCACGTGCATGCCTCATGTCACGGTGCCACAAATGTATGCGGCATGTCATGGGGGCCCCACTTGCATGCAGCATGTAATGGGGGATCCAAATGCATAACGCATGTCATGGGGGCCCCACATGCATGCCGCATGTCATGGGGGCCCCAAATGCATGCGGCATGTCATAGGAGCCCCACGTGCATAACACATGTCATGGGGCCCGCAAATGCATGCCACATGTCATGGGGGCCCCACATGCATGCCGCATGTCATGGGGGCCCCACGTGCATGCCGCATGTATTTGGGCCCCAAATGCATGCCGCATGTCATGAGGGTGCCGCATGCATGCCGCATGTCATGGGGGCCCTAAATGCATGCCGCATGTCATGAGGGCCCCAAATGCATGCCGCATTTCATGGGGGCCCCACGTGCATGCTGCATGTCATGGGGCCCCCCAAATGCATGCAGCATGTCTTGGGGCCCACAAATGCATGCCGCATGTCATAGGGGCCCCACATGCATGGCTCATTTCATCGGGGCCCCACATGCATGCCTCATGTCATGGGGGCCCCAAATGCGTGCCGCATATCATGGGGGCCACAAATGCATGCAGCATGTCATGGGGGCCCCACGTGCATGCCACATGTCTTGGGGCCCACAAATGCATGCCACATGTCATAGGGGTCCCACATGCATGGCACATTTCATTAGGGCCCTACATGCATGCCGCATGTCATGGGGGCCCCAAATGCATGCCTCAAGTCTTGGGGGCCCCAAATGCATGCAGCATGTCATAGGGGCCCCACATGCATGGTGCATGTCATGGGGGCCCCACATGCTTGCCTCAAGTCATGGGGGCCCCAAATGCATGCCGCATGTCATGGGGGCCATAAATGCATGCCGCATGTCATGGGTGTCCAACGTACATGCTGCATGTCATTGGGGCCCCACGTGCTTGTCGCATGTCATGGGGGCCCCACGTGCATGCCTCATGTCACGGTGCCACAAATGTATGCGGCATGTCATGGGGGCCCCACTTGCATGCAGAATGTAATGGGGGATCCAAATGCATAACGCATGTCATGGGGGTCCCACATGCATGCTGCATGTCATGGGGGCCCCAAATGCATGCAGCATGTCATAGGGGCCCCACGTGCATAACACATGTCATGGGGCCCGCAAATGCATGCCACATGTCATGGGGGCCCCACATGCATGCCGAATGTCATGGGGGCCCAAATGCATGCCACATGTCATGGGGGCCCAACGTGCATGCCGCATGTATTGCGGCCCCAAATTCATGCCGCATGTCATGGGGGCCCCACAGGCATTCCGCATGTCATGGGGGCCCAAATGCTTGCCGCATGTCATGAGGGCCATAAATGCATGCCGCATGTCATGGGAGCCCCACATGCATGCCACATGTCATGGAGGCCCCCATGACATGCGGCAAGCATTTGGGCCCCACATGCATGCCGCATGTCATGGGGCCCCCAAATGCATGCCGCATGTCATGGGTGCCCAACAGACATGCCGCATGTCATTGGGGCCCCTAATGCATGCCGCATGTCTCAGGTACCCCAAATGCATGCAGCATGTTATGCAGGCCCCAAATGCATGCCACATATCATGGGGGCCCAAATGCATGCCGCATGTCATGGGGGCCCCACATGCATGCCGCATGTCATGGGGCCCCAAATGCATGCTGCATGTCATGAGGGCCCCACGTGCATGCCGCATGTCATGGGGCCCCCAAATGCATGCCGCATGTCATGGGTGCCCAACATGCATGGCTCATTTCATCGGGGCCCCACATGCATGCCTCATGTCATGGGGGCCCCAAATGCGTGCCGCATATCATGGGGGCCACAAATGCATGCAGCATGTCATGGGGGCCCCACGTGCATGCCACATGTCTTGGGGCCCACAAATGCATGCCACATGTCATAGGGGTCCCACATGCATGGCACATTTCATTAGGGCCCTACATGCATGCCGCATGTCATGGGGGCCCCAAATGCATGCCTCAAGTCTTGGGGGCCCCAAATGCATGCAGCATGTCATAGGGGCCCCACATGCATGGTGCATGTCATGGGGGCCCCACATGCTTGCCTCAAGTCATGGGGGCCCCAAATGCATGCCGCATGTCATGGGGGCCATAAATGCATGCCGCATGTCATGGGTGTCCAACGTACATGCTGCATGTCATTGGGGCCCCACGTGCTTGTCGCATGTCATGGGGGCCCCACGTGCATGCCTCATGTCACGGTGCCACAAATGTATGCGGCATGTCATGGGGGCCCCACTTGCATGCAGAATGTAATGGGGGATCCAAATGCATAACGCATGTCATGGGGGTCCCACATGCATGCTGCATGTCATGGGGGCCCAAAATGCATGCGGCATGTCATAGGGGCCCCACGTGCATAACACATGTCATGGGGCCCGCAAATGCATGCCACATGTCATGGGGGCCCCACATGCATGCCGAATGTCATGGGGGCCCAAATGCATGCCACATGTCATGGGGGCCCAACGTGCATGCCGCATGTATTGGGGCCCCAAATTCATGCCGCATGTCATGGGGGCCCCACAGGCATTCCGCATGTCATGGGGGCCCAAATGCTTGCCGCATGTCATGAGGGCCATAAATGCATGCCGCATGTCAAGGGAGCCCCACATGCATGCCACATGTCATGGAGGCCCCCATGACATGCGGCAAGCATTTGGGCCCCACATGCATGCCGCATGTCATGGGGCCCCCAAATGCATGCCGCATGTCATGGGTGCCCAACAGACATGCCGCATGTCATTGGGGCCCCTAATGCATGCCGCATGTCTCAGGTACCCCAAATGCATGCAGCATGTTATGCAGGCCCCAAATGCATGCCACATATCATGGGGGCCCAAATGCATGCCGCATGTCATGGGGGCCCCACATGCATGCCGCATGTCATGGGGCCCCAAATGCATGATGCATGTCATGAGGGCCCCACGTGCATGCCGCATGTCATGGGGCCCCCAAATGCATGCCGCATGTCATGGGTGCCCAACAGACATGCCGCATGTCATTGGGGCCCCTAATGCATGCCGCATGTCTCAGGTACCCCAAATGCATGCAGCATGTTATGCAGGCCCCAAATGCATGCCACATATCATGGGGGCCCAAATGCATGCCGCATGTCATGGGGGCCCCACATGCATGCCGCATGTCATGGGGCCCCAAATGCATGCCACATGTCATGGGGGCCCAACGTGCATGCCGCATGTATTGGGGCCCCAAATTCATGCCGCATGTCATGGGGGCCCCACAGGCATTCCGCATGTCATGGGGGCCCCAAATGCATGCCGCATGTCATGGGGGCCCCACGTGCATGCCGCATGTAATGGGGGTCCAAATGCATGCCGCATGTCATTGTGGCCCCAAATGCATGCTGCATGTCATGAGGGCCCCACGTGCATGCCGCATGTCATGGGGCCCCCAAATGCATGCCGCATGTCATGGGGGCCCAACAGGCATGCCACATGTCATTGGGGCCCCAAATGCATGCCGCATGTCTCAGGTACCCCAAATGTATGCAGCATGTTATGCAGGCCCCAAATGCATGCCACATGTCATGGGGGCCTAAATGCATGCCGCATGTCATGGGGGCCCCACTTGCATGCCGCATGTCATGGGACCCCAAATGCATGCCACATGTCATGGGGGCTCCACGTGCATGCCGCATGTAATGGGGCCCCCAAATTCATGTGGCATGTCAAAGGGGCCCCGCGTGCATGGCGCAAGTCATGGGTGCCCCAAATGCATGCCGCATGTCACCGGGGCCCCACGTGCATGCCGCATGTAATGGGGGCCCCAAATGCATGCGGCATGTTATGCAGTCCCCAAATGCATGCCGCATGTCATGGGGGCCCAAATGCATGCCGCATGTCATAGGGGCCTCAAATTCATGTCGCATGTCATGAGGGCCCCGCATGCATGCCACTTGTCATGGGGGCCCCGAAGGAATTCCGCATGTCATGGGGGCCCCAAATGCATGCCGCATGTCATGGGGGCCCCACGTGCATCCCGCATGTAATGGGGGATTCAAATGCATGTTGCATGTCATGGGAGCCCCACGTGCATGCCGCATGTCACGGGGTCCCCAAATGTATGCTGCATATAATGGGGGCCCCACAAGCATGCCGCATGTTATAAAGGCCCCACATGCATGGCGCATGTCATGGGCGGCCCCACTTGCATGCAGCATGTAATGAGGGATCCAAATGCATGCCGCATCTCATGGGGGTCCCACATGCATGCCGCATGTCATGGGGGCCCAAAATGCATGCGGCATGTCATAGGGGCCCCACATGCATGCCGCATGTCTCGGGCATCCCAAATGCATGCAGCATTTTATTGGGGCCCCACGTGCATGCCGCATGTCTCAGGTACCCCAAATGCATGCAGCATGTTATGCAGGCCCCAAATGCATGCCGCATGTTATGGGGGCCCCCAATGCATGCCGACTGTCATGGGGGCCCAAATGCATTCCGCATGTCATGGGGGCCTCAAATTCATGCCGCATGTCATGAGGGCCCCGCATGCATGCCGCATGTCATGGGGGCCCCAAATGCAGGCCGCATGTCATGGGGGCTCCACATGCATGCCGCATGTCATGGCGACCCCACGTGCATGCTTCATGTCATTGGGGCCCCAAGTGCATGCTTCATGTCATTGGGGCCCCACGTGCTTTCCGCATGTCATGGGGGCCCAAATGCATGCCGCATGTCATGGGGGCCAAATGCATGCCGCATGTCATAGTGGCCCCAAATGCATGCTGCATGTCATGAGGGCCCCACGTGCATGACGCATGTCATAGGGGCCCCACGTACATGGCGCATGTCATGGGTGCCCCACATGCATGCCGCTTGTCATCGGGGCCCCAATTGCATGCCGCATGTCATAGGGGCCCCACATGCATTGCGCATGTCATGGGGGCCCAAAATGCATGCCTCAAGTCATGGGGGCCCCAAATGCATGCCGCATTTCATGGCGGCCCCACGTGCATGCCGCATGTATTGGGGCCCCCAAATGCATTCCGCATGTCATGAGGGCGCCGCATGCATGCCGCATGTCATGGGGGCCATAAATGCATGCCGCATGTCATGGGGGCCCCAAATGCATGCCGCATTTCATGGGGGCCCCACGTGCATGCTGCATGTCATGGGGCCCCCCAAATGCATGCAGCATATCTTGGGGCCCACAAATGCATGCCGCATGTCATAGGGGCCCCACATGCATGGCTCATTTCATGGGGGCCCCACATGCATGCCTCATGTCATGGGGTCCCCAAATGCGTGCCGCATATCATGGGGGCCCCAAATGCATGCAGCATGTCATAGGGGCCCCACATGCATGGTACATGTCATGGGGGCCCCACATGCTTGCCTCAAGTCATGGGGGCCCCAAATGCATGCCGCATGTCATGGGGGCCATAAATGCATGCCGCATGTCATGGGTGCCCAACGTACATGCTGCATGTCATTGGGGCCCCACGTGCTTGTCGCATGTCATGGGAGCCCCACGTGCATGCCTCATGTCACGTTGCCACAAATGTATGCGGCATGTCATGGGGGCCCCACTTGCATGCAGCATGTAATGGGGGATCCAAATGCATAACGCATGTCATGGGGGTCCCACATGCATGCCGCATGTCATGGGGGCCCCAAATGCATGCGGCATGTCATAGGGGCCCCACGTGCATAACACATGTCATGGGGCCCGCAAATGCATGCCACATGTCATGGGGGCCCAACGTGCATGCCGCATGTCATGGGGCCCCCAAATGCATGCCGCATGTCATGGGGGCCCAACAGGCATGCCGCATGTCATTGGGGCCCCAAATGCATGCCTCATGTCTCAGGTACCCCAAATGCATGCAGCATGTTATGCAGGCCCCAAATGCATGCCACATGTCATGGGGGCCCAAATGCATGCCGCATGTCATGGGGGCCCCAAATGCATGCCGCATGACTTGGGGGCTCCACGTGCATGCCGCATGTAATGGGGCCCCAAATGCATGCCTCATATCATGGGGGCCCCACGTGCATGCCACATGTATTGGGGGCCCCAAATTCATGCCGCATGTCATGAGGGCCCCACATGCATGTTGCATGTCATGGGGGCCCCGCAGGCATTTTGCATGTCATGGGTGCCCCAAATGCATGCTGCATGTCATGGGGGCCCCACGTGCATGCCGCATTTCATGGGAAACCCAAACGCATGCCGCATGTCATTGGGGCCCCATGCGTATGCCGAATGTCATGGGGGCCCCATGTGCATGCCGCATGTAATGGGGGCCCCAAATGCATGCGGCATGTCATAGGGGCCCCACGTGCATGCCACATGTCTCTGGCACACCAAATGCATGCAGCATGTCATGGGGCCCCACGTGCATGCCGCATGTCTCAGGTACCCCAAATGGATGCCGCATGTCATGGGGGTCCCGCAGGTATTCCGCATGTCAAAGGGGCCCCAAATGCATGCAGAATGTCATAGGGGCCACATGCATTCCGCATGTCAAGGTGGCCTCACGTGCATTCCGCATGACATGGGGGCCCCAAATGCATGCCACATGTCATGGGGGCCCCACGTGCATGCAGCATGTAATGGGGGATCCAAATGCATGCCGCATGTCATGGGGGTCCCATATGCATGTCGCATGTCATGGGGGCCCCGAAGGCATTCCGCATGTCATGGGTGTCCCACATGCATGCCGCATGTCATGGGGGCCCCACGTGCATGCCGCATGTAATGGGGGATTCAAATGCATGCCGCATGTCATCGGGGCCCCAAATGCATGCCGCATGTCACAGGGGCCCCACATGCATGGCGCATGTCATGGGGGCCCCACATGCATGACGCATGTCATGGAGGCCCCAAATGCATGCCGCATGTCATGGGAGCCCCACATGCATGCCGCATGTCATGGGGGCCCCAAACTAATGTCGCATGTCAAGGGGGCCCCACATGCATGCCGCATGTCATCGGGGCCCCAAATGCATGCCGCATGTCATTGGGGCCCCACATACATGGCGCATGTCATGGGTGCCCCACATGCATGCCGGTTTTCATGGGGGCCCCAATTGCATGCCGCATGTCATAGGGGCCCCACATGCATTGCGCATGTCATGGGGGCCCAAAATGCATGCCTCAAGTCATGGGGGCCCCAAATGCATGCCGCATATCATGGCGGCCCCACGTGCATGCCGCATGTATTGGGGGCCCCAAATGCATGCCGCATGTCATTCGGGCCCCAAATGCATGCAGCATGACTTGGGGCCCACAAATGCATGCCGAATGTCATAGGGGCCCCACATGCATGGCTCATTTCATAGGGGCCCCACATGCATGCCTCATGTCATGGTGGCCCCAAAGGCGTGCCGCATATCATGGGGGCCACAAATGCATGCAGCATGTCATGGGTGTCCCACATGCATGCCGCATGTCATGGGGGGCCCCACTTGCATGCAGCATGTAATGAGGGATCGAAATGCATGCTGCATCTCATGGGGGTCCCACATGCATGCCGCATGTCATGGGGGCCCCAAATGGGGGCCCCAGGTGCATGCCGCATGTCTCGGGCATCTCAAATGCATGCAGCATTTTATGGGGGCCCCACGTGCATGCCGCATGTCTCAGGTACCCCAAATGCATGCAGCATGTTATGCAGGCCCCAAATGCATGCCGCATGTCATGGGGGCCCAAATGCATGCCGCATGTCATGAGGGCCCCACATGCATGACGTATGTCATGGGGCCCCCAAATGCATGCCACATGTCTTGGGGCCCACAAATGCATGCCGAATGTCATAGGGGCCCCACATGCACGGCGCATATCATGGGGGCCCCACGTGCATGCTGCCTATATTGGGGGCCCCCAAATTCATGCCGCATATCATGAGGCCACCGCATGCATGCCGCATGTCATGGGGGCCCCGCAGGCATTCCGCATGTCATGGGGGCCCCAAATGCATGCCGAATGTCATGGGGGTCCCACGTGCATGCAGCATGTCATAGGGGCACCAGATGCATGGCGCATGTCATGGGGGTCCACATGCATGCCGCATGTCATGGGGGCCAAACTTGCATGCAGCATGGAATGAGGGATCCAAATGCATGCCGCATGTTATGCAGGCCCCAAATGCATGCCGCATGTCATGGGGGCCCAAATGCATGCCGCATGTCATGAGGGCCCCACATGCATGACGTATGTCATGGGGCCCCCAAATGCATGCCACATGTCTTGGGGCCCACAAATGCATGCCGAATGTCATAGGGGCCCCACATGCACGGCGCATATCATGGGGGCCCCACGTGCATGCTGCATATATTGGGGGCCCCCAAATTCATGCCGCATATCATGAGGCCACCGCATGCATGCCGCATGTCATGGGGGCCCCGCAGGCATTCCGCATGTCATGGGGGCCCCAAATGCATGCCGAATGTCATGGGGGTCCCACGTGCATGCAGCATGTCATAGGGGCACCAGATGCATGGCGCATGTCATGGGGGTCCACATGCATGCTGCATGTCATGGGGGCCAAACTTGCATGCAGCATGGAATGAGGGATCCAAATGCATGCCGCATGTCATGGGGGCCCCAAATGCATGCGGCATGTCATAGGGGCCCCACGTGTATGCCGCATGTCTCGGGCATTCCAAATGCATGCAGCATTTTATGGGGGCCCCACGTGCATGCCGCATGTCTCAGGTACCCCAAATGCATGCAGCATGTTATGCAGGTGCATGCCGCATGTAATGGGGCCCCCAAATGCATGCCACATGTCATAGGGGCCCCACGTGCATGGCGCATGTCATGGGTGCCCCACATGCATGCCACATGTCATCGGGGCCCCACGTGCATGCCGCATGTATTGGGGCCCCAAATTCATGCCGCATGTCATGAGGGCCCAACATGCATGCCGCATGTCTTGGGGCCCACAAATGCATGCAGCATTTCATAGGGGCCCCACATGCATGGCGCATTTCATGGGGGCCCCAAATTCATGCCTTAAGTCATGGGGGCCCCAAATGCATGCCGCATATCATGGGGGCCCACGTGCATGTCGCATGTATTGGGGCCCCAAATGCATGCCGCATGTCATGAGGGCACCGCATGCATGCTGCATGTCATGGGGCCCCAATTGCATGCCGCATGTAATAGGGGCCCCACATGCATGGCGCATGTCATGGGGCCCCGCATGCATTCCGCATGTCATGAGGGCACCGCATGCATGCTGCATGTCACGGGGCCCCAATTGCATGCCGCATGTAATAGGGGCCCCACATGCATGGCGCATGTCATGGTGCCCCACATGTATGCCGCATGTCATGGGGGCCCCGCAGGCATTCCGCATGTCATGGGGGCCCCAAATGCATGCCACATTTCATGGGGGCCTCACATGCATTCCGCATGTCATGGGGGCCCCATGTGCATGCTGCATGTCATTGG
Organism: Phyllobates terribilis; assembly: GCF_046119375.1. Lineage (NCBI taxonomy): Eukaryota > Metazoa > Chordata > Amphibia > Anura > Dendrobatidae > Phyllobates > Phyllobates terribilis. The sequence goes on from NW_027362764.1 coordinate 342,969,849, forward strand.
GGCCCCAAGTGCTTGCCGCATGTCATGGGGGCCCAAATGCGTGCCACATATCATGGCGGCCACAAATGCATGCAGCATGTCATGGGGGCCCCACGTGCATGCCACATGTCTTGGGGCCCACAAATGCATGCCTCAAGTCATGGGGGCCCCAAATGCATGCCACATATCATGGGGGCCCCACGTGCATGCCGCATATATTGGGGGCCCCAAATGCATGCCGCATGTCATGAGGGCCCCGCATGCATGCCGCATGTCATTGGGGCCCCACAGTCATTCCGTATGTCATGGGGGCCCCACGTGCATGCTTCATGTCATTGGTGCCCCACGTGCTTGCCGCATGTCATGGGGGCCCAAATGCATGCCGCATGTCATGGGGGCCATAAATGCATGCCGCATGTCATGGGTGCCCAACGTACATGCTGCATGTCATTGGGGCCCCACGTGCTTGCCGCATGTCATGGGGGCCCCACGTGCATGCCTCATGTCACGGGGGCCACAAATATATGTGTCATGTCATGGGGGCCCCACGTGCATGCCGCATGTCATGGGGCCCCCCAATTGCATGCCGCATGTCATAGGGGCCCCACATGCATTGCGCATGTCATGGGGCCCCCCAAATGCATGCCGCATGTCATAGGGGCCCAACATGCATGGAGCATATCATGGGGACCACGCATGCATGCCGCGTGTCATGGGGGATCCAAATGCATGCCGCATGTCATGGGGGTCCCAAATGCATGCGGCATGTCATAGGGGCCCCACGTGCATAACACATGTCATGGGGCCCGCAAATGCATGCCGCATGTCATGGGAGCCCCACATGCATGCCGCATGTCATGGGGGCCATAAATGCATGCCGCATGTCATGGGTGCCCAACGTGCATGCCGCATGTATTGGGGCCCCAACTGCATGCCGCATATCATGGGGTCCCACATGCATGGTGCATGTCATGGTGTCCCACATGCATGCCGCATGTCATGGGGGCCCCAAATACATTTTGCATGTCAAGGGTGCCCTAAATGCATGCCGCATGTAATGGGGGCCCCACGTGCATGCCGCATGTCATGGGGGCCCCATGTGCATGCCGCATGTCATGGGGGCCCAAAATGCATGCCTCAAGTCATGGGGCCCCAAATGCATGCCGCATATCATGGGGGCCCCACGTGCATGCCGCATGTATTGGGGGCCCCAAATGTATGCCGCATGTCATGAGGGCGCCGCATGCATGCCGCATGTCATGGGGGCCATAAATGCATGCCGCATGTCATGGGGGCCCCACGTGCATGCTGCATGTCATGGGGCCCCCCAAATGCATGCAGCATATCTTGGGGCCCACAAATGCATGCCGCATGTCATAGGGGCCCCACATGCAGGCTCATTTCATGGGGGCCCCACATGCATGCCTCATGTCATGGGGTCCCCAAATGCGTGCCGCATATCATGGGGGCCCCAAATGCATGCAGCATGTCATAGGGGCCCCACATGCATGGTACATGTCATGGGGGCCCCACATGCTTGCCTCAAGTCATGGGGGCCCCAAATGCATGCCGCATGTCATGGGTGCCCAACGTACATGCTGCATGTCATTGGGGCCCCACGTGCTTGTCGCATGTCATGGGGGCCCCACGTGCATGCCTCATGTCACGGTGCCACAAATGTATGCGGCATGTCATGGGGGCCCGACTTGCATGCCGCATGTATTGAGGCCCCAAATTCATGCCGCATGTCATGGGGGCCCCACAGGCATTCCGCATGTCATGGGGGCCCCAAATGCATGCCGCATGTCATGGGGCCCCCAAATGCATGCCGCATGTCATGGGGGCCCAACAGGCATGCCGCATGTCATTGGGGCCCCAAATGCATGCCTCATGTCTCAGGTACCCCAAATGCATGCAGCATGTTATGCAGGCCCCAAATGCATGCCACATGTCATGGGGGCCCAAATGCATGCCGCATGTCATGGGGGCCCCACATGCATGCCACATGTCATGGGGCCCCAAATGCATGCCGTATGTCATGGGGGCTCCACGTGCAAGCCGCATGTAATGGGGCCCCCAAATTCATGCGGCATGTCAAAGGGGCCCCGCGTGCCTGGTGCAAGTCATGGGTGCCCCAAATGCATGCCGCATGTCATCGGGGCCCCACGTGCATGCCGCATGTCTCGGGGGCCCCAAATGCATGACTCATGTCATGGGGGCGCCACCTGCATGCCGCATGTCATGGGGGAACCAAAGGCATGCCGCATGTCATTGGGGCCCCAAGCGTATGCCGCTTGTCACGGGTGCCCCATGTGCATGCCGCATGTAATGGGGGCCCCAAATGCATGCGGAATGTCATAGGGGCCCCACATGCATGCTGCATCTCTTAGGTACCCCAAATGCATGCAGCATGTTATGCAGGCCCCAAATTCATGCCGCATGTCATGGGGGCCCAAATGCATGCCGCATGTCATGGGACCCACATTCTTGCCGCATGTCATGGGGGCCCCCAATGCATGCCACATGTCATGGGGACCCAAATGCATGCCACATGTCATGGGGGCCTCAAATTCATGCCGCATGTCATGAGGGCCCCGCATGCATGCCGCATGTCATGGGGGCCCCGCAGGCATTCCGCATGTCATGGGGGCCCCAAATGCATGCCGCATGTCATGGGGGCCCACGTGCATCCGTCATGTAATGGGGGATTCAAATGCATGCTGCATGTCATGGGGGCCCCACGTGCATGCCGCATGTCACGGGGGCCCCAAATGTATGCTGCATGTCATGAGGGCCCCACAAGCATGCCGCATGTTATAGAGGCCCCACATGCATGCAGCATGTCTTGGGGCCCACAAATGCATGGCGCATGTCATAGGGGCCCCACGTGCATGCCACATGTCTTGGGGCCTACAAATGCATGCCGCATGTCATAGGTGCCAAAGATGCATGGCACATTTCATGGGGGCCCTACATGCATGCTTCATGTCATTGGGGCCCCACGTGCATGCCGCATGTCATTGGTGCCCACATGCATGCCGCATGTCATGGGGGCCATAAATGCATGCCGCATGTCATGGGTGCCCAACGTGCATGCCGCATGTATTGGGGGCCCCAACTGCATGCCGCATATCATGGGGCTCCACATGCATGCCACATGTCATGGGGGCCCCACATGCATGCCGCATTTCATGGGGGGCCCAAATGCATGCCGCATGTTATGGGGGCCCCAAATGCATGCAACATGTCATGGCGGCCCCAAATGCATGACTCATGTCATGGAGGCCCCACGTGCATGCCACATGTCATGGGGGATCCAAACTCATGCCGCATGTCATTGGGGCCACAAGCGTATGCCGCATGTCATGGGGGCCCCATGTGCATGCCGCATGTAATGGGGGCCCCAAATGCATGCGGCATGTCATAGGGGCCCCACGTGCATGCCGCATGTTTCGGGCACACCAAATGCATGCAGCATGTCATGGGGGCCCCACGTGCATGCCGCATGTAATCGGGGCCCCAATTGCAAGCCGCATGTCATAGGGGCCCCACATGCATGGCGCATGTCATGGGGTCCCACATGCATGCCGCATGTCATGGGGGCCCCAAATGCATGTCGCAAGTCATGGGGGCCCTAAATGCATGCCACATGTAATGGGGGCCCCACGTGCATGCCGCATGTCATGGGGGCCCCATGTGCATGCCGCATGTCATGGGGGCCCAAAATGCATGCCTCAAGTCATGGGGCCCCAAAAGCATGCCGCATATCATGGGGGCCCCACGTGCATGCCGCATGTATTGGGGGCCCCAAATGCATGCCGCATGTCATGAGGGCGCCGCATGCATGCCGCATGTCATGGGGGCCCTAAATGCATGCCGCATGTCATGAGGGCCCCAAATGCATGCCGCATTTCATGGGGGCCCCACGTGCATGCTGCATGTCATGGGCCCCCCCCAAATGCATGCCGCATGTCATTGGGGCCCCACATGCATGGCTCATTTCATGGGGGCCCCAAATGCGTGCCGCATATCATGGGGCCACAAATGCATGCAGCATGTCATGGGGGCCCCACGTGCATGCCACATGTCTTGGGGCCCACAAATGCATGCCGCATGTCATAGGGGTCCCACATGCATGGCGCATTTCATGGGGGCCCTACATGCATGCCGCATGTCATGGGGGCCCCAAATGCATGGCTCATTTCATGGGGGCCCCACATGCATGCCTCATGTCATGGGGGCCCCAAATGCGTGCCGCATATCATGGGGCCACAAATGCATGCAGCATGTCATGGGGGCCCCACGTGCATGCCACATGTCTTGGGGCCCACAAATGCATGCCGCATGTCATAGGGGTCCCACATGCATGGCGCATTTCATGGGGGCCCTACATGCATGCCGCATGTCATGGGGGCCCCAAATGCATGCCTCAAGTCTTGGGGCCCCCAAATGCATGCAGCATGTCATAGGGGCCCCACATGCATGGTGCATGTCATGGGGGCCCCACATGCTTGCCTCAAGTCATGGGGGCCCCAAATGCATGCCGCATGTCATGGGGGCCATAAATGCATGCCGCATGTCATGGGTGCCCAACGTACATGCTGCATGTCATTGGGGCCCCACGTGCTTGTCGCATGTCATGGGGGCCCCACGTGCATGCCTCATGTCACGGTGCCACAAATGTATGCGGCATGTCATGGGGGCCCCACTTGCATGCAGCATGTAATGGGGGATCCAAATGCATAACGCATGTCATGGGGGCCCCACATGCATGCCGCATGTCATGGGGGCCCCAAATGCATGCGGCATGTCATAGGAGCCCCACGTGCATAACACATGTCATGGGGCCCGCAAATGCATGCCACATGTCATGGGGGCCCCACATGCATGCCGCATGTCATGGGGGCCCCACGTGCATGCCGCATGTATTTGGGCCCCAAATGCATGCCGCATGTCATGAGGGCGCCGCATGCATGCCGCATGTCATGGGGGCCCTAAATGCATGCCGCATGTCATGAGGGCCCCAAATGCATGCCGCATTTCATGGGGGCCCCACGTGCATGCTGCATGTCATGGGGCCCCCCAAATGCATGCAGCATGTCTTGGGGCCCACAAATGCATGCCGCATGTCATAGGGGCCCCACATGCATGGCTCATTTCATCGGGGCCCCACATGCATGCCTCATGTCATGGGGGCCCCAAATGCGTGCCGCATATCATGGGGGCCACAAATGCATGCAGCATGTCATGGGGGCCCCACGTGCATGCCACATGTCTTGGGGCCCACAAATGCATGCCACATGTCATAGGGGTCCCACATGCATGGCACATTTCATTAGGGCCCTACATGCATGCCGCATGTCATGGGGGCCCCAAATGCATGCCTCAAGTCTTGGGGGCCCCAAATGCATGCAGCATGTCATAGGGGCCCCACATGCATGGTGCATGTCATGGGGGCCCCACATGCTTGCCTCAAGTCATGGGGGCCCCAAATGCATGCCGCATGTCATGGGGGCCATAAATGCATGCCGCATGTCATGGGTGTCCAACGTACATGCTGCATGTCATTGGGGCCCCACGTGCTTGTCGCATGTCATGGGGGCCCCACGTGCATGCCTCATGTCACTGTGCCACAAATGTATGCGGCATGTCATGGGGGCCCCACTTGCATGCAGAATGTAATGGGGGATCCAAATGCATAACGCATGTCATGGGGGTCCCACATGCATGCTGCATGTCATGGGGGCCCCAAATGCATGCGGCATGTCATAGGGGCCCCACGTGCATAACACATGTCATGGGGCCCGCAAATGCATGCCACATGTCATGGGGGCCCCACATGCATGCCGAATGTCATGGGGGCCCAAATGCATGCCACATGTCATGGAGGCCCAACGTGCATGCCGCATGTATTGCGGCCCCAAATTCATGCCGCATGTCATGGGGGCCCCACAGGCATTCCGCATGTCATGGGGGCCCAAATGCTTGCCGCATGTCATGAGGGCCATAAATGCATGCCGCATGTCATGGGAGCCCCACATGCATGCCACATGTCATGGAGGCCCCCATGACATGCGGCAAGCATTTGGGCCCCACATGCATGCCGCATGTCATGGGGCCCCCAAATGCATGCCGCATGTCATGGGTGCCCAACAGACATGCCGCATGTCATTGGGGCCCCTAATGCATGCCGCATGTCTCAGGTACCCCAAATGCATGCAGCATGTTATGCAGGCCCCAAATGCATGCCACATATCATGGGGGCCCAAATGCATGCCGCATGTCATGGGGGCCCCACATGCATGCCGCATGTCATGGGGCCCCAAATGCATGCTGCATGTCATGAGGGCCCCACGTGCATGCCGCATGTCATGGGGCCCCCAAATGCATGCCGCATGTCATGGGTGCCCAACAGACATGCCGCATGTCATTGGGGCCCCTAATGCATGCCGCATGTCTCAGGTACCCCAAATGCATGCAGCATGTTATGCAGGCCCCAAATGCATGCCACATATCATGGGGGCCCAAATGCATGCCGCATGTCATGGGGGCCCCACATGCATGCCGCATGTCATGGGGCCCCAAATGCATGCCACATGTCATGGGGGCCCAACGTGCATGCCGCATGTATTGGGGCCCCAAATTCATGCCGCATGTCATGGGGGCCCCACAGGCATTCCGCATGTCATGGGGGCCCCAAATGCATGCCGCATGTCATGGGGGCCCCACGTGCATGCCGCATGTAATGGGGGTCCAAATGCATGCCGCATGTCATTGTGGCCCCAAATGCATGCTGCATGTCATGAGGGCCCCACGTGCATGCCGCATGTCATGGGGCCCCCAAATGCATGCCGCATGTCATGGGGGCCCAACAGGCATGCCACATGTCATTGGGGCCCCAAATGCATGCCGCATGTCTCAGGTACCCCAAATGTATGCAGCATGTTATGCAGGCCCCAAATGCATGCCACATGTCATGGGGGCCTAAATGCATGCCGCATGTCATGGGGGCCCCACTTGCATGCCGCATGTCATGGGACCCCAAATGCATGCCGCATGTCATGGGGGCTCCACGTGCATGCCGCATGTAATGGGGCCCCCAAATTCATGCGGCATGTCAAAGGGGCCCCGCGTGCATGGCGCAAGTCATGGGTGCCCCAAATGCATGCCGCATGTCACCGGGGCCCCACGTGCATGCCGCATGTCACGGTGGCCCCAAATGCATGACTCATGGCATGGGGGCCCCACCTGCATGCCGCATGTCATGGGGGACCCAAACGCATGCCGCATGTCATTGGGGCCCCAAGCGTATGCCGCGTGTCACGGGTGCCCCATGTGCATGCCGCATGTAATGGGGGCCCCAAATGCATGCGGCATGTTATAGGGGCCCCACATGCATGCCGCATCTCTCAGGTACCCCAAATGCATGCAGCATGTTATGCAGGCCCCAAATGCATGCCGCATGTCATGGGGGCCCAAATGCATGCCGCATGTCATGTTACCCACATTCATGCCGCATGTCATGGGGGCCCAAATGCATGCCACATGTCATGGGGGCCTCAAATTCATGCCGCATGTCATGAGGGCCCCGCATGCATGCCGCATGTCATGGGGGCCCCGCAGGCATTCCGCATGTCATGGGGGCCCCAAATGCATGCCGCATGTCATGGGGGCCCCACGTGCATCCGTCATGTAATGGGGGATTCAAATCCATGCTGCATGTCATGGGGGCCCCACGTGCATGCCGCATGTCACGTGGGCCCCAAATGTATGCTGCATGTCATGGGGGCCCCAAAAGCATGCCGCATGTTATAGAGGCCCCACGTGCATGCCAAATGTCTTGGGGCCTACAAATGCATGCCGCATGTCATAGGTGCCAAACATGCATGGCACATTTCATGGGGGCCCTACATGCATGCCGCATGTCATGGGGGCCCCACGTGCATGCCTCATGTAATTGGGGCCCCACGTGCATGCCGCATGTCATAGGGGCACCACGTACATGGCGCATGTCATGGGTGCCCCACATGCATGCTGCATGTCATCGGGGCCCCAATTGCATGCCGCATGTCATAGGGGCCCCACATGCATGGCGCATGTCATGGTGCCCCACATGCCTGCAGCATGTGTTGGGGCCCACAAATGCATCCCGCATGTCATAGGGGCCCCACGTGCATGCCAAATGTCTTGGGGCCTACAAATGCATGCCGCATGTCATAGGTGCCAAACATGCATGGCACATTTCATGGGGGCCCTACATGCATGCCGCATGTCATGGGGGCCCCACGTGCATGCCTCATGTAATTGGGGCCCCACGTGCATGCCGCATGTCATAGGGGCACCACGTACATGGCACATGTCATGGGTGCCCCACATGCATGCCGCATGTCATCGGGGCCCCAATTGCATGCCGCATGTCATAGGGGCCCCACATGCATGGCGCATGTCATGGTGCCCCACATGCATGCAGCATGTCATGGGGGCCCCAAATGCTTGCCGCATGTCATGGGGGCCCTAAATGCATGCCGCATTTAATGGGGGCCCCACATGCATGCCGCATGTCTTGGGGGCCCCATGTGCATGTCGCATGTCATGGGGGCCCAAAATGCATGCCTCAATCATGGGGGCACCAAATGCATGTCGCATATCATGGGGGCACCACGTGCATGCCGCATGTGATTGGACCCCCCAAATGCATGCAGCATGTCTTGGGGCCCACAAATGCATGCCGCATGTCATAGGGGCCCCACATGCATGGCTTATTTCATGGGGGCCCCACATGCATGCCGCATGTCATGGGGGCCCCAAATTCGTGCCGCATATCATGGGGGCCACAAATGCATGCAGCATGTCATGGGGGCCCCACGTGCATGCCACATGTCTTGGGGCCCACAAATGCATGCCGCATGTCATAGGGGCACCACATGCATGGCACATTTCTTGGGGGCCCTACATGCATTCCGCATGTCATGGGGGCCCCAAATGCATGCCTCAAGTCATGGGGGCCCCAAATGCATGCAGAACGTCATAGGGGCCCCAAATGTATGCAGCATGTCATAGGGGCCCCACATGCATTGTGCATGTCATGGGGGCCCCACATGCATGCCTCAAGTCATGGGGGCCCCAAATGCATGACTCATGTCATGGAGGCCCCACGTGCATGCCACATGTCATGGGGGCCCCACATGCTTGCCGCATTTCATGGGGGGCCCAAATGCATGCCGCATGTTATGGGGGACCCAAATGCATGCAGCATGTCATGGCGGCCCCAAATGCGTGACTCATGTCATGGAGGCCCCACGTGCATGCCACATGTCATGGGGGCCCCACATGCTTGCCGCATTTCATGGGGGGCCCAAATGCATGCCGCATGTTATGGGGGCCCCAAATGCATGCAGCATGTCATGGCGGCCACAAATGCATGCCGCATGTCATGAGGGCAACGCATGCATGCCGCATGTTATGGGGGCCTAAAATGCATGCCGCATGTCATGGGGGCCCCAAATGCATGCAGCATGACTTGGGGCCCACAAATACATGCCGAATGTCATAGGGGCCCCACATGCATGGCTTATTTCATGGGGGCCCCACATGCATGCCTCATGTTATGGGGGCCCCAAAGGCGTGCCGCATATCATGGGGGACACAAATGCATGCAGCATGTCATGGGGGTCCCACATGCATGCCGCATGTCATGGGGGGGCCCACTTGCATGCAGCATGTAATGAGGGATCCAAATGCATGCTGCATCTCATGGGGGTCCCACATGCATGCCGCATGTCATGGGAGCCCCAAATGGGGGCCCCAGGTGCATGCCGCATGTCTCGGGCATCCCAAATGCATGCAGCATTTTATGGGGGCCCCACGTGCATGCCGCATGTCTCAGTTACCCCAAATGCATGCAGCATGTTATGCAGGCCAAAATGCATGCCGCATGTCATGGGGGCCCAAATGCATGCCGCATGTCATGGGGGCCCCACATGCATGCCGTATGTCATGGGTGCCCCAAATGCATGCCGCATGTCATGGGTGCTCCACGTGCATGCCGCATGTAATGGGGCCCCCAAATGCATGCCATATGTCTTGGGGCCCAAGAATGCATGCCGAATGTCATAGGGGCCCCACATGCACGGCGCATATCATGGGGGTACCACGTGCATGCTGCATATATTGGGGGCCCCAAATTCATGCCGCATATCATGAGGGCACCGCATGCATGCCGCATGTCATGGGCCCCCTAAATGCATGCCGCATGTCATGGGGGCCCCAAATGCATGCCGCATTTCATGGGGGCCCCACGTGCATGCTGCATGTCATGGGGCCCCCCAAATGCATGCAGCATGTCTTGGGGCCCACAAATGCATGCCGCATGTCATAGGGGCCCCACATGCATGGCTCATTTCATGGGGGCCCCACATGCATGCCTCATGTCATGGGGGCCCCAAATGCGTGCCGCATATCATGGGGGCCACAAATGCATGCAGCATGTCATGGGGGCCCCACGTGCATGCCACATGTCTTAGGGCCCACAAATGCATGCCGCATGTCATAGGGGTCCCACATGCATGGCGCATTTCATGGGGGCCCTACATGCATGCCGCATGTCATGGGGGCCCCAAATGCATGCCTCAAGTCTTGGGGGCCCCAAATGCATGCAGCATGTCATAGGGGCCCCACATGCTTGGTGCATGTCATGGGGGCCCCACATGCTTGCCTCAAGTCATAGGGCCCCAAATGCATGCCACATGTCATGGGGGCCATAAATGCATGCCGCATGTCATGGGTGCCCAACGTACATGCTGCATGTCATTGGGGCCCCACGTGCTTGTCGCATGTTATGGGGGCCCCACGTGCATGCCTCATGTCACGGTGCCACAAATGTATGCGGCATGTCATGGGGGCCCCACTTGCATGCAGCATGTAATGGGGGATCCAAATGCATAACGCATGTCATGGGGGTCCCACATGCATGCCGCATGTCATGGGGGCCCCAAATGCATGCGGCATGTCATAGGGGCCCCACGTGCATGCCGCATGTCATAGGGGCCCCACATACATGCCGAATGTCATGGGGGTCCCACGTGCATGCCGCATGTCATGGGGGCCCCACTTGCATGCAGCATGTCATGCCGCATGTCATGGGGGCCCTGCAGGCATTCCGCATGTCATGGGGGCCCCAAATGCATGCCAAATGTCATGGGGGTCCCACGTGCATGCCGCATGTCATAGGAGCCCCACATACATGCCGAATGTCATGGGGGTCCCACGTGCAAGCCGCTTGTCATAGGGGCACCACATGTATGCCGCATGTCATGGGGGCCCCAAATGCATGCCGCATGTCATGGGGCCCCCAAATGCATGCCGCATGTAATGGGGGCCCCACGTGCATGCCCCATGTCATGGGGGCCCCACGTGCATGCCTCATGTCATGGGGGCCCCGCAGGCATTCCTCATGTCATGGGGGCCCCAAATTCATGCCACATTTCATGGGGGCCTCACATGCATTCCGCATGTCATGGGGGCCCCACGTGCATGCTGCATGTCATTGGGGCCCCACGTGCTTGCCGCATGTCATGGAGGCCCAAATGCGTGCCACATATCATGGCGGCCACAAATGCATTTAGCATGTCATGGGGGCCCCACGTGCATGCCACATGTCTTGGGGCCCACAAATGCATGCCGCATGGCATAGGGGCCCCACATGCATGGCGCATTTCATGGGGGTCCTACATGCATGCCACATGTCATGGGGGCCCCAAATGCATGCCTCAAGTCATGGGGGCCCCAAATGCATGCCACATATCATGGGGGCCCCACGTGCATGCCGCATATATTGGGGGCCCCAAATGCATGCCGCATGTCATGAGGGCCCCGCATGCATGCCGCATGTCATTGGGGCCCCACAGGCATTCCGCATGTCATGGGGGCCTCACGTGCATTCCGCATGTCATGGGGGCCCCACGTGCATGCTTCATGTCATTGGGGCCCCACGTGCTTGCCGCATGTCATGGGGGCCCAAATGCATGCCTCATGTCATGGGGGCCATAAATGCATGCCGCATGTCATGGGTGCCCAACGTACATGCTGCATGTCAATGGGGCCCCACGTGCTTGCCACATGTCATGGGGGCCCCACGTGCATGCCTCATGTCACGGGGGCCACAAATGTTTGTGTCATGTCATGGGGGCCCGACGTGCATGCCGCATGTCATGGGGCCCCCCAAATGCATGCCGCATGTCATAGGGGCCCAACATGCATGGAGCATGTCATGGGGGCCCCGCATGCATGCCGCATGTCATAGGGGCCCCACGTACATGGCGCATGTCATGGGTGCCCCACATGCATGCCGCTTGTCATCGGGGCCCCAATTGCATGCCGCATGTTATAGGGGCCCCACATGCATTGCGCATGTCATGGGGGCCCAAAATGCATGCCTCAAGTCATGGGGGCTCCAAATGCATGCCGCATATCATGGCGGCCCCACGTGCATGCCGCATGTATTGGGGGCCCCAAATGCATGCCGCATGTCATGAGGGCAACGCATGCATGCCGCATGTTATGGGGGCCTAAAATGCATGCCGCATGTCATGGGGGCCCCAAATGCATGCAGCATGACTTGGGGCCCACAAATGCATGCCGAATGTCATAGGGGCCCCACATGCATGGCTTATTTCATGGGGGCCCCACATGCATGCCTCATGTTATGGGGGCCCCAAAGGCGTGCCGCATATCATGGGGGACACAAATGCATGCAGCATGTCATGGGGGTCCCACATGCATGCCGCATGTCATGGGGGGGCCCACTTGCATGCAGCATGTAATGAGGGATCCAAATGCATGCTGCATCTCATGGGGGTCCCACATGCATGCCGCATGTCATGGGAGCCCCAAATGGGGGCCCCAGGTGCATTCCGCATGTCTCGGGCATCCCAAATGCATGCAGCATTTTATGGGGGCCCCACGTGCATGCCGCATGTCTCAGTTACCCCAAATGCATGCAGCATGTTATGCAGGCCAAAATGCATGCCGCATGTCATGGGGGCCCAAATGCATGCCGCATGTCATGGGGGCCCCACATGCATGCCGTATGTCATGGGTGCCCCAAATGCATGCCGCATGTCATGGGTGCTCCACGTGCATGCCGCATGTAATGGGGCCCCCAAATGCATGCCATATGTCTTGGGGCCCAAGAATGCATGCCGAATGTCATAGGGGCCCCACATGCACGGCGCATATCATGGGGGTACCACGTGCATGCTGCATATATTGGGGGCCCCAAATTCATGCCGCATATCATGAGGGCACCGCATGCATGCCGCATGTCATGGGGCCCCGCAGGCATTCCGCATGTCATGGGGGCCCCAAATGCATGCCAAATGTCATGGGGGTCCCACGTGCATGCCGCATGTCATAGGGGCCCCACATACATGCCGAATGTCATGGGGGTCTCAAGTGCATGCCGCATGTCATAGGGGCACCACATGCATGGCGCATGTCATGGGGGTCCACATGCATGCCGCATGTCATGGGGGACCCACTTGCATGCAGCATAGAATGAGGGATCCAAATGCATGCCGCATGTCATGGGGGCCCCAAATGCATGCGGCATGTCATAGGGGCCCCACGTGCATGCCGTATGTCTCGGGCATTCCAAATGCATGCAGCATTTTATGGGGCCCCACGTGCATGCCGCATGACTCAGGTACCCCAAATGCATGCAGCATGTTATGCAGGCCCCAAATGCATGCCGCATGTCTTGGGAGCTCCACGTGCATGCCGCATGTAATGGGGCCCCAAAATGCATGCCACATGTCATAGGGGCCCCACGTGCATGGCGCATGTCATGGGTGCCCCACATGCATGCCGCATGTCATCGGGGCCCACGTGCATGCCGCATGTATTGGGGCCCCAAATTCATGCCGCTTCTCATGGGGGCCCCACGTGCATGCCGCATGTCATGGGGCCTCCAATTGCATGCTGCATGCAATAGGGGCCCCACATGCATGGCGAATGTCATGGTGCCCCACATGTATGCCGCATGTCATGGGGGCCCCAAATGCATGCCGCATGTCATGGGGGCCCCAAATGCATGCCGCATGTAATGGAGGCCCAATGTGCATGCCGCATGTCATGGGGGCCCCACGTGCATGCCTCATGTCATGGGGGCCCCGCAGGCATTCCGCATGTCATGGGGGCCCCAAATGCATGCCACATTTCATGGGGGCCACACATGCATTCCGCATGTCATGGGGGCCCCACGTGCATGCTGCATGTCATTGGGGCCCCACGTGCTTGCCGCATGTCATGGGGGCCCAAATGCGTGCCACATATCATGGCGGCCACAAATGCATGCAGCATGTCATGGGGGCCCCACGTGCATGCCACATGTCTTGGGGCCCACAAATGCATGCCGCATGACATAGGGGCCCCACATGCATGGCACATTTCATGGGGGCCCTACATGCATGCCGCATGTCATGGGGGCCCCAAATGCATGCCTCAAGTCATGGGGGCCCCAAATGCATGCCACATATCATGCGGGCCCCACGTGCATGCCACATATATTGGGGGCCCCAAATGCAAGCCGCATGTCATGAGGGCCCCGCATGCATGCCGCATGTCATTGGGGCCCCACAGGCATTCCGCATGTCATGGGGGCCTCACGTGCATTCCGCATGTCATGGGGGCCCCACGTGCATGCTTCATGTCATTGGGGCCCCACATGCTTGCCGCATGTCATGGGGGCCCAAATGCATTCCGCATGTCATGGGGGCCATAAATGCATGCCGTATGTCATGGGTGCCCAACGTACATGCTGCATGTCATTGGGGCCCCACGTGCTTGCCGCATGTCATGGGGGCCCCACGTGCATGCCTCATGTCACGGGGGCCACAAATGTATGTGTCATGTCATGGGGGCCCCACGTGCATGCCGCATGTCTCGGGCACACCAAATGCAAGCAGCATGTCATGGGGGCCCCACGTGCATGCCGCATGTCATCGGGGCTCCAATTGCAAGCCGCATGTCATAGGGGCCCCACATGCATGGCGCATGTCATGGTGTCCCACATGCATGCCTCATGTCATGGGGGCCCCAAATGCATGTTGCATGTCATGGGGGCCCGAAATGCATGCCTCAAGTCATGGGGCCCCAAATGCATGCCGCATCTCTTAGGTACCCCAAATGCATGCAGCATGTTATGCAGGCCCCAAATGCATGCCGCATGTCATGGGGGCCCAAATGCATGCCGCATGTCATGGGACCCACATTCATGCCGCATGTCATGGGGGCCCCCAATGCATGCCACATGTCATGGGGACCCAAATGCATGCCACATGTCATGGGTGCCTCAAATTCATGCCGCATGTCATGAGGGCCCCGCATGCATGCCGCATGTCATGGGGGCCCCGCAGGCATTCCGCATGTCATGGGGGCCCCAAATGCATGCCGCATGTTATGCAGGCCCCAAATGCATGCCACATGTCATGGGGGCCCAAATGCATGCCGCATGTCATGGGGGCCCCACATGCATGCCGCATGTCATGGGGACCCAAATGCATGCCACATGTCAGGGGGCCTCAAATTCATGCCGCATGTCGTGAGGGCCCCGCATGCATGCCGCATGTCATGGGGGCCCCGCAGGCATTCCGCATGTCATGGGGGCCCCACGTGCATGCCGCATGTCACGGGGGCCCCAAATGTATGCTGCATGTCATGGGGGCCCCACAAGCATGCCGCATGTTATAGATGCCCCACATGCATGCAGCATGTCTTGGGCCCACAAATGCATGCCGCATGTCATAGGTGCCAAACATGCATGGCACATTTCATGGGGGCCCTACATGCATGCCGCATGTCATGGGGGCCCCACATGCATGCTTCATGTCATTGGGGCCCCACGTGCATGCCGCATGTCATGGGGGCCCAAATGCATGCCGCATGTCATTGGGGCCCCACGTGCATGCCGCATGTCATGGGGGCCCAAATGCATGCCGCATGTCATGGGGCCATAAATGCATGCCGCATGTCATGGGTGCCCAACGTGCATGCCGCATGTATTGGGGGCCCCAACTGCATGCCGCATATCATGGGGCCCCACATGCATGCCACATGTCATGGGGGCCCCACATGCATGCCGCATTTCATGGGGGGCCCAAATGCATGCCGAATGTTATGGGGGCCCCAAATGCATGCAGCATGTCATGGCGGCCCCAAATGCATGACTCATGTCATGGAGGCCCCACGTGCATGCCACATGTCATGGGGGATCCAAACTCATGCCGCATGTCATTGGGGCCACAAGCGTATGCCGCATGTCATGGGGGCCCCATGTGCATGCCGCATGTAATGGGGGCCCCAAATGCATGCGGCATGTCATAGGGGCCCCACGTGCATGCCGCATGTCTCGGGCACACCAAATGCATGCAGCATGTCATGGGGGCCCCACGTGCATGCCGCATGTCATCGGGGCCCCAATTGCAAGCCGCATGTCATAGGGGCCCCACATGCATGGCGCATGTCATGGTGTCCCACATGCATGCCGCATGTCATGGGGGCCCCAAATGCATGCCTCAAGTCTTGGGGCCCCAAAAGCATGCCGCATATCATGGGGCCCCACGTGCATGCCGCATGTATTGGGGGCCCCAAATGCATGCCGCATGTCATGAGGGCGCCGCATGCATGCCGCATGTCATGGGGGCCCTAAATGCATGCCGCGTGTCATGGGGGCCCCAAATGCATGCCGCATTTCACGGGGGCCCCACGTGCATGCTGCATGTCATGGGGCCCCCCAAATGCATGCAGCATGTCTTGGGGCCCACAAATGCATGCCGCATGTCATAGGGGCCCCACATGCATGGCTCATTTCATGGGGGCCCCACATGCATGCCTCATGTCATGGGGGCACCAAATGCGTGCCGCATATCATGGGGGCCACAAATGCATGCAGCATGTCATGGGGGCCCCACGTGCATGCCACATGTCTTGGGGCCCACAAATGCATGCCACATGTCATAGGGGTCCCACATGCATGGCACATTTCATGGGGGCCCTACATGCATGCCGCATGTCATGGGGGCCCCAAATGCATGCCTCAAGTCTTGGGGGCCCCAAATGCATGCAGCATGTCATGGGGGATCCAAATGCATAACGCATGTCATGGGGGTCCCACATGCATGTCGCATGTCATGGGGGCCCCAAATGCATGCGGCATGTCATAGGGGCCCCACGTGCATAACACATGTCATGGGGCCCGCAAATGCATGCCACATGTCATGGGGGCCCCACATGCATGCCGCATGTCATGGGGGCCCAAATGCATGCCGCATGTCATGGAGGCCCAACAGGCATGCCGTATGTCATTGGGGCCCCAAATGCATGCCGCATGTCTCAGGTACCCCAAATGCATGCAGCATGTTATGCAGGCCCCAAATGCATGCCACATGTCATGGGGGCCCAAATGCATGCCGCATGTCATGGGGGCCCCACATGCATGCCGCATGTCATGGGGCCCCAAATGCATACCGCATGTCATGGGGGCTCCACGTGCATGCCGCATGTAATGGGGCCCCCAAATTCATGCGGCATGTCAAAGGGGCCCCGCGTGCATGGTGCAAGTCATGGGTGCCCAAAATGCATGCCGCATGTCATCGGGGCCCCACATGCATGCCACATGTCATGGGGGCCCCAAATGCATGACTCATGTCATGGGGGCCCCACCTGCATGCCGCATGTCATGGGGGACCCAAACGCATGCCGCATGTCATTGGGGCCCCAAGCGTATGCCGCGTGTCACGGGTGCCCCATGTGCATGCCGCATGTAATGGGGGCCCCAAATGCATGCGGCATGTCATAGGGGCCCCACATGCATGCCGCATCTCTCAGGTACCCCAAATGCATGCAGCATGTTATGCAGGCCCCAAATGCATGCCGCATGTCATGGGGGCCCAAATGCATGCCGCATGTCATGGGACCCACATTCATGCCACATGTCATGGGGGCCCCACGTGCATCCGTCATGTAATGGGGGATTCAAATGCATGCTGCATGTCATGGGGGCCCCACGTGCATGCCGCATGTCACAGGGGCCCCAAATGTATGCTGCATGTCATGGGGGCCCCACAAGCATGCCACATGTTATAGAGGCCCCACATGCATGCAGCATGTCTTGGGGCCTACAAATGCATGCCGCATGTCATAGGTGCCAAACATGCATGGCACATTTCATGGGGGCCCTACATGCATGCCGCATGTCATGGGGGCCCCACGTGCATGCTTCATGTCATTGGGGCCCCACGTGCATGCCGCATGTCATAGGGGCACCACGTACATGGCGCATGTCATGGGTGCCCCACATGCATGCCGCATGTCATCGGGGCCCCAATTGCATGCCGCATGTCATAGGGGCCCCACATGCATGGCGCATGTCATGGTGCCCCACATGCATGCAGCATGTCATGGGGGCCCCAAATGCATGCCGCATGTCATGGGGGCCCTAAATGCATGCCGCATTTAATGGGGCCCCACGTGCATGCCGCATGTCTTGGGGGCCCCATGTGCATGCCGCATGTCATGGGGGCCCAAAATGCATGCCTCAATCATGGGGGCCCCAAATGCATGTCGCATATCATGGGGGCCCCACGTGCATGCCGCATGTCATGGGGCCCCCCAAATGCATGCAGCATGTCTTGGGGTCCACAAATGCATGCCGCATGTCATAGGGGCCCCACAAGCATAGCTTATTTCATGGGGGCCCCACATGCATGCCGCATGTCATGGGGGCCCCAAATGCGTGCTGCATATCATGGGGGCCACAAATGCATGCAGCATGTCATGGGGGCCCCACGTGCATGCCACATGTCTTGGGGCCCACAAATGCATGCCGCATGTCATAGGGGCACCACATGCATGGCACATTTCTTGGGGGCCCTACATGCATGCCACATGTCATGGGGGCCCCAAATGCATGCCTCAAGTCATGGGGGCCCCAAATGCATGCAGCATGTCATAGGGGCCCCAAATGCATGCAGCATGTCATAGGGGCCCCACATGCATGGTGCATGTCATGGGGGCCCCACTTGCATGCCTCAAGTCATGGGGGCCCCAAAATGCATGCCGCATGTCATGGGGGCCATATATACATGCCGCATGTCTGGGGGGCCCCAAATGCATGCCTCAAGTCATGGGGGCCCCAAATGCATGCTGCATGTCATTGGGGCCCCACGTGCTTGCCGCATGTCATGGGGGCCCCACGTGCATGCCTCATGTCATGGGGGCCACAAATGTATGCGGCATGTCATGGGGGCCCCACATGCATGCCGCATGTCATGGGGGCCCCACGTGCATGCCGCATGCCATGGGGGTCCCACATGCATGCCGCATGTCATGGTGGCCCCACATGCATGGCGCATGTCATGGGGGGCCCACATGCGTGCCGCATGTCATGGGGGCCCCACTTGCATGCAGCATGTAATGGGGGATCCAAATGCATGACGCATGTCGTGGGGGTCCCACATGCATGCCGCATGTCATGGGGGTCCAAATGCATGCGGCATGTCATAGGGGCCCCACGTGCATAACACATGTCATGGGGCCCGCATATGCATGCCGCATGTCATGGGGGCCCCACATGCATGCCGCATGTCATGGGGGCCCCACATGCATGCCACATGTCATGAGAGCCATAAATGCATGCCGCATGTCATGGGTGCCCAACGTGCATGTCGCATGTATTGTGGGCCCCAACTGTATGCCACATATCATGGGGCCCCACATGCATGCCATATGTCATGGGGGCCCCACACGCATGCCGCATTTCATGGGGGGCCCAAATGCATGCCTGATGTCATGGCTGCCCCAAATGCATGACTCATGTCATGGGGGTCCCACGTGCATGCCACATGTCATGGGGGATACAAACTCATGTCGCATGTCATTGGGGCCCCAAGCATATGCCGCATGTCATGAGGCCCCCATGTGCATGCCACATGTAATGGGGGACCCAAATGCATGCGGCATGTCACAGGGGCCCCAGGTGCATGCCGCATGTCTCGGGCACCCCAAATGCATGCAGCATGTTATGGGGGCCCCACGTGCATGCCGCATGTCTCGGGCACCCCAAATGCATGGCGCATGTCATGGGGGCCCCACAGGCATTCCGCATGTCATGGGGGCCCCAAATGCATGCCGCATGTAATGGGGGCCCCAAATGCATGCCGCATGTCATAGTGGCCCCAAATGCATGCTGCATGTCATGAGGGCCCCATGTGCATGCCGCATGTCATGGGGGCCTCAAATGCATGGCTCATGTCATGGGGGCCCCAAATGCATGCCACATATCATGGTGGCCCCACGTGCATGCCGCATATATTGGGGGCCCCAAATGCATGCCGCATGTCATGGGGGCCTCACTTGCATTCCGCATGTCATGGGGGCCCACGTGCATGCTGCATGTCATTGGGGCCCCATGTGCATGCCGCATGTCATGGGGGATCCAAACTCATGCCGCATGTCATTGGGGCCCAAAGCGTATGACGCATGTAATGGGGCCCCACATGCATGCCGCATGAAATGGGGCCCCCAAATTCATGCCGCATGTCAAAGGGGCAACACGTGCATGCCGCATGTCATGGGGCCCCCCAAATGCATGCCGCATGTCATGGAGGCCCCAAATGCATGCCGCATGTCATAGGGGCCCCACATGCATGCCGCATGTCATGGGGCCCCCAAATGCATGCCGCATGTCATGGGGGCCCCACATGCATGCCGCATGTAATGGGGCCCCCAAATTCATGCCGCATGTCAAAGGGGCCCCACGTGCATGGCGCAAGTCATGGGGGCCCAACATGCATGCCGCATTTCATGGGGGCCCAAATGCTTGCCACATGTCATGGGTTCCATAAATGCAAGCCGCATGTCATTGGGTCCTCACATGCATGCTGCATATCATAGGAGCCCCACGTGCATGCCGCTTGTCATGGGGCTCCATGTGCATGCCGCATGTCATGGGGGCCCCGCATGCATGCCGCATGTCATGGGGGTCCCACATGCATGAAACATGTCATGGGGGCCCCAAATGCATGCCGCCTGTCATGGGGGCCTCACATGCATGCTGCATATCATGGGGGCCCCACGTGCATGCCGCTTTTCATGGGGCTCCATGTTCATGCCGCATGTCATGGGGGCCCCAAATGCATGCCTCAAGTCATGGGGGCCCCAAATGCATGCCGCATATCATGGGGGCCTCACGTGCATGCCGCATTTATTGGGGGCCCCAAATTCATGCCACATGTCATAGGGGCATCACGTGCATAATGCATTTCAAGGGGCCCCACATGCATGCCGCATGTCATGGGGGCCCCAAATTCATGCATCAAGTCAAGGGGCCCCCAAATGCATGCCGCATATCAGGGGGACCCCACGTGCATGCCGCATTTATTGGGGGTCCAAAATTCATGCCTCATGTCATAGGGGCCCCGCGTGCCTGGTGCATGTCATGGGTTCCCCACATGCATGCCGCATGTCTTGGGGCCCACAAATGCATGCCGCATGTCATAGGGGCCCCGCAGGCATTCCACATGTCATGGGGGCCCCAAATGCATGCCGCATGTCATGAGGGCCCCACATGCATTCCACATGTCAAGGGGGCCTCATGTGCATTCCGCATGACATGGGGGCCCCAAATGCATGTTGCATGTCATGGGGGCCCCACGTGCATGCTGCATGTCACAGGGGCCCCAAATGCATGACTCATGTCATGGGGGCCCCACGTGTGTCATGGAGAATCCAAACTCATGCCGCATGTCATTGGGCCCCAAATGCATGCAGCATGTTATGCAGGCCCCAAATGCATGCCGCATGTCATGGGGGACCAAATGCATGCCGCATGTCATGGGACCCACATGCATGCCGCATGTCATGGGGGCCCCGCAGGCATTCCGCATGTCATGGGGGCCCCAAATGCATGCCGCATGTCATGGGGCCCCACGTGCATCCGGCATGTAATGGGGGATTCACATGCATGCTGCATGTCATGGGGGCCCCACTTGCATGTCGCATGTCACGGGGGCCCCAAATGTATGCTGCATGTCATGGGGGCCCCACAAGCATGCCGCATGTTATAGAGGCCCCACATGCATGGCGCATGTCATGGGGGGCCCCACTTGCATGCAGCATGTTATGAGGGATCCAAATGCATGCCGCATCTCATGGGGGTCCCACATGCATGCCGCATGTCATAGGGGGCCCAAATGCATGCGGCATGTCATAGGGGCCCCACTTGCATGCCGCATGTCTCGGGCATCCCAAATGCATGCAGCATTTTATGGGGGCCCCATGTGCATGCCGCATGCCTCAGGTACCCCAAATGCATGCAGCATGTTATGCAGGCCCCAAATACATGCCGCATGTCATGGGGGCCCAAATGCATGTCGCATGTCATGGGGGCCCCACATGCATGCCGCATGTCATGGGTGCCCTAAATGCATGCCGCATGTCATGGGGCTCCACGTGCATGCCGCATGTAATGGGGCCCCCAAATGCATGCAGCATGTCTTGGGGCCCACAAATGCCTGCCGCATGTCATAGGGGCCCCACATGCATGGCGCATTTCATGGGGGCCCCACATGCATGCCACATGTCATGGGGGCCCAAATGCATCCTCAAGTCATGGGGGCCCCACAAGCATGGCTTATTTCATGGGGGCCCCACATGCATGCCGCATGTCATGGGGGCCCCAAATGCGTGCTGCATATCATGGGGGCCACAAATGCATGCAGCATGTCATGGGGGCCCCACGTGCATGCCACATGTCTTGGGGCCCACAAATGCATGCCGCATGTCATAGGGGCACCACATGCATGGCACATTTCTTGGGGGCCCTACATGCATGCCACATGTCATGGGGGCCCCAAATGCATGCCTCAAGTCATGGGGGCCCCAAATGCATGCAGCATGTCATAGGGGCCCCAAATGCATGCAGCATGTCATAGGGGCCCCACATGCATGGTGCATGTCATGGGGGCCCCACTTGCATGCCTCAAGTCATGGGGGCCCCAAAATGCATGCCGCATGTCATGGGGGCCATATATACATGCCGCATGTCTGGGGGGCCCCAAATGCATGCCTCAAGTCATGGGGGCCCCAAATGCATGCAGCATGTCATAGGGGCCCCAAATGCATGCTGCATGTCATTGGGGCCCCACGTGCTTGCCGCATGTCATGGGGGCCCCACGTGCATGCCTCATGTCATGGGGGCCACAAATGTATGCGGCATGTCATGGGGGCCCCACATGCATGCCGCATGTCATGGGGGCCCCACGTGCATGCCGCATGCCATGGGGGTCCCACATGCATGCCGCATGTCATGGTGGCCCCACATGCATGGCGCATGTCATGGGGGGCCCACATGTGTGCCGCATGTCATGGGGGCCCCACTTGCATGCAGCATGTGATGGGGGATCCAAATGCATGACGCATGTCGTGGGGGTCCCACATGCATGCCGCATGTCATGGGGGTCCAAATGCATGCGGCATGTCATAGGGGCCCCACGTGCATAACACATGTCATGGGGCCCGCATATGCATGCCGCATGTCATGGGGGCCCCACATGCATGCCGCATGTCATGGGGGCCCCACATGCATGCCACATGTCATGAGAGCCATAAATGCATGCCGCATGTCATGGGTGCCCAACGTGCATGTCGCATGTATTGTGGGCCCCAACTGTATGCCACATATCATGGGGCCCCACATGCATGCCATATGTCATGGGGGCCCCACACGCATGCCGCATTTCATGGGGGGCCCAAATGCATGCCTGATGTCATGGCTGCCCCAAATGCATGACTCATGTCATGGGGGTCCCACGTGCATGCCACATGTCATGGGGGATACAAACTCATGTCGCATGTCATTGGGGCCCCAAGCATATGCCGCATGTCATGAGGCCCCCATGTGCATGCCACATGTAATGGGGGACCCAAATGCATGCGGCATGTCACAGGGGCCCCACGTGCATGCCGCATGTCTCGGGCACCCCAAATGCATGCAGCATGTTATGGGGGCCCCACGTGCATGCCGCATGTCTCGGGCACCCCAAATGCATGGCGCATGTCATGGGGGCCCCACAGGCATTCCGCATGTCATGGGGGCCCCAAATGCATGCCGCATGTAATGGGGGCCCCAAATGCATGCCGCATGTCATAGTGGCCCCAAATGCATGCTGCATGTCATGAGGGCCCCATGTGCATGCCGCATGTCATGGGGGCCTCAAATGCATGGCTCATGTCATGGGGGCCCCAAATGCATGCCACATATCATGGTGGCCCCACGTGCATGCCGCATATATTGGGGGCCCCAAATGCATGCCGCATGTCATGGGGGCCTCACTTGCATTCCGCATGTCATGGGGGCCCACGTGCATGCTGCATGTCATTGGGGCCCCATGTGCATGCCGCATGTCATGGGGGATCCAAACTCATGCCGCATGTCATTGGGGCCCAAAGCGTATGACGCATGTAATGGGGCCCCACATGCATGCCGCATGAAATGGGGCCCCCAAATTCATGCCGCATGTCAAAGGGGCAACACGTGCATGCCGCATGTCATGGGGCCCCCCAAATGCATGCCGCATGTCATGGAGGCCCCAAATGCATGCCGCATGTCATAGGGGCCCCACATGCATGCCGCATGTCATGGGGCCCCCAAATGCATGCCGCATGTCATGGGGGCCCCACATGCATGCCGCATGTAATGGGGCCCCCAAATTCATGCCGCATGTCAAAGGGGCCCCACGTGCATGGCGCAAGTCATGGGGGCCCAACATGCATGCCGCATTTCATGGGGGCCCAAATGCTTGCCACATGTCATGGGTTCCATAAATGCAAGCCGCATGTCATTGGGTCCTCACATGCATGCTGCATATCATAGGAGCCCCACGTGCATGCCGCTTGTCATGGGGCTCCATGTGCATGCCGCATGTCATGGGGGCCCCGCATGCATGCCGCATGTCATGGGGGTCCCACATGCATGAAACATGTCATGGGGGCCCCAAATGCATGCCGCCAGTCATGGGGGCCTCACATGCATGCTGCATATCATGGGGGCCCCACGTGCATGCCGCTTTTCATGGGGCTCCATGTTCATGCCGCATGTCATGGGGGCCCCAAATGCATGCCTCAAGTCATGGGGGCCCCAAATGCATGCCGCATATCATGGGGGCCTCACGTGCATGCCGCATTTATTGGGGGCCCCAAATTCATGCCACATGTCATAGGGGCATCACGTGCATAATGCATTTCAAGGGGCCCCACATGCATGCCGCATGTCATGGGGGCCCCAAACGCATGCATCAAGTCAAGGGGCCCCCAAATGCATGCCGCATATCAGGGGGACCCCACGTGCATGCCGCATTTATTGGGGGTCCAAAATTCATGCCTCATGTCATAGGGGCCCCGCGTGCCTGGTGCATGTCATGGGTTCCCCACATGCATGCCGCATGTCTTGGGGCCCACAAATGCATGCCGCATGTCATAGGGGCCCCGCAGGCATTCCACATGTCATGGGGGCCCCAAATGCATGCCGCATGTCATGAGGGCCCCACATGCATTCCACATGTCAAGGGGGCCTCATGTGCATTCCGCATGACATGGGGGCCCCAAATGCATGTTGCATGTCATGGGGGCCCCACGTGCATGCTGCATGTCACAGGGGCCCCAAATGCATGACTCATGTCATGGGGGCCCCACGTGTGTCATGGAGAATCCAAACTCATGCCGCATGTCATTGGGCCCCAAATGCATGCAGCATGTTATGCAGGCCCCAAATGCATGCCGCATGTCATGGGGGACCAAATGCATGCCGCATGTCATGGGACCCACATGCATGCCGCATGTCATGGGGGCCCCGCAGGCATTCCGCATGTCATGGGGGCCCCAAATGCATGCCGCATGTCATGGGGCCCCACGTGCATCCGGCATGTAATGGGGGATTCACATGCATGCTGCATGTCATGGGGGCCCCACTTGCATGTCGCATGTCACGGGGGCCCCAAATGTATGCTGCATGTCATGGGGGCCCCACAAGCATGCCGCATGTTATAGAGGCCCCACATGCATGGCGCATGTCATGGGGGGCCCCACTTGCATGCAGCATGTTATGAGGGATCCAAATGCATGCCGCATCTCATGGGGGTCCCACATGCATGCCGCATGTCATAGGGGGCCCAAATGCATGCGGCATGTCATAGGGGCCCCACGTGCATGCCGCATGTCTCGGGCATCCCAAATGCATGCAGCATTTTATGGGGGCCCCATGTGCATGCCGCATGCCTCAGGTACCCCAAATGCATGCAGCATGTTATGCAGGCCCCAAATACATGCCGCATGTCATGGGGGCCCAAATGCATGTCGCATGTCATGGGGGCCCCACATGCATGCCGCATGTCATGGGTGCCCTAAATGCATGGCGCATTTCATGGGGGCCCCACATGCATGCCACATGTCATGGGGGCCCAAATGCATCCTCAAGTCATGGGGGCCCCAAATGCATGCTGCATGTCTTGGGGCCCACAAATGCATGCCGCATGTCATAGGGGCCCCAAATGCATGCCGCATGTCATGGGGGCTCCACGTGCATGCCGAATGTCTCAGGTACCCCATATGCATGCAGCATGTTATGCAGGCCCCACGTGCATGCCGCATGTCATGGGGGCCTCACGTGCATTCCGCATGTCATGGGGGCCCCACGTGCATGCTGCATGTCCTGGGGGCCCCACATGCATGCCACATGTCATGGGGGCCCCACGTGCATGCCGCATGTCATGGGGGATCCAAACTCATGCCGCATGTCTCGGGCACCCCAAATGCATGCAGCATGTTAAGGGGGCCCCACGTGCATGCCACATGTAATGGGGGCCCCAAATGCATGCGGCATGTCATAGGGGCCCCACGTGCTTGCCGCATGTCATGGGGGCCCCACATGCAGGGCGCATTTCATGGGGCCCAACATGCATTGCGCATGTCATGGGGATACCACGTGCATGCCTCATGTCATGGGTACCCCAAATGCATGACTCATGTCATGGGTTCCCCACATACATGCCGCATGTCATGGGGGCCCCACGTGCATGCCGCATGTCATGGGGAACCGAAATACATGCAGCATGTCATGGGGCCCCAAAGACGTGCCGCATGTCATGAGTGCCCCACGTGCATGCCACATGTCATGGGAGCCCCACGTGCATGCCGCATGTCATGGGGGCCCCACGTGCATGCCGCATGTCGTGGGGGCCACAAATGCATGCCGCATGTCATGGGGGCCCCACGTGCATGCCACATGTCATGGGGAGCCCAAACGTATGCCACATGTCATGGGGTGCCCCAAATGCATGGTGCATGTCATGAGGCCCCAAATGCATTCCAAATGTCATGGGGGCCCCAAATGCATGCCGAATGTCATGGGGCCCCACATGCATACCGCATTTCATGGGAGTCCCAATGGCATGCCGCATGTCATGGGGGCCCCACGTGCATGCCGCAAGACATGGGGGCCCACATGCATGCCGCATTTCATGGGGGGGCCCATTTGCATGTCGCATGTCATGTGGGCCCCAAATGCATGCCGCATGTCATGGGGGCCCCACATGCAAGATGCATGTCATGGGGGCTCCAAATGCATGCCGTATGTCATGTGGGCCCCAAATGCATGACGAATGTCATGGGGGCCCCAAATGCATGCCGCATGTCACGGGGGCCCCAAATGTATGCTGGATGTCATGGGGGCCCAACGTGCATGCCACATGTCATGGGGGGCCCCACATGCATGCCACATGTCATGGGGGTCCCAAATGCATGCGGCATGTCATGAGGTCCCCAAATGCCTGCCGCATGTCATGTGGGCCCTAAATGCATGCCGCATGTCTTGAGGTCCCCAAATGAATTTCTGCATGCCTCATGTGTTGGTTGCCCCACGTGCATGCCGCATGTCATTGCTACCTGAAATGCATGCCACATGTCATGGGGGCCCCACATGCATGCCACATGTCATTTGGGAACCACATGCATTCCGCATGACATGGGGGCCCCAAATACGTGCCACATGTCATGGGGGACCCACATGCATGCCGCATCTCATGGGGGCCTTGAATGCATAACAAATGTCATTGGGGGCCACACGTGCATGCCGCAAGTCATGGGGGCCCCAACTGCATGCCACATGTCATGGCGGCCCCAAGTGCATGCCGCATGTCATGGGGCCCCGAACGCATGCCGCATTTCATGGAGGCCCCAAATGCATGCCGCATGTCATGGGGGCCCAACATGCTTGCCACATGTGAATGGGGGCCCCCCATACACGCCACATGCATTGGGGGTCCCAAATGCATGTCGCATGTCTTGGGGATCCCACGTGCATGCCACATGTTTTGAGGTCCCCAAATGAATTCCGCATGTCATGGGGGCCCCATGAGCATGCCGCATGTCATGAGGGCCCCAAATGCATGCGGCATGTCATGGGGGCCCCACGTGCAAGCCACATGTCAAGGAGGCCCCACATGCATACCGCATTTCATGGGAGTCCCAACGGCATGCGGCATGTCATGGGGGCCCCACTTGCATGCCGCAAGACATGGGGGCCCCATATGCATACCGCATTTCATGGGGGTCCACTTGCATGTCGCATGTCATGGGGGGCCCCACATGCATGCCACATGTCATGGGGGTCCCAAATGCATGCGGCATGTCATGAGGTCCCCAAATGCCTGCCGCATGTCATGTGGGCCCTAAATGCATGCCGCATGTCTTGAGGTCCCCAAATGAATTTGTGCATGCCTCATGTGTTGGTTGCCCCACATGCATGCCGCATGTCATTGCTACCCGAAATGCATGCCACATGTCATGGGGGCCCCACATGCATGCCACATGTCATTTGGGAACCACATGCATTCCGCATGACATGGGGGCCCCAAATACGTGCCACATGTCATGGGGGACCCACATGCATGCCGCATCTCATGGGGGCCTTGAATGCATAACAAATGTCATTGGGGGCCACACGTGCATGCCGCAAGTCATGGGGGCCCCAACTGCATGCCACATGTCATGGCGGCCCCAAGTGCATGCCGCATGTCATGGGGCCCCGAACGCATGCCGCATTTCATGGAGGCCCCAAATGCATGCCGCATGTCATGGGGGCCCAACATGCTTGCCACATGTGAATGGGGGCCCCCCATACACGCCACATGCATTGGGGGTCCCAAATGCATGTCGCATGTCTTGGGGATCCCACGTGCATGCCACATGTTTTGAGGTCCCCAAATGAATTCCGCATGTCATGGGGGCCCCATGAGCATGCCGCATGTCATGAGGGCCCCAAATGCATGCGGCATGTCATGGGGGCCCCACGTGCAAGCCACATGTCAAGGAGGCCCCACATGCATACCGCATTTCATGGGAGTCCCAACGGCATGCGGCATGTCATGGGGGCCCCACTTGCATGCCGCAAGACATGGGGGCCCCATATGCATACCGCATTTCATGGGGGTCCACTTGCATGTCGCATGTCATGTGGGCCCCAAATGCATGCCGCATGTCATGGGGGCCCCACGTGCAAGACGCATGTCATGGGGGCTCCAAATGCATGCCGCATGTCATGTGGGCCCCAAATGCATGACGAATGTCATGGGTGCCCCAAATGCATGCCGCATGTCACGGGGGCCCCAAATGTATGCTGGATGTCATGGGGGCCTATTGTGCATGCCACATGTCATGGGGGGCCCCACATGCATGCCACATGTCATAGGGGTCCCAAATGAATGTCGCAAGTCATGGGATTCCCAAGTGCATGCGGAATGTCATGAGGTCCCCAAATGAATGCCGCATGATATAGGGGCCCCGCGTGCATGCCGCATGTCATGGGGGCCACAAATGCATGCTGCATGTCTTTGAGGCCCCAAATGCATGCCGCATGTCATCGGGGCTCCAAGTGTATGCGGCAAGTCATGAGGGCCCCACGTGCATGCCGCATTTCAAGGCGACCCCAAGTGCATGGCGCATGTCAAGGGTACCCCCAAATGCATGCTGCATGTCATGGGGGCACACATGCATGCTGCATATCATGGGGGCCCACGTGCATGCCACATGTCATGGGGACCCCAAATGCATGCCGCATGTCTTGGTGGCCTCAAATACATGCAGCTATTCATGGGGGCCACAAATGCATGCCGAAAGTCATGGGTGCCCCACGTGCATGCCGCTTGTCATGGTGGTCCCATGTGCATGCAGCATGTCATGGGTGCCCCAAATGCATGAAGCATGTCATGGGGGCCCCAAATGCATGCCAAATGTCATGTAGGCCCCACGTGCATACCGCATGACTTGGGGGCCCCAAATGCATGCCGCATGTCATGGGGGCGCCACATGCAAGCCACATGTCATGGGGGCCCCATATGCATATCACATGTCATGGGGGCCCCAAATGCATGCCGCATGTCATGTGGGCCCCAAATGCATGCAGCATGTCATAGGGGCCCCAAATGCATGCAGCATGTCATAGGGGCCCCACATGCATGGTGCATGTCATGGGGGCCCCACTTGCATGCCTCAAGTCATGGGGGCCCCAAAATGCATGCCGCATGTCATGGGGGCCATATATACATGCCGCATGTCTGGGGGGCCCCAAATGCATGCCTCAAGTCATGGGGGCCTTAAATGCATGCAGCATGTCATAGGGGCCCCAAATGCATGCTGCATGTCATTGGGGCCCCACGTGCATGCCGCATGTCATGGGGGCCCCTCATGCATGGCGCATGCCATGGGGGGCCCACATGCGTGCCGCATGTCATGGGGGCCCCTCATGCATGGCGCATGCCATGGGGGGCCCACATGCGTGCCGCATGTCATGGGGGCCCCACTTGCATGCAGCATGTAATGGGGTATCCAAATGCATGACGCATGTCATGGGGGTCCCACATGCATGCCGCATGTCATGGGGGTCCAAATGCATGCGGCATGTCATAGGGGCCCCACATGCATAACACATGTCATGGGGCCCGCATATGCATGCCGCATGTCATGGGGGCCCCACATGCATGCCGCATGTCATGGGGGCCCCACATGCATGCCACATGTCATGAGGGCCATAAATGCATGCCGCATGTCATGGGTGCCCAACGTGCATGTCGCATGTATTGGGGGCCCCAACTGTATGCCGCATATCATGGGGCCCCACATGCATGCCATATGTCATGGGGGCCCCACATGCATGCCGCATTTCATGGGGGGCCCAAATGCATGCCTGATGTCATGGCTGCCCCAAATGCATGACTCATGTCATGGGGGTCCCACGTGCATGCCACATGTCATGGGGGATCCAAACTCATGTCGCATGTCATTGGGGCCCCAAGCATATGCCGCATGTCATGAGGGCCCTATGTGCATGCCACATGTAATGGGGGCCCCAAATGCATGCGGCATTTCATAGGGGCCCCACGTGCATGCCGCATGTCTCGGGCACCCCAAATGCATGCAGCATGTTATGGGGGCCCCACGTGCATGCCGCATGTCTCGGGCACCCCAAATGCATGGCGCATGTCATGGGGGCCCCACAGGCATTCCGCATGTCATGGGGGCCCCAAATGCATGCCGCATGTAATGGGGGCCCCAAATGCATGCCGCATGTCATAGTGGCCCCAAATGCATGCTGCATGTCATGAGGGCCCTACGTGCATGCCGCATGTCATGGGGGCCTCAAATGCATGGCTCATGTCATGGGGGCCCCAAATGCATGCCACATATCATGGTGGCCCCACGTGCATGCCGCATATATTGGGGGCCCCAAATGCATGCCGCATGTCATGGGGGCCTCACTTGCATTCCGCATGTCATGGGGGCCCACGTGCATGCTGCATGTCATTGGGGCCCCATGTGCATGCCGCATGTCATGGGGGATCCAAACTCATGCCGCATGTCATTGGGGCCCAAAGCGTATGACGCATGTAATGGGGCCCCACGTGCATGCCGCATGTCTCAGGTACCCCAAATGCATGCAGCATGTTATGCAGGCCCCAAATGCATGCCGCATGTCATGGGGGCCCAAATGCATGACGCATGTCATGGGGGCTCCACATGCATGCCGCATGTAATGGGCCCCCCAAATTCATGCCGCATGTCAAAGGGGCAACACGTGCATGCCGCATGTCTCAGGTACCCCAAATGCATGAAGCATGTTATGCAGGCCCCAAATGCATGCCGCATGTCATGGGGGCCCAAATGCATGACGCATGTCATGGGGGCCCCACATGCATGCCGCATGTAATGGGGCCCCCAAATTCATGCCGCATGTCAAAGGGGCCCCACGTGCATGGCGCAAGTCATGGGGGCCCAACATGCATGCCGCATGTCATGGGGGCCTCACTTGCATTCCGCATGTCATGGGGGCCCACGTGCATGCTGCATGTCATTGGGGCCCCATGTGCATGCCGCATGTCATGGGGGATCCAAACTCATGCCGCATGTCATTGGGGCCCAAAGCGTATGACGCATGTAATGGGGCCCCACGTGCATGCCGCATGTCTCAGGTACCCCAAATGCATGCCGCATGTCATGAGGCCCCCCAAATGCATGTCGCATGTCATGGAGGCCCCAAATGCATGCCGCATGTCATGGGGGCCCAACATGCATGCCGCATTTCATGGGGGCCCAAATGCTTGCCACATGTCATGGGTTCCATAAATGCAATCCGCATGTCATTGGGTCCTCACATGCATGCTGCATATCATGGGAGCCCCACGTGCATGCCGATTGTCATGGGGCTCCATGTGCATGCCGCATGTCATGGGGGCCCCACATGCATGCCGCATGTCATGGGGGTCCCACATGCATGCCACATGTCATGGGGGCCCCAAATGCATGCCGCTTGTCATGGGGGCCTCACATGCATGCTGCATATCATGGGGGCCCCACGTGCATGCCGCTTTTCATGGGGCTCCATGTTCATGCCGCATGTCATGGGGGCCCCAAATGCATGCCTCAAGTCATGGGGGCCCCAAATGCATGCCGCATATCATGGGGCCTCACGTGCATGCCGCATTTATTGGGGGCCCCAAATTCATGCCACATGTCATAGGGGCCCCACGTGCATGGTGCATTTCAAGGGGCCCCACATGCATGCCGCATGTCATGGGGGCCCCAAATGCATACATCAAGTCATGGGGGCCCCAAATGCATGCCGCATATCAGGGGGGCCCCACGTGCATGCCGCATTTATTGGGGGTCCAAAATTCATGCCGCATGTCATAGGGGCCCCGTGTGCCTGGTGCATGTCATGGGTTCCCCACATGCATGCCGCATGTCTTGGGGCCCACAAATGCATGCCGCATGTCATAGGGGCCCCGCAGGCATTCCACATGTCATGGGGGCCCCAAATGCATGCCGCATGTCATGAGGGCCCCACATGCATTCCACATGTCAAGGGGGCCTCATGTGCATTCCGCATGACATGGGGGCCCCAAATGCATGTTGCATGTCATGGGGGCCCCACGTGCATGCCGCGTGTCACAGGGGCCCCAAATGCATGACTCATGTCATGGGGGCCCCACGTGCATGCCGCATGTCATGGAGAATCCAAACTCATGCCGCATGTCATTGGGGCCCCAAGAGTATGCCGCGTGTCATGGGGGCCCCATGTGCATGCCGCATGTAATGGGGGCCCCAAATGCATGCGGCATGTCATAGGGGCCCCACGTGCATGCCGCATGTCTCGGGCACCCCAAATGCATGCAGCATGTGATGGGGGCCCCACATGCATGCCGCATGTCTCAGGTACCCCAAATGCATGCAGCATGTTATGCAGGCCCCAAATGCATGCCGCATGTCATGGGTGACCAAATGCATGCCGCATGTCATGGGACCCACATGCATGCCGCATGTCATGGGGGCCCCGCAGGCATTCCACATGTCATGGGGGCCCCAAATGCATGCCGCATGTCATGGGGCCCCACGTGCATCCGGCATGTAATGGGGGATTCACATGCATGCTGCATGTCATGGGGGCCCCACTTGCATGCCGCATGTCACGGGGGCCCCAAATGTATGCCTCATGTCATGGGGGCCCCACAAGCATGCCGCATGTTATAGAGGCCCCACATGCATGGCGCATGTCATGGGGGGCCCCACTTGCATGCATCATGTTATGAGGGATCCAAATGCATGCCACATCTCATGGGGGTCCCACATGCATGCCGCATGTCATAGGGGGCCCAAATGCATGCGGCATGTCATAGGGGCCCCACGTGCATGCCGCATGTCTCAGGCATCCCAAATGCATGCAGCATTTTATGGGGCCCCCACGTGCATGCCGCATGTCTCAGGTACCCCAAATGCATGCAGCATGTTATGCAGGCCCCAAATACATGCCGCATGTCATGGGGGCCCAAATGCATGCCGCATGTCATGGGGGCCCCACATGCATGCCGCATGTCATGGGTGCCCTAAATGCATGCCGCATGTCATGGGGCTCCACGTGCATGCCGCATGTAATGGGGCCCCCAAATGCATGCAGCATGTCTTGGGGCCCACAAATGCCTGCCGCATGTCATAGGGGCCCCACATGTATGGCGCATTTCATGGGGGCCCCACATGCATGCCACATGTCATTGGGGCCCAAATGCATCCTCAAGTCAAGGGGGCCCCAAATGCATGCTGCATGTCTTGGGGCCCACAAATGCATGCCGCATGTCATAGGGGCCCCAAATGCATGCCGCATGTCATGGGGGCTCCACGTGCATGCCGAATGTCTCAGGTACCCCATATGCATGCAGCATGTTATGCAGGCCCCACGTGCATGCCGCATGTCATGGGGGCCTCACGTGCATTCCACATGTCATGGGGGCCCCACATGCATGCTGCATGTCCTGGGGGCCCCACATGCATGCCACATGTCATGGGGGCCCCACGTGCATGCCGCATGTCATGGGGGATCCAAACTCATGCCGTATGTCTCGGGCACCCCAAATGCATGCAGCATGTTAAGGGGGCCCCACGTGCATGCCACATGTAATGGGGGCCCCAAATGCATGCGGCATGTCATAGGGGCCCCACGTGCTTGCCGCATGTCATGGGGGCCCCACATGCATGGCGCATTTCATGGGGCCCAACATGCATTGCGCATGTCATGGGGGTACCACGTGCATGCCTCATGTCATGGGTACCCCAAATGCATGACTCATGTCATGGGTTCCCCACGTACATGCCGCATGTCATGGGGGCCCCACGTGCATGCCGCATTTCATGGGGAACCGAAATGCATGCAGCATGTCATGGGGCCCCAAAGACGTGCCGCATGTCATGAGTGCCCCACGTGCATGCCGCATGTCATGGGAGCCCCACATGCATGCCGCATGTCATGGGGGCCCCACGTGCATGCCGCATGTCGTGGGGGCCACAAATGCATGCCGCATGTCATGGGGGCCCCACGTGCATGCCACATGTCATGGGGAGCCCAAACGTATGCCGCATGTCATGGGGTGCCCCAAATGCATGGTGCATGTCATGAGGCCCCAAATGCATTCCAAATGTCATGGGGGCCCCAAATGCATGCCGAATGTCATGAGGCCCCACATGCATACCGCATTTCATGGGAGTCCCAATGGCATGCCGCATGTCATGGGGGCCCCACGTGCATGCCGCAAGACATGGGGGCCCACATGCATGCCGCATTTCATGGGGGGCCCATTTGCATGTCGCATGTCATGTGGGCCCCAAATGCATGCCGCATGTCATGGGGGCCCCACGTGCAAGATGCATGTCATGGGGGCTCCAAATGCATGCCGTATGTCATGTGGGCCCCAAATGCATGACGAATGTCATGGGGGCCCCAAATGCATGCCGCATGTCACGGGGGCCCCAAATGTATGCTGGATGTCATGGGGGCCCAACGTGCATGCCACATGTCATGGGGGGCCCCACATGCATGCCACATGTCATGGGGTCCCAAATGCATGCGGCATGTCATGAGGTCCCCAAATGCCTGCCGCATGTCATGTGGGCCCTAAATGCATGCCGCATGTCTTGAGGTCCCCAAATGAATTTGTGCATGCCTCATGTGTTGGTTGCCCCACGTGCATGCCGCATGTCATTGCTACCCGAAATGCATGCCACATGTCATGGGGGCCCCACATGCATGCCACATGTCATTTGGGAACCACATGCATGCCGTATGACATGGGGGCCCCAAATACGTGCCACATGTCATGGGGGACCCACATGCATGCCGCATGTCATGGGGGCCTTGAATGCATAACAAATGTCATTGGGGGCCACACGTGCATGCCAAATGTCATGGCGGCCCCAAGTGCATACCGCATGTCATGGGGCCCCGAACGCATGCCGCATTTCATGGAGGCCCCAAATGCATGCCGCATGTCATGGGGGCCCAACTTGCTTGAAACATGTGATGGGGCCCCCCATACACGCCACATGCATTGGGGGTCCCAAATGCATGTCGCATGTCTTGGGGATCCCACGTGCATGCCACATGTTTTGAGGTCCCCAAATGAATTCCGCATGTCATGGGGGCCCCATGAGCATGCCGCATGTCATGAGGGCCCCAAATGCATGCGGCATGTCATGGGGGCCCCACGTGCAAGCCACATGTCAAGGAGGCCCCACATGCATACCGCATTTCATGGGAGTCCCACCGGCATGCGGCATGTCATGGGGGCCCCACTTGCATGCCGCAAGACATGGGGGCCCCACATGCATACCGCATTTCATGGGGGTCCACTTGCATGTCGCATGTCATGTGGGCCCCAAATGCATGCCGCATGTCATGGGGGCCCCACGTGCAAGACGCATGTCATGGGGGCTCCAAATGCATGCCGCATGTCATGTGGGCCCCAAATGCATGACGAATGTCATGGGTGCCCCAAATGCATGCCGCATGTCACGGGGGCCCCAAATGTATGCTGGATGTCATGGGGGCCCATTGTGCATGCCACATGTCATGGGGGGCCCCACATGCATGCCGCATGTCTTGGGGTCCCAAATGAATGTCGCAAGTCATGGGATTCCCAAGTGCATGCGGCATGTCATGAGGTCCCCAAATGAATGCCGCATGATATAGGGGCCCCGCGTGCATGCCGCATGTCATGGGGGCCACAAATGCATGCTGCATGTCTTTGAGGCCCCAAAAGCATTCCGCATGTCATCGGGGCTCCAAGTGTATGCGGCAAGTCATGAGGGCCCCACGTGCATGCCACATTTCAAGGCGACCCCAAGTGCATGGCGCATGTCAAGGGTACCCCCAAATGCATGCTGCATGTCATGGGGGCACACATGCATGCTGCATATCATGGGGGCCCACGTGCATGCCACATGTCATGGGGACCCCAAATGCATGCCGCATGTCTTGGTGGCCTCAAATACATGCAGCTATTCATGGGGGCCACAAATGCATGCCGAAAGTCATGGGTGCCCCACGTGCATGCCGCTTGTCATGGTGGTCCCATGTGCATGCAGCATGTCATGGGTGCCCCAAATGCATGAAGCATGTCAAGGGGGCCCCAAATGCATGCAGCTATTCATGGGGGCCCCAAATGCATGAAGCATGTCATGGGGAGCACCAACTGCATGCCAAATGTCATGGAGGCCCCACTTGCATGCCGCATTTCAAGGGTACCCCAAATGCATGCTGGATGTCATGGGGCACACATGCATGCTGCATATAATGGGGGCCCATGTGCATCCCGCATGTCATGGAGACCCCACGTGCATGCCACATGTCATGAGGGCCCTAAATGCATGTCACATGTCATGGGGGCCCCACGTGCATGCTGCAAGACATGGGGGCCCCACATGCATGCCGCATGTCTTGGGGCCCACAAATGCATGCCGCATGTCATAGGGGCCCACATGCATGGCGCATTTCATGGGGGCCCCAAATGCATGCCTCAAGTCATGGAGGCCCCAAATGCATGCCGCATATCATGGGGGTCCCACATGCATGCCGCATATCATGGGGGTCCCACATGCATGCCGCATGTCATGGGGGCCCCAAATGCATGCCGCATGTCATAGTGGCCCCAAATGCATGATGCATGTCATGGGGGCCCAAATGCATGCCACATGTCATGGGGGCCCAACGTGCATGCCGCATGTCATAGGGGCCCCGCGTGCATAACACATGTCATGGGGCCCGCAAATGCATGCCACATGTCATGGGGGCCCCACATGCATGCCGCATGTCATGGGGGCCCAAATGCATGCCACATGTTATGGGGGCCCAACGTGCATGCCGCATGTATTGGGGCCCCAAATTCATGCCGCATGTCATGGGGGCCCCACAGGCATTCCGCATGTCATGTGGGCCCCAAATGCATGCCGCATGTCATGGGGGCCCCACGTGCATGCTTCATGTCATTGGGGCCCCACGTGCATGCCGCATGTCATAGGGGCACCACGTACAATGCGCATGTCATGGGTGCCCCACATGCATGCCGCATGTCATCGGGGCCCCAATTGCATGCCGCATGTCATGGGGCCCCCCAAATGCATGCAGCATGTCTTGGGGCCCACAAATGCATGCCGCATGTCATAGGGGCCCCACATGCATGGCTTATTTCATGGGGGCCCCACATGCATGCCGCATGTCATGGGGGCCCCAAATGCGTGCCGCATATCATGGGGGCCACAAATGCATGCAGCATGTCATGGGGGCCCCACGTGCATGCCACATGTCTTGGGGCCCACAAATGCATGCCGCATGTCATAGGGGCACCACATGCATGGCACATTTCTTGGGGGCCCTACATGCATGCCGCATGTCATTGGGGCCCCAAATGCATGCCTCAAGTCATGGGGGCCCCAAATGCATGCAGCATGTCATAGGGGCCCCAAATGCATGCAGCATGTCATAGGGGCCCCACATGCATGGTGCATGTCATGGGGGCCCCACTTGCATGCCTCAAGTCATGGGGGCCCCAAATGCATGCCGCATGTCATGGGGGCCATAAATACATGCCGCATGTCATGGGTGCCCAACGTACATACTGCATGTCATGGGTGCCCCAAGTGCATGCCTCATGTCATGGGGGTCACAAATGTATGCGGCATGTCATGGGGGCCCCACATGCATGCCGCATGTCATGGGGGCCCCACGTGAATGCCGCATGTCATGGGGGTCCCACATGCATGCCGCATGTCATGGGGGCCCCAAATGCATGGCGCATGTCATGGGGGGCCCACATGCGTGCCGCATGTCATGTGGGCCCCACAGGCATTCCGCATGTCATGTGGGCCCCAAATGCATGCAGCATGTCATGGGGGCCCCACGTGCATGCCGCATGTCATGGGGGCCCCAAATGCATGCCGCATGTCATAGTGGCCCCAAATGCATGCTGCATGTCATGAGGGCCCCACGTGCATGCCGCATGTCATGGGGCCGCCAAATGCATGCCGCATGTCATGGGGGCCCAACAGGCATGCCGCATGTCATTGGGGCCCCAAATGCATGCCGCATGTCTCAGGTACCCCAAATGCATGCAGCATGTTATGCAGGCCCCAAATGCATGGCACATGTCATGGGGCCCCAAATGCATGCCGCATGTCATGGGGGCTCCACGTGCATGCCGCATGTAATGGGGCCCCCAAATTCATGCGGCATGTCAAAGGGGCCCCGCGTGCATGGTGCAAGTCATGGGTGCCCCAAATGCATGCCGCATGTCAACGGGGCCCCACGTGCATGCCGCATGTCACGGGGGCCCCAAATGCATGACTCATGTCATGGGGGCCCCACCTGCATGCCGCATGTCATGGGGGACCCAAACGCATGCCGCATGTCATTGGGGCCCCAAGCGTATGCCGCGTGTCACGGGTGCCCCATGTGCATGCCGCATGTCATCGGGGCCCCAAATGCATGCGGCATGTCATAGGGGCCCCACATGCATGCCGCATCTCTCAGGTACCCCAAATGCATGCAGCATGTTATGCAGGCCCCAAATGCATGCCGCATGTCATGGGAGCCCAAATGCATGCCGCATGTCATGGGACCCACATTCATGCCGCATGTCATGGGGGCCCCCAATGCATGCCACATGTCAAGGGGACCCAAATGCATGCCACATGTCATGGGGGCCTCAAATTCATGTCATGAGGGCCCCGCATGCATGCCGCATGTCATGGGGGCCCCGCAGGCATTCCGCATGTCATGGGGGCCCCAAATGCATGCCGCATGTCATGGGGGCCCCACGTGCATCCGTCATGTAATGAGGGATTCAAATGCATGCTGCATGTCATGGGGGCCCCACGTGCATGCCGCATGTCATTGGGGCCCCACGTGCATGCCGCATGTCATAGGGGCACCACGTACATGGCGCATGTCATGGGTGCCCCACATGCATGCCGCATGTCTTGGGGCCCACAAATGCATGCCGCATGTCATAGGGGCCCCACGTGCATGCCACATGTCTTGGGGCCTACAAATGCATGCCGCATGTCATAGGTGCCAAACATGCATGGCACATTTCATGGGGGCCCTACATGCATGCCGCATGTCATGGGGGCCCCACGTGCATGCTTCATGTCATTGGGGCCCCACGTGCATGCCGCATGTCATAGGGGCACCACGTACAATGCGCATGTCATGGGTGCCCCACATGCATGCCGCATGTCATCGGGGCCCCAATTGCATGCCACATGTCATGGGGCCCCCCAAATGCATGCAGCATGTCTTGGGGCCCACAAATGCATGCCGCATGTCATAGGGGCCCCACATGCATGGCTTATTTCATGGGGGCCCCACATGCATGCCGCATGTCATGGGGGCCCCAAATGCGTGCCGCATATCATGGGGGCCACAAATGCATGCAGCATGTCATGGGGGCCCCACGTGCATGTCACATGTCTTGGGGCCCACAAATGCATGCCGCATGTCATAGGGGCACCACATGCATGGCACATTTCTTGGGGGCCCTACATGCATGCCGCATGTCATGGGGGCCCCAAATGCATGCCTCAAGTCATGGGGGCCCCAAATGCATGCAGCATGTCATAGGGGCCCCAAATGCATGCAGCATGTCATAGGGGCCCCACATGCATGGTGCATGTCATGGGGGCCCCACTTGCATGCCTCAAGTCATGGGGGCCCCAAATGCATGCCGCATGTCATGGGGGCCATAAATACATGCCGCATGTCATGGGTGCCCAACGTACATACTGCATGTCATTGGGGCCCCACGTGCTTGCCGCATGTCATGGGTGCCCCACGTGCATGCCTCATGTCATGGGGGCCACAAATGTATGCGGCATGTCATGGGGGCCCCACATGCATGCCGCATGTCATGGGGGCCCCACGTGCATGCCGCATGTCATGGGGGTCCCACATGCATGCCGCATGTCATGGGGGCCCCACATGCATGGCGCATGTCATGGGGGGCCCACATGCGTGCCGCATGTCATGTGGGCCCCACTTGCATGCAGCATGTAATGGGGGATCCAAATGCATGACGCATGTCATGGGGGTCCCTCATGCATGCCGCATGTCATGAGGGTCCAAATGCATGCGGCATGTCATAGGGGCCCCACGTGCATAACACATGTCATGGGGCCCGCATATGCATGCCGCATGTCATGGGGGCCCCACATGCATGCCGCATGTCATGGGGGCCCCACATGCATGCCGCATGTCATGAGGGCCATAAATGCATGCCGCATGTCATGGGTGCCCAACGTGCATGTCGCATGTATTGGGGGCCCCAGCTGCATGCCGCATATCATGGGGCCCCACATGCATGCCACATGTCATGGGGGCCCCACATGCATGCCGCATTTCATGGGGGGCCCAAATGCATGCCTGATGTCATGGCTGCCCCAAATGCATGACTCATGTCATGGGGGTCCCACGTGCATGCCACATGTCATGGGGGATCCAAACTCATGTCGCATGTCATTGGGGCCCCAAGCATATGCCGCATGTCATGAGGGCCCCATGTGCATGCCACATGTAATGGGGGCCCCAAATGCATGCGGCATGTCATAGGGGCCCCACGTGCATGCCGCATGTCTCGGGCACCCCAAATGCATGCAGCATGTTATGGGGGCCCCACGTGCATGCCGCATGTCTCGGGCACCCCAAATGCATGGCGCATGTCATGGGGGCCCCACAGGCATTCCGCATGACACGGGGGCCCCAAATGCATGCCGCATGTAATGGGGGCCCCACGTGCATGCCGCATGTCTCAGGTACCCCAAATGCATGCAGCATGTTATGCAGGCCCCAAATGCATGCCGCATGTCATGGGGGCCCCACATGCATGCCGCATGTAATGGGGCCCCCAAATTCATGCCGCATGTCAAAGGGGCAACACGTGCATGGCGCAAGTCATGGGGGCCCAACATGCATGCCGCATTTCATGGGGGCCCAAATGCTTGCCACATGTCATGGGTTCCATAAATGCAAGCCGCATGTCATTGGGGCCTCACATGCATGCTGCATATCATGGGGGCCCCACGTGCATGCCGCTTGTCATGGGGCTCCATGTGCATGCCGCATGTCATGGGGGCCCCGCATGCATGCCGCATGTCATGGGGGTCCCACATGCATGCCACATGTCATGGGGGCCCCAAATGCATGCCGCCAGTCATGGGGGCCTCACATGCATGCTGCATATCATGGGGGCCCCACGTGCATGCCGCTTGTCATGGGGCTCCATGTTCATGCCGCATGTCATGGGGGCCCCAAATGCATGCCTCAAGTCATGGGGGCCCCAAATGCATGCCGCATATCATGGGGGCCTCACGTGCATGCCGCATTTATTGGGGGCCCCAAATTCATGCCACATGTCATAGGGGCCCCACGTGCATGGTGCATTTCAAGGGGCCCCACATGCATGCCGCATGTCATGGGGGCCCCAAATGCATGCATCAAGTCATGGGGGCCCCAAATGCATGCCGCATATCAGGGGGGCCCCACGTGCATGCCGCATTTATTGGGGGCCCAAAATTCATGCCGCATGTCATAGGGGCCCCGCGTGCCTGGTGCATGTCATGGGTGCCCCACATGCATGCCGCATGTCTTGGGGCCCACAAATGCATGCCGCATGTCATAGGGGCCCCGCAGGCATTCCACATGTCATGGGGGCCCCAAATGAATGCCGCATGTCATGAGGGCCCCACATGCATTCCACATGTCAAGGGGGCCTCACGTGCATTCCGCATGACATGGGGGCCCCAAATGCATGTTGCATGTCATGGGGGCCCCACGTGCATGCCGCGTGTCACAGGGGCCCAAATGCATGACTCATGTCATGGGGGCCCCACGTGCATGCCGCATGTCATGGAGAATCCAAACTCATGCCGCATGTCATTGGGGCCCCAAGAGTATGCCGCATGTCATGGGGGCCCCATGTGCATGCCACATGTAATGGGGGCCCCATGTGCATGCCGCATGTCATGGGGGCCCAAAATGCATGCCTCAAGTCATGGGGCCCCAAAAGCATGCCGCATATCATGGTGGCCCCACGTGCATGCCGCATGTATTGGGGGCCCCAAATGCATGCCGCATGTCATAGGGGCCCCACATGCATGGCTCATTTCATGGGGGCCCCACATGCATGCCTCATGTCATGGGGGCCCCAAATGCGTGCCGCATATCATGGGGGCCACAAATGCATGCAGCATGTCATGGGGGCCCCACGTGCATGCCACATGTCTTGGGGCCCACAAATGCATGCCACATGTCATAGGGGTCCCACATGCATGGAACATTTCATGGGGGCCCTACATGCATGCCGCATGTCATGGGGGCCCCAAATGCATGCCTCAAGTCTTGGGGGCCCCAAATGCATGCAGCATGTCATAGGGG
The DNA here is from genome assembly GCF_046119375.1 of Phyllobates terribilis. NCBI lineage: Eukaryota > Metazoa > Chordata > Amphibia > Anura > Dendrobatidae > Phyllobates > Phyllobates terribilis. The sequence goes on from NW_027362764.1 coordinate 343,013,680, forward strand.
CCCCACATGCATGGTGCATGTCATGGGGGCCCCACATGCTTGCCTCAAGTCATGGGGGCCCCAAATGCATGCCGCATGTCATGGGGGCCATAAATGCATGCCGCATGTCATGGGGGCCCAACGTACATGCTGCATGTCATTGGGGCCCCACGTGCTTGTTGCATGTCATGGGGGCCCCACGTGCATGCCTCATGTCACGGTGCCACAAATGTATGCGGCATGTCATGGGGGCCCCACTTGCATGCAGCATGTAATGGGGGATCCAAATGCATAACGCATGTCATAGGGGCCCCACGTGCATAACACATGTCATGGGGCCCGCAAATGCATGCCACATGTCATGGGGGCCCCACATGCATGCCGCATGTCATGGGGACCCAAATGCATGCCACATGTCATGGGGGCCCAACGTGCATGCCGCATGTATTGGGGCCCCAAATTCATGCCGCATGTCATGGGGGCCCCACAGGCATTCCGCATGTCATGGGGGCCCCAAATGCATGCCGCATGTCATGGGGCCCCACGTGCATGCCGCATGTAATGGGGGCCCCAAATGCATGCCACATGTCATAGTGGCCCCAAATGCATGCTGCATGTCATGAGGGCCCCACGTTCATGCCGCATGTCATGGGGGCCCAACAGGCATGCCGCATGTCATTGGGGCCCCAAATGCATGCCGCATGTCTCAGGTACCCCAAATGCATGCAGCATGTTATGCAGGCCCCAAATGCATGCCACATGTCATGGGGGCCCAAATGCATGCCGCATGTCATTGGGGCCCCAAGCGTATGCCGCGTGTCACGGGTGCCCCATGTGCATGCCGCATGTAATGGGGGCCCCAAATGCATGCGGCATGTCATAGGGGCCCCACATGCATGCCGCATCTCTCAGGTACCCCAAATGCATGCAGCATGTTATGCAGGCCCCAAATGCATGCCGCATGTCATGGGGGCCCAAATGCATGCCGCATGTCATGGGACCCACATTCATGCCGCATGTCATGGGGGCCCCCAATGCATGCCACATGTCATGGGGACCCAAATGCATGCCACATGTCATGGGGGCCTCAAATTCATGCCGCATGTCATGAGGGCCCCGCATGCATGCCGCATGTCATGGGTGCCCCACAGGCATTCCGCATGTCATGTGGGCCCCAAATGCATGCCGCATGTCATGGGGGCCCCACGTGCATGCCGCATGTAATGGGGGCCCCAAATGCATGCCGCATGTCATAGTGGCCCCAAATGCATGCTGCATGTCATGAGGGCCCCACGTGCATGCCGCATGTCATGGGGCCCCCAAATGCATTTCATGGGGACCCAACAGGCATGCCGCATGTCATTGGGGCCCCAAATGCATGCCGCATGTCTCAGGTACCCCAAATGCATGCAGCATGTTATGCAGGCCTGAAATGCATGCCACATGTCATGGGGCCCCAAATGCATGCCGCATGTCATGGGGGCTCCACGTGCATGCCGCATGTAATGGGGCCCCCAAATTCATGCGGCATGTCAAAGGGGCCCCGCGTGCATGGTGCAAGTCATGGGTGCCCCAAATGCATGCCGCATGTCAACGGGGCCCCACGTGCATGCCGCATGTCACGGGGGCCCCAAATGCATGACTCATGTCATGGGGGCCCCACCTGCATGCCGCATGTCATGGGGGACCCAAACGCATGCCGCATGTCATTGGGGCCCCAAGCGTATGCCGCGTGTCACGGGTGCCCCATGTGCATGCCGCATGTAATGGGGGCCCCAAATGCATGCGGCATGTCATAGGGGCCCCACATGCATGCCGCATCTCTCAGGTACCCCAAATGCATGCAGCATGTTATGCAGGCCCCAAATGCATGCCGCATGTCATGGGGGCCCAAATGCATGCCGCATGTCATGGGACCCACATTCATGCCGCATGTCATGGGGGCCCCCAATGCATGCCACATGTCAAGGGGACCCAAATGCATGCCACATGTCATGGGGGCCTCAAATTCATGCCGCATGTCATGAGGGCCCCGCATGCATGCCGCATGTCATGGGGGCCCCGCAGGCATTCCGCATGTCATGGGGGCCCCAAATGCATGCCGCATGTCATGGGGGCCCCACGTGCATCCGTCATGTAATGGGGGATTCAAATGCATGCTGCATGTCATGGGGGCCCCACGTGCATGCCGCATGTCATTGGGGCCCCACGTGCATGCCGCATGTCATAGGGGCACCACGTACATGGCGCATGTCATGGGTGCCCCACATGCATGCCGCATGTCTTGGGGCCCACAAATGAATGCCGCATGTCATAGGGGCCCCACGTGCATGCCACATGTCTTGGGGCCTACAAATGCATGCCGCATGTCATAGGTGCCAAACATGCATGGCACATTTCATGGGGGCCCTACATGCATGCCGCATGTCATGGGGGCCCCACGTGCATGCTTCATGTCATTGGGGCCCCACGTGCATGCCGCATGTCATATTGGCACCACGTACAATGCGCATGTCATGGGTGCCCCACATGCATGCCGCATGTCATCGGGGCCCCAATTGCATGCCGCATGTCATAGGGGCCCCACATGCATGGCGCATGTCATGGTGCCCCACATGCATGCAGCATGTCATGGGGGCCCCAAATGCATGCCGCATGTCATGGGGGCCCTAAATGCATGTCGCATATCATGGGGGCCCCACGTGCATGCCGCATGTCATGGGGCCCCCCAAATGCATGCAGCATGTCTTGGGGCCCACAAATGCATGCCGCATGTCATAGGGGCCCCACATGCATGGCTTATTTCATGGGGGCCCCACATGCATGCCGCATGTCATGGGGGCCCCAAATGTCTGCCGCATATCATGGGGGCCACAAATGCATGCAGCATGTCATGGGGGCCCCACGTGCATGCCACATGTCTTGGGGCCCACAAATGCATGCCGCATGTCATAGGGGCACCACATGCATGGCACATTTCTTGGGGGCCCTACATGCATGCCGCATGTCATGGGGGCCCCAATGCATGCCTCAAGTCATGGGGGCCCCAAATGCATGCAGCATGTCATAGGGGCCCCAAATGCATGCAGCATGTCATAGGGACCCCACATGCATGGTGCATGTCATGGGGGCCCCACTTGCATGCCTCAAGTCATGGGGCCCCAAATGCATGCCGCATGTCATGGGGGCCATAAATACATGCCGCATGTCATGGGTGCCCAACGTACATACTGCATGTCATTGGGGCCCCACGTGCTTGCCGCATGTCATGGGTGTCCCACGTGCATGCCTCATGTCATGGGGGCCACAAATGTATGCGGCATGTCATGGGGGCCCCACGTGCATGCCGCATGTCATGGGGGTCCCACATGCATGCCGCATGTCATGGGGGCCCCACATGCATGGCGCATGTCATGGGGGGCCCACATGCGTGCCGCATGTTATGTGGGCCCCACTTGCATGCAGCATGTAATGGGGGATCCAAATGCATGACGCATGTAATGGGGGTCCCACATGCATGCCGCATGTCATGAGGGTCCAAATGCATGCGGCATGTCATAGGGGCCCCACGTGCATAACACATGTCATGGGGCCCGCATATGCATGCCGCATGTCATGTGGGCCCCACATGCATGCCGCATGTCATGGGGGCCCCACATGTATGCCGCATGTCATGAGGGCCATAAATGCATGCCGCATGTCATGGGTGCCCAACGTGCATGTCGCATGTCATGAGGGCCCCATGTGCATGCCACATGTAATGGGGGCCCCAAATGCATGTGGCATGTCATAGGGGCCCCACGTGCATGCCGCATGTCTCGGGCACCCCAAATGCATACAGCATGTTATGGGGGCCCCACGTGCATGCCGCATGTCTCGGGCACCCCAAATGCATGGCGCATGTCATGGGGGCCCCACAGGCATTCCGCATGTCATGGGGGCCCCAAATGCATGCCTCAAGTCATGGGGGCCCCAAATGCATGCCGCATATCATGGGGGCCTCACGTGCATGTTGCATTTATTGGGGGCCCCAAATTCATGCCACATGTCATAGGGGCCCCACGTGCATGGTGCATTTCAAGGGGCCCCACATGCATGCCGCATGTCATGGGGGCCCCAAATGCATGCATCAAGTCATGGGGGCCCCAAATGCATGCCGCATATCAGGGGGGCCCCACGTGCATGCCGCATTTATTGGGGGCCCAAAATTCATGCCGCATGTCATAGGGGCCCCGCATGCCTGGTGCATGTCATGGGTGCCCCACATGCATGCCGCATGTCTTGGGGCCCACAAATGCATGCCGCATGTCATAGGGGCCCCGCAGGCATTCCACATGTCATGGGGGCCCCAAATGCATGCCGCATGTCATGAGGGCCCCACATGCATTCCACATGTCAAGGGGGCCTCACGTGCATTCCGCATGACATGGGGGCCCCAAATGCATGTTGCATGTCATGGGGGCCCCACGTGCATGCCGCGTGTCACAGGGGCCCCAAATGCATGACTCATGTCATGGGGGCCCCACGTGCATGCCGCATGTCATGGAGAATCCAAACTCATGCCGCATGTCATTGGGGCCCCAAGAGTATGCCGCATGTCATGGGGGCCCCATGTGCATGCCGCATGTAATGGGGGCCCCATGTGCATGCCGCATGTCATGGGGGCCCAAAATGCATGCCTCAAGTCATGGGGCCCCAAAAGCATGCCACATATCATGGGGGCCCCACGTGCATGCCGCATGTATTGGGGGCCCCAAATGCATGCCGCATGTCATGGGGGCCCCACATGCATGGCTCATTTCATGGGGGCCCCACATGCATGCCTCATGTCATGGGGGCCCCAAATGCGTGCCGCATATCATGGGGGCCACAAATGCATGCAGCATGTCATGGGGGCCCCACGTGCATGCCACATGTCTTGGGGCCCACAAATGCATGCCACATGTCATAGGGGTCCCACATGCATGGAACATTTCATGGGGGCCCTACATGCATGCCGCATGTCATGGGGGCCCCAAATGCATGCCTCAAGTCTTGGGGGCCCCAAATGCATGCAGCATGTCATAGGGGCCCCACATGCATGGTGCATGTCATGGGGGCCCCACATGCTTGCCTCAAGTCATGGGGGCCCCAAATGCATGCCGCATGTCATGGGGGCCATAAATGCATGCCGCATGTCATGGGTGCCCAACGTACATGCTGCATGTCATTGGGGCCCCACGTGCTTGTTGCATGTCATGGGGGCCCCACGTGCATGCCTCATGTCACGGTGCCACAAATGTATGCGGCATGTCATGGGGGCCCCACTTGCATGCAGCATGTAATGGGGGATCCAAATGCATAACGCATGTCATAGGGGCCCCACGTGCATAACACATGTCATGGGGCCCGCAAATGCATGCCACATGTCATGGGGGCCCCACATGCATGCCGCATGTCATGGGGACCCAAATGCATGCCACACGTCATGGGGGCCCAACGTGCATACCGCATGTATTGGGGCCCCAAATTCATGCCGCATGTCATGGGAGCCCCACAGGCATTCCGCAGGTCATGGGGGCCCCAAATGCATGCCGCATGTCATGGGGCCCCACGTGCATGCCGCATGTAATGGGGGCCCCAAATGCATGCCGCATGTCATAGTGGCCCCAAATGCATGCTGCATGTCATGAGGGCCCCACGTGCATGACGCATGTCATGGGGACCCCAAATGCATGCCGCATGTCATGGGGGCCCAACAGGCATGCCGCATGTCATTGGGGCCCCAAATGCATGCCGCATGTCTCAGGTACCCCAAATGCATGCAGCATGTTATGCAGGCCCCAAATGTATGCCACATGTCATGGGGGCCCAAATGCATGCCGCATGTCATTGGGGCCCTAAGCGTATGCCGCGTGTCACGGGTGCCCCATGTGCATGCCGCATGTAATGGGGGCCCCAAATGCATGCGGCATGTCATAGGGGCCCCACATGCATGCCGCATCTCTCAGGTACCCCAAATGCATGCAGCATGTTATGCAGGCCCCAAATGCATGCCGCATGTCATGGGGGCCCAAATGCATGCCGCATGTCATGGGACCCACATTCATGCCGCATGTCATGGGGGCCCCCAATGCATGCCACATGTCATGGGGACCCAAATGCATGCCACATGTCATGGGGGCCTCAAATTCATGCCGCATGTCATGAGGGCCCCGCATGCATGCCGCATGTCATGGGGGCCCCGCAGGCATTCCGCATGTCATGGGGGCCCCAAATGCATGCCGCATGTCATGGGGGCCCCACGTGCATCCATCATGTAATGGGGGATTCAAATGCATGCTGCATGTCATGGGGGCCCCACAAGCATGCCGCATGTTATAGAGGCCCCACATGCATGCAGCATGTCTTGGGGCCATCAAATGCATGCCGCATGTCATAGGGGCCCCACGTGCATGCCACATGTCTTGGGGCCTACAAATGCATGCCGCATGTCATAGGTGCCAAACATGCATGGCACATTTCATGGAGGGCCCTACATGCATGCCACATGTCATGGGGGCCCCACATGCATGCTTCATGTCATTGGGGGCCCACGTGCATGCCGCATGTCATAGGGGCACCACGTACATGGCGCATGTCATGGGTGCCCCACATGCATGCCGCATGTCATCGGGGCCCCAATTGCATGCCGCATGTCATAGGGGCCCCATATGCATGGCGCATGTCATGGTGCCCCACATGCATGCAGCATGTCATGGGGGCCACAAATGCATGCCGCATGTCATGGGGGCCCTAAATGCATGCCACATTTAATGGGGGCCCCACGTGCATGCCGCATGTCTTGGGGGCCCCATGTGCATGCCGCATGTCAAGGGGGCCCAAAATGCATGCCTCAATCATGGGGGCCCCAAATGCATGTCGCATATCATGGGGGCCCCACGTGCATGCCGCATGTCATGGGGCCCCCCAAATGCATGCAGCATGTCTTGGGGCCCACAAATGCATGCCGCATGTCATAGGGGCCCCACATGCATGGCTTATTTCATGGGGGCCCCACATGCATGCCGCATGTCATGGGGGCCCCAAATGCGTGCCGCATATCATGGGGGTCACAAATGCATGCAGCATATCATGGGGGCCCCACGTGCATGCCACATGTCTTGGGGCCCACAAATGCATGCCGCATGTCATAGGGGCACCACATGCATGGCACATTTCTTGGGGGCCCTACATGCATGCCGCATGTCATGGGGGCCCCAAATGCATGCCTCAAGTCATGGGGGCCCCAAATGCATGCAACATGTCATAGGGGCCCCAAATGCATGCAGCATGTCATAGAGGCCCCACATGCATGGTGCATGTCATGGGGGCCCCACATGCATGCCTCAAGTCATGGGGGCCCCAAATACATGCCGCATGACATGGGGGCCATAAATGCATGCCGCATGTCATGGGTGCCCAACGTACATGCTGCATGTCATTGGGGCCCCACGTGCTTGCCGCATGTCATGGGGGCCCCACGTGCATGCCTCATGTCACGGGGGCCACAAATGTATGCGGCATGTCATGGGGGCCCCACATGCATGCCGCATGTCATGGGTCCCCACGTGCATGCCGCATGTCAAGGGGGTCCCACATGCATGCCGCATGTCATAGGGGCCCCACATGCATGGCGCATGTCATGGGGGCCCCACTTGCATGCAGCATGTAATGGGGGATCCAATTGCATGACGCATGTCATGGGGGTCCCACATGCATGCCGCATGTCATGGGGGCCCAAATGCATGCCGCATGTCATGGGGGCCATAAATGCATGGCGCATGTCATGGGGGCCCCACGTGCATGCGACATGTATTGGGGGACCCAAATTCATGACGCATGTCATGAGGGCCCCGCATGCATGCCGCATGTCATGGGGGCCCCACATGCATGCCGCATGTCATGGGGGATTCAAATGCATGCCGCATGTCATGGGGGTCCCACATGCATGCCGCATGTCATGGGGGCTCCACGTGCATGCCGCATGTAATGGGGCACCCAAATTCATGCCGCATGTCAAAGGGGCCCCACGTGCATGGCGCAAGTCATGGGTGCCCCACATGCATGCCGCATGTCATAGGGGCCCCACATGCATGGTGCATGTCATGGGGGCCCCAAATGCATGCGGCATGTCATAGGGGCCCCACGTGCATGCCACATGTCTCTGGCACACCAAATGCATGCAGCATGTCATGGGGCCCCACGTGCATGCCGCATGTCTCAGGTACCCCAAATGCATGCAGCATGTTATGCAGGCCCCAAATGGATGCCGCATGTCATGGGGGTCCCGCAGGTATTCCGCATGTCACAGGGGCCCCAAATGCATGCAGAATGTCATGGGGGTACCACATGCATGCAGCATGTCATAGGGGCCCCACATGCATGGCGCATGTCATGGGGGCCCCAAATGCATGCCGCATGTCTTGGGGGCTCCACGTGCATGCTGCTTGTAATGGGGCCCCAAATGCATGTCTCATATCATGGGGGCCCCACGTGCATGCCACATGTATTGGGGGCCCCAAATTCATGCCGCATGTCATGAGGGCCCCACATGCATGTTGCATGTCATGGGGGCCCCGCAGGCATTCCGCATGTCATGGGTGCCCCAAATGCATGCCGCATGTCATGGGGGTCCCACGTGCATGCCGCATTTCATGGGAAACCCAAACGCATGCCGCATGTCATTGGGGCCCCAAGAGTATGCCGCATGTCATGGGGGTCCCATGTGTATGCCGCATGTAATGGGGGCCCCAAATGCATGCGGCATGTCATAGGGGCCCCACGTGCATGCCACATGTCTCTGGCACACCAAATGCATGCAGCATGTCATGGGGCCCCACGTGCTTGCCGCATGTCTCAGGTACCCCAAATGCATGCAGCATGTTATGCAGGCCCCAAATGGATGCCGCATGTATTGGGGGTCCCGCAGGTATTCCGCATGTCAAAGGGGCCCCAAATGCATGCAGAATGTCATAGGGGCCACATGCATGCTGCATGTCATAGGGGCCCCACATGCATGGCGCATGTCATGGGGCCCCAAATGCATGCCGCATGTCTTGGGGGCTCCACGTGCATGCCGAATGTAATGGGGCCCCAAATGCATGCCTCATATCATGGGGGCCCCACGTGCATGCCACATGTATTGGGGGACCGAAATTCATGCCGCATGTCATGAGGGCCCCACATGCATGTTGCATGTCATGGGGGCCCCGCAGGCATTCTGCATGTCATGGGTGCCCCAAATGCATGCCGCATGTCATGGGGGCCCCACGTGCATGCCGCATGTAATGGGGGATTCAAATGCATGCCGCATGTCATGGGGGTCCCACATGCATGCCGCATGTCATGGGGGCCCCACATGCATTCCGCATGTCAAGGTGGCCTCACGTGCATTCCGCATGACATGCGGGCCCCACATGCATGCCGCATGTCATGATTCACCCAAATGCATTCCGCATGTCATGGGGGCCCCACATGCATTCCGCATGTCAAGGTGGCCTCACCTGCATTCCGCATGACATGGGGGCCCCACATGCATGCCGCATGTCATGGGGCACCCAAATGCATGCCGCATGTCATGGGGTCCCCACATGCATGCCACATGTCATGGGGTCCCCACATGCATGCCGCATGTCATGGGGGCCCCAAATGCATGCCGCTTGTCATGGGGACTCCACGTGCATGCCGCATGTAATGGGGCCCCCAAATGCATGCCACATGTCATAGGGGCCCCACGTGCATGCCGCATGTCATAGGAGCCCACATGCATGGCGCATTTCATGAGTCCCCACAAACATGCCGCATGTCATGGGGGCCCCAAATGCATGCCTCAAGTCATAGGGGCCCCAAATGCATGCCGCATATCATGGGGGCCTCACGTGCATGCCGCATTTCTTGGGGGCCCCGCATGCATGCCGCATGTCATGGGGGCCCCGCAGGCATTCCACATGTCATGGGGGCCCCGCAGGCATTCCACATGTCATGGGGGCCCCACATGCATTTCACATGTCAAGGGGGCCTCACGTGCATTCCGCATGACATGGGGGCCCCAAATGCATGTTGCATGTCATGGGGGCCCCACGTGCATGCCGCATGTCATGGGGGCCCCAAATGCAGGCCGCATGTCATGGGGGCTCCACATGCATGTCGCATGTCATGGGGGACCCAAACGCATGCAGCATGTCATTGGGGCCCCAAGCGTATGCCGCATGTCATGGGGGCCTCACGTGCATTCCACATGTCATGGGGGCCCCACGTGCATGCTGCATGTCATGGGGCCCCACATGCATGCCGCATGTCATGGGGGCTCCACATGCATGCCGCATGTCATGGGGGCCCCAAATGCATGCCACATATCATGGGGGCCCCACGTTCATGCCGCATATATTGGGGGCCCCAAATGTATGCCGCATGTCATGAGGACCCCGCATGCATGCCGTATGTCATGGGGGCCCCGCAGGAATTCCGCATGTCATTGGGGCCCAAAATGCATGCCGCATTTAATGGGGGCCACACGTGCATGCCACATGTAAGGGGGGATCCAAACGCATGCTGCATGTTATGGGGGTCCCACATGCATGCCGCATGTCATGGGGGCCCCAAATGCATGCCGCATGTCATGGCGGCCCCAAATGCATGACTCATGTCATGGGGGCCCCACATGCATGCCGCATGTCATGGGGGATCCAAACTCATGCCGCATGTCATGGGGGCCCCAAATGCATGCCGCATGTCATGGCGGCCCCAAATGCATGACTCATGTCATGGGGGCCCCATGTGCATGCCGCATGTAATGGGGGCCCCAAATGCATGCCGCATGTCTCAGGTACCCCAAATGCATGCAGCATGTTATGCAGGCCCCAAATGCATGCCGCATGTAATGGGGGCCCAAATGCATGCCGCATGTCATGGGGGCCCGACACGCATGCCGCATGTTATGGGGGCCCTAAATGCATGCCGCATGTCATGGGGGCCCCAAATGCATGCAGCATGACTTGGGGCCCACAAATGCATGCCGAATGTCATAGGGGCCCCACATGCATGGCTCATTTCATAGGGGCCCCACATGCATGCCTCATGTCATGGTGGCCCCAAAGGCGTGCCGCATATCATGGGGGCCACAAATGCATGCAGCATGTCATGGGGGTCCCACATGCATGCTGCATGTCATGGGGGGCCCCACTTGCATGCAGCATGTAATGAGGGATCGAAATGCAAGCTGCATCTCATGGGGGTCCCACATGCATGCCGCATGTCATGGGGGCCCCAAATGGGGGCACCAGGTGCATGCCGCATGTCTCGGGCATCCCAAATGCATGCAGCATTTTATGGGGGCCCCACGTGCATGCCGCATGTCTCAGGTACCCCAAATGCATGCAGCATGTTATGCAGGCCCCAAATGCATGCCGCATGTCATGGGGGCCCAAATGCATGCCGCATGTCATGAGGGCCCCACATGCATGCTGCATATCATGGGGGCCCCACGTGCATGCCGCTTGTCATGGGGCTCCATGTTCATGCCGCATGTCATGGGGGCCCCAAATGCATGCCTCAAGTCATGGGGGCCCCAAATGCATGCCGCATATCATGGGGGCCTCATGTGCATGCCGCATTTATTGGGGGCCCCAAATTCATGCCACATGTCATAGGGGCCCCTCGTGCATGGTGCATTTCAAGGGGCCCCACATGCATGCCCCATGTCATGGGGGCCCCAAATGCATGCATCAAGTCATGGGGGCCCCAAATGCATGCCGCATATCAGGGGGGGCCCCACGTGCATGCCGCATTTATTGGGGGCCCAAAATTCATGCCGCATGTCATAGGGGCCCCGCGTGCCTGGTGCATGTCATGGGTGCCCCACATGCATGCCGCATGTCTTGGGGCCCACAAATGCATGCCGCATGTCATAGGGGCCCCGCAGGCATTCCACATGTCATGGGGGCCCCAAATGCATGCCGCATGTCATGAGGGCCCCACATGCATTCCACATGTCAAGGGGGCCTCACGTGCATTCCGCATGACATGGGGGCCCCAAATGCATGTTGCCTGTCATGGGGGCCCCACGTGCATGCCGCGTGTCACAGGGGCCCCAAATGCATGACTCATGTCATGGGGGCCCCACGTGCATGCCGCATGTCAAGGAGAATCCAAACTCATGCCGCATGTCATTGGGGCCCCAAGAGTATGCCGCATGTCATGGGGGCCCCATGTGCATGCCGCATGTAATGGGGGACCCATGTGCATGCCGCATGTCATGGGGGCCCAAAATGCATGCCTCAAGTCATGGGGCCACAAAAGCATGCCGCATATCATGGGGGCCCCACGTGCATGCCGCATGTATTGGGGGCCCCAAATGCATGCCGCATGTCATAGGGGCCCCACATGCATGGCTCATTTCATGGGGGCCCCACATGCATGCCTCATGTCATGGGGGCCCCAAATGCGTGCCGCATATCATGGGGGCCACAAATGCATGCCTCAAGTCTTGGGGGCCCCAAATGCATGCAACATGTCATAGGGGCCCCACATGCATGGTGCATGTCATGGGGGCCCCACATGCTTGCCTCAAGTCATGGGGGCCCCAAATGCATGCCGCATGTCATGGGGGCCATAAATGCATGCCGCATGTCATGGGTGCCCAACGTACATGCTGCATGTCATTGGGGCCCCACGTGCTTGTTGCATGTCATGGGGGCCCCACGTGCATGCCTCATGTCACGGTGCCACAAATGTATGTGGCATGTCATGGGGGCCCCACTTGCATGCAGCATGTAATGGGGGATCCAAATGCATAACGCATGTCATAGGGGCCCCACGTGCATAACACATGTCATGGGGGCCCCACATGCATGCCGCATGTCATGGGGACCCAAATGCATGCCACATGTCATGGGGGCCCAACGTGCATGCCGCATGTATTGGGGCCCCAAATTCATGCCGCATGTCATGGGGGCCCCACAGGCATTCCGCATGTCATGGGGGCCCCAAATGCATGCCGCATGTCATGGGGCCCCACGTGCATGCCGCATGTAATGGGGGCCCCAAATGCATGCCGCATGTCATAGTGGCCCCAAATGCATGCTGCATGTCACGAGGGCCCCACTTGCATGCCGCATGTCATGGGGCCCCCAAATGCATGCCGCATGTCATGGGGGCCCAACAGGCATGCCGCATGTCATTGGGGCCCCAAATGCATGCCGCATGTCTCAGGTACCCCAAATGCATGCAGCATGTTATGCAGGCCCCAAATGCATGCCACATGTCATGGGGGCCCAAATGCATGCCGCATGTCATGGGGGCCCCAAGCGTATGCCGCGTGTCACGGGTGCCCCATGTGCATGCCGCATGTAATGGGGGCCCCAAATGCATGCGGCATGTCATAGGGGCCCCACATGCATCCCGCATCTCTCAGGTACCCCAAATGCATGCAGCATGTTATGCAGGCCCCAAATGCATGCCGCATGTCATGGGGGCCCAAATGCATGCCGCATGTCATGGGACCCACATTCATGCCGCATGTCATGGGGGCCCCCAATGCATGCCACATGTCATGGGGACCCAAATGCATGCCACATGTCATGGGGGCCTCAAATTCATGCCGCATGTCATGAGGGCCCCGCATGCATGCCGCATGTCATGGGTGCCCTGCAGGCATTCCGCATGTCATGGGGGCCCGCAAATGCATGCCACATGTCATGGGGGCCCCACATGCATGCCGCATGTCATGGGGGCCCAAATGCATGCCACATGTCATGGGGGCCCAACGTGCATGCCGCATGTATTGGGGCCCCAAATTCATGCCGCATGTCATGGGGGCCCCACAGGCATTCCGCATGTCATGTGGGCCCCAAATGCATGCCGCATGTCATGGGGGCCCCACGTGCATGCCGCATGTAATGGGGGCCCAAAATGCATGCCGCATGTCATAGTGGCCCCAAATGCATGCTGCATGTCATGAGGGCCCCACGTGCATGCCGCATGTCAAGGGGCCCCCAAATGCATGCCGCATGTCATGGGGGCCCAACAGGCATGCCGCATGTCATTGGGGCCCCAAATGCATGCCGCATGTCTCAGGTACCCCAAATGCATGCATCATGTTATGCAGGCCTGAAATGCATGCCACATGTCATGGGGCCCCAAATGCATGCCGCATGTCATGGGGGCTCCACGTGCATGCCGCATGTAATGGGGCCCCCAAATTCATGCGGCATGTCAAAGGGGCCCCGCATGCATGGTGCAAGTCATGGGTGCCCCAAATGCATGCCGCATGTCAACGGGGCCCCACGTGCATGCCGCATATCACGGGGGCCCCAAATGCATGACTCATGTCATGGGGGCCCCACCAGCATGCCGCATGTCATGGGGGACCCAAACGCACGCCGCATGTCATTGGGGCCCCAAGCGTATGCCGCGTGTCACGGGTGCCCCATGTGCATGCCGCATGTAATGGGGGCCCCAAATGCATGCGGCATGTCATAGGGGCCCCACATGCATGCCGCATCTCTCAGGTACCCCAAATTCATGCAGCATGTTATGCAGGCCCCAAATGCATGCCACATGTCATGGGGGCCCAAATGCATGCCGCATGTCATGGGACCCACATTCATGCCGCATGTCATGGGGGCCCCCAATGCATGCCACATGTCAAGGGGTCAGAAATGCATGCCAAATGTCATGGGGGCCTCAAATTCATGCCGCATGTCATGAGGGCCCCGCATGCATGCCGCATTTCATGGGGGCCCTACATGCATGCCGCATGTCATGGGGGCCCCACGTGCATGCTTCATGTCATTGGGGGCCCACGTGCATGCCGCATGTCATAGGGGCACCACGTACATGGCGCATGTCATGGGTGCCCCACATGCATGCCGCATGTCTTGGGGCCCACAAATGCATGCCGCATGTCATAGGGGCCCCACGTGCATGCCACATGTCTTGGGGCCTACAAATGCATGCCGCATGTCATAGGTGCCAAACATGCATGGCACATTTCATGGGGGCCCTACATGCATGCCGCATGTCATGGGGGCCCCACGTGCATGCTTCATGTCATTGGGGCCCCACGTGCATGCCGCATGTCATAGGGGCACCACGTACAATGCGCATGTCATGGGTGCCCCATATGCATGCCACATGTCATCGGGGCCCCAATTGCATGCCGCATGTCATAGGGGCCCCACATGCATGGCGCATGTCATGGTGCCCCACATGCATGCAGCATGTCATGGGGGCCCCAAATGCATGCCGCATGTCAAGGGGGCCCTAAATGCATGTCGCATATCATGGGGGCCCCACGTGCATGCCGCATGTCATGGGGCCCCCCAAATGCATGCAGCATGTCTTGGGGCCCACAAATGCATGCCGCATGTCATAGGGGCCCCACATGCATGGCTTATTTCATGGGGGTTCCAAATGCGTGCCGCATGTCATGGGGGCCCCAAATGCGTGCCGCATATCATGGGGGCCACAAATGCATGCAGCATGTCATGGGGGCCCCACGTGCATGCCACATGTCTTGGGGCCCACAAATGCATGCCGCATGTCATAGGGGTCCCACATGCATGGAACATTTCATGGGTGCCCTACATGCATGCCGCATGTCATGGGGGCCCCAAATGCATGCCTCAAGTCTTGGGGGCCCCAAATGCATGCAGCATGTCATAGGGGCCCCACATGCATGGTGCATGTCATGGGGGCCCCACATGCTTGCCTCAAGTCATGGGGGCCCCAAATGCATGCCGCATGTCATGGGGGCCATAAATGCATGCCGCATGTCATGGGTGCCCAACGTACATGCTGCATGTCATTGGGGCCCCACGTGCTTGTTGCATGTCATGGGGGCCCCACGTGCATGCCTCATGTCACGGTGCCACAAATGTATGCGGCATGTCATGGGGGCCCCACTTGCATGCAGCATGTAATGGGGGATCCAAATGCATAACACATGTCATGGGGCCCGCAAATGCATGCCACATGTCATGGGGGCCCCACATGCATGCCGCATGTCATGGGGACCCAAATGCATGCCACATGTCATGGGGGCCCAACGTGCATGCCGCATGTATTGGGGCCCCAAATTCATGCCGCATGTCATGGGGGCCCCACAGGCATTCCACATGTCATGGGGGCCCCAAATGCATGCCGCATGTCATGGGGCCCCACGTGCATGCCGCATTTCATTGGGGCCCCACGTGCATGCTGCATGTCATGGGCCCCCCAAATGCATGCAGCATGTCTTGGGGCCCACAAATGCATGCCGCATGTCATAGGGGCCCACATGCATGGCTCATTTCATGGGGGCCCCACATGCATGCCTCATGTCATGGGGGCCCCAAATGCGTGCCGCATGTCATGGGGGCCCCAAATGCGTGCCGCATATCATGGGGGCCACAAATGCAGCATGTCATGGGGGCCCCACGTGCATGCCACATGTCTTGGGGCCCACAAATGCATGCCACATGTCATAGGGGTCCCACATGCATGGAACATTTCATGGGGGCCCTACATGCATGCCGCATGTCATGGGGGCCCCAAATGCATGCCTCAAGTCTTGGGGGCCCCAAATGCATGCAGCATGTCATAGGGGCCCCACATGCATGGTGCATGTCATGGGGGCCCCACATGCTTGCCTCAAGTCATGGGGGCCCCAAATGCATGCCGCATGTCATGGGGGCCATAAATGCATGCCGCATGTCATGGGTGCCCAACGTACATGCTGCATGTCATTGGGGCCCCACGTGCTTGTTGCATGTCATGAGGGCCCCACGTGCATGCCTCATGTCACGGTGCCACAAATGTATGCGGCATGTCATGGGGGCCCCACTTGCATGCAGCATGTAATGGGGGATCCAAATGCATAACGCATGTCATAGGGGCCCCACGTGCATAACACATGTCATGGGGCCCGCAAATGCATGCCACATGTCATGGGGGCCCCACATGCATGCCGCATGTCATGGGGACCCAAATGCATGCCACATGTCATGGGGGCCCAACGTGCATGCCGCATGTATTGGGGCCCCAAATTCATGCCGCATGTCATGGGGGCCCCACAGGCATTCCACATGTCATGGGGGCCCCAAATGCATGCCGCATGTCATGGGGCCCCACGTGCATGCCGCATGTAATGGGGGCCCCAAATGCATGCCGCATGTCATAGTGGCCCCATATGCATGCTGCATGTCATGAGGGCCCCACCTGCATGCCGCATGTCATGGGGCCCCCAAATGCATGCCGCATGTCATGGGGCCCCAACAGGCATGCCGCATGTCATTGGGGCCCCAAATGCATGCCGCATGTCTCAGGTACCCCAAATGCATGCAGCATGTTATGCAGGCCCCAAATGCATGCCACATGTCATGGGGGCCCAAATGCATGCCGCATGTCATTGGGGCCCCAAGCGTATGCCGCATGTCACGGGTGCCCCATGTGCATGTCGCATGTAATGGGGGCCCCAAATGCATGTGGCATGTCATAGGGGCCCCACATGCATGCCGCATCTCTCAGGTACCCCAAATGCATGCAGCATGTTATGCAGGCCCCAAATGCATGCCACATGTCATGGGGACCCAAATGCATGCCGCATGTCATGGGACCCACATTCATGCCGCATGTCATGGGGGCCCCCAATGCATGCCACATGTCATGGGGACCCAAATGCATGCCACATGTCATGGGGGCCTCAAATTCATGCCGCATGTCATGAGGGCCCCGCATGCATGCCGCATGTCATGGGGGCCCCGCAGGCATTCCGCATGTCATGGGGGCCCCAAATGTATGCTGCATGTTATGGGGGCCCCACAAGCATGCCGCATGTTATAGAGGCCCCACATGCATGCAGCATGTCTTGGGGCCATCAAATGCATGCCGCATGTCATGGGGGCCCCACATGCATGCTTCATGTCATTGGGGGCCCACGTGCATGCCGCATGTCATAGGGGCACCACGTACATGGCGCATGTCATGGGGGCCCCAAATGCATGCCGCATGTCATGGGGGCCCCACGTGCATCCGTCATGTAATGGGGGATTCAAATGCATGCTGCTTGTCATGGGGGCCCCACATGCATACCGCATGTCACGGGGGCCCCAAATGTATGCTGCATGTTATGGGGGCCCCACAAGCATGCCGCATGTTATAGAGGCCCCACATGCATGCAGCATGTCTTGGGGCCATCAAATGCATGCCGCATGTCATGGGGGCCCCACATGCATGCTTCATGTCATTGGGGGCCCACGTGCATGCCGCATGTCATAGGGGCACCACGTACATGGCGCATGTCATGGGTGCCCCACATGCATGCCGCATGTCATCGGGGCCCCAATTGCATGCCGTATGTCATAGGGGCCCCATATGCATGGCGCATGTCATGGGGGCCCTAAATGCATGCCGCATTTAATGGGGGCCCCACGTGCATGCCGCATGTCTTGGGGGCCCCATGTGCATGCCGCATGTCAAGGGGGCCCAAAATGCATGCCTCAATCATGGGGGCCCCAAATGCATGTCGCATATCATGGGGGCCCCACGTGCATGCCGCATGTCATGGGGGCCCCAAATGCATGCCGCATGTCATGGGCCCCCAAATGCATGCAGCATGTCTTGGGGCCCACAAATGCATGCCGCATGTCATAGGGGCCCCACATGCATGGCTTATTTCATGGGGGCCCCACATGCATGCCGCATGTCATGGGGGCCCCAAATGAGTGCCGCATATCATGGGGGCCACAAATGCATGCAGCATGTCATGGGGGCCCCACGTGCATGCCACATGTCTTGGGGCCCACAAATGCATGCCGCATGTCATAGGGGCACCACATGCATGGCACATTTCTTGGGGGCCCTACATGCATGCCGCATGTCATGGGGGCCCCAAATGCATGCCTCAAGTCATGGGGGCCCCAAATACATGCCGCATGACATGGGGGCCATAAATGCATGCCGCATGTCATGGGTGCCCAACGTACATGCCGCATGTCAAGGGGGTCCCACATGCATGCCGCATGTCATGGGGCCCCACGTGCATGCCGCATGTAATGGGGTCCCCAAATGCATGCCGCATGTCATAGTGGCCCCAAATGCATGCTGCATGTCATGAGGGCCCCACGTTCATGCCGCATGTCATGGGGCCCCCAAATGCATGCCGCATGTCATGGGGGCCCAACAGGCATGCCGCATGTCATTGGGGCCCCAAATGCATGCCGCATGTCTCAGGTACCCCAAATGCATGCAGCATGTTATGCAGGCCCCAAATGCATGCCACATGTCATGGGGGCCCAAATGCATGCCGCATGTCATTGGGGCCCCAAGCGTATGCCGCTTGTCACGGGTGCCCCATGTGCATGCCGCATGTAATGGGGGCCCCAAATGCATGCGGCATGTCATAGGGGCCCCACATGCATGACGCATCTCTCAGGTACCCCAAATGCATGCAGCATGTTATGCAGGCCCCAAATGCATGCCGCATGTCATGGGGGCCCAAATGCATGCCGCATGTCATGGGACCCACATTCATGCCGCATGTCATGGGGGCCCCCAATGCATGCCACATGTCATGGGGACCCAAATGCATGCCACATGTCATGGGGGCCTCAAATTCATGCCGCATGTCATGAGGGCCCCGCATGCATGCCGCATGTCATGGGTGCCCCGCAGGCATTCCGCATGTCATGGGGGCCCGCAAATGCATGCCACATGTCATGGGGGCCCCACATGCATGCCGCATGTCACGGGGGCCCAAATGCATGCCACATGTCATGGGGGCCCAACGTGCATGCCGCATGTATTGGGGCCCAAATTCATGCCGCTTGTTATGGGGGCCCCACAGGCATTCCGCATGTCATGTGGGCCCCAAATGCATGCCGCATGTCATGGGGGCCCCACGTGCATGCCGCATGTAATGGGGGCCTCAAATGCATGCCGCATGTCATAGTGGCCCCAAATGCATGCTGCATGTCATGAGGGCCCCACGTGCATGCCGCATGTCATGGGGCCCCCAAATGCATGTCATGGGGGCCCAACAGGCATGCCGCATGTCATTGGGGCCCCAAATGCATGCCGCATGTCTCAGGTACCCCAAATGCATGCAGCATGTTATGCAGGCCTGAAATGCATGCCACATGTCATGGGGCCCCAAATGCATGACGCATGTCATGGGGGCTCCACGTGCATGCCGCATGTAATGGGGCCCCCAAATTCATGGGGCATGTCAAAGGGGCCCCGCGTGCATGGTGCAAGTCATGGGTGCCCCAAATGCATGCCGCATGTCAACGGGGCCCCACGTGCATGCCGCATGTCACAGGGGCCCCAAATGCATGACTCATGTCATGGGGGCCCCACCTGCATGCCGCATGTCATGGGGGACCCAAACGCATGCCGCATGTCATTGGGGCCCCAAGCGTATGCCGCGTGTCACGGGTGCCCCATGTGCATGCTGCATGTAATGGGGGCCCCAAATGCATGCGGCATGTCATAGGGGCCCCACATGCATGCCGCATCTCTCAGGTACCCCAAATGCATGCAGCATGTTATGCAGGCCCCAAATGCATGCCGCATGTCATGGGGGCCCAAATGCATGCCGCATGTCATGGGACCCACATTCATGCCGCATGTCATGGGGGCCCCCAATGCATGCCACATGTCAAGGGGACCCAAATGCATGCCACATGTCATGGGGGCCTCAAATTCATGCCGCATGTCATGAGGGCCCCGCATGCATGCCGCATGTCATGGGGGCCCCGCAGGCATTCCGCATGTCATGGGGGCCCCAAATGCATGCCGCATGTCATTGGGGCCCCACATGCATGCCGCATGTCTTGGGGCCCACAAATGCATGCCGCATGTCATAGGGGCCCCACGTGCATGCCACATGTCTTGGGGCCTACAAATGCATGCCGCATGTCATAGGTGCCAAACATGCATGGCACATTTCATGGGGGCCCTACATGCATGCCGCATGTCATGGGGGCCCCACGTGCATGCTTCATGTCATTGGGGCCCCACGTGCATGCCGCATGTCATAGGGGCACCACGTACAATGCGCATGTCATGGGTGCCCCACATGCATGCCGCATGTCATCGGGGCCCCAATTGCATGCCGCATGTCATAGGGGCCCCACATGCATGGCGCATGTCATGGTGCCCCACATGCATGCAGCATGTCATGGGGGCCCCAAATGCATGCCGCATGTCATGGGGGCCCTAAATGCATGTTGCATATCATGGGGGCCCCACGTGCATGCCGCATGTCATGGGGCCCCCCAAATGCATGCGGCATGTCTTGGGGCCCACAAATGCATGCCGCATGTCATAGGGGCCCCACATGCATGGCTTATTTCATGGGGGCCCCACATGCATGCCGCATGTCATGGGGGCCCCAAATGCCTGCCGCATATCATGGGGGCCACAAATGCATGCAGCATGTCATGGGGGCCCCACGTGCATGCCACATGTCTTGGGGCCCACAAATGCATGCCGCATGTCATAGGGGCACCACATGCATGGCACATTTCTTGGGGGCCCTACATGCATGCCGCATGTCATGGGGGCCCCAAATGCATGCCTCAAGTCATGGGGGCCCCAAATGCATGCAGCATGTCATAGGGGCCCCAAATGCATGCAGCATGTCATAGGGACCCCACATGCATGGTGCATGTCATGGGGGCCCCACTTGCATGCCTCAAGTCATGGGGGCCCCAAATGCATGCCGCATGTCATGGGGGCCATAAATACATGCCGCATGTCATGGGTGCCCAACGTACATACTGCATGTCATTGGGGCCCCACCTGCTTGCCGCATGTCATGGGTGCCCCACGTGCATGCCTCATGTCATGGGGGCCACAAATGTATTCGGCATGTCATGGGGGCCCCACGTGCATGCCGCATGTCATGGGGGTCCCACATGCATGCCGCATGTCATGGGGGCCCCACATGCATGGCGCATGTCATGGGGGGCCCACATGCGTGCCGAATGTCATGTGGGCCCCACTTGCATGCAGCATGTAATGGGGGATCCAAATGCATGACGCATGTCATGGGGGTCCCACATGCATGCCGCATGTCATGAGGGTCCAAATGCATGCGGCATGTCATAGGGGCCCCACGTGCATAACACATGTCATGGGGCCCGCATATGCATGCCGCATGTCATGTGGGCCCCACATGCATGCCACATGTCATGGGGGCCCCACATGTATGCCGCATGTCATGAGGGTTATAAATGCATGCCGCATGTCATGGGTGCCCAACGTGCATGTCGCATGTATTGGGGGCCCCAGCTGCATGCCGCATATCATGGGGCCCCACATGCATGCCACATGTCATGGGGGCCCCACATGCATGCCGCATTTCATGGGGGGCCCAAATGCATGCCTGATGTCATGGCTGCCCCAAATGCATGACTCATGTCATGGGGGTCCCACGTGCATGCCACATGTTATGGGGGATCCAAACTCATGTCGCATGTCATTGGGGCCCCAAGCATATGCCGCATGTCATGAGGGCCCCATGTGCATGCCACATGTAATGGGGGCCCCAAATGCATGCGGCATGTCATAGGGGCCCCACGTGCATGCCGCATGTCTCGGGCACCCCAAATGCATGCAGCATGTTATCGGGGCCCCACGTGCATGCCGCATGTCTCGGGCACCCCAAACGCATGGCGCAGGTCATGGGGGCCCCACAGGCATTCCGCATGTCATGGGGGCCCCAAATGCATGCCTCAAGTCATGGGGGCCCCAAATGCATGCCGCATATCATGGGGGCCTCACGTGCATGCCTCATTTATTGGGGGCCCCAAATTCATGCCACATGTCATAGGGGCCCCAGGTGCATGGTGCATTTCAAGGGGCCCCACATGCATGCCGCATGTCATTGGGGGCCCCAAATGCATGCATCAAGTCATGGGGGCCCCAAATGCATGCCGCATATCAGGGGGGCCCCACGTGCATGCCGCATTTATTGGGGGCCCAAAATTCATGCCGCATGTCATAGGGGCCCCGCATGCCTGGTGCATGTCATGGGTGCCCCACATGCATGCCGCATGTCTTGGGGCCCACAAATGCATGCCGCATGTCATAGGGGCCCCGCAGGCATTCCACATGTCATGGGGGCCCCAAATGCATGCCGCATGTCATGAGCGCCCCACATGCATTCCACATGTCAAGGGGGCCTCACGTGCATTCCGCCTGACATGGGGGCCCCAAATGCATGTTGCATGTCATGGGGGCCCCACGTGCATGCCGCGTGTCACAGGGGCCCCAAATGCATGACTCATGTCATGGGGGCCCCAAGTGCATGCCGCATGTCATGGAGAATCCAAACTCATGCCGCATGTCATTGGGGCCCCAAGAGTATGCCGCATGTCATGGGGGCCCCATGTGCATGCCGCATGTAATGGGGGCCCCATGTGCATGCCGCATGTCATGGGGGCCCAAAATGCGTGCCTCAAGTCATGGGGCCCCAAAAGCATGCCGCATATCATGGGGGCCCCACGTGCATGCCGCATGAATTGGGGGCCCCAAATGCATGCTGCATGTCATAGGGGCCCCACATGCATGGCTCATTTCATGGGGGCCCCACATGCATGCCTCATGTCATGGGGGCCCCAAATGCGTGCCGCATATCATGGGGGCCACAAATGCATGCAGCATGTCATGGGGGCCCCACGTGCATGCCACATGTCTTGGGGCCCACAAATGCATGCCACATGTCATAGGGGTCCCACATGCATACAACATTTCATGGGGGCCCTACATGCATGCCGCATGTCATGGGGGCCCCAAATGCATGCCTCAAGTCTTGGGGGCCCCAAATGCATGCAGCATGTCATAGGGGCCCCACATGCATGGTGCATGTCATGGGGGCCCCACATGCTTGCCTCAAGTCATGGGGGCCCCAAATGCATGCCGCATGTCATGGGGGCCATAAATGCATGCCGCATGTCATGGGTGCCCAACGTACATGCTGCATGTCATTGGGGCCCCACGTGCTTGTTGCATGTCATGGGGGCCCCACGTGCATGCCTCATGTCACGGTGCCACAAATGTATGCGGCATGTCATGGGGGCCCCACTTGCATGCAGCATGTAATGGGGGATCCAAATGCATAACGCATGTCATAGGGGCCCCACGTGCATAACACATGTCATGGGGCCCGCAAATGCATGCCACATGTCATGGGGGCCCCACATGCATGCCGCATGTCATGGGGACCCAAATGCATGCCACATGTCATGGGGGCCCAACGTGCATGCCGCATGTATTGGGGCCCCAAATTCATGCCGCATGTCATGGGGGCCCCACAGGCATTCCGCATGTCATGGGGGCCCCAAATGCATGCCGCATGTAATGGGGGCCCAACAGGCATGCCGCATGTCATTGGGGCCCCAAATGCATGCCGCATGTCTCAGGTACCCCAAATGCATGCAGCATGTTATGCAGGCCCCAAATGCATGCCACATGTCATGGGGGCCCAAATGCATGCCGCATGTCATTGGGGCCCCAAGCGTATGCCGCGTGTCACGGGTGCCCCATGTGCATGCCGCATGTAATGGGGGCCCCAAATGCATGCGGCATGTCATAGGGGCCCCACATGCATGCCGCATCTCTCAGGTACCCCAAATGCATGCAGCATGTTATGCAGGCCCCAAATGCATGCCGCATGTCATGGGGGCCCAAATGCATGCCGCATGTCATGGGACCCACATTCATGCCGCATGTCATGGGGGCCCCCAATGCATGCCACATGTCATGGGGACCTCAAATGCATGCAGCATGTTATGCAGGCCCCAAATGCATGCCGCATGTCATGGGGGCCCAAATGCATGCCGCATGTCATGGGACCCACATTCATGCCACATGTCATGGGGGCCCCCAATGCATGCCACATGTCATGGGGACCCAAATGCATGCCACATGTCATGGGTGCCTCAAATTCATGCCGCATGTCATGAGGGCCCTGTATGCATGCCGCATGTCATGGGGGCCCCGCAGGCATTCCGCATTTCATGGGGGCCCCAAATGCATGCCGCATGTCATGGGGGCCCCACGTGCATCCGTCATGTAATGGGGGATTCAAATGCATGCTGCTTGTCATGGGGGCCCCACATGCATGCCGCATGTCACGGGGGCCCCAAATGTATGCTGCATGTCATGGGGGCCCCACAAGCATGCCGCATGTTATAGAGGCCCCACATGCATGCAGCATGTCTTGGGGCCATCAAATGCATGCCGCATGTCATAGGGGCTCCACGTGCATGCCACATGTCTTGGGGCCTACAAATGCATGCCGCATGTCATAGGTGCCAAACATGCATGGCACATTTCATGGGGGCCCTATATGCATGCCGCATGTCATGGGGGCCCCACATGCATGCTTCATGTCATTGGGGGCCCACGTGCATGCCGCATGTCATAGGGGCACCACGTACATGGCGCATGTCATGGGTGCCCCACATGCATGCCGCATGTCATGGGGGCCACAAATGCATGCCGCATGTCATGGGGGCCCTAAATGCATGCCGCATTTAATGGGGGCCCCACGTGCATGCCGCATGTCTTGGGGGCCCCATGTGCATGCCGCATGTCAAGGGGGCCCAAAATGCATGCCTCAATCATGGGGGCCCCAAATGCATGTCGCATATCATGGGGGACCCACGTGCATGCCGCATGTCATGGGGCCCCCCAAATGCATGCAGCATGTCTTGGGGCCCACAAATGCATGCCGCATGTCATAGGGGCCCCACATGCATGGCTTATTTCATGGGGGCCCCACATGCATGCCGCATGTCATGGGGGCCCCAAATGCGTGCCGCATATCATTGGGGTCACAAATGCATGCAGCATGTCATGGGGGCCCCACGTGCATGCCACATGTCTTGGGGCCCACAAATGCATGCCGCATGTCATAGGGGCACCACATGCATGGCACATTTCTTGGGGGCCCTACATGCATGCCGCATGTCATGGGGGCCCCAAATGCATGCCTCAAGTCATGGGGGCCCCAAATGTATGCAGCATGTCATAGGGGCCCCAAATGCATGCAGCATGTCATAGGGGCCCCACATGCATGGTGCATGTCATGGGGGCCCCACATGCATGCCTCAAGTCATGGGGGCCCCAAATACATGCCGCATGACATGGGGGCCATAAATGCATGCCGCATGTCATGGGTGCCCAAAGTACATGCTGCATGTCATTGGGGCCCCACGTGCTTGCCGCATGTCATGGGGGCCCCACGTGCATGCCTCATGTCACGGGGGCCACAAATGTATGCGGCATGTCATGGGGGCCCCACATGCATGCCGCATGTCATGGGGCCCCACGTGCATGCCGCATGTCAAGGGGGTCCCACATGCATGCCGCATGTCATAGGGGCCCCACATGCATGGCGCATGTCATGGGGGCCCCACTTGCATGCAGCATGTAATGGGGGATCCAATTGCATGCCGCATGTCATGGGGGTCCCACATGCATGCCGCATGTCATGGGGGCCCAAATGCATGCCGCATGTCATGGGGGCCATAAATGCATGGTGCATGTCATGGGGGCCCCACGTGCATGCGACATGTATTGGGGGACCCAAATTCATGACGCATGTCATGAGGGCCCCGCATGCATGCCGCATGTCATGGGGGCCCCAAATGCATGCCGCATGTCATGGGGGCCCCAAATGCATGCCGCATGTCATGGGGGATTCAAATGCATGCCGCATGTCATGGGGGTCCCACATGCATGGCGCATGTCATGGGGGCCCCAAATGCATGCTGCATGTCTTGGGGGCTCCACGTGCATGCCGCATGTAATGGGGCCCCAAATGCATGCCGCATGTCTCAGGTACCCCAAATGCATGCAGCATGTTATTCAGGCCCCAAATGGATGCCTCATATCATGGGGGCCCCACGTGCATGCCACATGTATTGGGGGCCCCAAATTCATGCCGCATGTCATGAGGGCCCCACATGCATGTTGCATGTCATGGGGGCCCCGCAGGCATTGCGCATGTCATGGGTGCCCCAAATGCATGCCGCATGTCATGGGGGCCCCACGTGCATGCCGCATTTCATGGGAAACCCAAACGCATGCCGCATGTCATGGGGGTCCCACATGCATGACGCATGTCATGGGGGACCCACGTGCATGCCACATGTAATGGGGGATTCAAATGCATGCCGCATGTCATGGGGGTCACACATGCATGCCGCATGTCATGGGGGCCCCACATGCATGCCGCATGTCATGGGGCACCCAAATGCATGCCGCATGTCATGGGGTCCCCACTTGCATGCCGCATGTCATGGGGGCCCCACATGCATTCCGCATGTCAAGGTGGCCTCACGTGCATTCCGCATGTCATGGGGGCCATAAATGCATGGCGCATGTCATGGGGGCCCCACGTGCATGCCACATGTATTGGGGACCCAAATTCATGCCGCATGTCATGAGGGCCCCGCATGCATGCCGCATGTTATGGGGGCCCCAAATGCATGCCGCATGTCATGGGGGCCCCACGTGCATGCCGCATGTAATGGGGGATTCAAATGCATGCCGCATGTCATGGGGGTCCCACATGCATGCCGCATGTCATGGGGGCTCCACGTGCATGCCGCATGTAATGGGGCACCCAAATTCATGCCGCATGTCAAAGGGGCCCCACGTGCATGGTGCAAGTCATGGGTGCCCCACATGCATGCCGCATGTCATGGGGGCCCCAAATGCATGCGGCATGTCATAGGGGCCCCACGTGCATGCCACATGTCTATGGCACACCAAATGCATGCAGCATGTCATGGGGCCCCATGTGCATGCCGCATGTCTCAGGTACCCCAAATGCATGCAGCATGTTATGCAGGCCCCAAATGGATGCCGCATGTCATGGGGGTCCCGCAGGTATTCCGCATGTCACAGGGGCCCCAAATGCATGCAGAATGTCATAGGGGTACCACATGCATGCAGCATGTCATAGGGGCCCCACATGCATGGCGCATGTCATGGGGGCCCCAAATGCATGCCGCATGTCTTGGGGGCTCCACGTGCATGCCGCATGTAATGGGGCCCTAAATGCATGTCTCATATCATGGGGGCCCCACGTGCATGCCACATGTATTGGGGGCCCCAAATTCATGCCGCATGTCATGAGGGCCCCACATGCATGTTGCATGTCATGGGTGCCCCAAATGCATGCCGCATGTCATGGGGGTCCCACGTGCATGCCGCATTTCATGGGAAACCCAAACGCATGCCGCATGTCATTGGGGCCCCAAGAGTATGCCGCATGTCATGGGGGCCCCATGTGCATGCCGCATGTAATGGGGGCCCCAAATGCATGCGGCATGTCATAGGGGCCCCACGTGCATGCCACATGTCTCTGGCACACCAAATGCATGCAGCATGTCATGGGGCCCCACGTGCTTGCCGCATGTCTCAGGTACCCCAAATGCATGCAGCATGTTATGCAGGCCCCAAATGGATGCCGCATGTCATGGGGGTCCCGCAGGTATTCCGCATGTCAAAGGGGCCCCAAATGCATGCAGAATGTCATAGGGGCCACATGCATGCTGCATGTCATAGGGGCCCCACATGCATGGCGCATGTCATGGGGCCCCAAATGCATGCCGCATGTCTTGGGGGCTCCACGTGCATGCCGCATGTAATGGGGCCCCAAATGCATGCCTCATATCATGGGGGCCCCACGTGCATGCCACATGTATTGGGGGACCGAAATTCATGCCGCATGTCATGAGGGCCCCACATGCATGTTGCATGTCATGGGGGCCCCGCAGGCATTCTGCATGTCATGGGTGCCCCAAATGCATGCCGCATGTCATGGGGGCCCCACGTGCATGCCGCATGTAATGGGGGATTCAAATGCATGCCGCATGTCATGGGGGTCCCACATGCATGCCGCATGTCATGGGGGCCCCACATGCATTCCGCATGTCAAGGTGACCTCACGTGCATTCCGCATGACATGCGGGCCCCACATGCATGCCGCATGTCATGGTTCACCCAAAAGCATGCCGCATGTCATGGGGTCCCCACATGCATGCCGCATGTCATGGGGGCCCCACATGCATTCCGCATGTCAAGGTGGCCTCACGTGCATTCCGCATGACATGGGGGCCCCACATGCATGCCGCATGTCATGGGGCACCCAAATGCATGCCGCATGTCATGGGGTCCCCACATGCATGCCACATGTCATGGGGTCCCCACATGCATGCCGCATGTCATGGGGGCCCAAAATGCATGCCGCTTGTCATGGGGACTCCACGTGCATGCCGCATGTAATGGGGCCCCCAAATGCATGCCACATGTCATAGGGGCCCCACGTGCATGCCGCATGTCATAGGAGCCCACATGCATGGCGCATTTCATGAGTCCCCACATACATGCCGCATGTCATGGGGGCCCCAAATGCATGCCTCAAGTCATAGGGGCCCCAAATGCATGCCGCATATCATGGGGGCCTCACGTGCATGCCGCATTTCTTGGGGGCCCCGCATGCATGCCGCATGTCATGGGGGCCCCGCATGCATTCCACATGTCATGGGGGCCCCGCAGGCATTCCACATGTCATGAGGGCCCCACATGCATTTCACATGTCAAGGGGGCCTCACGTGCATTCCGCATGACATGGGGGCCCCAAATGCATGTTGCATGTCATGGGGGCCCCACGTGCATGCCGCATGTCATGGGGGCCTCAAATGCAGGCCGCATGTCATGGGGCTCCACATGCATGTCGCATGTCATGGGGGACCCAAACGCATGCCGCATGTCATTGGGGCCCCAAGCGTATGCCGCATGTCATGGGGGCCTCACGTGCATTCCACATGTCATGGGGGCCCCACGTGCATGCCGCATGTCATGGGGGCTCCACATGCATGCCGCATGTCATGGGGGCCCCAAATGCATGCCACATATCATGGGGGCCCCACGTTCATGCCGCATATATTGGGGGCCCCAAATGTATGCCGCATGTCATGAGGGCCCCGCATGCATGCCGTATGTCATGGGGGCCCCGCAGGAATTCCGCATGTCATTGGGGCCCAAAATGCATGCCGCATTTAATGGGGGCCACACGTGCATGCCACATGTAAGGGGGGATCCAAACGCATGCTGCATGTTATGGGGGTCCCACATGCATGCCTCATGTCATGGGGGCCCCAAATGCATGCCGCATGTCTTGGCGGCCCCAAATGCATGACTCATGTCATGGGGGCCCCACGTGCATGCCGCATGTCATGGGGGATCCAAACTCATGCCGCATGTCATGGGGGCCCCAAATGCATGCCGCATGTCATGGGGGCCCCATGTGCATGCTGCATGTAATGGGGGGCCCAAATGCATGCCGCATGTCTCAGGTACCCCAAATGCATGCAGCATGTTATGCAGGCCCCAAATGCATGCCGCATGTAATGGGGGCCCAAATGCATGCCGCATGTCATGGGGGCCCCACACGCATGCCGCATGTTATGGGGGCCCTAAATGCATGCCGCATGTCATGGGGGCCCCAAATGCATGCAGCATGACTTGGGGCCCACAAATGCATGCCGAATGTCATAGGGGCCCCACATGCATGGCTCATTTCATAGGGGCCCCACATGCATGCCTCATGTCATGGTGGCCCCAAAGGCGTGCCGCATATCATGGGGGCCACAAATGCATGCAGCATGTCATGGGGGTCCCACATGCATGCTGCATGTCATGGGGGGCCCCACTTGCATGCAGCATGTAATGAGGGATCGAAATGCAAGCTGCATCTCATGGGGGTCCCACATGCATGCCGCATGTCATGGGGGCCCCAAATGGGGGCCCCAGGTGCATGCCGCATGTCTCGGGCATCCCAAATGCATGCAGCATTTTATGGGGGCCCCACGTGCATGCCGCATGTCTCAGGTACCCCAAATGCATGCAGCATGTTATGCAGGCCCCAAATGCATGCCGCATGTCATGGGGGCCCAAATGCATGCGGCATGTCATGAGGGCCCCACATGCATGCTGCATATCATGGGGGCCCCACGTGCATGCCGCTTGTCATGGGGCTCCATGTTCATGCCGCATGTCATGGGGGCCCCAAATGCATGCCTCAAGTCATGGGGGCCCCAAATGCATGCCGCATATCATGGGGGCCTCACGTGCATGCCGCATTTATTGGGGGCCCCAAATTCATGCCACATGTCATAGGGGCCCCTCGTGCATGGTGCATTTCAAGGGGCCCCACATGCATGCCGCATGTCATGGGGGCCCCAAATGCATGCATCAAGTCATGGGGGCCCCAAATGCATGCCGCATATCAGGGGGGGCCCCACGTGCATGCCGCATTTATTGGGGGCCCAAAATTCATGCCGCATGTCATAGGGGCCCCGCGTGCCTGGTGCATGTCATGGGTGCCCCACATGCATGCCGCATGTCTTGGGGCCCACAAATGCATGCCGCATGTCATAGGGGCCCCGCAGGCATTCCACATGTCATGGGGGCCCCAAATGCATGCCGCATGTCATGAGGGCCCCACATGCATTCCACATGTCAAGGGGGCCTCACGTGCATTCCGCATGACATGGGGGCCCCAAATGCATGTTGCCTGTCATGGGGGCCCCACGTGCATGCCGCGTGTCACAGGGGCCCCAAATGCATGACTCATGTCATGGGGGCCCCACGTGCATGCCGCATGTCATGGAGAATCCAAACTCATGCCGCATGTCATTGGGGCCCCAAGAGTATGCCGCATGTCATGGGGGCCCCATGTGCATGCCGCATGTAATGGGGGCCCCATGTGCATGCCGCATGTCATGGGGGCCCAAAATGCATGCCTCAAGTCATGGGGCCACAAAAGCATGCCGCATATCATGGGGGCCCCACGTGCATGACGCATGTATTGGGGGCCCCAAATGCATGCCGCATGTCATAGGGGCCCCACATGCATGGCTCATTTCATGGGGGCCCCACATGCGTGCCGCATATCATGGGGGCCACAAATGCATGCCTCAAGTCTTGGGGGCCCCAAATGCATGCAGCATGTCATAGGGGCCCCACATGCATGGTGCATGTCATGGGGGCCCCACATGCTTGCCTCAAGTCATGGGGGCCCCAAATGCATGCCGCATGTCATGGGGGCCATAAATGCATGCCGCATGTCATGGGTGCCCAACGTACATGCTGCATGTCATTGGGGCCCCACGTGCTTGTTGCATGTCATGGGGGCCCCACGTGCATGCCTCATGTCACGGTGCCACAAATGTATGCGGCATGTCATGGGGGCCCCACTTGCATGCAGCATGTAATGGGGGATCCAAATGCATAACGCCTGTCATAGGGGCCCCACGTGCATAACACATGTCATGGGGGCCCCACATGCATGCCGCATGTCATGGGGACCCAAATGCATGCCACATGTCATGGGGGCCCAACGTGCATGCCGCATGTATTGGGGCCCCAAATTCATGCCGCATGTCATGGGGGCCCCACAGGCATTCCGCATGTCATGGGGGCCCCAAATGCATGCCGCATGTCATGGGGCCCCACGTGCATGCCGCATGTAATGGGGGCCCCAAATGCATGCCGCATGTCATAGTGGCCCCAAATGCATGCTGCATGTCACGAGGGCCCCACTTGCATGCCGCATGTCATGGGGCCCCCAAATGCATGCCGCATGTCATGGGGGCCCAACAGGCATGCCGCATGTCATTGGGGCCCCAAATGCATGGCGCATGTCTCAGGTACCCCAAATGCATGCAGCATGTTATGCAGGCCCCAAATGCATGCCACATGTCATGGGGGCCCAAATGCATGCCGCATGTAATGGGGGCCCCAAATGCATGCGGCATGTCATAGGGGCCCCACATGCATCCCGCATCTCTCAGGTACCCCAAATGCATGCAGCATGTTATGCAGGCCCCAAATGCATGCCGCATGTCATGGGGGCCCAAATGCATGCCGCATGTCATGGGACCCACATTCATGCCGCATGTCATGGGGGCCCCCAATGCATGCCACATGTCATGGGGACCCAAATGCATGCCACATGTCATGGGGGCCTCAAATTCATGCCGCATGTCATGAGGGCCCCGCATGCATGCCGCATGTCATGTGTGCCCTGCAGGCATTCCGCATGTCATGGGGGCCCGCAAATGCATGCCACATGTCATGGGGGCCCCACATGCATGCCGCATGTCATGGGGGCCCAAATGCATGCCACATGTCATGGGGGCCCAACGTG
This sequence comes from Phyllobates terribilis, assembly GCF_046119375.1. NCBI lineage: Eukaryota > Metazoa > Chordata > Amphibia > Anura > Dendrobatidae > Phyllobates > Phyllobates terribilis. Next base: position 343,046,891 of record NW_027362764.1, read on the forward strand.
CATGCCGCATGTATTGGGGCCCCAAATTCATGCCGCATGTCATGGGGGCCCCACAGGCATTCCGCATGTCATGTGGGCCCCAAATGCATGCCGCATGTCATGGGGGCCCCACGTGCATGCCGCATGTAATGGGGGCCCAAAATGCATGCCGCATGTCATAGTGGCCCCAAATGCATGCTGCATGTCATGAGGGCCCCACGTGCATGCCGCATGTCAAGGGGCCCCCAAATGCATGCCGCATGTCATGGGGGCCCAACAGGCATGCCGCATGTCATTGGGGCCCCAAATGCATGCCGCATGTCTCAGGTACCCCAAATGCATGCAGCATGTTATGCAGGCCTGAAATGCATGCCACATGTCATGGGGCCCCAAATGCATGCCGCATGTCATGGGGGCTCCACGTGCATGCCGCATGTAATGGGGCCCCCAAATTCATGCGGCATGTCAAAGGGGCCCCGCATGCATGGTGCAAGTCATGGGTGCCCCAAATGCATGCCGCATGTCAACGGGGCCCCACGTGCATGCCGCATGTCACGGGGGCCCCAAATGCATGACTCATGTCATGGGGGCCCCACCAGCATGCCGCATGTCATGGGGGACCCAAACGCACGCCGCATGTCATTGGGGCCCCAAGCGTATGCCGCGTGTCACGGGTGCCCCATGTGCATGCCGCATGTAATGGGGGCCCCAAATGCATGCGGCATGTCATAGGGGCCCCACATGCATGCCGCATCTCTCAGGTACCCCAAATTCATGCAGCATGTTATGCAGGCCCCAAATGCATGCCGCATGTCATGGGGGCCCCAAATGCATGCGGCATGTCATAGGGGCCCCACGTGCATGCCACATGTCTCTGGCACACCAAATGCATGCAGCATGTCTTGGGGCCCCATGTGCATGCCGCATGTCTCAGGTACCCCAAATGCATGCAGCATGTTATGCAGGCCCCAAATGGATGCCGCATGTCATGGGGGTCCCGCAGGTATTCCGCATGTCACAGGGGCCCCAAATGCATGCAGAATGTCATGGGGGTACCACATGCATGCAGCATGTCATAGGGGCCCCACATGCATGGTGCATGTCATGGGGGCCCCAAATGCATGCCGCATGTCTTGGGGGCTCCACGTGCATGCCGCATGTAATGGGGCCCCAAATGCATGTCTCACATCATGGGGGCCCCACGTGCATGCCACATGTATTGGGGGCCCCAAATTCATGCCGCATGTCATGAGGGCCCCACATGCATGTTGCATGTCATGGGGGCCCCGCAGGCATTCCGCATGTCATGGGTGCCCCAAATGCATGCCGCATGTCATGGGGGTCCCACGTGCATGCCGCATTTCATGGGAAACCCAAACGCATGCCGCATGTCATTGGGGCCCCAAGAGTATGCCGCATGTCATGGGGGCCCCATGTGCATGCCGCATGTAATGGGGGCCCCAAATGCATGCGGCATGTCATAGGGGCCCCACGTGCATGCCACATGTCTCTGGCACACCAAATGCATGCAGCATGTCACGGGGCCCCACGTGCTTGCCGCATGTCTCAGGTACCCCAAATGCATGCAGCATGTTATGCAGGCCCCAAATGGATGCCGCATGTCATGGGGGTCCCGCAGGTATTCCGCATGTCAAAGGGGCCCCAAATGCATGCAGAATGTCATAGGGGCCACATGCATGCTGCATGTCATAGGGGCCCCACATGCATGGCGCATGTCATGGGGCCCCAAATGCATGCCGCATGTCTTGGGGGCTCCACGTGCATGCCGCATGTAATGGGGCCCCAAATGCATGCCTCATATCATGGGGGCCCCACGTGCATGCCACATGTATTGGGGGACCGAAATTCATGCCGCATGTCATGAGGGCCCCACATGCATGTTGCATGTCATGGGGGCCCCGCAGGCATTCTGCATGTCATGGGTGCCCCAAATGCATGCCGCATGTCATGGGGGCCCCACGTGCATGCCGCATGTAATGGGGGATTCAAATGCATGCCGCATGTCATGGGGGTCCCACATGCATGCCGCATGTCATGGGGGCCCCACATGCATTCCGCATGTCAAGGTGGCCTCACGTGCATTCCGCATGACATGCGGGCCCCACATGCATGCCGCATGTCATGGTTCACCCAAATGCATGCCGCATGTCATGGGGTCCCCACATGCATGCCGCATGTCATGGGGGCCCCACATGCATTCCGCATGTCAAGGTGGCCTCACGTGTATTCCGCATGACATGGGGGCCCCACATGCATGCCGCATGTCATGGGGCACCCAAATGCATGCCGCATGTCATGGGGTCCCCACATGCATGCCACATGTCATGGGGTCCCCACATGCATGCCGCATGTCATGGGGGCCCCAAATGCATGCCGCTTGTCATGGGGACTCCACGTGCATGCCGCATGTAATGGGGCCCCCAAATGCATGCCACATGTCATAGGGGCCCCACGTGCATGCCGCATGTCATAGGAGCCCACATGCATGGCGCATTTCATGAGTCCCCACATACATGCCGCATGTCATGGGGGCCCCAAATGCATGCCTCAAGTCATAGGGGCCCCAAATGCATGCCGCATATCATGGGGGCCTCACGTGCATGCCGCATTTCTTGGGGGCCCCGCATGCATGCCGCATGTCATGGGGGCCCCGCAGGCATTCCACATGTCATGGGGGCCCCGCAGGCATTCCACATGTCATGAGGGCCCCACATGCATTTCACATGTCAAGGGGGCCTCACGTGCATTCCGCATGACATGGGGGCCCCAAAATGCATGTTGCATGTCATGGGGGCCCCACGTGCATGCCGCATGTCATGGGGGCCCCAAATGCAGGCCGCATGTCATGGGGGCTCCACATGCATGTCGCATGTCATGGGGGACCCAAACGCATGCCGCATGTCATTGGGGCCCCAAGCGTATGCCGCATGTCATGGGGGCCTCACGTGCATTCCACATGTCATGGGGGCCCCACGTGCATGCTGCATGTCATGGGGCCCCACATGCATGCCGCATGTCATGGGGGCTCCACATGCATGCCGCATGTCATGGGGGCCCCAAATGCATGCCACATATCATGGGGGCCCCACGTTCATGCCGCATATATTGGGGGCCCCAAATGTATGCCGCATGTCATGAGGGCCCCGCATGCATGCCGTATGTCATGGGGGCCCCGCAGGAATTCCGCATGTCATTGGGGCCCAAAATGCATGCCGCATTTAATGGGGGCCACACGTGCATGCCACATGTAAGGGGGGATCCAAACGCATGCTGCATGTTATGGGGGTCCCACATGCATGCCTCATGTCATGGGGGCCCCAAATGCATGCCGCATGTCTTGGCGGCCCCAAATGCATGACTCATGTCATGGGTGCCCCACGTGCATGCTGCATGTCATGGGGGATCCAAACTCATGCCGCATGTCATGGGGGCCCCAAATGCATGCCGCATGTCATGGCGGCCCCAAATGCATGACTCATGTCATGGGGGCCCCATGTGCATGCTGCATGTAATGGGGGGCCCAAATGCATGCCGCATGTCTCAGGTACCCCAAATGCATGCAGCATGTTATGCAGGCCCCAAATGCATGCCGCATGTAATGGGGGCCCAAATGCATGCCGCATGTCATGGGGGCCCCACACGCATGCCGCATGTTATGGGGGCCCTAAATGCATGCCGCATGTCATGGGGGCCCCAAATGCATGCAGCATGACTTGGGGCCCACAAATGCATGCCGAATGTCATAGGGGCCCCACATGCATGGCTCATTTCATAGGGGCCCCACATGCATGCCTCATGTCATGGTGGCCCCAAAGGCGTGCCGCATATCATGGGGGCCACAAATGCATGCAGCATGTCATGGGGGTCCCACATGCATGCTGCATGTCATGGGGGGCCCCACTTGCATGCAGCATGTAATGAGGGATCGAAATGCAAGCTGCATCTCATGGGGGTCCCACATGCATGCCGCATGTCTCGGGCATCCCAAATGCATGCAGCATTTTATGGGGGCCCCACGTGCATGCCGCATGTCTCAGGTACCCCAAATGCATGCAGCATGTTATGCAGGCCCCAAATGCATGCCGCATGTCATGGGGGCCCAAATGCATGCCGCATGTCATGAGGGCCCCACATGCATGCTGCATATCATGGGGGCCCCACGTGCATGCCGCTTGTCATGGGGCTCCATGTTCATGCCGCATGTCATGGGGGCCCCAAATGCATGCCTCAAGTCATGGGGGCCCCAAATGCATGCCGCATATCATGGGGGCCTCACGTGCATGCCGCATTTATTGGGGGCCCCAAATTCATGCCACATGTCATAGGGGCCCCTCGTGCATGGTGCATTTCAAGGGGCCCCACATGCATGCCGCATGTCATGGGGGCCCCAAATGCATGCATCAAGTCATGGGGGCCCCAAATGCATGCCGCATATCAGGGGGGGCCCCACGTGCATGCCGCATTTATTGGGGGCCCAAAATTCATGCCGCATGTCATAGGGGCCCCGCGTGCCTGGTGCATGTCATGGGTGCCCCACATGCATGCCGCATGTCTTGGGGCCCACAAATGCATGCCGCATGTCATAGGGGCCCCGCAGGCATTCCACATGTCATGGGGGCCCCAAATGCATGCCGCATGTCATGAGGGCCCCACATGCATTCCACATGTCAAGGGGGCCTCACGTGCATTCCGCATGACATGGGGGCCCCAAATGCATGTTGCCTGTCATGGAGGCCCCACGTGCATGCCGCGTGTCACAGGGGCCCCAAATGCATGACTCATGTCATGGGGGCCCCACGTGCATGCCGCATGTCATGGAGAATCCAAACTCATGCCGCATGTCATTGGGGCCCCAAGAGTATGCCGCATGTCATGGGGGCCCCATGTGCATGCCGCATGCATGGCTCATTTCATGGGGGCCCCACATGCATGCCTCATGTCATGGGGGCCCCAAATGCGTGCCGCATATCATGGGGGCCACAAATGCATGCCTCAAGTCTTGGGGGCCCCAAATGCATGCAGCATGTCATAGGGGCCTCACATGCATGGTGCATGTCATGGGGGCCCCAAATGCATGCCGCATGTCATGGGGGCCATAAATGCATGCCGCATGTCATGGGTGCCCAACGTGCATGCAGCATGTCATAGGGGCCTCACATGCATGGTGCATGTCATGGGGGCCCCACATGCTTGCCTCAAGTCATGGGGGCCCCAAATGCATGCCGCATGTCATGGGGGCCATAAATGCATGCCGCATGTCATGGGTGCCCAACGTACATGCTGCATGTCATTGGGGCCCCACGTGCTTGTTGCATGTCATGGGGGCCCCACGTGCATGCCTCATGTCACGGTGCCACAAATGTATGCGGCATGTCATGGGGGCCCCACTTGCATGCAGCATGTAATGGGGGATCCAAATGCATAACGCATGTCATAGGGGCCCCACGTGCATAACACATGTCATGGGGGCCCCACATGCATGCCGCATGTCATGGGGACCCAAATGCATGCCACATGTCATGGGGGCCCAACGTGCATGCCGCATGTATTGGGGCCCCAAATTCATGCCGCATGTCATGGGGGCCCCACGGGCATTCCGCATGTCATGGGGGCCCCAAATGCATGCCGCATGTCATGGGGCCCCACGTGCATGCCGCATGTAATGGGGGCCCCAAATGCATGCCGCATGTCATAGTGGCCCCAAATGCATGCTGCATGTCACGAGGGCCCCACTTGCATGCCGCATGTCATGGGGCCCCCAAATGCATGCCGCATGTCATGGGGGCCCAACAGGCATGCCGCATGTCATAGGGGCCCCAAATGCATGCCGCACGTCTCAGGTACCCCAAATGCATGCAGCATGTTATGCAGGCGCCAAATGCATGCCACATGTCATGGGGGCCCAAATGCATGCCGCATGTCATGGGGGCCCCAAGCGTATGCCGCGTGTCACGGGTGCCCCATGTGCATGCCGCATGTAATGGGGGCCCCAAATGCATGCGGCATGTCATAGGGGCCCCACATGCATCCCGCATCTCTCAGGTACCCCAAATGCATGCAGCATGTTATGCAGGCCCCAAATGCATGCCGCATGTCATGGGGGCCCAAATGCATGCCACATGTCATGGGACCCACATTCATGCCGCATGTCATGGGGGCCCCCAATGCATGCCACATGTCATGGGGACCCAAATGCATGCCACATGTCATGGGGGCCTCAAATTCATGCCGCATGTCATGAGGGCCCCGCATGCATGCCGCATGTCATGGGTGCCCTGCAGGCATTCCGCATGTCATGGGGGCCCGCAAATGCATGCCACATGTCATGGAGGCCCCACATGCATGCCGCATGTCATTGGGGCCCAAATGCATGCCACATGTCATGGGGGCCCAACGTGCATGCCGCATGTATTGAGGCCCCAAATTCATGCCGCATGTCATGGGGGCCCCACAGGCATTCCGCATGTCATGTGGGCCCCAAATGCATGCCGCATGTCATGGGGGCCCCACGTGCATGCCGCATGTAATGGGGGCCCAAAATGCATGCCGCATGTCATAGTGGCCCCAAATGCATGCTGCATGTCATGAGGGCCCCACGTGCATGCCGCATGTCAAGGGGCCCCCAAATGCATGCCGCATGTCATGGGGGCCCAACAGGCATGCCGCATGTCATTGGGGCCCCAAATGCATGCCGCATGTCTCAGGTACCCCAAATGCATGCGGCATGTTATGCAGGCCTGAAATGCATGCCACATGTCATGGGGCCCCAAATGCATGCCGCATGTCATGGGGGCTCCACGTGCATGCCGCATGTAATGGGGCCCCCAAATTCATGCGGCATGTCAAAGGGGCCCCGCGTGCATGCCGCATGTCACGGGGGACCCAAATGCATGACTCATGTCATGGGGGCCCCACCAGCATGCCGCATGTCATGGGGGACCCAAACGCACGCCGCATGTCATTGGGGCCCCAAGCGTATGCCGCGTGTCACGGGTGCCCCATGTGCATGCCGCATGTAATGGGGGCCCCAAATGCATGCGGCATGTCATAGGGGCCCCACATGCATGCCGCATCTCTCAGGTACCCCAAATTCATGCAGCATGTTATGCAGGCCTTAAATGCATGCCACATGTCATGGGGGCCCAAATGCATGCCGCATGTCATGGGACCCACATTCATGCCGCATGTCATGGGGGCCCCCAATGCATGCCACATGTCAAGGGGACAGAAATGCATGCCAAATGTCATGGGGGCCTCAAATTCATGCCGCATGTCATGAGGGCCCCGCATGCATGCCGCATGTCATGGGGGCCCCGCAGGCATTCCGCATGTCATGGGGGCCCCAAATGCATGCCGCATATCATGGGGGCCCCACGTGCATCCGTCATGTAATGGGGGATTCAAATGCATGCTGCATGTCATGGGGGCCCCACGTGCATGCCGCATGTCATTGGGGGCCCACGTGCATGCCGCATGTCATAAGGGCACCACGTACATGGCGCATGTCATGGGTGCCCCACATGCATGCCGCATGTCTTGGGGCCCACAAATGCATGCCGCATGTCATAGGGGCCCCACGTGCATGCCACATGTCTTGGGGCCTACAAATGCATGCCGCATGTCATAGGTGCCAAACATGCATGGCACATTTCATGGGGGCCCTACATGCATGCCGCATGTCATGGGGGCCCCACGTGCATGCTTCATGTCATTGGGGCCCCACGTGCATGCCGCATGTCATAGGGGCACCACGTACAATGCGCATGTCATGGGTGCCCCACATGCATGCCGCATGTCATCGGGGCCCCAATTGCATGCCGCATGTCATAGGGGCCCCACATGCATGGCGCATGTCATGGTGCCCCACATGCATGCAGCATGTCATGGGGGCCCCAAATGCATGCCGCATGTCAAGGGGGCCCTAAATGCATGTCGCATATCATGGGGGCCCCACGTGCATGCCGCATGTCATGGGGCCCCCCAAATGCATGCAGCATGTCGTGGGGCCCACAAATGCATGCCGCATGTCATAGGGGCCCCACATGCATGGCTTATTTCATGGGGGTTCCAAATGCGTGCCGCATGTCATGGGGGCCCCAAATGCGTGCCGCATATCATGGGGGCCACAAATGCATGCAGCATGTCATGGGGGCCCCACTTGCATGCAGCATGTAATGGGGGATCCAAATGCATAACGCATGTCATAGGGGCCCCACGTGCATAACACATGTCATGGGGCCCGCAAATGCATGCCACATGTCATGGGGGCCCCACATGCATGCCGCATGTCATGGGGACCCAAATGCATGCCACATGTCATGGGGGCCCAACGTGCATGCCGCATGTATTGGGGCCCCAAATTCATGCCGCATGTCATGGGGGCCCCACAGGCATTCCACATGTCATGGGGGCCCCAAATGCATGCCGCATGTCATGGGGCCCCACGTGCATGCCGCATTTCATGGGGGCCCCACGTGCATGCTGCATGTCATGGGCCCCCCAAATGCATGCAGCATGTCTTGGGGCCCACAAATGCATGCCGCATGTCATAGGGGCCCACATGCATGGCTCATTTCATGGGGGCCCCACATGCATGCCTCATGTCATGGGGGCCCCTAATGCGTGCCGCATGTCATGGGGGCCCCAAATGCGTGCCGCATATCATGGGGGCCACAAATGCAGCATGTCGTGGGGGCCCCACGTGCATGCCACATGTCTTGGGGCCCACAAATGCATGCCACATGTCATAGGGGTCCCACATGCATGGAACATTTCATGGGGGCCCTACATGCATGCCGCATGTCATGGGGGCCCCAAATGCATGCGTCAAGTCTTGGGGGCCCCAAATGCATGCAGCATGTCATAGGGGCCCCACATGCATGGTGCATGTCATGGGGGCCCCACATGCTTGCCTCAAGTCATGGGGGCCCCAAATGCATGCCGCATGTCATGGGGGCCATAAATGCATGCCGCATGTCATGGGTGCCCAACGTACATGCTGCATGTCATTGGGGCCCCACGTGCTTGTTGCATGTCATGAGGGCCCCACGTGCATGCCTCATGTCACGGTGCCACAAATGTATGCGGCATGTCATGGGGGCCCCACTTGCATGCAGCATGTAATGGGGGATCCAAATGCATAACGCATGTCATAGGGGCCCCACGTGCATAACACATGTCATGGGGCCCTCAAATGCATGCCACATGTCATGGGGGCCCCACATGCATGCCGCATGTCATGGGGACCCAAATGCATGCCACATGTCATGGGGGCCCAACGTGCATGCCGCATGTATTGGGGCCCCAAATTCATGCCGCATGTCATGGGGGCCCCACAGGCATTCCACATGTCATGGGGGCCCCAAATGCATGCCGCATGTCATGGGGCCCCACGTGCATGCCGCATGTAATGGGGGCCCCAAATGCATGCCGCATGTCATAGTGGCCCCAAATGCATGCTGCATGTCATGAGGGCCCCACGTGCATGCCGCATGTCATGGGGCCCCCAAATGCATGCCGCATGTCATGGGGCCCCAACAGGCATGCCGCATGTCATTGGGGCCCCAAATGCATGCCGCATGTCTCAGGTACCCCAAATGCATGCAGCATGTTATGCAGGCCCCAAATGCATGCCACATGTCATGGGGGCCCAAATGCATGCCGCATGTCATTGGGGCCCCAAGCGTATGCCGCATGTCACGGGTGCCCCATGTGCATGTCGCATGTAATGGGGGCCCCAAATGCATGTGGCATGTCATAGGGGCCCCACATGCATGCCGCATCTCTCAGGTACCCCAAATGCATGCAGCATGTTATGCAGGCCCCAAATGAATGCCACATGTCATGGGGACCCAAATGCATGCCGCATGTCATGGGACCCACATTCATGCCGCATGTCATGGGGGCCCCCAATGCATGCCACATGTCATGGGGACCCAAATGCATGCCACATGTCATGGGGGCCTCAAATTCATGCCGCATGTCATGAGGGCCCCGCATGCATGCCGCATGTCATGGGGGCCCCGCAGGCATTCCGCATGTCATGGGGGCCCCAAATGCATGCCGCATGTCATGGGGGCCCCACGTGCATCCGTCATGTAATGGGGGATTCAAATGCATGCTGCTTGTCATGGGGGCCCCACATGCATACCGCATGTCACGGGGGCCCCAAATGTATGCTGCATGTTATGGGGGCCCCACAAGCATGCCGCATGTTATAGAGGCCCCACATGCATGCAGCATGTCTTGGGGCCATCAAATGCATGCCGCATGTCATGGGGGCCCCACAGGCATTCCGCATGTCATGTGGGCCCCAAATGCATGCCGCATGTCATGGGGGCCCCACGTGCATGCCGCATGTAATGGGGGCCTCAAATGCATGCCGCATGTCATAGTGGCCCCAAATGCATGCTGCATGTCATGAGGGCCCCACGTGCATGCCGCAGGTCATGGGGCCCCCAAATGCATGCAGCATGTTATGCAGGCCTGAAATGCATGCCACATGTCATGGGGCCCCAAATGCATGCCACATGTCATGGGGGCTCCACGTGCATGCCGCATGTAATGGGGCCCCCAAATTCATGCGGCATGTCAAAGGGGCCCCGCGTGCATGGTGCAAGTCATGGGTGCCCCAAATGCATGCCGCATGTCAACGGGGCCCCACGTGCATGCCGCATGTCACAGGGGCCCCAAATGCATGACTCATGTCATGGGGGCCCCACCTGCATGCCGCATGTCATGGGGGACCCAAACGCATGCCGCATGTCATTGGGGCCCCAAGCGTATGCCGCGTGTCACGGGTGCCCCATGTGCATGCCGCATGTAATGGGGGCCCCAAATGCATGCGGCATGTCATAGGGGCCCCACATGCATGCCGCATCTCTCAGGTACCCCAAATGCATGCAGCATGTTATGCAGGCCCCAAATGCATGCCGCATGTCATGGGGGCCCAAATGCATGCCGCATGTCATGGAACCCACATTCATGCCGCATGTCATGGGGGCCCCCAATGCATGCCACATGTCAAGGGGACCCAAATGCATGCCACATGTCATGGGGGCCTCAAATTCATGCCGCATGTCATGGGGGCCCCGCAGGCATTCCGCATGTCATGGGGGCCCCAAATGCATGCCGCATGTCATGGGGGCCCCACGTGCATCCGTCATGTAATGGGGGATTCAAATGCATGCTGCATGTCATGGGGGCCCCACGTGCATGCCGCATGTCATTGGGGCCCCACATGCATGCCGCATGTCTTGGGGCCCACAAATGCATGCCGCATGTCATAGGGGCCCCACGTGCATGCCACATGTCTTGGGGCCTACAAATGCATGCCGCATGTCATAGGTGCCAAACATGCATGGCACATTTCATGGGGGCCCTACATGCATGCCGCATGTCATGGGGGCCCCACGTGCATGCTTCATGTCATTGGGGCCCCATGTGCATGCCGCATGTCATAGGGGCACCACGTACAATGCGCATGTCATGGGTGCCCCACATGCATGCCGCATGTCATCGGGGCCCCAATTGCATGCCGCATGTCATAGGGGCCCCACATGCATGGCGCATGTCATGGTGCCCCACATGCATGCAGCATGTCATGGGGGCCCCAAATGCATGCCGCATGTCATGGGGGCCCTAAATGCATGTTGCATATCATGGGGGCCCCACGTGCATGCCGCATGTCATGGGGCCCCCCAAATGCATGCGGCATGTCTTGGGGCCCACAAATGCATGCCGCATGTCATAGGGGCCCCACATGCATGGCTTATTTCATGGGGGCCCCACATGCATGCCGCATGTCATGGGGGCCCCAAATGCCTGCCGCATATCATGGGGGCCACAAATGCATGCAGCATGTCATGGGGGCCCCACGTGCATGCCACATGTCTTGGGGCCCACAAATGCATGCCGCATGTCATAGGGGCACCACATGCATGGCACATTTCTTGGGGGCCCTACATGCATGCCGCATGTCATGGGGGCCCCAAATGCATGCCTCAAGTCATGGGGGCCCCAAATGCATGCAGCATGTCATAGGGGCCCCAAATGCATGCAGCATGTCATAGGGACCCCACATGCATGGTGCATGTCATGGGGGCCCCACTTGCATGCCTCAAGTCATGGGGGCCCCAAATGCATGCCGCATGTCATGGGGGCCATAAATACATGCCGCATGTCATGGGTGCCCAACGTACATACTGCATGTCATTGGGGCCCCACCTGCTTGCCGCATGTCATGGGTGCCCCACGTGCATGCCTCATGTCATGGGGGCCACAAATGTATGCGGCATGTCATGGGGGCCCCACGTGCATGCCGCATGTCATGGGGGTCCCACATGCATGCCGCATGTCATGGGGGCCCCACATGCATGGCGCATGTCATGGGGGGCCCACATGCGTGCCGCATGTCATGTGGGCCCCACTTGCATGCAGCATGTAATGGGGGATCCAAATGCATGACGCATGTCATGGGGGTCCCACATGCATGCCGCATGTCATGAGGGTCCAAATGCATGCAGCATGTCATAGGGGCCCCACGTGCATAACACATGTCATGGGGCCCGCATATGCATGCCGCATGTCATGTGGGCCCCACATGCATGCCACATGTCATGGGGGCCCCACATGTATGCCGCATGTCATGAGGGCCATAAATGCATGCCGCATGTCATGGGTGCCCAACGTGCATGTCGCATGTATTGGGGGCCCCAGCTGCATGCCGCATATCATGGGGCCCCACATGCATGCCACATGTCATGGGGGCCCCACATGCATGCCGCATTTCATGGGGGGCCCAAATGCATGCCTGATGTCATGGCTGCCCCAAATGCATGACTCATGTCATGGGGGTCCCACGTGCATGCCACATGTTATGGGGGATCCAAACTCATGTCGCATGTCATTGGGGCCCCAAGCATATGCCGCATGTCATGAGGGCCCCATGTGCATGCCACATGTAATGGGGGCCCCAAATGCATGCGGCATGTCATAGGGGCCCCACGTGCATGCCGCATGTCTCGGGCACCCCAAATGCATGCAGCATGTTATGGGGGCCCCACGTGCATGCCGCATGTCTCGGGCACCCCAAACGCATGGCGCAGGTCATGGGGGCCCCACAGGCATTCCGCATGTCATGGGGGCCCCAAATGCATGCCTCAAGTCATGGGGGCCCCAAATGCATGCCGCATATCATGGGGGCCTCACGTGCATGCCGCATTTATTGGGGGCCCCAAATTCATGCCACATGTCATAGGGGCCCCACGTGCATGGTGCATTTCAAGGGGCCCCACATGCATGCCGCATGTCATTGGGGGCCCCAAATGCATGCATCAAGTCATGGGGGCCCCAAATGCATGCCGCATATCAGGGGGGCCCCACGTGCATGCCGCATTTATTGGGGGCCCAAAATTCATGCCGCATGTCATAGGGGCCCCGCATGCCTGGTGCATGTCATGGGTGCCCCACATGCATGCCGCATGTCTTGGGGCCCACAAATGCATGCCGCATGTCATAGGGGCCCCGCAGGCATTCCACATGTCATGGGGGCCCCAAATGCATGCCGCATGTCATGAGGGCCCCACATGCATTCCACATGTCAAGGGGGCCTCACGTGCATTCCGCATGACATGGGGGCCCCAAATGCATGTTGCATGTCATGGGGGCCCCACGTGCATGCCGCGTGTCACAGGGGCCCCAAATGCATGACTCATGTCATGGGGGCCCCACGTGCATGCCGCATGTCATGGAGAATCCAAACTCATGCCGCATGTCATTGGGGCCCCAAGAGTATGCCGCATGTCATGGGGGCCCCATGTGCATGCCGCATGTAATGGGGGCCCCATGTGCATGCCGCATGTCATGGGGGCCCAAAATGCGTGCCTCAAGTCATGGGGCCCCAAAAGCATGCCGCATATCATGGGGGCCCCACGTGCATGCCGCATGAATTGGGGGCCCCAAATGCATGCTGCATGTCATAGGGGCCCCACATGCATGGCTCATTTCATGGGGGCCCCACATGCATGCCTCATGTCATGGGGGCCCCAAATGCGTGCCGCATATCATGGGGGCCACAAATGCATGCAGCATGTCATGGGGGCCCCACGTGCATGCCACATGTCTTGGGGCCCACAAATGCATGTCACATGTCATAGGGGTCCCACATGCATGGAACATTTCATGGGGGCCCTACATGCATGCCGCATGTCATGGGGGCCCCAAATGCATGCCTCAAGTCTTGGGGGCCCCAAATGCATGCAGCATGTCATAGGGGCCCCACATGCATGGTGCATGTCATGGGGGCCCCACATGCTTGCCTCAAGTCATGGGGGCCCCAAATGCATGCCGCATGTCATGGGGGCCATAAATGCATGCCGCATGTCATGGGTGCCCAAAGTACATGCTGCATGTCATTGGGGCCCCACGTGCTTGTTGCATGTCATGGGGGCCCCACGTGCATGCCTCATGTCACGGTGCCACAAATGTATGCGGCATGTCATGGGGGCCCCACTTGCATGCAGCATGTAATGGGGGATCCAAATGCATAACGCATGTCATAGGGGCCCCACGTGCATAACACATGTCATGGGGCCCGCAAATGCATGCCACATGTCATGGGGGCCCCACATGCATGCCGCATGTCATGGGGACCCAAATGCATGCCACATGTCATGGGGGCCCAACGTGCATGCCGCATGTATTGGGGCCCCAAATTCATGCCGCATGTCATGGGGGCCCCACAGGCATTCCGCATGTCATGAGGGCCCCAAATGCATGCCGCATGTCATGGGGCCCCACGTGCATGCCGCATGTAATGGGGGCCCCAAATGCATGCCGCATGTCATAGTGGCCCCAAATGCATGCTGCATGTCATGAGGGCCCCACGTGCATGCCGCATGTCATGGGGCCCCCAAATGCATGCCGCATGTCATGGGGGCCCAACAGGCATGCCGCATGTCATTGGGGCCCCAAATGCATGCCGCATGTCTCAGGTACCCCAAATGCATGCAGCATGTTATGCAGGCCCCAAATGCATGCCACATGTCATGGGGGCCCAAATGCATGCCGCTTGTCATTGGGGCCCCAAGCGTATGCCGCGTGTCACGGGTGCCCCATGTGCATGCCGCATGTAATGGGGGCCCCAAATGCATGCGGCATGTCATAGGGGCCCCACATGCATGCCGCATCTCTCAGGTACCCCAAATGCATGCAGCATGTTATGCAGGCCCCAAATGCATGCCGCATGTCATGGGGGCCCAAATGCATGCCGCATGTCATGGGACCCACATTCATGCCGCATGTCATGGGGGCCCCCAATGCATGCCACATGTCATGGGGACCCCAAATGCATGCAGCATGTTATGCAGACCCCAAATGCATGCCGCATGTCATGGGGGCCCAAATGCATGCCGCATGTCATGGGACCCACATTCATGCCACATGTCATGGGGGCCCCCAATGCATGCCACATGTCATGGGGACCCAAATGCATGCCACATGTCATGGGTGCCTCAAATTCATGCCGCATGTCATGAGGGCCCTGCATGCATGCCGCATGTCATGGGGGCCCCGCAGGCATTCCGCATGTCATGGGGGCCCCAAATGCATGCCGCATGTCATGGGGGCCCCACGTGCATCCGTCATGTAATGGGGGATTCAAATGCATGCTGCTTGTCATGGGGGCCCCACATGCATGCCGCATGTCACGGGGGCCCCAAATGTATGCTGCATGTCATGGGGGCCCCACAAGCATGCCGCATGTTATAGAGGCCCCACATGCATGCAGCATGTCTTGGGGCCATCAAATGCATGCTGCATGTCATGAGGGCCCCACGTGCATGCCGCATGTCATGGGGCCCCCAAATGCATGCCGCATGTCATGGGGGCCCAACAGGCATGCCGCATGTCATTGGGGCCCCAAATGCATGCCGCATGTCTCAGGTACCCCAAATGCATGCAGCATGTTATGCAGGCCCCAAATGCATGCCACATGTCATGGGGGCCCAAATGCATGCCGCATGTCATTGGGGCCCCAAGCATATGCCGCGTGTCACGGGTGCCCCATGTGCATGCCGCATGTAATGGGGGCCCCAAATGCATGCGGCATGTCATAGGGGCCCCACATGCATGCCGCATCTCTCAGGTACCCCAAATGCATGCAGCATGTTATGCAGGCCCCAAATGCATGCCGCATGTTATGGGGGCCCAAATGCATGCCGCATGTCATGGGACCCACATTCATGCCGCATGTCATGGGGGCCCCCAATGCATGCCACATGTCATGGGGACCCCAAATGCATGCAGCATGTTATGCAGGCCCCAAATGCATGCCGCATGTCATGGGGGCCCAAATGCATGCCGCATGTCATGGGACCCACATTCATGCCACATGTCATGGGTGCCTCAAATTCATGCCGCATGTCATGAGGGCCCTGCATGCATGCCGCATGTCATGGGGGCCCCGCAGGCATTCCGCATGTCATGGGGGCCCCAAATGCATGCCGCATGTCATGGGGGCCCCACGTGCATCCGTCATGTAATGGGGGATTCAAATGCATGCTGCTTGTCATGGGGGCCCCACATGCATGCCGCATGTCACGGGGGCCCCAAATGTATGCTGCATGTCATGGGGGCCCCACAAGCATGCCGCATGTTATAGAGGCCCCACATGCATGCAGCATGTCTTGGGGCCATCAAATGCATGCCGCATGTCATAGGGGCTCCACGTGCATGCCACATGTCTTGGGGCCTACAAATGCATGCCGCATGTCATAGGTGCCAAACATGCATGGCACATTTCATGGGGGCCCTACATGCATGCCGCATGTCATGGGGGCCCCACATGCATGCTTCATGTCATTGGGGGCCCACGTGCATGCCGCATGTCATAGGGGCACCACGTACATGGCGCATGTCATGGGTGCCCCACATGCATGCCGCATGTCATCGGGGCCCCAATTGCATGACGCATGTCATAGGGGCCCCATATGCATGGCGCATGTCATGGTTCCCCACATGCATGCAGCATGTCATGGGGGCCACAAATGTATGCCGCATGTCATGGGGGCCCTAAATGCATGCCGCATTTAATGGGGGCCCCACGTGCATGCCGCATGTCTTGGGGGCCCCATGTGCATGCCGCATGTCAAGGGGGCCCAAAATGCATGCCTCAATCATGGGGGCCCCAAATGCATGTCGCATATCATGGGGGACCCACGTGCATGCCGCATGTCATGGGGCCCCCCAAATGCATGCAGCATGTCTTGGGGCCCACAAATGCATGCCGCATGTCATAAAGGCCCCACATGCATGGCTTATTTCATGGGGGCCCCACATGCATGCCGCATGTCATGGGGGCCCCAAATGCGTGCCGCATATCATTGGGGTCACAAATGCATGCAGCATGTCATGGGGGCCCCACGTGCATGCCACATGTCTTGGGGCCCACAAATGCATGCCGCATGTCATAGGGGCACCACATGCATGGCACATTTCTTGGGGGCCCTACATGCATGCCGCATGTCATGGGGGCCCCAAATGCATGCCTCAAGTCATGGGGGCCCCAAATGCATGCAGCATGTCATAGGGGCCCCAAATGCATGCAGCATGTCATAGGGGCCCCACATGCATGGTGCATGTCATGGGGGCCCCACATGCATGCCTCAAGTCATGGGGGCCCCAAATACATGCCGCATGACATGGGGGCCATAAATGCATGCCGCATGTCATGGGTGCCCAACGTACATGCTGCATGTCATTGGGGCCCCACGTGCTTGACGCATGTCATGGGGGCCCCACGTGCATGCCTCATGTCACGGGGGCCACAAATGTATGCGGCATGTCATGGGGGCCCCACATGCATGCCGCATGTCATGGGGCCCCACGTGCATGCCGCATGTCAAGGGGGTCCCACATGCATGCCGCATGTCATAGGGGCCCCACATGCATGGCGCATGTCATGGGGGCCCCACTTGCATGCAGCATGTAATGGGGGATCCAATTGCATGACGCATGTCATGGGGGTCCCACATGCATGCCGCATGTCATGGGGGCCCAAATGCATGCCGCATGTCATGGGGGCCATAAATGCATGGCGCATGTCATGGGGGCCCCACGTGCATGCGACATGTATTGGGGGACCCAAATTCATGACGCATGTCATGAGGGCCCCGCATGCATGCCGCATGTCATGGGGGCCCCAAATGCATGCCGCATGTCATGGGGGCCCCAAATGCATGCCGCATGTCATGGGGGATTCAAATGCATGCCGCATGTCATGGGGGTCCCACATGCATGCCGCATGTCATGGGGGCTCCATGTGCATGCCGCATGTAATGGG
Organism: Phyllobates terribilis; assembly: GCF_046119375.1. NCBI lineage: Eukaryota > Metazoa > Chordata > Amphibia > Anura > Dendrobatidae > Phyllobates > Phyllobates terribilis. The sequence goes on from NW_027362764.1 coordinate 343,065,231, forward strand.
GCACCCAAATTCATGCCGCATGTCAAAGGGGCCCCACGTGCATGGCGCAAGTCATGGGTGCCCCACATGCATGCCACATGTCATAGGGGCCCCACATGCATGGTGCATGTCATGGGGGCCCCAAATGCATGCGGCATGTCATAGGGGCCCCACGTGCATGCCACATGTCTCTGGCACACCAAATGCATGCAGCATGTCATGGGGCCCCACGTGCATGCCGCATGTCTCAGGTACCCCAAATGCATGCAGCATGTTATGCAGGCCCCAAATGGATGCGGCATGTCATGGGGGTCCCAGATGCATGCAGCATGTCATAGGGGCCCCACATGCATGGCGCATGTCATGGGGGCCCCAAATGCATGCCGCATGTCTTGGGGGCTCCACGTGCATGCCGCATGTAATGGGGCCCCAAATGCATGCCTCATATCATGGGGGCCCCACGTGCATGCCACATGTATTGGGGGCCCCAAATTCATGCCGCATGTCATGAGGGCCCCACATGCATGTTGCATGTCATGGGGGCCCCGCAGGCATTGCGCATGTCATGGGTGCCCCAAATGCATGCCGCATGTCATGGGGGCCCCACGTGCATGCCGCATTTCATGGGAAACCCAAATGCATGCCGCATGTCATGGGGGTCCCACATGCATGCCGCATGTCATGGGGGGCCCACGTGCATGCCACATGTAATGGGGGATTCAAATGCATGCCGCATGTCATGGGGGTCACACATGCATGCCGCATGTCATGGGGGCCCCACATGCATGCCGCATGTCATGGGGCACCCAAATGCATGCCGCATGTCATGGGGTCCCCACTTGCATGCCGCATGTCATGGGGGCCCCACATGCATTCCGCATGTCAAGGTGGCCTCACGTGCATTCCGCATGACATGGGGGCCCCACGTGCATGCCACATGTCTCTGGCACACCAAATGCATGCAGCATGTCATGGGGCCCCATGTGCATGCCGCATGTCTCAGGTACCCCAAATGCATGCAGCATGTTATGCAGGCCCCAAATGGATGCCGCATGTCATGGGGGTCCCGCAGGTATTCCGCATGTCACAGGGGCCCCAAATGCATGCAGAATGTCATGGGGGTACCACATGCATGCAGCATGTCATTGGGGCCCCAAGAGTATGCCGCATGTCATGGGGGCCCCATGTGCATGCCGCATGTAATGGGGGCCCCAAATGCATGCGGCATGTCATAGGGGCCCCACGTGCATGCCACATGTCTCTGGCACACCAAATGCATGCAGCATGTCATGGGGCCCCACGTGCTTGCCGCATGTCTCAGGTACCCCAAATGCATGCAGCATGTTATGCAGGCCCCAAATGGATGCCGCATGTCATGGGGGTCCCGCAGGTATTCCGCATGTCAAAGGGGCCCCAAATGCATGCAGAATGTCATAGGGGCCACATGCATGCTGCATGTCATAGGGGCCCCACATGCATGGTGCATGTCATGGGGCCCCAAATGCATGCCGCATGTCTTGGGGGCTCCACGTGCATGCCGCATGTAATGGGGCCCCAAATGCATGCCTCATATCATGGGGGCCCCACGTGCATGCCACATGTATTGGGGGACCGAAATTCATGCCGCATGTCATGAGGGCCCCACATGCATGTTGCATGTCATGGGGGCCCCGCAGGCATTCTGCATGTCATGGGTGCCCCAAATGCATGCCGCATGTCATGGGGGCCCCACGTGCATGCCGCATGTAATGGGGGATTCAAATGCATGCCGCATGTCATGGGGGTCCCACATGCATGCCGCATGTCATGGGGGCCCCACATGCATTCCGCATGTCAAGGTGGCCTCACGTGCATTCCGCATGACATGCGGGCCCCACATGCATGCCGCATGTCATGGTTCACCCAAATGCATGCCGCATGTCATGGGGTCCCCACATGCATGCCACATGTCATGGGGTCCCCACATGCATGCCGCATGTCATGGGGGCCCCAAATGCATGCCGCTTGTCATGGGGACTCCACGTGCATGCCGCATGTAATGGGGCCCCCAAATGCATGCCACATGTCATAGGGGCCCCACGTGCATGCCGCATGTCATAGGAGCCCACATGCATGGCGCATTTCATGAGTCCCCACATACATGCCGCATGTCATGGGGGCCCCAAATGCATGCCTCAAGTCATAGGGGCCCCAAATGCATGCCGCATATAATGGGGGCCTCACGTGCATGCCGCATTTCTTGGGGGCCCCGCATGCATGCCGCATGTCATGGGGGCCCCGCAGGCATTCCACATGTCATGGGGGCCCCGCAGGCATTCCACATGTCATGAGGGCCCCACATGCATTTCACATGTCAAGGGGGCCTCACGTGCATTCCGCATGACATGGGGGCCCAAAATGCATGTTGCATGTCATGGGGGCCCCACGTGCATGCCGCATGTCATGGGGGCCCCAAATGCAGGCCGCATGTCATGGGGGCTCCACATGCATGTCGCATGTCATGGGGGACCCAAACGCATGTCGCATGTCATTGGGGCCCCAAGCGTATGCCGCATGTCATGGGGGCCTCACGTGCATTCCACATGTCATGGGGGCCCCACGTGCATGCTGCATGTCATGGGGCCCCACATGCATGCCGCATGTCATGGGGGCTCCACATGCATGCCGCATGTCATGGGGGCCCCAAATGCATGCCACATATCATGGGGGCCCCACGTTCATGCCGCATATATTGGGGGCCCCAAATGTATGCCGCATGTCATGAGGGCCCCGCATGCATGCCGTATGTCATGGGGGCCCCGCAGGAATTCCGCATGTCATTGGGGCCCAAAATGCATGCCGCATTTAATGGGGGCCACACGTGCATGCCACATGTAAGGGGGGATCCAAACGCATGCTGCATGTTATGGGGGTCATACATGCATGCCTCATGTCATGGGGGCCCCAAATGCATGCCGCATGTCATGGCGGCCCCAAATGCATGACTCATGTCATGGGGGCCCCACGTGCATGCCGCATGTCATGGGGGATCCAAACTCATGCCGCATGTCATGGGGGCCCCAAATGCATGCCGCATGTCATGGCGGCCCCAAATGCATGACTCATGTCATGGGGGCCCCATGTGCATGCTGCATGTAATGGGGGGCCCAAATGCATGCCGCATGTCTCAGGTACCCCAAATGCATGCAGCATGTTATGCAGGCCCCAAATGCATGCCACATGTAATGGGGGCCCAAATGCATGCCGCATGTTATGGGGGCCCCACACGCATGCCGCATGTTATGGGGGCCCTAAATGCATGCCGCATGTCATGGGGGCCCCAAATGCATGCAGCATGACTTGGGGCCCACAAATGCATGCCGAATGTCATAGGGGCCCCACATGCATGGCTCATTTCATAGGGGCCCCACATGCATGCCTCATGTCATGGTGGCCCCAAAGGCGTGCCGCATATCATGGGGGCCACAAATGCATGCAGCATGTCATGGGGGTCCCACATGCATGCTGCATGTCATGGGGGGCCCCACTTGCATGCAGCATGTAATGAGGGATCGAAATGCAAGCTGCATCTCATGGGGGTCCCACATGCATGCCGCATGTCATGGGGGCCCCAAATGGGGGCCCCAGGTGCATGCCGCATGTCTCGGGCATCCCAAATGCATGCAGCATTTTATGGGGTCCCCACGTGCATGCCGCATGTCTCAGGTACCCCAAATGCATGCAGCATGTTATGCAGGCCCCAAATGCATGCCGCATGTCATGGGGGCCCAAATGCATGCCGCATGTCATGAGGGCCCCACATGCATGCTGCATATCATGGGGGCCCCACGTGCATGCCGCTTGTCATGGGGCTCCATGTTCATGCCGCATGTCATGGGGGCCCCAAATGCATGCCTCAAGTCATGGGGGCCCCAAATGCATGCCGCATATCATGGGGGCCTCACGTGCATGCCGCATTTATTGGGGGCCCAAAATTCATGCCACATGTCATAGGGGCCCCACGTGCATGGTGCATTTCAAGGGGCCCCACATGCATGCCGCATGTCATGGGGGCCCCAAATGCATGCATCAAGTCATGGGGGCCCCAAATGCATGCCGCATATCAGGGGGGCCCCACGTGCATGCCGCATTTATTGGGGGCCCAAAATTCATGCCGCATGTCATAGGGGCCCCGCGTGCCTGGTGCATGTCATGGGTGCCCCACATGCATGCCGCATGTCTTGGGGCCCACAAATGCATGCCGCATATCATAGGGGCCCCGCAGGCATTTCACATGTCATGGGGGCCCCAAATGCATGCCGCATGTCATGAGGGCCCCACATGCATTCCAAATGTCAAGGGGCCTCACGTGCATTCCGCATGACATGGGGGCCCCAAATGCATGTTGCATGTCATGGGGGCCCCACGTGCATGCCGCGTGTCACAGGGGCCCCAAATGCATGACTCATGTCATGGGGGCCCCACGTGCATGCCGCATGTCATGGAGAATCCAAACTCATGCCGCATGTCATTGGGGCCCCAAGAGTATGCCGCATGTCATGGGGGCCCCATGTGCATGCCGCATGTAATGGGGGCCCCATGTGCATGCCGCATGTCATGGGGGCCCAAAATGCATGCCTCAAGTCATGGGGCCCCAAAAGCATGCCGCATATCATGGGGGCCCCACGTGCATGCCGCATGTATTGGGGGCCCCAAATGCATGCCGCATGTCATAGGGGCCCCACATGCATGGCTCATTTCATGGGGGCCCCACATGCATGCCTCATGTCATGGGGGCCCCAAATGCGTGCCGCATATCATGGGGGCCACAAATGCATGCAGCATGTCATGGGGGCCCCACGTGCATGCCACATGTCTTGGGGCCCACAAATGCATGCCACATGTCATAGGGGTCCCACATGCATGGTACATTTCATGGGGGCCCTACATGCATGCCGCATGTCATGGGGGCCCCAAATGCATGCCTCAAGTCTTGGGGGCCCCAAATGCATGCAGCATGTCATAGGGGCCCCACATGCATGGTGCATGTCATGGGGGCCCCACATGCTTGCCTCAAGTCATGGGGGCCCCAAATGCATGCCGCATGTCATGGGGGCCATAAATGCATGCCGCATGTCATGGGTGCCCAACGTACATGCTGCATGTCATTGGGGCCCCACGTGCTTGTTGCATGTCATGGGGGCCCCACGTGCATGCCTCATGTCACGGTGCCACAAATGTATGCGGCATGTCATGGGGGCCCCACTTGCATGCAGCATGTAATGGGGGATCCAAATGCATAACGCATGTCATAGGGGCCCCACGTGCATAACACATGTCATGGGGCCCGCAAATGCATGCCACATGTCATGGGGGCCCCACATGCATGCCGCATGTCATGGGGACCCAAATGCATGCCACATGTCATGGGGGCCCAACGTGCATGCCGCATGTATTGGGGCCCCAAATTCATGCCGCATGTCATGGGGGCCCCACAGGCATTCCGCATGTCATGGGGGCCCCAAATGCATGCCGCATGTCATGGGGCCCCACGTGCATGCCGCATGTAATGGGGGCCCCAAATGCATGCCGCATGTCATAGTGGCCCCAAATGCATGCTGCATGTCATGAGGGCCCCACGTGCATGCCGCATGTCATGGGGCCCCCAAATGCATTCCGCATGTCATGGGGGCCCAACAGGCATGCCGCATGTCATTGGGGCCCCAAATGCATGCCGCATGTCTCAGGTACCCCAAATGCAGGCAGCATGTTATGCAGGCCCCAAATGCATGCCACATGTCATGGGGGCCCAAATGCATGCCGCATGTCATGGGGGCCCCAAGCGTATGCCGCGTGTCACGGGTGCCCCATGTGCATGCCGCATGTAATGGGGGCCCCAAATGCATGCGGCATGTCATAGGGGCCCCACATGCATCCCGCATCTCTCAGGTACCCCAAATGCATGCAGCATGTTATGCAGGCCCCAAATGCATGCCGCATGTCATGGGGGCCCAAATGCATGCCGCATGTCATGGGGGCCCCACGTGCATGCTTCATGTCATTGGGGCCCCACGTGCATGCCGCATGTCATAGGGGCACCACGTACAATGCGCATGTCATGGGTGCCCCACATGCATGCCGCATGTCATCGGGGCCCCAATTGCATGCCGCATGTCATAGGGGCCCCACATGCATGGCGCATGTCATGGTGCCCCACATGCATGCAGCATGTCATGGGGGCCCCAAATGCATGCCGCATGTCAAGGGGGCCCCAAATGCATGCTGCATGTCATGAGGGCCCCACGTGCATGCCGCATGTCATGGGCCCCCCAAATGCATGCCGCATGTCATGGGGGCCCAACAGGCATGCCGCATGTTATAGGGGCCCCACATGCATGGCTTATTTCATGGGGGCCCCACATGCATGCCGCATGTCATGGGGGCCCCAAATGCGTGCCGCATATCATGGGGGCCACAAATGCATGCAGCATGTCATGGGGGACCCACGTGCATGCCACATGTCTTGGGGCCCACAAATGCATGCCGCATGTCATAGGGGCACCACATGCATGGCACATTTCTTGGGGGCCCTACATGCATGCCGCATGTCATGGGGGCCCCAAATGCATGCCTCAAGTCATGGGGGCCCCAAATGCATGCAGCATGTCATAGGGGCCCCAAATGCATGCAGCATGTCATAGGGGCCCCACATGCATGGTGCATGTCATGGGGGCCCCACTTGCATGCCTCAAGTCATGGGGGCCCCAAATGCATGCCGCATGTCAAGGGGGCCATAAATACATGCCGCATGTCATGGGTGCCCAACGTACATACTGCATGTCATTGGGGCCCCACGTGCTTGCCGCATGTGATGGGTGCCCCACGTGCATGCCTCATGTCATGGGGGCCACAAATGTATGCGGCATGTCATGGGGGCCCCACATGCATGCCGCATGTCATGGGGGCCCAACGTGCATGCCGCATGTCATGGGGGTCCCACATGCATGCCGCATGTCATGGGGGCCCCACATGCATGGCGCATGTCATGGGGGGCCCACATGCGTGCCGCATGTCATGTGGGCCCCACTTGCATGCAGCATGTAATGGGGGATCCAAATGCATGACGCATGTCATGGGGGTCCCACATGCATGCCGCATGTCATGAGGGTCCAAATGCATGCGGCATGTCATAGGGGCCCCACGTGCATAACACATGTCATGGGGCCCGCATATGCATGCCGCATGTCATGGGGGCCCCACATGCATGCCGCATGTCATGGGGGCCCCACATGTATGCCGCATGTCATGAGGGCCATAAATGCATGCCGCATGTCATGGGTGCCCAACGTGCATGTCGCATGTATTGGGGGCCCCAGCTGCATGCCGCATATCATGGGGCCCCACATGCATGCCACATGTCATGGGGGCCCAAATGCATGCCGCATGTCATGGGACCCACATTCATGCCGCATGTCATGGGGGCCCCCAATGCATGCCACATGTCATGGGGACCCAAATGCATGCCACATGTCATGGGGGCCTCAAATTCATGCCGCATGTCATGAGGGCACCGCATGCATGCCGCATGTCATGGGGGCCCCGCAGGCATTCCGTATGTCATGGGGGCCCCAAATGCATGCCGCATGTCATGGGGGCCCCACGTGCATCCGTCATGTAATGGGGGATTCAAATGCATGCTGCTTGTCATGGGGGCCCCACATGCATGCCGCATGTCACGGGGGCCCCAAATGTATGCTGCATGTCATGGGGGCCCCACAAGCATGCCGCATGTTATAGAGGCCCCACATGCATGCAGCATGTCTTGGGGCCATCAAATGCATGCCGCATGTCATAGGGGCCCCACGTGCATGCCACATGTCTTGGTGCCTACAAATGCATGCCGCATGTCATAGGTGCCAAACATGCATGGCACATTTCATGGGGGCCCTACATGCATGCCGCATGTCATGGGGGCCCCACATGTATGCTTCATGTCATTGGTGGCCCACGTGCATGCCGCATGTCATAGGGGCACCACGTACATGGCGCATGTCATGGGTGCCCCACATGCATGCCGCATGTCATCGGGGCCCCAATTGCATGCCGCATGTCATAGGGGCCCCATATGCATGGTGCATGTCATGGTGCCCCACATGCATGCAGCATGTCATGGGGGCAACAAATGCATGCCGCATGTCATGGGGGCCCTAAATGCATGCCGCATTTAATGGGGGCCCCACGTGCATGCCGCATGTCTTGGGGGCCCCATGTGCATGCCGCATGTCAAGGGGGCCCAAAATGCATGCCTCAATCATGGGGGCCCCAAATGCATGTCGCATATCATGGGGGCCCCACGTGCATGCCGCATGTCATGGGGCCCCCCAAATGCATGCTGCATGTCTTGGGGCCCACAAATGCATGCCGCATGTCATAGGGGCCCCACATGCATGGCTTATTTCATGGGGGCCCCACATGCATGCCGCATGTCATGGGGGCCCCAAATGCGTGCCGCATATCATGGGGGCCACAAATGCATGCAGCATGTCATGGGGGCCCCACGTGCATGCCACATGTCTTGGGGCCCACAAATGCATGCCGCATGTCATAGGGGCACCACATGCATGGCACATTTCTTGGGGGCCCTACATGCATGCCGCATGTCATGGGGGCCCCAAATGCATGCCTGAAGACATGGGGGCCCCAAATGCATGCAGCATGTCATAGGGGCCCCAAATGCATGCAGCATGTCATAGGGGCCCCACATGCATGGTGCATGTCATGGGGGCCCCACATGCATGCCTCAAGTCATGGGGGCCCCAAATGCATGCCGCATGACATGGGGGCCATAAATGCATGCCGCATGTCATGGGTGCCCAACGTACATGCTGCATGTCATTGGGGCCCCACGTGCTTGCCGCATGTCATGGGTGGCCAACGTACATGCTGCATGTCATGGGGCCCCACGTGCATGCCGCATGTCAAGGGGGTCCCACATGCATGCCGCATGTCATAGGGGCCCCACATGCATGGCGCATGTCATGGGGGCCCCACTTGCATGCAGCATGTAATGGGGGATCCAATTGCATGACGCATGTCATGGGGGTCCCACATGCATGCCGCATGTCATGGGGGCCCAAATGCATGCCGCATGTCATGGGGGCCATAAATGCATGGCGCATGTCATCGGGGCCCCACATGCATTCCGCATGACAAGGTGGCCTCACGTGCATTCCGCATGACATGGGGGCCCCAAATGCATGCCACATGTCATGGGGGCCCCACGTGCATGCAGCATGTAATGGGGGATTGAAATGCATGCCGCATGTCATGGGGGCCATAAATGCATGGCGCATGTCATGGGGGCCCCACGTGCATGCCACATGTATTGGGGACCCAAATTCATGACGCATGTCATGAGGGCCCCGCATGCATGCCGCATGTCATGGGGGCCCCAAATGCATGCCGCATGTCATGGGGGCCCCACGTGCATGCCGCATGTAATGGGGGATTCAAATGCATGCCGCATGTCATGGGGGTACCACATGCATGCCGCATGTCATGGGGGCTCCACGTGCATGCCGCATGTAATGGGGCACCCAAATTCATGCCGCATGTCAAAGGGGCCCCACGTGCATGGTGCAAGTCATGGGTGCCCCACATGCATGCCGCATGTCATAGGGGCCCCACATGCATGGTGCATGTCATGGGGGCCCCAAATGCATGCGGCATGTCATAGGGGCCCCACGTGCATGCCACATGTCTCTGGCACACCAAATGCATGCAGCATGTCATGGGGCCCCACGTGCATGCCGCATGTCTCAGGTACCCCAAATGCATGCAGCATGTTATGCAGGCCCCAAATGGATGCCGCATGTCATGGGGGTCCCGCAGGTATTCCACATGTCACAGGGGCCCCAAATGCATGCAGAATGTCATGGGGGTCCCACATGCATGCAGCATGTCATAGGGGACCCACATGCATGGTGCATGTCATGGGGGCCCCAAATGCATGCCTCATGTCTTGGGGGCTCCACGTGCATGCCGCATGTAATGGGGCCCCAAATGCATGCCTCATATCATGGGGGCCCCACGTGCATGCCACATGTATTGGGGGCCCCAAATTCATGCCGCATGTCATGAGGGCCCCACATGCATGTTGCATGTCATGGGGGCCCCGCAGGCATTCCGCATGTCATGGGTGCCCCAAATGCATGCCGCATGTCATGGGGGCCCCACGTGCATGCCGCATTTCATGGGAAACCCAAACGCATGCCGCATGTCATTGGGGCCCCAAGAGTATGCCGCATGTCATGGGGGCCCCATGTGCATGCCGCATGTAATGGGGGCCCCAAATGCATGCGGCATGTCATAGGGGCCCCACGTGCATGCCACATGTCTCTGGCACACCAAATGCATGCAGCATGTCATGGTGCCCCACGTGCTTGCCGCATGTCTCAGGTACCCCAAATGCATGCAGCATGTTATGCAGGCCCCAAATGGATGCCGCATGTCATGGGGGTCCCGCAGGTATTCCGCATGTCAAAGGGGCCCCAAATGCATGCAGAATGTCATAGGGGCCACATGCATGCTGCATGTCATAGGGACCCCACATGCATGGCGAATGTCATGGGGCCCCAAATGCATGCCGCATGTCTTGGGGGCTCCACGTGCATGCCGCATGTAATGGGGCCCCAAATGCATGCCTCATATCATGGGGGCCCCACGTGCATGCCACATGTATTGGGGGACCGAAATTCATGCCGCATGTCATGAGGGCCCCACATGCATGTTGCATGTCATGGGGCCCCGCAGGCATTCCGCATGTCATGGGTGCCCCAAATGCATGCCGCATGTCATGGGGTCCCCACATGCATGCCGCATGTCATGTGGGCCCCACATGCATTCCGCATGTCAAGGTGGCCTCACGTGCATTTCGCATGACATGGGGGCCCCACATGCATGACGCATGTCATGGGGCACCCAAATGCATGCCGCATGTCATGGGGTCCCCACATGCATGCGGCATGTCATGGGGTCCCCACATGCATGCCGCATGTCATGGGGGCCCCAAATGCATGCCGCTTGTCATGGGGACTCCACGTGCATGCCGCATGTAATGGGGCCCCCAAATGCATGCCACATGTCATAGGGGCCCCACGTGCATGCCGCATGTCATAGGAGCCCACATGCATGGCGCATTTCATGAGTCCCCACATACATGCCGCATGTCATGGGGGCCCCAAATGCATGCCTCAAGTCATAGGGGCCCAAAATGCATGCCGCATATCATGGGGGCCTCACGTGCATGCCGCATTTCTTGGGGGCCCCGCATGCATGCCGCATGTCATGGGGGCCCCGCAGGCTTTCCACATGTCATGGGGGCCCCGCAGGCATTCCACATGTCATGGGGGCCCCACATGCATTTCACATGTCAAGGGGGCCTCACGTGCATTCCGCATGACATGGGGGCCCCAAATGCATGTTGCATGTCATGGGGGCCCCACGTGCATGCCGCATGTCATGGGGGCCCCAAATGCAGGCCGCATGTCATGGGGGCTCCACATGCATGTCGCATGTCATGGGGGACCCAAACGCTTGCCGCATGTCATGGGGGCCTCACGTGCATTCCCCATGTCATGGGCGCCCCACGTGCATGCCGCATGTCATGGGGGCCCCAAATGCATGCCACATATCATGGGGGCCCCACGTTCATGCCGCATATATTGAGGGCCCCAAATGTATGCCGCATGTCATGAGGGCCCCGCATGCATGCCGTATGTCATGGGGGCCCCGCAGGCATTCCGCATGTCATTGGGGCCCAAAATGCATGCCGCATTTCATGGGGGCCCCAAATGCATGCCGCATGTAATGGGGGCCCAAATGCATGCCGCATGTCATGGGGGCCCCACACGCATGCCGCATGTCATGGGGGCCCCAAATGCATGCCGCATGTCATGGGGGCTCCACGTGCATGCCGCATGTAATGGGGCCCCCAAATTCATGGCGCATGTCAAAGGGGCCCCATGTGCATGGCGCAAGTCATGGATGCCCCACATGCATGCCGCATGTCATCGGGGCCCCACATGCATGGCGCATGTAATGGGGCCCCCAAATTCATGGCGCATGTCAAAGGGGCCCCACGTGCATGGCGCAAGTCATGGGTGCCCCACATGCATGCCGCATGTCATCGGGGCCCCACATGCATGGCGCATGTCATGGGGGCCCCACATGCATGACGCATGTCATGGAGGCCCCAAATGCATGCCGCATGTCATGGGAGCCCCACATGCATGCCGCATGTCATGGGGGCCCCAAATTAATGTCGCATGTCAAGGGGGCCCCACATGCATGCCGCATGTCATCGGGGCCCCAAATGCATGCCGCATGTCATGAGGGCCCCGCATGCATGCCGCATTTCATAGGGTACCACATGCATGCCATATGTCATGGAGGCCCATAAAAGCACGCCTTAAGTCATGGGGGCCCCAAATCCATGCCGCATATCACGCGGGCCTCACGTGCATGCCGCATTTATTGGGGGCCCCAAATTCATGCCGCATGTCATGAGGGCCCTGCATGCATGATGCATGTCATGGGGTCCCCGCAGGCATTCCACATGTCATGGGGGCCCCAAATGCATGCCGCATGTCATGGGGGCCCCACATGCATGCCGCATGTCATGGGGCCCCCAAATGCATGCCGCATGTCACAGGGGGGGCCCACATGCATGCCGCATGTAATGGGGGCCCAAATGCTAGCCGCATGTCATGGGTTCCATAAATGCCCAACGTACATGCCGCATGTATTGGCGGCCCCAAATTCATGCCGCATGTCATGAGGGCCCCGCATGCATGCCGCATGTCATGGGGGCCCCGCAGGCATTCCGCATGTAATGGGGGATTCAAATGAATGCCGCATGTCATGGGGGTCTCCACGTGCATGCCGCATGTAATGAGGCCCCCAGATGCATGCCACATGTCATAGGGGCCCCACGTGCATGGTGCATGTCATGGGTGCCCCAAATCAATGCCGCATGTGTTGGAGCCCACAAATGCATGCCGCATGTCATAGGGGCCCCACATGCATGGCGCATTTCATGGGGCCCCGTGTGCATGCCGCATGTAATGGGGGCCCCAAATGCATGCGGCATGTTATGCAGTCCCCAAATGCATGCCGCATGTCATGAGGGCCCCGCATGCATGCCGCATGTCATGGGGGCCCCACACGCATGCCGCATGTCATGGGGGCCCCAAATGCATGCCGCATGTCATGTGGGCTCCACGTGCATGCCGCATGTCATAGGAGCCCACATGCATGGCGCATTTCATGAGTCCCCACATACATGCCGCATGTCATGGGGGCCCCAAATGCATGCCTCAAGTCATAGGGGCCCAAAATGCATGCCGCATATCATGGGGGCCTCACGTGCATGCCGCATTTCTTGGGGGCCCCGCATGCATGCCGCATGTCATGGGGGCCCCGCAGGCTTTCCACATGTCATGGGGGCCCCGCAGGCATTCCACATGTCATGGGGGCCCCACATGCATTTCACATGTCAAGGGGGCCTCACGTGCATTCCGCATGACATGGGGGCCCCAAATGCATGTTGCATGTCATGGGGGCCCCACGTGCATGCCGCATGTCATGGGGGCCCCAAATGCAGGCCGCATGTCATGGGGGCTCCACATGCATGTCGCATGTCATGGGGGACCCAAACGCTTGCCGCATGTCATGGGGGCCTCACGTGCATTCCCCATGTCATGGGCGCCCCACGTGCATGCCGCATGTCATGGGGGCCCCAAATGCATGCCACATATCATGGGGGCCCCACGTTCATGCCGCATATATTGAGGGCCCCAAATGTATGCCGCATGTCATGAGGGCCCCGCATGCATGCCGTATGTCATGGGGGCCCCGCAGGCATTCCGCATGTCATTGGGGCCCAAAATGCATGCCGCATTTCATGGGGGCCCCAAATGCATGCCGCATGTAATGGGGGCCCAAATGCATGCCGCATGTCATGGGGGCCCCACACGCATGCCGCATGTCATGGGGGCCCCAAATGCATGCCGCATGTCATGGGGGCTCCACGTGCATGCCGCATGTAATGGGGCCCCCAAATTCATGGCGCATGTCAAAGGGGCCCCATGTGCATGGCGCAAGTCATGGATGCCCCACATGCATGCCGCATGTCATCGGGGCCCCACATGCATGGCGCATGTAATGGGGCCCCCAAATTCATGGCGCATGTCAAAGGGGCCCCACGTGCATGGCGCAAGTCATGGGTGCCCCACATGCATGCCGCATGTCATCGGGGCCCCACATGCATGGCGCATGTCATGGGGGCCCCACATGCATGACGCATGTCATGGAGGCCCCAAATGCATGCCGCATGTCATGGGAGCCCCACATGCATGCCGCATGTCATGGGGGCCCCAAATTAATGTCGCATGTCAAGGGGGCCCCACATGCATGCCGCATGTCATCGGGGCCCCAAATGCATGCCGCATGTCATGAGGGCCCCGCATGCATGCCGCATTTCATAGGGTACCACATGCATGCCATATGTCATGGAGGCCCATAAAAGCACGCCTTAAGTCATGGGGGCCCCAAATCCATGCCGCATATCACGCGGGCCTCACGTGCATGCCGCATTTATTGGGGGCCCCAAATTCATGCCGCATGTCATGAGGGCCCTGCATGCATGATGCATGTCATGGGGTCCCCGCAGGCATTCCACATGTCATGGGGGCCCCAAATGCATGCCGCATGTCATGGGGGCCCCACATGCATGCCGCATGTCATGGGGCCCCCAAATGCATGCCGCATGTCACAGGGGGGGCCCACATGCATGCCGCATGTAATGGGGGCCCAAATGCTAGCCGCATGTCATGGGTTCCATAAATGCCCAACGTACATGCCGCATGTATTGGCGGCCCCAAATTCATGCCGCATGTCATGAGGGCCCCGCATGCATGCCGCATGTCATGGGGGCCCCGCAGGCATTCCGCATGTAATGGGGGATTCAAATGAATGCCGCATGTCATGGGGGTCTCCACGTGCATGCCGCATGTAATGAGGCCCCCAGATGCATGCCACATGTCATAGGGGCCCCACGTGCATGGTGCATGTCATGGGTGCCCCAAATCAATGCCGCATGTGTTGGAGCCCACAAATGCATGCCGCATGTCATAGGGGCCCCACATGCATGGCGCATTTCATGGGGCCCCGTGTGCATGCCGCATGTAATGGGGGCCCCAAATGCATGCGGCATGTTATGCAGTCCCCAAATGCATGCCGCATGTCATGAGGGCCCCGCATGCATGCCGCATGTCATGGGGGCCCCGCAGGAATTCCGCATGTCACGGGGTCCCCAAATGTATGCTGCATATAATGGGGGCCCCACAAGCATGCCGCATGTTATAGAGGCCCCACATGCATGGCGCATGTCATGGGGGCCCCACATGCATGCCGCATTTCATAGGGGCCCAAATGCATGCGTCATGTCATAGGGGCCCCACGTGCATGCTGCATGTCATGGGGGCCCAAATGCATGCATCATGTGATAGGGGCCCCACGTGCATGCCGCATGTCTCGGGCATCCCAAATGCATGCAGCATTTTATGGGGGGCCCACGTGCATGCCGCATGTAATGGGGGCCCCAAATGCATGCGGCATGTTATGCAGTCCCCAAATGCATGTCGCATGTCATGGGGGCCCAAATGCATGCCGCATGTCATAGGGGCCTCAAATTCATATTGCATGTCATGAGGGCCCCGCATGCATGCCACATGTCATGGGGGCCCCGAAGGAATTCCTCATGTCATGGGGGCCCCACGTGCATCCCGCATGTAATGGGGGATTCAAATGCATGTTGCATATCATGGGGGCCCCACGTGCATGCCGCATGTCACGGGGTCCCCAAATGTATGCTGCATATAATGGGGGCCCCACAAGCATGCCGCATGTTATAGAGGCCCCACATGCATGGCGCATGTCATGGGCGGCCCCACTTGCATGCAGCATGTAATGAGGGATCCAAATGCATTCCGCATCTCATGGGGGTCCCACATGCATGCCGCATGTCATGGGGGCCCCAAATGCATGCGGCATGTCATAGGGGCCCCACGTGCATGCCGCATGTCTCGGGCATCCCAAATGCATGCAGCATTTTATTGGGGCCCCACGTGCATGCCGCATGTCTCAGGTACCCCAAATGCATGCAGCATGTTATGCAGGCCCCAAATGCATGCCGCATGTCATGGGGGCCCCCAATGCATGCCGACTGTCATGGGGGCCCAAATGCATTCCGCATGTCATGGGGGCCTCAAATTCATGCCGCATGTCATGAGGGCCCCACATGCATGCCTCATGTCATGGTGGCCCCAAAGGCGTGCCGCATATCATGGGGGCCCCACTTGCATGCAGCATGTAATGAGGGATCGAAATGCAAGCTGCATCTCATGGGGGTCCCACATGCATGCCGCATGTCATGGGGGCCCCAAATGGGGGCCCCAGGTGCATGCCGCATGTCTCGGGCATCCCAAATGCATGCAGCATTTTATGGGGGGCCCACGTGCATGCCGCATGTCTCAGGTACCCCAAATGCATGCAGCATGTTATGCAGGCCCCAAATGCATGCCGCATGTCATGGGGGCCCAAATGCATGACGCATGTCATGGGGGCTCCACGTGCATGCCGCATGTAATGGGGCTCCCAAATTCATGTCGCATGTCATAGGGGCCCCACGTGCATGACGTATGTCATGGGGCCCCCAAATGCATGCCACATGTCTTGGGGCCCACGAATGCATGCCGAATGTCATAGGGGCCCCACATGCACGGCGCATATCATGGGGGGCCCACGTGCATGCTGCCTATATTGGGGGCCCCAAATTCATGCCGCATATCATGAGGCCACCGCATGCATGCCGCCTGTCATGGGGGCCCCGCAGGCATTCCACATGTCATGGGGGCCCCAAATGCATGCCAAATGTCATGGGGGTCCCACGTGCATGCCGCATGTCATAGGGGCCCCACATACATGCCGAATGTCATGGGGGTCCCACGTGCACGCCGCATGTCATAGGGGCACCAGATGCATGGCGCATGTCATGGGGGTCCACATGCATGCCGCATGTCATGGGGGCCAAACTTGCATGCAGCATGGAATGAGGGATCCAAATGCATGCCGCATGTCATGGGGGCCCCAAATGCATGCGGCATGTCATAGGGGCCCCACGTGCATGCCGCATGTCTCGGGCATTCCAAATGCATGCAGCATTTTATGGGGGCCCCACGTGCATGCGGCATGTCTCAGGTACCCCAAATGCATGCAGCATGTTATGCAGGCCCAAAATGCATGCCGCATGTCTTGGGGGCTCCACGTGCATGCCGCATGTAATGGGGCCCCCAAATGCATGCCACATGTCATAGGGGCCCCACGTGCATGGCGCATGTCATGGGTGCCCCACATGCATGCCACATGTCATGGGGCCCCAATTGCATGCCGCATGTAATAGGGGCCCCACATGCATGGCGCATGTCAAGGGGCCCCGCAGGCATTCCGCATGTCATGGGGGACCCAAATGCATGCCGCATTTCATGGGGGCCCCACGTGCATGCCGCATGTCATGGGGCCCCAATTGCATGCCGCATGTAATAGGGGCCCCACATGCATGGCGCATGTCATGGTGCCCCACATGTATGCCGCATGTCATGGGGGCCCCGCAGGCATTCCGCATGTCATGGGGGCCCCAAATGCATGCCACATTTCATGGGGGCCTCACATGCATTCCACATGTCATGGGGGCCCCACGTGCATGCTGCATGTCATTGGGGCCCCACGTGTTTGCCGCATGTCATGGGGGCCCAAATGCGTGCCACATATCATGGTGGCCACAAATGCATGCAGCATGTCATGGGGGCCCCACGTGCATGCCACATGTCTTGGGGCCCACAAATGCATGCCTCAAGTCATGGGGGCCCCAAATGCATGCCACATATCATGGGGGCCCCACGTGCATGCCGCATATATTGGGGGCCCCAAATGCATGCCGCATGTCATGAGGGCCCCGCATGCATGCCACATGTCATTGGGGCCCCACAGGCATTCCGCATGTCATGGGGGCCCCACGTGCATGCTTCATGTCATTGGGGCCCCACGTGCTTGCCGCATGTCATGGGGGCCCAAATGCATGCCGCATGTCATGGGGGCCATAAATGCATGCCGCATGTCATGGGTGCCCAACGTACATGCTGCATGTCATTGGGGCCCCACGTGCTTGCCGCATGTCATGGGGGCCCCACGTGCATGCCTCATGTCATGAGGGCCACAAATGTATGTGTCATGTCATGGGGGCCCCACGTGCATGCCGCATGTTATGGGGCCCCCCAAATGCATGCCGCATGTTATAGGGGCCCAACATGCATGGAGCATGTCATGGGGCCCCGCATGCATGCCGCATGTCATAGGGCCCCCACGTACATGGCGCATGTCATGGGTGCCCCACATGCATGCCGCTTGTCATCGGGGCCCCAATTGCATGCCGCATGTCATAGGGGCCCCACATGCATTGAGCATGTCATGGGGCCCCCCAAATGCATGCCACATGTCATAGGGGCCCAACATGCATGGAGCATGTCATGGGGGCCCCGCATGCATGCCGCATGTCATGGGGGATCCAAATGCATGACGCATGTCATGGGGGTCCCAAATGCATGCGGCATGTCATAGGGGCCCCACGTGCATAACACATGTCATGGGGCCCGCAATACATGCCGCATGTCATGGGGGCCCCACATGCATGCCGCATGTCATGGGGGCCCAAATGCATGCCGCATGTCATGGGGGCCATAAATGCATGCCGCATGTCATGGGTGCCCAACGTGCATGCCGCATGTATTGGGGGCCCCAACTGCATGCCGCATATCATGGGGACCCACATGCATGGTGCATGTCATGGTGTCCCACATGCATGCCGCATGTCATGGGGGGCCCAAATGCATGTTGCATGTCAAGGGGGCCCTAAATGCATGCCGCATGTAATGGGGGCCCCACGTGCATGCCGCATGTCATGGGGGCCCCATGTGCATGCCGCATGTCATGGGGGCCCAAAATGCATGCCTCAAGTCATGGGGCCCCAAATGCATGCCGCATATCATGGGGGCCCCACGTGCATGCCGCATGTATTGGGGGCCCCAAATGCATTCCGCATGTCATGAGGGCGCCGCATGCATGCCGCATGTCATGGGGGCTATAAATGCATGCCGCATGTCATGGGGGCCCCAAATGCATGCCGCATTTCATGGGGGCCCCACGTGCATGCTGCATGTCATGGGGCCCCCCAAATGCATGCAGCATATCTTGGGGCCCACAAATGCATGCCGCATGTCATAGGGGCCCCACATGCATGGCTCATTTCATGGGGGCCCCACATGCATGCCTCATGTCATGGGGTCCCCAAATGCGTGCCGCATATCATGGGGGCCCCAAATGCATGCAGCATGTCATAGGGGCCCCACATGCATGGTACATGTCATGGGGGCCCCACATGCTTGCCTCAAGTCATGGGGGCCCCAAATGCATGCCGCATGTCATGGGGGCCATAAATGCATGCCGCATGTCATGGGTGCCCAACGTACATGCTGCATGTCATTGGGGCCCCACGTGCTTGTCGCATGTCATGGGGGCCCCACGTGCATGCCTCATGTCACGGTGCCACAAATGTAGGCGGCATGTCATGGGGGCCCCACTTGCATGCAGCATGTAATGGGGGATCCAAATGCATAACGCATGTCATGGGGGTCCCACATGCATGCCGCATGTCATGGGGGCCCCAAATGCATGCGGCATGTCATAGGGGCCCCACGTGCATAACACATGTCATGGGGCCCGCAAATGCATGCCACATGTCATGGGGGCCCAACGTGCATGCCGCATGTATTGGGGCCCCAAATTCATGCCGCATGTCATGGGGGCCCCACAGGCATTCCGCATGTCATGGTGGCCCCAAATGCATGCCGCATGTCATGGGGGCCCCACGTGCATGCCGCATGTCATGGGGCCCCCAAATGCATGCTGCATGTCATGGGGGCCCAACAGGCATGCCGCATGTCATTGGAGCCCCAAATGCATGCCTCATGTCTCAGGTACCCCAAATGCATGCAGCATGTTATGCAGGCCCCAAATGCATGCCACATGTCATGGGGGCCCAAATGCATGCCGCATGTCATGGGGGTCCCACATGCATGCCACATGTCATGGGGGCTCCACGTGCAAGCCGCATGTAATGGGGCTCCCAAATTCATGCGGCATGTCAAAGGGGCCCCGCGTGCATGGTGCAAGTCATGGGTGCCCCAAATGCATGCCGCATGTCATCGGGGCCCCACGTGCATGCCGCATGTCACGGGGGCCCCAAATGCATGACTCATGTCATGGGGGCGCCACCTGCATGCGGCATGTCATGGGGGAACCAAACGCATGCCGCATGTCATTGGGGCCCCAAGCGTATGCCGCTTGTCACGGGTGCCCCATGTGCATGCCGCATGTAATGGGGGCCTCAAATGCATGCGGAATGTCATAGGGGCCCCACATGCATGCCGCTTCTCTTAGGTACCCCAAATGCATGCAGCATGTTATGCAGGCCCCAAATGCATGCCGCATGTCATGGGGGCCCAAATGCATGCCGCATGTCATGGGACCCACATTCATGCCGCATGTCATGGGGGCCCCCAATGCATGCCACATGTCATGGGGACCCAAATGCATGCCACATGTCATGGGGGCCTCAAATTCATGCCGCATGTCATGAGGGCCCCGCATGCATGCCGCATGTCATGGGGGCCCTGCAGGCATTCCACATGTCATGGGGGCCCCAAATGCATGCCGCATGTCATGGGGGCCCACGTGCATCCGTCATGTAATGGGGGATTCAAATGCATGCTGCATGTCATGGGGGCCCCACGTGCATGCCGCATGTCACGGGGGCCCCAAATGTATGCTGCATGTCATGAGGGCCCCACAAGCATGCCGCATGTTATAGAGGCCCCACATGCATGCCGCATGTCTTGGGGCCCACAAATGCATGCCGCATGTCATAGGGGCCCCGCAGGCATTCCACATGTCATGGGGGCCCCAAATGCATGCCGCATGTCATGAGGGCCCCACATGCATTCCACATGTCAAGGGGGCCTCACGTGCATTCCGCATGACATGGGGGCCCCAAATGCATGTTGCATGTCATGGGGGCCCCACGTGCATGCCGCGTGTCACAGGGGCCCCAAATGCATGACTCATGTCATGGGGGCCCCACGTGCATGCCGCATGTCATGGAGAATCCAAACTCATGCCGCATGTCATTGGGGCCCCAAGAGTATGCCGCATGTCATGGGGGCCCCATGTGCATGCCGCATGTAATGGGGGCCCCATGTGCATGCCGCATGTCATGGGGGCCCAAAATGCATGCCTCAAGTCATGGGGCCCCAAAAGCATGCCGCATATCATGGGGGCCCCACGTGCATGCCGCATGTATTGGGGGCCCCAAATGCATGCCGCATGTCATGAGGGCGCCGCATGCATACCGCATATCATGGGGGCCCTAAATGCATGCCGCATGTCATGGGGGCCCGAAATGCATGCCGCATTTCATGGGGGCCCCACGTGCATGCTGCATGTCATGGGGCCCCCCAAATGCATGCAGCATGTCTTGTGGCCCACAAATGCATGCCGCATGTCATAGGGGCCCCACATGCATGGCTCATTTCATGGGGGCCCCACATGCATGCCTCTTGTCATGGGGGCCCCAAATGCGTGCCGCATATCATGGGGGCCACAAATGCATGCAGCATGTCATGGGGGCCCCACGTGCATGCCACATGTCTTGGGGCTCACAAATGCATGCCACATGTCATAGGGGTCCCACATGCATGGAACATTTCATGGGGGCCCTACATGCATTCCGCATGTCATGGGGGCCCCAAATGCATGCCTCAAGTCTTGGGTGCCCAAAATGCATGCAGCATGTCATAGGGGCCCCACATGCATGGTGCATGTCATGGGGGCCCCACATGCTTGCCTCAAGTCATGGGGGCCCCAAATGCATGCCGCATGTCATGGGGGCCATTGATGCATGCCACATGTCATGGGTGCCCAACGTACATGCTGCATGTCATTGGGGCCCCACGTGCTTTTTGCATGTCATGGGGGCCCCACGTGCATGCCTCATGTCACGGTGCCACAAATGTATGCGGCATGTCATGGGGGCCCCACTTGCATGCAGCATGTAATGGGGGATCCAAATGCAAAACGCATGTCATAGGGGCCCCACGTGCATAACACATGTCATGGGGCCCGCAAATGCATGCCACATGTCATGGGGGCCCCACATGCATGCCGCATGTCATGGGGACCCAAATGCATGCCACATGTCATGGGGGCCCAACGTGCATGCCGCATGTATTGGGGCCCCAAATGCATGCCGCATGTCATAGTGGCCCCAAATGCATGCTGCATGTCATGAGGGCCCCACGTGCATGCCGCATGTCATGGGGACCCAAATGCATGCCACATGTCATGGGGGCCCAACGTGCATGCCGCATGTATTGGGGCCCCAAATGCATGCCGCATGTCATAGTGGCCCCAAATGCATGCTGCATGTCATGAGGGCCCCACGTGCATGCCGCATGTCATGGGGCCCCCAAATGCATGCCGCATGTCATGGGGGCCCAACAGGCATGCCGCATGTCATTGGGGCCCCAAATGCATGCCGCATGTCTCAGGTACCCCAAATGCATGCAGCATGTTATGCAGGCCCCAAATGCATGCCGCATGTCATGGGGGCCCAAATGCATGCCGCATGTCATGGGACCCACATTCATGCCGCATGTCATGGGGGCCCCCAATGCATGCCACATGTCATGGGGACCCAAATGCATGCCACATGTCATGGGGGCCTCAAATTCATGCCGCATGTCATGAGGGCCCCGCATGCATGCCGCATGTCATGGGGGCCCCGCAGGCATTCCGCATGTCATGGGGGCCCCGCAGGCATTCCGCATGTCATGGGGGCCCCAAATGCATGCCGCATGTCATGGGGGCCCCACGTGCATCCGTCATGTAATGGGGGATTCAAATGCATGCTGCTTGTCATGGGGGCCCCACATGCATGCCGCATGTCACGGGGACCCCAAATGTATGCTGCATGTCATGGGGGCCCCACAAGCATGCCGCATGTTATAGAGGCCCCACATGCATGCAGCATGTCTTGGGGCCATCAAATGCATGCCGCATGTCATAGGGGCCCCACGTGCATGCCACATGTCTTGGGGCCTACAAATGCATGCCGCATGTCATAGGTGCCAAACATGCATGGCACATTTCATGGGGGCCCTACATGCATGCCGCATGTCATGGGGGCCCCACATGCATGCTTCATGTCATTGGGGGCCCACGTGCATGCCGCATGTCATAGGGGCACCACGTACATGGCGCATGTCATGGGTGCCCCACATGCATGCCGCATGTCATCGGGGCCCCAATTGCATGCCGCATGTCATAGGGGCCCCATATGCATGGCGCATGTCATGGTGCCCCACATGCATGCAGCATGTCATGGGGGCCACAAATGCATGCCGCATTTCATGGGGGCCCTAAATGCATGCCGCATTTAATGGGGGCCCACGTGCATGCCGCATGTCTTGGGGGCCCCATGTGCATGCCGCATGTCAAGGGGGCCCAAAATGCATGCCTCAATCATGGGGGCCCCAAATGCATGTCGCATATCATGGGGGCCCCACGTGCATGCCGCATGTCATGGGGCCCCCCAAATGCATGCAGCATGTCTTGGGGCCCACAAATGCATGCCGCATGTCATAGGGGCCCCACATGCATGGCTTATTTCATGGGGGCCCCACATGCATGCCGCATGTCATGGGGGCCCCAAATGCGTGCCGCATATCATGGGGGCCACAAATGCATGCAGCATGTCATGGGGGCCCCACGTGCATGCCACATGTCTTGGGGCCCACAAATGCATGCCGCATGTCATAGGGGCACCACATGCATGGCACATTTCTTGGGGGCCCTACATGCATGCCGCATGTCATGGGGGCCCCAAATGCATGCCTCAAGTCATGGGGGCCCCAAATACATGCAGCATGTCATAGGGGCCCCAAATTCATGCAGCATGTCATAGGGGCCCCACATGCATGGTGCATGTCATGGGGGCCCCACATGCATGCCTCAAGTCATGGGGGCCCCAAATACATGCCGCATGACATGGGGGCCATAAATGCATGCCGCATGTCATGGGTGCCCAACGTACATGCTGCATGTCATTGGGGCCCCACGTGCTTGCCGCATGTCATGGGGGCCCCACGTGCATGCCTCATGTCACGGGGGCCACAAATGTATGCGGCATGTCATGGGGGCCCCACATGCATGCCGCATGTCATGGGGCCCCACGTGCATGGCGCATGTCATGGGGGCCCCACATGCATGGCGCATGTCATGGGGGCCCCACTTTCATGCAGCATGTAATGGGGGATCCAATTGCATGACGCATGTCATGGGGGTCCCACATGCATGCCGCATGTCATGGGGGCCCAAATGCATGCCGCATGTCATGGGGGCCATAAATGCATGGCGCATGTCATGGGGACCCCACGTGCATGCGACATGTATTGGGGGACCCAAATTCATGACGCATGTCATGAGGGCCCCGCATGCATGCCGCATGTCATGGGGGCCCCAAATGCATGCCGCATGTCATGGGGGATTCAAATGCATGCCGCATGTCATGGGGGTCCCACATGCATGCCGCATGTCATGGGGGCTCCACGTGCATGCCGCATGTAATGGGACACCCAAATTCATGCCGCATGTCAAAGGGGCCCCACGTGCATGGCGCAAGTCATGGGTGCCCCACATGCATGCCGCATGTCATAGGAGCCCCACTTGCATGGTGCATGTCATGGGGGCCCCAAATGCATGCGGCATGTCATAGGGGCCCCACGTGCATGCCACATGTCTCTGGCACACCAAATGCATGCAGCATGTCATGGGGCCCCACGTGCATGCCGCATGTCTCAGGTAACCCAAATGCATGCAGCATGTTATACAGGCCCCAAATGGATGCCGCATGTCATGGGGGTCCCAGATGCATGCAGCATGTCATAGGGGCCCCACATGCATGGCGCATGTCATGGGGGCCCCAAATGCATGCCGCATGTCTTGGGGGCTCCACGTGCATGCCGCATGTAATGGGGCCCCAAATGCATGCCTCATATCATGGGGGCCCCACGTGCATGCCACATGTATTGGGGGCCCCAAATTTATGCCGCATGTCATGAGGGCCCCACATGCATGTTGCATGTCATGGGGGACCCGCAGGCATTGCGCATGTCA
Source organism: Phyllobates terribilis (assembly GCF_046119375.1). Taxonomy (NCBI): domain Eukaryota; kingdom Metazoa; phylum Chordata; class Amphibia; order Anura; family Dendrobatidae; genus Phyllobates; species Phyllobates terribilis. The sequence goes on from NW_027362764.1 coordinate 343,090,593, forward strand.
TAGGTGCCCCAAATGCATGCCGCATGTCATGGGGGCCCCACGTGCATGCCGCATTTCATGGGAAACCCAAACGCATGCCGCATGTCATGGGGGTCCCACATGCATGCCGCATGTCATGGGGGCCCCACGTGCATGCCACATGTAATGGGGGATTCAAATGCATGCCGCATGTCATGGGGGTCACACATGCATGCCGCATGTCATGGGGGCCCCACATGCATGCCGCATGTCATGGGGCACCCAAATGCATGCCGCATGTCATGGGGTCCCCACTTGCATGCCGCATGTCATGGGGGCCCCACATGCATTCCGCATGTCAAGGTGGCCTCACGTGCATTCCGCATGTAATGGGGGATCCAAATGCATGCCGCATGTCATGGGGGCCATAAATGCATGGCGCATGTCATGGGGGCCCCACGTGCATGCCACATGTATTGGGGACCCAAATTCATGACGCATGTCATGAGGGCCCCGCATGCATGCCGCATGTCATGGGGGCCCCAAATGCATGCCGCATGTCATGGGGGCCCCACGTGCATGCCGCATGTAATGGGGGATTCAAATGCATGCCGCATGTCATGGGGGTCCCACATGCATGCCGCATGTCATGGAGGCTCCACGTGCATGCCGCATGTAATGGGGCACCCAAATTCATGCCGCATGTCAAAGGGGCCCCACGTGTATGGTGCAAGTCATGGGTGCCCCACATGCATGCCGCATGTCATAGGGGCCCCACATGCATGGTGCATGTCATGGGGGCCCCAAATGCATGCGGCATGTCATAGGGGCCCCACGTGCATGCCACATGTCTCTGGCACACCAAATGCATGCAGCATGTCATGGGGCCCCACGTGCATGCCGCATGTCTCAGGTACCTCAAATGCATGCAGCATGTTATGCAGGCCCCAAATGGATGCCGCATGTCATGGGGGTCCCGCAGGTATTCCGCATGTCACAGGGGCCCCAAATGCATGCAGAATGTCATGGGGGTCCCACATGCATGCAGCATGTCATAGGGGCCCCACATGCATGTAATGGGGCACCCAAATTCATGCCGCATGTCAAAGGGGCCCCACGTGCATGGTGCAAGTCATGGGTGCCCCACATGCATGCCGCATGTCATAGGGGCCCCAAATGGATGCCGCATGTCTTGGGGGCTCCACGTGCATGCCGCATGTAATGGGGCCCCAAATGCATGCCTCATATCATGGGGGCCCCACGTGCATGCCACATGTATTGGGGGCCCCAAATTCATGCCGCATGTCATGAGGGCCCCACATGCATGTTGCATGTCATGGGGGCCCCGCAGGCATTCCGCATGTCATGGGTGCCCCAAATGCATGCCGCATGTCATGGGGGCCCCACGTGCATGCCGCATTTCATGGGAAACCCAAACGCATGCCGCATGTCATTGGGGCCCCAAGAGTATGCCGCATGTCATGGGGGCCCCATGTGCATGCCGCATGTAATGGGGGCCCCAAATGCATGCGGCATGTCATAGGGGCCCCACGTGCATGCCACATGTCTCTGGCACACCAAATGCATGCAGCATGTCATGGTGCCCCACGTGCTTGCCGCATGTCTCAGGTACCCCAAATGCATGCAGCATGTTATGCAGGCCCCAAATGGATGCCGCATGTCATGGGGGTCCCGCAGGTATTCCGCATGTCAAAGGGGCCCCAAATGCATGCAGAATGTCATAGGGGCCACATGCATGCTGCATGTCATAGGGACCCCACATGCATGGCGAATGTCATGGGGCCCCAAATGCATGCCGCATGTCTTGGGGGCTCCACGTGCATGCCGCATGTAATGGGGCCCCAAATGCATGCCTCATATCATGGGGGCCCCACGTGCATGCCACATGTATTGGGGGACCGAAATTCATGCCGCATGTCATGAGGGCCCCACATGCATGTTGCATGTCATGGGGCCCCGCAGGCATTCCGCATGTCATGGGTGCCCCAAATGCATGCCGCATGTCATGGGGTCCCCACATGCATGCCGCATGTCATGTGGGCCCCACATGCATTCCGCATGTCAAGGTGGCCTCACGTGCATTTCGCATGACATGGGGGCCCCACATGCATGACGCATGTCATGGGGCACCCAAATGCATGCCGCATGTCATGGGGTCCCCACATGCATGCGGCATGTCATGGGGTCCCCACATGCATGCCGCATGTCATGGGGGCCCCAAATGCATGCCGCTTGTCATGGGGACTCCACGTGCATGCCGCATGTAATGGGGCCCCCAAATGCATGCCACATGTCATAGGGGCCCCACGTGCATGCCGCATGTCATAGGAGCCCACATGCATGGCGCATTTCATGAGTCCCCACATACATGCCGCATGTCATGGGGGCCCCAAATGCATGCCTCAAGTCATAGGGGCCCAAAATGCATGCCGCATATCATGGGGGCCTCACGTGCATGCCGCATTTCTTGGGGGCCCCGCATGCATGCCGCATGTCATGGGGGCCCCGCAGGCTTTCCACATGTCATGGGGGCCCCGCAGGCATTCCACATGTCATGGGGGCCCCACATGCATTTCACATGTCAAGGGGGCCTCACGTGCATTCCGCATGACATGGGGGCCCCAAATGCATGTTGCATGTCATGGGGGCCCCACGTGCATGCCGCATGTCATGGGGGCCCCAAATGCAGGCCGCATGTCATGGGGGCTCCACATGCATGTCGCATGTCATGGGGGACCCAAACGCTTGCCGCATGTCATGGGGGCCTCACGTGCATTCCCCATGTCATGGGCGCCCCACGTGCATGCCGCATGTCATGGGGGCCCCAAATGCATGCCACATATCATGGGGGCCCCACGTTCATGCCGCATATATTGAGGGCCCCAAATGTATGCCGCATGTCATGAGGGCCCCGCATGCATGCCGTATGTCATGGGGGCCCCGCAGGCATTCCGCATGTCATTGGGGCCCAAAATGCATGCCGCATTTCATGGGGGCCCCAAATGCATGCCGCATGTAATGGGGGCCCAAATGCATGCCGCATGTCATGGGGGCCCCACACGCATGCCGCATGTCATGGGGGCCCCAAATGCATGCCGCATGTCATGGGGGCTCCACGTGCATGCCGCATGTAATGGGGCCCCCAAATTCATGGCGCATGTCAAAGGGGCCCCATGTGCATGGCGCAAGTCATGGATGCCCCACATGCATGCCGCATGTCATCGGGGCCCCACATGCATGGCGCATGTAATGGGGCCCCCAAATTCATGGCGCATGTCAAAGGGGCCCCACGTGCATGGCGCAAGTCATGGGTGCCCCACATGCATGCCGCATGTCATCGGGGCCCCACATGCATGGCGCATGTCATGGGGGCCCCACATGCATGACGCATGTCATGGAGGCCCCAAATGCATGCCGCATGTCATGGGAGCCCCACATGCATGCCGCATGTCATGGGGGCCCCAAATTAATGTCGCATGTCAAGGGGGCCCCACATGCATGCCGCATGTCATCGGGGCCCCAAATGCATGCCGCATGTCATGAGGGCCCCGCATGCATGCCGCATTTCATAGGGTACCACATGCATGCCATATGTCATGGAGGCCCATAAAAGCACGCCTTAAGTCATGGGGGCCCCAAATCCATGCCGCATATCACGCGGGCCTCACGTGCATGCCGCATTTATTGGGGGCCCCAAATTCATGCCGCATGTCATGAGGGCCCTGCATGCATGATGCATGTCATGGGGTCCCCGCAGGCATTCCACATGTCATGGGGGCCCCAAATGCATGCCGCATGTCATGGGGGCCCCACATGCATGCCGCATGTCATGGGGCCCCCAAATGCATGCCGCATGTCACAGGGGGGGCCCACATGCATGCCGCATGTAATGGGGGCCCAAATGCTAGCCGCATGTCATGGGTTCCATAAATGCCCAACGTACATGCCGCATGTATTGGCGGCCCCAAATTCATGCCGCATGTCATGAGGGCCCCGCATGCATGCCGCATGTCATGGGGGCCCCGCAGGCATTCCGCATGTAATGGGGGATTCAAATGAATGCCGCATGTCATGGGGGTCTCCACGTGCATGCCGCATGTAATGAGGCCCCCAGATGCATGCCACATGTCATAGGGGCCCCACGTGCATGGTGCATGTCATGGGTGCCCCAAATCAATGCCGCATGTGTTGGAGCCCACAAATGCATGCCGCATGTCATAGGGGCCCCACATGCATGGCGCATTTCATGGGGCCCCGTGTGCATGCCGCATGTAATGGGGGCCCCAAATGCATGCGGCATGTTATGCAGTCCCCAAATGCATGCCGCATGTCATGAGGGCCCCGCATGCATGCCGCATGTCATGGGGGCCCCGCAGGAATTCCGCATGTCACGGGGTCCCCAAATGTATGCTGCATATAATGGGGGCCCCACAAGCATGCCGCATGTTATAGAGGCCCCACATGCATGGCGCATGTCATGGGGGCCCCACATGCATGCCGCATTTCATAGGGGCCCAAATGCATGCGTCATGTCATAGGGGCCCCACGTGCATGCTGCATGTCATGGGGGCCCAAATGCATGCATCATGTGATAGGGGCCCCACGTGCATGCCGCATGTCTCGGGCATCCCAAATGCATGCAGCATTTTATGGGGGGCCCACGTGCATGCCGCATGTAATGGGGGCCCCAAATGCATGCGGCATGTTATGCAGTCCCCAAATGCATGTCGCATGTCATGGGGGCCCAAATGCATGCCGCATGTCATAGGGGCCTCAAATTCATATTGCATGTCATGAGGGCCCCGCATGCATGCCACATGTCATGGGGGCCCCGAAGGAATTCCTCATGTCATGGGGGCCCCACGTGCATCCCGCATGTAATGGGGGATTCAAATGCATGTTGCATATCATGGGGGCCCCACGTGCATGCCGCATGTCACGGGGTCCCCAAATGTATGCTGCATATAATGGGGGCCCCACAAGCATGCCGCATGTTATAGAGGCCCCACATGCATGGCGCATGTCATGGGCGGCCCCACTTGCATGCAGCATGTAATGAGGGATCCAAATGCATTCCGCATCTCATGGGGGTCCCACATGCATTCCGCATGTCATGGGTGCCCCAAATGCATGCCGCATGTCATGGGGGCCCCACGTGCATGCCGCATGTAATGGGGGATTCAAATGCATGCCGCATGTCATGGGGGTCCCACATGCATGCCGCATGTCATGGGGACCCCACATGCATTCCGCATGTCAAGGTGGCCTCACGTGCATTCCGCATGACATGGGGGCCCCACATGCATGCCGCATGTCATGGGGGCCCCACATGCATGCCGCATGTCATGGTTCACCCAAATGCATGCCACATGTCATGGGGTCCCCACATGCATGCCGCATGTCATGGGGGCCCCACATGCATTCCACATGTCAAGGTGGCCTCACGTGCATTCCGCATGACATGGGGGCCCCACATGCATGCCGCATGTCATGGGGCACCCAAATGCATGCCGCATGTCATGGGGTCCCCACATGCATGCCACATGTCATGGGGTCCCCACATGCATGCCGCATGTCATGGGGGCCCCAAATGCATGCCGCTTGTCATGGGGACTCCACGTGCATGCCGCATGTAATGGGGCCCCCAAATGCATGCCACATGTCATAGGGGCACCACGTGCATGCCGCATGTCATAGGAGCCCACATGCATGGCGCATTTCATGAGTCCCCACATACATGCCGCATGTCATGGGGGCCCCAAATGCATGCCTCAAGTCATAGGTGCCCCAAATGCATGCCGCATATCATGGGGGCCTCACGTGCATGTCGCATTTCTTGGGGGCCCCGCATGCATGCCGCATGTCATGGGGGCCCCGCAGGCATTCCACATGTCATGGGGGCCCCGCAGGCATTCCACATGTCATGGGGGCCCCACATGCATTTCACATGTCAAGGGGGCCTCACGTGCATTCCGCATGACATGGGGGCCCCAAATGCATGTTGCATGTCATGGGGGCCCCAAATGCATGCCACATATCATGGGGGCCCCACGTTCATGCCGCATATATTGGGGGCCCCAAATGTATGCCGCATGTCATGAGGGCCCCGCATGCATGCCGTATGTCATGGGGGCCCCGCAGGCATTCCGCATGTCATTGGGGCCCAAAATGCATGCCGCATTTCATGGGGGCCACACGTGCATGCCGCATGTAAGGGGGGATCCAAACGCATGCTGCATGTTATGGGGGTCCCACATGCATGCCGCATGTCATGGGGGCCCCAAATGCATGCCGCATGTCATGGCGGCCCCAAATGCATGACTCATGTCATGGGGGCCCCATGTGCATGCCGCATGTCATGGGGGATCCAAACTCATGCCGCATGTCATGGGGGCCCCAAATGCATGCCGCATGTCATGGCGGCCCCAAATGCATGACTCATGTCATGGGGGCCCCATGTGCATGCCGCATGTAATGGGGGCCCCGAATGCATGCCTCATGTCTCAGGTACCCCAAATGCATGCAGCATGTTATGCAGGCCCCAAATGCATGCCGCATGTAATGGGGGGCCCAAATGCATGCCGCATGTCATGGGGGCCCCACACGCATGCCGCATGTCATGGGGGCCCCAAATGCATGCCGCATGTCATGTGGGCTCCACGTGCATGCCGCATGTCATGGGGCCCCCAAATTCATGGCGCATGTCAAAGGGGCCCCACGTGCATGGCGCAAGTCATGGGTGCCCCACATGCATGCCGCATGTCATCGGGGCCCCACATGCATGGCGCATGTCATGGGGGCCCCACATGCATGACGCATGTCATGGAGGCCCCAAATGCATGCCGCATGTCATGGGAGCCCCACATGCATGCCGCATGTCATGGGGGCCCCAAATTAATGTCGCATGTCAAGGGGGCCCCACATGCATGCCGCATGTCATCGGGGCCCCAAATGCATGCCGCATGTCATGAGGGCCCCGCATGCATGCCGCATTTCATAGGGTACCACATGCATGCCATATGTCATGGAGGCCCATAAAAGCACGCCTTAAGTCATGGGGGCCCCAAATCCATGCCGCATATCACGCGGGCCTCACGTGCATGCCGCATTTATTGGGGGCCCCAAATTCATGCCGCATGTCATGAGGGCCCTGCATGCATGATGCATGTCATGGGGTCCCCGCAGGCATTCCACATGTCATGGGGGCCCCAAATGCATGCCGCATGTCATGGGGGCCCCACATGCATGCCGCATGTCATGGGGCCCCCAAATGCATGCCGCATGTCACAGGGGGGGCCCACATGCATGCCGCATGTAATGGGGGCCCAAATGCTAGCCGCATGTCATGGGTTCCATAAATGCCCAACGTACATGCCGCATGTATTGGCGGCCCCAAATTCATGCCGCATGTCATGAGGGCCCCGCATGCATGCCGCATGTCATGGGGGCCCCGCAGGCATTCCGCATGTAATGGGGGATTCAAATGAATGCCGCATGTCATGGGGGTCTCCACGTGCATGCCGCATGTAATGAGGCCCCCAGATGCATGCCACATGTCATAGGGGCTACACGTGCATGGTGCATGTCATGGGTGCCCCAAATCAATGCCGCATGTGTTGGAGCCCACAAATGCATGCCGCATGTCATAGGGGCCCCACATGCATGGCGCATTTCATGGGGCCCCGTGTGCATGCCGCATGTAATGGGGGCCCCAAATGCATGCGGCATGTTATGCAGTCCCCAAATGCATGCCGCATGTCATGAGGGCCCCGCATGCATGCCGCATGTCATGGGGGCCCCGCAGGAATTCCGCATGTCACGGGGTCCCCAAATGTATGCTGCATATAATGGGGGCCCCACAAGCATGCCGCATGTTATAGAGGCCCCACATGCATGGCGCATGTCATGGGGGCCCCACATGCATGCCGCATTTCATAGGGGCCCAAATGCATGCGTCATGTCATAGGGGCCCCACGTGCATGCTGCATGTCATGGGGGCCCAAATGCATGCATCATGTGATAGGGGCCCCACGTGCATGCCGCATGTCTCGGGCATCCCAAATGCATGCAGCATTTTATGGGGGGCCCACGTGCATGCCGCATGTAATGGGGGCCCCAAATGCATGCGGCATGTTATGCAGTCCCCAAATGCATGTCGCATGTCATGGGGGCCCAAATGCATGCCGCATGTCATAGGGGCCTCAAATTCATATTGCATGTCATGAGGGCCCCGCATGCATGCCACATGTCATGGGGGCCCCGAAGGAATTCCTCATGTCATGGGGGCCCCACGTGCATCCCGCATGTAATGGGGGATTCAAATGCATGTTGCATATCATGGGGGCCCCACGTGCATGCCGCATGTCACGGGGTCCCCAAATGTATGCTGCATATAATGGGGGCCCCACAAGCATGCCGCATGTTATAGAGGCCCCACATGCATGGCGCATGTCATGGGCGGCCCCACTTGCATGCAGCATGTAATGAGGGATCCAAATGCATTCCGCATCTCATGGGGGTCCCACATGCATGCCGCATGTCATGGGGGCCCCAAATGCATGCGGCATGTCATAGGGGCCCCACGTGCATGCCGCATGTCTCGGGCATCCCAAATGCATGCAGCATTTTATTGGGGCCCCACGTGCATGCCGCATGTCTCAGGCACCCCAAATGCATGCAGCATGTTATGCAGGCCCCAAATGCATGCCGCATGTCATGGGGGCCCCCAATGCATGCCGACTGTCATGGGGGCCCAAATGCATTCCGCATGTCATGGGGGCCTCAAATTCATGCCGCATGTCATGAGGGCCCCACATGCATGCCTCATGTCATGGTGGCCCCAAAGGCGTGCCGCATATCATGGGGGCCCCACTTGCATGCAGCATGTAATGAGGGATCGAAATGCAAGCTGCATCTCATGGGGGTCCCACATGCATGCCGCATGTCATGGGGGCCCCAAATGGGGGCCCCAGGTGCATGCCGCATGTCTCGGGCATCCCAAATGCATGCAGCATTTTATGGGGGGCCCACGTGCATGCCGCATGTCTCAGGTACCCCAAATGCATGCAGCATGTTATGCAGGCCCCAAATGCATGCCGCATGTCATGGGGGCCCAAATGCATGACGCATGTCATGGGGGCTCCACGTGCATGCCGCATGTAATGGGGCTCCCAAATTCATGTCGCATGTCATAGGGGCCCCACGTGCATGACGTATGTCATGGGGCCCCCAAATGCATGCCACATGTCTTGGGGCCCACGAATGCATGCCGAATGTCATAGGGGCCCCACATGCACGGCGCATATCATGGGGGGCCCACGTGCATGCTGCCTATATTGGGGGCCCCAAATTCATGCCGCATATCATGAGGCCACCGCATGCATGCCGCCTGTCATGGGGGCCCCGCAGGCATTCCACATGTCATGGGGGCCCCAAATGCATGCCAAATGTCATGGGGGTCCCACGTGCATGCCGCATGTCATAGGGGCCCCACATACATGCCGAATGTCATGGGGGTCCCACGTGCACGCCGCATGTCATAGGGGCATCAGATGCATGGCGCATGTCATGGGGGTCCACATGCATGCCGCATGTCATGGGGGCCAAACTTGCATGCAGCATGGAATGAGGGATCCAAATGCATGCCGCATGTCATGGGGGCCCCAAATGCATGCGGCATGTCATAGGGGCCCCACGTGCATGCCGCATGTCTCGGGCATTCCAAATGCATGCAGCATTTTATGGGGGCCCCACGTGCATGCGGCATGTCTCAGGTACCCCAAATGCATGCAGCATGTTATGCAGGCCCAAAATGCATGCCGCATGTCTTGGGGGCTCCACGTGCATGCCGCATGTAATGGGGCCCCCAAATGCATGCCACATGTCATAGGGGCCCCACGTGCATGGCGCATGTCATGGGTGCCCCACATGCATGCCACATGTCATGGGGCCCCAATTGCATGCCGCATGTAATAGGGGCCCCACATGCATGGCGCATGTCAAGGGGCCCCGCAGGCATTCCGCATGTCATGGGGGACCCAAATGCATGCCGCATTTCATGGGGGCCCCACGTGCATGCCGCATGTCATGGGGCCCCAATTGCATGCCGCATGTAATAGGGGCCCCACATGCATGGCGCATGTCATGGTGCCCCACATGTATGCCGCATGTCATGGGGGCCCCGCAGGCATTCCGCATGTCATGGGGGCCCCAAATGCATGCCACATTTCATGGGGGCCTCACATGCATTCCACATGTCATGGGGGCCCCACGTGCATGCTGCATGTCATTGGGGCCCCACGTGTTTGCCGCATGTCATGGGGGCCCAAATGCGTGCCACATATCATGGTGGCCACAAATGCATGCAGCATGTCATGGGGGCCCCACGTGCATGCCACATGTCTTGGGGCCCACAAATGCATGCCTCAAGTCATGGGGGCCCCAAATGCATGCCACATATCATGGGGGCCCCACGTGCATGCCGCATATATTGGGGGCCCCAAATGCATGCCGCATGTCATGAGGGCCCCGCATGCATGCCACATGTCATTGGGGCCCCACAGGCATTCCGCATGTCATGGGGGCCCCACGTGCATGCTTCATGTCATTGGGGCCCCACGTGCTTGCCGCATGTCATGGGGGCCCAAATGCATGCCGCATGTCATGGGGGCCATAAATGCATGCCGCATGTCATGGGTGCCCAACGTACATGCTGCATGTCATTGGGGCCCCACGTGCTTGCCGCATGTCATGGGGGCCCCACGTGCATGCCTCATGTCATGAGGGCCACAAATGTATGTGTCATGTCATGGGGGCCCCACGTGCATGCCGCATGTTATGGGGCCCCCCAAATGCATGCCGCATGTTATAGGGGCCCAACATGCATGGAGCATGTCATGGGGCCCCGCATGCATGCCGCATGTCATAGGGCCCCCACGTACATGGCGCATGTCATGGGTGCCCCACATGCATGCCGCTTGTCATCGGGGCCCCAATTGCATGCCGCATGTCATAGGGGCCCCACATGCATTGAGCATGTCATGGGGCCCCCCAAATGCATGCCGCATGTCATAGGGGCCCAACATGCATGGAGCATGTCATGGGGGCCCCGCATGCATGCCGCATGTCATGGGGGATCCAAATGCATGACGCATGTCATGGGGGTCCCAAATGCATGCGGCATGTCATAGGGGCCCCACGTGCATAACACATGTCATGGGGCCCGCAATACATGCCGCATGTCATGGGGGCCCCACATGCATGCCGCATGTCATGGGGGCCCAAATGCATGCCGCATGTCATGGGGGCCATAAATGCATGCCGCATGTCATGGGTGCCCAACGTGCATGCCGCATGTATTGGGGGCCCCAACTGCATGCCGCATATCATGGGGACCCACATGCATGGTGCATGTCATGGTGTCCCACATGCATGCCGCATGTCATGGGGGGCCCAAATGCATGTTGCATGTCAAGGGGGCCCTAAATGCATGCCGCATGTAATGGGGGCCCCACGTGCATGCCGCATGTCATGGGGGCCCCATGTGCATGCCGCATGTCATGGGGGCCCAAAATGCATGCCTCAAGTCATGGGGCCCCAAATGCATGCCGCATATCATGGGGGCCCCACGTGCATGCCGCATGTATTGGGGGCCCCAAATGCATTCCGCATGTCATGAGGGCGCCGCATGCATGCCGCATGTCATGGGGGCTATAAATGCATGCCGCATGTCATGGGGGCCCCAAATGCATGCCGCATTTCATGGGGGCCCCACGTGCATGCTGCATGTCATGGGGCCCCCCAAATGCATGCAGCATATCTTGGGGCCCACAAATGCATGCCGCATGTCATAGGGGCCCCACATGCATGGCTCATTTCATGGGGGCCCCACATGCATGCCTCATGTCATGGGGTCCCCAAATGCGTGCCGCATATCATGGGGGCCCCAAATGCATGCAGCATGTCATAGGGGCCCCACATGCATGGTACATGTCATGGGGGCCCCACATGCTTGCCTCAAGTCATGGGGGCCCCAAATGCATGCCGCATGTCATGGGGGCCATAAATGCATGCCGCATGTCATGGGTGCCCAACGTACATGCTGCATGTCATTGGGGCCCCACGTGCTTGTCGCATGTCATGGGGGCCCCACGTGCATGCCTCATGTCACGGTGCCACAAATGTAGGCGGCATGTCATGGGGGCCCCACTTGCATGCAGCATGTAATGGGGGATCCAAATGCATAACGCATGTCATGGGGGTCCCACATGCATGCCGCATGTCATGGGGGCCCCAAATGCATGCGGCATGTCATAGGGGCCCCACGTGCATAACACATGTCATGGGGCCCGCAAATGCATGCCACATGTCATGGGGGCCCAACGTGCATGCCGCATGTATTGGGGCCCCAAATTCATGCCGCATGTCATGGGGGCCCCACAGGCATTCCGCATGTCATGGTGGCCCCAAATGCATGCTGCATGTCATGGGGGCCCCACGTGCATGCCGCATGTCATGGGGCCCCCAAATGCATGCTGCATGTCATGGGGGCCCAACAGGCATGCCGCATGTCATTGGAGCCCCAAATGCATGCCTCATGTCTCAGGTACCCCAAATGCATGCAGCATGTTATGCAGGCCCCAAATGCATGCCACATGTCATGGGGGCCCAAATGCATGCCGCATGTCATGGGGGTCCCACATGCATGCCACATGTCATGGGGGCTCCACGTGCAAGCCGCATGTAATGGGGCTCCCAAATTCATGCGGCATGTCAAAGGGGCCCCGCGTGCATGGTGCAAGTCATGGGTGCCCCAAATGCATGCCGCATGTCATCGGGGCCCCACGTGCATGCCGCATGTCACGGGGGCCCCAAATGCATGACTCATGTCATGGGGGCGCCACCTGCATGCGGCATGTCATGGGGGAACCAAACGCATGCCGCATGTCATTGGGGCCCCAAGCGTATGCCGCTTGTCACGGGTGCCCCATGTGCATGCCGCATGTAATGGGGGCCCCAAATGCATGCGGAATGTCATAGGGGCCCCACATGCATGCCGCTTCTCTTAGGTACCCCAAATGCATGCAGCATGTTATGCAGGCCCCAAATGCATGCCGCATGTCATGGGGGCCCAAATGCATGCCGCATGTCATGGGACCCACATTCATGCCGCATGTCATGGGGGCCCCCAATGCATGCCACATGTCATGGGGACCCAAATGCATGCCACATGTCATGGGGGCCTCAAATTCATGCCGCATGTCATGAGGGCCCCGCATGCATGCCGCATGTCATGGGGGCCCTGCAGGCATTCCACATGTCATGGGGGCCCCAAATGCATGCCGCATGTCATGGGGGCCCACGTGCATCCGTCATGTAATGGGGGATTCAAATGCATGCTGCATGTCATGGGGGCCCCACGTGCATGCCGCATGTCACGGGGGCCCCAAATGTATGCTGCATGTCATGAGGGCCCCACAAGCATGCCGCATGTTATAGAGGCCCCACATGCATGCCGCATGTCTTGGGGCCCACAAATGCATGCCGCATGTCATAGGGGCCCCGCAGGCATTCCACATGTCATGGGGGCCCCAAATGCATGCCGCATGTCATGAGGGCCCCACATGCATTCCACATGTCAAGGGGGCCTCACGTGCATTCCGCATGACATGGGGGCCCCAAATGCATGTTGCATGTCATGGGGGCCCCACGTGCATGCCGCGTGTCACAGGGGCCCCAAATGCATGACTCATGTCATGGGGGCCCCACGTGCATGCCGCATGTCATGGAGAATCCAAACTCATGCCGCATGTCATTGGGGCCCCAAGAGTATGCCGCATGTCATGGGGGCCCCATGTGCATGCCGCATGTAATGGGGGCCCCATGTGCATGCCGCATGTCATGGGGGCCCAAAATGCATGCCTCAAGTCATGGGGCCCCAAAAGCATGCCGCATATCATGGGGGCCCCACGTGCATGCCGCATGTATTGGGGGCCCCAAATGCATGCCGCATGTCATGAGGGCGCCGCATGCATACCGCATATCATGGGGGCCCTAAATGCATGCCGCATGTCATGGGGGCCCGAAATGCATGCCGCATTTCATGGGGGCCCCACGTGCATGCTGCATGTCATGGGGCCCCCCAAATGCATGCAGCATGTCTTGTGGCCCACAAATGCATGCCGCATGTCATAGGGGCCCCACATGCATGGCTCATTTCATGGGGGCCCCACATGCATGCCTCTTGTCATGGGGGCCCCAAATGCGTGCCGCATATCATGGGGGCCACAAATGCATGCAGCATGTCATGGGGGCCCCACGTGCATGCCACATGTCTTGGGGCTCACAAATGCATGCCACATGTCATAGGGGTCCCACATGCATGGAACATTTCATGGGGGCCCTACATGCATTCCGCATGTCATGGGGGCCCCAAATGCATGCCTCAAGTCTTGGGTGCCCAAAATGCATGCAGCATGTCATAGGGGCCCCACATGCATGGTGCATGTCATGGGGGCCCCACATGCTTGCCTCAAGTCATGGGGGCCCCAAATGCATGCCGCATGTCATGGGGGCCATTGATGCATGCCACATGTCATGGGTGCCCAACGTACATGCTGCATGTCATTGGGGCCCCACGTGCTTTTTGCATGTCATGGGGGCCCCACGTGCATGCCTCATGTCACGGTGCCACAAATGTATGCGGCATGTCATGGGGGCCCCACTTGCATGCAGCATGTAATGGGGGATCCAAATGCAAAACGCATGTCATAGGGGCCCCACGTGCATAACACATGTCATGGGGCCCGCAAATGCATGCCACATGTCATGGGGGCCCCACATGCATGCCGCATGTCATGGGGACCCAAATGCATGCCACATGTCATGGGGGCCCAACGTGCATGCCGCATGTATTGGGGCCCCAAATGCATGCCGCATGTCATAGTGGCCCCAAATGCATGCTGCATGTCATGAGGGCCCCACGTGCATGCCGCATGTCATGGGGCCCCCAAATGCATGCCGCATGTCATGGGGGCCCAACAGGCATGCCGCATGTCATTGGGGCCCCAAATGCATGCCGCATGTCTCAGGTACCCCAAATGCATGCAGCATGTTATGCAGGCCCCAAATGCATGCCGCATGTCATGGGGGCCCAAATGCATGCCGCATGTCATGGGACCCACATTCATGCCGCATGTCATGGGGGCCCCCAATGCATGCCACATGTCATGGGGACCCAAATGCATGCCACATGTCATGGGGGCCTCAAATTCATGCCGCATGTCATGAGGGCCCCGCATGCATGCCGCATGTCATGGGGGCCCCGCAGGCATTCCGCATGTCATGGGGGCCCCGCAGGCATTCCGCATGTCATGGGGGCCCCAAATGCATGCCGCATGTCATGGGGGCCCAACGTGCATCCGTCATGTAATGGGGGATTCAAATGCATGCTGCTTGTCATGGGGGCCCCACATGCATGCCGCATGTCACGGGGACCCCAAATGTATGCTGCATGTCATGGGGGCCCCACAAGCATGCCGCATGTTATAGAGGCCCCACATGCATGCAGCATGTCTTGGGGCCATCAAATGCATGCCGCATGTCATAGGGGCCCCACGTGCATGCCACATGTCTTGGGGCCTACAAATGCATGCCGCATGTCATAGGTGCCAAACATGCATGGCACATTTCATGGGGGCCCTACATGCATGCCGCATGTCATGGGGGCCCCACATGCATGCTTCATGTCATTGGGGGCCCACGTGCATGCCGCATGTCATAGGGGCACCACGTACATGGCGCATGTCATGGGTGCCCCACATGCATGCCGCATGTCATCGGGGCCCCAATTGCATGCCGCATGTCATAGGGGCCCCATATGCATGGCGCATGTCATGGTGCCCCACATGCATGCAGCATGTCATGGGGGCCACAAATGCATGCCGCATTTCATGGGGGCCCTAAATGCATGCCGCATTTAATGGGGGCCCACGTGCATGCCGCATGTCTTGGGGGCCCCATGTGCATGCCGCATGTCAAGGGGGCCCAAAATGCATGCCTCAATCATGGGGGCCCCAAATGCATGTCGCATATCATGGGGGCCCCACGTGCATGCCGCATGTCATGGGGCCCCCCAAATGCATGCAGCATGTCTCGGGGCCCACAAATGCATGCCGCATGTCATAGGGGCCCCACATGCATGGCTTATTTCATGGGGGCCCCACATGCATGCCGCATGTCATGGGGGCCCCAAATGCGTGCCGCATATCATGGGGGCCACAAATGCATGCAGCATGTCATGGGGGCCCCACGTGCATGCCACATGTCTTGGGGCCCACAAATGCATGCCGCATGTCATAGGGGCACCACATGCATGGCACATTTCTTGGGGGCCCTACATGCATGCCGCATGTCATGGGGGCCCCAAATGCATGCCTCAAGTCATGGGGGCCCCAAATACATGCAGCATGTCATAGGGGCCCCAAATTCATGCAGCATGTCATAGGGGCCCCACATGCATGGTGCATGTCATGGGGGCCCCACATGCATGCCTCAAGTCATGGGGGCCCCAAATACATGCCGCATGACATGGGGGCCATAAATGCATGCCGCATGTCATGGGTGCCCAACGTACATGCTGCATGTCATTGGGGCCCCACGTGCTTGCCGCATGTCATGGGGGCCCCACGTGCATGCCTCATGTCACGGGGGCCACAAATGTATGCGGCATGTCATGGGGGCCCCACATGCATGCCGCATGTCATGGGGCCCCACGTGCATGGCGCATGTCATGGGGGCCCCACATGCATGGCGCATGTCATGGGGGCCCCACTTTCATGCAGCATGTAATGGGGGATCCAATTGCATGACGCATGTCATGGGGGTCCCACATGCATGCCGCATGTCATGGGGGCCCAAATGCATGCCGCATGTCATGGGGGCCATAAATGCATGGCGCATGTCATGGGGACCCCACGTGCATGCGACATGTATTGGGGGACCCAAATTCATGACGCATGTCATGAGGGCCCCGCATGCATGCCGCATGTCATGGGGGCCCCAAATGCATGCCGCATGTCATGGGGGATTCAAATGCATGCCGCATGTCATGGGGGTCCCACATGCATGCCGCATGTCATGGGGGCTCCACGTGCATGCCGCATGTAATGGGACACCCAAATTCATGCCGCATGTCAAAGGGGCCCCACGTGCATGGCGCAAGTCATGGGTGCCCCACATGCATGCCGCATGTCATAGGAGCCCCACTTGCATGGTGCATGTCATGGGGGCCCCAAATGCATGCGGCATGTCATAGGGGCCCCACGTGCATGCCACATGTCTCTGGCACACCAAATGCATGCAGCATGTCATGGGGCCCCACGTGCATGCCGCATGTCTCAGGTAACCCAAATGCATGCAGCATGTTATACAGGCCCCAAATGGATGCCGCATGTCATGGGGGTCCCAGATGCATGCAGCATGTCATAGGGGCCCCACATGCATGGCGCATGTCATGGGGGCCCCAAATGCATGCCGCATGTCTTGGGGGCTCCACGTGCATGCCGCATGTAATGGGGCCCCAAATGCATGCCTCATATCATGGGGGCCCCACGTGCATGCCACATGTATTGGGGGCCCCAAATTTATGCCGCATGTCATGAGGGCCCCACATGCATGTTGCATGTCATGGGGGACCCGCAGGCATTGCGCATGTCATAGGTGCCCCAAATGCATGCCGCATGTCATGGGGGCCCCACGTGCATGCCGCATTTCATGGGAAACCCAAACGCATGCCGCATGTCATGGGGGCCCCACGTGCATGCCACATGTAATGGGGGATTCAAATGCATGCCGCATGTCATGGGGGTCACACATGCATGCCGCATGTCATGGGGGCCCCACATGCATGCCGCATGTCATGGGGCACCCAAATGCATGCCGCATGTCATGGGGTCCCCACTTGCATGCCGCATGTCATGGGGGCCCCACATGCATTCCGCATGTCAAGGTGGCCTCACGTGCATTCCGCATGTAATGGGGGATCCAAATGCATGCCGCATGTCATGGGGGCCATAAATGCATGGCGCATGTCATGGGGGCCCCACGTGCATGCCACATGTATTGGGGACCCAAATTCATGACGCATGTCATGAGGGCCCCGCATGCATGCCGCATGTCATGGGGGCCCCAAATGCATGCCGCATGTCATGGGGGCCCCACGTGCATGCCGCATGTAATGGGGGATTCAAATGCATGCCGCATGTCATGGGGGTCCCACATGCATGCCGCATGTCATGGAGGCTCCACGTGCATGCCGCATGTAATGGGGCACCCAAATTCATGCCGCATGTCAAAGGGGCCCCACGTGTATGGTGCAAGTCATGGGTGCCCCACATGCATGCCGCATGTCATAGGGGCCCCACATGCATGGTGCATGTCATGGGGGCCCCAAATGCATGCGGCATGTCATAGGGGCCCCACGTGCATGCCACATGTCTCTGGCACACCAAATGCATGCAGCATGTCATGGGGCCCCACGTGCATGCCGCATGTCTCAGGTACCTCAAATGCATGCAGCATGTTATGCAGGCCCCAAATGGATGCCACATGTCATGGGGGTCCCGCAGGTATTCCGCATGTCACAGGGGCCCCAAATGCATGCAGAATGTCATGGGGGTCCCACATGCATGCAGCATGTCATAGGGGCCCCACATTCATGTAATGGGGCACCCAAATTCATGCCGCATGTCAAAGGGGCCCCACGTGCATGGTGCAAGTCATGGGTGCCCCACATGCATGCCGCATGTCATAGGGGCCCCAAATGGATGCCGCATGTCTTGGGGGCTCCACGTGCATGCCGCATGTAATGGGGCCCCAAATGCATGCCTCATATCATGGGGGCCCCACGTGCATGCCACATGTATTGGGGGCCCCAAATTCATGCCGCATGTCATGAGGGCCCCACATGCATGTTGCATGTCATGGGGGCCCCGCAGGCATTCCGCATGTCATGGGTGCCCCAAATGCATGCCGCATGTCATGGGGGCCCCACGTGCATGCCGCATTTCATGGGAAACCCAAACGCATGCCGCATGTCATTGGGGCCCCAAGAGTATGCCGCATGTCATGGGGGCCCCATGTGCATGCCGCATGTAATGGGGGCCCCAAATGCATGCGGCATGTCATGGGGGCCCCACGTGCATGCCACATGTCTCTGGCACACCAAATGCATGCAGCATGTCATGGGACCCCACGTGCTTGCCGCATGTCTCAGGTACCCCAAATGCATGCAGCATGTTATGCAGGCCCCAAATGGATGCCGCATGTCATGGGGGTCCCGCAGGTATTCCGCATGTCAAAGGGGCCCCAAATGCATGCAGAATGTCATAGGGGCCACATGCATGCTGCATGTCATAGGGGCCCCACATGCATGGCACATGTCATGGGGCCCCAAATGCATGCCGCATGTCTTGGGGGCTCCACGTGCATGCCGCATGTAATGGGGCCCCAAATGCATGCCTCATATCATGGGGCCCCATGTGCATGCCACATGTATTGGGGGACCGAAATTCATGCCGCATGTCATGAGGGCCCCACATGCATGTTGCATGTCATGGGGGCCCCGCAGGCATTCCGCATGTCATGGGTGCCCCAAATGCATGCCGCATGTCATGGGGGCCCCACGTGCATGCCGCATGTAATGGTGGATTCAAATGCATGCCGCATGTCATGGGGGTCCCACATGCATGCCGCATGTCATGGGGGCCCCACATGCATTCCGCATGTCAAGGTGGCCTCACTTGCATTCCGCATGACATGGGGGCCCCACATGCATGCCGCATGTCATGGTTCACCCAAATGCATGCCGCATGTCATGGGGTCCCCACATGCATGCCGCATGTCATGGGGGCCCCACATGCATTCCGCATGTCAAGGTGGCCTCACGTGCATTCCGCATGACATGGGGGCCCCACATGCATGCCGCATGTCATGGGGCACCCAAATGCATGCCGCATGTCATGGGGTCCCCACATGCATGCCACATGTCATGGGGTCCCCACATGCATGCCGCATGTCATGGGGGCCCCAAATGCATGCCGCTTGTCATGGGGACTCCACGTGCATGCCGCATGTAATGGGGCCCCCAAATGCATGCCACATGTCATAGGGGCCCCACGTGCATACCGCATGTCATAGGAGCCCACATGCATGGCGCATTTCATGAGTCCCCACATACATGCAGCATGTCATGGGGGCCCCAAATGCATGCCTCAAGTCATAGGGGCCCCAAATGCATGCCGCATATCATGGGGGCCTCACGTGCATGCCGCATTTCTTGGGGGCCCCGCATGCATGCCGCATGTCATGGGGGCCCCGCAGGCATTCCACATGTCATGGGGGCCCCGCAGTCATTCCACATGTCATGGGGGCCCCACATGCATTTCACATGTCAAGGGGGCCTCACGTGCATTCCGCATGACATGGGGGCCCCAAATGCATGTTGCATGTCATTGGGGCTCCACATGCATATCGCATGTCATGGGGGACCCAAACGCATGCCGCATGTCATTGGGGCCCCAAGCGTATGCCGCATGTCATGGGGCCCCACATGCATGCCGCATGTCATGGGGGCTCCACATGCATGCCGCATGTCATGGGGGCCCCAAATGCATGCCACATATCATGGGGGCCCCGCATGCATGCCGTATGTCATGGGGGCCCCGCAGGCATTCCGCATGTCATTGGGGCCCAAAATGCATGCCGCATTTCATGGGGGCCACACGTGCATGCCGCATGTAAGGGGGGATCCAAACGCATGCTGCATGTTATGGGGGTCCCACATGCATGCCGCATGTCATGGGGGCCCCAAATGCATGCCGCATGTCATGGCGGCCCCAAATGCATGACTCATGTCATGGGGGCCCCATGTGCATGCCGCATGTAATGGGGGCCCCAAATGCATGCCTCATGTCTCAGGTACCTCAAATGCATGCAGCATGTTATGCAGGCCCCAAATGCATGCCGCATGTAATGGGGGCCCAAATGCATGCCGCATGTCATGGGGGCCCCACACGCATGCCGCATGTCATGGGGGCCCCAAATGCATGCCGCATGTCATGGGGGCTCCACGTGCATGCCGCATGTAATGGGGCCCCCAAATTCATGGCGCATGTCAAAGGGGCCCCACGTGCATGGCGCAAGTCATGGGTGCCCCACATGCATGCCGCATGTCATCGGGGCCCCACATGCATGGCGCATGTCATGGGGGCCCCACATGCATGACGCATGTCATGGAGGCCCCAAATGCATGCCGCATGTCATGGGGGCCCCAAATGCATGCCGCATGTCATGGGGGCCCCATGTGCATGCCGCATGTCATGGGGGATCCAAACTCATGCCGCATGTCATGGGGGCCCCAAATGCATGCCGCATGTCATGGCGGCCCCAAATGCATGACTCATGTCATGGGGGCCCCATGTGCATGCCGCATGTAATGGGGGCCCCAAATGCATGCCTCATGTCTCAGGTACCCCAAATGCATGCAGCATGTTATGCAGGCCCCAAATGCATGCCGCATGTAATGGGGGCCCAAATGCATGCCGCATGTCATGGGGGCCCCACACGCATGCCGCATGTCATGGGGGCCCCAAATGCATGCCGCATGTCATGGGGGCTCCACGTGCATGCCGCATGTAATGGGGCCCCCAAATTCATGGCGCATGTCAAAGGGGCCCCACGTGCATGGCGCAAGTCATGGGTGCCCCACATGCATGCCGCATGTCATCGGGGCCCCACATGCATGGCGCATGTCATGGGGGCCCCACATGCATGACGCATGTCATGGAGGCCCCAAATGCATGCCGCATGTCATGGGAGCCCCACATGCATGCCGCATGTCATGGGGGCCCCAAATTAATGTCGCATGTCAAGGGGGCCCCACATGCATGCCGCATGTCATCGGGGCCCCAAATGCATGCCGCATGTCAAGAGGGCCCCGCATGCATGCCGCATTTCATAGGGCACCACATGCATGCCATATGTCATGGAGGCCCCAAAAGCACGCCTCAAGTCATGGGGGCCCCAAATCCATGCCGCATATCACGCGGGCCTCACGTGCATGCCGCATTTATTGGGGGCCCCAAATTCATGCCGCATGTCATGAGGGCCCTGCATGCATGCTGCATGTCATGGGGTCCCCGCAGGCATTCCACATGTCATGGGGGCCCCAAATGCATGCCGCATGTCATTGGGGCCTCACATGCATGCCGCATGTCATGGGGCCCCCAAATGCATGCCGCATGTCATGGGGGGCCCACATGCATGCCGCATGTAATGGGGGCCCAAATGCTAGCCGCATGTCATGGGTTCCATAAATGCCCAACGTACATGCCGCATGTATTGGCGGCCCCAAATTCATGCCGCATGTCATGAGGGCCCCGCATGCATGCCGCATGTCATGGGGGCCCCGCAGGCATTCCGCATGTAATGGGGGATTCAAATGAATGCCGCATGTCATGGGGGTCTCCACGTGCATGCCGCATGTAATGAGGCCCCCAGATGCATGCCACATGTCATAGGGGCCCCACGTGCATGGTGCATGTCATGCGTGCCCCAAATGAATGCCGCATGTGTTGGAGCCCACAAATGCATGCCGCATGTCATAGGGGCCCCACATGCATGGCGCATTTCATGGTGCCCCACGTGCATGCCGCATGTAATGGGGGCCCCAAATGCATGTGGCATGTTATGCAGTCCCCAAATGCATGCCGCATGTCATGGGGGCCCAAATGCATGCCGCATGTCATGGGGGACTCAAATTCATGTCGCATGTCATGAGGGCCCCGCATGCATGCCGCATGTCATGGGGGCCCCGCAGGAATTCCGCATGTCACGGGGTCCCCAAATGTATGCTGCATATAATGGGGGCCCCACAAGCATGCCGCATGTTATAGAGACCCCACATGCATGGCGCATGTCATGGGGGTCCCACATGCATGCCGCATGTCATGGGGGCCCCAAATGCATGCGGCATGTCATAGGGGCCCCACGTGCATGCCGCATGTCTCGGGCATCCCAAATGCATGCAGCATTTTATTGGGGCCCCACGTGCATGCCGCATGTCTCAGGTACCCCAAATGCATGCAGCATGTTATGCAGGCCCCAAATGCATGCCGAATGTCATGGGGGCCCCCAATGCATGCCGACTGTCATGGGGGCCCAAATGCATTCCGCATGTCATGGGGGCCTCAAATTCATGCCGCATGTCATGAGGGCCCCGCATGCATGCCGCATGTCATGGGGGCCCCAAATGCAGGCCGCATGTCATGGGGGCTCCACATGCATGCCGCATGTCATGGGGGCCCCACGTGCATGCTTCATGTCATTGGGGCCCCACGTGCATGCTTCATGTCATTGGGGCCCCACGTGCTTTCCCCATGTCATGGGGGCCCAAATGCATGCCGCATGTCATGGGGGCCCAAATGCATGCCGCATGTCATAGTGGCCCCAAATGCATGCTGCATGTCATGAGGGCCCCACGTGCATGCCGCATGTCATAGGGGCCCCACGTACATGGCGCATGTCATGGGTGCCCCACATGCATGCCGCTTGTCATTGGGGCCCCAATTGCATGCCGCATGTCATAGGGGCCCCACATGCATTGAGCATGTCATGGGGGCCCAAAATGCATGCCTCAAGTCATGGGGGCCCCAAATGCATGCCGCATTTCATGGCGGCCCCACGTGCATGCCGCATGTATTGGGGGCCCCAAATGCATGCCGCATGTCATGAGGGCAATGCATGCATGCCGCATGTTATGGGGGCCCTAAATGCATGCCACATGTCATGGGGGCCCCAAATGCATGCAGCATGACTTGGGGCCCACAAATGCATGCCGAATGTCATAGGGGCCCCACATGCATGGCTCATTTCATAGGGGCCCCACATGCATGCCTCATGTCATGGTGGCCCCAAAGGCGTGCCGCATATCATGGGGGCCCCACTTGCATGCAGCATGTAATGAGGGATCGAAATGCAAGCTGCATCTCATGGGGGTCCCACATGCATGCTGCATGTCATGGGGGCCCCAAATGGGGGCCCCAGGTGCATGCCGCATGTCTCGGGCATCCCAAATGCATGCAGCATTTTATGGGGGCCCCACGTGCATGCCGCATGTCTCAGGTACCCCAAATGCATGCAGCATGTTATGCAGGCCCCAAATGCATGCCGCATGTCATGGGGGCCCAAATGCATGCCGCATGTCATGAGGGCCCCACATGCATGACGTATGTCATGGGGCCCCCAAATGCATGCCACATGTCTTGGGGCCCACGAATGCATGCCGAATGTCATAGGGGCCCCAAATGCACGGCGCATATCATGGGGGCCCCACGTGCATGCTGCCTATATTGGGGGCCCCAAATTCATGCCGCATATCATGAGGCCACCGCATGCATGCCGCATGTCATGGGGGCCCCGCAGGCATTCCACATGTCATGGGGGCCCCAAATGCATGCCAAATGTCATGGGGGTCCCACGTGCATGCCGCATGTCATAGGGGCCCCACATACATGCCGAATGTCATGGGGGACCCACGTGCACGCCGCATGTCATAGGGGCACCAGATGCATGGCGCATGTCATGGGGGTCCACATGCATGCCGCATGTCATGGGGGCCAAACTTGCATGCAGCATGGAATGAGGGATCCAAATGCATGCCGCATGTCATGGGGGCCCCAAATGCATGCGGCATGTCATAGGGGCCCCACGTGCATGCCGCATGTCTCGGGCATTCCAAATGCATGCAGCATTTTATGGGGGCCCCACATGCATGCGGCATGTCTCAGGTACCCCAAATGCATGCAGCATGTTATGCAGGCCCCAAAATGCATGCCGCATGTCTTGGGGGCTCCACGTGCATGCCGCATGTAATGGGGCCCCCAAATGCATGCCACATGTCATAGGGGCCCCACGTGCATGGTGCATGTCATGGGTGCCCCACATGCATGCCACATGTCATCGGGGCCCCACGTGCATGCCGCATGTATTGGGGCCCCAAATTCATGCCGCATGTCATGAGGGCCCAACATGCATGCCGCATGTCTTGGGGCCCACAAATGCATGCAGCATTTCATAGGGGCCCCACATGCATGGCGCATTTCATGGGGGCCCCAAATTCATGCCTTAAGTCATGGGGGCCCCAAATGCATGCCGCATATCATGGGGGCCCACGTGCATGCCGCATGTATTGGGGCCCCAAATGCATGCCGCATATCATGAGGGCACCGCATGCATGCTGCATGTCATGGGGCCCCAATTGCATGCCGCATGTAATAGGGGCCCCACATGCATGGCGCATGTCAAGGGGCCCCGCAGGCATTCCGCATGTCATGGGGGACCCAAATGCATGCCGCATTTCATGGGGGCCCCACGTGCATGCCGCATGTCATGGGGCCCCAATTGAATGCCGCATGTAATAGGGGCCCCACATGCATGGCGCATGTCATGGTGCCCCACATGTATGCCGCATGTCATGGGGGCCCCGCAGGCATTCCGCATGTCATGGGGGCCCCAAATGCATGCCACATTTCATGGGGGCCTCACATGCATTCCGCATGTCATGGGGGCCCCACGTGCATGCTGCATGTCATTGGGGCCCCACGTGCTTGCCGCATGTCATGGGGGCCCAAATGCGTGCCACATATCATGGCGGCCACAAATGCATGCAGCATGTCATGGGGGCCCCACGTGCATGCCACATATCTTGGGGCCCACAAATGCATGCCTCAGGTCATGGGGGCCCCAAATGCATGCCACATATCATGGGGGCCCCACGTGCATGCCGCATATATTGGGGGCCCCAAATGCATGCCGCATGTCATGAGGGCCCCGCATGCATGCCGCATGTCATTGGGGCCCCACAGGCATTCCGCATGTCATGGGGGCCCCACGTGCATGCTTCATGTCATTGGGGCCCCACGTGCTTGCCGCATGTCATGGGGGCCCAAATGCATGCCGCATGTCATGGGGGCCATAAATGCATGCTGCATGTCATGGGTGCCCAACGTGTATGCTGCATGTCATTGGGGCCCCACGTGCTTGCCGCATGTCATGGGGGCCCCACGTGCATGCCTCATGTCACGAGGGCCACAAATGTATGTGTCATGTCATGGGGGCCCCACGTGCATGCCGCATGTCATGGGGCCCCCCAAATGCATGCCGCATGTTATAGGGGCCCAACATGCATGGAGCATGTCATGGGGGCCCCGCATGCATGCCGCATGTCATAGGGCCCCAACGTACATGGCGCATGTCATGGGTGCCCCACATGCATGCCGCTTGTCATCGGGGCCCCAATTGCATGCCGCATGTCATAAGGGCCCCACATGCATTGCGCATGTCATGGGGCCCCCCAAATGCATGCCGCATGTCATAGGGGCCCAACATGCATGGAGCATGTCATGGGGGCCCCGCATTCATGCCGCATGTCATGGGGGATCCAAATGCATGACGCATGTCATGGGGGTCCCAAATGCATGCGGCATGTCATAGGGGCCCCACGTGCATAACACATGTCATGGGGCCCGCAAATGCATGCCGCATGTCATGGGGGCCCACATGCATGCCGCATGTCATGGGGGCCCAAATGCATGCCGCATGTCATGGGGGCCATAAATGCATGCCGCATGTCATGGGTGCCCAACGTGCATGCCGCATGTATTGGGGGCCCCAACTGCATGCCGCATATCATGGGGCCCCACATGCATGGTGCATGTAATGGTGTCCCACATGCATGCCGCATGTCATGGGGGCCCCAAATGCATGTTGCATGTCAAGGGGGCCCTAAATGCATGCCGCATGTAATGGGGGCCCCACGTGCATGCCGCATGTCATGGGGGCCCCATGTGCATGCCGCATGTCATGGGGGCCCAAAATGCATGCCTCATGTCATGGGGCCCCAAATGCATGCCGCATATCATGGGGGCCCCACGTGCATGCCGCATGTATTGGGGGCCCCAAATGCATTCCGCATGTCATGAGGGCGCCGCATGCATGCCGCATGTCATGGGGGCCATAAATGCATGCCGCATGTCATGGGGGCCCCAAATGCATGCCGCATTTCATGGGGCCCCACGTGCATGCTGCATGTCATGGGGCCCCCCAAATGCATGCAGCATATCTTGGGGCCCACAAATGCATGCCGCATGTCATAGGGGCCCCACATGCATGGCTCATTTCATGGGGGCCCCACATGCATGCCTCATGTCATGGGGTCCCCAAATGCGTGCCGCATATCATGGGGGCCCCAAATGCATGCAGCATGTCATAGGGGCCCCACATGCATGGTACATGTCATGGGGGCCCCACATGCTTGCCTCAAGTCATGGGGGCCCCAAATGCATGCCGCATGTCATGGGGGCCATAAATGCATGCCGCATGTCATGGGTGCCCAACGTACATGCTGCATGTCATTGGGGCCCCACGTGCTTGTCGCATGTCATGGGGGCCCCACATGCATGCCTCATGTCACGGTGCCACAAATGTATGCGGCATGTCATGGGGGTCCCACATGCATGCCGCATGTCATGGGGGCCCCACTTGCATGCCGCATGTATTGGGGCCCCAAATTCATGCTGCATGTCATGGGGGCCCCACAGGCATTCCGCATGTCATGGTGGCCCCAAATGCATGCCGCATGTCATGGGGGCCCCACGTGCATGCCGCATGTCATGGGGCCCCCAAATGCATGCTGCATGTCATGGGGGCCCAACAGGCATGCCGCATGTCATTGGGGCCCCAAATGCATGCCTCATGTCTCAGGTACCCCAAATGCATGCAGCATGTTATGCAGGCCCCAAATGCATGCCACATGTCATGGGGGCCCAAATGCATGCCGCATGTCATGGGGGCCCCACATGCATGCCACATGTCATGGGGCCCCAAATGCATGCCGCATGTCATGGGGGCTCCACGTGCAAGCCGCATGTAATGGGGCTCCCAAATTCATGCGGCATGTCAAAGGGGCCCCGCATGCATGGTGCAAGTCATGGGTGCCCCAAATGCATGCCGCATGTCATCGGGGCCCCACATGCATGCCGCATGTCACGGGGGCCCCAAATGCATGACTCATGTCATGGGGGCGCCACCTGCATGCTGCATGTCATGGGGGAACCAAACGCATGCCGCATGTCATTGGGGCCCCAAGCGTATGCCGCTTGTCACGGGTGCCCCATGTGCATGCCGCATGTAATGGGGGCCCCAAATGCATGCGGAATGTCATAGGGGCCCCACATGCATGCCGCTTCTCTTAGGTACCCCAAATGCATGCAGCATGTTATGCAGGCCCCAAATGCATGCCGCATGTCATGGGGGCCCAAATGCATGCCGCATGTCATGGGACCCACATTCATGCCGCATGTCATGGGGGCCCCCAATGCATGCCACATGTCATGGGGACCCAAATGCATGCCACATGTCATGGGGGCCTCAAATTCATGCCGCTTGTCATGAGGGCCCCGCATGCATGCCGCATGTCATGGGGGCCCCGCAGGCATTCCGCATGTCATGGGGGCCCCAAATGCATGCCGCATGTCATGGGGGCCCACGTGCATCCGTCATGTAATGGGGGATTCAAATGCATGCTGCATGTCATGGGGGCCCCACGTGCATGCTGCATGTCATGGGGGCCCCACGTGCATGCCGCATGTCACGGGGGCCCCAAATGTATGCTGCATGTCATGAGGGCCCCACAAGCATGCCGCATGTTATAGAGGCCCCACATGCATGCAGCATGTCTTGGGGCCCACAAATGCATGCCGCATGTCATAGGGGCCCCACGTGCATGCCACATGTCTTGGGGCCTACAAATGCATGCCGCATGTCATAGGTGCCAAAGATGCATGGCACATTTCATGGGGGCCCTACATGCATGCTTCATGTCATTGGGGCCCCACGTGCATGCCGCATGTCATTGGTGCCCACATGCATGCCGCATGTCATGGGGGCCATAAATGCATGCCGCATGTCATGGGTGCCCAACGTGCATGCCGCATGTATTGGGGGCCCCAACTGCATGCCGCATATCATGGGGCCCCACATGCATGCCACATGTCATGGGGGCCCCATGTGCATGCTGCATGTAATGGGGGCCCAAAATGCATGCCTCAAGTCATGGGGCCCCAAAAGCATGCCGCATATCATGGGGGCCCCATGTGCATGCCGCATGTATTGGGGGCCCCAAATGCATGCCGCATGTCATGAGGGTGCCGCATGTCATGGGGGCCCCAAATGCATGTCGCATGTCATGGGGGCCCTAAATGCATGCCGCATGTCATGGGGGCCCCAAATGCATGCCGCATTTCATGGGGGCCCCACGTGCATGCTGCAAGTCATGGGTGCCCCAAATGCATGCCGCATGTCATCGGGGCCCCACGTGCATGCCGCATGTCACGGGGGCCCCAAATGCATGACTCATGTCATGGGGGCGCCACCTGCATGCCGCATGTCATGGGGGAACCAAACGCATGCCGCATGTCATTGGGGCCCCAAGCGTATGCCGCTTGTCACTGGTGCCCCATGTGCATGCCGCATGTAATGGGGGCCCCAAATGCATGCGGAATGTCATAGGGGCCCCACATGCATGCCGCTTCTCTTAGGTACCCCAAATGCATGCAGCATGTTATGCAGGCCCCAAATGCATGCCGCATGTCATGGGGGCCCAAATGCATGCCGCATGTCATGGGACCCACATTCATGTCGCATGTCATGGGGGCCCCCAATGCATGCCACATGTCATGGGGACCCAAATGCATGCCACATGTCATGGGGGCCTCAAATTCATGCCGCTTGTCATGAGGGCCCCGCATGCATGCCGCATGTCATGGGGGCCCCGCAGCCATTCCGCATGTCATGGGGGCCCCAAATGCATGCCGCATGTCATGGGGGCCCACGTGCATCCGTCATGTAATGGGGGATTCAAATGCATGCTGCATGTCATGGGGGCCCCACGTGCATGCTGCATGTCATGGGGGCCCCACGTGCATGCCGCATGTCACAGGGGCCCCAAATGTATGCTGCATGTCATGAGGGCCCCACAAGCATGCCGCATGTTATAGAGGCCCCACATGCATGCAGCATGTCTTGGGGCCCACAAATGCATGCCGCATGTCATAGGGGCCCCACGTGCATGCCACATGTCTTGGGGCCTACAAATGCATGCCGCATGTCATAGGTGCCAAAGATGCATGGCACATTTCATGGGGGCCCTACATGCATGCTTCATGTCATTGGGGCCCCACGTGCATGCCGCATGTCATTGGTGCCCACATGCATGCCGCATGTCATGGGGGCCATAAATGCATGCCGCATGTCATGGGTGCCCAACGTGCATGCCGCATGTATTGGGGGCCCCAACTGCATGCCGCATATCATGGGGCCCCACATGCATGCCACATGTCATGGGGGCCCCACATGCATGCCACATTTCATGGGGGGCCCAAATGCATGCCGCATGTTATGGGGGCCCCAAATGCATGCAGCATGTCATGGCGGCCCCAAATGCATGACTCATGTCATGGAGGCCCCACGTGCATGCCACATGTCATGGGGGATCCAAACTCATGCCGCATGTCATTGGGGCCACAAGCGTATGCCGCATGTCATGGGGGCCCCATGTGCATGCCGCATGTAATGGGGGCCCCAAATGCATGCGGCATGTCATAGCGGCCCCACGTGCATGCCGCATGTTTCGGGCACACCAAATGCATGCAGCATGTCATGGGGGCCCCACGTGCATGCCGCATGTCATCGGGGCCCCAGTTGCATGCCGCATGTAATAGGGGCCCCACATGCATGGCGCATGTCATGGTGCCCCACATGTATGCCGCATGTCATGGGGGCCCCAAATGCATGCCGCATGTCATGGGGGCCCCAAATGCACGCCACATATCATGGGGGCCCCACGTGCATGCCGCATATATTGGGCGCCCCAAATGCATGCCGCATGTCATGAGGGCCCCAAATGCGTGCCACATATCATGGCGGCCACAAATGCATTTAGCATGTCATGGGGGCCCCACGTGCATGCCACATGTCTTGGGGCCCACAAATGCATGCCGCATGGCATAGGGGCCCCACATGCATGGCACATTTCATGGGGGCCCTACATGCATGCCGCATGTCATGGGGGCCCCAAATGCATGCCTCAAGTCATGGGGGCCCCAAATGCATGCCACATATCATGGGGGCCCCACGTGCATGCCGCATATATTGGGCGCCCCAAATGCATGCCGCATGTCATGAGGGCCCCGCATGCATGCCGCATGTCATTGGGGCCCCACAGGCATTCCGCATGTCATGGGGGCCTCACGTGCATGCTTCATGTCATTGGGGCCCCACATGCTTGCCGCATGTCATGGGGGCCCCACGTGCATGCTTCATGTCATTGGGGCCACAAATGTATGTGTCATGTCATGGGGGCCCCACGTGCATGCCGCATGTCATGGGGCCCCCCAAATGCATGCCGCATGTCATAGGGGCCCAACATGCATGGAGCATGTCATGGGGGCCCCGCATGCATGCCGCATGTCATAGGGGCCCCACGTACATGGCGCATGTCATGGGTGCCCCACATGCATGCCGCTTGTCATCGGGTCCCCAATTGCATGCCGCATGTCATAGGGGCCCCACATGCATTGCGCATGTCATGGGGGCCCAAAATGCATGCCTCAAGTCATGGGGGCTCCAAATGCATGCCGCATATCATGGCGGCCCCACGTGCATGCCGCATGTCATGGGGACCCAAATGCATGCCACATGTCAGGGGGCCTCAAATTCATGCCGCATGTCATGAGGGCCCCACATGCATGCCGCATGTCATGGGGGCCCCGCAGGCATTCCGCATGTCATGGGGGCCCCAAATGCATGCCGCATGTCATGGGGGCCCCAAGTGCATCCGTCATGTAATGGGGGATTCAAATGCATGCTGCATGTCATGGTGGCACCACGTGCATGCCGCATGTCACGGGGGCCCCAAATGTATGCTGCATGTCATGGGGGCCCCACAAGCATGCCGCATGTTATAGATGCCCCACATGCATGCAGCATGTCTTGGGCACACAAATGCATTCCGCATGTCATAGGGGCCCCACGTGCATGCCACATGTCTTGGGGCCTACAAATGCATGCCGCATGTCATAGGTGCCAAAGATGCATGGCACATTTCATGGGGGCCCTACATGCATGCCGCATGTCATGGGGGCCCCACGTGCATGCTTCATGTCATTGGGGCCCCACGTGCATGCCGCATGTCATGGGGGCCCAAATGCATGCCGCATGTCATTGGGGCCCCACGTGCATGCCGCATGTCATGGGGGCCCAAATGCATGCCGCATGTCATGGGGGCCATAAATGCATGCCGCATGTCATGGGTGCCCAACGTGCATGCCGCATGTATTGGGGGCCCCAACTGCATGCCGCATATCATGGGGCCCCACATGCATGCCACATGTCATGGGGGCCCCACATGCATGCCGCATTTCATGGGGGGCCCAAATGCATGCCGTATGTTATGGGGGCCCCAAATGCATGCAGCATGTAATGGCGGCTGCAAATGCATGACTCATGTCGTGGAGGCCCCACGTGCATGCCACATGTCATGGGGGATCCAAACTCATGCCGCATGTCATTGGGGCCACAAGTGTATGCCGCATGTCATGGGGGCCCCATGTGCATGCCGCATGTATTGGGGGCCCCAAATGCATGCGGCATGTCATAGGGGCCCCACGTGCATGCCGCATGTCTCGGGCACACCAAATGCATGCAGCATGTCATGGGGGCCCCACGTGCATGCCGCATGTCATCGGGGCCCCAATTGCAAGCCGCATGTCATAGGGGCCCCACATGCATGGCGCATGTCATGGTGTCTCACATGCATGCCGCATGTCATGGGGGCCCCAAATGCATGCCTCAAGTCATGGGGGCCCCACGTGCATGCCACATGTCTTGGGGCCCACAAATGCATGCCACATGTCATAGGGGTCCCACATGCATGGCACATTTCATGGGGGCCCTACATGCATGCCTCATGTCATGGGGGCCCCAAATGCATGCCTCAAGTCTTGGGGGCCCCAAATGCATGCAGCATGTCATAGGGGCCCCACATGCATGGTGCATGTCATGGGGGCCCCACATGCTTGCCTCAAGTCATGGGGGCCCCACATGCTTGCCTCAAGTCATGGGGGCCCCAAATGCATGCCACATGTCATGGGTGCCCAACGTACATGCTGCATGTCATTGGGGCCCCACGTGCTTGTCGCATGTCATGGGGGCCCCACGTGCATGCCTCATGTCACGGTGCCACAAATGTATGCGGCATGTCATGGGGGCCCCACTTGAATGCAGCGTGTAATGGGGGATCCAAATGCATAACGCATGTCATGGGGGTCCCACATGCATGTCGCATGTCATGGGGGCCCCAAATGCATGCGGCATGTCATAGGGGCCCCACGTGCATAACACATGTCATGGGGCCCGCAAATGCATGCCACATGTCATGGGGGCCCCACATGCATGCCGCATGTCATGGGGGCCCAAATGCATGCCACATGTCATGGGGGCCCAACGTGCATGCCGCATGTATTGGGGCCCCAAATTCATGCCGCATGTCATGGGGGCCCCACAGGCATTCCGCATGTCATGTGGGCCCCAAATGCATGCCGCATGTCATGGAGGCCCCAAATGCATGCCGCATGTCATAGTGGCCCCAAATGCATGCTGCATGTCATGAGGGCCCCACGTGCATGCCGCATGTCATGGGGCCCCCAAATGCATGCCGCATGTCATGGGGGCCCAACAGGCATGCCGCATGTCATTGGGGCCCCAAATGCATGCCGCATGTCTCAGGTACCCCAAATGCATGCAGCATGTTATGGAGGCCCCAAATGCATGCCACATGTCATGGGGCCCCAAATGCATGCCGCATGTCATGGGGGCTCCACGTGCATGCCGCATGTCACGGGGGCCCCAAATGCA
Organism: Phyllobates terribilis; assembly: GCF_046119375.1. Lineage (NCBI taxonomy): Eukaryota > Metazoa > Chordata > Amphibia > Anura > Dendrobatidae > Phyllobates > Phyllobates terribilis. The sequence continues at coordinate 343,124,601 of NW_027362764.1, forward strand.
TGACTCATGTCATGGGGGCCCCACCTGCATGCCGCATGTCATGGGGGACCCAAACGCATGCCGCATGTCATTGGGGCCCCAAGCGTATGCCGCGTGTCACGGGTGCCCCATGTGCATGCCGCATGTAATGGGGGCCCCAAATGCATGCGGCATGTCATAGGGGCCCCACATGCATGCCGCATCTCTGAGGTACCCCAAATGCATGCAGCATGTTATGCAGGCCCCAAATGCATGCCGCATGTCATGGGGGCCCAAATGCATGCCGCATGTCATGGGACCCACATTCATGCCGCATGTCATGGGGGCCCCCAATGCATGCCACATGTCAAGGGGACCCAAATGCATGCCACATGTCATGGGGGCCTCAAATTCATGCCGCATGTCATGAGGGCCCCGCATGCATGCCGCATGTCATGGGGGCCCCGCAGGCATTCCGCATGTCATGGGGGCCCCAAATGCACGCCGCATGTCATGGGGGCCCCACGTGCATCCGTCATGTAATGGGGGATTCAAATGCATGCTGCATGTCATGGGGGCCCCACGTGCATGCCGCATGTCATTGGGGCCCCACGTGCATGCCGCATGTCATAGGGGCACCACGTACATGGCGCATGTCATGGGTGCCCCACATGCATGCCGCATGTCTTGGGGCCCACAAATGCATGCCGCATGTCATAGGGGCCCCACGTGCATGCCACATGTCTTGGGGCCTACAAATGCATGCCGCATGTCATAGGTGCCAAACATGCATGGCACATTTCATGGGGGCCCTACATGCATGCCGCATGTCATGGGGGCCCCACGTGCATGCTTCATGTCATTGGGGCCCCACGTGCATGCCGCATGTCATAGGGGCACCACGTACAATGCGCATGTCATGGGTGCCCCACATGCATGCCGCATGTCATAGGGGCCCCACATGCATGGCGCATGTCATGGTGCCCCACATGCATGCAGCATGTCATGGGGGCCCCAAATGCATGCCGCATGTCATGGGGGCCCTAAATGCATGTCGCATATCATGGGGGCTCCACGTGCATGCCGCATGTCATGGGGCCCCCCAAATGCATGCAGCATGTCTTGGGGCCCACAAATGCATGCCGCATGTCATAGGGGCCCCACATGCATGGCTTATTTCATGGGGGCCCCACATGCATGCCGCATGTCATGGGGGCCCCAAATGCATGCCTCAACTCATGGGGGCCCCAAATGCATGCAGCATGTCATGTGGGCCCCACTTGCATGCAGCATGTAATGGGGGATCCAAATGCATGACGCATGTCATGGGGGTCCCACATGCATGCCGCATGTCATGAGGGTCCAAATGCATGCGGCATGTCATAGGGGCCCCACGTGCATAACACATGTCATGGGGCCCGCATATGCATGCCGCATGTCATGGGGGCCCCTCATGCATGCCGCATGTCATGGGGGCCCCACATGTATGCCGCATGTCATGAGGGCCATAAATGCATGCCGCATGTCATGGGTGCGAAACGTGCATGTCGCATGTATTGGGGGCCCCAGCTGCATGCTGCATATCATGGGGCCCCACATGCATGCCACATGTCATGGGGGCCCCACATGCATGCCGCATTTCTTGGGGGGCCCAAATGCATGCCTGATGTCATGGCTGCCCCAAATGCATGACTCATGTCATGGGGGTCCCACGTGCATGCCACATGTCATGGGGGATCCGAACTCATGTTGCATGTCATTGGGGCCCCAAGCATATGCCGCATGTCATGAGGGCCCCATGTGCATGCCACATGTAATGGGGGCCCCAAATGCATGCCGCATGTCTCGGGCACCCCAAATGCATGCAGCATGTTATGGGGGCCCCACGTGCATGCCACATGTCTCGGGCACCCCAAATGCATGGCGCATGTCATGGGGGCCCCACAGGCATTCCGCATGACATGGGGGCCCCAAATGCATGCCGCATGTAATGGGGGCCCCACGTGCATGCCGCATGTCTCAGGTACCCCAAATGCATGCAGCATGTTATGCAGGCCCCAAATGCATGCCGCATGTCATGGGGGCCCAAATGCATGACGCAGGTCATGGGGGCCCCATGCATGCCGCATGTAATGGGGCCCCCAAATTCATGCCGCATGTCAAAGGGGCAACACGTGCATGCCGCATGTCATGGGGCCCCGCAAATGCATGCCGCATGTCATGGAGGCGACAAATGCATGCCGCATGTCATAGGGGCCCCACATGCATGCCGCATGTCATGGGGGCCCAAATGCATGACGCATGTCATGGGGGCCCCACATGCATGCCGCATGTAATGGGGCCCCCAAATTCATGCCGCATGTCAAAGGGGCCCCACGTGCATGGCGCAAGTCATGGGGGCCCAACATGCATGCCGCATTTCATGGGGGCCCAAATGCTTGCCACATGTCATGGGTTCCATAAATGCAAGCCGCATGTCATTGGGGCCTCACATGCATGCTGCATATCATGGGGGCCCCACGTGCATGCCGCTTGTCATGGGGCTCCATGTGCATGCCGCATGTCATGGGGGCCCCGCATGCATGCCGCATGTCATGGGGGCCCCACGTGCATGCTGCATGTCATGGGGCCCCCCAAATGCATGCAGCATGTCTTGGGGCCCACAAATGCATGCCGCATGTCATAGGGGCCCCACATGCATGGCTTATTTCATGGGGGCCCCACATGCATGCCGCATGTCATGGGGGCCCCAAATGCGTGCCGCATATCATGGGGGCCACAAATGCATGCAGCATGTCATGGGGGCCCCACGTGCATGCCACATGTCTTGGGGCCCACAAATGCATACCGCATGTCATAGGGGCACCACATGCATGGCACATTTCTCGGGGGCCCTACATGCATGCCGCATGTCATGGGGGCCCCAAATGCATGCCTCAAGTCATGGGGGCCCCAAATGCATGCAGCATGTCATAGGTGCCCAACGTACATACTGCATGTCATTGGGGCCCCACGTGCTTGCCGCATGTCATGGGTGCCCCACGTGCATGCCTCATGTCATGGGGGCCACAAATGTATGCGGCATGTCATGGGGGCCCCACATGCATGCCGCATGTCATGGGGGCCCCACGTGCATGCCGCATGTCATGAGGGTCCCACATGCATGCCGCATGTCATGGGGGCCCCACATGCATGGCGCATGTCATGGGGGGCCCACATGCGTGCCGCATGTCATGTGGGCCCCACTTGCATGCAGCATGTAATGGGGGATCCAAATGCATGACGCATGTCATGGGGGTCCCACATGCATGCCGCATGTCATGAGGGTCCAAATGCATGCGGCATGTCATAGGGGCCCCACGTGCATAACACATGTCATGGGGCCCGCATATGCATGCCGCATGTCATTGGGGCCCCACATGCATGCCGCATGTCATGGGGGCCCCACATGTATGCCGCATGTCATGAGGGCCATAAATGCATGCCGCATGTCATGGGTGCGAAACGTGCATGTCGCATGTATTGGGGGCCCCAGCTGCATGCTGCATATCATGGGGCCCCACATGCATGCCACATGTCATGGGGGCCCCACATGCATGCCGCATTTCATGGGGGGCCCAAATGCATGCCTGATGTCATGGCTGCCCCAAATGCATGACTCATGTCATGGGGGTCCCACGTGCATGCCACATGTCATGGGGGATCCGAACTCATGTCGCATGTCATTGGGGCCCCAAGCATATGCCGCATGTCATGAGGGCCCCATGTGCATGCCACATGTAATGGGGGCCCCAAATGCATGCCGCATGTCTCGGGCACCCCAAATGCATGCAGCATGTTATGGGGGCCCCACGTGCATGCCACATGTCTCGGGCACCCCAAATGCATGGCGCATGTCATGGGGGCCCCACAGGCATTCCGCATGTCATGGGGGCCCCAAATGCATGCCGCATGTAATGGGGGCCCCACGTGCATGCCGCATGTCTCAGGTACCCCAAATGCATGCAGCATGTTATGCAGGCCCCAAATGCATGCCGCATGTCATGGGGGCCCAAATGCATGCCGCATGTCATGGGGGCCCAAATGCATGACGCATGTCATGGGGGCCCCACATGCATGCCGCATGTAATGGGGCCCCCAAATTCATGCCGCATGTCAAAGGGGCCCCACGTGCATGGCGCAAGTCATGGGGGCCCAACATGCATGCCGCATTTCATGGGGGCCCAAATGCTTGCCACATGTCATGGGTTCCATAAATGCAAGCCGCATGTCATTGGGGCCTCACATGCATGCTGCATATCATGGGGGCCCCACGTGCATGCCGCTTGTCATGGGGCTCCATGTGCATGCCGCATGTCATGGGGGCCCCGCATGCATGCTGCATGTCATGGGGGTCCCACATGCATGGTGCATTTCAAGGGGCCCCACATGCATGGCGCATGTCATGGTGCCCCACATGCATGCAGCATGTCATGGGGGCCCCAAATGCATGCCGCATGTCATGGGGGCCCTAAATGCATGTCGCATATCATGGGGGCCCCACGTGCATGCCGCATGTCATGGGGCCCCCCAAATGCATGCAGCATGTCTTGGGGCCCACAAATGCATGCCGCATGTCATAGGGGCCCCACATGCATGGCTTATTTCATGGGGGCCCCACATGCATGCCGCATGTCATGGGGGCCCCAAATGCGTGCCGCATATCATGGGGGCCACAAATGCATGCAGCATGTCATGGGGGCCCCACGTGCATGCCACATGTCTTGGGGCCCACAAATGCATGCCGCATGTCATAGGGGCACCACATGCATGGCACATTTCTTGGGGGCCCTACATGCATGCCGCATGTCATGGGGGCCCCAAATGCATGCCTCAAGTCATGGGAGCCCCAAATGCATGCAGCATGTCATAGGGGCCCCAAATGCATGCAGCATGTCATAGGGGCCCCACATGCATGGTGCATGTCATGGGGGCCCCACTTGCATGCCTTAAGTAATGGGGGCCCCACGTGCATGCCGCATGTCATGGGGGTCCCACATGCATGCCGCATGTCATGGGGGCCCCACATGCATGGCGCATGTCATGGGGGGCCCACATGCGTGCCGCATGTAATGTGGGCCCCACTTGCATGCAGCATGTAATGGGGGATCCAAATGCATGACGCATGTCATGGGGGTCCCACATGCATGCCGCATGTCATGAGGGTCCAAATGCATGCCGCATGTCATGGGGGCCCCACATGCATGGCGCATGTCATGGGGGGCCCACATGCGTGCCGCATGTAATGTGGGCCCCACTTGCATGCAGCATGTCATAGGGGCCCCACGTGCATAACACATGTCATGGGGCCCGCATATGCATGCCGCATGTCATGGGGGCCCCACATGCATGCCGCATGTCATGGGGGCCCCACATGCATGCCGCATGTCATGAGGGACATAAATGCATGCCGCATGTCATGGGTGCCCAACGTGCATGTCGCATGTATTGGGGGCCCCAGCTGCATGCTGCATATCATGGGGCCCCACATGCATGCCACATGTCATGGGGGCCCCACATGCATGCCGCATTTCATGGGGGGCCCAAATGCATGCCTGATGTCATGGCTGCCCCAAATGCATGACTCATGTCATGGGGGTCCCACGTGCATGCCACATGTCATGGGGGATCCAAACTCATGTCGCATGTCATTGGGGCCCCAAGCATATGCCGCATGTCATGAAGGCCCCATGTGCATGCCACATGTAATGGGGGCCCCAAATGCATGCGGCATGTCATAGGGGCCCCACATGCATGCCGCATGTCTTGGGCACCCCAAATGCATGCAGCATGTTATGGGGGCCCCACGTGCATGCCGCATGTCTCGGGCACCCCAAATGCATGGCGCATGTCATGGGGGCCCCACAGGCATTCCTCATGTCATGGGGGCCCCACGTGCATGCCGCTTGTCATGGGGCTCCATGTTCATGCCGCATGTCATGGGGGCCCCAAATGCATGCATCAAGTCATGGGGGCCCCAAATGCATGCCGCATATCAGGGGGGCCCCACGTGCATGCCGCATTTATTGGGGGCCCAAAAATCATGCCGCATGTCATAGGGGCCCCGCGTGCCTGGTGCATGTCATGGGTGCCCCACATGCATGCCGCATGTCTTGGGGCCCACAAATATATGCCGCATGTCATAGGGGCCCCGCAGGCATTCCACATGTCATGGGGGCCCCAAATGCATGCCGCATGTCATGAGGGCCCCACATGCATTCCACATGTCAAGGGGGCCTCACGTGCATTCCGCATGACATGGGGGCCCCAAATGCATGTTGCATGTCATGGGGGCCCCACGTGCATGCCGCGTGTCACAGGGGCCCCAAATGCATGACTCATGTCATGGGGGCCCCACGTGTATGCCGCATGTCATGGAGAATCCAAACTCATGCCGCATGTCATTGGGGCCCCAAGAGTATGCCGCATGTCATGGGGGCCCCATGTGCATGCCGCATGTAATGGGGGCCCCATGTGCATGCCGCATGTCATGGGGGCCCAAAATGCATGCCTCAAGTCATGGGGCCCCAAAAGCATGCCGCATATCATGGGGGCCCCACGTGCATGCCGCATGTATTGGGGGCCCCAAATGCATGCCGCATGTCATAGGGGCCCCACATGCATGGCTCATTTCATGGGGGCCCCACATGCATGCCTCATGTCATGGGGGCCCCAAATGCGTACCGCATATCATGGGGGCCACAAATGCATGCAGCATGTCATGGGGGCCCCACGTGCATGCCACATGTCTTGGGGCCCACAAATGCATGCCACATGTCATAGGGGTCCCACATGCATGGAACATTTCATGGGGGCCCTACATGCATGCCGCATGTCATGGGGGCCCCAAATGCATGCCTCAAGTCTTGGGGGCCCCAAATGCATGCAGCATGTCATAGGGGCCCCACATGCATGGTGCATGTCATGGGGGCCCCACATGCTTGCCTCAAGTCATGTGGGCCCCAAATGCATGCCGCATGTCATGGGGGCCATAAATGCATGCCGCATGTCATGGGTGCCCAACGTACATGCTGCATGTCATTGGGGCCCCACGTGCTTGTTGCATGTCATGGGGGCCCCACGTGCTTGCCTCATGTCACGGTGCCACAAATGTATGCGGCATGTCATGGGGGCCCCACTTGCATGCAGCATGTAATGGGGGATCCAAATGCATAACGCATGTCATAGGGGCCCCACGTGCATAACACATGTCATGGGGCCCGCAAATGCATGCCACATGTCATGGGGGCCCCACATGCATGCCGCATGTCATGGGGACCCAAATGCATGCCACATGTCATGGGGGCCCAACGTGCATGCCGCATGTATTGGGGTCCCAAATTCATGCCGCATGTCATGGGGGCCCCACAGGCATTCCGCATGTCATGGGGGCCCCAAATGCATGCCGCATGTCATGGGGCCCCACGTGCATGCCGCATGTAATGGGGGCCCCAAATGCATGCCGCATGTCATAGTGGCCCCAAATGCATGCTGCATGTCATGAGAGCCCCACGTGCATGCCGCATGTCATGGGGCCCCCAAATGCATGCCGCATGTCATGGGGGCCCAACAGGCATGCCGCATGTCATTGGGGCCCCAAATGCATGCCGCATGTCTCAGGTACCCCAAATGCATGCAGCATGTTATGCAGGCCCCAAATGCATGCCACATGTCATGGGGGCCCAAATGCATGCCGCATGTCATTGGGGCCCCAAGCGTATGCCGCGTGTCACGGGTGCCCCATGTGCATGCCGCATGTAATGGGGGCCCCAAATGCATGCGGCATGTCATAGGGGCCCCACATGCATGCCGCATCTCTCAGGTACACCAAATGCATGCAGCATGTTATGCAGGCCCCAAATGCATGCCGCATGTCATGGGGGCCCAAATGCATGCCGCATGTCATGGGGACCCAAATGCATGCCACATGTCATGGGGGCCTCAAATTCATGCCGCATGTCATGAGGGCCCCGCATGCATGCCGCATGTCATGGGTGCCCCGCAGGCATTCCGCATGTCATGGGGGCCCGCAAATGCATGCCACATGTCATGGGGGCCCCACATGCATGCCGCATGTCATGGGGGCCCAAATGCATGCCACATGTCATGGGGGCCCAACGTGCATGCCGCATGTATTGGGGCCCCAAATTCATGCCGCATGTCATGGGGGCCCCACAGGCATTCCGCATGTCATGTGGGCCCCAAATGCATGCCGCATGTCATGGGGGCCCCACGTGCATGCCGCATGTAATGGGGGCCCCAAATGCATGCCACATGTCATAGTGGCCCCAAATGCATGCTGCATGTCATGAGGGCCCCAAATGCATGCCTCAAGTCATGGGGGCCCCAAATGCATGCCGCATGTCATGGGGGCCATAAATACATGCCGCATGTCATGGGTGCCCAACGTACATACTGCATGTCATTGGGGCCCCACGTGCTTGCCGCATGTCATGGGTGCCCCACGTGCATGCCTCATGTCATGGGGCCACAAATGTATGCGGCATGTCATGGGGGCCCCACATGCATGCCGCATGTCATGGGGGCCCCACGTGCATGCCGCATGTCATGGGGGTCCCACATGCATGCCGCATGTAATGGGGGCCCCAAATGCATGCGGCATGTCATAGGGGCCCCACATGCATGCCGCATCTCTCAGGTACCCCAAATGCATGCAGCATGTTATGCAGGCCCCAAATGCATGCCGCATGTCATGGGGGTCCAAATGCATGCCGCATGTCATGGGACCCACATTCATGCCGCATGTCATGGGGGCCCCCAATGCATGCCACATGTCAAGGGGACCCAAATGCATGCCACATGTCATGGGGGCCTTAAATTCATGCCGCATGTCATGAGGGCCCCGCATGCATGCCGCATGTCATGGGGGCCCCGCAGGCATTCCGCATGTCATGGGGGCCCCAAATGCATGCTGCATGTCATGGGGGCCCCACGTGCATCCGTCATGTAATGGGGGATTCAAATGCATGCCGCATGTCATTGGGGCCCCACGTGCATGCCGCATGTCATAGGGGCACCACGTACATGGCGCATGTCATGGGTGCCCCACATGCATGCCGCATGTCTTGGGGCCCACAAATGCATGCCGCATGTCATAGGGGCCCCACGTGCATGCCACATGTCTTGGGGCCTACAAATGCATGCCGCATGTCATAGGGGCACCACGTACAATGCGCATGTCATGGGTGCCCCACATGCATGCCGCATGTCATCGGGGCCCCATTTGCATGCCGCATGTCATAGGGGCCCCACATGCATGGCGCATGTCATGGTGCCCCACATGCATGCAGCATGTCATGGGGGCCCCAAATGCATGCCGCATGTCATGGGGGCCCTAAATGCATGTCGCATATCATGGGGGCCCCACGTGCATGCCGCATGTCATGGGGCCCCCCAAATGCATGCAGCATGTCTTGGGGCCCACAAATGCATGCCGCATGTCATAGGGGCCCCACATGCATGGCTTATTTCATGGGGGCCCCACATGCATACCGCATGTCATGGGGGCCCCAAATGCATGCCACATATCATGGGGGCCACAAATGCATGCAGCATGTCATGGGGGCCCCACGTGCATGCCACATGTCTTGGGGCCCACAAATGCATGCTGCATGTCATAGGGGCACCACATGCATGGCACATTTCTTGGGGGCCCTACATGCATGCCGCATGTCATGGGGGCCCCAAATCCATGCCTCAAGTCATGGGGGCCCCAAATGCATGCAGCATGTCATAGGGGCCCCAAATGCATGCAGCATGTCATAGGGGCCCCACATGCATGGTGCATGTCATGGGGGCCCCACTTGCATGCCTCAAGTCATGGGGGCCCCAAATGAATGCCGCATGTCATGGGGGCCATAAATACATGCCGCATGTCATGGGTGCCCTACGTACATACTGCATGTCATTGGGGCCCCACGTGCTTGCCGCATGTCATGGGGCCCCACATGCATGGCGCATGTCATGGGGGGCCCACATGCGTGCCGCATGTCATGTGGGCCCCACTTGCATGCAGCATGTAATGGGGGATCCAAATGCATGACGCATGTCATGGGGGTCCCACATGCATGCCGCATGTCATGAGGGTCCAAATGCATGCGGCATGTCATAGGGGCCCCACGTGCATAACACATGTCATGGGGCCCGCATATGCATGCCGCATGTCATGGGGGCCCCACATGCATGCCGCATGTCATGGGGGCCCCACATGCATGCCGCATGTCATGGGGGCCCCACATGCATGCCGCATGCCATGAGGGCCATAAATGCATGTCGCATGTCATGGGTGCCCAACGTGCATGTCGCATGTATTGGGGGCCCCAGCTGCATGCCGCATATCATGGGGCCCCACATGCATGCCACATGTCATGGGGGCCCCACATGCATGCCGCATTTCATGGGGGGCCCAACTGCATGCCTGATGTCATGGCTGCCCCAAATGCATGACTCATGTCATGGGGGTCCCACGTGCATGCCACATGTCATGGGGGATCCAAACTCATGTCGCATGTCATTGGGGCCCCAAGCATATGCCGCATGTCATGAGGGCCCCATGTGCATGCCACATGTAATGGGGGCCCCAAATGCATGCGGCATGTCATAGGGGCCCCACGTGCATGCCGCATGTCTCGGGCACCCCAAATGCATGCAGCCTGTTATGGGGGCCCCACGTGCATGCCGCATGTCTCGGGCACCCCAAATGCATGGCGCATGTCATGGGGGCCCCACAGGCATTCCGCATGTCATGGGGGCCCCACGTGCATGCCGCTTGTCATGGGGCTCCATGTTCATGCCGCATGTCATGGGGGCCCCAAATGCATGCCTCAAGTCATGGGGGCCCCACAGGCATTCCGCATATCATGGGGGCCTCACGTGCATGCCGCATTTATTGGGGGCCCCAAATTCATGCCACATGTCATAGGGGCCCCGCGTGCCTGGTGCATGTCATGGGTGCCCCACATGCATGCCGCATGTCTTGGGGCCCACAAATGCATGCCGCATGTCATAGGGGCCCCGCAGGCATTCCACATGTCATGGGGGCCCCAAATGCATGCCGCATGTCATGAGGGCCCCACATGCATTCCACATGTCAAGGGGGCCTCACGTGCATTCCGCATGACATGGGGGCCCCAAATGCATGTTGCATGTCATGGGGGCCCCACGTGCATGCCGCGTGTCACAGTGGCCAGAAATGCATGACTCATGTCATGGGGGCCCCACGTGCATGCCGCATGTCATGGAGAATCCAAACTCATGCCGCATGTCATTGGGGCCCCAAGAGTATGCCGCATGTCATGGGGGCCCCATGTGCATGCCGCATGTAATGGGGGCCCCATGTGCATGCTGCATGTCATGGGGGCCCAAAATGCATGTCTCAAGTCATGGGGCCCCAAAAGCATGCCGCATATCATGGGGGCCCCACGTGCATGCCGCATGTATTGGGGGCCCCAAATGCATGCCGCATGTCATAGGGGCCCCACATGCATGGCTCATTTCATGGGGGCCCCACATGCATGCCTCATATCATGGGGGCCCCAAATGCGTACCGCATATCATGGGGGCCACAAATGCATGCAGCATGTCATGGGGGCCCCACGTGCATGCCACATGTCTTGGGGCCCACAAATGCATGCCACATGTCATAGGGGTCCCACATGCATGGAACATTTCATGGGGGCCCTACATGCATGCCGCATGTCATGGGGGCCCCAAATGCATGCCTCAAGTCTTGGGGGCCCCAAATGCATGCAGCATGTCATAGGGGCCCCATATGCATGGTGCATGTCATGGGGGCCCCACATGCTTGCCTCAAGTCATGGGGGCCCCAAATGCATGCCGCATGTCATGGGGGCCATAAATGCATGCCGTATGTCATGGGTGCCCAACGTACATGCTGCATGTCATTGGGGCCCCACGTGCTTGTTGCATGTCATGGGGGCCCCACGTGCATGCCTCATGTCACGGTGCCACAAATGTATGCGGCATGTCATGGGGGCCCCACTTGCATGCAGCATGTAATGGGGGATCCAAATGCATAACGCATGTCATAGGGGCCCCACGTGCATAACACATGTCATGGGGCCCGCAAATGCATGCCACATGTCATGGGGACCCAAATGCATGCCACATGTCATGGGGGCCCAACGTGCATGCCGCATGTATTGGGGCCCCAAATTCATGCCGCATGTCATGGGGGCCCCACAGGCATTCCGCATGTCATGGGGGCCCCAAATGCATGCCGCATGTCATGGGGCCCCACGTGCATGCCGCATATAATGGGGGCCCCAAATGCATGCCGCATGTCATAGTGGCCCCAAATGCATGCTGCATGTCATGAGGGCCCCACGTGCATGCCGCATGTCATGGGGCCCCCAAATGCATGCCGCATGTCATGGGGGCCCAACAGGCATGCCGCATGTCATTGGGGCCCCAAATGCATGCCGCATGTCTCAGTTACCCCAAATGCATGCAGCATGTTATGCAGGCCCCAAATGCATGCCACATGTCATGGGGGCCCAAATGCATGCCGCATGTCATTGGGGCCCCAAGCGTATGCCGCGTGTCACGGGTGCCCCATGTGCATGCCGCATGTAATGGGGGCCCCAAATGCATGCGGCATGTCATAGGGGCCCCACATGCATGCCGCATCTCTCAGGTACCCCAAATGCATGCAGCATGTTATGCAGGCCCCAAATGCATGCCGCATGTCATGGGGGTCCAAATGCATGCCGCATGTCATGGGACCCACATTCATGCCGCATGTCATGGGGGCCCCCAATGCATGCCACATGTCAAGGGGACCCAAATGCATGCCACATGTCATGGGGGCCTTAAATTCATGCCGCATGTCATGAGGGCCCCGCATGCATGCCGCATGTCATGGGGGCCCCGCAGGCATTCCGCATGTCATGGGGGCCCCAAATGCATGCTGCATGTCATGGGGGCCCCACGTGCATCCGTCATGTAATGGGGGATTCAAATGCATGCTGCATGTCATGGGGGCCCCACGTGCATGCCGCATGTCATTGGGGCCCCACGTGCATGCCGCATGTCATAGGGGCACCACGTACAATGCGCATGTCATGGGTGCCCCACATGCATGCCGCATGTCATCGGGGCCCCATTTGCATGCCGCATGTCATAGGGGCCCCACATGCATGGCGCATGTCATGGTGCCCCACATGCATGCAGCATGTCATGGGGGCCCCAAATGCATGCCACATGTCATGGGGGCCCTAAATGCATGTCGCATATCATGGGGGCCCCACGTGCATGCCGCATGTCATGGGGCCCCCCAAATGCATGCAGCATGTCTTGGGGCCCACAAATGCATGCCGCATGTCATAGGGGCCCCACATGCATGGCTTATTTCATGGGGGCCCCACATGCATACCGCATGTCATGGGGGCCCCAAATGCATGCCGCATATCATGGGGGCCACAAATGCATGCAGCATGTCATGGGGGCCCCACGTGCATGCCACATGTCTTGGGGCCCACAAATGCATGCTGCATGTCATAGGGGCACCACATGCATGGCACATTTCTTGGGGGCCCTACATGCATGCCGCATGTCATGGGGGCCCCAAATCCATGCCTCAAGTCATGGGGGCCCCAAATGCATGCAGCATGTCATAGGGGCCCCAAATGCATGCAGCATGTCATAGGGGCCCCACATGCATGGTGCATGTCATGGGGGCCCCACTTGCATGCCTCAAGTCATGGGGGCCCCAAATGCATGCCGCATGTCATGGGGGCCATAAATACATGCCGCATGTCATGGGTGCCCTACGTACAAACTGCATGTCATTGGGGCCCCACGTGCTTGCCGCATGTCATGGGTGCCCCACGTGCATGCCTCATGTCATGGGGGACACAAATGTATGCGGCATGTCATGGGGGCCCCACATGCATGCCGCATGTCATGGGGGCCCCACGTGCATGCCGCATGTCATGGGGGTCCCACATGCATGCCGCATGTCATGGGGCCCCACATGCATGGCGCATGTCATGGGGGGCCCACATGCGTGCCGCATGTCATGTGGGCCCCACTTGCATGCAGCATGTAATGGGGGATCCAAATGCATGACGCATGTCATGGGGGTCCCACATGCATGCCGCATGTCATGAGGGTCCAAATGCATGCGGCATGTCATAGGGGCCCCACGTGCATAACACATGTCATGGGGCCCGCATATGCATGCCGCATGTCATGGGGGCCCCACATGCATGCCGCATGTCATGGGGGCCCCACATGCATGCCGTATGTCATGGGGGCCCCACATGCATGCCGCATGCCATGAGGGCCATAAATGCATGCCGCATGTCATGGGTGCCCAACGTGCATGTCGCATATATTGGGGGCCCCAGCTGCATGCCGCATATCATGGGGCCCCACATGCATGCCACATGTCATGGGGGCCCCACATGCATGCCGCATTTCATGGGGGGCCCAACTGCATGCCTGATGTCATGGCTGCCCCAAATGCATGACTCATGTCATGGGGGTCCCACGTGCATGCCACATGTCATGGGGGATCCAAACTCATGTCGCATGTCATTGGGGCCCCAAGCATATGCCGCATGTCATGAGGGCCCCATGTGCATGCCACATGTAATGGGGTCCCCAAATGCATGCGGCATGTCATAGGGGCCCCACGTGCATGCCGCATGTCTCGGGCACCCCAAATGCATGCAGCCTGTTATGGGGGCCCCACGTGCATGCCGCATGTCTCGGGCACCCCAAATGCATGGCGCATGTCATGGGGGCCCCACAGGCATTCCGCATGTCATGGGGGCCCCACGTGCATGCCGCTTGTCATGGGGCTCCATGTTCATGCCGCATGTCATGGGGGCCCCATATGCATGCCTCAAGTCATGGGGGCCCCACAGGCATTCCGCATATCATGGGGGCCTCACGTGCATGCCGCATTTATTGGGGGCCCCAAATTCATGCCACATGTCATAGGGGCCCCGCGTGCCTGGTGCATGTCATGGGTGCCCCACATGCATGCCGCATGTCTTGGGGCCCACAAATGCATGCCGCATGTCATAGGGGCCCCGCAGGCATTCCACATGTCATGGGGGCCCCAAATGCATGCCGCATGTCATGAGGGCCCCACATGCATTCCACATGTCAAGGGGGCCTCACGTGCATTCCGCATGACATGGGGGCCCCAAATGCATATTGCATGTCATGGGGGCCCCACGTGCATGCCGCGTGTCACAGTGGCCAGAAATGCATGACTCATGTCATGGGGGCCCCACGTGCATGCCGCATGTCATGGAGAATCCAAACTCATGCCGCATGTCATTGGGGCCCCAAGAGTATGCCGCATGTCATGGGGGCCCCATGTGCATGCCGCATGTAATGGGGGCCCCATGTGCATGCCGCATGTCATGGGGGCCCAAAATGCATGTCTCAAGTCATGGGGCCCCAAAAGCATGCCGCATATCATGGGGGCCCCACGTGCATGCCGCATGTATTGGGGGCCCCAAATGCATGCCGCATGTCATAGGGGCCCCACATGCATGGCTCATTTCATGGGGGCCCCACATGCATGCCTCATGTCATGGGGGCCCCAAATGCGTACCGCATATCATGGGGGCCACAAATGCATGCAGCATGTCATGGGGGCCCCACGTGCATGCCACATGTCTTGGGGCCCACAAATGCATGCCACATGTCATAGGGGTCCCACATGCATGGAACATTTCATGGGGGCCCTACATGCATGCCGCATGTCATGGGGGCCCCAAATGCATGCCTCAAGTCTTGGGGGCCCCAAATGCATGCATCATGTCATAGGGGCCCCACATGCATGGTGCATGTCATGGGGGCCCCACATGCTTGCCTCAAGTCATGGGGGCCCCAAATGCATGCCGCATGTCATGGGGGCCATAAATGCATGCCGTATGTCATGGGTGCCCAACGTACATGCTGCATGTCATTGGGGCCCCACGTGCTTGTTGCATGTCATGGGGGCCCCACGTGCATGCCTCATGTCACGGTGCCACAAATGTATGCGGCATGTCATGGGGGCCCCACTTGCATGCAGCATGTAATGGGGGATCCAAATGCATAACGCATGTCATAGGGGCCCCACGTGCATAACACATGTCATGGGGCCCGCAAATGCATGCCACATGTCATGGGGACCCAAATGCATGCCACATGTCATGGGGGCCCAACGTGCATGCCGCATGTATTGGGGCCCCAAATTCATGCCGCATGTCATGGGGGCCCCACAGACATTCCGCATGTCATGGGGGCCCCAAATGCATGCCGCATGTCATGGGGCCCCACGTGCATGCCGCATGTAATGGGGGCCCCAAATGCATGCCGCATGTCATAGTGGCCCCAAATGCATGCTGCATGTCATGAGGGCCCCACGTGCATGCCGCATGTCATGTGGCCCCCAAATGCATGCCGCATGTCATGGGGGCCCAACAGGCATGCCGCATGTCATTGGGGCCCCAAATGCATGCCGCATGTCTCAGGTACCCCAAATGCATGCAGCATGTTATGCAGGCCCCAAATGCATGCCACATGTCATGGGGGCCCAAATGCATGCCGCATGTCATTGGGGCCCCAAGCGTATGCCGCGTGTCACGGGTGCCCCATGTGCATGCCGCATGTAATGGGGGCCCCAAATGCATGCGGCATGTCATAGGGGCCCACATGCATGCCGCATCTCTCAGGTACCCCAAATGCATGCAGCATGTTATGCAGGCCCCAAATGCATGCCGCATGTCATGGGGGCCCAAATGCATGCCGCATGTCATGGGACCCACATTCATGCCGCATGTCATGGGGGCCCCCAATGCATGCCACATGTCATGGGGACCCAAATGCATGCCACATGTCATGGGGGCCTCAAATTCATGCCGCATGTCATAGTGGCCCCAAATGCATGCTGCATGTCATGAGGGCCCGCAAATGCATGCCACATGTCATGGGGGCCCCACATGCATGCCACATGTCATGGGGGCCCAAATGCATGCCACATGTCATGGGGGCCCAACGTGCATGCCGCATGTATTGGGGCCCCAAATTCATGCCGCATGTCATGGGGGCCCCACAGGCATTCTGCATGTCATGTGGGCCCCAAATGCATGCCGCATGTCATGGGGGCCCCACGTGCATGCCGCATGTAATGGGGGCCCCAAATGCATGCCGCATGTCATAGTGGCCCCAAATGCATGCTGCATGTCATGAGGGCCCCACGTGCATGCCGCATGTCATGGGGCCCCCAAATGCATGCCGCATGTCATGGGGGCCCAACAGGCATGCCGCATGTCATTGGGGCCCCAAATGCATGCCGCATGTCTCAGGTACCCCAAATGCATGCAGCATGTTATGCAGGCCCCAAATGCATGCCGCATGTCATGGGGCCCCAAATGCATGCCGCATGTCATGGGGGCTCCACGTGCATGCCGCATGTAATGGGGCCCCCAAATTCATGCGGCATGTCAAAGGGGCCCCGCGTGCATGCCGCATGTCACGGGGGCCCCAAATGCATGACTCATGTCATGGGGGCCCCACCTGCATGCCGCATGTCATGGGGGACCCAAACGCATGCCGCATGTCATTGGGGCCCCAAGCGTATGCCGCGTGTCACGGGTGCCCCATGTGCATGCCGCATGTAATGGGGGCCCCAAATGCATGCGGCATGTCATAGGGGCCCCACATGCATGCCGCATCTCTCAGGTACCCCAAATGCATGCAGCATGTTATGCAGGCCCCAAATGCATGCCGCATGTCATGGGGGCCCAAATGCATGCCGCATGTCATGGGACCCACATTCATGCCGCATGTCATGGGGGCCCCCAATGCATGCCACATGTCAAGGGGACCCAAATGCATGCCACATGTCATGGGGGCCTCAAATTCATGTCGCATGTCATGAGGGCCCCGCATGCATGCCGCATGTCATGGGGGCCCCGCAGGCATTCCGCATGTCATGGGGGCCCCAAATGCATGCCGCATGTCATGGGGGCCCCACGTGCATCCGTCATGTAATGGGGGATTCAAATGCATGCTGCATGTCATGGGGGCCCCACGTGCATGCCACATGTCATTGGGGCCCCACGTGCATGCCGCATGTCATTGGGGCCCCAAATGCATGCCGCATGTCTCAGGTACCCCAAATGCATGCAGCATGTTATGCAGGCCCCAAATGCATGCCGCATGTCATGGGGCCCCAAATGCATGCCGCATGTCATGGGGGCTCCACGTGCATGCCGCATATAATGGGGCCCCCAAATTCATGCGGCATGTCAAAGGGGCCCCGCGTGCATGCCGCATGTCACGGGGGCCCCAAATGCATGACTCATGTCATGGGGGCCCCACCTGCATGCCGCATGTCATGTGGGACCCAAACGCATGCCGCATGTCATTGGGGCCCCAATTGCATGCCGCATGTCATAGGGGCCCCACATGCATGGCGCATGTCATGGTGCCCCACATGCATGCCGCATGTCATCAGGGCCCCAATTGCATGCCGCATGTCATAGGGGCCCCACATGCATGGCGCATGTCATGGTGCCCCACATGCATGCAGCATGTCATGGGGGCCCCAAATGCATGCCGCATGTCATGGGGGCCCTAAATGCATGTCGCATATCATGGGGGCCCCACGTGCATGCCGCATGTCATGGCCCCCCCCAAATGCATGCAGCATGTCTTGGGGCCCACAAATGCACGCCGCATGTCATAGGGGCCCCACTTGCATGGCTTATTTCATGGGGGCCCCACATGCATGCCGCATGTCATGGGGGCCCCAAATGCGTGCCGCATATCATGGGGGCCACAAATGCATGCAGCATGTCATGGGGGCCCCACGTGCATGCCACATGTCTTGGGGCCCACAAATGCATACCGCATGTCATAGGGGCACCACATGCATGGCACATTTCTTGGGGGCCCTACATGCATGCCGCATGTCATGGGGGCCATAAATGCATGCCGCATGTCATGGGTGCCCAACGTGCATGTCGCATGTATTGGGGGCCCCAGCTGCATGCCGCATATCATGGGGCCCCACATGCATGCCACATGTCATGGGGCCCCACATGCATGCCGCATTTCATGGGGGGCCCAAATGCATGCCTGATGTCATGGCTGCCCCAAATGCATGACTCATGTCATGGGGGTCCCACGTGCATGCCACATGTCATGGGGGATCCAAACTCATGTCGCATGTCATTGGGGCCCCAAGCATATGCCGCATGTCATGAGGGCCCCATGTGCATGCCACATGTAATGGGGGCCCCAAATGCATGCGGCATGTCATAGGGGCCCCACGTGCATGCCGCATGTCTCGGGCACCCCAAATGCATGCAGCATGTTATGGGGGTTCCACGTGCATGCCGCATGTCTCGGGCACCCCAAATGCATGGCACATGTCATGGGGGCCCCACAGGCATTCCGCATGTCATGGGGGCCCCAAATGCATGCCGCATGTAATGGGGGCCCCACGTGCATGCCGCATGTCTCAGGTACCCCAAATGCATGCAGCATGTTATGCAGGCCCCAAATGCATGCCGCATGTCATGGGGGCCCACATGCATGACGCATGTCATGGGGGCCCCATGCATGCCGCATGTAATGGGGCCCCCAAATTCATGCCGCATGTCAAAGGGGCAACACGTGCATGCCGCATGTCATGGGGCCCCGCAAATGCATGCCGCATGTCATGGAGGCGACAAATGCATGCCGCATGTCATAGGGGCCCCACATGCATGCCGCATGTCATGGGGGCCCAAATGCATGACGCATGTCATGGGGCCCCACATGCATGCCGCATGTAATGGGGCCCCCAAATTCATGCCGCATGTCAAAGGGGCCCCACGTGCATGGCGCAAGTCATGGGGGCCCAACATGCATCCCGCATTTCATGGGGGCCCAAATGCTTGCCACATGTCATGGGTTCCATAAATGCAAGCCGCATGTCATTGGGGCCTCACATGCATGCTGCATATCATGGGGGCCCCACGTGCATGCCGCTTGTCATGGGGCTCCATGTGCATGCCGCATGTCATGGGGGCCCCGCATGCATGCCGCATGTCATGGGGGTCCCACATGCATGCCACATGTCATGGGGGCCCCAAATGCATGCCGCCTGTCATGGGGGCCCAATGTTCATGCCGCATGTCATGGGGGCCCCAAATGCATGCATCAAGTCATGGGGGCCCCGAATGCATGCCGCATATCAGGGGGGCCCCACGTGCATGCCGCATTTATTGGGGGCCCAAAATTCATGCCGCATGTCATAGGGGCCCCGCGTGCCTGGTGCATGTCATGGGTGCCCCACATGCATGCCGCATGTCTTGGGGCCCACAAATGCATGCCACATGTCATAGGGGCCCCGCAGGCATTCCACATGTCATGGGGGCCCCAAATGCATGCCGCATGTCATGAGGGCCCCACATGCATTCCACATGTCAAGGGGGCCTCACGTGCATTCCGCATGACATGGGGGCCCCAAATGCATGTTGCATGTCATGGGGGCCCCACGTGCATGTCGCGTGTCACAGGGGCCCCAAATGCATGACTCATGTCATGGGGGCCCCACGTGCATGCCGCATGTCATGGAGAATCCAAACTCATGCCGCATGTCATTGGGGCCCCAAGAGTATGCCGCATGTCATGGGGGCCCCATGTGCATGCCGCATGTAATGGGGGCCCCATGTGCATGCCGCATGTCATGGGGGCCCAAAATGCATGCCTCAAGTCATGGGGCCCCAAAAGCATGCCGCATATCATGGGGGCCCCACGTGCATGCCGCATGTAATGGGGGCCCCATGTGCATGCCGCATGTCATGGGGGCCCAAAATGCATGCCTCAAGTCATGGGGCCCCAAAAGCATGCCGCATATCATGGGGGCCCCACGTGCATGCCGCATGTATTGGGGGCCCCAAATGCATGCCGCATGTCATGAGGGCGCCGCATGCATACCGCATATCATGGGGGCCCTAAATGCATGCCGCATGTCATGGGGGCCCCAAATGCATGCCGCATTTCATGGGGGCCCCACGTGCATGCTGCATGTCATGGGGCCCCCCAAATGCATGCAGCATGTCTTGGGGCCCACCAATGCATGCCGCATGTCATAGGGGCCCCACATGCATGGCTCATTTCATGGGGGCCCCTCATGCATGCCTCATGTCATGGGGGCCCCAAATGCGTGCCGCATATCATGGGGGCCACAAATGCATGCAGCATGTCATGGGGGCCCCACGTGCATGCCACATGTCTTGGGGCCCACAAATGCATGCCACATGTCATAGGGGTCCCACATGCATGGAACATTTCATGGGGGCCCTACATGCATGCCGCATGTCATGGGGGCCACAAATGCATGCCTCAAGTCTTGGGGGCCCCAAATGCATGCAGCATGTCATAGGGGCCCCACATGCATGGTGCATGTCATGGGGGCCCCACATGCTTGCCTCAAGTCATGGGGGCCCCAAATGCATGCCGCATGTCATGGGGGCCATAAATGCATGCCGCATGTCATGGGTGCCCAACGTACATGCTGCATGTCATTGGGGCCCCACGTGCTTGTTGCATGTCATGGGGGCCCCACGTGCATGCCTTATGTCACGGTGCCACAAATGTATGCGGCATGTCATGGGGGCCCCACTTGCATGCAGCATGTAATGGGGGATCCAAATGCATAACGCATGTCATAGGGGCCCCACGTGCATAACACATGTCATGGGGCCCGCAAATGCATGCCACATGTCATGGGGGCCCCACATGCATGCCGCATGTCATTGGGACCCAAATGCATGCCACATGTCATGGGGGCCCAACGTGCATGCCGCATGTATTGGGGCCCCAAATTCATGCCGCATGTCATGGGGGCCCCACAGGCATTCCGCATGTCATGGGGGCCCCAAATGCATGCCGCATGTCATGGGGCCCCACGTGCATGCCGCATGTAATGGGGGCCCCAAATGCATGCCGCATGTCATAGTGGCCCCAAATGCATGCTGCATGTCATGAGGGCCCCACGTGCATGCCGCATGTTATGGGGCCCCCAAATGCATGCCGCATGTCATGGGGGCCCAAATGCATGCCGCATGTCATTGGGGCCCCAAGCGTATGCCGCGTGTCACGGGTGCCCCATGTGCATGCCGCATGTAATGGGGTCCCCAAATGCATGCGGCATGTCATAGGGGCCCCACATGCATGCCGCATCTCTCAGGTACCCCAAATGCATGCAGCATGTTATGCAGGCCCCAAATGCATGCCGCATGTCATGGGGGCCCAAATGCATGCTGCATGTCATGGGACCCACATTCATGCCGCATGTCATGGGGGCCCCCAATGCATGCCACATGTCATGGGGACCCAAATGCATGCCACATGTCATGGGGGCCTCAAATTCATGCCGCATGTCATGAGGGCCCCGCATCCGTCATGTAATGGGGGATTCAAATGCATGCTGCTTGTCATGGGGGCCCCACATGCATGCCGCATGTCACGGGGGCCCCAAATGTATGCTGCATGTCATGGGGGCCCCACAAGCATGCCGCATGTTATAGAGGCCCCACATGCATGCAGCATGTCTTGGGGCCATCAAATGCATGCCGCATGTCATAGGGGCCCCACGTGCATGCCACATGTCTTGGGGCCTACAAATGCATGCCGCATGTCATAGGTGCCAAACATGCATGGCACATTTCATGGGGGCCCTACATGCATGCCGCATGTCATGGGGGCCCCACATGCATGCTTCATGTCATTGGGGGCCCACGTGCATGCCGCATGTCATAGGGGCACCACGTACATGGCGCATGTCATGGGTGCCCCACATGCATGCCGCATGTCATCGGGGCCCCAATTGCATGCCGCATGTCATAGGGGCCCCATATGCATGGCACATGTCATGGAGCCCCACATGCATGCAGCATGTCATGGGGGCCACAAATGCATGCCTCATGTCATGGGGGCCCTAAATGCATGCCGCATTTAATGGGGGCCCCACGTGCATGCCGCA
This sequence comes from Phyllobates terribilis, assembly GCF_046119375.1. NCBI lineage: Eukaryota > Metazoa > Chordata > Amphibia > Anura > Dendrobatidae > Phyllobates > Phyllobates terribilis. The sequence goes on from NW_027362764.1 coordinate 343,147,627, forward strand.
TGTCTTGGGGGCCCCATGTGCATGCCGCATGTCATGGGGGCCCAAAATGCATGCCTCAATCATGGGGCCCCAAATGCATGTCGCATATCATGGGGGCCCCACGTGCATGCCGCATGTCATGGGGCCCCCCAAATGCATGCAGCATGTCTTGGGGCCCACAAATGCATGCCGCATGTCATAGGGGCCCCACATGCATGGCTTATTTCATGGGGGCCCCAGATGCATGCCGCATGTCATGGGGGCCCCAAATGCGTGCCGCATATCATGGGGGCCACAAATGCATGCAGCATGTCATGGGGGCCCCACGACATGCCACATGTCTTGGGGCCCACAAATGCATACAGCATGTCATAGGGGCACCACATGCATGGCACATTTCTTGGGGGCCCTACATGCATGCCGCATGTCATGGTGGCCCCAAATGCATGCCTCAAGTCATGGGGGCCCCAAATGCATGCAGCATGTCATAGGGGCCCCAAATGCATGCAGCATGTCATAGGTGCCAAACGTACATGCTGCATGTCATTGGGGCCCCACGTGCTTGCCGCATGTCATGGGGGCCCCAACGTGCATGCCTCATGTCACGGGGGCCACAAATGTATGCGGCATGTCATGGGGGCCCCACATGCATGCCGCATGTCATGGGGCCCCACGTGCATGCCGCATGTCAAGGGGGTCCCACATGCATGCCGCATGTCATAGGGGCCCCACATGCATGGCGCATGTCATGGGGGCCCCACTTGCATGCAGATGTAATGGGGGATCCAATTGCATGACGCATGTCATGGGGGTCCCACATGCATGCCGCATGTCATGGGGGCCCCAAATGCATGCCGCATGTCATGGGGGATTCAAATGCATGCCGCATGTCATGGGGGTCCCACATGCATGCCGCATGTCATGGGGGCTCCACGTGCATGCCGCATGTCATGTAATGGGGCACCCAAATTCATGCCGCATGTCAAAGGGGCCCCACGTGCATGGCGCAAGTCATGGGTGCCCCACATGCATGCCGCATGTCAAAGGGGCCCCATATGCATGGTGCATGTCATGGGGGCCCCAAATGCATGCGGCATGTCATAGGGGCCCCACGTGCATGCCACATGTCTCTGGCACACCAAATGCATGCAGCATGTCATGGGGCCCCACGTGCATGCCGCATGTATTGGGGGCCCCAAATTCATGCCGCATGTCATGAGGGCCCACATGCATGTTGCATGTCATAGGGGCCCCGCAGGCATTGCGCATGTCATGGGTGCCCCAAATGCATGCCGCATGTCATGGGGGCCCCACGTGCATGCCACATTTCATGGGAAACCCAAACGCATGCCGCATGTCATGGGGGTCCCACATGCATGCCGCATGACATGGGGGCCCCACGTGCATGCCACATGTAATGGGGGATTCAAATGCATGCCGCATGTCATGGGGGTCACACATGCATGCCGCATGTCATGGGGGCCCCACATGCATGCCGCATGTCATGGGGCACCCAAATGCATGTCGCATGTCATGAGGTCCCCACTTGCATGCCGCATGTCATGGGGGCCCCACATGCATTCCGCATGTCAAGGTGGCCTCACGTGCATTCCGCATGACATGGGGGCCCCAAATGCATGCCACATGTCATGGGGGCCCCACGTGCATGCAGCATGTAATGGGGGATCCAAATGCATGCCGCATGTCATGGGGGCCATAAATGCATGGCGCATGTCATGGGGGCCCCACGTGCATGCCACATGTATTGGAGACCCACGTGCATACAGCATGTCATGAGGGCCCCGCATGCATGCCGCATGTCATGGGGGCCCCAAATGCATGCCGCATGTCATGGGGGCCCCACGTGCATGCCGCATGTAATGGGGGATTCAAATGCATGCCGCATGTCATGAGGGTCCCACATGCATGCCGCATGTCATGGGGGCTCCACGTGCATGACGCATGTAATGGGGCACCCAAATTCATGCCGCATGTCAAAGGGGCCCCACGTGCATGGTGCAAGTCATGGGTGCCCCACATGCATGCCGCATGTCATAGGGGGCCCACATGCATGGTGCATGTCATGGGGGCCCCAAATGCATGCGGCATGTCATAGGGGCCCCACGTGCATGCCACATGTGTCTGGCACACCAAATGCATGCAGCATGTCATGGGGCCCCACGTGCATGCCGCTTGTCTCAGGTACCCCAAATGCATGCAGCATGTTATGCAGGCCCCAAATGGATGCCGCATGTCATGGGGGTCCCACATGCATGCAGCATGTCATAGGGGCCCCACATGCATGGCGCATGTCATGGGGGCCCCAAATGCATGCCGCATGTCTTGGGGGCTCCACGTGCATGCCGCATGTAATGGGGCCCCAAATGCATGCCTCATATCATGGGGGCCCCACGTGCATGCCACATGTATTGGGGGCCCCAAATTCATGCCGCATGTCATGAGGGCCCCACATGCATGTTGCATGTCATGGGGGCCCCGCAGGCATTCCGCATGTCATGGGTGCCCCAAATGCATGCCGCATGTCATAGGGGCCCCACGTGCATGCCGCATTTCAAGGGAAACCCAAACGCATGTCGCATGTCATTGGGGCCCCAAGAGTATGCCGCATGTCATGGGGGCCCCATGTGCATGCCGCATGTAATGGGGGCCCCAAATGCATGCGGCATGTCATAGGGGCCCCACGTGCATGCCACATGTCTCTGGCACACCAAATGCATGCAGCATGTCATGGGGCCCCACGTGCTTGCCGCATGTCTCAGGTACCCCAAATGCATGCAGCATGTTATGCAGGCCCCAAATGGATGCCGCATGTCATGGGGCTCCCTCAGGTATTCCGCATGTCAAAGGGGCCCCAAATGCATGCAGAATGTCATAGGGGCCACATGCATGGCGCATGTCATGGGGCCCCAAATGCATGCTGCATGTCTTGGGGGCTCCACGTGCATGCCGCATGTAATGGGGCCCCAAATGCATGCCTCATATCATGGGGGCCCCACGTGCATGCCACATGTATTGGGGGACCGAAATTCATGCCGCATGTCATGAGGGCCCCACATGCATGTTGCATGTCATGGGGGCCCCGCAGGCATTCCGCATGTCATGGGTGCCCCAAATGCATGCCGCATGTCATGGGGGCCCCACGTGCATGCCGCATGTAATGGGGGATTCAAATGCATGCCGCATGTAAAGGGGGTCCCACAAGCATGCCGCATGTCATGGGGGCCCCACATGCATTCCGCATGTCAAGGTGGCCTCACGTGCATTCCGCATGACATGGGGGCCCCACATGCATGCCGCATGTCTTGGTTCACCCAAATGCATGCCGCATGACATGGGGGCCCCACATGCATGCCGCATGTCATGGGGCACCCAAATGCATGCCGCATGTCATGGGGTCCCCACATGCATGCCACATGTCATGGGGTCCCCACATGCATGCCGCATGTCATGGGGGCCCCAAATGCATGCCGCTTGTCATGGGGACTCCACGTGCATGCCGCATGTAATGGGGCCCCCAAATGCATGCCACATGTCATAGGGGCCCCACGTGCATGCCGCATTTCATAGGAGCCCACATGCATGGCGCATTTCATGAGTCCCCACATACATGCCGCATGTCATGGGGGCCCCAAATGCATGCCTCAAGTCATAGGGGCCCCAAATGCATGCCGCATATCATGGGGGCCTCACGTGCATGCCGCATTTCTTGGGGGCCCCGCATGCATGCCGCATGTCATGGGGGCCCCGCAGGCATTCCACATGTCATGGGGGCCCCGCAGGCATTCCACATGTCATGGGGGCCCCACATGCATTTCACATGTCAAGGGGGCCTCACGTGCATTCCTCATGACATGGGGGCCCCAAATGCATGTTGCATGTCATGGGTCCCCACGTGCATGCCACATGTCATGGGGGCCCCAAATGCAGGCCGCATGTCATGGGGGCTCCACATGCATGTCGCATGTCATGGGGTACCCAAACGCATGCCGCATGTCATTGGGGCCCCAAGCGTATGCCGCATGTCATGGGGGCCTCACGTGCATTCCACATGTCATGGGGGCCCCACGTGCATGCTGCATGTCATGGGGCCCCACATGCATGCCGCATGTCATGGGGGCTCCACATGCATGCCGCATGTCATGGGGGCCCCAAATGCATGCCACATATCATGGGGGCCCCACGTTCATGCCGCATATATTGGGGGCCCCAAATGTATGCCGCATGTCATGAGGGCCCCGCATGCATGCCGTATGTCATGGGGGCCCCGCAGGCATTCCGCATGTCATTGGGCCCCAAAATGCATGCCGCATTTCATGGGGGCCACACGTGCATGCCGCATGTAAGGGGGGATCCAAACGCATGCTGCATGTTATGGGGGTCCCACATGCATGCCGCATGTCATGGGGCCCCCAAATGCATGCCGCATGTCATGGCGGCCCCAAATGCATGACTCATGTCATGGGGGCCCCACGTGCATGCCGCATGTATTGGGGGCCCCAAATGCATGCCGCATGTCATGAGGGCGCCGCATGCATACCGCATATCATGGGGGCCCTAAATGCATGCCGCATGTCATGGGGGCCCCAAATGCATGCCGCATTTCATGGGGGCCCCACGTGCATGCTGCATGTCATGGGGCCCCCCAAATGCATGCAGCATGTCTTGGGGCCCACCAATGCATGCCGCATGTCATAGGGGCCCCACATGCATGGCTCATTTCATGGGGGCCCCTCATGCATGCCTCATGTCATGGGGGCCCCAAATGCGTGCCGCATATCATGGGGGCCACAAATGCATGCAGCATGTCATGGGGGCCCCACGTGCATGCCACATGTCTTGGGGCCCACAAATGCATGCCACATGTCATAGGGGTCCCACATGCATGGAACATTTCATGGGGGCCCTACATGCATGCCGCATGTCATGGGGGCCACAAATGCATGCCTCAAGTCTTGGGGGCCCCAAATGCATGCAGCATGTCATAGGGGCCCCACATGCATGGTGCATGTCATGGGGGCCCCACATGCTTGCCTCAAGTCATGGGGGCCCCAAATGCATGCCGCATGTCATGGGGGCCATAAATGCATGCCGCATGTCATGGGTGCCCAACGTACATGCTGCATGTCATTGGGGCCCCACGTGCTTGTTGCATGTCATGGGGGCCCCACGTGCATGCCTTATGTCACGGTGCCACAAATGTATGCGGCATGTCATGGGGGCCCCACTTGCATGCAGCATGTAATGGGGGATCCAAATGCATAACGCATGTCATAGGGGCCCCACGTGCATAACACATGTCATGGGGCCCGCAAATGCATGCCACATGTCATGGGGGCCCCACATGCATGCCGCATGTCATTGGGACCCAAATGCATGCCACATGTCATGGGGGCCCAACGTGCATGCCGCATGTATTGGGGCCCCAAATTCATGCCGCATGTCATGGGGGCCCCACAGGCATTCCGCATGTCATGGGGGCCCCAAATGCATGCCGCATGTCATGGGGCCCCACGTGCATGCCGCATGTAATGGGGGCCCCAAATGCATGCCGCATGTCATAGTGGCCCCAAATGCATGCTGCATGTCATGAGGGCCCCACGTGCATGCCGCATGTTATGGGGCCCCCAAATGCATGCCGCATGTCATGGGGGCCCAAATGCATGCCGCATGTCATTGGGGCCCCAAGCGTATGCCGCGTGTCACGGGTGCCCCATGTGCATGCCGCATGTAATGGGGTCCCCAAATGCATGCGGCATGTCATAGGGGCCCCACATGCATGCCGCATCTCTCAGGTACCCCAAATGCATGCAGCATGTTATGCAGGCCCCAAATGCATGCCGCATGTCATGGGGGCCCAAATGCATGCTGCATGTCATGGGACCCACATTCATGCCGCATGTCATGGGGGCCCCCAATGCATGCCACATGTCATGGGGACCCAAATGCATGCCACATGTCATGGGGGCCTCAAATTCATGCCGCATGTCATGAGGGCCCCGCATCCGTCATGTAATGGGGGATTCAAATGCATGCTGCTTGTCATGGGGGCCCCACATGCATGCCGCATGTCACGGGGGCCCCAAATGTATGCTGCATGTCATGGGGGCCCCACAAGCATGCCGCATGTTATAGAGGCCCCACATGCATGCAGCATGTCTTGGGGCCATCAAATGCATGCCGCATGTCATAGGGGCCCCACGTGCATGCCACATGTCTTGGGGCCTACAAATGCATGCCGCATGTCATAGGTGCCAAACATGCATGGCACATTTCATGGGGGCCCTACATGCATGCCGCATGTCATGGGGGCCCCACATGCATGCTTCATGTCATTGGGGGCCCACGTGCATGCCGCATGTCATAGGGGCACCACGTACATGGCGCATGTCATGGGTGCCCCACATGCATGCCGCATGTCATCAGGGCCCCAATTGCATGCCGCATGTCATAGGGGCCCCATATGCATGGCACATGTCATGGAGCCCCACATGCATGCAGCATGTCATGGGGGCCACAAATGCATGCCTCATGTCATGGGGGCCCTAAATGCATGCCGCATTTAATGGGGGCCCCACGTGCATGCCGCATGTCTTGGGGGCCCCATGTGCATGCCGCATGTCATGGGGGCCCAAAATGCATGCCTCAATCATGGGGCCCCAAATGCATGTCGCATATCATGGGGGCCCCACGTGCATGCCGCATGTCATGGGGCCCCCCAAATGCATGCAGCATGTCTTGGGGCCCACAAATGCATGCCGCATGTCATAGGGGCCCCACATGCATGGCTTATTTCATGGGGGCCCCAGATGCATGCCGCATGTCATGGGGGCCCCAAATGCATGCCTCAAGTCATGGGGGCCCCAAATGCATGCAGCATGTCATAGGGGCCCCAAATGCATGCAGCATGTCATAGGTGCCCAACGTACATGCTGCATGTCATTGGGGCCCCACGTGCTTGCCGCATGTCATGGGGGCCCCAACGTGCATGCCTCATGTCACGGGGGCCACAAATGTATGCGGCATGTCATGGGGGCCCCACATGCATGCCGCATGTCATGGGGCCCCACGTGCATGCCGCATGTCAAGGGGGTCCCACATGCATGCCGCATGTCATAGGGGCCCCACATGCATGGCGCATGTCATGGGGGCCCCACTTGCATGCAGATGTAATGGGGGATCCAATTGCATGACGCATGTCATGGGGGTCCCACATGCATGCCGCATGTCATGGGGGCCCCAAATGCATGCCGCATGTCATGGGGGATTCAAATGCATGCCGCATGTCATGGGGGTCCCACATGCATGCCGCATGTCATGGGGGCTCCACGTGCATGCCGCATGTCATGTAATGGGGCACCCAAATTCATGCCGCATGTCAAAGGGGCCCCACGTGCATGGCGCAAGTCATGGGTGCCCCACATGCATGCCGCATGTCAAAGGGGCCCCACATGCATGGTGCATGTCATGGGGGCCCCAAATGCATGCGGCATGTCATAGGGGCCCCACGTGCATGCCACATGTCTCTGGCACACCAAATGCATGCAGCATGTCATGGGGCCCCACGTGCATGCCGCATGTATTGGGGGCCCCAAATTCATGCCGCATGTCATGAGGGCCCACATGCATGTTGCATGTCATAGGGGCCCCGCAGGCATTGCGCATGTCATGGGTGCCCCAAATGCATGCCGCATGTCATGGGGGCCCCACGTGCATGCCACATTTCATGGGAAACCCAAACGCATGCCGCATGTCATGGGGGTCCCACATGCATGCCGCATGACATGGGGGCCCCACGTGCATGCCACATGTAATGGGGGATTCAAATGCATGCCGCATGTCATGGGGGTCACACATGCATGCCGCATGTCATGGGGGCCCCACATGCATGCCGCATGTCATGGGGCACCCAAATGCATGTCGCATGTCATGAGGTCCCCACTTGCATGCCGCATGTCATGGGGGCCCCACATGCATTCCGCATGTCAAGGTGGCCTCACGTGCATTCCGCATGACATGGGGGCCCCAAATGCATGCCACATGTCATGGGGGCCCCACGTGCATGCAGCATGTAGTGGGGGATCCAAATGCATGCCGCATGTCATGGGGGCCATAAATGCATGGCGCATGTCATGGGGGCCCCACGTGCATGCCACATGTATTGGAGACCCACGTGCATACAGCATGTCATGAGGGCCCCGCATGCATGCCGCATGTCATGGGGGCCCCAAATGCATGCCGCATGTCATGGGGGCCCCACGTGCATGCCGCATGTAATGGGGGATTCAAATGCATGCCGCATGTCATGGGGGTCCCACATGCATGCCGCATGTCATGGGGGCTCCACGTGCATGACGCATGTAATGGGGCACCCAAATTCATGCCGCATGTCAAAGGGGCCCCACGTGCATGGTGCAAGTCATGGGTGCCCCACATGCATGCCGCATGTCATAGGGGGCCCACATGCATGGTGCATGTCATGGGGGCCCCAAATGCATGCGGCATGTCATAGGGGCCCCACGTGCATGCCACATGTGTCTGGCACACCAAATGCATGCAGCATGTCATGGGGCCCCACGTGCATGCCGCTTGTCTCAGGTACCCCAAATGCATGCAGCATGTTATGCAGGCCCCAAATGGATGCCGCATGTCATGGGGGTCCCACATGCATGCAGCATGTCATAGGGGCCCCACATGCATGGCGCATGTCATGGGGGCCCCAAATGCATGCCGCATGTCTTGGGGGCTCCACGTGCATGCCGCATGTAATGGGGCCCCAAATGCATGCCTCATATCATGGGGGCCCCACGTGCATGCCACATGTATTGGGGGCCCCAAATTCATGCCGCATGTCATGAGGGCCCCACATGCATGTTGCATGTCATGGGGGCCCCGCAGGCATTCCGCATGTCATGGGTGCCCCAAATGCATGCCGCATGTCATAGGGGCCCCACGTGCATGCCGCATTTCAAGGGAAACCCAAACGCATGTCGCATGTCATTGGGGCCCCAAGAGTATGCCGCATGTCATGGGGGCCCCATGTGCATGCCGCATGTAATGGGGGCCCCAAATGCATGCGGCATGTCATAGGGGCCCCACGTGCATGCCACATGTCTCTGGCACACCAAATGCATGCAGCATGTCATGGGGCCCCACGTGCTTGCCGCATGTCTCAGGTACCCCAAATGCATGCAGCATGTTATGCAGGCCCCAAATGGATGCCGCATGTCATGGGGCTCCCTCAGGTATTCCGCATGTCAAAGGGGCCCCAAATGCATGCAGAATGTCATAGGGGCCACATGCATGGCGCATGTCATGGGGCCCCAAATGCATGCTGCATGTCTTGGGGGCTCCACGTGCATGCCGCATGTAATGGGGCCCCAAATGCATGCCTCATATCATGGGGGCCCCACGTGCATGCCACATGTATTGGGGGACCGAAATTCATGCCGCATGTCATGAGGGCCCCACATGCATGTTGCATGTCATGGGGGCCCCGCAGGCATTCCGCATGTCATGGGTGCCCCAAATGCATGCCGCATGTCATGGGGGCCCCACGTGCATGCCGCATGTAATGGGGGATTCAAATGCATGCCGCATGTAAAGGGGGTCCCACAAGCATGCCGCATGTCATGGGGGCCCCACATGCATTCCGCATGTCAAGGTGGCCTCACGTGCATTCCGCATGACATGGGGGCCCCACATGCATGCCGCATGTCTTGGTTCACCCAAATGCATGCCGCATGACATGGGGGCCCCACATGCATGCCGCATGTCATGGGGCACCCAAATGCATGCCGCATGTCATGGGGTCCCCACATGCATGCCACATGTCATGGGGTCCCCACATGCATGCCGCATGTCATGGGGGCCCCAAATGCATGCCGCTTGTCATGGGGACTCCACGTGCATGCCGCATGTAATGGGGCCCCCAAATGCATGCCACATGTCATAGGGGCCCCACGTGCATGCCGCATTTCATAGGAGCCCACATGCATGGCGCATTTCATGAGTCCCCACATACATGCCGCATGTCATGGGGGCCCCAAATGCATGCCTCAAGTCATAGGGGCCCCAAATGCATGCCGCATATCATGGGGGCCTCACGTGCATGCCGCATTTCTTGGGGGCCCCGCATGCATGCCGCATGTCATGGGGGCCCCGCAGGCATTCCACATGTCATGGGGGCCCCGCAGGCATTCCACATGTCATGGGGGCCCCACATGCATTTCACATGTCAAGGGGGCCTCACGTGCATTCCGCATGACATGGGGGCCCCAAATGCATGTTGCATGTCATGGGTCCCCACGTGCATGCCACATGTCATGGGGGCCCCAAATGCAGGCCGCATGTCATGGGGGCTCCACATGCATGTCGCATGTCATGGGGTACCCAAACGCATGCCGCATGTCATTGGGGCCCCAAGCGTATGCCGCATGTCATGGGGGCCTCACGTGCATTCCACATGTCATGGGGGGCCCACGTGCATGCTGCATGTCATGGGGCCCCACATGCATGCCGCATGTCATGGGGGCTCCACATGCATGCCGCATGTCATGGGGGCCCCAAATGCATGCCACATATCATGGGGGCCCCACGTTCATGCCGCATATATTGGGGGCCCCAAATGTATGCCGCATGTCATGAGGGCCCCGCATGCATGCCGTATGTCATGGGGGCCCCGCAGGCATTCCGCATGTCATTGGGCCCCAAAATGCATGCCGCATTTCATGGGGGCCACACGTGCATGCCGCATGTAAGGGGGGATCCAAACGCATGCTGCATGTTATGGGGGTCCCACATGCATGCCGCATGTCATGGGGCCCCCAAATGCATGCCGCATGTCATGGCGGCCCCAAATGCATGACTCATGTCATGGGGGCCCCACGTGCATGCCACATGTATTGGGGGACCGAAATTCATGCCGCATGTCATGAGGGCCCCACATGCATGTTGCATGTCATGGGGGCCCCGCAGGCATTCCGCATGTCATGGGTGCCCCAAATGCATGCCGCATGTCATGGGGGCCCCACGTGCATGCCGCATGTAATGGGGGATTCAAATGCATGCCGCATGTCATGGGGGTCCCACATGCATGCCGCATGTCATGGGGGCCCCACATGCATTCCGCATGTCAAGGTGGCCTCACGTGCATTCCGCATGACATGGGGGCCCCACATGCATGCCGCATGTCTTGGTTCACCCAAATGCATGCGGCATTTCATGGGGGCCCCAAATGCATGCCGCTTGTCATGGGGACTCCACGTGCATGCCGCATGTAATGGGGCCCCCAAATGCATGCCACATGTCATAGTGGCCCCACGTGCATGCCGCATGTCATAGGAGCCCACATGCATGGCACATTTCATGAGTCCCCACATACATGCCGCATGTCATGGGGGCCCCAAATGCATGCCTCAAGTCATAGGGGCCCCAAATGCATGCCGTATATCATGGGGGCCTCACGTGCATGCCGCATTTCTTGGGGGCTCCGCATGCATGCCGCATGTCATGGGGGCCCCGCAGGCATTCCACATGTCATGGGGGCCCCACAGGCATTCCACATGTCATGGGGGACCCACATGCATTTCACATGTCAAGGGGGCCTCACGTGCATTCCGCATGACATGGGGGCCCCAAATGCATGTTGCATGTCATGGGGGCCCCACGTGCATGCCGCATGTCATGGGGGCCCCAAATGCAGGCCGCATGTCATGGGGGCTCCACATGCATGTCGCATGTCATGGGGTACCCAAACGCATGCCGCATGTCATTGGGGCCCCAAGCGTATGCCGCATGTCATGGGGGCCTCACGTGCATTCCACATGTCATGGGGGCCCCACGTGCATGCTGCATGTCATGGGGCCCCACATGCATGCCGCATGTCATGGGGGCTCCACATGCATGCCGCATGTCATGGGGGCCCCAAATGCATGCCACATATCATGGGGGCCCCACGTTCATGCCGCATATATTGGGGGCCCCAAATGTATGCGGCATGTCGTGAGGGCCCCGCATGCATGCCGTATGTCATGGGGGCCCCGCAGGCATTCCGCATTTCATTGGGCCCCAAAATGCATGCCGCATTTTATGGGGGCCACACGTGCATGCCGCATGTAAGGGGGGATCCAAACGCATGCTGCATGTTATGGGGGTCCCAAATGCATGCCACATATCATGGGGGCCCCACGTGCATGCCGCATATATTGGGGGCCCCAAATGTATGCGGCATGTCGTGAGGGCCCCGCATGCATGCCGTATGTCATGGGGGCCCCGCAGGCATTCCGCATGTCATTGGGCCCCAAAATGCATGCCGCATTTCATGGGGGCCACACGTGCATGCCGCATGTAAGGGGGGATCCAAACGCATGCTGCATGTTATGGGGGTCCCACATGCATGCCGCATGTCATGGGGGCCCCAAATGCATGCCGCATGTCATGGCGGCCCCAAATGCATGACTCATGTCATGGGGGCCCCATGTGCATGCCGCATGTAATGGGGGCCCCAAATGCATGCCACATGTCTCAGGTACCCCAAATGCATGCAGCATGTTATGCAAGCCCCAAATGCATGCCGCATGTAATGGGGGCCCAAATGCATGCCGCATGTCATGGGGGCCCCACACGCATGCCGCATGTCATGGGGGCCCCAAATGCATGCCGCATGTCATGGGGTCTCCACGTGCATGCCACATGTAATGGGGCCCCCAAATTCATGGCGCATGTCAAAGGGGCCCCACGTGCATGGCGCAAGTCATGGGTGCCCCACATGCATGCCGCATGTCATCGGGGCCCCACATGCATGGCGCATGTCATGGGGGCCCCACATGCATGACGCATGTCATGGAGGCCCCAAATGCATGCCGCATGTCATGGGAGCCCCACATGCATGCCGCATGTCATGGGGGCCCCAAATTAATGTCGCATGTCAAGGGGGCCCCACATGCATGCCGCATGTCATCGGGGCCCCAAATGCATGCCGCATGTCATGAGGGCCCCGCATGCATGCCGCATTTCATAGGGCACCACATGCATGCCACATGTCATGGAGGCCCCAAAAGCACGCCTCAAGTCATGGGGGCCCCAAATCCATGCCGCATATCACGCGGGCCTCACGTGCATGCCGCATTTATTGGGGGCCCCAAATTCATGCCGCATGTCATGAGGGCCCCGCATGCATGCTGCATGTCATGGGATCCCCGCAGGCATTCCACATGTCATGGGGGCCCCAAATGCATGCCGCATGTCATGGGGGCCCCACATGCATGCCGCATGTAATGGGGGCCCAAATGCTAGCCGCATGTCATGGGTTCCATAAATGCCCAACGTACATGCCGCATGTATTGGCGGCCCCAAATTCATGCCGCATGTCATGAGGGCCCCGCATGCATGCCGCATGTCATGGGGGCCCCGCAGGCATTCCGCATGTAATGGGGGATTCAAAAGAATGCCGCATGTCATGGGGGTCTCCACGTGCATGCCGCATGTAATGAGGCCCCCAAATGCATGCCACATGCCATAGGGGCCCCACGTGCATGGTGCATGTCATGGGTGCCCCAAATGAATGCCGCATGTGTTGGAGCCCACAAATGCATGCCGCATGTCATAGGGGCCCCACATGCATGGCGCATTTCATGGAACCCCACGTGCATGCCGCATGTAATGGGGGCCCCAAATGCATGCGGCATGTTATGCAGTCCCCAAATGCATGCCGCATGTCATGGGGGCCCAAATGCATGCCGCATGTCATAGGGGCCTCAAATTCATGTCGCATGTCATGAGGGCCCCGCATGAATGCCACATGTCATGGGGGCCCCGAAGGAATTCCGCATGTCATGGGGGCCCCAAATGCATGCCGCATGTCATGGGGGCCCCACGTGCATCCCGCATGTAATGGGGGATTCAAATGCATGTTGCATGTCATGGGGGCCCCACGTGCATGCCGCATGTCACGGGGTCCCCAAATGTATGCTGCATATAATGGGGGCCCCACAAGCATGCCGCATGTTATAAAGGCCCCACATGCATGGCGCATGTCATGGGCGGCCCCACTTGCATGCAGCATGTAATGAGGGATCCAAATGCATGCCGCATCTCATGGGGGTCCCACATGCATGCCGCATGTCATGGGGGCCCAAAATGCATGCGGCATGTCATAGGGGCCCCACGTGCATGCCGCATGTCTCGGGCATCCCAAATGCATGCAGCATTTTATTGGGGCCCCACGTGCATGCCGCATGTCTCAGGTACCCCAAATGCATGCAGCATGTTATGCAGGCCCCAAATGCATGCCGCATGTTATGGGGGCCCCCAATGCATGCCGACTGTCATGGGGGCCCAAATGCATTCCGCATGTCATGGGGGCCTCAAATTCATGCCGCATGTCATGAGGGCCCCGCATGCATGCCGCATGTCATGGGGGCCCCAAATGCAGGCCGCATGTCATGGGGGCTCCACATGCATGCCGCATGTCATGGCGGCCCCACGTGCATGCTTCATGTCATTGGGGCCCCAAGTGCATGCTTCATGTCATTGGGGCCCCACGTGCTTTCCGCATGTCATGGGGGCCCAAATGCATGCCGCATGTCATGGGGGCCAAATGCATGCCGCATGTCATAGTGGCCCCAAATGCATGCTGCATGTCATGAGGGCCCCACGTGCATGACGCATGTCATAGGGGCCCCACGTACATGGCGCATGTCATGGGTGCCCCACATGCATGCCGCTTGTCATCGGGGCCCCAATTGCATGCCGCATGTCATAGGGGCCCCACATGCATTGCGCATGTCATGGGGGCCCAAAATGCATGCCTCAAGTCATGGGGGCCCCAAATGCATGCCGCATTTCATGGCGGCCCCACGTGCATGCCGCATGTATTGGGGCCCCCAAATGCATTCCGCATGTCATGAGGGCGCCGCATGCATGCCGCATGTCATGGGGGCCATAAATGCATGCCGCATGTCATGGGGGCCCCAAATGCATGCCGCATTTCATGGGGGCCCCACGTGCATGCTGCATGTCATGGGGCCCCCCAAATGCATGCAGCATATCTTGGGGCCCACAAATGCATGCCGCATGTCATAGGGGCCCCACATGCATGGCTCATTTCATGGGGGCCCCACATGCATGCCTCATGTCATGGGGTCCCCAAATGCGTGCCGCATATCATGGGGGCCCCAAATGCATGCAGCATGTCATAGGGGCCCCACATGCATGGTACATGTCATGGGGGCCCCACATGCTTGCCTAAAGTCATGGGGGCCCCAAATGCATGCCGCATGTCATGGGGGCCATAAATGCATGCCGCATGTCATGGGTGCCCAACGTACATGCTGCATGTCATTGGGGCCCCACGTGCTTGTCGCATGTCATGGGGGCCCCACGTGCATGCCTCATGTCACGTTGCCACAAATGTATGCGGCATGTCATGGGGGCCCCACTTGCATGCAGCATGTAATGGGGGATCCAAATGCATAACGCATGTCATGGGGGTCCCACATGCATGCCGCATGTCATGGGGGCCCCAAATGCATGCGGCATGTCATAGGGGCCCCACGTGCATAACACATGTCATGGGGCCCGCAAATGCATGCCACATGTCATGGGGGCCCAACGTGCATGCCGCATGTCATGGGGCCCCCAAATGCATGCCGCATGTCATGGGGGCCCAACAGGCATGCCGCATGTCATTGGGGCCCCAAATGCATGCCTCATGTCTCAGGTACCCCAAATGCATGCAGCATGTTATGCAGGCCCCAAATGCATGCCACATGTCATGGGGGCCCAAATGCATGCCGCATGTCATGGGGGCCCCAAATGCATGCCGCATGTCTTGGGGGCTCCACGTGCATGCCGCATGTAATGGGGCCCCAAATGCATGCCTCATATGATGGGGGCCCCACGTGCATGCCACATGTATTGGGGGCCCCAAATTCATGCCGCATGTCATGAGGGCCCCACATGCATGTTGCATGTCATGGGGGCCCCGCAGGCATTTTGCATGTCATGGGTGCCCCAAATGCATGCTGCATGTCATGGGGGCCCCACGTGCATGCCGCATTTCATGGGAAACCCAAACGCATGCCGCATGTCATTGGGGCCCCATGCGTATGCCGAATGTCATGGGGGCCCCATGTGCATGCCGCATGTAATGGGGGCCCCAAATGCATGCGGCATGTCATAGGGGCCCCACGTGCATGCCACATGTCTCTGGCACACCAAATGCATGCAGCATGTCATGGGGCCCCACGTGCATGCCGCATGTCTCAGGTACCCCAAATGGATGCCGCATGTCATGGGGGTCCCGCAGGTATTCCGCATGTCAAAGGGGCCCCAAATGCATGCAGAATGTCATAGGGGCCACATGCATTCCGCATGTCAAGGTGGCCTCACGTGCATTCCGCATGACATGGGGGCCCCAAATGCATGCCACATGTCATGGGGGCCCCACGTGCATGCAGCATGTAATGGGGGATCCAAATGCATGCCGCATGTCATGGGGGTCCCATATGCATGTCGCATGTCATGGGGGCCCCGAAGGCATTCCGCATGTCATGGGTGTCCCACATGCATGCCGCATGTCATGGGGGCCCCACGTGCATGCCGCATGTAATGGGGGATTCAAATGCATGCCACATGTCATCGGGGCCCCAAATGCATGCCGCATGTCACAGGGGCCCCACATGCATGGCGCATGTCATGGGGGCCCCACATGCATGACGCATGTCATGGAGGCCCCAAATGCATGCCGCATGTCATGGGAGCCCCACATGCATGCCGCATGTCATGGGGGCCCCAAACTAATGTCGCATGTCAAGGGGGCCCCACATGCATGCCGCATGTCATCGGGGGCCCAAATGCATGCCGCATGTCATTGGGGCCCCACGTACATGGCGCATGTCATGGGTGCCCCACATGCATGCCGGTTTTCATGGGGGCCCCAATTGCATGCCGCATGTCATAGGGGCCCCACATGCATTGCGCATGTCATGGGGGCCCAAAATGCATGCCTCAAGTCATGGGGGCCCCAAATGCATGCCGCATATCATGGCGGCCCCACGTGCATGCCGCATGTAATGGGGCCCCCAAATGCATGCCACATGTCATAGTGGCCCCACGTGCATGCCGCATGTCATAGGAGCCCACATGCATGGCACATTTCATGAGTCCCCACATACATGCCGCATGTCATGGGGGCCCCAAATGCATGCCTCAAGTCATAGGGGCCCCAAATGCATGCCGTATATCATGGGGGCCTCACGTGCATGCCGCATTTCTTGGGGGCTCCGCATGCATGCCGCATGTCATGGGGGCCCCGCAGGCATTCCACATGTCATGGGGGCCCCACAGGCATTCCACATGTCATGGGGGACCCACATGCATTTCACATGTCAAGGGGGCCTCACGTGCATTCCGCATGACATGGGGGCCCCAAATGCATGTTGCATGTCATGGGGGCCCCACGTGCATGCCGCATGTCATGGGGGCCCCAAATGCAGGCCGCATGTCATGGGGGCTCCACATGCATGTCGCATGTCATGGGGTACCCAAACGCATGCCGCATGTCATTGGGGCCCCAAGCGTATGCCGCATGTCATGGGGGCCTCACGTGCATTCCACATGTCATGGGGGCCCCACGTGCATGCTGCATGTCATGGGGCCCCACATGCATGCCGCATGTCATGGGGGCTCCACATGCATGCCGCATGTCATGGGGGCCCCAAATGCATGCCACATATCATGGGGGCCCCACGTTCATGCCGCATATATTGGGGGCCCCAAATGTATGCGGCA
This sequence comes from Phyllobates terribilis, assembly GCF_046119375.1. Lineage (NCBI taxonomy): Eukaryota > Metazoa > Chordata > Amphibia > Anura > Dendrobatidae > Phyllobates > Phyllobates terribilis. The sequence goes on from NW_027362764.1 coordinate 343,165,417, forward strand.
TGTCGTGAGGGCCCCGCATGCATGCCGTATGTCATGGGGGCCCCGCAGGCATTCCGCATTTCATTGGGCCCCAAAATGCATGCCGCATTTTATGGGGGCCACACGTGCATGCCGCATGTAAGGGGGGATCCAAACGCATGCTGCATGTTATGGGGGTCCCAAATGCATGCCACATATCATGGGGGCCCCACGTGCATGCCGCATATATTGGGGGCCCCAAATGTATGCGGCATGTCGTGAGGGCCCCGCATGCATGCCGTATGTCATGGGGGCCCCGCAGGCATTCCGCATGTCATTGGGCCCCAAAATGCATGCCGCATTTCATGGGGGCCACACGTGCATGCCGCATGTAAGGGGGGATCCAAACGCATGCTGCATGTTATGGGGGTCCCACATGCATGCCGCATGTCATGGGGGCCCCAAATGCATGCCGCATGTCATGGCGGCCCCAAATGCATGACTCATGTCATGGGGGCCCCATGTGCATGCCGCATGTAATGGGGGCCCCAAATGCATGCCACATGTCTCAGGTACCCCAAATGCATGCAGCATGTTATGCAAGCCCCAAATGCATGCCGCATGTAATGGGGGCCCAAATGCATGCCGCATGTCATGGGGGCCCCACACGCATGCCGCATGTCATGGGGGCCCCAAATGCATGCCGCATGTCATGGGGTCTCCACGTGCATGCCACATGTAATGGGGCCCCCAAATTCATGGCGCATGTCAAAGGGGCCCCACGTGCATGGCGCAAGTCATGGGTGCCCCACATGCATGCCGCATGTCATCGGGGCCCCACATGCATGGCGCATGTCATGGGGGCCCCACATGCATGACGCATGTCATGGAGGCCCCAAATGCATGCCGCATGTCATGGGAGCCCCACATGCATGCCGCATGTCATGGGGGCCCCAAATTAATGTCGCATGTCAAGGGGGCCCCACATGCATGCCGCATGTCATCGGGGCCCCAAATGCATGCCGCATGTCATGAGGGCCCCGCATGCATGCCGCATTTCATAGGGCACCACATGCATGCCACATGTCATGGAGGCCCCAAAAGCACGCCTCAAGTCATGGGGGCCCCAAATCCATGCCGCATATCACGCGGGCCTCACGTGCATGCCGCATTTATTGGGGGCCCCAAATTCATGCCGCATGTCATGAGGGCCCCGCATGCATGCTGCATGTCATGGGATCCCCGCAGGCATTCCACATGTCATGGGGGCCCCAAATGCATGCCGCATGTCATGGGGGCCCCACATGCATGCCGCATGTAATGGGGGCCCAAATGCTAGCCGCATGTCATGGGTTCCATAAATGCCCAACGTACATGCCGCATGTATTGGCGGCCCCAAATTCATGCCGCATGTCATGAGGGCCCCGCATGCATGCCGCATGTCATGGGGGCCCCGCAGGCATTCCGCATGTAATGGGGGATTCAAAAGAATGCCGCATGTCATGGGGGTCTCCACGTGCATGCCGCATGTAATGAGGCCCCCAAATGCATGCCACATGCCATAGGGGCCCCACGTGCATGGTGCATGTCATGGGTGCCCCAAATGAATGCCGCATGTGTTGGAGCCCACAAATGCATGCCGCATGTCATAGGGGCCCCACATGCATGGCGCATTTCATGGAACCCCACGTGCATGCCGCATGTAATGGGGGCCCCAAATGCATGCGGCATGTTATGCAGTCCCCAAATGCATGCCGCATGTCATGGGGGCCCAAATGCATGCCGCATGTCATAGGGGCCTCAAATTCATGTCGCATGTCATGAGGGCCCCGCATGAATGCCACATGTCATGGGGGCCCCGAAGGAATTCCGCATGTCATGGGGGCCCCAAATGCATGCCGCATGTCATGGGGGCCCCACGTGCATCCCGCATGTAATGGGGGATTCAAATGCATGTTGCATGTCATGGGGGCCCCACGTGCATGCCGCATGTCACGGGGTCCCCAAATGTATGCTGCATATAATGGGGGCCCCACAAGCATGCCGCATGTTATAAAGGCCCCACATGCATGGCGCATGTCATGGGCGGCCCCACTTGCATGCAGCATGTAATGAGGGATCCAAATGCATGCCGCATCTCATGGGGGTCCCACATGCATGCCGCATGTCATGGGGGCCCAAAATGCATGCGGCATGTCATAGGGGCCCCACGTGCATGCCGCATGTCTCGGGCATCCCAAATGCATGCAGCATTTTATTGGGGCCCCACGTGCATGCCGCATGTCTCAGGTACCCCAAATGCATGCAGCATGTTATGCAGGCCCCAAATGCATGCCGCATGTTATGGGGGCCCCCAATGCATGCCGACTGTCATGGGGGCCCAAATGCATTCCGCATGTCATGGGGGCCTCAAATTCATGCCGCATGTCATGAGGGCCCCGCATGCATGCCGCATGTCATGGGGGCCCCAAATGCAGGCCGCATGTCATGGGGGCTCCACATGCATGCCGCATGTCATGGCGGCCCCACGTGCATGCTTCATGTCATTGGGGCCCCAAGTGCATGCTTCATGTCATTGGGGCCCCACGTGCTTTCCGCATGTCATGGGGGCCCAAATGCATGCCGCATGTCATGGGGGCCAAATGCATGCCGCATGTCATAGTGGCCCCAAATGCATGCTGCATGTCATGAGGGCCCCACGTGCATGACGCATGTCATAGGGGCCCCACGTACATGGCGCATGTCATGGGTGCCCCACATGCATGCCGCTTGTCATCGGGGCCCCAATTGCATGCCGCATGTCATAGGGGCCCCACATGCATTGCGCATGTCATGGGGGCCCAAAATGCATGCCTCAAGTCATGGGGGCCCCAAATGCATGCCGCATTTCATGGCGGCCCCACGTGCATGCCGCATGTATTGGGGCCCCCAAATGCATTCCGCATGTCATGAGGGCGCCGCATGCATGCCGCATGTCATGGGGGCCATAAATGCATGCCGCATGTCATGGGGGCCCCAAATGCATGCCGCATTTCATGGGGGCCCCACGTGCATGCTGCATGTCATGGGGCCCCCCAAATGCATGCAGCATATCTTGGGGCCCACAAATGCATGCCGCATGTCATAGGGGCCCCACATGCATGGCTCATTTCATGGGGGCCCCACATGCATGCCTCATGTCATGGGGTCCCCAAATGCGTGCCGCATATCATGGGGGCCCCAAATGCATGCAGCATGTCATAGGGGCCCCACATGCATGGTACATGTCATGGGGGCCCCACATGCTTGCCTAAAGTCATGGGGGCCCCAAATGCATGCCGCATGTCATGGGGGCCATAAATGCATGCCGCATGTCATGGGTGCCCAACGTACATGCTGCATGTCATTGGGGCCCCACGTGCTTGTCGCATGTCATGGGGGCCCCACGTGCATGCCTCATGTCACGTTGCCACAAATGTATGCGGCATGTCATGGGGGCCCCACTTGCATGCAGCATGTAATGGGGGATCCAAATGCATAACGCATGTCATGGGGGTCCCACATGCATGCCGCATGTCATGGGGGCCCCAAATGCATGCGGCATGTCATAGGGGCCCCACGTGCATAACACATGTCATGGGGCCCGCAAATGCATGCCACATGTCATGGGGGCCCAACGTGCATGCCGCATGTCATGGGGCCCCCAAATGCATGCCGCATGTCATGGGGGCCCAACAGGCATGCCGCATGTCATTGGGGCCCCAAAAGCATGCCACGTGTCGTGGGGGTCCCACGTGCATGCCGCATGTCATGGGGGCCCCAAATGCATGCCGCATGTCATGGGGGCCCACGTGCATGCCGCATATCATTGGGGCCCCAAATGCATGCTGCGTGTTATGGGGGCCCCAAATGCATCCCGCATGTCATGGGGGCCCCACGGGCATGATGCATGTCATGGGGGCCCCAAATGCATGCCAAATGTCGTGGGGGCCCCACGTGCATGCCACATGTCATGGGGGCCCCACGTGCATGAAGCATGTCATGGAGTCCCAAATCCATGCCGCATGTCATGGGGCCCCCACGTGCATGCCGCATGTCATGGGGGCCCCAAATGCATCCCGCATGTCATGGGGGCCCCACATGCATGCCGCATGTCATAGGGGCCCCAAATGCATGCCGCATGTCATGGGAGCCGACGAGCATGCCGCATGTCATGGGGGCCCCAAATGCATGAAGAATTTCATGGGGGCCCCAAAAGCATGCCACATGTCGTGGGGGCTCCACGTGCATGACGCATGTCATGGGGGCCCCAAAAGCATGCCACGTGTCGTGGGGGTCCCACGTGCATGCCGCATGTCATGGTGGCCCCAAATGCATGCCGCATGTCATGGGGGCCCACGTGCATGCCGCATGTCTTTGGGGCCCCAAATGCATGCTGCGTGTTATGGGGGCCCCAAATGCATCCCGCATGTCATGGGGGCCCCATGTGCATGATGCATGTCATGGGGGCCCCAAATGCATGCCACATGTCGTGGGGGCCCCACGTGCATGCCGCATGTCATGGGGGCCCCAAATGCATGCCGCATGTCGTGGCGGCCCCAAATGCATGACGCATGTCTTGGGGGCCCCAAATGCATGCCGCATGTCATGGGGGCCCCAATTATGTGCCGCCTGTCATGGGGCCCCACATGCATGCCACATGTCATAGGGGCCCCAAACGCATGCCACATGTCATGGGAGCCCCAAATGCATGCCACATGTCATGGGGGCCCCAAATGCATGCCGCATGTCATGGGGGCCCCACGTGCATTCCGCATGTCATGTGGGCCCTACGTGCATGCCGCATGTCATGGGGGCCCCAAATGCATGCCGCATGTCATGGGGGCCCCAAATGCATGCCGCATGTCATGGGTGCCCCACCTGCATGCCGTATATCATTGGGGTCCCAAATGCATGCTGCATGTCATGGGGACCCCAAATGCATGCCGCATGTCATGAGGACCCACGTGCATGACGCATGTCTTGGGGGCCCCAAATGCATGCCGCATGTCATGGGGGCCCCAATTATGTGCCGCCTGTCATGGGGGCCCCACATGCATGCCGCATGTCGTGGCGGCCCCAAATGCATGACGCGTGTCTTGTGGGCCCCAAATGCATGCCGCGTGTTATGGGGGCCCCAAATGCATCCCGCTTGTCATGGGGGCCCCACGTGCATGACGCATGTCATGGGGGCCCCAAATGCATGCCGCATGTCTTGGGGGTCCCACGTGCATGCCGCATATCATAGGGGCCCCACGTGCATGACGCATGTCATTGGGGTCCCAAATGCATGAAGAATGTCATGGGGGCCCCAAAAGCATGCCACATGTCGTGGGGGCCCCACGTGCATGTGGCATGTCATGGGGGCCCCAAAAGCATGCCGCCTGTCATGGGGGCTCCACATGCATGCCGCATGTCATGGGGGCCCAAAAGTGCATGTCACATGTCTTGGGGGCCCCAATTTTGTGCCGCATGTCATGGGGGCCATAAATGCATGCCGCATGTCATGGGGGGCCCTCGTGCATGCCGCATGTCATTGGGGTCCCAAATGCATGCCGCATGTCATGGGGACCCCAAATGCATGCCGCATGTCATGAGGGCCCACGTGCATGCCGCATGTCTTTGGGGCCCCAAATGCATGCTGCGTGTTATGGGGGCCCCAAATGCATCCCGCATGTCATGGGAGCCCCATGTGCATGATGCATGTCATGGGGGTCCCAAATGCATGCCACATGTCGTGGGGGCCCCACGTGCATGCCGCAAGTCATGGGGGCCCCACGTGCATGCCGCATGTCATGGAGTCCCAAATCCATGCCGCATGTCATGGGGGCCCCACGTGCATGCCGCATGTCATGGTGGCCCCAAATGCATGCCGCATGTCATGGGGGCCCACGTGCATGCCGCATGTCATGGAGTCCCAAATCCATGACGCATGTCATGGGGGCCCCACATGCATGCCGCATGTCATAGGGGCCCCAAATGCATGCCGCATGTCATGGGAGCCCGAAGTGCATGCCGCATGTCATGGGGGCCCCAAATGCATGAAGAATTTCATGGGGGCCCCAAAAGCATGCCACATGTCGTGGGGGCCCCACGTGCATGCCGCATGTCATGGGGGCCCCAAAAGCATGCCACGTGTCGTGGGGGTCCCACGTGCATGCCGCATGTCATGGTGGCCCCAAATGCATGCCGCATGTCATGGGGGCCCACGTGCATGCCGCATGTCTTTGGGGCCCCAAATGCATGCTGCGTGTTATGGGGGCCCCAAATGCATCCCGCATGTCATGGGGGCCCCATGTGCATGATGCATGTCATGGGGGCCCCAAATGCATGCCACATGTCGTGGGGGCCCCACGTGCATGCCGCATGTCATGGGGGCCCCAAATGCATGCCGCATGTCGTGGCGGCCCCAAATGCATGACGCATGTCTTGGGGGCCCCAAATGCATGCCGCATGTCATGGGGGCCCCAATTATGTGCCGCCTGTCATGGGGCCCCACATGCATGCCACATGTCATAGGGGCCCCAAACGCATGCCACATGTCATGGGAGCCCCAAATGCATGCCACATGTCATGGGGGCCCCAAATGCATGCCGCATGTCATGGGGGCCCCACGTGCATTCCGCATGTCATGTGGGCCCTACGTGCATGCCGCATGTCATGGGGGCCCCAAATGCATGCCGCATGTCATGGGGGCCCCAAATGCATGCCGCATGTCATGGGTGCCCCACCTGCATGCCGTATATCATTGGGGTCCCAAATGCATGCTGCATGTCATGGGGACCCCAAATGCATGCCGCATGTCATGAGGACCCACGTGCATGACGCATGTCTTGGGGGCCCCAAATGCATGCCGCATGTCATGGGGGCCCCAATTATGTGCCGCCTGTCATGGGGGCCCCACATGCATGCCGCATGTCGTGGCGGCCCCAAATGCATGACGCGTGTCTTGTGGGCCCCAAATGCATGCCGCGTGTTATGGGGGCCCCAAATGCATCCCGTTTGTCATGGGGGCCCCACGTGCATGACGCATGTCATGGGGGCCCCAAATGCATGCCGCATGTCTTGGGGGTCCCACGTGCATGCCGCATATCATAGGGGCCCCACGTGCATGACGCATGTCATTGGGGTCCCAAATGCATGAAGAATGTCATGGGGGCCCCAAAAGCATGCCACATGTCGTGGGGGCCCCACGTGCATGTGGCATGTCATGGGGGCCCCAAAAGCATGCCGCCTGTCATGGGGGCTCCACATGCATGCCGCATGTCATGGGGGCCCAAAAGTGCATGTCACATGTCTTGGGGGCCCCAATTTTGTGCCGCATGTCATGGGGGCCATAAATGCATGCCGCATGTCATGGGGGGCCCTCGTGCATGCCGCATGTCATTGGGGTCCCAAATGCATGCCGCATGTCATGGGGACCCCAAATGCATGCCGCATGTCATGAGGGCCCACGTGCATGCCGCATGTCTTTGGGGCCCCAAATGCATGCTGCGTGTTATGGGGGCCCCAAATGCATCCCGCATGTCATGGGAGCCCCATGTGCATGATGCATGTCATGGGGGTCCCAAATGCATGCCACATGTCGTGGGGGCCCCACGTGCATGCCGCAAGTCATGGGGGCCCCACGTGCATGCCGCATGTCATGGAGTCCCAAATCCATGCCGCATGTCATGGGGGCCCCACGTGCATGCCGCATGTCATGGTGGCCCCAAATGCATGCCGCATGTCATGGGGGCCCACGTGCATGCCGCATGTCTTTGGGGCCCCAAATGCATGCTGCGTGTTATGGGGGCCCCAAATGCATCCCGCATGTCATGGGGGCCCCATGTGCATGATGCATGTCATGGGGGCCCCAAATGCATGCCACATGTCGTGGGGGCCCCACGTGCATGCCGCAAGTCATGGGGGCCCCACGTGCATGCCGCATGTCATGGAGTCCCAAATCCATGCTGCATGTCATGGGGGCCCCACGTGCATGCCGCATGTCATGGGGCCCCAAATGCATGCCGCATGTCTTGGGGGCCCCAAATGCATGCCGCATGTCATGGGGGCCCCAATTATGTGCCGCCTGTCATGGGGCCCCACATGCATGCCACATGTCATAGGGGCCCCAAACGCATGCCACGTGTCATGGGAGCCCCAAATGCATGCCGCATGTCATGGGGGCCCCATATGCATGCCGCATGTCATGGGGGCCCCACGTGCATTCCGCATGTCATGTGGGCCCTACGTGCATGCCGCATGTCATGGGGGCCCAAAATGCATGCCGCATGTCATGGGAGCCCGAATTGCATGCCGCATGTCATGGGTGCCCCACCTGCATGCCGTATATCATTGGGGTCCCAAATGCATGCTGCATGTCATGGGGACCCCAAATGCATGCCGCATGTCATGAGGACCCACGTGCATGACGCATGTCTTGGGGGCCCCAAATGCATGCCGCATGTCATGGGGGCCCCAATTATGTGCCGCCTGTCATGGGGGCCCCACATGCATGCCGCATGTCGTGGCGGCCCCAAATGCATGACGCGTGTCTTGTGGGCCCCAAATGCATGCCGCGTGTTATGGGGGCCCCAAATGCATCCCGCTTGTCATGGGGGCCCCACGTGCATGATGCATGTCATGGGGGCCCCAAATGCATGCCGAATGTCTTGGGGGTCCCACGTGCATGCCGCATATCATAGGGGCCCCACGTGCATGACGCATGTCATTGGGGTCCCAAAAGTGCATGTCACATGTCTTGGGGGCCCCAATTTTGTGCCGCATGTCATGGGGGCCATAAATGCATGCCGCATGTCATGGGGGGCCCTCGTGCATGCCGCATGTCATTGGGGTCCCAAATGCATGCCGCATGTCATGGGTGCCCCACCTGCATGCCGCATATCATTGGGGTCCCAAATGCATGCCGCATGTCATGGGGACCCCAAATGCATGCCGCATGTCATGAGGGCCCACGTGCATGCCGCATGTCGTGGCTGCCCCAAATGCATGCCACATGTCATGGGGGCACCAAATGCATGCCGCGTGTTATGGGGGCCCCAAATGCATGCCGCATGTCGCGGCGGCCCTGAATGCATGACGCATGTCTTGGGGGCCCAAAATGCATGTCGCATGTCATGGGAGCCCGAAGTGCATGCCGCATGTCATGGGGGCCCCAAATGCATGTCGCATGTCATGGGGGCCCCAAATGCAGGCCGCATGTCATGGGGGCCCCACGTGCATGCCGCATGTCATGGGGGCCCCAAATGCATGCCGCATGTCATGGGGGCCCCACGTACATTCCGCATGTCATGGGGGCCCAAAATGCATGCCGCATGTCATGGGAGCCCGAATTGCATGCCGCATGTCATGGGGGCCCCAAATGCATGCCGCATGTCATGGGGGCCCCAAATGCATGCCGCATGTCATGGGTGCCCCACCTGCATGCCGTATATCATTGGGGTCCCAAATGCATGCCGCATGTCATGGGAGCCCGAATTACATGCCGCATGTTGTGGCGGCCCCAAATGCATGACGCATGTCTTGGGGGCCCCAAATGCATGCCGCATGTCATGGGGGCCCGAATTATCTGCCGCCTGTCATGGGGCCCCACATGCATGCCGCATGTCATGGGGGCCCCATGTGCATGCCACATGTCATGGGGGCCCCACGTGCATGCCGCATGTCATTGGGGTCCCAAATGCATGCCACATGTCATGGGGGCCCCACGTGCATGCCGCATGTCATGGGGGCCCCATGTGCATGCCGCATGTCATTGGGGCCCCAAATGCATGCCGCATGTCATGGGGGCCTGAAGTGCATGTCACATGTCTTGGGGGCCCCAATTTTGTGCCGCATGTCATGGGGACCCCAAATGCATGCCGCATGTCATGAGGGCCCACGTGCATGCCGCATGTCGTGGCGGCCCCAAATGCATGACGCATATCTTGGGGGCCCCAAATGCATGCCGCATGTCATGGGGGCCCCAATTATGTGCCGCATGTCATGGGGCCCCAAATGCATGCCGCATGTCATGGGAGCCCGAAGTGCATGCCGCATGTCATTGGGGCCCACGTGCATGCCGCATGTCATGGGGACCCCAAATGCATGCCGCATGTCATTGGGGCCCCAAATGCATGCCGCATGTCATGGGGGCCTCAAATGCATGCCGCATGTTATGGGGGGCCCAAATGCATCCCGCGTGTCATGGGGGCCCCACGTGCATGACGCATGTCATGGGGGCCTCAAATGCATGCCGCATGTCTTGGGGGCCCCACATGCATGCGGCATATCATAGGGGCCCCACGTGCATGACGCATGTCATTGGGGTCCCAAATGCATGAAGAATGTCATGGGGGCCCCAAAAGCATGCCACATGTCGTGGGGGCCCCAAATGCAAGCTGCATGTCATGGGGTCCCCAAATGCATGCCGCATGTCATGGGGGCCACAAATGCATGCCGCATTTCATGGGGGCCCCAAATGCATGCCGCATGTCATGGGAGCCCGAAGTGCATGCCGCATGTCATTGGGGTCACAAATGCATGTCGCATGTCATGGGGGCCCCAAATGCATGCCGCATGTCATGGGGGCCCCAATTACGTGCCGCCTGTCATGGGGGCCCCACATGCATGCCGCATGTCATGAGGGCCCACGTGCATGACGCATGTCTTGGGGCCCCCAAATGCATGCCGCATGTCATGGGGGCCCCAATTATGTGCCGCCTGTCATGGGGGCCCCACGTGCATGCCGCATGTCATGGAGTCCCAAATCCATGACGCATGTCATGGGGGCCCCACATGCATGCCGCATGTCATAGGGGCCCCAAATGCATGCCGCATGTCATGGGAGCGCGAAGTGCATGCCGCATGTCATGGGGGCCCCAAATGCATGAAGAATTTCATGGGGGCCCCAAAAGCATGCCACATGTCGTGGGGGCCCCACGTGCATGCCGCATGTCATGGGGGCCCCAAAAGCATGCCACGTGTCGTGGGGGTCCCACGTGCATGCCGCATGTCATGGTGGCCCCAAATGCATGCCGCATGTCATGGGGGCCCACGTGCATGCCGCATGTCTTTGGGGCCCCAAATGCATGCTGCGTGTTATGGGGGCCCCAAATGCATCCCGCATGTCATGGGGGCCCCATGTGCATGATGCATGTCATGGGGGCCCCAAATGCATGCCACATGTCGTGGGGGCCCCACGTGCATCCCGCAAGTCATGGGGGCCCCACGTGCATGCCGCATGTCATGGAGTCCCAAATCCATGCCGCATGTCATGGGGGCCCCACGTGCATGCCGCATGTCATGGGGGCCCCAAATGCATGCCGCATGTCGTGGCGGCCCCAAATGCATGACGCATGTCTTGGGGGCCCCAAATGCATGCCGCATGTCATGGGGGCCCCAATTATGTGCCGCCTGTCATGGGGCCCCACATGCATGCCACATGTCATAGGGGCCCCAAACGCATGCCACATGTCATGGGAGCCCCAAATGCATGCCACATGTCATGGGGGCCCCAAATGCATGCCGCATGTCATGGGGGCCCCACGTGCATTCCGCATGTCATGTGGGCCCTACGTGCATGCCGCATGTCATGGGGGCCCCAAATGCATGCCGCATGTCATGGGGGCCCCAAATGCATGCCGCATGTCATGGGTGCCCCACCTGCATGCCGTATATCATTGGGGTCCCAAATGCATGCTGCATGTCATGGGGACCCCAAATGCATGCCGCATGTCATGAGGACCCACGTGCATGACGCATGTCTTGGGGGCCCCAAAAGCATGCCGCATGTCATGGGGGCCCCAATTATGTGCCGCCTGTCATGGGGGCCCCACATGCATGCCGCATGTCGTGGCGGCCCCAAATGCATGACGCGTGTCTTGTGGGCCCCAAATGCATGCCGCGTGTTATGGGGGCCCCAAATGCATCCCGCTTGTCATGGGGGCCCCACGTGCATGACGCATGTCATGGGGGCCCCAAATGCATGCCGCATGTCTTGGGGGTCCCACGTGCATGCCGCATATCATAGGGGCCCCACGTGCATGACGCATGTCATTGGGGTCCCAAATGCATGAAGAATGTCATGGGGGCCCCAAAAGCATGCCACATGTCGTGGGGGCCCCACGTGCATGTGGCATGTCATGGGGGCCCCAAAAGCATGCCCCCTGTCATGGGGGCTCCACATGCATGCCGCATGTCATGGGGGCCCAAAAGTGCATGTCACATGTCTTGGGGGCCCCAATTTTGTGCCGCATGTCATGGGGGCCATAAATGCATGCCGCATGTCATGGGGGGCCCTCGTGCATGCCGCATGTCATTGGGGTCCCAAATGCATGCCGCATGTCATGGGGACCCCAAATGCATGCCGCATGTCATGAGGGCCCACGTGCATGCCACATGTCGTGGCGGCCCAAAATGCATGCCGCATGTCATGGGAGCCCCAAATGCATGAAGCATGTCATGGGGGCCCCAAATGCATGCCACATGTCATGGGGGCCCCATGTGCATGCCGCATGTCATGGGGGCCCCACGTGCATGCCGCAAGTCATGGGGGCCCCACGTGCATGCCGCATGTCATTATGGTCCCAAATGCATGTCGCGTGTCATGGGGGCCCCAAATGCATGCCGCATGTCATGGGGGCCCCATGTGCATGATGCATGTCATGGGGGTCCCAAATGCATGCCACATGTCGTGGGGGCCCCACGTGCATGCCGCAAGTCATGGGGGCCCCACGTGCATGCCGCATGTCATGGAGTCCCAAATCCATGCCGCATGTCATGGGGGCCCCACGTGCATGCCGCATGTCATGGTGGCCCCAAATGCATGCCGCATGTCATGGGGGCCCACGTGCAAGCCGCATGTCTTTGGGGCCCCAAATGCATGCTGCGTGTTATGGGGGCCCCAAATGCATCCCGCATGTCATGGGGGTCCCATGTGCATGATGCATGTCATGGGGGCCCCAAATGCATGCCACATGTCGTGGGGGCCCCACGTGCATGCCGCAAGTCATGGGGGCCCCACGTGCATGCCGCATGTCATGGAGTCCCAAATCCATGCCGCATGTCATGGGGGCCCCACGTGCATGCCGCATGTCATGGGGCCCCAAATGCATGCCGCTTGTCTTGGGGGCCCCAAATGCATGCCGCATGTCATGGGGGCCCCAATTATGTGCCGCCTGTCATGGGGCCCCACATGCATGCCACATGTCATAGGGGCCCCAAACGCATGCCACGTGTCATGGGAGCCCCAAATGCATGCCGCATGTCATGGGGGCCCCATATGCATGCCGCATGTCATGGGGGCCCCACGTGCATTCCGCATGTCATGTGGGCCCTACGTGCATGCCGCATGTCATGGGGGCCCAAAATGCATGCCGCATGTCATGGGAGCCCGAATTGCATGCCGCATGTCATGGGTGCCCCACCTGCATGCCGTATATCATTGGGGTCCCAAATGCATGCTGCATGTCATGGGGACCCCAAATGCATGCCGCATGTCATGAGGACCCACGTGCATGACGCATGTCTTGGGGGCCCCAAATGCATGCCGCATGTCATGGGGGCCCCAATTATGTGCCGCCTGTCATGGGGGCCCCACATGCATGCCGCATGTCGTGGCGGCCCCAAATGCATGACGCGTGTCTTGTGGGCCCCAAATGCATGCCGCGTGTTATGGGGGCCCCAAATGCATCCCGCTTGTCATGGGGGCCCCACGTGCATGATGCATGTCATGGGGGCCCCAAATGCATGCCGAATGTCTTGGGGGTCCCACGTGCATGCCGCATATCATAGGGGCCCCACGTGCATGACGCATGTCATTGGGGTCCCAAAAGTGCATGTCACATGTCTTGGGGGCCCCAATTTTGTGCCGCATGTCATGGGGGCCATAAATGCATGCCGCATGTCATGGGGGGCCCTCGTGCATGCCGCATGTCATTGGGGTCCCAAATGCATGCCGCATGTCATGGGTGCCCCACCTGCATGCCGCATATCATTGGGGTCCCAAATGCATGCCGCATGTCATGGGGACCAAAAATGCATGCCGCATGTCATGAGGGCCCACGTGCATGCCGCATGTCGTGGCTGCCCCAAATGCATGCCACATGTCATGGGGGCACCAAATGCATGCCGCGTGTTATGGGGGCCCCAAATGCATGCCGCATGTCGCGGCGGCCCTAAATGCATGACGCATGTCTTGGGGGCCGAAAATGCATGTCGCATGTCATGGGAGCCCGAAGTGCATGCCGCATGTCATGGGGGCCCCAAATGCATGTCGCATGTCATGGGGGCCCCAAATGCAGGCCGCATGTCATGGGGGCCCCAAAAGCATGCCACATGTCATAGGGGCCCCAAACGCATGCCACATGTCATGGGAGCCCCAAATGCATGCCGCATGTCATGGGGGCCCCAAATGCATGCCGCATGTCATAGTGGCCCCACGTGCATTCCGCATGTCATGGGGGCCCAAAATGCATGCCGCATGTCATGGGAGCCCGAATTGCATGCCGCATGTCATGGGGGCCCCAAATGCATGCCGCATGTCATGGGGGCCCCAAATGCATGCCGCATGTCATGGGTGCCCCACCTGCATGCCGTATATCATTGGGGTCCCAAATGCATGCCGCATCTCATGGGAGCCCGAATTGCATGCCGCATGTCATTGGGGCCCCAAATGCATGCCGCATGTCATGGGGGCCTGAAGTGCATGTCACATGTCTTGGGGACCCCAATTTTGTGCCGCATGTCATGGGGACCCCAAATGCATGCCGCATGTCATGAGGGCCCACGTGCATGCCGCATGTCGTGGCGGCCCCAAATGCATGACGCATGTCTTGGGGGCCCCAAATGCATGCCGCATGTCATGGGGGCCCCAATTATGTGCCGCCTGTCATGGGGGCCCCACATGCATGCTGAATGTCATGGGGGTCCCAAATGCATGCCGCATGTCATGGGAGCCCGAAGTGCATGCCGCATGTCATGGGGGCCCCAAATGCATGCCGCATGTCATGGGGGCCCCAAATGCATGACGCATGTCTTGGGGGCCCCAAATGCATGCCGCATGTCATAGGGGCCCCAAATGCATGCCACATGTCATGGGGGCCCCAAATGCATGCCGCCCCCATGACATGCGGCATGCATTTGGGGTCCCCATGACATGCGGCATGCATTTGGGACCCCAATGATATGCGGCATGCAGGTGGGGCACCCATGACATGCGGAATGCATTTGGGACCCCAATGACATGCGGAATGCACGAGGGCATCATGCACATGGGGCCCCCATGACATGCGGGATGCATTTGGGGCCCCCAAAGCACGCAGCATGCATTTGGGGCCCCAATGACATGCGGCATGCACGTGGGCCCCCATGACATGTCGTGGGTGCCCCACGTGCATGACGCATGTCATGGGGGCCCCAAATGCATGCCGCATGTCATGGGGGCCCCACGTGCATGCCACATGTCATGGGGGCCCACGTGCATGCCGCATGTCATTGGGGTCCCAAATGCATGCCGCATGTCATGGGGGCCCCAAATGCATGCCGCATGTCATGGGAGCCCGAAGTGCATGCGACATGTCATAGGGGCCCCAAATGCATGCCGCATGTCATGGGAACCCCAAATGCATGAAGCATGTCATGGGGGCCCCAAATGCATGCCGCATGTCATGGGGGCCCCATGTGCATGCCGCATGTCATGGGGGCCCCACGTGCATGCCGCATGTCATGGGGGCCCCAATTACAAGCCGCCTGTCATGGGGGCCCCACATGCATTCCGCATGTCATGGGGGCCCCAAATGCATGCCGCATGTCTTGGGGGCCCCACGTGCATGCCGCATATCATAGGGGCCCCACGTGCATGACGCATGTCATTGGGGTCCCAAATGCATGAAGAATGTCATGGGGGCCCCAAAAGCATGCCACATGTCGTGGGGGCCCCACGTGCATGCCGCATGTCATGGGGGCCCCAAAAGCATGCCACATGTCGTGGGTGCCCCACGTGCATGACGCATGTCATGGGGGCCCCAAATGCATGCCGCATATCTTGGGGGCCCCACGTGCATGCCGCATATCATAGGGGCCCCACGTGCATGCCGCATGTCATTGGGGTCCCAAATGCATGAAGAATGTCATGGGGGCCCCAAAAGCATGCCGCATGTCATGGGGGCCCTACGTGCATGCCGCATGTCATTGGGTCCCCAAATGCATGCCGCATGTCGTGGCGGCCCCAAATGCATGACGCATGTCATGGGGGCCCCGATTATGTGCCGCCTGTCATGGGGCCCCACATGCATGCCACATGTCATAGGGGCCCCAAATGCATGCCGCATGTCGTGGCGGCCCCAAATGCATCCCGCTTGTCATGGGGGCCACACGTGCATGACGCATGTCATGGGGGCCCCAAATGCATGCCGCATGTCTTGGGGGTCCCAAATGCATGCCGCATGTCATGGGGGCCCCCGTGCATGCCGCATGTCATTGGGGCCCCAAATGCATGCCGCATGTCATGGGGGCCCCAAATGCATGCCGCATGTCATGGGGGCCCACGTGCATGCCGCATGTCGTGGTGGCCCCAAATGCATGACGCATGTCTTGGGGGCCCCAAATGCATGCCGCATGTCATGGGGGCCCTACGTGCATGCCGCATGTCATTGGGTCCCCAAATGCATGCCGCATGTCGTGGCGGCCCCAAATGTATGACGCATGTCATGGGGGCCCCGATTATGTGCCGCCTGTCATGGGGCCCCACATGCATGCCACATGTCATAGGGGCCCCAAATGCATGCCGCATGTCATGGGAGCCCGAAGTGCATGCCGCATGTCATGGGGGCCCCAAATGCATGCCGCATGTTATTGGGGTCCCAAATGCATGCCGCATGTCATGGGTGCCCCACGTGCATGCCGCATATCATTGGGGTCCCAAATGCATGCTGCATGTCATGGGGGCCCCAAATGCATGCCGCATGTAGCGGCAGCCCCAAATGCATGACGCATGTCTTGGGGGCCTAAAATGCATGCCGCATGTCATGGGAGCCCGAAGTGCATGCCGCATGTCATGGGGGCCCCAAATGCATGTCGCATGTCATGGGGGCCCCAAATGCAGGCCGCATGTCATGGGGGCCCCACTTGCATGCCGCATGTCATTGGGGCCCAAATGCATGCCGCATGTCATGGGGGCCCCAAATGCATGCCGCATGTCATGGGGGCCCCAATTATGTGCCGCCTGTCATGGGGGCCCCACATGCATGCCGCATGTCATAGGGGCCCCAAATGCATGCCGCATGTCATGGGAGCCCGAAGTGCATGCCGCATGTCATGGAGTCCCAAATCCATGCCGCATGTCATGGGGGCCCCACGTGCATGCCGCATGTCATGGGGGCCCCAAATGCATCCCGCATGTCATGGGGGCCCCACGTGCATGACGCATGTCATAGTGGCCCCAAATGCATGCCGCATGTCGTGGCGGCCCCAAATGCATCCCGCTTGTCATGGGGGCCCCAATTATGTGCCGCCTGTCATGGGGGCCCCACATGCATGCCGCATGTCATAGGGGCCCCAAATGCATGCCGCATGTCATGGGAGCCCGAAGTGCATGCCGCATGTCATGGGGGCCCCAAATGCATGAAGAATTTCATGGTGGCCCCAAAAGCATGCCGCATGTCATGGGGGCCCTACGTGCATGCCGCATGTCATTGGGTCCCCAAATGCATGCCGCATGTCGTGGCGGCCCCAAATGCATGACGCATGTCATGGGGGCCCCAATTATGTGCCGCCTGTCATGGGGCCCCACATGCATGCCACATGTCATAGAGGCCCCAAATGCATGCCGCATGTCATGGGAGCCCGAAGTGCATGCCGCATGTCATGGGGGCCCCAAATGCATGCCGCATGTTATTGGGGTCCCAAATGCATGCCGCATGTCATGGGTGCCCCACGTGCATGCCGCATATCATTGGGGTCCCAAATGCATGCTGCATGTCATGGGGGCCCCAAATGCATGCCGCATGTAGCGGCAGCCCCAAATGCATGACGCATGTCTTGGGGGCCTAAAATGCATGCCGCATGTCATGGGAGCCCGAAGTGCATGCCGCATGTCATGGGGGCCCCAAATGCATGTCGCATGTCATGGGGGCCCCAAATGCAGGCCGCATGTCATGGGGGCCCCACGTGCATGCCGCATGTCATTGGGGCCCAAATGCATGCCGCATGTCATGGGGGCCCCAAATGCATGCCGCATGTCATGGGGGCCCCAATTATGTGCCGCCTGTCATGGGGGCCCCACATGCATGCCGCATGTCATAGGGGCCCCAAATGCATGCCGCATGTCATGGGAGCCCGAAGTGCATGCCGCATGTCATGGAGTCCCAAATCCATGCCGCATGTCATGGGGGCCACACGTGCATGCCGCATGTCATGGGGGCCCCAAATGCATCCCGCATGTCATGGGGGCCCCACGTGCATGACGCATGTCATAGTGGCCCCAAATGCATGCCGCATGTCGTGGCGGCCCCAAATGCATCCCGCTTGTCATGGGGGCCCCAATTATGTGCCGCCTGTCATGGGGGCCCCACATGCATGCCGCATGTCATAGGGGCCCCAAATGCATGCCGCATGTCATGGGAGCCCGAAGTGCATGCCGCATGTCATGGGGGCCCCAAATGCATGAAGAATTTCATGGTGGCCCCAAAAGAATGCCACATGTCATGGGGGCCCCACGTGCATGCCGCATGTCATGGGGGCCCCAAAAGCATGCCACGTGTCGTGGGGGTCCCACGTGCATGCCGCATGTCATGGGGGCCCCACGTGCATGACGCATGTCATAGTGGCCCCAAATGCATGCCGCATGTTGTGGCGGCCCCAAATGCATCCCTCTTGTCATGGGGGCCACACGTGCATGACGCATGTCATGGGGGCCCCAAATGCATGACGCATGTCATGGGGGCCCCAATTATGTGCCGCCTGTCATGGGGCCCCACATGCATGCCACAAGTCATAGGGGCCCCAAATGCATGCCGCATGTCATGGGAGCCCGAAGTGCATGCCGCATGTCATGGGGGCCCCAAATGCATGCCGCATGTTATTGGGGTCCCAAATGCATGCCGCATGTCATGGGTGCCCCACGTGCATGCCGCATATCATTGGGGTCCCAAATGCATGCTGCATGTCATGGGGGCCCCAAATGCATGCCGCATGTCGTGGCGGCCCCAAATGCATGACGCATGTCATGGGGGCCCCAATTATGTGCCGCCTGTCATGGGGCCCCACATGCATGCCACATGTCATAGGGGCCCCAAACGCATGCCACGTGTCATGGGAGCCCCAAATGCATGCCGCATGTCATGGGGGCCCCATATGCATGCCGCATGTCATGGGGGCCCCACGTGCATTCCGCATGTCATGTGGGCCCTACGTGCATGCCGCATGTCATGGGGGCCCAAAATGCATGCCGCATGTCATGGGAGCCCGAATTGCATGCCGCATGTCATGGGTGCCCCACCTGCATGCCGTATATCATTGGGGTCCCAAATGCATGCTGCATGTCATGGGGACCCCAAATGCATGCCGCATGTCATGAGGACCCACGTGCATGACGCATGTCTTGGGGGCCCCAAATGCATGCCGCATGTCATGGGGGCCCCAATTATGTGCCGCCTGTCATGGGGGCCCCACATGCATGCCGCATGTCGTGGCGGCCCCAAATGCATGACGCGTGTCTTGTGGGCCCCAAATGCATGCCGCGTGTTATGGGGGCCCCAAATGCATCCCGCTTGTCATGGGGGCCCCACGTGCATGATGCATGTCATGGGGGCCCCAAATGCATGCCGAATGTCTTGGGGGTCCCACGTGCATGCCGCATATCATAGGGGCCCCACGTGCATGACGCATGTCATTGGGGTCCCAAAAGTGCATGTCACATGTCTTGGGGGCCCCAATTTTGTGCCGCATGTCATGGGGGCCATAAATGCATGCCGCATGTCATGGGGGGCCCTCGTGCATGCCGCATGTCATTGGGGTCCCAAATGCATGCCGCATGTCATGGGTGCCCCACCTGCATGCCGCATATCATTGGGGTCCCAAATGCATGCCGCATGTCATGGGGACCAAAAATGCATGCCGCATGTCATGAGGGCCCACGTGCATGCCGCATGTCGTGGCTGCCCCAAATGCATGCCACATGTCATGGGGGCACCAAATGCATGCCGCGTGTTATGGGGGCCCCAAATGCATGCCGCATGTCGCGGCGGCCCTAAATGCATGACGCATGTCTTGGGGGCCGAAAATGCATGTCGCATGTCATGGGAGCCCGAAGTGCATGCCGCATGTCATGGGGGCCCCAAATGCATGTCGCATGTCATGGGGGCCCCAAATGCAGGCCGCATGTCATGGGGGCCCCAAAAGCATGCCACATGTCATAGGGGCCCCAAACGCATGCCACATGTCATGGGAGCCCCAAATGCATGCCGCATGTCATGGGGGCCCCAAATGCATGCCGCATGTCATAGTGGCCCCACGTGCATTCCGCATGTCATGGGGGCCCAAAATGCATGCCGCATGTCATGGGAGCCCGAATTGCATGCCGCATGTCATGGGGGCCCCAAATGCATGCCGCATGTCATGGGGGCCCCAAATGCATGCCGCATGTCATGGGTGCCCCACCTGCATGCCGTATATCATTGGGGTCCCAAATGCATGCCGCATCTCATGGGAGCCCGAATTGCATGCCGCATGTCATTGGGGCCCCAAATGCATGCCGCATGTCATGGGGGCCTGAAGTGCATGTCACATGTCTTGGGGACCCCAATTTTGTGCCGCATGTCATGGGGACCCCAAATGCATGCCGCATGTCATGAGGGCCCACGTGCATGCCGCATGTCGTGGCGGCCCCAAATGCATGACGCATGTCTTGGGGGCCCCAAATGCATGCCGCATGTCATGGGGGCCCCAATTATGTGCCGCCTGTCATGGGGGCCCCACATGCATGCTGAATGTCATGGGGGTCCCAAATGCATGCCGCATGTCATGGGAGCCCGAAGTGCATGCCGCATGTCATGGGGGCCCCAAATGCATGCCGCATGTCATGGGGGCCCCAAATGCATGACGCATGTCTTGGGGGCCCCAAATGCATGCCGCATGTCATAGGGGCCCCAAATGCATGCCACATGTCATGGGGGCCCCAAATGCATGCCGCCCCCATGACATGCGGCATGCATTTGGGGTCCCCATGACATGCGGCATGCATTTGGGACCCCAATGATATGCGGCATGCAGGTGGGGCACCCATGACATGCGGAATGCATTTGGGACCCCAATGACATGCGGAATGCACGAGGGCATCATGCACATGGGGCCCCCATGACATGCGGGATGCATTTGGGGCCCCCAAAGCACGCAGCATGCATTTGGGGCCCCAATGACATGCGGCATGCACGTGGGCCCCCATGACATGTCGTGGGTGCCCCACGTGCATGACGCATGTCATGGGGGCCCCAAATGCATGCCGCATGTCATGGGGGCCCCACGTGCATGCCACATGTCATGGGGGCCCACGTGCATGCCGCATGTCATTGGGGTCCCAAATGCATGCCGCATGTCATGGGGGCCCCAAATGCATGCCGCATGTCATGGGAGCCCGAAGTGCATGCGACATGTCATAGGGGCCCCAAATGCATGCCGCATGTCATGGGAACCCCAAATGCATGAAGCATGTCATAGGGGCCCCACGTGCATGACGCATGTCATTGGGGTCCCAAATGCATGAAGAATGTCATGGGGGCCCCAAAAGCATGCCACATGTCGTGGGGGCCCCACGTGCATGCCGCATGTCATGGGGGCCCCAAAAGCATGCCACATGTCGTGGGTGCCCCACGTGCATGACGCATGTCATGGGGGCCCCAAATGCATGCCGCATATCTTGGGGGCCCCACGTGCATGCCGCATATCATAGGGGCCCCACGTGCATGCCGCATGTCATTGGGGTCCCAAATGCATGAAGAATGTCATGGGGGCCCCAAAAGCATGCCGCATGTCATGGGGGCCCTACGTGCATGCCGCATGTCATTGGGTCCCCAAATGCATGCCGCATGTCGTGGCGGCCCCAAATGCATGACGCATGTCATGGGGGCCCCGATTATGTGCCGCCTGTCATGGGGCCCCACATGCATGCCACATGTCATAGGGGCCCCAAATGCATGCCGCATGTCGTGGCGGCCCCAAATGCATCCCGCTTGTCATGGGGGCCACACGTGCATGACGCATGTCATGGGGGCCCCAAATGCATGCCGCATGTCTTGGGGGTCCCAAATGCATGCCGCATGTCATGGGGGCCCCCGTGCATGCCGCATGTCATTGGGGCCCCAAATGCATGCCGCATGTCATGGGGGCCCCAAATGCATGCCGCATGTCATGGGGGCCCACGTGCATGCCGCATGTCGTGGTGGCCCCAAATGCATGACGCATGTCTTGGGGGCCCCAAATGCATGCCGCATGTCATGGGGGCCCTACGTGCATGCCGCATGTCATTGGGTCCCCAAATGCATGCCGCATGTCGTGGCGGCCCCAAATGTATGACGCATGTCATGGGGGCCCCGATTATGTGCCGCCTGTCATGGGGCCCCACATGCATGCCACATGTCATAGGGGCCCCAAATGCATGCCGCATGTCATGGGAGCCCGAAGTGCATGCCGCATGTCATGGGGGCCCCAAATGCATGCCGCATGTTATTGGGGTCCCAAATGCATGCCGCATGTCATGGGTGCCCCACGTGCATGCCGCATATCATTGGGGTCCCAAATGCATGCTGCATGTCATGGGGGCCCCAAATGCATGCCGCATGTAGCGGCAGCCCCAAATGCATGACGCATGTCTTGGGGGCCTAAAATGCATGCCGCATGTCATGGGAGCCCGAAGTGCATGCCGCATGTCATGGGGGCCCCAAATGCATGTCGCATGTCATGGGGGCCCCAAATGCAGGCCGCATGTCATGGGGGCCCCACGTGCATGCCGCATGTCATTGGGGCCCAAATGCATGCCGCATGTCATGGGGGCCCCAAATGCATGCCGCATGTCATGGGGGCCCCAATTATGTGCCGCCTGTCATGGGGGCCCCACATGCATGCCGCATGTCATAGGGGCCCCAAATGCATGCCGCATGTCATGGGAGCCCGAAGTGCATGCCGCATGTCATGGAGTCCCAAATCCATGCCGCATGTCATGGGGGCCCCACGTGCATGCCGCATGTCATGGGGGCCCCAAATGCATCCCGCATGTCATGGGGGCCCCACGTGCATGACGCATGTCATAGTGGCCCCAAATGCATGCCGCATGTCGTGGCGGCCCCAAATGCATCCCGCTTGTCATGGGGGCCCCAATTATGTGCCGCCTGTCATGGGGGCCCCACATGCATGCCGCATGTCATAGGGGCCCCAAATGCATGCCGCATGTCATGGGAGCCCGAAGTGCATGCCGCATGTCATGGGGGCCCCAAATGCATGAAGAATTTCATGGTGGCCCCAAAAGAATGCCACATGTCGTGGGGGCCCAACGTGCATGCCGCATGTCATTGGGGTCCCAAATGCATGAAGAATGTCATGGGGGCCCCAAAAGCATGCCGCATGTCATAGTGGCCCCAAATGCATGCCGCATGTTGTGGCGGCCCCAAATGCATCCCTCTTGTCATGGGGGCCACACGTGCATGACGCATGTCATGGGGGCCCCAAATGCATGACGCATGTCATGGGGGCCCCAATTATGTGCCGCCTGTCATGGGGCCCCACATGCATGCCACAAGTCATAGGGGCCCCAAATGCATGCCGCATGTCATGGGAGCCCGAAGTGCATGCCGCATGTCATGGGGGCCCCAAATGCATGCCGCATGTTATTGGGGTCCCAAATGCATGCCGCATGTCATGGGTGCCCCACGTGCATGCCGCATATCATTGGGGTCCCAAATGCATGCTGCATGTCATGGGGGCCCCAAATGCATGCCGCATGTCGTGGCGGCCCCAAATGCATGACGCATGTCATGGGGGCCCCAATTATGTGCCGCCTGTCATGGGGCCCCACATGCATGCCACATGTCATAGGGGCCCCAAACGCATGCCACGTGTCATGGGAGCCCCAAATGCATGCCGCATGTCATGGGGGCCCCATATGCATGCCGCATGTCATGGGGGCCCCACGTGCATTCCGCATGTCATGTGGGCCCTACGTGCATGCCGCATGTCATGGGGGCCCAAAATGCATGCCGCATGTCATGGGAGCCCGAATTGCATGCCGCATGTCATGGGTGCCCCACCTGCATGCCGTATATCATTGGGGTCCCAAATGCATGCTGCATGTCATGGGGACCCCAAATGCATGCCGCATGTCATGAGGACCCACGTGCATGACGCATGTCTTGGGGGCCCCAAATGCATGCCGCATGTCATGGGGGCCCCAATTATGTGCCGCCTGTCATGGGGGCCCCACATGCATGCCGCATGTCGTGGCGGCCCCAAATGCATGACGCGTGTCTTGTGGGCCCCAAATGCATGCCGCGTGTTATGGGGGCCCCAAATGCATCCCGCTTGTCATGGGGGCCCCACGTGCATGATGCATGTCATGGGGGCCCCAAATGCATGCCGAATGTCTTGGGGGTCCCACGTGCATGCCGCATATCATAGGGGCCCCACGTGCATGACGCATGTCATTGGGGTCCCAAAAGTGCATGTCACATGTCTTGGGGGCCCCAATTTTGTGCCGCATGTCATGGGGGCCATAAATGCATGCCGCATGTCATGGGGGGCCCTCGTGCATGCCGCATGTCATTGGGGTCCCAAATGCATGCCGCATGTCATGGGTGCCCCACCTGCATGCCGCATATCATTGGGGTCCCAAATGCATGCCGCATGTCATGGGGACCAAAAATGCATGCCGCATGTCATGAGGGCCCACGTGCATGCCGCATGTCGTGGCTGCCCCAAATGCATGCCACATGTCATGGGGGCACCAAATGCATGCCGCGTGTTATGGGGGCCCCAAATGCATGCCGCATGTCGCGGCGGCCCTAAATGCATGACGCATGTCTTGGGGGCCGAAAATGCATGTCGCATGTCATGGGAGCCCGAAGTGCATGCCGCATGTCATGGGGGCCCCAAATGCATGTCGCATGTCATGGGGGCCCCAAATGCAGGCCGCATGTCATGGGGGCCCCAAAAGCATGCCACATGTCATAGGGGCCCCAAACGCATGCCACATGTCATGGGAGCCCCAAATGCATGCCGCATGTCATGGGGGCCCCAAATGCATGCCGCATGTCATAGTGGCCCCACGTGCATTCCGCATGTCATGGGGGCCCAAAATGCATGCCGCATGTCATGGGAGCCCGAATTGCATGCCGCATGTCATGGGGGCCCCAAATGCATGCCGCATGTCATGGGGGCCCCAAATGCATGCCGCATGTCATGGGTGCCCCACCTGCATGCCGTATATCATTGGGGTCCCAAATGCATGCCGCATCTCATGGGAGCCCGAATTGCATGCCGCATGTCATTGGGGCCCCAAATGCATGCCGCATGTCATGGGGGCCTGAAGTGCATGTCACATGTCTTGGGGACCCCAATTTTGTGCCGCATGTCATGGGGACCCCAAATGCATGCCGCATGTCATGAGGGCCCACGTGCATGCCGCATGTCGTGGCGGCCCCAAATGCATGACGCATGTCTTGGGGGCCCCAAATGCATGCCGCATGTCATGGGGGCCCCAATTATGTGCCGCCTGTCATGGGGGCCCCACATGCATGCTGAATGTCATGGGGGTCCCAAATGCATGCCGCATGTCATGGGAGCCCGAAGTGCATGCCGCATGTCATGGGGGCCCCAAATGCATGCCGCATGTCATGGGGGCCCCAAATGCATGACGCATGTCTTGGGGGCCCCAAATGCATGCCGCATGTCATAGGGGCCCCAAATGCATGCCACATGTCATGGGGGCCCCAAATGCATGCCGCCCCCATGACATGCGGCATGCATTTGGGGTCCCCATGACATGCGGCATGCATTTGGGACCCCAATGATATGCGGCATGCAGGTGGGGCACCCATGACATGCGGAATGCATTTGGGACCCCAATGACATGCGGAATGCACGAGGGCATCATGCACATGGGGCCCCCATGACATGCGGGATGCATTTGGGGCCCCCAAAGCACGCAGCATGCATTTGGGGCCCCAATGACATGCGGCATGCACGTGGGCCCCCATGACATGTCGTGGGTGCCCCACGTGCATGACGCATGTCATGGGGGCCCCAAATGCATGCCGCATGTCATGGGGGCCCCACGTGCATGCCACATGTCATGGGGGCCCACGTGCATGCCGCATGTCATTGGGGTCCCAAATGCATGCCGCATGTCATGGGGGCCCCAAATGCATGCCGCATGTCATGGGAGCCCGAAGTGCATGCGACATGTCATAGGGGCCCCAAATGCATGCCGCATGTCATGGGAACCCCAAATGCATGAAGCATGTCATGGGGGCCCCAAATGCATGCCGCATGTCATGGGGGCCCCATGTGCATGCCGCATGTCATGGGGGCCCCACGTGCATGCCGCATGTCATGGGGGCCCCAATTACAAGCCGCCTGTCATGGGGGCCCCACATGCATTCCGCATGTCATGGGGGCCCCAAATGCATGCCGCATGTCTTGGGGGCCCCACGTGCATGCCGCATATCATAGGGGCCCCACGTGCATGACGCATGTCATTGGGGTCCCAAATGCATGAAGAATGTCATGGGGGCCCCAAAAGCATGCCACATGTCGTGGGGGCCCCACGTGCATGCCGCATGTCATGGGGGCCCCAAAAGCATGCCACATGTCGTGGGTGCCCCACGTGCATGACGCATGTCATGGGGGCCCCAAATGCATGCCGCATATCTTGGGGGCCCCACGTGCATGCCGCATATCATAGGGGCCCCACGTGCATGCCGCATGTCATTGGGGTCCCAAATGCATGAAGAATGTCATGGGGGCCCCAAAAGCATGCCGCATGTCATGGGGGCCCTACGTGCATGCCGCATGTCATTGGGTCCCCAAATGCATGCCGCATGTCGTGGCGGCCCCAAATGCATGACGCATGTCATGGGGGCCCCGATTATGTGCCGCCTGTCATGGGGCCCCACATGCATGCCACATGTCATAGGGGCCCCAAATGCATGCCGCATGTCGTGGCGGCCCCAAATGCATCCCGCTTGTCATGGGGGCCACACGTGCATGACGCATGTCATGGGGGCCCCAAATGCATGCCGCATGTCTTGGGGGTCCCAAATGCATGCCGCATGTCATGGGGGCCCCCGTGCATGCCGCATGTCATTGGGGCCCCAAATGCATGCCGCATGTCATGGGGGCCCCAAATGCATGCCGCATGTCATGGGGGCCCACGTGCATGCCGCATGTCGTGGTGGCCCCAAATGCATGACGCATGTCTTGGGGGCCCCAAATGCATGCCGCATGTCATGGGGGCCCTACGTGCATGCCGCATGTCATTGGGTCCCCAAATGCATGCCGCATGTCGTGGCGGCCCCAAATGTATGACGCATGTCATGGGGGCCCCGATTATGTGCCGCCTGTCATGGGGCCCCACATGCATGCCACATGTCATAGGGGCCCCAAATGCATGCCGCATGTCATGGGAGCCCGAAGTGCATGCCGCATGTCATGGGGGCCCCAAATGCATGCCGCATGTTATTGGGGTCCCAAATGCATGCCGCATGTCATGGGTGCCCCACGTGCATGCCGCATATCATTGGGGTCCCAAATGCATGCTGCATGTCATGGGGGCCCCAAATGCATGCCGCATGTAGCGGCAGCCCCAAATGCATGACGCATGTCTTGGGGGCCTAAAATGCATGCCGCATGTCATGGGAGCCCGAAGTGCATGCCGCATGTCATGGGGGCCCCAAATGCATGTCGCATGTCATGGGGGCCCCAAATGCAGGCCGCATGTCATGGGGGCCCCACGTGCATGCCGCATGTCATTGGGGCCCAAATGCATGCCGCATGTCATGGGGGCCCCAAATGCATGCCGCATGTCATGGGGGCCCCAATTATGTGCCGCCTGTCATGGGGGCCCCACATGCATGCCGCATGTCATAGGGGCCCCAAATGCATGCCGCATGTCATGGGAGCCCGAAGTGCATGCCGCATGTCATGGAGTCCCAAATCCATGCCGCATGTCATGGGGGCCCCACGTGCATGCCGCATGTCATGGGGGCCCCAAATGCATCCCGCATGTCATGGGGGCCCCACGTGCATGACGCATGTCATAGTGGCCCCAAATGCATGCCGCATGTCGTGGCGGCCCCAAATGCATCCCGCTTGTCATGGGGGCCCCAATTATGTGCCGCCTGTCATGGGGGCCCCACATGCATGCCGCATGTCATAGGGGCCCCAAATGCATGCCGCATGTCATGGGAGCCCGAAGTGCATGCCGCATGTCATGGGGGCCCCAAATGCATGAAGAATTTCATGGTGGCCCCAAAAGAATGCCACATGTCGTGGGGGCCCAACGTGCATGCCGCATGTCATTGGGGTCCCAAATGCATGAAGAATGTCATGGGGGCCCCAAAAGCATGCCGCATGTCATGGGGGCCCTACGTGCATGCCGCATGTCATTGGGTCCCCAAATGCATGCCGCATGTCGTGGCGGCCCCAAATGCATGACGCATGTCATGGGGGCCCCAATTATGTGCCGCCTGTCATGGGGCCCCACATGCATGCCACATGTCATAGAGGCCCCAAATGCATGCCGCATGTCATGGGAGCCCGAAGTGCATGCCGCATGTCATGGGGGCCCCAAATGCATGCCGCATGTTATTGGGGTCCCAAATGCATGCCGCATGTCATGGGTGCCCCACGTGCATGCCGCATATCATTGGGGTCCCAAATGCATGCTGCATGTCATGGGGGCCCCAAATGCATGCCGCATGTAGCGGCAGCCCCAAATGCATGACGCATGTCTTGGGGGCCTAAAATGCATGCCGCATGTCATGGGAGCCCGAAGTGCATGCCGCATGTCATGGGGGCCCCAAATGCATGTCGCATGTCATGGGGGCCCCAAATGCAGGCCGCATGTCATGGGGGCCCCACGTGCATGCCGCATGTCATTGGGGCCCAAATGCATGCCGCATGTCATGGGGGCCCCAAATGCATGCCGCATGTCATGGGGGCCCCAATTATGTGCCGCCTGTCATGGGGGCCCCACATGCATGCCGCATGTCATAGGGGCCCCAAATGCATGCCGCATGTCATGGGAGCCCGAAGTGCATGCCGCATGTCATGGAGTCCCAAATCCATGCCGCATGTCATGGGGGCCACACGTGCATGCCGCATGTCATGGGGGCCCCAAATGCATCCCGCATGTCATGGGGGCCCCACGTGCATGACGCATGTCATAGTGGCCCCAAATGCATGCCGCATGTCGTGGCGGCCCCAAATGCATCCCGCTTGTCATGGGGGCCCCAATTATGTGCCGCCTGTCATGGGGGCCCCACATGCATGCCGCATGTCATAGGGGCCCCAAATGCATGCCGCATGTCATGGGAGCCCGAAGTGCATGCCGCATGTCATGGGGGCCCCAAATGCATGAAGAATTTCATGGTGGCCCCAAAAGAATGCCACATGTCATGGGGGCCCCACGTGCATGCCGCATGTCATGGGGGCCCCAAAAGCATGCCACGTGTCGTGGGGGTCCCACGTGCATGCCGCATGTCATGGGGGCCCCACGTGCATGACGCATGTCATAGTGGCCCCAAATGCATGCCGCATGTTGTGGCGGCCCCAAATGCATCCCTCTTGTCATGGGGGCCACACGTGCATGACGCATGTCATGGGGGCCCCAAATGCATGACGCATGTCATGGGGGCCCCAATTATGTGCCGCCTGTCATGGGGCCCCACATGCATGCCACAAGTCATAGGGGCCCCAAATGCATGCCGCATGTCATGGGAGCCCGAAGTGCATGCCGCATGTCATGGGGGCCCCAAATGCATGCCGCATGTTATTGGGGTCCCAAATGCATGCCGCATGTCATGGGTGCCCCACGTGCATGCCGCATATCATTGGGGTCCCAAATGCATGCTGCATGTCATGGGGGCCCCAAATGCATGCCGCATGTAGCGGCGGCCCCAAATGCATGACGCATGTCTTGGGGGCCTAAAATGCATGCCGCATGTCATGGGAGCCCGAAATGCATGCCGCATGTCATGGGGGCCCCACGTGCATGCCGCATGTCATTGGGGCCCCAAATGCATGCCGCATGTCATGGGGGCCCCAAATGCATGCCGCATGTCATGGGGGCCCCAATTATGTGCCGCCTGTCATGGGGGCCCCACATGCATGCCGCATGTCACAGGGGCCCCAAATGCATGCAGCATGTCATGGGAGCCCGAAGTGCATGCCGCATGTCATGGAGTCCCAAATCCATGCCGCATGTCGTGGGGGTCCCACGTGCATGCCGCATGTCATGGGGGCCCCACGTGCATGACGCATGTCATAGTGGCCCCAAATGCATGCCGCATGTCGTGGCGGCCCCAAATGCATCCCGCTTGTCATGGGGGCCACACGTGCATGACGCATGTCATGGGGGCCCCAAATGCATGCCGCATGTCTTGGGGGTCCCAAATGCATGCCGCATGTCATGGGGGCCCCCGTGCATGCCGCATGTCATTGGGGCCCCAAATGCATGCCGCATGTCATGGGGGCCCCAAATGCATGCCGCATGTCATGGGGGCCCACGTGCATGCCGCATGTCGTGGTGGCCCCAAATGCATGACGCATGTCTTGGGGGCCCCAAATGCATGCCGCATGTCATGGGGGCCCACGTGCATGCCGCATGTCGTGGCGGCCCCAAATGCATGACGCATGTCTTGGGGGCCCCAAATGCATGCCGCATGTCATGGGGGCCCCAATTATTTGCCGCCTGTCATGGGGGCCCCACATGCATGCCGCATGTCATAGGGGCCCCAAATGCATGCTGCGTGTTATGGGGGTCCCAAATGCATGAAGAATTTCATGGGGGCCCCAAAAGCATGCCACATGTCGTGGGGGCCCCACGTGCATGACGCATGTCATGGGGGCCCCAAAAGCATGCCACGTGTCGTGGGGGTCCCACGTGCATGCCGCATGTCATGGGGGCCCGAAGTGCATGCCGCATGTCATGGAGTCCCAAATCCATGCCGCATGTCATGGGGGCCCCACGTGCATGCCGCATGTCATGGGGGCCCCATGTGCATGCCGCATGTCTTG
This sequence comes from Phyllobates terribilis, assembly GCF_046119375.1. Lineage (NCBI taxonomy): Eukaryota > Metazoa > Chordata > Amphibia > Anura > Dendrobatidae > Phyllobates > Phyllobates terribilis. The sequence continues at coordinate 343,196,656 of NW_027362764.1, forward strand.
GGGGCCCCACGTGCATGCCGCATATCATAGGGGCCCCACGTGCATGACGCATGTCATTGGAGTCCCAAATGCATGTCGCATGTCATGGGGGCCCCAAATGCATGCCGCATGTCATGGGGGTCCCAATTACGTGCCGCATGTCATAGGGGCCCCAAATGCATGCCGCATGTCATGGAAGCCCGAAGTGCATGCCGCATGTCATGGGGGCCCCAAATGCATGAAGAATTTCATGCTGGCCCCAAAAGCATGCCACATGTCGTGGGGGCCCCACGTGCATGACGCATGTCATGGGGGCCCCAAAAGCATGCCACGTGTCGTGGGGGTCCCACAAGCATGCCGCATGTCATGGGGGCCCCACGTGCATGACGCATGTCATAGTGGCCCCAAATGCATGCCGCGTGTCGTGGCGGCCGCAAATGCATCCCGCTTGTCATGGGGGCCACACGTGCATGTCGCATGTCATGGGGGCCCCAAATGCATGCCGCATGTCTTGGGGGTCCCAAATGCATGCCGCATGTCATGGGGGCCCCCGTGCATGCCGCATGTCATTGGGGCCCCAAATGCATGCCGCATGTCATGGGGGCCCCAAATGCATGCCGCATGTCATGGGGCCCACGTGCATGCCGCATGTCGTGGCGGCCCCAAATGCATGACGCATGTCTTGGGGGCCCCAAATCCATGCCGCATGTCATGGGGGCCCACGTGCATGCCGCATGTCGTGGCGGCCCCAAATGCATGACGCATGTCTTGGGGGCCCCAAATGCATGAAGAATTTCATGCGGGCCCCAAAAGCATGCCACATGTCGTGGGGGCCCCACGTGCATGACGCATGTCATGGGGGCCCCAAAAGCATGCCACATGTCGTCGTGCCCCACGTGCATGCCGCATGTCATGGGGGCCCCACGTGCATGCCGCATGTTATTGGGGTCCCAAATGCCGCATGTCATTGGGGCCCCAAATGCATGCCGCATGTCATGGGGGCCCCAAATGCATGCTGCATGTTATGGGGGCCCCAAATGCATCCCGCTTGTCATGGGGGCCCCAAATGCATGCCTCATGTCATGGGGGCCCACGTGCATGCCGCATGATGTGGCGGGCCCAAATGCATGACTCATGTCATGGGGGCCCCAAAAGCATGCCACATGTCGTGGAAGCCCCACGTGCATGCTGCATGTCATGGGGGCCCCACATGCATGCCGCATGTCATGGGGGCCCCAAATGCATGCCGCATGTCATGGGGGCCCCAAATGCATGCCGCATGTCATGGGGGCCCCACGTGCATGCCGCATGTCATGGGGGCCCACGTGCATGCCGCATGTCATTGGGGTCCCAAATGCATGTCGCATGTCATGGGGGCCCCAAATGCATGCCGCATGTCATGGGAGCCCGAAGTGAATGCGACATGTCATAGGGGCCCCAAATGCATGCCGCATGTCATGGGAACCCCAAATGCCTGAAGCATGTCATGGGGGCCCCAAATGCATGCCGCATGTCATGGGAGCCCGAAGTGCAAGCCGCATGTCATTGGGGCCCCAAATGCATGCCGCATGTCATGGGGGCCCCAAATGCATGCCGCATGTCATGGGGGCCCACCTGCATGCCGCATGTCGTGGCGGCCCCAAATGCATGACGCATGTCTTGGGTGCCCCAAATGCATGCCGCATGTCATGGGGGCCCACGTGCATGCCGCATGTCGTGGCAGCCCCAAATGCATGACGCATGTCTTGGGGGCCCCAAATGCATGCCGCATGTCATGGGGGCCCCAATTATTTGCCGCCTGTCATGGGGGCCCCACATGCATGCCGCATGTCATAGGGGCCCCAAATGCATGCTGCGTGTTATGGGGGTCCCAAATGCATGAAGAATTTCATGGGGGCCCCAAAAGCATGCCACATGTCGTGGGGGCGACACGTGCATGACGCATGTCATGGGGGCCCCAAAAGCATGCCACGTGTCGTGGGGGTCCCACGTGCATGCCGCATGTCATGGGGGCCCCAAATGCATGCCGCATGTCATGGGGGCCCACGTGCATGCCGCATGTCTTTGGGGCCCCAAATGCATGCTGCGTGTTATGGGGGCCCCAAATGCATCCCGCATGTCATGGGGGCCCCACGTGCATGATGCATGTCATGGAGTCCCAAATCCATGCCGCATGTCAGGGGGGCCCCACGTGCATGACGCATGTCATGGGGGCCCCACGTGCATGCCGCATATCATAGGGGCCCCACGTGCATGACGCATGTCATTGGAGTCCCAAATGCATGTCGCATGTCATGGGGGCCCCAAATGCATGCCGCATGTCATGGGGGTCCCAATTATGTGCCGAATGTCATAGGGGCCCCAAATGCATGCCGCATGTCATGGGAGCCCGACGTGCATGCCACATGTCATGGGGGCCCCAAATGCATGAAGAATTTCATGGGGGCCCCAAAAGCATGCCACATGTCGTGGGGGCCCCACGTGCATGACGCATGTCATGGGGGCCCCAAAAGCATGCCACATGTCGTGGGTGCCCCACGTGCATTACGCATGTCATGGGGGCCCCAAATGCATGCCGCATGTCTTGGGGTCCCCACGTGCATGCCGCATATCATAGGGGCCCCACGTGCATGACGCATGTCATTGGGGTCCCAAATGCATGAAGAATGTCATGGGGGCCCCAAAAGTATGCCACATGTCGTGGGTGCCCCAAATGCAGGCCGCATGTCATGGGAGCCCGGAGTGCATGCCGTATGTCATGGGGGCCCCAAATGCATGCCGCATGTCATGGGGGCCCCACGTGCATGCCGCATGTCATGGGAGCCCGAAGTGCATGCCGCATGTCATGGGGGCCCCAAATGCATGTCGCATGTCATTGGGGTCCCAAATGCATGCCGCATGTCATGGGGGCCCAAATGAATGCCGCATGTCATTAGGGCCCACGTGCATGCCACATGTCGTGGCGGCCCCAAATGCATGCCGCATGTCATGGGAGCCCCAAATGCATGAAGCATGTCATGGGGGCCCCAAATGCATGCCGCATGTCATGGGGGCCCCATGTGCATGCCGCATGTCATGGGGGCCCCACGTGCATGCCGCAAGTCATGGGGGCCCCACGTGCATGCCGCATGTCATTGGGGTCCCAAATGCATGTCGCATGTCATGGGGGCACCAAATGCATGCCGCATGTCATGGGGGCCCCAATTACGTGCCGCCTGTCATGGGGGCCCCACATGCATTCTGCATGTCATGGGGGCCCCAAATGCATGCCGCATGTCTTGGGGGCCCCACGTGCATGCCGCATATCATAGGGGCCCCACGTGCATGACGCATGTCATTGGGGTCCCAAATGCATGAAGAATGTCATGGGGGCCCCAAAAGCATGCCACATGTCGTGGGGGCCCCACGTGCATGCCGCATGTCATGGGGGCCCCAAAAGCATGCCACATGTCGTGGGTGCCCCACGTGCATGACGCATATCATGGGGGCCCCAAATGCATGCCGCATGTCTTGGGGGTCTCACGTGCATGCCGCATATCATAGGGGCCCCACGTGCATGACGCATGTCATTGGGGTCCCAAATGCATGAAGAATGTCATGGGGGCCCCAAAAGTATGCCACATGTCGTGGGGGCCCCACGTGCATGCCGCATGTCATGGGGGCCCCAAATGCATGCCGCATGTCGTGGCGGCCCCAAATGCATGACGCATGTTATTGAGGTCCCAAATGCATGCCGCATGTCATGGGGGCCCCAAATGCATGCCGCATGTCATGTGAGCCCGAAGTGCATGCTGCATGTCATGGGGGCCCCAAATGCATGCCGCATGTCATGGGGGCCCCAAATGCATGCCGCATGTTATTGGGGTCCCAAATGCATGCCGCATGTCATGGGGGCCCCAAATGCATGCCGCATGTCATGGGAGCCCAAAGTGCATGCGGCATGTCATGGGGCCCCAAATGCATGCCGCATGTCATGGGAACCCCAAATGCATGAAGCATGTCGTGGCGGCCCCAAATGCATGACGCATGTCATGGGGGCCCCAATTATGTGCTGCCTGTCATGGGGCCCCACATGCATGCCACATGTCATGGGGGCCCCAAATGCATGCCGCATGTCATGGGTGCCCACCTGCATGCCGCATATCATTGGGGTCCCAAATGCATGCCGCATGTCATGGGGACCCCAAATGCATGCCGCATGTCATGAGGGCCCACGTGCATGACGCATGTCATGGGGGCCCCATATGCATGCCGCATGTCATGGGGGCCCCACGTACATGCCACGTGTCATGGGGGCCCCACGTGCATGCCGCATGTCATTGGGGCCCCAAATGCATGCTGCATGTTATGGGGGCCCCAAATGCATCCCATTTGTCATGGGGGCCCCAAATGCATGCCTCATGTCATGGGGGCCCACGTGCATGCCGCATGATGTGGCGGGCCCAAATGCATGACGCATGTCATGGGGGCCCCAAATGCATGCCGCATGTCATGGGGGCCCCAATTACATGCCGCCTGTCATGGGGGCCCCACATGCATGCCGCATGTCATGGGGGCCCAAAAGTGCATGTCACATGTCTTGGGGGCCCCAATTTTGTGCCGCATGTCATGGGGGCCATAAATGCATGCCGCATGTCATGGGTGCCCCACCTGCATGCCGCATATCATTGGGGTCCCAAATGCATGCCGCATGTCATGGGGACCCCAAATGCATGCCGCATGTCTTGGGAGCCCCAAATGCATGCCGCATGTCATGGGGGCCCCAATTATGTGCCGCATGTCATGGGGCCCCAAATGCATGCCGCATGTCATGGGAGCCCGAAGTGCATGCCGCATGTCATTGGGGCCCACTTGCATGCCGCATGTCATGGGGGCCCCAAATGCATGCCGCATGTCATGGGGGCCCCAATGACATGACGCCTTTCATGGGGGCCCCACATGCATGCCGCATGTCATGGGGGCCCAAAAGTGCATGTCACATGTCTTGGGGGCCCCAATTTTGTGCCGCATGTCATGGGGGCCATAAATACATGCCGCATGTCATGGGGGGCCCTCGTGCATGCCGCATGTCATGGGGGCCCCACGTGCAAGCCGCATGTCATGGGGGCCCCACGTGCATGCCGCATGTCATGGGGGCCCAAAAGTGCATGTCATGGGGGCACCAATTTTGTGTCGCATGTCATGGGGGCCCCAAATGCATGACGCATGTCTTGGGGGCCCCAAATGCATGCCGCATGTCATGGGGGCCTCAATTATGTGCCGCATGTCATGGGGCCCCAAATGCATGCCGCATGTCATGGGAGCCCGAAGTGCATGCCGCATGTCATTGGGGCCCACTTGCATGCCGCATGTCATGGGGGCCCCAAATGCATGCCGCATGTCATGGGGGCCCCAATGACATGCCGCCTTTCATGGGGGCCCCACATGCATGCCGCATGTCATGGGGGCCCAAAAGTGCATGTCACATGTCTTGGGGGCCCCAATTTTGTGCCGCATGTCATGGGGGCCATAAATACATGCCGCATGTCATGGGGGGCCCTCGTGCATGCCGCATGTCATGGGGGCCCCACGTGCAAGCCGCATGTCATGGGGGCCCCACGTGCATGCCGCATGTCATGGGGGCCCAAAAGTGCATGTCATGGGGGCCCCAATTTTGTGCCGCATGTCATGGGGGCCCCAAATGCATGACGCATGTCTTGGGGGCCCCAAATGCATGCCGCATGTCATGGGGGCCCCAATTATGTGCCGCATGTCATGGGGCCCCAAATGCATGCCGCATGTCATGGGAGCCCGAAGTGCATGCCGCATGTCATTGGGGCCCACTTGCATGCCGCATGTCATGGGGGCCCCAAATGCATGCCGCATGTCATGGGGGCCCCAATGACATGCCGCCTGTCATGGGGGCCCCACATGCATGCCGCATGTCATGGGGGCCCAAAAGTGCATGTCACATGTCTTGGGGGCCCCAATTTTGTGACGCATGTCATGGGGGCCATAAATACATGCCGCATGTCATGGGGGGCCCTCGTGCATGCCGCATGTCATTGGGGTCCCAAATGCATGCCGCATGTCATGGGTGCCCCACCTGCATGCCGCATATCATTGGGGTCCCAAATGCATGCCGCATGTCATGGGGACCCCAAATGCATGCCGCATGTCATGAGGGCCCACGTGCATGCCGCATGTCATGGGGGCCCAAAAGTGCATGTCACATGTCTTGGGGGCCCCAATTTTGTGCCGCATGTCTTGGGGGCCATAAATGCATGCCGCATGTCATGGGGGGCCCTCGTGCATGCCGCATGTCATTGGGGTCCCAAATGCATGCCGCATGTCATGGGTGCCCCACCTGCATGCCGCATATCATTGGGGTCCCAAATGCATGCTGCATGTCATGGGGACCCCAAATGCATGCAGCGTGTTATGGGGGCCCCAAATGCATGCCGCATGTCGCGGCGGCCCCAAATGCATGACGCATGTCTTGGGGGCCCAAAATGCATGCCGCATGTCATGGGAGCCCGAAGTGCATGCCGCATGTCATGGGGGCCCCAAATGCATGTCGCATGTCATGGGGGCCCCAAATGCAGGCCGCATGTCATGGGGGCCCCACGTGCATGCCGCATGTCATGGGGGCCCCACGTGCAAGCCGCATGTCATGGGGGCCCCAAATGCATGCCGCATGTCATGGGGGCCCCACGTGCAAGCCGCATGTCATGGGTGCCCCACGTGCATGCCGCATGTCATGGGGGCCCAAAAGTGCATGTCACATGTCTTGGGGGCCCCAATTTTGTGCCGCATGTCATGGGGGCCATAAATGCATGCCGCATGTCATGGGGGGCCCTCGTGCATTCCGCATGTCATTAGGGTCCCAAATGCATGCCGCTTGTCATGGGTGCCCCAAATGCATGCCGCATGTCATGGGAGCCCGAAGTGCATGCCGCGTGTCATTGGGGCACACGTGCATGCCGCATGTCATGGGGCCCCCAAATGCATGCCGCATGTCATGGGGGGCATAAATGCATGCCGCATGTCATGGGGGGCCCTCGTGCATGCCGCATGTCATTGGGGTCCCAAATGAATGCCCATGTCATGGGGGCCCCACGTGCATGTCGCATGTCATGGGGGTCCCAAATGCATGCCGCATGTCATGGGGCCCCCCCGTGCATGCCGCATGTCATTGGGGCCCCAAATGCATGCCGCATGTCATGGGGGCCCCAAATGCATCCCGCTTGTCATGGGGGCCCCACGTGCATGACGCATGTCATGGGGGCCCCAAATGCATGCCGCATGTCTTGGGGGCCCCACGTGAATGCCGCATGTCATGGGGGCCCCAAATGCATGCCGCATGTCGCGGCGGCCCCAAATGCATGATGCATGTCATGGGAGCCCGAAGTGCATGCCGCATGTCATGGGTGCCCCACGTGCATGCCGCATGTCATGTGGGCCCTATGTGCATGCAGCATGTCATGGGGGCCCAAAATGCATGCCGCATGTCATGGGAGCCCGAATTGCATGCCGCATGTCATGGGGGCCAGAAATGCATGACGCATGTCATGGGGGCCCCAAATGCATGCCGCATGTCATGGGTGCCCCACCTGCATGCCGTATATCATTGGGGTCCCAAATGCATGCTGCATGTCATGGGGACCCCAAATGCATGCCGCATGTCATGAGGACCCACGTGCATGACGCATGTCTTGGGGGCCCCAAATGCATGCCGCATGTCATGGGGGCCCCAATTATGTGCCGCCTGTCATGGGGGCCCCACATGCATGCCGCATGTCATGGGGGCCCACGTGCATGCCGCATGACGTGGCGGGCTCAAATGCATGCCGCATGTCATGGGGGCCCCAAATGCATGCCGCATGTCATGGGGGCCCCAATTACATGCCGCCTGTCATGGGGGCTCCACATGCATGCCGCATGTCATGGGGGCCATAAATGCATGCCGCATGTCATGGGGGGCCCTCGTGCATGCCGCATGTCATTGGGGTCCCAAATGCATGCCGCATGTCATGGGTGCCCCACCTGCATGCCGCATATCATTGGGGTCCCAAATGCATGCCGCATGTCATGGGGACCCCAAATACATGCCGCATGTCATGAGGGCCCAAAATGCATGCCGCATGTCATGGGAGCCCGAAGTGCATGCCGCATGTCATGGGGGCCCCAATTGCATGCCGCATGTCATGGGGGCCCACGTGCATGCCGCATGTCATTGGGGCCCCAAATGCATGCTGCGTGTTATGGGGGCCCCAAATGCATGCCACATGTCGTGGGAGCCCCACGTGCATGCCTCATGTCATGGGGGCCCCACGTGCATGCCGCATGTCATGGAGTCCCAAATCCATGCCGCATGTCATGGGGGCCCCACGTGCATGCCGCATGTCATGGAGTCCCAAATCCATGACGCATGTCATGGGGGCCCCACATGCATGCCGCATGTCATAGGGGCCCCAAATGCATGCCGCATGTCATGGGAGCCCGAAGTGCATGCCGCATGTCATGGGGGCCCCAAATGCATGAAGAATTTCATGGGGGCCCCAAAAGCATGCCACATGTCGTGGGGGCCCCACGTGCATGCCGCATGTCATGGGGGCCCCAAAAGCATGCCACGTGTCGTGGGGGTCCCACGTGCATGCCGCATGTCATGGTGGCCCCAAATGCATGCCGCATGTCATGGGGGCCCACGTGCATGCCGCATGTCTTTGGGGCCCCAAATGCATGCTGCGTGTTATGGGGGCCCCAAATGCATCCCGCATGTCATGGGGGCCCCATGTGCATGATGCATGTCATGGGGGCCCCAAATGCATGCCACATGTCGTGGGGGCCCCACGTGCATGCCGCAAGTCATGGGGGCCCCACGTGCATGCCGCATGTCATGGAGTCCCAAATCCATGCCGCATGTCATGGGGGCCCCACGTGCATGCCGCATGTCATGGGGGCCCCAAATGCATGCCGCATGTCGTGGCGGCCCCAAATGCATGACGCATGTCTTGGGGGCCCCAAATGCATGCCGCATGTCATGGGTGCCCCAATTATGTGCCGCCTGTCATGGGGCCCCACATGCATGCCACATGTCATAGGGGCCCCAAACGCATGCCACATGTCATGGGAGCCCCAAATGCATGCCACATGTCATGGGGGCCCGAAATGCATGCCGCATGTCATGGGGGCCCCACGTGCATTCCGCATGTCATGTGGGCCCTACGTGCATGCCGCATGTCATGGGGGCCCCAAATGCATGCCGCATGTCATGGGGGCCCCAAATGCATGCCGCATGTCATGGGTGCCCCACCTGCATGCCGTATATCATTGGGGTCCCAAATGCATGCTGCATGTCATGGGGACCCCAAATGCATGCCGCATGTCATGAGGACCCACGTGCATGACGCATGTCTTGGGGGCCCCAAATGCATGCCGCATGTCGTGGCGGCCCCAAATGCATGACGCGTGTCTTGTGGGCCCCAAATGCATGCCGCGTGTTATGGGGGCCCCAAATGCATCCCGCTTGTCATGGGGGCCCCACGTGCATGACGCATGTCATGGTGGCCCCAAATGCATGCCGCATGTCTTGGGGGTCCCACGTGCATGCCGCATATCATAGGGGCCCCACTTGCATGACGCATGTCATTGGGGTCCCAAATGCATGAAGAATGTCATGGGGGCCCCAAAAGCATGCCACATGTCGTGGGGCCCCACGTGCATGTGGCATGTCATGGGGGCCCCAAAAGCATGCCGCCTGTCATGGGGGCTCCACATGCATGCCGCATGTCATGGGGGCCCAAAAGTGCATGTCACATGTCTTGGGGGCCCCAATTTTGTGCCGCATGTCATGGGGGCCATAAATGCATGCCGCATGTCATGGGGGGCCCTCGTGCATGCCGCATGTCATTGGGGTCCCAAATGCATGCCGCATGTCATGGGGACCCCAAATGCATGCCGCATGTCATGAGGGCCCACGTGCATGCCGCATGTCATGGAGTCCCAAATCCATGCCGCATGTCATGGGGGCCCCACGTGCATGCCGCATGTCATGGTGGCCCCAAATGCATGCCGCATGTCATGGGGGCCCACGTGCATGCCGCATGTCTTTGGGGCCCCAAATGCATGCTGCGTGTTATGGGGGCCCCAAATGCATCCCGCATGTCATGGGGGCCCCATGTGCATGATGCATGTCATGGGGGTCCCAAATGCATGCCACATGTCGTGGGTGCCCCACGTGCATGCCGCAAGTCATGGGGGCCCCACGTGCATGCCGCATGTCATGGAGTCCCAAATCCATGCCGCATGTCATGGGGGCCCCACGTGCATGCCGCATGTCATGGTGGCCCCAAATGCATGCCGCATGTCATGGGGGCCCACGTGCATGCCGCATGTCTTTGGGGCCCCAAATGCATGCTGCGTGTTATGGGGGCCCCAAATGCATCCCGCATGTCATGGGGGCCCCATGTGCATGATGCATGTCATGGGGGCCCCAAATGCATGCCACATGTCGTGGGGGCCCCACGTGCATGCCGCAAGTCATGGGGGCCCCACGTGCATGCCGCATGTCATGGAGTCCCAAATCCATGCCGCATGTCATGGGGGCCCCACGTGCATGCCGCATGTCATGGGGCCCCAAATGCATGCCGCATGTCTTGGGGGCCCCAAATGCATGCCGCATGTCATGGGGGCCCCAATTATGTGCCGCCTGTCATGGGGCCCCACATGCATGCCACATGTCATAGGGGCCCCAAACGCATGCCACGTGTCATGGGAGCCCCAAATGCATGCCGCATGTCATGGGGGCCCCATATGCATGCCGCATGTCATGGGGGCCCCACGTGCATTCCGCATGTCATGTGGGCCCTACGTGCATGCCGCATGTCATGGGGGCCCAAAATGCATGCCGCATGTCATGGGAGCCCGAATTGCATGCCGCATGTCATGGGTGCCCCACCTGCATGCCGTATATCATTGGGGTCCCAAATGCATGCTGCATGTCATGGGGACCCCAAATGCATGCCGCATGTCATGAGGACCCACGTGCATGACGCATGTCTTGGGGGCCCCAAATGCATGCCGCATGTCATGGGGGCCCCAATTATGTGCCGCCTGTCATGGGGGCCCCACATGCATGCCGCATGTCGTGGCGGCCCCAAATGCATGACGCGTGTCTTGTGGGCCCCAAATGCATGCCGCGTGTTATGGGGGCCCCAAATGCATCCCGCTTGTCATGGGGGCCCCACGTGCATGATGCATGTCATGGGGGCCCCAAATGCATGCCGAATGTCTTGGGGGTCCCACGTGCATGCCGCATATCATAGGGGCCCCACGTGCATGACGCATGTCATTGGGGTCCCAAAAGTGCATGTCACATGTCTTGGGGGCCCCAATTTTGTGCCGCATGTCATGGGGGCCATAAATGCATGCCGCATGTCATGGGGGGCCCTCGTGCATGCCGCATGTCATGGGTGCCCCACCTGCATGCCGCATATCATTGGGGTCCCAAATGCATGCCGCATGTCATGGGGACCCCAAATACATGCCGCATGTCATGAGGGCCCAAAATGCATGCCGCATGTCATGGGAGCCCGAAGTGCATGCCGCATGTCATGGGGGCCCCAAATGAATGTCGCATGTCATGGGGGCCCCAAATGCAGGCCGCATGTCATGGGGGCCCCACGTGCATGCCGCATGTCATGGGGGTCCCAAATGCATGCCGCATGTCATGGGGGCCCCCCGTGCATGCCGCATGTCATTGGGGCCCCAAATGCATGCCGCATGTCATGGGGGCCCCAAATGCATGCCACATGTCATGGGGGCCCCAATTATGTGCCGCCTGTCATGGGGGCCCCACATGCATGCCGCATGTCATAGGGGCCCCAAATGCATGCCGCATGTCATGGGAGCCCGAAGTGCATGCCGCATGTCATGGGGGCCCCAAATGCATGAAGAATTTCATGGGGGCCCCAAAAGCATGCCACATGTCGTGGGGGCCCCACGTGCATGCCGCATGTCATGGGGGCCCCAAAAGCATGCCACGTGTCGTGGGGGTCCCACGTGCATGCCGCATGTCATGGTGGCCCCAAATGCATGCCGCATGTCATGGGGGCCCACGTGCATGCCGCATGTCTTTGGGGCCCCAAATGCATGCTGCGTGTTATGGGGGCCCCAAATGCATCCCGCATGTCATGGGGGCCCCATGTGCATGATGCATGTCATGGGGGCCCCAAATGCATGCCACATGTCATGGAGTCCCAAATCCATGCCGCATGTCATGGGGGCCCCACGTGCATGCCGCATGTCATGGGGGCCCCAAATGCATGCCGCATGTCGTGGCGGCCCCAAATGCATGACGCATGTCTTGGGGGCCCCAAATGCATGCCGCATGTCATGGGTGCCCCAATTATGTGCCGCCTGTCATGGGGCCCCACATGCATGCCACATGTCATAGGGGCCCCAAACGCATGCCACATGTCATGGGAGCCCCAAATGCATGCCACATGTCATGGGGGCCCGAAATGCATGCCGCATGTCATGGGGGCCCCACGTGCATTCCGCATGTCATGTGGGCCCTACGTGCATGCCGCATGTCATGGGGGCCCCAAATGCATGCCGCATGTCATGGGGGCCCCAAATGCATGCCGCATGTCATGGGTGCCCCACCTGCATGCCGTATATCATTGGGGTCCCAAATGCATGCTGCATGTCATGGGGACCCCAAATGCATGCCGCATGTCATGAGGACCCACGTGCATGACGCATGTCTTGGGGGCCCCAAATGCATGCCGCATGTCGTGGCGGCCCCAAATGCATGACGCGTGTCTTGTGGGCCCCAAATGCATGCCGCGTGTTATGGGGGCCCCAAATGCATCCCGCTTGTCATGGGGGCCCCACGTGCATGACGCATGTCATGGTGGCCCCAAATGCATGCCGCATGTCTTGGGGGTCCCACGTGCATGCCGCATATCATAGGGGCCCCACTTGCATGACGCATGTCATTGGGGTCCCAAATGCATGAAGAATGTCATGGGGGCCCCAAAAGCATGCCACATGTCGTGGGGGCCCCACGTGCATGTGGCATGTCATGGGGGCCCCAAAAGCATGCCGCCTGTCATGGGGGCTCCACATGCATGCCGCATGTCATGGGGGCCCAAAAGTGCATGTCACATGTCTTGGGGGCCCCAATTTTGTGCCGCATGTCATGGGGGCCATAAATGCATGCCGCATGTCATGGGGGGCCCTCGTGCATGCCGCATGTCATTGGGGTCCCAAATGCATGCCGCATGTCATGGGGACCCCAAATGCATGCCGCATGTCATGAGGGCCCACGTGCATGCCGCATGTCTTTGGGGCCCCAAATGCATGCTGCGTGTTATGGGGGCCCCAAATGCATCCCGCATGTCATGGGGGCCCCATGTGCATGATGCATGTCATGGGGGTCCCAAATGCATGCCACATGTCGTGGGGGCCCCACGTGCATGCCGCAAGTCATGGGGGCCCCACGTGCATGCCGCATGTCATGGAGTCCCAAATCCATGCCGCATGTCATGGGGGCCCCACGTGCATGCCGCATGTCATGGTGGCCCCAAATGCATGCCGCATGTCATGGGGGCCCACGTGCATGCCGCATGTCTTTGGGGCCCCAAATGCATGCTGCGTGTTATGGGGGCCCCAAATGCATCCCGCATGTCATGGGGGCCCCATGTGCATGATGCATGTCATGGGGGCCCCAAATGCATGCCACATGTTGTGGGGGCCCCACGTGCATGCCGCAAGTCATGGGGGCCCCACGTGCATGCCGCATGTCATGGAGTCCCAAATCCATGCCGCATGTCATGGGGGCCCCACGTGCATGCCGCATGTCATGGGGCCCCAAATGCATGCCGCATGTCTTGGGGGCCCCAAATGCATGCCGCATGTCATGGGGGCCCCAATTATGTGCCGCCTGTCATGGGGCCCCACATACATGCCACATGTCATAGGGGCCCCAAACGCATGCCACGTGTCATGGGAGCCCCAAATGCATGCCGCATGTCATGGGGGCCCAATATGCATGCCGCATGTCATGGGGGCCCCACGTGCATTCCGCATGTCATGTGGGCCCTACGTGCATGCCGCATGTCATGGGGGCCCAAAATGCATGCCGCATGTCATGGGAGCCCGAATTGCATGCCGCATGTCATGGGTGCCCCACCTGCATGCCGTATATCATTGGGGTCCCAAATGCATGCTGCATGTCATGGGGACCCCAAATGCATGCCGCATGTCATGAGGACCCACGTGCATGACGCATGTCTTGGGGGCCCCAAATGCATGCCGCATGTCATGGGGGCCCCAATTATGTGCCGCCTGTCATGGGGGCCCCACATGCATGCCGCATGTCGTGGCGGCCCCAAATGCATGACGCGTGTCTTGTGGGCCCCAAATGCATGCCGCGTGTTATGGGGGCCCCAAATGCATCCCGCTTGTCATGGGGGCCCCACGTGCATGATGCATGTCATGGGGGCCCCAAATGCATGCCGAATGTCTTGGGGGTCCCACGTGCATGCCGCATATCATAGGGGCCCCACGTGCATGACGCATGTCATTGGGGTCCCAAAAGTGCATGTCACATGTCTTGGGGGCCCCAATTTTGTGCCGCATGTCATGGGGGCCATAAATGCATGCCGCATGTCATGGGGGGCCCTCGTGCATGCCGCATGTCATTGGGGTCCCAAATGCATGCCGCATGTCATGGGTGCCCCACCTGCATGCCGCATATCATTGGGGTCCCAAATGCATGCCGCATGTCATGGGGACCCCAAATGCATGCCGCATGTCATGAGGGCCCACGTGCATGCCGCATGTCGTGGCTGCCCCAAATGCATGCCACATGTCATGGGGGCACCAAATGCATGCCGCGTGTAATGGGGGCCCCAAATGCATGCCGCATGTCGCGGCGGCCCTAAATGCATGACGCATGTCTTGGGGGCCCAAAATGCATGTCGCATGTCATGGGAGCCCGAAGTGCATGCCGCATGTCATGGGGGCCCCAAATGCATGTCGCATGTCATGGGGGCCCCAAATGCAGGCCGCATGTCATGGGGGCCCCACGTGCATGCCGCATGTCATGGGGGTACCAAATGCATGCTGCATGTCATGGGGGCCCCCCGTGTATGCCGCATGTCATTGGGGTCCCAAATGCATGCCGCATGTCATGGGGGCCCCAAATGCATGCCACATGTCATGGGGGCCCCAATTATGTGCTGCCTGTCATGGGGGCCCCACATGCATGCCGCATGTCATAGGGGCCCCAAATGCATGCCACATGTCATGGGAGCCCGAAGTGCATGCCGCATGTCATGGGGGCCCCAAATGCATGAAGAATTTCATGGGGGCCCCAAAAGCATGCCACATGTCATAGGGGCCCCAAACGCATGCCACATGTCATGGGAGCCCCAAATGCATGCCGCATGTCATGGGGGCCCCAAATGCATGCCGCATGTCATGGGGGCCCCACGTGCATTCCGCATGTCATGGGGGCCCAAAATGCATGCCGCATGTCATGGGAGCCCGAATTGCATGCCGCATGTCATGGGGGCCCCAAATGCATGCCGCATGTCATGGGGGCCCCAAATGCATGCCGCATGTCATGGGTGCCCCACCTGCATGCCGTATATCATTGGGGTCCCAAATGCATGCTGCATGTCATGGGGACCCCAAATGCATGCCGCATGTCATGAGGACCCACGTGCATGACACATGTCTTGGGGGCCCCAAATGCATGCCGCATGTCATTGGGGCCCCAATTATGTGCCGCCTGTCATGGGGGCCCCACATGCATGCCGCATGTTGTGGCGGCCCCAAATGCATGACGCGTGTCTTGTGGGCCCCAAATGCATGCCGCGTGTTATGGGGGCCCCAAATGCATCCCGCTTGTCATGGGGGCCCCACGTGCATGACGCATGTCATGGGGGCCCCAAATGCATGCCGCATGTCTTGGGGGTCCCACGTGCATGCCGCATATCATAGGGGCCCCACGTGCATGACGCATGTCATTGAGGTCCCAAATGCATGAAGAATGTCATGGGGGCCCAAAAGCATGCCACATGTCGTGGGGGCCCCACGTGCATGTGGCATGTCATGGGGGCCCCAAAAGCATGCCACATGTCGTGGGGGCCCCACGTGCATGACGCATGTCGTGGGGGCCCCAAATGCATGCCGCATGTCATGGGGGCCCACGTGCATGCCGAATGTCGTGGCGGCCCCAAATGCATGACGCATGTCTTGGTGGCCCCAAATGCATGCCGCATGTCATGGGGGCCCCAAATGCATGACGCATGTCTTGGGGGCCCCAAATGCATGCCACATGTCGTGGGGTCCCCACGTACATGACGCATGTCATAGTGGCCCCAAATGCATGCCGCATGTCGTGGCGGCCCCAAATGCATGCCGCATGTCATGGGGGCCCCACGTGCATTCCGCATGTCATGGGGGCCCACGTGCATGCCGCATGTCATTGGGGCCCCAAATGCATGCCGCATGTCGTGGCGCCCCAAATGCATGATGCATGTCTTTGGGGCCCCAAATGCATGCCGCATGTCATGGGGGCCCCAATTATGTGCCGCCTGTCATGGGGCCCCACATGCATGCCACATGTCATAGGGGCCCCAAATGCATGCTGCATGTCATGGGAGCCCGAAGTGCATGCCGCATGTCATAGGGGCCCCACGTGCATGACGCATGTCATTGGGGTCCCAAATGCATGAAGAATGTCATGGGGGCCCCAAAAGCATGCCACATGTCGTGGGGGCCCCACGTGCATGCCGCATGTCATGGGGGCCCCAAAAGCATGCCACATGTCGTGTGGGCCCCACGTGCATGCCGCATGTCATGGGGGCCCCACGTGCATGCCGCATGTCATTGGGGTCCCAAATGCATGCCGCATGTCATGGGGGCCCAAATGCATGCCGCATGTCATGAGGGCCCACGTGCATGCCACATGTCGTGGCGGCCCAAAATGCATGCCGCATGTTATGGGAGCCCCAAATGCATGAAGCATGTCATGGGGGCCCCAAATGCATGCCGCATGTCATGGGGGCCCCATGTGCATGCCGCATGTCATGGGGGCCCCACGTGCATGCCGCAAGTCATGGGGGCCCCACGTGCATGCCGCATGTCATTGGGGTCCCAAATGCATGTCGCGTGTCATGGGGGCCCCAAATGCATGCCGCATGTCATGGGGGCCCCAATTACTTGCCGCCTGTCATGGGGGCCCCACATGCATTCCGCATGTCATGGGGGCCCCAAATGCATGCCGCATGTCTTGGGGGCCCCACGTGCATGCCGCATATCATAGGGGCCCCACGTGCATGACGCATGTCATTGGGGTCCCAAATGCATGAAGAATGTCATGGGGGCCCCAAAAGCATGCCACATGTCGTGGGGGCCCCACGTGCATGCCGCATATCATGGGGGCCCCAAAAGCATGCCACATGTCGTGGGTGCCCCACGTGCATGACGCATGTCATGGGGGCCCCAAATGCATGCCACATGTCTTGGGGGCCCCACGTGCATGCCGCATATCATAGGGGCCCCACGTGCATGACGCATGTCATTGGGGACCCAAATGCATGAAGAATGTCATGGGGGCCCCAAAAGTATGCCACATGTCGTGGGGGCCCCACGTGCATGCCGCATGTCATGGGGGCCCCAAAAGCATGCCTCATGTCATTGGGGTCCCAAATGCATGCCGCATGTCATGGGGGCCCCAAATGCATGCCGCATGTCATGGGAGCCCGAAGTGCATGCCGTATGTCATGGGGGCCCCAAATGCATGCCGCATGTCATGGGGGCCCCACGTGCATGCCGCATGTCATGGGGGCCCCACGTGCATGCCGCATGTCATGGGGGCCCCACATGCATTCCGCATGTCATGGGGGCCCCAAATGCATGCCACATGTCGTGGCGGCCCCAAATGCATGCCACATGTCATGGGAGCCCCAAATGCATGAAGCATGTCATGGGGGCCCCAAATGCATGCCGCATGTCATGGGGGCCCCATGTGCATGCCACATGTCATGGGGGCCCCACGTGCATGCCGCAAGTCATGGGGGCCCCACGTGCTTGCCGCATGTCATTGGGGTCCCAAATGCATGTCGCGTGTCATGGGGGCCCCAAATGCATGCCGCATGTCATGGGGGCCCCAATTATGTGCCGCCTGTCATGGGGCCCCACATGCATGCCACATGTCATAGGGGCCCCAAACGCATGCCACATGTCATGGGAGCCCCAAATGCATGCCGCATGTCATGGGGGCCCCATATGCATGCCGCATGTCATGGGGGCCCCACGTGCATTCCGCATGTCATGTGGGCCCTACGTGCATGCCGCATGTCATGGGGGCCCAAAATGCATGCCGCATGTCATGGGAGCCCGAATTGCATGCCGCATGTCATGGGTGCCCCACCTGCATGCCGTATATCATTGGGGTCCCAAATGCATGCTGCATGTCATGGGGATCCCAAATGCATGCCGCATGTCATGAGGACCCACGTGCATGACGCATGTATTGGGGGCCCCAAATGCATGCCGCATGTCATGGGGGCCCCAATTATGTGCCGCCTGTCATGGGGGCCCCACATGCATGCCGCATGTCGTGGCGGCCCCAAATGCATGACGCGTGTCTTGTGGGCCCCAAATGCATGCCGCGTGTTATGGGGGCCCCAAATGCATCCCGCTTGTCATGGGGGCCCCACGTGCATGATGCATGTCATGGGGGCCCTAAGTGCATGCCGAATGTCTTGGGGGTCCCACGTGCATGCCGCATATCATAGGGGCCCCACGTGCATGACGCATGTCATTGGGGTCCCAAAAGTGCATGTCACATGTCTTGGGGGCCTCAATTTTGTGCCGCATGTCATGGGGGCCATAAATGCATGCCGCATGTCATGGGGGGGCCCTCGTGCATGCCGCATGTCATTGGGGTCCCAAATGCATGCCGCATGTCATGGGGACCCCAAATGCATGCCGCATGTCATGAGGGCCCACGTGCATGACGCATGTCGTGGCTGCCCCAAATGCATGCCACATGTCATGGGGGCCCCAAATGCATGCCGCGTGTTATGGGGGCCCCAAATGCATGCCGCATGTCGCGGCGGCCCCAAATGCATGACGCATGTCTTATGGGCCCAAAATGCATGTCGCATGTTATGGGAGCCCGAAGTGCATGCCGCATGTCATGGGGGCCCCAAATGCATGTCGCATGTCATGGGGGCCCCAAATGCAGGCCGCATGTCATGGGGGCCCCACGTGCATGCCGCATGTCATGGGGGTCCCAAATGCATGCCGCATGTCATGGGGGCCCCCCGTGTATGCCGCATATCATTGGGGCCCCAAATGCATGCCGCATGTCATGGGGGCCCCAAATGCATGCCACATGTCATGGGGGCCCCAATTATGTGCCGCCTGTCATGGGGGCCCCACATGCATGCCGCATGTCATAGGGGCACCAAATGCATGCCACATGTCATGGGAGCCCGAAGTGCATGCCGCATGTCATGGGGGCCCCAAATGCATGAAGAATTTCATGGGGGCCCCAAAAGCATGCCACATGTCGTGGGGGAACCACGTGCATGCCGCATGTCATGGGGGCCCCAATTGCATGCCGCATGTCATGGGGGCCCACGTGCATGCCGCATGTCATTGGGGCCCCAAATGCATGCTGCGTGTTATGGGGGCCCCAAATGCATGCCACATGTCGTGGGGGCCCCACGTGCATGCCTCATGTCATGGGGGCCCCACATGCATGCCGCATGTCATAGGGGCAACAAATGCATGAAGAATTTCATGGGGGCCCCAAAAGCATGCCACATTTCGTGGGGGCCCCACGTGCATGCCGCATGTCATGGGGGCCCCAAAAGCATGCCACGTGTCGTGGGGGTCCCACGTGCATGCCGCATGTCATGGTGGCCCCAAATGCATGCCGCATGTCATGGGGGCCCACGTGCATGCCGCATGTCTTTGGGGCCCCAAATGCATGCTGCGTGTTATGGGGGCCCCAAATGCATCCCGCATGTCATGGGGGCCCCATGTGCATGATGCATGTCATGGGGGCCCCAAATGCATGCCACATGTCGTGGGGGCCCCACGTGCATGCCGCAAGTCATGGGGGCCCCACGTGCATGCCACATGTCATGGAGTCCCAAATCCATGCCGCATGTCATGGGGGCCCCACGTGCATGCCGCATGTCATGGGGGCCCCAAATGCATGCCGCATGTCGTGGCGGCCCCAAATGCATGACGCATGTCTTGGGGGCCCCAAATGCATGCCGCATGTCATGGGGGCCCCAATTATGTGCCGCCTGTCATGGGGCCCCACATGCATGCCACATGTCATAGGGGCCCCAAACGCATGCCACATGTCATGGGAGCCCCAAATGCATGCCGCATGTCATGGGGGCCCCAAATGCATGCCGCATGTCATGGGGGCCCCACGTGCATTCCGCATGTCATGTGGGCCCTACGTGCATGCCGCATGTCATGGGGGCCCAAAATGCATGCCGCATGTCATGGGAGCCCGAATTGCATGCCGCATGTCATGGGGGCCCCAAATGCATGCCGCATGTCATGGGGGCCCCAAATGCATGCCGCATGTCATGGGTGCCCCACCTGCATGCCGTATATCATTGGGGTCCCAAATGCATGCTGCATGTCATGGGGACCCCAAATGCATGCCGCATGTCATGAGGACCCACGTGCATGACGCATGTCTTGGGGGCCCCAAATGCATGCCGCATGTCATGGGGGCCCCAATTATGTGCCGCCTGTCATGGGGGCCCCACATGCATGCCGCATGTCGTGGCGGCCCCAAATGCATGACGCGTGTCTTGTGGGCCCCAAATGCATGCCGCGTGTTATGGGGGCCCCAAATGCATCCCGCTTGTCATGGGGGCCCCACGTGCATGACGCATGTCATGGGGGCCCCAAATGCATGCCGCATGTCTTGGGGGTCCCACGTGCATGCCGCATATCATAGGGGCCCCACGTGCATGACGCATGTCATTGGGGTCCCAAATGCATGAAGAATGTCATGGGGGCCCAAAAGCATGCCACATGTCGTGGGGGCCCCACGTGCATGTGGCATGTCATGGGGGCCCCAAAAGCATGCCACATGTCGTGGGGGCCCCACGTGCATGACGCATGTCGTGGGGGCCCCAAATGCATGCCGCATGTCATCGGGGCCCCAAATGCATGCCGCATGTCGCGGCGGCCCCAAATGCAGGCCGCATGTCATGGGGGCCCCAAATGCATGCCGCATGTCATGGGGGCCCACGTGCATGCCGAATGTCGTGGCGGCCCCAAATGCATGACGCATGTCTTGGGGGCCCCAAATGCATGCCGCATGTCATGGGGGCCCCAAATGCATGACGCATGTCTTGGGGGCCCCAAATGCATGCCACATGTCGTGGGGTCCCCACGTACATGACGCATGTCATAGTGGCCCCAAATGCATGCCGCATGTCGTGGCGGCCCCAAATGCATGCCGCATGTCATGGGGGCCCCACGTGCATTCCGCATGTCATGGGGGCCCGCGTGCATGCCGCATGTCATTGGGGCCCCAAATGCATGCCGCATGTCATGGCGGCCCCAAATGCATGATGCATGTCTTTGGGGCCCCAAATGCATGCCGCATGTCATGGGGGCCCCAATTATGTGCCGCCTGTCATGGGGCCCCACATGCATGCCACATGTCATAGGGGCCCCAAATGCATGCCGCATGTCATGGGAGCCCGAAGTGCATGCCGCATGTCATAGGGGCCCCACGTGCATGACGCATGTCATTGGGGTCCCAAATGCATGAAGAATGTCATGGGGGCCCCAAAAGCATGCCGCATGTCGTGGGGGCCCCACGTGCATGCCGCATGTCATGGGGGCCCCAAAAGCATGCCACATGTCGTGTGGGCCCCACGTGCATGCCGCATGTCATGGGGGCCCCACGTGCATGCCGCATGTCATTGGGGTCCCAAATGCATGCCGCATGTCATGGGGGCCCAAATGCATGCCGCATGTCATGAGGGCCCACGTGCATGCCACATGTCGTGGCGGCCCAAAATGCATGCCGCATGTCATGGGAGCCCCAAATGCATGAAGCATGTCATGGGGGCCCCAAATGCATGCCGCATGTCATGGGGGCCCCATGTGCATGCCGCATGTCATGGGGGCCCCACGTGCATGCCGCAAGTCATGGGGGCCCCACGTGCATGCCGCATGTCATTGGGGTCCCAAATGCATGTCGCGTGTCATGGGGGCCCCAAATGCATGCCGCATGTCATGGGGGCCCCAATTACTTGCCGCCTGTCATGGGGGCCCCACATGCATTCCGCATGTCATGGGGGCCCCAAATGCATGCCGCATGTCTTGGGGGCCCCACGTGCATGCCGCATATCATAGGGGCCCCACGTGCATGACGCATGTCATTGGGGTCCCAAATGCATGAAGAATGTCATGGGGGCCCCAAAAGCATGCCACATGTCGTGGGGGCCCCACGTGCATGCCGCATGTCATGGGGGCCCCAAAAGCATGCCACATGTCGTGGGTGCCCCACGTGCATGACGCATGTCATGGGGGCCCCAAATGCATGCCACATGTCTTGGGGGCCCCACGTGCATGCCGCATATCATAGGGGCCCCACGTGCATGACGCATGTCATTGGGGACCCAAATGTATGAAGAATGTCATGGGGGCCCCAAAAGTATGCCACATGTCGTGGGGGCCCCACGTGCATGCCGCATGTCATGGGGGCCCCAAAAGCATGCCTCATGTCATTGGGGTCCCAAATGCATGCCGCATGTCATGGGGGCCCCAAATGCATGCCGCATGTCATGGGAGCCCGAAGTGCATGCCGTATGTCATGGGGGCCCCAAATGCATGCCGCATGTCATGGGGGCCCCACGTGCATGCCGCATGTCATGGGGGCCCCACGTGCCTGCCGCATGTCATGGGGGCCCCACATGCATTCCGCATGTCATGGGGGCCCCAAATGCATGCCACATGTCGTGGCGGCCCCAAATGCATGCCACATGTCATGGGAGCCCCAAATGCATGAAGCATGTCATGGGGGCCCCAAATGCATGCCGCATGTCATGGGGGCCCCATGTGCATGCCGCATGTCATGGGGGCCAAACGTGCATGCCGCAAGTCATGGGGGCCCCACGTGCTTGCCGCATGTCATTGGGGTCCCAAATGCATGTCGCGTGTCATGGGGGCCCCAAATGCATGCCGCATGTCATGGGGGCCCCAATTACGTGCCGCCTGTCATGGTGGCCCCACATGCATTCCGCATGTCATGGGGGCCCCAAATGCATGCCGCATGTCTGGGGGGCCCCACCTGCATGCCGCATATCATAGGGGCCCCACGTGCATGCCGCATGTCGTGGCGGCCCCAAATGCATGACGCATGTCATGGGGGCCCCAATTATGTGCCGCCTGTCATGGGGCCCCACATGCATGCCACATGTCATAGGGGCCCCAAATGCATGCCGCATGTCATGGGAGCCCGAAGTGCATGCCGCATGTCATGGGGGCCCCACGTGCATGCCGCATGTCATGGGGGCCCCACGTGCATGCCGCATGTCATGGGGGCCCACGTGCATGCCGCATGACGTGGCGGGTCCAAATGCATGACGCATGTCATGGGGGCCCCAAATGCATGCCGCATGTCATGGGGGCCCCAATTATGTGCCGCCTGTCATGGGGGCCCCACATGCATGCCGCATGTCGTGGCGGCCCCAAATGCATGACGCGTGTCTTGGGGGCCCCAAATGCATGCCGCGTGTTATGGGGGCCCCAAATGCATCCCGCTTGTCATGGGGGCCCCACGTGCATGATGCATGTCATGGGGGCCCCAAAAGCATGCCACATGTCGTGGGGGCCCCACGTGCATGTGGCATGTCATGGGGGCCCCAAAAGCATGCCACATGTCGTGGGGGCCCCACGTGCATGACGCATGTCGTGGGGGCCCCAAATGCATGCCGCATGTCATCGGGGCCCCAAATGCATGCCGCATGTCGCGGCGGCCCCAAATGCAGGCCGCATGTCATTGGGGCCCCAAATGCATGCCGCATATCATGGGGGCCCCAAATGCATGCCGCATGTCATGGGGGCCCACGTGCATGCCGAATGTCGTGGCGGCCCCAAATACATGACGCATGTCTTGGGGGCCCCAAATGCATGCCGCATGTCATGGGGGCCCCAAATGCATGACGCATGTCTTGGGGGCCCCAAATGCATGCCGCATGTCATGGGGGCCCCACGTGCATTCCGCATGTCATGGGGGCCCACGTGCATGCCGCATGTCATTGGGGCCCCAAATGCATGCCGCATGTCATTGGGGCTTCAAATGCATGCCGCATGTCATGGGAGCCCGAAGTGCATGCCGCATGTCATGGGGGTCCCAAATGCATGCCGCATGTCATGGGGGCCCAAATGCATGCCGCATGTCATGGGAGCCCCATGTGCATGCCGCATGTCATGGGGGCCCCACGTGCATGGCGCAAGTCATGGGGGCCACAGATGCATTCCGCATGTCATTGGGGTCCCAATTACATGCCGCCTGTCATGGGGGCCCCACATGCATGCCGCATGTCATGGGGGCCCAAAAGTGCATGTCACATGTCTTGGGGGCCCCAATTTTGTGCCGCATGTCATGGGGGCCATAAATTCATGCCGCATGTCATGGGGGGCCCTCGTGCATTCCGCATGTCATTGGGGCCCCAAATGCATGCCGCATGTCGTGGCGGCCCCAAATGCATGATGCATGTCTTGGGGGTCCCAAATGCATGCCGCATGTCATGGGGGCCCCAATTATGTGCAGCCTGTCATGGGGCCCCACATGCATGCCACATGTCATAGGGGCCCCAAATGCATGCCGCATGTCATGGGAGCCCGAAGTGCATGCCGCATGTCATAGGGGCCCCAAATGCATGCCGCATGTCATTGGGGCTTCAAATGCATGCCGCATGTCATGGGAGCCCGAAGTGCATGCCGCATGTCATGGGGGTCCCAAATGCATGCCGCATGTCATGGGGGCCCAAATGCATGCCGCATGTCATGGGAGCCCCAAATGCATGAAGCATGTCATGGGGGCCCCAAATGCATGTCGCATGTCATGGGGGCCCCATGTGCATGCCGCATGTCATGGGGGCCCCACGTGCATGCCGCAAGTCATGGGGGCCACACATGCATTCCGCATGTCATTGGGGTCCCAATGACATGCCGCCTGTCATGGGGGCCCCACATGCATGCCGCATGTCATGGGGGCCCAAAAGTGCATGTCACATGTCTTGGGGGCCCCAATTTTGTGCCGCATGTCATGGGGGCCATAAATTCATGCCGCATGTCATGTGTTGCCCTCGTGCATTCCGCATGTCATTGGGGCCCCAAATGCATGCCGCATGTCGTGGCGGCCCCAAATGCATGATGCATGTCTTGGGGGTCCCAAATGCATGCCGCATGTCATGGGGGCCCCAATTATGTGCCGCCTGTCATGGGGCCCCACATGCATGCCACATGTCATAGGGGCCCCAAATGCATGCCGCATGTCATGGGAGCCCGAAGTGCATGCCGCATGTCATAGGGGCCCCACGTGCATGACGCATGTCATTGGGGTCCCAAATGCATGAAGAATGTCATGGGGGCCCCAAAAGCATGCCACATGTCGTGGGGGCCCCACGTGCATGCCGCATGTCATGGGGGCCCCAAAAGCATGCCACATGTCGTGTGGGCCCCACGTGCATGCCACATGTCATGGGGGCCCCACGTGCATGCCGCATGTCATGGGTGCCCCACGTGCATGCCACATGTCATGGGGGCCCCACGTGCATGCCGCATGTCATTGGGGTCCCAAATGCATGCCGCATGTCATGGGGGCCCAAATGCATGCAGCATGTCATGAGGGCCCACGTGCATGCCACATGTCGTGGCGGCCCAAAATGCATGCCGCATGTCATGGGAGCCCCAAATGCATGAAGCATGTCATGGGGCCCACGTGCATGCCGCATGTCATTGGGGCCCCAAATGCATGCCGCATGTCATTGGGGCTTCAAATGCATGCCGCATGTCATGGGAGCCCGAAGTGCATGCCGCATGTCATGGGGGTCCCAAATGCATGCTGCATGTCATGGGGGCCCCAAATGCATGCCGCATGTCATGGGGGCCCCAATTACTTGCCGCCTGTCTTGGGGGCCCCACATGCATTCCGCATGTCATGGGGGCCCCAAATGCATGCCGCATGTCTTGGGGGCCCCACGTGCATGCCGCATATCATAGGGGCCCCACGTGCATGACGCATGTCATTGGGGTCCCAAATGCATGAAGAATGTCATGGGGGCCCCAAAAGCATGCCACATGTCGTGGGGGCCCCACGTGCATGCCGCATGTCATGGGGGCCCCAAAAGCATGCCACATGTCGTGGGTGCCCCACGTGCATGACGCATGTCATGGGGGCCCCAAATGCATGCCGCATGTCTTGGGGGCCCCACGTGCATGCCGCATATCATAGGGGCCCCACGTGCATGACGCATGTCATTGGGGTCCCAAATGCATGAAGAATGTCATGGGGGCCCCAAAAGCATGCCACATGTCGTGGGGGCCCCACGTGCATGCCGCATGTCATGGGGGCCCCAAAAGCATGCCACATGTCGTGGGTGCCCCACGTGCATGACGCATGTCATGGGGGCCCCAAATGCATGCCACATGTCTTGGGGGCCCCACGTGCATGCCGCATATCATAGGGGCCCCACGTGCATGACGCATGTCATTGGGGACCCAAATGCATGAAGAATGTCATGGGGGCCCCAAAAGTATGCCACATGTCGTGGGGGCCCCACGTGCATGCCGCATGTCATGGGGGCCCCAAAAGTATGCCACATGTCGTGGGGGCCCCACGTGCATGCCGCATGTCATGGGGGCCCCAAAAGCATGCCTCATGTCATTGGGGTCCCAAATGCATGCCGCATGTCATGGGGGCCCCAAATGCATGCCGCATGTCATGGGAGCCCGAAGTGCATGCGGCATGTCATAGGGGCCCCAAATGCATGCCGCATTTCATGGGAGCCCGAAGTGCATGCCGTATGTCATGGGGGCCCCAAATGCATGCCGCATGTCATGGGGGCCCCACGTGCATGCCGCATGTCATGGGGCCCCACGTGCATGCCGCATGTCATGGGGGCCCCACATGCATTCCGCATGTCATGGGGGCCCCAAATGCATGCCACATGTCGTGGCGGCCCCAAGTGCATGCCGCATGTCATGGGGGCCCCAAAAGCATGCCTCATGTCATTGGGGTCCTAAATGCATGCCGCATGTCATGGGGGCCCCAAATGCATGCCGCATGTCATGGGAGCCCGAAGTGCATGCCACATGTCGTAGGGGCCTCACGTGCATGCCGCATGTCATGGGGGCCCCAAAAGCATGCCACATGTCGTTGGTTCCCCCACGTGCATGACGCATGTCATGGGGGCCCCAAATGCATGCCGCATGTCTTGGGGGCCCCAAATGCATGCCACATGTCGTGGCGGCCCCAAATGCATGCCACATGTCATGGGAGCCCCAAATGCATGAAGCATGTCATGGGGGCCCCAAATGCATGCCGCATGTCATGGGGGCCCCATGTGCATGCCGCATGTCATGGGGGCCCCACGTGCATGCCGCAAGTCATGGGGGCCCCACGTGCTTGCCGCATGTCATTGGGGTCCCAAATGCATGTCGCGTGTCATGGGGGCCCCAAATGCATGCCGCATGTCATGGGGGCCCCAATTACGTGCCGCCTGTCATGGTGGCCCCACATGCATTCCGCATGTCATGGGGGCCCCAAATGCATGCCGCATGTCTGGGGGCCCCACGTGCATGCCGCATATCATAGGGGCCCCACGAGCATGACGCATGTCATTGGGGTCCCAAATGCATGAAGAATGTCATGGGGGCCCCAAAAGCATGCCACATGTCGTGGGGGCCTCACGTGCATGCCGCATGTCATGGGGGCCCCAAAATCATGCCACATGTCGTTGGTTCCCCCACGTGCATGACGCATGTCATGGGGGCCCCAAATGCATGCCGCATGTCTTGGGGGCCCCATGTGCATGCCGCATATCATAGGGGCCCCACGTGCATGACACATGTCATTGGGGTCCCAAATGCATGAAGAATGTCATGGGGGCCCCAATAGCATGCCGCATGTCATGGGGGCCCTACGTGCATGCCGCATGTCATTGGGGCCCCAAATGCATGCCGCATGTCGTGGCGGCCCCAAATGCATGACGCATGTCATGGGGGCCCCAATTATGTGCCGCCTGTCATGGGGCCCCACATGCATGCCACATGTCATAGGGGCCCCAAATGCATGCCGCATGTCATGGGAGCCCGAAGTGCATGCCGCATGTCATGGGGGCCCCACGTGCATGCCGCATGTCATGGGGGCCCCACGTGCATGCCGCATGTCATGGGGGCCCACGTGCATGCCGCATGACGTGGCGGGCCCAAATGCATGCCGCCTGTCATGGGGGCCCCACATGCATGCCGCATGTCATGGGGGGCCCTCGTGCATGCCGCATGTCATGGGGACCCCAAATGCATGCCGCATGTCATGAGGGCCCACGTGCATGCCGCATGTCGTGGCAGCCCCAAATGCATGCCGCATGTCATGGGGGCCATAAATGCATGCCGCATGTCATGGGGGGCCCTCGTGCATGCCGCATGTCATGGGGACCCCAAATGCATGCCGCATGTCATGAGGGCCCACGTGCATGCCGCATGTCATGGGGGTCCCAAATGCATGCCGCATGTCATGGGGGCCCCAATTATGTGCCGCCTGTCATGGGGGCCCCACATGCATGCCGCATGTCATAGGGGCCCCAAATGCATGCCGCATGTCATGGGAGCCCGAAGTGCATGCCGCATGTCATGGGGCCCCAAATGCATGAAGAATTTCATGGGGGCCCCAAAAGCATGCCACATGTCGTGGGGGTCCCACGTGCATGCCGCATGTCATGGGGGCCCCAAATGCATGCCGCATGTCATGGGGGCCCACGTGCATGCTGCATGTCATTGGGGCCCCAAGTGCATGCTGCGTGTTATGGGGGCCCCAAATGCATCCCGCATGTCATGGGGGCCCCACGTGCATGACGCATGTCATAGTGGCCCCAAATGCATGCCGCATGTCGTGGCGGCCCCACATGCATGACGCATGTCTTGGGGGCCCCAAATGCATGCCGCATGTCATGGGAGCCCGAAGTGCATGCCGCATGTCATGGGGGCCCCAAATGCATGTCGCATGTCATGGGGGCCCCAAATGCAGGCCGCATGTCATGGAAGCCCGAAGTGCATGCCGTATGTCATGGGGGCCCCAAATGAATGCTGCATGTCATGGGGGCCCCACGTGCATGCCGCATGTCATTGGGGTCCCAAATGCATGCCACATGTCGTGGCGGCCCCAAATGCATGCCGCATGTCATGGGAGCCCCAAATGCATGCCGCATGTCATGGGAGCCCCAAATGCATTCCGCATGTCATGGGGGCCCCAAATGCATGTCGCATGTCATGGGGGCCCCAAATGCATGCCGCATGTAATGGGGGCCCCAATTACGTACCGCCTGTCATGGGGGCCCCACATGCATTCCGCATGTCATGGGGGCCCCAATTACGTGCCGCCTGTCATGGGGGCCCCACATGCATTCCGCATGTCATGGGGGCCCCAAATGCATGCCGCATGTCATGGGAGCCCCAAATGCATGCCGCATGTCATGGGAGCCCGAAGTGCATGCCGCATGTCATGGGGGCCCCAAATGCATGTCGCATGTCATGGGAGCCCGAAGTGCATGCCGCATGTCATTGGGGTCCCAAATGCATGTCGCATGTCATGGGGGCCCCAAATGCATGCCGCATGTCATGGGGGCCCCAATTACGTGCCGCCTGTCATGGGGGCCCCACATGCATTCCGCATGTCATGGGGGCCCCAAATGCATGCCGCATGTCATGGGAGCCCGAAGTGCATGCCGCATGTCATGGGGGCCCCAAATGCATGTCGCATGTCATGGGGGCCCCAAATGCAGGCCGCATGTCATGGGAGCCCGAAGTGCATGCCGTATGTCATGGGGGCCCCAAATGCATGCCGCATGTCATGGGGCCCCACGTGCATTCCGCATGTCATGGGGGCCCAAAATGCATGCCGCATGTCTTGGGGGCCCCACGTGCATGCCGCATATCATAGGGGCCTCATGTGCATGACGCATGTCATTGGGGTCCCAAATGCATGAAGAATGTCATGGGGGCCCCAAAAGCATGCCACATGTCGTGGGGGCCCCACGTGCATGCCGCATGTCATGGGGGCCCCAAAAGCATGCCACATGTCGTGGGTGCCCCACGTGCATGACGCATGTCATGGGGGCCCCAAATGCATGCCGCATGTCATGGGGGCAACACGTGCATGCCGCATGTCATGGGGGCCCCACGTGCATGCCGCATGTCATGGGGGCCCCACGTGCATGACGCATGTCATTGGGGTCCCACATGCATGCCGCATGTCATGGGGGCCCAAATGCATGCCGCATGTCATGAGGGCCCACGTGCATGCCACATGTCGTGGCGGCCCCAAATGCATGCCACATGTCATGGGAGCCCCAAATGCATGAAGCATGTCATGGGGGCCCCAAATGCATGCCGCATGTCATGGGGGCCCCATGTGCATGCCGCATGTCATGGGGGCCCCACGTGCATGCCGCAAGTCATGGGGGCCCCACGTGCATGCCGCATGTCATTGGGGTCCCAAATGCATGTCGCGTGTCATGGGGGCCCCAAAAGCATGCTGCATGTCATGGGGGCCCCAATTACGTGCCGCCTGTCATGGGGGCCCCACATGCATTCCGCATATCATGGGGGCCCCAAATGCATGCCGCATGTCATGGGGGCCCCAAATGCATGTCGCATGTCATGGGGGCCCCAAATGCAGGCCGCATGTCATGGGAGCCCGAAGTGCATGCCGTATGTCATGGGGGCCCCAAATGCATGCCGCATGTCATGGGGCCCCACGTGCATTCCGCATGTCATGGGGGCCCAAAATGCATGCCGCATGTCTTGGGGGCCCCACGTGCATGCCGCATATCATAGGGGCCTCACGTGCATGACGCATGTCATTGGGGTCCCAAATGCATGAAGAATGTCATGGGGGCCCCAAAAGCATGCCACATGTCGTGGGGGCCCCACGTGCATGCCGCATGTCATGGGGGCCCCAAAAGCATGCCACATGTCGTGGGTGCCCCACGTGCATGACGCATGTCATGGGGGCCCCAAATGCATGCCGCATGTCATGGGGGCCCTACGTGCATGCCGCATGTCATTGGGGCCCCAAATGCATGCCGCATGTCGTGGCGGCCCCAAATGCATGAAGCATGTCATGGGGGCCCCAAATGCATGCCGCATGTCATGGGGGCCCCATGTGCATGCCGCATGTCATGGGGGCCCCACGTGCATGCCGCAAGTCATGGGGGCCCCACGTGCTTGCCGCATGTCATTGGGGTCCCAAATGCATGTCGCGTGTCATGGGGGCCCCAAATGCATGCCGCATGTCATGGGGGCCCCAATTACGTGCCGCCTGTCATGGTGGCCCCACATGCATTCCGCATGTCATGGGGGCCCCAAATGCATGCCGCATGTCTGGGGGGCCCCACCTGCATGCCGCATATCATAGGGGCCCCACGTGCATGACGCATGTCATTGGGGTCCCAAATGCATGAAGAATGTCATGGGGGCCCCAAAAGCATGCCACATGTCGTGGGGGCCTCACGTGCATGCCGCATGTCGTGGCGGCCCCAAATGCATGACGCATGTCATGGGGGCCCCAATTATGTGCCGCCTGTCATGGGGCCCCACATGCATGCCACATGTCATAGGGGCCCCAAATGCATGCCGCATGTCATGGGAGCCCGAAGTGCATGCCGCATGTCATGGGGGCCCCACGTGCATGCCGCATGTCATGGGGGCCCCACGTGCATGCC
This sequence comes from Phyllobates terribilis, assembly GCF_046119375.1. Classification (NCBI taxonomy): domain Eukaryota; kingdom Metazoa; phylum Chordata; class Amphibia; order Anura; family Dendrobatidae; genus Phyllobates; species Phyllobates terribilis. The sequence goes on from NW_027362764.1 coordinate 343,228,647, forward strand.
GCATGTCATGGGGGCCCACGTGCATGCCGCATGACGTGGCGGGCCCAAATGCATGACGCATGTCATGGGGGCCCCAAATGCATGCCGCATGTCATGGGGGCCCCAATTATGTGCCGCCTGTCATGGGGGCCCCACATGCATGCCGCATGTCGTGGCGGCCCCAAATGCATGCCGCGTGTTATGGGGGCCCCAAATGCATCCCGCTTGTCATGGGGGCCCCACGTGCATGGTGCATGTCATGGGGGCCCCAAAAGCATGCCACATGTCGTGGGGGCCCCACGTGCATGTGGCATGTCATGGGGGCCCCAAAAGCATGCCACATGTCGTGGGGGCCCCACGTGCATGACGCATGTCGTGGGGGCCCCAAATGCATGCCGCATGTCATCGGGGCCCCAAATGCATGCCGCATGTCGCGGCGGCCCCAAATGCAGGCCGCATGTCATGGGGGCCCCACGTGCATGCCGCATGTCATGGGGGTCACAAATGCATGCCGCATGTCATGGGGGCCCCCCGTGCATGCCGCATGTCATTGGGGCCCCAAATGCATGCCGCATATCATGGGGGCCCCAAATGCATGCCGCATGTCATGGGGGCCCACGTGCATGCCGAATGTCGTGGCGGCCCCAAATACATGACGCATGTCTTGGGGGCCCCAAATGCATGCCGCATGTCATGGGGGCCCCAAATGCATGACGCATGTCTTGGGGGCCCCAAATGCATGCCGCATGTCATGGGGGCCCCACGTGCATTCCGCATGTCATGGGGGCCCACGTGCATGCCGCATGTCATTGGGGCCCCAAATGCATGCCGCATGTCATTGGGGCTTCAAATGCATGCCGCATGTCATGGGAGCCCGAAGTGCATGCCGCATGTCATGGGGGTCCCAAATGCATGCCGCATGTCATGGGGGCAAAAATGCATGCCGCATGTCATGGGAGCCCCATGTGCATGCCGCATGTCATGGGGGCCCCACGTGCATGGCGCAAGTCATGGGGGCCACAGATGCATTCCGCATGTCATTGGGGTCCCAATTACATGTCGCCTGTCATGGGGGCCCCACATGCATGCCGCATGTCATGGGGGCCCAAAAGTGCATGTCACATGTCTTGGGGGCCCCAATTTTGTGCCGCATGTCATGGGGGCCATAAATTCATGCCGCATGTCATGGGGGGCCCTCGTGCATTCCGCATGTCATTGGGGCCCCAAATGCATGCCGCATGTCGTGGCGGCCCCAAATGCATGATGCATGTCTTGGGGGTCCCAAATGCATGCCGCATGTCATGGGGGCCCCAATTATGTGCAGCCTGTCATGGGGCCCCACATGCATGCCACATGTCATAGGGGCCCCAAATGCATGCCGCATGTCATGGGAGCCCGAAGTGCATGCCGCATGTCATAGGGGCCCCAAATGCATGCCGCATGTCATTGGGGCTTCAAATGCATGCCGCATGTCATGGGTGCCCGAAGTGCATGCCGCATGTCATGGGGGTCCCAAATGCATGCCGCATGTCATGGGGCCCCAAATGCATGCCGCATGTCATGGGAGCCCGAAGTGCATGCCGCATGTCATAGGCGCCCCACGTGCATGACGCATGTCATTGGGGTCCCAAATGCATGAAGAATGTCATGGGGGCCCCAAAAGCATGCCACATGTCGTGGGGGCCCCACGTGCATGCCGCATGTCATGGGGGCCCCACGTGCATGCCGCATGTCATGGGTGCCCCACGTGCATGCCACATGTCATGGGGGCCCCACGTGCATGCCGCATGTCATTGGGGTCCCAAATGCATGCCGCATGTCATGGGGGCCCAAATGCATGCAGCATGTCATGAGGGCCCACGTGCATGCCACATGTCGTGGCGGCCCAAAATGCATGCCGCATGTCATGGGAGCCCCAAAAGCATGCCACATGTCGTGTGGGCCCCACGTGCATGCCACATGTCATGGGGGCCCCACGTGCATGCCGCATGTCATGGGTGCCCCACGTGCATGCCACATGTCATGGGGGCCCCACGTGCATGCCGCATGTCATTGGGGTCCCAAATGCATGCCGCATGTCATGGGGGCCCAAATGCATGCAGCATGTCATGAGGGCCCACGTGCATGCCACATGTCGTGGCGGCCCAAAATGCATGCCGCATGTCATGGGAGCCCCAAATGCATGAAGCATGTCATGGGGCCCACGTGCATGCCGCATGTCATTGGGGCCCCAAATGCATGCCGCATGTCATTGGGGCTTCAAATGCATGCCGCATCTCATGGGAGCCCGAAGTGCATGCCGCATGTCATGGGGGTCCCAAATGCATGCCGCATGTCATGGGGGCCCCAAATGCATGCCGCATGTCATGGGGGCCCCAATTACTTGCCGCCTGTCTTGGGGGCCCCACATGCATTCCGCATGTCATGGGGGCCCCAAATGCATGCCGCATGTCTTGGGGGCCCCACGTGCATGCCGCATATCATAGGGGCCCCACGTGCATGACGCATGTCATTGGGGTCCCAAATGCATGAAGAATGTCATGGGGGCCCCAAAAGCATGCCACATGTCGTGGGGGCCCCACGTGCATGCCGCATGTCATGGGGGCCCCAAAAGCATGCCACATGTCGTGGGTGCCCCACGTGCATGACGCATGTCATGGGGGCCCCAAATGCATGCCGCATGTCTTGGGGGCCCCACGTGCATGCCGCATATCATAGGGGCCCCACGTGCATGACGCATGTCATTGGGGTCCCAAATGCATGAAGAATGTCATGGGGGCCCCAAAAGCATGCCACATGTCGTGGGGGCCCCACGTGCATACCGCATGTCATGGGGGCCCCAAAAGCATGCCACATGTCGTGGGTGCCCCACGTGCATGACGCGTGTCATGGGGGCCCCAAATGCATGCCGCATGTCTTGGGGGCCCCACGTGCATGCCGCATATCATAGGGGCCCCACGTGCATGACGCATGTCATTGGGGTCCCAAATGCATGAAGAATGTCATGGGGGCCCCAAAAGCATGCCACATGTCGTGGGGGCCCCACGTGCATGCCGCATGTCATGGGGGCCCCAAAAGCATGCCACATGTCATGGGAGCCCGAAGTGCATGCCGTATGTCATGGGGGCCCCAAATGCATGCCGCATGTCATGGGGGCCCCACGTGCATGCCGCATGTCATGGGGCCCCACGTGCATGCCGCATGTCATGGGGGCCCCACATGCATTCCGCATGTCATGGGGGCCCCAAATGCATGCCACATGTCGTGGCGGCCCCAAGTGCATGCCGCATGTCATGGGGGCCCCAAAAGCATGCCTCATGTCATTGGGGTCCTAAATGCATGCCGCATGTCATGGGGGCCCCAAATGCATGCCGCATGTCATGGGAGCCCGAAGTGCATGCCACATGTCGTAGGGGCCTCACGTGCATGCCGCATGTCATGGGGGCCCCAAAAGCATGCCACATGTCGTTGGTTCCCCCACGTGCATGACGCATGTCATGGGGGCCCCAAATGCATGCCGCATGTCTTGGGGGCCCCAAATGCATGCCACATGTCGTGGCGGCCCCAAATGCATGCCACATGTCATGGGAGCCCCAAATGCATGAAGCATGTCATGGGGGCCCCAAATGCATGCCGCATGTCATGGGGGCCCCATGTGCATGCCGCATGTCATGGGGGCCCCACGTGCATGCCGCAAGTCATGGGGGCCCCACGTGCTTGCCGCATGTCATTGGGGTCCCAAATGCATGTCGCGTGTCATGGGGGCCCCAAATGCATGCCGCATGTCATGGGGGCCCCAATTACGTGCCGCCTGTCATGGGGGCCCCACATGCATGCCGCATGTCATAGGGGCCCCAAATGCATGCCGCATGTCATGGGAGCCCGAAGTGCATGCCGCATGTCATGGGGCCCCAAATGCATGAAGAATTTCATGGGGGCCCCAAAAGCATGCCACATGTCGTGGGGGTCCCACGTGCATGCCGCATGTCATGGGGGCCCCAAATGCATGCCGCATGTCATGGGGGCCCACGTGCATGCTGCATGTCATTGGGGCCCCAAGTGCATGCTGCGTGTTATGGGGCCCCAAATGCATCCCGCATGTCATGGGGGCCCCACGTGCATGACGCATGTCATAGTGGCCCCAAATGCATGCCGCATGTCGTGGCGGCCCCAAATGCATGACGCATGTATTGGGGGCCCCAAATGCATGCCGCATGTCATGGGAGCCCGAAGTGCATGCCGCATGTCATGGGGGCCCCAAATGCATGTCGCATGTCATGGGGGCCCCAAATGCAGGCCGCATGTCATGGAAGCCCGAAGTGCATGCCGTATGTCATGGGGTCCCCAAATGCATGCCACATATCATAGGGGCCCCACGTGCATGACGCATGTCATTGGGGTCCCAAATGCATGAAGAATGTCATGGGGGCCCCAAAAGCATGCCACATGTCGTGGGGGCCCCACGTGCATACCGCATGTCATGGGGGCCCCAAAAGCATGCCACATGTCGTGGGTGCCCCACGTGCATGACGCGTGTCATGGGGGCCCCAAATGCATGCCGCATGTCTTGGGGGCCCCACGTGCATGCCGCATATCATAGGGGCCCCACGTGCATGACGCATGTCATTGGGGTCCCAAATGCATGAAGAATGTCATGGGGGCCCCAAAAGCATGCCACATGTCGTGGGGGCCCCACGTGCATGCCGCATGTCATGGGGGCCCCAAAAGCATGCCACATGTCATGGGAGCCCGAAGTGCATGCCGTATGTCATGGGGGCCCCAAATGCATGCCGCATGTCATGGGGGCCCCACGTGCATGCCGCATGTCATGGGGCCCCACGTGCATGCCGCATGTCATGGGGGCCCCACATGCATTCCGCATGTCATGGGGGCCCCAAATGCATGCCACATGTCGTGGCGGCCCCAAGTGCATGCCGCATGTCATGGGGGCCCCAAAAGCATGCCTCATGTCATTGGGGTCCTAAATGCATGCCGCATGTCATGGGGGCCCCAAATGCATGCCGCATGTCATGGGAGCCCGAAGTGCATGCCACATGTCGTAGGGGCCTCACGTGCATGCCGCATGTCATGGGGGCCCCAAAAGCATGCCACATGTCGTTGGTTCCCCCACGTGCATGACGCATGTCATGGGGGCCCCAAATGCATGCCGCATGTCTTGGGGGCCCCAAATGCATGCCACATGTCGTGGCGGCCCCAAATGCATGCCACATGTCATGGGAGCCCCAAATGCATGAAGCATGTCATGGGGGCCCCAAATGCATGCCGCATGTCATGGGGGCCCCATGTGCATGCCGCATGTCATGGGGGCCCCACGTGCATGCCGCAAGTCATGGGGGCCCCACGTGCTTGCCGCATGTCATTGGGGTCCCAAATGCATGTCGCGTGTCATGGGGGCCCCAAATGCATGCCGCATGTCATGGGGGCCCCAATTACGTGCCGCCTGTCATGGGGGCCCCACATGCATGCCGCATGTCATAGGGGCCCCAAATGCATGCCGCATGTCATGGGAGCCCGAAGTGCATGCCGCATGTCATGGGGCCCCAAATGCATGAAGAATTTCATGGGGGCCCCAAAAGCATGCCACATGTCGTGGGGGTCCCACGTGCATGCCGCATGTCATGGGGGCCCCAAATGCATGCCGCATGTCATGGGGGCCCACGTGCATGCTGCATGTCATTGGGGCCCCAAGTGCATGCTGCGTGTTATGGGGCCCCAAATGCATCCCGCATGTCATGGGGGCCCCACGTGCATGACGCATGTCATAGTGGCCCCAAATGCATGCCGCATGTCGTGGCGGCCCCAAATGCATGACGCATGTATTGGGGGCCCCAAATGCATGCCGCATGTCATGGGAGCCCGAAGTGCATGCCGCATGTCATGGGGGCCCCAAATGCATGTCGCATGTCATGGGGGCCCCAAATGCAGGCCGCATGTCATGGAAGCCCGAAGTGCATGCCGTATGTCATGGGGGCCCCAAATGCATGCCGCATGTAATGGGGGCCCCAATTACGTGCCGCCTGTCATGGGGGCCCCACATGCATTCCGCATGTCATGGGGGCCCCAATTACGTGCCGCCTGTCATGGGGGCCCCACATGCATTCCGCATGTCATGGGGGCCCCAAATGCATGCCGCATGTCATGGGAGCCCCAAATTCATGCCGCATGTCATGGGGGCCCCAATTACGTGCCGCCTGTCATGGGGGCCCCACATGCACTCCGCATGTCATGGGGGCCCCAAATGCATGCCGCATGTCATGGGAGCCCGAAGTGCATGCCGCATGTCATGGGGGCCCCAAATGCATGTCGCATGTCATGGGAGCCCGAAGTGCATGCCGCATGTCATTGGGGTCCCAAATGCATGTCGCATGTCATGGGGGCCCCAAATGCATGCCGCATGTCATGGGGGCCCCAATTACGTGCCTCCTGTCATGGGGGCCCCACATGCATTCCGCATGTCATGGGGGCCCCAAATGCATGCCGCATGTCATGGGAGCCCGAAGTGCATGCCGCATGTCATGGGGGCCCCAAATGCATGTCGCATGTCATGGGGGCCCCAAATGCAGGCCGCATGTCATGGGAGCCCGAAGTGCATGCCGTATGTCATGGGGGCCCCAAATGCATGCCGCATGGCATGGGGCCCCACGTGCATTCCGCATGTCTTGGGGGCCCCACGTGCATGCCGCATATCATAGGGGCCTCACGTGCATGACGCATGTCATTGGGGTCCCAAATGCATGAAGAATGTCATGGGGGCCCCAAAAGCATGCCACATGTCGTGGGGGCCCCACGTGCATGCCGCATGTCATGGGGGCCCCAAAAGCATGCCACATGTCGTGGGTGCCCCACGTGCATGACGCATGTCATGGGGGCCCCAAATGCATGCCGCATGTCATGGGGGCAACACGTGCATGCCGCATGTCATGGGGGCCCCACGTGCATGCCGCATGTCATGGGGGCCCCACGTGCATGACGCATGTCATTGTGGTCCCAAATGCATGCCGCATGTCATGGGGGCCCAAATGCATGCCGCATGTCATGAGGGCCCACGTGCATGCCACATGTCGTGGCGGCCCCAAATGCATGCCACATGTCATTGGAGCCCCAAATGCATGAAGCATGTCATGGGGGCCCCAAATGCATGCCGCATGTCATGGGGGCCCCACGTGCATGCCGCATGTCATGGGGGCCCCACGTGCATGCCGCAAGTCATGGGGGCCCCACGTGCATGCCGCATGTCATTGGGGTCCCAAATGCATGTCGCGTGTCATGGGGGCCCCAAAAGCATGCTGCATGTCATGGGGGCCCCAATTACGTGCCGCCTGTCATGGGGGCCCCACATGCATTCCGCATATCATGGGGGCCCCAAATGCATGCCGCATGTCATGGGGGCCCCAAATGCATGTCGCATGTCATGGGGGCCCCAAATGCAGGCCGCATGTCATGGGAGCCCGAAGTGCATGCCGTATGTCATGGGGGCCCCAAATGCATGCCGCATGTCATGGGGCCCCACGTGCATTCCGCATGTCATGGGGGCCCAAAATGCATGCCGCATGTCTTGGGGGCCCCACGTGCATGCCGCATATCATAGGGGCCTCACGTGCATGACGCATGTCATTGGGGTCCCAAATGCATGAAGAATGTCATGGGGGCCCCAAAAGCATGCCACATGTCGTGGGGGCCCCACGTGCATGCCGCATGTCATGGGGGCCCCAAAAGCATGCCACATGTCGTGGGTGCCCCACGTGCATGACGCATGTCATGGGGGCCCCAAATGCATGCCGCATGTCATGGGGGCCCTACGTGCATGCCGCATGTCATTGGGGCCCCAAATGCATGCCGCATGTCGTGGCGGCCCCAAATGCATGAAGCATGTCATGGGGGCCCCAAATGCATGCCGCATGTCATGGGGGCCCCATGTGCATGCCGCATGTCATGGGGGCCCCACGTGCATGCCGCAAGTCATGGGGGCCCCACGTGCTTGCAGCATGTCATTGGGGTCCCAAATGCATGTCGCGTGTCATGGGGGCCCCAAATGCATGCCGCATGTCATGGGGGCCCCAATTACGTGCCGCCTGTCATGGTGGCCCCACATGCATTCCGCATGTCATGGGGGCCCCAAATGCATGCCGCATGTCTGGGGGGCCCCACCTGCATGCCGCATATCATAGGGGCCCCACGTGCATGACGCATGTCATTGGGGTCCCAAATGCATGAAGAATGTCATGGGGGCCCCAAAAGCATGCCACATGTCGTGGGGGCCTCACGTGCATGCCGCATGTCGTGGCGGCCCCAAATGCATGACGCATGTCATGGGGGCCCCAATTATGTGCCGCCTGTCATGGGGCCCCACATGCATGCCACATGTCATAGGGGCCCCAAATGCATGCCGCATGTCATGGGAGCCCGAAGTGCATGCCGCATGTCATGGGGGCCCCACGTGCATGCCGCATGTCATGGGGGCCCCACGTGCATGCCGCATGTCATGGGGGCCCACGTGCATGCCGCATGACGTGGCGGGCCCAAATGCATGACGCATGTCATGGGGGCCCCAAATGCATGACGCATGTCATGGGGGCCCCAATTATGTGCCGCCTGTCATGGGGGCCCCACATGCATGCCGCATGTCGTGGCGGCCCCAAATGCATGACGCGTGTCTTGGGGGCCCCAAATGCATGCCGCGTGTTATGGGGGCCCCAAATGCATCCCGCTTGTCATGGGGGCCCCACGTGCATGATGCATGTCATGGGGGCCCCAAAAGCATGCCACGTGTCGTGGGGGCCCCACGTGCATGTGGCATGTCATGGGGGCCCCAAAAGCATGCCACATGTCGTGGGGGCCCCAAATGCATGCCGCATGTCATGGGGGCCCACGTGCATGCCGAATGTCGTGGCGGCCCCAAATACATGACGCATGTCTTGGGGGCCCCAAATGCATGCCGCATGTCATGGGGGCCCCAAATGCATGCCGCATGTCTTGGGGGCCCCAAATGCATGCCGCATGTCATGGGGGCCCCACGTGCATTCCGCATGTCATGGGGGCCCACGTGCATGCCGCATGTCATTGGGGCCCCAAATGCATGCCGCATGTCATTGGGGCTTCAAATGCATGCCGCATGTCATGGGAGCCCGAAGTGCATGCCGCATGTCATGGGGGTCCCAAATGCATGCCGCATGTCATGGGGGCCCAAATGCATGCCGCATGTCATGGGGGCCCCACGTGCATGCCGCATGTCATGGGGGCCCCACGTGCATGACGCATGTCATTGGGGTCCCAAATGCATGCCGCATGTCATGGGGGCCCAAATGCATGCCGCATGTCATGAGGGCCCACGTGCATGCCACATGTCGTGGCGGCCCCAAATGCATGCCACATGTCATGGGAGCCCCAAATGCATGAAGCATGTCATGGGGGCCCCAAATGCATGCCGCATGTCATGGGGGCCCCACGTGCATGCCGCATGTCATGGGGGCCCCACGTGCATGCCGCAAGTCATGGGGGCCCCACGTGCATGCCGCATGTCATTGGGGTCCCAAATGCATGTCGCGTGTCATGGGGGCCCCAAAAGCATGCTGCATGTCATGGGGGCCCCAATTATGTGCCGCCTGTCATGGGGGCCCCACATGCATTCCGCATATCATGGGGGCCCCAAATGCATGCCGCATGTCATGGGGGCCCCAAATGCATGTCGCATGTCATGGGGGCCCCAAATGCAGGCCGCATGTCATGGGAGCCCGAAGTGCATGCCGTATGTCATGGGGGCCCCAAATGCATGCCGCATGTCATGGGGCCCCACGTGCATTCCGCATGTCATGGGGGCCCAAAATGCATGCCGCATGTCTTGGGGGCCCCACGTGCATGCCGCATATCATAGGGGCCTCATGTGCATGACGCATGTCATTGGGGTCCCAAATGCATGAAGAATGTCATGGGGGCCCCAAAAGCATGCCACATGTCGTGGGGGCCCCACGTGCATGCCGCATGTCATGGGGGCCCCAAAAGCATGCCACATGTCGTGGGTGCCCCACGTGCATGACGCATGTCATGGGGGCCCCAAATGCATGCCGCATGTCATGGGGGCCCTACGTGCATGCCGCATGTCATTGGGGCCCCAAATGCATGCCGCATGTCGTGGCGGCCCCAAATGCATGAAGCATGTCATGGGGGCCCCAAATGCATGCCGCATGTCATGGGGGCCCCATGTGCATGCCGCATGTCATGGGGGCCCCACGTGCATGCCGCAAGTCATGGGGGCCCCACGTGCTTGCCGCATGTCATTGGGGTCCCAAATGCATGTCGCGTGTCATGGGGGCCCCAAATGCATGCCGCATGTCATGGGGGCCCCAATTACGTGCCGCCTGTCATGGTGGCCCCACATGCATTCCGCATGTCATGGGGGCCCCAAATGCATGCCGCATGTCTGGGGGGCCCCACCTGCATGCCGCATATCATAGGGGCCCCACGTGCATGACGCATGTCATTGGGGTCCCAAATGCATGAAGAATGTCATGGGGGCCCCAAAAGCATGCCACATGTCGTGGGGGCCTCACGTGCATGCCGCATGTCGTGGCGGCCCCAAATGCATGACGCATGTCATGGGGGCCCCAATTATGTGCCGCCTGTCATGGGGCCCCACATGCATGCCACATGTCATAGGGGCCCCAAATGCATGCCGCATGTCATGGGAGCCCGAAGTGCATGCCGCATGTCATGGGGGCCCCACGTGCATGCCGCATGTCATGGGGGCCCCACGTGCATGCCGCATGTCATGGGGGCCCACGTGCATGCCGCATGACGTGGCGGGCCCAAATGCATGACGCATGTCATGGGGGCCCCAAATGCATGCCGCATGTCATGGGGGCCCCAATTATGTGCCGCCTGTCATGGGGGCCCCACATGCATGCCGCATGTCGTGGCGGCCCCAAATGCATGACGCGTGTCTTGGGGGCCCCAAATGCATGCCGCGTGTTATGGGGGCCCCAAATGCATCCCGCTTGTCATGGGGGCCCCACGTGCATGATGCATGTCATGGGGGCCCCAAAAGCATGCCACATGTCGTGGGGGCCCCACGTGCATGTGGCATGTCATGGGGGCCCCAAAAGCATGCCACATGTCGTGGGGGCCCCACGTGCATGACGCATGTCGTGGGGGCCCCAAATGCATGCCGCATGTCATCGGGGCCCCAAATGCATGCCGCATGTCGCGGCGGCCCCAAATGCAGGCCGCATGTCATGGGGGCCCCACGTGCATGCCGTATGTCATGGGGTTCACAAATGCATGCCGCATGTCATGGGGGCCCCCCGTGCATGCCGCATGTCATTGGGGCCCCAAATGCATGCCGCATATCATGGGGGCCCCAAATGCATGCCGCATGTCATTGGGGCCCACGTGCATGCCGAATGTTGTGGCGGCCCCAAATACATGACGCATGTCTTGGGGGCCCCAAATGCATGCCGCATGTCATGGGGGCCCCAAATGCATGACGCATGTCTTGGGGGCTTCAAATGCATGCCGCATGTCATGGGAGCCCGAAGTGCATGCCGCATGTCATGGGGGTCCCAAATGCATGCCGCATGTCATGGGGGCCCAAATGCATGCCGCATGTCATGGGAGCCCCATGTGCATGCCGCATGTCATGGGGGCCCCACGTGCATGGCGCAAGTCATGGGGGCCACAGATGCATTCCGCATGTCATTGGGGTCCCAATTACATGCCGCCTGTCATGGGGGCCCCACATGCATGCCGCATGTCATGGGGGCCCAAAAGTGCATGTCACATGTCTTGGGGGCCCCAATTTTGTGCCGCATGTCATGGGGGCCATAAATTCATGCCGCATGTCATGGGGGGCCCTCGTGCATTCCGCATGTCATTGGGGCCCCAAATGCATGCCGCATGTCGTGGCGGCCCCAAATGCATGATGCATGTCTTGGGGGTCCCAAATGCATGCCGCATGTCATGGGGGCCCCAATTATGTGCAGCCTGTCATGGGGCCCCACATGCATGCCACATGTCATAGGGGCCCCAAATGCATGCCGCATGTCATGGGGGCCCCAATTATGTGCAGCCTGTCATGGGGCCCCACATGCATGCCACATGTCATAGGGGCCCCAAATGCATGCCGCATGTCATGGGAGCCCAAAGTGCATGCCGCATGTCATAGGGGCCCCAAATGCATGCCGCATGTCATGGGGATCCCAAATGCATGCCGCATGTCATGGGGGCCCAAATGCATGCCGCATGTCATGGGAGCCCCAAATGCATGAAGCATGTCATGGGGGCCCCAAATGCATGTCGCATGTCATGGGGGCCCCATGTGCATGCCGCATGTCATGGGGGCCCCACGTGCATGCCGCAAGTCATGGGGGCCACACATGCATTCCGCATGTCATTGGGGTCCCAATGACATGCCGCCTGTCATGGGGGCCCCACATGCATGCCGCATGTCATGGGGCCCCAAAAGTGCATGTCACATGTCTTGGGGGCCCCAATTTTGTGCCGCATGTCATGGGGGCCATAAATTCATGCCGCATGTCATGTGTTGCCCTCGTGCATTCCGCATGTCATTGGGGCCCCAAATGCATGCCGCATGTCGTGGCGGCCCCAAATGCATGATGCATGTCTTGGGGGTCCCAAATGCATGCCGCATGTCATGGGGGCCCCAATTATGTGCCGCCTGTCATGGGGCCCCACATGCATGCCACATGTCATAGGGGCCCCAAATGCATGCCGCATGTCATGGGAGCCCGAAGTGCATGCCGCATGTCATAGGGGCCCCACGTGCATGACGCATGTCATTGGGGTCCCAAATGCATGAAGAATGTCATGGGGGCCCCAAAAGCATGCCACATGTCGTGGGGGCCCCACGTGCATGCCGCATGTCATGGGGGCCCCAAAAGCATGCCACATGTCGTGTGGGCCCCACGTGCATGCCACATGTCATGGGGGCCCCACGTGCATGCCGCATGTCATGGGTGCCCCACGTGCATGCCACATGTCATGGGGGCCCCACGTGCATGCCGCATGTCATTGGGGTCCCAAATGCATGCCGCATGTCATGGGGGCCCAAATGCATGCAGCATGTCATGAGGGCCCACGTGCATGCCGCATGTCATTGGGGCCCCAAATGCATGCCGCATGTCATTGGGGCTTCAAATGCATGCCGCATGTCATGGGAGCCCGAAGTGCATGCCGCATGTCATGGGGGTCCCAAATGCATGCCGCATGTCATGGGGGCCCCACGTGCATGCCGCATGTCATGGGGGCCCCAATTACTTGCCGCCTGTCTTGGGGGCCCCACATGCATTCCGCATGTCATGGGGGCCCCAAATGCATGCCGCATGTCTTGGGGGCCCCACGTGCATGCCGCATATCATAGGGGCCCCACGTGCATGACGCATGTCATTGGGGTCCCAAATGCATGAAGAATGTCATGGGGGCCCCAAAAGCATGCCACATGTCGTGGGGGCCCCACGTGCATGCCGCATGTCATGGGGGCCCCAAAAGCATGCCACATGTCGTGGGTGCCCCACGTGCATGACGCATGTCATGGGGGCCCCAAATGCATGCCGCATGTCTTGGGGGCCCAACGTGCATGCCGCATATCATAGGGGCCCCACGTGCATGACGCATGTCATTGTGGTCCCAAATGCATGAAGAATGTCATGGGGGCCCCAAAAGCATGCCACATGTCGTGGGGGCCCCACGTGCATGCCGCATGTCATGGGGGCCCCAAAAGCATGCCACATGTCGTGGGTGCCCCACGTGCATGACGCATGTCATGGGGGCCCCAAATGCATGCCGCATGTCTTGGGGGCCCCACGTGCATGCCGCATATCATAGGGGCCCCACGTGCATGACGCATGTCATTGGGGTCCCAAATGCATGAAGAATGTCATGGGGGCCCCAAAAGCATGCCACATGTCGTGGGGGCCCCACGTGCATGCCGCATGTCATGGGGGCCCCAAAAGCATGCCACATGTCGTGGGTGCCCCACGTGCATGACGCATGTCATGGGGGCCCCAAATGCATGCCACATGTCTTGGGGGCCCCAAATGCATGCCGCATGTCATGGGGGCCCCAATTACTTGCCGCCTGTCTTGGGGGCCCCACATGCATTCCGCATGTCATGGGGGCCCCAAATGCATGCCGCATGTCTTGGGGGCCCCACGTGCATGCCGCATATCATAGGGGCCCCACGTGCATGACGCATGTCATTGGGGTCCCAAATGCATGAAGAATGTCATGGGGGCCCCAAAAGCATGCCACATGTCGTGGGGGCCCCACGTGCATGCCGCATGTCATGGGGGCCCCAAAAGCATGCCACATGTCGTGGGTGCCCCACGTGCATGACGCATGTCATGGGGGCCCCAAATGCATGCCGCATGTCTTGGGGGCCCAACGTGCATGCCGCATATCATAGGGGCCCCACGTGCATGACGCATGTCATTGTGGTCCCAAATGCATGAAGAATGTCATGGGGGCCCCAAAAGCATGCCACATGTCGTGGGGGCCCCACGTGCATGCCGCATGTCATGGGGGCCCCAAAAGCATGCCACATGTCGTGGGTGCCCCACGTGCATGACGCATGTCATGGGGGCCCCAAATGCATGCCGCATGTCTTGGGGGCCCCACGTGCATGCCGCATATCATAGGGGCCCCACGTGCATGACGCATGTCATTGGGGTCCCAAATGCATGAAGAATGTCATGGGGGCCCCAAAAGCATGCCACATGTCGTGGGGGCCCCACGTGCATGCCGCATGTCATGGGGGCCCCAAAAGCATGCCACATGTCGTGGGTGCCCCACGTGCATGACGCATGTCATGGGGGCCCCAAATGCATGCCACATGTCTTGGGGGCCCCACGTGCATGCCGCATATCATAGGGGCCCCACGTGCATGACGCATGTCATTGGGGACCCAAATGCATGAAGAATGTCATGGGGGCCCCAAAAGTATGCCACATGTCGTGGGGGCCCCACGTGCATGCCGCATGTCATGGGGGCCCCAAAAGCATGCCTCATGTCATTGGGGTCCCAAATGCATGCCGCATGTCATGGGGGCCCCAAATGCATGCCGCATGTCATGGGAGCCCGAAGTGCATGCGGCATGTCATAGGGGCCCCAAATGCATGCCGCATGTCATGGGAGCCCGAAGTGCATGCCGTATGTCATGGGGGCCCCAAATGCATGCCGCATGTCATGGGGGCCCCACGTGCATGCCGCATGTCATGGGGCCCCACGTGCATGCCGCATGTCATGGGGGCCCCACATGCATTCCGCATGTCATGGGGGCCCCAAATGCATGCCACATGTCGTGGCGGCCCCAAGTGCATGCCGCATGTCATGGGGGCCCCACGTGCATGCCTCATGTCATTGGGGTCCTAAATGCATGCCGCATGTCATGGGGGCCCCAAATGCATGCCGCATGTCATGGGAGCCCGAAGTGCATGCCACATGTCGTAGGGGCCTCACGTGCATGCCGCATGTCATGGGGGCCCCAAAAGCATGCCACATGTCGTTGGTTCCCCCACGTGCATGACGCATGTCATGGGGGCCCCAAATGCATGCCGCATGTCTTGGGGGCCCCAAATGCATGCCACATGTCGTGGCGGCCCCAAATGCATGCCACATGTCATGGGAGCCCCAAATGCATGAAGCATGTCATGGGGGCCCCAAATGCATGCCGCATGTCATGGGGGCCCCATGTGCATGCCGCATGTCATGGGGGCCCCACGTGCATGCCGCAAGTCATGGGGGCCCCACGTGCTTGCCGCATGTCATTGGGGTCCCAAATGCATGTCGCGTGTCATGGGGGCCCCAAATGCATGCCGCATGTCATGGGGGCCCCAATTACGTGCCGCCTGTCATGGTGGCCCCACATGCATTCCGCATGTCATGGGGGCCCCAAATGCATGCCGCATGTCTGGGGGGCCCCACGTGCATGACGCATATCATAGGGGCCCCACGTGCATGACGCATGTCATTGGGGTCCCAAATGCATGAAGAATGTCATGGGGGCCCCAAAAGCATGCCACATGTCGTGGGGGCCTCACGTGCATGCCGCATGTCATGGGGGCCCCAAAAGCATGCCACATGTCGTTGGTTCCCCCACGTGCATGACGCATGTCATGGGGGCCCCAAATGCATGCCGCATGTCTTGGGGGCCCCATGTGCATGCCGCATATCATAGGGGCCCCACGTGCATGACACATGTCATTGGGGTCCCAAATGCATGAAGAATGTCATGGGGGCCCCAAAAGCATGCCGCATGTCATGGGGGCCCTACGTGCATGCCGCATGTCATTGGGGCCCCAAATGCATGCCGCATGTCGTGGCGGCCCCAAATGCATGACGCATGTCATGGGGGCCCCAATTATGTGCCGCCTGTCATGGGGCCCCACATGCATGCCACATGTCATAGGGGCCCCACGTGCATGCCGCATGTCATTGGGGCCCCAAATGCATGCCGCATGTCGTGGCGGCCCCAAATGCATGACGCATGTCATTGGGGCCCCACGTGCATGCTGCATGTCATGGGGGCCCACGTGCATGCCGCATGACGTGGCGGGCCCAAATGCAGGCCGCCTGTCATGGGGGCCCCACATGCATGCCGCATGTCATGGGGGGCCCTCGTGCATGCCGCATGTCATGGGGACCCCAAATGCATGCCGCATGTCATGAGGGCCCACGTGCATGCCGCATGTCATGGGGGCCCCAAATGCATGCCACATGTCTTGGGGGCCCCAAATGCATGCCGCATGTCATGGGGGCCCCAATTACTTGCCGCCTGTCTTGGGGGCCCCACATGCATTCCGCATGTCATGGGGGCCCCAAATGCATGCCGCATGTCTTGGGGGCCCCACGTGCATGCCGCATATCATAGGGGCCCCACGTGCATGACGCATGTCATTGGGGTCCCAAATGCATGAAGAATGTCATGGGGGCCCCAAAAGCATGCCACATGTCGTGGGGGCCCCACGTGCATGCCGCATGTCATGGGGGCCCCAAAAGCATGCCACATGTCGTGGGTGCCCCACGTGCATGACGCATGTCATGGGGGCCCCAAATGCATGCCGCATGTCTTGGGGGCCCAACGTGCATGCCGCATATCATAGGGGCCCCACGTGCATGACGCATGTCATTGTGGTCCCAAATGCATGAAGAATGTCATGGGGGCCCCAAAAGCATGCCACATGTCGTGGGGGCCCCACGTGCATGCCGCATGTCATGGGGGCCCCAAAAGCATGCCACATGTCGTGGGTGCCCCACGTGCATGACGCATGTCATGGGGGCCCCAAATGCATGCCGCATGTCTTGGGGGCCCCACGTGCATGCCGCATATCATAGGGGCCCCACGTGCATGACGCATGTCATTGGGGTCCCAAATGCATGAAGAATGTCATGGGGGCCCCAAAAGCATGCCACATGTCGTGGGGGCCCCACGTGCATGCCGCATGTCATGGGGGCCCCAAAAGCATGCCACATGTCGTGGGTGCCCCACGTGCATGACGCATGTCATGGGGGCCCCAAATGCATGCCACATGTTTTGGGGGGCCCCACGTGCATGTCGCATATCATAGGGGCCCCACGTGCATGACGCATGTCATTGGGGACCCAAATGCATGAAGAATGTCATGGGGGCCCCAAAAGTATGCCACATGTCGTGGGGGCCCCACGTGCATGCCGCATGTCATGGGGGCCCCAAAAGCATGCCTCATGTCATTGGGGTCCCAAATGCATGCCGCATGTCATGGGGGCCCCAAATGCATGCCGCATGTCATGGGAGCCCGAAGTGCATGCGGCATGTCATAGGGGCCCCAAATGCATGCCGCATGTCATGGGAGCCCGAAGTGCATGCCGTATGTCATGGGGGCCCCAAATGCATGCCGCATGTCATGGGGGCCCCACGTGCATGCCGCATGTCATGGGGCCCCACGTGCATGCCGCATGTCATGGGGGCCCCACATGCATTCCGCATGTCATGGGGGCCCCAAATGCATGCCACATGTCGTGGCGGCCCCAAGTGCATGCCGCATGTCATGGGGGCCCCACGTGCATGCCTCATGTCATTGGGGTCCTAAATGCATGCCGCATGTCATGGGGGCCCCAAATGCATGCCGCATGTCATGGGAGCCCGAAGTGCATGCCACATGTCGTAGGGGCCTCACGTGCATGCCGCATGTCATGGGGGCCCCAAAAGCATGCCACATGTCGTTGGTTCCCCCACGTGCATGACGCATGTCATGGGGGCCCCAAATGCATGCCGCATGTCTTGGGGGCCCCAAATGCATGCCACATGTCGTGGCGGCCCCAAATGCATGCCACATGTCATGGGAGCCCCAAATGCATGAAGCATGTCATGGGGGCCCCAAATGCATGCCGCATGTCATGGGGGCCCCATGTGCATGCCGCATGTCATGGGGGCCCCACGTGCATGCCGCAAGTCATGGGGGCCCCACGTGCTTGCCGCATGTCATTGGGGTCCCAAATGCA
The DNA here is from genome assembly GCF_046119375.1 of Phyllobates terribilis. Lineage (NCBI taxonomy): Eukaryota > Metazoa > Chordata > Amphibia > Anura > Dendrobatidae > Phyllobates > Phyllobates terribilis. The sequence goes on from NW_027362764.1 coordinate 343,247,136, forward strand.
TGTCGCGTGTCATGGGGGCCCCAAATGCATGCCGCATGTCATGGGGGCCCCAATTACGTGCCGCCTGTCATGGTGGCCCCACATGCATTCCGCATGTCATGGGGGCCCCAAATGCATGCCGCATGTCTGGGGGGCCCCACGTGCATGACGCATATCATAGGGGCCCCACGTGCATGACGCATGTCATTGGGGTCCCAAATGCATGAAGAATGTCATGGGGGCCCCAAAAGCATGCCACATGTCGTGGGGGCCTCACGTGCATGCCGCATGTCATGGGGGCCCCAAAAGCATGCCACATGTCGTTGGTTCCCCCACGTGCATGACGCATGTCATGGGGGCCCCAAATGCATGCCGCATGTCTTGGGGGCCCCATGTGCATGCCGCATATCATAGGGGCCCCACGTGCATGACACATGTCATTGGGGTCCCAAATGCATGAAGAATGTCATGGGGGCCCCAAAAGCATGCCGCATGTCATGGGGGCCCTACGTGCATGCCGCATGTCATTGGGGCCCCAAATGCATGCCGCATGTCGTGGCGGCCCCAAATGCATGACGCATGTCATGGGGGCCCCAATTATGTGCCGCCTGTCATGGGGCCCCACATGCATGCCACATGTCATAGGGGCCCCACGTGCATGCCGCATGTCATTGGGGCCCCAAATGCATGCCGCATGTCGTGGCGGCCCCAAATGCATGACGCATGTCATTGGGGCCCCACGTGCATGCTGCATGTCATGGGGGCCCACGTGCATGCCGCATGACGTGGCGGGCCCAAATGCAGGCCGCCTGTCATGGGGGCCCCACATGCATGCCGCATGTCATGGGGGGCCCTCGTGCATGCCGCATGTCATGGGGACCCCAAATGCATGCCGCATGTCATGAGGGCCCACGTGCATGCCGCATGTCATGGGGGTCCCAAATGCATGCCGCATGTCATGGGGGCCCCAATTATGTGCCGCCTGTCATGGGGGCCCCACATGCATGCCGCATGTCATAGGGGCCCCAAATGCATGCCCCATGTAATGGGAGCCCGAAGTGCATGCCGCATGTCATGGGAGCCCGAAGTGCATGCCGCATGTCATGGGGCCCCAAATGCATGAAGAATTTCATGGGGGCCCTAAAAGCATGCCACATGTCGTGGGGGTCCCACGTGCATGCCGCATGTCATGGGGGCCCCAAATGCATGCCGCATGTCATGGGGGCCCACGTGCATGCTGCATGTCATTGGGGCCCCAAGTGCATGCTGCGTGTTATGGGGGCCCCAAATGCATCCCGCATGTCATGGGGGCCCCACGTGCATGACGCATGTCATAGTGGCCCCAAATGCATGCCGCATGTCGTGGCGGCCCCAAATGCATGACGCATGTATTGGGGGCCCCAAATGCATGCCGCATGTCATGGGAGCCCGAAGTGCATGCCGCATGTCATGGGGGCCCCAAATGCATGTCGCATGTCATGGGGGCCCCAAATGCAGGCCGCATGTCATGGAAGCCCGAAGTGCATGCCGTATGTCATGGGGGCCCCAAATGAATGCCGCATGTCATGGGGGCCCCACGTGCATGCCGCATGTCATTGGGGTCCCAAATGCATGCCACATGTCGTGGCGGCCCCAAATGCATGCCGCATGTCATGGGAGCCCCAAATGCATGCCGCATGTCATGGGAGCCCCAAATGCATTCCGCATGTCATGGGGGCCCCAAATGCATGCCGCATGTCATGGGAGCCCGAAGTGCATGCCGCATGTCATGGGGGCCCCAAATGCATGTCGCATGTCATGGGGGCCCCAAATGCATGCCGCATGTAATGGGGGCCCCAATTACGTGCCGCCTGTCATGGGGGCCCCACATGCATTCCGCATGTCATGGGGGCCCCAATTACGTGCCGCCTGTCATGGGGGCCCCACATGCATTCCGCATGTCATGGGGGCCCCAAATGCATGCCGCATGTCATGGGAGCCCCAAATGCATGCCGCATGTCATGGGGACCCAATTACGTGCCGCCTGTCATGGGGGCCCCACATGCACTCCGCATGTCATGGGGGCCCCAAATGCATGCTGCATGTCATGGGAGCCCGAAGTGCATGCCGCATGTCATGGGGGCCCCAAATGCATGTCGCATGTCATGGGAGCCCGAAGTGCATGCCGCATGTCATTGGGGTCCCAAATGCATGTCGCATGTCATGGGGGCCCCAAATGCATGCCGCATGTCATGGGGGCCCCAATTACGTGCCGCCTGTCATGGGGGCCCCACATGCATTCCGCATGTCATGGGGGCCCCAAATGCATGCCGCATGTCATGGGAGCCCGAAGTGCATGCCGCATGTCATGGGGGCCCCAAATGCATGTCGCATGTCATGGGGGCCCCAAATGCAGGCCGCATGTCATGGGAGCCCGAAGTGCATGCCGTATGTCATGGGGGCCCCAAATGCATGCCGCATGTCATGGGGCCCCACGTGCATTCCGCATGTCATGGGGGCCCAAAATGCATGCCGCATGTCTTGGGGGCCCCACGTGCATGCCGCATATCATAGGGGCCTCACGTGCATGACGCATGTCATTGGGGTCCCAAATGCATGAAGAATGTCATGGGGGCCCCAAAAGCATGCCACATGTCGTGGGGGCCCCACGTGCATGCCGCATGTCATGGGGGCCCCAAAAGCATGCCACATGTCGTGGGTGCCCCACGTGCATGACGCATGTCATGGGGGCCCCAAATGCATGACGCATGTCATGGGGGCCCTACGTGCATGCCGCATGTCATTGGGGCCCCAAATGCATGCCGCATGTCATGGGGGCCCCAATTATGTGCCGCCTGTCATGGGGCCCCACGTGCATGCCGTATGTCATGGGGGCCCCAAATGCATGCCGCATGTCATGGGGGCCCCAAATGCATGCCGCATGTCATGGGGGCCCCACGTGCATGCCGCATGTCATGGGGGCCCCACGTGCATGCCGCATGTCATGGGGGCCCCACGTGCATGACGCATGTCATTGGGGTCCCAAATGCATGCCGCATGTCATGGGGGCCCAAATGCATGCCGCATGTCATGAGGGCCCACGTGCATGCCACATGTCGTGGCGGCCCCAAATGCATGCCACATGTCATGGGAGCCCCAAATGCAGGAAGCATGTCATGGGGGCCCCAAATGCATGCCGCATGTCATGGGGGCCCCATGTGCATGCCGCATGTCATGGGGGCCCCACGTGCATGCCGCAAGTCATGGGGGCCCCACGTGCATGCCGCATGTCATTGGGGTCCCAAATGCATGTCGCGTGTCATGGGGGCCCCAAAAGCATGCCGCATGTCATGGGGGCCCCAATTACGTGCCGCCTGTCATGGGGGCCCCACATGCATTCCGCATATCATGGGGGCCCCAAATGCATGCCGCATGTCATGGGGGCCCCAAATGCATGTCGCATGTCATGGGGGCCCCAAATGCAGGCCGCATGTCATGGGAGCCCGAAGTGCATGCCGTATGTCATGGGGGCCCCAAATGCATGCCGCATGTAATGGGGCCCCACGTGCATTCCGCATGTCATGGGGGCCCAAAATGCATGCCGCATGTCTTGGGGGCCCCACGTGCATGCCGCATATCATAGGGGCCTCACGTGCATGACGCATGTCATTGGGGTCCCAAATGCATGAAGAATGTCATGGGGGCCCCAAAAGCATGCCACATGTCGTGGGGGCCCCACGTGCATGCCGCATGTCATGGGGGCCCCAAAAGCATGCCACATGTCGTGGGTGCCCCACGTGCATGACGCATGTCATGGGGGCCCCAAATGCATGCCGCATGTCATGGGGGCCCTACGTGCATGCCGCATGTCATTGGGGCCCCAAATGCATGCCGCATGTCGTGGCGGCCCCAAATGCATGCCGCATGTCATGGGGGCCCCATGTGCATGCCGCATGTCATGGGGGCCCCACGTGCATGCCGCAAGTCATGGGGGCCCCACGTGCATGCCGCATGTCATTGGGGTCCCAAATGCATGAAGAATGTCATGGGGGCCCCAAAAGCATGCCACATGTCGTGGGGGCCCCACGTGCATGACGCATGTCATGGGGGCCCCAAATGCATGAAGAATGTCATTGGGGCCCCAAAAGCATGCCGCATGTCATGGGGGCCCTACGTGCATGCAGCATGTCATTGGGGCCCCAAATGCATGCCGCATGTCGTGGCGGCCCCAAATGCATGCCGCATGTCATGGGAAACCGAAGTGCATGCCGCATGTCATGGGGGCCATAAATGCATGCCGCATGTCATGGGGGGCCCTTGTGCATGCCGCATGTCATTGGGGTCCCAAATGCATGCCGCATGTCATGGGTGCCCCACCTGCATGCCGCATATCATTGGGGTCCCAAATGCATGCCGCATGTCATGAGGGCCCACGTGCATGCCGCATGTCATGGCGGCCCCAAATGCATGCCGCATGTCATGGAGTGCCAAATCCATGCCGCATGTCATGGGGGCCCCAAATGCATCCCGCATGTCATGGGGGCCCCACGTGCATGACGCATGTCATAGTGGCCCCAAATGCATGCCGCATGTCGTGGCGGCCCCAAATGCATGACGCATGTCTTGGGGGCCCCAAATGCATGCCGCATGTCATGGGGGCCCCAATTATGTGCCGCCTGTCATGGGGCCCCACATGCATGCCACATGTCATAGGGGCCCCAAATGCATGCCACATGTCATGGGAGCCTGAAGTGCATGCCGCATGTCATGGGGGCCCCAAATGCATGCCGCATGTCATGGGGGCCCCAAATGCATGCCGCATGTCATGGGGGCCCCAAATGCATGCCGCATGTCTTGGGGGCCCCTCATGACATGCGGCATGCACGTGGGCCCTCATGACATGCGGCATGCATTTGGGCCCCCATGACATGTGGCATGCACGTGGGGCCCCCATGACATGCGGCATGCATTGGGGCCCCCATGACATGCGGCATGCACTTCGGGCTCCCATGACATGCGGCATGCATTTGGGGCCCCCATGACATGCGGCAAGCATTTGGGGCCCCCAAAACATGCGTCATGCATTTGGGGCCTCCACGACATGTGGCATGCACGTGGGCCCTCATCACATGCGGCATGCATTTGGGCCCCCATGACATGCGGCATGCATTTGGGGCGCCCATGACATGCTTCATGCATTTGGGGCTCCCATGACATGCGGCATGCATTTGGGGCCGCCACGACATGTGGCATGCACGTGGGCCCTCATCACATGCGGCATGCATTTGGGCCCCCATGACATGCGGCATGCATTTGGGGCCCCAATGACATGCGGCATGCACGTGGGGCCCCCATGACATGCGGCATGCACGTGGGGCCCCCATGACATGCGGCATGCACGTGGGGCCCCCATGACATGCGGCATGCATTTGGTGCCCCCATGACATACGGCATGCACTTCGGGCTCCCATGACATCCGGCATGCATTTGGGGCCCCTATGACATGCAGCATGCATGTGGGGCCCCCATGACAGGTGGCATGCATTTGGGGCCCCCATGACATGCGACATGCATTTGGGACCCCAATGACATGCGGCATGCACGTGGGGCCCCCAAGACATGCGGCATGTATTTGGGGCCCCCATGACATTCGGCATGCACGTGGGCCCAGATGACATGCGGCACGTGTTTGGGGCCCCCAAGACATGTGGCATGCATTTGGGACCCCAATGACATGCGGCATGCATTTGGGGCTCCCATGACAAGCGGCATGCATTTGGTACCCCAATGACATGCGGCATGCACGTGGGGCCCCCATGACATGCGGCATGCATTTGGGGCCCCCATGACATGCGGCATGCATTTGGGGCCCCCATGACATGCGGCATGCACTTCGGGCTCCCATAACATGCGGCATGCATTTGGGGCCCCTATGACATGTGGCATGCATGTGGGGCCCCATGACAGGCGGCACATAATTGGGGCCCCCATGACATGCATCATGCACGTGGGGCCCCTATGATATGCGGCATGCACGTGGGGCCCCCAAGACATGCGGCATGTATTTGGGGCCCCCATGACATGCGGCATGCATTTGGGACCCCAATGACATGCGAAATGCACGAGGGCCCCCCATGACATGCGGCATGCATTTATGGCCCCCATGACATGCGGCACAAAATTGGGGCCCCCAAGACATGTGACATGCACTTTTGGGCCCCCATGACATGCGGCATGCATGTGGGGCCCCCATGACAGGCGGCATGTAATTGGGGCCCCCATGACATGCGGCATGCATTTGGGGCCCCCATGACATGCGGCATGCATTTGGGGCCCCAATGACATGCGGCATGCATTTGGGGACCCCATGACATGCGGCATGCATTTGGGGCCCCAATGACATGCGGCATGCACGTGGGGCCCCATGACATGCGGCATGCACGTGGGGCCCCCATGACATGCGGCATGCATTTGGGGCCCCCATGACATGCCACATGCACTTCGGGCTCCCATGACATGCGGCATGCATTTGGGGCCCCCATGACTTGCGGCATGCATTTGGGACCCCAATGACATGCGGCATGCACGTGGGGCCCCCATGACTTGCGGCATGCACGTGGGGCCCCCATGACATGCGGCATGCACGTGGGGCCCCCATGACATGCGGCATGCATTTGGGGCCCCCATGACATGCTTCATGCATTTGGGGCTCCCATGACATGCAGCATGCATTTGGGGCCCCCGAGACATGGTTCATGCATTTGGGACCGCAATGACATGCGGCATGCACGTGGGGCCCCCATGACTTGCGGCATGCACGTGGGGCCCCCATGACAGGCGGCACATAATTGGGGCCCCCATGACATGCGGCATGAATTTGGGGCCCCCATGACATGTGACATGCACGTGGGGCCCCCATGACATGCGGCATGCATTTGGGGCCCCCATGACATGCGGCATGCATTTGTGGCCCCCAAGACATGCGTCATGCATTTGGGCCCACCACGACATGCGGCATGCATTTTGGGCCCCCAAGACATGCGTCATGCATTTGGGGCCGCCACGACATGCGGCATGCACGTGGGCCCCCATGACATGCGGGATGCATTTGGGGCCCCCATAAGACGCAGCTTGCATTTGGGGCCCCCACGACATGTAGCATGCTTTTGGGGCCCCCATGACATGCGGCATGGACGTGGGGCCCCCACGACATGTGGCATGCTTTTGGGGCCCCCATGACATTCTTCATGCATTTGGGACCCCAATGACATGCGTCGTGCACGTGGGGCCCCTATGATATGCGGCATGCATTTGGGGCCCCCATGACATGCAACATGCATTTGGGACCCCAATGACATGCGGCATGCACGTGGGGCCCCCATGACATGCGGCATGCACGTGGGGCCCCCATAACATGCGGCATGCATTTGGGGCCCCCATGACATGCGGCATGCACTTCGGGCTCCCATGACATGCGGCATGCATTTGGGGCCCCCATGACATGCGGCATGCATTTGGGACCCCAATGACATGCGGCATGCACGTGGGGCCCCCATGACATGCGGCATGCACGTGGGGCCCCCATAACATGCGGCATGCATTTGGGGCCCCCATGAAATGCGGCATGCACTTCGGGCTCCCATGACATGCGGCATGCATTTGGGGCCCCTATGACATGTGGCATGCATGTGGGGAACCATGACAGGCGGCACATAATTGGGGCCCCCATGATATGCGGCATGCATTTGGGTCCCCAATGACATGCGGCATGCACTTGGGGCCCCTATGATATGAGGCATGCACGTGGGGACCCCATGACATTCTTCATGCATTTGGGACCCCAATGACATGCGTCATGCACGTGGGGACCCCATGACACGCGGGATGCATTTGGGGCCCCCATAACACGTGGCATGCATTTGGGGCCCCCATGACATGCGGCATGCATTTGGGGCCCAAATGACATGCGGCATGCATTTGGGGCCCCCCATGCCGCATATCATGCATTTGGGACCCCCATGACATGCGACATGCATTTGGGACCCCAATGACATGCGTCATGCACGTGGGGCCCCCATTACTTGCGGCATGCACGTGGGGCCCCCATGACATGCTTCATGCATTTGGGGCTCCCATGACAAGCGGCATGCACGTGGGGCCCCCAAGACACGCGGCATGCATTTGGGACCCCAATGACATGCGGCATGCACGTGGGGCCCCCATGACATGCGGCATGCATTTGTGGCCCCCATGACATGCAACATGCATTTGGGACCCCAATGACATGCGGCATGCACGTGGGGCCCCCATGACATGCGGCATGCACGTGGGGCCCCCATAACATGCGGCATGCATTTGGGGCCCCCATGACATGCGGCATGCACGTGGGCCCCCATGACATGCGGCATACATTTGGGGCCCCCATGACATGCGTCATGCACGTGGGGACCCCATGACATGCGGCATGCACGTGGGGCCCCCATGACATGCGGCATGCACGTGGGGCCCCCATAACATGCGGCATGCACGTGGGGCCCCCATGACATGCGGCATGCACGTGGGCCCCCATGACATGCGGCATACATTTGGGGCCCCCATGACATGCGTCATGCACGTGGGGACCCCATGACATGCGGCATGCACGTGGGGCCCCCATGACATGCGGCATGCACGTGGGCCCCCATGACATGCGGCATACATTTGGGGCCCCCATGACATGCGTCATGCACGTGGGGACCCCATGACACGCGGGATGCATTTGGGGCCCCCATAACACGCGGCATGCATTTGGGGCCCCCATGACATGCGTCATGCATTTGGGGCCCCCATGACATGCTTAATGCATTTGGGACTCCCATGACATGCGGCATGCATTTGGGGCCCTCACGACATGTGGCATGCACGTGGGCCCTCATGACATGCGGCATGCATTGGGGCCCCCATGACATGCGGCATGCATTTGGGACACCAATGACATGCGGCATGCACGTGGGACCCCAATGACATGCGGCATGCACATGGGGACCCCATGACTTGCGGCATGCACGTGGGGCCCCCATGACATGCGGCATGCACGTGGGGCCCCCATGACATGCGGCATGCATTTGGGGCCCCCATGACATGCTTCATGCATTTGGGGCTCCCATGACATGCAGCATGCATTTGGGGCCCCCGAGACATGCGTCATGCATTTGGGACCCCAATGACATGCGGCATGCACGTGGGGCCCCCACGACATGTGGCATGCTTTTGGGGCCCCCATGACATGCGTCATGCACGTGGGGCCCCCACGACATGTGGCATGCTTTTGGGGCCCCCATGACATGCGTCATGCACGTGGGGCCCCCACGACATGTGGCATGCTTTTGGGGCCCCCATGACATGCGGCATGCATTTATGGCCCCCATGACATGCGGCACAAAATTGGGGCCCCCAAGACATGTGACATGCACTTTTGGGCCCCAATGACATGCGGCATGCATGTGGGGCCCCCATGACAGGCGGCATGTAATTGGGGCCCCCATAAAATGCGGCATGCATTTGGGGCCCCCATGACATGCGGCATGCATTTGGGGCCCCAATGACATGCGGCATGCATTTGGGGACCCCATGACATGCGGCACAAAATTGGGGCCCCCAAGACATGTGACATGCACTTTTGGGCCCCCATGACATGCGGCATGCATGTGGGGCCCCAATGACATGCGGCATGCATTTGGGGCCCCCATGACATGCGTCATGCATTTGGGGCCCCCATGACATGCTTCATGCATTTGGGGCTCCGATGACATGCAGCATGCATTTGGGGCCCCCGACACATGCGTCATGCACTTCGGGCTCCCATGACATGCGGCATGCATTTGGGGCCCCCATGACAGACGGCACATAATTGGGGCCCCCATGACATGCGGCATGAATTTGGGGCCCCCATGACATGTGACATGCACGTGGGGCCCCCATGACATGCGGCATGCATTTGGGGCCCCCATGACATGCGGCATGCATTTGTGGCCCCCAAGACATGCGTCATGCATTTGGGCCCACCACGACATGCGGCATGCATTTTGGGCCCCCAAGACATGCGTCATGCATTTGGGGCCGCCACGACATGCGGCATGCACGTGGGCCCCCATGACATGCGGGATGCATTTGGGGCCCCCATAAGACGCAGCTTGCATTTGGGGCCCCCACGACATGTGGCATGCTTTTGGGGCCCCCATGACATGCGGCATGGACGTGGGGCCCCCACGACATGTGGCATGCTTTTGGGGCCCCCATGACATTCTTCATGCATTTGGGACCCCAATGACATGCGTCGTGCACGTGGGGCCCCTATGATATGCGGCATGCACGTGGGGCCCCCAAGACATGCGGCATGCATTTGGGACCCCAATGACATGCGGCATGCACGTGGGGCCCCCATGACATGCGGCATGCATTTGGGGCCCCCATGACATGCAACATGCATTTGGGACCCCAATGACATGCGGCATGCACGTGGGGCCCCCATGACATGCGGCATGCACGTGGGGCCCCCATAACATGCGGCATGCATTTGGGGTCCCATGACATGCGGCATGCACTTCGGGCTCCCATGACATGCGGCATGCATTTGGGGCCCCCATGACATGCGGCATGCATTTGGGACCCCAATGACATGCGGCATGCACGTGGGGCCCCCATGACATGCGGCATGCACGTGGGGCCCCCATAACATGCGGCATGCATTTGGGGCCCCCATGAAATGCGGCATGCACTTCGGGCTCCCATGACATGCGGCATGCATTTGGGGCCCCTATGACATGTGGCATGCATGTGGGGAACCATGACAGGCGGCACATAATTGGGGCCCCCATGATATGCGGCATGCATTTGGGTCCCCAATGACATGCGGCATGCACTTGGGGCCCATATGATATGAGGCATGCACGTGGGGCCCCCAAGACATGCGGCATGCATTTGGGGCCCCCATGTCATGTGGCATGATTTTGGGGCCCCCATGACATGTGGCATGCATGTGGGGCCCCCACGACATGTGGCATGCTTTTGGGACCCCATGACATTCTTCATGCATTTGGGACCCCAATGACATGCGTCATGCACGTGGGGACCCCATGACACGCGGGATGCATTTGGGGCCCCCATAACACGTGGCATGCATTTGGGGCCCCCATGACATGCGGCATGCATTTGGGGCCCAAATGACATGCGGCATGCATTTGGGGCCCCCCATGCCGCATATCATGCATTTGGGACCCCCATGACATGCGACATGCATTTGGGACCCCAATGACATGCGTCATGCACGTGGGGCCCCCATTACTTGCGGCATGCACGTGGGGCCCCCATGACATGCTTCATGCATTTGGGGCTCCCATGACAAGCGGCATGCACGTGGGGCCCCCAAGACATGCGGCATGCATTTGGGACCCCAATGACATGCGGCATGCACGTGGGGCCCCCATGACATGCGGCATGCATTTGGGGCCCCCATGACATGCGTCATGCACGTGGGGACCCCATGACATGCGGCATGCACGTGGGGCCCCCATGACATGCGGCATGCACGTGGGCCCCCATGACATGCGACATGCATTTGTGACCCCAATGACATGCGGCATGCACGTGGGGCCCCCATGACTTGCGGCATGCATTTGGGGCTCCCATGACATGCAGCATGCATTTGGGGCCCCCGAGACATGCGTCATGCATTTGGGACCCCAATGACATGCGGCATGCACGTGGGGCCCCCACGACATGTGGCATGCTTTTGGGACCCCAATGACATGCGGCATGCACGTGGGGACCCCATGACTTGCGGCATGCACGTGGGGCCCCCATGACATGCGGCATGCACGTGGGGCCCCCATGACATGCGGCATGCATTTGGGGCCCCCATGACATGCTTCATGCATTTGGGGCTCCCATGACATGCAGCATGCATTTGGGGCCCCCGAGACATGCGTCATGCATTTGGGACCCCAATGACATGCGGCATGCACGTGGGGCCCCCACGACATGTGGCATGCTTTTGGGGCCCCCATGACATGCGTCATGCACGTGGGGCCCCCACGACATGTTGCATGCTTTTGGGGCCCCCATGGCATGCGTCATGCACGTGGGGCCCCCACGACATGCGGCATGCACGTGGGGCCCCCATGACTTGCGGCATGCATTTATGGCCCCCATGACATGCGGCACAAAATTGGGGCCCCCAAGACATGTGACATGCACTTTTGGGCCCCCATGACATGCGGCATGCATGTGGGGCCCCCATGACAGGCGGCATGTAATTGGGGCCCCCATGAAATGCGGCATGCATTTGGGGCCCCCATGACATGCGGCATGCATTTGGGGCCCCAATGACATGCGGCATGCATTTGGGGACCCCATGACATGCGGCATGCATTTGGGGCCCCAATGACATGCGGCATGCACGTGGGACCCCCATGACTTGCGGCATGCACGTGGGGCCCCCATGACATGCGGCATGCACATGGGGCCCCCATGACATGCAGCATGCATTTGGGGCCCCCGAGACATGCGTCATGCACTTCGGGCTCCCATGACATGCGGCATGCATTTGGGGCCCCCATGACAGGCGGTACATAATTGGGGCCCCTATGACATGCGTCATGCACGTGGGGCCCCTATGATATGCGGCATGCACGTGGGGCCCCCAAGACATGCGGCATGTATTTGGGGCCCCCATGACATGCGTCATGCACGTGGGGACCCCATGACACACGGGATGCATTTGGGGCCCCCATAACACGCGGCATGCATTTGGGGCCCCCATGACATGCGGCATGCATTTGGGGCCCCAATGACATGCGGCATGCATTTGGGACCCCCAAGACATGCGTCATGCATTTGGGGCCCCCATGACATGCGGCATGCATGTGGGGCGCCCATGACAGTCGGCACGTAATTGGGGCCCCCATGACATGTGGCATGCATTTGGGGCCCCCATGACATGCGTCATGCACGTGGGGCCCCCACGACATGTGGCATGCTTTTGGGGCCCCCATGACATGCGTCATGCACGTGGGGCCCCCACGACATGTGGCATGCTTTTGGGGCCCCCATGACATGCGGCATGCATTTATGGCCCCCATGACATGCGGCACAAAATTGGGGCCCCCAAGACATGTGACATGCACTTTTGGGCCCCAATGACATGCGGCATGCATGTGGGGCCCCCATGACAGGCGGCATGTAATTGGGGCCCCCATAAAATGCGGCATGCATTTGGGGCCCCCATGACATGCGGCATGCATTTGGGGCCCCAATGACATGCGGCATGCATTTGGGGACCCCATGACATGCGGCACAAAATTGGGGCCCCCAAGACATGTGACATGCACTTTTGGGCCCCCATGACATGCGGCATGCATGTGGGGCCCCAATGACATGCGGCATGCATTTGGGGCCCCCATGACATGCGGCATGCATTTGGGGCCCCCATGACATGCTTCATGCATTTGGGGCTCCCATGACATGCAGCATGATTTGGGGCCCCCGACACATGCGTCATGCACTTCGGGCTCCCATGACATGCGGCATGCATTTGGGGCCCCCATGACAGACGGCACATAATTGGGGCCCCCATGACATGCGGCATGAATTTGGGGCCCCCATGACATGTGACATGCACGTGGGGCCCCCATGACATGCGGCATGCATTTGGGGCCCCCATGACATGCGGCATGCATTTGTGGCCCCCAAGACATGCGTCATGCATTTGGGCCCACCACGACATGCGGCATGCATTTTGGGCCCCCAAGACATGCGTCATGCATTTGGGGCCGCCACGACATGCGGCATGCACGTGGGCCCCCATGACATGCGGGATGCATTTGGGGCCCCCATAAGACGCAGCTTGCATTTGGGGCCCCCACGACATGTGGCATGCTTTTGGGGCCCCCATGACATGCGGCATGGACGTGGGGCCCCCACGACATGTGGCATGCTTTTGGGGCCCCCATGACATTCTTCATGCATTTGGGACCCCAATGACATGCGTCGTGCACGTGGGGCCCCTATGATATGCGGCATGCACGTGGGGCCCCCAAGACATGCGGCATGCAATTGGGACCCCAATGACATGCGGCATGCACGTGGGGCCCCCATGACATGCGGCATGCATTTGGGGCCCCCATGACATGCAACATGCATTTGGGACCCCAATGACATGCGGCATGCACGTGGGGCCCCCATGACATGCGGCATGCACGTGGGGCCCCCATAACATGCGGCATGCATTTGGGGCCCCATGACATGCGGCATGCACTTCGGGCTCCCATGACATGCGGCATGCATTTGGGGCCCCCATGACATGCGGCATGCATTTGGGACCCCAATGACATGCGGCATGCACGTGGGGCCCCCATGACATGCGGCATGCACGTGGGGCCCCCATAACATGCGGCATGCATTTGGGGCCCCCATGAAATGCGGCATGCACTTTGGGCTCCCATGACATGCGGCATGCATTTGGGGCCCCTATGACATGTGGCATGCATGTGGGGAACCATGACAGGCGGCACATAATTGGGGCCCCCATGATATGCGGCATGCATTTGGGTCCCCAATGACATGCGGCATGCACTTGGGGCCCATATGATATGAGGCATGCACGTGGGGCCCCCAAGACATGCGGCATGCATTTGGGGCCCCCATGTCATGTGGCATGATTTTGGGGCCCCCATGACATGTGGCATGCATGTGGGGCCCCAACGACATGTGGCATGCTTTTGGGACCCCATGACATTCTTCATGCATTTGGGACCCCAATGACATGCGTCATGCACGTGGGGACCCCATGACACGCGGGATGCATTTGGGGCCCCCATAACACGTGGCATGCATTTGGGGCCCCCATGACATGCGGCATGCATTTGGGGCCCAAATGACATGCGGCATGCATTTGGGGCCCCCCATGCCGCATATCATGCATTTGGGACCCCCATGACATGCGACATGCATTTGGGGCCCCAATGACATGCGTCATGCACGTGGGGCCCCCATTACTTGCGGCATGCACGTGGGGCCCCCATGACATGCTTCATGCATTTGGGGCTCCCATGACAAGCGGCATGCACGTGGGGCCCCCAAGACATGCGGCATGCATTTGGGACCCCAATGACATGCGGCATGCATGTGGGGCCCCCATGACATGCGGCATGCATTTGGGGCCCCCATGACATGCGTCATGCACGTGGGGACCCCATGACATGCGGCATGCACGTGGGGCCCCCATGACATGCGGCATGCACGTGGGCCCCCATGACATGCGGCATACATTTGGGGCCCCCATGACATGCGTCATGCACGTGGGGACCCCATGACACGCGGGATGCATTTGGGGCCCCCATAACACGCGGCATGCATTTGGGGCCCCCATGACATGCGGCATGCATTTGGGGCCCCAATGACATGCGGCATGCATTTGGGGCCCCCAAGACATGCGTCATGCATTTGGGGCCCCATGACATGCGGCATGCATGTGGGGCCCCCATGACAGGCGGCACGTAATTGGGGCCCCCATGACATGCGGCATGCATTTGGGGCCCCCATGACATGCGACATGCATTTGTGACCCCAATGACATGCGGCATGCACGTGGGGCCCCCATGACTTGCGGCATGCATTTGGGGCTCCCATGACATGCAGCATGCATTTGGGGCCCCCGAGACATGCGTCATGCATTTGGGACCCCAATGACATGCGGCATGCACGTGGGGCCCCCACGACATGTGGCATGCTTTTGGGGCCCCCATGACATGCGTCATGCACGTGGGGCCCCCACGACATGTGGCATGCTTTTGGGGCCCCATGACATGCGTCATGCACGTGGGGCCCCCACGACATGTGGCATGATTTTGGGGCCCCCATGACATGCGGCATGCATTTATGGCCCCCATGACATGCGGCACAAAGTTGGGGCCCCCAAGACATGTGACATGCACTTTTGGGCCCCCATGACATGCGGCATGCATGTGGGGCCCCCATGACAGGTGGCATGTAATTGGGGCCCCCATGAAATGTGGCATGCATTTGGGGCCCCCATGACATGCGGCATGCATTTGGGGCCCCAATGACATGCGGCATGCATTTGGGGACCCACTGACATGCGGCATGCATTTGGGGCCCCAATGACATGCGGCATGCACGTGGGGGCCCCATGACTTGCGGCATGCACGTGGGGCCCCCATGACATGCGGCATGCACATGGGGCCCCCATGACATGCAGCATGCATTTGGGGCCCCCGAGACATGCGTCATGCACTTCGGGCTCCCATGACATGCGGCATGCATTTGGGGCCCCCATGACAGGCGGCACATAATTGGGGCCCCTATGACATGCGTCATGCACGTGGGGCCCCTATGATATGCGGCATGCACGGGGGGCCCCAAGACATGCGGCATGTATTTGGGGCCCCCATGACATGCGTCATGTACGTGGGGACCCCATGACACGCGGGATGCATTTGGGGCCCCCATAACACGCGGCATGCATTTGGGGCCCTCATGACATGCGGCATGCATTTGGGGCCCCAATGACATGCGGCATGCATTTGGGGCCCCCAAGACATGCGTCATGCATGTGGGGCGCCCATGACAGTCGGCACGTAATTGGGGCCCCCATGACATGTGGCATGCATTTGGGGCCCCCATGACATGCGACATGCATTTGTGACCCCAATGACATGCGGCATGCACTTCAGTCTCCCATGACATGCGGCATGCATCTGGGGGCCCCATGACATGCGGCATGCATGTGGGGCCCCCATGACAATCGGCACATAATTGGGGCCCCCATGACATGTGGCATGCATTTGGGGCCCCCGAGACATGCGTCATGCATTTGGGGCCGCCACGACATGCGGCATGCACGTGGGCCCCCATGACATGCGGCATGCACTTCGTGCTCCCATGACATGCGGCATGCATTTGGGGCCCCCATGACATGCGGCATGCATTTGGGCCCCCATGACATGCGGCACGTGTTTGGGGCCCCCAAGACATGCGGCATGCATTTGGGACCCCAATGACATGCGGCATGCATTTGGGGCTCCGATGACAAGCGGCATGCATTTGGGACCCCAATGACATGCGGCATGCACGTGGGCCCCCCATGACATGCGGCATGCATTTGGGGCCCCCATGACATGCGGCATGCACTTGGGGCCCCTATGATATGAGGCATGCATGTGGGGCCCCCATGACAATCGGCACATAATTGGGGCCCCCATGACATGTGGCATGCATTTGGGGCCCCCGAGACATGCGTCATGCATTTGGGGCCGCCACGACATGCGGCATGCACGTGGGCCCCCATGACATGCGGCATGCACTTCGTGCTCCCATGACATGCGGCATGCATTTGGGGCCCCCATGACATGCGGCATGCATTTGGGCCCCCATGACATGCGGCACGTGTTTGGGACCCCAATGACATGCGGCATGCATTTGGGGCTCCGATGACAAGCGGCATGCATTTGGGACCCCAATGACATGCGGCATGCACGTGGGCCCCCCATGACATGCGGCATGCATTTGGGGCCCCCATGACATGCGGCATGCACTTGGGGCCCCTATGATATGAGGCATGCACGTGGGGCCCCCAAGACATGCGGCATGCATTTGGGGCCCCCATGTCATGTGGCATGATTTTGGGGCCCCCATGACATGTGGCATGCATGTGGGGCCCCCACGACATGTGGCATGCTTTTGGGACCCCATGACATTCTTCATGCATTTGGGACCCCAATGACATGCGTCATGCACGTGGGGACCCCATGACACGCGGGATGCATTTGGGGCCCCCATAACACGTGGCATGCATTTGGGGCCCCCATGACATGCGGCATGCATTTGGGGCCCAAATGACATGCGGCATGCATTTGGGGCCCCCCATGCCGCATATCATGCATTTGGGACCCCCATGACATGCGACATGCATATGGGACCCCAATGACATGCGTCATGCACGTGGGGCCCCCATTACTTGCGGCATGCACGTGGGGCCCCCATGACATGCTTCATGCATTTGGGGCTCCCATGACAAGCGGCATGCACGTGGGGCCCCCAAGACATGCGGCATGCATTTGGGACCCCAATGACATGCGGCATGCACGTGGGGCCCCCATGACATGCGGCATGCATTTGGGGCCCCCATGACATGCGTCATGCACGTGGGGACCCCATGACATGCGGCATGCACGTGGGGCCCCCATGACATGCGGCATGCACGTGGGCCCCCATGACATGCGGCATACATTTGGGGCCCCCATGACATGCGTCATGCACGTGGGGACCCCATGACACGCGGGATGCATTTGGGGCCCCCATAACACGCGGCATGCATTTGGGGCCCCCATGACATGCCGCATGCATTTGGGGCCCCAATGACATGCGGCATGCATTTGGGGCCCCCAAGACATGCGTCATGCATTTGGGGCCCCCATGACATGCGGCATGCATTTGGGGCCCCCATGACATGCGGCACGTAATTGGGGCCCCCATGACATGCGGCATGCATTTGGGGCCCCCATGACATGCGACATGCATTTGTGACCCCAATGACATGCGGCATGCACGTGGGGCCCCCATGACTTGCGGCATGCACGTGGGGCCCCCATGACATGCGTCATGCACATGGGGCCCCCATGGCATGCGGCATGCATTTGGGGCCCCCATGACATGCTTCATGCATTTGGGGCTCCCATGACATGCGGCATGCATTTGGGGCCGCCACGACATGTGGCATGCACGTGGGCCCTCATGACATGCGGCATGCATTGGGGCCCCCATGACATGCGGCATGCATTTGGGACACCAATGACATGCGGCATGCACGTGGGACCCCAATGACATGCGGCATGCACGTGGGGACCCCATGACTTGCGGCATGCACGTGGGGCCCCCATGACATGCGGCATGCACGTGGGGCCCCCATGACATGCGGCATGCATTTGGGGCCCCCATGACATGCTTCATGCATTTGGGGCTCCCATGACATGCAGCATGCATTTGGGGCCCCCGAGACATGCGTCATGCATTTGGGACCCCAATGACATGCGGCATGCACGTGGGGCCCCCACGACATGTGGCATGCTTTTGGGGCCCCCATGACATGCGTCATGCACGTGGGGCCCCCACGACATGTTGCATGCTTTTGGGGCCCCCATGGCATGCGTCATGCACGTGGGGCCCCCACGACATGTGGCATGCTTTTGGGGCCCCCATGACATGCGGCATGCATTTATGGCCCCCATGACATGCGGCACAAAATTGGGGCCCCCAAGACATGTGACATGCACTTTTGGGCCCCCATGACATGCGGCATGCATGTGGGGCCCCCATGACAGGCGGCATGTAATTGGGGCCCCCATGAAATGCGGCATGCATTTGGGGCCCCCATGACATGCGGCATGCATTTGGGGCCCCAATGACATGCGGCATGCATTTGGGGACCCCATGACATGCGGCATGCATTTGGGGCCCCAATGACATGCGGCATGCACGTGGGGCCCCCATGACTTGCGGCATGCACGTGGGGCCCCCATGACATGCGGCATGCACATGGGGCCCCCATGACATGCAGCATGCATTTGGGGCCCCCGAGACATGCGTCATGCACTTCGGGCTCCCATGACATGCGGCATGCATTTGGGGCCCCCATGACAGGCGGTACATAATTGGGGCCCCTATGACATGCGTCATGCACGTGGGGCCCCTATGATATGCGGCATGCACGTGGGGCCCCCAAGACATGCGGCACGTATTTGGGGCCCCCATGACATGCGTCATGCACGTGGGGACCCCATGACACACGGGATGCATTTGGGGCCCCCATAACACGCGGCATGCATTTGGGGCCCCCATGACATGCGGCATGCATTTGGGGCCCCAATGACATGCGGCATGCATTTGGGACCCCCAAGACATGCGTCATGCATTTGGGGCCCCCATGACATGCGGCATGCATGTGGGGCGCCCATGACAGTCGGCACGTAATTGGGGACCCCATGACATGTGGCATGCATTTGGGGCCCCCATGACATGCGACATGCATTTGTGACCCCAATGACATGCGGCATGCACGTGGGGCCCCCATCACTTGCGGCATGCACGTGGGGCCCCCATGACATGCGGCATGCACATGGGGCCCCCATGACATGCGGCATGCATTTGGGGCCCCCATGACATGCTTCATGCATTTGGGGCTCCCATGACATGCGGCATGCACGTGGGTCCCCCATGACATGCGGCATGCATTTGGGGCCCCCATGACATGTGGCATGCTTTTGGGGCCCCCATGAAATTCTTCATGCATTTGGGGCCCCCATGACATGCGGCATGCATTTGGGGCCCCCATGACATGCGGCATGCACTTCAGTCTCCCATGACATGCGGCATGCATCTGGGGGCCCCATGACATGCGGCATGCATGTGGGGCCCCCATGACAATCGGCACATAATTGGGGCCCCCATGACATGCGGCATGCATTTGGGGCCCCCGAGACATGCGTCATGCATTTGGGACCCCAATGACATGCGTCATGCACGTGGGGCCCCTATGATATGCGGCATGCACGTGGGGCCCCCATGACATGCGGCATGCATTTAGGACCCCAATGACATGCGGAATGCACGAGGGCCCCCCATGACATGCGGCATGCATTTATGGCCCCCATGACTTGCGGCACAAAATTGGGGCCACCAGGACATGTGACATGCACTTTTGGGCCCCCATGACATGCGGCATGCACGTGGGCCCCCATGACATGCGGCATACATTTGGGGCCCCCATGACATGCGTCATGCACGTGGGGACCCCATGACACGCGGGATGCATTTGGGGCCCCCATAACACGCGGCATGCATTTGGGGCCCCCATGACATGCCGCATGCATTTGGGGCCCCAATGACATGCGGCATGCATTTGGGGCCCCCAAGACATGCGTCATGCATTTGGGGCCCCCATGACATGCGGCATGCATTTGGGGCCCCCATGACATGCGGCACGTAATTGGGGCCCCCATGACATGCGGCATGCATTTGGGGCCCCCATGACATGCGACATGCATTTGTGACCCCAATGACATGCGGCATGCACGTGGGGCCCCCATGACTTGCGGCATGCACGTGGGGCCCCCATGACATGCGTCATGCACATGGGGCCCCCATGGCATGCGGCATGCATTTGGGGCCCCCATGACATGCTTCATGCATTTGGGGCTCCCATGACATGCGGCATGCATTTGGGGCCGCCACGACATGTGGCATGCACGTGGGCCCTCATGACATGCGGCATGCATTGGGGCCCCCATGACATGCGGCATGCATTTGGGACACCAATGACATGCGGCATGCACGTGGGACCCCAATGACATGCGGCATGCACGTGGGGACCCCATGACTTGCGGCATGCACGTGGGGCCCCCATGACATGCGGCATGCACGTGGGGCCCCCATGACATGCGGCATGCATTTGGGGCCCCCATGACATGCTTCATGCATTTGGGGCTCCCATGACATGCAGCATGCATTTGGGGCCCCCGAGACATGCGTCATGCATTTGGGACCCCAATGACATGCGGCATGCACGTGGGGCCCCCACGACATGTGGCATGCTTTTGGGGCCCCCATGACATGCGTCATGCACGTGGGGCCCCCACGACATGTTGCATGCTTTTGGGGCCCCCATGGCATGCGTCATGCACGTGGGGCCCCCACGACATGTGGCATGCTTTTGGGGCCCCCATGACATGCGGCATGCATTTATGGCCCCCATGACATGCGGCACAAAATTGGGGCCCCCAAGACATGTGACATGCACTTTTGGGCCCCCATGACATGCGGCATGCATGTGGGGCCCCCATGACAGGCGGCATGTAATTGGGGCCCCCATGAAATGCGGCATGCATTTGGGGCCCCCATGACATGCGGCATGCATTTGGGGCCCCAATGACATGCGGCATGCATTTGGGGACCCCATGACATGCGGCATGCATTTGGGGCCCCAATGACATGCGGCATGCACGTGGGGCCCCCATGACTTGCGGCATGCACGTGGGGCCCCCATGACATGCGGCATGCACATGGGGCCCCCATGACATGCAGCATGCATTTGGGGCCCCCGAGACATGCGTCATGCACTTCGGGCTCCCATGACATGCGGCATGCATTTGGGGCCCCCATGACAGGCGGTACATAATTGGGGCCCCTATGACATGCGTCATGCACGTGGGGCCCCTATGATATGCGGCATGCACGTGGGGCCCCCAAGACATGCGGCACGTATTTGGGGCCCCCATGACATGCGTCATGCACGTGGGGACCCCATGACACACGGGATGCATTTGGGGCCCCCATAACACGCGGCATGCATTTGGGGCCCCCATGACATGCGGCATGCATTTGGGGCCCCAATGACATGCGGCATGCATTTGGGACCCCCAAGACATGCGTCATGCATTTGGGGCCCCCATGACATGCGGCATGCATGTGGGGCGCCCATGACAGTCGGCACGTAATTGGGGACCCCATGACATGTGGCATGCATTTGGGGCCCCCATGACATGCGACATGCATTTGTGACCCCAATGACATGCGGCATGCACGTGGGGCCCCCATCACTTGCGGCATGCACGTGGGGCCCCCATGACATGCGGCATGCACATGGGGCCCCCATGACATGCGGCATGCATTTGGGGCCCCCATGACATGCTTCATGCATTTGGGGCTCCCATGACATGCGGCATGCACGTGGGTCCCCCATGACATGCGGCATGCATTTGGGGCCCCCATGACATGTGGCATGCTTTTGGGGCCCCCATGAAATTCTTCATGCATTTGGGGCCCCCATGACATGCGGCATGCATTTGGGGCCCCCATGACATGCGGCATGCACTTCAGTCTCCCATGACATGCGGCATGCATCTGGGGGCCCCATGACATGCGGCATGCATGTGGGGCCCCCATGACAATCGGCACATAATTGGGGCCCCCATGACATGCGGCATGCATTTGGGGCCCCCGAGACATGCGTCATGCATTTGGGACCCCAATGACATGCGTCATGCACGTGGGGCCCCTATGATATGCGGCATGCACGTGGGGCCCCCATGACATGCGGCATGCATTTAGGACCCCAATGACATGCGGAATGCACGAGGGCCCCCCATGACATGCGGCATGCATTTATGGCCCCCATGACTTGCGGCACAAAATTGGGGCCACCAGGACATGTGACATGCACTTTTGGGCCCCCATGACATGCGGCATGCATGTGGGGCCCCCATGACAGGCGGCATGTAATTGGGGCCCCCATGACATGCGGCATGCATTTGGGGCCCCCATGACATGCGGCATGCATTTGGGGCCCCAATGACATGCGGCATGCATTTGGGGACCCCCTGACATGCGGCATGCACGTGGGGCCCCATGACATGCGGCATGCACGTGGGGCCCCCATGACATGCGGCATGCATTTGGGGCCCCCATGACATGCCGCATGCACTTCGGGCTCCCATGACATGCGGCATGCACATGGGGCCCCCATGACATGCGGCATGCATTTGGGGCCCCCATGACATGCTTCATGCATTTGGGGCTCCCATGACATGCAGCATGCATTTGGGGCCCCCGACACATGCGTCATGCACTTCGGGCTCCCATGACATGCGGCATGCATTTGGGGCCCCATGACAGGCGGCACATAATTGGGGCCCCCATGACATGCGGCATGCATTTGGGGCCCCCATGACATGTGACATGCACGTTGGGCCCCCATGACATGCGGCATGCATTTGGGGCCCCCATGACATGCGGCATGCATTTGTGGCCCCCAAGACATGCGTCATGCATTTGGGCCCGCCACGACATGCGGCATGCATTTTGGGCCCCCAAGACATGCGTCATGCATTTGTGGCCGCCACGACATGCGGCATGCACGTGGGCCCCCATGACATGCGGGATGCATTTGGGGCCCCCATAAGACGCAGCTTGCATTTGGGGCCCCCACGACATGTGGCATGCTTTTGGGGCCCCCATGACATGCGGCATGGACGTGGGGCCCCCATGACATGTGGCATGCTTTTGGGGCCCCCATGACATTCTTCATGCATTTGGGAACCCAATGACATGCGTCGTGCACGTGGGGCCCCTATGATATGCGGCATGCACGTGGGGCCCCCAAGACATGCGGCATGCATTTGGGACCCCAATGAAATGCGGCATGCACGTGGGGCCCCCATGACATGCGGCATGCATTTGGGGCCCCCATGACATGCAACATGCATTTGGGACACCAATGACATGCGGCATGCACGTGGGGCCCCCATGACATGCGGCATGCACGTGGGGCCCCCATAACATGCGGCATGCATTTGGGGCCCCCATGACATGCGCCATGCACTTCGGGCTCCCATGACATGCGGCATGCATTTGGGGCCCCCTTGACATGCGGCATGCATTTGGGACCCCAATGACATGCGGCATGCACGTGGGGCCCCCATGACATGCGGCATGCACGTGGGGCCCCCATAACATGCGGCATGCATTTGGGGCCCCCATGAAATGCGTCATGCACTTCGGGCTCCCATGACATGCGGCATGCATTTGGGGCCCCTATGACATGTGGCATGCATGTGGGGAACCATGACAGGCGTCACATAATTGGGGCCCCCATGATATGCGGCATGCATTTGGGTCCCCAATGACATGCGGCATGCACTTGGGGCCCCTTTGATATGAGGCATGCACGTGGGGCCCCCAAGACATGCGGCATGCATTTGGGGCCCCCATGTCATGTGGCATGCTTTTGGGGCCCCCATGACATGTCGCATGCATGTGGGGCCCCCACGACATGTGGCATGCTTTTGGGACCCCATGACATTCTTCATGCATTTGGGACCCCAATGACATGCGTCATGCACGTGGGGACCCCATGACACGCGGGATGCATTTGGGGCCCCCATAACACGTGGCATGCATTTGGGGCCCCCATGACATGCGGCATGCATTTGGGGCCCAAATGACATGCGGCATGCATTTGGGGCCCCCCATGCCGCATATCATGCATTTGGGACCCCCATGACATGCGACATGCATTTGGGACCCCAATGACATGCGTCATGCACGTGGGGCCCCCATTTCTTGCGGTATGCACGTGGGGCCCCCATGACATGTGGCATGCACATGGGGCCCCCATGACATGCGACATGCATTTGGGGCCCCCATGACATGCTTCATGCATTTGGGGCTCCCATGACAAGCGGCATGCACGTGGGGCCCCCAAGACATGCGGCATGCATTTGGGACCCCAATGACATGCGGCATGCACGTGGGGCCCCCATGACATGCGGCATGCATTTGGGGCCCCCATGACATGCAACATGCATTTGGGACCCCAATGACATGCGGCATGCACGTGGGGCCCCCATGACATGCGGCATGCACGTGGGGCCCCCATAACATGCGGCATGCATTTGGGGCCCCCATGACATGCGGCATGCACGTGGGCCCCCATGACATGCGGCATACATTTGGGGCCCCCATGACATGCGTCATGCACGTGGGGACCCCATGACATGCGGCATGCACGTGGGGCCCCCATGACATGCGGCATGCACGTGGGCCCCCATGACACGCGGGATGCATTTGGGGCCCCCATAACACGCGGCATGCATTTGGGGCCCCCATGAAATGCGGCATGCATTTGGGGCCCCAATGACATGCGGCATGCATTTGGGGCCCCCAAGACATGCGTCATGCATTTGGGGCCCCCATGACATGCGGCATGCATGTGGGGCCCCCATGACAGGCGGCACGTAATTGGGGCCCCCAAGACATGCGGCATGCATTTGGGGCCCCCATGACATGCGGCATGCATTTGGGGCCCCCATGACATGCTTCATGCATTTGGGGCTCCCATGACATGCAGCATGCATTTGGGGCCCCCGAGACATGCGTCATGCATTTGGGACCCCAATGACATGGGGCATGCACGTGGGGCCCCCATGACTTGCGGCATGCACGTGGGGCCCCCATGACATGCGGCATGCACATGGGGCCCCCATGACATGCGGCATGCATTTGGGGCCCCATGACATGCTTCATGCATTTGGGGCTCCCATGACATGCAGCATGCATTTGGGGCCCCCGACACATGCGTCATGCACTTCGGGCTCCCATGACATGCGGCATGCATTTGGGGCCCCCATGACAGGCGGCACATAATTGGGGCCCCCATGACATGCGGCATGCTTTTGGGGCCCCCATGACATTCTTCATGCATTTGGGACCCCAATGACATGCGTCGTGCACGTGGGGCCCCTATGATATGCGGCATGCACGTGGGGCCCCCAAGACATGCGGCATGCATTTGGGACCCCAATGACATGCGGCATGCACGTGGGGCCCCCATGACATGCGGCATGCTCTTGGGACCCCATGACATTCTTCATGCATTTGGGACCCCAATGACATGCGTCATGCACGTGGGGACCCCATGACACGCGGGATGCATTTGGGGCCCCCATGACATGCTTCATGCATTTGGGGCTCCCATGACAAGCGGCATGCACGTGGGGCCCCCAAGACATGCGGCAGCATTTGGGACCCCAATGACATGCGGCATGCACGTGGGGCCCCCATGACATGCGGCATGCATTTGGGGCCCCCATGACATGCAACATGCATTTGGGACCCCAATGACATGCGGCATGCACGTGGGGCCCCCATGACATGCGGCATGCACGTGGGGCCCCCATAACATGCGGCATGCATTTGGGGCCCCCATGACATGCGGCATGCACTTCGGGCTCCCATGACATGCGGCATGCACGTGGGGCCCCCATAACATGCGGCATGCACGTGGGGCCCCCATAACATGCGGCATGCACTTCGGGCTCCCATGACATGCGGCATGCATTTGGGGCCCCTATGACATGTGGCATGCATGTGGGGAACCATGACAGGCGGCACATAATTGGGGCCCCCATGATATGCGGCATGCATTTGGGGGCCCCAAGACATGCGTCATGCATTTGGGGCCGCCACGACATGCGGCATGCATTTGGGTCCCCAATGACATGCGGCATGCACTTGGGGCCCCTATGATATGAGGCATGCATGTGGGGCCCCCAAGACATGCGGCATGCATTTGGGGCCCCCATGTCATGTGGCATGCTTTTGGGGCCCCCATGACATGTGGCATGCATGTGGGGCCCCCACGACATGTGGCATGCTTTTGGGACCCCATGCCATTCTTCATGCATTTGGGACCCCAATGACATGCGTCATGCACGTGGGGACCCCATGACACGCGGGATGCATTTGGGGCCCCCATAACACGTGGCATGCATTTGGGGCCCCCATGACATGCGGCATGCATTTGGGGCCCAAATGACATGCGGCATGCATTTGGGGCCCCCATGACATGCGGCATGCATTTGGACCCCCACGACATGCGGCATGCATTTGGGACCCCAATGACATGCGGCATGCACGTGGGGCCCCCATGACATGCGGCATGCACGTGGGGCCCCCATGACATGCGGCATGCACGTGGGGCCCCCATGACATGCGGCATGCATGTGGGCCCCCATGACATGCGGCATACATTTGGGGCCCCCATGACATGCGTCATGCACGTGGGGACCCCATGACATGCGGCATGCACGTGGGGCCCCCATGACATGCGGCATGCACGTGGGCCCCCATGACATGCGGCATACATTTGGGGCCCCCATGACATGCGTCATGCACGTGGGGACCCCATGACACGCGGGATGCATTTGGGGCCCCCATAACACGCGGCATGCATTTGGGGCCCCCATGACATGCGGCATGCATTTGGGGCCCCAATGACATGCGGCATGCATTTGGGGCCCCCAAGACATGCGTCATGCATTTGGGGCCCCCATGACATGCGGCATGCATGTGGGGCCCCCATGACAGGCGGCACGTAATTGGGGCACCCATGACATGCGGCATGCATTTGGGGCCCCCATGACATGCGACATGCATTTGTGACCCCAATGACATGCGGCATGCACGTGGGGCCCCCATGACAGGCGGCATGTAATTGGGGCCCCAATGACATGCGGCATGCACGTGGGGCCCCCATGACATGCGGCATGCACGTGGGGCCCCCATGATATGCGGCATGCACGTGGGGA
Organism: Phyllobates terribilis; assembly: GCF_046119375.1. Taxonomy (NCBI): domain Eukaryota; kingdom Metazoa; phylum Chordata; class Amphibia; order Anura; family Dendrobatidae; genus Phyllobates; species Phyllobates terribilis. The sequence continues at coordinate 343,275,290 of NW_027362764.1, forward strand.
GCCCATGACATGCGGCATGCATTTGGGGCCCCCATGACATGCGGCATGCACTTCAGTCTCCCATGACATGCGGCATGCATTTGGGGGCCCCATGACATGCGGCATGCATGTGGGGCCCCCATGACAGGCGGCACATAATTGGGGCCCCCATGACATGCGGCATGCATTTGGGGCCCCCGAGACATGCATCATGCATTTGGGGCCGCCACGACATGTGGCATGCTTTTGGGGCCCCCATGACATGCGGCATGCACTTCGGGCTCCCATGACATGCGGCATGCATTTGGGGCCCCCATGACAGGCTGCACATAATTTGGGCCCCAATGACATGTGGCATGCACTTGGGACCCCAATGACATGCGGCATGCACGTGGGGCCCCCCATGACATGCGGCATGCACTTGGGGCCCCCATGACATGCAACATGCATTTGGGACCCCAATGACATGCGGCATGCACGTGGGGCCCCCATGACATGCGGCATGCACGTGGGGCCCCCATAACATGCGGCATGCATTTGGGGCCCCCATGACATGCGGCATGCACTTCGGGCTCCCATGACATGCGGCATGCATTTGGGGCCCCCATGACATGCGGCATGCATTTGGGACCCCAATGACATGCGGCATGCACGTGGGGCCCCCATGACATGCGGCATGCACGTGGGGCCCCCATAACATGCGGCATGCATTTGGGGCCCCCATGAAATGCGGCATGCACTTCGGGCTCCCATGACATGCGGCATGCATTTGGGGCCCCTATGACATGTGGCATGCATGTGGGGAACCATGACAGGCGGCACATAATTGGGGCCCCCATGATATGCGGCATGCATTTGGGGGCCCCAAGACATGCGTCATGCATTTGCGGCCGCCACGACATGTGGCATGCATTTGGGTCCCCAATGACATGCGGCATGCACTTGGGGCCCCTATGATATGAGGCATGCACGTGGGGCCCCCATAACATGCGGCATGCACTTCGGGCTCCCATGACATGCGGCATGCATTTGGGGCCCCTATGACATGTGGCATGCATGTGGGGAACCATGACAGGCGGCACATAATTGGGGCCCCCATGATATGCGGCATGCATTTGGGGGCCCCAAGACATGCGTCATGCATTTGGGGCCGCCACGACATGCGGCATGCATTTGGGTCCCCAATGACATGCGGTATGCACTTGGGGCCCCTATGATATGAGGCATGCACGTGGGGCCCCCAAGACATGCGGCATGCATTTGGGGCCCCCATGTCATGTGGCATGCTTTTGGGGCCCCCATGACATGTGGCATGCATGTGGGGCCCCCACGACATGTGGCATGCTTTTGGGACCCCATGCCATTCTTCATGCATTTGGGACCCCAATGACATGCGTCATGCACGTGGGGACCCCATGACACGCGGGATGCATTTGGGGCCCCCATAACACGTGGCATGCATTTGGGGTCCCCATGACATGCGGCATGCATTTGGGGCCCAAATGACATGCGGCATGCATTTGGGGCCCCCAAGACATGGGTCATGCATTTGGGGCCCCCATGACATGCGGCATGCATTTGGACCCCCACGACATGCGGCATGCATTTGGGACCCCAATGACATGCGGCATGCACGTGGGGCCCCCATGACATGCGACATGCACGTGGGGCCCCCATGACATGCGGCATGCACGTGGGGCCCCCATGACATGCGGCATGCACGTGGGCCCCCATGACATGCGGCATACATTTGGGGCCCCCATGACATGCGTCATGCACGTGGGGACCCCATGACATGCGGCATGCACGTGGGGCCCCCATGACATGCGGCATGCACGTGGGCCCCCATGACATGCGGCATACATTTGGGGCCCCCATGACATGTGTCATGCACGTGGGGACCCCATGACACGCGGGATGCATTTGGGGCCCCCATAACACGCGGCATGCATTTGGGTCCCCCATGACATGCGGCATGCATTTGGGGCCCCAATGACATGCGGCATGCATTTGGGGCCCCCAAGACATGCGTCATGCATTTGGGGCCCCCATGACATGTGGCATGCATGTGGGGCCCCCATGACAGGCGGCACGTAATTGGGGCCCCCATGACATGCGGCATGCATTTGGGGCCCCCATGACATGCGACATGCATTTGTGACCCCAATGACATGCGGCATGCACGTGGGGCCCCCATGACTTGTGGCATGCACGTGGGGCCCCCATGACATGCGGCATGCACATGGGGCCCCCATGACATGCGGCATGCATTTGGGGCCCCCATGACATGCTTCATGCATTTGGGGCTCCCATGACATGTGGCATGCATTTGGGACACCAATGACATGCGGCATGCACGTGGGGCCCCCATGACATGCGGCATGCACGTGGGGCCCCATGACAGGCGGCATGTAATTGGGGCCCCAATGACATGCGGCATGCACGTGGGGCCCCCATGACATGCGGCATGCACGTGGGGCCCCCATGATATGCGGCATGCACGTGGGGAGCCCATGACATGCGGCATGCATTTGGGGCCCCCATGACATGCGGCATGCACTTCAGTCTCCCATGACATGCGGCATGCATTTGGGGGCCCCATGACATGCGGCATGCATGTGGGGCCCCCATGACAGGCGGCACATAATTGGGGCCCCCATGACATGCGGCATGCATTTGGGGCCCCCGAGACATGCATCATGCATTTGGGGCCGCCACGACATGCGGCATGCACGTGGGCCCCCATGACATGCGGCATGCACTTCGCGCTCCCATGACATGCGGCATGCATTTGGGGCCCCCATGACATGCGGCATGCATGTGGGGCCCCCATGACAGGCTGCACAAAATTGGGGCCCCAATGACATGCGGCATGCACTTGGGACCCCAATGACATGCGGCATGCACGTGGGGCCCCCCATGACATGCGGCATGCACTTGGGGCCCCCATGACATGCAACATGCATTTGGGACCCCAATGACATGCGGCATGCACGTGGGGCCCCCATGACATGCGGCATGCACGTGGGGCCCCCATAACATGCGGCATGCATTTGGGGGCCCCATGAAATGCGGCATGCACTTCGGGCTCCCATGACATGCGGCATGCATTTGGGGCCCCTATGACATGTGGCATGCATGTGGGGAACCATGACAGGCGGCACATAATTGGGGCCCCCATGATATGCGGCATGCATTTGGGGGCCCCAAGACATGCGTCATGCATTTGCGGCCGCCACGACATGTGGCATGCATTTGGGGCCCCCATGTCATGTGGCATGCTTTTGGGGCCCCCATGACATGCGGCATGCACGTGGGGCCCCCATGACATGCGGCATGCACGTGGGGCCCCCATGACATGCGGCATGCACGTGGGCCCCATGACATGTGGCATGCACGTGGGCCCTCATGACATGCGGCATGCAATTGGGCCCCCATAACACGCGGCATGCATTTGGGGCCCCCATGACATGCGGCATGCATTGGGGGCCCCAATGACTAGCGGCATGCATTTGGGGCCCCCAAGACATGCGTCATGCATTTGGGGCCCCCATGACATGCGGCATGCATGCGGGGCCCCCATGACAGGCGGCACGTAATTGGGGCCCCCATGACATGCGGCATGTATTTGGGGCCCCCATGACATGCGACATGCATTTGTGACCCCAATGACATGCGGCATGCACGTGGGGCCCCCATGACTTGCGGCATGCACGTGGGGCCCCCATGACATGCGGCATGCACATGGGGCCCCCATGACATGCGGCATGCATTTGGGGCCCCATGACATGCTTCATGCATTTGGGGCTCCCATGACATGCGGCATGCATTTGGGGCCCCCATGACATGCGGCATGCATTTGGGGCCCCATGACATGCTTCATGCATTTGGGGCTCCCATGACATGCGGCATGCATTTGGGGCCCCCATGACATGCGGCATGCATTTGGGGCCCCAATGACATGCGGCATGCACGTGGGGCCCCCATGACATGCGGCATGCACGTGGGGCCCCCATGATATGCGGCATGCACGTGGGGCCCCCATGACATGCGGCATACATTTGGGGCCCCATGACATGCGGCATGCACTTCAGTCTCCCATGACATGCGGCATGCATTTGGGGGCCCCATGACATGCGGCATGCATGTGGGGCCCCCATGACAGGCGGCACATAATTGGGGCCCCCATGACATGCGGCATGCATTTGGGGCCCCCGAGACATGCGTCATGCATTTGGGGCCGCCACGACATGCGGCATGCATTTGGGGCCGCCACGACATGCGGCATGCACGTGGGCCCCCATGACATGCGGCATGCACTTCGGGCTCCCATGACATGCGGCATGCATTTGGGGCCCCCATGACATGCGGCATGCATGTGGGGCCCCCATGACAGGCGGCACATAATTGGGGCCCCAATGACATGCGGCATGCACTTGGGACCCCAATGACATGCGGCATGCACGTGGGGCCCCCATGACATGCGGCATGCATTTGGGGCCCCCATGACATGCAACATGCATTTGGGACCCCAATGACATGCGGCATGCACGTGGGGCCCCCATGACATGCGGCATGCACGTGGGGCCCCCATAACATGCGGCATGCATTTGGGGCCCCCATGACATGCGGCATGCACTTCGGGCTCCCATGACATGTGGCATGCACTTCGGGCTCCCATGACATGCGGCATGCATTTGGGGCCCCCATGACATGCGGCATGCACTTCGGGCTCCCATGACATGCGGCATGCATTTGGGGCCCCTAAGACATGTGGCATGCATGTGGGTAACCATGACAGGCGGCACATAATTGGGGCCCCCATGATATGCGGCATGCATTTGGGGGCCCCAAGACATGCGTCATGCATTTGGGGCCGCCACGACATGCGGCATGCATTTGGGGCCCCAATGATACGAGGCATGCACGTGGGGCCCCCAAGACATGCGGCATGCATTTGGGGCCCCCATGTCATGTGGCATGCTTTTGGGGCCCCCATGACATGTGGCATGCATGTGGGGCCCCCACGACATGTGGCATGCTTTTGGGACCCCATGACATTCTTCATGCATTTGGGACCCCAATGACATGCGTCATGCAAGTGGGGACCCCATGACACGCGGGATGCATTTGGGGCCCCCATAACACGTGGCATGCATTTGGGGCCCCCATGACATGCGGCATGCATTTAAGGCCCAAATGACATGCGGCATGCATTTGGGGCCCCCAAGACATGCGTCATGCATTTGGGGCCCCCATGACATGCGGCATGCATTTGGGGCCCCCATGACATGCGACATGCATTTGGGACCCAAATGACATGCGGCATGTCATGGGGGCCCCAAATGCATGACGCATGTCTTGGGGGCCCCAAGACATGCGTCATGCATTTGAGCCCGCCACGACATGCGGCATGCATGTGGGGCCCCCATGACAGGCGGCACATAATTGGGGCCCCCAAGACATGCGGCATGCATTTGGGACCCCAATGACATGCGGCATGCATTTGGGGCTCCCATGACATGCGGCATGCAATTGGGACCCCAATGACATGCGGCATGCATTTGGGGCCCCAATGACATGCGGCATGCACGTGGGGCCCCCACGACATGTGGCATGCTTTTGGGGCCCCCATGACATGCGGCATGCACGTGGGGCCCCCACGACATGTGGCATGCTTTTGGGGCCCCCATGACATTCTTCATGCATTTGGGGCCCCAATGACATGTGACATGCACTTTTGGGCCCCCATGACATGCGGCATGCATGTGGGGCCCCCATGACAGGCGGCATGTAATTGGGGCCCCCTTGACAAGCGGGATGCATTTGGGGCCCCCATAACATGCAGCATGCATTTGGGGCCCCCATGACATGCGGCATGCATTTGGGGCCCCAATGACATGCGGCATGCACGTGGGGCCCCCATGACATGCGGCATGCACGTGGGGCCCCCATGACATGCGGCATGCACGTGGGGCTCCCATGACATGCGGCATGCAGTTGGGACCCCCATGACATGCGGCATGCATTTGGGTCCCCCATGACATGCGGCATGCATTTGGGTCCCCCATGAAATGCGGCATGCACGTGGGCCCTCATGACATGCGGCATGCATTTGGGGTCCCCATGATATGCGGCACGCATTTGGGGCCCCCATGACATCGCATGCATGTGGGGCCCCCATGAAATGTGCCATGCATGTGGGGCCCCTATGACATGCGGCATGCATTTGTGGGCCCCAACACATGCTGCATGCATTTGGAGGCCCCATAACATGCGGCATGCACGTGGGGCCCCCATGACATGCGACATGCATTTGGGGCCCCCATGACATGCGGCATGCATTTGGGTCCCCCATGAAATGCGGCATGCACGTGGGGCCCCCAGTACATGCGGCATGCATTTGGGGCCCCCATGACATGTGGTATGCACGTGGGGCCCCTATGACATGCTGCATGCATTTGGGGTGCCCAAGACATGCGGCATGCACGTGGGGCCCCTATGACATGCCACATGCTTTTGGGGCCCCCATTACATGTGGCATGCACATGGGGCCCCCATGACATGCGGCATGCATTTGGGGGCCCCATTACATGCGGCATGCACGTGGAGCCCCAATGACATGCTGCATGCATTTGGGGCCCCCATGACATGCAGCATGCACGTGGGGCCCCCATTACATGCGGCATGCATTTGGGGCCCCCATGACATGCAGCATGCACGTGGGGCCCCCATTACATGTGGCATGCATTTGGGGCCCCAATGACATGCGGCATGCATGTGGGGCACCGATGACATGTGCCATGTACGTGGGGCCCCTATGACATGCGGCATGCACGTGGGGCCCTCATGACATGCATCATGCATTTGGGGCCAATGTGACATGCGGCATGCATTCGGGGCCCCCATGACATGCGGCATGAATGTGGGACCCCCATGATATGCGGCATGCATGTGGGACCCCCATGATATGCGGCATGCATTTGGGGCCCCCATGACTTGAGGCATGCATTTGAATCCCCCATTACATGTGGCATGCACGTGGGGCCCCCATGACATGCGGCATGCATTTGGCCCCCATGACATGCGGAATGCCTGCGGGGCCCCCATGACATGCGGCATGCATGCAGGGCCCTCATGACATGCTGCATGAATTTTGGGCCCCCAATACATGCGGCATGCATTTATGGCCCCCATGACATGCGGCAAGCTTTTGGGCCCCATGACATGCGGCATGCATGTGGTGCCCCCATGGCATGCGCCATGCATGTGGGGCCCCCATGACATGCGGCATGCATTTGGGTCCCCCATGAAATGCGGCATGCACGTGGGGCCCCCAGTACATGCGGCATGCATGTGGGGCTCCCATGACATGCGGCATGCATTTATGGCCCTCATGACAAGAGGCAAGCATTTGGGCCCCCATGACATGCGGCATGCATGTGGGGCCCCCATGACATGCGTCATGCACGTGGGTCCCCCTTGACATGCGACATTCATTTGGGGCCCCCATGACATGTGGCATGCATGTGGGGCTCCCATGACATGCGGCATGCATTTGGGGCCCCCATGACATGCTCCATGCATGTGGGGCCCCTATGACATGCGGCATGCATTCGTGGCTCCGTAACATGAGGCATGCACGTGGGGCCCCCATGACATGCGGCAAGCACGTTGGGCCCCAATGACATGAAGCATGCACGTGGGACCCCCATGACATGCGGAATGCACGTGAGGCCCCCATGACATGCGGAATGCCTACGGGGCCCCAATGACATGCAGCATGCATGCGGGGCCCTCATGACATGCGGCATGCATTTGTGGGCCCCAAGACATGCGGCATGCATGCGGCACCCTCATGACATGCGGCATGCATTTTGGGCCCCCATGACATGCGACATGCACGTGGGGCCCCCATGACATGCAGCATGCACGTGGGCCCCCAATGACATGTGGCATGCACGTGGGGCCCCCATGACATGCTGCATGCATTTGGGGCCCCCATGATATGCGGCACACATTTGGGGCCCCCATGAAATGTGCCATGCATGTGGGGCCCCTATGACATGCGGCATGCATTTGTGGGCCCCAAGACATGTGGCATGCACATGGGGTCCCCATGAAATGCGACATTTATTTGGGGCCCCCATGACATGTTGAATGCCTGCGGGGACCCCGTGACATGCGGCATGCATGTGGGGCCCCCATGAAATGCGGCATTTATTTGGGGCCCCCATGACATGTGGAATGCCTGCGGGGCCCCCGTGACATGCGGCATGCACGTGGTGCCACAATGACATGCAGCATGCACGTGGGGCCCACATGACATGCGGAATGCACGTGAGTCCCCCATGACATGCGGAATGCCTGCGGGGCCCCAATGACATGTGGCATGCATGTGGGACCCCCATGACATGCGGCATGCATTTGAATCCCCCATTACATGCGGCATGCACGTGGGGCCCCCATGACATGCGGCATGCATTTGCGGCCCCCATGTCATGCGGAATGCCTGCGGGGCCCCCATGATATGCGGCATGCTTTTGGGGCCCCCATGACATGAGGCATGCATGTGGGACCCCCATGACATGCGACATGCATTTGAATCCCCCATTACATGCGGCATGCAGGTGGTTCCCCCATGACATGTGGCATGCAGGTGGGACCCCTATGACATGCGGCATGCATTTGAGGGCACCAAGACATGCTGCATGCATTTGGGGGCCCCCATGAAATGCGGCATGCATTTGGGGCCCCCATGACATGCGGAATGCCTGCGGGGCCCCCATGACATGCGGCATGCACGTGGGGCCCCCATGACATGCAGTATGCACGTGGGGCCCCCATGACATGAGCATGCATTTGGGACCCCCATGAAATGCGCCATGCATGTGGGACCCCTATGACATGCGGCATGCATTTGTGGGCCCCAAGACATGCTGCATGCATGCGGGGCCCTCATGACATGCGGCATGCAATTGAGGCCCCCAATATATGCGGCATGCATGTGGGGCCCCCATGATATGTGGCATGCATTTGGGGCCTCTGTGACTTGAGGCATGCATGTGGGGCCCCCATGACATGCACCATGCATGTGGGGCCCCTATGACATGCTGCATGCATTTGGGGCCCCATGACTTGAGGCATGCATTTGGGGCCCCCATGACATGCGGCATGCATGTAGGGCCCCCATGAAATGCGCGATGCATGTGGGGCCCCTATGACATGCGGCATGCATTTGTGGGCCCCAAGACATGTGGCATGCACATGGGGCCCCAATGACATGCGGCATGCATGCGGGGCCCTCATGACATGCGGCATGCAATTGAGGCCCCCAATATATGCGGCATGCATGTGGGGCCCCCATGATATGTGGCATGCATTTGGGGCCCCCATGACTTGAGGCATGCATTTGGGGCCCCCATGACATGCACCATGCATGTGGGGCCCCTATGACATGCTGCATGCATTTGGGGCCCCCATGGCTTGAGGCATGCATTTGGGGGCCCCATGACATGCGGCATGCATTTAGGGCCCCCATGAAATGCGCCATGCATGTGGGGCTCCTATGACATGCGGCATGCATTTGTGGGCCCCAAGACATGTGGCATGCACATGGGGCACCCATGAAATTCGGCATTTATTTGGGGCCCCCATGACCTGTGGAATGCCTGCGGGGCCCCCGTGACATGCGGCATGCACGTGGGGCCCCCATGAAATGCGGCATTTATTTGGTGCCCCCATGACATGTGGAATGCCTGCGGGGCCCCCGTGACATGAGGCATGCACGTTGGGCACCCATGACATGTGACATGCATTTATGGCCTCATGACATGCGGTATGCATTTGGGCCCTCATGACATGTGGCATGCATGTGGAGCTCCCATGACATGCGGCATGCATTTGGGGCCCCCATGACATGTGGTATGCACGTGGGGCCCCTATGTCATCCCGCATGCATTTGGGGCCCCCATGACATGCTCCATGCATGTGGGGCACCTATGACATGCGGCATGCATTCGTGGCCCCCGTAACATGAGGCATGCACGTGGGGCCCCCATGACATGCGGCAAGCACGTTGGGCCCCAATGACATGCAGCATGCACGTGGGACCCCCATGACATGCGGAATGCACGTGAGGCCCCCATGACATGCGGAATGCCTGCGGGGCCCCAATGACATGCAGCATGCATGCGGGGCCCTCATGACATGCGGCATGCATTTGAGGCTCCCAATATATGCGGCATGCACGTGGGGCCCCCATGATATGTGGCATGCATTTGGGGCCCCCATGACTTGAGGCATGCATGTGGGGCCCCCATGACATGCACCATGCATGTGGGGCCCCTATGACATGCTGCATGCATTTGGGGCCCCCATGACTTGAGGCATGCATTTGGGGCCCCCATGACATGCGGCATGCACGTAGGGCCCCCATGAAATGCGCCATGCATGTGGGACCCCCATGACATGCGGCATGCATTTGAATCCCCCATTACATGCAGGATGCACGTGGGGCCCCCATGACATGTGGCATGCATTTGGGGCCCCCATGTCATTCGGAATGCACTTGGGGCCCCTATGACATGCGACATGAATTTGGGAGCCCCATTACATGCGGCATGCACGTGGAGCCCCCATGACATGCGTCATGCATTTGGGCCCCCATGACATGCGGCATGCAATTGGGGCCTGCATAACATGCTGCATGCATTTGCGGTACCTGAGACATGCGGCATGCAAGTTGGGGCCCCCAATACATGCGGCATGCACGTGAGGCCCCCATGACATGCGGCATGCACGTGAGGCCCCCAATATATGCGGCATGCATGTGGGGCCCCCATGATATGTGGCATGCATTTGGGGCCTCCGTGACTTGAGGCATGCATGTGGGGCCCCCATGACATGCACCATGCATGTGGGGCCCCTATGACATGCTGCATGCATTTGGGGCCCCATGACTTGAGGCATGCATTTGGGGCCCCCATGACATGCGGCATGCATGTAGGGCCCCCATGAAATGTGCCATGCATGTGGGGCCCCTATGACATGCGGCATGCATTTGTGGGCCCCAAGACATGTGGCATGCACATGGGGCCCCAATGACATGCGGCATGCATGCGGGGCCCTCATGACATGCGGCATGCAATTGAGGCCCCCAATATATGCGGCATGCATGTGGGGCCCCCATGATATGTGGCATGCATTTGGGGCCCCCATGACTTGAGGCATGCATTTGGGGCCCCCATGACATGCACCATGCATGTGGGGCCCCTATGACATGCTGCATGCATTTGGGGCCCCCATGACTTGAGGCATGCATTTGGGGGCCCCATGACATGCGGCATGCATGTAGGGCCCCCATGAAATGCGCCATGCATGTGGGGCTCCTATGACATGCGGCATGCATTTGTGGGCCCCAAGACATGTGGCATGCACATGGGGCACCCATGAAATTCGGCATTTATTTGGGGCCCCCATGACCTGTGGAATGCCTGCGGGGCCCCCGTGACATGCGGCATGCACGTGGGGCCCCCATGAAATGCGGCATTTATTTGGTGCCCCCATGACATGTGGAATGCCTGCGGGGCCCCCGTGACATGAGGCATGCACGTTGGGCACCCATGACATGTGACATGCATTTATGGCCTCATGACATGCGGCATGCATTTGGGCCCTCATGACATGTGGCATGCATGTGGAGCTCCCATGACATGCGGCATGCATTTGGGGCCCCCATGACATGTGGTATGCACGTGGGGCTCCTATGACATCCCGCATGCATTTGGGGCCCCCATGACATGCTCCATGCATGTGGGGCACCTATGACATGCGGCATGCATTCGTGGCCCCCGTAACATGAGGCATGCACGTGGGGCCCCCATGACATGCGGCAAGCACGTTGGGCCCCAATGACATGCAGCATGCACGTGGGACCCCCATGACATGCGGAATGCACGTGAGGCCCCCATGACATGCGGAATGCCTGCGGGGCCCCAATGACATGCAGCATGCATGCGGGGCCCTCATGACATGGGGCATGCATTTGAGGCTCCCAATATTTGTGGCATGCACGTGGGGCCCCCATGATATGTGGCATGCATTTGGGGCCCCCATGAATTGAGGCATGCATGTGGGGCCCCCATGACATGCACCATGCATGTGGGGCCCCTATGACATGCTGCATGCATTTGGGGCCCCCATGACTTGAGGCATGCATTTGGGGCCCCCATGACATGCGGCATGCATGTAGGGCCCCCATGAAATGCGCCATGCATGTGGGACCCCCATGACATGCGGCATGCATTTGAATCCCCCATTACATGCGGCATGCACGTGGGGCCCCCATGACATGTGGCATGCATTTGGGGCCCCCATGTCATTCGGAATGCACTTGGGGCCCCTATGACATGCGACATGAATTTGGGAGCCCCATTACATGCGGCATGCACGTGGAGCCCCCATGACATGCGTCATGCATTTGAATCCCCCATTACATGCGGCATGCAGGTGGTTCCCCCATGACATGCGGCATGCAGGTGGTTCCCCCATGACATGCGGCATGCATTTGGGGCCCCCAATACATGCGGCATGCACGTTGGGCCCCCATGACATGCTGCATGCATTTGGGGGCCCCATGATATGGGGCACGCACTTGGGGCCCCCATGCCATGCGGCATGCATGTGGGACCCCTATGACATGCGGCATGCATTTGAGGGCGCCAAGACATGCTGCATGCATTTGGGGGGCCCCATGACATGCGGCATGCACGTGGGCCCCCTGAACATGCGGCATTCATTTGGGTCCCCCATGACATGCGGCATGCACGTGGGGCCCCCTTGACATGCGACATTCATTTGGGGCCCCCATGACAAGTGGCATGCATGGGGGCTCCCATTACATGCGACATGCATTTGGGGCCCCCATGACAAGCGGCATGCACGTGGGGCCCCCTTGACATGCGACATGCACGTTGGGCCCCCTTGACATGCGGCATGCATTTATGGTCCCCATGACATGCGGCAAGCTTTTGGGGCCCATGACATGCGGCATGCATGTGGTGCCCCCATGACATGCGCATGCATGTGGGGCCCCCATGAAATGCGCCATGCATGTGGGGCCCCCATGACATGTGGCATGCATTTGGGTCCCCCATGAAATGCGGCATGCACGTGGGGCCCCCAGTACATGCGGCATGCATTTGGGGCCCCCATGACATGTGGTATGCACGTGGGGCCCCTATGACATGCTGCATGCATTTGGGGTGCCCAAGACATGCGGCATGCACGTGGGGCCCCTATGACATGCCACATGCTTTTGGGGCCCCCATTACATGTGGCATGCACATGGGGCCCCCATGACATGCGGCATGCATTTGGGGCCCCCATGACTTGAGGCATGCATTTGAATCCCCCATTACATGCGGCATGCACGTGGGGCCCCTATGACATGCGGCATGCATTTGGGCCCCCATGACATGCGGAATGCCTGCGGGGCCCCCATGACATGCGGCATGCATGCAGGGCCCTCATGACATGCGGCATGAATTTGGGGCCCCCAATACATGCGGCATGCACGTTGGGCCCCCTTGACATTCGACATTCATGTGGGGCTCCCATGACATGCGGCATGCATGTGGCCCCCAATGATATGCGGCATGCACGTGGGGCCCCATGACATGCTGCATGCATTTGGGGCCCCCATGATATGCGGCATATGCTTGGGGCCCCAATGACATGCGACATGAGTTTGGATCCCCCATGACATGTGGCATGCACGTGGGACCCCCATGACATGAGTCATGCATTTGGGGCAGCCATGACATCAGGCATGCAGTTGGGCCCCCCATGAAATGCGGCATGCATGTGGGGCCCCCATGACATGTGGCATGCATGTGGGGCCCCATGATATGCGGCATGCAGCTGGGGCCCCCAATACATGCGACATGCACGTTGGGCACCCATGACATGCGGCATGCATTTATGGCCCTCATGACATGCGGCATGCATGTGGGGCCCCCATGACATGCGGCATGCATGTGGGGCCCCCATGACATGCGGCATGCATGTGGGGCCCCCATGACATGCGGCATGCATATGCGGGCCCCATGACATGTGTTATGCACGTGGGGCCCCTATGACATGCCGCATGCATTTGGAAACTCATGACATGCGGCATGCATGTGGGACCCCCATGACATGCGTCATGCATTTGGATCCCCCATTACATGCTGCATGCAAGTGGGGCCCACATGACATGCGGCACGCATGTGGGCCCCCCATGACATGCGCCATGCATGTGGGGCCCCATGACATGCGGCATGCATGTGGGACCCCCATGACATGCGGCATGCACGTGGGGCCCCCATGACATGCGGCATGCATGTGGGGCCCCCATGACATGCCGCATACATTTGTGGCCCCCATGACATGAGGCATGCACGTGGGGCACCCATGACATGCGGCAAGCACGTGGGGCCCCAATGACATGCAGTATGTACGTTGGGCACCCATGACATGCGGCATGTATTTATGGCCCCCATGACATGCGGCATGCATTTGGGGCCCCCATGACTTGAGGCATGCAAGTGGGGCCCCCATGACATGCACCATGCATGTGGGGCCCCTATGACATGCTGCATGCATTTGGGGCCCCTATGACATGCTGCATGCATTTGGGGCCCCCATGACTTGAGGCATGCATTTGGGGCCCCCATGACATGCGGCATGCATGTAGGGCCCCCAAGAAATGTGCCATGCATGTGGTGCCCCTATGACATGCAGCATGCATTTGTGGGCCCCAAGACATGTGGCATGCACGTGGGGCCCCCATGACATGCTGCATGCATTTGTGGCCCCCATGATATGCGGCACGCATTTGGGGCCCCCATGACATGCGGTATGCATGTGGGGCCCCCATGAAATAAGCCATGCATGTGGGGCCCCTATGACATGCGGCATGCATTTGTGGGCCCCAAGACATGCTGCATGCATTTGGGGGGCCCCATGACATGCGGCATGCACGTGGGGCCCCCATGATATGCGACATGCATTTAGGGCCCCCATGACATGCGGCATGCATTTGGGGCCCCCATGACATGCTGCATGCATGTGGGGCACCATGACATGCGCCATGCATGTGGGGCCCCTATGACATGCGGCATGCAATTGGGGCCCCGATGACATGCGGCATGCATGTGGGGCACCCATGACATGCGCATTGTACGTGGTGCCCCTATGACATGCGGCATGCATTTGTAGGCCCCAAGACATGCGGCATGCACGTGGGGCCCCTATGACATGCGGCATGCATTTGTAGGCCCCAAGACATGCGGCATGCACGTGGGGCCCCAATGACATGCGGCATGCACGTGGGGCCCCCATGACATGCAGCATGCATTTGAATCCCCCATTACATGACGGATGCACGTGGGGCCCCCATGACATGCAGCATGCATTTGGGGCCCCCATGACATGCGGAATGCCTGCGGGGCCCCCATGACATGCGGCATGCATGCGGGGCCCTCATGACATGCGGCATGAATTTAAGGCCCCCATGACATGTGGCATGCATTTGGGTCCCCTTGACATGTGGCAAGCATTGGGGGCCCCCATGACATGCGGCATGAATGTGGGTCCCATGACATGCGGCATGCATTTGGGCCCCCATGACATGCGGCATGCATTTGGGGCCTGCATAACATGCTGCATGCATTTGGGGTACCTGAGAGATGCGGCATGCATGTGGGGCCCCTATGACATGCCGCATGCATTTGGGGCCCCCATTACATGCGGCATGCACATGGGGCACCCGTGACACGCGGCATACGCTTGGGGCCCCAATGACATGCGGCATGCGTTTGGGGTGCCCGAGACATGCGGCATGCACGTGGGGCCCCCATAACATGCTGCATGCATTTGGGGTGCCCGAGACATGCGGCATGCACGTGGGGCCCCTATGACATGCCGCATGCATTTGGGGCCCCCATTACATGTGGCATGCACATGGGGCCCTCATGACATGCGGCATATGCTTGGGGCCCCAATGACATGCGACATGAGTTTGGATCCCCCATGACATGTGGCATGCACGTGGGACCCCCATGACATGAGTCATGCATTTGGGGCAGCCATGACATCAGGCATGCAGTTGGGCCCCCCATGAAATGCGGCATGCATGTGGGGCCCACATGACATGTGGCATGCATGTGGGGCCCCATGATATGCAGCATGCAGCTGGGGCCCCCAATACATGCGACATGCACGTTGGGCACCCATGACATGCGGCATGCATTTATGGCCCTCATGACATGCGGCATGCATGTGGGGCCCCCATGACATGCGGCATGCATGTGGGGCCCCCATGACATGCGGCATGCATGTGGGGCCCCCATGACATGCGGCATGCATATGCAGGCCCCATGACATGTGTTATGCACGTGGGGCCCCTATGACATGCCGCATGCATTTGGACCCTCATGACATGCGGCATGCATGTGGGACCCCCATGACATGCGTCATGCATTTGGATCCCCCATTACATGCTGCATGCAAGTGGGGCCCACATGACATGCGGCACGCATGTGGGCCCCCCATGACATGCGCCATGCATGTGGGGCCCCATGACATGCGGCATGCATGTGGGACCCCCATGACATGCGGCATGCACGTGGGGCCCCCATGACATGCGGCATGCATGTGGGGCCCCCATGACATGCCGCATACATTTGTGGCCCCCATGACATGAGGCATGCACGTGGGGCACCCATGACATGCGGCAAGCACGTGGGGCCCCAATGACATGCAGTATGTACGTTGGGCACGCATGACATGCGGCATGTATTTATGGCCCCCATGACATGCGGCATGCATTTGGGGCCCCCATGACTTGAGGCATGCAAGTGGGGCCCCCATGACATGCACCATGCATGTGGGGCCCCTATGACATGCTGCATGCATTTGGGGCCCCTATGACATGCTGCATGCATTTGGGGCCCCCATGACTTGAGGCATGCATTTGGGGCCCCCATGACATGCGGCATGCATGTAGGGCCCCCAAGAAATGTGCCATGCATGTGGTGCCCCTATGACATGCAGCATGCATTTGTGGGCCCCAAGACATGTGGCATGCACGTGGGGCCCCCATGACATGCTGCATGCATTTGTGGCCCCCATGATATGCGGCACGCATTTGGGGCCCCCATGACATGCGGTATGCATGTGGGGCCCCCATGAAATAAGCAATGCATGTGGGGCCCCTATGACATGCGGCATGCATTTGTGGGCCCCAAGACATGCTGCATGCATTTGGGGGGCCCCATGACATGCGGCATGCACGTGGGGCCCCCATGATATGCGACATGCATTTAGGGCCCCCATGACATGCGGCATGCATTTGGGGCCCCCATGACATGCTGCATGCATGTGGGGCACCATGACATGCGCCATGCATGTGGGGCCCCTATGACATGCGGCATGCAATTGGGGCCCCGATGACATGCGGCATGCATGTGGGGCACCCATGACATGCGCATTGTACGTGGTGCCCCTATGACATGCGGCATGCATTTGTAGGCCCCAAGACATGTGGCATGCACGTGGGGCCCCTATGACATGCGGCATGCATTTGTGGGCCCCAAGACATGCGGCATGCATGTGGGGCACCCATGACATGCTCCATGTACGTGGTGCCCCTATGACATGCGGCATGCACGTGGGGCCCCAATGACATGCGGCATGCACGTGGGGCCCCCATGACATGCAGCATGCATTTGAATCCCCCATTACATGACGGATGCACGTGGGGCCCCCATGATATGCGGCATGCACGTGGGGCCCCCATGACATGCGGCATACATTTGGGGCCCCCATGACATGCGGCATGCACTTCAGTCTCCCATGACATGCGGCATGCATTTGGGGGCCCCATGACATGCGGCATGCATGTGGGGCCCCCATGACAGGCGGCACATAATTGGGGCCCCCATGACATGCGGCATGCATTTGGGGCCCCCGAGACATGCGTCATGCATTTGGGGCCGCCACGACATGCGGCATGCATTTGGGGCCGCCACGACATGCGGCATGCACGTGGGCCCCCATGACATGCGGCATGCACTTCGGGCTCCCATGACATGCGGCATGCATTTGGGGCCCCCATGACATGCGGCATGCATGTGGGGCCCCCATGACAGGCAGCACATAATTGGGGCCCCAATGACATGCGGCATGCACTTGGGACCCCAATGACATGCGGCATGCACGTGGGGCCCCCATGACATGCGGCATGCATTTGGGGCCCCCATGACATGCAACATGCATTTGGGACCCCAATGACATGCGGCATGCACGTGGGGCCCCCATGACATGCGGCATGCACGTGGGGCCCCCATAACATGCGGCATGCATTTGGGGCCCCCATGACATGCGGCATGCACTTCGGGCTCCCATGACATGCGGCATGCACTTCGGGCTCCCATGACATGCGGCATGCATTTGGGGCCCCCATGACATGCGGCATGCACTTCGGGCTCCCATGACATGCGGCATGCATTTGGGGCCCCTAAGACATGTGGCATGCATGTGGGGAACCATGACAGGCGGCACATAATTGGGGCCCCCAATGATACGAGGCATGCACGTGGGGCCCCCAAGACATGCGGCATGCATTTGGGGCCCCCATGTCATGTGGCATGCTTTTGGGGCCCCCATGACATGTGGCATGCATGTGGGGCCCCCACGACATGTGGCATGCTTTTGGGACCCCATGACATTCTTCATGCATTTGGGACCCCAATGACATGCGTCATGCAAGTGGGGACCCCATGACACGCGGGATGCATTTGGGGACCCCATAACACGTGGCATGCATTTGGGGCCCCCATGACATGCGGCATGCATTTAAGGCCCAAATGACATGCGGCATGCATTTGGGGCCCCCAAGACATGAGTCATGCATTTGGGGCCCCCATGACATGCGGCATGCATTTGGGGCCCCCATGACATGCGACATGCATTTGGGACCAAAATGACATGCGGCATGTCATGGGGGCCCCAAATGCATGACGCATGTCTTGGGGGCCCCAAGACATGCGTCATGCATTTGAGCCTGCCACGACATGCGGCATGCATGTGGGGCCCCCATGACAGGCGGCACATAATTGGGGCCCCCAAGACATGCGGCATGCATTTGGGACCCCAATGACATGCGGCATGCATTTGGGGCTCCCATGACATGCGGCATGCAATTGGGACCCCAATGACATGCGGCATGCATTTGGGGCCCCAATGACATGCGGCATGCACGTGGGGCCCCCACGACATGTGGCATGCTTTTGGGGCCCCCATGACATGCGGCATGCACGTGGGGCCCCCACGACATGTGGCATGCTTTTGGGGCCCCCATGACATTCTTCATGCATTTGGGGCCCCAATGACATGTGACATGCACTTTTGGGCCCCCATGACATGCGGCATGCATGTGGGGCCCCCATGACAGGCGGCATGTAATTGGGGCCCCCTTGACAAGCGGGATGCATTTGGGGCCCCCATAACATGCAGCATGCATTTGGGGCCCCCATGACATGCGGCATGCATTTGGGGCCCCAATGACATGCGGCATGCACGTGGGGCCCCCATGACATGCGGCATGCACGTGGGGCCCCCATGACATGCGGCATGCACGTGGGGCTCCCATGACATGCGGCATGCAGTTGGACCCCCATGACATGCGGCATGCATTTGGGTCCCCCATGACATGCGGCATGCATTTGGGTCCCCCATGAAATGCGGCATGCACGTGGGCCCTCATGACATGCGGCATGCATTTGGGGTCCCCATGATATGCGGCACGCATTTGGGGCCCCCATGACATCGCATGCATGTGGGGCCCCCATGAAATGCGCCATGCATGTGGGGCCCCTATGACATGCGGCATGCATTTGTGGGCCCCAACACATGCTGCATGCATTTGGAGGCCCCATAACATGCGGCATGCACGTGGGGCCCCCATGACATGCGACATGCATTTGGGGCCCCCATGACATGCGGCATGCATTTGGGGCCCCCATGACATGCTGCATGCACGTGGGGCCCCCATTACATGCGGCATGCATTTGGGGCCCCCATGACATGCAGCATGCACGTGGGGCCCCCATTACATGTGGTATGCATTTGGGGCCCCAATGACATGCGGCATACATGTGGGGCACCGATGACATGTGCCATGTACGTGGGGCCCCTATGACATGCGGTATGCACGTGGGGCCCTCATGACATGCATCATGCATTTGGGGCCAATGTGACATGCGGCATGCATTCGGGGCCCCCATGACATGCGGCATGCATGTGGGACCCCCATGATATGCGGCATGCATGTGGGACCCCCATGATATGCGGCATGCATTTGGGGCCCCCATGACTTGAGGCATGCATTTGAATCCCCCATTACATGTGGCATGCACGTGGGGCCCCCATGACATGCGGCATGCATTTGGGCCCCCATGACATGCGGAATGCCTGCGGGGCCCCATGACATGCGGCATGCATGCAGGGCCCTCATGACATGCTGCATGAATTTTGGGCCCCCAATACATGCGGCATGCATTTATGGCCCCCATGACATGCGGCAAGCTTTTGGGCCCCATGACATGCGGCATGCATGTGGTGCCCCCATGGCATGCGCATGCATGTGGGCCCCCCATGAAATGCGCCATGCATGTGGGGCCCCCATGACATGCGGCATGCATTTGGGTCCCCCATGAAATGCGGCATGCACGTGGGGCCCCCAGTACATGCGGCATGCATGTGGGGCTCCCATGACATGCGGCATGCATTTATGGCCCTCATGACAAGAGGCAAGCATTTGGGCCCCCATGACATGCGGCATGCATGTGGGGCCCCCATGACATGCGTCATGCACGTGGGTCCCCCTTGACATGCGACATTCATTTGGGGCCCCCATGACATGAAGCATGCACGTGGGACCCCCATGACATGCGGAATGCACGTGAGGCCCCCATGACATGCGGAATGCCTACGGGGCCCCAATGACATGCAGCATGCATGCGGGGCCCTCATGACATGCGGCATGCATTTGTGGGCCCCCAATGACATGTGGCATGCACGTGGGGCCCCCATGACATGCTGCATGCATTTGGGGCCCCCATGATATGCGGCACGCATTTGGGGCCCCCATGAAATGCGCCATGCATGTGGGGCCCCTATGACATGCGGCATGCATTTGTGGGCCCCAAGACATGTGGCATGCACATGGGGTCCCCATGAAATGCGGCATTTATTTGGGGCCCCCATGACATGTTGAATGCCTGCGGGGACCCCGTGACATGCGGCATGCATGTGGGGCCCCCATGAAATGCGGCATTTATTTGGGGCCCCCATGACATGTGGAATGCCTGCGGGGCCCCCGTGACATGCGGCATGCACGTGGTGCCACAATGACATGCAGCATGCACGTGGGGCCCACATGACATGCGGAATGCACGTGAGTCCCCCATGAAATGCGGATTGCCTGCGGGGCCCCAATGACATGTGGCATGCATGTGGGACCCCCATGACATGCGGCATGCATTTGAATCCCCCATTACATGCGGCATGCACGTGGGGCCCCCATGACATGCGGCATGCATTTGCGGCCCCCATGTCATGCGGACTGCACGTGGGGCCCCTATGACATGCGACATGAATTTGGGAGCCCCATTACATGCGGCATGCACGTGGAGCCCCCATGACATGCGTCATGCATTTGGGCCCCCATGACATGCGGCATGCATTTGGGGCCTGCATAACATGCTGCATGCATTTGGGGTACCTGAGACATGCGTCATGCAGTTGGGGCCCCCATGACATGCGGCATGCACGTGAGGCCCCCATGACATGCGGAATGCCTGCGGGGCCCCCATGATATGCGGCATGCTTTTGGGGCCCCCATGACATGAGGCATGCATGTGGGACCCCCATGACATGCGACATGCATTTGAATCCCCCATTACATGCGGCATGCAGGTGGTTCCCCCATGACATGCGGCATGCAGGTGGGACCCCTATGACATGCGGCATGCATTTGAGGGCACCAAGACATGCTGCATGCATTTGGGGGCCCCCATGAAATGCGGCATGCATTTGGGGCCCCCATGACATGCGGAATGCCTGCGGGGCCCCCATGACATGCGGCATGCACGTGGGGCCCCCATGACATGCGGCATGCATTTGGGGCCCCCATGACATGAGGCATGCATGTGGGACCCCCATGACATGCGACATGCATTTGAATCCCCCATTACATGCGGCATGCAGGTGGTTCCCCCATGACATGCGGCATGCAGGTGGGACCCCTATGACATGCGGCATGCATTTGAGGGCACCAAGACATGCTGCATGCATTTGGGGGCCCCCATGAAATGCGGCATGCATTTGGGGCCCCCATGACATGCGGAATGCCTGCGGGGGCCCCATGACATGCGGCATGCACGTGGGGCCCCCATGACATGCGGCATGCATTTGGGGCCCCCATGAAATGCGGCATGCATTTGGGGCCCCCATGACATGCGGAATGCCTGCGGGGCCCCCATGACATGCGGCATGCACGTGGGGCCCCCATGACATGCAGTATGCACGTGGGGCCCCCATGACATGAGCATGCATTTGGGACCCCCATGAAATGCGCCATGCATGTGGGACCCCTATGACATGCGGCATGCATTTGTGGGCCCCAAGACATGCTGCATGCATTTGGCGGCCCCATGACATGCGGCATGCATTTGCGTCCCCCATGAAATGTGGCATGCACGTGGGGCCCCCTGTACATGCGGCATGCATTTGGGGCCCCCATGACATGCGGCATGCATTTGGGGCCCCCATGACATGCGGCATGCACGTGGGGCCCCCTTGACATGCGACATTCATTTGGGGCCCCCATGACATGTGGCATGCATGTGGGGCTCCCATGACATGCGGCATGCATTTATGGCCCTCATGACATGCGGCAAGCATTTGGCCCCCCATGACATGCGGCATGCATGTGGGGCCCCCAAATGCATGCCGCATGTCATGGGGGCCTCCATGACATGCGGCATGCATGTGGGTCCCCATGACATGCGTCATGCACGTGGGGCCCCCTTGACATGCGACATTCATTTGGGGCCCCCATGACATGTGGCATGCATGTGGGGCCCCCATGACATGCGGCATGCATTGGGGCCCCCATGACATGTGGCATGCACGTGGGGCCCCCATGACAAGCGGCAAGCACAAGGGGCCCCCATGACATGTGGCATGCACGTGGGACCCCCATGACATGCGGAATGCACGTGAGGCCCCCATGACATGCGGAATGCCTACGGGCCCCAATGACATGCGGCATGCATGCGGGGCCCTCATGACATGCGGCATGCAATTGAGGCCCCCAATATATGCGGCATGCATGTGGGGCCCCCATGATATGTGGCATGCATTTGGGGCCTCCGTGACTTGAGGCATGCATGTGGGGCCCCCATGACATGCACCATGCATGTGGGGCCCCTATGACATGCTGCATGCATTTGGGGCCCCATGACTTGAGGCATGCATTTGAGGCCCCCATGACATGCGGCATGCATGTAGGGCCCCCATGAAATGCGCCATGCATGTGGGGCCCCTATGACATGCGGCATGCATTTGTGGGCCCCAAGACATGTGGCATGCACATGGGGCCCCAATGACATGCGGCATGCATGCGGGGCCCTCATGACATGCGGCATGCAATTGAGGCCCCCAATATATGCGGCATGCATGTGGGGCCCCCATGATATGTGGCATGCATTTGGGGCCCCCATGACTTGAGGCATGCATTTGGGGCCCCCATGACATGCACCATGCATGTGGGGCCCCTATGACATGCTGCATGCATTTGGGGCCCCCATGGCTTGAGGCATGCATTTGGGGGCCCCATGACATGCGGCATGCATGTAGGGCCCCCATGAAATGCGCCATGCATGTGGGGCTCCTATGACATGCGGCATGCATTTGTGGGCCCCAAGACATGTGGCATGCACATGGGGCACCCATGAAATTCGGCATTTATTTGGGGCCCCCATGACCTGTGGAATGCCTGCGGGGCCCCCGTGACATGCGGCATGCACGTGGGGCCCCCATGAAATGCGGCATTTATTTGGTGCCCCCATGACATGTGGAATGCCTGCGGGGCCCCCGTGACATGAGGCATGCACGTTGGGCAACCATGACATGTGACATGCATTTATGGCCTCATGACATGCGGTATGCATTCGGGCCCTCATGACATGTGGCATGCATGTGGAGCTCCCATGACATGCGGCATGCATTTGGGGCCCCCATGACATGTGGTATGCACGTGGGGCCCCTATGACATCCCGTATGCATTTGGGGCCCCCATGACATGCTCCATGCATGTGGGGCACCTATGACATGCGGCATGCATTCGTGGCCCCCGTAACATGAGGCATGCACGTGGGGCCCCCATGACATGCGGCAAGCACGTTGGGCCCCAATGACATGCAGCATGCACGTGGGACCCCCATGACATGCGGAATGCACGTGAGGCCCCCATGACATGCGGAATGCCTGCGGGGCCCCAATGACATGCAGCATGCATGCGGGGCCCTCATGACATGCGGCATGCATTTGAGGCTCCCAATATATGCGGCATGCACGTGGGGCCCCCATGATATGTGGCATGCATTTGGGGCCCCCATGACTTGAGGCATGCATGTGGGGCCCCCATGACATGCACCATGCATGTGGGGCCCCTATGACATGCTGCATGCATTTGGGGCCCCCATGACTTGAGGCATGCATTTGGGGCCCCCATGACATGCGGCATGCATGTAGGGCCCCCATGAAATGCGCCATGCATGTGGGACCCCCATGACATGCGGCATGCATTTGAATCCCCCATTACATGCGGCATGCACGTGGGGCCCCCATGACATGTGGCATGCATTTGGGGCCCCCATGTCATTCGGAATGCACTTGGGGCCCCTATGACATGCGACATGAATTTGGGAGCCCCATTACATGCGGCATGCACGTGGAGCCCCCATGACATGCGTCATGCATTTGGGCCCCCATGACATGCGGCATGCAATTGGGGCCTGCATAACATGCTGCATGCATTTGGGGTACCTGAGACATGCGGCATGCAAGTTGGGGCCCCCAATACATGCGGCATGCACGTGAGGCCCCCATGACATGCGGCATGCACGTGAGGCCCCCAATATATGCGGCATGCATGTGGGGCCCCCATGATATGTGGCATGCATTTGGGGCCTCCGTGACTTGAGGCATGCATGTGGGGCCCCCATGACATGCACCATGCATGTGGGGCCCCTATGACATGCTGCATGCATTTGGGGCCCCATGACTTGAGGCATGCATTTGGGGCCCCCATGACATGCGGCATGCATGTAGGGCCCCCATGAAATGCGCCATGCATGTGGGGCCCCTATGACATGCGGCATGCATTTGTGGGCCCCAAGACATGTGGCATGCACATGGGGCCCCAATGACATGCGGCATGCATGCGGGGCCCTCATGACATGCGGCATGCAATTGAGGCCCCCAATATATGCGGCATGCATGTGGGGCCCCCATGATATGTGGCATGCATTTGGGGCCCCCATGACTTGAGGCATGCATTTGGGGCCCCCATGACATGCACCATGCATGTGGGGCCCCTATGACATGCTGCATGCATTTGGGGCCCCCATGACTTGAGGCATGCATTTGGGGGCCCCATGACATGCGGCATGCATGTAGGGCCCCCATGAAATGCGCCATGCATGTGGGGCTCCTATGACATGCGGCATGCATTTGTGGGCCCCAAGACATGTGGCATGCACATGGGGCACCCATGAAATTCGGCATTTATTTGGGGCCCCCATGACCTGTGGAATGCCTGCGGGGCCCCCGTGACATGCGGCATGCACGTGGGGCCCCCATGAAACGCGGCATTTATTTGGTGCCTCCATGACATGTGGAATGCCTGCGGGGCCCCCGTGACATGAGGCATGCACGTTGGGCACCCATGACATGTGACATGCATTTATGGCCTCATGACATGCGGCATGCATTTGGGCCCTCATGACATGTGGCATGCATGTGGAGCTCCCATGACATGCGGCATGCATTTGGGGCCCCCATGACATGTGGTATGCACGTGGGGCCCCTATGACATCCCGCATGCATTTGGGGCCCCCATGACATGCTCCATGCATGTGGGGCACCTATGACATGCGGCATGCATTCGTGGCCTCCGTAACATGAGGCATGCACGTGGGACCCCCATGACATGCGGCAAGCACGTTGGGCCCCAATGACATGCAGCATGCACGTGGGACCCCCATGACATGCGGAATGCACGTGAGGCCCCCATGACATGCGGAATGCCTGCGGGGCCCCAATGACATGCAGCATGCATGCGGGGCCCTCATGACATGCGGCATGCATTTGAGGCTCCCAATATATGCGGCATGCACGTGGGGCCCCCATGATATGTGGCATGCATTTGGGGCCCCCATGACTTGAGGCATGCATGTGGGGCCCCCATGACATGCACCATGCATGTGGGGCCCCTATGACATGCTGCATGCATTTGGGGCCCCCATGACTTGAGGCATGCATTTGGGGCCCCCATGACATGCGGCATGCATGTAGGGCCCCCATGAAATGCGCCATGCATGTGGGACCCCCATGACATGCGGCATGCATTTGAATCCCCCATTACATGCGGCATGCACGTGGGGCCCCCATGACATGTGGCATGCATTTGGGGCCCCCATGTCATTCGGAATGCACTTGGGGCCCCTATGACATGCGACATGAATTTGGGAGCCCCATTACATGCGACATGCACGTGGAGCCCCCATGACATGCGTCATGCATTTGGGCCCCCATGACATGCGGCATGCAATTGGGGCCTGCATAACATGCTGCATGCATTTGGGGTACCTGAGACATGCGGCATGCAAGTTGGGGTCCCCAATACATGCGGCATGCACGTGAGGCCCCCATGACATGCGGCATGCACGTGAGGCCCCCATGACATGCGGAATGCCTGCGGGGCCCCATGATATGCGGCATGCCTTTGGGGCCCCCATGACATGCAGCATGCATGTGTGACCCCCATGACATGCGGCATGCATTTGAATCCCCCATTACATGCGGCATGCAGGTGGTTCCCCCATGACATGCGGCATGCAGGTGGTTCCCCCATGACATGCGGCATGCATTTGGGGCCCCCATGACATGCAGCATGCATGTGTGACCCCCATGACATGCGGCATGCATTTGAATCCCCCATTACATGCGGCATGCAGGTGGTTCCCCCATGACATGCGGCATGCACGTGGGCCCCCTGAACATGCGGCATGCATTTGGGGCCCCCATGACATGCGGCATGCACGTGGGGCCCCCTTGACATGCGACATTCATTTGGGGCCCCCATGACAAGTGGCATGCATGGGGGCTCCCATTACATGCGACATGCATTTGGGGCCCCCATGACAAGCGGCATGCACGTGGGGCCCCCTTGACATGCGACATTCATTTGGGGCCCCCATGACATGTGGCATGCATGTGGGGCTCCCATGACATGCGGCATACATTTATGGCCCTCATGACATGCGGCAAGCATTTGGCCCCCCATTACATGCGGCATGCATGTGGGCCCCCAAATGCATGCCGCATGTCATGGGGGCCTCCATGACATGCGGCATGCATGTGGGTCCCCATTTCATGCGTCATGCACGTGGGGCCCCCTTGACATGCGACATTCATTTGGGGCCCCCATGACATGTGGCATGCATGTGGGGCCCCCATGACATGCGGCATGCATTTGAGGCCCCCATGACATGTGGTATGCACGTGGGGCCCCTATGACATGCGTCATGCATTCGTGGCCCCCATAACATGAGGCATGCACGTGGGGCCCCCATGACAAGCGGCAAGCACGTGGGGCCCCAATGACATGAAGCATGCACGTGGGACCCCCATGACATGCGGAATGCACGTGAGGCCCCCATGACATGCGGAATGCCTACGGGGCCCCAATGACATGCGGCATGCATGTGGGGCCCCTATGACATGCTGCATGCATTTGGGGCCCCATGACTTGAGGCATGCATTTGGGGCCCCATGACATGCGGCATGCATGTAGGGCCCCCATGAAATGCGCCATGCATGTGGGGCCCCTATGACATGCGGCATGCATTTGTGGGCCCCAAGACATGTGGCATGCACATGGGGCCCCAATGACATGCGGCATGCAAGCGGGGCCCTCATGACATGCGGCATGCAATTGAGGCCCCCAATATATGGGGCATGCATGTGGGGCCCCCATGATATGTGGCATGCATTTGGGGCCCCCATGACTTGAGGCATGCATGTGGGGCCCCCATGACATGCACCATGCATGTGGGGCCCCTATGACATGCTGCATGCATTTGGGGCCCCCATGACTTGAGGCATGCATTTGGGGCCCCCATGACATGCGGCATGCATGTAGGGCCCCCATGAAATGCGCCATGCATGTGGGGCTCCTATGACATGCGGCATGCATTTGTGGGCCCCAAGACATGTGGCATGCACATGGGGCACCCATGAAATGCGGCATTTATTTGGGGCCCCCATGACATGTGGAATGCCTGCGGGGCCCCCGTGACATGCGGCATGCACGTGGGGCCCCCATGAAATGCAGCATTTATTTGGTGCCCCCATGACATGTGGAATGCCTGCGGGGCCCCCGTGACATGAGGCATGCACGTTGGGCCCTCATGAAATGTGCCATGCAGGTGGGGCCCCATGGCATGCGCCATGCATGTGGGGCCCAAATGCTTGCCGCATTTCATGGAGGCCTCCATGACATGCGGCATGCATGTGGGTCCCCCTTGACATGCGACATTCATTTGGGGCCCCCATGACATGTGGCATGCATGTGGAGCTCCCATGACATGCGGCATGCATTTGGGGACCCCATGACATGCGGTATGCACGTGGGGCCCCTATGACATGCCGCATGCATTTGGGGCCCCCATGACATGCTCCATGCATGTGGGGCACCTATGACATGCGGCATGCATTCGTGGCCCCCGTAACATGAGGCATGCACGTGGGGCCCCCATGACATGCGGCAAGCACGTTGGGCCCCAATGACATGCAGCATGCACGTGGAACCCCCATGACATGCGGAATGCACGTGAGGCCCCCATGACATGAGGAATGCCTGCGGGGCCCCAATGACATGCAGCATGCATGCGGGGCCCTCATGACATGCGGCATGCATTTGAGGCTCCCAATATATGCGGCATGCACGTGGGGCCCCCATGATATGTGGCATGCATTTGGGGCCCCCATGACTTGAGGCATGCATGTGGGGCCCCCATGACATGCACCATGCATGTGGGGCCCCTATGACATGCTGCATGCATTTGGGGCCCCCATGACTTGAGGCATGCATTTGGGGCCCCTATGACATGCGGCATGCATGTAGGGCCCCCATGAAATGCGTCATGCATGTGGGACCCCCATGACATGCGGCATGCATTTGAATCCCCCATTACATGCGGCATGCACGTGGGGCCCCCATGACATGCGGCATGCATTTGGGGCCCCCATGTCATGCGGAATGCACTTGGGGCCCCTATGACATGCGACATGAATTTGGGAGCCCCATTACATGCGGCATGCACGTGGAGCCCCCATGACATGCGTCATGCATTTGGGCCCCCATGACATGCGGCATGCAATTGGGGCCTGCATAACATGCTGCATGCATTTGGGGTACCTGAGACATGCGGCATGCAAGTTTGGGCCCCAAATACATGCGGCATGCACGTGAGGCCCCCATGACATGCGGCATGCACGTGAGGTCCCCATGACATGCGACATTCATTTGGGGCCCCCATGACATATGGCATGCATGGGGGCTCCCATTACATGCGACATGCATTTGGGGCCTCCATGACATGCGGTATGAATGTGGGGCCCCCATGACATGCGCCATGCATGTGGGGCCCCTATGACATGCGGCATGCATTTGGGGCCCCCATGATATGCGGCATGCATTTGGGGCCCCCATGACATGCGCATGCATGTGGGACCCCCATGAAATGCGCCATGCATGTGGGAACCCTATGACATGCGGCATGCATTTGTGGGCCCCAAGACATGCTGCATGCATTTGGGGGGCCCCATGACATGCGGCATGCATTTGGGGCCCCCATGACATGCGGCATGCATTTGGGGCCCCATGACATGCAGCATGCACGTGGGGCCCCCAGTACATGCGGCATGCATTTGGTGCCCCCATGACATGTGGTATGCACGTGGGGACCCTATGACATGCCGCACGCATTTATGGCCCCCATGACATGCGGCATGCACGTGGGGCCCCCTTGACATGCGACATTCATTTGGCGCCCCCATGACATGTGGCATGCATGGGGGCTCCCATTACATGCGGCATGCATGTGGGGTCTCCTTGACATGCGGTATGAATGTGGGGCACCCATGACATGCGGCATGCATGCAGGGCCCTCATGATATGCGGCATGAATTTGGGGCCCCCAATACATGCGGCATGCACGTTGGGCCCCCTTGACATGCGACATTCATGTGGGGCTCCCATGACATGCGGCATGCATTTATGGCCCCCATGACATGCGGCAAGCTTTTGGGCCCCATGACATGCGGCATGCATGTGGGGCCCCCATGACATGCGACATGCATTTATGGCCTCATGACATGCGGCATGCATTTTTGCCCTCATGAAATGTGCCATGCATGTGGGCCCCTATGACATGCGGCATGCATTTGTGGGCCCCAAGACATGCGGCATGCATGCGGCGCCCTCATGACATGCGGCATGCATTTTGGGCCCCCATGACATGCGACATGCTCGTGGGGCCCCCATGACATGCGGCATGCATTTGGGGCCCCCATGACATGCGGCATGCATTTGGGGCCCCCATGACATGCAGCATGCATGTGGGCCCCTATGACATGCGGCATGCATTTGTGGGCCCCAAGACATGCGGCATGCATGCGGCGCCCTCATGACATGCGGCATGCATTTTGGGCCCCCATGACATGCGACATGCTCGTGGGGCCCCCATGACATGCGGCATGCATTTGGGGCCCCCATGACATGCGGCATGCATTTGGGGATCCCATGACATGCGGCATGCATTTGGGTCCCCCATGAAATGTGTCATGCATGTGGGGCCCCCAGGACATGCGGCATGCATTTGGTTCCCCCATGACATGTGGTATGCATGTGGGACCCCCATGACATGCGTCATGCATTTGGATCCCCCATTACATGCTGCATGCAAGTGGTGCCCCCATGACATGCGGCATGCATGTGGGGCCCCCATGACATGCGGCATGCACGTGGGACCCCCATGACATGCGTCATGCATTTGGATCCCCATTACATGCTGCATGCAAGTGGGGCCCCCATGACATGCGGCACGCATTTGGGGCCCCCATGAAATGCGCCATGCATGTGGGGCCCCCTTGACATGCGGCATGCACGTGAGGCCCCCATGAAATGCGCCATGCATGTGGGACCCCCATGAAATGCGCCATGCATGTGGCACTCCTATGACATGCGGCATGCATTTGTGGGCCCCAAGACATGCTGCATGCATTTGGGGGGCCCCATGACATGCTGCATGCATTTGGGGCCCCCATGACATGCGGCATGCATTTGGGGCCCCCATGACATGCGGCATGCACGTGGGGCCCCCTTGACATGCGACATTCATTTGGGGCCCCCATGACATGTGGCATGCATGTGGGGCTCCCATGACATGCGGCATGCATTTATGGCCCTCATGACATGCGGCAAGCATTTGGCCCCCCATGACATGCGGCATGCATGTGGGGACCCCAAATGCATGCCGCATGTCATGGGGGCCTCCATGACATGCGGCATGCATGTGGGTCCCCATGACATGCGTCATGCACGTGGGGCCCCCTTGACATGCGACATTCATTTGGGGCCCCCATGACATGTGGCATGCATGTTGGGCCCCCATGACATGCGGCATGCATTTGGGGCCCCCATGACATGTGGTATGCACGTGGGGCCCCTATGACATGCGGCATGCATTCGTGGCCCCCGTAACATGAGGCATGCACGTGGGGCCCCCATGACAAGCGGCAAGCACGTGGGGCCCCAATGACATGAAGCATGTACGTGGGACCCCCATGACATGCGGAACGCACGTGAGGCCCCCATGACATGCGGAATGCCTACGGGGCCCCAATGACATGCGGCATGCATGCGGGGCCCTCATGACATGCGGCATGCAATTGAGGCCCCCAATATATGCGGCATGCATGTGGGGCCCCCATGATATGTGGCATGCATTTGGGGCCCCCATTACTTGAGGCATGCATTTGGGGCCCCCATGACATGCGGCATGCATGTAGGGCCCCCATGAAATGTGCCATGCATGTGGGGCCCCTATGACATGCGGCATGCATTTGTGGGCCCCAAGACATGTGGCATGCACATGGGGCCCCCATGAAATGCGCCATTTATTTGGGGCTCCCATGACATGTGTAATGCCTGCGGGGCCCCCGTGACATGCGGCATGCACGTGGGGCCCCCATGAAATGCGGCATTTATTTGGGGCCCCATGACATGTGGAATGCCTGCGGGGCCCCCGTGACATGAGGCATGCACTTTGGGCACCCATGACATGCGACATGCATTTATGGCCTCATGACATGCGGCATGCATTTGGGCCCTCATGAAATGCGCCATGCACGTGGGGCCCCCATGACATGCGGCATGCATTTGGGGGCCCCATGACATGCGGCATGCATGTGGGGCCCAAATGCTTGCCGCATGTCAAGGGGGCCTCCATGACATGTGGCATGCATGTGGGGCTCCCATGACATGCGGCATGCATTTATGGCCCTCATGACATGCGGCAAGCATTTGGGCCCCCATGACATGCGGCATGCATGTGGGGCCCCCATGACATGCGGCATGCATTTGGGGGCCCCATGGCATGGAGCATGCATGTGGGGCCCAAATGCTTGCCGCATGTCATGGGGGCCTCCATGACATGCGGCATGCATGTGGGTCCCCAAGACATGCGTCATGCACGTGGGGCCCCCTTGACATACGACATTCATTTGGGGCCCCCATGACATGTGGCATGCATGTGGGGCTCCCATGACATGCGGCATGCATTTGGGGCACCCATGACATGCTCCATGACTGCAGGGCCCCAATGACATGCGACATGCATGCGGGGCCCTCATGACATGCGGCATGCAATTGAGGCCCCCAATATATGCGGCATGCATGTGGGGCCCCCATGATATGTGGCATGCATTTGGGGCCCCCATGACTTGAGGCATGCATTTGGGGCCCCCATGACATGCGGCATGCATGTAGGGCCCCCATGAAATGCGCCATGCATTTGGGGCCCCCATGACATGCGGCATGCATGTAGGGCCCCCATGAAATGCGCCATGCATGTGGGGCTCCTATGACATGCGGCATGCATTTGTGGGCCCCAAGACATGTGGCATGCACATGGGGCACCCATGAAATGCGGCATTTATTTGGGGCCCCCATGACATGTGGAATGCCTGCGGGGCCCCCGTGACATGCGGCATGCACGTGGGGCCCCCATGAAATGCGGCATTTATTTGGTGCCCCCATGACATGTTCAATGCCTGCGGGGCCCCCGTGACATGAGGCATGCACGTTGGGCACCCATGACATGTGACATGCATTTATGGCCTCATGACATGCGGCATGCATTTGGGCCCTCATGAAATGTGCCATGCAGGTGGGGCCCCCATGACATGCGGCATGCATGTGGGGCCCCCATGACATGCAGCATGCATTTGGGGGCCCCATGACATGCGGCATGCATGTGGGTCCCCCTTGACATGCGACATTCATTTGGGGCCCCCATGACATGTGGCATGCATGTGGAGCTCCCATGACATGCGGCATGCATTTGGGGCCCCCATGACATGTGGTATGCACGTGGGGCCCCTATGACATGCCGCATGCATTTGGGGCCCCCATGACATGCTCCATGCATGTGGGGCACCTATGACATGCGGCATGCATTCGTGGCCCCCGTAACATGAGGCATGCACGTGGGGCCCCCATGACATGCGGCAAGCACGTTGGGCCCCAATGACATGCAGCATGCATGCGGGGCCCTCATGACATGCGGCATGCATTTGAGGCTCCCAATATATGCGGCATGCACGTGGGGCCCCCATGATATGTGGCATGCATGTGGGGCCCCCATGACATGCACCATGCATGTTGGGCCCCTATGACATGCTGCATGCATTTGGGGCCCCCATGACTTGAGGCATGCATTTGGGGCCCCCATGACATGCGGCATGCATGTAGGGCCCCCATGAAATGTGCCATGCATGTGGGACCCCCATGACATGCGGCATGCATTTGGGGCCCCCATGTCATGCGGAATGCACGTGGGGTCCCTATGACATGCGACATGAATTTGGGAGCCCCATTACATGCGTCATGCACGTGGAGCCCCCATGACATGCGTCATGCATTTGGGCCCCCCTGACATGCGGCATGCATTTGGGGCCTGCATAACATGCTGCATGCATTTGGGGTACCTGAGACATATGGCATGCAAGTTGGGGCCCCCAATACATGCGGCATGCACGTGAGGCCCCCATGACATGCGGCATGCACGTGAGGCACCCATGACATGCGGAATGCCTGCGGGGCCCCCATGATATGCGGCATGCATTTGGTGCCCCCATGACATGCAGCATGCATGTGTGACCCCCATGACAAGCGGCATGCATTTGAATCCCCCATTACATGCGGCATGCAGGTGGTTCCCCCATGACATGCGGCATGCAGGTGGTTCCCCCATGACATGCGGCATGCATTTGGGGCCCCCAATACATGCGTCATGCACGTTGGGCCCCCATGACATGCTGCATGCATGTGGGACCCCTATGACATGCGGCATGCATTTGAGGGCGCCAAGACATGCTGCATGCATTTGGGGGGCCCCATGACATGCGGCATGCATTTGGGGCCCCCATGACATGCGGCATGCATTTGGGGCCCCATGACATGCAGCATGCACGTGGGCCCCCCATGACATGCGGCACGCATTTGGGGGTCCCATGAAATGCGCCATGCATGTGGGGCCCCCTTGACATGCGGCATGCACGTGAGGCCCCCATGACATGCGGAATGCCTGCGGGGCCCCCAATACATGCGGCATGCACGTTGGGCCCCCATGACATGCGGCATGCATGTGGGACCCCTATGACATGCGACATGTATTTGAGGGCACCAAGACATGCTGCATGCATGTGGGGCCCCCCAGTACATGCGGCATGCATTTGGGCCCCATGACATGCGGCATGCACGTGGGGCCCCCTTGACATGCGACATTCATTTGGGGCCCCCATGACATGTGGCATGCATGGGGGCTCCCATTACATGCGGCATGCATTTGGGGCCTCCATGACATGCGGTATGAATGTGGGGGCCCCATGACATGCGCCATGCATGTGGGGCCCCTATGACATGCGGCATGCATTTGGGGCCCCCATGAAATGCGCCATGCATGTGGGACCCCCATGAAATGCGCCATGCATGTGGCACTCCTATGACATGCGGCATGCATTTGTGGGCCCCAAGACATACTGCATGCATTTGGGGGGCCCCATGACATGCTGCATGCATTTGGGGCCCCCATGACATGCGGCATGCGTTTGGGGCCCCCATGACATGTGGCATGCACGTGGGGCCCCCTTGACATGCGACATTCATTTGGGGCCCCCATGACATGTGGCATGCATGTGAGGCTCCCATGACATGCGGCATGCATTTATGGCCCTCATGACATGCGGCAAGCATTTGGCCCCCCATGACATGCGGCATGCATGTGGGGACCCCAAATGCATGCCGCATGTCATGGGGGCCTCCATGACATGCGGCATGCATGTGGGTCCCCATGACATGCGTCATGCACGTGGGGCCCCCTTGACATGCGACATTCATTTGGGGCCCCCATGACATGTGGCATGCATGTTGGGCCCCCATGACATGCGGCATGCATTTGGGGCCCCCATGACATGTGGTATGCACGTGGGGCCCCTATGACATGCGGCATGCATTCGTGGCCCCCGTAACATGAGGCATGCACGTGGGGCCCCCATGACAAGCGGCAAGCACGTGGGGCCCCAATGACATGAAGCATGTACGTGGGACCCCCATGACATGCGGAACGCACGTGAGGCCCCCATGACATGCGGAATGCCTACGGGGCCCCAATGACATGCGGCATGCATGCGGGGCCCTCATGACATGCGGCATGCAATTGAGGCCCCCAATATATGCGGCATGCATGTGGGGCCCCCATGATATGTGGCATGCATTTGGGGCCCCCATTACTTGAGGCATGCATTTGGGGCCCCCATGACATGCGGCATGCATGTAGGGCCCCCATGAAATGTGCCATGCATGTGGGGCCCCTATGACATGCGGCATGCATTTGTGGGCCCCAAGACATGTGGCATGCACATGGGGCCCCCATGAAATGCGCCATTTATTTGGGGCTCCCATGACATGTGTAATGCCTGCGGGGCCCCCGTGACATGCGGCATGCACGTGGGGCCCCCATGAAATGCGGCATTTATTTGGGGCCCCATGACATGTGGAATGCCTGCGGGGCCCCCGTGACATGAGGCATGCACTTTGGGCACCCATGACATGCGACATGCATTTATGGCCTCATGACATGCGGCATGCATTTGGGCCCTCATGAAATGCGCCATGCACGTGGGGCCCCCATGACATGCGGCATGCATTTTGGGGGCCCCATGACATGCGGCATGCATGTGGGGCCCAAATGCTTGCCGCATGTCAAGGGGGCCTCCATGACATGTGGCATGCATGTGGGGCTCCCATAACATGCGGCATGCATTTATGGCCCTCATGACATGCGGCAAGCATTTGGGCCCCCATGACATGCGGCATGCATGTGGGGCCCCCATGACATGCGGCATGCATTTGGGGGCCCCATGGCATGGAGCATGCATGTGGGGCCCAAATGCTTGCCGCATGTCATGGGGGCCTCCATGACATGCGGCATGCATGTGGGTCCCCAAGACATGCGTCATGCACGTGGGGCCCCCTTGACATACGACATTCATTTGGGGCCCCCATGACATGTGGCATGCATGTGGGGCTCCCATGACATGCGGCATGCATTTGGGGCCCCCATGACATGCTCCATGACTGCGGGGCCCCAATGACATGCGACATGCATGCGGGGCCCTCATGACATGCGGCATGCAATTGAGGCCCCCAATATATGCGGCATGCATGTGGGGCCCCCATGATATGTGGCATGCATTTGGGGCCCCCATGACTTGAGGCATGCATTTGGGGCCCCCATGACATGCGGCATGCATGTAGGGCCCCCATGAAATGCGCCATGCATTTGGGGCCCCCATGACATGCGGCATGCATGTAGGGCCCCCATGAAATGCGCCATGCATGTGGGGCTCCTATGACATGCGGCATGCATTTGTGGGCCCCAAGACATGTGGCATGCACATGGGGCACCCATGAAATGCGGCATTTATTTGGGGCCCCCATGACATGTGGAATGCCTGCGGGGCCCCCGTGACATGCGGCATGCACGTGGGGCCCCCATGAAATGCGGCATTTTTTTGGTGCCCCCATGACATGTTCAATGCCTGCGGGGCCCCCGTGACATGAGGCATGCACGTTGGGCACCCATGACATGTGACATGCATTTATGGCCTCATGACATGCGGCATGCATTTGGGCCCTCATGAAATGTGCCATGCAGGTGGGGCCCCCATGACATGCGGCATGCATGTGGGGCCCCCATGACATGCAGCATGCATTTGGGGGCCCCATGACATGCGGCATGCATGTGGGTCCCCCTTGACATGCGACATTCATTTGGGGCCCCCATGACATGTGGCATGCATGTGGAGCTCCCATGACATGCGGCATGCATTTGGGGCCCCCATGACATGTGGTATGCACGTGGGGCCCCTATGACATGCCGCATGCATTTGGGGCCCCCATGACATGCTCCATGCATGTGGGGCACCTATGACATGCGGCATGCATTCGTGGCCCCCGTAACATGAGGCATGCACGTGGGGCCCCCATGACATGCGGCAAGCACGTTGGGCCCCAATGACATGCAGCATGCATGCGGGGCCCTCATGACATGCGGCATGAATTTGAGGCTCCCAATATATGCGGCATGCACGTGGGGCCCCCATGATATGTGGCATGCATGTGGGACCCCTATGACATGCGGCATGCATTTGAGGGCACCAAGACATGCTGCATGCATTTGGGGGGCCCCATGACATGCGGCATGCATTTGGGGCCCCCATGACATGCGGCATGCATTTGGGGCCCCATGACATGCACCATGCACGTGGGCCCCCCAGTACATGCGGCATGCATTTGGGGCCCCCATGAAATGCGTCATGCACGTGGGGCCCCCTGAACATGCGGCATGCATTTGGGGCCCCCATGACATGCGGCATGCACGTGGGGCCCCCTTGACATGCGACATTCATTTGGGGCCCCCATGACATGTGGCATGCATGGGGGCTCCCATTACATGCGACATGCATTTGGGGCCTCCATGACATGCGGTATGAATGTGGGGCCCCCATGACATGCGCCATGCATGTGGGGCCGCTATGACATGCGGCATGCATTTGGGGCCCCCATGATATGCGGCATGCATTTGGGGCCCCCATGACATGCGGCATGCATTTGGGGCCCCATGACATGCAGCATGCACGTGGGGCCCCCAGTACATGCGGCATGCATTTGGGGCCCCCATGACATGTGGTATGCACGTGGGGCCCCTATGAAATGCTGCATTTATTTGGGGCCCCCATGGCATGTGGAATGCCTGCGGGGGCCCCCATGACATGCGGCATGCATGTGGGGCCCCCATGACGTGCAGCATGCATTTGGATCCCCCAATACATGCGGCATGCTTGTTGGGCTCACATGACATGCGGCATGCATTTATTGCCCCCATGACATGCGGCAAGCATTTGAGCCCCCATGACATGCGGCATGCATGTGGGGACCCCATGACATGCGGCATGCATTTGGGGCCCCCATGACTTGAGGCATGCATTTGGGGCCCCCATGACATGCGGCATGCATGTGGGACCCCCATGACATGCGGCATGCATTTGAATCCCCCCATTACATGCGGCATGCATGTGGGGCCCCCATGACATGCGGCATGCATTTGGGCCCCCCATGATATGCGGCATGAATTTGGGGCCCCCAATACATGCGGCATGCACGTTGGGCCCCCTTGACATGCGACATTCATGTGGGGCTCCCATGACATGCGGCATGCATTTGGGCCCTCATGAAATGCACCATGCATGTGGGGCCCCTATGACATGCGGCATGCATTTGTGGGCCCCAAGACATACGGCATGCATGCGGCACCCTCATGACATGCGGCATGCATTTTGGGCCCCCATGACATGTGACAAGCACGTGGGGCCCCCATGACATGCGGCATGCAAGTGGGGCCCCCATGACATGCAGCATGCACGTGGGGCCCTCATGACATGCGGCATGCATTTGGGGACCCCATGACATGCGGCATGCATTTGGGTCCCCCATGAAATGTGTCATGCATGTGGGGCCCCCAGGACATGCGGCATGCATTTGGTTCCCCCATGACATGTGGTATGCATGTGGGACCCCCATGACATGCGTCATGCATTTGGATCCCCCATTACATGCTGCTTGCAAGTGGTGCCCCCATGACATGCGGCATGCATGTGGGGCCCCCATGACATGCGGCATGCACGTGGGACCCCCATGACATGCGTCATGCATTTGGATCCCCATTACATGCTGCATGCAAGTTAGGGCCCCATGACATGCGGCATGCATGTGGGCCCCCAATGACATGTGGCATGCACGTGGGGCCCCATGACATGCTGCATGCATTTGGGGCCCCCATGATATGCGGCACGCATTTGGGGCCCCCATGAAATGCGCCATGCATGTGGGGCCCCTATGACATGCGGCATGCATTTGTGGGCCCCAAGACATGTGGCATGCACATGGGGTCCCCATGAAATGCGGCATTTATTTGGGGCCCCCATGACATGTTGAATGCCTGCGGGGACCCCGTGACATGCGGCATGCATGTGGGGCCCCCATGAAATGCGGCATTTATTTGGGGCCCC
The DNA here is from genome assembly GCF_046119375.1 of Phyllobates terribilis. Lineage (NCBI taxonomy): Eukaryota > Metazoa > Chordata > Amphibia > Anura > Dendrobatidae > Phyllobates > Phyllobates terribilis. The sequence goes on from NW_027362764.1 coordinate 343,315,580, forward strand.
CATGACATGTGGAATGCCTGCGGGGCCCCCGTGACATGCGGCATGCACGTGGTGCCACAATGACATGAAGCATGCACGTGGGACCCCCATGACATGCGGAATGCACGTGAGGCCCCCACGACATGCGGAATGTCTACGGGGCCCCAATGACATGCGGCATGCATGCGGGGTCCTCATGACATGCGGCATGCAATTGAGGCCCCGAATATATGCGGCATGCATGTGGGGCCCCCATGATATGTGGCATGCATTTGGGGCCCCCGTGACTTGAGGCATGCATGTGGGGCCCCCATGACATGCACCATGCATGTGGGGCCCCTATGACATGCTGCATGCATTTGGGGCCCCATGACTTGAGGCATGCATTTGGGGCCCCCATGACATGCGGCATGCATGTAGGGCCCCCATGAAATGCGCCATGCATGTGGGGCCCCTATGAGATGCGGCATGCATTTGTGGGCCCCAAGACATGTGGCATGCACATGGGGCCCCCATGAAATGCTGCATTTATTTGGGCCCCCATGACATGTGGAATGCCTGCGGGGCCCCCGTGACATGCGGCATGCACGTGGGGCCCCCATGAAATGCGGCATTTATTTGGGGCCCCCATGACATGTGGAATGCCTGCGGGCCCCCGTGACATGAGGCATGCACTTTGGGCCCCCATGACATGCGACATGCATTTATGGCCTCTTGACATGCGGCATGCATTTGGGCCCTCATGAAATGCGCCATGCACGTGGGGCCCCCATGACATGCGGCATGCATTTGGGGGCCCCATGACATTTGGCATGCATGTGGGGCTCCCATGACATGCGGCATGCATTTATGGCCCTCATGACATGCGGCAAGCATTTGGGCCCCCATGACATGCGGCATGCATGTGGGGCCCCTAAATGCATGCCGCATGTCATGGGGGCCTCAATGACATGCGGCATGCATGTGGGTCCCCATGACATGCGTCATGCACGTGGGGCCCCCTTGACATGCGACATTCATTTGGGGCCCCCATGACATGTGGCATGCATGTGGGGCCCCCATGACATGCGGCATGCATTTGGGGCCCCCATGACATGTGGTATGCACGTGGGGCCCCTATGACATGCGGCATGCATTCGTGGCCCCGTAACATGAGGCATGCACGTGGGGCCCCCATGACAAGCGGCAAGCACGTGGGGCCCCAATGACATGAAGCATGTACGTGGGACCCCCATGACATGCGGCATGCATTTGGGGGCCCCATGACATGCGGCATGCATGTGGGGCCCAAATGCTTGCCGCATGTCATGGGGGCCTCCATGACATGTGGCATGCATGTGGGGCTCCCATGACATGCGGCATGCATTTATGGCCCTCATGACATGCGACAAGCATTTGGGCCCCCATGACATGCGGCATGCATGTGGGGCCCCCATGACATGCGGCATGCATTTGGGGGCCCCATGGCATGGAGCATGCATGTGGGGCCCAAATGCTTGCCGCATGTCATGGGGGCCTCCATGACATGCGGCATGCATGTGGGTCCCCAAGACATGCGTCATGCACGTGGGGCCCCCTTGACATGCGACATTCATTTGGGGCCCCCATGACATGTGGCATGCATGTGGGGCTCCCATGACATGCGACATGCATGCGGGGCCCTCATGACATGCGGCATGCAATTGAGGCCCCCAATATATGCGGCATGCATGTGGGGCCCCCATGATATGTGGCATGCATTTGGGGCCCCCATGACTTGAGGCATGCATTTGGGGCCCCCATGACATGCGGCATGCATGTAGGGCCCCCATGAAATGCCCCATGCATTTGGGGCCCCCATGACATGCGGCATGCATGTAGGGCCCCCATGAAATGCGCCATGCATGTGGGGCTCCTATGACATGCGGCATGCATTTGTGGGCCCCAAGACATGTGGCATGCACATGGGGCACCCATGAAATGCGGCATGCATGTGGGGCCCCCATGATATGTGGCATGCATTTGGGGCCCCCATGACTTGAGGCATGCATTTGGGGCCCCCATGACATGCGGCATGCATGTAGGGCCCCCATGAAATGCCCCATGCATTTGGGGCCCCCATGACATGCGGCATGCATGTAGGGCCCCCATGAAATGCGCCATGCATGTGGGGCTCCTATGACATGCGGCATGCATTTGTGGGCCCTCATGACATGCGGCATGCATTTGGGCCCTCATGAAATGTGCCATGCAGGTGGGGCCCAAATGCTTGCCGCATGTCATGGGGGCCTCCATGACATGCGGCATGCATGTGGGTCCCCCTTGACATGCGACATTCATTTGGGGCCCCCATGACATGTGGCATGCATGTGGAGCTCCCATGACATGCGGCATGCATTTGGGGCCCCCATGACATGTGGTATGCACGTGGGGCCCCTATGACATGCCGCATGCATTTGGGGCCCCCATGACATGCTCCATGCATGTGGGGCACCTATGACATGCGGCATGCATTCGTGGCACCCGTAACATGAGGCATGCACGTGGGGCCCCCATGACATGCGGCAAGCACGTTGGGCCCCAATGACATGCAGCATGCACGTGGGACCCCCATGACATGCGGAATGCACGTGAGGCCCCCATGACATGCGGAATGCCTGCGGGGCCCCAATGACATGCAGCATGCATGCGGGGCCCTCATGACATGCGGCATGCATTTGAGGCTCCCAATATATGCGGCATGCACGTCGGGCCCCCATGATATGTGGCATGCATTTGGGGCCCCCATGACTTGAGGCATGCATGTGGGGCCCCCATGACATGCACAATGCATGTTGGGCCCCTATGACATGCTGCATGCATTTGGGGCCCCCATGACTTGAGGCATGCATTTGGGGCCCCCATGACATGCGGCATGCATGTAGGGCCCCCATGAAATGCGCCATGCATGTGGGACCCCCATGACATGCGGCATGCATTTGAATCCCCCATTACATGCGGCATGCACGTGGGGCCCCTATGACATGCGACATGAATTTGGGAGCCCCATTACATGCGGCATGCACGTGGAGCCCCCATGACATGCGTCATGCATTTGGGCCCCCATGACATGCGGCATGCATTTGGGGCCTGCATAACATGCTGCATGCATTTGGGGTACCTGAGACATGCGGCATGCAAGTTGGGGCCCCCAATACATGCGGCATGCACGTGAGGCCCCCATGACATGCGGCATGCACGTGAGGCACCCATGACATGCGGAATGCCTGCGGGGCCCCCATGATATGCGGCATGCATTTGGTGCCCCCATGACATGCAGCATGCATGTGTGACCCCCATGACATGCGGCATGCATTTGAATCCCCCATTACATGCGGCATGCAGGTGGTTCCCCCATGACATGCGGCATGCAGGTGGTTCCCCCATGACATGCGGCATGCATTTGGGGCCCCCAATACATGCGGCATGCACGTTGGGCCCCCATGACATGCTGCATGCATGTGGGACCCCTATGACATGCGGCATGCATTTGAGGGCGCCAAGACATGCTGCATGCATTTGGGGGGCCCCATGACATGCGGCATGCACGTGGGGCCCCCATGACATGCGCATGCATGTGGGACCCCATGAAATGCGCCATGCACGTGGGACCCCTATGACATGCGGCATGCATTTGTGGGCCCCAAGACATGATGCATGCATTTGGGGGCCCATGACATGCGGCATGCATTTGGGGCCACCATTACATGCGGCATGCATTTGGGGCCCCATGACATGCAGCATGCACGTGGGCCCCCCAGTACATGTGGCATGCATTTGGGGGCCCCATGAAATGCGTCATGCACGTGGGGCCCCCTGAACATGCGGCATGCATTTGGGGCCCCCATGACATGCGGCATGCACGTGGGGCCCCCATGAAATGCGGCATTTATTTGGGGCCCAATGACATGTGGAATGCCTGCGGGGCCCCCGTGACATGAGGCATGCACTTTGGGCACCCATGACATGCGACATGCATTTATGGCCTCATGACATGCGGCATGCATTTGGGCCCTCATGAAATGCGCCATGCACGTGGGGCCCCCATGACATGCGGCATGCATTTGGGGGCCCCATGACATGCGGCATGCATGTGGGGCCCAAATGCTTGCCGCATGTCAAGGGGGCCTCCATGACATGTGGCATGCATGTGGGGCTCCCATGACATGCGGCATGCATTTATGGCCCTCATGACATGCGGCAAGCATTTGGGCCCCCATGACATGCGGCATGCATGTGGGGCCCCCATGACATGCGGCATGCATTTGGGGGCCCCATGGCATGGAGCATGCATGTGGGGCCCAAATGCTTGCCGCATGTCATGGGGGCCTCCATGACATGCGGCATGCATGTGGGTCCCCAAGACATGCGTCATGCACGTGGGGCCCCCTTGACATACGACATTCATTTGGGGCCCCCATGACATGTGGCATGCATGTGGGGCTCCCATGACATGCGGCATGCATTTGGGGCCCCCATGACATGCTCCATGACTGCAGGGCCCCAATGACATGCGACATGCATGCGGGGCCCTCATGACATGCGGCATGCAATTGAGGCCCCCAATATATGCGGCATGCATGTGGGGCCCCCATGATATGTGGCATGCATTTGGGGCCCCCATGACTTGAGGCATGCATTTGGGGCCCCCATGACATGCGGCATGCATGTAGGGCCCCCATGAAATGCGCCATGCATTTGGGGCCCCCATGACATGCGGCATGCATGTAGGGCCCCCATGAAATGCGCCATGCATGTGGGGCTCCTATGACATGCGGCATGCATTTGTGGGCCCCAAGACATGTGGCATGCACATGGGGCACCCATGAAATGCGGCATTTATTTGGGGCCCCCATGACATGTGGAATGCCTGCGGGGCCCCCGTGACATGCGGCATGCACGTGGGGCCCCCATGAAATGCGGCATTTATTTGGTGCCCCCATGACATGTTCAATGCCTGCGGGGCCCCCGTGACATGAGGCATGCACGTTGGGCACCCATGACATGTGACATGCATTTATGGCCTCATGACATGCGGCATGCATTTGGGCCCTCATGAAATGTGCCATGCAGGTGGGGCCCCCATGACATGCGGCATGCATGTGGGGCCCCCATGACATGCAGCATGCATTTGGGGGCCCCATGACATGCGGCATGCATGTGGGTCCCCCTTGACATGCGACATTCATTTGGGGCCCCCATGACATGTGGCATGCATGTGGAGCTCCCATGACATGCGGCATGCATTTGGGGCCCCCATGACATGTGGTATGCACGTGGGGCCCCTATGACATGCCGCATGCATTTGGGGCCCCCATGACATGCTCCATGCATGTGGGGCACCTATGACATGCGGCATGCATTCGTGGCCCCCGTAACATGAGGCATGCACGTGGGGCCCCCATGACATGCGGCAAGCACGTTGGGCCCCAATGACATGCAGCATGCATGCGGGGCCCTCATGACATGCGGCATGCATTTGAGGCTCCCAATATATGCGGCATGCACGTGGGGCCCCCATGATATGTGGCATGCATGTGGGGCCCCCATGACATGCACCATGCATGTTGGGCCCCTATGACATGCTGCATGCATTTGGGGCCCCCATGACTTGAGGCATGCATTTGGGGCCCCCATGACATGCGGCATGCATGTAGGGCCCCCATGAAATGTGCCATGCATGTGGGACCCCCATGACATGCGGCATGCATTTGGGGCCCCCATGTCATGCGGAATGCACGTGGGGTCCCTATGACATGCGACATGAATTTGGGAGCCCCATTACATGCGGCATGCACGTGGAGCCCCCATGACATGCGTCATGCATTTGGGCCCCCATGACATGCGGCATGCATTTGGGGCCTGCATAACATGCTGCATGCATTTGGGGTACCTGAGACATATGGCATGCAAGTTGGGGCCCCCAATACATGCGGCATGCACGTGAGGCCCCCATGACATGCGGCATGCACGTGAGGCACCCATGACATGCGGAATGCCTGCGGGGCCCCCATGATATGCGGCATGCATTTGGTGCCCCCATGACATGCAGCATGCATGTGTGACCCCCATGACAAGCGGCATGCATTTGAATCCCCCATTACATGCGGCATGCAGGTGGTTCCCCCATGACATGCGGCATGCAGGTGGTTCCCCCATGACATGCGGCATGCATTTGGGGCCCCCAATACATGCGTCATGCACGTTGGGCCCCCATGACATGCTGCATGCATGTGGGACCCCTATGACATGCGGCATGCATTTGAGGGCGCCAAGACATGCTGCATGCATTTGGGGGGCCCCATGACATGCGGCATGCATTTGGGGCCCCCATGACATGCTACATGCATTTGGGGCCCCATGACATGCAGCATGCACGTGGGCCCCCCATGACATGCGGCACGCATTTGGGGGTCCCATGAAATGCGCCATGCATGTGGGGCCCCCTTGACATGCGGCATGCACGTGAGGCCCCCATGACATGCGGAATGCCTGCGGGGCCCCCAATACATGCGGCATGCACGTTGGGCCCCCATGACATGCGGCATGCATGTGGGACCCCTATGACATGCGACATGTATTTGAGGGCACCAAGACATGCTGCATGCATGTGGGGCCCCCCAGTACATGCGGCATGCATTTGGGCCCCATGACATGCGGCATGCACGTGGGGCCCCCTTGACATGCGACATTCATTTGGGGCCCCCATGACATGTGGCATGCATGGGGGCTCCCATTACATGCGGCATGCATTTGGGGCCTCCATGACATGCGGTATGAATGTGGGGGCCCCATGACATGCGCCATGCATGTGGGGCCCCTATGACATGCGGCATGCATTTGGGGCCCCCATGAAATGCGCCATGCATGTGGGACCCCCATGAAATGCGCCATGCATGTGGCACTCCTTTGACATGCGGCATGCATTTGTGGGCCCCAAGACATGCTGCATGCATTTGGGGGGCCCCATGACATGCTGCATGCATTTGGGGCCCCCATGACATGCGGCATGCGTTTGGGGCCCCCATGACATGCGGCATGCACGTGGGGCCCCCTTGACATGCGACATTCATTTGGGGCCCCCATGACATGTGGCATGCATGTGAGGCTCCCATGACATGCGGCATGCATTTATGGCCCTCATGACATGCGGCAAGCATTTGGCCCCCCATGACATGCGGCATGCATGTGGGGACCCCAAATGCATGCCGCATGTCATGGGGGCCTCCATGACATGCGGCATGCATGTGGGTCCCCATGACATGCGTCATGCACGTGGGGCCCCCTTGACATGCGACATTCATTTGGGGCCCCCATGACATGTGGCATGCATGTTGGGCCCCCATGACATGCGGCATGCATTTGGGGCCCCCATGACATGTGGTATGCACGTGGGGCCCCTATGACATGCGGCATGCATTCGTGGCCCCCGTAACATGAGGCATGCACGTGGGGCCCCCATGACAAGCGGCAAGCATGTGGGGCCCCAATGACATGAAGCATGTACGTGGGACCCCCATGACATGCGGAACGCACGTGAGGCCCCCATGACATGCGGAATGCCTACGGGGCCCCAATGACATGCGGCATGCATGCGGGGCCCTCATGACATGCGGCATGCAATTGAGGCCCCCAATATATGCGGCATGCATGTGGGGCCCCCATGATATGTGGCATGCATTTGGGGCCCCCATTACTTGAGGCATGCATTTGGGGCCCCCATGACATGCGGCATGCATGTAGGGCCCCCATGAAATGTGCCATGCATGTGGGGCCCCTATGACATGCGGCATGCATTTGTGGGCCCCAAGACATGTGGCATGCACATGGGGCCCCCATGAAATGCGCCATTTATTTGGGGCTCCCATGACATGTGTAATGCCTGCGGGGCCCCCGTGACATGCGGCATGCACGTGGGGCCCCCATGAAATGCGGCATTTATTTGGGGCCCCATGACATGTGGAATGCCTGCGGGGCCCCCGTGACATGAGGCATGCACTTTGGGCACCCATGACATGCGACATGCATTTATGGCCTCATGACATGCGGCATGCATTTGGGCCCTCATGAAATGCGCCATGCACGTGGGGCCCCCATGACATGCGGCATGCATTTTGGGGGCCCCATGACATGCGGCATGCATGTGGGGCCCAAATGCTTGCCGCATGTCAAGGGGGCCTCCATGACATGTGGCATGCATGTGGGGCTCCCATAACATGCGGCATGCATTTATGGCCCTCATGACATGCGGCAAGCATTTGGGCCCCCATGACATGCGGCATGCATGTGGGGCCCCCATGACATGCGGCATGCATTTGGGGGCCCCATGGCATGGAGCATGCGTGTGGGGCCCAAATGCTTGCCGCATGTCATGGGGGCCTCCATGACATGCGGCATGCATGTGGGTCCCCAAGACATGCGTCATGCACGTGGGGCCCCCTTGACATACGACATTCATTTGGGGCCCCCATGACATGTGGCATGCATGTGGGGCTCCCATGACATGCGGCATGCATTTGGGGCCCCCATGACATGCTCCATGACTGCGGGGCCCCAATGACATGCGACATGCATGCGGGGCCCTCATGACATGCGGCATGCAATTGAGGCCCCCAATATATGCGGCATGCATGTGGGGCCCCCATGATATGTGGCATGCATTTGGGGCCCCCATGACTTGAGGCATGCATTTGGGGCCCCCATGACATGCGGCATGCATGTAGGGCCCCCATGAAATGCGCCATGCATTTGGGGCCCCCATGACATGCGGCATGCATGTAGGGCCCCCATGAAATGCGCCATGCATGTGGGGCTCCTATGACATGCGGCATGCATTTGTGGGCCCCAAGACATGTGGCATGCACATGGGGCACCCATGAAATGCGGCATTTATTTGGGGCCCCCATGACATGTGGAATGCCTGCGGGGCCCCCGTGACATGCGGCATGCACGTGGGGCCCCCATGAAATGCGGCATTTTTTTGGTGCCCCCATGACATGTTCAATGCCTGCGGGGCCCCCGTGACATGAGGCATGCACGTTGGGCACCCATGACATGTGACATGCATTTATGGCCTCATGACATGCGGCATGCATTTGGGCCCTCATGAAATGTGCCATGCAGGTGGGGCCCCCATGACATGCGGCATGCATGTGGGGACCCCATGACATGCAGCATGCATTTGGGGGCCCCATGACATGCGGCATGCATGTGGGTCCCCCTTGACATGCGACATTCATTTGGGGCCCCCATGACATGTGGCATGCATGTGGAGCTCCCATGACATGCGGCATGCATTTGGGGCCCCCATGACATGTGGTATGCACGTGGGGCCCCTATGACATGCCGCATGCATTTGGGGCCCCCATGACATGCTCCATGCATGTGGGGCACCTATGACATGCGGCATGCATTCGTGGCCCCCGTAACATGAGGCATGCACGTGGGGCCCCCATGACATGCGGCAAGCACGTTGGGCCCCAATGACATGCAGCATGCATGCGGGGCCCTCATGACATGCGGCATGAATTTGAGGCTCCCAATATATGCGGCATGCACGTGGGGCCCCCATGATATGTGGCATGCATGTGGGACCCCTATGACATGCGGCATGCATTTGAGGGCGCCAAGACATGCTGCATGCATTTGGGGGGCCCCATGACATGCGGCATGCATTTGGGGCCCCCATGACATGCGGCATGCATTTGGGGCCCCATGACATGCACCATGCACGTGGGCCCCCCAGTACATGCGGCATGCATTTGGGGCCCCCATGAAATGTGTCATGCACGTGGGGCCCCCTGAACATGCGGCATGCATTTGGGGCCCCCATGACATGCGGCATGCACGTGGGGCCCCCTTGACATGCGACATTCATTTGGGGCCCCCATGACATGTGGCATGCATGGGGGCTCCCATTACATGCGACATGCATTTGGGGCCTCCATGACATGCGGTATGAATGTGGGGCCCCCATGACATGCGCCATGCATGTGGGGCCCCTATGACATGCGGCATGCATTTGGGGCCCCCATGATATGCGGCATGCATTTGGGGCCCCCATGACATGCGGCATGCATTTGGGGCCCCATGACATGCAGCATGCACGTGGGGCCCCCAGTACATGCGGCATGCATTTGGGGCCCCCATGACATGTGGTATGCACGTGGGGCCCCTATGAAATGCTGCATTTATTTGGGGCCCCCATGGCATGTGGAATGCCTGCGGGGGCCCCCATGACATGCGGCATGCATGTGGGGCCCCCATGACGTGCAGCATGCATTTGGATCCCCCAATACATGCGGCATGCTTGTTGGGCTCACATGACATGCGGCATGCATTTATTGCCCCCATGACATGCGGCAAGCATTTGAGCCCCCATGACATGCGGCATGCATGTGGGGACCCCATGACATGCGGCATGCATTTGGGGCCCCCATGACTTGAGGCATGCATTTGGGGCCCCCATGACATGCGGCATGCATGTGGGACCCCCATGACATGCGGCATGCATTTGAATCCCCCCATTACATGCGGCATGCATGTGGGGCCCCCATGACATGCGGCATGCATTTGGGCCCCCCATGATATGCGGCATGAATTTGGGGCCCCCAATACATGCGGCATGCACGTTGGGCCCCCTTGACATGCGACATTCATGTGGGGCTCCCATGACATGCGGCATGCATTTGGGCCCTCATGAAATGCACCATGCATGTGGGGCCCCTATGACATGCGGCATGCATTTGTGGGCCCCAAGACATACGGCATGCATGCGGCACCCTCATGACATGCGGCATGCATTTTGGGCCCCCATGACATGTGACAAGCACGTGGGGCCCCCATGACATGCGGCATGCAAGTGGGGCCCCCATGACATGCAGCATGCACGTGGGGCCCTCATGACATGCGGCATGCATTTGGGGACCCCATGACATGCGGCATGCATTTGGGTCCCCCATGAAATGTGTCATGCATGTGGGGCCCCCAGGACATGCGGCATGCATTTGGTTCCCCCATGACATGTGGTATGCATGTGGGACCCCCATGACATGCGTCATGCATTTGGATCCCCCATTACATGCTGCTTGCAAGTGGTGCCCCCATGACATGCGGCATGCATGTGGGGCCCCCATGACATGCGGCATGCACGTGGGACCCCCATGACATGCGTCATGCATTTGGATCCCCATTACATGCTGCATGCAAGTTAGGGCCCCATGACATGCGGCATGCATGTGGGCCCCCAATGACATGTGGCATGCACGTGGGGCCCCCATGACATGCTGCATGCATTTGGGGCCCCCATGATATGCGGCACACATTTGGGGCCCCCATGAAATGCGCCATGCATGTGGGGCCCCTATGACATGCGGCATGCATTTGTGGGCCCCAAGACATGTGGCATGCACATGGGGTCCCCATGAAATGCGGCATTTATTTGGGGCCCCCATGACATGTTGAATGCCTGCGGGGACCCCGTGACATGCGGCATGCATGTGGGGCCCCCATGAAATGCGGCATTTATTTGGGGCCCCCATGACATGTGGAATGCCTGCGGGGCCCCCGTGACATGCGGCATGCACGTGGTGCCACAATGACATGAAGCATGCACGTGGGACCCCCATGACATGCGGAATGCACGTGAGGCCCCCACGACATGCGGAATGTCTACGGGGCCCCAATGACATGCGGCATGCATGCGGGGTCCTCATGACATGCGGCATGCAATTGAGGCCCCGAATATATGCGGCATGCATGTGGGGCCCCCATGATATGTGGCATGCATTTGGGGCCCCCGTGACTTGAGGCATGCATGTGGGGCCCCCATGACATGCACCATGCATGTGGGGCCCCTATGACATGCTGCATGCATTTGGGGCCCCATGACTTGAGGCATGCATTTGGGGCCCCCATGACATGCGGCATGCATGTAGGGCCCCCATGAAATGCGCCATGCATGTGGGGCCCCTATGAGATGCGGCATGCATTTGTGGGCCCCAAGACATGTGGCATGCACATGGGGCCCCCATGAAATGCTGCATTTATTTGGGCCCCCATGACATGTGGAATGCCTGCGGGGCCCCCGTGACATGCGGCATGCACGTGGGGCCCCCATGAAATGCGGCATTTATTTGGGGCCCCCATGACATGTGGAATGCCTGCGGGCCCCCGTGACATGAGGCATGCACTTTGGGCACCCATGACATGCGACATGCATTTATGGCCTCTTGACATGCGGCATGCATTTGGGCCCTCATGAAATGCGCCATGCACGTGGGGCCCCCATGACATGCGGCATGCATTTGGGGGCCCCATTACATTTGGCATGCATGTGGGGCTCCCATGACATGCGGCATGCATTTATGGCCCTCATGACATGCGGCAAGCATTTGGGCCCCCATGACATGCGGCATGCATGTGGGGCCCCTAAATGCATGCCGCATGTCATGGGGGCCTCAATGACATGCGGCATGCATGTGGGTCCCCATGACATGCGTCATGCACGTGGGGCCCCCTTGACATGCGACATTCATTTGGGGCCCCCATGACATGTGGCATGCATGTGGGGCCCCCATGACATGCGGCATGCATTTGGGGCCCCCATGACATGTGGTATGCACGTGGGGCCCCTATGACATGCGGCATGCATTCGTGGCCCCGTAACATGAGGCATGCACGTGGGGCCCCCATGACAAGCGGCAAGCACGTGGGGCCCCAATGACATGAAGCATGTACGTGGGACCCCCATGACATGCGGCATGCATTTGGGGGCCCCATGACATGCGGCATGCATGTGGGGCCCAAATGCTTGCCGCATGTCATGGGGGCCTCCATGACATGTGGCATGCATGTGGGGCTCCCATGACATGCGGCATGCATTTATGGCCCTCATGACATGCGACAAGCATTTGGGCCCCCATGACATGCGGCATGCATGTGGGGCCCCCATGACATGCGGCATGCATTTGGGGGCCCCATGGCATGGAGCATGCATGTGGGGCCCAAATGCTTGCCGCATGTCATGGGGGCCTCCATGACATGCGGCATGCATGTGGGTCCCCAAGACATGCGTCATGCACGTGGGGCCCCCTTGACATGCGACATTCATTTGGGGCCCCCATGACATGTGGCATGCATGTGGGGCTCCCATGACATGCGACATGCATGCGGGGCCCTCATGACATGCGGCATGCAATTGAGGCCCCCAATATATGCGGCATGCATGTGGGGCCCCCATGATATGTGGCATGCATTTGGGGCCCCCATGACTTGAGGCATGCATTTGGGGCCCCCATGACATGCGGCATGCATGTAGGGCCCCCATGAAATGCCCCATGCATTTGGGGCCCCCATGACATGCGGCATGCATGTAGGGCCCCCATGAAATGCGCCATGCATGTGGGGCTCCTATGACATGCGGCATGCATTTGTGGGCCCCAAGACATGTGGCATGCACATGGGGCACCCATGAAATGCGGCATGCATGTGGGGCCCCCATGATATGTGGCATGCATTTGGGGCCCCCATGACTTGAGGCATGCATTTGGGGCCCCCATGACATGCGGCATGCATGTAGGGCCCCCATGAAATGCCCCATGCATTTGGGGCCCCCATGACATGCGGCATGCATGTAGGGCCCCCATGAAATGCGCCATGCATGTGGGGCTCCTATGACATGCGGCATGCATTTGTGGGCCCCCATGATATGTGGCATGCATTTGGGGCCCCCATGACTTGAGGCATGCATTTGGGGCCCCCATGACATGCGGCATGCATGTAGGGCCCCCATGAAATGCCCCATGCATTTGGGGCCCCCATGACATGCGGCATGCATGTAGGGCCCCCATGAAATGCGCCATGCATGTGGGGCTCCTATGACATGCGGCATGCATTTGGGGCCCCCATGACATGTGGAATGCCTGCGGGGCCCCCGTGACATGCGGCATGCACGTGGGGCCCCCATGAAATGCGGCATTTATTTGGTGCCCCCATGACATGTGGAATGCCTGCGGGGCCCCCGTGACATGAGGCATGCACGTTGGACACCCATGACATGTGACATGCATTTATGGCCTCATGACATGCGGCATGCATTTGGGCCCTCATGAAATGTGCCATGCAGGTGGGGCCCAAATGCTTGCCGCATGTCATGGGGGCCTCCATGACATGCGGCATGCATGTGGGTCCCCCTTGACATGCGACATTCATTTGGGGCCCCCATGACATGTGGCATGCATGTGGAGCTCCCATGACATGCGGCATGCATTTGGGGCCCCCATGACATGTGGTATGCACGTGGGGCCCCTATGACATGCCGCATGCATTTGGGGCCCCCATGACATGCTCCATGCATGTGGGGCACCTATGACATGCGGCATGCATTCGTGGCACCCGTAACATGAGGCATGCACGTGGGGCCCCCATGACATGCGGCAAGCACGTTGGGCCCCAATGACATGCAGCATGCACGTGGGACCCCCATGACATGCGGAATGCACGTGAGGCCCCCATGACATGCGGAATGCCTGCGGGGCCCCAATGACATGCAGCATGCATGCGGGGCCCTCATGACATGCGGCATGCATTTGAGGCTCCCAATATATGCGGCATGCACGTCGGGCCCCCATGATATGTGGCATGCATTTGGGGCCCCCATGACTTGAGGCATGCATGTGGGGCCCCCATGACATGCACAATGCATGTTGGGCCCCTATGACATGCTGCATGCATTTGGGGCCCCCATGACTTGAGGCATGCATTTGGGGCCCCCATGACATGCGGCATGCATGTAGGGCCCCCATGAAATGCGCCATGCATGTGGGACCCCCATGACATGCGGCATGCATTTGAATCCCCCATTACATGCGGCATGCACGTGGGGCCCCTATGACATGCGACATGAATTTGGGAGCCCCATTACATGCGGCATGCACGTGGAGCCCCCATGACATGCGTCATGCATTTGGGCCCCCATGACATGCGGCATGCATTTGGGGCCTGCATAACATGCTGCATGCATTTGGGGTACCTGAGACATGCGGCATGCAAGTTGGGGCCCCCAATACATGCGGCATGCACGTGAGGCCCCCATGACATGCGGCATGCACGTGAGGCACCCATGACATGCGGAATGCCTGCGGGGCCCCCATGATATGCGGCATGCATTTGGTGCCCCCATGACATGCAGCATGCATGTGTGACCCCCATGACATGCGGCATGCATTTGAATACCCCATTACATGCGGCATGCAGGTGGTTCCCCCATGACATGCGGCATGCAGGTGGTTCCCCCATGACATGCGGCATGCATTTGGGGCCCCCAATACATGCGGCATGCACGTTGGGCCCCCATGACATGCTGCATGCATGTGGGACCCCTATGACATGCGGCATGCATTTGAGGGCGCCAAGACATGCTGCATGCATTTGGGGGGCCCCATGACATGCGGCATGCACGTGGGGCCCCCATGACATGCGCATGCATGTGGGACCCCATGAAATGCGCCATGCACGTGGGACCCCTATGACATGCGGCATGCATTTGTGGGCCCCAAGACATGATGCATGCATTTGGGGGCCCATGACATGCGGCATGCATTTGGGGCCACCATTACATGCGGCATGCATTTGGGGCCCCATGACATGCAGCATGCACGTGGGCCCCCCAGTACATGTGGCATGCATTTGGGGCCCCCATGAAATGCGTCATGCACGTGGGGCCCCCTGAACATGCGGCATGCATTTGGGGCCCCCATGACATGCGGCATGCACGTGGGGCCCCCTTGACATGCGACATTCATTTGGGGCCCCCATGACATGTGGCATGCATGGGGGCTCCCATTACATGCGACATGCATTTGGGACCTCCATGACATGCGGTATGAATGTGGGGCCCCCATGACATGCGCCATGCATGTGGGGCCCCTATGACATGCGGCATGCATTTGGTGCCCCCATGATATGCGGCATGCATTGGGGCCCCCATGACATGCTCATGCATGTGGGACCCCCATGAAATGCACCATGCATGTGGGACCCCTATGACATGTGGCATGCATTTGTGGGCCCCAAGACATGCTGCATGCATTTGGGGGGCCCCATGACATGCGGCATGCATTTGGGGCCCCCATGACATGCAGCATGCATTTGGGGCCCCATGACATGCAGCATGCACGTGGGGCCCCCAGTACATGCGGCATGCATTTGGGGCCCCCATGACATGTGGTATGCACGTGGGGCCCCTATGACATGCCGCATGCATTTATGGCCCCCATGACATGCGGCATGCACGTGGGGCCCCCTTGACATGCGACATTCATTTGGCGCCCCCATGACATGTGGCATGCATGGGGGCTCCCATTACATGCGGCATGCATGTGGGGCCTCCATGACATGCGGTATGAATGTGGGGCACCCATGACATGCGCCATGCACGTGGGGCCCCTATGACATGCGGCATGAATTTGAGGGCCCCAATGACATGCTGCATGCATTTGGGGCCCCATGACATGCGGCATGCACATGGGGCCCCCATTACATGCGGCATGCATTTGGGGCACCAATGACATGCGGCATGCATGTGGGGCACCTATGACATGCGGCATGCATTTGTGGGCCCCAAGTTATGCGGCATGCATGTGGGGCCCCTATTACATTCGGCATCCATTTGGGGGGCCCCATGACATGCAGCATGCACGTGGGGCCCCCATGAAATGCTGCATTTATTTGGGGCCCCCATGGCATGTGGAATGCCTGCGGGGGCCCCCATGACATGCGGCATGCATGTGGGGCGCCCATGACGTGCAGCATGCATTTGGATCCCCCATTACATGCTGCATGCAAGTGGCGCCCCTATGACATGCTGCATGAATGTGGGGCCCCCAATACATGCGGCATGCTTGTTGGGCTCACATGACACGCGGCATGCATTTATCGCCCCCATGACATGCGGCAAGCATTTGAGCCCCCATGACATGCGGCATGCATGTGGGGACCCCATGACATGCGGCATGCATTTGGGGCCCCCATGACTTGAGGCGTGCATTTGGGGCCCCCATGACATGCGGCATGCATGTGGGACCCCATGACATGTGGCATGCATTTGAATCCCCCCATTACATGCTGCATGCATGTGGGGCCCCCATGACATGCGGCATGCATTTGGGCCCCCCATGATATGCGGCATGAATTTGGGTCCCCCAATACATGCGGCATGCACGTTGGGCCCCCTTGACATGCGACATTCATGTGGGGCTCCCATGACATGCGACATGCATTTGGGCCCTCATGAAATGCACCATGCATGTGGTGCCCCTATGACATGCGGCATGCATTTGTGGGTCCCAAGACATGCGGCATGCATGCGGCACCCTCATGACATGCGGCATGCATTTTGGGCCCCCATGACATGCGGCATGTATTTGGGTCCCCCATGAAATGTGTCATGCATGTGGGGCCCCCAGGACATGCAGCATGCACGTGGGGCCCTCATGACATGCGGCATGCATTTGGGGACCCCATGACATGCGGCATGCATTTGGGTCCCCATGAAATGTGTCATGCATGTGGGGCCCCCAGGACATGCGGCATGCATTTGGTTCCCCCATGACATGTGGTATGCATGTGGGACCCCCATGACATGCGTCATGCATTTGGATCCCCCATTACATGCTGCATGCAAGTGGTGCCCCCATGACATGCGGCATGCATGTGGGGCCCCCATGACATGCGGCATGCACGTGGGACCCCCATGACATGCGTCATGCATTTGGATCCCCATTACATGCTGCATGCAAGTGGGGCCCCCATGACATGCGGCATGCATGTGGGCCCCCAATGACATGTGGCATGCACGTGGGGCCCCCATGACATGCTGCATGCATTTGGGGCCCCCATGATATGCGGCACGCATTTGGGGCCCCCATGAAATGCGCCATGCATGTGGGGCCCCTATGACATGCGGCATGCATTTGTGGGCCCCAAGACATGTGGCATGCACATGGGGTCCCCATGAAATGCGGCATTTATTTGGGGCCCCCATGACATGTTGAATGCCTGCGGGGACCCCGTGACATGCGGCATGCATGTGGGGCCCCCATGAAATGCGGCATTTATTTGGGGACCCCATGACATGTGGAATGCCTGCGGGGCCCCCGTGACATGCGGCATGCACGTGGTGCCACAATGACATGCAGCATGCACGTGGGGCCCACATGACATGCGGAATGCACGTGAGTCCCCCATGACATGCGGAATGCCTGCGGGGCCCCAATGACATGTGGCATGCATGTGGGACCCCCATGACATGCGGCATGCATTTGAATCCCCCATTACATGCGGTATGCACGTGGGGCCCCCATGACATGCGGCATGCATTTGCGGCCCCCATGTCATGCGGAATGCACGTGGGGCCCCTATGACATGCGACATGAATTTAGGAGCCCCATTACATGCGGCATGCACGTGGAGCCCCCATGACATGCGTCATGTATTTGGGCCCCCATGACATGCGGCATGCATTTGGGGCCTGCATAACATGCTGCATGCATTTGGGGTACCTGAGACATGCGTCATGCAGTTGGGGCCCCCAATACATGCGGCATGCATGTGAGGCCCCCATGACATGCGGCATGCACGTGAGGCCCCCATGACATGCGGAATGCCTGCGGGGCCCCCATGATATGCGGCATGCATTTGGGGCCCCCATGACATGAGGCATGCATGTGGGACCCCCATGACATGCGGCATGCATTTGAATCCCCCATTACATGCGGCATGCAGGTGGTTCCCCCATGACATGCGGCATGCAGGTGGGACCCCTGTGACATGCGGCATGCATTTGAGGGCACCAAGACATGCTGCATGCATTTGGGGGGCCCCATGACATGCGGCATGCACGTGGGGCTCCCATGAAATGCGGCATGCATTTGGGGCCCCCATGACACGCGGAATGCCTGCAGGGACCCCGTGACATGCGGCATGCATGTGGGGCCCCCATGAAATGCGGCATTTATTTGGGGCCCCCATGACATGTGGAATGCCTGCGGGGCCCCCGTGACATGCGGCATGCACGTGGTGCCACAATGACATGCAGCATGCACGTGGGGCCCACATGACATGCGGAATGCACGTGAGTCCCCCATGACATGCGGAATGCCTGCGGGGCCCCAATGACATGTGGCATGCATGTGGGACCCCCATGACATGCGGCATGCATTTGCGGCCCCCATGTCATGCGGAATGCACGTGGGGCCCCTATGACATGCGACATGAATTTGGGAACCCCATTACATGCGGCATGCACGTGGAGCCCCCATGACATGCGTCATGCATTTGGGCCCCCATGACATGCGGCATGCATTTGGGGCCTGAATAACATGCTGCATGCATTGGGGTACCTGAGACATGCGTCATGCAGTTGGGGCCCCCAATACATGCGGCATGCATGTGAGGCCCCCATGACATGCGGTATGCACGTGAGGCCCCCATGACATGCGGAATGCCTGCGGGGCCCCCATGATATGTGGCATGCATTTGGGGCCCCCATGACGTGAGGCATGCACGTGGGGCCCCCATGACATGCGGCATGCATTTGGGGCCCCCATGACATGCGGCATGCACATGGGGCCCCCTTGACATGCGACATTCATTTGGGGCCCCCATGACATGTGGCATGCATGGGGGCTCCCATTACATGCGGCATGCATTTGGGGCCTCCATGACATGCGGTATGAATGTGGGGCCCCCATGACATGCGCCATGCATGTGGGGCCCCTATGACATGCGGCATGCATTTGGGGCCCCATGAAATGCGCCATGCATGTGGGACTCCCATGAAATGCGCCATGCATGTGGGACCCCTATGACATGTGGCATGCATTTGTGGGCCCCAAGACATGCTGCATGCATTTGGGGGGCCCCATGACATGCGGCATGCATTTGGGGCCCCCATGACATGCGGCATGCATTTGGGGCCCCCATGACATGCGGCATGCACGTGGGGCCCCCTTGACATGCGACATTCATTTGGGGCCCCCATGACATGTGGCATGCATGTGGGGCTCCCATGACATGCGGCATGCATTTATGGCCCTCATGACATGCGGCAAGCATTTGGCCCCCCATGACATGCGGCATGCATGTGGGGCCCCCAAATGCATTCCGCATGTCATGGGGGCCTCCATGACATGCGGCATGCATGTGGGTCCCCATGACATGCGTCGTGCATGTGGGGCCCCCTTGACATGCGACATTCATTTGGGGCCCCCATGACATGTGGCATGCATGTGGGGCCCCCATGAAATGCGGCATTTATTTGGGGCCCCATGACATGTGGAATGCCTGCGGGGCCCCCTTGACATGAGGCATGCACTTTGGGCATCCATGACATGCGACATGCATTTATGGCCTCTTGACATGCGGCATGCATTTGGGCCCTCATGAAATGCGCCATGCACGTGTGGCCCCCATGACATGCGGCATGCATTTGGGGGCCCCATGACATTTGGCATGCATGTGGGGCTCCCATGACATGCGGCATGCATTTATGGCCCTCATGACATGCGGCAAGCATTTGGGCCCCCATGACATGCGGCATGCATGTGGAGCCCAAATGCTTGCCGCATGTCATGGGGGCCTCCATGACATGCGACATGCATGTGGGTCCCCATGACATGCGTCATGCACGTGGGGCCCCCTTGACATGCGACATTCATTTGGGGCCCCCATGACATGTGGCATGCATGTGGGGCTCCCATGACATGTGGCATGCATTTGGGGCCCCCATGACATGTGGTATGCACGTGGGGCCCCTATGACATGCCGCATGCATTTGGGGCCCCCATGACATGCTCCATGGATGTGGGGCCCCTATGACATGCGGCATGCATTCGTGTCCCCCGTAACATGAGGCATGCACGCGGGGCCCCCATGACATGCGGCAAGCACGTGGGGCCCCAATGACATGCAGCATGCACGTGGGACCACCATGACATGCGGAATGCACGTGAGGCCCCCATGACATGCGGAATGCCTGCGGGGCCCCAATGACATGCGGCATGCACGTGAGGCCCCCATGACATGCGGAATGCCTGTGTGGCCCCAATGACATGCGGCATGCATGCGGGGCCCTCATGACATGCGGCATGCATTTGAGGCCCCCAATATATGCGGCATGCATGTGGGGCCCCCATGGTATGTGGCATGCATTTGGGGCCCCCATGACTTGAGGCATGCATGTGGGGCCCCCATGACATGCACCATGCATGTGGGGCCCCTATGACATGCTGCATGCATTTGGGGCCCCCATGACTTGAGGCATGCATTTGGGGCCCCCATGACATGCGGAATGCCTGCGTGGCCCCAATGACATGTGGCATGCATGTGGGACCCCCATGACATGCGGCATGCATTTGAATCCCCCATGACATGCGGCATGCATTTATGGCCCTCATGACAAGCGGCAAGCATTTGGGCCCCCATGACATGCGGCATGCATGTGGGGCCTCCATGACATGCGGCATGCATTTGGGGGCCCCATGGCATGCAGCATGCATGTGGGGCCCAAATGCTTGCCGCATGTCATGGGGGCCTCCATGACATTTGGCATTCATGTGGGTCCCCATGACATGCGTCATGCACGTGGGTCCCCCTTGACATGCGACATTCATTTGGGGCCCCCATGACATGTGGCATGCATGTGGGGCTCCCATGACATGCGGCATGCATTTGGGGCCCCCATGACATGTGGTATGCACGTGGGGCCCCTATGACATGCCGCATGCATTTGGGGCCCCCATGACATGCTCCATGCATGTGGGGCCCCTATGACATGCGGCATGCATTCGTGGCCCCCGTAACATGAGGCATGCACGTGGGGCCCCCATGACATGCGGCAAGCACGTGGGGCCCCAATGACATGCAGCATGCACGTGGGACCCCCATGACATGCGGAATGCACGTGAGGCCCCCATGACATGCGGAATGCCTGCGGGGCCCCAATGACATGTGGCATGCATGCGGGGCCCTCATGACATGCGGCATGCATTTGAGGCCCCCAATATATGCGGCATGCATGTGGGGCCCCCATGATATGTGGCATGCATTTGGGGCCCCCATGACTTGAGGCATGCATGTGGGGCCCCCATGACATGCACCATGCATGTGGGGCCCCTATGACATGCTGCATGCATTTGGGGCCCCCATGACTTGAGGCATGCATTGGGGGCCCCCATGACATGCGGCATGCATGTAGGGCCCCCATGAAATGCGCCATGCATGTGGGGCCCCTATGACATGCGGCATGCATTTGTGGGCCCCAAGACATGTGGCATGCACATGGGGTCCCCATGAAATGCGCCATTTATTTGGGGCCCCCATGACATGTGGAATGCCTGCGGGGCCCCTGTGACATGCGGCATGCACGTGGGGCCACAATGACATGCAGCATGCACGTGGGGCCTGCATAACATGCTGCATGCATTTGGGGTACCTGATACATGCGGCATGCAGTTGGGGCCCCCATGACATGCTGCATGCATTTGGGGCCCCCATGATATGGGGCACGCACTTGGGGCCCCCATGCCATGCGGCATGCATGTGTGACCCCTATGACATGCGGCATGCATTTGAGGGCGCCAAGACATGCTGCATGCATTTGGGGGGCCCCATGACATGCGGCATGCACGTGGGGCTTCCATGACATGCGGCATGCATTTGGGGCCCTATGACATGCAGCATGCACGTGGGCCCACCCAGTACATGCGGCATGCATTTGGGGCCCCCATGACATGTGGTATGCACGTGGGGCCCCTATGACATTCCGCATGCATTTATGGCCCCCATGACATGTGGCATGCATTTGGGTCCCCCATGAAATGCGGCATGCACGTGGGGCCCCCTGTACATGCGGCATGCATTTGGGGCCCCCTTGACATGCGACATTCATTTGGGGCCCC
The DNA here is from genome assembly GCF_046119375.1 of Phyllobates terribilis. NCBI lineage: Eukaryota > Metazoa > Chordata > Amphibia > Anura > Dendrobatidae > Phyllobates > Phyllobates terribilis. Next base: position 343,338,535 of record NW_027362764.1, read on the forward strand.
CATGACATGTGGCATGCATGGGGGCTCCCATTACATGCGGCATGCATTTGGGGCCTCCATGACATGCGGTATGAATGTGGGGCCCCCATGACATGCGCCATGCATGTGGGGCCACTATGACATGCGGCATGCATTTGGGGCCCCCATGATATGCGGCACGCATTTATGGCCCCCATGACATGCGCATGCATGTGGGACCCCCATGTAATGCGCCATGCATGTGGTACCCCTATGACATGTGGCATGCATTTGAGGCCCCCAATATATGCGGCATGCATGTGGGGCCCCCATGATATGTGGCATGCATTTGGGGCCCCCATGACTTGAGGCATGCATTGGGGGCCCCCATGACATGCGGCATGCATGTAGGGCCCCCATGAAATGCGCCATGCATGTGGGGCCCCTATGACATGCGGCATGCATTTGTGGGCCCCAAGACATGTGGCATGCACATGGGGTCCCCATGAAATGCGCCATTTATTTGGGGCCCCCATGACATGTGGAATGCCTGCGGGGACCCCGTGACATGCGGCATGCATCTGGGGCCCCCATGAAATGCGGCATTTATTTGGGGCCCCCATGAAATGCGGCATTTATTTGGGGCCCCCATGACATGTGGAATGCCTGCGGGGCCCCCGTGACATGCGGCATGCACGTGGGGCCACAATGACATGCAGCATGCACGTGGGGCCCACATGACATGCGGAATGCACGTGAGTCCCCCATGACATGCGGAATGCCTGCGGGGCCCCAATGACATGTGGCGTGCATGTGGGACCCCCATGACATGCGGCATGCATTTGAATCCCCCATTACATGCGGCATGCACGTGGGGCCCCCATGACATGCGGCATGCATTTGGGGCCCCCATGTCATGCGGAATGCACGTGGGGCCCCTATGACATGCGACATGAATTTGGGAGCCCCATTACATGCGGCATGCACGTGGAGCCCCCATGACATGCGTCATGCATTTGGGCCCCCATGACATGCGGCATGCATTTGGGGCCTGCATAACATGCTGCATGCATTTGGGGTACCTGAGACATGCGGCATGCAGTTGGGGCCCCCAATACATGCAGCATGCACGTGAGGCCCCCATGACATGCGGCATGCCTGCGGGGCCCCCATGATATGCGGCATGCATTTGGGGCCCCCATGACATGCAGCATGCATGTGGGACCCCCATGACATGCGGCATGCATTTGAATCCCCCATTACATGCGGCATGCAGGTGGTTCCCCCATGACATGCGGCATGCAGGTGGTTCCCCCATGACATGCGTCATGCATTTGGGGCCCCCAATACATGCGGCATGCACGTTGGGCCCCCATGACATGCTGCATGCATTTGGGGCCCCCATGATATGGGGCACGCACTTGGGGCCCCCATGCCATGCAGCATGCACGTGGGCCCACCCAGTACATGCGGCATGCATTTGCAGCCCCCATGACATGTGGTATGCACGTGGGGCCCCTATGACATGCCGCATGCATTTATGGCCCCCATGACATGTGGCATGCATGTGGGACCCCTATGACATGCGACATGCATTTGAGGGCGACAAGACATGCTGCATGCATTTGGGGGGCCCCATGACATGCGGCATGCACGTGGGGCTTCCATGACATGCGGCATGCATTTGGGGCCCCATGACATGCAGCATGCACGTGGGCCCACCCAGTACATGCGGCATGCATTTGGGGCCCCCATGACATGTGGTATGCACGTGGGGCCCCTATGACATGCCGCATGCATTTATGGCCCCCATGAAATTTGACATGCATTTGGGTCCCCCATGAAATGCGGCATGCACGTGGGGCCCCCTGTACATGCGGCATGCATTTGGGGCCCCCTTGACATGCGACATTCATTTGGGGCCCCCATGACATGTGGCATGCATGGGGGCTCCCATTACATGCGGCATGCATTTGGGGCCTCCATGACATGCGGTATGAATGTGGGGCCCCCATGACATGCGCCATGCATGTGGGGCCACTATGACATGCGGCATGCATTTGGGGCCCCCATGATATGCGGCACGCATTTGGGGCCCCCATGACATGCGCATGCATGTGGGACCCCCATGAAATGCGCCATGCATGTGGTACCCCTATGACATGCGGAATGCATTTGTGGGCCCCAAGACATGCTGCATGCATTTGGGGGGCCCCATGACATGTGGCATGCACGTGGGGCCCCTATGACATGCCGCATGCATTTATGGCCCCCATGACATGCGGCATGCACGTGGGGCCCCCTTGACATGCGACATTCATTTGGGGCCCCCATGACATGTGGCATGCATGGGGGCTCCCATTACATGCGGCATGCATTTGGGGCCTCCATGACATGCGGTATGAATGTGGGGCCCCCATGACATGCGCCATGCACGTGGGGCCCCTATGACATGCTGCATGCATTTGGGGGCCCCAATGACATGCTGCATGCATTTGGGGCCCCCGTGACATGCGGCATGCACGCGGGGCCCCCATTACATGCGTCATGCATTTGGGGCCCCAATGACATGCGGCATGCATGTGGGGCACCCATGACATGCGGCATGCATTTGTGGGCCCCAAGACATGCGGCATGCATGTGGCGCCCTCATGACATGCGGCATGCATTTGGATCCCCCATTACATGCTGCATGCAAGTGGTTCCCCCATGACATGCGGCATGCATGTGGGGCCCCCATGACATGCGGCATGCACGTGGGACCCCCATGACATGCGTCATGCATTTGGATCCCCATTACATGCTGCATGCAAGTGGGGCCCCCATGACATGCGGCATGCATGTGGGCCCCCATGACATGTGGCATGCACGTGGGGCCCCCATGACATGCTGCATGCATTTGGGGCCCCCATGATATGCGGCACGCATTTGGGGCCCCCATGACATCGCATGCATGTGGGGCCCCCATGAAATGCGCCATGCATGTGGGGCCCCTATGACATGCGGCATGCATTTGTGGGCCCCAACACATGCTGCATGCATTTGGAGGCCCCATAACATGCGGCATGCATTTGGGGCCCCCATGACATGTGGTATGCACGTGGGGCCCCCTGTACATGCGGCATGCATTTGGGGCCCCCTTGACATGCGACATTCATTTGGGGCCCCCATGACATGTGGCATGCATGGGGGCTCCCATTACATGCGGCATGCATTTGGGGCCTCCATGACATGCGGTATGAATGTGGGGCCCCCATGACATGCGCCATGCACGTGGGGCCCCTATGACATGCTGCATGCATTTGGGGCCCCCATGACATGCTGCATGCACGTGGGGCCCCCATTACATGCGGCATGCATTTGGGGCCCCCATGACATGCAGCATGCACGTGGGGCCCCCATTACATGCGGCATGCATTTGGGGCCCCAATGACATGCGGCATGCATGTGGGGCACCGATGACATGTGCCATGTACGTGGGGCCCCTATGACATGCGGTATGCACATGGGGCCCTCATGACATGCATCATGCATTTGGGGCCAATGTGACATGCGGCATGCATTCGGGGCCCCCATGACATGCGGCATGCATGTGGGACCCCCATGATATGCGGCATGCATGTGGGACCCCCATGATATGCGGCATGCATTTGGGGCCCCCATGACTTGAGGCATGCATTTGGGGCCCCCAATACATGCGGCATGCACGTTGGGCCCCCTTGACATGCGGCATGCATTTATGGCCCCCATGACATGCGGCAAGCTTTTGGGCCCCATGACATGCGGCATGCATGTGGTGCCCCCATGACATGCGCATGCATGTGGGGCCCCCATGAAATGTGCCATGCATGTGGGGCCCCCATGACATGCGGCATGCATTTGGGTCCCCCATGAAATGCGGCATGCACGTGGGGCCCCCAGTACATGCGGCATGCATTTGGGGCCCCCATGACATGTGGTATGCACGTGGGGCCCCTATGACATGCTGCATGCATTTGGGGTGCCCAAGACATGCGGCATGCACGTGTGGGCCCCTATGACATGCCACATGCTTTTGGGGCCCCCATTACATGTGGCATGCACATGGGGCCCCCATGACATGCGGCATGCATTTGGGGCCCCCATGACTTGAGGCATGCATTTGAATCCCCCATTACATGCGGCATGCACGTGGGGCCCCTATGACATGCGGCATGCATTTGGGCCCCCATGACATGCGGAATGCCTGCGGGGCCCCCATGACATGCGGCATGCATGCAGGGCCCTCATGACATGCGGCATGAATTTGGGGCCCCCAATACATGCGGCATGCACGTTGGGCCCCCTTGACATTCGACATTCATGTGGGGGTCCCATGACATGCGGCATGCATGTGGCCCCCAATGATATGTGGCATGCACGTGGGGCCCCATGACATGCTGCATGCATTTGGGGCCCCCATGATATGCGGCATGCATTTGGGCCCCCATGACATGCGCATGCATGTGGGGCCCCCATGAAATGTGCCATGCATGTGGGGCCCCTATGACATGCGGCATGCATTTGTGGGCCCCAAGACATGCTGCATGCATTTGGGGGGCCCCATGACATGCGGCATGCATTTGGGGGGCCCAATGACATGTGACATGCACGTGGGGCCCCCATGACATGCTGCATGCATTTGTGGCCCCCTTGATATGCGGCATGCATTTGGGGGCCCCCATGACTTGAGCCATGCATTTGGGGTCCCCATGACATGCGGCATGCATGTGGGACCCCCATGACATGCGTCATGCATTTGGATACCCATTACATGCTGCATGCAAGTGGGGCCCCCATGACATGCGGCATGCACGTGGGGCCCCCATGACATGCTGCATGCATTTGGGGCCCCCATGATATGCGGCACGCATTTGGGGCCCCCATGACATGCGCATGCATGTGGGGCCTCCATGAAATGCGCCATGCATGTGGGGCTCCTATGACATGCGGCATGCATTTGTGGGCCCCAAGACATGCTGCATGCATTTGGGGGGCCCCATGATATGCAGCATGCATTTGGGCCCCCCATGACATGAGGCATGCATTTGGGGCCCCAATGACATGCAGCATGCACGTGGGGCCCCCATGACATGTGACATGCAATTGGGGCCCCCATGACATGCGGCATGCATTTGGGTCCCCCATGAAATGCGGCATGCACGTGGATCCCCCATGACATGCGGCATGCACGTGGGGCCTCCATGACTTGAGTCATGCATTTGGGGCCGTCATGACAAGCGGCATGAATTTGGGGCCCCCATGACATGCGGCATGCATGTGGGACCCCCATGACATGCGTCATGCATTTGGGGCCCCCATGACATGCTCCATGCATGTGGGGCCCCTATGATATGCGGCATGAATTTGGGGGGCCCCATGACATGCGGCATGCATGTGAGGACCCCATGACATATGGCATGCATTTGGGGTCCCCATGACATGCGGCATTCATGTGGGGCCCCATGACATGCGGCATTCATGTGGGGCCCCCATGACATGCATCATGCATGCGGGGCCCCCATGACATGTGGCATGCATGTGGGGGCCCCATGACATGTGGTATGCACTTGGGGCCCCTATGACATGCCGCATGCATTTGGAGCCCCCATGACATGCTGCATGCATGTGGGACCCCCATTACATGATGCATGCAAGTGGGGCCCCCATGACATGCGGCATGCATGTGGGCCCCCCAAGACATGTGGCATGCACGTGGGGCCCCCATGACATGCTGCATGCATTTGGGGCCCCCATGACATGCGGCATGCACGTGGGGCCCCCATTACATGCGGCATTCATTTGGGGCCCCCATGACATGCGGCATGTACGTGGGGCCCCTATGACATGCGGTATGCAAGTGGGGCCCTCATGACATGCAGCATGCATTTGGGGCCACTGTGACATGCGGCATGCATTTGGGGCCCCCATGACATGCGGCATGCATGTGCGACCCCCTTGATATGCGGCATGCATGTGGGACCCCCATGATATGCGGCATGTATTTCGGGCCCCCATGACTTGAGGCATGCATTTGTGGCCCCCATGAAATGTGCCATGCATGTGGGGCCCCTATGACATGCGGCATGCATTTGTGGGCCCCAAGAGATGCGGCATGCATTTGGGGCCCCTATGACATGCGGCATCCATTTGGGGGGCCCCATGACATGCGGCATGCACGTGGGGCCCCCATGAAATGCGGCATTTATTTGGGGCCCCCATGACATGTGGAATGCCTGCGGGGCCCCCATGACATGCGGCATGCACGTGGGGCCCCCATGACGTGCAGCATGCATTTGGAACCCCCATTACATGCTGAATGCAATTGGGGCCCCCATGAAATGTGCCATGCATGTGGGGCCCCTATGACATGCTGCATGAATTTGGGGCCCCCAATACATGCGGCATGCACGTTGGGCCCCTTGACATGCGACATTCATGTGGGGCTCCCATGACATGCGGCATGCATTTATGGCTCCCATGACATGCGGCAATCTTTTGGGCCCCATGACATGCAGCATGCATGTGGGACCCCCATGACATGTGGCATGCATTTGAATCCCCCATTACATGCGGCATGCATGTGGTTCCCCCATGACATGCGGCATGCAGGTGGTTCCCCCATGACATGCGTCATGCATTTGGGGCCCCCAATACATGCGGCATGCACGTTGGGCCCCCATGACATGCTGCATGCATTTGGGGCCCCCATGATATGGGGCACGCACTTGGGGCCCCCATGCCATGCAGCATGCACGTGGGCCCACCCAGTACATGCGGCATGCATTTGGGGCCCCCATGACATGTGGTATGCACGTGGGGCCCCTATGACATGCCGCATGCATTTATGGCCCCCATGACATGTGGCATGCATGTGGGACCACTATGACATGCGGCATGCATTTGAGGGCGACAAGACATGCTGCATGCATTTGGGGGGCCCCATGACATGCGGCATGCACGTGGGGCTTCCATGACATGCGGCATGCATTTGGGGCCCCATGACATGCAGCATGCACGTGGGCCCACCCAGTACATGCGGCATGCATTTGGGGCCCCCATGACATGTGGTATGCACGTGGGGCCCCTATGACATGCCGCATGCATTTATAGCCCCCAATACATGTGGCATGCATTTGGGTCCCCCATGAAATGCGGCATGCACGTGGGGCCCCCTGTACATGCGGCATGCATTTGAGGCCCCCTTGACATGCGACATTCATTTGGGGCCCCCATGACATGTGGCATGCATGGGGGCTCCCATTACATGCGGCATGCATTTGGGGCCTCCATGACATGCGGTATGAATGTGGGGCCCCCATGACATGCGCCATGCATGTGGGGCCACTATGACATGCGGCATGCATTTGGGGCCCCCATGATATGCGGCACGCATTTGGGGCCCCCATGACATGCGCATGCATGTGGGACCCCCATGAAATGCGCCATGCATGTGGTACCCCTATGACATGCGGAATGCATTTGTGGGCCCAAAGACATGCTGCATGCATTTGGGGGGCCCCATGACATGCGGCATGCACGTGGGGCCCCTATGACATGCCGCATGCATTTATGGCCCCCATGACATGCGGCATGCACGTGGGGCCCCCTTGACATGCGACATTCATTTGGGGCCCCCATGACATGTGGCATGCATGGGGGCTCCCATTACATGCGGCATGCATTTGGGGCCTCCATGACATGCGGTATGAATGTGGGGCCCCCATGACATGCGCCATGCACGTGGGGCCCCTATGACATGCTGCATGCATTTGGGGGCCCCAATGACATGCTGCATGCATTTGGGGCCCCCATGACATGCGGCATGCACGTGGGGCCCCCATTACATGTGGCATGCATTTGGGGCCCCCGTGACATGCGGCATGCACGCGGGGGCCCCATTACATGCGGCATGCATTTGGGGCCCCAATGACATGCGGCATGCATGTGGGGCGCCCATGACATGCGGCATGCATTTGTGGACCCCAAGACATGCGGCATGCATGTGGCGCCCTCATGACATGCGGCATGCATTTGGATCCCCCATTACATGCTGCATGCAAGTGGTTCCCTCATGACATGCGGCATGCATGTGGGACCCCCATGACATGCGGCATGCACGTGGGACCCCCATGACATGCGTCATGCATTTGTATCCCCATTACATGCTGCATGCAAGTGGGGCCCCCATGACATGCGGCATGCATGTGGGCCCCCATGACATGTGGCATGCACGTGGGGCCCCCATGACATGCTGCATGCATTTGGGGCCCCCATGATATGTGGCACGCATTTGGGGCCCCCATGACATCGCATGCATGTGGGGCCCCCATGAAATGCGCCATGCATATGGGGCCCCTATGACATGCGGCATGCATTTGTGGGCCCCAACACATGCTGCATGCATTTGGAGGCCCCATAACATGCGGCATGCACGTGGGGCCCCCATGACATGCGACATGCATTTGGGGCCCCCATGACATGCGGCATGCATTTGGGTCCCCCATGAAATGCGGCATGCACGTGGGGCCCCCAGTACATGCGGCATGCATTTGGGGCCCCCATGACATGTGGTATGCACGTGGGGCCCCTATGACATGCTGCATGCATTTGGGGTGCCCAAGACATGCGGCATGCACGTGGGGCCCCTATGACATGCCACATGCTTTTGGGGCCCCCATTACATGTGGCATGCACATGGGGCCCCCATGACATGCGGCATGCATTTGGGGGCCCCATTACATGCGGCATGCACGTGGAGCCCCAATGACATGCTGCATGCATTTGGGGCCCCCATGACATGCTGCATGCACGTGGGGCCCCCATTACATGCGGCATGCATTTGGGGCCCCCATGACATGCAGCATGCACGTGGGGCCCCCATTACATGCGGCATGCATTTGGGGCCCCAATGACATGCGGCATGCATGTGGGGCACCGATGACATGTGCCATGTACGTGGGGCCCCTATGACATGCGGTATGCACGTGGGGCCCTCATGACATGCATCATGCATTTGGGGCCAATGTGACATGCGGCATGCATTCGGGGCCCCCATGACATGCGGCATGCATGTGGGACCCCCATGATATGCGGCATGCATGTGGGACCCCCATGATATGCGGAATGCATTTGGGGCCCCCATGACTTGAGGCATGCATTTGAATCCCCCATTACATGTGGCATGCACGTGGGGCCCCCATGACATGCGGCATGCATTTGGGCCCCCATGACATGCGGAATGCCTGCGGGGCCCCCATGACATGCGGCATGCATGCAGGGCCCTCATGACATGCTGTATGAATTTGGGGCCCCCAATACATGCGGCATGCACGTTGGGCCCCCAATACATGCGGCATGCACGTTGGGCCCCCTTGACATGCGACATTCATGTGGGGCTCCCATGACATGCGGCATGCATTTATGGCCCCCATGACATGCGGCAAGCTTTTGGGCCCCATGACATGCGGCATGCATGTGGTGCCCCCATGACATGCGCATGCATGTGGGGCCCCCATGAAATGCGCCATGCATGTGGGGCCCCTATGACATGCGGCATGCATTTGTGGGCCCCAAGACATGCTGCATGCACTTGGGGGCCCCATAACATGCGGCATGCACGTGGGACCCCCATGACATGCAACATGCATTTGGGGCCCCCATGACATGCGGCATGAATTTGGGTCCCCCATGAAATGCTGCATGCACGTGGGGCCCCCAGTACATGCGGCATGCATTTGGGGCCCCCATGACATGTGGTATGCACGTGGGGCCCCTATGACATGCTGCATGCATTTGGGGTGCCCAAGACATGCGGCATGCACGTGGGGCCCCTATGACATGCCACATGCTTTTGGGGCCCCCATTACATGTGGCATGCACATGGGGCCCCCATGACATGCGGCATGCATTTGGGGGCCCCATTACATGCGGCATGCACGTGGAGCCCCAATGACATGATGCATGCATTTGGGGACCCCATGACATGCTGCATGCACGTGGGGCCCCCATTACATGCGGCATGCATTTGGGGCCCCCATGACATGCAGCATGCACGTGGGGCCCCCATTACATGCGGCATGCATTTGGGGCCCCAATGACATGCGGCATGCATGTGGGGCACCGATGACATGTGCCATGTACGTGGGGCCCCTATGACATGCGGTATGCACATGGGGCCCTCATGACATGCATCATGCATTTGGGGCCAATGTGACATGCGGCATGCATTCGGGGCCCCCATGACATGCGGCATGCATGTGGGACCCCCATGATATGCGGCATGCATGTGGGACCCCCATGATATGCGGCATGCATTTGGGGCCCCCATGACATGAGGCATGCATTTGGGGCCCCCAATACATGCGGCATGCACGTTGGGCCCCCATGACATGCGGCATGCATTTATGGCCCCCATGACATGCGGCAAGCTTTTGGGCCCCATGACATGCGGCATGCATGTGGTGCCCCCATGACATGCGCATGCATGTGGGGCCCCCATGAAATGCGCCATGCATGTGGGGCCCCCATGACATGCGGCATGCATTTGGGTCCCCCATGAAATGCGGCATGCACGTGGGGCCCCCAGTACATGCGGCATGCATTTGGGGCCCCCATGACATGTGGTATGCACGTGGGGCCCCTATGACATGCTGCATGCATTTGGGGTGCCCAAGACAGGCGGCATGCACGTGGGGCCCCTATGACATGCCACATGCTTTTGGGGCCCCCATTACATGTGGCATGCACATGGGGCCCCCATGACATGCGGCATGCATTTGGGGCCCCCATGACTTGAGGCATGCATTTGAATCCCCCATTACATGCGGCATGCACGTGGGGCCCCTATGACATGCGGCATGCATTTGGGCCCCCATGACATGCGGAATGCCTGCGGGGCCCCCATGACATGCGGCATGCATGCAGGGCCCTCATGACATGCGGCATGAATTTGGGGCCCCCAATACATGCGGCATGCACGTTGGGCCCCCTTGACATTCGACATTCATGTGGGGCTCCCATGACATGCGGCATGCATGCAGGGCCCTCATGACATGCGGCATGAATTTGGGGCCCCCAATACATGCGGCATGCACGTTGGGCCCCCTTGACATTCGACATTCATGTGGGGCTCCCATGACATGCGGCATGCATGTGGCCCCCAATGATATGCGGCATGCACGTGGGGCCCCATGACATGCTGCATGCATTTGGGGCCCCCATGATATGTGGCATGCATTTGGGCCCCCATGACATGCGCATGCATGTGGGGCCCCCATGAAATGTGCCATGCATGTGGGGCCCCTATGACATGCGGCATGCATTTGTGGGCCCCAAGACATGCTGCATGCATTTGGGGGGCCCCATGACATGCAGCATGCATGTGGGGCCCCCATGACATGCGGCATGCATTTGGTGTCCCCATGGCATGCGGCATGCACGTGAGGCCCCCATGACATGCGGAATGCCTGCGGGGCCCCAATGACATGCGGCATGCATGCGGGGCCCTCATGACATGCGGCATGCATTTGAGGCCCCCAATATATGCGGCATGCATGTGGGGCCCCCATGGTATGTGGCATGCATTTGGGGCCCCCATGACTTGAGGCATGCATGTGGGGCCCCCATGACATGCACCATGCATGTGGGGCCCCTATGACATGCTGCATGCATTTGGGGCCCCCATGACTTGAGGCATGCATTTGGGGCCCCCATGACATGCGGAATGCCTGCGGGGCCCCAATGACATGTGGCATGCATGTGGGACCCCCATGACATGCGGCATGCATTTGAATCCCCCATTACATGTGGCATGCACGTTGGGCCCCATGACATGCGGCATGCATTTGGGGCCCCCATGACATGCGGAATGCACGTGGGGCCCCTATGACATGCGACATGAATTTGGGAGCCACATTACATGCGGCATGCACGTGGAGCCCCCATGACATGCGTCATGCATTTGGGCCCCCATGACATGCGGCATGCATTTGGGGCCCAAATGCTTGCCGCATGTCATGGGGGCCTCCATGACATGTGGCATGCATGTGGGGCTCCCATGACATGCGGCATGCATTTATGGCCCTCATGACAAGCGGCAAGCATTTGGGCCCCCATGACATGCGGCATGCATGTGGGGGCCCCATGACATGCGGCATGCATTTGGGGGCCCCATGGCATGCGGCATGCATGTGGGGCCCAAATGCTTGCCGCATGTCATGGGGGCCTCCATGACATTTGGCATTCATGTGGGTCCCCATGACATGTGTCATGCATGTGGGTCCCCCTTGACATGCGACATTCATTTGGGGCCCCCATGACATGTGGCATGCATGTGGGGCTCCCATGACATGCGGCATGCATTTGGGGCCCCCATGACATGTGGTATGCACGTGGGGCCCCTATGACATGCCGCATGCATTTGGGGCCCCCATGACATGCTCCATGCATGTGGGGCCCCTATGACATGCGGCATGCATTCGTGGCCCCCGTAACATGAGGCATGCACGTGGGGCCCCCATGACATGCGGCAAGCACGTGGGGCCCCAATGACATGCAGCATGCACGTGGGACCCCCATGACATGCGGAATGCACGTGAGGCCCCCATGACATGCGGAATGCCTGCGGGGCCCCAATGATATGTGGCATGCATGCGGGGCCCTCATGACATGCGGCATGCATTTGAGGCCCCCAATATATGCGGCAAGCATGTGGGGCCCCCATGATATGTGGCATGCATTTGGGGCCCCCATGACTTGAGGCATGCATGTGGGGCCCCCATGACATGCACCATGCATGTGGGGCCCCTATGACATGCTGCATGCATTTGGGGCCCCCATGACTTGAGGCATGCATTGGGGGCCCCCATGACATGCGGCATGCATGTAGGGCCCCCATGAAATGCGCCATGCATGTGGGGCCCCTATGACATGCGGCATGCATTTGTGGGCCCCAAGACATGTGGCATGCACATGGGGTCCCCATGAAATGCGCCATTTATTTTTGGCCCCCATGACATGTGGAATGCCTGCGGGGCCCCCGTGACATGCGGCATGCACGTGGGGCCACAATGACATGCAGCATGCACGTGGGGCCTGCATAACATGCTGCATGCATTTGGGGTACCTGAGACATGCGGCATGCAGTTGGGGCCCCCATGACATGCTGCATGCATTTGGGGCCCCCATGATATGGGGCACGCACTTGGGGCCCCCATGCCATGCGGCATGCATGTGGGACCCCTATGACATGCGGCATGCATTTGAGGGCGCCAAGACCTGCTGCATGCATTTGGGGGGCCCCATGACATGCGGCATGCACGTGGGGCTTCCATGACATGCGGCATGCATTTGGGGCCCCATGACATGCAGCATGCACGTGGGCCCACCCAGTACATGCGGCATGCATTTGGGGCCCCCATGACATGTGATATGCACGTGGGGCCCCTATGACATTCCGCATGCATTTATGGCCCCCATGACATGTGGCATGCATTTGGGTCCCCCATGAAATGCGGCATGCACGTGGGGCCCCCTGTACATGCGGCATGCATTTGGGGCCCCCTTGACATGCGACATTCATTTGGGGCCCCCATGACATGTGGCATGCATGGGGGCTCCCATTACATGCGGCATGCATTTGGGGCCTCCATGACATGCGGTATGAATGTGGGGCCCCCATGACATGCGCCATGCATGTGGGGCCACTATGACATGCGGCATGCATTTGGGGCCCCCATGATATGCGGCACGCATTTATGGCCCCCATGACATGCGCATGCATGTGGGACCCCCATGAAATGCGCCATGCATGTGGTACCCCTATGACATGTGGCATGCATTTTAGGCCCCCAATATATGCGGCATGCATGTGGGGCCCCCATGATATGTGGCATGCATTTGGGGCCCCCATGACTTGAGGCATGCATTGGGGGCCCCCATGACATGCGGCATGCATGTAGGGCCCCCATGAAATGCGCCATGCATGTGGGGCCCCTATGACATGCGGCATGCATTTGTGGGCCCCAAGACATGTGGCATGCACATGGGGTCCCCATGAAATGCGCCATTTATTTGGGGCCTCCATGACATGTGGAATGCCTGCGGGGACCCCGTGACATGCGGCATGCATCTGGGGCCCCCATGAAATGCGGCATTTATTTGGGGCCCCCATGACATGTGGAATGCCTGCGGGGCCCCCGTGACATGCGGCATGCACGTGGGGCCACAATGACATGCAGCATGCACGTGGGGCCCACATGACATGCGGAATGCACGTGAGTCCCCCATGACATGCGGAATGCCTGCGGGGCCCCAATGACATGTGGCATGCATGTGGGACCCCCATGACATGCGGCATGCATTTGAATCCCCCATTACATGCGGCATGCACGTGGGGCCCCCATTACATGCGGCATGCATTTGGGGCCCCCATGTCATGCGGAATGCACGTGGGGCCCCTATGACATGCGACATGAATTTGGGAGCCCCATTACATGCGGCATGCACGTGGAGCCCCCATGACATGCGTCATGCATTTGGGCCCCCGTGACATGCGGCATGCATTTGGGGCCTGCATAACATGCTGCATGCATTTGGGGTACCTGAGACATGCGGCATGCAGTTGGGGCCCCCAATACATGCAGCATGCACGTGAGGCCCCCATGACATGCGGCATGCCTGCGGGGCCCCCATGATATGCGGCATGCATTTGGGGCCCCATGACATGCAGCATGCATGTGGGACCCCCATGACATGCGGCATGCATTTGAATCCCCCATTACATGCGGCATGCAGGTGGTTCCCCCATGACATGCGGCATGCAGGTGGTTCCCCCATGACATGCGTCATGCATTTGGGGCCCCCAATACATGCGGCATGCACGTTGGGCCCCCATGACATGCTGCATGCATTTGGGGCCCCCATGATATGGGGCACGCACTTGGGGCCCCCATGCCATGCAGCATGCACGTGGGCCAACCCAGTACATGCGGCATGCATTTGGGGCCCCCATGACATGTGGTATGCACGTGGGGCCCCTATGACATGCCACATGCATTTATGGTCCCCATGACATGTGGCATGCATGTGGGACCCCTATGACATGCGGCATGCATTTGAGGGTGACAAGACATGCTGCATGCATTTGGGGGGCCCCATGACATGCGGCATGCACGTGGGGCTTCCATGACATGCGGCATGCATTTGGGGCCCCATGACATGCAGCATGCACGTGGGCCAACCCAGTACATGCGGCATGCATTTGGGGCCCCCATGACATGTGGTATGCACGTGGGGCCCCTATGACATGCCGCATGCATTTATAGCCCCCAATACATGTGGCATGCATTTGGGTCCCCCATGAAATGCGGCATGCACGTGGGGCCCCCTGTACATGCGGCATGCATTTGGGGCCCCCTTGACATGCGACATTCATTTGGGGCCCCCATGACATGTGGCATGCATGGGGGCTCCCATTACATGCGGCATGCATTTGGGGCCTCCATGACATGCGGTATGAATGTGGGGCCCCCATGACATGCGCCATGCATGTGGGGCCACTATGACATGCGGCATGCATTTGGGGCCCCCATGATATGCGGCACGCATTTGGGGCCCCCATGACATGCGCATGCATGTGGGACCCCCATGAAATGCGCCATGCATGTGGTACCCCTATGACATGCGGAATGCATTTATCGCCCCCATGACATGCGGCAAGCATTTGAGCCCCCATGACATGCGGCATGCATGTGGGGACCCCATGACATGCGGCATGCATTTGGGGCCCCCATGACTTGAGGCGTGCATTTGGGGCCCCCATGACATGCGGCATGCATGTGGGACCCCATGACATGCGGCATGCATTTGAATCCCCCCATTACATGCTGCATGCATGTGGGGCCCCCATGACATGCGGCATGCATTTGGGCCCCCCATGATATGCGGCATGAATTTGGGTCCCCCAATACATGCGGCATGCACGTTGGGCCCCCTTGACATGCGACATTCATGTGGGGCTCCCATGACATGCGACATGCATTTGGGCCCTCATGAAATGCACCATGCATGTGGTGCCCCTATGACATGCGGCATGCATTTGTGGGTCCCAAGACATGCGGCATGCATGCGGCACCCTCATGACATGCGGCATGCATTTTGGGCCCCCATGACATGCGGCATGTATTTGGGTCCCCCATGAAATGTGTCATGCATGTGGGGCCCCCAGGACATGCAGCATGCACGTGGGGCCCTCATGACATGCGGCATGCATTTGGGGACCCCATGACATGCGGCATGCATTTGGGTCCCCATGAAATGTGTCATGCATGTGGGGCCCCCAGGACATGCGGCATGCATTTGGTTCCCCCATGACATGTGGTATGCATGTGGGACCCCCATGACATGCGTCATGCATTTGGATCCCCCATTACATGCTGCATGCAAGTGGTGCCCCCATGACATGCGGCATGCATGTGGGGCCCCCATGACATGCGGCATGCACGTGGGACCCCCATGACATGCGTCATGCATTTGGATCCCCATTACATGCTGCATGCAAGTGGGGCCCCCATGACATGCGGCATGCATGTGGGCCCCCAATGACATGTGGCATGCACGTGGGGCCCCCATGACATGCTGCATGCATTTGGGGCCCCCATGATATGCGGCACGCATTTGGGGCCCCCATGAAATGCGCCATGCATGTGGGGCCCCTATGACATGCGGCATGCATTTGTGGGCCCCAAGACATGTGGCATGCACATGGGGTCCCCATGAAATGCGGCATTTATTTGGGGCCCCCATGACATGTTGAATGCCTGCGGGGACCCCGTGACATGTGGCATGCATGTGGGGCCCCCATGAAATGCGGCATTTATTTGGGGACCCCATGACATGTGGAATGCCTGCGGGGCCCCCGTGACATGCGGCATGCACGTGGTGCCACAATGACATGCAGCATGCACGTGGGGCCCACATGACATGCGGAATGCACGTGAGTCCCCCATGACATGCGGAATGCCTGCGGGGCCCCAATGACATGTGGCATGCATGTGGGACCCCCATGACATGCGGCATGCATTTGAATCCCCCATTACATGCGGCATGCACGTGGGGCCCCCATGACATGCGGCATGCATTTGCGGCCCCCATGTCATGCGGAATGCACGTGGGGCCCCTATGACATGCGACATGAATTTAGGAGCCCCATTACATGCGGCATGCACGTGGAGCCCCCATGACATGCGTCATGTATTTGGGCCCCCATGACATGCGGCATGCATTTGGGGCCTGCATAACATGCTGCATGCATTTGGGGTACCTGAGACATGCGTCATGCAGTTGGGGCCCCCAATACATGCGGCATGCATGTGAGGCCCCCATGACATGCGGCATGCACGTGAGGCCCCCATGACATGCGGAATGCCTGCGGGGCCCCCATGATATGCGGCATGCATTTGGGGCCCCCATGACATGAGGCATGCATGTGGGACCCCCATGACATGCGGCATGCATTTGAATCCCCCATTACATGCGGCATGCAGGTGGTTCCCCCATGACATGCGGCATGCAGGTGGGACCCCTGTGACATGCGGCATGCATTTGAGGGCACCAAGACATGCTGCATGCATTTGGGGGGCCCCATGACATGCGGCATGCACGTGGGGCTCCCATGAAATGCGGCATGCATTTGGGGCCCCCATGACACGCGGAATGCCTGCAGGGACCCCGTGACATGCGGCATGCATGTGGGGCCCCCATGAAATGCGGCATTTATTTGGGGCCCCCATGACATGTGGAATGCCTGCGGGGCCCCCGTGACATGCGGCATGCACGTGGTGCCACAATGACATGCAGCATGCACGTGGGGCCCACATGACATGCGGAATGCACGTGAGTCCCCCATGACATGCGGAATGCCTGAGGGGCCCCAATGACATGTGGCATGCATGTGGGACCCCCATGACATGCGGCATGCATTTGCGGCCCCCATGTCATGCGGAATGCACGTGGGGCCCCTATGACATGCGACATGAATTTGGGAGCCCCATTACATGCGGCATGCACGTGGAGCCCCCATGACATGCGTCATGCATTTGGGCCCCCATGACATGCGGCATGCATTTGGGGCCTGAATAACATGCTGCATGCATTGGGGTACCTGAGACATGCGTCATGCAGTTGGGGCCCCCAATACATGCGGCATGCATGTGAGGCCCCCATGACATGCGGTATGCACGTGAGGCCCCCATGACATGCGGAATGCCTGCGGGGCCCCCATGATATGTGGCATGCATTTGGGGCCCCCATGACGTGAGGCATGCACGTGGGGCCCCCGTGACATGCGGCATGCATTTGGGGCCCCCATGACATGCAGCATGCATTTGGGGCCCCCATGACATGCAGTATGCACGTGGGGCCCCCATGACATGCGGCATGCATTTGTGGGCCCCAAGACATGCTGCATGCATTTGGCGGCCCCATGACATGCGGCATGCATTTGCGTCCCCCATGAAATGCGGCATGCACGTGGGGCCCCCTGTACATGCGGCATGCATTTGGGGCCCCCATGACATGCGGCATGCACATGGGGCCCCCTTGACATGCGACATTCATTTGGGGCCCCCATGACATGTGGCATGCATGGGGGCTCCCATTACATGCGGCATGCATTTGGGGCCTCCATGACATGCGGTATGAATGTGGGGCCCCCATGACATGCGCCATGCATGTGGGGCCCCTATGACATGCGGCATGCATTTGGGGCCCCATGAAATGCGCCATGCATGTGGGACTCCCATGAAATGCGCCATGCATGTGGGACCCCTATGACATGCGGCATGCATTTGTGGGCCCCAAGACATGCTGCATGCATTTGGGGGGCCCCATGACATGCGGCATGCATTTGGGGCCCCCATGACATGCGGCATGCATTTGGGGCCCCCATGACATGCGGCATGCACGTGGGGCCCCCTTGACATGCGACATTCATTTGGGGCCCCCATGACATGTGGCATGCATGTGGGGCTCCCATGACATGCGGCATGCATTTATGGCCCTCATGACATGCGGCAAGCATTTGGCCCCCCATGACATGCGGCATGCATGTGGGGCCCCCAAATGCATTCCGCATGTCATGGGGGCCTCCATGACATGCGGCATGCATGTGGGTCCCCATGACATGCGTCGTGCATGTGGGGCCCCCTTGACATGCGACATTCATTTGGGGCCCCCATGACATGTGGCATGCATGTGGGGCCCCCATGAAATGCGGCATTTATTTGGGGCCCCATGACATGTGGAATGCCTGCGGGGCCCCCTTGACATGAGGCATGCACTTTGGGCATCCATGACATGCGACATGCATTTATGGCCTCTTGACATGCGGCATGCATTTGGGCCCTCATGAAATGCGCCATGCACGTGTGGCCCCCATGACATGCGGCATGCATTTGGGGGCCCCATGACATTTGGCATGCATGTGGGGCTCCCATGACATGCGGCATGCATTTATGGCCCTCATGACATGCGGCAAGCATTTGGGCCCCCATGACATGCGGCATGCATGTGGAGCCCAAATGCTTGCCGCATGTCATGGGGGCCTCCATGACATGCGACATGCATGTGGGTCCCCATGACATGCGTCATGCACGTGGGGCCCCCTTGACATGCGACATTCATTTGGGGCCCCCATGACATGTGGCATGCATGTGGGGCTCCCATGACATGTGGCATGCATTTGGGGCCCCCATGACATGTGGTATGCACGTGGGGCCCCTATGACATGCCGCATGCATTTGGGGCCCCCATGACATGCTCCATGGATGTGGGGCCCCTATGACATGCGGCATGCATTCGTGTCCCCCGTAACATGAGGCATGCACGCGGGGCCCCCATGACATGCGGCAAGCATGTGGGGCCCCAATGACATGCAGCATGCACGTGGGACCACCATGACATGCGGAATGCACGTGAGGCCCCCATGACATGCGGAATGCCTGCGGGGCCCCAATGACATGCGGCATGCACGTGAGGCCCCCATGACATGCGGAATGCCTGCGTGGCCCCAATGACATGCGGCATGCATGCGGGGCCCTCATGACATGCGGCATGCATTTGAGGCCCCCAATATATGCGGCATGCATGTGGGGCCCCCATGGTATGTGGCATGCATTTGGGGCCCCCATGACTTGAGGCATGCATGTGGGGCCCCCATGACATGCACCATGCATGTGGGGCCCCTATGACATGCTGCATGCATTTGGGGCCCCCATGACTTGAGGCATGCATTTGGGGCCCCCATGACATGCGGAATGCCTGCGTGGCCCCAATGACATGTGGCATGCATGTGGGACCCCCATGACATGCGGCATGCATTTGAATCCCCCATGACATGCGGCATGCATTTATGGCCCTCATGACAAGCGGCAAGCATTTGGGCCCCCATGACATGCGGCATGCATGTGGGGCCTCCATGACATGCGGCATGCATTTGGGGGCCCCATGGCATGCAGCATGCATGTGGGGCCCAAATGCTTGCCGCATGTCATGGGGGCCTCCATGACATTTGGCATTCATGTGGGTCCCCATGACATGCGTCATGCACGTGGGTCCCCCTTGACATGCGACATTCATTTGGGGCCCCCATGACATGTGGCATGCATGTGGGGCTCCCATGACATGCGGCATGCATTTGGGGCCCCCATGACATGTGGTATGCACGTGGGGCCCCTATGACATGCCGCATGCATTTGGGGCCCCCATGACATGCTCCATGCATGTGGGGCCCCTATGACATGCGGCATGCATTCGTGGCCCCCGTAACATGAGGCATGCACGTGGGGCCCCCATGACATGCGGCAAGCACGTGGGGCCCCAATGACATGCAGCATGCACGTGGGACCCCCATGACATGCGGAATGCACGTGAGGCCCCCATGACATGCGGAATGCCTGCGGGGCCCCAATGACATGTGGCATGCATGCGGGGCCCTCATGACATGCGGCATGCATTTGAGGCCCCCAATATATGCGGCATGCATGTGGGGCCCCCATGATATGTGGCATGCATTTGGGGCCCCCATGACTTGAGGCATGCATGTGGGGCCCCCATGACATGCACCATGCATGTGGGGCCCCTATGACATGCTGCATGCATTTGGGCCCCCCATGACTTGAGGCATGCATTGGGGGCCCCCATGACATGCGGCATGCATGTAGGGCCCCCATGAAATGCGCCATGCATGTGGGGCCCCTATGACATGCGGCATGCATTTGTGGGCCCCAAGACATGTGGCATGCACATGGGGTCCCCATGAAATGCGCCATTTATTTGGGGCCCCCATGACATGTGGAATGCCTGCGGGGCCCCTGTGACATGCGGCATGCACGTGGGGCCACAATGACATGCAGCATGCACGTGGGGCCTGCATAACATGCTGCATGCATTTGGGGTACCTGAGACATGCGGCATGCAGTTGGGGCCCCATGACATGCTGCATGCATTTGGGGCCCCCATGATATGGGGCACGCACTTGGGGCCCCCATGCCATGCGGCATGCATGTGTGACCCCTATGACATGCGGCATGCATTTGAGGGCGCCAAGACATGCTGCATGCATTTGGGGGGCCCCATGACATGCGGCATGCACGTGGGGCTTCCATGACATGCGGCATGCATTTGGGGCCCTATGACATGCAGCATGCACGTGGGCCCACCCAGTACATGCGGCATGCATTTGGGGCCCCCATGACATGTGGTATGCACGTGGGGCCCCTATGACATTCCGCATGCATTTATGGCCCCCATGACATGTGGCATGCATTTGGGTCCCCCATGAAATGCGGCATGCACGTGGGGCCCCCTGTACATGCGGCATGCATTTGGGGCCCCCTTGACATGCGACATTCATTTGGGGCCCCCATGACATGTGGCATGCATGGGGGCTCCCATTACATGCGGCATGCATTTGGGGCCTCCATGACATGCGGTATGAATGTGGGGCCCCCATGACATGCGCCATGCATGTGGGGCCACTATGACATGCGGCATGCATTTGGGGCCCCCATGATATGCGGCACGCATTTATGGCCCCCATGACATGCGCATGCATGTGGGACCCCCATGTAATGCGCCATGCATGTGGTACCCCTATGACATGTGGCATGCATTTGAGGCCCCCAATATATGCGGCATGCATGTGGGGCCCCCATGATATGTGGCATGCATTTGGGGCCCCCATGACTTGAGGCATGCATTGGGGGCCCCCATGACATGCGGCATGCATGTAGGGCCCCCATGAAATGCGCCATGCATGTGGGGCCCCTATGACATGCGGCATGCATTTGTGGGCCCCAAGACATGTGGCATGCACATGGGGTCCCCATGAAATGCGCCATTTATTTGGGGCCCCCATGACATGTGGAATGCCTGCGGGGACCCCGTGACATGCGGCATGCATCTGGGGCCCCCATGAAATGCGGCATTTATTTGGGGCCCCCATGAAATGCGGCATTTATTTGGGGCCCCCATGACATGTGGAATGCCTGCGGGGCCCCCGTGACATGCGGCATGCACGTGGGGCCACAATGACATGCAGCATGCACGTGGGGCCCACATGACATGCGGAATGCACGTGAGTCCCCCATGACATGCGGAATGCCTGCGGGGCCCCAATGACATGTGGCGTGCATGTGGGACCCCCATGACATGCGGCATGCATTTGAATCCCCCATTACATGCGGCATGCACGTGGGGCCCCCATGACATGCGGCATGCATTTGGGGCCCCCATGTCATGCGGAATGCACGTGGGGCCCCTATGACATGCGACATGAATTTGGGAGCCCCATTACATGCGGCATGCACGTGGAGCCCCCATGACATGCGCCATGCATTTGGGCCCCCATGACATGCGGCATGCATTTGGGGCCTGCATAACATGCTGCATGCATTTGGGGTACCTGAGACATGCGGCATGCAGTTGGGGCCCCCAATACATGCAGCATGCACGTGAGGCCCCCATGACATGCGGCATGCCTGCGGGGCCCCCATGATATGCGGCATGCATTTGGGGCCCCCATGACATGCAGCATGCATGTGGGACCCCCATGACATGCGGCATGCATTTGAATCCCCCATTACATGCGGCATGCAGGTGGTTCCCCCATGACATGCGGCATGCAGGTGGTTCCCCCATGACATGCGTCATGCATTTGGGGCCCCCAATACATGCGGCATGCACGTTGGGCCCCCATGACATGCTGCATGCATTTGGGGCCCCCATGATATGGGGCACGCACTTGGGGCCCCCATGCCATGCAGCATGCACGTGGGCCCACCCAGTACATGCGGCATGCATTTGCAGCCCCCATGACATGTGGTATGCACGTGGGGCCCCTATGACATGCCGCATGCATTTATGGCCCCCATGACATGTGGCATGCATGTGGGACCCCTATGACATGCGACATGCATTTGAGGGCGACAAGACATGCTGCATGCATTTGGGGGGCCCCATGACATGCGGCATGCACGTGGGGCTTCCATGACATGCGGCATGCATTTGGGGCCCCATGACATGCAGCATGCACGTGGGCCCACCCAGTACATGCGGCATGCATTTGGGGCCCCCATGACATGTGGTATGCACGTGGGGCCCCTATGACATGCCGCATGCATTTATGGCCCCCATGAAATTTGACATGCATTTGGGTCCCCCATGAAATGCGGCATGCACGTGGGGCCCCCTGTACATGCGGCATGCATTTGGGGCCCCCTTGACATGCGACATTCATTTGGGGCCCCCATGACATGTGGCATGCATGGGGGCTCCCATTACATGCGGCATGCATTTGGGGCCTCCATGACATGCGGTATGAATGTGGGGCCCCCATGACATGCGCCATGCATGTGGGACCACTATGACATGCGGCATGCATTTGGGGCCCCCATGATATGCGGCACGCATTTGGGGCCCCCATGACATGCGCATGCATGTGGGACCCCCATGAAATGCGCCATGCATGTGGTACCCCTATGACATGCGGAATGCATTTGTGGGCCCCAAGACATGCTGCATGCATTTGGGGGGCCCCATGACATGTGGCATGCACGTGGGGCCCCTATGACATGCCGCATGCATTTATGGCCCCCATGACATGCGGCATGCACGTGGGGCCCCCTTGACATGCGACATTCATTTGGGGCCCCCATGACATGTGGCATGCATGGGGGCTCCCATTACATGCGGCATGCATTTGGGGCCTCCCTGACATGCGGTATGAATGTGGGGCCCCCATGACATGCGCCATGCACGTGGGGCCCCTATGACATGCTGCATGCATTTGGGGGCCCCAATGACATGCTGCATGCATTTGGGGCCCCCGTGACATGCGGCATGCACGCGGGGCCCCCATTACATGCGTCATGCATTTGGGGCCCCAATGACATGCGGCATGCATGTGGGGCACCCATGACATGCGGCATGCATTTGTGGGCCCCAAGACATGCGGCATGCATGTGGCGCCCTCATGACATGCGGCATGCATTTGGATCCCCCATTACATGCTGCATGCAAGTGGTTCCCCCATGACATGCGGCATGCATGTGGGGCCCCCATGACATGCGGCATGCACGTGGGACCCCCATGACATGCGTCATGCATTTGGATCCCCATTACATGCTGCATGCAAGTGGGGCCCCCATGACATGCGGCATGCATGTGGGCCCCCATGACATGTGGCATGCACGTGGGGCCCCCATGACATGCTGCATGCATTTGGGGCCCCCATGATATGCGGCACGCATTTGGGGCCCCCATGACATCGCATGCATGTGGGGCCCCCATGAAATGCGCCATGCATGTGGGGCCCCTATGACATGCGGCATGCATTTGTGGGCCCCAACACATGCTGCATGCATTTGGAGGCCCCATAACATGCGGCATGCATTTGGGGCCCCCATGACATGTGGTATGCACGTGGGGCCCCCTGTACATGCGGCATGCATTTGGGGCCCCCTTGACATGCGACATTCATTTGGGGCCCCCATGACATGTGGCATGCATGGGGGCTCCCATTACATGCGGCATGCATTTGGGGCCTCCATGACATGCGGTATGAATGTGGGGCCCCCATGACATGCGCCATGCACGTGGGGCCCCTATGACATGCTGCATGCATTTGGGGCCCCCATGACATGCTGCATGCACGTGGGGCCCCCATTACATGCGGCATGCATTTGGGGCCCCCATGACATGCAGCATGCACGTGGGGCCCCCATTACATGCGGCATGCATTTGGGGCCCCAATGACATGCGGCATGCATGTGGGGCACCGATGACATGTGCCATGTACGTGGGGCCCCTATGACATGCGGTATGCACATGGGGCCCTCATGACATGCATCATGCATTTGGGGCCAATGTGACATGCGGCATGCATTCGGGGCCCCCATGACATGCGGCATGCATGTGGGACCCCCATGATATGCGGCATGCATGTGGGACCCCCATGATATGCGGCATGCATTTGGGGCCCCCATGACTTGAGGCATGCATTTGGGGCCCCCAATACATGCGGCATGCACGTTGGGCCCCCTTGACATGCGGCATGCATTTATGGCCCCCATGACATGCGGCAAGCTTTTGGGCCCCATGACATGCGGCATGCATGTGGTGCCCCCATGACATGCGCATGCATGTGGGGCCCCCATGAAATGTGCCATGCATGTGGGGCCCCCATGACATGCGGCATGCATTTGGGTCCCCCATGAAATGCGGCATGCACGTGGGGCCCCCAGTACATGCGGCATGCATTTGGGGCCCCCATGACATGTGGTATGCACGTGGGGCCCCTATGACATGCTGCATGCATTTGGGGTGCCCAAGACATGCGGCATGCACGTGTGGGCCCCTATGACATGCCACATGCTTTTGGGGCCCCCATTACATGTGGCATGCACATGGGGCCCCCATGACATGCGGCATGCATTTGGGGCCCCCATGACTTGAGGCATGCATTTGAATCCCCCATTACATGCGGCATGCACGTGGGGCCCCTATGACATGCGGCATGCATTTGGGCCCCCATGACATGCGGAATGCCTGCGGGGCCCCCATGACATGCGGCATGCATTTGGGGCCCCCATGACATGCAGCATGCACGTGGGGCCCCCATTACATGCGGCATGCATTTGGGGCCCCAATGACATGCGGCATGCATGTGGGGCACCGATGACATGTGCCATGTACGTGGGGCCCCTATGACATGCGGTATGCACATGGGGCCCTCATGACATGCATCATGCATTTGGGGCCAATGTGACATGCGGCATGCATTCGGGGCCCCCATGACATGCGGCATGCATGTAGGGCCCCCATGAAATGCGCCATGCATGTGGGGCCCCTATGACATGCGGCATGCATTTGTGGGCCCCAAGACATGTGGCATGCACATGGGGTCCCCATGAAATGCGCCATTTATTTGGGGCCCCCATGACATGTGGAATGCCTGCGGGGCCCCTGTGACATGCGGCATGCACGTGGGGCCACAATGACATGCAGCATGCACGTGGGGCCTGCATAACATGCTGCATGCATTTGGGGTACCTGAGACATGCGGCATGCAGTTGGGGCCCCCATGACATGCTGCATGCATTTGGGGCCCCCATGATATGGGGCACGCACTTGGGGCCCCCATGCCATGCGGCATGCATGTGTGACCCCTATGACATGCGGCATGCATTTGAGGGCGCCAAGACATGCTGCATGCATTTGGGGGGCCCCATGACATGCGGCATGCACGTGGGGCTTCCATGACATGCGGCATGCATTTGGGGCCCTATGACATGCAGCATGCACGTGGGCCCACCCAGTACATGCGGCATGCATTTGGGGCCCCCATGACATGTGGTATGCACGTGGGGCCCCTATGACATTCCGCATGCATTTATGGCCCCCATGACATGTGGCATGCATTTGGGTCCCCCATGAAATGCGGCATGCACGTGGGGCCCCCTGTACATGCGGCATGCATTTGGGGCCCCCTTGACATGCGACATTCATTTGGGGCCCCCATGACATGTGGCATGCATGGGGGCTCCCATTACATGCGGCATGCATTTGGGGCCTCCATGACATGCGGTATGAATGTGGGGCCCCCATGACATGCGCCATGCATGTGGGGCCACTATGACATGCGGCATGCATTTGGGGCCCCCATGATATGCGGCACGCATTTATGGCCCCCATGACATGCGCATGCATGTGGGACCCCCATGTAATGCGCCATGCATGTGGTACCCCTATGACATGTGGCATGCATTTGAGGCCCCCAATATATGCGGCATGCATGTGGGGCCCCCATGATATGTGGCATGCATTTGGGGCCCCCATGACTTGAGGCATGCATTGGGGGCCCCCATGACATGCGGCATGCATGTAGGGCCCCCATGAAATGCGCCATGCATGTGGGGCCCCTATGACATGCGGCATGCATTTGTGGGCCCCAAGACATGTGGCATGCACATGGGGTCCCCATGAAATGCGCCATTTATTTGGGGCCCCCATGACATGTGGAATGCCTGCGGGGACCCCGTGACATGCGGCATGCATCTGGGGCCCCCATGAAATGCGGCATTTATTTGGGGCCCCCATGAAATGCGGCATTTATTTGGGGCCCCCATGACATGTGGAATGCCTGCGGGGCCCCCGTGACATGCGGCATGCACGTGGGGCCACAATGACATGCAGCATGCACGTGGGGCCCACATGACATGCGGAATGCACGTGAGTCCCCCATGACATGCGGAATGCCTGCGGGGCCCCAATGACATGTGGCGTGCATGTGGGACCCCCATGACATGCGGCATGCATTTGAATCCCCCATTACATGCGGCATGCACGTGGGGCCCCCATGACATGCGGCATGCATTTGGGGCCCCCATGTCATGCGGAATGCACGTGGGGCCCCTATGACATGCGACATGAATTTGGGAGCCCCATTACATGCGGCATGCACGTGGAGCCCCCATGACATGCGCCATGCATTTGGGCCCCCATGACATGCGGCATGCATTTGGGGCCTGCATAACATGCTGCATGCATTTGGGGTACCTGAGACATGCGGCATGCAGTTGGGGCCCCCAATACATGCAGCATGCACGTGAGGCCCCCATGACATGCGGCATGCCTGCGGGGCCCCCATGATATGCGGCATGCATTTGGGGCCCCCATGACATGCAGCATGCATGTGGGACCCCCATGACATGCGGCATGCATTTGAATCCCCCATTACATGCGGCATGCAGGTGGTTCCCCCATGACATGCGGCATGCAGGTGGTTCCCCCATGACATGCGTCATGCATTTGGGGCCCCCAATACATGCGGCATGCACGTTGGGCCCCCATGACATGCTGCATGCATTTGGGGCCCCCATGATATGGGGCACGCACTTGGGGCCCCCATGCCATGCAGCATGCACGTGGGCCCACCCAGTACATGCGGCATGCATTTGCAGCCCCCATGACATGTGGTATGCACGTGGGGCCCCTATGACATGCCGCATGCATTTATGGCCCCCATGACATGTGGCATGCATGTGGGACCCCTATGACATGCGACATGCATTTGAGGGCGACAAGACATGCTGCATGCATTTGGGGGGCCCCATGACATGCGGCATGCACGTGGGGCTTCCATGACATGCGGCATGCATTTGGGGCCCCATGACATGCAGCATGCACGTGGGCCCACCCAGTACATGCGGCATGCATTTGGGGCCCCCATGACATGTGGTATGCACGTGGGGCCCCAATGACATGCCGCATGCATTTATGGCCCCCATGAAATTTGACATGCATTTGGGTCCCCCATGAAATGCGGCATGCACGTGGGGCCCCCTGTACATGCGGCATGCATTTGGGGCCCCCTTGACATGCGACATTCATTTGGGGCCCCCATGACATGTGGCATGCATGGGGGCTCCCATTACATGCGGCATGCATTTGGGGCCTCCATGACATGCGGTATGAATGTGGGGCCCCCATGACATGCGCCATGCATGTGGGGCCACTATGACATGCGGCATGCATTTGGGGCCCCCATGATATGCGGCACGCATTTGGGGCCCCCATGACATGCGCATGCATGTGGGACCCCCATGAAATGCGCCATGCATGTGGTACCCCTATGACATGCGGAATGCATTTGTGGGCCCCAAGACATGCTGCATGCATTTGGGGGGCCCCATGACATGTGGCATGCACGTGAGGCCCCTATGACATGCCGCATGCATTTATGGCCCCCATGACATGCGGCATGCACGTGGGGCCCCCTTGACATGCGACATTCATTTGGGGCCCCCATGACATGTGGCATGCATGGGGGCTCCCATTACATGCGGCATGCATTTGGGGCCTCCATGACATGCGGTATGAATGTGGGGCCCCCATGACATGCGCCATGCACGTGGGGCCCCTATGACATGCTGCATGCATTTGGGGGCCCCAATGACATGCTGCATGCATTTGGGCCCCCCGTGACATGCGGCATGCACGCGGGGCCCCCATTACATGCGTCATGCATTTGGGGCCCCAATGACATGCGGCATGCATGTGGGGCACCCATGACATGCGGCATGCATTTGTGGGCCCCAAGACATGCGGCATGCATGTGGCGCCCTCATGACATGCGGCATGCATTTGGATCCCCCATTACATGCTGCATGCAAGTGGTTCCCCCATGACATGCGGCATGCATGTGGGGCCCCCATGACATGCGGCATGCACGTGGGACCCCCATGACATGCGTCATGCATTTGGATCCCCATTACATGCTGCATGCAAGTGGGGCCCCCATGACATGCGGCATGCATGTGGGCCCCCATGACATGTGGCATGCACGTGGGGCCCCCATGACATGCTGCATGCATTTGGGGCCCCCATGATATGCGGCACGCATTTGGGGCCCCCATGACATCGCATGCATGTGGGGCCCCCATGAAATGCGCCATGCATGTGGGGCCCCTATGACATGCGGCATGCATTTGTGGGCCCCAACACATGCTGCATGCATTTGGAGGCCCCATAACATGCGGCATGCATTTGGGGCCCCCATGACATGTGGTATGCACGTGGGGCCCCCTGTACATGCGGCATGCATTTGGGGCCCCCTTGACATGCGACATTCATTTGGGGCCCCCATGACATGTGGCATGCATGGGGGCTCCCATTACATGCGGCATGCATTTGGGGCCTCCATGACATGCGGTATGAATGTGGGGCTCCCATGACATGCGCCATGCACGTGGGGCCCCTATGACATGCTGCATGCATTTGGGGCCCCCATGACATGCTGCATGCACGTGGGGCCCCCATTACATGCGGCATGCATTTGGGGCCCCCATGACATGCAGCATGCACGTGGGGCCCCCATTACATGCGGCATGCATTTGGGGCCCCAATGACATGCGGCATGCATGTGGGGCACCGATGACATGTGCCATGTACGTGGGGCCCCTATGACATGCGGTATGCACATGGGGCCCTCATGACATGCATCATGCATTTGGGGCCAATGTGACATGCGGCATGCATTCGGGGCCCCCATGACATGCGGCATGCATGTGGGACCCCCATGATATGCGGCATGCATGTGGGACCCCCATGATATGCGGCATGCATTTGGGGCCCCCATGACTTGAGGCATGCATTTGGGGCCCCCAATACATGCGGCATGCACGTTGGGCCCCCTTGACATGCGGCATGCATTTATGGCCCCCATGACATGCGGCAAGCTTTTGGGCCCCATGACATGCGGCATGCATGTGGTGCCCCCATGACATGCGCATGCATGTGGGGCCCCCATGAAATGTGCCATGCATGTGGGGCCCCCATGACATGCGGCATGCATTTGGGTCCCCCATGAAATGCGGCATGCACGTGGGGGCCCCAGTACATGCGGCATGCATTTGGGGCCCCCATGACATGTGGTATGCACGTGGAGCCCCTATGACATGCTGCATGCATTTGGGGTGCCCAAGACATGCGGCATGCACGTGTGGGCCCCTATGACATGCCACATGCTTTTGGGGCCCCCATTACATGTGGCATGCACATGGGGCCCCCATGACATGCGGCATGCATTTGGGGCCCCCATGACTTGAGGCATGCATTTGAATCCCCCATTACATGCGGCATGCACGTGGGGCCCCTATGACATGCGGCATGCATTTGGGCCCCCATGACATGCGGAATGCCTGCGGGGCCCCCATGACATGCGGCATGCATTTGGGGCCCCCATGACATGCAGCATGCACGTGGGGCCCCCATTACATGCGGCATGCATTTGGGGCCCCAATGACATGCGGCATGCATGTGGGGCACCGATGACATGTGCCATGTACGTGGGGCCCCTATGACATGCGGTATGCACATGGGGCCCTCATGACATGCATCATGCATTTGGGGCCAATGTGACATGCGGCATGCATTCGGGGCCCCCATGACATGCGGCATGCATGTGGGACCCCCATGATATGCGGCATGCATGTGGGACCCCCATGATATGCGGCATGCATTTGGGGCCCCCATGACTTGAGGCATGCATTTGGGGCCCCCAATACATGCGGCATGCACGTTGGGCCCCCTTGACATGCGGCATGCATTTATGGCCCCCATGACATGCGGCAAGCTTTTGGGCCCCATGACATGCGGCATGCATGTGGTGCCCCCATGACATGCGCATGCATGTGGGGCCCCCATGAAATGTGCCATGCATGTGGGGCCCCCATGACATGCGGCATGCATTTGGGTCCCCCATGAAATGCGGCATGCACGTGGGGCCCCCAGTACATGCGGCATGCATTTGGGGCCCCCATGACATGTGGTATGCACGTGGGGCCCCTATGACATGCTGCATGCATTTGGGGTGCCCAAGACATGCGGCATGCACGTGTGGGCCCCTATGACATGCCACATGCTTTTGGGGCCCCCATTACATGTGGCATGCACATGGGGCCCCCATGACATGCGGCATGCATTTGGGGCCCCCATGACTTGAGGCATGCATTTGAATCCCCCATTACATGCGGCATGCACGTGGGGCCCCTATGACATGCGGCATGCATTTGGGCCCCCATTACATGCGGAATGCCTGCGGGGCCCCCATGACATGCGGCATGCATGCAGGGCCCTCATGACATGCGGCATGAATTTGGGGCCCCCAATACATGCGGCATGCACGTTGGGCCCCCTTGACATTCGACATTCATGTGGGGCTCCCATGACATGCGGCATGCATGTGGCCCCCAATGATATGTGGCATGCACGTGGGGCCCCATGACATGCTGCATGCATTTGGGGCCCCCATGATATGCGGCATGCATTTGGGCCCCCATGACATGCGCATGCATGTGGGGCCCCCATGAAATGTGCCATGCATGTGGGGCCCCTATGACATGCGGCATGCATTTGTGGGCCCCAAGACATGCTGCATGCATTTGGGGGGCCCCATGACATGCGGCATGCATTTGGGGGGCCCAATGACATGTGACATGCACGTGGGGCCCCCATGACATGCTGCATGCATTTGTGGCCCCCTTGATATGCGGCATGCATTTGGGGGCCCCCATGACTTGAGCCATGCATTTGGGGTCCCCTTGACATGCGGCATGCATGTGGGACCCCCATGACATGCGTCATGCATTTGGATACCCATTACATGCTGCATGCAAGTGGGGCCCCCATGACATGCGGCATGCACGTGGGGCCCCCATGACATGCTGCATGCATTTGGGGCCCCCATGATATGCGGCACGCATTTGGGGCCCCCATGACATGCGCATGCATGTGGGGCCTCCATGAAATGCGCCATGCATGTGGGGCTCCTATGACATGCGGCATGCATTTGTGGGCCCCAAGACATGCTGCATGCATTTGGGGGGCCCCATGATATGCAGCATGCATTTGGGCCCCCCATGACATGAGGCATGCATTTGGGGCCCCCATGACATGCAGCATGCACGTGGGGCCCCCATGACATGTGACATGCAATTGGGGCCCCCATGACATGCGGCATGCATTTGGGTCCCCCATGAAATGCGGCATGCACGTGGATCCCCCATGACATGCGGCATGCACGTGGGGCCTCCATGACATGAGTCATGCATTTGGGGCAGTCATGACAAGCGGCATGAATTTGGGGCCCCCATGACATGCGGCATGCATGTGGGACCCCCATGACATGCGTCATGCATTTGGGGCCCCCATGACATGCTCCATGCATGTGGGGCCCCTATGATATGCGGCATGAATTTGGGGGGCCCCATGACATGCGGCATGCATGTGAGGACCCCATGACATATGGCATGCATTTGGGGTCCCCATGACATGCGGCATTCATGTGGGGCCCCATGACATGCGGCATTCATGTGGGGCCCCCATGACATGCATCATGCATGCGGGGCCCCCATGACATGTGGCATGCATGTGGGGGCCCCATGACATGTGGTATGCACTTGGGGCCCCTATGACATGCCGCATGCATTTGGAGCCCCCATGACATGCTGCATGCATGTGGGACCCCCATTACATGATGCATGCAAGTGGGGCCCCCATGACATGCGGCATGCATGTGGGCCCCCCAAGACATGTGGCATGCACGTGGGGCCCCCATGACATGCTGCATGCATTTGGGGCCCCCATGACATGCGGCATGCACGTGGGGCCCCCATTACATGCGGCATTCATTTGGGGCCCCCATGACATGCGGCATGTACGTGGGGCCCCTATGACATGCGGTATGCAAGTGGGGCCCTCATGACATGCAGCATGCATTTGGGGCCACTGTGACATGCGGCATGCATTTGGGGCCCCCATGACATGCGGCATGCATGTGCGACCCCCTTGATATGCGGCATGCATGTGGGACCCCCATGATATGCGGCATGTATTTCGGGCCCCCATGACTTGAGGCATGCATTTGTGGCCCCCATGAAATGTGCCATGCATGTGGGGCCCCTATGACATGCGGCATGCATTTGTGGGCCCCAAGAGATGCGGCATGCATTTGGGGCCCCTATGACATGCGGCATCCATTTGGGGGGCCCCATGACATGCGGCATGCACGTGGGGCCCCCATGAAATGCGGCATTTATTTGGGGCCCCCATGACATGTGGAATGCCTGCGGGGCCCCCATGACATGCGGCATGCAAGTGGGGCCCCCATGACGTGCAGCATGCATTTGGAACCCCCATTACATGCTGAATGCAATTGGGGCCCCCATGAAATGTGCCATGCATGTGGGGCCCCTATGACATGCTGCATGAATTTGGGGCCCCCAATACATGCGGCATG
Source organism: Phyllobates terribilis (assembly GCF_046119375.1). Taxonomy (NCBI): domain Eukaryota; kingdom Metazoa; phylum Chordata; class Amphibia; order Anura; family Dendrobatidae; genus Phyllobates; species Phyllobates terribilis. The sequence continues at coordinate 343,372,868 of NW_027362764.1, forward strand.
CACGTTGGGCCCCTTGACATGCGACATTCATGTGGGGCTCCCATGACATGCGGCATGCATTTATGGCTCCCATGACATGCGGCAATCTTTTGGGCCCCATGACATGCAGCATGCATGTGGGGCCCCCATGACATGCGGCATGCATTTGGGGTCCCCATGGCATGCGGCATGCACGTGAGGCCCCCATGACATGCGGAATGCCTGCGGGGCCCCAATGACATGCGGCATGCATGCGGGGCCCTCATGACATGCGGCATGCATTTGAGGCCCCCAATATATGCGGCATGCATGTGGGGCCCCCATGGTATGTGGCATGCATTTGGGGCCCCCATGACTTGAGGCATGCATGTGGGGCCCCCATGACATGCACCATGCATGTGGGGCCCCTATGACATGCTGCATGCATTTGGGGCCCCCATGACTTGAGGCATGCATTTGGGGCCCCCATGACATGCGGAATGCCTGCGGGGCCCCAATGACATGTGGCATGCATGTGGGACCCCCATGACATGCGGCATGCATTTGAATCCCCCATTACATGTGGCATGCACGTTGGGCCCCATGACATGCGGCATGCATTTGGGGCCCCCATGACATGCGGAATGCACGTGGGGCCCCTATGACATGCGACATGAATTTGGGAGCCACATTACATGCGGCATGCACGTGGAGCCCCCATGACATGCGTCATGCATTTGGGCCCCCATGACATGCGGCATGCATTTGGGGCCCAAATGCTTGCCGCATGTCATGGGGGCCTCCATGACATGTGGCATGCATGTGGGGCGCCCATGACATGCGGCATGCATTTATGGCCCTCATGACAAGCGGCAAGCATTTGGGCCCCCATGACATGCGGCATGCATTTGGGGGCCCCATGGCATGCGGCATGCATGTGGGGCCCAAATGCTTGCCGCATGTCATGGGGGCCTCCATGACATTTGGCATTCATGTGGGTCCCCATGACATGCGTCATGCAAGTGGGTCCCCCTTGACATGCGACATTCATTTGGGGCCCCCATGACATGTGGCATGCATGTGGGGCTCCCATGACATGCGGCATGCATTTGGGGCCCCCATGACATGTGGTATGCACGTGGGGCCCCTATGACATGCCGCATGCATTTGGGGCCCCCATGACATGCTCCATGCATGTGGGGCCCCTATGACATGCGGCATGCATTCGTTGCCCCCGTAACATGAGGCATGCACGTGGGGCCCCCATGACATGCGGCAAGCACGTGGGGCCCCAATGACATGCAGCATGCACGTGGGACCCCCATGACATGCGGAATGCACGTGAGGCCCCCATGACATGCGGAATGCCTGCGGGGCCCCAATGACATGTGGCATGCATGCGGGGCCCTCATGACATGCGGCATGCATTTGAGGCCCCCAATATATGCGGCATGCATGTGGGGCCCCCATGATATGTGGCATGCATTTGGGGCCCCCATGACTTGAGGCATGCATGTGGGGCCCCCATGACATGCACCATGCATGTGGGGCCCCTATGACATGCTGCATGCATTTGGGGCAGCCATGACTTGAGGCATGCATTGGGGGCCCCCATGACATGCGGCATGCATGTAGGGCCCCCATGAAATGCGCCATGCATGTGGGGCCCCTATGACATGCGGCATGCATTTGTGGGCCCCAAGACATGTGGCATGCACATGGGGTCCCCATGAAATGCGCCATTTATTTGGGGCCCCCATGACATGTGGAATGCCTGCGGGGCCCCCGTGACATGCGGCATGCACGTGGGGCCACAATGACATGCAGCATGCACGTGGGGCCTGCATAACATGCTGCATGCATTTGGGGTACCTGAGACATGCGGCATGCAGTTGGGGCCCCCATGACATGCTGCATGCATTTGGGGCCCCCATGATATGGGGCACGCACTTGGGGCCCCCATGCCATGCGGCATGCATGTGGGACCCCTATGACATGCGGCATGCATTTGAGGGCGCCAAGACCTGCTGCATGCATTTGGGGGGCCCCATGACATGCGGCATGCACGTGGGGCTTCCATGACATGCGGCATGCATTCGGGGCCCCATGACATGCAGCATGCATGTGGGCCCACCCAGTACATGCGGCATGCATTTGGGGCCCCCATGACATGTGGTATGCACGTGGGGCCCCTATGACATTCCGCATGCATTTATGGCCCCCATGATATGTGGCATGCATTTGGGTCCCCCATGAAATGCGGCATGCACGTGGGGCCCCCTGTACATGCGGCATGCATTTGGGGCCCCCTTGACATGCGACATTCATTTGGGGCCCCCATGACATGTGGCATGCATGGGGGCTCCCATTACATGCGGCATGCATTTGGGGCCTCCATGATATGCGGTATGAATGTGGGGCCCCCATGGTATGTGGCATGCATTTGGGGCCCCCATGACTTGAGGCATGCATGTGGGGCCCCCATGACATGCACCATGCATGTGGGGCCCCTATGACATGCTGCATGCATTTGGGGCCCCCATGACTTGAGGCATGCATTTGGGGCCCCCATGACATGCGGAATGCCTGCGGGGCCCCAATGACATGTGGCATGCATGTGGGACCCCCATGACATGCGGCATGCATTTGAATCCCCCATTACATGTGGCATGCACGTTGGGCCCCATGACATGCGGCATGCATTTGGGGCCCCCATGACATGCGGAATGCACGTGGGGCCCCTATGACATGCGACATGAATTTGGGAGCCACATTACATGCGGCATGCACGTGGAGCCCCCATGACATGCGTCATGCATTTGGGCCCCCATGACATGCGGCATGCATTTGGGGCCCAAATGCTTGCCGCATGTCATGGGGGCCTCCATGACATGTGGCATGCATGTGGGGCGCCCATGACATGCGGCATGCATTTATGGCCCTCATGACAAGCGGCAAGCATTTGGGCCCCCATGACATGCGGCATGCATGTGGGGCCCCCATGACATGCGGCATGCATTTGGGGGCCCCATGGCATGCGGCATGCATGTGGGGCCCAAATGCTTGCCGCATGTCATGGGGGCCTCCATGACATTTGGCATTCATGTGGGTCCCCATGACATGCGTCATGCACGTGGGTCCCCCTTGACATGCGACATTCATTTGGGGCCCCCATGACATGTGGCATGCATGTGGGGCTCCCATGACATGCGGCATGCATTTGGGGCCCCCATGACATGTGGTATGCACGTGGGGCCCCTATGACATGCCGCATGCATTTGGGGCCCCCATGACATGCTCCATGCATGTGGGGCCCCTATGACATGCGGCATGCATTCGTTGCCCCCGTAACATGAGGCATGCACGTGGGGCCCCCATGACATGCGGCAAGCACGTGGGGCCCCAATGACATGCAGCATGCACGTGGGACCCCCATGACATGCGGAATGCACGTGAGGCCCCCATGACATGCGGAATGCCTGCGGGGCCCCAATGACATGTGGCATGCATGCGGGGCCCTCATGACATGCGGCATGCATTTGAGGCCCCCAATATATGCGGCATGCATGTGGGGCCCCCATGATATGTGGCATGCATTTGGGGCCCCCATGACTTGAGGCATGCATGTGGGGCCCCCATGACATGCACCATGCATGTGGGGCCCCTATGACATGCTGCATGCATTTGGGGCAGCCATGACTTGAGGCATGCATTGGGGGCCCCCATGACATGCGGCATGCATGTAGGGCCCCCATGAAATGCGCCATGCATGTGGGGCCCCTATGACATGCGGCATGCATTTGTGGGCCCCAAGACATGTGGCATGCACATGGGGTCCCCATGAAATGCGCCATTTATTTGGGGCCCCCATGACATGTGGAATGCCTGCGGGGCCCCCGTGACATGCGGCATGCACGTGGGGCCACAATGACATGCAGCATGCACGTGGGGCCTGCATAACATGCTGCATGCATTTGGGGTACCTGAGACATGCGGCATGCAGTTGGGGCCCCCATGACATGCTGCATGCATTTGGGGCCCCCATGATATGGGGCACGCACTTGGGGCCCCCATGCCATGCGGCATGCATGTGGGACCCCTATGACATGCGGCATGCATTTGAGGGCGCCAAGACCTGCTGCATGCATTTGGGGGGCCCCATGACATGCGGCATGCACGTGGGGCTTCCATGACATGCGGCATGCATTCGGGGCCCCATGACATGCAGCATGCATGTGGGCCCACCCAGTACATGCGGCATGCATTTGGGGCCCCCATGACATGTGGTATGCACGTGGGGCCCCTATGACATTCCGCATGCATTTATGGCCCCCATGATATGTGGCATGCATTTGGGTCCCCCATGAAATGCGGCATGCACGTGGGGCCCCCTGTACATGCGGCATGCATTTGGGGCCCCCTTGACATGCGACATTCATTTGGGGCCCCCATGACATGTGGCATGCATGGGGGCTCCCATTACATGCGGCATGCATTTGGGGCCTCCATGATATGCGGTATGAATGTGGGGCCCCCATGACATGCGCCATGCATGTGGGGCCACTATGACATGCGGCATGCATTTGGGGCCCCCATGATATGCGGCACGCATTTATGGCCCCCATGACATACGCATGCATGTGGGACCCCCATGAAATGCGCCATGCATGTGGTACCCCTATGACATGTGGCATGCATTTGAGGCCCCCAATATATGCGGCATGCATGTGGGGCCCCCATGATATGTGGCATGCATTTGGGGCCCCCATGACTTGAGGCATGCATTGGGGGCCCCCATGACATGCGGCATGCATGTAGGGCCCCCATGAAATGCGCCATGCATGTGGGGCACCTATGACATGCGGCATGCATTTGTGGGCCCCAAGACATGTGGCATGCACATGGGGTCCCCATGAAATGCGCCATTTATTTGGGGCCCCCATGACATGTGGAATGCCTGCGGGGACCCCGTGACATGCGGCATGCATCTGGGGCCCCCATGAAATGCGGCATTTATTTGGGGCCCCCATGACATGTGGAATGCCTGCGGGGGCCCCGTGACATGCGGCATGCACGTGGGGCCACAATGACATGCAGCATGCACGTGGGGCCCACATGACATGCGGAATGCACGTGAGTCCCCCATGACATGCGGAATGCCTGCGGGGCCCCAATGACATGTGGCATGCATGTGGGACCCCCATGACATGCGGCATGCATTTGAATCCCCCATTACATGCGGCATGCACGTGGGGCCCCCATTACATGCGGCATGCATTTGGGGCCCCCATGTCATGCGGAATGCACGTGGGGCCCCTATGACATGCAACATGAATTTGGGAGCCCCATTACATGCGGCATGCACGTGGAGCCCCCATGACATGCGTCATGCATTTGGGCCCCCATGACATGTGGCATGCATTTGGGGCCTGCATAACATGCTGCATGCATTTGGGGTACCTGAGACATGCGGCATGCAGTTGGGGCCCCCAATACATGCAGCATGCACGTGAGGCCCCCATGACATGCGGCATGCCTGCGGGGCCCCATGATATGCGGCATGCATTTGGGGCCCCCATGACATGCAGCATGCATGTGGGACCCCCATGACATGTGGCATGCATTTGAATCCCCCATTACATGCGGCATGCAGGTGGTTCCCCCATGACATGCGGCATGCAGGTGGTTCCCCCATGACATGCGTCATGCATTTGGGGCCCCCAATACATGCGGCATGCACGTTGGGCCCCCATGACATGCTGCATGCATTTGGGGCCCCCATGATATGGGGCACGCACTTGGGGCCCCCATGCCATGCAGCATGCACGTGGGCCCACCCAGTACATGCGGCATGCATTTGGGGCCCCCATGACATGTGGTATGCACGTGGGGCCCCTATGACATGCCGCATGCATTTATGGCCCCCATGACATGTGGCATGCATGTGGGACCACTATGACATGCGGCATGCATTTGAGGGCGACAAGACATGCTGCATGCATTTGGGGGGCCCCATGACATGCGGCATGCACGTGGGGCTTCCATGACATGCGGCATGCATTTGGGGCCCCATGACATGCAGCATGCACGTGGGCCCACCCAGTACATGCGGCATGCATTTGGGGCCCCCATGACATGTGGTATGCACGTGGGGCCCCTATGACATGCCGCATGCATTTATAGCCCCCAATACATGTGGCATGCATTTGGGTCCCCCATGAAATGCGGCATGCACGTGGGGCCCCCTGTACATGCGGCATGCATTTGAGGCCCCCTTGACATGCGACATTCATTTGGGGCCCCCATGACATGTGGCATGCATGGGGGCTCCCATTACATGCGGCATGCATTTGGGGCCTCCATGACATGCGGTATGAATGTGGGGCCCCCATGACATGCGCCATGCATGTGGGGCCACTATGACATGCGGCATGCATTTGGGGCCCCCATGATATGCGGCACGCATTTGGGGCCCCCATGACATGCGCATGCATGTGGGACCCCCATGAAATGCGCCATGCATGTGGTACCCCTATGACATGCGGAATGCATTTGTGGGCCCAAAGACATGCTGCATGCATTTGGGGGGCCCCATGACATGCGGCATGCACGTGGGGCCCCTATGACATGCCGCATGCATTTATGGCCCCCATGACATGCGGCATGCACGTGGGGCCCCCTTGACATGCGACATTCATTTGGGGCCCCCATGACATGTGGCATGCATGGGGGCTCCCATTACATGCGGCATGCATTTGGGGCCTCCATGACATGCGGTATGAATGTGGGGCCCCCATGACATGCGCCATGCACGTGGGGCCCCTATGACATGCTGCATGCATTTGGGGGCCCCAATGACATGCTGCATGCATTTGGAGCCCCCATGACATGCGGCATGCACGTGGGGCCCCCATTACATGTGGCATGCATTTGGGGCCCCCGTGACATGCGGCATGCACGCGGGGGCCCCATTACATGCGGCATGCATTTGGGGCCCCAATGACATGCGGCATGCATGTGGGGCGCCCATGACATGCGGCATGCATTTGTGGACCCCAAGACATGCGGCATGCATGTGGCGCCCTCATGACATGCGGCATGCATTTGGATCCCCCATTACATGCTGCATGCAAGTGGTTCCCCCATGACATGCGGCATGCATGTGGGACCCCCATGACATGCGGCATGCACGTGGGACCCCCATGACATGCGTCATGCATTTGTATCCCCATTACATGCTGCATGCAAGTGGGGCCCCCATGACATGCGGCATGCATGTGGGCCCCCATGACATGTGGCATGCACGTGGGGCCCCCATGACATGCTGCATGCATTTGGGGCCCCCATGATATGTGGCACGCATTTGGGGCCCCCATGACATCGCATGCATGTGGGGCCCCCATGAAATGAGCCATGCATATGGGGCCCCTATGACATGCGGCATGCATTTGTGGGCCCCAACACATGCTGCATGCATTTGGAGGCCCCATAACATGCGGCATGCACGTGGGGCCCCCATGACATGCGACATGCATTTGGGGCCCCCATGACATGCGGCATGCATTTGGGTCCCCCATGAAATGCGGCATGCACGTGGGGCCCCCAGTACATGCGGCATGCATTTGGGGCCCCCATGACATGCTGCATGCACGTGGGGCCCCCATTACATGCGGCATGCATTTGGGGCCCCCATGACATGCAGCATGCACGTGGGGCCCCCATTACATGCGGCATGCATTTGGGGCCCCAATGACATGCGGCATGCATGTGGGGCACCGATGACATGTGCCATGTACGTGGGGCCCCTATGACATGCGGTATGCACGTGGGGCCCTCATGACATGCATCATGCATTTGGGGCCAATGTGACATGCGGCATGCATTCGGGGCCCCCATGACATGCGGCATGCATGTGGGACCCCCATGATATGCGGCATGCATGTGGGACCCCCATGATATGCGGAATGCATTTGGGGCCCCCATGACTTGAGGCATGCATTTGAATCCCCCATTACATGTGGCATGCACGTGGGGCCCCCATGACATGCGGCATGCATTTGGGCCCCCATGACATGCGGAATGCCTGCGGGGCCCCCATGACATGCGGCATGCATGCAGGGCCCTCATGACATGCTGTATGAATTTGGGGCCCCCAATACATGCGGCATGCACGTTGGGCCCCCAATACATGCGGCATGCACGTTGGGCCCCCTTGACATGCGACATTCATGTGGGGCTCCCATGACATGCGGCATGCATTTATGGCCCCCATGACATGCGGCAAGCTTTTGGGCCCCATGACATGCGGCATGCATGTGGTGCCCCCATGACATGCGCATGCATGTGGGGCCCCCATGAAATGCGCCATGCATGTGGGGCCCCTATGACATGCGGCATGCATTTGTGGGCCCCAAGACATGCTGCATGCACTTGGGGGCCCCATAACATGCGGCATGCACGTGGGACCCCCATGACATGCAACATGCATTTGGGGCCCCCATGACATGCGGCATGAATTTGGGTCCCCCATGAAATGCTGCATGCACGTGGGGCCCCCAGTACATGCGGCATGCATTTGGGGCCCCCATGACATGTGGTATGCACGTGGGGCCCCTATGACATGCTGCATGCATTTGGGGTGCCCAAGACATGCGGCATGCACGTGGGGCCCCTATGACATGCCACATGCTTTTGGGGCCCCCATTACATGTGGCATGCACATGGGGCCCCCATGACATGCGGCATGCATTTGGGGGCCCCATTACATGCGGCATGCACGTGGAGCCCCAATGACATGATGCATGCATTTGGGGACCCCATGACATGCTGCATGCACGTGGGGCCCCCATTACATGCGGCATGCATTTGGGGCCCCCATGACATGCAGCATGCACGTGGGGCCCCCATTACATGCGGCATGCATTTGGGGCCCCAATGACATGCGGCATGCATGTGGGGCACCGATGACATGTGCCATGTACGTGGGGCCCCTATGACATGCGGTATGCACATGGGGCCCTCATGACATGCATCATGCATTTGGGGCCAATGTGACATGCGGCATGCATTCGGGGCCCCCATGACATGCGGCATGCATGTGGGACCCCCATGATATGCGGCATGCATGTGGGACCCCCATGATATGCGGCATGCATTTGGGGCCCCCATGACATGAGGCATGCATTTGGGGCCCCCAATACATGCGGCATGCACGTTGGGCCCCCATGACATGCGGCATGCATTTATGGCCCCCATGACATGCGGCAAGCTTTTGGGCCCCATGACATGCGGCATGCATGTGGTGCCCCCATGACATGCGCATGCATGTGGGGCCCCCATGAAATGCGCCATGCATGTGGGGCCCCCATGACATGCGGCATGCATTTGGGTCCCCCATGAAATGCGGCATGCACGTGGGGCCCCCAGTACATGCGGCATGCATTTGGGGCCCCCATGACATGTGGTATGCACGTGGGGCCCCTATGACATGCTGCATGCATTTGGGGTGCCCAAGACAGGCGGCATGCACGTGGGGCCCCTATGACATGCCACATGCTTTTGGGGCCCCCATTACATGTGGCATGCACATGGGGCCCCCATGACATGCGGCATGCATTTGGGGCCCCCATGACTTGAGGCATGCATTTGAATCCCCCATTACATGCGGCATGCACGTGGGGCCCCTATGACATGCGGCATGCATTTGGGCCCCCATGACATGCGGAATGCCTGCGGGGCCCCCATGACATGCGGCATGCATGCAGGGCCCTCATGACATGCGGCATGAATTTGGGGCCCCCAATACATGCGGCATGCACGTTGGGCCCCCTTGACATTCGACATTCATGTGGGGCTCCCATGACATGCGGCATGCATGCAGGGCCCTCATGACATGCGGCATGAATTTGGGGCCCCCAATACATGCGGCATGCACGTTGGGCCCCCTTGACATTCGACATTCATGTGGGGCTCCCATGACATGCGGCATGCATGTGGCCCCCAATGATATGCGGCATGCACGTGGGGCCCCATGACATGCTGCATGCATTTGGGGCACCCATGATATGTGGCATGCATTTGGGCCCCCATGACATGCGCATGCATGTGGGGCCCCCATGAAATGTGCCATGCATGTGGGGCCCCTATGACATGCGGCATGCATTTGTGGGCCCCAAGACATGCTGCATGCATTTGGGGGGCCCCATGACATGCAGCATGCATGTGGGGCCCCCATGACATGCGGCATGCATTTGGTGTCCCCATGGCATGCGGCATGCACGTGAGGCCCCCATGACATGCGGAATGCCTGCGGGGCCCCAATGACATGCGGCATGCATGCGGGGCCCTCATGACATGCGGCATGCATTTGAGGCCCCCAATATATGCGGCATGCATGTGGGGCCCCCATGGTATGTGGCATGCATTTGGGGCCCCCATGACTTGAGGCATGCATGTGGGGCCCCCATGACATGCACCATGCATGTGGGGCCCCTATGACATGCTGCATGCATTTGGGGCCCCCATGACTTGAGGCATGCATTTGGGGCCCCCATGACATGCGGAATGCCTGCGGGGCCCCAATGACATGTGGCATGCATGTGGGACCCCCATGACATGCGGCATGCATTTGAATCCCCCATTACATGTGGCATGCACGTTGGGCCCCATGACATGCGGCATGCATTTGGGGCCCCCGTGACATGCGGAATGCACGTGGGGCCCCTATGACATGCGACATGAATTTGGGAGCCACATTACATGCGGCATGCACGTGGAGCCCCCATGACATGCGTCATGCATTTGGGCCCCCATGACATGCGGCATGCATTTGGGGCCCAAATGCTTGCCGCATGTCATGGGGGCCTCCATGACATGTGGCATGCATGTGGGGCTCCCATGACATGCGGCATGCATTTATGGCCCTCATGACAAGCGGCAAGCATTTGGGCCCCCATGACATGCGGCATGCATGTGGGGGCCCCATGACATGCGGCATGCATTTGGGGGCCCCATGGCATGCGGCATGCATGTGGGGCCCAAATGCTTGCCGCATGTCATGGGGGCCTCCATGACATTTGGCATTCATGTGGGTCCCCATGACATGTGTCATGCATGTGGGTCCCCCTTGACATGCGACATTCATTTGGGGCCCCCATGACATGTGGCATGCATGTGGGGCTCCCATGACATGCGGCATGCATTTGGGGCCCCCATGACATGTGGTATGCACGTGGGGCCCCTATGACATGCCGCATGCATTTGGGGCCCCCATGACATGCTCCATGCATGTGGGGCCCCTATGACATGCGGCATGCATTCGTGGCCCCCGTAACATGAGGCATGCACGTGGGGCCCCCATGACATGCGGCAAGCACGTGGGGCCCCAATGACATGCAGCATGCACGTGGGACCCCCATGACATGCGGAATGCACGTGAGGCCCCCATGACATGCGGAATGCCTGCGGGGCCCCAATGACATGTGGCATGCATGCGGGGCCCTCATGACATGCGGCATGCATTTGAGGCCCCCAATATATGCGGCAAGCATGTGGGGCCCCCATGATATGTGGCATGCATTTGGGGCCCCCATGACTTGAGGCATGCATGTGGGGCCCCCATGACATGCACCATGCATGTGGGGCCCCTATGACATGCTGCATGCATTTGGGGCCCCCATGACTTGAGGCATGCATTGGGGGCCCCCATGACATGCGGCATGCATGTAGGGCCCCCATGAAATGCGCCATGCATGCGGGGCCCCTATGACATGCGGCATGCATTTGTGGGCCCCAAGACATGTGGCATGCACATGGGGTCCCCATGAAATGCGCCATTTATTTGGGGCCCCCATGACATGTGGAATGCCTGCGGGGCCCCCGTGACATGCGGCATGCACGTGGGGCCACAATGACATGCAGCATGCACGTGGGGCCTGCATAACATGCTGCATGCATTTGGGGTACCTGAGACATGCGGCATGCAGTTGGGGCCCCCATGACATGCTGCATGCATTTGGGGCCCCCATGATATGGGGCACGCACTTGGGGCCCCCATGCCATGCGGCATGCATGTGGGACCCCTATGACATGCGGCATGCATTTGAGGGCGCCAAGACCTGCTGCATGCATTTGGGGGGCCCCATGACATGCGGCATGCACGTGGGGCTTCCATGACATGCGGCATGCATTTGGGGCCCCATGACATGCAGCATGCACGTGGGCCCACCCAGTACATGCGGCATGCATTTGGGGCCCCCATGACATGTGATATGCACGTGGGGCCCCTATGACATTCCGCATGCATTTATGGCCCCCATGACATGTGGCATGCATTTGGGTCCCCCATGAAATGCGGCATGCACGTGGGGCCCCCTGTACATGCGGCATGCATTTGGGGCCCCCTTGACATGCGACATTCATTTGGGGCCCCAATGACATGTGGCATGCATGGGGGCTCCCATTACATGCGGCATGCATTTGGGGCCTCCATGACATGCGGTATGAATGTGGGGCGCCCATGACATGCGCCATGCATGTGGGGCCACTATGACATGCGGCATGCATTTGGGGCCCCCATGATATGCGGCACGCATTTATGGCCCCCATGACATGCGCATGCATGTGGGACCCCCATGAAATGCGCCATGCATGTGGTACCCCTATGACATGTGGCATGCATTTTAGGCCCCCAATATATGCGGCATGCATGTGGGGCCCCCATGATATGTGGCATGCATTTGGGGCCCCCATGACTTGAGGCATGCATTGGGGGCCCCCATGACATGCGGCATGCATGTAGGGCCCCCATGAAATGCGCCATGCATGTGGGGCCCCTATGACATGCGGCATGCATTTGTGGGCCCCAAGACATGTGGCATGCACATGGGGTCCCCATGAAATGCGCCATTTATTTGGGGCCTCCATGACATGTGGAATGCCTGCGGGGACCCCGTGACATGCGGCATGCATCTGGGGCCCCCATGAAATGCGGCATTTATTTGGGGCCCCCATGACATGTGGAATGCCTGCGGGGCCCCCGTGACATGCGGCATGCACGTGGGGCCACAATGACATGCAGCATGCACGTGGGGCCCACATGACATGCGGAATGCACGTCAGTCCCCCATGACATGCGGAATGCCTGCGGGGCCCCAATGACATGTGGCATGCATGTGGGACCCCCATGACATGCGGCATGCATTTGAATCCCCCATTACATGCGGCATGCACGTGGGGCCCCCATTACATGCGGCATGCATTTGGGGCCCCCATGTCATGCGGAATGCACGTGGGGCCCCTATGACATGCGACATGAATTTGGGAGCCCCATTACATGCGGCATGCACGTGGAGCCCCCATGACATGCGTCATGCATTTGGGCCCCCGTGACATGCGGCATGCATTTGGGGCCTGCATAACATGCTGCATGCATTTGGGGTACCTGAGACATGCGGCATGCAGTTGGGGCCCCCAATACATGCAGCATGCACGTGAGGCCCCCATGACATGTGGCATGCCTGCGGGGCCCCCATGATATGCGGCATGCATTTGGGGCCCCATGACATGCAGCATGCATGTGGGACCCCCATGACATGCGGCATGCATTTGAATCCCCCATTACATGCGGCATGCAGGTGGTTCCCCCATGACATGCGGCATGCAGGTGGTTCCCCCATGACATGCGTCATGCATTTGGGGCCCCCAATACATGCGGCATGCACGTTGGGCCCCCATGACATGCTGCATGCATTTGGGGCCCCCATGATATGGGGCACGCACTTGGGGCCCCCATGCCATGCAGCATGCACGTGGGCCAACCCAGTACATGCGGCATGCATTCGGGGCCCCCATGACATGTGGTATGCACGTGGGGCCCCTATGACATGCCGCATGCATTTATGGTCCCCATGACATGTGGCATGCATGTGGGACCCCTATGACATGCGGCATGCATTTGAGGGTGACAAGACATGCTGCATGCATTTGGGGGGCCCCATGACATGCGGCATGCACGTGGGGCTTCCATGACATGCGGCATGCATTTGGGGCCCCATGACATGCAGCATGCACGTGGGCCAACCCAGTACATGCGGCATGCATTTGGGGCCCCCATGACATGTGGTATGCACGTGGGGCCCCTATGACATGCCGCATGCATTTATAGCCCCCAATACATGTGGCATGCATTTGGGTCCCCCATGAAATGCGGCATGCACGTGGGGCCCCCTGTACATGCGGCATGCATTTGGGGCCCCCTTGACATGCGACATTCATTTGGGGCCCCCATGACATGTGGCATGCATGGGGGCTCCCATTACATGCGGCATGCATTTGGGGCCTCCATGACATGCGGTATGAATGTGGGGCCCCCATGACATGCGCCATGCATGTGGGGCCACTATGACATGCGGCATGCATTTGGGGCCCCCATGATATGCGGCACGCATTTGGGGCCCCCATGACATGCGCATGCATGTGGGACCCCCATGAAATGCGCCATGCATGTGGTACCCCTATGACATGCGGAATGCATTTGTGGGCCCCAAGACATGCTGCATGCATTTGGGGGGCCCCATGACATGCGGCATGCACGTGGGGCCCCTATGACATGCCGCATGCATTTATGGCCCCCATGACATGTGGCATGCACGTGGGGCCCCCATGACATGCTGCATGCATTTGGGGCCCCATGATATGTGGCACGCATTTGGGGCCCCCATGACATCGCATGCATGTGGGGCCCCCATGAAATGCGCCATGCATATGGGGCCCCTATGACATGCGGCATGCATTTGTGGGCCCCAACACATGCTGCATGCATTTGGATGCCCCATAACATGCGGCATGCACGTGGGGCCCCCATGACATGCGACATGCATTTGGGGCCCCCATGACATGCGGCATGCATTTGGGTCCCCCATGAAATGCGGCATGCACGTGGGGCCCCCAGTACATGCGGCATGCATTTGGGGCCCCCATGACATGTGGTATGCACGTGGGGCCCCTATGACATGCTGCATGCATTTGGGGTGCCCAAGACATGCGGCATGCACGTGGGGCCCCTATGACATGCCACATGCTTTTGGGTCCCCCATTACATGTGGCATGCACATGGGGCCCCCATGACATGCGGCATGCATTTGGGGGCCCCATTACATGCGGCATGCACGTGGAGCCCCAATGACATGCTGCATGCATTTGGGGCCCCCATGACATGCTGCATGCACGTGGGGCCCCCATTACATGCGGCATGCATTTGGGGCCCCCATGACATGCAGCATGCACGTGGGGCCCCCATTACATGCGGCATGCATTTGGGGCCCCAATGACATGCGGCATGCATGTGGGGCACCGATGACATGTGCCATGTACGTGGGGCCCCTATGACATGCGGTATGCACATGGGGCCCTCATGACATGCATCATGCATTTGGGGCCAATGTGACATGCGGCATGCATTCGGGGCCCCCATGACATGCGGCATGCATGTGGGACCCCCATGATATGCGGCATGCATGTGGAACCCCCATGATATGCGGCATGCATTTGGGGCCCCCATGACTTGAGGCATGCATTTGGGGCCCCCAATACATGCGGCATGCACGTTGGGCCCCCATGACATGCGGCATGCATTTATGGCCCCCATGACATGCGGCAAGCTTTTGGGCCCCATGACATGCGGCATGCATGTGGTGCCCCCATGACATGCGCATGCATGTGGGGCCCCCATGAAAAGCGCCATGCATGTGGGGCCCCCATGACATGCGGCATGCATTTGGGTCCCCCATGAAATGCGGCATGCACGTGGGGCCCCCAGTACATGCGGCATGCATTTGGGGCCCCCATGACATGTGGTATGCACGTGGGGCCCCTATGACATGCTGCATGCATTTGGGGTGCCCAAGACATGCGGCATGCACGTGGGGCCCCTATGACATGCCACATGCTTTTGGGGCCCCCATTACATGTGGCATGCACATGGGGCCCCCATGACATGCGGCATGCATTTGGGGCCCC
Organism: Phyllobates terribilis; assembly: GCF_046119375.1. Classification (NCBI taxonomy): domain Eukaryota; kingdom Metazoa; phylum Chordata; class Amphibia; order Anura; family Dendrobatidae; genus Phyllobates; species Phyllobates terribilis. The sequence continues at coordinate 343,388,843 of NW_027362764.1, forward strand.
CATGACTTGAGGCATGCATTTGAATCCCCCATTACATGCGGCATGCACGTGGGGCCCCTATGACATGCGGCATGCATTTGGGCCCCCATGACATGCGGAATGCCTGCGGGGCCCCCATGACATGCGGCATGCATGCAGGGCCCTCATGACATGCGGCATGAATTTGGGGCCCCCAATACATGCGGCATGCACGTTGGGCCCCCTTGACATTCGACATTCATGTGGGGCTCCCATGACATGCGGCATGCATGTGGCCCCCAATGATATGCGGCATGCACGTGGGGCCCCATGACATGCTGCATGCATTTGGGGCCCCCATGATATGCGGCATGCATTTGGGCCCCCATGACATGCGCATGCATGTGGGGCCCCCATGAAATGTGCCAGGCATGTGGGGCCCCTATGACATGCGGCATGCATTTGTGGGCCCCAAGACATGCTGCATGCATTTGGGGGGCCCCATGACATGCGGCATGCATTTGGGGGGCCCAATGACATGTGACATGCACGTGGGGCCCCCATGACATGCTGCATGCATTTGTGGCCCCCTTGATATGCGGCATGCATTTGGGGGCCCCCATGACTTGAGCCATGCATTTGGGGTCCCCATGACATGCGGCATGCATGTGGGACCCCCATGACATGCGTCATGCATTTGGATCCCCATTACATGCTGCATGCAAGTGGGGCCCCCATGACATGCGGCATGCACGTGGGGCCCCCATGACATGCTGCATGCATTTGGGGCCCCCATGATATGCGGCACGCATTTGGGGCCCCCATGACATGCGCATGCATGTGGGGCCTCCATGAAATGCGCCATGCATGTGGGGCTCCTATGACATGCGGCATGCATTTGTGGGCCCCAAGACATGCTGCATGCATTTGGGGGGCCCCATGATATGCGGCATGCATTTGGGCCCCCCATGACATGAGGCATGCATGTGGGGCCCCCATGACATGCAGCATGCACGTGGGGCCCCCATGACATGTGACATGCAATTGGGGCCCCCATGACATGCGGCATGCATTTGGGTCCCCCATGAAATGCGGCATGCACGTGGAGCCCCCATGACATGCGGCATGCATTTGGGGCACCCATGACATGCGGCATGCACATGGGGCCCCCATGACATGCGGCATACGTTTGGGGCCCCAATGACATGCGGCATGAGTTTGGATCCCCCATGACATGCGGCATGCACGTGGGGCCTCCATGACATGAGTCATGCATTTGGGGCCGTCATGACAAGCGGCATGCATTTGGGGCCCCCATGACATGCGGCATGCATGTGGGACCCCCATGACATGCGTCATGCATTTGGGGCCCCCATGACATGCTCCATGCATGTGGGGCCCCTATGATATGCGGCATGAATTTGGGATGCCCCATGACATGCGGCATGCATGTGAGGACCCCATGACATATGGCATGCATTTGGGGTCCCCATGACATGCGGCATTCATGTGGGGCCCCATGACATGCGGCATTCATGTGGGGCCCCCATGACATGCATCATGCATGCGGGGCCCCCATGACATGCGGCATACATTTGTGGCCCTCGTGACATGAGGCATGCACGTGGGGCCCCCATGACATGCGGCAAGCACGTGGAGCCCCAATGACATGCAGCATGCACGTGGGACCCCCATGACATGCGGCATGCATGTGGGGGCCCCATGACATGTGGTATGCACGTGGGGCCCCTATGACATGCCGCATGCATTTGGAGCCCCCATGACATGCTGCATGCATGTGGGACCCCAATTACATGATGCATGCAAGTGGGGCCCCCATGACATGCGGCATGCATGTGGGCCCCCCAAGACATGTGGCATGCACGTGGGGCCCCCATGACATGCTGCATGCATTTGGGGCCCCCATGACATGCGGCATGCACGTGGGGCCCCCATTACATGCGGCATGCATTTGGGGCCCCCATGACATGCGGCATGTACGTGGGGCCCCTATGACATGCGTTATGCAAGTGGGGCCCTCATGACATGCAGCATGCATTTGGGGCCACTGTGACATGCGGCATGCATTTGGGGCCCCCATGACATGCGGCATGCATGTGGGGGCCCTATGACATGCGGCATGCATTTGTGGGCCCCAAGAGATGCGGCATGCATGTGGGACCCCCATGATATGCGGCATGCATTTGGGGCCCCCATGACTTGAGGCATGCATTTGGGGCCCCCATGAAATGTGCCATGCATGTGGGGCCCCTATGACATGCGGCATGCATTTGTGGGCCCCAAGAGATGCGGCATGCATTTGGGGCCCCTATGACATGCGGCATCCATTTGGGGGGCCCCATGACATGCGGCATGCACGTGGGGCCCCCATGAAATGCGGCATTTATTTGGGGCCCCCATGACATGTGGAATGCCTGCGGGGCCCCCATGACATGCGTCATGCACGTGGGGCCCCCATGACGTGCAGCATGCATTTGGATCCCCCATTACATGCTGAATGCAATTGGGGCCCCCATGAAATGTGCCATGCATGTGGGGCCCCTATGACATGCTGCATGAATTTGGGGCCCCCAATACATGCGGCATGCACGTTGGGCCCCTTGACATGCGACATTCATGTGGGGCTCCCATGACATGCGGCATGCATTTATGGCTCCCATGACATGCGGCAATCTTTTGGGCCCCATGACATGCAGCATGCATGTGGGGCCCCCATGACATGCGGCATGCATTTGGGGTCCCCATGGCATGCGGCATGCACGTGGGGCCCCCTGTACATGTGGCATGCATTTGGGGCCCCCATGACATGCGGCATGCATGTGGGGCCCCCTTGACATGCGACGTTCATTTGGGGCCCCCATGACATGTGGCATGCATGGGGGCTCCCATTACATGCGGCATGCATTTGGAGCCTCCATGACATGCGGTATGAATGTGGGGCCCCCATGACATGCGCCATGCATGTGGGGCCCCTATGACATGCGGCATGCATTTGGGGCCCCCATGATATGCGGCACGCATTTGGGTCCCCCATGACATGCACATGCATGTGGGACCCCCATGAAAAGCGCCATGCATGTGGGACCCCTATGATATGCGACATGCATTCGTGTACCCCAAGACATGCTGCATGCATTTGGGGGGCCCAATGACATGCGGCATGCATTTGGGGACCCCATGACATGCGGCAAGCATTTGGGCCCCCATGACATGCGGCATGCATGTGGGTCCCCATGACATGCGTCATGCACGTGGGGCCCCCTTGACATGCGACATTCATTTGGGACCCCATGACATGTGGCATGCATGTGGGGCCCCCATGACATGCGGCATGCATTTGGGGCCCCCATGACATGTGGTATGCACGTGGGGCCCCTATGACATGCGACATGCATTCGTGGCCCCCGTAACATGAGGCATGCACGTGGGGCCCCCATGACAAGCGGAAAGCACGTGGGGCCCCCATGACATGAAGCATGCACGTGGGACCCCCATGACATGCGGAATGCACGTGAGGCCCCCATGACATGCGATATGCCTACGGGGCCCCAATGACATGCGGCATGCATGCGGGGCCCTCATGACATGCGGCATGCAATTGAGGCCCCCAATATATGCGGCATGCATGTGGGGCCCCCATGATATGTGGCATGCATTTGGGGCCCCCATGACTTGAGGCATGCATGTGGGGCCCCCATGACATTCACCATGCATGTGGGGCCCCTATGACATGCTGCGTGCATTTGGGGCCCCCATGACTTGAGGCATGCATTTGGGGCCCCCATGACATGCGGCATGCATGTAGGGCCCCCATGAAATGCGCCATGCATGTGGGGCCCCTATGACATGCGGCATGCATTTGTGGGCCCCAAGACATGTGGCATGCACATGGGGCCCCCATGAAATGCGGCATTTATTTGGGGCCCCCATGACATGTGTAATGCCTACGGGGCCCCCGTGACATGCGGCATGCACGTGGGGCCCCCATGAAATGCGGCATATATTTGGGGCCCCCATGACATGTGGAATGCCTGCGGGGCCCCCGTGACATGAGGCATGCACTTTGGGCACCCATGACATGCGACATGCATTTATGGCCTCATGACATGCGGCATGCATTTGGGCCCTCATGAAATGCGCCATGCACGTGGGGCCCCCATGACATGCGGAATGCATTTGGGGTCCCCATGACATGCGGCATGCATGTGGGGCCCAAATGCTTGCCGCATGTCATGGGGGCCTCCATGACTTGCGGCATGCATTTATGGCCCTCATGACATGCGGCAAGCATGTGGGTCCCCATGAAATGCGTCATGCACGTGGGGCCCCCTTGACATGCGACATTCATTTGGGGCCCCCATGACATGTGGCATGCATGTGGGGCTCCCATGACATGCGGCATGCATTTGGGGCCCCCATGACATGTGGTATGCACGTGGGGCCCCTATGACATGCCGCATGCATTTGGGGCCCCCATGACATGCTCCATGCATGTGGGGCCCCTATGACATGCGGCATGCATTTGTGGCCCCCGTAACATGAGGCATGCACGTGGGGCCCCCATGACATGCGGCAAGCACGTGGGGCCCCAATGACATGCAGCATGCACGTGGGACCCCCATGACATGCGGAATGCACGTGAGGCCCCCATGACATGCGGAATGCCTGCGGGGCCCCAATGACATGCGGCATGCACGTGAGGCCCCCATGACATGCGGAATGCCTGCGGGGCCCCAATGACATGCGGCATGCATGCGGGCCCTCATGACATGCGGCATGCATTTGAGGCCCCCAATATATGCGGCATGCATGTGGGGCCCCCATGGTATGTGGCATGCATTTGGGGCCCCCATGACTTGAGGCATGCATGTGAGGCCCCCATGACATGCACCATGCATGTGGGGCCCCTATGACATGCTGCATGCATTTGGGACCCCATGACTTGAGGCATGCATTTGGGGCCCCCATGACATGCGGAATGCCTGCGGGGCCCCAATGACATGTGGCATGCATGTGGGACCCCCATGACATGCGGCATGCATTTGACTCCCCCATTACATGCGGCATGCACGTGGGGCCCCCATGACATGCGGCATGCATTTGGGCCCCCCATGACATGCGGAATGCACGTGGGGCCCCTATGACATGCGACATGAATTTGGGAGCCACATTACATGCGGCATGCACGTGGAGCCCCCATGACATGCGTCATGCATTTGGGCCCCCATGACATGCGGCATGCATTTGGGGCCCAAATGCTTGCCGCATGTCATGGGGGCCTCCATGACATGTGGCATGCATGTGGGGCTCCCATGACATGCGGCATGCATTTATGGCCCTCATGACAAGAGGCAAGCATTTGGGCCCCCATGACATGCGGCATGCATGTGGGGCCCCCATGACATGCGTCATGCACGTGGGTCCCCCTTGACATGCGACATTCATTTGGGGCCCCCATGACATGTGGCATGCATGTGGGGCTCCCATGACATGCGGCATGCATTTGGGGCCCCCATGACATCCTCCATGCATGTGGGGCCCCTATGACATGCGGCATGCATTCGTGGCCCCCGTAACATGAGGCATGCACGTGGGGCCCCCATGACATGCGGCAAGCACGTGGGGCCCCAATGACATGCAGCATGCACGTGGGACCCCCATGACATGCGGAATGCACGTGAGGCCCCCATGACATGCGGAATGCCTGCGGGGCCCCCAATGACATGCGGCATGCATGCGGGGCCCTCATGACATGCGGCATGCATTTGAGGCCCCCAATATATGCGGCATGCATGTGGGGCCCCCATGACATGCACCATGCATGTGGGGCCCCTTTGACATGCTGCATGCATTTGGGGCCCCCATGACTTGAGGTATGCATTTGGGGGCCCCATGACATGCGGCATGCATGTAGGGCCCCCATGAAATGCGCCATGCATGTGGGGCACCTATAACATGCGGCATGCATTTGTGGGCCCCAAGACATGTGGCATGCACATGGGGTCCCCATGAAATGCGCCATTTATTTGGGGCCCCCATGACATGTGGAATGCCTGCGGGGACCCCGTGACATGCGGCATGCATGTGGGGCCCCCATGAAATGCGGCATTTATTTGGGGCCCCCATGACATGTGGAATGCCTGCGGGGCCCCCGTGACATGCGGCATGCACGTGGGGCCACAATGACATGCAGCATGCACGTGGGGCCCACATGACATGCGGAATGCACGTGAGTCCCCCATGACATGCGGAATGCCTGCGGGGCCCCAATGACATGTGGCATGCATGTGGGACCCCCATGACATGCGGCATGCATTTGAATCCCCCATTACAAGCGGCATGCACGTGGGGCCCCCATGACATGCGGCATGCATTTGGGGCCCCCATGTCATGCGGAATGCACGTGGGGCCCCTATGACATGCGACATGAATTTGGGAGCCCCATTACATGCGGCATGCACGTGGAGCCCCCATGACATGCGTCATGCATTTGGGCCCCCATGACATGCGGCATGCATTTGGGGCCTGCATAACATGCTGCATGCATTTGGGGAACCTGAGACATGCGGCATGCAGTTGGGGCCCCCAATACATGCGGCATGCACGTGAGGCCCCCATGACATGCGGCATGCACGTGAGGCCCCCATGACATGCGGAATGCCTGCGGGGCCCCCATGATATGCGGCATGCATTTGGGGCCCCCATAACATGCAGCATGCATGTGGGACCCCCATGACATGCGGCATGCATTTGAATCCCCCATTACATGCGGCATGCAGGTGGTTCCCCCATGACATGCGGCATGCAGGTGGTTCCCCCATGACATGCGGCATGCATTTGGGGCCCCCAATACATGCGGCATGCACGTTGGGCCCCCATGACATGCTGCATGCATTTGGGGCCCCCATGATATGGGGCACGCACTTGGGGCCCCCATGCCATGCGGCATGCATGTGGGACCCCTATGACATGCGGCATGCATTTGAGGGCGCCAAGACATGCTGCATGCATTTGGGGGGCCCCATGACATGCGACATGCACGTGGGGCCCCCATGACATGCGCATGCATGTGGGACCCCCATGAAATGCGCCATGCATGTGGGACCCCTATGACATGCGGCATGCATTTGTGGGCCCCAAGACATACTGCATGCATTTGGGGGCCCCATGACATGCGGCATGCATTTGGGGCCCCCATGACATGCGGCATGCATTTGGGGCCCCATGACATGCAGTATGCACGTGGGCCCCCCCCCAGTACATGCGGCATGCATTTGGGGCCCCCATGACATGCGGCATGCACGTGGGGCCCCCTTGACATGCGACATTCATTTGGGGCCCCCATGACATGTGGCATGCATGGGGGCTCCCATTACATGCGGCATGCATTTGGGGCCTCCATGACATGCGGTATAAATGTGGGGCCCCCATGACATGCGCCATGCATGTGGGGCCCCTATGACATGCGGCATGCATTTGGGGCCCCCATGATATGCGGCACGCATTTGGGGCCCCCATGACATGCGTGTCGGCTACCATGACATGTGCCATGCATTTGGGTCCCCCATCACGTGCAGCATGCATTTGAGGCCCCCAAGACATGGGGCATGCATGTGGGGCCCCATGACATGCAGCATGCATTTGTGGCCTCTGACATGCAGCATGCATTTGGGCCCCCAATGAAATGTGGCATGCACGTGGAGCCCCCATGACATGTGTCATGCACGTGTGGCCCCCATGACATGTGGCATTCATTTTTGGCCCCCATGACATGCGGCATGCATTTGGGGCACCCATAACATGCGTCATGCACGTGGGGCCCCATGACATGCGGTATGCACGTGGAGCCCCATGAGGTGCACCTTTGGTCAAAATCAGAGGCTTCGTGTCCCATTTGCAACAGGCTTGACCTGAAATGTTGCCGAAAGGCAACAAAAGTTGACCTTTTGTTGCAAACGGGACACAAGATGGCCGACTTTTGTTGCCGGAATGCAACATTTGTTGCATTTGTGCAACAGGCTTGACCTTGATACATTGGAACTGGATTAAAGAGTCAATATGGTAGTATGACCTTCTGTACTATAGTAATATATAGGGACTGATGGGGGAAATTTGTTTTTTGGCATTTGGGACGCTTACGCACGCGGTGGGATGCGCTAAATTTTTTTCAGGGTTAAGGCAAAATTTCTGCTCGAAACTGCACGCTCTGCGGCCTGAAATATCGCTCCTAAGGGGGTCTACGCAATAAAAATGCAAAAAAAATGTAACATTAGAGCTGGCTAAATCACTTACCTGATTGACCAATAGCCAGCCCTCATTGACTTTTTTCTTGACATTGTGTGTTCTGAGGAAACTCCACCGGGTGGCAATGTTGTCCAACTTTTTAATTTTTTATTGTAGGATTGTAAAAACACCAGATGGCGATGTTTCTCTTTCTAATGTGCAAGCAAGCATGAGAGCTTGCTTCTGGTTGTCCTGGATTACCTGCAGCCAGCCCTCATATTGGGCATATAATGTCTATAGCCAACTCTCAAATTTTTTTTGCTTTAATAACACTAAGGCTATGTAACCACGATGCAGAAATGAAGCATTGTGTTCACGGCTGCCTCTAGCCAGCCCCCCAATTTTTTTTTTTCTTTAATAACACAAACAGCATGAGGGCTGGCTATCGTGTGTCCACGGCTGCCTCTAGCCAGCCCCCCAATTTTTTTTTCTTTAATAACACAAACACCATGAGGGCTGGCTATCGTGTGTTCACGGCTGCCTCTAGCCAGCCCCCCAATTTTTTTTTCTTTAATAACACAAACACCATGAGGGCTGGCTATCGTGTGTCCACGGCTGCCTCTAGCCAGCCCTCAAATTTTTTTTTTCTTTAATAACACAAACACCATGAGGGCTGGCTATCATGTGTCCACGGCTGCCTCTAGCCAGCCCCCCAATTTTTTTTTTCTTTAATAACACAAACAGCATGAGGGCTGGCTATCGTGTGTCCACGGCTGCCTCTAGCAAGCCCCCCAATTTTTTTTTTTCTTTAATAACACAAACAGCATGAGGGCTGGCTATCGTGTGTCCATGGCTGCCTCTAGCCAGCCCCCCAATTTTTTTTTTTCTTTAATAACACAAACACCATGAGGGCTGGCTATCGTGTGTCCACGGCTGCCTCTAGCCAGCCCCCCAATTTTTTTTTCTTTAATAACACAAACACCATGAGGGCTGTCTATCGTGTGTTCACGGCTGCCTCTAGCCAGCCCCCAATTTTTTTTTTCTTTAATAACACAAACACCATGAGGGCTGGCTATCGTGTGTCCACGGTTGCCTCTAGCCAGCCCCCCAATTTTTTTTTTCTTTAATAACACAAACACCATGAGGGCTGGCTATCATGTGTTCACGGCTGCCTCTAGCCAGACCCCCAATTTTTTTTTTCTTTAATAACACAAACACCATGAGGGCTGGCTATCGTGTGTCCACGGCTGCCTCTAGCCAGCCCCCCAATTTTTTTTTTCTTTAATAACACAAACACCATGAGGGCTGGCTATCGTGTGTTCACGGCTGCCTCTAGCCAGCCCCCCAATTTATTTTTTTTCTTTAATAACACAAACACCATGAGGGCTTGCTATGGTGTGTCCACGGCTGCCTCTAGCCAGCCCTTAAATTTTTTTTTTCTTTAATAACACAAACACCATGAGGGCTTGCTATGGTGTGTCCACGGCTGCCTCTAGCCAGCCCCCCAATTTTTTTTTCATTAATAACACAAACACCATGAGGGCTGGCTATCGTGTGTCCACGGCTGCCTCTAGCCAGCCCTCAAATTATTATTTTTTCTTTTATGACACAAACACCATGAGGGCTGGCTATCATGTGTCCACGGCTGCCTCTAGCCAGCCCTAAAATTATTATTTTTTCTTTAATAACACAAACACCATGAGGGCTGGCTATCATGTGTCCACGGCTGCCTCTAGCCAGCCCTCAAATTTTTTTTTTTCTTAAATAACACAAACACCATGAGGGCTGGCTATCATGTGTCCACGGCTGCCTCTAGCCAGCCCTCAATTTTTTTTTTTTCTTTAATAACACAAACACCATGAGGGCTGGCTATCGTGTGTCCACGGCTGCCTCTAGCCAGCCCTCAAATTTTTTTTTTCTTTAATAACACAAACACCATGAGGGCTGGCTATGAGGAAGGGAGCTATGGCCCTGTAAAGTTAGCTTGTTGTCCTATGGAGAAGAGTTTGAGGGGATTGTGGCCCTGTGGAAATGCTTGTGGCTCGGCAGAATGAGCCAGTGGTACTATGGAGAGAGCTGAAGGGGTTGAGGCCCTGTGGAAAGGCCTGTGACCCTGTATAGGGGTCTGTGGCCCCGCAGAGGGGCATGTAGCGATGTAAAGAGAGCAGGAGGGAGTTGTGGCCTGCGGAAAAGGCCATGTAGAGCGGGCTGGTGGGGCCTGTGGAAGGGTCTGAAGTAAGATTTGGGCCTATGAAGTCTTTTTGCGGCAAACAACATGCAACATGATTGCCTGTGGAGAGAGCTGGAGGGACTTGTAGCACTGTGGAAAGGCGTGTGGCCGGGTAGGAGCCTGTGGTCCAGTGGAGAGAGCTGAAGGTGTTGTGGCCCTGTGGAAAGGCCTGTGACCCTGTATAGGGGTCCGTTGCCCTGTGGAGAGAGCTGGAGGTGCTCGTGCCCTATGGAAATGACTATGGCCATGTAGAAAGGCCTTTTGGCCTTGAAGAGGGGGCTTGTGCCCTGCATACGGGCCTTGTGTCTCTGTGGAGAGAGCTAAAGGGGGCTGTGGCCGTGCAGAAAGTGCATTTGGCCCTGTGGACGGGAGCTATGGCCCTGTAAAGAGAGCTTGTTGTCCTGTGGAGAAGAGTTGGAGGGGATTGTGGCTCTGTGGAAAGGCTTGTGGCCCGGCAGAAGTAGGCAATGGTGCTGTGGAGAGAGCTGAAGGGGTTGAGGCCCTGTGGAAAGGCCTGTGACCCTGTATAGGGGTCTGTGGCCCCGCAGCGGCGCATGTGGCGATGTAAAGAGAGCTGGAGGGAGTTGTGGCCTGAGGAAAAGGCCATGTGGAGCGGGCTGGAGAGGCCTGTGGAAGGCTCTGGAGTAAGATTTGGGCCTATGAAGTCCTTTGCAGTAAACAACATGCAACATGATTGTCTGTGGAGAGAGCTGGAGGGGCTTGTGGCACTGTGGAAAGGCCTGTGGCCCTATGGATATGCCCTTTAGCCTTGTGGAAAGGGCTGTGGCCCTGTGGTGAGAGCTGGAAGGAGTTGTGGGCTGTGGAAAAGCCTGTGGTCCCGTGGAGACAGCTGAAGGGGTTGAGGCCCTGTGGAAAGGCCTGTGACCCTGTATAGGGGTCCGTTGCCCTGTGGAGAGAGCTGGAGGGGCTTGTGCCCTATGGAAATGACTATGGCCATGTAGAAAGGCCTTTTGGCCTTGAAGAGGGGGCTTGTGCCCTGCAGACGTGCCCTGTGACTCTGTGGAGAGAGCTGTTGGGAGTTGTGGCCGTGTGGAAAGTGCATTTGGCCTTGTGGAGGTGAGCTATGGCAATGTAAAGAGAGCTTCTTGTCCTGTGGAGAGAGCTGGAGGGTTTTGTGGCCCTGTGGAAAGGTCTGTGGCCATATGGATAGGCCCTTTAGCCTTGTGGAAGGGGCTGTGGCCCTGTGGTGAGAGCTGGAAGGAGTTGTGGGCTGTGGAGAAGCCTGTGGTCCTGTGAAGACAGCTGAAGGGGTTGAGGCCTTGTGGAAAGGCCTGTGACCCTGTATAGGGGTCTGTGGCCCCGCAGAGGGGCATGTGGCGATGTAAAGAGAGCTGGAGGGAGTTGTGGCCTGAGGAAAAGGCCATGTGGAGCGGGCTGGAGAGGCCTGTGGAAGGCTCTGGAGTAAGATTTGGGCCTATGAAGTCCTTTTCAGTAAACAACATGCAACATGATTGCCTGTGGAGAGAGCTGGAGGGGCTTGTGGCACTGTGGAAAGGCCTGTGGCCCAGTAGGATCCTGTGGTCCTGTGGAGAGAGCTGAAGGTGTTGTGGCCCTGTGGAAAGGCCTGTGACCCTGTATAGGGGTCCGTTGCCCTGTGGAGAGAGCTGGAGGGGCTCGTGCCCTATGGAAATGACTATGGCCATGTAGAAAGGCCTTTTGGCCTTGAAGAGGGGGCTTGTGCCCTGCAGACATGCCCTGTGACTCTGTGGAGAGAGCTGTTGGGAGTTGTGACCGTGTGGAAAGTGCATTTGGCCTTGTGGAGGTGAGCTATGGCCCGGTAAAGAGAGCTTCTTGTCCTGTGGAGAGAGCTGGAAGGTGTTGTGGCACTGTGGAAAGGTCTGTGGCTCCATGGATAGGCCCTTAAGCCTTGTGGAAAGGGCTGTGGCCCTGTGGTGAGAGCTGGAAGGAGTTGTGGGCTGTGGAAAAGCCTGTGGTCCTGTGGAGACAGCTGAAGGGGTTGAGGCCCTGTGGAAAGGCCTGTGACCCTGTATAGGGGTCTGTGGCCCCGCAGAGGGGCATGTGGCGATGTAAAGAGAGCTGGAGGGAGTTGTGGCCTGAGGAAAAGGCCATGTGGAGCGGGCTGGAGAGGCCTGTGGAAGGCTCTGGAGTAAGATTTGAGCCTATGAAGTCCTTTGCAGTAAACAACATGCAACATGATTGCCTGCGGAGAGAGCTGGAGGGGCTTGTGGCACTGTGGAAAGACCTGTGGCCCAGTAGGAGCCTGTGGTCCTGTGGAGAGAGCTGAAGGTGTTGTGGCCCTGTGGAAAGGCCTGTGATCCTGTATAGGGGTCTGTTGCCCTGTGGAGAGAGCTGGAGGGGCTCGTGCCCTATGGAAATGACTATGGCCATGTAGAAAGGCCTTTTGGCCTTGAAGAGGGGGCTTGTGCCCTGCAGACGGGCCCTGTGACTCTGTGGAGAGAGCTGTTGGGAGTTGTGGCCGTGTGGAAAGTGCATTTGGCCCTGTGGAGGTGAGCTATGGCCCTGTAAAGAGAGCTTCTTCTCCTGTGGAGAGAGCTGGAGGGTGTTGTAGCCCTGTGGAAAGGTCTGTGACCCTATGGATAGGCCCTTTAGCCTTGTGGAAAGGGCTGTGGCCCTGTGGTGAGAGCTGGAAGGAGTTGTGGGCTGTGGAAAAGCCTGTGGTCCTGTGGAGACAGCTGAAGGGGTTGAGGCCCTGTGGAAAGGCCTGTGACTCTGTATAGGGGTCTGTGGCCCCGTAGAGGGGCATGTGGCGATGTAAAGAGAGCTGGAGGGAGTTGTGGCCTGAGGAAAAGGCCATGTGAAGCCGGCTGGAGGCCTGTGGAAGGCTCTGGAGTAAGATTTGAGCCTATGAAGTCCTTTGCAGTAAACAACATGCAACATGATTGCCTGTGGAGAGAGCTGGAGGGGCTTGTGGCACTGTGGAAAGGCCTGTGGCCCAGTAGGAGCCTGTGGTTCTGTGGAGAGAGCTGAAGGTGTTGTGGCCCTGTGGAAAGGCCTGTGACCCTGTATAGGGGTCCGTTTCCCTGTGGAGAGAGCTGGAGGGGCTCGTGCCCTATGGAAATGACTATAGCCATGTAGAAAGGCCTTTTGGCCTTGAAGAGGGCGCTTGTGCCCTGCAGACGGGCCCTGTGACTCTGTGGAGAGAGCTGTTGGGAGTTGTGGCCGTGTGGAAAGTGCATTTGGCCCTGTGGAGGTGAGCTATGGCCCTGTAAAGAGAGCTTCTTGTCCTGTGGAGAGAGCTGGAGGGTGTTGTGGCCCTGTGGAAAGGTCTGTGGCCCTATGGATAGACACTTTAGCCTTGTGGAAGGGGCTGTGGCCCTGTGGTGAGAGCTGGAAAGAGTTGTGGGCTGTGGAAAAGCCTGTAGTCCTGTGGAGACAGCTGAAGGGGTTGAGGCCCTGTGGAAAGGCCTGTGACCCTGTATAGGGGTCTGTGGCCCCGCAGAGGGGCATGTGGCGATGTAAAGAGAGCTGGAGGGAGTTGTGGCCTGAGGAAAAGGCCATGTGGAGCCGGCTGGAGAGGCCTGTGGAAGGCTCTGGAGTAAGATTTGGGCCTATGAAGTCCTTTGCAGTAAACAACATGCAACATGATTGCCTGTGGAGAGAGCTGGAGGGGCTTGTGGCCCTGTGGAAAGGCCTGTGACCCTGTATAGGGGTCCGTTGCCCTGTGGAGAGAGCTGGAGGGGCTCGTGCCCTATGGAAATGACTATGGCCATGTAGAAAAGCCTTTTGGCCTTGAAGAGGGGGCTTGTGCCCTGCAGACGGGCCTTGTGTCTCTGTGGAGAGAGCTAAAGGGGGCTGTGGCCATGCAGAAAGTGCATTTGGCCCTGTGGAGGGGAGCTATGGCCCGGTAAAGAGAGCTTGTTGTCCTGTGGAGAAGAGTTGGAGGGGATTGTGGCCCTGTGGCCTGTGACCCTGTATAGGGGTCTGTGGCCCCGCAGAGGGGCATGTGGCGATGTAAAGAGAGCTGGAGGGAGTTGTGGCCTGCGGAAAAGGCCTTGTGGAGCGGGCTGGAGGGGCCTGTGGAAGGGTCTAAAGTAAGATTTGGGCCTATGAAGTCCTTTTGCGGTAAACAACATGCAACATGATTGCCTGTGGAGAGAGCTGGAGGGACTTGTAGCACTGTGGAAAGGCCTGTGGCCGGGTAGGAGCCTGTGGTCCTGTGGAGAGAGTTGAAGGTGTTGTGGTCACGCAAATGAGCCCTTTTAACTGATTAAAGGGGGGTGGAGGAGGCTGTGGCCCTGATGAAAGAGCTGAAAGGGGTTGTAGCCTTGTAGAAGGAGCCTGTGGTCCTCTGGAGAGAGCTGGAGGGGGTTATTGCCTTGGGGAAATGCCTATGGCCCTGCGGAGGGGACCTATGACCCCTTGAAAAAGGCCTTTGGCCTTTTGGAGGGGGCTGTTGCCTTGTAAAGGGAGCCTCTGTCCTTTTTAAGAGAGACAGAGGGGGTTGTGGCCTTATGGAAAGGCCTATGACACAGTGAAAGGGCCCTGTGGAGAGAGGTGAAGGCGGTTGTGGCCCTGTGTAAATGCCTGTAAACCTGTAGAAGGAGCCTGTGGTTCTGTGGAGAGAGCTTGAGGGGGGTTATGGCCCTATGGAAATGACTATGGCCCTGTGGAATGGACCTATAGCCCTTTGCAAAGGGCCTTTGGCCTTGTGGAGGGGGCTGTTGCCCTGCAGAAGGAGCCTGTGGCCCTGTTGAGAGAGCCAGAGGGGGTTGTGGCCCTATTTAAAGGCCAGTGGCCCTGTAGACTGGCCCCTTGGCCTTGATGAAGGGGCTTGTGCCCAGCAAACGGGCCCAGTGACTCTGTGGAGAGAGCTGGAGGGGATTGTGGCCATGTGGAAAGTGCATTTGGCCCTGTGGAGGGGAGCTATGGCTCTGTAAAGAGCATGAGGGCTGGCTATCGTGTGCCCACGGCTGTCTCCAGCCGGCCCTCAAGGTTTATATTTTTTATCATCATCTTATTTTTATTTTTATATAGCGCTTACATATTCCACAGCGCTTTACATACATTATTGTCGCTGTCCCCATTGGGGCTCACAATCTAGATTCCCTATCAGTGTGTCTTTGGAGTGTGGGAGGAAACCGGAGAACTTTTAGGAAACCCATGCAAACACGGGGAGAACATACAAACTCGTTTCAGATGTTGTCCTTGGTGGGATATAAATATAACACCCCCATGAAGGCTGGCTATCCGCGTGCACACGGCTCTCGCCAGCCAGCCCTAAAGGTTTATATTTTTATTTATAAGAAATGCAACCATGAAGGCTGGCTATCGTGTGCCCATGGCTGTCACCAGCCAGCCCTCAAATTTTTTTATTTTTTTTAATAACATTAAAACCACGAGGGCTGGCTCTCATGTGCCAATGGCTGTCTGCAGCCAGCCCTGAGGAAGCATTTGAAAAAAGAAAAAAAAAAGCTAAGGTTTGTATGTTATTTCATTTGAGATAAGGCTGCAGAAGGACTTGTGTATTTGGCCAATTGTCAGCAAAACATCTTGTAGTACAGAAAAGATAAGAGACTCCGTCTGCAGACGTCTGAAAAGTTGAGAGTGAACTCAATTGAAGAAGTGTGAAAAATCTGTCCATGTCACAAACTCAAAGTTATGGAGGGCACCATCTAATCACTATGGGATCAACATGCAGCATACCAAATATATATAAACATCGGCAAGAAGAAAAGGGGTATGCTCTTGTGCAGTGATCACCCAATCCAGACAATACTTCAATAAATTACAATGAATTATATTTTTTATAAATACATACAAACAATGTCACAATCCAATTCATGAAAACACAAGTAAAAGTTAATATAGTGGAATTACCCACTAATGGAAAGCCCACCTACTCCAAAATCCATCCCAGAAAAACACATGATTGTAATATATCAAGTAAAGATCAAATATACACTTAGGCTGTCCCTGGTGATCAATTTTGCACATTAATATACTGACTGGCAAATCCGCCACCAGTATTAGAGGTAATGCACTATAGCACAAAATATATACTATAGCAGACAATATAATAAAATGTAAGAATCCAAGGCAAAAACCACACAAATACAGGGCATTAAACTGGTCAGTGCCATATATTCACACACCAGAAGAAACAATATCCAAAACACAAATAAATAAACACCCCATTCATGCTGTTAGTGCCCCTGCTATTCCTTTTAGTACTGGAATCAATAATCACCACACATGGGCAGGGCCGGCTCCAGGTTTTTGTGGGCCATAGGCGAAAGTCTCAGTGGGCCCCTTTAACACATATCACGATTCATAATGCACAGATACTGCAGAAATATATATATATATATATATATATAATATATATATATATATATATATATATATATATATATATCGTGTGTCCACGGCTGCCTCTAGCCAGCCCTCAAATTTATTTTTTTTCTTTAATAACACAAACACCATGAGGGCTGGTTATCGTTTGTCCATGGCTGCCTCTAGCCAGCCCTCAAATTTATTTATTTTCTTTAATAACACAAACACCATGTGGGCTGGCTATCGTGTGTCCACGGTTGCCTCTAGCCAGCCCTCAAATTTATTTATTTTCTTTAATAACACAAACACCATGAGGGCTGGCTATCGTGTGTCCACGGCTGCCTCTAGCCAGCCCTTAAATTTATTTTTTTTCTTTAATAACACAAACACCATGTGGGCTGGCTATCGTGTGTCCACGGTTGCCTCTAGCCAGCCCTCAAATTTATTTTTTTTCTTTAATAACACAAACACCATGAGAGCTGGCTATCGTGTGTCCACGGCTGCCTCTAGCCAGCCCTCAAATTTATTTATTTTCTTTAATAACACAAACACCATGAGGGCTGGCTATCGTGTGTCCACGGCTGCCTCTAGCCAGCCCTCAAATTTATTTTTTTTCTTTAATAACACAAACACCATGAGGGCTGGCTATCGTGTGTCCACTGCTGCCTCTAGCCAGCCCTCAAATTTATTTTTTTTCTTTAATAACACAAACACCATGAGGGCTTGCTATGTTGTGTCCACGGCTGCCTCTAGCCAGCCCTAAAATTATTATTTTTTTTTTAATAACACAAACACCATGAGGGCTGGCAATCGTGTGTCCACGGCTGCCTCTAGCCAGCCCTCAAATTTTTTTTTTCTTTAATAACACAAACACCATGAGGGCTGGCTTTGAGGAAGGGAGCTACGGCCCTGTAAAGTTAGCTTGTTGTCCTGTGGAGAAGAGTTTGAGCGGATTGTGGCCCTGTGGAAATGCTTGTGGCTCGGCAGAAGGAGCCAGTGGTCCTGTGGAGAGAGCTGAAGGGGTTGAGGCGCTGTGGAAAGGCCTGTGACCCTGTATAGGGGTCTGTGGCCCCGCAGAGGGGCATGTGGCGATGTAAAGAGAGCTGGAGGGAGTTGTGGCCTGCGGAAAAGGCCATGTAGAGCGGGCTGGAGGGGCCTGTGGAAGGGTCTGAAGTAAGATTTGGGCCTATGAAGTCTTTTTGCGGCAAACAACATGCAACATGATTGCCTGTGGAGAGAGCTGGAGGGACTTGTAGCACTGTGGAAAGGCGTGTGGCCGGGTAGGAGCCTGTGGTCCTGTGGAGAGAGCTGAAGCTGTTGTGGCCCTGTGGAAAGGCCTGTGACCCTGTATAGGGGTCCGTTGCCCTGTGGAGAGAGCTGGAGGTGCTCGTGCCCTATGGAAATGACTATGGCCATGTAGAAAGGCCTTTTGGCCTTGAAGAGGGGGCTTGTGCCCTGCATACGGGCCTTGTGTCTCTGTGGAGAGAGATAAAGGGTGCTGTGGCCGTGTAGAAAGTGCATTTGGCCCTGTGGAGGGGAGCTATGGCCCAGTAAAAAGAGCTTGTTGTCCTGTGGAGAAGAGTTGGAGGGGATTGTGGCTCTGTGGAAAGGCTTGTGGCCCGGCAGAAGTAGGCAGTGGTGCTGTGGAGAGAGCTGAAGGGGTTGAGGCCCTGTGGAAAGGCCTGTGACCCTGTATAGGGGTCTGTGGCCCCGCAGAGGGGCATGTGGCGATGTAAAGAGAGCTGGAGGGAGTTGTGGCCTGCGGAAAAGGCCATGTGGAGCGGGCTGGAGGGGCCTGTGGAAGGGTCTGAAGTAAGATTTGGGCCTATGAAGTCCTTTTTTCGGTAAACAACATGCAACATGATTGCCTGTGGAGAGAGCTAGAGGGACTTGTAGCACTGTGGAAAAGCCTGTGGACGGGTAGGAGCCTGTGGTCCTGTGGAGAGAGCTGAAGGTGTTGTGGCCCTGTGGAAAGGCCTGTGACCCTGTATAGGGGTCCGTTGCCCTGTGGAGAGAGCTGGAGGGGCTTGTGCCCTATGGAAATGACTATGGCCAAGTAGAAAGGCCCTTTGGCCTTGAAGAGGGGGCTTGTGTCCTGCAGACGGGCCCTGTGTCTCTGTGGAGAGAGCTAAAGGGGGCTGTAGCCGTGCAGAAAGTGCATTTGGCCCTGTGGAGGGGAGCTATGGCTCTGTAAAGAGAGCTTGTTGTCCTGTGGAGAAGAGTTGGAGGGGATTGTGGCCCTGTGGAAATGCTTGTGGCCCGGCAGAAGGAGCCAGTGGTCCGGTGGAGAGAGCTGAAGGGGTTGAGGCCCTGTGGAAAGGCCTGTGACCCTGTATAGGGGTCTGTGGCCCCGCAGAGGGGCATGTGGCGATGTAAAGAGAGCTGGAGGGAGTTGTGGCCTGCGGAAAAGGCCATGTGGTGTGGGCTGGAGGGGCCTGTGGAAGGGTCTGAAGTAAGATTTGGGCCTATGAAGTCCTTTTTTCGGTAAACAACATGCAACATGAATGCCTGTGGAGAGAGCTAGAGGGACTTGTAGCACTGTGGAAAAGCCTGTTGCCGGGTAGGAGCCTGTGGTCCTGTGGAGAGAGCTGAAGGTGTTGTCGCCCTGTGGAAAGGCCTGTGACCCTGTATAGCGGGCCGTTGCCCTGTGGAGAGAGCTTGAGGGGCTCGTGCCCTATGGAAATGACTATGGCCATGCAGAAAGGCCTTTTGGCTTTGAAGAGGGGGCTTGTGCCCTGCAGACGGGCCCTGTGACTCTGTGGAGAGGGCTGTTGGGAGTTGTGGCCGTGTGGAAAGTGCATTTGGCACTGTGGAGGTGAGCTATGGCCCTGTAAAGAGAGCTTCTTGTCCTGTGGAGAGAGCTGGAGGGTGTTGTGGCCATGTGGAAAGGTTTGTGGCCCTATGGATAGGCCCTTTGGCCTTGTGGAAGGGTCTGTGGCCCTGTGGTGAGAGGTGGAAGGAGTTGTGGGCTATGGAAAAGCCTGTGGTCCTGTGTAGACCGCTAAAGGGGTTGAGGCCCTGTGGAAAGGCCTGTGACTCTGTATAGGGGTCTGTGGCCCCGCAGAGGGGCATGTGGCGATGTAAAGAGAGTTGGAGGGAGTTGTGGCCTGAGGAAAAGGCCATGTGGAGTGGGCTGGAAAGGCCTGTGGAAGGCTCTGGAGTAAGATTTGGGCCTATTAAGTCCTTTGCAGTAAACAACATGCAATATGATTGCCTGTGGAGAGAGCTGGAGGGGCTTGTGGCACTGTGGAAAGGCCTGTGGCCCAGTAGGAGCCTGTGGTCCTGTGGAGAGAGCTGAAAGTGTTGTGGCCCTGTGGAAAGGCCTGTGACCCTGTATAGGTTTCCGTTGCCCTGTGGAGAGAGCTGGAGGGGCTTGTGCCCTATGGAAATGACTATGGCCATGTAGAAAGGCCTTTTGGCCTTGAAGAGGGGGCTTGTGCCCTGCAGACGGGCCTTGTGTCTATGTGGAGAGAGCTAAAGGGGGCTGTGGCCATGCAGAAAGTGCATTTGGCCCTGTGGAGGGGTGCTATGGCCCGGTAAAGAGAGCTTGTTGTCGTGTGGAGAAGAGTTGGAGGGGATTGTGGCCCTGGGGAAAGGCCTGTGACCCTGTATAGGGGTCGGTTGCCCTGTGGAGAGAGCTGGAGGGGCTCGTGCCCTATGGAAATGACTATGGCCATGTAGAAAGGCCTTTTGGCCTTGAAGAGGGGGCTTGTGCCCTGCAGACGGGCCTTGTGACTCTGTGGAGAGAGCTGTTGGGAGTTGTGGCCGTGTGGAAAGTGCATTTGGCCCTGTGGAGGTGAGCTATGGCCCTGTAAAGAGAGCTTCTTGTCCTGTGGAGAGAGCTGGAGGGTGTTGTGGCCCTGTGGAAATGTCTGTGGCCCTATGGATAGGCCCTTTAGCCTTGTGGACGGGGCTGTGGCCCTGTGGTGAGAGCTGGAAGGAGTTGTGGGCTGTGGAAAAGCCTGTGGTCCTGTGGAGAGAGCTGAAGGGGTTGAGGCCCTGTGGAAAGGCCTGTGACCCTGTATATGGGTCTGTGGCCCCGCAGAGGGGCATGTGGCGATGTAAAGAGAGCTGGAGGGAGTTGTGGCCTGCGGAAAAGGCCATGTGGAGCGGGCTGGAGGGGCCTGTGGAAGGGTCTGAAGTAAGATTTGGGCCTATGAAGTCCTTTTGCGGTAAACAACATGAAACATGATTGCCTGTGGAGAGAGCTGGAGTGACTTGTAGCACTGAGGAAAGGCCTGTGGCCGGGCTGGAGCCTGTGGTCCTGTGGAAGAGCTGAAGGTGTTGTGGCCCTGTGGAAAGGCCTGTGACCCTGTATAGCGGTCTGTTGCCCTGTGGAGAGAGCTTAAGGGGCTTGTGCCCTATGGAAGTGACTATGGCCATGTAGAAAGGCCTTTTGGCCTTGAAGAGGGGGCTTGTGCCCTGCAGACAGGCCTTGTGTCTCTGAGGAGAGAGCTAAAGGGGGCTGTGGCCATGCAGAAAGTGCATTTGGCCCTGTGGAGGGGAGCTATGGCCCTGTAAAGAGAGCTTGTTGTCCTGTGGAGAAGAGTTGGAAGGGATTGTGGCCCTGTGGAAAGGCTTGTAGCCCGGCAGAAGGAGGCAGTGGTCCTGTGGAGAGAGCTGAAGGGGTTGAGGCCCTGTGGAAAGGCATGTGACCCTGTATAGGGGTCTGTGGCCCCACCGAGGGGCATGTGGCGATGTAAAGAGAGCTGGAGGGAGTTGTGGCCTGAGGAAAAGGCCATGTGGAGCGGGCTGGAGGGGCCTGTGGAAGGCTCTGGAGTAAGGTTTGGGCCTATGAAGTCCTCTGCAGTAAACAACATGCAACATGATTGCCTGTGGAGAGAGAGCTGAAGCTGTTGTGGCCCTGTGGAAAGGACTGTGACCCTGTACAGGGGTCCGTTGCCCTGTGGAGAGAGCTGGAGGTGCTCGTGCCCTATGGGAATGACTATGGCCATGTAGAAAGGCCTTTTTTTCCTTGAAGAGGGGCTTGTGCCCTGCAGATGGGCCCTGTGACTCTGTGGAGAGGGCTGTTGGGAGTTGTGGCCGTGTGGAAAGTGCATTTGGCCCTGTGGAGGTGAGCTATGGCCCTGTAAAGAGAGCTTCTTGTCCTGTGGAGAGAGCTGGAGCGTGTTGTGGCCCTGTGGAAAGGTCTGTGGTCCTATGGATAGGCCCTTTAGCCTTGTGGAAGGGGCTGTGGCCCTGTGGTGAGAGCTGGAAGGAGTTGTGGGCTGTGGAAAAGCCTGTGGTCCTGTGGAGAGAGCTGAAGGGGTTGAGGCCCTGTGGAAAGGCCTGTGACCCTGTATAGGGGTCTGTGGCCCCGCAGAGGGGCATGTGGCGATGTAAAGAGAGCTGGAGGGAGTTGTGGCCTGAGGAAAAGGCCATGTGGAGCCGGGCTGGAGGGGACTGTGGAAGGCTCTGGAGTAAGATTTGGGCCTATGAAGTCCTTTGCACTAAAAAACATGCAACATGATTGCCTGTGGAGAGAGCTAGAGGGGCTTGTGGCACTGTGGAAAGTCCTGTGGCTCAGTAGGAGACTGTGGTCCTGTGGAGAGAGCTGAAGGTGTTGTGGTCACTCAATTGAGCCCTTTTAACTGATTAAAGGGGGGCGGAGGAGGCTGTGGCCCTGATGAAAGAGCTCAAAGGGGTTGTAGTCTTGTAGAAGGAGCCTGTGGTCCTCTAGAGAGAGCTGGAGGGGGTTATTGCCTTGGGGAAATGCCTATGGCCCTGCGAAAGGGACCTGTGGCCCTTTGAAAAAGGCCTTTGGCCTTGTGGAGGGGGCTGTTGCCTTGCAAAGGGAGCCTCTGTCCTTTTTGAGAGAGACAGAGGGGGTTGTGGCCTTATGGAAAGGCCTATGACACAGTGAAAGGGCCCTGTCGCCTTGTGGAGAGAGGTGAAGGCGGATGTGGCCCTGTGTATATGCCTGTAAACCTGTAGAAGGAGCCTGCGGTTCTGTGGAGAGAGCTTGAGGGGGGTTATGGCCCTATGGAAATGACTATGACCCTGTGGAATGGACCTATGGCCCTTTGCAAAGGGCCTTTGGCCTTGTGGAGGGGCCCCTTGCCCTGTAGAAGGAGCCTGTGGCCCTCTTGAGAGAGCCAGAGGAGGTTGTGGCACTATTTAAAGGACAGTGGCCCTGTAGAAAGGCCCCTTGGCCTTGATGAAGGGGCTTGTGCCCTGCAGACGGGCCCCATGACTCTGTGTAGAGAGCTGGAGGGGGTTGTGGCCATGTGGAAAGTGCATTTGGCCCTGTGGAGGGGAGCTATGGCCCTGTAAAGAGAGCCTGTTGTCCTGTGGAATTGGAGGGGATTGTGGCCCTGTGGAAAGGCTTGTGGCCCGGCAGAAGGAGCCAGTGGTCCTGTGGAGAGAGCTGAAGGGGTTGAGGCCCTGTGGAGAGGCCTGTGACCCTGTATAGGGGTCTGTGGCCCCGCAGAGGGGCATGTGGCGATGTAAAGAGAGCTGGAGGGAGTTGTGGCCTGACGAAAAAGGCCATGTGGAGCGGGCTGGAGGGGCCTGTGGAAGGCTCTGGAGTAAGATTTGAGCCTATGAAGTCCTTTGCAGTAAACAACATGCAACATGATTGCCTGTGGAGAGAGCTGGAGGGGCTTGTGGCACTGTGGAAAGGCCTGTGGCCCAGTAGGAGCCTGTGGTCCTGTGGAGAGAGCTGAAAGTGTTGTGGCCCTGTGGAAAGGCCTGTGACCCTGTATAGGTGTCCGTTGCCCTGTGGAGAGAGCTGGAGGGGCTCGTGCCCTATGGAAATGACTATGGCCATGTAGAAAGGCCTTTTGGCCTTGAAGAGGGGGCTCGTGCCCTGCAGACGGGCCCTGTGACTCTGTGGAGAGAGCTGTTGGGAGTTGTGGCCGTGTGGAAAGTGCATTTGGCCCTGTGGAGGTGAGCTATGGCCCTGTAAAGAGAGCTTCTTTTCCTGTGGAGAGAGCTGGAGGGTGTTGTGGCTCTGTGGAAAGGTCTGTGGCCCTATGGATAGGCCCTTTAGCCTTGTGGAAGGGGCTGTGGCCGTGTGGTGAGAGCTGGAAGGAGTTGTGGGCTGTGGAAAAGCCTGTGGTCCTGTGGAGACAGCTGAAGGGGTTGAGGCCCTGTGGAAAGGCCTGTGACCCTGTATAGGGGTCTGTGGCCCCGCAGAGGGGCATGTGGCGATGTAAAGAGAGCTGGAGGGAGTTGTGGCCTGAGGAAAAGGCCATGTGGAGCAGGCTGGAGAGGCCTGTGGAAGGCTCTGGAGTAAGATTTGGGCCTATGAAGTCCTTTGCAGTAAACGACATGCAACATGATAGCCTGTGGAGAGAGATGGAGGGGCTTGTGACACTGTGGAAAGGCCTGTGGCCCAGTAGGAGCCTGTGGTCCTGTGGAGAGAGCTGAAGGCGTTGTGGCCCTGTGGAAAGGATTTTTAAGTGCAGCAGAAACGCTGCGGAAAAATCCGCAGCATGGGCATTAACATTGCGGAATGCCACTAAGTACCATGGGGTGCGGATTAACAAGTGTTTCACAAGCGTTTCTGCTGCGTAAATTACGCAACATATACGCTTGTAAATCGCTACGTGGGCACGCAGCCTGAGGCTGTGTTCACACACCACGCTTTTTTCCGGCCCGGAGGAGAAGTGATGTCACAGAGGAGGATGAAGAATCCTGTTCCTCCTCCCCTTTGTGACATGTCTGCCAGCCCCCCTTTCATTTTGTAATATATTACTATACAGTACGAAATCAAAATTAAATAAATCAAGATGTATTAAAAATAATAAAGAATTAATACTTACCCTTTCAGACGCTTTTCGGTCTATCCGGTGCAGAGCCAAGGCCACGTCCTGAGCGACAGGACCTTCCATGATGTTACAGGAAGGTCCTGTCGGTTGGTATTTGGCCTTGGTTCTGCACCGGATAGCCCTAAAAGGCATCGGAAAGGGTAAGTATTAATTCTATTGTGATGTCATAATACCCCACAACTATTAGTAGAGGCAAAAAAGTGACACATTTATTCCATTTTATTTATTGAAAGAAATTAGGCTTAAACCAAAAATGACATGATGGGGCGGATTGCCTGTAAAGATGCCTTCTTTTTAATGTATTGATCTTCATGGAATAAAGTAAAATTCATCATATGGAAACCGGTGCCAGCATTCCTTTTTTCATGTTTGGCTTTCAGGCGGTGGCCTACCGCCACTGAGCACCTGACCGGATCCACTGATTGGAAGGAGGGGGGAGCTTTCCATTTCCCAATTTTCTCATTTGGCTCCAAAAATAACATGTCAATCAAGAAAACTGGTATAAAGGAGCATGGCATAGGTGACATTTCTTTGCAAGCATTCAACCTGTGTAAAGAAAAAAAGAATATTAAACAGTGCAGTATACTATATCAGGTTCCTTTACTCGAGCTGACCAATGGTCAATAGGTCACTCAAATGAGTCCTTTTAACTGACTAAAGGGGGGTGGAGGAGGCTGTGGCCCTGATGAAAGAGCTGAAAAGGGTTGTAGCCTTGTAGAAGGAGCCTGTGGAGAGAGCTGGAGGGGGTTATTGCCTTGGGGAAATGCCTATGGCTCTGTGGAAGGGACCTGTGGCCCTTTGAAAAAGGCCTTTGGACTTGTGGAGGGGGCTGTGGCCTTGTAAAGGGAGCCTCTGTCCTTTTTGAGAGAGACAGAGGGGGTTGTGGCCTTATGGAAAAGCCTATGACACAGTGAAAGGGCCCTGTGGAGAGAGGTGAAGGCGGTTGTGGCCCTGTATAAATGCCTGTAAACCTGTAGAAGGAGCCTGTTGTTCTGTGGAGAGAGCTTGAGGGGGTTATGGCCCTATGGAAATGACTATGGCCCTGTGGAATGGACCTATGGCTCTTTGCAAAGGGCCTTTGGCCTTGTGGAGGGAGCCCTTGCCCTGTAGAAGGAGCCTGTGGCCCTCTTGAGAGAGCCAGAGGAGGTTGTGGCACTATTTAAAGGCCAGTGGCCCTGTAGAAAGGCCCCTTGGCCTTGATGAAGGGGCTTGTGCCCTGCAGACGGGCCCCATGACTCTGTGTAGAGAGCTGGAGGGGGTTGTGGCCATGTGGAAAGTGCATTTGGCCCTGTGGAGAGAGTCTGTTGTCCTGTGGAATTGGAGGGGATTGTGGCCCTGTGGAAAGGCTTGTGGCCGGCAGAAGGAGCCAGTGGTCCTGTGGAGAGAGCTGAAGGGGTTGAGGCCCTGTGGAGAGGCCTGTGACCCTGTATAGGGGTCTGTTGCCCTGCAGAGGGGCATGTGGCGATGTAAAGACAGCTGGATGGAGTTGTGGCCTGTGGAAAAGGCCATGTGGAGCGTGCTGGAGGGGCCTGTGGAAGGCTCTGGAGTAAGATGGGGGCCTATGAAGTCCTTTGCAGTAAACATCTAAATTTTCAAGCTTCGTGTCCGATTTGCAACAGGGTTGACTCCAATGTTGCCGAACTGCAACAAAAATTGACTCTTGTTGCAAAAGTGCAACATGATTGCCTGTGGAGAGAGCTGGATGGTGCTTGTGGCACTGTGGAAAGACCTGTGGCCCGGTAGTAGCCTGTGGTCCTGTGGAGAGAGCTGAAGGTGTTGTGGCCCTGTGGAAAGGCCTGTGACCCTGTATAGGGGTCCGTTGCCCTGTGGAGAGAGCTGGAGGGGCTTGTGCCCTATGGAAATGACTATGGCCATGTGGAAAGGCCCTTTGGCCTTGAAGAGGGGGCTTGTGTCCTGCAGACGGGCCCTGTGTCTCTGTGGAGAGAGCTAAAGGGGGCTGTGGCCGTGCAGAAAGTGCATTTGGCCCTGTGGAGGGGAGCTATGGCTCTGTAAAGAGAGCTTGTTGTCCTGTGGAGAAGAGTTGGAGGGGATTATGGCCCTGTGGAAATGCTTGTGGCCCGGCAGAAGGAGCCAGTGGTCCTGTGGAGAGAGCTGAAGGGGTTGAGGCCCTGTGGAAAGGCCTGTGACCCTGTATAGGGGTCTGTGGCCCTGCAGAGGGGCATGTGGCGATGTAAAGAGAGCTGGAGGGAGTTGTGGTCTGAGGAAAAGGCCATGTGGAGTGGGCTGGAGAGGCCTGTGAAAGGCTCTGGAGTAAGATTTGGGCCTATGAAGTCCTTTGCAGTAAACAACATGCAACATGATTGCCTGTGGAGAGAGCTGGAGGGGCTTGTGGCACTGTGGAAAGGCCTGTGGCCCAGTAGGAGCCTGTGGTCCTGTGGAGAGAGCTGAAAGTGTTGTGGCCCTGTGGAAAGGCCTGTGACCCTGTATAGGGGTCCGTTGCCCTGTGGAGAGAGCTGGAGGGGCTTGTGCCCTATGGAAATGACTATGGCCATGTAGAAAGGCCTTTTGGCCTTGAAGAGGGGGCTTGTGCCCTGCAGACGGGCCTTGTGTCTCTGTGGAGAGAGCTAAAGGGGGCTGTGGCCATGCAGAAAGTGCATTTGGCCCTGTGGAGGGGAGCTATGGCCCTGTAAAGAGAGCTTCTTGTCCTGTGGAGAGAGCTGGAGGGTGTTGTGGCCCTGTGGAAAGGCCTGTGGCCCAGTAGGAGCCTGTTGTCGTGTGGAGAAGAGTTGGAGGGGATTGTGGCCCTGGGGAAAGGCCTGTGACACTGTATAGGGGTCCGTTGCCCTGTGGAGAGAGCTGGAGGGGCTCGTGCCCCATGGAAATGACTATGGCCATGTAGAAAGGCCTTTTGGCCTTGAAGAGGGGGCTTGTGCCCTGCAGACGGGCCTTGTGACTCTGTGGAGAGAGCTGCTGGGAGTTGTGGCCGTGTGGAAAGTGCATTTGGCCCTGTGGAGGTGAGCTATGGCCCTGTAAAGAGAGCTTCTTGTCCTGTGGAGAGAGCTGGAGGGTGTTGTGGCCCTGTGGAAATGTCTGTGGCCCTATGGATAGGCCCTTTAGCCTTGTGGAAGGGGCTGTGGCCCTGTGGTGAGAGCTGGAAGGAGTTGTGGGCTGTGGAAAAGCCTGTGGTCCTGTGGAGAGAGCTGAAGGGGTTGAGGCCCTGAGGAAAGGCCTGTGACCCTGTATAGGGGTCTGTGGCCCCGCAGAGGGGCATGTGGCGATGTAAAGAGAGCTGGAGGGAGTTGTGGCCTGCGGAAAAGGCCATGTGGAGCGGGCTGGAGGGGCCTGTGGAAGGGTCTGAAGTAAGAGTTGGGCCTATGAAGTCCTTTTGCGGTAAACAACATGAAACATGATTGCCTGTGGAGAGAGCTGGAGGGACTTGTAGCACTGTGGAAAGGCCTGTGGCCGGGCTGGAGCCTGTGGTCCTGTGGAAGAGCTGAATGTGTTGTGGCCCTGTGGAAAGGCCTGTGACCCTGTATAGCGGTCCGTTGCCCTGTGGAGAGAGCTGGAGCGGCTCGTGCCCTATGGAAATGACTATGGCCATGTAGAAAGGCCTTTTGGCCTTGAAGAGGGGGCTTGTGCCCTGCAGACGGGCCTTGTGTCTCTGTGGAGAGAGCTAAATGGGGCTGTGGCTGTGCAGAAAGTGCATTTGGCCCTGTGGAGGGGAGCTATGGCCCTGTAAAGAGAGCTTGTTGTCCTGTGGAGAAGAGTTGGAGGGGATTGTGGCCCTGTGGAAAGGCTTGTAGCCCGGCAGAAGGAGGCAGTGGTCCTGTGGAGAGAGCTGAAGGGGTTGAGGCCCTGTGGAAAGGCATGTGACCCTGTATAGGGGTCTGTGGCCCCGCAGAGGGGCATGTGGCGATGTAAAGAGAGCTGGAGGGAGTTGTGGCCTGAGGAAAAGGCCATGTGGAGCGGGCTGGAGGGGCCTGTGGAAGGCTCTGGAGTAAGGTTTGGGCCTATGAAGTCCTCTGCAGTAAACAACATGCAACATGATTGCCTGTGGAGAGAGCTGAAGCTGTTGTGGCCCTGTGGAAAGGACTGTGACCCTGTACAGGGGTCCGTTGCCCTGTGGAGAGAGCTGGAGGTGCTCGTGCCCTATGGGAATGACTATGGCCATGTAGAAAGGCCTTTTGGCCTTGAAGAGGGGCTTGTGCCCTGCAGACGGGCCCTGTGACTCTGTGGAGAGGGCTGTTGGGAGTTGTGGCCGTGTGGAAAGTGCATTTGGCCCTGTGGAGGTGAGCTATGGCCCTGTAAAGAGAGCTTCTTGTCCTGTGGAGAGAGCTGGAGCGTGTTGTGGCCCTGTGGAAAGGTCTGTGGCCCTATGGATAGGCCCTTTAGCCTTGTGGAAGGGGCAGTGGCCCTGTGGTGAGAGCTGCAAGGAGTTGTGGGCTGTGGAAAAGCCTGTGGTCCTGTGGAGAGAGCTGAAGGGGTTGAGGCCCTGTGGAAAGGCCTGTGACCCTGTATAGGGGTCTGTGGCCCCGCAGAGGGGCATGTGGCGATGTAAAGAGAGCTGGAGGGAGTTGTGGCCTGAGGAAAAGGCCATGTGGAGCCGGCTGGAGGGGCCTGTGGAAGGCTCTGGAGTAAGATTTGGGCCTATGAAGTCCTTTGCACTAAAAAACATGCAACTTGATTGCCTGTGGAGAGAGCTAGAGGGGCTTGTGGCACTGTGGAAAGTCCTGTGGCTCAGTAGGAGCCTGTGGTCCTGTGGAGAGAGCTGAAGGTGTTGTGGTCACTCATTTGAGCCCTTTTAACTGATTAAAGGTGGGCGGAGGAGGCTGTGGCCCTGATGAAAGAGCTCAAAGGGGTTGTAGTCTTGTAGAAGGAGCCTGTGGTCCTGTGGAGAGAGCTGGAGGGGGTTATTGCCTTGGGGAAATGCCTATGGCCCTGCGAAAGGGACCTGTGGACCTTTGAAAAAGGCCTTTGGCCTTGTGGAGGGGGCTGTTGCCTTGTAAAGGGAGCCTCTGTCCTTTTTGAGAGAGACAGAGGGGGTTGTGGCCTTATGGAAAGGCCTATGACACAGTGAAAGGGCCCTGTCGCCTTGTGGAGAGAGGTGAAGGCGGATTTGGCCCTGTGTAAATGCCTGTAAACCTGTAGAAGGAGCCTGCGGTTCTGTGGAGAGAGCTTGAGGGGGTTGTGTCCCTATTTAAAGGCCAGTGGCCCTGTAGAAAGGCCCCTTGGCCTTGATGAAGGGGCTTGTGCCCTGCAGACGAACCCCGTGACTCTGTGGAGAGAGCTGGAGGGGATTTTTGCCGTGTGGAAAGTGCATTTGGCCCTGTGGAGGGGAGCTATGGCCCTGTAAAGAGAGCCTGTTGTCCTGTGCAGAGAGTTGGAGGGGATTGTGGCCCTGTGGAAAGGCTTGTGGACCGGCAGAAGGAGCCAGTGGTCCTTTGGAGAGAGCTGAAGGGGTTGCGGCCCTGTGGAAAGGCCTGTGACCCTGCATAGGGGTCTGTTGCCCCGCAGATGGGCATGTGGCGATGTAAAGCGAGCTGGAGGGAGTTGTGGCCTGTGGAGCGGGCTGGAGGGGCCTGTGGAAGGCTCTGGAGTAAGATGGGGGCCTATGAAGTCCTCTGCAGTAAACATCTAAATTTTCAAGCTTTGTGTCCGATCTGCAACAGGGTTGACTCTAATGTTGCCGAACTGCAACAAAGATTGACTCTTTTGTTGCAAAAGTGCAACATGATTGCCTGTGAAGAGAGCTGCAACTGCAACAAAGATTGACTCTTTTGTTGCAAAAGTGCAACATGATTGCCTGTGAAGAGAGCTGGATGGGGCTTGTGGCACTGTGGAAAAGCCTGTGGCCCGGTAGTAGCCTGTGGTCCTGTGGAGAGAGTTGGAGGGGGTTATGGCCCTGTGGAAATGCCTATGGCCCTGCGGAAAGGGACCTCTGGCCCTTTGCAAAGGGTCATTGGCCTTGTGGAGTCGGCTATTGCCCTGTTGACGGGCATGTGGCCCTGTGTGATTGTTGATAGCCTGACAAATCATCCCATAAAAACTTGCATATTTTTCAAGGATCCTGTAGCTTAAAGATGTTTCCTGACCATTCACTTTAATGTTCAGGAAGCATCCTACACCAACAAGATTCTTAAAAAATACACAAGTGTTAAACACTGTGTAGCTTTGTGGTTACTTACCAATTCATCATCTCTGCTGCAACTTGAGTAGTGCTTCTTACCTTTGACCTACAGAAAGAGGTGTGCTCGTGAGAGAGTCATTAAGAGGCACATAGAGGCAAAGAAGGGAGCAAAGGGACAAAGGTAGGCACATAGAGGGATGCAAAAGGTAAATAGAAGCACAGGGAGGGACAGAGAGGCACAGAGACCGATAGAGAGCCACAGATGGGCAAAGACAGAGATTGAGAAGCTCGTGAAGGCACAGAGACAAAAAAAGGCACTTTGGACGGAAAGAGAGCACCAGAGAGAGAGCATGCGAGAGAGTGGTGCAATGGGGAGAGATCAAAAGCGAGCGCCAGTGATGCACTGGAGACTGAGAGAGCACAAAAGAGAGCAGTGCACTATAAAGACAGAGGAGTGCCAGAGAGCGGTGCAGTAGGGAGAAAGAGAACACGTCAGAGAGTGGTGCACTGGAGAGAGAGTGAAGGAGCACCAGAGAGCATTGCACTGCGGAGAGAGAAAGAGAGAGAGAGACAGAAAGCAGTGTGCCAGTGTAAAAGGGCACCAGAGAGTGATGCACTGACTGGACAAATGGTCATTTTTATAGGCAGTTCTACATGTCGGGTTGCTGGACAGCTGGGGGTCATGCTTACTGTTGTTAGGGATGGTAATATATTCTGCTTCCCTAGGCCCGATTTCCAGGGACTGCACTGCTCTGACTGGCAGGAGCACTTTTATGGCTACCTGACCTTTAAATTATTATGGATTCTAGTAATACTGACAAAGCATTAGACTAAACGGCTCAGAAACCTGACGGTAGTAAATGATTGTGCCATTTGAACAGTTGTCAGAATTGTTTCATCATAGCCATAGGACTATTTATATTTAGCTTTAAAATAGTTATTAAAGGGACTGTGTCACCAGGTTTTTGACATCCCATCTGACAGCAGCATAATGTAGAGATAGAAATCCTGATCCAGCAATGTTTCACTTACTGAGCTCCTTGCTGTCATTTTGATAAAATTACTGTTTTCTCTGTTGCAGATTTGGCAGCTCCCAAGTATGACTGGACTACTGGAGTAGTGCTCTAATGATAATCTCCAGATGATTTAACAGTGTTTTAATGCAAACTACACTGAGCAGCCTAGTAAGTGATACATCACTGGAATAAAGATCTCTGTGTCCACATTATGGTGCGCTCAGATGAGATGGCTAAAACCTGGTGACAGAATCCCTTTAACACTAATACAAACAGTACAAATGTTTATAATAAAGAAAATCTTCTCCCATTGCTTCGAGGGCCCCGTTCACCTGGAATTGTAGAACAACCTAGAACAGAAAAGAAACAAATAAAACATGAATTCAAAAACTTTAACAAGACCGGAACTTTAGTCTCCGAAACGCCTCATTCTTTCTTGGGAGCTGATCACTGCCGTCTTCTTAATCTCTTTAAAGGAAAGAAGGGGAATACATATGTTAAAACAGAAATGTTTATTGTTCAAGGACAATGTGAATGAGTATATTGACCAATTACCCTGGGTGTTTCCTTTTCCTCAACTGCATCCCTGTCTTCATGGACCTTGTTGTGACCCTAGGTTCGATTGGTGCTCTCCGCCTGATATAAATAATAACATTACATTTTCTGGGCACTTAGAGTGGTATAAGTTGGCAGGTCTGATATGACCGAGGTCTGCTGTGATATCATTTAAGTGTGAATGGGAGTAGATGTGTATAGCATGTCTGCATGTAGAACTGGATATTTATTTATCCAGTATTATTTGTTTGATTTGAGATCCTGACCTCAAATCTCACGATCGTCGTGTAATTAACCATCGTGCAGGCTGCAGCATTGAAGCATGGAACCATACGATTCACCTATACTTTGCATTGAATTTGCAGAATCGCAGCATGGTACAGAATAGCGCTGCATCGCAACATTGTACATGCGTTATCTACGATATAGCATGTAACAGCGCACGTACGATCAATTAAGGATAGTGTGTGCGATGTGAAACACCTGACGCTTGTGCAATATCGCACACGATATTGAAGAGTGTAATGGTACCTTAAATGTCACGTTGTCAGCCATGGGATATCTGAACCTTCTCCATAGTCATTAGGTTTCACTCCATAATCGAACAAAAGCGCTGTCCCTGGTTTGATATCGCAATTAGCCAGAAATAGTATTGATGGCGTGTTACCATCAATTATAAATTTAAGGATTGGTTTGACGTTGTAATTTTTATAAGAATGATTCATTTTTCGCCCAAATGTGGAAGGCATGTCTGAGTGACAACTGCACGGAACCTCCCTGGCATCAATACACCACTGCTTTTCACCAATGAAGAAGAAAAACATATAACATTCATCCTCGTTCAGAGTTGCCTGTATTTTGCAAGCCTCAGCTCCTTCTCTAAGCACTCCATGATAGTCACAAATGACTTCTCCTTTACTAAAAGCACGAGTTGTGCACAGTCCTTCACCTTTGCCTCGTTCATTTACAATCATTAGGCCTGTCCACGTTTGCAATTTTAGCTTTTCTTGAAGTCTGGCAATGTTCTCTGTATCCCCTCTTTTTGGTTTGGGCTTCCATCCACGTTGGACATCTACTAGGACAGGTAGGTTGGACGTCCAATGCTGTTGATTCAGATAGTGCTTTAAATCATCTTCTTTGGGGAAAAGCCTGAAATAATCTAAAAAAGAGAAAATACTGTAAAATATTCAGCAAAAAAAATATTCAGGCAGCACATCCCAAAGAATACAATAACATCAAGTAGACAGATTTAAATTTAAAGAAAGAGAAAAAAAACTTACCGACAGCACTTGAAACGCGTAGATTGTATTGGTCTCGCCTCCACTTGTCCCTCCAGTAGTGTGCGAAACGCTCTGTGTACTGACTGCAGGTGGACAGGGATGGTAATTGGGTGTTTACTCCTACAGGGTACTTTTCAATTAATCTGTTGAAATAGAGCTCTTTTTGAGCATTGTCAGTCTGCTGGACTGCCTCTTCCTCATGGATTTCTGCCGCTTCAGAATGTCTCCGATTGCCGCCGCCTTCTCCTGTGATGTCAATGGAACTTCTGTAAAGTTTAATGGATAGATGGTAAATTAGAATATACTAAAAATGGTGTTGTTCCTCACCGGACTACTTAACCAAGAATTTGGAATTCATCATATACTAAAAGGCAGAATTACTTTACGGAAAGTGCCGCTATTTATTTGTATAATAGATTATTGGTTAGAGAATGATTTTTTGCTTAATACAAAATTAAATATATTAACCATTAACTATGGGGCCCCATTATGATATGGAGGACAGGACTGTAGGGCCACATTATCCTATATGCAAGATGACAGATGCTACATTATGCTATATGAAGGAATATAGAAGCTGTATGCTATACAGAGGATTATAGAGGCTGCATTATGCATTATGGATAATTAAAGAAGCTACATTATACTATATGGAGGATTATAGAGCCTACATTATACAATATGATGAACTATAGAGGCTGCTTTATATATTGAGTAGTATGGAGATTACATAATATTGCATAAAGGCTGCAATATGTTATATGGAGGTTACAATAAGTTATATGGAGGACTATGGGTGATGCATTGTAATATACAGAAAACTATGGGAAAGTATTATTCTATATAGAAGGCAATGGGAGGTGCATTATACCATATGGAGAACTACTATGTAGGGCCTATTTCCCATCCATAAGGTATGCGGTGCCATTATAATATTTGAATGAATTTATGGAGGGCATTATAATATGTGGATGGCTATGAAGGAGCCTTTATATCTTATGGATGACTATTTGAGGGCCACTATATTGTATGCCAGCAAATATACAGTGTGAAGGTCTGCGTGGGGTCCATCACACTGTGCGGAAGGCTGTGTGGGGGTATTAATACGACGTACAGTGATAGTAGGGGCCATGATACTGCACGTAGGCCCCATGTACTGCATGGAGGGCTGTATGGGAATCACAATTGAGGATTATACTGTGCTGGGATCACCATTCATCACCAGGGTAGTGGAGGGAGGCACAGTTGGGTCATCATACTGTGTGTGGATGGTACTGTGGAGAAATTAATTGTGGTGGTATCATAGGGTGTCTGTTCAGTCTCCTACCCAGCGCCTTCTGTCTCTTCCTCATCTGCTTGTCCCTCACAGTCCTCTTCTCCCCTGATCCTCCTTCTCTTGGGCAATGTACATCTGTGAAGTTAAAAAAAAAACAGTTAAGTTAGGAAAAACTGATAAAGGCATTGTTACCTACTAGACGACTTAACCAAGAATTTGGTTGAAATCATATATACAATAAGGCATAATTACTTAAGTCTCATGCAATAAAAAGATGGATTTTGGGAATGCCTGTGGGGATAAAGTTAGGTCTCTTACACAGAGGTTCCTGCTTGCTCATCTCCCTTCAGTGTAGCCACAATTAACATCCCTGCAGCAAATGGAGATTTATCCACCATGTCGGGTCTGGACACAAAGTGCACGTACGCATTGGCCTGGTCTCTTTCCACCTGTGAAAGACATTCTTCAGCCCACTTTTTGTATGCGTTTATTGCCATCACCCATATTTTTACGGGCAGCTGATACCTGTGGATAAAACATTTGTTAGTCTTGTTAAATGCTTGGTAGTGCAGAGAAGGAGGGCCTCATTTTTTACGAACTTATTATGGAAGCGCTCCATGTCTTTGCCGGGATTCTTGATGTGTTGTCCATTGCAGGACACAAAGAATGTAGGCACCGTATCTGCATCCTTGGGTTAATTAGTTGTCCTAATCTTTTCGAAATATGTATTGAAATTCTGTCAAAGTGAAACTCTGTGTTAAAGATGCGATTGCAAATGGCAAAACCTTGAAGAACCTACAGCACAGCTTTATAGGAGTTATGTTTTTAACATTTTACCTTCTCATCCTCCTCCTGCAGTATCAAAAGATTTTTTTTTGTCTTTATCACTGTTAAGGTCTGTCCATCAACATCTAACTTCTCCCTTTCAAGCCAGTCTTTTAACTAAGAGAAAAACATTGAAAATACATAAGATATGGTGAAGCAGCATCTGTCAGCAATATGCTAAGTTGGTTAATTAAATTAAACCTACCATTAGATTTTTTGCCTCAGATGGCTTACGTAGATGCTTATAGATAATAACAGCCTGAAGATAATAACATGCTAGGGTCTTCTCCTTATCACTCAACATCTTACTAATTTCTGCCTGTGTAAAAATATCAGTCACGTGAGGCTTTGCCACTTTCAAAATTTTGCAGCAATCAGCCATAGTCACAGGCGTGGATTCCAATCTGTGGATGATAAAATGAGTTATGTTACAGGTTCATTCTTTTTATTTATTTTTTTTGCATGTTAGCCCATTAGATACATTTAGCATTCTTTGTTTCCATCATTCGACAAATCTTTTATCTAGGGGTTCCATTTTACCGATCCCATAATGGAGCCAGAAGATGTAACCTCTGCGCATTTGTGATTATGAACTCATTTTAGCAAGTTAAAATATTTTGAATTCAATTGAAATGGAAATATGGGATTTGCCTGAGCTTCTAAGAGCTAAATATTACTTTGTTCCAACCTTGCATGGCAGAACAAGTAATAAATAAATCTAGACTTTCTAATAATCAACCTTTCCCATGATGTTTTTATGGCATTTTACATCCCCATGACAGTAAAAATTTAAATTGCAGGTGTAGTATAAACTTGAGCTACTTACCCCCTCTTCCTGCCTTTTGCAAGCTTCTTGTTTAATCTCTTTACTACAACACTCAAAGTCTCCTTAAAGGGCTCAACTGCATTTTTTGCTTCTTCGTCAAGGAGATAGGGGTAGTCCTTTGAGCATACAAAAGTTACAAATCTCCGCAGGTGACTAATATGCTTTTTTATTGTTTCTTCATTGGTCTTTAAGCTTTCCAAGGAAATAAAATATTCTCTAGTGGCCTTCAAGTTCTTTAAAAAGTCAGCAGAGATATCTTCCGGGTTTAAATAATAAAGAAAGCGAGAAACGATTCGTATCTAAAATTTAAAAAAATGATCATGCATCAGGGTTCACATCTGTAAGGATTCCTCAAACACACGCAAAATGATAAAATTACACTTACCATCGGTGTTATGGTCGATTCGGTACATTTTCCCTTTAAATAGTTTTTAAAAGCCAGTAAAATTGAGGAACTTAAGCTGTGCATCTTATGAAACCCAACCACAGCAAGTTTTTTCCGCATGGGCATCGTGGCATTCGAACTGAAAGAGGCAAGAATATATTAGGGTGATTATTGACATCATAAGCTTCCTTTACTAATAATAGTAAAGCTGTTACAAATGTTTTTAGAAATCTGGTGCATAGTTCTTACCTAGCTTCTTCAACCTCAGGAGGAAGTGTCATAGGCTCCTCTTCTTCAGTGGATGGCCTAAAAAAGAAACCCAAAATCTGCATTAATTCCTCTATAATTGAGAGTATCAACATATAGAACTTTGCAGGCGACTTGGATGGTTGGTCAAGGCCCTTTACCACTATTGTGGTGCCTGTAGGGCCATTCTAGTGACAACAATCTTAGTTTTGACCCAATAGCAAAGGAGAGCTTTGAGACATCTGAGTTAGGAGTAGAAGTGAGAGCCAGCTACAGGGACATCTAGGACCATCAGTAGCCAGCTGTCACATAAACGATATTCTTATTATATTGTAATTATATCATACTATAATTCTATTATTACTACATTATATTATATTTACAATATTAGATTATATACATTTTAATTATATCATATTAAATTAGTAATATATTATTTAATATAGCATTATATTATATTTAATATAATATAATATATTATATTATTATATTATATGTATATTATCTTGTATTAGATACAATTTTATATTTTTATAGTGTATTAATTATATTATTAATATATTATTATAGTATGCCATATTATATTTACATTATTATAAGGTAATTACATTATGTTATTATATTTTATTATATTGAAGAAAAAAAAAAATTATATATATATATATATATGCACACACATGCGCCAATAAAATTCAATGCTGGGTGATCAAAACACTGTCTACCTAAAAATGATATCTTTGAATACATCACTCCTAGCCACAAAAAAATGTCATCACATGGATCACAAAAAATAATGCTATAGGTTGGAAAAAATGACCACAAAGTGCAAAACTTTTTTTTAAAAAAAATTCAGAATTTTCTCCAGCACTTAGATAAAAGCAAAAGTATACATTTTTGGTATCCGCAAAGTTATACTGAGCTGAGCTGAGGCATCACTCCATGTAGTGAACGCAGTGTTAAAAAGTGCAATTGCACAGTTTTGCAATTTAAGCGCACATAGAATTTTTTCCCAATTTTACAGTACAATATATGGTAAAAGTAACACTAGCTCACTGAAAAAAAACAAGCCTTTTTTCTATCTAGATTAACAGAAAAATAAAAGTATAAAGTATGAAGCTTACTTAGATGGGTAGGGGTAGACTTTTTGGCACTATGTTGGCATGTCTTTCAGCCATTTTGATAGCACTCAACTAAGATATATTGCATAAGATGTATATAGGTAAAAAACAAAATTACGTGCAAAATTAGGATAGGTAATGAATAGGTAAATGCTAGAAAACCCTGAAATATTATGAAGAAACATATACATACCTTTCAGATGGTTTTCCGGTCACGATGCAACCTCGACTTTCCAAAAATTCTGTGAAGAAGTCCTGAGCACTTGTAAATTGGCTGTTTTTGAAATCGAGGCTGTCATAAGGCACAACAGAAAGGGATTCAGCCACCTTGTGCATGTTCCTTTTTGTATTCTTGATTTCATTGTCGATCTCCGCCTGACGGGTTTTCATGCATACGGTCTTTAGATGCCTGCGCAGGTTTTTATAGAGCTTCAGGCATATCTTGCAGAGAAACAGGTCTGGATTTCCAGGAGAGTCCATTTTCTAGCAATAGTAAGAATTAGCAAGTTGCTCCTTCAAAAGCCAGAATATAGACTCAGATACACCAACTACTGTAGGCTCTCATATACCCTGAGGAAGCATTTGAAAAAAGAAAAAAAAAAAGCTTTGGTTTGTATGTTAATTCAATTGAGATAAGGCTGCAGAAGGACTTGAGATGTTACAACAAGACATTTCTTCATGAGGTGTAAGTTGTGATGTCTTCTACTGATATGTTAGGGAGAGCAAATTAGTTTTTTTGTATAAATGAAAGGCCTTGGGAATGTTTAATTATCTGAAGGTCTGAATTGGACACTGAAGGGGACACTGTATGAAAAATCTAAAAGTTTTGATACTAAAAGGTCACTTCAAGGGCAACAGAGAAAGAAACATTTGGGAATTCAAATTGATAAGGATGTTCAATTCACTGACAACAGGACTAACGATAAAACATAGCTTTATGACTCACTACATGGACACAATTCACACCTCCAGATAATTAAACATTCCCAAGGCCTTTTGCAACTTACACCTCATGAACAAATGTCTTCTTGTAACATCTCTCCAATGCTGTGCCTTTTATCTTATGAAATCATTTGTAATGTTGCCTGAAGAAGAAGCCTCTAATGCTCTGAAAGCTTGCATATATATATATATATTTTCTGGTTAGTCGATAAAGGTATCACCCCAAGAATACTTTTGTCACAAACTCAAAGTTATGGAGGGCACCATCTAATCACTATGGGATCAACATGCAGCATACGAAATATATATAAACATCGGCAAGAAGAAAAGGGGTATGCTCTTGTGCAGTGATCACCCAATCTAGACAATACTTCAATAAATTACAATGAATTATATTTTTTATAAATACATACAATCAATGTCACAATCCAATTCATGAAAGCACAAGTAAAAGTTAATATAGTGGAATTACCCACTAATGGAAAGCCCACCTACTCCAAAATCCATCCCAGAAAAACACATGATTGTAATAGATCAAGTAAAGATCAAATATACACTTAGGCTGTCCCTGGTGATCAATTTTGCACATTAATATACTGACTGGCAAATCCGCCACCAGTATTAGAGGTAATGCACTATAGCACAAAATATATACTATAGCAGACAATATAATAAAATGTAAGAATCCAGGGCAAAAACCACACAAATACAGGGCATTAAACTGGTCAGTGCCATATATTCACACACCAGAAGAAACAATATCCAAAATACAAATAAATAAACACCCCATTCATGCTGTTAGTGCCCCTGCTATTCCTATTAGTACTGGAATCAATAATCACCACACATGGGCAGGGCCGGCTCCAGGTTTATGTGGGCCCTAGGCGAAAGTCTCAGTGGGCCCCTTTAACACATATCACGATTCATAATGCACAGATACTGCAGAAATATATATATATATATATATATATATATATATATATATATATATATATATAGTGTGTCCACGGCTGCCTCTAGCCAGCCATCAAATTTATTATTTTTCTTTAATAACACAAACACCATGAGGGCTGGCTATCATGTGTCCACGGCTTCCTCTAGCCAGCCCTCAAATTTATTTTTTTTCTTTAATAACACAAACACCATGAGGGCTGGCTATCGTGTGTCCACGGCTGCCTCTAGCCAGCCCTCACCCTTGGAATAGCTCAATGAGGATGAGAGCTGGCTACAGGTACATCCAGGGCGACCCGTAGCCAGCCCTCACCCTTGGAATAGCTCAATGAGGATGAGAGCTGGCTACAGGTGCCTCCAGGGCGACCCCTAGCCAGCCCTCACCCTTGGAGCAGCTCAATGAGGATGAGAGCTGGCTACAGGTGCCTCCAGGGCGACCCCTAGCAAGCCCTCACCCTTGGAGCAGCTCAATGAGGATGAGAGCTGGCTACAGGTGCCTCCAGGGCGACCCCTAGCCAGCCCTCACCCTTGGAGCAGCTCAATGAGGATGAGATCTGGCTACAGGTGCCTCCAGGCCGACCCCTAGCCAGCCCTCACCCTTGGAGCAGCTCAATGAGGATGAGAGCTGGCTACAGGTGCCTCCAGGGCGACCCCTAGCCAGCCCGCACCCTTGGAGCAGCTCAATGAGGATGAGAGCTGGCTACAGGTGCCTCCAGGGCGACCCCTAGCCAGCCCTCACCCTTGGAGCAGCTCAATGAGGATGAGAGCTGGCTACAGGTGCCTCCAGGGCAACCCCTAGCCAGCCCTCACCCTTGGAGCAGCTCAATGAGGATGAGAGCTGGCTACAGGTGCCTCCAGGGCGACCCCTAGCCAGCCCTCACCCTTGGAGCAGCTCAATGAGGATGAGAGCTGGCTACAGGTGCCTCCAGGGCGACCCCTAGCCAGCCCTCACCCTT
This sequence comes from Phyllobates terribilis, assembly GCF_046119375.1. Lineage (NCBI taxonomy): Eukaryota > Metazoa > Chordata > Amphibia > Anura > Dendrobatidae > Phyllobates > Phyllobates terribilis. Next base: position 343,429,787 of record NW_027362764.1, read on the forward strand.
GGAGCAGCTCAATGAGGATGAGAGCTGGCTACAGGTGCCTCCAGGGCGACCCCTAGCCAGCCCTCACCCTTGGAGCAGCTCAATGAGGATGAGAGCTGGCTACAGGTGCCTCCAGGGCGACCCCTAGCCAGCCCTCACCCTTGGAGCAGCTCAATGAGGATGAGAGCTGGCTACAGGTGCCTCCAGGGCGACCCCTAGCCAGCCCTCACCCTTGGAGCAGCTCAATGAGGATGAGAGCTGGCTACAGGTGCCTCCAGGGCGACCCTTAGCCAGCCCTCACCCTTGGAACAGCTCAATGAGGATGAGAGCTGGCTACAGGTTTGATGATACCAAAAGCACTTAAAATTCAATGTGCAACAAAAAAAAGTCGCTCTGACGCCGCCGTTAAGGGCTGCGTCCGTTATCACGCTCATCTGATAAATTACAGAAAAAAAACGTAAACTTTATCTTTTTTTTGGCGCACTTATTTCACCGCCCGTTCCTACTTGCCGCCGTTCAGCACAGCATCCGTTATCACGCTCATCTGATGAATTACGGAAAAAAAACGTAAACTTTATAGTTTTTTTGGCGCGCTTATTTCACCGCCCGTTCCTACGCGCCGCCATTCAGCGCAACGTCCGTTATCACGCTCATCTGATGAATTACGGAAAAAAAACGTAAACTTTATAGTTTTTTTGGCGCGCTTATTTCACCGCCCGTTCCTACGCGCCGCCGTTCAACGCAGCTTCCGTTATCACGCTCATCTAATGAATTATGGAAAAAAAACATACACTTTATAGATTTTTTGGCGCGCTTATTTCACCGCCGCTTAGTACGCGCCGCCGTTCAGCGCAGCTTCCGTTATCACGCTCATCTGATGAATTACGGAAAAAAAACGTAAATTTTATAGTTTTTTTGGCGCGCTTATTTCACCGCCCGTTCCTACGCGCCGCCGTTCAGCGCAGCGTCCGTTATCACCCTCATCTGATGATTTACGGAAATAAAACGTAAACTTTATAGTTTTTTTGGCGCGCTTATTTCACCGCCCGTTCCTATGCGCCGCCGTTCAGCGCAGCGTCCGTTATCACGCTCAATGAGGATGAGAGCTGGCTACAGGTGCCTCCAGGGCGACACGTAGCGAGCCCTCACCCTTGGAATAGCTCAATGAGGATGAGAGCTGGCTACAGGTGCCTCCAGGGCGACCCCTAGCCAGCCCTCACCCTTGGAGCAGCTCAATGAGGATGAGAGCTGGCTACAGGTGCCTCCAGGGCGACCCCTAGCCAGCCCTCACCCTTGGAGCAGCTCAATGAGGATGAGAGCTGGCTACAGGTGCCTCCAGGGCGACCCCTAGCCAGCCCTCACCCTTGGAGCAGCTCAATGAGGATGAGAGCTGGCTACAGGTGCCTCCAGGGCGACCCCTAGCCAGCCCTCACCCTTGGAGCAGCTCAATGAGGATGAGAGCTGGCTACAGGTGCCTCCAGGGCGACCCCTAGCCAGCCCTCACCCTTGGAGCAGCTCAATGAGGATGAGAGCTGGCTACAGGTGCCTCCAGGGCGACCCCTAGCCAGCCCTCACCCTTGGAGCAGCTCAATGAGGATGAGAGCTGGCTACAGGTGCCTCCAGGGCGACCCCTAGCCAGCCCTCACCCTTGGAGCAGCTCAATGAGGATGAGAGCTGGCTACAGGTGCCTCCAGGGCGACCCCTAGCCAGCCCGCACCCTTGGAGCAGCTCAATGAGGATGAGAGCTGGCTACAGGTGCCTCCAGGGCGACCCCTAGCCAGCCCGCACCCTTGGAGCAGCTCAATGAGGATGAGAGCTGGCTACAGGTGCCTCCAGGGCGACCCCTAGCCAGCCCTCACCCTTGGAGCAGCTCAATGAGGATGAGAGCTGGCTACAGGTGCCTCCAGGGCGACCCCTAGCCAGCCCTCACCCTTGGAGCAGCTCAATGAGGATGAGAGCTGGCTACAGGTGCCTCCAGGGCGACCCCTAGCTAGCCCTCACCCTTGGAGCAGCTCAATGAGGATGAGAGCTGGCTACAGGTGCCTCCAGGGCGACCCCTAGCCAGCCCTCACCCTTGCAGCAGCTCAATGAGAATGAGAGCTGGCTACAGGTGCCTCCAGGGCGACCCCTAGCCAGCCCTCACCATTGGAGCAGCTCAATGAGGATGAGAGCTGGCTACAGGTTCCTCCAGGGCGACCCCTAGCCAGCCCTCACCCTTGGAGCAGCTCAATGAGGATGAGAGCTGGCTACAGGTGCCTCCAGGGCGACCCCTAGCCAGCCCGCACCCTTGGAGCAGCTCAATGAGGATGAGAGCTGGCTACAGGTGCCTCCAGGGCGACCCCTAGCCAGCCCTCACCCTTGGAGCAGCTCAATGAGGATGAGAGCTGGCTACTGGTGCCTCCAGGGCGACCCCTAGCCAGCCCTCACCCCTGGAGCAGCTCAATGAGGATGAGAGCTGGCTACAGGTGCCTCCAGGGCGACCCCTAGCCAGCCCTCACCCTTGGAACAGCTCAATGAGGATGAGAGCTGGCTACAGGTGCCTCCAGGGCGACCCCTAGCCAGCCCTCACCCTTGGAGCAGCTCAATGAGGATGAGAGCTGGCTACAGGTGCCTCCAGGGCGACCCCTAGCCAGCCCTCACCCTTGGAGCAGCTCAATGAGGATGAGAGCTGGCTACAGGTGCCTCCAGGGCGACCCCTAGCCAGCCCTCACCCTTGGAGCAGCTCAATGAGGATGAGAGCTGGCTACAGGTGCCTCCAGGGCGACCCCTAGCCAGCCCTCACCCTTGGAGCAGCTCAATGAGGATGAGAGCTGGCTACAGGTGCCTCCAGGGCGACTCCTAGCCAGCCCTCACCCTTGGAGCAGCTCAATGAGGATGAGAGCTGGCTACAGGTGCCTTCAGGGCGACCCCTAGCCAGCCCTCACCCTTGGAGCAGCTCAATGAGGATGAGAGCTGGCTACAGGTGCCTCCAGGGCGACCCCTAGCCAGCCCTCACCCTTGGAGCAGCTCAATGAGGATGAGAGCTGGCTACAGGTGCCTCCAGGGCGACCCCTAGCCAGCCCTCACCCCTGGAGCAGCTCAATGAGGATGAGAGCTGGCTACAGGTGCCTCCAGGGCGACCCGTAGCCAGCCCTCACCCCTGGAGCAGCTCAATGAGGATGAGAGCTGGCTACAGGTGCCTCCAGGGCGACCCCTAGCCAGCCCTCACCCTTGGAGCAGCTCAATGAGGATGAGAGCTGGCTACAGGTGCCTCCAGGGCGACCCCTAGCCAGCCCTCACCCTTGGAGCAGCTCAATGAGGATGAGAGCTGGCTACAGGTGCCTCCAGGGCGACCCCTAGCCAGCCCTCACCCTTGGAGCAGCTCAATGAGGATGAGAGCTGGCTACAGGTGCCTCCAGGGCGACCCCTAGCCAGCCCTCACCCTTGGAATAGCTCAATGAGGATGAGAGCTGGCTACAGGTTTGGTGATACCAAAAGCACTTAAAATTCAATCTGCAACAAAAAAAATTCGCTCTGACGCCGCCGTTAAGGGCTGCGTCCGTTATCACGCTCATCTGATAAATTACAAAAAAAAAACGTAAACTTTATCGTTTTTTTGGCGCATTTATTTCACCGCCCGTTCCTACGTGCCGCCGTTCAGCACAGCATCCGTTATCACGCTCTCCTGATGAATTACGGAAAAAAAACGTAAACTTTATAGTTTTTTTGGCGCGCTTATTTCACCGCCCGTTCCTACGTGCCGCCATTCAGCGCAGCGTCCGTTATCACGCTCATCTGATGAATTACGGAAAAAAAACGTAAACTTTATAGTTTTTTTGGCGCGTTTATTTCACCGCCCGTTCCTACGCGCCGCCGTTCAACGCAGCTTCCGTTATCACGCTCATCTAATGAATTATGGAAAAAAAACGTACACTTTATAGCTTTTTTGGCGCGCTTATTTCACCGCCCGTTCCTACGCGCCGCCGTTCAGCGCACCTTCCGTTATCACGCTCATCTGATGAATTCCGGAAAAAAAACGTAAATTTTATAGTTTTTTTGGCGCGCTTATTTCACCGCCCGTTCCTACGCGCCGCCGTTCAGCGCAGCGTCCGTTATCACGCTCAATGAGGATGAGAGCTGGCTACAGGTGCCTCCAGGGCGACACGTAGCCAGCCCTCACCCTTGGAATAGCTCAATGAGGATGAGAGCTGGCTACAGGTGCCTCCAGGGCGACCCCTAGCCAGCCCTCACCCTTGGAGCAGCTCAATGAGGATGAGAGCTGGCTACAGGTGCCTCCAGGGCGACCCCTAGCCAGCCCTCACCCTTGGAGCAGCTCAATGAGGATGAGAGCTGGCTACAGGTGCCTCCAGGGCGACCCCTAGCCAGCCCTCACCCTTGGAGCAGCTCAATGAGGATGAGAGCTGGCTGCAGGTGCCTCCAGGGCGACCCCTAGCCAGCCCTCACCCTTGGAGCAGCTCAATGAGGATGAGAGCTGGCTACAGGTGCCTCCAGGGCGACCCCTAGCCAGCCCTCACCCTTGGAGCAGCTCAATGAGGATGAGAGCTGGCTACAGGTGCCTCCAGGGCGACCCCTAGCCAGCCCTCACCCTTGGAGCAGCTCAATGAGGATGAGAGCTGGCTACAGGTGCCTCCAGGCCGACCCGTAGCCAGCCCTCACCCTTGGAGCAGCTCAATGAGGATGAGAGCTGGCTACAGGTGCCTCCAGGGCGACCCGTAGCAAGCCCTCACCCTTGGAGCAGCTCAATGAGGATGAGAGCTGGCTACAGGTGCCTCCAGGGCGACCCGTAGCCAGCCCTCACCCTTGGAGCAGCTCAATGAGGATGAGAGCTGGCTACAGGTGCCTCCAGGGCGACCCGTAGCCAGCCCTCACCCTTGGAGCAGCTCAATGAGGATGAGAGCTGGCTACAGGTGCCTCCAGGGCGACCCTTAGCCAGCCCTCACCCTTGGAATAGCTCAATGAGGATGAGAGCTGGCTACAGGTTTGATGATACCAAAAGCACTTAAAATTCAATCTGCAACAAAAAAAAGTCGCTCTGACGCCGCCGTTAAGGGCTGCGTCCGTTATCACGCTCATCTGATAAATTACAGGAAAAAAACGTAAACTTTAGCGTTTTTTTGGCGCACTTATTTCACCGCCCGTTCCTACGTGCCGCCGTTCAGCACAGCATCCTTTATCACGCTCATCTGATGAATTACGGAAAAAAAACGTAAACTTTATAGTTTTTTGGCGCGCTTATTTCACCGCCCGTTCCTACACGCCGCCATTCAGTGCAGCGTCCGTTATCACGCTCATTTGATGAATTACGGAAAAAAAACGTAAACTTTATAGTTTTTTTGGCGCGCTTATTTCACCGCCCGTTCCTAGGCGCCGCCGTTCAGCGCAGCTTCCGTTATCACGCTCATCTGAAGAATTACGGAAAAAAAACGTAAATTTTATTGTTTTTTTGGCGCGCTTATTTCACCGCCCGTTCCTACGCGCCGCCGTTCAGCGCAGCGTCCGTTATCACCCTCATCTGATGAATTACGGAAAAAAAACGTAAACTTTATAGTTTTTTTGGCGCGCTTATTTCACCGCCCGTTCCTATGCGCCGCCGTTCAGCGCAGCGTCCGTTATCACGCTCAATGAGGATGAGAGCTGGCTACAGGTGCCTCCAGGGCGACACGTAGCCAGCCCGCACCCTTGGAATAGCTCAATGAGGACGAGAGCTGGCTACAGGTGCCTCCAGGGCGACCCCTAGCCAGCCCTCACCCTTGGAATAGCTCAATGAGGATGAGAGCTGGCTACAGGTGCCTCCAGGGCGACCCGTAGCCAGCCCTCACCCTTGGAATAGCTCAATGAGGATGAGAGCTGGCTACAGGTGCCTCCAGGGCGACCCGTAACCAGCCCACACCTTTGGAATAGCTCAATGAGGATGAGAGCTGGCTACAGGTGCCTCCAGGGCGACCCGTAGCCAGCCCTCACCCTTGGAATAGCTCAATGAGGATGAGAGCTGGCTACAGGTGCCTCCATTGCGACCCCTAGCCAGCCCTCACCCTTGGAATAGCTCAATGAGGATGAGAGCTGGCTACAGGTGCCTCCAGGGCGACCCCTAGCCAGCCCGCACCCTTGGAGCAGCTCAATGAGGATGAGAGCTGGCTAGAGGTGCCTCCAGGGCGACCCCTAGCCAGCCCTCACCCTTGGAGCAGCTCAATGAGGATGAGAGCTGGCTACAGGTGCCTCCAGGGCGACCCCTAGCCAGCCCTCACCCCTGGAGCAGCTCAATGAGGATGAGAGCTGGCTACAGGTGCCTCCAGGGCGACCCCTAGCCAGCCCTCACCCTTGGAGCAGCTCAATGAGGATGAGAGCTGGCTACAGGTGCCTCCAGGGCGACCCCTAGCCAGCCCTCACCCTTGGAATAGCTCAATGAGGATGAGAGCTGGCTACAGGTGCCTCCAGGGCGACCCGTAGCCAGCTCTCACCCTTGGAATAGCTCAATGAGGATGAGAGCTGGCTACAGGTGCCTCCATTGCGACCCCTAGCCAGCCCTCACCCTTGGAATAGCTCAATGAGGATGAGAGCTGGCTACAGGTGCCTCCAGGGCGACCCCTAGCCAGCCCTCACCGTTGGAATAGCTCAATGAGGATGAGAGCTGGCTACAGGTGCCTCCAGGGCGACCCCTAGCCAGCCCTCACCCTTGGAATAGCTCAATGAGGATGAGAGCTGGCTACAGGTGCCTCCAGGGCGACCCGTAGCCAGCCCTCACCCTTGGAATAGCTCAATGAGGATGAGAGCTGGCTACAGGTTTGATGATACCAAAAGCACTTAAAATTCAATCTGCAACAAAAAAAAGTCGCTCTGACGCCGCCGTTAAGGGCTGCGTCCGTTATCACGCTCATCAGATAAATTACGGAAAAAAAACGTAAACTTTATAGTTTTTTTGGCGCGCTTATTTCACTGCCTTTTCCTACGCGCCGCCGTTCAGCACAGCTTCCGTTATCATGCTCATCTAATGAATTATGGAAAAAAACGTAAACTTTACTGTTTCTTTGGCGCGCTTATTTCACCGCCCGTTCCTACGCGCCGCGGTTCAGCGCACCTTCCGTTATCACGCTCATCTGATGAATTACGGAAAAAAAACGTAAACCTTATAGTTTTTTTGGCGCGCTTATTTCACCGCCCGTTCCTACGCGCCGCCGTTCAGCGCAGCTTCCGTTATCACGCTCATCTAATGAATTATGGAAAAAAAGTAAACTTTATAGTTTTTTGGCACGCTTATTTCACCGCCTGTTACTACGCGCCACCGTTCAGCGCAGCTTCCGTTATCACGCTCATCTGATGAATTACGGAAAAAAACCTTAAACTTTATAGTTTTTTTGGCGCGCTTATTTCACCGCCCGTTCCTACGCTTCGCCGTTCAGCGCAGCGTCCGTTATCACGCTCATCTGATGAATTACAGAAAAAAAACGTAAACTTTATCGTTTTTTTGGTGCACTTATTTCACCGCCCGTTCCTACGTGCCGCTGTTCAGCACAGCATCCGTTATCATGCTCATCTGATGAATTACGGAAAAAAAACGTAAACTTTATAGTTTTTTTGGCGCGCTTATTTCACCGTCCGTTCCTATGCGCCGCCGTTCAGCGCAGCGTCCGTTATCACGCTCATCTGATGAATTACAGAAATAAAACGTAAACTTTATAGTTTTTTTGGCGCACTTATTTCACCGCCCGTTCCTACGTGCCGCCGTTCAGCACAGCAACCGTTATCACGCTCATCTGATGGATTACGGAAAAAAAACGTAAACTTTATAGTTGTTTAGGCGCGCTTATTTCACCGCCCGTTCCTACGCGCCGCCATTCAGTGCAGCGTCCGTTATCACGCTCATCTGATGAATTACGGAAAAAAAACCTTAAACTTTATAGTTTTTTTGGCGCGCTTATTTCACCGCCCGTTCCTACGCCACGGTTTTTACACAACTTTAAGTGTTTTACAACATGGTCACATGCTCTATTTACTTTTACCTATTTTTGATATGAAATATGGGCTCCATCTATGGATGTGATTATTGGCCTCAATACCAGTGATTATTGCTGCCATTTTTGTGTCTTTTTAAATAATGATGTAATAAAATTGCAACTTTTTAAATGCCTTTAATTAAACTCCTTATTCTCATTTGATTATATGGTCACAATCTGTGTTAAAAGAGTTAGTGTTTTACAAGGTCAGGCAGCAGCACATTGAAAGTCCTAATCTCAGTGAAACAACAGAGACAAAAATGCTACATCATCATCCCCTCCCCCCATCACAGCCTTTCCACCGAAGGATAAGTGAAAAATCTCCTTATTGTGGGTTTCCTGTGAGGGTCTATCATGAACGAGTGAATGGCTTTTAAAGCACAGCTGCCATCCAGTGTTCAATTTCCAGAAATGCAGCTGAATTCTGGCTGACAAGTAATGAATGATATTTAAAGCACAGATGCCATCTGGTGGTCATTTCCAAGTGATGAATTGTTGTCAGGGCTGGCTAAATGGCTTGTTTTTCGGACCTGGAACAGACGAGGTTTTTGCAAGCCTTTTTTCGGAGCCTTAATGGCGTCGGATCGACCCGGGGCGGCGTGCAGAGCATCTCCCGGGCTGGATCTGTAAAATGGCGAGCGTTGCGTCGTCCAGCGGCAAAGTTTTTTCGTGAGGGCTGGCTATTGTAGGTGAGAGCTGGCTATTAAAGAAGATGGCAGAGAGGATTTCTTTGGAAAAATGTTTTCATCTCGAAACATTACGAAAAAAGTACAGCGCGTCCGGCATGTGATAAGAGTGCAGCACGCCGAATATCGGCGTCCAGGTCCAAACCGCGTGCGTTCCAGAGCCAGAAAACTGTAGCGCGGACGCCGAGGCTTAATCGCATTTGGGGTACCCAAGACATGCGGCATGCATGTTGGGCCCCCATGACATGCCTCAAGCACTTGGGGCCCCCATGTCATGCGGTATGCTCTTGCGGCCCCCATGACATGTGGCATGCATTTGGGGCCCCTATGACATGCGGCATGCTTTTTTGGCCCCCATGACATGCGGCATGCATTTGGGGCACACATGGCATGCGTCATACACGTGGGGCCCCATGACATGCGGTATGCACGTGGAGCCACATGACATGCGGTATGCATTTGGGGCCTCCATGACATGTGGCATGCATTTGGGGCCCCCATGACATGTGGCATGCACATGGGGCCCATGACATGCGGCATGCATTTGGGGCACCTATGACATGCGGTATGCACGTGGGGCCCATGATATGCGGTATGCACATGTTCACTCCATGACATGCGGTATGCATGTGGGCCCCCATGGCATGTGGCATGCATTTTGGGCCCCAATGCCATGCGGTATGCACGTGGGGCCCATGATAAGCGGTATGCACGTGTTGCCCCCATGACATGCGGTATGCATGAGTGTCCCCCATGACATGCGGCATGAAATTGGTACCACCATGACATTCGGCATGCACATGGGGCCCCATGACATGTGGCATGCACGTGGGGCCACATGACATGCGGCATGCATGTGGAGCTCCCATGACATGCAGTATGCACGTGGGTCCCTCATGACATGGGGCATGCATTTGGGGTACACATGACATGCGGCATGCATTTGGTGTACCCATGACATGCGACATGCATTTTGGGCACCCATGACATACGGCATGCATTTGGGGCCCCCATGACATGTGGCATGCATGTGGGGCCCCCATGACATGCGGCATGCATGTGGGGCTTCCATGACATGCGGCATGCACGTGGGAACCCCATGACATGTGGCATGCATTTGGGGTACCCATGACATGCGGCATGTATGTGGGGCCCCCATGACATGCGGCATGCCTTTGGGGCCCCCATGACATGCGGCATTCATGTGGGGCCCCTTGACATGGCCCATGCATGTGGGGCTACCATGACATGTTGCATGCATTTGGGGTCCCCATCACATGCAGCATGCATTTGGGGCCCCAGACATGCAGCATGCATTTGGGGCCCCCAATGAAATGCGGCATGCACGTGGGGCCCCCATGACATGCGGAATGCATTTGGGGCCCCTATGACATGCGGCATGCTTTTTTGGCCCCCATGACATGTGGCTTGCATTTGGGGCCCCCATGACATGCTTCATGCATGTGGGGCCCAAATGACATGCGACATGCATTTATCGTACCCAAGACATGCGGCATACATGTTGGGCCCCCATGACATGCCTCAAGCACGTGGGGCCCCCATGTCATGCGGCATGCTCTTGGGGCCCCCATGACATGTGGCATGCATTTGGGGCCCCCATGACATGCGGCATGCATTTGGAGCCACCATGACATGCGTGATGCATTTGGGGCCCCGATGACATGAGGCATGCACTTGGTGCCCCCATGACATGTGGCATGCATGTAGAGCCCCCATGATATTCGGAATGCAAGTGGGGACCACATGACATGCAGCATGCATTTGGGGCCCCATGACATGCGGCATGCATGTGGGGCCCCTATGACATGGCCCATGCATTTGGTGCCCCCATGATATGTGGCACGTATTTGGGGCCCCCATGACATGCAGCATGCATTTGTGGCCCCTGACATGCAGCATGCATTTTGGGCCCCCAATGAAATGCGGCATGCACGTTGGGCCTACATGACATGTGGCATGCATGTGGAGCCCCCATGACATGGGGCATGCACGTGTGACCCCCATGACATGTGGTATGCACGTGGGGCCCCATGATATGCGGTATACACGTGTTGCCCCCATGATATGCGGTATGCATTTGGGTCCCCCATGACATGCGGCATGCACGTGGGGCCACATGACATGCGGCATGCATGTGGAGCTCCCATGACATGCAGTATGCATTTGGGGCCCCCATGACATGAGTCAAGCTTTGGGGGTCCCCATGACATGCGGTATGCATGTGAGGCCCCCATGACATGCACTTTGCATTTGGGGCCCCCATGACATGAGGCATGCATGTGGGGACCCCATGATATGTGGCATGCACGTGGTACCCCCATGACATTCGGCATGCACATGGGTCCCCATGACATGCGGCATGCACGTGGGGCCACATGACATGCGACATGCATTTGGGGTTCACAAGACACGCAGCATGCATTTGGGGCCCCCATGACATGCGGCATGGACGTGGGGCCTCCATGATATGTAGAATGCATTTGGGGCCACCTTGACATGAGGTCATGCATGTGGGGCCCAAATGACATGCGACATGCATTTGGGGTACTCAAGACATGCGTCATGCATGTGGGGCCCCCATGACATGCGTCAAGCACGTGGGGCCCCCATGTCACGCGGCACGCTCTTGGGGCCACCATGACATGTGGCATGCATTTGGGGCCCCCATGACATGCGGCATTCATTTGGAGCCCCCATGACATGCGACATGCATTTGGGGCCCCCATGACATGCGGCATGCACTTGGTGCCCTCATGACGTGCGGCATGGATGTAGAGCCCCCATGACATACGGAATGCATGTGGGGACACCATGACATGCGGCATGCATTTGGGGCCCCCATGACATGCAGCATACATTTGAGGCCCCCATGACATGCGGCATGCATGTGGGGCCCCATGACATGCGGCATGCATGTGGGGCCCCTATGACATGCACCATGCATGTGGGGCCCCCATGACATGTGGCACGTATTTGAGGCCCCCATGACATGCGGCATGCGTGTCGGCTACCATGACATGTGCCATGCATTTGGGTCCCCCATCACGTGCAGCATGCATTTGAGGCCCCCAAGACATGAGGCATGCATGTGGGGCCCCATGACATGCAGCATGCATTTGTGGCCCCCATGACATGAGGCATGCATTTGGGGTCCCCTTGACATGTGGAATGCTTTTTTGGCCCCCATGACAGGCGGCTTGCATTTGGGGCCCCCATGACATGCGGCATGGATGTGGGGCCTCCATGATATGTAGAATGCATTTGGGGCCACCATGACATGCGTCATGCATGTGGGGCCCAAATGACATGCGACATGCATTTGAGGTACTCAAGACATGCGGCATGCAAGTGGGGCCCCCATGACATGCGTCAAGCACGTGGGGCCCCCATGTCACGCGGCATGCTCTTGGGGCCCCCATGACATGTGGCATGCATTTGGGGCCCCCATGACATGCGGCATGCATTTGGAGCCCCCATGACATGCGGCATGCATTTGGGGCCCCCATGACATGCGGCATGCACTTGGTGCCCTCATGACATGCGGCATGGATGTAGAGCCCCCATGACATGCGGAATGCATGTGGGGACCCCATGACATGCGGCATTCATTTGGGGCTCCCATGACATGCAGCATACATTTGAGGCCCCCATGACATGCGGCATGCATGTGGGGCCCCATGACATGCGGCATGCATGTGGGGCCCCTATGACATGCACCATGCATGTGGGGCCCCCATGACATGTGGCATGTATTTGAGGCCCCCATGACATGCGGCATGCGTGTCGGCTACCATGATATGTGCCATGCATTTGGGTCCCCCATCACGTGCAGCATGCATTTGAGGCCCCCAAGACATGGGGCATGCATGTGGGGCCCCATGACATGCAGCATGCATTTGTGGCCTCTGACATGCAGCATGCATTTGGGCCCCCAATGAAATGTGGCATGCACGTGGAGCCCCCATGACATGTGTCATGCACGTGTGGCCCCCATGACATGTGGCATTCATTTTTGGCCCCCATGACATGCGGCATGCATTTGGGGCACCCATAACATGCGTCATGCACGTGGGGCCCCATGACATGCGGTATGCACGTGGAGCCCCATGACATGCGGTATGCATGTGGTGCCCCCATGACATGTGGCATGCATGTGGGCCCTCATGACATGCGGCATGCACAAGGGGCCCCATGACATGCGTCATGCACTTGGGGCCACATGACATGCGGCATGCATTTGGGGCCCCCATGACATGTGGCATGCATGTGGGCCCTCATGACATGTGGCATGCACAAGGGGCCCCATGACATGCGTCATGCACTTGGGGCCACTTGACATGCGGCATGCATTTGGGGCCCCCATGACATGTGGCATGCATTTGGGTCCCCCATCATGTGCAGCATGCATTTGAGGCCCCCAAGACATGGGGCATGCATGTGGGGCCCCATGACATGCAGCATGCATTTGTGGCCTCTGACATGCAGCGTGCATTTGGGCCCCCAATGAAATGTGGCATGCACGTGGGGCCTCGTTGACATGTGGCATGCATGTGGAGCCCACATGACATGTGTCATGCACGTGTGGCCCCCATGACATGTGGCATGCATTTTTGGCCCCCATGACATGCGGCATGCATTTGGGGCACCCATAACATGCGTCATGCACGTGGGGCCCCATGACATGCGGTATGCACGTGGAGCCCCATGACATGCGGTATGCATGTGGTGCCCCCATGACATGTGGCATGCATGTGGGCCCCCATGACATGCGGCATGCACATGGGGCCCCATAACATACGTCATGCACTTGGGGCCACATAACATGCGGCATGCATTTGGGGCCCCCATGACATGCAGCATGCACATGGGGCCCCATGACATGCGGCATGCATGTGGAGGTCCCATGACAGGCAGTATGCATTTGGGGCCCCAATGATATGCGGCATACATTTGGGGCCTCCATGACATGTGGCATGCATTTGGGGCCCCCATGACATGTGGCATGCACATGGGGCCCCATGACATGCGGCATGCATTTGGGGCACCTATGACATGCAGTATGCATGTGGGGCCCATGATATGCGGTATGCACATGTTCCCCCAATGACATGCGGTATGGATGTGGACCCCATGGCATGTGGCATGCACATGGGGCCCCATGACATGCGGCATGCATTTTGGGACCAATGCCATGCGGTATGCACGTGGGGCCCCATGATATGCGGTATGCACGTGTTGCCCCCATTACATGCGGTATGCATGAGTGTCCCCCATGACATGCGGCATGAAATTGGTACCCCCATGACATTCGGCATCCACATGGGGCCCCATGACATGCGGCATGCACGTGGGGCCACAAGACATGCGGCATGCATGTGGAGCTCCCAAGACATGCAGTATGCATTTGGGGCCCCCATGACATGAGGCATGCATAGGGGGTCCCCATGACATGCGGTATGCACGTGGGTCCCCCATGACATGGGGTATGCATTTGGGGCACACATGATATGCGGCATGCATTTGGGGCCCCCATGACAAGCGGCATGCATTTGGGGCACCCATGACATACGGCATGCATTTAGGGCCCCCCTGACATGTGGCATGCATTTGGGGCCCCCATGACATGTGGCATGCATGTGGAGCCCCCATGACATGCGGCATGCACGTGGGGCTTTCATGACATGCGGCATGCACGTGGGTCCCCCATGACATGTGGCATGCATGTGGGGCTACCATGACATGTTGCATGCATTTGGGGCCCCCATCACATGCAGCATGCATTTGGGGCCCCAGACTTGCAGCATGCATTTGGGGCCCCCAATGAAATGTGGAATGCACGTGGGGCCCCCATGACATGCGACATGAATGTGTGACCCCCATGACATTCGGAATGCATTTGGGGCCCCTATGACACGCGGCATGCTTTTTTGGCCCCCATGACATGTGGCTTGCATTTGGGGCCCCCATGAAATGTGGCATGCACGTGGGGCCTCCATGATATGTAGAATGCATTTGGTGCCACCATGACATGCTTCATGCATGTGGGGCCCAAATGACATGCGACATGCATTTGGGGTACCCGAGACATGCGGCATGCATGTTGGGCCCCCATGACATGCCTCAAGCACTTGGGGCCCCCATGTCATGCGGTATGCTCTTGGGGCCCCCATGACATGTGGCATACATTTGGGGCCCCCATGACATGCGGCATGCTTTTGGAGCCACCATGACATGCGGCATGCATTTGGGGCCCCCATGACATGAGGCATGCACTTGGTGCCCCCATGACATGCGGCATGCATGTAGAGCCCCCATGACATGCGGAATGCACGTGGGGACCACATGACATGCGGCATGCATTTGGGGCCCCCATGACATGCAGCATACATTTGGGGCCCCCATGACATGCGGCATGCATGTGAGGCCCCATGACATGCGGCATGCATGTGGGGCCTCCATGACATGCATCATGAATGTGGGGCCCTATGACATGCACCAGGCATGTGGGGCCCTCATGAAATGTGGCACGTATTTGGGGCCCCCATGACATTTGGCATGCATGTGGAGCTACCATGACATGTGGCATGCATTTGGGTCTCCCATCACATGCAGCATGCATTTGAGGCCCCCATGACATGTAGCATGCATTTGGGGCCCCATGACATGCGGCATGCATGTGGGGCCCCTATGACATGGCCCATGCATTTGGTGCCCCCATGATATGTGGCACGTATTTGGGGCCCCCATGACATGGAGCATGCATTTGTGGCCCCTGACATGCATCATGCATTTTGGGCCCCCAATGAAATGTGGCATGCACATGTGACCCCCATGACATGCAGCATGCATTTGGGACCCTATGACAAGCGGCATGTTTTTTAGGCCCCCATGACATGCGGCATGCATTTGGGGCATCCATGACATGCGGCATGCACTTGGGGGCCCAAGACATGCGGTATGCACGTGGAGCCCCATGACATGCGGTATGCATTTGGTGCCTCCATGACATGCGGCATGCATGTGGGCCCCCATGACATGCGGCATGCATGTGGGGCCCCCATGACATGCGGCATGCACATGGGGCCACATGACATGCGGCATGCATATGGAGATCCCATGACAGGCAGTATGCATTTGGGGCCCCAATGACATTCGGCATGCATTTGGGGCCTCCATGACATGTGGCATGCATTTGAGGCCCCCATGACATGTGGCATTCACATGGTGCCCCATGACTTGCGACATGCACGTGTTGCCCCCATGACATGCATTATGCATGTGGGCCCCCATGACGTGTGGCATGCACATGGGGCCCCATGACATGCAGCATGCATTTGGGGCCCCAATGACATGCGTTATGCACGTGGGGCCCCATGATATGCGGTATACACGTGTTGCCCCAATGATATGTGGTATGCATGTGGGTCCCCCATGACATGCGGCATGCATGTGCAGCTCCCATGACATGCAGTATGCATTTGGGGCCTTATGACATGAGTCGAGCTTTGGGGGTCCCCATGACATGCGGTATGCACGTGAGGCCCCCATGACATGCACTTTGCATTTGGGGCCTCCATGACATGCAGCATGCATGTGGGGCCCCCATGACATGTGGCATGCACGTGGTACCCCCAGGACATTCGGCATGCACATGGGGCCCCATGACATGCGGCATGCACATGGGTCCCCCATGACATGAGGCATGCATTTAGGGTCCCCATGGCATGCGGCATGCATTTTGGGTTCTCAAGACAAGCAGCATGCATTTGGGAACCCCATGACATGGAACATGCATTTGGGGTACCCATGACATGTGGCATGCATTTGGGGCCCCCATGACATGCGGCATGCACATGGGTCCCCCATGACATGTGGCATGCATGTGGGGCCCCCATGACATGCGGCATGCACGTGGGGCACCCACGACATGAGGCATGCATTTGGGGCCCCCATGACATGAGGCATGCATTTGGGGCCCCTATGACATGCGGCATGCTTTCTTGGCCCTCATGACAAGCGGCTTGCACCTGGGGCCCCATGACATGTGCTATGCACGTGGAGCCCCATGACATGCGGTATGCATGTGGTGCCGCCATGACATGCGGCATGCATGTTGGCAAAAATGACATGCGGCATGCATGTGGGTCCCCATGACATGCGGCATGCGGGTGGGACACCCATGGCATGCGGCATGCACATGGGGTCCCATGACCTGCTGCATGCACTTGGGGCCACATGACATGCGGCATGCATTTGGGGTACACGTGACATGAGGCATGCATTTGGGCCCCCCTTGACATGAGGCATGCATGTGGGGCCACCATGACATGTGGCATGCATTTGGGGTACCCGTGACATGCGGCATGCACGTGGGACCCCTTTGACATTCAGCATGCACATGGGGCCCCATGACATGCGGCATGCACGTGGGGCCCCCTTGATATGCGGCATGCATTTGGAGCCCCCTTGACAAGCGGCATGCACGTGGGGCCCCAATGACATGCGGAATGCATGTCAGGCCCCTTATGACATGCGGCATGCGCGTGGGGCCCTCATGACATGTGACATGCATTTGGGGTAATCGTGACATGCGCCGTGCACTTAGGGCCGCCTTGACATGCAGAATGCACGTGTTGCAACCATGACATGTGTCATGCACGTGGGGCACACATGACATGCGACATGCACGTGGGGCCCCCATGACTTGCGGCATACATTTGGGGCCCCCATGACATGCGGCATGCATTCGGGGTCCAATGACAAGCGGCATGCAAGTGGGGCCCCCATGACATGCGGCATGCATGTGGGGCCCCCATGACATGCGGCATGCACGTGGGGCCCCATGATATGCGGTATGCACGTGTTGCCCCCATGACAAGCGGTATGCATGTGGGCCCCCATGACATGCTAAATGCATTTGGGGCCCCCATTACAAGCGGCACGTATTTGGGGCTTCCATGACATGCAGCAAGCATTTGGGGCCCCTGACATGTAGCATGCATTTGGGGCCCCCAAGGAAATGCGGCATGCTCGTGGGGCCCCCATGACAGGCGGCATGCATTTGGGGACTCCATAACATGCGGCAAGCACGTGGGGCCCCCATGAAATGTGGCACGTATTTGGGGGCCCCAAAACATGTGACATGCATTTGTGGCCCCCATGACATGCGGCATGCACGGGGGCCCCCATGACATGCGGCATGTATTTGGGGCCCCCATGACATGCGGCATACATTTGGGGCCTCCATGACATGCGGCATGCATTTGGGGCCCTCATGACATGCGGCATACATTTGGGGCCCCCATGAAATGCGACATGCACATGGGGCCCCCATGACATGCGGCATGCATGTGGACCCCCATGACTTACTTACCAATAAGTTTCCTATAGAGCCAATGGAAATTTGCATTGATTTTGGGATTGAGATAGTGCAATTGTGAGATAGAATCTGTACTAAGTGTTCATAAAGAACAATATGTCATTACAAGCTGTTTAGATTGGCATTAAGAATAACATAGTAAAACCAATGGAATTCTTTTTGAACTTACCTAATAGTGATTCATTGGTCACTGCCCTTCTTGACATAAATTTGCACCAGTGATGTTGCTGTGGCTTACTGGGTTAATGCACCTGTCTTGTTAAAAGGATTTCATGAGTTCTAATCCTTGGAGAGTTTTTTTCATTTACTTACTAATAAGCTTCCTATGGAGCAAAGGAAATTTTGCATTGATTTTGAGATATAGAATCTTTATTACGTGTTCATCAAGAACAATATGTCATGATGCGCTGCAAAGATTGGCATTAAGAATAACATAGTGAAACCAATGGATTTCTTTTTGAACATACCTAATAGTGATTCATTGTTCACTGCCCTTCTTGACATAACTTTGCACCTGTGATGTTCCAGTGGCTTACTGGGTTAATGCACCTGTCTTGTAAAAAGGATTTCATGAGTTCTAATCCTTTAAGAATTTTTTTTCATTTACTTACTAATATGCTTCCTATGGAGCCAATGGAAATTTGCATTGATTTTGGGATTGAGATAGTGCAATTGTGAGATTGAATCTGTACTAAGTGTTCATAAAGAACAATATGTCATTACAAGCTGTTTAGATTGGCATTAAGAATAACATAGTAAAACCAATGGATTTCTTTTTGAACTTACCTAATAGTGATTCATTGGTCACAGCCCTTCTTGACATAAATTTGTACCAGTGATGTTGCTGTGGCTTACTGGGTTAATGCACCTGTCTTGTAAAAAGGATTTCATGGGTTTTAATCCTTGGAGAGTTTTTTTCATTTACTTACTAATAACCTTCCTATGGAGCCAATGGAAATTTGCATTGATTTTGGGCTTGAGATAGTGCAATTGTGAGATATAGAATCTGTATTACGTGTTCATCAAGAACAATATGTCATGATGCACTGCAAATATTAGCATTAAAAATAACATAGTGAAACCAAAGGATTTCTTTTTGAACTTACCTAATAGTGATTCATTGTTCACTGCCCTTCTTGACAGGACTTTGCACTTGTGATGTTCCAATGGCTTAGTGGGTTAATGTCCCTGTCTTTTAAAAAGGAGTTTGTGAGTTTTAGTCCTCAAAGAGCTTTTTTCATTTACTTACCAATCAGTTTCCTATAGAGCCAATGGAAATTTGCATTGATTTTGGGATTGAGATAGTGCAATTGTGAGATAGAATCTGTACTAAGTGTTCATAAAGAACAATATGTCATTACAAGCTGTTTAGATTGGCATTAAGAATATCATACTAAAGCCAATGGATTTCTTTTTGAACTTACCAAATAGTGAATCATTGTTCACTGCCCTTCTTGACATAAATTTGCACCTGTGATGTTCCAGTGGCTTACTGGGTTTATCCACCTGTCTTGTTAACAGGAGTTCATGCGTTCTAATCCATGGAGAGTCTTTTTCATTTACTTACTAATAAGCTTCCTATGGAGCAATGGAAATTTGAATTGATTTTGAGATATAGAATCTGTATTACGTGTTCATCAAGAACAATATGTCATGATGCGCTGCAAAGATTGGCATTAAGAATAACATAGTGAAACCAATGGATTTGTTTTTGAACTTACATAATAGTGATTCATTGTTCACTGCCCTTCTTGAAATAACTTTGCACCTGTGATGTTCCAGTGGCTTACTGGGTTTAGGCACCTGTCTTGTAAACAGGAGTTCATAAGTTCTAATCCTTGGAGAGCTTTTTTTCATTTACTTACTAATAAGCTTCCTATGGAGCCAATGGAAATTTGCATTGATTTTGGGATTGAGATAGTGCAATTGTGAGATAGAATCTGTACTAAGTGTTCATAAAGAACAATATGTCATTAAAAGCTGTTTAGATTGGCATTAAGAATAACATAGTGAAACCAAAGGATTTCTTTTTGAATTTACCAAATAGTGATTCATTTTTCACTGCCCTTCTTGACATAAGTTTGCACCTGTGATGTTCCAGTGGCTTACTGGGTTTATGCACCTGTCTTGTAAACAGGAGTTCATGAGTTCTAATCCATAGAGAGCTTTTTTCATGTACTTACTAATAAGCTTCCTATGGAGCCAATGGAAATTTGCATTGATTTTGGGCTTGAGATAGTGCAATTGTGAGACATAGAATCTGTATAACGTGGTCATCAAGAACAATATGTCATGATGCGCTGCAAAGATTAGCATTAAGAATAACATAGTCAAACCAATGGATTTCTTTTTGAACTTACCTAATAGTGATTCATTGTTCACTGCCCTTCTTGACATCACTTTGCACTTGTCATGTTCCAATGGCTTAGTGGGTTAATGTCCCTGTCTTTTAAACAGGAGTTCGTGAGTTCTAGTCCTCAGAGAGCTTTTTTTCATTTACTTACCAATAAGTTTCCTATAGAGCCAATGGAAATTTGCATTGATTTTGGGATTGAGATAGTGCTATTGTGAGATAGAATCTGTACTAAGTGTTCATAAAGAACAATATGTCATTACAAGCTGTTTAGATTGGAATTAAGAATAACATAGTAAAACCAATGGATTTCTTTTTGAACTTACCTAATAGTGATTCATTGGTCACTGCCCTTCTTGACATCGCTTTGCACTTGTGATGTTCCAATGGATTAGTGGGTTAATGCCAATGTCTTTTAAACAGGAGTTCATGAGTTCTAGTCCTCAAAGAGATTTTTTTCGTTTACTTACCAATAAGTTTCCTATAGAGCCAATGGAAATTTGCATTGTTCACTGCCCTTCTTGAAATAACTTTGCACCTGTGATGTTCCAGTGGCTTACTGGGTTAATGCACCTGTCTTGTAAAAAGGATTTCATGAGTTCTAATCCTTGGAGAGTCTTTTTCATTTACTTACTAATAGCTTCCTATGGAGCAATGGAAATTTGCATTGATTTTGAGATATAGAATCTGTATTACGTGTTCATCAAGAACAATATGTCATGATGCGCTGCAAAGATTAGCATTAAGAATAACATAGTGAAACCAATGGATTTCTTTTTGAACTTACCTAATAGTGATTCATTGGTCATTGCCCTTCTTGACAACCTTTTGCACTTGTGATGTTCCAGTGGCTTACTTGGTTATTGCGCCTGTCTTATAAACAGAAGTTCATGAGTTCTAATTCTCAGAGAGTTTTTTCATTTACTTACTAATAAGCTTCCAATAGAGCCAATGGAAATTTGCATTGATTTTGGGCTTGAGATAGTGCAATTGTGAGATATAGAATCTGTATTACGTGTTCATCAAGAACAATACGTCATGATGCGCTGCATAGATTGGCATTAAGAATAACATAGTGAAACCAATGGATTTCTTTTTGAACTTACCTAATAGTGATTCATTGGTCATTGCCCTTCTTGACAACCTTTTGCACTTGTGATGTTCCAGTGGCTTACTGGGTCAATGCGCTTGTCTTATAAACAGGAGTTCATGAGTTCTAATTCTCAGAGAGGTTTTTTCATTTACTTACTAATAAGCTTCCTATAGAGCAATGGAAATTTGCATTGATTTTGAGATATAGAATCTGTATGACGTGTTCATGAAGAACAATACGTCATGATGCGCTGCAAAGATTGGCATTAAGAATAACATAGTGAAACCAATGGATTTGTTTTTGAACTTACATAATAGTGATTCATTGTTCACTGCCCTTCTTGAAATAACTTTGCACCTGTGATGTTCCAGTGGCTTACTGGGTTTAGGCACCTGTCTTGTAAACAGGAGTTCATAAGTTCTAATCCTTGGAGAGCTTTTTTTCATTTACTTACTAATAAGCTTCCTATGGAGCCAATGGAAATTTGCATTGATTTTGGGATTGAGATAGTGCAATTGTGAGATAGAATCTGTACTAAGTGTTCATAAAGAACAATATGTCATTAAAAGCTGTTTAGATTGGCATTAAGAATAACATAGTGAAACCAAAGGATTTCTTTTTGAATTTACCAAATAGTGATTCATTTTTCACTGCCCTTCTTGACATAAGTTTGCACCTGTGATGTTCCAGTGGCTTACTGGGTTTATGCACCTGTCTTGTAAACAGGAGTTCATGAGTTCTAATCCATAGAGAGCTTTTTTCATGTACTTACTAATAAGCTTCCTATGGAGCCAATGGAAATTTGCATTGATTTTGGGCTTGAGATAGTGCAATTGTGAGACATAGAATCTGTATAACGTGGTCATCAAGAACAATATGTCATGATGCGCTGCAAAGATTAGCATTAAGAATAACATAGTCAAACCAATGGATTTCTTTTTGAACTTACCTAATAGTGATTCATTGTTCACTGCCCTTCTTGACATCACTTTGCACTTGTCATGTTCCAATGGCTTAGTGGGTTAATGTCCCTGTCTTTTAAACAGGAGTTCGTGAGTTCTAGTCCTCAGAGAGCTTTTTTTCATTTACTTACCAATAAGTTTCCTATAGAGCCAATGGAAATTTGCATTGATTTTGGGATTGAGATAGTGCTATTGTGAGATAGAATCTGTACTAAGTGTTCATAAAGAACAATATGTCATTACAAGCTGTTTAGATTGGAATTAAGAATAACATAGTAAAACCAATGGATTTCTTTTTGAACTTACCTAATAGTGATTCATTGGTCACTGCCCTTCTTGACATCGCTTTGCACTTGTGATGTTCCAATGGATTAGTGGGTTAATGCCAATGTCTTTTAAACAGGAGTTCATGAGTTCTAGTCCTCAAAGAGATTTTTTTCGTTTACTTACCAATAAGTTTCCTATAGAGCCAATGGAAATTTGCATTGTTCACTGCCCTTCTTGAAATAACTTTGCACCTGTGATGTTCCAGTGGCTTACTGGGTTAATGCACCTGTCTTGTAAAAAGGATTTCATGAGTTCTAATCCTTGGAGAGTCTTTTTCATTTACTTACTAATAGCTTCCTATGGAGCAATGGAAATTTGCATTGATTTTGAGATATAGAATCTGTATTACGTGTTCATCAAGAACAATATGTCATGATGCGCTGCAAAGATTAGCATTAAGAATAACATAGTGAAACCAATGGATTTCTTTTTGAACTTACCTAATAGTGATTCATTGGTCATTGCCCTTCTTGACAACCTTTTGCACTTGTGATGTTCCAGTGGCTTACTTGGTTATTGCGCCTGTCTTATAAACAGAAGTTCATGAGTTCTAATTCTCAGAGAGTTTTTTCATTTACTTACTAATAAGCTTCCAATAGAGCCAATGGAAATTTGCATTGATTTTGGGCTTGAGATAGTGCAATTGTGAGATATAGAATCTGTATTACGTGTTCATCAAGAACAATACGTCATGATGCGCTGCATAGATTGGCATTAAGAATAACATAGTGAAACCAATGGATTTCTTTTTGAACTTACCTAATAGTGATTCATTGGTCATTGCCCTTCTTGACAACCTTTTGCACTTGTGATGTTCCAGTGGCTTACTGGGTCAATGCGCTTGTCTTATAAACAGGAGTTCATGAGTTCTAATTCTCAGAGAGGTTTTTTCATTTACTTACTAATAAGCTTCCTATAGAGCAATGGAAATTTGCATTGATTTTGAGATATAGAATCTGTATGACGTGTTCATGAAGAACAATACGTCATGATGAGCTGCAAAGATTGGCATTAAGAATAACATAGTGAAACCAATGGATTTCTTTTTGAACTTACCAAATAGTGATTCATTGTTCACTGCCCTTCTTGACATAAATTTGCTCCTGTGATGTTCCAGTGGCTTACTGGCTTTATGCACCTGTCTTGTAAACAGGAGTTCATGAGTTCTAATCCTTGGAGAGCCTTTATCATTTACTTACTAATAAGCTTCCTATGGAGCAATGGAAATTTGCATTGATTTTGAGATATAGAATTTGTATTACGTGTTCATCAAGAACAATTCATTGGTCACTGCCCTTCTTGACATAAATTTACACGTGTGATGTTCCAGTGACTTACTGGGTTAATGCACCTGTCTTGTAAAAAGGATTTCATGAGTTCTAATCTTTGGAGAGTCTATTTCATTTACTTACTAATAAACTTCCTATGGAGCCAATGTAAATTTGCACTTATTTTGGTATTGAGATAGTGCAAATGTGAGATATAGAATCTGTATTACATGTTCATCAAGAACAATACGTCATGATGCGCTGCAAAGATTGGCATTAAGAATAACATAGTGAAACCAATGGATTTCTTTTTGAACTTACCTAATAGTGATTCAATGTTCACTGCCCTTCTTGACATCACTTTGCACTTGTGATGTTCCAATGGCTTAGTGGGTTAATGCCCCTGTCTTTTAAACAGGAGTTCATGAATTCTAGTCCTCAAAGAGCTGTTTTTCATTTACTTACCAATAAGTTTCCTATAGAGCCAATGGAAATTTGCATTGATTTTGGGATATAGAATCTGCATTACGTGTTCATCAAGAACAATACGTCATGATGCGCTGCAAAGTTTGGCATTAAGAAAAACATAGTGAAACCAATGGATTTCTTTTTAAACTTACCTAATAGTGAATCAATGTTCACTGCCTTTCTTGACATCACTTTGCACTTGTGATGTTCCAATGGCTTAGTGGGTTAATGCCCCTGTCTTTTAAACAGGAGTCCATGAGTTCTAGTCCTCAGAGAGCTCTTTTTCATTTACTTACCAATAAGTTTCCTATAGAGCCAATGGAAATTTGCATTGATTTTGGGTTATAGAATCTGCATTACGTGTTCATCAAGAACAATATGTCATGATGCGCTGCAAAGATTAGCATTAAGAATAAAATAGTGAAACCAATGGATTTCTTTTTGAACTTACCTAATAGTGATTCATTGTTCACTGCCCTTCTTGACATGGCTTTGAACTTGTGATGTTCTAATGGCTTAGTGGGTTAATGTCCCTGTCTTTTAAACAGGAGTTCGTGAGTTCTAGTCCTCAGAGAGCTTTTTTTCGTTTACTTACCAATAAGTTTCCTATAGAGCCAATTGAAATTTGCATTGATTTTGGGACTGAGATAGTGCAATTGTGAGATATAGAATCTGTATTACGTGTTCATCAAGAACAATACGTCATGATGCGCTGCAAAGATTGGCATTAAGAATAACATAGTGAAAAAAATGGATTTCTTTTTGAACTTACCTAATAGTGATTCAATGTTCACTGCCCTTCTTGACATCACTTTGCACTCGTGATGTTCCAATGGCTTAGTGGGTTAATCCCCTTGTCTTTTAAACAGGAGTTCATGAGTTCTAGTCCTCAAAGAGCTCTTTTTCATTTACTTAACAATAAGTTTCCTATAGAGCCAATGGAAATTTGCATTGATTTTGGGATTGAGATAGTGCAATTGTGAGATAGAATCTGTATTAAGTGTTCATAAAGAACAATATGTCATTACAAGCTGTTTGGATTGGCTTTAAAAATAACATAGTAAAACCAATGGATTTCTTTTTGAACTTACCTAATAGTGATTCATTGGTCACTGCCCTTCTTTACATAAATTTGCACCTGTGATGTTGCTGTGGCTTACTGGGTTATGCACCTGTCTTGTAAAAAGGATTTCATGAGTTCTAATCCTTGGAGAGTCTTTTTCATTTACTTACTAATAAGCTTCCTATGGAGCCAATGTAAATGTGCATTGATTTTGGGATTGAGATAGTGCAATTGTGAGATATAGAATCTGTATTACGTGTTCATCAACAACAATACGTCATGATGCGCTGCAAAGATTGGCATTAAGAATAACATAGTGAAACCAATGGATTTCTTTTTGAATTTACCTAATAGTGATTCAATTTTCACTGCCCTTCTTGACATCACTTTGCACTTGTGATGTTCCAATGGCTTAGTGGGTTAATGCCCCTGTCTTTTAAACAGGAGTTCATGAGTTCTAGTCCTCACAGAGCTCTTTTTCATTTACTTACCAATAAGTTTCCTATAGAGCCAATAGAAATTTGCATTGATTTTGGGATTGAGATAGTGCAATTGTGAGATAGAATCTGTAGTAAGTCTTCATAAAGAACAATATGTCATTACAAGCTGTTTAGATTGGTATTAAGAATAACATAGTAAAACCAATGGATTTCTATTTGAACTTACCTAATAGTGATTCATTGGTCACTGCCCTTCTTGACATCACTTTGCACCTGTGATGTTGCTGTGGCTTACTGGGTTAATGCACCTGTCTTGTAAAAAGGATTTCATGAGTTCTAATCCTTAGAGAGTCTTATTCATTTCCTTACTAATTAGCTTCCTATGGAGCAATGGAAATTTGCGTTGGTTTTGAGATATAGAATCTGTATTACGTGTTCATCAAGAAAAATACATCATGATGCGCTGCAAAGATTGGCATTAAGAATAACATAGTTAAACCAATGGATTTCTTTTTGAACTTACCTAATAGTGATTCATTGGTCATTGCCCTTCTTGACAACCTTTTGCACTTGTGATGTTCCAGTGGCTTACTTGGTTATTGCGCCTGTCCTATAAACAGGAGTTCGTGAGTTCTAATTTTCAGAGAGTTTTTTCATTTACTTACTAATAAGTTTCCTATAGAGCCAATGGAAATTTGCATTGATTTTGTTCTTGAGATAGTGCAATTGTGAGATATAGAATCTGTATTAAGTGTTCATCAAGAACAATACGTCATGATGCGCTGCAAAGATTGGCATTAAGAATAACATAGTGAAACCAATGGATTTCTTTTTGAACTTACCTAATAGTGATTCAATGTTCACTGCCCTTCTTGACATCACTTTGCACTTGTGATGTTCCAATGGGTTAGTGGGTTAATGCCCCTGTATTTTAAACAGGAGTTCATGAGTTCTAGTACTCAGAGAGCTCTTTTTCATTTACTTACCAATAAGTTTCCTTTAGAGCCAATAGAAATTTGCATTGATTTTGGGATTGAGATAGTGCAATTGTGAGATAGAATCTGTAGTAAGTGTTCATAAAGAACAATATGTCATCACAATCTGTTTAGATTGGCTTTAAGAATAACATAGTAAAACCAATGGATTTCTTTTTGAACTTACCTAATAGTGATTCATTGTTCACTGCCCTTCTTGACATCACTTTGCACATGTGATGTTCCTGTGGCTTACTGGGTTAATGCACCTGTCTTGTAAAAAGGATTTCATGAGTTCTAATCCTTAGAGAGTCTTTTTCATTTACTTACTAATAAGCTTCCTATGGAGCCAATGTAAATTTGCATTGATTTTGGGATTGAGATAGTGCAATTGTGAGATATAGAATCTGTATTACGTGTTCATCAAGAAAAATACGTCATGATGCGCTGCAAAGATTGGTATTAAGAATAACATAGTGAAACCAATGGACTTTGAACTTACCTAATAGTGATTCATTGGTCATTGCCCTTCTTGACAACCTTTTGCACTTGTGATGTTCCAGTGGCTTACTTGGTTATTGCGCCTGTCTTATAAACAGGAGTTCATGAGTTCTAATTCTCAGAGAGTTTTTTCATTTACTTACTAATAAGCTTCCTATAGAGGCAATGGAAATTTGCATTGATTTTGGGCTTGAGATAGAGCAATTGTGAGATATAGAATCTGTATTACATGTTCATCAAGAACAATACGTCATGATGCGCTGCAAAGATTGGCATTAAGAATAACATAGTGAAACCAATGGATTTCTTTTTGAACTTACCTAATAGTGATTCAATGTTCACTGCCCTTCTTGACATCACTTTGCACTTGTGATGTTCCAATGGCTTAGTGGGTTAATGCTCCTGTCTTTTAAACAGGAGTTCATGAATTCTAGTCCTCAAAGAGCTGTTTTTCATTTACTTGCCAATAAGTTTCCTATAGAGCCAATGGAAATTTGCATTGATTTTGGGATATAGAATCTGCATTACGTGTTCATCAAGAACAATACGTCATGATGCGCTGCAAAGATTGGCATTAAGAAAAACATAGTGAAACCAATGGATTTCTTTTTGAACTTACCTAATAGTGAATCAATGTTCACTGCCTTTCTTGACATCACTTTGCACTTGTGATGTTCCAATGGCTTAGTGGGTTAATGCCCCTGTCTTTTAAGCAGGAGTCCATGAGTTCTAGTCCTCAGAGAGCTCTTTTTCATTTACTTACCAATAAGTTTCCTATAGAGCCAATGGAAATTTGCATTGATTTTGGGATATAGAATCTGCATTAAGTGTTCATCAAGAACAATATGTCATGATGCGCTGCAAAGATTAGCATTAAGAATAACATAGTGAAACCAATGGATTTCTTTTTGAACTTACCTAATAGTGATTCATTGTTCACTGCCCTTCTTGACATCACTTTGCACTTGTGTTGTTCCAATAGCTTAGTGGGTTAATGTCCCTGTCTTTTAAACAGGAGTTTGTGAGTTCTAGTCCTCAGAGAGCTCTTTTTCATTTACTTACTAATAAGTTTCCTATAGAGCCAATGGAAATTTGCATTGATTTTGGGATTGAGATAGTGCAATTGTGAGATAGAATCTGTAGTAAGTGTTCATAAAGAACAATATGTCATCACAATCTGTTTAGATTGGCTTTAAGAATAACATAGTAAAACCAATGGATTTCTTTTTGAACTTACCTAATAGTGATTCATTGTTCACTGCCCTTCTTGACATCACTTTGCACATGTGATGTTCCTGTGGCTTACTGGGTTAATGCACCTGTCTTGTAAAAAGGATTTCATGAGTTCTAATCCTTAGAGAGTCTTTTTCATTTACTTACTAATAAGCTTCCTATGGAGCCAATGTAAATTTGCATTGATTTTGGGATTGAGATAGTGCAATTGTGAGATATAGAATCTGTATTACGTGTTCATCAAGAAAAATACGTCATGATGCGCTGCAAAGATTGGTATTAAGAATAACATAGTGAAACCAATGGACTTTGAACTTACCTAATAGTGATTCATTGGTCATTGCCCTTCTTGACAACCTTTTGCACTTGTGATGTTCCAGTGGCTTACTTGGTTATTGCGCCTGTCTTATAAACAGGAGTTCATGAGTTCTAATTCTCAGAGAGTTTTTTCATTTACTTACTAATAAGCTTCCTATAGAGGCAATGGAAATTTGCATTGATTTTGGGCTTGAGATAGAGCAATTGTGAGATATAGAATCTGTATTACATGTTCATCAAGAACAATACGTCATGATGCGCTGCAAAGATTGGCATTAAGAATAACATAGTGAAACCAATGGATTTCTTTTTGAACTTACCTAATAGTGATTCAATGTTCACTGCCCTTCTTGACATCACTTTGCACTTGTGATGTTCCAATGGCTTAGTGGGTTAATGCCCCTGTCTTTTAAACAGGAGTTCATGAATTCTAGTCCTCAAAGAGCTGTTTTTCATTTACTTGCCAATAAGTTTCCTATAGAGCCAATGGAAATTTGCATTGATTTTGGGATATAGAATCTGCATTACGTGTTCATCAAGAACAATACGTCATGATGCGCTGCAAAGATTGGCATTAAGAAAAACATAGTGAAACCAATGGATTTCTTTTTGAACTTACCTAATAGTGAATCAATGTTCACTGCCTTTCTTGACATCACTTTGCACTTGTGATGTTCCAATGGCTTAGTGGGTTAATGCCCCTGTCTTTTAAGCAGGAGTCCATGAGTTCTAGTCCTCAGAGAGCTCTTTTTCATTTACTTACCAATAAGTTTCCTATAGAGCCAATGGAAATTTGCATTGATTTTGGGATATAGAATCTGCATTAAGTGTTCATCAAGAACAATATGTCATGATGCGCTGCAAAGATTAGCATTAAGAATAACATAGTGAAACCAATGGATTTCTTTTTGAACTTACCTAATAGTGATTCATTGGTCACTGCCCTTCTTGACATCACTTTGCACTTGTGATGTTCCAATGGCTTAGTGGGTTAATGTCCCTGTCTTTTAAACAGGAGTTCGTGAGTTCTAGTCCTCAGAGAGCTCTTTTTCATTTACTTACTAATAAGTTTCCTATAGAGCCAATGGAAATTTGCATTGATTTTGGGATTGAGATAGTGCAATTGTGAGATAGAATCTGTACTAAGTGTTCATAAAGAACAATATGTCATTACAAGCTGTTTAGATTGGCTTTAAGAATAACATAGTAAAACCAAAGGATTTCTTTTTGCACTTACCTAATAGTGATTCATTGGTCACTGCCCTTCTTGACATAAATTTGCACCTGTGATGTTGCTGTGGCTTACTGGGTTAATGCACCTGTCTTGTAAAAAGGATTTCATGAGTTCTAATCCTTGGAGAGTCTTATTCATTTACTTACTAATAAGCTTCCTATGGAGCAATGGAAATTTGCATTGATTTTGAGATATAGAATCTGTATTACGTGTTCATCAAGAAAAATACATCATGATGCCCTGCAAAAATTGGCATTAAGAATAACATAGTGAAACCAATAGATTTCTTTTTGAACTTACCTAAAAGTGATTCATTGGTCATTGCCCTTCTTGACAACCTTTTGCACTTGTGATGTTCCAGTGGCTTACTTGGTTATTGCGCCTGTCCTATAAACATGAGTTCTAATTCTCAGAGAGTTTTTTCATTTACTTACTAATAAGCTTCCTATAGAGCCAATGCAAATTTGCATTGATTTTGGGCTTGAGATAGTGCAATTGTGAGATAGAATCTGTAGTAAGTGTTCATAAAGAACAATATGTCATCACAATCTGTTTAGATTGGCTTTAAGAATAACATAGTAAAACCAATGGATTTCTTTTTGAACTTACCTAAAGATGATTCATTGTTCACTGCCCTTCTTGACATCACTTTGCACCTGTGATGTTCCTGTGGCTTACTGGGTTAATGCACCTGTCTTATAAAAAAGATTTCATGAGTTCTAATCCTTGGAGAGTCTTCTTCATTTACTTACTAATAAGCTTCTTATGGAGCCAATGTAAATTTGCATTGATTTTGGGATTGAGATAGTGCAATTGTGCGATAGAATCTGTACTAAGTGTTCATAAAGAACAATATGTCATTACAAGCTGTTTAGATTGGCATTAAGAATAGCATAGTAAAACCAATGGATTTCTTTTTGAACTTAACTAATAGTGATTCATTGGTCACTGCCCTTCTTGACATAAATTTGCACCTGTGATGTTGCTGTGGCTTACTGGGTTAATGCACCTGTCTTGTAAAAAGGATTTCATGAGTTCTAATCCTTGGAGAGTCTTTTTCATTTACTTACTAATAAGCTTCCTATGGAGCAATGGAAATTTGCATTGATTTTGAGATATAGAATTTGTATTACGTGTTCATCAAGAACAATACGTCATGAGCGCTGCAAAGATTGGCATTAAGAATAACATAGTGAAACCAATGGATTTCTTTTTGAACTTACCTAATAGTGATTCATTGGTCATTGCCCTTCTTGACAACCTTTTGCACTTGTGATGTTCCAGTGGCTTACTTGGTTATTGCGCCTGTCTTATAAACAGGAGTTCATGAGTTCTAATTCTCAGAGAGTTTTTTCATTTACTTACTAATAAGCTTCCTATAGAGCCAATGGAAATTTGCATTGATTTTGTTCTTGAGATAGTGCAATTGTGAGATATAGAATCTGTATTAAGTGTTCATCAAGAACAATACGTCATGATGCGCTGCAAAGATTGGCATTAAGAATAACATAGTGAAACCAATGGATTTCTTTTTGAACTTACCAATAGTGATTCAATGTTCACTGCCCTTCTTGACATCACTTTGCACTTGTGATGTTCCAATGGCTTAGTGGGTTAATGCCCCTGTCTTTTAAACAGGAGTTCATGAGTTCTAGTCCTCAGAGAGCTCTTTTTCATTTACTTACCAATAAGTTTCCTATAGAGCCAATGGAAATTTCCATTGATTTTGGGATTGAGATAGTGCAATTGTGAGATAGAATCTGTACTAAGTGTTCATAAAGAAAAATATGTCATTACAAGCTGTTTAGATTGGCATTAAGAATAGCATAGTAAAACTAATGGATTTCTTTTTGAACTTACATAATAGTGATTCATTGGTCACTGCCCTTCTTGACATAAATTTGCACCTGTGATGTTGCTGTGGCTTACTGGGTTAATGCACCTGTCTTGTAAAAAGGATTTCATGAGTTCTAATCCTTGGAGAGTCTTTTTCATTTACTTAGTGATAAGCTTCCTATGGAGCCAATGTAAATTTGCATTGATTTTGGGATTGAGATAGTGCAATTGTGAGATATAGAATCTGTATTACGTGTTCATCAAGAACAATACGTCATGATGCGCTGCAAAGATTGGTATTAAGAATAACATAGTGAAACCAATGGATTTCTTTTTGAACTTATCTAATAGTGATTCAATGTTCGCTGCCCTTCTTGACATCGCTTCGCACTTGTGTTGTTCCAATGGCTTAGTGGGTTAATGCCCTTGTCTTTTAAACAGGAGTTCATGAATTCTAGTCCTCAGAGAGCTCTTTTTTATTTACTTACCAATAAGTTTCCTATAGAGCCAATGGAAATTTGCATTGATTTTTGGATTGAGATATTGCAATTGTGAGATAGAATCTGTACTAAGTGTTCATAAAGAACAATATGTCATTACAAGCTGTTTAGATTGGCATTAAGAATAACATAGTAAAACCAATGGATTTCTATTTGAACTTACCTAATAGTGATTCATTGGTCACTGCCCTTCTTGACATAAATTTGCACCTGTGATGTTGCTGTGGCTTACTGGGTTAATGCTCTTGTTTTGTAAAAAGGATTTCATGAGTTCTAATCCTTGGAGAGTCTTTTTCATTTACTTACTAATAAGCTTCCTATGGAGCAATGGAAATTTGCATTGATTTTGAGATATAGAATCTGTATTACGTGTTCATCAAGAACAATACGTCATGATGCGCTGCAAAGATTGGCATTAAGAATAACATAGTGAAACCAAAGGATTTCTTTTTGAACTTACCTAATAGTGATTCATTGGTCATTGCCCTTCTTGACAACCTATTGCACTTGTGATGTTCCAGTGGCTTACTTGGTTATTGTGCCTGTCTTATAAACAGGAGTTCATGAGTTCTAATTCTCAGAGAGTTTTTTCATTTACTTACTAATAAGCTTCCTATAGAGACAATGGAAATTTGCATTGATTTTGGGCTTGAGATAGTGCAATTGTGAGATATAGATCTGTATTACGTGTTCATCAAGAACAATACGTCATGATGCGCTGCAAAGATTGGCATTAAGAATAACATAGTGAAACCAATGGATTTCTTTTTGAACTTACCAATAGTGATTCAATGTTCACTGCCCTTCTTGACATCACTTTGCACTTGTGATGTTCCAATGGCTTAGTGGGTTAATGCCCCTGTCTTTTAAACAGGAGTTCATGAGTTCTAGTCCTCAGAGAGCTCTTTTTCATTTACTTACCAATAAGTTTCCTATAGAGCCAATGGAAATTTCCATTGATTTTGGGATTGAGATAGTGCAATTGTGAGATAGAATCTGTACTAAGTGTTCATAAAGAAAAATATGTCATTACAAGCTGTTTAGATTGGCATTAAGAATAGCATAGTAAAACTAATGGATTTCTTTTTGAACTTACATAATAGTGATTCATTGGTCACTGCCCTTCTTGACATAAATTTGCACCTGTGATGTTGCTGCGGCTTACTGGGTTAATGCACCTGTCTTGTAAAAAGGATTTCATGAGTTCTAATCCTTGGAGAGTCTTTTTCATTTACTTAGTGATAAGCTTCCTATGGAGCCAATGTAAATTTGCATTGATTTTGGGATTGAGATAGTGCAATTGTGAGATATAGAATCTGTATTACGTGTTCATCAAGAACAATACGTCATGATGCGCTGCAAAGATTGGCATTAAGAATAACATAGTGAAACCAATGGATTTCTTTTTGAACTTATCTAATAGTGATTCAATGTTCGCTGCCCTTCTTGACATCGCTTCGCACTTGTGTTGTTCCAATGGCTTAGTGGGTTAATGCCCCTGTTTTTTAAACAGGAGTTCATGAATTCTAGTCCTCAGAGAGCTCTTTTTTATTTACTTACCAATAAGTTTCCTATAGAGCCAATGGAAATTTGCATTGATTTTTAGATTGAGATATTGCAATTGTGAGATAGAATCTGTACTAAGTGTTCATAAAGAACAATATGACATTACAAGCTGTTTAGATTGGCATTAAGAATAACATAGTAAAACCAATGGATTTCTATTTGAACTTACCTAATAGTGATTCATTGGTCACTGCCCTTCTTGACATAAATTTGCACCTGTGATGTTGCTGTGGCTTACTGGGTTAATGCTCTTGTTTTGTAAAAAGGATTTCATGAGTTCTAATCCTTGGAGAGTCTTTTTCATTTACTTACTAATAAGCTTCCTATGGAGCAATGGAAATTTGCATTGATTTTGAGATATAGAATCTGTATTACGTGTTCATCAAGAACAATACGTCATGATGCGCTGCAAAGATTGGCATTAAGAATAACATAGTGAAACCAAAGGATTTCTTTTTGAACTTACCTAATAGTGATTCATTGGTCATTGCCCTTCTTGACAACCTTTTGCACTTGTGATGTTCCAGTGGCTTACTTGGTTATTGTGCCTGTCTTATAAACAGGAGTTCATGAGTTCTAATTCTCAGAGAGTTTTTTCATTTACTTACTAATAAGCTTCCTATAGAGACAATGGAAATTTGCATTGATTTTGGGCTTGAGATAGTGCAATTGTGAGATATAGAATCTGTATTACGTGTTCATCAAGAACAATACGTCATGATGCGCTGCAAAGATTGGCATTAAGAATAACATAGTGAAACCAATGGATTTCTTTTTGAACTTATCTAATAGTGATTCAATGTTCGCTGCCCTTCTTGACATCGCTTCGCACTTGTGTTGTTCCAATGGCTTAGTGGGTTAATGCCCTTGTCTTTTAAACAGGAGTTCATGAATTCTAGTCCTCAGAGAGCTCTTTTTTATTTACTTACCAATAAGTTTCCTATAGAGCCAATGGAAATTTGCATTGATTTTTGGATTGAGATATTGCAATTGTGAGATAGAATCTGTACTAAGTGTTCATAAAGAACAATATGTCATTACAAGCTGTTTAGATTGGCATTAAGAATAACATAGTAAAACCAATGGATTTCTATTTGAACTTACCTAATAGTGATTCATTGGTCACTGCCCTTCTTGACATAAATTTGCACCTGTGATGTTGCTGTGGCTTACTGGGTTAATGCTCTTGTTTTGTAAAAAGGATTTCATGAGTTCTAATCCTTGGAGAGTCTTTTTCATTTACTTACTAATAAGCTTCCTATGGAGCAATGGAAATTTGCATTGATTTTGAGATATAGAATCTGTATTACGTGTTCATCAAGAACAATACGTCATGATGCGCTGCAAAGATTGGCATTAAGAATAACATAGTGAAACCAAAGGATTTCTTTTTGAACTTACCTAATAGTGATTCATTGGTCATTGCCCTTCTTGACAACCTATTGCACTTGTGATGTTCCAGTGGCTTACTTGGTTATTGTGCCTGTCTTATAAACAGGAGTTCATGAGTTCTAATTCTCAGAGAGTTTTTTCATTTACTTACTAATAAGCTTCCTATAGAGACAATGGAAATTTGCATTGATTTTGGGCTTGAGATAGTGCAATTGTGAGATATAGATCTGTATTACGTGTTCATCAAGAACAATACGTCATGATGCGCTGCAAAGATTGGCATTAAGAATAACATAGTGAAACCAATGGATTTCTTCTTGAACTTACCAATAGTGATTCAATGTTCACTGCCCTTCTTGACATCACTTTGCACTTGTGATGTTCCAATGGCTTAGTGGGTTAATGCCCCTATCTTTTAAACAGGAGTTCATGAGTTCTAGTCCTCAGAGAGCTATTTTTCATTTACTTACCAATAAGTTTCCTATAGAGCCAATGGAAATTTGCATTGGTTTTTGGATTGAGATATTGCAATTGTGAGATAGAATCTGTACTAAGTGTTCATAAAGAACAATATGTCATTACAAGCTGTTTAGATTGGCATTAAGAATAGCATAGTAAAACCAATGGATTTCTTTTTGAACTTACCTAATAGTGATTCATTGGTCACTGCCCCTCTTGACATAAATTTGCACTTGTGATGTTGCTGTGGCTTACTGGGTTAATGCACCTGTCTTGTAAAAAGGATTTCATGAGTTCTAATCCTTGGAGAGTCTTTTTCATTTACTTACTGATAAGCTTCCTATGGAGCCAATGTAAATTTGCATTGATTTTGGGATTGAGATAGTGCAATTGTGAGATATAGAATCTGTATTACGTGTTCATCAAGAACAATACGTCATGATGCGCTGCAAAGATTGGCATTAAGAATAACATAGTGAAACCAATGGATTTCTTTTTGAACTTATCTAATAGTGATTCAATGTTCGCTGCCCTTCTTGACATCGCTTCGCACTTGTGTTGTTCCAATGGCTTAGTGGGTTAATGCCCCTGTTTTTTAAACAGGAGTTCATGAATTCTAGTCCTCAGAGAGCTCTTTTTTATTTACTTACCAATAAGTTTCCTATAGAGCCAATGGAAATTTGCATTGATTTTTAGATTGAGATATTGCAATTGTGAGATAGAATCTGTACTAAGTGTTCATAAAGAACAATATGTCATTACAAGCTGTTTAGATTGGCATTAAGAATAACATAGTAAAACCAATGGATTTCTATTTGAACTTACCTAATAGTGATTCATTGGTCACTGCCCTTCTTGACATAAATTTGCACCTGTGATGTTGCTGTGGCTTACTGGGTTAATGCTCTTGTTTTGTAAAAAGGATTTCATGAGTTCTAATCCTTGGAGAGTCTTTTTCATTTACTTACTAATAAGCTTCCTATGGAGCAATGGAAATTTGCATTGATTTTGAGATATAGAATCTGTATTACGTGTTCATCAAGAACAATACGTCATGATGCGCTGCAAAGATTGGCATTAAGAATAACATAGTGAAACCAAAGGATTTCTTTTTGAACTTACCTAATAGTGATTCATTGGTCATTGCCCTTCTTGACAACCTTTTGCACTTGTGATGTTCCAGTGGCTTACTTGGTTATTGTGCCTGTCTTATAAACAGGAGTTCATGAGTTCTAATTCTCAGAGAGTTTTTTCATTTACTTACTAATAAGCTTCCTATAGAGACAATGGAAATTTGCATTGATTTTGGGCTTGAGATAGTGCAATTGTGAGATATAGAATCTGTATTACGTGTTCATCAAGAACAATACGTCATGATGCGCTGCAAAGATTGGCATTAAGAATAACATAGTGAAACCAATGGATTTCTTTTTGAACTTATCTAATAGTGATTCAATGTTCGCTGCCCTTCTTGACATCGCTTCGCACTTGTGTTGTTCCAATGGCTTAGTGGGTTAATGCCCTTGTCTTTTAAACAGGAGTTCATGAATTCTAGTCCTCAGAGAGCTCTTTTTTATTTACTTACCAATAAGTTTCCTATAGAGCCAATGGAAATTTGCATTGATTTTTGGATTGAGATTTTGCAATTGTGAGATAGAATCTGTACTAAGTGTTCATAAAGAACAATATGTCATTACAAGCTGTTTAGATTGGCATTAAGAATAACATAGTAAAACCAATGGATTTCTATTTGAACTTACCTAATAGTGATTCATTGGTCACTGCCCTTCTTGACATAAATTTGCACCTGTGATGTTGCTGTGGCTTACTGGGTTAATGCTCTTGTTTTGTAAAAAGGATTTCATGAGTTCTAATCCTTGGAGAGTCTTTTTCATTTACTTACTAATAAGCTTCCTATGGAGCAATGGAAATTTGCATTGATTTTGAGATATAGAATCTGTATTACGTGTTCATCAAGAACAATACGTCATGATGCGCTGCAAAGATTGGCATTAAGAATAACATAGTGAAACCAAAGGATTTCTTTTTGAACTTACCTAATAGTGATTCATTGGTCATTGCCCTTCTTGACAACCTATTGCACTTGTGATGTTCCAGTGGCTTACTTGGTTATTGTGCCTGTCTTATAAACAGGAGTTCATGAGTTCTAATTCTCAGAGAGTTTTTTCATTTACTTACTAATAAGCTTCCTATAGAGACAATGGAAATTTGCATTGATTTTGGGCTTGAGATAGTGCAATTGTGAGATATAGATCTGTATTACGTGTTCATCAAGAACAATACGTCATGATGCGCTGCAAAGATTGGCATTAAGAATAACATAGTGAAACCAATGGATTTCTTCTTGAACTTACCAATAGTGATTCAATGTTCACTGCCCTTCTTGACATCACTTTGCACTTGTGATGTTCCAATGGCTTAGTGGGTTAATGCCCCTATCTTTTAAACAGGAGTTCATGAGTTCTAGTCCTCAGAGAGCTATTTTTCATTTACTTACCAATAAGTTTCCTATAGAGCCAATGGAAATTTGCATTGGTTTTTGGATTGAGATATTGCAATTGTGAGATAGAATCTGTACTAAGTGTTCATAAAGAACAATATGTCATTACAAGCTGTTTAGATTGGCATTAAGAATAGCATAGTAAAACCAATGGATTTCTTTTTGAACTTACCTAATAGTGATTCATTGGTCACTGCCCCTCTTGACATAAATTTGCACTTGTGATGTTGCTGTGGCTTACTGGGTTAATGCACCTGTCTTGTAAAAAGGATTTCATGAGTTTAAATCCTTGGAGAGTCTTTTTCATTTACTTACTGATAAGCTTCCTATGGAGCCAATGTAAATTTGCATTGATTTTGGGATTGAGATAGTGCAATTGTGAGATATAGAATCTGTATTACGTGTTCATCAAGAACAATACGTCATGATGCGCTGCAAAGATTGGCATTAAGAATAACATAGTGAAACCAATGGATTTCTTTTTGAACTTATCTAATAGTGATTCAATGTTCGCTGCCCTTCTTGACATCGCTTCGCACTTGTGTTGTTCCAATGGCTTAGTGGGTTAATGCCCCTGTTTTTTAAACAGGAGTTCATGAATTCTAGTCCTCAGAGAGCTCTTTTTTATTTACTTACCAATAAGTTTCCTATAGAGCCAATGGAACTTTGCATTGATTTTTAGATTGAGATATTGCAATTGTGAGATAGAATCTGTACTAAGTGTTCATAAAGAACAATATGTCATTACAAGCTGTTTAGATTGGCATTAAGAATAACATAGTAAAACCAATGGATTTCTATTTGAACTTACCTAATAGTGATTCATTGGTCACTGCCCTTCTTGACATAAATTTGCACCTGTGATGTTGCTGTGGCTTACTGGGTTAATGCTCTTGTTTTGTAAAAAGGATTTCATGAGTTCTAATCCTTGGAGAGTCTTTTTCATTTACTTACTAATAAGCTTCCTATGGAGCAATGGAAATTTGCATTGATTTTGAGATATAGAATCTGTATTACGTGTTCATCAAGAACAATACGTCATGATGCGCTGCAAAGATTGGCATTAAGAATAACATAGTGAAACCAAAGGATTTCTTTTTGAACTTACCTAATAGTGATTCATTGGTCATTGCCCTTCTTGACAACCTTATGCACTTGTGATGTTCCAGTGGCTTACTTGGTTATTGTGCCTGTCTTATAAACAGGAGTTCATGAGTTCTAATTCTTAGAGAGTTTTTTCATTTACTTACTAATAAGCTTCCTATAGAGACAATGGAAATTTGCATTGATTTTGGGCTTGAGATAGTGCAATTGTGAGATATAGAATCTGTATTACGTGTTCATCAAGAACAATACGTCATGATGCGCTGCAAAGATTGGCATTAAGAATAACATAGTGAAACCAATGGATTTCTTTTTGAACTTATCTAATAGTGATTCAATGTTCGCTGCCCTTCTTGACATCGCTTCGCACTTGTGTTGTTCCAATGGCTTAGTGGGTTAATGCCCTTGTCTTTTAAACAGGAGTTCATGAATTCTAGTCCTCAGAGAGCTCTTTTTTATTTACTTACCAATAAGTTTCCTATAGAGCCAATGGAAATTTGCATTGATTTTTGGATTGAGATATTGCAATTGTGAGATAGAATCTGTACTAAGTGTTCATAAAGAACAATATGTCATTACAAGCTGTTTAGATTGGCATTAAGAATAACATAGTAAAACCAATGGATTTCTATTTGAACTTACCTAATAGTGATTCATTGGTCACTGCCCTTCTTGACATAAATTTGCACCTGTGATGTTGCTGTGGCTTACTGGGTTAATGCTCTTGTTTTGTAAAAAGGATTTCATGAGTTCTAATCCTTGGAGAGTCTTTTTCATTTACTTACTAATAAGCTTCCTATGGAGCAATGGAAATTTGCATTGATTTTGAGATATAGAATCTGTATTACGTGTTCATCAAGAACAATACGTCATGATGCGCTGCAAAGATTGGCATTAAGAATAACATAGTGAAACCAAAGGATTTCTTTTTGAACTTACCTAATAGTGATTCATTGGTCATTGCCCTTCTTGACAACCTATTGCACTTGTGATGTTCCAGTGGCTTACTTGGTTATTGTGCCTGTCTTATAAACAGGAGTTCATGAGTTCTAATTCTCAGAGAGTTTTTTCATTTACTTACTAATAAGCTTCCTATAGAGACAATGGAAATTTGCATTGATTTTGGGCTTGAGATAGTGCAATTGTGAGATATAGATCTGTATTACGTGTTCATCAAGAACAATACGTCATGATGCGCTGCAAAGATTGGCATTAAGAATAACATAGTGAAACCAATGGATTTCTTCTTGAACTTACCAATAGTGATTCAATGTTCACTGCCCTTCTTGACATCACTTTGCACTTGTGATGTTCCAATGGCTTAGTGGGTTAATGCCCCTATCTTTTAAACAGGAGTTCATGAGTTCTAGTCCTCAGAGAGCTATTTTTCATTTACTTACCAATAAGTTTCCTATAGAGCCAATGGAAATTTGCATTGGTTTTTGGATTGAGATATTGCAATTGTGAGATAGAATCTGTACTAAGTGTTCATAAAGAACAATATGTCATTACAAGCTGTTTAGATTGGCATTAAGAATAGCATAG
Organism: Phyllobates terribilis; assembly: GCF_046119375.1. Classification (NCBI taxonomy): domain Eukaryota; kingdom Metazoa; phylum Chordata; class Amphibia; order Anura; family Dendrobatidae; genus Phyllobates; species Phyllobates terribilis. The sequence continues at coordinate 343,471,000 of NW_027362764.1, forward strand.
TAAAACCAATGGATTTCTTTTTGAACTTACCTAATAGTGATTCATTGGTCACTGCCCCTCTTGACATAAATTTGCACTTGTGATGTTGCTGTGGCTTACTGGGTTAATGCACCTGTCTTGTAAAAAGGATTTCATGAGTTCTAATCCTTGGAGAGTCTTTTTCATTTACTTACTGATAAGCTTCCTATGGAGCCAATGTAAATTTGCATTGATTTTGGGATTGAGATAGTGCAATTGTGAGATATAGAATCTGTATTACGTGTTCATCAAGAACAACACGTCATGATGCGCTGCAAAGATTGGCATTAAGAATAACATAGTGAAACCATTGGATTTCTTTTTGAACTTACCAATAGTGATTCAATGTTCACTGCCCTTCTTGACATCACTTTGCACTTGTGATGTTCCAATGGCTTAGTGGGTTAATGCCCCTGTCTTTTAAACAGGAGTTCATGAATTCTAGTCCTCAGAGAGTTCTTTTTCATTTACTTACCAATAAGTTTACTATAGAGCCAAAGGAAATTTGCATTGATTTTTGGATTGAGATATTGCAATTGTGAGATAGAATCTGTACTAAGTGTTCATAAAGAACAATATGTCATTACAAGCTGTTTAGATTGGCATTAAGAATAACATAGTAAAACCAATGGATTTCTATTTGAACTTACCTAATAGTGATTCATTGGTCACTGCACTTCTTGACATAAATTTGCACCTGTGATGTTGCTGTGGCTTACTGGGTTAATGCTCATGTCTTGTAAAAAGGATTTCATGAGTTCTAATCCTTGGAGAGTTTTTTTCATTTACTTACTAATAAGCTTCCTATGGAGCAATGGAAATTTGCATTGATTTTGAGATATAGAATCTGCATTACGTGTTCATCAAGAACAATACGTCATGATGCGCTGCAAAGATTGGCATTAAGAATAACATAGTGAAACCAATGGATTTCTTTTTGAACTTACCTAATAGTGATTCATTGGTCATTGCCCTTCTTGACAACCTTTTGCACTTGTGATGTTCCAGTGGCTTACTTGGTTATTGCGCCTGTCTTATAAACAGGAGTTCATGAGTTCTAATTCTCAGAGAGTTTTTTCATTTACTTACTAATAAGCTTGTTATAGAGCCAATGAAAATTTGCATTGATTTTCTGCTTGAGATAGTGCAATTGTGAGATATAGAATCTGTATTACGTGTTCATCAAGAACAATACGTCATGATGCGGTGCAAAGATTTGCATTAAGAATAACATAGTGAAACCAATGGATTTCTTTTTGAACTTACCAATAGTGATTCAATGTTCACTGCCCTTCTTGACATCACTTGGCACTTGTGATGTTCCAATGGCTTAGTGTGTTAATGCCCCTATCTTTTAAACAGGAGTTCATGAGTTCTAGTCCTCAGAGAGCTCTTTTTCATTTACTTACCAATAAGTCTCCTATAGAGCCAATGGAAAATTGCATTGATTTTTGGATTGAGATATTGCAATTGTGAGATAGAATCTGTACTAAGTGTTCATAAAGAACAATATGTCATTACAAGCTGTTTAGATTGGCATTAAGAATAACATAGTAAAACCAATGGATTTCAATTTGAACTTACCTAATAGTGATTCATTGGTCACTGCCCTTCTTGACATAAATTTGCACCTGTGATGTTGCTGTGGCTTACTGGGTTAATTCTCCTGTCTTGTAAAAAGGATTTCATGAGTTCTAATCCTTGGAGAGTCTTTTTCATTTACTTACTAATAAGCTTCCTATGGAGCAATGGAAATTTGCATTGATTTTGAGATATAGAATCTGTATTACGTGTTCATCAAGAAGAATACGTCATGATGCGCTGCAAAGATTGGCATTAAGAATAACATAGTGAAACCAATGGATTTCTTTTTGAACTTATCTAATAGTGATTCAATGTTCGCTGCCTTCTTGACATCACTTTGCACTTGTGATGTTCCAATGGCTTAGTGGGTTAATGCCCCTGTCTTTTAAACATGAGTTCATGAATTCTAGTCCTCAGAGAGCTTTTTTTCATTTACTTACCAATAAGTTTCCTATAGAGCCAATGGAAATTTGCATTGATTTTTGGATTGAGATATTGCAATTGTGAGATAGAATCTGTACTAAGTGTTCATAAAGAACAATATGTCATTACAAGCTGTTTAGATTGGCATTAAGAATAACATAGTAAAACCAATGGATTTCTATTTGAACTTACCTAATAGTGATTCATTGGTCACTGCCCTTCTTGACATAAATTTGCACCTGTGATGTTGCTGTGGCTTACTGGGTTAATGCTCCTGTCTTGTAAAAAGGATCTCATGAGTTCTAATCCTTGGAGAGTCTTTTTCATTTACTTACTAATAAGCTTCCTATGGAGCAATGGAAATTTGCATTGATTTTGAGATATAGAATCTGTATTACGTGTTCATCAAGAACAATACGTCATGATGCACTGCAAACTTTGGCATTAAGAATAACATAGTGAAACAAATGGATTTCTTTTTGAACTTACCTAATAGTGATTCATTGGTCATTGCCCTTCTTGACAACCTTTTGCACTTGTGATGTTCCAGTGGCTTACTTGGTTATTGCACCTGTTTTATAAACAGGAGTTCATGAGTTCTAATTCTCAGAGAGTTTTTTCATTTACTTACTAATAAGCTTCCTATAGAGCCAATGAAAATTTGCATTGATTTTGGGCTTGAGATAGTGCAATTGTGAGATATAGAATCTGTATTACGTGTACATCAAGAACAATACGTCATGATGCGCTGCAAAGATTTGCATTAAGAATAACATAGTGAAACCAATGGATTTCTTTTGAACTTACCAATAGTGATTCAATGTTCACTGCCCTTCTTGACATCATTTTGCACTTGTGATGTTCCAATGGCTTAGTGGGTTAATGCCCCTGTCTTTTAAACAGGAGTTCATGAGTTCTAGTCCTCAGAGAGCTCTTTTTCATTTACTTACCAATAAGTTTCCTATAGAGCCAATGGAAATTTCCATTGATTTTGGGATTGAGATAGTGCAATTGTGAGATAGAATCTGTACTAAGTGTTCATAAAGAAAAATATGTCATTACAAGCTGTTTAGATTGGCATTAAGAATAGCATAGTAAAACTAATGGATTTCTTTTTGAACTTACCTAATAGTGATTCATTGGTCACTGCCCTTCTTGACATAAATTTGCACCTGTGATGTTGCTGTGGCCTACTGGGTTAATGCACCTGTCTTGTAAAAAGGATTTCATGAGTTCTAATCCTTGGAGAGTCTTTTTCATTTACTTAGTGATAAGCTTCCTATGGAGCCAATGTAAATTTGCATTGATTTTGGGATTGAGATAGTGCAATTGTGAGATATAGAATCTGTATTACGTGTTCATCAAGAACAATACGTCATGATGCGCTGCAAAGATTGGCATTAAGAATAACATAGTGAAACCAATGGATTTCTTTTTGAACTTATCTAATAGTGATTCAATGTTCGCTGCCCTTCTTGACATCGCTTCGCACTTGTGTTGTTCCAATGGCTTAGTGGGTTAATGCCCCTGTTTTTTAAACAGGAGTTCATGAATTCTAGTCCTCAGAGAGCTCTTTTTTATTTACTTACCAATAAGTTTCCTATAGAGCCAATGGAAATTTGCATTGATTTTTAGATTGAGATATTGCAATTGTGAGATAGAATCTGTACTAAGTGTTCATAAAGAACAATATGTCATTACAAGCTGTTTAGATTGGCATTAAGAATAACATAGTAAAACCAATGGATTTCTATTTGAACTTACCTAATAGTGATTCATTGGTCACTGCCCTTCTTGACATAAATTTGCACCTGTGATGTTGCTGTGGCTTACTGGGTTAATGCTCTTGTTTTGTAAAAAGGATTTCATGAGTTCTAATCCTTGGAGAGTCTTTTTCATTTACTTACTAATAAGCTTCCTATGGAGCAATGGAAATTTGCATTGATTTTGAGATATAGAATCTGTATTACGTGTTCATCAAGAACAATACGTCATGATGCGCTGCAAAGATTGGCATTAAGAATAACATAGTGAAACCAAAGGATTTCTTTTTGAACTTACCTAATAGTGATTCATTGGTCATTGCCCTTCTTGACAACCTTTTGCACTTGTGATGTTCCAGTGGCTTACTTGGTTATTGTGCCTGTCTTATAAACAGGAGTTCATGAGTTCTAATTCTCAGAGAGTTTTTTCATTTACTTACTAATAAGCTTCCTATAGAGACAATGGAAATTTGCATTGATTTTGGGCTTGAGATAGTGCAATTGTGAGATATAGAATCTGTATTACGTGTTCATCAAGAACAATACGTCATGATGCGCTGCAAAGATTGGCATTAAGAATAACATAGTGAAACCAATGGATTTCTTTTTGAACTTATCTAATAGTGATTCAATGTTCGCTGCCCTTCTTGACATCGCTTCGCACTTGTGTTGTTCCAATGGCTTAGTGGGTTAATGCCCTTGTCTTTTAAACAGGAGTTCATGAATTCTAGTCCTCAGAGAGCTCTTTTTTATTTACTTACCAATAAGTTTCCTATAGAGCCAATGGAAATTTGCATTGATTTTTGGATTGAGATATTGCAATTGTGAGATAGAATCTGTACTAAGTGTTCATAAAGAACAATATGTCATTACAAGCTGTTTAGATTGGCATTAAGAATAACATAGTAAAACCAATGGATTTCTATTTGAACTTACCTAATAGTGATTCATTGGTCACTGCCCTTCTTGACATAAATTTGCACCTGTGATGTTGCTGTGGCTTACTGGGTTAATGCTCTTGTTTTGTAAAAAGGATTTCATGAGTTCTAATCCTTGGAGAGTCTTTTTCATTTACTTACTAATAAGCTTCCTATGGAGCAATGGAAATTTGCATTGATTTTGAGATATAGAATCTGTATTACGTGTTCATCAAGAACAATACGTCATGATGCGCTGCAAAGATTGGCATTAAGAATAACATAGTGAAACCAAAGGATTTCTTTTTGAACTTACCTAATAGTGATTCATTGGTCATTGCCCTTCTTGACAACCTATTGCACTTGTGATGTTCCAGTGGCTTACTTGGTTATTGTGCCTGTCTTATAAACAGGAGTTCATGAGTTCTAATTCTCAGAGAGTTTTTTCATTTACTTACTAATAAGCTTCCTATAGAGACAATGGAAATTTGCATTGATTTTGGGCTTGAGATAGTGCAATTGTGAGATATAGATCTGTATTACGTGTTCATCAAGAACAATACGTCATGATGCGCTGCAAAGATTGGCATTAAGAATAACATAGTGAAACCAATGGATTTCTTCTTGAACTTACCAATAGTGATTCAATGTTCACTGCCCTTCTTGACATCACTTTGCACTTGTGATGTTCCAATGGCTTAGTGGGTTAATGCCCCTATCTTTTAAACAGGAGTTCATGAGTTCTAGTCCTCAGAGAGCTATTTTTCATTTACTTACCAATAAGTTTCCTATAGAGCCAATGGAAATTTGCATTGGTTTTTGGATTGAGATATTGCAATTGTGAGATAGAATCTGTACTAAGTGTTCATAAAGAACAATATGTCATTACAAGCTGTTTAGATTGGCATTAAGAATAGCATAGTAAAACCAATGGATTTCTTTTTGAACTTACCTAATAGTGATTCATTGGTCACTGCCCCTCTTGACATAAATTTGCACTTGTGATGTTGCTGTGGCTTACTGGGTTAATGCACCTGTCTTGTAAAAAGGATTTCATGAGTTCTAATCCTTGGAGAGTCTTTTTCATTTACTTACTGATAAGCTTCCTATGGAGCCAATGTAAATTTGCATTGATTTTGGGATTGAGATAGTGCAATTGTGAGATATAGAATCTGTATTACGTGTTCATCAAGAACAACACGTCATGATGCGCTGCAAAGATTGGCATTAAGAATAACATAGTGAAACCATTGGATTTCTTTTTGAACTTACCAATAGTGATTCAATGTTCACTGCCCTTCTTGACATCACTTTGCACTTGTGATGTTCCAATGGCTTAGTGGGTTAATGCCCCTGTCTTTTAAACAGGAGTTCATGAATTCTAGTCCTCAGAGAGTTCTTTTTCATTTACTTACCAATAAGTTTACTATAGAGCCAATGGAAATTTGCATTGATTTTTGGATTGAGATATTGCAATTGTGAGATAGAATCTGTACTAAGTGTTCATAAAGAACAATATGTCATTACAAGCTGTTTAGATTGGCATTAAGAATAACATAGTAAAACCAATGGATTTCTATTTGAACTTACCTAATAGTGATTCATTGGTCACTGCACTTCTTGACATAAATTTGCACCTGTGATGTTGCTGTGGCTTACTGGGTTAATGCTCATGTCTTGTAAAAAGGATTTCATGAGTTCTAATCCTTGGAGAGTTTTTTTCATTTACTTACTAATAAGCTTCCTATGGAGCAATGGAAATTTGCATTGATTTTGAGATATAGAATCTGCATTACGTGTTCATCAAGAACAATACGTCATGATGCGCTGCAAAGATTGGCATTAAGAATAACATAGTGAAACCAATGGATTTCTTTTTGAACTTACCTAATAGTGATTCATTGGTCATTGCCCTTCTTGACAACCTTTTGCACTTGTGATGTTCCAGTGGCTTACTTGGTTATTGCGCCTGTCTTATAAACAGGAGTTCATGAGTTCTAATTCTCAGAGAGTTTTTTCATTTACTTACTAATAAGCTTGTTATAGAGCCAATGAAAATTTGCATTGATTTTCTGCTTGAGATAGTGCAATTGTGAGATATAGAATCTGTATTACGTGTTCATCAAGAACAATACGTCATGATGCGGTGCAAAGATTTGCATTAAGAATAACATAGTGAAACCAATGGATTTCTTTTTGAACTTACCAATAGTGATTCAATGTTCACTGCCCTTCTTGACATCACTTGGCACTTGTGATGTTCCAATGGCTTAGTGTGTTAATGCCCCTATCTTTTAAACAGGAGTCCATGAGTTCTAGTCCTCAGAGAGCTCTTTTTCATTTACTTACCAATAAGTTTCCTATAGAGCCAATGGAAAATTGCATTGATTTTTGGATTGAGATATTGCAATTGTGAGATAGAATCTGTACTAAGTGTTCATAAAGAACAATATGTCATTACAAGCTGTTTAGATTGGCATTAAGAATAACATAGTAAAACCAATGGATTTCAATTTGAACTTACCTAATAGTGATTCATTGGTCACTGCCCTTCTTGACATAAATTTGCACCTGTGATGTTGCTGTGGCTTACTGGGTTAATTCTCCTGTCTTGTAAAAAGGATTTCATGAGTTCTAATCCTTGGAGAGTCTTTTTCATTTACTTACTAATAAGCTTCCTATGGAGCAATGGAAATTTGCATTGATTTTGAGATATAGAATCTGTATTACGTGTTCATCAAGAACAATACGTCATGATGCGCTGCAAAGATTGGCATTAAGAATAACATAGTGAAACCAATGGATTTCTTTTTGAACTTATCTAATAGTGATTCAATGTTCGCTGCCTTCTTGACATCACTTTGCACTTGTGATGTTCCAATGGCTTAGTGGGTTAATGCCCCTGTCTTTTAAACATGAGTTCATGAATTCTAGTCCTCAGAGAGCTTTTTTTCATTTACTTACCAATAAGTTTCCTATAGAGCCAATGGAAATTTGCATTGATTTTTGGATTGAGATATTGCAATTGTGAGATAGAATCTGTACTAAGTGTTCATAAAGAACAATATGTCATTACAAGCTGTTTAGATTGGCATTAAGAATAACATAGTAAAACCAATGGATTTCTATTTGAACTTACCTAATAGTGATTCATTGGTCACTGCCCTTCTTGACATAAATTTGCACCTGTGATGTTGCTGTGGCTTACTGGGTTAATGCTCCTGTCTTGTAAAAAGGATCTCATGAGTTCTAATCCTTGGAGAGTCTTTTTCATTTACTTACTAATAAGCTTCCTATGGAGCAATGGAAATTTGCATTGATTTTGAGATATAGAATCTGTATTACGTGTTCATCAAGAACAATACGTCATGATGCACTGCAAAGATTGGCATTAAGAATAACATAGTGAAACAAATGGATTTCTTTTTGAACTTACCTAATAGTGATTCATTGGTCATTGCCCTTCTTGACAACCTTTTGCACTTGTGATGTTCCAGTGGCTTACTTGGTTATTGCACCTGTTTTATAAACAGGAGTTCATGAGTTCTAATTCTCAGAGAGTTTTTTCATTTACTTACTAATAAGCTTCCTATAGAGCCAATGAAAATTTGCATTGATTTTGGGCTTGAGATAGTGCAATTGTGAGATATAGAATCTGTATTACGTGTACATCAAGAACAATACGTCATGATGCGCTGCAAAGATTTGCATTAAGAATAACATAGTGAAACCAATGGATTTCTTTTGAACTTACCAATAGTGATTCAATGTTCACTGCCCTTCTTGACATCATTTTGCACTTGTGATGTTCCAATGGCTTAGTGTGTTAATGCCCCTATCTTTTAAACAGGAGTTCATGAGTTCTAGTCCTCAGAGAGCTCTTTTTCATTTACTTACCAATAAGTTAACTATAGAGCCAATGTAAATTTCCATTGATTTTGGGATTGAGATAGTGCAATTGTGAGATAGAATCTGTACTAAGTGTTCATAAAGAACAATATGTCATTACAAGCTGTTTAGATTGGCATTAAGAATAGCATAGTAAAACCAATGGATTTCTTTTTGAACTTACCTAATAGTGATTCATTGGTCACTGCCCTTCTTGACATAAATTTGCACCTGTGATGTTGCTGTGGCTTACTGGGTTAATGCACCTGTCTTGTAAAAAGTATTTCATGAGTTCTAATCCTTGGAGAGACTTTTTCATTTACTTACTAATAAGCTTCCTATGGAGCCAATGTAAATTTGCATTGATTTTGGGATTGAGATAGTGCAATTGTGAGATATAGAATCTGTATTACGTGTTCATCAAGAACAATACGTCATGATGCGCTGCAAAGATTGGCATTAAGAATAACATAGTGAAACCAATGGATTTCTTTTTGAACTTATCTAATAGTGATTCAATGTTCGCTGCCCTTCTTGACATCACTTCACACTTGTGATGTTCCAATGGCTTAGTGGGTTAATGCCCCTGTCTTATAAACAGGAGTTCATGAATTCTAGTCCTCAGAGAGTTCTTTTTCATTTACTTACCAATAAGTTTCCTATAGAGCCAATGGAAATTTGCATTGATTTTTGGATTGAGATATTGCAATTGTGAGATAGAATCTGTACTAAGTGTTCATAAAGAACAATATGTCATTACAAGCTGTTTAGATTGGCATTAAGAATAACATAGTAAAACCAATGGATTTCTATTTGAACTTACCTAATAGTGATTCATTGGTCACTGCCCTTCTTGACATAACTTTGCACCTGTGATGTTGCTGTGGCTTACTGGGTTAATGCTCCTGTCTTGTAAAAAGGATCTCATGAGTTCTAATCCTTGGAGAGTCTTTTTCATTTACTTACTAATAAGCTTCCTATGGAGCAATGGAAATTTGCATTGATTTTGAGATATAGAATCTGTATTACGTGTTCATCAAGAACAATACGTCATGATGCGCTGCAAAGATTGGTATTAAGAATAACATAGTGAAACCAATGGATTTCTTTTTGAACTTACCTAATAGTGATTCATTGGTCATTGCCCTTCTTGACAACCTTTTGCACTTGTGATGTTCCAGTGGCTTACTTGGTTATTGCGCCTGTCTTATAAACAGGAGTTCATGAGTTGTAATTCTCAGAGAGTTTTTTCATTTACTTACTAATAAGCTTCCTATAGAGCCAATGGAAATTTGCATTGATTTTGGGCTTGAGATAGTGCAATTGTGAGATATAGAATCTGTATTACGTGTTCATCAAGAACAATACGTCATGATGCGGTGCAAAGATTTGCATTAAGAATAACATAGTGAAACCAATGGATTTCTTTTTGAACTTACCAATAGTGATTCAATGTTCACAGCCCTTCTTGACATCACTTTGCATTTGTGATGTTCCAATGGTTTAGTGGGTTAATGCCCCTGTCTATTAAACAGGAGTTCATGAGTTCTAGTCCTCAGAGAGCTCTTTTTCATTTACTTACCAATAAGTTTCCTATAGAGCCAATGGAAATTTCCATTGATTTTGGGATTGAGATAGTGCAATTGTGAGATAGAATCTGTACTAAGTGTTCATAAAGAACAATGTCATTACAAGCTGTTTAGATTGGCATTAAGAATAACATAGTAAAACCAATGGATTTCTTTTTGAACTTACCTAATAGTGATTCATTGGTCACTGCCCTTCTTGACATAAATTTGCACCTGTGATGTTGCTGTGGCTTACTGGGTTAATGCACCTGTCTTGTAAAAAGGATTTCATGAGTTCTAGTCCTTGGAGAGTCTTTTTCATTTACTTACTGATAAGCTTCCTATGGAGCCAATGTAAATTTGCATTGCTTTTGGGATTGAGATAGTGCAATTGTGAGATATAGAATCTGTATTACGTGTTCATCAAGAACAATACGTCATGATGCGCTGCAAAGATTGGCATTAAGAATAACATAGTGAAACCAATGGATTTCTTTTTGAACTTATCTAATAGTGATTCAATGTTCGCTGCCTTCTTGACATCACTTTGCACTTGTGATGTTCCAATGGCTTAGTGGGTTAATCCCCCTGTCTTTTAAACAGGAGTTCATGAATTCTAGTCCTCAGAGAGCTCTTTTTCATTTACTTACCAATAAGTTTCCTATAGAGCCAATGGAAATTTGCATTGATTTTTGGATTGAGATATTGCAATTGTGAGATAGAATCTGTACTAAGTGTTCATAAAGAACAATATGTCATTACAAGCTGTTTAGATTGGCATTAAGAATAACATAGTAAAACCAATGGATTTCTATTTGAACTTACCTAATAGTGATTCATTGGTCACTGCCCTTCTTGACATAAATTTGCACCTGTGATGTTGCTGTGGCTAACTGGGTTAATGCTCCTGTCTTGTAAAAAGGATCTCATGAGTTCTAATCCTTGGAGAGTCTTTTTCATTTACTTACTAATAAGCTTCCTATGGAGCAATGGAAATTTGCATTGATTTTGAGATATAGAATCTGTATTACGTGTTCATCAAGAACAATACGTCATGATGCGCTGCAAAGATTGGCATTAAGAATAACATAGTGAAACCAATGGATTTCTTTTTGAACTTACCTAATAGTGATTCATTGGTCATTGCCCTTCTTGACAACCTTTTGCATTTGTGATGTTCCAGTGGCTTACTTGGTTATTGCGCCTGTCTTATAAACAGGAGTTCATGAGTTCTAGTTCTCAGAGTTTTTTCATTTACTTACTAATAAGCTTCCTATAGAGCCAATGGAAATTTGCATTGATTTTGGGCTTGAGATAGTGCAATTGTGAGATATAGAATCTGTATTACGTGTTCATCAAGAACAATACGTCATGATGCGGTGCAAAGATTTGCATTAAGAATAACATAGTGAAACCAATGGATTTCTTTTTGAACTTACCAATAGTGATTCAATGTTCACAGCCCTTCGTGACATCACTTTGCATTTGTGATGTTCCAATGGTTTAGTGGGTTAATGCCCCTGTCTATTAAACAGGAGTTCATGAGTTCTAATCCTCAGAGAGCTCTTTTTCATTTACTTACCAATAAGTTTCCTATAGAGCCAATGGAAATTTCCATTGATTTTGGGATTGAGATAGTGCAATTGTGAGATATAGAATCTGTATTACGTGTTCATCAAGAACAATACGTCATGATGCGCTGCAAAGATTGGCATTAAGAATAACATAGTGAAACCAATGGATTTCTTTTTGAACTTACCTAATAGTGATTCATTGGTCACTGCCCTTCTTGACATAAATTTGCACCTGTGATGTTGCTGTGGCTTACTGGGTTAATGCACCTGTCTTGTAAAAAGGATTTCATGAGTTCTAGTCCTTGGAGAGTCTTTTTCATTTACTTACTGATAAGCTTCCTATGGAGCCAATGTAAATTTGCATTGCTTTTGGGATTGAGATAGTGCAATTGTGAGATATAGAATCTGTATTACGTGTTCATCAAGAACAATACGTCATGATGCGCTGCAAAGATTGGCATTAAGAATAACATAGTGAAACCAATGGATTTCTTTTTGAACTTATCTAATAGTGATTCAATGTTCGCTGCCTTCTTGACATCACTTTGCACTTGTGATGTTCCAATGGCTTAGTGGGTTAATCCCCCTGTCTTTTAAACAGGAGTTCATGAATTCTAGTCCTCAGAGAGCTCTTTTTCATTTACTTACCAATAAGTTTCCTATAGAGCCAATGGAAATTTGCATTGATTTTTGGATTGAGATATTGCAATTGTGAGATAGAATCTGTACTAAGTGTTCATAAAGAACAATATGTCATTACAAGCTGTTTAGATTGGCATTAAGAATAGCATAGTAAAACCAATGGATTTCTTTTTGAACTTACCTAATAGTGATTCATTAGTCACTGCCCTTCTTGACATAAATTTGCACCTGTGATGTTGCTGTGGCTTACTGGGTTAATGCACCTGTCTTGTAAAAAGGATTTCATGAGTTCTAATCCTTGGAGAGTTTTTTTTTCATTTACTTACTGATAAGCTTCCTATGGAGCCAATGTAAATTTGCATTGCTTTTGGGATTGAGATAGTGCAATTGTGAGATATAGAATCTGTATTACGTGTTCATCAAGAACAATACGTCATGATGCGCTGCAAAGATTGACATTAAGAATAACATAGTGAAACCAATGGATTTCTTTTTGAACTTATCTAATAGTGATTCAATGTTCGCTGCCTTCTTGACATCACTTTGCACTTGTGATGTTCCAATGGCTTAGTGGGTTAATCCCCCTGTCTTTTAAACAGGAGTTCATGAATTCTAGTCCTCAGAGAGCTCTTTTTCATTTACTTACCAATAAGTTTCCTATAGAGCCAATGGAAATTTGCATTGATTTTTGGATTGAGATATTGCAATTGTGAGATAGAATCTGTACTAAGTGTTCATAAAGAACAATATGTCATTACAAGCTGTTTAGATTGGCATTAAGAATAACATAGTAAAACCAATGGATTTCTATTTGAACTTACCTAATAGTGATTCATTGGTCACTGCCCTTCTTGACATAAATTTGCATCTGTGATGTTGCTGTGGCTTACTGGGTTAATGCTCCTGTCTTGTAAAAAGGATCTCATGAGTTCTAATCCTTGGAGAGTCTTTTTCATTTACTTACTAATAAGCTTCCTATGGAGCAATGGAAATTTGCATTGATTTTGAGATATAGAATCTGTATTACGTGTTCATCAAGAACAATACGTCATGATGCGCTGCAAAGATTGGCATTAAGAATAACATAGTGAAACCAATGGATTTCTTTTTGAACTTACCTAATAGTGATTCATTGGTCATTGCCCTTCTTGACAACCTTTTGCATTTGTGATGTTCCAGTGGCTTACTTGGTTATTGCGCCTGTCTTATAAACAGGAGTTTATGAGTTCTAGTTCTCAGAGTTTTTTCATTTACTTACTAATAAGCTTCCTATAGAGCCAATGGAAATTTGCATTGATTTTGGGCTTGAGATAGTGCAATTGTGAGATATAGAATCTGTATTACGTGTTCATCAAGAACAATACGTCATGATGCGGTGCAAAGATTTGCATTAAGAATAACATAGTGAAACCAATGGATTTCTTTTTGAACTTACCAATAGTGATTCAATGTTCACAGCCCTTCTTGACATCACTTTGCATTTGTGATGTTCCAATGGTTTAGTGGGTTAATGCCCCTGTCTATTAAACAGGAGTTCATGAGTTCTAATCCTCAGAGAGCTCTTTTTCATTTACTTACCAATAAGTTTCCTATAGAGCCAATGGAAATTTCCATTGATTTTGGGATTGAGATAGTGCAATTGTGAGATATAGAATCTGTATTACGTGTTCATCAAGAACAATACGTCATGATGCGCTGCAAAGATTGGCATTAAGAATAACATAGTGAAACCAATGGATTTCTTTTTGAACTTACCAATAGTGATTCAATGTTCACTGCCCTTCTTGACATCACTTTGCACTTGTGTTGTTCCAATGGCTTAGTGGGTTAATGCCCCTGTCTATTAAACAGGAGTTCATGAGTTCTAGTCCTCAGAGAGCTCTTTTTCATTTACTTACCAATAAGTTTCCTATAGAGCCAATGGAAATTTCCATTGATTTTGGGATTGAGATAGTGCAATTGTGAGATAGAATCTGTACTAAGTGTTCATAAAGAACAATATGTCATTACAAGCTGTTTAGATTGGCATTAAGAATAGCATAGTAAAACCAATGGATTTCTTTTTGAACTTACCTAATAGTGATTCATTGGTCACTGCCCTTCTTGACATAAATTTGCACCTGTGATGTTGCTGTGGCTTACTGGGTTAATGCACCTGTCTTGTAAAAAGGATTTCATGAGTTCTAGTCCTTGGAGAGTCTTTTTCATTTACTTACTGATAAGCTTCCTATGGAGCCAATGTAAATTTGCATTGCTTTTGGGATTGAGATAGTGCAATTGTGAGATATAGAATCTGTATTACGTGTTCATCAAGAACAATACGTCATGATGCGCTGCAAAGATTGGCATTAAGAATAACATAGTGAAACCAATGGATTTCTTTTTGAACTTATCTAATAGTGATTCAATGTTCGCTGCCTTCTTGACATCACTTTGCACTTGTGATGTTCCAATGGCTTAGTGGGTTAATCCCCCTGTCTTTTAAACAGGAGTTCATGAATTCTAGTCCTCAGAGAGCTCTTTTTCATTTACTTACCAATAAGTTTCCTATAGAGCCAATGGAAATTTGCATTGATTTTTGGATTGAGATATTGCAATTGTGAGATAGAATCTGTACTAAGTGTTCTTAAAGAACAATATGTCATTACAAGCTGTTTAGATTGGCATTAAGAATAACATAGTAAAACCAATGGATTTCTATTTGAACTTACCTAATAGTGATTCATTGGTCACTGCCCTTCTTGACATAAATTTGCACCTGTGATGTTGCTGTGGCTTACTGGGTTAATTCTCCTGTCTTGTAAAAAGGATCTCATGAGTTCTAATCCTTGGAGAGTCTTTTTCATTTACTTACTAATAAGCTTCCTATGGAGCAATGGAAATTTGCATTGATTTTGAGATATAGAATCTGTATTACGTGTTCATCAAGAACAATACGTCATGATGCGCTGCAAAGATTGGCATTAAGAATAACATAGTGAAACCAATGGATTTCTTTTTGAACTTACCTAATAGTGATTCATTGGTCATTGCCCTTCTTGACAACCTTTTGCATTTGTGATGTTCCAGTGGCTTACTTGGTTATTGCGCCTGTCTTATAAACAAGAGTTCATGAGTTCTAGTTCTCAGAGTTTTTTCATTTACTTACTAATAAGCTTCCTATAGAGCCAATGGAAATTTGCATTGATTTTGGGCTTGAGATAGTGCAATTGTGAGATATAGAATCTGTATTACGTGTTCATCAAGAACAATAAGTCATGATGCGGTGCAAAGATTTGCATTAAGAATAACATAGTGAAACCAATGGATTTCTTTTTGAACTTACCAATAGTGATTCAATGTTCACAGCCCTTCTTGACATCACTTTGCATTTGTGATGTTCCAATGGTTTAGTGGGTTAATGCCCCTGTCTATTAAACAGGAGTTCATGAGTTCTAATCCTCAGAGAACTCTTTTTCATTTACTTACCAATAAGTTTCCTATAGAGCCAATGGAAATTTCCATTGATTTTGGGATTGAGATAGTGCAATTGTGAGATATAGAATCTGTATTACGTGTTCATCAAGAACAATACGTCATGATGCGCTGCAAAGATTGGCATTAAGAATAACATAGTGAAACCAATGGATTTCTTTTTGAACTTACCAATAGTGATTCAATGTTCACTGCCCTTCTTGACATCACTTTGCACTTGTGTTGTTCCAATGGCTTAGTGGGTTAATGCCCCTGTCTATTAAACAGGAGTTCATGAGTTCTAGTCCTCAGAGAGCTCTTTTTCATTTACTTACCAATAAGTTTCCTATAGAGCCAATGGAAATTTCCATTGATTTTGGGATTGAGATAGTGCAATTGTGAGATAGAATCTGTACTAAGTGTTCATAAAGAACAATATGTCATTACAAGCTGTTTAGATTGGCATTAAGAATAGCATAGTAAAACCAATGGATTTCTTTTTGAACTTACCTACTAGTGATTCATTGGTCACTGCCCTTCTTGACATAAATTTGCACCTGTGATGTTGCTGTGGCTTTCTGGGTTAATGCACCTGTCTTGTAAAAAGGATTTCATGAGTTCTAGTCCTTGGAGAGTCTTTTTCATTTACTTACTGATAAGCTTCCTATGGAGCCAATGTAAATTTGCATTGCTTTTGGGATTGAGATAGTGCAATTGTGAGATATAGAATCTGTATTACGTGTTCATCAAGAACAATACGTCATGATGCGCTGCAAAGATTGGCATTAAGAATAACATAGTGAAACCAATGGATTTCTTTTTGAACTTATCTAATAGTGATTCAATGTTCGCTGCCTTCTTGACATCACTTTGCACTTGTGATGTTCCAATGGCTTAGTGGGTTAATCCCCCTGTCTTTTAAACAGGAGTTCATGAATTCTAGTCCTCAGAGAGCTCTTTTTCATTTACTTACCAATAAGTTTCCTATAGAGCCAATGGAAATTTGCATTGATTTTTGGATTGAGATATTGCAATTGTGAGATAGAATCTGTACTAAGTGTTCATAAAGAACAATATGTCATTACAAGCTGTTTAGATTGGCATTAAGAATAACATAGTAAAACCAATGGATTTCTATTTGAACTTACCTAATAGTGATTCATTGGTCACTGCCCTTCTTGACATAAATTTGCACCTGTGATGTTGCTGTGGCTAACTGGGTTAATGCTCCTGTCTTGTAAAAAGGATCTCATGAGTTCTAATCCTTGGAGAGTCTTTTTCATTTACTTACTAATAAGCTTCCTATGGAGCAATGGAAATTTGCATTGATTTTGAGATATAGAATCTGTATTACGTGTTCATCAAGAACAATACGTCATGATGCGCTGCAAAGATTGGCATTAAGAATAACATAGTGAAACCAATGGATTTCTTTTTGAACTTACCTAATAGTGATTCATTGGTCATTGCCCTTCTTGACAACCTTTTGCATTTGTGATGTTCCAGTGGCTTACTTGGTTATTGCGCCTGTCTTATAAACAGGAGTTCATTAGTTCTAGTTCTCAGAGTTTTTTCATTTACTTACTAATAAGCTTCCTAAAGAGCCAATGGAAATTTGCATTGATTTTGGGCTTGAGATAGTGCAATTGTGAGATATAGAATCTGTATTACGTGTTCATCAAGAACAATACGTCATGATGCGGTGCAAAGATTTGCATTAAGAATAACATAGTGAAACCAATGGATTTCTTTTTGAACTTACCAATAGTGATTCAATGTTCACAGCCCTTCTTGACATCACTTTGCATTTGTGATGTTCCAATGGTTTAGTGGGTTAATGCCCCTGTCTATTAAACAGGAGTTCATGAGTTCTAATCCTAAGAGAGCTCTTTTTCATTTACTTACCAATAAGTTTCCTATAGAGCCAATGGAAATTTCCATTGATTTTGGGATTGAGATAGTGCAATTGTGAGATATAGAATCTGTATTACGTGTTCATCAAGAACAATACGTCATGATGCGCTGCAAAGATTGGCATTAAGAATAACATAGTGAAACCAATGGATTTCTTTTTGAACTTACCTAATAGTGATTCAATGTTCACTGCCCTTCTTGACATCACTTTGCACTTGTGTTGTTCCAATGGCTTAGTGGGTTAATGCCCCTGTCTATTAAACAGGAGTTCATGAGTTCTAGTCCTCAGAGAGCTCTTTTTCATTTACTTACCAATAAGTTTCCTATAGAGCCAATGGAAATTTCCATTGATTTTGGGATTGAGATAGTGCAATTGTGAGATAGAATCTGTACTAAGTGTTCATAAAGAACAATATGTCATTACAAGCTGTTTAGATTGGCATTAAGAATAGCATAGTAAAACCAATGGATTTCTTTTTGAACTTACCTAATAGTGATTCATTGGTCACTGCCCTTCTTGAATAAATTTGCACCTGTGATGTTGCTGTGGCTTACTGGGTTAATGCACCTGTCTTGTGAAAAGGATTTTATGAGTTCTAGTCCTTGGAGAGTCTTTTTCATTTACTTACTGATAAGCTTCCTATGGAGCCAATGTAAATTTGCATTGCTTTTGGGATTGAGATAGTGCAATTGTGAGATATAGAATCTGTATTACGTGTTCATCAAGAACAATACGTCATGATGCGCTGCAAAGATTGGCATTAAGAATAACATAGTGAAACCAATGGATTTCTTTTTGAACTTATCTAATAGTGATTCAATGTTCGCTGCCTTCTTGACATCACTTTGCACTTGTGATGTTCCAATGGCTTAGTGGGTTAATCCCCCTGTCTTTTAAACAGGAGTTCATGAATTCTAGTCCTCAGAGAGCTCTTTTTCATTTACTTACCAATAAGTTTCCTATAGAGCCAATGGAAATTTGCATTGATTTTTGGATTGAGATATTGCAATTGTGAGATAGAATCTGTACTAAGTGTTCATAAAGAACAATATGTCATTACAAGCTGTTTAGATTGGCATTAAGAATAACATAGTAAAACCAATGGATTTCTATTTGAACTTACCTAATAGTGATTCATTGGTCACTGCCCTTCTTGACATAAATTTGCACCTGTGATGTTGCTG
Organism: Phyllobates terribilis; assembly: GCF_046119375.1. Taxonomy (NCBI): domain Eukaryota; kingdom Metazoa; phylum Chordata; class Amphibia; order Anura; family Dendrobatidae; genus Phyllobates; species Phyllobates terribilis. The sequence goes on from NW_027362764.1 coordinate 343,489,929, forward strand.
TGGCTTACTGGGTTAATGCTCCTGTCTTGTAAAAAGGATGTCATGAGTTCTAATCCTTGGAGAGTCTTTTTCATTTACTTACTAATAAGCTTCCTATGGAGCAATGGAAATTTGCATTGATTTTGAGATATAGAATCTGTATTACGTGTTCATCAAGAACAATACGTCATGATGCGCTGCAAAGATTGGCATTAAGAATAACATAGTGAAACCAATGGATTTCTTTTTGAACTTACCTAATAGTGATTCATTGGTCATTGCCCTTCTTGACAACCTTTTGCATTTGTGATGTTCCAGTGGCTTACTTGGTTATTGCGCCTGTCTTATAAACAGGAGTTCATGAGTTCTAGTTCTCAGAGTTTTTTCATTTACTTACTAATAAGCTTCCTATAGAGCCAATGGAAATTTGCATTGATTTTGGGCTTGAGATAGTGCAATTGTGAGATATAGAATCTGTATTACGTGTTCATCAAGAACAATACGTCATGATGCGGTGCAAAGATTTGCATTAAGAATAACATAGTGAAACCAATGGATTTCTTTTTGAACTTACCAATAGTGATTCAATGTTCACAGCCCTTCTTGACATCACTTTTCATTTGTGATGTTCCAATGGTTTAGTGGGTTAATGCCCCTGTCTATTAAACAGGAGTTCATGAGTTCTAGTCCTCAGAGCGCTCTTTTTCATTTACTTACCAATAAGTTTCCTATAGAGCCAATGGAAATTTCCATTGATTTTGGGATTGAGATAGTGCAATTGTGAGATATAGAATCTGTATTACGTGTTCATCAAGAACAATACGTCATGATGCGCTGCAAAGATTGGCATTAAGAATAACATAGTGAAACCAATGGATTTCTTTTTGAACTTACCAATAGTGATTCAATGTTCACTGCCCTTCTTGACATCACTTTGCACTTGTGTTGTTCCAATGGCTTAGTGGGTTAATGCCCCTGTCTATTAAACAGGAGTTCATGAGTTCTAGTCCTCAGAGAGCTCTTTTTCATTTACTTACCAATAAGTTTCCTATAGAGCCAATGGAAATTTCCATTGATTTTGGGATTGAGATAGTGCAATTGTGAGATAGAATCTGTACTAAGTGTTCATAAAGAACAATATGTCATTACAAGCTGTTTAGATTGGCATTAAGAATAGCATAGTAAAACCAATGGATTTCTTTTTGAACTTACCTAATAGTGATTCATTGGTCACTGCCCTTCTTGAATAAATTTGCACCTGTGATGTTGCTGTGGCTTACTGGGTTAATGCACCTGTCTTGTGAAAAGGATTTTATGAGTTCTAGTCCTTGGAGAGTCTTTTTCATTTACTTACTGATAAGCTTCCTATGGAGCCAATGTAAATTTGCATTGCTTTTGGGATTGAGATAGTGCAATTGTGAGATATAGAATCTGTATTACGTGTTCATCAAGAACAATACGTCATGATGCGCTGCAAAGATTGGCATTAAGAATAACATAGTGAAACCAATGGATTTCTTTTTGAACTTATCTAATAGTGATTCAATGTTCGCTGCCTTCTTGACATCACTTTGCACTTGTGATGTTCCAATGGCTTAGTGGGTTAATCCCCCTGTCTTTTAAACAGGAGTTCATGAATTCTAGTCCTCAGAGAGCTCTTTTTCATTTACTTACCAATAAGTTTCCTATAGAGCCAATGGAAATTTGCATTGATTTTTGGATTGAGATATTGCAATTGTGAGATAGAATCTGTACTAAGTGTTCATAAAGAACAATATGTCATTACAAGCTGTTTAGATTTGCATTAAGAATAACATAGTAAAACCAATGGATTTCTATTTGAACTTACCTAATAGTGATTCATTGGTCACTGCCCTTCTTGACATAAATTTGCACCTGTGATGTTGCTGTGGCTTACTGGGTTAATGCTCCTGTCTTGTAAAAAGGATGTCATGAGTTCTAATCCTTGGAGAGTCTTTTTCATTTACTTACTAATAAGCTTCCTATGGAGCAATGGAAATTTGCATTGATTTTGAGATATAGAATCTGTATTACGTGTTCATCAAGAACAATACGTCATGATGCGCTGCAAAGATTGGCATTAAGAATAACATAGTGAAACCAATGGATTTCTTTTTGAACTTACCTAATAGTGATTCATTGGTCATTGCCCTTCTTGACAACCTTTTGCATTTGTGATGTTCCAGTGGCTTACTTGGTTATTGCGCCTGTCTTATAAACAGGAGTTCATGAGTTCTAGTTCTCAGAGTTTTTTCATTTACTTACTAATAAGCTTCCTATAGAGCCAATGGAAATTTGCATTGATTTTGGGCTTGAGATAGTGCAATTGTGAGATATAGAATCTGTATTACGTGTTCATCAAGAACAATACGTCATGATGCGGTGCAAAGATTTGCATTAAGAATAACATAGTGAAACCAATGGATTTCTTTTTGAACTTACCAATAGTGATTCAATGTTCACAGCCCTTCTTGACATCACTTTTCATTTGTGATGTTCCAATGGTTTAGTGGGTTAATGCCCCTGTCTATTAAACAGGAGTTCATGAGTTCTAGTCCTCAGAGCGCTCTTTTTCATTTACTTACCAATAAGTTTCCTATAGAGCCAATGGAAATTTCCATTGATTTTGGGATTGAGATAGTGCAATTGTGAGATATAGAATCTGTTTTACGTGTTCATCAAGAACAATACGTCATGATGCGCTGCAAAGATTGGCATTAAGAATAACATAGTGAAACCAATGGATTTCTTTTTGAACTTACCAATAGTGATTCAATGTTCACTGCCCTTCTTGACATCACTTTGCACTTGTGTTGTTCCAATGGCTTAGTGGGTTAATGCCCCTGTCTATTAAACAGGAGTTCATGAGTTCTAGTCCTCAGAGAGCTCTTTTTCATTTACTTACCAATAAGTTTCCTATAGAGCCAATGGAAATTTCCATTGATTTTGGGATTGAGATAGTGCAATTGTGAGATAGAATCTGTACTAAGTGTTCATAAAGAACAATATGTCATTACAAGCTGTTTAGATTGGCATTAAGAATAGCATAGTAAAACCAATGGATTTCTTTTTGAACTTACCTACTAGTGATTCATTGGTCACTGCCCTTCTTGACATAAATTTGCACCTGTGATGTTGCTGTGGCTTACTGGGTTAATGCACCTGTCTTGTAAAAAGGATTTCATGAGTTCTAGTCCTTGGAGAGTCTTTTTCATTTACTTACTGATAAGCTTCCTATGGAGCCAATGTAAATTTGCATTGCTTTTGGGATTGAGATAGTGCAATTGTGAGATATAGAATCTGTATTACGTGTTCATCAAGAACAATACGTCATGATGCGCTGCAAAGATTGGCATTAAGAATAACATAGTGAAACCAATGGATTTCTTTTTGAACTTATCTAATAGTGATTCAATGTTCGCTGCCTTCTTGACATCACTTTGCACTTGTGATGTTCCAATGGCTTAGTGGGTTAATCCCCCTGTCTTTTAAACAGGAGTTCATGAATTCTAGTCCTCAGAGAGCTCTTTTTCATTTACTTACCAATAAGTTTCCTATAGAGCCAATGGAAATTTGCATTGATTTTTGGATTGAGATATTGCAATTGTGAGATAGAATCTGTACTAAGTGTTCATAAAGAACAATATGTCATTACAAGCTGTTTAGATTGGCATTAAGAATAACATAGTAAAACCAATGGATTTCTATTTGAACTTACCTAATAGTGATTCATTGGTCACTGCCCTTCTTGACATAAATTTGCACCTGTGATGTTGCTGTGGCTAACTGGGTTAATGCTCCTGTCTTGTAAAAAGGATCTCATGAGTTCTAATCCTTGGAGAGTCTTTTTCATTTACTTACTAATAAGCTTCCTATGGAGCAATGGAAATTTGCATTGATTTTGAGATATAGAATCTGTATTACGTGTTCATCAAGAACAATACGTCATGATGCGCTGCAAAGATTGGCATTAAGAATAACATAGTGAAACCAATGGATTTCTTTTTGAACTTACCTAATAGTGATTCATTGGTCATTGCCCTTCTTGACAACCTTTTGCATTTGTGATGTTCCAGTGGCTTACTTGGTTATTGCGCCTGTCTTATAAACAGGAGTTCATTAGTTCTAGTTCTCAGAGTTTTTTCATTTACTTACTAATAAGCTTCCTAAAGAGCCAATGGAAATTTGCATTGATTTTGGGCTTGAGATAGTGCAATTGTGAGATATAGAATCTGTATTACGTGTTCATCAAGAACAATACGTCATGATGCGGTGCAAAGATTTGCATTAAGAATAACATAGTGAAACCAATGGATTTCTTTTTGAACTTACCAATAGTGATTCAATGTTCACAGCCCTTCTTGACATCACTTTGCATTTGTGATGTTCCAATGGTTTAGTGGGTTAATGCCCCTGTCTATTAAACAGGAGTTCATGAGTTCTAATCCTCAGAGAGCTCTTTTTCATTTACTTACCAATAAGTTTCCTATAGAGCCAATGGAAATTTCCATTGATTTTGGGATTGAGATAGTGCAATTGTGAGATATAGAATCTGTATTACGTGTTCATCAAGAACAATACGTCATGATGCGCTGCAAAGATTGGCATTAAGAATAACATAGTGAAACCAATGGATTTCTTTTTGAACTTACCTAATAGTGATTCATTGGTCATTGCCCTTCTTGACAACCTTTTGCACTTGTGATGTTCCAGTGGCTTACTTGGTTATTGCGCCTGTCTTATAAACAGGAGTTCATGAGTTCTAATTCTCAGAGAGTTTTTTCATTTACTTACTAATAAGCTTCCTATAGAGCCAATGGAAATTTGCATTGATTTTGGGCTTGAGATAGTGCAATTGTGAGATAGAATCTGTACTAAGTGTTCATAAAGAACAATATGTCATTACAAGCTGTTTAGATTGGCATTAAGAATAGCATAGTAAAACCAATGGATTTCTTTTTGAACTTACCTAATAGTGATTCATTGGTCACTGCCCTTCTTGACATAAATTTGCACCTGTGATGTTGCTGTGGCTTACTGGGTTAATGCACCTGTCTTGTGAAAAGGATTTCATGAGTTCTAATCCTTGGAGAGTCTTTTTCATTTACTTACTGATAAGCTTCCTATGGAGCCAATGTAAATTTGCATTGCTTTTGGGATTGAGATAGTGCAATTGTGAGATATAGAATCTGTATTACGTGTTCATCAAGAACAATACATCATGATGCGCTGCAAAGATTGGCATTAAGAATAACATAGTGAAACCAATGGATTTCTTTTTGAACTTATCTAATAGTGATTCAATGTTCGCTGCCTTCTTGACATCACTTTGCACTTGTGATGTTCCAATGGCTTAGTGGGTTAATCCCCCTGTCTTTTAAACAGGAGTTCATGAATTCTAGTCCTCAGAGAGCTCTTTTTCATTTACTTACCAATATGTTTCCTATAGAGCCAATGGAAATTTGCATTGATTTTTGGATTGAGATATTGCAATTGTGAGATAGAATCTGTACTAAGTGTTCATAAAGAACAATATGTCATTACAAGCTGTTTAGATTGGCATTAAGAATAACATAGTAAAACCAATGGATTTCTATTTGAACTTACCTAATAGTGATTCATTGGTCACTGCCCTTCTTGACATAAATTTGCACCTGTGATGTTGCTGTGGCTTACTGGGTTAATGCTCCTGTCTTGTAAAAAGGATCTCATGAGTTCTAATCCTTGGAGAGTCTTTTTCATTTACTTACTAATAAGCTTCCTATGGAGCAATGGAAATTTGCATTGATTTTGAGATATAGAATCTGTATTACGTGTTCATCAAGAACAATACGTCATGATGCGCTGCAAAGATTGGCATTAAGAATAACATAGTGAAACCAATGGATTTCTTTTTGAACTTACCTAATAGTGGTTCATTGGTCATTGCCCTTCTTGACAACCTTTTGCATTTGTGATGTTCCAGTGGCTTACTTGGTTATTGCGCCTGTCTTATAAACAGGAGTTCATTAGTTCTAGTTCTCAGAGTTTTTTCATTTACTTACTAATAAGCTTCATAAAGAGCCAATGGAAATTTGCATTGATTTTGGGCTTGAGATAGTGCAATTGTGAGATATAGAATCTGTATTACGTGTTCATCAAGAACAATACGTCATGATGCGGTGCAAAGATTTGCATTAAGAATAACATAGTGAAACCAATGGATTTCTTTTTGAACTTACCAATAGTGATTCAATGTTCACAGCCCTTCTTGACATCACTTTGCATTTGTGATGTTCCAATGGTTTAGTGGGTTAATGCCCCTGTCTATTAAACAGGAGTTCATGAGTTCTAATCCTCAGAGAGCTCTTTTTCATTTACTTACCAATAAGTTTCCTATAGAGCCAATGGAAATTTCCATTGATTTTGGGATTGAGATAGTGCAATTGTGAGATATAGAATCTGTATTACGTGTTCATCAAGAACAATACGTCATGATGCGCTGCAAAGATTGGCATTAAGAATAACATAGTGAAACCAATGGATTTCTTTTTGAACTTACCAATAGTGATTCAATGTTCACTGCCCTTCTTGACATCACTTTGCACTTGTGTTGTTCCAATGGCTTAGTGGGTTAATGCCCCTGTCTATTAAACAGGAGTTCATGAGTTCTAGTCCTCAGAGATCTCTTTTTCATTTACTTACCAATAAGTTTCCTATAGAGCCAATGGAAATTTCCATTGATTTTGGGATTGAGATAGTGCAATTGTGAGATAGAATCTGTACTAAGTGTTCATAAAGAACAATATGTCATTACAAGCTGTTTAGATTGGCATTAAGAATAGCATAGTAAAACCAATGGATTTCTTTTTGAACTTACCTAATAGTGATTCATTGGTCACTGCCCATCTTGACATAAATTTGCACCTGTGATGTTGCTGTGGCTTACTGGGTTAATGCACCTGTCTTGTAAAAAGGATTTCATGAGTTCTAGTCCTTGGAGAGTCTTTTTCATTTACTTACTGATAAGCTTCCTATGGAGCCAATGTAAATTTGCATTGCTTTTGGGATTGAGATAGTGCAATTGTGAGATATAGAATCTGTATTACGTGTTCATCAAGAACAATACGTCATGATGCGCTGCAAAGATTGGTATTAAGAATAACATAGTGAAACCAATGGATTTCTTTTTGAACTTATCTAATAGTGATTCAATGTTCGCTGCCTTCTTGACATCACTTTGCACTTGTGATGTTCCAATGGCTTAGTGGGTTAATCCCCCTGTCTTTTAAACAGGAGTTCATGAATTCTAGTCCTCAGAGAGCTCTTTTTCATTTACTTACCAATAAGTTTCCTATAGAGCCAATGGAAATTTGCATTGATTTTTGGATTGAGATATTGCAATTGTGAGATAGAATCTGTACTAAGTGTTCATAAAGAACAATATGTCATTACAAGCTGTTTAGATTGGCATTAAGAATAACATAGTAAAACCAATGGATTTCTATTTGAACTTACCTAATAGTGATTCATTGGTCACTGCCCTTCTTGACATAAATTTGCACCTGTGATGTTGCTGTGGCTTACTGGGTTAATGCTCCTGTCTTGTAAAAAGGATCTCATGAGTTCTAATCCTTGGAGAGTCTTTTTCATTTACTTACTAATAAGCTTCCTATGGAGCAATGGAAATTTGCATTGATTTTGAGATATAGAATCTGTATTACGTGTTCATCAAGAACAATACGTCATGATGCGCTGCAAAGATTGGCATTAAGAATAACATAGTGAAACCAATGGATTTCTTTTTGAACTTACCTAATAGTGATTCATTGGTCATTGCCCTTCTTGACAACCTTTTGCATTTGTGATGTTCCAGTGGCTTACTTGGTTATTGCGCCTGTCTTATAAACAGGAGTTCATGAGTTCTAGTTCTCAGAGTTTTTTCATTTACTTACTAATAAGCTTCCTATAGAGCCAATGGAAATTTGCATTGATTTTGGGCTTGAGATAGTGCAATTGTGAGATATAGAATCTGTATTACGTGTTCATCAAGAACAATACGTCATGATGCGGTGCAAAGATTTGCATTAAGAATAACATAGTGAAACCAATGGATTTCTTTTTGAACTTACCAATAGTGATTCAATGTTCACAGCCCTTCTTGACATCACTTTGCATTTGTGATGTTCCAATGGTTTAGTGGGTTAATGCCCCTGTCTATTAAACAGGAGTTCATGAGTTCTAATCCTCAGAGAGCTCTTTTTCATTTACTTACCAATAAGTTTCCTATAGAGCCAATGGAAATTTCCATTGATTTTGGGATTGAGATAGTGCAATTGTGAGATATAGAATCTGTATTACGTGTTCATCAAGAACAATACGTCATGATGCGCTGCAAAGATTGGCATTAAGAATAACATAGTGAAACCAATGGATTTCTTTTTGAACTTACCAATAGTGATTCAATGTTCACTGCCCTTCTTGACATCACTTTGCACTTGTGTTGTTCCAATGGCTTAGTGGGTTAATGCCCCTGTCTATTAAACAGGAGTTCATGAGTTCTAGTCCTCAGAGAGCTCTTTTTCATTTACTTACCAATAAGTTTCCTATAGAGCCAATGGAAATTTCCATTGATTTTGGGATTGAGATAGTGCAATTGTGAGATAGAATCTGTACTAAGTGTTCATAAAGAACAATATGTCATTACAAGCTGTTTAGATTGGCATTAAGAATAGCATAGTAAAACCAATGGATTTCTTTTTGAACTTACCTAATAGTGATTCATTGGTCACTGCCCTTCTTGAATAAATTTGCACCTGTGATGTTGCTGTGGCTTACTGGGTTAATGCACCTGTCTTGTGAAAAGGATTTTATGAGTTCTAGTCCTTGGAGAGTCTTTTTCATTTACTTACTGATAAGCTTCCTATGGAGCCAATGTAAATTTGCATTGCTTTTGGGATTGAGATAGTGCAATTGTGAGATATAGAATCTGTATTACGTGTTCATCAAGAACAATACGTCATGATGCGCTGCAAAGATTGGCATTAAGAATAACATAGTGAAACCAATGGATTTCTTTTTGAACTTATCTAATAGTGATTCAATGTTCGCTGCCTTCTTGACATCACTTTGCACTTGTGATGTTCCAATGGCTTAGTGGGTTAATCCCCCTGTCTTTTAAACAGGAGTTCATGAATTCTAGTCCTCAGAGAGCTCTTTTTCATTTACTTACCAATAAGTTTCCTATAGAGCCAATGGAAATTTGCATTGATTTTTGGATTGAGATATTGCAATTGTGAGATAGAATCTGTACTAAGTGTTCATAAAGAACAATATGTCATTACAAGCTGTTTAGATTTGCATTAAGAATAACATAGTAAAACCAATGGATTTCTATTTGAACTTACCTAATAGTGATTCATTGGTCACTGCCCTTCTTGACATAAATTTGCACCTGTGATGTTGCTGTGGCTTACTGGGTTAATGCTCCTGTCTTGTAAAAAGGATGTCATGAGTTCTAATCCTTGGAGAGTCTTTTTCATTTACTTACTAATAAGCTTCCTATGGAGCAATGGAAATTTGCATTGATTTTGAGATATAGAATCTGTATTACGTGTTCATCAAGAACAATACGTCATGATGCGCTGCAAAGATTGGCATTAAGAATAACATAGTGAAACCAATGGATTTCTTTTTGAACTTACCTAATAGTGATTCATTGGTCATTGCCCTTCTTGACAACCTTTTGCATTTGTGATGTTCCAGTGGCTTACTTGGTTATTGCGCCTGTCTTATAAACAGGAGTTCATGAGTTCTAGTTCTCAGAGTTTTTTCATTTACTTACTAATAAGCTTCCTATAGAGCCAATGGAAATTTGCATTGATTTTGGGCTTGAGATAGTGCAATTGTGAGATATAGAATCTGTATTACGTGTTCATCAAGAACAATACGTCATGATGCGGTGCAAAGATTTGCATTAAGAATAACATAGTGAAACCAATGGATTTCTTTTTGAACTTACCAATAGTGATTCAATGTTCACAGCCCTTCTTGACATCACTTTTCATTTGTGATGTTCCAATGGTTTAGTGGGTTAATGCCCCTGTCTATTAAACAGGAGTTCATGAGTTCTAGTCCTCAGAGCGCTCTTTTTCATTTACTTACCAATAAGTTTCCTATAGAGCCAATGGAAATTTCCATTGATTTTGGGATTGAGATAGTGCAATTGTGAGATATAGAATCTGTTTTACGTGTTCATCAAGAACAATACGTCATGATGCGCTGCAAAGATTGGCATTAAGAATAACATAGTGAAACCAATGGATTTCTTTTTGAACTTACCAATAGTGATTCAATGTTCACTGCCCTTCTTGACATCACTTTGCACTTGTGTTGTTCCAATGGCTTAGTGGGTTAATGCCCCTGTCTATTAAACAGGAGTTCATGAGTTCTAGTCCTCAGAGAGCTCTTTTTCATTTACTTACCAATAAGTTTCCTATAGAGCCAATGGAAATTTCCATTGATTTTGGGATTGAGATAGTGCAATTGTGAGATAGAATCTGTACTAAGTGTTCATAAAGAACAATATGTCATTACAAGCTGTTTAGATTGGCATTAAGAATAGCATAGTAAAACCAATGGATTTCTTTTTGAACTTACCTACTAGTGATTCATTGGTCACTGCCCTTCTTGACATAAATTTGCACCTGTGATGTTGCTGTGGCTTACTGGGTTAATGCACCTGTCTTGTAAAAAGGATTTCATGAGTTCTAGTCCTTGGAGAGTCTTTTTCATTTACTTACTGATAAGCTTCCTATGGAGCCAATGTAAATTTGCATTGCTTTTGGGATTGAGATAGTGCAATTGTGAGATATAGAATCTGTATTACGTGTTCATCAAGAACAATACGTCATGATGCGCTGCAAAGATTGGCATTAAGAATAACATAGTGAAACCAATGGATTTCTTTTTGAACTTATCTAATAGTGATTCAATGTTCGCTGCCTTCTTGACATCACTTTGCACTTGTGATGTTCCAATGGCTTAGTGGGTTAATCCCCCTGTCTTTTAAACAGGAGTTCATGAATTCTAGTCCTCAGAGAGCTCTTTTTCATTTACTTACCAATAAGTTTCCTATAGAGCCAATGGAAATTTGCATTGATTTTTGGATTGAGATATTGCAATTGTGAGATAGAATCTGTACTAAGTGTTCATAAAGAACAATATGTCATTACAAGCTGTTTAGATTGGCATTAAGAATAACATAGTAAAACCAATGGATTTCTATTTGAACTTACCTAATAGTGATTCATTGGTCACTGCCCTTCTTGACATAAATTTGCACCTGTGATGTTGCTGTGGCTAACTGGGTTAATGCTCCTGTCTTGTAAAAAGGATCTCATGAGTTCTAATCCTTGGAGAGTCTTTTTCATTTACTTACTAATAAGCTTCCTATGGAGCAATGGAAATTTGCATTGATTTTGAGATATAGAATCTGTATTACGTGTTCATCAAGAACAATACGTCATGATGCGCTGCAAAGATTGGCATTAAGAATAACATAGTGAAACCAATGGATTTCTTTTTGAACTTACCTAATAGTGATTCATTGGTCATTGCCCTTCTTGACAACCTTTTGCACTTGTGATGTTCCAGTGGCTTACTTGGTTATTGCGCCTGTCTTATAAACAGGAGTTCATGAGTTCTAATTCTCAGAGAGTTTTTTCATTTACTTACTAATAAGCTTCCTATAGAGCCAATGGAAATTTGCATTGATTTTGGGCTTGAGATAGTGCAATTGTGAGATAGAATCTGTACTAAGTGTTCATAAAGAACAATATGTCATTACAAGCTGTTTAGATTGGCATTAAGAATAGCATAGTAAAACCAATGGATTTCTTTTTGAACTTACCTAATAGTGATTCATTGGTCACTGCCCTTCTTGACATAAATTTGCACCTGTGATGTTGCTGTGGCTTACTGGGTTAATGCACCTGTCTTGTGAAAAGGATTTCATGAGTTCTAATCCTTGGAGAGTCTTTTTCATTTACTTACTGATAAGCTTCCTATGGAGCCAATGTAAATTTGCATTGCTTTTGGGATTGAGATAGTGCAATTGTGAGATATAGAATCTGTATTACGTGTTCATCAAGAACAATACATCATGATGCGCTGCAAAGATTGGCATTAAGAATAACATAGTGAAACCAATGGATTTCTTTTTGAACTTATCTAATAGTGATTCAATGTTCGCTGCCTTCTTGACATCACTTTGCACTTGTGATGTTCCAATGGCTTAGTGGGTTAATCCCCCTGTCTTTTAAACAGGAGTTCATGAATTCTAGTCCTCAGAGAGCTCTTTTTCATTTACTTACCAATATGTTTCCTATAGAGCCAATGGAAATTTGCATTGATTTTTGGATTGAGATATTGCAATTGTGAGATAGAATCTGTACTAAGTGTTCATAAAGAACAATATGTCATTACAAGCTGTTTAGATTGGCATTAAGAATAACATAGTAAAACCAATGGATTTCTATTTGAACTTACCTAATAGTGATTCATTGGTCACTGCCCTTCTTGACATAAATTTGCACCTGTGATGTTGCTGTGGCTTACTGGGTTAATGCTCCTGTCTTGTAAAAAGGATCTCATGAGTTCTAATCCTTGGAGAGTCTTTTTCATTTACTTACTAATAAGCTTCCTATGGAGCAATGGAAATTTGCATTGATTTTGAGATATAGAATCTGTATTACGTGTTCATCAAGAACAATACGTCATGATGCGCTGCAAAGATTGGCATTAAGAATAACATAGTGAAACCAATGGATTTCTTTTTGAACTTACCTAATAGTGGTTCATTGGTCATTGCCCTTCTTGACAACCTTTTGCATTTGTGATGTTCCAGTGGCTTACTTGGTTATTGCGCCTGTCTTATAAACAGGAGTTCATTAGTTCTAGTTCTCAGAGTTTTTTCATTTACTTACTAATAAGCTTCATAAAGAGCCAATGGAAATTTGCATTGATTTTGGGCTTGAGATAGTGCAATTGTGAGATATAGAATCTGTATTACGTGTTCATCAAGAACAATACGTCATGATGCGGTGCAAAGATTTGCATTAAGAATAACATAGTGAAACCAATGGATTTCTTTTTGAACTTACCAATAGTGATTCAATGTTCACAGCCCTTCTTGACATCACTTTGCATTTGTGATGTTCCAATGGTTTAGTGGGTTAATGCCCCTGTCTATTAAACAGGAGTTCATGAGTTCTAATCCTCAGAGAGCTCTTTTTCATTTACTTACCAATAAGTTTCCTATAGAGCCAATGGAAATTTCCATTGATTTTGGGATTGAGATAGTGCAATTGTGAGATATAGAATCTGTATTACGTGTTCATCAAGAACAATACGTCATGATGCGCTGCAAAGATTGGCATTAAGAATAACATAGTGAAACCAATGGATTTCTTTTTGAACTTACCAATAGTGATTCAATGTTCACTGCCCTTCTTGACATCACTTTGCACTTGTGTTGTTCCAATGGCTTAGTGGGTTAATGCCCCTGTCTATTAAACAGGAGTTCATGAGTTCTAGTCCTCAGAGATCTCTTTTTCATTTACTTACCAATAAGTTTCCTATAGAGCCAATGGAAATTTCCATTGATTTTGGGATTGAGATAGTGCAATTGTGAGATAGAATCTGTACTAAGTGTTCATAAAGAACAATATGTCATTACAAGCTGTTTAGATTGGCATTAAGAATAGCATAGTAAAACCAATGGATTTCTTTTTGAACTTACCTAATAGTGATTCATTGGTCACTGCCCATCTTGACATAAATTTGCACCTGTGATGTTGCTGTGGCTTACTGGGTTAATGCACCTGTCTTGTAAAAAGGATTTCATGAGTTCTAGTCCTTGGAGAGTCTTTTTCATTTACTTACTGATAAGCTTCCTATGGAGCCAATGTAAATTTGCATTGCTTTTGGGATTGAGATAGTGCAATTGTGAGATATAGAATCTGTATTACGTGTTCATCAAGAACAATACGTCATGATGCGCTGCAAAGATTGGTATTAAGAATAACATAGTGAAACCAATGGATTTCTTTTTGAACTTATCTAATAGTGATTCAATGTTCGCTGCCTTCTTGACATCACTTTGCACTTGTGATGTTCCAATGGCTTAGTGGGTTAATCCCCCTGTCTTTTAAACAGGAGTTCATGAATTCTAGTCCTCAGAGAGCTCTTTTTCATTTACTTACCAATAAGTTTCCTATAGAGCCAATGGAAATTTGCATTGATTTTTGGATTGAGATATTGCAATTGTGAGATAGAATCTGTACTAAGTGTTCATAAAGAACAATATGTCATTACAAGCTGTTTAGATTGGCATTAAGAATAACATAGTAAAACCAATGGATTTCTATTTGAACTTACCTAATAGTGATTCATTGGTCACTGCCCTTCTTGACATAAATTTGCACCTGTGATGTTGCTGTGGCTTACTGGGTTAATGCTCCTGTCTTGTAAAAAGGATCTCATGAGTTCTAATCCTTGGAGAGTCTTTTTCATTTACTTACTAATAAGCTTCCTATGGAGCAATGGAAATTTGCATTGATTTTGAGATATAGAATCTGTATTACGTGTTCATCAAGAACAATACGTCATGATGCGCTGCAAAGATTGGCATTAAGAATAACATAGTGAAACCAATGGATTTCTTTTTGAACTTACCTAATAGTGATTCATTGGTCATTGCCCTTCTTGACAACCTTTTGCATTTGTGATGTTCCAGTGGCTTACTTGGTTATTGCGCCTGTCTTATAAACAGGAGTTCATGAGTTCTAGTTCTCAGAGTTTTTTCATTTACTTACTAATAAGCTTCCTATAGAGCCAATGGAAATTTGCATTGATTTTGGGCTTGAGATAGTGCAATTGTGAGATATAGAATCTGTATTACGTGTTCATCAAGAACAATACGTCATGATGCGGTGCAAAGATTTGCATTAAGAATAACATAGTGAAACCAATGGATTTCTTTTTGAACTTACCAATAGTGATTCAATGTTCACAGCCCTTCTTGACATCACTTTGCATTTGTGATGTTCCAATGGTTTAGTGGGTTAATGCCCCTGTCTATTAAACAGGAGTTCATGAGTTCTAATCCTCAGAGAGCTCTTTTTCATTTACTTACCAATAAGTTTCCTATAGAGCCAATGGAAATTTCCATTGATTTTGGGATTGAGATAGTGCAATTGTGAGATATAGAATCTGTATTACGTGTTCATCAAGAACAATACGTCATGATGCGCTGCAAAGATTGGCATTAAGAATAACATAGTGAAACCAATGGATTTCTTTTTGAACTTACCAATAGTGATTCCATGTTCACTGCCCTTCTTGACATCACTTTGCACTTGTGTTGTTCCAATGGCTTAGTGGGTTAATGCCCCTGTCTATTAAACAGGAGTTCATGAGTTCTAGTCCTCAGAGAGCTCTTTTTCATTTACTTACCAATAAGTTTCCTATAGAGCCAATGGAAATTTCCATTGATTTTGGGATTGAGATAGTGCAATTGTGAGATAGAATCTGTACTAAGTGTTCATAAAGAACAATATGTCATTACAAGCTGTTTAGATTGGCATTAAGAATAGCATAGTAAAACCAATGGATTTCTTTTTGAACTTACCTAATAGTGATTCATTGGTCACTGCCCTTCTTGAATAAATTTGCACCTGTGATGTTGCTGTGGCTTACTGGGTTAATGCACCTGTCTTGTGAAAAGGATTTTATGAGTTCTAGTCCTTGGAGAGTCTTTTTCATTTACTTACTGATAAGCTTCCTATGGAGCCAATGTAAATTTGCATTGCTTTTGGGATTGAGATAGTGCAATTGTGAGATATAGAATCTGTATTACGTGTTCATCAAGAACAATACGTCATGATGCGCTGCAAAGATTGGCATTAAGAATAACATAGTGAAACCAATGGATTTCTTTTTGAACTTATCTAATAGTGATTCAATGTTCGCTGCCTTCTTGACATCACTTTGCACTTGTGATGTTCCAATGGCTTAGTGGGTTAATCCCCCTGTCTTTTAAACAGGAGTTCATGAATTCTAGTCCTCAGAGAGCTCTTTTTCATTTACTTACCAATAAGTTTCCTATAGAGCCAATGGAAATTTGCATTGATTTTTGGATTGAGATATTGCAATTGTGAGATAGAATCTGTACTAAGTGTTCATAAAGAACAATATGTCATTACAAGCTGTTTAGATTGGCATTAAGAATAACATAGTAAAACCAATGGATTTCTATTTGAACTTACCTAATAGTGATTCATTGGTCACTGCCCTTCTTGACATAAATTTGCACCTGTGATGTTGCTGTGGCTTACTGGGTTAATGCTCCTGTCTTGTAAAAAGGATGTCATGAGTTCTAATCCTTGGAGAGTCTTTTTCATTTACTTACTAATAAGCTTCCTATGGAGCAATGGAAATTTGCATTGATTTTGAGATATAGAATCTGTATTACGTGTTCATCAAGAACAATACGTCATGATGCGCTGCAAAGATTGGCATTAAGAATAACATAGTGAAACCAATGGATTTCTTTTTGAACTTACCTAATAGTGATTCATTGGTCATTGCCCTTCTTGACAACCTTTTGCATTTGTGATGTTCCAGTGGCTTACTTGGTTATTGCGCCTGTCTTATAAACAGGAGTTCATGAGTTCTAGTTCTCAGAGTTTTTTCATTTACTTACTAATAAGCTTCCTATAGAGCCAATGGAAATTTGCATTGATTTTGGGCTTGAGATAGTGCAATTGTGAGATATAGAATCTGTATTACGTGTTCATCAAGAACAATACGTCATGATGCGGTGCAAAGATTTGCATTAAGAATAACATAGTGAAACCAATGGATTTCTTTTTGAACTTACCAATAGTGATTCAATGTTCACAGCCCTTCTTGACATCACTTTTCATTTGTGATGTTCCAATGGTTTAGTGGGTTAATGCCCCTGTCTATTAAACAGGAGTTCATGAGTTCTAGTCCTCAGAGCGCTCTTTTTCATTTACTTACCAATAAGTTTCCTATAGAGCCAATGGAAATTTCCATTGATTTTGGGATTGAGATAGTGCAATTGTGAGATATAGAATCTGTATTACGTGTTCATCAAGAACAATACGTCATGATGCGCTGCAAAGATTGGCATTAAGAATAACATAGTGAAACCAATGGATTTCTTTTTGAACTTACCAATAGTGATTCAATGTTCACTGCCCTTCTTGACATCACTTTGCACTTGTGTTGTTCCAATGGCTTAGTGGGTTAATGCCCCTGTCTATTAAACAGGAGTTCATGAGTTCTAGTCCTCAGAGAGCTCTTTTTCATTTACTTACCAATAAGTTTCCTATAGAGCCAATGGAAATTTCCATTGATTTTGGGATTGAGATAGTGCAATTGTGAGATAGAATCTGTACTAAGTGTTCATAAAGAACAATATGTCATTACAAGCTGTTTAGATTGGCATTAAGAATAGCATAGTAAAACCAATGGATTTCTTTTTGAACTTACCTAATAGTGATTCATTGGTCACTGCCCTTCTTGAATAAATTTGCACCTGTGATGTTGCTGTGGCTTACTGGGTTAATGCACCTGTCTTGTGAAAAGGATTTTATGAGTTCTAGTCCTTGGAGAGTCTTTTTCATTTACTTACTGATAAGCTTCCTATGGAGCCAATGTAAATTTGCATTGCTTTTGGGATTGAGATAGTGCAATTGTGAGATATAGAATCTGTATTACGTGTTCATCAAGAACAATACGTCATGATGCGCTGCAAAGATTGGCATTAAGAATAACATAGTGAAACCAATGGATTTCTTTTTGAACTTATCTAATAGTGATTCAATGTTCGCTGCCTTCTTGACATCACTTTGCACTTGTGATGTTCCAATGGCTTAGTGGGTTAATCCCCCTGTCTTTTAAACAGGAGTTCATGAATTCTAGTCCTCAGAGAGCTCTTTTTCATTTACTTACCAATAAGTTTCCTATAGAGCCAATGGAAATTTGCATTGATTTTTGGATTGAGATATTGCAATTGTGAGATAGAATCTGTACTAAGTGTTCATAAAGAACAATATGTCATTACAAGCTGTTTAGATTGGCATTAAGAATAACATAGTAAAACCAATGGATTTCTATTTGAACTTACCTAATAGTGATTCATTGGTCACTGCCCTTCTTGACATAAATTTGCACCTGTGATGTTGCTGTGGCTTACTGGGTTAATGCTCCTGTCTTGTAAAAAGGATGTCATGAGTTCTAATCCTTGGAGAGTCTTTTTCATTTACTTACTAATAAGCTTCCTATGGAGCAATGGAAATTTGCATTGATTTTGAGATATAGAATCTGTATTACGTGTTCATCAAGAACAATACGTCATGATGCGCTGCAAAGATTGGCATTAAGAATAACATAGTGAAACCAATGGATTTCTTTTTGAACTTACCTAATAGTGATTCATTGGTCATTGCCCTTCTTGACAACCTTTTGCATTTGTGATGTTCCAGTGGCTTACTTGGTTATTGCGCCTGTCTTATAAACAGGAGTTCATGAGTTCTAGTTCTCAGAGTTTTTTCATTTACTTACTAATAAGCTTCCTATAGAGCCAATGGAAATTTGCATTGATTTTGGGCTTGAGATAGTGCAATTGTGAGATATAGAATCTGTATTACGTGTTCATCAAGAACAATACGTCATGATGCGCTGCAAAGATTGGCATTAAGAATAACATAGTGAAACCAATGGATTTCTTTTTGAACTTACCAATAGTGATTCAATGTTCACTGCCCTTCTTGACATCACTTTGCACTTGTGTTGTTCCAATGGCTTAGTGGGTTAATGCCCCTGTCTATTAAACAGGAGTTCATGAGTTCTAGTCCTCAGAGAGCTCTTTTTCATTTACTTACCAATAAGTTTCCTATAGAGCCAATGGAAATTTCTATTGATTTTGGGATTGAGATATTGCAATTGTGAGATAGAATCTGTACTAAGTGTTCATAAAGAACAATATGTCATTACAAGCTGTTTAGATTGGCATTAAGAATAGCATAGTAAAACCAATGGATTTCTTTTTGAACTTACCTAATAGTGATTCATTGGTCACTGCCCTTTTTGACATAAATTTGCACCTGTGATGTTGCTGTGGCTTACTGGGTTAATGCACCTGTCTTGTAAAAAGGATTTCATGAGTTCTAATCCTTGGAGAGTTTTTTTTCATTTACTTACTGATAAGCTTCCTATGGAGCCAATGTAAATTTGCATTGCTTTTGGGATTGAGATAGTGCAATTGTGAGATATAGAATCTGTATTACGTGTTCATCAAGAACAATACGTCATGATGCGCTGCAAAGATTGACATTAAGAATAACATAGTGAAACCAATGGATTTCTTTTTGAACTTATCTAATAGTGATTCAATGTTCGCTGCCTTCTTGACATCACTTTGCACTTGTGATGTTCCAATGGCTTAGTGGGTTAATCCCCCTGTCTTTTAAACAGGAGTTCATGAATTCTAGTCCTCAGAGAGCTCTTTTTCATTTACTTACCAATAAGTTTCCTATAGAGCCAATGGAAATTTGCATTGATTTTTGGATTGAGATATTGCAATTGTGAGATAGAATCTGTACTAAGTGTTCATAAAGAACAATATGTCATTACAAGCTGTTTAGATTGGCATTAAGAATAACATAGTAAAACCAATGGATTTCTATTTGAACTTACCTAATAGTGATTCATTGGTCACTGCCCTTCTTGACATAAATTTGCATCTGTGATGTTGCTGTGGCTTACTGGGTTAATGCTCCTGTCTTGTAAAAAGGATCTCATGAGTTCTAATCCTTGGAGAGTCTTTTTCATTTACTTACTAATAAGCTTCCTATGGAGCAATGGAAATTTGCATTGATTTTGAGATATAGAATCTGTATTACGTGTTCATCAAGAACAATACGTCATGATGCGCTGCAAAGATTGGCATTAAGAATAACATAGTGAAACCAATGGATTTCTTTTTGAACTTACCTAATAGTGATTCATTGGTCATTGCCCTTCTTGACAACCTTTTGCACTTGTGATGTTCCAGTGGCTTACTTGGTTATTGTGCCTGTCTTATAAACAGGAGTTCATGAGTTCTAATTCTCAGAGAGTTTTTTCATTTACTTACTAATAAGCTTCCTATAGAGCAAATGGAAATTTGCATTGATTTTGGGCTTGAGATAGTGCAATTGTGAGATATAGAATCTGTATTACGTGTTCATCAAGAACAATACGTCATGATGCGGTGCAAAGATTTGCATTAAGAATAACATAGTGAAACCAATGGATTTCTTTTTGAACTTACCAATAGTGATTCAATGTTCACTGCCCTTCTTGACATCACTTTGCACTTGTGATGTTCCAATGGTTTAGTCGGTTAATGCCCCTGTCTATTAAACAGGAGTTCATGAGTTCTAGTCCTCAGAGAGCTCTTTTTCATTTACTTACCAATAAGTTTCCTATAGAGCCAATGGAAATTTGCATTGATTTTTGGATTGAGATATTGCAATTGTGAGATAGAATCTGTACTAAGTGTTCATAAAGAACAATATGTCATTACAAGCTGTTTAGATTGGCATTAAGAATAACATAGTAAAACCAATGGATTTCTATTTGAACTTACCTAATAGTGATTCATTGGTCACTGCCCTTCTTGACATAAATTTGCATCTGTGATGTTGCTGTGGCTTACTGGGTTAATGCTCCTGTCTTGTAAAAAGGATCTCCTGAGTTCTAATCCTTGGAGAGTCTTTTTCATTTACTTACTAATAAGCTTCCTATGGAGCAATGGAAATTTGCATTGATTTTGAGATATAGAATCTGTATTACGTGTTCATCAAGAACAATACGTCATGATGCGCTGCAAAGATTGGCATTAAGTATAACATAGTGAAACCAATGGATTTCTTTTTGAACTTACCTAATAGTGATTCATTGGTCATTGCCCTTCTTGACAACCTTTTGCACTTGTGATGTTCCAGTGGCTTACTTGGTTATTGCGCCTGTCTTATAAACAGGAGTTCATGAGTTCTAATTCTCAGAGAGTTTTTTCATTTACTTACTAATAAGCTTCCTATAGAGCCAATGGAAATTTGCATTGATTTTGGGCTTGAGATAGTGCAATTGTGAGATATAGAATCTGTATTACGTGTTCATCAAGAACAATACGTCATGATGCGGTGCAAAGATTTGCATTAAGAATAACATAGTGAAACCAATGGATTTCTTTTTGAACTTACCAATAGTGATTCAATGTTCACAGCCCTTCTTGACATCACTTTGCATTTGTGATGTTCCAATGGTTTAGTGGGTTAATGCCCCTGTCTATTAAACAGGAGTTCATGAGTTCTAATCCTCAGAGAGCTCTTTTTCATTTACTTACCAATAAGTTTCCTATAGAGCCAATGGAAATTTCCATTGATTTTGGGATTGAGATAGTGCAATTGTGAGATATAGAATCTGTATTACGTGTTCATCAAGAACAATACGTCATGATGCGCTGCAAAGATTGGCATTAAGAATAACATAGTGAAACCAATGGATTTCTTTTTGAACTTACCTAATAGTGATTCATTGGTCATTGCCCTTCTTGACAACCTTTTGCACTTGTGATGTTCCAGTGGCTTACTTGGTTATTGCGCCTGTCTTATAAACAGGAGTTCATGAGTTCTAATTCTCAGAGAGTTTTTTCATTTACTTACTAATAAGCTTCCTATAGAGCCAATGGAAATTTGCATTGATTTTGGGCTTGAGATAGTGCAATTGTGAGATAGAATCTGTACTAAGTGTTCATAAAGAACAATATGTCATTACAAGCTGTTTAGATTGGCATTAAGAATAGCATAGTAAAACCAATGGATTTCTTTTTGAACTTACCTAATAGTGATTCATTGGTCACTGCCCTTCTTGACATAAATTTGCACCTGTGATGTTGCTGTGGCTTACTGGGTTAATGCACCTGTCTTGTGAAAAGGATTTCATGAGTTCTAATCCTTGGAGAGTCTTTTTCATTTACTTACTGATAAGCTTCCTATGGAGCCAATGTAAATTTGCATTGCTTTTGGGATTGAGATAGTGCAATTGTGAGATATAGAATCTGTATTACGTGTTCATCAAGAACAATACATCATGATGCGCTGCAAAGATTGGCATTAAGAATAACATAGTGAAACCAATGGATTTCTTTTTGAACTTATCTAATAGTGATTCAATGTTCGCTGCCTTCTTGACATCACTTTGCACTTGTGATGTTCCAATGGCTTAGTGGGTTAATCCCCCTGTCTTTTAAACAGGAGTTCATGAATTCTAGTCCTCAGAGAGCTCTTTTTCATTTACTTACCAATAAGTTTCCTATAGAGCCAATGGAAATTTGCATTGATTTTTGGATTGAGATATTGCAATTGTGAGATAGAATCTGTACTAAGTGTTCATAAAGAACAATATGTCATTACAAGCTGTTTAGATTGGCATTAAGAATAACATAGTAAAACCAATGGATTTCTATTTGAACTTACCTAATAGTGATTCATTGGTCACTGCCCTTCTTGACATAAATTTGCACCTGTGATGTTGCTGTGGCTTACTGGGTTAATGCTCCTGTCTTGTAAAAAGGATCTCATGAGTTCTAATCCTTGGAGAGTCTTTTTCATTTACTTACTAATAAGCTTCCTATGGAGCAATGGAAATTTGCATTGATTTTGAGATATAGAATCTGTATTACGTGTTCATCAAGAACAATACGTCATGATGCGCTGCAAAGATTGGCATTAAGAATAACATAGTGAAACCAATGGATTTCTTTTTGAACTTACCTAATAGTGGTTCATTGGTCATTGCCCTTCTTGACAACCTTTTGCATTTGTGATGTTCCAGTGGCTTACTTGGTTATTGCGCCTGTCTTATAAACAGGAGTTCATTAGTTCTAGTTCTCAGAGAGTTTTTTCATTTACTTACTAATAAGCTTCATAAAGAGCCAATGGAAATTTGCATTGATTTTGGGCTTGAGATAGTGCAATTGTGAGATATAGAATCTGTATTACGTGTTCATCAAGAACAATACGTCATGATGCGGTGCAAAGATTTGCATTAAGAATAACATAGTGAAACCAATGGATTTCTTTTTGAACTTACCAATAGTGATTCAATGTTCACAGCCCTTCTTGACATCACTTTGCATTTGTGATGTTCCAATGGTTTAGTGGGTTAATGCCCCTGTCTATTAAACAGGAGTTCATGAGTTCTAATCCTCAGAGAGCTCTTTTTCATTTACTTACCAATAAGTTTCCTATAGAGCCAATGGAAATTTCCATTGATTTTGGGATTGAGATAGTGCAATTGTGAGATATAGAATCTGTATTACGTGTTCATCAAGAACAATACGTCATGATGCGCTGCAAAGATTGGCATTAAGAATAACATAGTGAAACCAATGGATTTCTTTTTGAACTTACCTAATAGTGATTCATTGGTCATTGCCCTTCTTGACAACCTTTTGCACTTGTGATGTTCCAGTGGCTTACTTGGTTATTGCGCCTGTCTTATAAACAGGAGTTCATGAGTTCTAATTCTCAGAGAGTTTTTTCATTTACTTACTAATAAGCTTCCTATAGAGCCAATGGAAATTTGCATTGATTTTGGGCTTGAGATAGTGCAATTGTGAGATAGAATCTGTACTAAGTGTTCATAAAGAACAATATGTCATTACAAGCTGTTTAGATTGGCATTAAGAATAGCATAGTAAAACCAATGGATTTCTTTTTGAACTTACCTAATAGTGATTCATTGGTCACTGCCCTTCTTGACATAAATTTGCACCTGTGATGTTGCTGTGGCTTACTGGGTTAATGCACCTGTCTTGTGAAAAGGATTTCATGAGTTCTAATCCTTGGAGAGTCTTTTTCATTTACTTACTGATAAGCTTCCTATGGAGCCAATGTAAATTTGCATTGCTTTTGGGATTGAGATAGTGCAATTGTGAGATATAGAATCTGTATTACGTGTTCATCAAGAACAATACATCATGATGCGCTGCAAAGATTGGCATTAAGAATAACATAGTGAAACCAATGGATTTCTTTTTGAACTTATCTAATAGTGATTCAATGTTCGCTGCCTTCTTGACATCACTTTGCACTTGTGATGTTCCAATGGCTTAGTGGGTTAATCCCCCTGTCTTTTAAACAGGAGTTCATGAATTCTAGTCCTCAGAGAGCTCTTTTTCATTTACTTACCAATAAGTTTCCTATAGAGCCAATGGAAATTTGCATTGATTTTTGGATTGAGATATTGCAATTGTGAGATAGAATCTGTACTAAGTGTTCATAAAGAACAATATGTCATTACAAGCTGTTTAGATTGGCATTAAGAATAACATAGTAAAACCAATGGATTTCTATTTGAACTTACCTAATAGTGATTCATTGGTCACTGCCCTTCTTGACATAAATTTGCACCTGTGATGTTGCTGTGGCTTACTGGGTTAATGCTCCTGTCTTGTAAAAAGGATCTCATGAGTTCTAATCCTTGGAGAGTCTTTTTCATTTACTTACTAATAAGCTTCCTATGGAGCAATGGAAATTTGCATTGATTTTGAGATATAGAATCTGTATTACGTGTTCATCAAGAACAATACGTCATGATGCGCTGCAAAGATTGGCATTAAGAATAACATAGTGAAACCAATGGATTTCTTTTTGAACTTACCTAATAGTGGTTCATTGGTCATTGCCCTTCTTGACAACCTTTTGCATTTGTGATGTTCCAGTGGCTTACTTGGTTATTGCGCCTGTCTTATAAACAGGAGTTCATTAGTTCTAGTTCTCAGAGTTTTTTCATTTACTTACTAATAAGCTTCATAAAGAGCCAATGGAAATTTGCATTGATTTTGGGCTTGAGATAGTGCAATTGTGAGATATAGAATCTGTATTACGTGTTCATCAAGAACAATACGTCATGATGCGGTGCAAAGATTTGCATTAAGAATAACATAGTGAAACCAATGGATTTCTTTTTGAACTTACCAATAGTGATTCAATGTTCACAGCCCTTCTTGACATCACTTTGCATTTGTGATGTTCCAATGGTTTAGTGGGTTAATGCCCCTGTCTATTAAACAGGAGTTCATGAGTTCTAATCCTCAGAGAGCTCTTTTTCATTTACTTACCAATAAGTTTCCTATAGAGCCAATGGAAATTTCCATTGATTTTGGGATTGAGATAGTGCAATTGTGAGATATAGAATCTGTATTACGTG
Organism: Phyllobates terribilis; assembly: GCF_046119375.1. NCBI lineage: Eukaryota > Metazoa > Chordata > Amphibia > Anura > Dendrobatidae > Phyllobates > Phyllobates terribilis. Next base: position 343,515,258 of record NW_027362764.1, read on the forward strand.
TTCATCAAGAACAATACGTCATGATGCGCTGCAAAGATTGGCATTAAGAATAACATAGTGAAACCAATGGATTTCTTTTTGAACTTACCAATAGTGATTCAATGTTCACTGCCCTTCTTGACATCACTTTGCACTTGTGTTGTTCCAATGGCTTAGTGGGTTAATGCCCCTGTCTATTAAACAGGAGTTCATGAGTTCTAGTCCTCAGAGAGCTCTTTTTCATTTACTTACCAATAAGTTTCCTATAGAGCCAATGGAAATTTCCATTGATTTTGGGATTGAGATAGTGCAATTGTGAGATAGAATCTGTACTAAGTGTTCATAAAGAACAATATGTCATTACAAGCTGTTTAGATTGGCATTAAGAATAGCATAGTAAAACCAATGGATTTCTTTTTGAACTTACCTAATAGTGATTCATTGGTCACTGCCCATCTTGACATAAATTTGCACCTGTGATGTTGCTGTGGCTTACTGGGTTAATGCACCTGTCTTGTAAAAAGGATTTCATGAGTTCTAGTCCTTGGAGAGTCTTTTTCATTTACTTACTGATAAGCTTCCTATGGAGCCAATGTAAATTTGCATTGCTTTTGGGATTGAGATAGTGCAATTGTGAGATATAGAATCTGTATTACGTGTTCATCAAGAACAATACGTCATGATGCGCTGCAAAGATTGGTATTAAGAATAACATAGTGAAACCAATGGATTTCTTTTTGAACTTATCTAATAGTGATTCAATGTTCGCTGCCTTCTTGACATCACTTTGCACTTGTGATGTTCCAATGGCTTAGTGGGTTAATCCCCCTGTCTTTTAAACAGGAGTTCATGAATTCTAGTCCTCAGAGAGCTCTTTTTCATTTACTTACCAATAAGTTTCCTATAGAGCCAATGGAAATTTGCATTGATTTTTGGATTGAGATATTGCAATTGTGAGATAGAATCTGTACTAAGTGTTCATAAAGAACAATATGTCATTACAAGCTGTTTAGATTGGCATTAAGAATAACATAGTAAAACCAATGGATTTCTATTTGAACTTACCTAATAGTGATTCATTGGTCACTGCCCTTCTTGACATAAATTTGCACCTGTGATGTTGCTGTGGCTTACTGGGTTAATGCTCCTGTCTTGTAAAAAGGATCTCATGAGTTCTAATCCTTGGAGAGTCTTTTTCATTTACTTACTAATAAGCTTCCTATGGAGCAATGGAAATTTGCATTGATTTTGAGATATAGAATCTGTATTACGTGTTCATCAAGAACAATACGTCATGATGCGCTGCAAAGATTGGCATTAAGAATAACATAGTGAAACCAATGGATTTCTTTTTGAACTTACCTAATAGTGATTCATTGGTCATTGCCCTTCTTGACAACCTTTTGCATTTGTGATGTTCCAGTGGCTTACTTGGTTATTGCGCCTGTCTTATAAACAGGAGTTCATGAGTTCTAGTTCTCAGAGTTTTTTCATTTACTTACTAATAAGCTTCCTATAGAGCCAATGGAAATTTGCATTGATTTTGGGCTTGAGATAGTGCAATTGTGAGATATAGAATCTGTATTACGTGTTCATCAAGAACAATACGTCATGATGCGGTGCAAAGATTTGCATTAAGAATAACATAGTGAAACCAATGGATTTCTTTTTGAACTTACCAATAGTGATTCAATGTTCACAGCCCTTCTTGACATCACTTTGCATTTGTGATGTTCCAATGGTTTAGTGGGTTAATGCCCCTGTCTATTAAACAGGAGTTCATGAGTTCTAATCCTCAGAGAGCTCTTTTTCATTTACTTACCAATAAGTTTCCTATAGAGCCAATGGAAATTTCCATTGATTTTGGGATTGAGATAGTGCAATTGTGAGATATAGAATCTGTATTACGTGTTCATCAAGAACAATACGTCATGATGCGCTGCAAAGATTGGCATTAAGAATAACATAGTGAAACCAATGGATTTCTTTTTGAACTTACCAATAGTGATTCAATGTTCACTGCCCTTCTTGACATCACTTTGCACTTGTGTTGTTCCAATGGCTTAGTGGGTTAATGCCCCTGTCTATTAAACAGGAGTTCATGAGTTCTAGTCCTCAGAGAGCTCTTTTTCATTTACTTACCAATAAGTTTCCTATAGAGCCAATGGAAATTTCCATTGATTTTGGGATTGAGATAGTGCAATTGTGAGATAGAATCTGTACTAAGTGTTCATAAAGAACAATATGTCATTACAAGCTGTTTAGATTGGCATTAAGAATAGCATAGTAAAACCAATGGATTTCTTTTTGAACTTACCTAATAGTGATTCATTGGTCACTGCCCTTCTTGAATAAATTTGCACCTGTGATGTTGCTGTGGCTTACTGGGTTAATGCACCTGTCTTGTGAAAAGGATTTTATGAGTTCTAGTCCTTGGTGAGTCTTTTTCATTTACTTACTGATAAGCTTCCTATGGAGCCAATGTAAATTTGCATTGCTTTTGGGATTGAGATAGTGCAATTGTGAGATATAGAATCTGTATTACGTGTTCATCAAGAACAATACGTCATGATGCGCTGCAAAGATTGGCATTAAGAATAACATAGTGAAACCAATGGATTTCTTTTTGAACTTATCTAATAGTGATTCAATGTTCGCTGCCTTCTTGACATCACTTTGCACTTGTGATGTTCCAATGGCTTAGTGGGTTAATCCCCCTGTCTTTTAAACAGGAGTTCATGAATTCTAGTCCTCAGAGAGCTCTTTTTCATTTACTTACCAATAAGTTTCCTATAGAGCCAATGGAAATTTGCATTGATTTTTGGATTGAGATATTGCAATTGTGAGATAGAATCTGTACTAAGTGTTCATAAAGAACAATATGTCATTACAAGCTGTTTAGATTGGCATTAAGAATAACATAGTAAAACCAATGGATTTCTATTTGAACTTACCTAATAGTGATTCATTGGTCACTGCCCTTCTTGACATAAATTTGCACCTGTGATGTTGCTGTGGCTTACTGGGTTAATGCTCCTGTCTTGTAAAAAGGATGTCATGAGTTCTAATCCTTGGAGAGTCTTTTTCATTTACTTACTAATAAGCTTCCTATGGAGCAATGGAAATTTGCATTGATTTTGAGATATAGAATCTGTATTACGTGTTCATCAAGAACAATACGTCATGATGCGCTGCAAAGATTGGCATTAAGAATAACATAGTGAAACCAATGGATTTCTTTTTGAACTTACCTAATAGTGATTCATTGGTCATTGCCCTTCTTGACAACCTTTTGCATTTGTGATGTTCCAGTGGCTTACTTGGTTATTGCGCCTGTCTTATAAACAGGAGTTCATGAGTTCTAGTTCTCAGAGTTTTTTCATTTACTTACTAATAAGCTTCCTATAGAGCCAATGGAAATTTGCATTGATTTTGGGCTTGAGATAGTGCAATTGTGAGATATAGAATCTGTATTACGTGTTCATCAAGAACAATACGTCATGATGCGGTGCAAAGATTTGCATTAAGAATAACATAGTGAAACCAATGGATTTCTTTTTGAACTTACCAATAGTGATTCAATGTTCACAGCCCTTCTTGACATCACTTTTCATTTGTGATGTTCCAATGGTTTAGTGGGTTAATGCCCCTGTCTATTAAACAGGAGTTCATGAGTTCTAGTCCTCAGAGCGCTCTTTTTCATTTACTTACCAATAAGTTTCCTATAGAGCCAATGGAAATTTCCATTGATTTTGGGATTGAGATATTGCAATTGTGAGATAGAATCTGTACTAAGTGTTCATAAAGAACAATATGTCATTACAAGCTGTTTAGATTGGCATTAAGAATAGCATAGTAAAACCAATGGATTTCTTTTTGAACTTACCTAATAGTGATTCATTGGTCACTGCCCTTTTTGACATAAATTTGCACCTGTGATGTTGCTGTGGCTTACTGGGTTAATGCACCTGTCTTGTAAAAAGGATTTCATGAGTTCTAATCCTTGGAGAGTTTTTTTTCATTTACTTACTGATAAGCTTCCTATGGAGCCAATGTAAATTTGCATTGCTTTTGGGATTGAGATAGTGCAATTGTGAGATATAGAATCTGTATTACGTGTTCATCAAGAACAATACGTCATGATGCGCTGCAAAGATTGACATTAAGAATAACATAGTGAAACCAATGGATTTCTTTTTGAACTTATCTAATAGTGATTCAATGTTCGCTGCCTTCTTGACATCACTTTGCACTTGTGATGTTCCAATGGCTTAGTGGGTTAATCCCCCTGTCTTTTAAACAGGAGTTCATGAATTCTAGTCCTCAGAGAGCTCTTTTTCATTTACTTACCAATAAGTTTCCTATAGAGCCAATGGAAATTTGCATTGATTTTTGGATTGAGATATTGCAATTGTGAGATAGAATCTGTACTAAGTGTTCATAAAGAACAATATGTCATTACAAGCTGTTTAGATTGGCATTAAGAATAACATAGTAAAACCAATGGATTTCTATTTGAACTTACCTAATAGTGATTCATTGGTCACTGCCCTTCTTGACATAAATTTGCATCTGTGATGTTGCTGTGGCTTACTGGGTTAATGCTCCTGTCTTGTAAAAAGGATCTCATGAGTTCTAATCCTTGGAGAGTCTTTTTCATTTACTTACTAATAAGCTTCCTATGGAGCAATGGAAATTTGCATTGATTTTGAGATATAGAATCTGTATTACGTGTTCATCAAGAACAATACGTCATGATGCGCTGCAAAGATTGGCATTAAGAATAACATAGTGAAACCAATGGATTTCTTTTTGAACTTACCTAATAGTGATTCATTGGTCATTGCCCTTCTTGACAACCTTTTGCACTTGTGATGTTCCAGTGGCTTACTTGGTTATTGTGCCTGTCTTATAAACAGGAGTTCATGAGTTCTAATTCTCAGAGAGTTTTTTCATTTACTTACTAATAAGCTTCCTATAGAGCCAATGGAAATTTGCATTGATTTTGGGCTTGAGATAGTGCAATTGTGAGATATAGAATCTGTATTACGTGTTCATCAAGAACAATACGTCATGATGCGGTGCAAAGATTTGCATTAAGAATAACATAGTGAAACCAATGGATTTCTTTTTGAACTTACCAATAGTGATTCAATGTTCACTGCCCTTCTTGACATCACTTTGCACTTGTGATGTTCCAATGGTTTAGTCGGTTAATGCCCCTGTCTATTAAACAGGAGTTCATGAGTTCTAGTCCTCAGAGAGCTCTTTTTCATTTACTTACCAATAAGTTTCCTATAGAGCCAATGGAAATTTGCATTGATTTTTGGATTGAGATATTGCAATTGTGAGATAGAATCTGTACTAAGTGTTCATAAAGAACAATATGTCATTACAAGCTGTTTAGATTGGCATTAAGAATAACATAGTAAAACCAATGGATTTCTATTTGAACTTACCTAATAGTGATTCATTGGTCACTGCCCTTCTTGACATAAATTTGCATCTGTGATGTTGCTGTGGCTTACTGGGTTAATGCTCCTGTCTTGTAAAAAGGATCTCCTGAGTTCTAATCCTTGGAGAGTCTTTTTCATTTACTTACTAATAAGCTTCCTATGGAGCAATGGAAATTTGCATTGATTTTGAGATATAGAATCTGTATTACGTGTTCATCAAGAACAATACGTCATGATGCGCTGCAAAGATTGGCATTAAGTATAACATAGTGAAACCAATGGATTTCTTTTTGAACTTACCTAATAGTGATTCATTGGTCATTGCCCTTCTTGACAACCTTTTGCACTTGTGATGTTCCAGTGGCTTACTTGGTTATTGCGCCTGTCTTATAAACAGGAGTTCATGAGTTCTAATTCTCAGAGAGTTTTTTCATTTACTTACTAATAAGCTTCCTATAGAGCCAATGGAAATTTGCATTGATTTTGGGCTTGAGATAGTGCAATTGTGAGATATAGAATCTGTATTACGTGTTCATCAAGAACAATACGTCATGATGCGGTGCAAAGATTTGCATTAAGAATAACATAGTGAAACCAATGGATTTCTTTTTGAACTTACCAATAGTGATTCAATGTTCACAGCCCTTCTTGACATCACTTTGCATTTGTGATGTTCCAATGGTTTAGTGGGTTAATGCCCCTGTCTATTAAACAGGAGTTCATGAGTTCTAATCCTCAGAGAGCTCTTTTTCATTTACTTACCAATAAGTTTCCTATAGAGCCAATGGAAATTTCCATTGATTTTGGGATTGAGATAGTGCAATTGTGAGATATAGAATCTGTATTACGTGTTCATCAAGAACAATACGTCATGATGCGCTGCAAAGATTGGCATTAAGAATAACATAGTGAAACCAATGGATTTCTTTTTGAACTTACCTAATAGTGATTCATTGGTCATTGCCCTTCTTGACAACCTTTTGCACTTGTGATGTTCCAGTGGCTTACTTGGTTATTGCGCCTGTCTTATAAACAGGAGTTCATGAGTTCTAATTCTCAGAGAGTTTTTTCATTTACTTACTAATAAGCTTCCTATAGAGCCAATGGAAATTTGCATTGATTTTGGGCTTGAGATAGTGCAATTGTGAGATAGAATCTGTACTAAGTGTTCATAAAGAACAATATGTCATTACAAGCTGTTTAGATTGGCATTAAGAATAGCATAGTAAAACCAATGGATTTCTTTTTGAACTTACCTAATAGTGATTCATTGGTCACTGCCCTTCTTGACATAAATTTGCACCTGTGATGTTGCTGTGGCTTACTGGGTTAATGCACCTGTCTTGTGAAAAGGATTTCATGAGTTCTAATCCTTGGAGAGTCTTTTTCATTTACTTACTGATAAGCTTCCTATGGAGCCAATGTAAATTTGCATTGCTTTTGGGATTGAGATAGTGCAATTGTGAGATATAGAATCTGTATTACGTGTTCATCAAGAACAATACATCATGATGCGCTGCAAAGATTGGCATTAAGAATAACATAGTGAAACCAATGGATTTCTTTTTGAACTTATCTAATAGTGATTCAATGTTCGCTGCCTTCTTGACATCACTTTGCACTTGTGATGTTCCAATGGCTTAGTGGGTTAATCCCCCTGTCTTTTAAACAGGAGTTCATGAATTCTAGTCCTCAGAGAGCTCTTTTTCATTTACTTACCAATAAGTTTCCTATAGAGCCAATGGAAATTTGCATTGATTTTTGGATTGAGATATTGCAATTGTGAGATAGAATCTGTACTAAGTGTTCATAAAGAACAATATGTCATTACAAGCTGTTTAGATTGGCATTAAGAATAACATAGTAAAACCAATGGATTTCTATTTGAACTTACCTAATAGTGATTCATTGGTCACTGCCCTTCTTGACATAAATTTGCACCTGTGATGTTGCTGTGGCTTACTGGGTTAATGCTCCTGTCTTGTAAAAAGGATCTCATGAGTTCTAATCCTTGGAGAGTCTTTTTCATTTACTTACTAATAAGCTTCCTATGGAGCAATGGAAATTTGCATTGATTTTGAGATATAGAATCTGTATTACGTGTTCATCAAGAACAATACGTCATGATGCGCTGCAAAGATTGGCATTAAGAATAACATAGTGAAACCAATGGATTTCTTTTTGAACTTACCTAATAGTGGTTCATTGGTCATTGCCCTTCTTGACAACCTTTTGCATTTGTGATGTTCCAGTGGCTTACTTGGTTATTGCGCCTGTCTTATAAACAGGAGTTCATTAGTTCTAGTTCTCAGAGTTTTTTCATTTACTTACTAATAAGCTTCATAAAGAGCCAATGGAAATTTGCATTGATTTTGGGCTTGAGATAGTGCAATTGTGAGATATAGAATCTGTATTACGTGTTCATCAAGAACAATACGTCATGATGCGGTGCAAAGATTTGCATTAAGAATAACATAGTGAAACCAATGGATTTCTTTTTGAACTTACCAATAGTGATTCAATGTTCACAGCCCTTCTTGACATCACTTTGCATTTGTGATGTTCCAATGGTTTAGTGGGTTAATGCCCCTGTCTATTAAACAGGAGTTCATGAGTTCTAATCCTCAGAGAGCTCTTTTTCATTTACTTACCAATAAGTTTCCTATAGAGCCAATGGAAATTTCCATTGATTTTGGGATTGAGATAGTGCAATTGTGAGATATAGAATCTGTATTACGTGTTCATCAAGAACAATACGTCATGATGCGCTGCAAAGATTGGCATTAAGAATAACATAGTGAAACCAATGGATTTCTTTTTGAACTTACCAATAGTGATTCAATGTTCACTGCCCTTCTTGACATCACTTTGCACTTGTGTTGTTCCAATGGCTTAGTGGGTTAATGCCCCTGTCTATTAAACAGGAGTTCATGAGTTCTAGTCCTCAGAGAGCTCTTTTTCATTTACTTACCAATAAGTTTCCTATAGAGCCAATGGAAATTTCCATTGATTTTGGGATTGAGATAGTGCAATTGTGAGATAGAATCTGTACTAAGTGTTCATAAAGAACAATATGTCATTACAAGCTGTTTAGATTGGCATTAAGAATAGCATAGTAAAACCAATGGATTTCTTTTTGAACTTACCTAATAGTGATTCATTGGTCACTGCCCATCTTGACATAAATTTGCACCTGTGATGTTGCTGTGGCTTACTGGGTTAATGCACCTGTCTTGTAAAAAGGATTTCATGAGTTCTAGTCCTTGGAGAGTCTTTTTCATTTACTTACTGATAAGCTTCCTATGGAGCCAATGTAAATTTGCATTGCTTTTGGGATTGAGATAGTGCAATTGTGAGATATAGAATCTGTATTACGTGTTCATCAAGAACAATACGTCATGATGCGCTGCAAAGATTGGTATTAAGAATAACATAGTGAAACCAATGGATTTCTTTTTGAACTTATCTAATAGTGATTCAATGTTCGCTGCCTTCTTGACATCACTTTGCACTTGTGATGTTCCAATGGCTTAGTGGGTTAATCCCCCTGTCTTTTAAACAGGAGTTCATGAATTCTAGTCCTCAGAGAGCTCTTTTTCATTTACTTACCAATAAGTTTCCTATAGAGCCAATGGAAATTTGCATTGATTTTTGGATTGAGATATTGCAATTGTGAGATAGAATCTGTACTAAGTGTTCATAAAGAACAATATGTCATTACAAGCTGTTTAGATTGGCATTAAGAATAACATAGTAAAACCAATGGATTTCTATTTGAACTTACCTAATAGTGATTCATTGGTCACTGCCCTTCTTGACATAAATTTGCACCTGTGATGTTGCTGTGGCTTACTGGGTTAATGCTCCTGTCTTGTAAAAAGGATCTCATGAGTTCTAATCCTTGGAGAGTCTTTTTCATTTACTTACTAATAAGCTTCCTATGGAGCAATGGAAATTTGCATTGATTTTGAGATATAGAATCTGTATTACGTGTTCATCAAGAACAATACGTCATGATGCGCTGCAAAGATTGGCATTAAGAATAACATAGTGAAACCAATGGATTTCTTTTTGAACTTACCTAATAGTGATTCATTGGTCATTGCCCTTCTTGACAACCTTTTGCATTTGTGATGTTCCAGTGGCTTACTTGGTTATTGCGCCTGTCTTATAAACAGGAGTTCATGAGTTCTAGTTCTCAGAGTTTTTTCATTTACTTACTAATAAGCTTCCTATAGAGCCAATGGAAATTTGCATTGATTTTGGGCTTGAGATAGTGCAATTGTGAGATATAGAATCTGTATTACGTGTTCATCAAGAACAATACGTCATGATGCGGTGCAAAGATTTGCATTAAGAATAACATAGTGAAACCAATGGATTTCTTTTTGAACTTACCAATAGTGATTCAATGTTCACAGCCCTTCTTGACATCACTTTGCATTTGTGATGTTCCAATGGTTTAGTGGGTTAATGCCCCTGTCTATTAAACAGAAGTTCATGAGTTCTAATCCTCAGAGAGCTCTTTTTCATTTACTTACCAATAAGTTTCCTATAGAGCCAATGGAAATTTCCATTGATTTTGGGATTGAGATAGTGCAATTGTGAGATATAGAATCTGTATTACGTGTTCATCAAGAACAATACGTCATGATGCGCTGCAAAGATTGGCATTAAGAATAACATAGTGAAACCAATGGATTTCTTTTTGAACTTACCAATAGTGATTCAATGTTCACTGCCCTTCTTGACATCACTTTGCACTTGTGTTGTTCCAATGGTTTAGTGGGTTAATGCCCCTGTCTATTAAACAGGAGTTCATGAGTTCTAATCCTCAGAGAGCTCTTTTTCATTTACTTACCAATAAGTTTCCTATAGAGCCAATGGAAATTTCCATTGATTTTGGGATTGAGATAGTGCAATTGTGAGATATAGAATCTGTATTACGTGTTCATCAAGAACAATACGTCATGATGCGGTGCAAAGATTTGCATTAAGAATAACATAGTGAAACCAATGGATTTCTTTTTGAACTTACCAATAGTGATTCAATGTTCACAGCCCTTCTTGACATCACTTTTCATTTGTGATGTTCCAATGGTTTAGTGGGTTAATGCCCCTGTCTATTAAACAGGAGTTCATGAGTTCTAGTCCTCAGAGCGCTCTTTTTCATTTACTTACCAATAAGTTTCCTATAGAGCCAATGGAAATTTCCATTGATTTTGGGATTGAGATATTGCAATTGTGAGATAGAATCTGTACTAAGTGTTCATAAAGAACAATATGTCATTACAAGCTGTTTAGATTGGCATTAAGAATAGCATAGTAAAACCAATGGATTTCTTTTTGAACTTACCTAATAGTGATTCATTGGTCACTGCCCTTTTTGACATAAATTTGCACCTGTGATGTTGCTGTGGCTTACTGGGTTAATGCACCTGTCTTGTAAAAAGGATTTCATGAGTTCTAATCCTTGGAGAGTTTTTTTTCATTTACTTACTGATAAGCTTCCTATGGAGCCAATGTAAATTTGCATTGCTTTTGGGATTGAGATAGTGCAATTGTGAGATATAGAATCTGTATTACGTGTTCATCAAGAACAATACGTCATGATGCGCTGCAAAGATTGACATTAAGAATAACATAGTGAAACCAATGGATTTCTTTTTGAACTTATCTAATAGTGATTCAATGTTCGCTGCCTTCTTGACATCACTTTGCACTTGTGATGTTCCAATGGCTTAGTGGGTTAATCCCCCTGTCTTTTAAACAGGAGTTCATGAATTCTAGTCCTCAGAGAGCTCTTTTTCATTTACTTACCAATAAGTTTCCTATAGAGCCAATGGAAATTTGCATTGATTTTTGGATTGAGATATTGCAATTGTGAGATAGAATCTGTACTAAGTGTTCATAAAGAACAATATGTCATTACAAGCTGTTTAGATTGGCATTAAGAATAACATAGTAAAACCAATGGATTTCTATTTGAACTTACCTAATAGTGATTCATTGGTCACTGCCCTTCTTGACATAAATTTGCATCTGTGATGTTGCTGTGGCTTACTGGGTTAATGCTCCTGTCTTGTAAAAAGGATCTCATGAGTTCTAATCCTTGGAGAGTCTTTTTCATTTACTTACTAATAAGCTTCCTATGGAGCAATGGAAATTTGCATTGATTTTGAGATATAGAATCTGTATTACGTGTTCATCAAGAACAATACGTCATGATGCGCTGCAAAGATTGGCATTAAGAATAACATAGTGAAACCAATGGATTTCTTTTTGAACTTACCTAATAGTGATTCATTGGTCATTGCCCTTCTTGACAACCTTTTGCACTTGTGATGTTCCAGTGGCTTACTTGGTTATTGTGCCTGTCTTATAAACAGGAGTTCATGAGTTCTAATTCTCAGAGAGTTTTTTCATTTACTTACTAATAAGCTTCCTATAGAGCCAATGGAAATTTGCATTGATTTTGGGCTTGAGATAGTGCAATTGTGAGATATAGAATCTGTATTACGTGTTCATCAAGAACAATACGTCATGATGCGGTGCAAAGATTTGCATTAAGAATAACATAGTGAAACCAATGGATTTCTTTTTGAACTTACCAATAGTGATTCAATGTTCACTGCCCTTCTTGACATCACTTTGCACTTGTGATGTTCCAATGGTTTAGTCGGTTAATGCCCCTGTCTATTAAACAGGAGTTCATGAGTTCTAGTCCTCAGAGAGCTCTTTTTCATTTACTTACCAATAAGTTTCCTATAGAGCCAATGGAAATTTGCATTGATTTTTGGATTGAGATATTGCAATTGTGAGATAGAATCTGTACTAAGTGTTCATAAAGAACAATATGTCATTACAAGCTGTTTAGATTGGCATTAAGAATAACATAGTAAAACCAATGGATTTCTATTTGAACTTACCTAATAGTGATTCATTGGTCACTGCCCTTCTTGACATAAATTTGCATCTGTGATGTTGCTGTGGCTTACTGGGTTAATGCTCCTGTCTTGTAAAAAGGATCTCCTGAGTTCTAATCCTTGGAGAGTCTTTTTCATTTACTTACTAATAAGCTTCCTATGGAGCAATGGAAATTTGCATTGATTTTGAGATATAGAATCTGTATTACGTGTTCATCAAGAACAATACGTCATGATGCGCTGCAAAGATTGGCATTAAGTATAACATAGTGAAACCAATGGATTTCTTTTTGAACTTACCTAATAGTGATTCATTGGTCATTGCCCTTCTTGACAACCTTTTGCACTTGTGATGTTCCAGTGGCTTACTTGGTTATTGCGCCTGTCTTATAAACAGGAGTTCATGAGTTCTAATTCTCAGAGAGTTTTTTCATTTACTTACTAATAAGCTTCCTATAGAGCCAATGGAAATTTGCATTGATTTTGGGCTTGAGATAGTGCAATTGTGAGATATAGAATCTGTATTACGTGTTCATCAAGAACAATACGTCATGATGCGGTGCAAAGATTTGCATTAAGAATAACATAGTGAAACCAATGGATTTCTTTTTGAACTTACCAATAGTGATTCAATGTTCACAGCCCTTCTTGACATCACTTTGCATTTGTGATGTTCCAATGGTTTAGTGGGTTAATGCCCCTGTCTATTAAACAGGAGTTCATGAGTTCTAATCCTCAGAGAGCTCTTTTTCATTTACTTACCAATAAGTTTCCTATAGAGCCAATGGAAATTTCCATTGATTTTGGGATTGAGATAGTGCAATTGTGAGATATAGAATCTGTATTACGTGTTCATCAAGAACAATACGTCATGATGCGCTGCAAAGATTGGCATTAAGAATAACATAGTGAAACCAATGGATTTCTTTTTGAACTTACCTAATAGTGATTCATTGGTCATTGCCCTTCTTGACAACCTTTTGCACTTGTGATGTTCCAGTGGCTTACTTGGTTATTGCGCCTGTCTTATAAACAGGAGTTCATGAGTTCTAATTCTCAGAGAGTTTTTTCATTTACTTACTAATAAGCTTCCTATAGAGCCAATGGAAATTTGCATTGATTTTGGGCTTGAGATAGTGCAATTGTGAGATAGAATCTGTACTAAGTGTTCATAAAGAACAATATGTCATTACAAGCTGTTTAGATTGGCATTAAGAATAGCATAGTAAAACCAATGGATTTCTTTTTGAACTTACCTAATAGTGATTCATTGGTCACTGCCCTTCTTGACATAAATTTGCACCTGTGATGTTGCTGTGGCTTACTGGGTTAATGCACCTGTCTTGTGAAAAGGATTTCATGAGTTCTAATCCTTGGAGAGTCTTTTTCATTTACTTACTGATAAGCTTCCTATGGAGCCAATGTAAATTTGCATTGCTTTTGGGATTGAGATAGTGCAATTGTGAGATATAGAATCTGTATTACGTGTTCATCAAGAACAATACATCATGATGCGCTGCAAAGATTGGCATTAAGAATAACATAGTGAAACCAATGGATTTCTTTTTGAACTTATCTAATAGTGATTCAATGTTCGCTGCCTTCTTGACATCACTTTGCACTTGTGATGTTCCAATGGCTTAGTGGGTTAATCCCCCTGTCTTTTAAACAGGAGTTCATGAATTCTAGTCCTCAGAGAGCTCTTTTTCATTTACTTACCAATAAGTTTCCTATAGAGCCAATGGAAATTTGCATTGATTTTTGGATTGAGATATTGCAATTGTGAGATAGAATCTGTACTAAGTGTTCATAAAGAACAATATGTCATTACAAGCTGTTTAGATTGGCATTAAGAATAACATAGTAAAACCAATGGATTTCTATTTGAACTTACCTAATAGTGATTCATTGGTCACTGCCCTTCTTGACATAAATTTGCACCTGTGATGTTGCTGTGGCTTACTGGGTTAATGCTCCTGTCTTGTAAAAAGGATCTCATGAGTTCTAATCCTTGGAGAGTCTTTTTCATTTACTTACTAATAAGCTTCCTATGGAGCAATGGAAATTTGCATTGATTTTGAGATATAGAATCTGTATTACGTGTTCATCAAGAACAATACGTCATGATGCGCTGCAAAGATTGGCATTAAGAATAACATAGTGAAACCAATGGATTTCTTTTTGAACTTACCTAATAGTGGTTCATTGGTCATTGCCCTTCTTGACAACCTTTTGCATTTGTGATGTTCCAGTGGCTTACTTGGTTATTGCGCCTGTCTTATAAACAGGAGTTCATTAGTTCTAGTTCTCAGAGTTTTTTCATTTACTTACTAATAAGCTTCATAAAGAGCCAATGGAAATTTGCATTGATTTTGGGCTTGAGATAGTGCAATTGTGAGATATAGAATCTGTATTACGTGTTCATCAAGAACAATACGTCATGATGCGGTGCAAAGATTTGCATTAAGAATAACATAGTGAAACCAATGGATTTCTTTTTGAACTTACCAATAGTGATTCAATGTTCACAGCCCTTCTTGACATCACTTTGCATTTGTGATGTTCCAATGGTTTAGTGGGTTAATGCCCCTGTCTATTAAACAGGAGTTCATGAGTTCTAATCCTCAGAGAGCTCTTTTTCATTTACTTACCAATAAGTTTCCTATAGAGCCAATGGAAATTTCCATTGATTTTGGGATTGAGATAGTGCAATTGTGAGATATAGAATCTGTATTACGTGTTCATCAAGAACAATACGTCATGATGCGCTGCAAAGATTGGCATTAAGAATAACATAGTGAAACCAATGGATTTCTTTTTGAACTTACCAATAGTGATTCAATGTTCACTGCCCTTCTTGACATCACTTTGCACTTGTGTTGTTCCAATGGCTTAGTGGGTTAATGCCCCTGTCTATTAAACAGGAGTTCATGAGTTCTAGTCCTCAGAGAGCTCTTTTTCATTTACTTACCAATAAGTTTCCTATAGAGCCAATGGAAATTTCCATTGATTTTGGGATTGAGATAGTGCAATTGTGAGATAGAATCTGTACTAAGTGTTCATAAAGAACAATATGTCATTACAAGCTGTTTAGATTGGCATTAAGAATAGCATAGTAAAACCAATGGATTTCTTTTTGAACTTACCTAATAGTGATTCATTGGTCACTGCCCATCTTGACATAAATTTGCACCTGTGATGTTGCTGTGGCTTACTGGGTTAATGCACCTGTCTTGTAAAAAGGATTTCATGAGTTCTAGTCCTTGGAGAGTCTTTTTCATTTACTTACTGATAAGCTTCCTATGGAGCCAATGTAAATTTGCATTGCTTTTGGGATTGAGATAGTGCAATTGTGAGATATAGAATCTGTATTACGTGTTCATCAAGAACAATACGTCATGATGCGCTGCAAAGATTGGTATTAAGAATAACATAGTGAAACCAATGGATTTCTTTTTGAACTTATCTAATAGTGATTCAATGTTCGCTGCCTTCTTGACATCACTTTGCACTTGTGATGTTCCAATGGCTTAGTGGGTTAATCCCCCTGTCTTTTAAACAGGAGTTCATGAATTCTAGTCCTCAGAGAGCTCTTTTTCATTTACTTACCAATAAGTTTCCTATAGAGCCAATGGAAATTTGCATTGATTTTTGGATTGAGATATTGCAATTGTGAGATAGAATCTGTACTAAGTGTTCATAAAGAACAATATGTCATTACAAGCTGTTTAGATTGGCATTAAGAATAACATAGTAAAACCAATGGATTTCTATTTGAACTTACCTAATAGTGATTCATTGGTCACTGCCCTTCTTGACATAAATTTGCACCTGTGATGTTGCTGTGGCTTACTGGGTTAATGCTCCTGTCTTGTAAAAAGGATCTCATGAGTTCTAATCCTTGGAGAGTCTTTTTCATTTACTTACTAATAAGCTTCCTATGGAGCAATGGAAATTTGCATTGATTTTGAGATATAGAATCTGTATTACGTGTTCATCAAGAACAATACGTCATGATGCGCTGCAAAGATTGGCATTAAGAATAACATAGTGAAACCAATGGATTTCTTTTTGAACTTACCTAATAGTGATTCATTGGTCATTGCCCTTCTTGACAACCTTTTGCATTTGTGATGTTCCAGTGGCTTACTTGGTTATTGCGCCTGTCTTATAAACAGGAGTTCATGAGTTCTAGTTCTCAGAGTTTTTTCATTTACTTACTAATAAGCTTCCTATAGAGCCAATGGAAATTTGCATTGATTTTGGGCTTGAGATAGTGCAATTGTGAGATATAGAATCTGTATTACGTGTTCATCAAGAACAATACGTCATGATGCGGTGCAAAGATTTGCATTAAGAATAACATAGTGAAACCAATGGATTTCTTTTTGAACTTACCAATAGTGATTCAATGTTCACAGCCCTTCTTGACATCACTTTGCATTTGTGATGTTCCAATGGTTTAGTGGGTTAATGCCCCTGTCTATTAAACAGAAGTTCATGAGTTCTAATCCTCAGAGAGCTCTTTTTCATTTACTTACCAATAAGTTTCCTATAGAGCCAATGGAAATTTCCATTGATTTTGGGATTGAGATAGTGCAATTGTGAGATATAGAATCTGTATTACGTGTTCATCAAGAACAATACGTCATGATGCGCTGCAAAGATTGGCATTAAGAATAACATAGTGAAACCAATGGATTTCTTTTTGAACTTACCAATAGTGATTCAATGTTCACTGCCCTTCTTGACATCACTTTGCACTTGTGTTGTTCCAATGGCTTAGTGGGTTAATGCCCCTGTCTATTAAACAGGAGTTCATGAGTTCTAGTCCTCAGAGAGCTCTTTTTCATTTACTTACCAATAAGTTTCCTATAGAGCCAATGGAAATTTCCATTGATTTTGGGATTGAGATAGTGCAATTGTGAGATAGAATCTGTACTAAGTGTTCATAAAGAACAATATGTCATTACAAGCTGTTTAGATTGGCATTAAGAATAGCATAGTAAAACCAATGGATTTCTTTTTGAACTTACCTAATAGTGATTCATTGGTCACTGCCCTTCTTGAATAAATTTGCACCTGTGATGTTGCTGTGGCTTACTGGGTTAATGCACCTGTCTTGTGAAAAGGATTTTATGAGTTCTAGTCCTTGGAGAGTCTTTTTCATTTACTTACTGATAAGCTTCCTATGGAGCCAATGTAAATTTGCATTGCTTTTGGGATTGAGATAGTGCAATTGTGAGATATAGAATCTGTATTACGTGTTCATCAAGAACAATACGTCATGATGCGCTGCAAAGATTGGCATTAAGAATAACATAGTGAAACCAATGGATTTCTTTTTGAACTTATCTAATAGTGATTCAATGTTCGCTGCCTTCTTGACATCACTTTGCACTTGTGATGTTCCAATGGCTTAGTGGGTTAATCCCCCTGTCTTTTAAACAGGAGTTCATGAATTCTAGTCCTCAGAGAGCTCTTTTTCATTTACTTACCAATAAGTTTCCTATAGAGCCAATGGAAATTTGCATTGATTTTTGGATTGAGATATTGCAATTGTGAGATAGAATCTGTACTAAGTGTTCATAAAGAACAATATGTCATTACAAGCTGTTTAGATTGGCATTAAGAATAACATAGTAAAACCAATGGATTTCTATTTGAACTTACCTAATAGTGATTCATTGGTCACTGCCCTTCTTGACATAAATTTGCACCTGTGATGTTGCTGTGGCTTACTGGGTTAATGCTCCTGTCTTGTAAAAAGGATGTCATGAGTTCTAATCCTTGGAGAGTCTTTTTCATTTACTTACTAATAAGCTTCCTATGGAGCAATGGAAATTTGCATTGATTTTGAGATATAGAATCTGTATTACGTGTTCATCAAGAACAATACGTCATGATGCGCTGCAAAGATTGGCATTAAGAATAACATAGTGAAACCAATGGATTTCTTTTTGAACTTACCTAATAGTGATTCATTGGTCATTGCCCTTCTTGACAACCTTTTGCATTTGTGATGTTCCAGTGGCTTACTTGGTTATTGCGCCTGTCTTATAAACAGGAGTTCATGAGTTCTAGTTCTCAGAGTTTTTTCATTTACTTACTAATAAGCTTCCTATAGAGCCAATGGAAATTTGCATTGATTTTGGGCTTGAGATAGTGCAATTGTGAGATATAGAATCTGTATTACGTGTTCATCAAGAACAATACGTCATGATGCGGTGCAAAGATTTGCATTAAGAATAACATAGTGAAACCAATGGATTTCTTTTTGAACTTACCAATAGTGATTCAATGTTCACAGCCCTTCTTGACATCACTTTTCATTTGTGATGTTCCAATGGTTTAGTGGGTTAATGCCCCTGTCTATTAAACAGGAGTTCATGAGTTCTAGTCCTCAGAGCGCTCTTTTTCATTTACTTACCAATAAGTTTCCTATAGAGCCAATGGAAATTTCCATTGATTTTGGGATTGAGATAGTGCAATTGTGAGATATAGAATCTGTTTTACGTGTTCATCAAGAACAATACGTCATGATGCGCTGCAAAGATTGGCATTAAGAATAACATAGTGAAACCAATGGATTTCTTTTTGAACTTACCAATAGTGATTCAATGTTCACTGCCCTTCTTGACATCACTTTGCACTTGTGTTGTTCCAATGGCTTAGTGGGTTAATGCCCCTGTCTATTAAACAGGAGTTCATGAGTTCTAGTCCTCAGAGAGCTCTTTTTCATTTACTTACCAATAAGTTTCCTATAGAGCCAATGGAAATTTCTATTGATTTTGGGATTGAGATATTGCAATTGTGAGATAGAATCTGTACTAAGTGTTCATAAAGAACAATATGTCATTACAAGCTGTTTAGATTGGCATTAAGAATAGCATAGTAAAACCAATGGATTTCTTTTTGAACTTACCTAATAGTGATTCATTGGTCACTGCCCTTCTTGAATAAATTTGCACCTGTGATGTTGCTGTGGCTTACTGGGTTAATGCACCTGTCTTGTGAAAAGGATTTTATGAGTTCTAGTCCTTGGAGAGTCTTTTTCATTTACTTACTGATAAGCTTCCTATGGAGCCAATGTAAATTTGCATTGCTTTTGGGATTGAGATAGTGCAATTGTGAGATATAGAATCTGTATTACGTGTTCATCAAGAACAATACGTCATGATGCGCTGCAAAGATTGGCATTAAGAATAACATAGTGAAACCAATGGATTTCTTTTTGAACTTATCTAATAGTGATTCAATGTTCGCTGCCTTCTTGACATCACTTTGCACTTGTGATGTTCCAATGGCTTAGTGGGTTAATCCCCCTGTCTTTTAAACAGGAGTTCATGAATTCTAGTCCTCAGAGAGCTCTTTTTCATTTACTTACCAATAAGTTTCCTATAGAGCCAATGGAAATTTGCATTGATTTTTGGATTGAGATATTGCAATTGTGAGATAGAATCTGTACTAAGTGTTCATAAAGAACAATATGTCATTACAAGCTGTTTAGATTGGCATTAAGAATAACATAGTAAAACCAATGGATTTCTATTTGAACTTACCTAATAGTGATTCATTGGTCACTGCCCTTCTTGACATAAATTTGCACCTGTGATGTTGCTGTGGCTTACTGGGTTAATGCTCCTGTCTTGTAAAAAGGATGTCATGAGTTCTAATCCTTGGAGAGTCTTTTTCATTTACTTACTAATAAGCTTCCTATGGAGCAATGGAAATTTGCATTGATTTTGAGATATAGAATCTGTATTACGTGTTCATCAAGAACAATACGTCATGATGCGCTGCAAAGATTGGCATTAAGAATAACATAGTGAAACCAATGGATTTCTTTTTGAACTTACCTAATAGTGATTCATTGGTCATTGCCCTTCTTGACAACCTTTTGCATTTGTGATGTTCCAGTGGCTTACTTGGTTATTGCGCCTGTCTTATAAACAGGAGTTCATGAGTTCTAGTTCTCAGAGTTTTTTCATTTACTTACTAATAAGCTTCCTATAGAGCCAATGGAAATTTGCATTGATTTTGGGCTTGAGATAGTGCAATTGTGAGATATAGAATCTGTATTACGTGTTCATCAAGAACAATACGTCATGATGCGGTGCAAAGATTTGCATTAAGAATAACATAGTGAAACCAATGGATTTCTTTTTGAACTTACCAATAGTGATTCAATGTTCACAGCCCTTCTTGACATCACTTTTCATTTGTGATGTTCCAATGGTTTAGTGGGTTAATGCCCCTGTCTATTAAACAGGAGTTCATGAGTTCTAGTCCTCAAAGCGCTCTTTTTCATTTACTTACCAATAAGTTTCCTATAGAGCCAATGGAAATTTCCATTGATTTTGGGATTGAGATAGTGCAATTGTGAGATATAGAATCTGTTTTACGTGTTCATCAAGAACAATACGTCATGATGCGCTGCAAAGATTGGCATTAAGAATAACATAGTGAAACCAATGGATTTCTTTTTGAACTTACCAATAGTGATTCAATGTTCACTGCCCTTCTTGACATCACTTTGCACTTGTGTTGTTCCAATGGCTTAGTGGGTTAATGCCCCTGTCTATTAAACAGGAGTTCATGAGTTCTAGTCCTCAGAGAGCTCTTTTTCATTTACTTACCAATAAGTTTCCTATAGAGCCAATGGAAATTTCTATTGATTTTGGGATTGAGATATTGCAATTGTGAGATAGAATCTGTACTAAGTGTTCATAAAGAACAATATGTCATTACAAGCTGTTTAGATTGGCATTAAGAATAGCATAGTAAAACCAATGGATTTCTTTTTGAACTTACCTAATAGTGATTCATTGGTCACTGCCCTTCTTGACATAAATTTGCACCTGTGATGTTGCTGTGGCTTACTGGGTTAATGCACCTGTCTTGTAAAAAGGATTTCATGAGTTCTAATCCTTGGAGAGTTTTTTTTCATTTACTTACTGATAAGCTTCCTATGGAGCCAATGTAAATTTGCATTGCTTTTGGGATTGAGATAGTGCAATTGTGAGATATAGAATCTGTATTACGTGTTCATCAAGAACAATACGTCATGATGCGCTGCAAAGATTGACATTAAGAATAACATAGTGAAACCAATGGATTTCTTTTTGAACTTATCTAATAGTGATTCAATGTTCGCTGCCTTCTTGACATCACTTTGCACTTGTGATGTTCCAATGGCTTAGTGGGTTAATCCCCCTGTCTTTTAAACAGGAGTTCATGAATTCTAGTCCTCAGAGAGCTCTTTTTCATTTACTTACCAATAAGTTTCCTATAGAGCCAATGGAAATTTGCATTGATTTTTGGATTGAGATATTGCAATTGTGAGATAGAATCTGTACTAAGTGTTCATAAAGAACAATATGTCATTACAAGCTGTTTAGATTGGCATTAAGAATAACATAGTAAAACCAATGGATTTCTATTTGAACTTACCTAATAGTGATTCATTGGTCACTGCCCTTCTTGACATAAATTTGCATCTGTGATGTTGCTGTGGCTTACTGGGTTAATGCTCCTGTCTTGTAAAAAGGATCTCATGAGTTCTAATCCTTGGAGAGTCTTTTTCATTTACTTACTAATAAGCTTCCTATGGAGCAATGGAAATTTGCATTGATTTTGAGATATAGAATCTGTATTACGTGTTCATCAAGAACAATACGTCATGATGCGCTGCAAAGATTGGCATTAAGAATAACATAGTGAAACCAATGGATTTCTTTTTGAACTTACCTAATAGTGATTCATTGGTCATTGCCCTTCTTGACAACCTTTTGCACTTGTGATGTTCCAGTGGCTTACTTGGTTATTGTGCCTGTCTTATAAACAGGAGTTCATGAGTTCTAATTCTCAGAGAGTTTTTTCATTTACTTACTAATAAGCTTCCTATAGAGCAAATGGAAATTTGCATTGATTTTGGGCTTGAGATAGTGCAATTGTGAGATATAGAATCTGTATTACGTGTTCATCAAGAACAATACGTCATGATGCGGTGCAAAGATTTGCATTAAGAATAACATAGTGAAACCAATGGATTTCTTTTTGAACTTACCAATAGTGATTCAATGTTCACTGCCCTTCTTGACATCACTTTGCACTTGTGATGTTCCAATGGTTTAGTCGGTTAATGCCCCTGTCTATTAAACAGGAGTTCATGAGTTCTAGTCCTCAGAGAGCTCTTTTTCATTTACTTACCAATAAGTTTCCTATAGAGCCAATGGAAATTTGCATTGATTTTTGGATTGAGATATTGCAATTGTGAGATAGAATCTGTACTAAGTGTTCATAAAGAACAATATGTCATTACAAGCTGTTTAGATTGGCATTAAGAATAACATAGTAAAACCAATGGATTTCTATTTGAACTTACCTAATAGTGATTCATTGGTCACTGCCCTTCTTGACATAAATTTGCATCTGTGATGTTGCTGTGGCTTACTGGGTTAATGCTCCTGTCTTGTAAAAAGGATCTCCTGAGTTCTAATCCTTGGAGAGTCTTTTTCATTTACTTACTAATAAGCTTCCTATGGAGCAATGGAAATTTGCATTGATTTTGAGATATAGAATCTGTATTACGTGTTCATCAAGAACAATACGTCATGATGCGCTGCAAAGATTGGCATTAAGTATAACATAGTGAAACCAATGGATTTCTTTTTGAACTTACCTAATAGTGATTCATTGGTCATTGCCCTTCTTGACAACCTTTTGCACTTGTGATGTTCCAGTGGCTTACTTGGTTATTGCGCCTGTCTTATAAACAGGAGTTCATGAGTACTAATTCTCAGAGAGTTTTTTCATTTACTTACTAATAAGCTTCCTATAGAGCCAATGGAAATTTGCATTGATTTTGGGCTTGAGATAGTGCAATTGTGAGATATAGAATCTGTATTACGTGTTCATCAAGAACAATACGTCATGATGCGGTGCAAAGATTTGCATTAAGAATAACATAGTGAAACCAATGGATTTCTTTTTGAACTTACCAATAGTGATTCAATGTTCACAGCCCTTCTTGACATCACTTTTCATTTGTGATGTTCCAATGGTTTAGTGGGTTAATGCCCCTGTCTATTAAACAGGAGTTCATGAGTTCTAGTCCTCAGAGCGCTCTTTTTCATTTACTTACCAATAAGTTTCCTATAGAGCCAATGGAAATTTCCATTGATTTTGGGATTGAGATAGTGCAATTGTGAGATATAGAATCTGTTTTACGTGTTCATCAAGAACAATACGTCATGATGCGCTGCAAAGATTGGCATTAAGAATAACATAGTGAAACCAATGGATTTCTTTTTGAACTTACCAATAGTGATTCAATGTTCACTGCCCTTCTTGACATCACTTTGCACTTGTGTTGTTCCAATGGCTTAGTGGGTTAATGCCCCTGTCTATTAAACAGGAGTTCATGAGTTCTAGTCCTCAGAGAGCTCTTTTTCATTTACTTACCAATAAGTTTCCTATAGAGCCAATGGAAATTTCTATTGATTTTGGGATTGAGATATTGCAATTGTGAGATAGAATCTGTACTAAGTGTTCATAAAGAACAATATGTCATTACAAGCTGTTTAGATTGGCATTAAGAATAGCATAGTAAAACCAATGGATTTCTTTTTGAACTTACCTAATAGTGATTCATTGGTCACTGCCCTTCTTGAATAAATTTGCACCTGTGATGTTGCTGTGGCTTACTGGGTTAATGCACCTGTCTTGTGAAAAGGATTTTATGAGTTCTAGTCCTTGGAGAGTCTTTTTCATTTACTTACTGATAAGCTTCCTATGGAGCCAATGTAAATTTGCATTGCTTTTGGGATTGAGATAGTGCAATTGTGAGATATAGAATCTGTATTACGTGTTCATCAAGAACAATACGTCATGATGCGCTGCAAAGATTGGCATTAAGAATAACATAGTGAAACCAATGGATTTCTTTTTGAACTTATCTAATAGTGATTCAATGTTCGCTGCCTTCTTGACATCACTTTGCACTTGTGATGTTCCAATGGCTTAGTGGGTTAATCCCCCTGTCTTTTAAACAGGAGTTCATGAATTCTAGTCCTCAGAGAGCTCTTTTTCATTTACTTACCAATAAGTTTCCTATAGAGCCAATGGAAATTTGCATTGATTTTTGGATTGAGATATTGCAATTGTGAGATAGAATCTGTACTAAGTGTTCATAAAGAACAATATGTCATTACAAGCTGTTTAGATTGGCATTAAGAATAACATAGTAAAACCAATGGATTTCTATTTGAACTTACCTAATAGTGATTCATTGGTCACTGCCCTTCTTGACATAAATTTGCACCTGTGATGTTGCTGTGGCTTACTGGGTTAATGCTCCTGTCTTGTAAAAAGGATGTCATGAGTTCTAATCCTTGGAGAGTCTTTTTCATTTACTTACTAATAAGCTTCCTATGGAGCAATGGAAATTTGCATTGATTTTGAGATATAGAATCTGTATTACGTGTTCATCAAGAACAATACGTCATGATGCGCTGCAAAGATTGGCATTAAGAATAACATAGTGAAACCAATGGATTTCTTTTTGAACTTACCTAATAGTGATTCATTGGTCATTGCCCTTCTTGACAACCTTTTGCATTTGTGATGTTCCAGTGGCTTACTTGGTTATTGCGCCTGTCTTATAAACAGGAGTTCATGAGTTCTAGTTCTCAGAGTTTTTTCATTTACTTACTAATAAGCTTCCTATAGAGCCAATGGAAATTTGCATTGATTTTGGGCTTGAGATAGTGCAATTGTGAGATATAGAATCTGTATTACGTGTTCATCAAGAACAATACGTCATGATGCGGTGCAAAGATTTGCATTAAGAATAACATAGTGAAACCAATGGATTTCTTTTTGAACTTACCAATAGTGATTCAATGTTCACAGCCCTTCTTGACATCACTTTTCATTTGTGATGTTCCAATGGTTTAGTGGGTTAATGCCCCTGTCTATTAAACAGGAGTTCATGAGTTCTAGTCCTCAGAGCGCTCTTTTTCATTTACTTACCAATAAGTTTCCTATAGAGCCAATGGAAATTTCCATTGATTTTGGGATTGAGATAGTGCAATTGTGAGATATAGAATCTGTTTTACGTGTTCATCAAGAACAATACGTCATGATGCGCTGCAAAGATTGGCATTAAGAATAACATAGTGAAACCAATGGATTTCTTTTTTAACTTACCAATAGTGATTCAATGTTCACTGCCCTTCTTGACATCACTTTGCACTTGTGTTGTTCCAATGGCTTAGTGGGTTAATGCCCCTGTCTATTAAACAGGAGTTCATGAGTTCTAGTCCTCAGAGAGCTCTTTTTCATTTACTTACCAATAAGTTTCCTATAGAGCCAATGGAAATTTCTATTGATTTTGGGATTGAGATATTGCAATTGTGAGATAGAATCTGTACTAAGTGTTCATAAAGAACAATATGTCATTACAAGCTGTTTAGATTGGCATTAAGAATAGCATAGTAAAACCAATGGATTTCTTTTTGAACTTACCTAATAGTGATTCATTGGTCACTGCCCTTCTTGACATAAATTTGCACCTGTGATGTTGCTGTGGCTTACTGGGTTAATGCACCTGTCTTGTAAAAAGGATTTCATGAGTTCTAATCCTTGGAGAGTTTTTTTTCATTTACTTACTGATAAGCTTCCTATGGAGCCAATGTAAATTTGCATTGCTTTTGGGATTGAGATAGTGCAATTGTGAGATATAGAATCTGTATTACGTGTTCATCAAGAACAATACGTCATGATGCGCTGCAAAGATTGACATTAAGAATAACATAGTGAAACCAATGGATTTCTTTTTGAACTTATCTAATAGTGATTCAATGTTCGCTGCCTTCTTGACATCACTTTGCACTTGTGATGTTCCAATGGCTTAGTGGGTTAATCCCCCTGTCTTTTAAACAGGAGTTCATGAATTCTAGTCCTCAGAGAGCTCTTTTTCATTTACTTACCAATAAGTTTCCTATAGAGCCAATGGAAATTTGCATTGATTTTTGGATTGAGATATTGCAATTGTGAGATAGAATCTGTACTAAGTGTTCATAAAGAACAATATGTCATTACAAGCTGTTTAGATTGGCATTAAGAATAACATAGTAAAACCAATGGATTTCTATTTGAACTTACCTAATAGTGATTCATTGGTCACTGCCCTTCTTGACATAAATTTGCATCTGTGATGTTGCTGTGGCTTACTGGGTTAATGCTCCTGTCTTGTAAAAAGGATCTCATGAGTTCTAATCCTTGGAGAGTCTTTTTCATTTACTTACTAATAAGCTTCCTATGGAGCAATGGAAATTTGCATTGATTTTGAGATATAGAATCTGTATTACGTGTTCATCAAGAACAATACGTCATGATGCGCTGCAAAGATTGGCATTAAGAATAACATAGTGAAACCAATGGATTTCTTTTTGAACTTACCTAATAGTGATTCATTGGTCATTGCCCTTCTTGACAACCTTTTGCACTTGTGATGTTCCAGTGGCTTACTTGGTTATTGTGCCTGTCTTATAAACAGGAGTTCATGAGTTCTAATTCTCAGAGAGTTTTTTCATTTACTTACTAATAAGCTTCCTATAGAGCCAATGGAAATTTGCATTGATTTTGGGCTTGAGATAGTGCAATTGTGAGATATAGAATCTGTATTACGTGTTCATCAAGAACAATACGTCATGATGCGGTGCAAAGATTTGCATTAAGAATAACATAGTGAAACCAATGGATTTCTTTTTGAACTTACCAATAGTGATTCAATGTTCACTGCCCTTCTTGACATCACTTTGCACTTGTGATGTTCCAATGGTTTAGTCGGTTAATGCCCCTGTCTATTAAACAGGAGTTCATGAGTTCTAGTCCTCAGAGAGCTCTTTTTCATTTACTTACCAATAAGTTTCCTATAGAGCCAATGGAAATTTGCATTGATTTTTGGATTGAGATATTGCAATTGTGAGATAGAATCTGTACTAAGTGTTCATAAAGAACAATATGTCATTACAAGCTGTTTAGATTGGCATTAAGAATAACATAGTAAAACCAATGGATTTCTATTTGAACTTACCTAATAGTGATTCATTGGTCACTGCCCTTCTTGACATAAATTTGCATCTGTGATGTTGCTGTGGCTTACTGGGTTAATGCTCCTGTCTTGTAAAAAGGATCTCCTGAGTTCTAATCCTTGGAGAGTCTTTTTCATTTACTTACTAATAAGCTTCCTATGGAGCAATGGAAATTTGCATTGATTTTGAGATATAGAATCTGTATTACGTGTTCATCAAGAACAATACGTCATGATGCGCTGCAAAGATTGGCATTAAGTATAACATAGTGAAACCAATGGATTTCTTTTTGAACTTACCTAATAGTGATTCATTGGTCATTGCCCTTCTTGACAACCTTTTGCACTTGTGATGTTCCAGTGGCTTACTTGGTTATTGCGCCTGTCTTATAAACAGGAGTTCATGAGTTCTAATTCTCAGAGAGTTTTTTCATTTACTTACTAATAAGCTTCCTATAGAGCCAATGGAAATTTGCATTGATTTTGGGCTTGAGATAGTGCAATTGTGAGATATAGAATCTGTATTACGTGTTCATCAAGAACAATACGTCATGATGCGGTGCAAAGATTTGCATTAAGAATAACATAGTGAAACCAATGGATTTCTTTTTGAACTTACCAATAGTGATTCAATGTTCACTGCCCTTCTTGACATCACTTTGCATTTGTGATGTTCCAATGGTTTAGTGGGTTAATGCCCCTGTCTATTAAACAGGAGTTCATGAGTTCTAGTCCTCAGAGAGCTCTTTTTCATTTACTTACCAATAAGTTTCCTATAGAGCCAATGGAAATTTACATTGATTTTGGGATTGAGATAGTGCAATTGTGAGATAGAATCTGTACTATGTGTTCATAAAGAACAATATGTCATTACAAGCTGTTTAGATTGGCATTAAGAATAGCATAGTAAAACCAATGGATTTGTTTTTGAACTTACCTAATAGTGATTCATTGGTCACTGCCCTTCTTGACATAAATTTGCACCTGTGATGTTGCTGTGGCTTACTGGGTTAATGCACCGGTCTTGTAAAAAGGATTTCATGAGTTCTAATCCTTGGAGAGTCTTTTTCATTTACTTACTGATAAGCTTCCTATGGAGCCAATGTAAATTTGCATTGCTTTTGGGATTGAGATAGTGCAATTGTGAGATATAGAATCTGTATTACGTGTTCATCAAGAACAATACGTCATGATGCGCTGCAAAGATTGGCATTAAGAATAACATAGTGAAACCAATGGATTTCTTTTTGAACTTATCTAATAGTGATTCAATGTTCGCTGCCTTCTTGACATCACTTTGCACTTGTGATGTTCCAATGGCTTAGTGGGTTAATCCCCCTGTCTTTTAAACAGGAGTTCATGAATTCTAGTCCTCAGAGAGCTCTTTTTCATTTACTTACCAATAAGTTTCCTATAGAGCCAATGGAAATTTGCATTGATTTTTGGATTGAGATATTGCAATTGTGAGATAGAATCTGTACTAAGTGTTCATAAAGAACAATATGTCATTACAAGCTGTTTAGATTGGCATTAAGAATAACATAGTAAAACCAATGGATTTCTATTTGAACTTACCTAATAGTGATTCATTGGTCACTGCCCTTCTTGACATAAATTTGCACCTGTGATGTTGCTGTGGCTTACTGGGTTAATGCTCCTGTCTTGTAAAAAGGATCTCATGAGTTCTAATCCTTGGAGAGTCTTTTTCATTTACTTACTAATAAGCTTCCTATGGAGCAATGGAAATTTGCATTGATTTTGAGATATAGAATCTGTATTACGTGTTCATCAAGAACAATACGTCATGATGCGCTGCAAAGATTGGCATTAAGAATAACATAGTGAAACCAATGGATTTCTTTTTGAACTTACCTAATAGTGATTCATTGGTCATTGCCCTTCTTGACAACCTTTTGCGCTTGTGATGTTCCAGTGGCTTACTTGGTTATTGCGCCTGTCTTATAAACAGGAGTTCATGAGTTCTAATTCTCAGAGAGTTTTTTCATTTACTTACTAATAAGCTTCCTATAGAGCCAATGGAAATTTGCATTGATTTTGGGCTTGAGATAGTGCAATTGTGAGATATAGAATCTGTATTACGTGTTCATCAAGAACAATACGTCATGATGCGGTGCAAAGATTTGCATTAAGAATAACATAGTGAAACCAATGGATTTCTTTTTGAACTTACCAATAGTGATTCAATGTTCACAGCCCTTCTTGACATCACTTTGCATTTGTGATGTTCCAATGGTTTAGTGGGTTAATGCCCCTGTCTATTAAACAGGAGTTCATGAGTTCTAGTCCTCAGAGAGCTCTTTTTCATTTACTTACCAATAAGTTTCCTATAGAGCCAATGGAAATTTCCATTGATTTTGGGATTGAGATAGTGCAATTGTGAGATATAGAATCAGTATTACGTGTTCATCAAGAACAATACGTCATGATGCGCTGCAAAGATTGGCATTAAGAATAACATAGTGAAACCAATGGATTTCTTTTTGAACTTACCAATAGTGATTCAATGTTCACTGCCCTTCTTGACATCACTTTGCACTTGTGTTGTTCCAATGGCTTAGTGGGTTAATGCCCTTGTCTATTAAACAGGAGTTCATGAGTTCTAGTCCTCAGAGAGCTCTTTTTCATTTACTTACCAATAAGTTTCCTATAGAGCCAATGGAAATTTCCATTGATTTTGGGATTGAGATAGTGCAATTGTGAGATAGAATGTGTACTAAGTGTTCATAAAGAACAATATGTCATTACAAGCTGTTTAGATTGGCATTAAGAATAACATAGTAAAACCAATGGATTTCTATTTGAACTTACCTAATAGTGATTCATTGGTCACTGCCCTTCTTGACATAAATTTGCACCTGTGATGTTGCTGTGGCTTACTGGGTTAATGCTCCTGTTTTGTAAAAAGGATCTCATGAGTTCTAATCCTTGGAGAGTCTTTTTCATTTACTTACTAATAAGCTTCCTATGGAACAATGGAAATTTGCATTGATTTTGAGATATAGAATCTGTATTACGTGTTCATCAAGAACAATACGTCATGATGCGCTGCAAAGATTGGCATTAAGAATAACATAGTGAAACCAATGGATTTCTTTTTGAACTTACCTAATAGTGATTCATTGGTCATTGCCCTTCTTGACAACCTTTTACACTTGTGATGTTCCAGTGGCTTACTTGGTTATTGCGCCTGTCTTATAAACAGGAGTTCATGAGTTCTAATTCTCAGAGAGTTTTTCATTTACTTACTAATAAGCTTCCTATAGAGCCAATGGAAATTTTCATTGATTTTGGGCTTGAGATAGTGCAATTGTGAGATATAGAATCTGTATTACGTGTTCATCAAGAACAATACATCATGATGCGGTGCAAAGATTTGCATTAAGAATAACATAGTGAAACCAATGGATTTCTTTTTGAACTTACCAATAGTGATTCAATGTTCACAGCCCTTCTTGACATCACTTTGCATTTGTGATGTTCCAATGGTTTAGTGGGTTAATGCCCCTGTCTATTAAACAGGAGTTCATGAGTTCTAGTCCTCAGAGAGCTCTTTTACATTTACTTACCAATAAGTTTCCTATAGAGCCAATGGAAATTTCCATTGATTTTGGGATTGAGATAGTGCAATTGTGAGATATAGAATCAGTATTACGTGTTCATCAAGAACAATACGTCATGATGCGCTGCAAAGATTGACATTAAGAATAACATAGTGAAACCAATGGATTTCTTTTTGAACTTATCTAATAGTGATTCAATGTTCGCTGCCTTCTTGACATCACTTTGCACTTGTGATGTTCCAATGGCTTAGTGGGTTAATCCCCCTGTCTTTTCAACAGGAGTACATGAATTCTAGTCCTCAGAGAGCTCTTTTTCATTTACTTACCAATAAGTTTCCTATAGAGCCAATGGAAATTTGCATTGATTTTTGGATTGAGATATTGCAATTGTGAGATAGAATCTGTACTAAGTGTTCATAAAGAACAATATGTCATTACAAGCTGTTTAGATTGGCATTAAGAATAACATAGTAAAACCAATGGATTTCTATTTGAACTTACCTAATAGTGATTCATTGGTCACTGCCCTTCTTGACATAAATTTGCACCTGTGATGTTGCTGTGGCTTACTGGGTTAATGCTCCTGTCTTGTAAAAAGGATCTCATGAGTTCTAATCCTTGGAGAGTCTTTTTCATTTACTTACTAATAAGCTTCCTATGGAGCAATGGAAATTTGCATTGATTTTGAGATATAGAATCTGTATTACGTGTTCATCAAGAACAATACGTCATGATGCGCTGCAAAGATTGGCATTAAGAATAACATAGTGAAACCAATGGATTTCTTTTTGAACTTACCTAATAGTGATTCATTGGTCATTGCCCTTCTTGACAACCTTTTGCACTTGTGATGTTCCAGTGGCTTACTTGGTTATTGTGCCTGTCTTATAAACAGGAGTTCATGAGTTCTAATTCTCAGAGAGTTTTTTCATTTACTTACTAATAAGCTTCCTATAGAGCAAATGGAAATTTGCATTGATTTTGGGCTTGAGATAGTGCAATTGTGAGATATAGAATCTGTATTACGTGTTCATCAAGAACAATACGTCATGATGCGGTGCAAAGATTTGCATTAAGAATAACATAGTGAAACCAATGGATTTCTTTTTGAACTTACCAATAGTGATTCAATGTTCACTGCCCTTCTTGACATCACTTTGCACTTGTGATGTTCCAATGGTTTAGTCGGTTAATGCCCCTGTCTATTAAACAGGAGTTCATGAGTTCTAGTCCTCAGAGAGCTCTTTTTCATTTACTTACCAATAAGTTTCCTATAGAGCCAATGGAAATTTGCATTGATTTTTGGATTGAGATATTGCAATTGTGAGATAGAATCTGTACTAAGTGTTCATAAAGAACAATATGTCATTACAAGCTGTTTAGATTGGCATTAAGAATAACATAGTAAAACCAATGGATTTCTATTTGAACTTACCTAATAGTGATTCATTGGTCACTGCCCTTCTTGACATAAATTTGCATCTGTGATGTTGCTGTGGCTTACTGGGTTAATGCTCCTGTCTTGTAAAAAGGATCTCCTGAGTTCTAATCCTTGGAGAGTCTTTTTCATTTACTTACTAATAAGCTTCCTATGGAGCAATGGAAATTTGCATTGATTTTGAGATATAGAATCTGTATTACGTGTTCATCAAGAACAATACGTCATGATGCGCTGCAAAGATTGGCATTAAGTATAACATAGTGAAACCAATGGATTTCTTTTTGAACTTACCTAATAGTGATTCATTGGTCATTGCCCTTCTTGACAACCTTTTGCACTTGTGATGTTCCAGTGGCTTACTTGGTTATTGCGCCTGTCTTATAAACAGGAGTTCATGAGTTCTAATTCTCAGAGAGTTTTTTCATTTACTTACTAATAAGCTTCCTATAGAGCCAATGGAAATTTGCATTGATTTTGGGCTTGAGATAGTGCAATTGTGAGATATAGAATCTGTATTACGTGTTCATCAAGAACAATACGTCATGATGCGGTGCAAAGATTTGCATTAAGAATAACATAGTGAAACCAATGGATTTCTTTTTGAACTTACCAATAGTGATTCAATGTTCACTGCCCTTCTTGACATCACTTTGCATTTGTGATGTTCCAATGGTTTAGTGGGTTAATGCCCCTGTCTATTAAACAGGAGTTCATGAGTTCTAGTCCTCAGAGAGCTCTTTTTCATTTACTTACCAATAAGTTTCCTATAGAGCCAATGGAAATTTACATTGATTTTGGGATTGAGATAGTGCAATTGTGAGATAGAATCTGTACTATGTGTTCATAAAGAACAATATGTCATTACAAGCTGTTTAGATTGGCATTAAGAATAGCATAGTAAAACCAATGGATTTGTTTTTGAACTTACCTAATAGTGATTCATTGGTCACTGCCCTTCTTGACATAAATTTGCACCTGTGATGTTGCTGTGGCTTACTGGGTTAATGCACCTGTCTTGTAAAAAGGATTTCATGAGTTCTAATCCTTGGAGAGTCTTTTTCATTTACTTACTGATAAGCTTCCTATGGAGCCAATGTAAATTTGCATTGCTTTTGGGATTGAGATAGTGCAATTGTGAGATATAGAATCTGTATTACGTGTTCATCAAGAACAATACGTCATGATGCGCTGCAAAGATTGGCATTAAGAATAACATAGTGAAACCAATGGATTTCTTTTTGAACTTATCTAATAGTGATTCAATGTTCGCTGCCTTCTTGACATCACTTTGCACTTGTGATGTTCCAATGGCTTAGTGGGTTAATCCCCCTGTCTTTTAAACAGGAGTTCATGAATTCTAGTCCTCAGAGAGCTCTTTTTCATTTACTTACCAATAAGTTTCCTATAGAGCCAATGGAAATTTGCATTGATTTTGGGATTGAGATAGTGCAATTGTGAGATAGAATCTGTACTATGTGTTCATAAAGAACAATATGTCATTACAAGCTGTTTAGATTGGCATTAAGAATAGCATAGTAAAACCAATGGATTTGTTTTTGAACTTACCTAATAGTGATTCATTGGTCACTGCCCTTCTTGACATAAATTTGCACCTGTGATGTTGCTGTGGCTTACTGGGTTAATGCTCCTGTCTTGTAAAAAGGATCTCATGAGTTCTAATCCTTGGAGAGTCTTTTTCATTTACTTACTAATAAGCTTCCTATGGAGCAATGGAAATTTGCATTGATTTTGAGATATAGAATCTGTATTACGTGTTCATCAAGAACAATACGTCATGATGCGCTGCAAAGATTGGCATTAAGAATAACATAGTGAAACCAATGGATTTCTTTTTGAACTTACCTAATAGTGATTCATTGGTCATTGCCCTTCTTGACAACCTTTTGCGCTTGTGATGTTCCAGTGGCTTACTTGGTTATTGCGCCTGTCTTATAAACAGGAGTTCATGAGTTCTAATTCTCAGAGAGTTTTTTCATTTACTTACTAATAAGCTTCCTATAGAGCCAATGGAAATTTGCATTGATTTTGGGCTTGAGATAGTGCAATTGTGAGATATAGAATCTGTATTACGTGTTCATCAAGAACAATACGTCATGATGCGGTGCAAAGATTTGCATTAAGAATAACATAGTGAAACCAATGGATTTCTTTTTGAACTTACCAATAGTGATTCAATGTTCACAGTCCTTCTTGACATCACTTTGCATTTGTGATGTTCCAATGGTTTAATGGGTTAATGCCCCTGTCTATTAAACAGGAGTTCATGAGTTCTAGTCCTCAGAGAGCTCTTTTTCATTTACTTACCAATAAGTTTCCTATAGAGCCAATGGAAATTTCCATTGATTTTGGGATTGAGATAGTGCAATTGTGAGATATAGAATCTGTATTACGTGTTCATCAAGAACAATACGTCATGATGCGCTGCAAAGATTGGCATTAAGAATAACATAGTGAAACCAATGGATTTCTTTTTGAATTTACCAATAGTGATTCAATGTTCACTGCCCTTCTTGACATCACTTTGCACTTGTGTTGTTCCAATGGCTTAGTGGGTTAATGCCCTTGTCTATTAAACAGGAGTTCATGAGTTCTAGTCCTCAGAGAGCTCTTTTTCATTTACTTACCAATAAGTTTCCTATAGAGCCAATGGAAATTTGCATTGATTTTTGGATTGAGATAGTGCAATTGTGAGATAGAATCTGTACTAAGTGTTCATAAAGAACAATATGTCATTACAAGCTGTTTAGATTGGCATTAAGAATAACATAGTAAAACCAATGGATTTCTATTTGAACTTACCTAATAGTGATTCATTGGTCACTGCCCTTCTTGACATAAATTTGCACCTGTGATGTTGCTGTGCCTTACTGGGTTAATGCTCCTGTCTTGTAAAAAGGATCTCATGAGTTCTAATCCTTGGAGAGTCTTTTTCATTTACTTACTAATAAGCTTCCTATGGAGCAATGGAAATTTGCATTGATTTTGAGATATAGAATCTGTATTACGTGTTCATCAAGAACAATACATCATGATGCGCTGCAAAGATTGGCATTAAGAATAACATAGTGAAACCAATGGATTTCTTTTTGAACTTACCTAATAGTGATTCATTGGTCATTGCCCTTCTTGACAACCTTTTGCACTTGTGATGTTCCAGTGGCTTACTTGGTTATTGCGCCTGTCTTATAAACAGGAGTTCATGAGTTCTAATTCTCAGAGAGTTTTTTCATTTACTTACTAATAAGCTTCCTATAGAGCCAATGGAAATTTGCATTGATTTTGGGCTTGAGATAGTGCAATTGTGAGATATAGAATCTGTATTACGTGTTCATCAAGAACAATACGTCATGATGCGGTGCAAAGATTTGCATTAAGAATAACATAGTGAAACCAATGGATTTCTTTTTGAACTTACCAATAGTGATTCAATGTTCACAGCCCTTCTTGACATCACTTTGCATTTGTGATGTTCCAATGGTTTAGTGGGTTAATGCCCCTGTCTATTAAACAGGAGTTCATGAGTTCTAGTCCTCAGAGAGCTCTTTTTCATTTACTTACCAATAAGTTTCCTATAGAGCCAATGGAAATTTCCATTGATTTTGGGATTGAGATAGTGCAATTGTGAGATATAGAATCAGTATTACGTGTTCATCAAGAACAATACGTCATGATGCGCTGCAAAGATTGGCATTAAGAATAACATAGTGAAACCAATGGATTTCTTTTTGAACTTACCAATAGTGATTCAATGTTCACTGCCCTTCTTGACATCACTTTGCACTTGTGTTGTTCCAATGGCTTAGTGGGTTAATGCCCTTGTCTATTAAACAGGAGTTCATGAGTTCTAGTCCTCAGAGAGCTCTTTTTCATTTACTTACCAATAAGTTTCCTATAGAGCCAATGGAAATTTCCATTGATTTTGGGATTGAGATAGTGCAATTGTGAGATAGAATGTGTACTAAGTGTTCATAAAGAACAATATGTCATTACAAGCTGTTTAGATTGGCATTAAGAATAACATAGTAAAACCAATGGATTTCTATTTGAACTTACCTAATAGTGATTCATTGGTCACTGCCCTTCTTGACATAAATTTGCACCTGTGATGTTGCTGTGGCTTACTGGGTTAATGCTCCTGTTTTGTAAAAAGGATCTCATGAGTTCTAATCCTTGGAGAGTCTTTTTCATTTACTTACTAATAAGCTTCCTATGGAACAATGGAAATTTGCATTGATTTTGAGATATAGAATCTGTATTACGTGTTCATCAAGAACAATACGTCATGATGCGCTGCAAAGATTGGCATTAAGAATAACATAGTGAAACCAATGGATTTCTTTTTGAACTTACCTAATAGTGATTCATTGGTCATTGCCCTTCTTGACAACCTTTTACACTTGTGATGTTCCAGTGGCTTACTTGGTTATTGCGCCTGTCTTATAAACAGGAGTTCATGAGTTCTAATTCTCAGAGAGTTTTTCATTTACTTACTAATAAGCTTCCTATAGAGCCAATGGAAATTTTCATTGATTTTGGGCTTGAGATAGTGCAATTGTGAGATATAGAATCTGTATTACGTGTTCATCAAGAACAATACATCATGATGCGGTGCAAAGATTTGCATTAAGAATAACATAGTGAAACCAATGGATTTCTTTTTGAACTTACCAATAGTGATTCAATGTTCACAGCCCTTCTTGACATCACTTTGCATTTGTGATGTTCCAATGGTTTAGTGGGTTAATGCCCCTGTCTATTAAACAGGAGTTCATGAGTTCTAGTCCTCAGAGAGCTCTTTTTCATTTACTTACCAATAAGTTTCCTATAGAGCCAATGGAAATTTCCATTGATTTTGGGATTGAGATAGTGCAATTGTGAGATATAGAATCAGTATTACGTGTTCATCAAGAACAATACGTCATGATGCGCTGCAAAGATTGACATTAAGAATAACATAGTGAAACCAATGGATTTCTTTTTGAACTTATCTAATAGTGATTCAATGTTCGCTGCCTTCTTGACATCACTTTGCACTTGTGATGTTCCAATGGCTTAGTGGGTTAATCCCCCTGTCTTTTAAACAGGAGTACATGAATTCTAGTCCTCAGAGAGCTCTTTTTCATTTACTTACCAATAAGTTTCCTATAGAGCCAATGGAAATTTGCATTGATTTTTGGATTGAGATATTGCAATTGTGAGATAGAATCTGTACTAAGTGTTCATAAAGAACAATATGTCATTACAAGCTGTTTAGATTGGCATTAAGAATAACATAGTAAAACCAATGGATTTCTATTTGAACTTACCTAATAGTGATTCATTGGTCACTGCCCTTCTTGACATGAATTTGCACCTGTGATGTTGCTGTGGCTTACTGGGTTAATGCTCCTGTCTTGTAAAAAGGATCTCATGAGTTCTAATCCTTGGAGAGTCTTTTTCATTTACTTACTAATAAGCTTCCTATGGAGCAATGGAAATTTGCATTGATTTTGAGATATAGAATCTGTATTACGTGTTCATCAAGAACAATACGTCATGATGCGCTGCAAAGATTGGCATTAAGAATAACATAGTGAAACCAATGGATTTCTTTTTGAACTTACCTAATAGTGATTCATTGGTCATTGCCCTTCTTGACAACCTTTTACACTTGTGATGTTCCAGTGGCTTACTTGGTTATTGCGCCTGTCTTATAAACAGGAGTTCATGAGTTCTAATTCTCAGAGAGTTTTTTCATTTACTTACTAATAAGCTTCCTATAGAGCCAATGGAAATTTGCATTGATTTTGGGCTTGAGATAGTGCAATTGTGAGATATAGAATCTGTATTACGTGTTCATCAAGAACAATACGTCATGATGCGGTGCAAAGATTTGCATTAAGAATAACATAGTGAAACCAATGGATTTCTTTTTGAACTTACCAATAGTGATTCAATGTTCACAGCCCTTCTTGACATCACTTTGCATTTGTGATGTTCCAATGGTTTAGTGGGTTAATGCCCCTGTCTATTAAACAGGAGTTCATGAGTTCTAGTCCTCAGAGAGCTCTTTTTCATTTACTTACCAATAAGTTTCCTATAGAGCCAATGGAAATTTCCATTGATTTTGGGATTGAGATAGTGCAATTGTGAGATATAGAATCAGTATTACGTGTTCATCAAGAACAATACGTCATGATGCGCTGCAAAGATTGGCATTAAGAATAACATAGTGAAACCAATGGATTTCTTTTTGAACTTACCAATAGTGATTCAATGTTCACTGCCCTTCTTGACATCACTTTGCACTTGTGTTGTTCCAATGGCTTAGTGGGTTAATGCCCCTGTCTATTAAACAGGAGTTCATGAGTTCTAGTCCTCAGAGAGCTCTTTTTCATTTACTTACCAATAAGTTTCCTATAGAGCCAATGGAAATTTCCATTGATTTTGGGATTGAGATAGTGCAATTGTGAGATAGAATCTGTACTAAGTGTTCATAAAGAACAATATGTCATTACAAGCTGTTTAGATTGGCATTAAGAATAGCATAGTAAAACCAATGGATTTCTTTTTGAACTTACCTAATAGTGATTCATTGGTCACTGCCCTTCTTGACATAAATTTGCACCTGTGATGTTGCTGTGTCTTACTGGGTTAATGCACCTGTCTTGTAAAAAGGATTTCATGAGTTCTAATCCTTGGAGAGTCTTTTTCATTTACTTACTGATAAGCTTCCTATGGAGCCAATGTAAATTTGCATTGCTTTTGGGATTGAGATAGTGCAATTGTGAGATATAGAATCTGTATTACGTGTTCATCAAGAACAATACGTCATGATGCGCTGCAAAGATTGACATTAAGAATAACATAGTGAAACCAATGGATTTCTTTTTGAACTTATCTAATAGTGATTCAATGTTCGCTGCCTTCTTGACATCACTTTGCACTTGTGATGTTCCAATGGCTTAGTGGGTTAATCCCCCTGTCTTTTAAACAGGAGTACATGAATTCTAGTCCTCAGAGAGCTCTTTTTCATTTACTTACCAATAAGTTTCCTATAGAGCCAATGGAAATTTGCATTGATTTTTGGATTGAGATATTGCAATTGTGAGATAGAATCTGTACTAAGTGTTCATAAAGAACAATATGTCATTACAAGCTGTTTAGATTGGCATTAAGAATAACATAGTAAAACCAATGGATTTCTATTTGAACTTACCTAATAGTGATTCATTGGTCACTGCCCTTCTTGACATAAATTTGCACCTGTGATGTTGATGTGGCTTACTGGGTTAATGCTCCTGTCTTGTAAAAAGGATCTCATGAGTTCTAATCCTTGGAGAGTCTTTTTCATTTACTTACTAATAAGCTTCCTATGGAGCAATGGAAATTTGCATTGATTTTGAGATATAGAATCTGTATTACGTGTTCATCAAGAACAATACGTCATGATGCGCTGCAAAGATTGGCATTAAGAATAACATAGTGAAACCAATGGATTTCTTTTTGAACTTACCTAATAGTGATTCATTGGTCATTGCCCTTCTTGACAACCTTTTGCACTTGTGATGTTCCAGTGGCTTACTTGGTTATTGCGCCTGTCTTATAAACAGGAGTTCATGAGTTCTAATTCTCAGAGAGTTTTTTCATTTACTTACTAATAAGCTTTATATAGAGCCAATGGAAATTTGCATTGATTTTGGGCTTGAGATAGTGCAATTGTGAGATATAGAATCTGTATTACGTGTTCATCAAGAACAATACGTCATGATGCGCTGCAAAGATTGGCATTAAGAATAACATAGTGAAACCAATGGATTTCTTTTTGAACTTACCAATAGTGATTCAATGTTCACTGCCCTTCTTGACATCACTTTGCACTTGTGTTGTTCCAATGGCTTAGTGGGTTAATGCCCCTGTCTATTAAACAGGAGTTCATGAGTTCTAGTCCTCAGAGAGCTCTTTTTCATTTACTTACCAATAAGTTTCCTATAGAGCCAATGGAAATTTCCATTGATTTTGGGATTGAGATAGTGCAATTGTGAGATAGAATCTGTACTAAGTGTTCATAAAGAACAATATGTCATTACAAGCTGTTTAGATTGGCATTAAGAATAGCATAGTAAAACCAATGGATTTCTTTTTGAACTTACCTAATAGTGATTCATTGGTCACTGCCCTTCTTGACATAAATTTGCACCTGTGATGTTGCTGTGGCTTACTGGGTTAATGCACCTGTCTTGTAAAAAGGATTTCATGAGTTCTAATCCTTGGAGAGTCTTTTTCATTTACTTACTGATAAGCTTCCTATGGAGCCAATGTAAATTTGCATTGCTTTTGGGATTGAGATAGTGCAATTGTGAGATATAGAATCTGTATTACGTGTTCATCAAGAACAATACGTCATGATGCGCTGCAAAGATTGACATTAAGAATAACATAGTGAAACCAATGGATTTCTTTTTGAACTTATCTAATAGTGATTCAATGTTCGCTGCCTTCTTGACATCACTTTGCACTTGTGATGTTCCAATGGCTTAGTGGGTTAATCCCCCTGTCTTTTAAACAGGAGTACATGAATTCTAGTCCTCAGAGAGCTCTTTTTCATTTACTTACCAATAAGTTTCCTATAGAGCCAATGGAAATTTGCATTGATTTTTGGATTGAGATATTGCAATTGTGAGATAGAATCTGTACTAAGTGTTCATAAAGAACAATATGTCATTACAAGCTGTTTAGATTGGCATTAAGAATAACATAGTAAAACCAATGGATTTCTATTTGAACTTACCTAATAGTGATTCATTGGTCACTGCCCTTCTTGACATAAATTTGCACCTGTGATGTTGATGTGGCTTACTGGGTTAATGCTCCTGTCTTGTAAAAAGGATCTCATGAGTTCTAATCCTTGGAGAGTCTTTTTCATTTACTTACTAATAAGCTTCCTATGGAGCAATGGAAATTTGCATTGATTTTGAGATATAGAATCTGTATTACGTGTTCATCAAGAAGAATACGTCATGATGCGCTGCAAAGATTGGCATTAAGAATAACATAGTGAAACCAATGGATTTCTTTTTGAACTTACCTAATAGTGATTCATTGGTCATTGCCCTTCTTGACAACCTTTTGCACTTGTGATGTTCCAGTGGCTTACTTGGTTATTGCGCCTGTCTTATAAACAGGAGTTCATGAGTTCTAATTCTCAGAGAGTTTTTTCATTTACTTACTAATAAGCTTTATATAGAGCCAATGGAAATTTGCATTGATTTTGGGCTTGAGATAGTGCAATTGTGAGATATAGAATCTGTATTACGTGTTCATCAAGAACAATACGTCATGATGCGGTGCAAAGATTTGCATTAAGAATAACATAGTGAAACCAATGGATTTCTTTTTGAACTTACCAATAGTGATTCAATGTTCACAGCCCTTCTTGACATCACTTTGCATTTGTGATGTTCCAATGGTTTAGTGGGTTAATGCCCCTGTCTATTAAACAGGAGTTCATGAGTTCTAGTCCTCAGAGAGCTCTTTTTCCTTTACTTACCAATAAGTTTCCTATAGAGCCAATGGAAATTTCCATTGATTTTGGGATTGAGATAGTGCAATTGTGAGATATAGAATCTGTATTACGTGTTCATCAAGAACAATACGTCATGATGCGCTGCAAAGATTGGCATTAAGAATAACATAGTGAAACCAATGGATTTCTTTTTGAACTTACCAATAGTGATTCAATGTTCACTGCCCTTCTTGACATCACTTTGCACTTGTGTTGTTCCAATGGCTTAGTGGGTTAATGCCCCTGTCTATTAAACAGGAGTTCATGAGTTCTAGTCCTCAGAGAGCTCTTTTTCATTTACTTACCAATAAGTTTCCTATAGAGCCAATGGAAATTTCCATTGATTTTGGGATTGAGATAGTGCAATTGTGAGATAGAATCTGTACTAAGTGTTCATAAAGAACAATATGTCATTACAAGCTGTTTAGATTGGCATTAAGAATAGCATAGTAAAACCAATGGATTTCTTTTTGAACTTACCTAATAGTGATTCATTGGTCACTGCCCTTCTTGACATAAATTTGCACCTGTGATGTTGCTGTGGCTTACTGGGTTAATGCACCTGTCTTGTAAAAAGGATTTCATGAGTTCTAATCCTTGGAGAGTCTTTTTCATTTACTTACTGATAAGCTTCCTATGGAGCCAATGTAAATTTGCATT
Source organism: Phyllobates terribilis (assembly GCF_046119375.1). NCBI lineage: Eukaryota > Metazoa > Chordata > Amphibia > Anura > Dendrobatidae > Phyllobates > Phyllobates terribilis. Next base: position 343,557,966 of record NW_027362764.1, read on the forward strand.
GCTTTTGGGATTGAGATAGTGCAATTGTGAGATATAGAATCTGTATTACGTGTTCATCAAGAACAATACGTCATGATGCGCTGCAAAGATTGACATTAAGAATAACATAGTGAAACCAATGGATTTCTTTTTGAACTTATCTAATAGTGATTCAATGTTCGCTGCCTTCTTGACATCACTTTGCACTTGTGATGTTCCAATGGCTTAGTGGGTTAATCCCCCTGTCTTTTAAACAGGAGTACATGAATTCTAGTCCTCAGAGAGCTCTTTTTCATTTACTTACCAATAAGTTTCCTATAGAGCCAATGGAAATTTGCATTGATTTTTGGATTGAGATATTGCAATTGTGAGATAGAATCTGTACTAAGTGTTCATAAAGAACAATATGTCATTACAAGCTGTTTAGATTGGCATTAAGAATAACATAGTAAAACCAATGGATTTCTATTTGAACTTACCTAATAGTGATTCATTGGTCACTGCCCTTCTTGACATAAATTTGCACCTGTGATGTTGATGTGGCTTACTGGGTTAATGCTCCTGTCTTGTAAAAAGGATCTCATGAGTTCTAATCCTTGGAGAGTCTTTTTCATTTACTTACTAATAAGCTTCCTATGGAGCAATGGAAATTTGCATTGATTTTGAGATATAGAATCTGTATTACGTGTTCATCAAGAAGAATACGTCATGATGCGCTGCAAAGATTGGCATTAAGAATAACATAGTGAAACCAATGGATTTCTTTTTGAACTTACCTAATAGTGATTCATTGGTCATTGCCCTTCTTGACAACCTTTTGCACTTGTGATGTTCCAGTGGCTTACTTGGTTATTGCGCCTGTCTTATAAACAGGAGTTCATGAGTTCTAATTCTCAGAGAGTTTTTTCATTTACTTACTAATAAGCTTTATATAGAGCCAATGGAAATTTGCATTGATTTTGGGCTTGAGATAGTGCAATTGTGAGATATAGAATCTGTATTACGTGTTCATCAAGAACAATACGTCATGATGCGGTGCAAAGATTTGCATTAAGAATAACATAGTGAAACCAATGGATTTCTTTTTGAACTTACCAATAGTGATTCAATGTTCACAGCCCTTCTTGACATCACTTTGCATTTGTGATGTTCCAATGGTTTAGTGGGTTAATGCCCCTGTCTATTAAACAGGAGTTCATGAGTTCTAGTCCTCAGAGAGCTCTTTTTCCTTTACTTACCAATAAGTTTCCTATAGAGCCAATGGAAATTTCCATTGATTTTGGGATTGAGATAGTGCAATTGTGAGATATAGAATCTGTATTACGTGTTCATCAAGAACAATACGTCATGATGCGCTGCAAAGATTGGCATTAAGAATAACATAGTGAAACCAATGGATTTCTTTTTGAACTTACCAATAGTGATTCAATGTTCACTGCCCTTCTTGACATCACTTTGCACTTGTGTTGTTCCAATGGCTTAGTGGGTTAATGCCCCTGTCTATTAAACAGGAGTTCATGAGTTCTAGTCCTCAGAGAGCTCTTTTTCATTTACTTACCAATAAGTTTCCTATAGAGCCAATGGAAATTTCCATTGATTTTGGGATTGAGATAGTGCAATTGTGAGATAGAATCTGTACTAAGTGTTCATAAAGAACAATATGTCATTACAAGCTGTTTAGATTGGCATTAAGAATAGCATAGTAAAACCAATGGATTTCTTTTTGAACTTACCTAATAGTGATTCATTGGTCACTGCCCTTCTTGACATAAATTTGCACCTGTGATGTTGCTGTGGCTTACTGGGTTAATGCACCTGTCTTGTAAAAAGGATTTCATGAGTTCTAATCCTTGGAGAGTCTTTTTCATTTACTTACTGATAAGCTTCCTATGGAGCCAATGTAAATTTGCATTGCTTTTGGGATTGAGATAGTGCAATTGTGAGATATAGAATCTGTATTACGTGTTCATCAAGAACAATACGTCATGATGCGCTGCAAAGATTGACATTAAGAATAACATAGTGAAACCAATGGATTTCTTTTTGAACTTATCTAATAGTGATTCAATGTTCGCTGCCTTCTTGACATCACTTTGCACTTGTGATGTTCCAATGGCTTAGTGGGTTAATCCCCCTGTCTTTTAAACAGGAGTACATGAATTCTAGTCCTCAGAGAGCTCTTTTTCATTTACTTACCAATAAGTTTCCTATAGAGCCAATGGAAATTTGCATTGATTTTTGGATTGAGATATTGCAATTGTGAGATAGAATCTGTACTAAGTGTTCATAAAGAACAATATGTCATTACAAGCTGTTTAGATTGGCATTAAGAATAACATAGTAAAACCAATGGATTTCTATTTGAACTTACCTAATAGTGATTCATTGGTCACTGCCCTTCTTGACATAAATTTGCACCTGTGATGTTGATGTGGCTTACTGGGTTAATGCTCCTGTCTTGTAAAAAGGATCTCATGAGTTCTAATCCTTGGAGAGTCTTTTTCATTTACTTACTAATAAGCTTCCTATGGAGCAATGGAAATTTGCATTGATTTTGAGATATAGAATCTGTATTACGTGTTCATCAAGAAGAATACGTCATGATGCGCTGCAAAGATTGGCATTAAGAATAACATAGTGAAACCAATGGATTTCTTTTTGAACTTACCTAATAGTGATTCATTGGTCATTGCCCTTCTTGACAACCTTTTGCACTTGTGATGTTCCAGTGGCTTACTTGGTTATTGCGCCTGTCTTATAAACAGGAGTTCATGAGTTCTAATTCTCAGAGAGTTTTTTCATTTACTTACTAATAAGCTTTATATAGAGCCAATGGAAATTTGCATTGATTTTGGGCTTGAGATAGTGCAATTGTGAGATATAGAATCTGTATTACGTGTTCATCAAGAACAATACGTCATGATGCGGTGCAAAGATTTGCATTAAGAATAACATAGTGAAACCAATGGATTTCTTTTTGAACTTACCAATAGTGATTCAATGTTCACAGCCCTTCTTGACATCACTTTGCATTTGTGATGTTCCAATGGTTTAGTGGGTTAATGCCCCTGTCTATTAAACAGGAGTTCATGAGTTCTAGTCCTCAGAGAGCTCTTTTTCCTTTACTTACCAATAAGTTTCCTATAGAGCCAATGGAAATTTCCATTGATTTTGGGATTGAGATAGTGCAATTGTGAGATATAGAATCTGTATTACGTGTTCATCAAGAACAATACGTCATGATGCGCTGCAAAGATTGGCATTAAGAATAACATAGTGAAACCAATGGATTTCTTTTTGAACTTACCAATAGTGATTCAATGTTCACTGCCCTTCTTGACATCACTTTGCACTTGTGATGTTCCAATGGCTTAGTGGGTTAATCCCCCTGTCTTTTAAACAGGAGTACATGAATTCTAGTCCTCAGAGAGCTCTTTTTCATTTACTTACCAATAAGTTTCCTATAGAGCCAATGGAAATTTGCATTGATTTTTGGATTGAGATATTGCAATTGTGAGATAGAATCTGTACTAAGTGTTCATAAAGAACAATATGTCATTACAAGCTGTTTAGATTGGCATTAAGAATAACATAGTAAAACCAATGGATTTCTATTTGAACTTACCTAATAGTGATTCATTGGTCACTGCCCTTCTTGACATAAATTTGCACCTGTGATGTTGATGTGGCTTACTGGGTTAATGCTCCTGTCTTGTAAAAAGGATCTCATGAGTTCTAATCCTTGGAGAGTCTTTTTCATTTACTTACTAATAAGCTTCCTATGGAGCAATGGAAATTTGCATTGATTTTGAGATATAGAATCTGTATTACGTGTTCATCAAGAAGAATACGTCATGATGCGCTGCAAAGATTGGCATTAAGAATAACATAGTGAAACCAATGGATTTCTTTTTGAACTTACCTAATAGTGATTCATTGGTCATTGCCCTTCTTGACAACCTTTTGCACTTGTGATGTTCCAGTGGCTTACTTGGTTATTGCGCCTGTCTTATAAACAGGAGTTCATGAGTTCTAATTCTCAGAGAGTTTTTTCATTTACTTACTAATAAGCTTTATATAGAGCCAATGGAAATTTGCATTGATTTTGGGCTTGAGATAGTGCAATTGTGAGATATAGAATCTGTATTACGTGTTCATCAAGAACAATACGTCATGATGCGGTGCAAAGATTTGCATTAAGAATAACATAGTGAAACCAATGGATTTCTTTTTGAACTTACCAATAGTGATTCAATGTTCACAGCCCTTCTTGACATCACTTTGCATTTGTGATGTTCCAATGGTTTAGTGGGTTAATGCCCCTGTCTATTAAACAGGAGTTCATGAGTTCTAGTCCTCAGAGAGCTCTTTTTCCTTTACTTACCAATAAGTTTCCTATAGAGCCAATGGAAATTTGCATTGATTTTGGGCTTGAGATAGTGCAATTGTGAGATATAGAATCTGTATTACGTGTTCATCAAGAACAATACGTCATGATGCGGTGCAAAGATTTGCATTAAGAATAACATAGTGAAACCAATGGATTTCTTTTTGAACTTACCAATAGTAATTCAATGTTCACTGCCCTTCTTGACATCACTTTGCACTTGTGTTGTTCCAATGGCTTAGTGGGTTAATGCCCCTGTCTATTAAACAGGAGTTCATGAGTTCTAGTCCTCAGAGAGCTCTTTTTCATTTACTTACCAATAAGTTTCCTATAGAGCCAATGGAAATTTCCATTGATTTTGGGATTGAGATAGTGCAATTGTGAGATAGAATCTGTACTAAGTGTTCATAAAGAACAATATGTCATTACAAGCTGTTTAGATTGGCATTAAGAATAGCATAGTAAAACCAATGGATTTCTTTTTGAACTTACCTAATAGTGATTCATTGGTCACTGCCCTTCTTGACATAAATTTGCACCTGTGATGTTGCTGTGGCTTACTGGGTTAATGCACCTGTCTTGTAAAAAGGATTTCATGAGTTCTAATCCTTGGAGAGTCTTTTTCATTTACTTACTAATAAGCTTCCTATGGAGCCAATGTAAATTTGCATTGATTTTGGGATTGAGATAGTGCAATTGTGAGATATAGAATCTGTATTACGTGTTCATCAAGAACAATACGTCATGATGCGCTGCAAAGATTGACATTAAGAATAACATAGTGAAACCAATGGATTTCTTTTTGAACTTATCTAATAGTGATTCAATGTTCGCTGCCTTCTTGACATCACTTTGCACTTGTGATGTTCCAATGGCTTAGTGGGTTAATCCCCCTGTCTTTTAAACAGGAGTACATGAATTCTAGTCCTCAGAGAGCTCTTTTTCATTTACTTACCAATAAGTTTCCTATAGAGCCAATGGAAATTTGTATTGATTTTTGGATTGAGATATTGCAATTGTGAGATAGAATCTGTACTAAGTGTTCATAAAGAACAATATGTCATTACAAGCTGTTTAGATTGGCATTAAGAATAACATAGTAAAACCAATGGATTTCTATTTGAACTTACCTAATAGTGATTCATTGGTCACTGCCCTTCTTGACATAAGTTTGCACCTGTGATGTTGCTGTGGCTTACTGGGTTAATGCTCCTGTCTTGTAAAAAGGATCTCATGAGTTCTAATCCTTGGAGAGTCTTTTTCATTTACTTACTAATAAGCTTCCTATGGAGCAATGTAAATTTGCATTGATTTTGAGATATAGAATCTGTATTACGTGTTCATCAAGAACAATACGTCATGATGCGCTGCAAAGATTGCCATTAAGAATAACATAGTGAAACCAATGGATTTCTTTTTGAACTTACCTAATAGTGATTCATTGGTCATTGCCCTTCTTGACAACCTTTTGCACTTGTGATGTTCCAGTGGCTTACTTGGTTATTGCGCCTGTCTATTAAACAGGAGTTCATGAGTTCTAGTTCTCAGAGAGCTCTTTTTCATTTACTTACCAATAAGTTTCCTATAGAGCCAATGGAAATTTGCATTGATTTTGGGCTTGAGATAGTGCAATTGTGAGATATAGAATCTGTATTACGTGTTCATCAAGAACAATACGTCATGATGCGGTGCAAAGATTTGCATTAAGAATAACATAGTGAAACCAATGGATTTCTTTTTGAACTTACCAATAGTGATTCAATGTTCACAGCCCTTCTTGACATCACTTTGCATTTGTGATGTTCCAATGGTTTAGTGGGTTAATGCCCCTGTCTATTAAACAGGAGTTCATGAGTTCTAGTCCTCAGAGAGCTCTTTTTCCTTTACTTACCAATAAGTTTCCTATAGAGCCAATGGAAATTTCCATTGATTTTGGGATTGAGATAGTGCAATTGTGAGATATAGAATCTGTATTACGTGTTCATCAAGAACAATACGTCATGATGCGCTGCAAAGATTGGCATTAAGAATAACATAGTGAAACCAATGGATTTCTTTTTGAACTTACCAATAGTGATTCAATGTTCACTGCCCTTCTTGACATCACTTTGCACTTGTGTTGTTCCAATGGCTTAGTGGGTTAATGCCCCTGTCTATTAAACAGGAGTTCATGAGTTCTAGTCCTCAGAGAGCTCTTTTTCATTTACTTACCAATAAGTTTCCTATAGAGCCAATGGAAATTTCCATTGATTTTGGGATTGAGATAGTGCAATTGTGAGATAGAATCTGTACTAAGTGTTCATAAAGAACAATATGTCATTACAAGCTGTTTAGATTGGCATTAAGAATAGCATAGTAAAACTAATGGATTTCTTTTTGAACTTACCTAATAGTGATTCATTGGTCACTGCCCTTCTTGACATAAATTTGCACCTGTGATGTTGCTGTGGCTTACTGGGTTAATGCACCTGTCTTGTAAAAAGGATTTCATGAGTTCTAATCCTTGGAGAGTCTTTTTCATTTACTTACTAATAAGCTTCCTATGGAGCCAATGTAAATTTGCATTGATTTTGGGATTGAGATAGTGCAATTGTGAGATATAGAATCTGTATTACGTGTTCATCAAGAACAATACGTCATGATGCGCTGCAAAGATTGGCATTAAGAATAACATAGTGAAACCAATGGATTTCTTTTTGAACTTATCTAATAGTGATTCAATGTTCGCTGCCTTCTTGACATCACTTTGCACTTGTGATGTTCCAATGGCTTAGTGGGTTAATCCCCCTGTCTTTTAAACAGGAGTACATGAATTCTAGTCCTCAGAGAGCTCTTTTTCATTTACTTACCAATAAGTTTCCTATAGAGCCAATGGAAATTTGCATTGATTTTTGGATTGAGATATTGCAATTGTGAGATAGAATCTGTACTAAGTGTTCATAAAGAACAATATGTCATTACAAGCTGTTTAGATTGGCATTAAGAATAACATAGTAAAACCAATGGATTTCTATTTGAACTTACCTAATAGTGATTCATTGGTCACTGCCCTTCTTGACATAAATTTGCACCTGTGATGTTGCTGTGGCTTACTGGGTTAATGCTCCTGTCTTGTAAAAAGGATCTCATGAGCTCTAATCCTTGGAGAGTCTTTTTCATTTACTTACTAATAAGCTTCCTATGGAGCAATGTAAATTTGCATTGATTTTGAGATATAGAATCTGTATTACGTGTTCATCAAGAACAATACGTCATGATGCGCTGCAAAGATTGGCATTAAGAATAACATAGTGAAACCAATGGATTTCTTTTTGAACTTACCTAATAGTGATTCATTGGTCATTGCCCTTCTTGACAACCTTTTGCACTTGTGTTGTTCCAGTGGCTTACTTGGTTATTGCGCCTGTCTTATAAGCAGGAGTTCATGAGTTCTAATTCTCAGAGAGTTTTTTCATTTACTTACTAATAAGCTTCCTATAGAGCCAATGGAAATTTGCATTGATTTTGGGCTTGAGATAGTGCAATTGTGAGATATAGAATCTGTATTACGTGTTCATCAAGAACAATACGTCATGATGCGCTGCAAAGATTTGCATTAAGAATAACATAGTGAAACCAATGGATTTCTTTTTGAACTTACCAATAGTGATTCAATGTTCACAGCCCTTCTTGACATCACTTAGCATTTGTGATGTTCCAATGGTTTAGTGGGTTAATGCCCCTGTCTATTAAACAGGAGTTCATGAGTTCTAGTCCTCAGATAGCTCTTTTTCATTTACTTACCAATAAGTTTCCTATAGAGCCAATGGAAATTTCCATTGATTTTGGGATTGAGATAGTGCAATTGTGAGATATAGAATCTGTATTACGTGTTCATCAAGAACAATACGTCATGATGCTGTGCAAAGATTTGCATTAAGAATAACATAGTGAAACCAATGGATTTCTTTTTGAACTTACCAATAGTGATTCAATGTTCACAGCCCTTCTTGACATCACTTTGCATTTGTGATGTTCCAATGGTTTAGTGGGTTAATGCCCCTGTCTATTAAACAGGAGTTCATGAGTTCTAGTCCTCAGAGAGCTCTTTTTCCTTTACTTACCAATAAGTTTCCTATAGAGCCAATGGAAATTTCCATTGATTTTGGGATTGAGATAGTGCAATTGTGAGATATAGAATCTGTATTACGTGTTCATCAAGAACAATACGTCATGATGCGCTGCAAAGATTGGCATTAAGAATAACATAGTGAAACCAATGGATTTATTTTTGAACTTACCAATAGTGATTCAATGTTCACTGCCCTTCTTGACATCACTTTGCACTTGTGTTGTTCCAATGGCTTAGTGGGTTAATGCCCCTGTCTATTAAACAGGAGTTCATGAGTTCTAGTCCTCAGAGAGCTCTTTTTCATTTACTTACCAATAAGTTTCCTATAGAGCCAATGGAAATTTCCATTGATTTTGGGATTGAGATAGTGCAATTGTGAGATAGAATCTGTACTAAGTGTTCATAAAGAACAATATGTCATTACAAGCTGTTTAGATTGGCATTAAGAATAGCATAGTAAAACTAATGGATTTCTTTTTGAACTTACCTAATAGTGATTCATTGGTCACTGCCCTTCTTGACATAAATTTGCCCCTGTGATGTTGCTGTGGCTTACTGGGTTAATGCACCTGTCTTGTAAAAAGGATTTCATGAGTTCTAATCCTTGGAGAGTCTTTTTCATTTACTTACTAATAAGCTTCCTATGGAGCCAATGTAAATTTGCATTGATTTTGGGATTGAGATAGTGCAATTGTGAGATATAGAATCTGTATTACGTGTTCATCAAGAACAATACGTCATGATGCGCTGCAAAGATTGGCATTAAGAATAACATAGTGAAATCAATGGATTTCTTTTTGAACTTATCTAATAGTGATTCAATGTTCGCTGCCTTCTTGACATCACTTTGCACTTGTGATGTTCCAATGGCTTAGTGGGTTAATCCCCCTGTCTTTTAAACAGGAGTTCATGAATTCTAGTCCTCAGAGAGCTCTTTTTCATTTACTTACCAATAAGTTTCCTATAGAGCCAATGGAAATTTGCATTGATTTTTGGATTGAGATATTGCAATTGTGAGATAGAATCTGTACTAAGTGTTCATAAAGAACAATATGTCATTACAAGCTGTTTAGATTGGCATTAAGAATAACATAGTAAAACCAATGGATTTCTATTTGAACTTACCTAATAGTGATTCATTGGTCACTGCCCTTCTTGACATAAATTTGCACCTGTGATGTTGCTGTGGCTTACTGGGTTAATGCTCCTGTCTTGTAAAAAGGATCTCATGAGCTCTAATCCTTGGAGAGTCTTTTTCATTTACTTACTAATAAGCTTCCTATGGAGCAATGTAAATTTGCATTGATTTTGAGATATAGAATCTGTATTACGTGTTCATCAAGAACAATACGTCATGATGCGCTGCAAAGATTGGCATTAAGAATAACATAGTGAAACCAATGGATTTCTTTTTGAACTTACCTAATAGTGATTCATTGGTCATTGCCCTTCTTGACAACCTTTTGCACTTGTGTTGTTCCAGTGGCTTACTTGGTTATTGCGCCTGTCTTATAAGCAGGAGTTCATGAGTTCTAATTCTCAGAGAGTTTTTTCATTTACTTACTAATAAGCTTCCTATAGAGCCAATGGAAATTTGCATTGATTTTGGGCTTGAGATAGTGCAATTGTGAGATATAGAATCTGTATTACGTGTTCATCAAGAACAATACGTCATGATGCGGTGCAAAGATTTGCATTAAGAATAACATAGTGAAACCAATGGATTTCTTTTTGAACTTACCAATAGTGATTCAATGTTCACAGCCCTTCTTGACATCACTTTGCATTTGTGATGTTCCAATGGTTTAGTGGGTTAATGCCCCTGTCTATTTAACAGGAGTTCATGAGTTCTAGTCCTCAGATAGCTCTTTTTCATTTACTTACCAATAAGTTTCCTATAGAGCCAATGGAAATTTCCATTGATTTTGGGATTGAGATAGTGCAATTGTGAGATATAGAATCTGTATTACGTGTTCATCAAGAACAATACGTCATGATGCGCTGCAAAGATTGGCATTAAGAATAACATAGTGAAACCAATGGATTTCTTTTTGAACTTACCAATAGTGATTCAATGTTCACTGCCCTTCTTGACATCACTTTGCACTTGTGTTGTTCCAATGGCTTAGTGGGTTAATTCCCCTGTCTATTAAACAGGAGTTCATGAGTTCTAGTCCTCAGAGAGCTCTTTTTCATTTACTTACCAATAAGTTTCCTATAGAGCCAATGGAAATTTCCATTGATTTTGGGATTGAGATAGTGCAATTGTGAGATAGAATCTGTACTAAGTGTTCATAAAGAACAATATGTCATTACAAGCTGTTTAGATTGGCATTAAGAATAGCATAGTAAAACCAATGGATTTCTTTTTGAACTTACCTAACAGTGATTCATTGGTCACTGCCCTTCTTGACATAAATTTGCACCTGTGATGTTGCTGTGGCTTACTGGGTTAATGCACCTGTCTTGTAAAAAGGATTTCATGAGTTCTAATCCTTGGAGAGTCTTTTTCATTTACTTACTGATAAGCTTCCTATGGAGCCAATGTAAATTTGCATTGCTTTTGGGATTGAGATAGTGCAATTGTGAGATTTAGAATCTGTATTACGTGTTCATCAAGAACAATACGTCATGATGCGCTGCAAAGATTGGCATTAAGAATAACATAGTGAAACCAATGGATTTCTTTTTGAACTTATCTAATAGTGATTCAATGTTCGCTGCCTTCTTGACATCGCTTTGCACTTGTGATGTTCCAATGGCTTAGTGGGTTAATCCCCCTGTCTTTTAAACAGGAGTTCATGAATTCTAGTCCTCAGAGAGCTCTTTTTCATTTACTTACCAATAAGTTTCCTATAGAGCCAATGGAAATTTGCATTGATTTTTTGATTGAGATAGTGCAATTGTGAGATATAGAATCTGTATTAAGTGTTCATCAAGAACAATACGTCATGATGCGCTGCAAAGATTGACATTAAGAATAACATAGTGAAACCAATGGATTTCTTTTTGAACTTATCTAATAGTGATTCAATGTTCGCTGCCTTCTTGACATCACTTTGCACTTGTGATGTTCCAATGGCTTAGTGGGTTAATCCCCCTGTCTTTTAAACAGGAGTACATGAATTCTAGTCCTCAGAGAGCTCTTTTTCATTTACTTACCAATAAGTTTCCTATAGAGCCAATGGAAATTTGCATTGATTTTTGGATTGAGATATTGCAATTGTGAGATAGAATCTGTACTAAGTGTTCATAAAGAACAATATGTCATTACAAGCTGTTTAGATTGGCATTAAGAATAACATAGTAAAACCAATGGATTTCTATTTGAACTTACCTAATAGTGATTCATTGGTCACTGCCCTTCTTGACATAAATTTGCACCTGTGATGTTGATGTGGCTTACTGGGTTAATGCTCCTGTCTTGTAAAAAGGATCTCATGAGTTCTAATCCTGGGAGAGTCTTTTTCATTTACTTACTAATAAGCTTCCTATGGAGCAATGTAAATTTGCATTGATTTTGAGATATAGAATCTGTATTACGTGTTCATCAAGAACAATACGTCATGATGCGCTGCAAAGATTGGCATTAAGAATAACATAGTGAAACCAATGGATTTCTTTTTGAACTTACCTAATAGTGATTCATTGGTCATTGCCCTTCTTGACAACCTTTTGCACTTGTGATGTTCCAGTGGCTTACTTGGTTATTGCGCCTGTCTTATAAACAGGAGTTCATGAGTTCTAATTCTCAGAGAGTTTTTTCATTTACTTACTAATAAGCTTCCTATAGAGCCAATGGAAATTTGCATTGATTTTGGGCTTGAGATAGTGCAATTGTGAGATATAGAATCTGTATTACGTGTTCATCAAGAACAATACGCCATGATGCGGTGCAAAGATTTGCATTAAGAATAACATAGTGAAACCAATGGATTTCTTTTTGAACTTACCAATAGTGATTCAATGTTCACAGCCCTTCTTGACATCACTTTGCATTTGTGATGTTCCAATGGTTTAGTGGGTTAATGCCCCTGTCTATTAAACAGGAGTTCATGAGTTCTAGTCCTCAGATAGCTCTTTTTCATTTACTTACCAATAAGTTTCCTATAGAGCCAATGGAAATTTCCATTGATTTTGGGATTGAGATAGTGCAATTGTGAGATATGGAATCTGTATTACGTGTTCATCAAGAACAATACGTCATGATGCGCTGCAAAGATTGGCATTAAGAATAACATAGTGAAACCATTGGATTTCTTTTTGAACTTACCAATAGTGATTCAATGTTCACTGCCCTTCTTGACATCACTTTGCACTTGTGTTGTTCCAATGGCTTAGTGGGTTAATTCCCCTGTCTATTAAACAGGAGTTCATGAGTTCTAGTCCTCAGAGAGCCCTTTTTCATTTACTTACCAATAAGTTTCCTATAGAGCCAATGGAAATTTCCATTGATTTTGGGATTGAGATAGTGCAATTGTGAGATAGAATCTGTACTAAGTGTTCATAAAGAACAATATGTCATTACAAGCTGTTTAGATTGGCATTAAGAATAGCATAGTAAAACCAATGGATTTCTTTTTGAACTTACCTAACAGTGATTCATTGGTCACTGCCCTTCTTGACATAAATTTGCACCTGTGATGTTGCTGTGGCTTACTGGGTTAATGCACCTGTCTTGTAAAAAGGATTTCATGAGTTCTAATCCTTGGAGAGTCTTTTTCATTTACTTACTGATAAGCTTCCTATGGAGCCAATGTAAATTTGCATTGCTTTTGGGATTGAGATAGTGCAATTGTGAGATATAGAATCTGTATTACGTGTTCATCAAGAACAATACGTCATGATGCGCTGCAAAGATTGACATTAAGAATAACATAGTGAAACCAATGGATTTCTTTTTGAACTTATCTAATAGTGATTCAATGTTCGCTGCCTTCTTGACATCACTTTGCACTTGTGATGTTCCAATGGCTTAGTGGGTTAATCCCCCTGTCTTTTAAACAGGAGTACATGAATTCTAGTCCTCAGAGAGCTCTTTTTCATTTACTTACCAATAAGTTTCCTATAGAGCCAATGGAAATTTGCATTGATTTTTGGATTGAGATATTGCAATTGTGAGATAGAATCTGTACTAAGTGTTCATAAAGAACAATATGTCATTACAAGCTGTTTAGATTGGCATTAAGAATAACATAGTAAAACCAATGGATTTCTATTTGAACTTACCTAATAGTGATTCATTGGTCACTGCCCTTCTTGACATAAGCTTGCACCTGTGATGTTGCTGTGGCTTACTGGGTTAATGCTCCTGTCTTGTAAAAAGGATCTCATGAGTTCTAATCCTTGGAGAGTCTTTTTCATTTACTTACTAATAAGCTTCCTATGGAGCAAAGTAAATTTGCATTGATTTTGAGATATAGAATCTGTATTACGTGTTCATCAAGAACAATACGTCATGATGCGCTGCAAAGATTGCCATTAAGAATAACATAGTGAAACCAATGGATTTCTTTTTGAACTTACCTAATAGTGATTCATTGGTCATTGCCCTTCTTGACAACCTTTTGCACTTGTGATGTTCCAGTGGCTTACTTGGTTATTGCGCCTGTCTTATAAACAGGAGTTCATGAGTTCTAATTCTCAGAGAGTTTTTTCATTTACTTACTAATAAGCTTCCTATAGAGCCAATGGAAATTTGCATTGATTTTGGGCTTGGGATAGTGCAATTGTAAGATATAGAATCTGTATTACGTGTTCATCAAGAACAATACGTCATGATGCGGTGCAAAGATTTGCATTAAGAATAACATAGTGAAACCAATGGATTTCTTTTTGAACTTACCAATAGTGATTCAATGTTCACTGCCCTTCTTGACATCACTTTGCACTTGTGTTGTTCCAATGGCTTAGTGGGTTAATGCCCCTGTCTATTAAACAGGAGTTCATGAGTTCTAGTCCTCAGAGAGCTCTTTTTCATTTACTTACCAATAAGTTTCCTATAGAGCCAATGGAAATTTCCATTGATTTTGGGATTGAGATAGTGCAATTGTGAGATAGAATCTGTACTAAGTGTTCATAAAGAACAATATGTCATTACAAGCTGTTTAGATTGGCATTAAGAATAGCATAGTAAAACCAATGGATTTCTTTTTGAACTTACCTAATAGTGATTCATTGGTCACTGCCCTTCTTGACATAAATTTGCACCTGTGATGTTGCTGTGGCTTACTGGGTTAATGCACCTGTCTTGTAAAAAGGATTTCATGAGTTCTAATCCTTGGAGAGTCTTTTTCATTTACTTACTAATAAGCTTCCTATGGAGCCAATGTAAATTTGCATTGATTTTGGGATTGAGATAGTGCAATTGTGAGATATAGAATCTGTATTACGTGTTCATCAAGAACAATACGTCATGATGCGCTGCAAAGATTGGCATTAAGAATAACATAGTGAAACCAATGGATTTCTTTTTGAACTTATCTAATAGTGATTCAATGTTCGCTGCCTTCTTGACATCGCTTTGCACTTGTGATGTTCCAATGGCTTAGTGGGTTAATCCCCCTGTCTTTTAAACAGGAGTTCATGAATTCTAGTCCTCAGAGAGCTCTTTTTCATTTACTTACCAATAAGTTTCCTATAGAGCCAATGGAAATTTGCATTGATTTTTTGATTGAGATAGTGCAATTGTGAGATATAGAATCTGTATTACGTGTTCATCAAGAACAATACGTCCTGATGCGCTGCAAAGATTGGCATTAAGAATAACATAGTGAAACCAATGGATTTCTTTTTGAACTTACCAATAGTGATTCAATGTTCACTGCCCTTCTTGACATCACTTTGCACTTGTGTTGTTCCAATGGCTTAGTGGGTTAATTCCCCTGTCTATTAAACAGGAGTTCATGAGTTCTAGTCCTCAGAGAGCTCTTATTCATTTACTTACCAATAAGTTTCCTATAGAGCCAATGGAAATTTCCATTGATTTTGGGATTGAGATAGTGCAATTGTGAGATAGAATCTGTACTAAGTGTTCATAAAGAACAATATGTCATTACAAGCTGTTTAGATTGGCATTAAGAATAGCATAGTAAAACCAATGGATTTCTTTTTGAACTTACCTAACAGTGATTCATTGGTCACTGCCCTTCTTGACATAAATTTGCACCTGTGATGTTGCTGTGGCTTACTGGGTTAATGCACCTGTCTTGTAAAAAGGATTTCATGAGTTCTAATCCTTGGAGAGTCTTTTTCATTTACTTACTGATAAGCTTCCTATGGAGCCAATGTAAATTTGCATTGCTTTTGGGATTGAGATAGTGCAATTGTGAGATATAGAATCTGTATTACGTGTTCATCAAGAACAATACGTCATGGTGCGCTGCAAAGATTGACATTAAGAATAACATAGTGAAACCAATGGATTTCTTTTTGAACTTATCTAATAGTGATTCAATGTTCGCTGCCTTCTTGACATCACTTTGCACTTGTGATGTTCCAATGGCTTAGTGGGTTAATCCCCCTGTCTTTTAAACAGGAGTACATGAATTCTAGTCCTCAGAGAGCTCTTTTTCATTTACTTACCAATAAGTTTCCTATAGAGCCAATGGAAATTTGCATTGATTTTTGGATTGAGATATTGCAATTGTGAGATAGAATCTGTACTAAGTGTTCATAAAGAACAATATGTCATTACAAGCTGTTTAGATTGGCATTAAGAATAACATAGTAAAACCAATGGATTTCTATTTGAACTTACCTAATAGTGATTCATTGGTCACTGCCCTTCTTGACATAAGCTTGCACCTGTGATGTTGCTGTGGCTTACTGGGTTAATGCTCCTGTCTTGTAAAAAGGATCTCATGAGTTCTAATCCTTGGAGAGTCTTTTTCATTTACTTACTAATAAGCTTCCTATGGAGCAAAGTAAATTTGCATTGATTTTGAGATATAGAATCTGTATTACGTGTTCATCAAGAACAATACGTCATGATGCGCTGCAAAGATTGCCATTAAGAATAACATAGTGAAACCAATGGATTTCTTTTTGAACTTACCTAATAGTGATTCATTGGTCATTGCCCTTCTTGACAACCTTTTGCACTTGTGATGTTCCAGTGGCTTACTTGGTTATTGCGCCTGTCTTATAAACAGGAGTTCATGAGTTCTAATTCTCAGAGAGTTTTTTCATTTACTTACTAATAAGCTTCCTATAGAGCCAATGGAAATTTGCATTGATTTTGGGCTTGGGATAGTGCAATTGTAAGATATAGAATCTGTATTACGTGTTCATCAAGAACAATACGTCATGATGCGGTGCAAAGATTTGCATTAAGAATAACATAGTGAAACCAATGGATTTCTTTTTGAACTTACCAATAGTGATTCAATGTTCACTGCCCTTCTTGACATCACTTTGCACTTGTGTTGTTCCAATGGCTTAGTGGGTTAATGCCCCTGTCTATTAAACAGGAGTTCATGAGTTCTAGTCCTCAGAGAGCTCTTTTTCATTTACTTACCAATAAGTTTCCTATAGAGCCAATGGAAATTTCCATTGATTTTGGGATTGAGATAGTGCAATTGTGAGATAGAATCTGTACTAAGTGTTCATAAAGAACAATATGTCATTACAAGCTGTTTAGATTGGCATTAAGAATAGCATAGTAAAACCAATGGATTTCTTTTTGAACTTACCTAATAGTGATTCATTGGTCACTGCCCTTCTTGACATAAATTTGCACCTGTGATGTTGCTGTGGCTTACTGGGTTAATGCACCTGTCTTGTAAAAAGGATTTCATGAGTTCTAATCCTTGGAGAGTCTTTTTCATTTACTTACTAATAAGCTTCCTATGGAGCCAATGTAAATTTGCATTGATTTTGGGATTGAGATAGTGCAATTGTGAGATATAGAATCTGTATTACGTGTTCATCAAGAACAATACGTCATGATGCGCTGCAAAGATTGGCATTAAGAATAACATAGTGAAACCAATGGATTTCTTTTTGAACTTATCTAATAGTGATTCAATGTTCGCTGCCTTCTTGACATCGCTTTGCACTTGTGATGTTCCAATGGCTTAGTGGGTTAATCCCCCTGTCTTTTAAACAGGAGTTCATGAATTCTAGTCCTCAGAGAGCTCTTTTTCATTTACTTACCAATAAGTTTCCTATAGAGCCAATGGAAATTTGCATTGATTTTTTGATTGAGATAGTGCAATTGTGAGATATAGAATCTGTATTACGTGTTCATCAAGAACAATACGTCCTGATGCGCTGCAAAGATTGGCATTAAGAATAACATAGTGAAACCAATGGATTTCTTTTTGAACTTACCAATAGTGATTCAATGTTCACTGCCCTTCTTGACATCACTTTGCACTTGTGTTGTTCCAATGGCTTAGTGGGTTAATTCCCCTGTCTATTAAACAGGAGTTCATGAGTTCTAGTCCTCAGAGAGCTCTTATTCATTTACTTACCAATAAGTTTCCTATAGAGCCAATGGAAATTTCCATTGATTTTGGGATTGAGATAGTGCAATTGTGAGATAGAATCTGTACTAAGTGTTCATAAAGAACAATATGTCATTACAAGCTGTTTAGATTGGCATTAAGAATAGCATAGTAAAACCAATGGATTTCTTTTTGAACTTACCTAACAGTGATTCATTGGTCACTGCCCTTCTTGACATAAATTTGCACCTGTGATGTTGCTGTGGCTTACTGGGTTAATGCACCTGTCTTGTAAAAAGGATTTCATGAGTTCTAATCCTTGGAGAGTCTTTTTCATTTACTTACTGATAAGCTTCCTATGGAGCCAATGTAAATTTGCATTGCTTTTGGGATTGAGATAGTGCAATTGTGAGATATAGAATCTGTATTACGTGTTCATCAAGAACAATACGTCATGGTGCGCTGCAAAGATTGACATTAAGAATAACATAGTGAAACCAATGGATTTCTTTTTGAACTTATCTAATAGTGATTCAATGTTCGCTGCCTTCTTGACATCACTTTGCACTTGTGATGTTCCAATGGCTTAGTGGGTTAATCCCCCTGTCTTTTAAACAGGAGTACATGAATTCTAGTCCTCAGAGAGCTCTTTTTCATTTACTTACCAATAAGTTTCCTATAGAGCCAATGGAAATTTGCATTGATTTTTGGATTGAGATATTGCAATTGTGAGATAGAATCTGTACTAAGTGTTCATAAAGAACAATATGTCATTACAAGCTGTTTAGATTGGCATTAAGAATAACATAGTAAAACCAATGGATTTCTATTTGAACTTACCTAATAGTGATTCATTGGTCACTGCCCTTCTTGACATAAGCTTGCACCTGTGATGTTGCTGTGGCTTACTGGGTTAATGCTCCTGTCTTGTAAAAAGGATCTCATGAGTTCTAATCCTTGGAGAGTCTTTTTCATTTACTTACTAATAAGCTTCCTATGGAGCAATGTAAATTTGCATTGATTTTGAGATATAGAATCTGTATTACGTGTTCATCCAGAACAATACGTCATGATGCGCTGCAAAGATTGCCATTAAGAATAACATAGTGAAACCAATGGATTTCTTTTTGAACTTACCTAATAGTGATTCATTGGTCATTGCCCTTCTTGACAACCTTTTACACTTGTGATGTTCCAGTGGCTTACTTGGTTATTGCGCCTGTCTATTAAACAGGAGTTCATGAGTTCTAGTTCTCAGAGAGCTCTTTTTCATTTACTTACCAATAAGTTTCCTATAGAGCCAATGGAAATTTGCATTGATTTTGGGATTGAGATAGTGCAATTGTGAGATAGAATCTGTACTAAGTGTTCATAAAGAACAATATGTCATTACAAGCTGTTTAGATTGGCATTAAGAATAGCATAGTAAAACCAATGGATTTCTTTTTGAACTTACCTAATAGTGATTCATTGGTCACTGCCCTTCTTGACATAAATTTGCACCTGTGATGTTGCTGTGGCTTACTGGGTTAATGCACCTGTCTTGTAAAAAGGATTTCATGAGTTCTAATCCTTGGAGAGTTTTTTTCATTTACTTACTAATAAGGTTCCTATGGAGCCAATGTAAATTTGCATTGATTTTGGGATTGAGATAGTGCAATTGTGAGATATAGAATCTGTATTACGTGTTCATCAAGAACAATACGTCATGATGCGCTGCAAAGATTGGCATTAAGAATAACATAGTGAAACCAATGGATTTCTTTTTGAACTTACCAATAGTGATTCAATGTTCACTGCCCTTCTTGACATCACTTTGCACTTGTGATGTTCCAATGGCTTAGTGGGTTAATGCCCCTGTCTTTTAAACAAGAGTTCATGAATTCTAGTCCTCAGAGAGCTCTTTTTCATTTACTTACCAATAAGTTTCCTATAGAGCCAATGGAAATTTGCATTGATTTTGGGATTGAGATAGTGCAATTGTGAGATAGAATCTGTACTAAGTGATCATAAAGAACAATATGTCATTACAAGCTGTTTAGATTGGCATTAAGAATAACATAGTAAAACCAATGGATTTCTATTTGAACTTACCTAATAGTGATTCATTGGTCACTGCCCTTCTTGACATAAATTTGCACCTGTGATGTTGCTGTGGCTTACTGGGTTAATTCTCCTGTCTTGTAAAAAGGATTTCATGAGTTCTAATCCTTGGAGTGTCTTTTTCATTTACTTACTAATAAGCTTCCTATGGAGCAATGGAAATTTGCATTGATTTTGAGATATAGAATCTGTATTACATGTTCATCAAGAACAATACGTCATGATGCGCTGCAAAGATTGCCATTAAGAATAACATAGTGAAACCAATGGATTTCTTTTTGAACTTACCTAATAGTGATTCATTGGTCATTGCCCTTCTTGACAACCTTTTGCACTTGTGATGTTCCAGTGGCTTACTTGGTTATTGCGCCTGTCTTATAAACAGGAGTTCATGAGTTCTAATTCTCAGAGAGTTTTTTCATTTACTTACTAATAAGCTTCCTATAGAGCCAATGGAAATTTGCATTGATTTTGGGCTTGGGATAGTGCAATTGTGAGATATAGAATCTGTATTACGTGTTCATCAAGAACAATACGTCATGATGCGGTGCAAAGATTTGCATTAAGAATAACATAGTGAAACCAATGGATTTCTTTTTGAACTTACCAATAGTGATTCAATGTTCACTGCCCTTCTTGACATCACTTTGCACTTGTGTTGTTCCAATGGCTTAGTGGGTTAATGCCCCTGTCTATTAAACAGGAGTTCATGAGTTCTAGTCCTCAGAGAGCTCTTTTTCATTTACTTACCAATAAGTTTCCTATAGAGCCAATGGAAATTTCCATTGATTTTGGGATTGAGATAGTGCAATTGTGAGATAGAATCTGTACTAAGTGTTCATAAAGAACAATATGTCATTACAAGCTGTTTAGATTGGCATTAAGAATAGCATAGTAAAACCAATGGATTTCTTTTTGAACTTACCTAATAGTGATTCATTGGTCACTGCCCTTCTTGACATAAATTTGCACCTGTGATGTTGCTGTGGCTTACTGGGTTAATGCACCTGTCTTGTAAAAAGGATTTCATGAGTTCTAATCCTTGGAGAGTCTTTTTCATTTACTTACTAATAAGCTTCCTATGGAGCCAATGTAAATTTGCATTGATTTTGGGATTGAGATAGTGCAATTGTGAGATATAGAATCTGTATTACGTGTTCATCAAGAACAATACGTCATGATGCGCTGCAAAGATTGGCATTAAGAATAACATAGTGAAACCAATGGATTTCTTTTTGAACTTATCTAATAGTGATTCAATGTTCGCTGCCTTCTTGACATCGCTTTGCACTTGTGATGTTCCAATGGCTTAGTGGGTTAATCCCCCTGTCTTTTAAACAGGAGTTCATGAATTCTAGTCCTCAGAGAGCTCTTTTTCATTTACTTACCAATAAGTTTCCTATAGAGCCAATGGAAATTTGCATTGATTTTTGGATTGAGATATTGCAATTGTGAGATAGAATCTGTACTAAGTGTTCATAAAGAACAATATGTCATTACAAGCTGTTTAGATTGGCATTAAGAATAGCATAGTAAAACCAATGGATTTCTTTTTGAACTTACCTAATTGTGATTCATTGGTCACTGCCCTTCTTGACATAAATTTGCACCTGTGATGTTGCTGTGGCTTACTGGGTTAATGCACCTGTCTTGTAAAAAGGATTTCATGAGTTCTAATCCTTGGAGAGTCTTTTTCATTTACTTACTAATAAGCTTCCTATGGAGCCAATGTAAATTTGCATTGATTTTGGGATTGAGATAGTGCAATTGTGAGATATAGAATCTGTATTACGTGTTCATCAAGAACAATACGTCATGATGCGCTGCAAAGATTGGCATTAAGAATAACATAGTGAAACCAATGGATTTCTTTTTGAACTTATCTAATAGTGATTCAATGTTCGCTGCCTTCTTGACATCACTTTGCACTTGTGATGTTCCAATGGCTTAGTGGGTTAATCCCCCTGTCTTTTAAACAGGAGTTCATGAATTCTAGTCCTCAGAGAGCTCTTTTTCATTTACTTACCAATAAGTTTCCTATAGAGCCAATGGAAATTTGCATTGATTTTTGGATTGAGATATTGCAATTGTGAGATAGAATCTGTACTAAGTGTTCATAAAGAACAATATGTCATTACAAGCTGTTTAGATTGGCATTAAGAATAGCATAGTAAAACCAATGGATTTCTTTTTGAACTTACCTAATAGTGATTCATTGGTCACTGCCCTTCTTGACATAAATTTGCACCTGTGATGTTGCTGTGGCTTACTGGGTTAATGCACCTGTCTTGTGAAAAGGATTTCATGAGTTCTAATCCTTGGAGAGTCTTTTTCATTTACTTACTAATAAGCTTCCTATGGAGCCAATGTAAATTTGCATTGATTTTGGGATTGAGATAGTGCAATTGTGAGATATAGAATCTGTATTACGTGTTCATCAAGAACAATACGTCATGATGCGCTGCAAAGATTGGCATTAAGAATAACATAGTGAAACCAATGGATTTCTTTTTGAACTTATCTAATAGTCATTCAATGTTCGCTGCCTTCTTGACATCGCTTTGCACTTGTGATGTTCCAATGGCTTAGTGGGTTAATCCCCCTGTCTTTTAAACAGGAGTTCATGAATTCTAGTCCTCAGAGAGCTCTTTTTCATTTACTTACCAATAAGTTTCCTATAGAGCCAATGGAAATTTGCATTGATTTTTGGATTGAGATATTGCAATTGTGAGATAGAATCTGTACTAAGTGTTCATAAAGAACAATATGTCATTACAAGCTGTTTAGATTGGCATTAAGAATAGCATAGTAAAACCAATGGATTTCTTTTTGAACTTACCTAATAGTGATTCATTGGTCACTGCCCTTCTTGACATAAATTTGCACCTGTGATGTTGCTGTGGCTTACTGGGTTAATGCACCTGTCTTGTAAAAAGGATTTCATGAGTTCTAATCCTTGGAGAGTCTTTTTCATTTACTTACTAATAAGCTTCCTATGGAGCCAATGTAAATTTGCATTGATTTTGGGATTGAGATAGTGCAATTGTGAGATATAGAATCTGTATTACGTGTTCATCAAGAACAATACGTCATGATGCGCTGCAAAGATTGGCATTAAGAATAACATAGTGAAACCAATGGATTTCTTTTTGAACTTATCTAATAGTGATTCAATGTTCGCTGCCTTCTTGACATCACTTTGCACTTGTGATGTTCCAATGGCTTAGTGGGTTAATCCCCCTGTCTTTTAAACAGGAGTACATGAATTCTAGTCCTCAGAGAGCTCTTTTTCATTTACTTACCAATAAGTTTCCTATAGAGCCAATGGAAATTTGCATTGATTTTGGGATTGAGATAGTGCAATTGTGAGATAGAATCTGTACTAAGTGATCATAAAGAACAATATGTCATTACAAGCTGTTTAGATTGGCATTAAGAATAACATAGTAAAACCAATGGATTTCTATTTGAACTTACCTAATAGTGATTCATTGGTCACTGCCCTTCTTGACATAAATTTGCACCTGTGATGTTGCTGTGGCTTACTGGGTTAATTCTCCTGTCTTGTAAAAAGGATTTCATGAGTTCTAATCCTTGGAGTGTCTTTTTCATTTACTTACTAATAAGCTTCCTATGGAGCAATGGAAATTTGCATTGATTTTGAGATATAGAATCTGTATTACATGTTCATCAAGAACAATACGTCATGATGCGCTGCAAAGATTGCCATTAAGAATAACATAGTGAAACCAATGGATTTCTTTTTGAACTTACCTAATAGTGATTCATTGGTCATTGCCCTTCTTGACAACCTTTTGCACTTGTGATGTTCCAGTGGCTTACTTGGTTATTGCGCCTGTCTTATAAACAGGAGTTCATGAGTTCTAATTCTCAGAGAGTTTTTTCATTTACTTACTAATAAGCTTCCTATAGAGCCAATGGAAATTTGCATTGATTTTGGGCTTGGGATAGTGCAATTGTGAGATATAGAATCTGTATTACGTGTTCATCAAGAACAATACGTCATGATGCGGTGCAAAGATTGGCATTAAGAATAACATAGTGAAACCAATGGATTTCTTTTTGAACTTACCAATAGTGATTCAATGTTCACAGCCCTTCTTGACATCACTTTGCATTTGTGATGTTCCAATGGTTTAGTGGGTTAATGCCCCTGTCTATTAAACAGGAGTTCATGAGTTCTAGTCCTCAGATAGCTCTTTTTCATTTACTTACCAATAAGTTTCCTATAGAGCCAATGGAAATTTCCATTGATTTTGGGATTGAGATAGTGCAATTGTGAGATATAGAATCTGTATTACGTGTTCATCAAGAACAATACGTCATGATGCGCTGCAAAGATTGGCATTAAGAATAACATAGTGAAACCAATGGATTTCTTTTTGAACTTACCAATAGTGATTCAATGTTCACTGCCCTTCTTGACATCACTTTGCACTTGTGTTGTTCCAATGGCTTAGTGGGTTAATGCCCCTGTCTATTAAACAGGAGTTCATGAGTTCTAGTCCTCAGAGAGCTCTTTTTCATTTACTTACCAATAAGTTTCCTATAGAGCCAATGGAAATTTCCATTGATTTTGGGATTGAGATAGTGCAATTGTGAGATATAGAATCTGTATTACGTGTTCATCAAGAACAATACGTCATGATGCGCTGCAAAGATTGGCATTAAGAATAACATAGTGAAACCAATGGATTTCTTTTTGAACTTATCTAATAGTGATTCAATGTTCGCTGCCTTCTTGACATCGCTTTGCACTTGTGATGTTCCAATGGCTTAGTGGGTTAATCCCCCTGTCTTTTAAACAGGAGTTCATGAATTCTAGTCCTCAGAGAGCTCTTTTTCATTTACTTACCAATAAGTTTCCTATAGAGCCAATGGAAATTTGCATTGATTTTTGGATTGAGATATTGCAATTGTGAGATAGAATCTGTACTAAGTGTTCATAAAGAACAATATGTCATTACAAGCTGTTTAGATTGGCATTAAGAATAGCATAGTAAAACCAATGGATTTCTTTTTGAACTTACCTAATAGTGATTCATTGGTCACTGCCCTTCTTGACATAAATTTGCACCTGTGATGTTGCTGTGGCTTACTGGGTTAATGCACCTGTCTTGTAAAAAGGATTTCATGAGTTCTAATCCTTGGAGAGTCTTTTTCATTTACTTACTAATAAGCTTCCTATGGAGCCAATGTAAATTAGCATTGATTTTGGGATTGAGATAGTGCAATTGTGAGATATAGAATCTGTATTACGTGTTCATCAAGAACAATACGTCATGATGCGCTGCAAAGATTGGCATTAAGAATAACATTGTGAAACCAATGGATTTCTTTTTGAACTTATCTAATAGTGATTCAATGTTCGCTGCCTTCTTGACATCACTTTGCACTTGTGATGTTCCAATGGCTTAGTGGGTTAATCCCCCTGTCTTTTAAACAGGAGTTCATGAATTCTAGTCCTCAGAGAGCTATTTTTCATTTACTTACCAATAAGTTTCCTATAGAGCCAATGGAAATTTGCATTGATTTTTGGATTGAGATATTGCAATTGTGAGATAGAATCTGTACTAAGTGTTCATAAAGAACAATATGTCATTACAAGCTGTTTAGATTGGCATTAAGAATAACATAGTAAAACCAATGGATTTCTATTTGAACTTACCTAATAGTGATTCATTGGTCACTGCCCTTCTTGACATAAATTTGCACCTGTGATGTTGCTGTGGCTTACTGGGTTAATGCTCCTGTCTTGTAAAAAGGATCTCATGAGCTCTAATCCTTGGAGAGTCTTTTTCATTTACTTACTAATAAGCTTCCTATGGAGCAATGGAAATTTGCATTGATTTTGAGATATAGAATCTGTATTACGTGTTCATCAAGAACAATACGTCATGATGCGCTGCAAAGATTGGCATTAAGAATAACATAGTGAAACCAATGGATTTCTTTTTTTACTTACCTAATAGTGATTCATTGGTCATTGCCCTTCTTGACAACCTTTTGCACTTGTGATGTTCCAGTGGCTTACTTGGTTATTGCGCTTGTCTTATAAACAGGAGTTCATGAGTTCTAATTCTCAGAGAGTTTCTTCATTTACTTACTAATAAGCTTCCTATAGAGCCAATGGAAATTTGCATTGATTTTGGGCTTGGGATAGTGCAATTGTGAGATATAGAATCTGTATTACGTGTTCATCAAGAACAATACGTCATAATGCGGTGCAAAGATTTGCATTAAGAATAACATAGTGAAACCAATGGATTTCTTTTTGAACTTACCAATAGTGATTCAATGTTCACTGTCCTTCTTGACATCACTTTGCACTTGTGATGTTCCAATGGCTTAGTGTGTTAATGCCCCTATCTTTTAAACAGGAGTTCATGAGTTCTAGTCCTCAGAGAACTCTTTTTCATTTACTTACCAATAAGTTTCCTATAGAGCCAATGGAAATTTCCATTGATTTTGGGATTGAGATAGTGCAATTGTGAGATAGAATCTGTACTAAGTGTTCATAAAGAACAATATGTCATTACAAGCTGTTTAGATTGGAATTAAGATTAGCATAGTAAAACCAATGGATTTCTTTTTGAACTTACCTAATAGTGATTCATTGGTCACTGCCCTTCTTGACATAAATTTGCACCTGTGATGTTGCTGTGGCTTACTGGGTTAATGCTCCTGTCTTGTAAAAAGGATTTCACGAGTTCTAATCCTTGGAGAGTATTTTTCATTTACTTACTAATAAGCTTCCTATGGAGCAATGGAAATTTGCATTGATTTTGAGATATAGAATCTGTATTACGTGTTCATCAAGAACAATACGTCATGATGCGCTGCAAAGATTGGCATTAAGAATAACATAGTGAAACCAATGGATTTCTTTTTGAACTTACCTAATAGTGATTCATTGGTCATTGCCCTTCTTGACAACCTTTTGCACTTGTGATGTTCCAGTGGCTTACTTGGTTATTGTGCCTGTCTTATAAACAGGAGTTCATGAGTTCTAATTCTCAGAGATTTTTTTCATTTACTTACTAATAAGCTTCCTATAGAGCCAATGGAAATTTGCATTGATTTTGGGCTTGAGATAGTGCAATTGTGAGATATAGAATCTGTATTACGTGTTCATCAAGAACAATACGTCATGATGCGCTGCAAAGATTGGCATTAAGAATAACATAGTGAAACCAATGGATTTCTTTTTGAACTTACCAATAGTGATTCAATGTTCACTGCCCTTCTTGACATCACTTTGCACTTGTGATGTTCCAATGGCTTAGTGGGTTAATGCCCCTGTCTTTTAAACAGGAGTTCATGAGTTCTAGTCCTCAGAGAGCTCTTTTTCATTTACTTACCAATAAGTTTCCTATAGAGCCAATGGAAATTTCCATTGATTTTGGGATTGAGATAGTGCAATTGTGAGATAGAATCTGTACTAAGTGTTCATAAAGTACAATATGTCATTACAAGCTGTTTAGATTGGCATTAAGAATAGCATAGTAAAACCAATGAATTTATTTTTGAACTTACCTAATAGTGATTCATTGGTCACTGCCCTTCTTGACATAAACTAACACCTGTGATGTTGCTGTGGCTTACTGGGTTAATGCACCTGTCTTGTAAAAAGGATTTCATGAGTTCTAATCCTTGGAGAGTCTTTTTCATTTACTTACTGATAAGCTTCCTATGGAGCCAATGTAAATTTGCATTGATTTTGGGATTGAGATAATGCAGTTGTGAGATATAGAATCTGTATTACGTGTTCATCAAGAACAATACGTCATGATGCGCTGCAAAGATTGGCATTAAGAATAACATAGTGAAATCAATGGATTTCTTTTTGAACTTACCAATATTGATTCAATGTTCACTGCCCTTCTTGACATCACTTTGCACTTGTGATGTTCCAATGGCTTAGTGTGTTAATTCCCCTATCTTTTAAACAGGAGTTCATGAGTTCTAGTCCTCAGAGAACTCTTTTTCATTTACTTACCAATAAGTTTCCTATAGAGCCAATGGAAATTTCCATTGATTTTGGGATTGAGATAGTGCAATTGTGAGATAGAATCTGTACTAAGTGTTCATAAAGAACAATATGTCATTACAAGCTGTTTAGATTGGAATTAAGATTAGCATAGTAAAACCAATGGATTTCTTTTTGAACTTACCTAATAGTGATTCATTGGTCACTGCCCTTCTTGACATAAATTTGCACCTGTGATGTTGCTGTGGCTTACTGGGTTAATGCACCTGTCTTGTAAAAAGGATTTCATGAGTTCTAATACTTGGAGAGCCTTTTTCATTTACTTACTAATAAGCTTCCTATGGAGCCAATGTAAATTTGCATTGATTTTGGGATTGAGATAGTGCAATTGTGAGATATAGAATCTGTATTACGTGTTCATCAAGAACAATACGTCATGATGCGCTGCAAAGATTGGCATTAAGAATAACATAGTGAAACCAATGGATTTCTTTTTGAACTTATCTAATAGTGATTCATTGGTCACTGCCCTTCTTGACATAAATTTCCACCTGTGATGTTGCTGTGGCTTACTGGGTTAATGCACCTGTCTTGTAAAAAGGATTTCGTGAGTTCTAATCCTTGGAGAGTCTTTTTCTTTTACTTACTAATAAGCTTCCTATGGAGCCAATGTAAATTTGCATTGATTTTGGGATTGAGATAATGCAGTTTTGAGATATAGAATCTGTATTACGTGTTCATCAAGAACAATACGTCATGATGCGCTGCAAAGATTGGCATTAAGAATAATTTAGTGAAACCAATGGATTTCTTTTTGAACTTACCAATATTGATTCAATGTTCACTGCCCTTCTTGACATCACTTTGCATTTGTGATGTTCAAATGGCTTAGTGGGTTAATGCCCCTGTCTTTTAAACAGGAGTTCATGAGTTCTAGTCCTCATAGAGTTCTTTTTCATTTACTTACCAATAAGTTTCCTATAGAGCCAATGGAAATTTGCATTGATTTTTTGATTGAGATAGTGCAATTGTGAGATATAGAATCTGTATTACGTGTTCATCAAGAACAATACGTCATGATGCGCTGCAAAGATTGGCATTAAGAATAACATAGTGAAACCAATGGATTTCTTTTTGAACTTATCTAATAGTGATTCAATGTTCGCTGCCCTTCTTGACATCACAAAGCACTTGTGATGTTCCAATGGCTTAGTGGGTTAATGCCCCTGTCTTTTAAACAGGAGTTCATGAATTCTAGTCCTCAGAGAGCTCTTTTTCATTTACTTACCAATAAGTTTCCTATAGAGCCAATGGAAATTTGCATTGATTTTTGGATTGAGATATTGCAATTGTGAGATAGAATCTGTACTAAGTGTTCATAAAGAACAATATGTCATTACAAGCTGTTTAGATTGGCATTAAGAATAACATAGTAAAACCAATGGATTTCTATTTGAACTTACCTAATAGTGATTCATTGGTCACTGCCCTTCTTGACATAAATTTGCACCTGTGATGTTGCTGTGTCTTACTGGGTTAATGCTCCTGTTTTGTAAAAAGGATTTCATGAGTTCTAATCCTTGGAGAGTCTTTTTCATTTACTTACTAATAAGCTTCCTATGGAGCAATGGAAATTTGCATTGATTTTGAGATATAGAATCTGTATTACGTGTTCATCAAGAACAATACGTCATGATGCGCTGCAAAGATTGGCATTAAGAATAACATAGTGAAACCAATGGATTTCTTTTTGAACTTACCTAATAGTGATTCATTGGTCATTGCCCTTCTTGACAACCTTTTGCACTTGTGATGTTCCAGTGGCTTACTTGGTTATTGCGCCTGTCTTATAAACAGGAGTTCATGAGTTCTGATTCTCAGAGAGTTTTTTCATTTACTTACTAATAAGCTTCCTATAGAGCCAATGGAAATTTGCATTGATTTTGGGCTTGAGATAGTGCAATTGTGAGATATAGAATCTGTATTACGTGTTCATCAAGAACAATACGTCATGATGCGCTGCAAAGATTGGCATTAAGAATAACATAATGAAACCAATGGATTTATTTTTGAACTTACCAATATTGATTCAATGTTCACTGCCCTTCTTGACATCACTTTGCACTTGTGATGTTCCAGCGGCTTACTTGGTTATTGCGCCTGTCTTATAAACAGGAGTTCATGAGTTCTGATTCTCAGAGAGTTTTTTCATTTACTTACTAATAAGTTTCCTATAGAGCCAATGGAAATTTGCATTGATTTTGGGCTTGAGATAGTGCAATTGTGAGATAGAATCTGTACTAAGTGTTCATAAAGAACAATATGTCATTACAAGCTGTTTAGATTGGAATTAAGATTAGCATAGTAAAACCAATGGATTTCTTTTTGAACTTACCTAATAGTGATTCATTGGTCACTGCCCTTCTTGACATAAATTTGCACCTGTGATGTTGCTGTGGCTTACTGGGTTAATGCTCCTGTCTTGTAAAAAGGATTTCACGAGTTCTAATCCTTGGAGAGTATTTTTCATTTACTTACTAATAAGCTTCCTATGGAGCAATGGAAATTTGCATTGATTTTGAGATATAGAATCTGTATTACGTGTTCATCAAGAACAATACGTCATGATGCGCTGCAAAGATTGGCATTAAGAATAACATAGTGAAACCAATGGATTTCTTTTTGAACTTACCTAATAGTGATTCATTGGTCATTGCCCTTCTTGACAACCTTTTGCACTTGTGATGTTCCAGTGGCTTACTTGGTTATTGTGCCTGTCTTATAAACAGGAGTTCATGAGTTCTAATTCTCAGAGATTTTTTTCATTTACTTACTAATAAGCTTCCTATAGAGCCAATGGAAATTTGCATTGATTTTGGGCTTGAGATAGTGCAATTGTGAGATATAGAATCTGTATTACGTGTTCATCAAGAACAATACGTCATGATGCGCTGCAAAGATTGGCATTAAGAATAACATAGTGAAACCAATGGATTTCTTTTTGAACTTACCAATAGTGATTCAATGTTCACTGCCCTTCTTGACATCACTTTGCACTTGTGATGTTCCAATGGCTTAGTGGGTTAATGCCCCTGTCTTTTAAACAGGAGTTCATGAGTTCTAGTCCTCAGAGAGCTCTTTTTCATTTACTTACCAATAAGTTTCCTATAGAGCCAATGGAAATTTCCATTGATTTTGGGATTGAGATAGTGCAATTGTGAGATAGAATCTGTACTAAGTGTTCATAAAGTACAATATGTCATTACAAGCTGTTTAGATTGGCATTAAGAATAGCATAGTAAAACCAATGAATTTATTTTTGAACTTACCTAATAGTGATTCATTGGTCACTGCCCTTCTTGACATAAACTAACACCTGTGATGTTGCTGTGGCTTACTGGGTTAATGCACCTGTCTTGTAAAAAGGATTTCATGAGTTCTAATCCTTGGAGAGTCTTTTTCATTTACTTACTGATAAGCTTCCTATGGAGCCAATGTAAATTTGCATTGATTTTGGGATTGAGATAATGCAGTTGTGAGATATAGAATCTGTATTACGTGTTCATCAAGAACAATACGTCATGATGCGCTGCAAAGATTGGCATTAAGAATAACATAGTGAAATCAATGGATTTCTTTTTGAACTTACCAATATTGATTCAATGTTCACTGCCCTTCTTGACATCACTTTGCACTTGTGATGTTCCAATGGCTTAGTGTGTTAATGCCCCTATCTTTTAAACAGGAGTTCATGAGTTCTAGTCCTCAGAGAACTCTTTTTCATTTACTTACCAATAAGTTTCCTATAGAGCCAATGGAAATTTCCATTGATTTTGGGATTGAGATAGTGCAATTGTGAGATAGAATCTGTACTAAGTGTTCATAAAGAACAATATGTCATTACAAGCTGTTTAGATTGGAATTAAGATTAGCATAGTAAAACCAATGGATTTCTTTTTGAACTTACCTAATAGTGATTCATTGGTCACTGCCCTTCTTGACATAAATTTGCACCTGTGATGTTGCTGTGGCTTACTGGGTTAATGCACCTGTCTTGTAAAAAGGATTTCATGAGTTCTAATACTTGGAGAGCCTTTTTCATTTACTTACTAATAAGCTTCCTATGGAGCCAATGTAAATTTGCATTGATTTTGGGATTGAGATAGTGCAATTGTGAGATATAGAATCTGTATTACGTGTTCATCAAGAACAATACGTCATGATGCGCTGCAAAGATTGGCATTAAGAATAACATAGTGAAACCAATGGATTTCTTTTTGAACTTATCTAATAGTGATTCATTGGTCACTGCCCTTCTTGACATAAATTTCCACCTGTGATGTTGCTGTGGCTTACTGGGTTAATGCACCTGTCTTGTAAAAAGGATTTCGTGAGTTCTAATCCTTGGAGAGTCTTTTTCTTTTACTTACTAATAAGCTTCCTATGGAGCCAATGTAAATTTGCATTGATTTTGGGATTGAGATAATGCAGTTTTGAGATATAGAATCTGTATTACGTGTTCATCAAGAACAATACGTCATGATGCGCTGCAAAGATTGGCATTAAGAATAATTTAGTGAAACCAATGGATTTCTTTTTGAACTTACCAATATTGATTCAATGTTCACTGCCCTTCTTGACATCACTTTGCATTTGTGATGTTCAAATGGCTTAGTGGGTTAATGCCCCTGTCTTTTAAACAGGAGTTCATGAGTTCTAGTCCTCATAGAGTTCTTTTTCATTTACTTACCAATAAGTTTCCTATAGAGCCAATGGAAATTTGCATTGATTTTTTGATTGAGATAGTGCAATTGTGAGATATAGAATCTGTATTACGTGTTCATCAAGAACAATACGTCATGATGCGCTGCAAAGATTGGCATTAAGAATAACATAGTGAGACCAATGGATTTCTTTTTGAACTTATCTAATAGTGATTCAATGTTCGCTGCCCTTCTTGACATCACAAAGCACTTGTGATGTTCCAATGGCTTAGTGGGTTAATGCCCCTGTCTTTTAAACAGGAGTTCATGAATTCTAGTCCTCAGAGAGCTCTTTTTCATTTACTTACCAATAAGTTTCCTATAGAGCCA
The DNA here is from genome assembly GCF_046119375.1 of Phyllobates terribilis. Classification (NCBI taxonomy): domain Eukaryota; kingdom Metazoa; phylum Chordata; class Amphibia; order Anura; family Dendrobatidae; genus Phyllobates; species Phyllobates terribilis. The sequence goes on from NW_027362764.1 coordinate 343,591,099, forward strand.
ATGGAAATTTGCATTGATTTTTGGATTGAGATATTGCAATTGTGAGATAGAATCTGTACTAAGTGTTCATAAAGAACAATATGTCATTACAAGCTGTTTAGATTGGCATTAAGAATAACATAGTAAAACCAATGGATTTCTATTTGAACTTACCTAATAGTGATTCATTGGTCACTGCCCTTCTTGACATAAATTTGCACCTGTGATGTTGCTGTGTCTTACTGGGTTAATGCTCCTGTTTTGTAAAAAGGATTTCATGAGTTCTAATCCTTGGAGAGTCTTTTTCATTTACTTACTAATAAGCTTCCTATGGAGCAATGGAAATTTGCATTGATTTTGAGATATAGAATCTGTATTACGTGTTCATCAAGAACAATACGTCATGATGCGCTGCAAAGATTGGCATTAAGAATAACATAGTGAAACCAATGGATTTCTTTTTGAACTTACCTAATAGTGATTCATTGGTCATTGCCCTTCTTGACAACCTTTTGCACTTGTGATGTTCCAGTGGCTTACTTGGTTATTGCGCCTGTCTTATAAACAGGAGTTCATGAGTTCTGATTCTCAGAGAGTTTTTTCATTTACTTACTAATAAGCTTCCTATAGAGCCAATGGAAATTTGCATTGATTTTGGGCTTGAGATAGTGCAATTGTGAGATATAGAATCTGTATTACGTGTTCATCAAGAACAATACGTCATGATGCGCTGCAAAGATTGGCATTAAGAATAACATAATGAAACCAATGGATTTATTTTTGAACTTACCAATATTGATTCAATGTTCACTGCCCTTCTTGACATCACTTTGCACTTGTGATGTTCCAGCGGCTTACTTGGTTATTGCGCCTGTCTTATAAACAGGAGTTCATGAGTTCTGATTCTCAGAGAGTTTTTTCATTTACTTACTAATAAGTTTCCTATAGAGCCAATGGAAATTTGCATTGATTTTGGGCTTGAGATAGTGCAATTGTGAGATAGAATCTGTACTAAGTGTTCATAAAGAACAATATGTCATTACAAGCTGTTTAGATTGGCATTAAGAATAGCATAGTAAAACCAATGGATTTCTTTTTGAACTTACCTAATAGTGATTCATTGGTCACTGCCCTTCTTGACATAAATTTGCACCTGTGATGTTGCTGTGGCTTACTGGGTTAATGCACCTGTCTTGTAAAAAGGATTTCATGAGTTCTAATCCTTGGAGAGTCTTTTTCATTTACTTACTGATAAGCTTCCTATGGAGCCAATGTAAATTTGCATTGATTTTGGGATTGAGATAATGCAGTTGTGAGATATAGAATCTGTATTACGTGTTCATCAAGAACAATACGTCATGATGCGCTGCAAAGATTGGCATTAAGAATAACATAGTGAAACTAATGGATTTCTTTTTGAACTTACCAATATTGATTCAATGTTCACTGCCCTTCTTGACATCACTTTGCACTTGTAATGATCCAATGGCTTAGTGGGTTAATGCCCCTGTCTTTTAAACGGGAGTTCATGAATTCTAGTCCTCAGAGAGCTCTTTTTCATTTACTTACCAATAAGTTTCCTATAGAGCCAATGGAAATTTGCATTGATTTTTGGATTGAGATATTGCAATTGTGAGATAGAATCTGTACTAAGTGTTCATAAAGAACAATATGTCATTACAAGCTGTTTAGATTGGCATTAAGAATAACATAGTAAAACCAATGGATTTCTATTTGAACTTACCTAATAGTGATTCATTGGTCACTGCCCTTCTTGACATAAATTTGCACCTGTGATGTTGCTGTGGCTTACTGGGTTAATGCTCCTGTCTTGTAAAAAGGATTTCATGAGTTCTAATCCTTGGAGAGTCTTTTTCATTTACTTACTAATAAGCTTCCTATGGAGCAATGGAAATTTGCATTGATTTTGAGATATAGAATCTGTATTACGTGTTCATCAAGAACAATACGTCATGATGCGCTGCAAAGATTGGCATTAAGAATAACATAGTGAAACCAATGGATTTCTTTTTGAACTTACCTAATAGTGATTCATTGGTCATTGCCCTTCTTGACAACCTTTTGCACTTGTGATGTTCCAGTGGCTTACTTGGTTATTGCGCCTGTCTTATAAACAGGAGTTCATGAGTTCTGATTCTCAGAGAGTTTTTTCATTTACTTACTAATAAGCTTCCTATAGAGTCAATGGAAATTTGCATTGATTTTGGGCTTGAGATAGTGCAATTGTGAGATATAGAATCTGTATTACGTGTTCATCAAGAACAATACGTCATGATGCGCTGCAAAGATTGGCATTAAGAATAACATAGTGAAACCAATGGATTTCTTTTTGAACTTACCAATAGTGATTCAATGTTCACTGCCCTTCTTGACATCACTTTGCACTTGTGATGTTCCAATGGCTTAGTGGGTTAATGCCCCTGTCTTTTAAACAGGAGTTCATGAGTTCTAGTCCTCAGAGAGCTCTTTTTCATTTACTTACCAATAAGTTTCCTATAGAGCCAATGGAAATTTCCATTGATTTTGGGATTGAGATAGTGCAATTGTGAGATAGAATCTGTACTAAGTGTTCATAAAGAACAATATGTCATTACAAGCTGTTTAGATTGGAATTAAGATTAGCATAGTAAAACCAATGGATTTCTTTTTGAACTTACCTAATAGTGATTCATTGGTCACTGCCCTTCTTGACATAAATTTGCACCTGTGATGTTGCTGTGGCTTACTGGGTTAATGCACCTGTCTTGTAAAAAGGATTTCATGAGTTCTAATACTTGGAGAGCCTTTTTCATTTACTTACTAATAAGCTTCCTATGGAGCCAATGTAAATTTGCATTGATTTTGGGATTGAGATAGTGCAATTGGGAGATATAGAATCTGTATTACGTGTTCATCAAGAACAATACGTCATGATGCGCTGCAAAGATTGGCATTAAGAATAACATAGTGAAACCAATGGATTTCTTTTTGAACTTATCTAATAGTGATTCATTGGTCACTGCCCTTCTTGACATAAATTTCCACCTGTGATGTTGCTGTGGCTTACTGGGTTAATGCACCTGTCTTGTAAAAAGGATTTCGTGAGTTCTAATCCTTGGAGAGTCTTTTTCTTTTACTTACTAATAAGCTTCCTATGGAGCCAATGTAAATTTGCATTGATTTTGGGATTGAGATAATGCAGTTTTGAGATATAGAATCTGTATTACGTGTTCATCAAGAACAATACGTCATGATGCGCTGCAAAGATTGGCATTAAGAATAATTTAGTGAAACCAATGGATTTCTTTTTGAACTTACCAATATTGATTCAATGTTCACTGCCCTTCTTGACATCACTTTGCATTTGTGATGTTCAAATGGCTTAGTGGGTTAATGCCCCTGTCTTTTAAACAGGAGTTCATGAGTTCTAGTCCTCATAGAGTTCTTTTTCATTTACTTACCAATAAGTTTCCTATAGAGCCAATGGAAATTTGCATTGATTTTTTGATTGAGATAGTGCAATTGTGAGATATAGAATCTGTATTACGTGTTCATCAAGAACAATACGTCATGATGCGCTGCAAAGATTGGCATTAAGAATAACATAGTGAAACCAATGGATTTCTTTTTGAACTTATCTAATAGTGATTCAATGTTCGCTGCCCTTCTTGACATCACAAAGCACTTGTGATGTTCCAATGGCTTAGTGGGTTAATGCCCCTGTCTTTTAAACAGGAGTTCATGAATTCTAGTCCTCAGAGAGCTCTTTTTCATTTACTTACCAATAAGTTTCCTATAGAGCCAATGGAAATTTGCATTGATTTTTGGATTGAGATATTGCAATTGTGAGATAGAATCTGTACTAAGTGTTCATAAAGAACAATATGTCATTACAAGCTGTTTAGATTGGCATTAAGAATAACATAGTAAAACCAATGGATTTCTATTTGAACTTACCTAATAGTGATTCATTGGTCACTGCCCTTCTTGACATAAATTTGCACCTGTGATGTTGCTGTGTCTTACTGGGTTAATGCTCCTGTTTTGTAAAAAGGATTTCATGAGTTCTAATCCTTGGAGAGTCTTTTTCATTTACTTACTAATAAGCTTCCTATGGAGCAATGGAAATTTGCATTGATTTTGAGATATAGAATCTGTATTACGTGTTCATCAAGAACAATACGTCATGATGCGCTGCAAAGATTGGCATTAAGAATAACATAGTGAAACCAATGGATTTCTTTTTGAACTTACCTAATAGTGATTCATTGGTCATTGCCCTTCTTGACAACCTTTTGCACTTGTGATGTTCCAGTGGCTTACTTGGTTATTGCGCCTGTCTTATAAACAGGAGTTCATGAGTTCTGATTCTCAGAGAGTTTTTTCATTTACTTACTAATAAGCTTCCTATAGAGCCAATGGAAATTTGCATTGATTTTGGGCTTGAGATAGTGCAATTGTGAGATATAGAATCTGTATTACGTGTTCATCAAGAACAATACGTCATGATGCGCTGCAAAGATTGGCATTAAGAATAACATAATGAAACCAATGGATTTATTTTTGAACTTACCAATATTGATTCAATGTTCACTGCCCTTCTTGACATCACTTTGCACTTGTGATGTTCCAGCGGCTTACTTGGTTATTGCGCCTGTCTTATAAACAGGAGTTCATGAGTTCTGATTCTCAGAGAGTTTTTTCATTTACTTACTAATAAGTTTCCTATAGAGCCAATGGAAATTTGCATTGATTTTGGGCTTGAGATAGTGCAATTGTGAGATAGAATCTGTACTAAGTGTTCATAAAGAACAATATGTCATTACAAGCTGTTTAGATTGGCATTAAGAATAGCATAGTAAAACCAATGGATTTCTTTTTGAACTTACCTAATAGTGATTCATTGGTCACTGCCCTTCTTGACATAAATTTGCACCTGTGATGTTGCTGTGGCTTACTGGGTTAATGCACCTGTCTTGTAAAAAGGATTTCATGAGTTCTAATCCTTGGAGAGTCTTTTTCATTTACTTACTGATAAGCTTCCTATGGAGCCAATGTAAATTTGCATTGATTTTGGGATTGAGATAATGCAGTTGTGAGATATAGAATCTGTATTACGTGTTCATCAAGAACAATACGTCATGATGCGCTGCAAAGATTGGCATTAAGAATAACATAGTGAAACTAATGGATTTCTTTTTGAACTTACCAATATTGATTCAATGTTCACTGCCCTTCTTGACATCACTTTGCACTTGTAATGATCCAATGGCTTAGTGGGTTAATGCCCCTGTCTTTTAAACGGGAGTTCATGAATTCTAGTCCTCAGAGAGCTCTTTTTCATTTACTTACCAATAAGTTTCCTATAGAGCCAATGGAAATTTGCATTGATTTTTGGATTGAGATATTGCAATTGTGAGATAGAATCTGTACTAAGTGTTCATAAAGAACAATATGTCATTACAAGCTGTTTAGATTGGCATTAAGAATAACATAGTAAAACCAATGGATTTCTATTTGAACTTACCTAATAGTGATTCATTGGTCACTGCCCTTCTTGACATAAATTTGCACCTGTGATGTTGCTGTGGCTTACTGGGTTAATGCTCCTGTCTTGTAAAAAGGATTTCATGAGTTCTAATCCTTGGAGAGTCTTTTTCATTTACTTACTAATAAGCTTCCTATGGAGCAATGGAAATTTGCATTGATTTTGAGATATAGAATCTGTATTACGTGTTCATCAAGAACAATACGTCATGATGCGCTGCAAAGATTGGCATTAAGAATAACATAGTGAAACCAATGGATTTCTTTTTGAACTTACCTAATAGTGATTCATTGGTCATTGCCCTTCTTGACAACCTTTTGCACTTGTGATGTTCCAGTGGCTTACTTGGTTATTGCGCCTGTCTTATAAACAGGAGTTCATGAGTTCTGATTCTCAGAGAGTTTTTTCATTTACTTACTAATAAGCTTCCTATAGAGTCAATGGAAATTTGCATTGATTTTGGGCTTGAGATAGTGCAATTGTGAGATATAGAATCTGTATTACGTGTTCATCAAGAACAATACGTCATGATGCGCTGCAAAGATTGGCATTAAGAATAACATAGTGAAACCAATGGATTTCTTTTTGAACTTACCAATAGTGATTCAATGTTCACTGCCCTTCTTGACATCACTTTGCACTTGTGATGTTCCAATGGCTTAGTGGGTTAATGCCCCTGTCTTTTAAACAGGAGTTCATGAGTTCTAGTCCTCAGAGAGCTCTTTTTCATTTACTTACCAATAAGTTTCCTATAGAGCCAATGGAAATTTCCATTGATTTTGGGATTGAGATAGTGCAATTGTGAGATAGAATCTGTACTAAGTGTTCATAAAGTACAATATGTCATTACAAGCTGTTTAGATTGGCATTAAGAATAGCATAGTAAAACCAATGAATTTATTTTTGAACTTACCTAATAGTGATTCATTGGTCACTGCCCTTCTTGACATAAACTAACACCTGTGATGTTGCTGTGGCTTACTGGGTTAATGCACCTGTCTTGTAAAAAGGATTTCATGAGTTCTAATCCTTGGAGAGTCTTTTTCATTTACTTACTGATAAGCTTCCTATGGAGCCAATGTAAATTTGCATTGATTTTGGGATTGAGATAATGCAGTTGTGAGATATAGAATCTGTATTACGTGTTCATCAAGAACAATACGTCATGATGCGCTGCAAAGATTGGCATTAAGAATAACATAGTGAAACCAATGGATTTCTTTTTGAACTTATCTAATAGTGATTCATTGGTCACTGCCCTTCTTGACATAAATTTCCACCTGTGATGTTGCTGTGGCTTACTGGGTTAATGCACCTGTCTTGTAAAAAGGATTTCGTGAGTTCTAATCCTTGGAGAGTCTTTTTCTTTTACTTACTAATAAGCTTCCTATGGAGCCAATGTAAATTTGCATTGATTTTGGGATTGAGATAATGCAGTTTTGAGATATAGAATCTGTATTACGTGTTCATCAAGAACAATACGTCATGATGCGCTGCAAAGATTGGCATTAAGAATAACATAGTGAAATCAATGGATTTCTTTTTGAACTTACCAATATTGATTCAATGTTCACTGCCCTTCTTGACATCACTTTGCACTTGTGATGTTCCAATGGCTTAGTGTGTTAATGCCCCTATCTTTTAAACAGGAGTTCATGAGTTCTAGTCCTCAGAGAACTCTTTTTCATTTACTTACCAATAAGTTTCCTATAGAGCCAATGGAAATTTCCATTGATTTTGGGATTGAGATAGTGCAATTGTGAGATAGAATCTGTACTAAGTGTTCATAAAGAACAATATGTCATTACAAGCTGTTTAGATTGGAATTAAGATTAGCATAGTAAAACCAATGGATTTCTTTTTGAACTTACCTAATAGTGATTCATTGGTCACTGCCCTTCTTGACATAAATTTGCACCTGTGATGTTGCTGTGGCTTACTGGGTTAATGCACCTGTCTTGTAAAAAGGATTTCATGAGTTCTAATACTTGGAGAGCCTTTTTCATTTACTTACTAATAAGCTTCCTATGGAGCCAATGTAAATTTGCATTGATTTTGGGATTGAGATAGTGCAATTGTGAGATATAGAATCTGTATTACGTGTTCATCAAGAACAATACGTCATGATGCGCTGCAAAGATTGGCATTAAGAATAACATAGTGAAACCAATGGATTTCTTTTTGAACTTATCTAATAGTGATTCATTGGTCACTGCCCTTCTTGACATAAATTTCCACCTGTGATGTTGCTGTGGCTTACTGGGTTAATGCACCTGTCTTGTAAAAAGGATTTCGTGAGTTCTAATCCTTGGAGAGTCTTTTTCTTTTACTTACTAATAAGCTTCCTATGGAGCCAATGTAAATTTGCATTGATTTTGGGATTGAGATAATGCAGTTTTGAGATATAGAATCTGTATTACGTGTTCATCAAGAACAATACGTCATGATGCGCTGCAAAGATTGGCATTAAGAATAATTTAGTGAAACCAATGGATTTCTTTTTGAACTTACCAATATTGATTCAATGTTCACTGCCCTTCTTGACATCACTTTGCATTTGTGATGTTCAAATGGCTTAGTGGGTTAATGCCCCTGTCTTTTAAACAGGAGTTCATGAGTTCTAGTCCTCATAGAGTTCTTTTTCATTTACTTACCAATAAGTTTCCTATAGAGCCAATGGAAATTTGCATTGATTTTTTGATTGAGATAGTGCAATTGTGAGATATAGAATCTGTATTACGTGTTCATCAAGAACAATACGTCATGATGCGCTGCAAAGATTGGCATTAAGAATAACATAGTGAAACCAATGGATTTCTTTTTGAACTTATCTAATAGTGATTCAATGTTCGCTGCCCTTCTTGACATCACAAAGCACTTGTGATGTTCCAATGGCTTAGTGGGTTAATGCCCCTGTCTTTTAAACAGGAGTTCATGAATTCTAGTCCTCAGAGAGCTCTTTTTCATTTACTTACCAATAAGTTTCCTATAGAGCCAATGGAAATTTGCATTGATTTTTGGATTGAGATATTGCAATTGTGAGATAGAATCTGTACTAAGTGTTCATAAAGAACAATATGTCATTACAAGCTGTTTAGATTGGCATTAAGAATAACATAGTAAAACCAATGGATTTCTATTTGAACTTACCTAATAGTGATTCATTGGTCACTGCCCTTCTTGACATAAATTTGCACCTGTGATGTTGCTGTGTCTTACTGGGTTAATGCTCCTGTTTTGTAAAAAGGATTTCATGAGTTCTAATCCTTGGAGAGTCTTTTTCATTTACTTACTAATAAGCTTCCTATGGAGCAATGGAAATTTGCATTGATTTTGAGATATAGAATCTGTATTACGTGTTCATCAAGAACAATACGTCATGATGCGCTGCAAAGATTGGCATTAAGAATAACATAGTGAAACCAATGGATTTCTTTTTGAACTTACCTAATAGTGATTCATTGGTCATTGCCCTTCTTGACAACCTTTTGCACTTGTGATGTTCCAGTGGCTTACTTGGTTATTGCGCCTGTCTTATAAACAGGAGTTCATGAGTTCTGATTCTCAGAGAGTTTTTTCATTTACTTACTAATAAGCTTCCTATAGAGCCAATGGAAATTTGCATTGATTTTGGGCTTGAGATAGTGCAATTGTGAGATATAGAATCTGTATTACGTGTTCATCAAGAACAATACGTCATGATGCGCTGCAAAGATTGGCATTAAGAATAACATAATGAAACCAATGGATTTATTTTTGAACTTACCAATATTGATTCAATGTTCACTGCCCTTCTTGACATCACTTTGCACTTGTGATGTTCCAGCGGCTTACTTGGTTATTGCGCCTGTCTTATAAACAGGAGTTCATGAGTTCTGATTCTCAGAGAGTTTTTTCATTTACTTACTAATAAGTTTCCTATAGAGCCAATGGAAATTTGCATTGATTTTGGGCTTGAGATAGTGCAATTGTGAGATAGAATCTGTACTAAGTGTTCATAAAGAACAATATGTCATTACAAGCTGTTTAGATTGGCATTAAGAATAGCATAGTAAAACCAATGGATTTCTTTTTGAACTTACCTAATAGTGATTCATTGGTCACTGCCCTTCTTGACATAAATTTGCACCTGTGATGTTGCTGTGGCTTACTGGGTTAATGCACCTGTCTTGTAAAAAGGATTTCATGAGTTCTAATCCTTGGAGAGTCTTTTTCATTTACTTACTGATAAGCTTCCTATGGAGCCAATGTAAATTTGCATTGATTTTGGGATTGAGATAATGCAGTTGTGAGATATAGAATCTGTATTACGTGTTCATCAAGAACAATACGTCATGATGCGCTGCAAAGATTGGCATTAAGAATAACATAGTGAAACTAATGGATTTCTTTTTGAACTTACCAATATTGATTCAATGTTCACTGCCCTTCTTGACATCACTTTGCACTTGTAATGATCCAATGGCTTAGTGGGTTAATGCCCCTGTCTTTTAAACGGGAGTTCATGAATTCTAGTCCTCAGAGAGCTCTTTTTCATTTACTTACCAATAAGTTTCCTATAGAGCCAATGGAAATTTGCATTGATTTTTGGATTGAGATATTGCAATTGTGAGATAGAATCTGTACTAAGTGTTCATAAAGAACAATATGTCATTACAAGCTGTTTAGATTGGCATTAAGAATAACATAGTAAAACCAATGGATTTCTATTTGAACTTACCTAATAGTGATTCATTGGTCACTGCCCTTCTTGACATAAATTTGCACCTGTGATGTTGCTGTGGCTTACTGGGTTAATGCTCCTGTCTTGTAAAAAGGATTTCATGAGTTCTAATCCTTGGAGAGTCTTTTTCATTTACTTACTAATAAGCTTCCTATGGAGCAATGGAAATTTGCATTGATTTTGAGATATAGAATCTGTATTACGTGTTCATCAAGAACAATACGTCATGATGCGCTGCAAAGATTGGCATTAAGAATAACATAGTGAAACCAATGGATTTCTTTTTGAACTTACCTAATAGTGATTCATTGGTCATTGCCCTTCTTGACAACCTTTTGCACTTGTGATGTTCCAGTGGCTTACTTGGTTATTGCGCCTGTCTTATAAACAGGAGTTCATGAGTTCTGATTCTCAGAGAGTTTTTTCATTTACTTACTAATAAGCTTCCTATAGAGTCAATGGAAATTTGCATTGATTTTGGGCTTGAGATAGTGCAATTGTGAGATATAGAATCTGTATTACGTGTTCATCAAGAACAATACGTCATGATGCGCTGCAAAGATTGGCATTAAGAATAACATAGTGAAACCAATGGATTTCTTTTTGAACTTACCAATAGTGATTCAATGTTCACTGCCCTTCTTGACATCACTTTGCACTTGTGATGTTCCAATGGCTTAGTGGGTTAATGCCCCTGTCTTTTAAACAGGAGTTCATGAGTTCTAGTCCTCAGAGAGCTCTTTTTCATTTACTTACCAATAAGTTTCCTATAGAGCCAATGGAAATTTCCATTGATTTTGGGATTGAGATAGTGCAATTGTGAGATAGAATCTGTACTAAGTGTTCATAAAGTACAATATGTCATTACAAGCTGTTTAGATTGGCATTAAGAATAGCATAGTAAAACCAATGAATTTATTTTTGAACTTACCTAATAGTGATTCATTGGTCACTGTCCTTCTTGACATAAACTAACACCTGTGATGTTGCTGTGGCTTACTGGGTTAATGCACCTGTCTTGTAAAAAGGATTTCATGAGTTCTAATCCTTGGAGAGTCTTTTCCATTTACTTACTGATAAGCTTCCTATGGAGCCAATGTAAATTTGCATTGATTTTGGGATTGAGATAATGCAGTTGTGAGATATAGAATCTGTATTACGTGTTCATCAAGAACAATACGTCATGATGCGCTGCAAAGATTGGCATTAAGAATAACATAGTGAAATCAATGGATTTCTTTTTGAACTTACCAATATTGATTCAATGTTCACTGCCCTTCTTGACATCACTTTGCACTTGTGATGTTCCAATGGCTTAGTGTGTTAATGCCCCTATCTTTTAAACAGGAGTTCATGAGTTCTAGTCCTCAGAGAACTCTTTTTCATTTACTTACCAATAAGTTTCCTATAGAGCCAATGGAAATTTCCATTGATTTTGGGATTGAGATAGTGCAATTGTGAGATAGAATCTGTACTAAGTGTTCATAAAGAACAATATGTCATTACAAGCTGTTTAGATTGGAATTAAGATTAGCATAGTAAAACCAATGGATTTCTTTTTGAACTTACCTAATAGTGATTCATTGGTCACTGCCCTTCTTGACATAAATTTGCACCTGTGATGTTGCTGTGGCTTACTGGGTTAATGCACCTGTCTTGTAAAAAGGATTTCATGAGTTCTAATACTTGGAGAGCCTTTTTCATTTACTTACTAATAAGCTTCCTATGGAGCCAATGTAAATTTGCATTGATTTTGGGATTGAGATAGTGCAATTGTGAGATATAGAATCTGTATTACGTGTTCATCAAGAACAATACGTCATGATGCGCTGCAAAGATTGGCATTAAGAATAACATAGTGAAACCAATGGATTTCTTTTTGAACTTATCTAATAGTGATTCATTGGTCACTGCCCTTCTTGACATAAATTTCCACCTGTGATGTTGCTGTGGCTTACTGGGTTAATGCACCTGTCTTGTAAAAAGGATTTCGTGAGTTCTAATCCTTGGAGAGTCTTTTTCTTTTACTTACTAATAAGCTTCCTATGGAGCCAATGTAAATTTGCATTGATTTTGGGATTGAGATAATGCAGTTTTGAGATATAGAATCTGTATTACGTGTTCATCAAGAACAATACGTCATGATGCGCTGCAAAGATTGGCATTAAGAATAATTTAGTGAAACCAATGGATTTCTTTTTGAACTTACCAATATTGATTCAATGTTCACTGCCCTTCTTGACATCACTTTGCATTTGTGATGTTCAAATGGCTTAGTGGGTTAATGCCCCTGTCTTTTAAACAGGAGTTCATGAGTTCTAGTCCTCATAGAGTTCTTTTTCATTTACTTACCAATAAGTTTCCTATAGAGCCAATGGAAATTTGCATTGATTTTTTGATTGAGATAGTGCAATTGTGAGATATAGAATCTGTATTACGTGTTCATCAAGAACAATACGTCATGATGCGCTGCAAAGATTGGCATTAAGAATAACATAGTGAAACCAATGGATTTCTTTTTGAACTTATCTAATAGTGATTCAATGTTCGCTGCCCTTCTTGACATCACAAAGCACTTGTGATGTTCCAATGGCTTAGTGGGTTAATGCCCCTGTCTTTTAAACAGGAGTTCATGAATTCTAGTCCTCAGAGAGCTCTTTTTCATTTACTTACCAATAAGTTTCCTATAGAGCCAATGGAAATTTGCATTGATTTTTGGATTGAGATATTGCAATTGTGAGATAGAATCTGTACTAAGTGTTCATAAAGAACAATATGTCATTACAAGCTGTTTAGATTGGCATTAAGAATAACATAGTAAAACCAATGGATTTCTATTTGAACTTACCTAATAGTGATTCATTGGTCACTGCCCTTCTTGACATAAATTTGCACCTGTGATGTTGCTGTGTCTTACTGGGTTAATGCTCCTGTTTTGTAAAAAGGATTTCATGAGTTCTAATCCTTGGAGAGTCTTTTTCATTTACTTACTAATAAGCTTCCTATGGAGCAATGGAAATTTGCATTGATTTTGAGATATAGAATCTGTATTACGTGTTCATCAAGAACAATACGTCATGATGCGCTGCAAAGATTGGCATTAAGAATAACATAGTGAAACCAATGGATTTCTTTTTGAACTTACCTAATAGTGATTCATTGGTCATTGCCCTTCTTGACAACCTTTTGCACTTGTGATGTTCCAGTGGCTTACTTGGTTATTGCGCCTGTCTTATAAACAGGAGTTCATGAGTTCTGATTCTAAGAGAGTTTTTTCATTTACTTACTAATAAGCTTCCTATAGAGCCAATGGAAATTTGCATTGATTTTGGGCTTGAGATAGTGCAATTGTGAGATATAGAATCTGTATTACGTGTTCATCAAGAACAATACGTCATGATGCGCTGCAAAGATTGGCATTAAGAATAACATAATGAAACCAATGGATTTATTTTTGAACTTACCAATATTGATTCAATGTTCACTGCCCTTCTTGACATCACTTTGCACTTGTGATGTTCCAGCGGCTTACTTGGTTATTGCGCCTGTCTTATAAACAGGAGTTCATGAGTTCTGATTCTCAGAGAGTTTTTTCATTTACTTACTAATAAGTTTCCTATAGAGCCAATGGAAATTTGCATTGATTTTGGGCTTGAGATAGTGCAATTGTGAGATAGAATCTGTACTAAGTGTTCATAAAGAACAATATGTCATTACAAGCTGTTTAGATTGGCATTAAGAATAGCATAGTAAAACCAATGGATTTCTTTTTGAACTTACCTAATAGTGATTCATTGGTCACTGCCCTTCTTGACATAAATTTGCACCTGTGATGTTGCTGTGGCTTACTGGGTTAATGCACCTGTCTTGTAAAAAGGATTTCATGAGTTCTAATCCTTGGAGAGTCTTTTTCATTTACTTACTGATAAGCTTCCTATGGAGCCAATGTAAATTTGCATTGATTTTGGGATTGAGATAATGCAGTTGTGAGATATAGAATCTGTATTACGTGTTCATCAAGAACAATACGTCATGATGCGCTGCAAAGATTGGCATTAAGAATAACATAGTGAAACTAATGGATTTCTTTTTGAACTTACCAATATTGATTCAATGTTCACTGCCCTTCTTGACATCACTTTGCACTTGTAATGATCCAATGGCTTAGTGGGTTAATGCCCCTGTCTTTTAAACGGGAGTTCATGAATTCTAGTCCTCAGAGAGCTCTTTTTCATTTACTTACCAATAAGTTTCCTATAGAGCCAATGGAAATTTGCATTGATTTTTGGATTGAGATATTGCAATTGTGAGATAGAATCTGTACTAAGTGTTCATAAAGAACAATATGTCATTACAAGCTGTTTAGATTGGCATTAAGAATAACATAGTAAAACCAATGGATTTCTATTTGAACTTACCTAATAGTGATTCATTGGTCACTGCCCTTCTTGACATAAATTTGCACCTGTGATGTTGCTGTGGCTTACTGGGTTAATGCTCCTGTCTTGTAAAAAGGATTTCATGAGTTCTAATCCTTGGAGAGTCTTTTTCATTTACTTACTAATAAGCTTCCTATGGAGCAATGGAAATTTGCATTGATTTTGAGATATAGAATCTGTATTACGTGTTCATCAAGAACAATACGTCATGATGCGCTGCAAAGATTGGCATTAAGAATAACATAGTGAAACCAATGGATTTCTTTTTGAACTTACCTAATAGTGATTCATTGGTCATTGCCCTTCTTGACAACCTTTTGCACTTGTGATGTTCCAGTGGCTTACTTGGTTATTGCGCCTGTCTTATAAACAGGAGTTCATGAGTTCTGATTCTCAGAGAGTTTTTTCATTTACTTACTAATAAGCTTCCTATAGAGTCAATGGAAATTTGCATTGATTTTGGGCTTGAGATAGTGCAATTGTGAGATATAGAATCTGTATTACGTGTTCATCAAGAACAATATGTCATGATGCGCTGCAAAGATTGGCATTAAGAATAACATAGTGAAACCAATGGATTTCTTTTTGAACTTACCAATAGTGATTCAATGTTCGCTGCCCTTCTTGACATCACAAAGCACTTGTGATGTTCCAATGGCTTAGTGGGTTAATGCCACTGTCTTTTAAACAGGAGTTCATGAGTTCTAGTCCTCAGAGAGCTCTTTTTCATTTACTTACCAATAAGTTTCCTATAGAGCCAATGGAAATTTCCATTGATTTTGGGATTGAGATAGTGCAATTGTGAGATAGAATCTGTACTAAGTGTTCATAAAGAACAATATGTCATTACAAGCTGTTTAGATTGGCATTAAGAATAACATAGTAAAACCAATGGACTTCTATTTGAACTTACCTAATAGTGATTCATTGGTCACTGCCCTTCTTGACATAAATTTGCACCTGTGATGTTGCTGTGACTTACTGGGTTAATGCACTTTTCTTGTAAAAAGGATTTCATGAGTTCTAATACTTGGAGAGTCTTTTTCATTTACTTACTAATAAGCTTCCTATGGAGCCAATGTAAATTTGCATTGATTTTGGGATTGAGATAGTGCAATTGTGAGATATAGAATCTGTATTACGTGTTCATCAAGAGCAATACGTCATGATGCGCTGCAAAGATTGGCATTAAGAATAACATAGTGAAACCAATGGATTTCTTTTTGAACTTATCTAATAGTGATTCAATGTTCGCTGCCCTTCTTGACATTACTTTGCACTTGTGATGTTCCAATGGCTTAGTGGGTTAATGCCCCTGTCTTTTAAACGGGAGTTCATGAATTCTAGTCCTCAGAGAGCTCTTTTTCATTTACTTACCAATAAGTTTCCTATAGAGAAAATGGAAATTTGCATTGATTTTTGGATTGAGATATTGCAATTGTGAGATAGAATCTGTACTAAGTGTTCATAAAGAACAATATGTCATTACAAGCTGTTTAGATTGGCATTAAGAATAACATAGTAAAACCAATGGATTTCTATTTGAACTTACCTAATAGTGATTCATTGGTCACTGCCCTTCTTGACATAAACTTGCACCTGTGATGTTGCTGTGGCTTACTGGGTTAATGCTCCTGTCTTGTAAAAAGGATTTCATGAGTTCTAATCCTTGGAGAGTCTTTTTCATTTACTTACTAATAAGCTTCCTATGGAGCAATGGAAATTTGCATTGATTTTGAGATATAGAATCTGTATTACGTGTTCATCAAGAACAATACGTGATGATGCGCTGCAAAGATTGGCATTAAGAATAACATAGTGAAACCAATGGATTTCTTTTTGAACTTACCTAATAGTGATTCATTGGTCATTGCCCTTCTTGACAACCTTTTGCACTTGTGATGTTCCAGTGGCTTACTTGGTTATTGCGCCTGTCTTATAAACAGGAGTTCATGAGTTCTAATTCTCAGAGAGTTTTTTCATTTACTTACTAATAAGCTTCCTATAGAGCCAATGGAAATTTGCATTGATTTTGGGCTTGAGATAGTGCAATTGTGAGATATAGAATCTGTATTACGTGTTCATCAAGAACAATACGTCATGATGCTCTGCAAAGATTGGCATTAAGAATAACATAGTGAAACCAATGGATTTCTTTTTGAACTTACCAATAGTGATTCAATGTTCACTGCCCTTCTTGACATCACTTTGCACTTGTGATGTTCCATTGGCTTAGTGGGTTAATGACCCTGTCTTTTAAACAGGAGTTCATGAGTTCTAGTCCTCAGAGAGCTCTTTTTCATTTACTTACCAATAAGTTTCCTATAGAGCCAATGGAAATTTCCATTGATTTTGGGATGGAGATAGTGCAATTGTGAGATAGAATCTGTACTAAGTGTTCATAAAGAACAATATGTCATTACAAGCTGTTTAGATTGGCATTAAGAATAACATAGTAAAACCAATGGATTTCTATTTGAACTTACCTAATAGTGATTCATTGGTCACTGCCCTTCTTGACATAAATTTGCACCTGTGATGTTGCTGTGACTTACTGGGTTAATGCACCTGTTTTGTAAAAAGGATTTCATAAGTTCTAATACTTGGAGAGTCTTTTTCATTTACTTACTAATAAGCTTCCTATGGAGCCAATGTAAATTTGTATTGATTTTGGGATTGAGATAGTGCAATTGTGAGATATAGAATCTGTATTACGTGTTCATCAAGAACAATACGTCATGATGCGCTGCAAAGATTGGCATTAAGAATAACATAGTGAAACCAATGGATTTCTTTTTGAACTTATCTAATAGTGATTCAATGTTCGCTGCCCTTCTTGACATCACTTAGCACTTGTGATGTTCCAATGGCTTAGTGGTTTAATGCCCCTGTCTTTTAAACAGGAGTTCATGAGTTCTAGTCCTCAGAGAGCTCTTTTTCATTTACTTACCAATAAGTTTCCTATAGAGCCAATGGAAATTTGCATTGATTTTTGGATTGAGATAGTGCAATTGTGAGATAGAATCTGTACTAAGTATTCATAAAGAACAATATGTCATTACAAGCTGTTTAGATTGGCATTAAGAATAACATAGTAAAACCAATGGATTTCTATTTGAACTTACCTAATAGTGATTCATTGGTCACTGCCCTTCTTGACATAATTTTGCACCTGTGATGTTGCTGTGGCTTACTGGTTTAATGCTCCTGTTTTGTAAAAAGGATTTCATGAGTTCTAATCCTTCGAGAGTCTTTTTCATTTACTTACTAATCAGCTTCCTATGGAGCAATGGAAATTTGCATTGATTTTGAGATATAGAATCTGTATTACGTGTTCATCAAGAACAATACGTCATGATGCGCTGCAAAGATTGGCATTAAGAATAACATAGTAAAACCAATGGATTTCTATTTGAACTTACCTAATAGTGATTCATTGGTCACTGCCCTTCTTGACATAAATCTGCACCTGTGATGTTGCTGTGACTTACTGGGTTAATGCACCTGTCTTGTAAAAAGGATTTCATGAGTTCTAATCCTTGAAGAGTCTTTTTCATTTACTTACTAATAGGCTTCCTATGGAGCCAATGTAAATTTGCATTGATTTTGGGATTGAGAAAGTGCAATTGTGAGATATAGAATCTGTATTACGTGGTCATCAAGGACAATACGTCATGATGCGCTGCAAAGATTGGCATTAAGAATAACATAGTGAAACCAATGGATTTCTTTTTGAACTTACCTAATAGTGATTCATTGGTCATTGCCCTTCTTGACAACCTTTTGCATTTGTGATGTTCCAGTGGCTTACTTGGTTATTGCGCCTGTCTTTTAAACAGGAGTTCATGAGTTCTGATTCTCAGAGAGTTTTTTCATTTACTTACTAATAAGCTTCCTATAGAGCCAATGGAAATTTGCATTGATTTTGGGCTTGAGATAGTGCAATTGTGAGATATAGAATCTGTATTACGTGTTCATCAAGAGCAATACGTCATGATGCCCTGCAAAGATTGGCATTATGAATAACATAGTGAAACCAATGGATTTCTTTTTGAACTTATCTAATAGTGATTCAATGTTCGCTGCCCTTCTTGACATTACTTTGCACTTGTGATGTTCTAATGGCTTAGTGGGTTATTGCCCCTGTCTTTTGAACGGGAGTTCATGAATTCTAGTCCTCAGAGAGCTCTTTTTCATTTACTTACCAATAAGTTTCCTATAGAGCCAATGGAAATTTGCATTGATTTTTGGATTGAGATATTGCAATTGTGAGATAGAATCTGTACTAAGTGTTCATAAAGAACAATATGTCATTACAAGCTGTTTAGATTGGCATTAAGAATAACATAGTAAAACCAATGGATTTCTATTTGAACTTACCTAATAGTGATTCATTGGTCACTGCCCTTCTTGACATAAATTTGCACCTGTGATGTTGCTGTGGCTTACTGGGTTAATGCTCCTGTCTTGTAAAAAGGATTTCATGAGTTCTAATCCTTGGAGGGTCTTTTTCATTTACTTACTAATAAGCTTCCTATGGAGCAATGGAAATTTGCATTGATTTTGAGATATAGAATCTGTATTACGTGTTCATCAAGAACAATACGTCATGATGCGCTGCAAAGATTGGCATTAAGAATAACATAGTGAAACCAATGGATTTCTTTTTGAACTTACCTAATAGTGATTCATTGGTCATTGCCCTTCTTGACAACCTTTTGCACTTGTGATGTTCCAGTGGCTTACTTGGTTATTGCGCCTGTCTTATAAACAGGAGTTCATGAGTTCTAATTCTCAGAGAGCTTTTTCATTTACTTACTAATAAGCTTCCTATAGAGTCAATGGAAATTTGCATTGATTTTGGGCTTGAGATAGTGCAATTGTGAGATATAGAATCTGTATTACGTGTTCATCAAGAACAATACGTCATGATGCGCTGCAAAGATTGGCATTAAGAATAACATAGTGAAACCAATGGATTTCTTTTTGAACTTACCAATAGTGATTCAATGTTCGCTGCCCTTCTTGACATCACAAAGCACTTGTGATGTTCCAATGGCTTAGTGGGTTAATGCCCCTTTCTTTTAAACAGGAGTTCATGAATTCTAGTCCTCAGAGAGCTCTTTTTCATTTACTTACCAATAAGTTTCCTATAGAGCCAATGGAAATTTGCATTGATTTTTGGATTGAGATATTGCAATTGTGAGATAGAATCTGTACTAAGTGTTCATAAAGAACAATATGTCATTACAAGCTGTTTAGATTGGCATTAAGAATAACATAGTAAAACCAATGGATTTCTATTTGAACTTACCTAATAGTGATTCATTGGTCACTGCCCTTCTTGACATAAATCTGCACCTGTGATGTTGCTGTGACTTACTGGGTAATGCACCTGTCTTGTAAAAAGGATTTCATGAGTTCTAATCCTTGGAGAGTCTTTTTCATTTACTTACTAATAAGCTTCCTATGGAGCCAATGTAAATTTGCATTGATTTTGGGATTGAGAAAGTGCAATTGTGAGATGTAGAATCTGTATTACGTGTTCATCAAGAACAATACGTCATGATGCGCTGCAAAGATTGGCATTAAGAATAACATAGTGAAACGAATGGATTTCTTTTTGAACTTATCTAATAGTGATTCAATGTTCGCTGCGCTTCTTGACATCACTTAGCACTTGTGATGTTCCAATGGCTTAGTGGTTTAATGCCCCTGTCTTTTAAACAGGAGTTCATGAATTCTAGTCCTCAGAGAGCTCTTTTTCATTTACTTACCAATAAGTTTCCTATAGAGCCAATGGAAATTTGCATTGATTTTTGAATTGAGATATTGCAATTGTGAGATAGAATCTGTACTAAGTGTTCATAAAGAACAATATGTCATTACAAGCTGTTTAGATTGGCATTAAGAATAACATAGTAAAACCAATGGATTTCTATTTGAACTTACCTAATAGTGATTCATTGGTCACTGCCCTTCTTGACATAAATTTGCACCTGTGATGTTGCTGTGGCTTACTGGATTAATGCTCCTCTCTTGTAAAAAGGATTTCATGAGTTCTAATCCTTGGAGAGTCTTTTTCATTTACTTACTAATAAGCTTCCTATGGAGCAATGGAAATTTGCATTGATTTTGAGATATAGAATCTGTATTACGTGTTCATCAAGAACAATACGTCATGATGCGCTGCAAAGATTGGCATTAAGAATAACATAGTGAAACCAATGGATTTCTTTTTGAACTTACCTAATAGTGATTCATTGGTCATTGCCCTTCTTGACAACCTTTTGCACTTGTGATGTTCCAGTGGCTTACTTGGTTATTGCGCCTGTCTTATAAACAGGAGTTCATGAGTTCTAATTCTCAGAGAGTTTTTTCATTTACTTACTAATAAGCTTCCTATAGAGCCAATGGAAATTTGCACTGATTTTGGGCTTGAGATAGTGCAATTGTGAGATATAGAATCTGTATTACGTGTTCATCAAGAACAATACGTCATGATGCGCTGCAAAGATTGGCATTAAGAATAACATAGTGAAACCAATGGATTTCTTTTTGAACTTACCAATAGTGATTCAATGTTCGCTGCCCTTCTTGACATCACAAAGCACTTGTGATGTTCCAATGGCTTAGTGGGTTAATGCCCCTGTCTTTTAAACAGGAGTTCATGAATTCTAGTCCTCAG
This sequence comes from Phyllobates terribilis, assembly GCF_046119375.1. Classification (NCBI taxonomy): domain Eukaryota; kingdom Metazoa; phylum Chordata; class Amphibia; order Anura; family Dendrobatidae; genus Phyllobates; species Phyllobates terribilis. The sequence continues at coordinate 343,612,476 of NW_027362764.1, forward strand.
AGAGCTCTTTTTCATTTACTTACCAATAAGTTTCCTATAGAGCCAATGGAAATTTGCATTGATTTTTGGATTGAGATATTGCAATTGTGAGATAGAATCTGTACTAAGTGTTCATAAAGAACAATATGTCATTACAAGCTGTTTAGATTGGCATTAAGAATAACATAGTAAAACCAATGGATTTCTATTTGAACTTACCTAATAGTGATTCATTGGTCACTGCCCTTCTTGACATAAATCTGCACCTGTGATGTTGCTGTGACTTACTGGGTAATGCACCTGTCTTGTAAAAAGGATTTCATGAGTTCTAATCCTTGGAGAGTCTTTTTCATTTACTTACTGATAAGCTTCCTATGGAGCCAATGTAAATTTGCATTGATTTTGGGATTGATATAATGCAGTTGTGAGATATAGAATCTGTATTACGTGTTCATCAAGAACAATACGTCATGATGCGCTGCAAAGATTGGCATTAAGAATAACATAGTGAAACCAATGGATTTCTTTTTGAACTTACCAATATTGATTCAATGTTCACTGCCCTTCTTGACATCGCTTTGCACTTGTGATGTTCCAATGGCTTAGTGGGTTAATGCCCCTGTCTTTTAAACAGGAATTCATGAGTTCTAGTCCTCAGAGAGCTCTTTTTCATTTACTTACCAATAAGTTTCCTATAGAGCCAATGGAAATTTGCATTGATTTTTGGATTGAGATAGTGCAATTGTGAGATAGAATCTGTACTAAGTATTCATAAAGAACAATATGTCATTACAAGCTGTTTAGATTGGCATTAAGAATAACATAGTAAAACCAATGGATTTCTATTTGAACTTACCTAATAGTGATTCATTGGTCACTGCCCTTCTTGACATAAATTTCCACCTGTGATGTTGCTGTGACTTACTGGGTTAATGCACCTTTCTTGTAAAAAGGATTTCATGAGTTCTAATCCTTGGAGAGTCTTTTTCATTTACTTACTAATAAGCTTCCTATGGAGCCAATGTAAATTTGCATTGATTTTGGGATTGAGAAAGTGCAATTGTGAGATGTAGAATCTGTATTACGTGTTCATCAAGAACAATACGTCATGATGCGCTGCAAAGATTGGCATTAAGAATAACATAGTGAAACGAATGGATTTCTTTTTGAACTTATCTAATAGTGATTCAATGTTCGCTGCGCTTCTTGACATCACTTAGCACTTGTGATGTTCCAATGGCTTAGTGGTTTAATGCCCCTGTCTTTTAAACAGGAGTTCATGAATTCTAGTCCTCAGAGAGCTCTTTTTCATTTACTTACCAATAAGTTTCCTATAGAGCCAATGGAAATTTGCATTGATTTTTGGATTGAGATATTGCAATTGTGAGATAGAATCTGTACTAAGTGTTCATAAAGAACAATATGTCATTACAAGCTGTTTAGATTGGCATTAAGAATAACATAGTAAAACCAATGGATTTCTATTTGAACTTACCTAATAGTGATTCATTGGTCACTGCCCTTCTTGACATAAATTTGCACCTGTGATGTTGCTGTGGCTTACTGGGTTAATGCTCCTGTCTTGTAAAAACGATTTCATGAGTTCTAATCCTTGGAGAGTCTTTTTCATTTACTTACTAATAAGCTTCCTATGGAGCAATGGAAATTTGCATTGATTTTGAGATATAGAATCTGTATTACGTGTTCATCAAGAACAATACGTCATGATGCGCTGCAAAGATTGGCATTAAGAATAACATAGTGAAACCAATGGATTTCTTTTTGAACTTACCTAATAGTGATTCATTGGTCATTGCCCTTCTTGACAACCTTTTGCACTTGTGATGTTCCAGTGGCTTACTTGGTTATTGCGCCTGTCTTATAAACAGGAGTTCATGAGTTCTAATTCTCAGAGAGTTTTTTCATTTACTTACTAATAAGCTTCCTATGGAGCCAATGTAAATTTGCATTGATTTTGGGATTGAGATAATGCAGTTGTGAGATATAGAATCTGTATTACGTGTTCATCAAGAACAATACGTCATGATGCGCTGCAAAGATTGGCATTAAGAATAACATAGTGAAACGAATGGATTTCTTTTTGAACTTACCAATATTGATTCAATGTTCACTGCCCTTCTTGACATCACTTTGCACTTGTGATGTTCCAATGGCTTAGTGGGTTAATGCTCCTGTCTTTTAAACAGGAGTTCATGAGTTCTAGTCCTCAGAGAGATCTTTTTCATTTACTTACCAATAAGTTTCCTATAGAGCCAATGGAAATTTCCATTGATTTTGGGATTGAGATAGTGCAATTGTGAGATAGAATCTGTACTAAGTGTTCATAAAGAACAATATGTCATTACAAGCTGTTTAGATTGGCATTAAGAATAGCATAGTAAAACCAATGGATTTCTTTTTGAACTTACCTAATAGTGATTCATTGGTCACTGCCCTTCTTGACATAAATTTGCACCTGTGATGTTGCTGTGGCTTACTGGGTAAATGCACCTGTCTTGTAAAAAGGATTTCATGAGTTCTAATCCTTGGAGAGTCTTTTTCATTTACTTACTGATAAGCTTCCTATGGAGCCAATGTAAATTTGCATTGATTTTGGGATTGAGATAATGCAGTTGTGAGATATAGAATCTGTATTACGTGTTCATCAAGAACAATACGTCATGATGCGCTGCAAAGATTGGCATTAAGAATAACATAGTGAAACCAATGGATTTCTTTTTGAACTTACCAATATTGATTCAATGTTCACTGCCCTTCTTGACATCGCTTTGCACTTGTGATGTTCCAATGGCTTAGTGGGTTAATGCCCCTGTCTTTTAAACAGGAGTTCATGAGTTCTAGTCCTCAGAGAGCTCTTTTTCATTTACTTACCAATAAGTTTCCTATAGAGCCAATGGAAATTTGCATTGATTTTTGGATTGAGATAGTGCAATTGTGAGATAGAATCTGTACTAAGTATTCATAAAGAACAATATGTCATTACAAGCTGTTTAGATTGGCATTAAGAATAACATAGTAAAACCAATGGATTTCTATTTGAACTTACCTAATAGTGATTCATTGGTCACTGCCCTTCTTGACATAAATTTTCACCTGTGATGTTGCTGTGACTTACTGGGTTAATGCACCTTTCTTGTAAAAAGGATTTCATGAGTTCTAATCCTTGGAGAGTCTTTTTCATTTACTTACTGATAAGCTTCCTATGGAGCCAATGTAAATTTGCATTGATTTTGGGATTGAGATAATGCAGTTGTGAGATATAGAATCTGTATTACGTGTTCATCAAGAACAATACGTCATGATGCGCTGCAAAGATTGGCATTAAGAATAACATAGTGAAACCAATGGATTTCTTTTTGAACTTACCAATATTGATTCAATGTTCACTGCCCTTCTTGACATCACTTTGCACTTGTGATGTTCCAATGGCTTAGTGGGTTAATGCCCCTGTCTTTTAAACAGGAGTTCATGAGTTCTAGTTCTCAGAGAGCTCTTTTTCATTTACTTACCAATAAGTTTCCTATAGAGCCAATGGAAATTTGCATTGATTTTTGGATTGAGATAGTGCAATTGTGAGATAGAATCTGTACTAAGTATTCATAAAGAACAATATGTCATTACAAGCTGTTTAGATTGGCATTAAGAATAACATAGTAAAACCAATGGATTTCTATTTGAACTTATCTAATAGTGATTCAATGTTCGCTGCCCTTCTTGACATTTCTTTGCACTTGCGATGTTCCAATGGCTTAGTGGGTTAATGCCCCTGTCTTTTAAACGGGAGTTCATGAATTATAGTCCTCAGAGAGCTCTTTTTCATTTACTTACCAATAAGTTTCCTATAGAGCCAATGGAAATTTGCATTGATTTTTGGATTGAGATATTGCAATTGTGAGATAGAATCTGTACTAAGTGTTCATAAAGAAAAATATGTCATTACAAGCTGTTTAGATTGGCATTAAGAATAACATAGTAAAACCAATGGATTTCTATTTGAACTTACCTAATAGTGATTCATTGGTCACTGCCCTTCTTGACATAAATTTGCACCTGTGATGTTGCTGTGGCTTACTGGGTTAATGCTCCTGTCTTGTAAAAAGGATTTCATGAGTTCTAATCCTTGGAGAATCTTTTTCATTTACTTACTAATAAGCTTCCTATGGAGCAATGGAAATTTGCATTGATTTTGAGATATAGAATCTGTATTACGTGTTCATCAAGAACAATACGTCATGATGCGCTGCAAAGATTGGCATTAAGAATAACATAGTGAAACCAATGGATTTCTTTTTGAACTTACCTAATAGTGATTCATTGGTCATTGCCCTTCTTGACAACCTTTTGCACTTGTGATGTTCCAGTGGCTTACTTGGTTATTGCGCCTGTCTTATAAACAGGAGTTCATGAGTTCTAATTCTCAGAGAGTTTTTACATTTACTTACTAATAAGCTTCCTATGGAGCCAATGCAAATTTGCATTGATTTTGGGATTGAGATAATGCAGTTGTGAGATATAGAATCTGTATTACGTGTTCATCAAGAACAATACGTCATGATGCGTTGCAAAGATTGGCATTAAGAATAACATAGTGAAACCAATGGATTTATTTTTGAACTTACCAATATTGATTCAATGTTCACTGCCCTTCTTGACATCGCTTTGCACTTGTGATGTTCCAATGGCTTAGTGGGTTAATGCCCCTGTCTTTTAAACAGGAATTCATGAGTTCTAGTCCTCAGAGAGCTCTTTTTCATTTACTTACCAATAAGTTTCCTATAGAGCCAATGGAAATTTGCATTGATTTTTGGATTGAGATAGTGCAATTGTGAGATAGAATCTGTACTAAGTATTCATAAAGAACAATATGTCATTACAAGCTGTTTAGATTGGCATTAAGAATAACATAGTAAAACCAATGGATTTCTATTTGAACTTACCTAATAGTGATTCATTGGTCACTGCCCTTCTTGACATAAATTTCCACCTGTGATGTTGCTGTGACTTACTGGGTTAATGCACCTTTCTTGTAAAAAGGATTTCATGAGTTCTAATCCTTGGAGAGTCTTTTTCATTTACTTACTGATAAGCTTCCTATGGAGCCAATGTAAATTTGCATTGATTTTGGGATTGAGATAATGCAGTTGTGAGATATAGAATCTGTATTACGTGTTCATCAAGAACAATACGTCATGATGCGCTGCAAAGATTGGCATTAAGAATAACATAGTGAAACGAATGGATTTCTTTTTGAACTTACCAATATTGATTCAATGTTCACTGCCCTTCTTGACATCACTTTGCACTTGTGATGTTCCAATGGCTTAGTGGGTTAATGCCCCTCTCTTTTAAACAGGAGTTCATGAGTTCTAGTCCTCAGAGAGATCTTTTTCATTTACTTACCAATAAGTTTCCTATAGAGCCAATGGAAATTTCCATTGATTTTGGGATTGAGATAGTGCAATTGTGAGATAGAATCTGTACTAAGTGTTCATAAAGAACAATATGTCATTACAAGCTGTTTAGATTGGCATTAAGAATAGCATAGTAAAACCAATGGATTTCTTTTTGAACTTACCTAATAGTGATTCATTGGTCACTGCCCTTCTTGACATAAATTTGCACCTGTGATGTTGCTGTGGCTTACTGGGTAAATGCACCTGTCTTGTAAAAAGGATTTCATGAGTTCTAATCCTTGGAGAGTCTTTTTCATTTACTTACTGATAAGCTTCCTATGGAGCCAATGTAAATTTGCATTGATTTTGGGATTGAGATAATGCAGTTGTGAGATATAGAATCTGTATTACGTGTTCATCAAGAACAATACGTCATGATGCGCTGCAAAGATTGGCATTAAGAATAACATAGTGAAACCAATGGATTTCTTTTTGAACTTACCAATATTGATTCAATGTTCACTGCCCTTCTTGACATCACTTTGCACTTGTGATGTTCCAATGGCTTAGTGGGTTAATGCCCCTGTCTTTTAAACAGGAGTTCATGAGTTCTAGTTCTCAGAGAGCTCTTTTTCATTTACTTACCAATAAGTTTCCTATAGAGCCAATGGAAATTTGCATTGATTTTTGGATTGAGATAGTGCAATTGTGAGATAGAATCTGTACTAAGTATTCATAAAGAACAATATGTCATTACAAGCTGTTTAGATTGGCATTAAGAATAACATAGTAAAACCAATGGATTTCTATTTGAACTTATCTAATAGTGATTCAATGTTCGCTGCCCTTCTTGACATTTCTTTGCACTTGCGATGTTCCAATGGCTTAGTGGGTTAATGCCCCTGTCTTTTAAACGGGAGTTCATGAATTATAGTCCTCAGAGAGCTCTTTTTCATTTACTTACCAATAAGTTTCCTATAGAGCCAATGGAAATTTGCATTGATTTTTGGATTGAGATATTGCAATTGTGAGATAGAATCTGTACTAAGTGTTCATAAAGAAAAATATGTCATTACAAGCTGTTTAGATTGGCATTAAGAATAACATAGTAAAACCAATGGATTTCTATTTGAACTTACCTAATAGTGATTCATTGGTCACTGCCCTTCTTGACATAAATTTGCACCTGTGATGTTGCTGTGGCTTACTGGGTTAATGCTCCTGTCTTGTAAAAAGGATTTCATGAGTTCTAATCCTTGGAGAATCTTTTTCATTTACTTACTAATAAGCTTCCTATGGAGCAATGGAAATTTGCATTGATTTTGAGATATAGAATCTGTATTACGTGTTCATCAAGAACAATACGTCATGATGCGCTGCAAAGATTGGCATTAAGAATAACATAGTGAAACCAATGGATTTCTTTTTGAACTTACCTAATAGTGATTCATTGGTCATTGCCCTTCTTGACAACCTTTTGCACTTGTGATGTTCCAGTGGCTTACTTGGTTATTGCGCCTGTCTTATAAACAGGAGTTCATGAGTTCTAATTCTCAGAGAGTTTTTACATTTACTTACTAATAAGCTTCCTATGGAGCCAATGCAAATTTGCATTGATTTTGGGATTGAGATAATGCAGTTGTGAGATATAGAATCTGTATTACGTGTTCATCAAGAACAATACGTCATGATGCGTTGCAAAGATTGGCATTAAGAATAACATAGTGAAACCAATGGATTTATTTTTGAACTTACCAATATTGATTCAATGTTCACTGCCCTTCTTGACATCACTTTGCACTTGTGATGTTCCAATGGCTTAGTGGGTTAATGCCCCTGTCTTTTAAACAGGAGTTCATGAGTTCTAGTCCTCAGAGAGCTCTTTTTCATTTACTTACCAATAAGTTTCCTATAGAGCCAATGGAAATTTGCATTGATTTTTGGATTGAGATATTGCAATTGTGAGATAGAATCTGTACTAAGTGTTCATAAAGAACAATATGTCATTACAAGCTGTTTAGATTGGCATTAAGAATAACATAGTAAAACCAATGGATTTCTATTTGAACTTACCTAATAGTGATTCATTGGTCACTGCCCTTCTTGACATAAATTGCCACCTGTGATGTTGCTGTGACTTACTGGGTTAATGCACCTTTCTTGTAAAAAGGATTTCATGAGTTCTAATCCTTGGAGAGTCTTTTTCATTTACTTACTGATAAGCTTCCTATGGAGCCAATGTAAATTTGCATTGATTTTGGGATTGAGATAATGCAGTTGTGAGATATAGAATCTGTATTACGTGTTCATCAAGAACAATACGTCATGATGCGCTGCAAAGATTGGCATTAAGAATAACATAGTGAAACCAATGGATTTCTTTTTGAACTTACCAATATTGATTCAATGTTCACTGCCCTTATTGACATCACTTTGCACTTGTGATGTTCCAATGGCTTAGTGGGTTAATGCCCCTGTCTTTTAAACAGGAGTTCATGAGTTCTAGTTCTCAGAGAGCTCTTTTTCATTTACTTACCAATATGTTTCCTATAGAGCCAATGGAAATTTGCATTGATTTTTGGATTGAGATAGTGCAATTGTGAGATAGAATCTGTACTAAGTATTCATAAAGAACAATATGTCATTACAAGCTGTTTAGATTGGCATTAAGAATAACATAGTAAAACCAATGGATTTCTATTTGATCTTACCTAATAGTGATTCAATGTTCACTGCCCTTCTTGACATCACTTTGCACTTGTGATGTTCCAATGGCTTAGTGGGTTAATGCCCCTGTCTTTTAAACACGAGTTCATGAGTTCTAGTTCTCAGAGAGCTCTTTTTCATTTACTTACCAATAAGTTTCCTATAGAGCCAATGGAAATTTGCATTGATTTTTGGATTGAGATAGTGCAATTGTGAGATAGAATCTGTACTAAGTATTCATAAAGAACAATATGTCATTACAAGCTGTTTAGATTGGCATTAAGAATAACATAGTAAAACCAATGGATTTCTATTTGAACTTACCTAATAGTGATTCATTGGTCACTGCCCTTCTTGACATATATTTGCACCTGTGATGTTGCTGTGACTTACTGGGTTAATGCACCTGTCTTGTAAAAAGGATTTCATGAGTTCTAATCGTTGGAGAGTCTTTTTCATTTACTTACTGATAAGCTTCCTATGGAGCCAATGTAAATTTGCATTGATTTTGGGATTGAGATAGTGCAATTGTGAGATATAGAATCTGTATTACGTGTTCATCAAGAGCAATACGTCATGATGCGCTGCAAAGATTGGCATTAAGAATAACATAGTGAAACCAATGGATTTCTTTTTGAACTTATCTAATAGTGATTCAATGTTCGCTGCCCTTCTTGACATTACTTTGCGCTTGCGATATTCCAATGGCTTAGTGGGTTAATGCCCCTGTCTTTTAAACGGGAGTTCATGAATTCTAGTCCTCAGAGAGCTCTTTTTCATTTACTTACCAATAAGTTTCCTATAGAGCCAATGGAAATTTGCATTGATTTTTGGATTGAGATATTGCAATTGTGAGATAGAATCTGTACTAAGTGTTCATAAAGAACAATATGTCATTACAAGCTGTTTAGATTGGCATTAAGAATTATATAGTAAAACCAATGGATTTCTATTTGAACTTACCTAATAGTGATTCATTGGTCACTGCCCTTCTTGACATAAATTTGCACCTGTGATGTTGCTGTGGCTTACTGGGTTAATGCTCCTGTCTTGTTAAAAGGATTTCATGAGTTCTAATCCTTGGAGAGTCTTTTTCATTTACTTACTGATAAGCTTCCTATGGAGCCAATGTAAATTTGCATTGATTTTGGGATTGAGATAATGCAGTTGTGAGATATAGAATCTGTATTACGTGTTCATCAAGAACAATACGTCATGATGCGCTGCAAAGATTGGCATTAAGAATAACATAGTGAAACCAATGGATTTCTTTTTGAACTTACCAATATTGATTCAATGTTCACTGCCCTTCTTGACATCACTTTGCACTTGTGATGTTCCAATGGCTTAGTGGGTTAATGCCCCTGTCTTTTAAACAGGAGTTCATGAGTTCTAGTCCTCAGAGAGCTCTTTTTCATTTACTTACCAATAAGTTTCCTATAGAGCCAATGGAAATTTGCATTGATTTTTGGATTGAGATAGTGCAATTGTGAGATAGAATCTGTACTAAGTATTCATAAAGAACAATATGTCATTACAAGCTGTTTAGATTGGCATTAAGAATAACATAGTAAAACCAATGGATTTCTATTTGAACTTACCTAATAGTGATTCATTGGTCACTGCCCTTCTTGACATAAATTTACACCTGTGATGTTGCTGTGACTTACTGGGTTAATGCACCTTTCTTGTAAAAAGGATTTCATGAGTTCTAATCCTTGGAGAGTCTTTTTCATTTACTTACTGATAAGCTTCCTATGGAGCCAATGTAAATTTGCATTGATTTTGGGATTGAGATAATGCAGTTGTGAGATATAGAATCTGTATTACGTGTTCATCAAGAACAATACGTCATGATGCGCTGCAAAGATTGGCATTAAGAATAACATAGTGAAACCAATGGATTTCTTTTTGAACTTACCAATATTGATTCAATGTTCACTGCCCTTATTGACATCACTTTGCACTTGTGATGTTCCAATGGCTTAGTGGGTTAATGCCCCTGTCTTTTAAACAGGAGTTCATGAGTTCTAGTTCTCAGAGAGCTCTTTTTCATTTACTTACCAATATGTTTCCTATAGAGCCAATGGAAATTTGCATTGATTTTTGGATTGAGATAGTGCAATTGTGAGATAGAATCTGTACTAAGTATTCATAAAGAACAATATGTCATTACAAGCTGTTTAGATTGGCATTAAGAATAACATAGTAAAACCAATGGATTTCTATTTGATCTTACCTAATAGTGATTCAATGTTCACTGCCCTTCTTGACATCACTTTGCACTTGTGATGTTCCAATGGCTTAGTGGGTTAATGCCCCTGTCTTTTAAACACGAGTTCATGAGTTCTAGTTCTCAGAGAGCTCTTTTTCATTTACTTACCAATAAGTTTCCTATAGAGCCAATGGAAATTTGCATTGATTTTTGGATTGAGATAGTGCAATTGTGAGATAGAATCTGTACTAAGTATTCATAAAGAACAATATGTCATTACAAGCTGTTTAGATTGGCATTAAGAATAACATAGTAAAACCAATGGATTTCTATTTGAACTTACCTAATAGTGATTCATTGGTCACTGCCCTTCTTGACATATATTTGCACCTGTGATGTTGCTGTGACTTACTGGGTTAATGCACCTGTCTTGTAAAAAGGATTTCATGAGTTCTAATCGTTGGAGAGTCTTTTTCATTTACTTACTGATAAGCTTCCTATGGAGCCAATGTAAATTTGCATTGATTTTGGGATTGAGATAGTGCAATTGTGAGATATAGAATCTGTATTACGTGTTCATCAAGAGCAATACGTCATGATGCGCTGCAAAGATTGGCATTAAGAATAACATAGTGAAACCAATGGATTTCTTTTTGAACTTATCTAATAGTGATTCAATGTTCGCTGCCCTTCTTGACATTACTTTGCGCTTGCGATATTCCAATGGCTTAGTGGGTTAATGCCCCTGTCTTTTAAACGGGAGTTCATGAATTCTAGTCCTCAGAGAGCTCTTTTTCATTTACTTACCAATAAGTTTCCTATAGAGCCAATGGAAATTTGCATTGATTTTTGGATTGAGATATTGCAATTGTGAGATAGAATCTGTACTAAGTGTTCATAAAGAACAATATGTCATTACAAGCTGTTTAGATTGGCATTAAGAATTATATAGTAAAACCAATGGATTTCTATTTGAACTTACCTAATAGTGATTCATTGGTCACTGCCCTTCTTGACATAAATTTGCACCTGTGATGTTGCTGTGGCTTACTGGGTTAATGCTCCTGTCTTGTAAAAAGGATTTCATGAGTTCTAATCCTTGGAGAGTCTTTTTCATTTACTTACTGATAAGCTTCCTATGGAGCCAATGTAAATTTGCATTGATTTTGGGATTGAGATAATGCAGTTGTGAGATATAGAATCTGTATTACGTGTTCATCAAGAACAATACGTCATGATGCGCTGCAAAGATTGGCATTAAGAATAACATAGTGAAACCAATGGATTTCTTTTTGAACTTACCAATATTGATTCAATGTTCACTGCCCTTCTTGACATCACTTTGCACTTGTGATGTTCCAATGGCTTAGTGGGTTAATGCCCCTGTCTTTTAAACAGGAGTTCATGAGTTCTAGTCCTCAGAGAGCTCTTTTTCATTTACTTACCAATAAGTTTCCTATAGAGCCAATGGAAATTTGCATTGATTTTTGGATTGAGATAGTGCAATTGTGAGATAGAATCTGTACTAAGTATTCATAAAGAACAATATGTCATTACAAGCTGTTTAGATTGGCATTAAGAATAACATAGTAAAACCAATGGATTTCTATTTGAACTTACCTAATAGTGATTCATTGGTCACTGCCCTTCTTGACATAAATTTCCACCTGTGATGTTGCTGTGACTTACTGGGTTAATGCACCTTTCTTGTAAAAAGGATTTCATGAGTTCTAATCCTTGGAGAGTCTTTTTCATTTACTTACTGATAAGCTTCCTATGGAGCCAATGTAAATTTGCATTGATTTTGGGATTGAGATAATGCAGTTGTGAGATATAGAATCTGTATTACGTGTTCATCAAGAACAATACGTCATGATGCGCTGCAAAGATTGGCATTAAGAATAACATAGTGAAACCAATGGATTTCTTTTTGAACTTACCAATATTGATTCAATGTTCACTGCCCTTCTTGACATCACTTTGCACTTGTGATGTTCCAATGGCTTAGTGGGTTAATTCCCCTGTCTTTTAAACAGGAGTTCATGAGTTCTAGTTCTCAGAGAGCTCTTTTTCATTTACTTACCAATATGTTTCCTATAGAGCCAATGGAAATTTGCATTGATTTTTGGATTGAGATAGTGCAATTGTGAGATAGAATCTGTACTAAGTATTCATAAAGAACAATATGTCATTACAAGCTGTTTAGATTGGCATTAAGAATAACATAGTAAAACCAATGGATTTCTATTTGATCTTACCTAATAGTGATTCAATGTTCACTGCCCTTCTTGACATCACTTTGCACTTGTGATGTTCCAATGGCTTAGTGGGTTAATGCCCCTGTCTTTTAAACAGGAGTTCATGAGTTCTAGTTCTCAGAGACCTCTTTTTCATTTACTTACCAATAAGTTTCCTATAGAGCCAATGGAAATTTGCATTGATTTTTGGATTGAGATAGTGCAATTGTGAGATAGAATCTGTACTAAGTATTCATAAAGAACAATATGTCATTACAAGCTGTTTAGATTGGCATTAAGAATAACATAGTAAAACCAATGGATTTCTATTTGAACTTACCTAATAGTGATTCATTGGTCACTGCCCTTCTTGACATAAATTTGCACCTGTGATGTTGCTGTGACTTACTGGGTTAATGCACCTGTCTTGTAAAAAGGATTTCATGAGTTCTAATCGTTGGAGAGTCTTTTTCATTTACTTACTGATAAGCTTCCTATGGAGCCAATGTAAATTTGCATTGATTTTGGGATTGAGATAGTGCAATTGTGAGATATAGAATCTGTATTACGTGTTCATCAAGAGCAATACGTCATGATGCGCTGCAAAGATTGGCATTAAGAATAACATAGTGAAACCAATGGATTTCTTTTTGAACTTATCTAATAGTGATTCAATGTTCGCTGCCCTTCTTGACATTACTTTGCACTTGCGATGTTCCAATGGCTTAGTGGGTTAATGCCCCTGTCTTTTAAATGGGAGTTCATGAATTCTAGTCCTCAGAGAGCTCTTTTTCATTTACTTACCAATAAGTTTCCTATAGAGCCAATGGAAATTTGCATTGATTTTTGGATTGAGATATTGCAATTGTGAGATAGAATCTGTACTAAGTGTTCATAAAGAACAATATGTCATTACAAGCTGTTTAGATTGGCATTAAGAATTAAATAGTAAAACCAATGGATTTCTATTTGAATTACCTAATAGTGATTCATTGGTCACTGCCCTTCTTGACATAAATTTGCACCTGTGATGTTGCTGTGGATTACTGGGTTAATGCTCCTGTTTTGTAAAAAGGATTTCATGAGTTCTAATCCTTGGAGAATCTTTTTCATTTACTTACTAATAAGCTTCCTATGGAGCAATGGAAATTTGCATTGATTTTGAGATATAGAATCTGTATTACGTGTTCATCAAGAACAATACGTCATGATGCGCTGCAAAGATTGGCATTAAGAATAACATAGTGAAACCAATGGATTTCTTTTTGAACTTACCTAATAGTGATTCATTGGTCATTGCCCTTCTTGACAACCTTTTGTACTTGTGATGTTCCAGTGGCTTACTTGGTTATTGCACCTGTCTTATAAACAGGAGTTCATGAGTTCTAATTCTCAGAGAGTTTTTACATTTACTTACTAATAAGCTTCCTATAGAGCCAATGGAAATTTGCATTAATTTTGGGCTTGAGATAGTGCAATTGTGAGATATAGAATCTGTATTACGTGTTCATCAAGAACAATACGTCATGATGCGTTGCAAAGATTGGCATTAAGAATAACATAGTGAAACCAATGGATTTCTTTTTGAACTTATCTAATAGTGATTCAATGTTCGCTGCCCTTCTTGACATCACTTTGCACTTGTGATGTTCCAATGGCTTAGTGGGTTAATGCCCCTGTCTTTTAAACAGGAGTTCATGAGTTCTAGTTCTCAGAGAGCTCTTTTTCATTTACTTACCAATAAGTTTCCTATAGAGCCAATGGAAATTTGCATTGATTTTTGGATTGAGATAGTGCAATTGTGAGATAGAATCTGTACTAAGTATTCATAAAGAACAATATGTCATTACAAGCTGTTTAGATTGGCATTAAGAATAACATAGTAAAACCAATGGATTTCTATTTGAACTTATCTAATAGTGATTCAATGTTCGCTGCCCTTCTTGACATTTCTTTGCACTTGCGATGTTCCAATGGCTTAGTGGGTTAATGCCCCTGTCTTTTAAACGGGAGTTCATGAATTATAGTCCTCAGAGAGCTCTTTTTCATTTACTTACCAATAAGTTTCCTATAGAGCCAATTGAAATTTGCATTGATTTTTGGATTGAGATATTGCAATTGTGAGATAGAATCTGTACTAAGTGTTCATAAAGAAAAATATGTCATTACAAGCTGTTTAGATTGGCATTAAGAATAACATAGTAAAACCAATGGATTTCTATTTGAACTTACCTAATAGTGATTCATTGGTCACTGCCCTTCTTGACATAAATTTGCACCTGTGATGTTGCTGTGGCTTACTGGGTTAATGCTCCTGTCTTGTAAAAAGGATTTCATGAGTTCTAATCCTTGGAGAATCTTTTTCATTTACTTACTAATAAGCTTCCTATGGAGCAATGGAAATTTGCATTGATTTTGAGATATAGAATCTGTATTACGTGTTCATCAAGAACAATACGTCATGATGCGCTGCAAAGATTGGCATTAAGAATAACATAGTGAAACCAATGGATTTCTTTTTGAACTTACCTAATAGTGATTCATTGGTCATTGCCCTTCTTGACAACCTTTTGCACTTGTGATGTTCCAGTGGCTTACTTGGTTATTGCGCCTGTCTTATAAACAGGAGTTCATGAGTTCTAATTCTCAGAGAGTTTTTACATTTACTTACTAATAAGCTTCCTATGGAGCCAATGCAAATTTGCATTGATTTTGGGATTGAGATAATGCAGTTGTGAGATATAGAATCTGTATTACGTGTTCATCAAGAACAATACGTCATGATGCGTTGCAAAGATTGGCATTAAGAATAACATAGTGAAACCAATGGATTTATTTTTGAACTTACCAATATTGATTCAATGTTCACTGCCCTTCTTGACATCACTTTGCACTTGTGATGTTCCAATGGCTTAGTGGGTTAATGCCCCTGTCTTTTAAACAGGAGTTCATGAGTTCTAGTCCTCAGAGAGCTCTTTTTCATTTACTTACCAATAAGTTTCCTATAGAGCCAATGGAAATTTGCATTGATTTTTGGATTGAGATATTGCAATTGTGAGATAGAATCTGTACTAAGTGTTCATAAAGAACAATATGTCATTACAAGCTGTTTAGATTGGCATTAAGAATAACATAGTAAAACCAATGGATTTCTATTTGAACTTACCTAATAGTGATTCATTGGTCACTGCCCTTCTTGACATAAATTTGCACCTGTGATGTTGCTGTGGCTTACTGGGTTAATGCTCCTGTTTTGTAAAAAGGATTTCATGAGTTCTAATCCTTGGAGAGTCTTTTTCATTTACTTACTGATAAGCTTCCTATGGAGCCAATGTAAATTTGCATTGATTTTGGGATTGAGATAATGCAGTTGTGAGATATAGAATCTGTATTACGTGTTCATCAAGAACAATACGTCATGATGCGCTGCAAAGATTGGCATTAAAAGTAACATAGTGAAACCAATGGATTTCTTTTAGAACTTACCAATATTGATTCAATGTTCACTGCCCTTCTTGACATCACTTTGCACTTGTGATGTTCCAATGGCTTAGTGGGTTAATGCCCCTGTCTTTTAAACAGGAGTTCATGAGTTCTAGTCCTCAGAGAGCTCTTTTTCATTTACTTACCAATAAGTTTCCTATAGAGCCAATGGAAATTTGCATTGATTTTTGGATTGAGATAGTGCAATTGTGAGATAGAATCTGTACTAAGTATTCATAAAGAAAAATATGTCATTACAAGCTGTTTAGATTAGCATTAAGAATAACATAGTAAAACCAATGGATTTCTATTTGAACTTACCTAATAGTGATTCATTGGTCACTGCCCTTCTTGACATAAATTGCCACCTGTGATGTTGCTGTGACTTACTGGGTTAAAGCACCTTTCTTGTAAAAAGGATTTCATGAGTTCTAATCCTTGGAGAGTCTTTTTCATTTACTTACTGATAAGCTTCCTATGGAGCCAATGTAAATTTGCATTGATTTTGGGATTGAGATAATGCAGTTGTGAGATATAGAATCTGTATTACGTGTTCATCAAGAACAATACGTCATGATGCGCTGCAAAGATTGGCATTAAGAATAACATAGTGAAACCAATGGATTTCTTTTTGAACTTACCAATATTGATTCAATGTTCACTGCCCTTATTGACATCACTTTGCACTTGTGATGTTCCAATGGCTTAGTGGGTTAATGCCCCTGTCTTTTAAACAGGATTTCATGAGTTCTAGTTCTCAGAGAGCTCTTTTTCATTTACTTACCAATATGTTTCCTATAGAGCCAATGGAAATTTGCATTGATTTTTGGATTGAGATAGTGCAATTGTGAGATAGAATCTGTACTAAGTATTCATAAAGAACAATATGTCATTACAAGCTGTTTAGATTGGCATTAAGAATAACATAGTAAAACCAATGGATTTCTATTTGATCTTACCTAATAGTGATTCAATGTTCACTGCCCTTCTTGACATCACTTTGCACTTGTGATGTTCCAATGGCTTAGTGGGTTAATGCCCCTGTCTTTTAAACACGAGTTCATGAGTTCTAGTTCTCAGAGAGCTCTTTTTCATTTACTTACCAATAAGTTTCCTATAGAGCCAATGGAAATTTGCATTGATTTTTGGATTGAGATAGTGCAATTGTGAGATAGAATCTGTACTTAGTATTCATAAAGAACAATATGTCATTACAAGCTGTTTAGATTGGCATTAAGAATAACATAGTAAAACCAATGGATTTCTATTTGAACTTACCTAATAGTGATTCATTGGTCACTGCCCTTCTTGACATATATTTGCACCTGTGATGTTGCTGTGACTTACTGGGTTAATGCACCTGTCTTGTAAAAAGGATTTCATGAGTTCTAATCGTTGGAGAGTCTTTTTCATTTACTTACTGATAAGCTTCCTATGGAGCCAATGTAAATTTGCATTGATTTTGGGATTGAGATAATGCAATTGTGAGATATAGAATCTGTATTACGTGTTCATCAAGAGCAATACGTCATGATGCGCTGCAAAGATTGGCATTAAGAATAACATAGTGAAACCAATGGATTTCTTTTTGAACTTATCTAATAGTGATTCAATGTTCGCTGCCCTTCTTGACATTACTTTGCACTTGCGATATTCCAATGGCTTAGTGGGTTAATGCCCCTGTCTTTTAAACGGGAGTTCATGAATTCTAGTCCTCAGAGAGCTCTTTTTCATTTACTTACCAATAAGTTTCCTATAGAGCCAATGGAAATTTGCATTGATTTTTGGATTGAGATATTGCAATTGTGAGATAGAATCTGTACTAAGTGTTCATAAAGAACAATATGTCATTACAAGCTGTTTAGATTGGCATTAAGAATTATATAGTAAAACCAATGGATTTCTATTTGAACTTACCTAATAGTGATTCATTGGTCACTGCCCTTCTTGACATAAATTTGCACCTGTGATGTTGCTGTGGCTTACTGGGTTAATGCTCCTGTCTTGTAAAAAGGATTTCATGAGTTCTAATCCTTGGAGAGTCTTTTTCATTTACTTACTGATAAGCTTCCTATGGAGCCAATGTAAATTTGCATTGATTTTGGGATTGAGATAATGCAGTTGTGAGATATAGAATCTGTATTACGTGTTCATCAAGAACAATACGTCATGATGCGCTGCAAAGATTGGCATTAAGAATAACATAGTGAAACCAATGGATTTCTTTTTGAACTTATCTAATAGTGATTCAATGTTCGCTGCCCTTCTTGACATTACTTTGCACTTGCGATATTCCAATGGCTTAGTGGGTTAATGCCCCTGTCTTTTAAACGGGAGTTCATGAATTCTAGTCCTCAGAGAGCTCTTTTTCATTTACTTACCAATAAGTTTCCTATAGAGCCAATGGAAATTTGCATTGATTTTTGGATTGAGATATTGCAATTGTGAGATAGAATCTGTACTAAGTGTTCATAAAGAACAATATGTCATTACAAGCTGTTTAGATTGGCATTAAGAATTATATAGTAAAACCAATGGATTTCTATTTGAACTTACCTAATAGTGATTCATTGGTCACTGCCCTTCTTGACATAAATTTGCACCTGTGATGTTGCTGTGGCTTACTGGGTTAATGCTCCTGTCTTGTAAAAAGGATTTCATGAGTTCTAATCCTTGGAGAGTCTTTTTCATTTACTTACTGATAAGCTTCCTATGGAGCCAATGTAAATTTGCATTGATTTTGGGATTGAGATAATGCAGTTGTGAGATATAGAATCTGTATTACGTGTTCATCAAGAACAATACGTCATGATGCGCTGCAAAGATTGGCATTAAGAATAACATAGTGAAACCAATGGATTTCTTTTTGTACTTACCAATATTGATTCAATGTTCACTGCCCTTCTTGACATCACTTTGCACTTGTGATGTTCCAATGGCTTAGTGGGTTAATGCCCCTGTCTTTTAAACAGGAGTTCATGAGTTCTAGTCCTCAGAGAGCTCTTTTTCATTTACTTACCAATAAGTTTCCTATAGAGCCAATGGAAATTTGCATTGATTTTTGGATTGAGATAGTGCAATTGTGAGATAGAATCTGTACTAAGTATTCATAAAGAACAATATGTCATTACAAGCTGTTTAGATTGGCATTAAGAATAACATAGTAAAACCAATGGATTTCTATTTGAACTTACCTAATAGTGATTCATTGGTCACTGCCCTTCTTGACATAAATTTCCACCTGTGATGTTGCTGTGACTTACTGGGTTAATGCACCTTTCTTGTAAAAAGGATTTCATGAGTTCTAATCCTTGGAGAGTCTTTTTCATTTACTTACTGATAAGCTTCCTATGGAGCCAATGTAAATTTGCATTGATTTTGGGATTGAGATAATGCAGTTGTGAGATATAGAATCTGTATTACGTGTTCATCAAGAACAATACGTCATGATGCGCTGCAAAGATTGGCATTAAGAATAACATAGTGAAACCAATGGATTTCTTTTTGAACTTACCAATATTGATTCAATGTTCACTGCCCTTCTTGACATCATTTTGCACTTGTGATGTTCCAATGGCTTAGTGGGTTAATGCCCCTGTCTTTTAAACAGGAGTTCATGAGTTCTAGTTCTCAGAGAGCTCTTTTTCATTTACTTACCAATATGTTTCCTATAGAGCCAATGGAAATTTGCATTGATTTTTGGATTGAGATAGTGCAATTGTGAGATAGAATCTGTACTAAGTATTCATAAAGAACAATATGTCATTACAAGCTGTTTAGATTGGCATTAAGAATAACATAGTAAAACCAATGGATTTCTATTTGATCTTACCTAATAGTGATTCAATGTTCACTGCCCTTCTTGACATCACTTTGCACTTGTGATGTTCCAATGGCTTAGTGGGTTAATGCCCCTGTCTTTTAAACAGGAGTTCATGAGTTCTAGTTCTCAGAGAGCTCTTTTTCATTTACTTACCAATAAGTTTCCTATAGAGCCAATGGAAATTTGCATTGATTTTTGGATTGAGATAGTGCAATTGTGAGATAGAATCTGTACTAAGTATTCATAAAGAACAATATGTCATTACAAGCTGTTTAGATTGGCATTAAGAATAACATAGTAAAACCAATGGATTTCTATTTGAATTTACCTAATAGTGATTCATTGGTCACTGCCCTTCTTGACATAAATTTGCACCTGTGATGTTGCTGTGACTTACTGGGTTAATGCACCTGTCTTGTAAAAAGGATTTCATGAGTTCTAATCGTTGGAGAGTCTTTTTCATTTACTTACTGATAAGCTTCCTATGGAGCCAATGTAAATTTGCATTGATTTTGGGATTGAGATAGTGCAATTGTGAGATATAGAATCTGTATTACGTGTTCATCAAGAGCAATACGTCATGATGCGCTGCAAAGATTGGCATTAAGAATAACATAGTGAAACCAATGGTTTTCTTTTTGAACTTATCTAATAGTGATTCAATGTTCGCTGCCCTTCTTGACATTACTTTGCACTTGCGATGTTCCAATGGCTTAGTGGGTTAATGCCCCTGTCTTTTAAACGGGAGTTCATGAATTCTAGTCCTCAGAGAGCTCTTTTTCATTTACTTACCAATAAGTTTCCTATAGAGCCAATGGAAATTTGCATTGATTTTTGGATTGAGATATTGCAATTGTGAGATAGAATCTGTACTAAGTGTTCATAAAGAACAATATGTCATTACAAGCTGTTTAGATTGGCATTAAGAATTATATAGTAAAACCAATGGATTTCTATTTGAACTTACCTAATAGGGATTCATTGGTCACTGCCCTTCTTGACATAAATTTGCACCTGTGATGTTGCTGTGGCTTACTGGGTTAATGCTCCTGTCTTGTAAAAAGGATTTCATGAGTTCTAATCCTTGGAGAGTATTTTTCATTTACTTACTGATAAGCTTCCTATGGAGCCAATGTAAATTTGCATTGATTTTGGGATTGAGATAATGCAGTTGTGAGATATAGAATCTGTATTACGTGTTCATCAAGAACAATACGTCATGATGCGCTGCAAAGATTGGCATTAAGAATAACATAGTGAAACCAATGGATTTCTTTTTGAACTTACCAATATTGATTCAATGTTCACTGCCCTTCTTGACATCACTTTGCACTTGTGATGTTCCAATGGCTTAGTGGATTAATGCCCCTGTCTTTTAAACAGGAGTTCATGAGTTCTAGTCCTCAGAGAGCTCTTTTTCATTTACTTACCAATAAGTTTCCTATAGAGCCAATGGAAATTTGCATTGATTTTTGGATTGAGATATTGCAATTGTGAGATAGAATCTGTACTAAGTGTTCATAAAGAACAATATGTCATTACAAGCTGTTTAGATTGGCATTAAGAATTAAATAGTAAAACCAATGGATTTCTATTTGAACTTACCTAATAGTGATTCATTGGTCACTGCCCTTCTTGACATAAATTTGCACCTGTGATGTTGCTGTGGATTACTGGGTTAATGCTCCTGTTTTGTAAAAAGGATTTCATGAGTTCTAATCCTTGGAGAATCTTTTTCATTTACTTACTAATAAGCTTCCTATGGAGCAATGTAAATTTGCATTGATTTTGAGATATAGAATCTGTATTACGTGTTCATCAAGAACAATACGTCATGATGCGCTGCAAAGATTGGCATTAAGAATAACATAGTGAAACCAATGGATTTCTTTTTGAACTTACCTAATAGTGATTCATTGGTCATTGCCCTTCTTGACAACCTTTTGCACTTGTGATGTTCCAGTGGCTTACTTGGTTATTGCGCCTGTCTTATAAACAGGAGTTCATGAGTTCTAATTCTCAGAGAGTTTTTACATTTACTTACTAATAAGCTTCCTATAGAGCCAATGGAAATTTGCATTAATTTTGGGCTTGAGATAGTGCAATTGTGAGATATAGAATCTGTATTACGTGTTCATCAAGAACAATACGTCATGATGCGTTGCAAAGATTGGCATTAAGAATAACATAGTGAAACCAATGGATTTCTTTTTGAACTTATCTAATAGTGATTCAATGTTCGCTGCCCTTCTTGACATCACTTTGCACTTGTGATGTTCCAATGGCTTAGTGGGTTAATGCCCCTGTCTTTTACACAGGAGTTCATGAATTCTGGTCCTCAGAGAGCTCTTATTCATTTACTTACCAATAAGTTTCCTATAGAGCCAATGGAAATTTGCATTGATTTTTGGATTGAGATATTGCAATTGTGAGATAGAATCTGTACTAAGTGTTCATAAAGAACAATATGTCATTACAAGCTGTTTAGATTGGCATTAAGAATAACATAGTAAAACCAATGGATTTCTTTTTGAACTTACCAAATAGTGATTCATTGGTCACTGCCCTTCTTGACATAAATTTGCACCTGTGATGTTGCTGTGGCTTACTGGGTTAATGCTCCTGTTTTGTAAAAAGGATTTCATGAGTTCTAATCCTTGGAGAGTCTTTTTCATTTACTTACTAATAAGCTTCCTATGGAGCAATGGAAATTTGCATTGATTTTGAGATATAGAATCTGTATTACGTGTTCATCAAGAACAATACGTCATGATGCACCGCAAAGATTGGCATTAAGAATAACATAGTGAAACCAATGGATTTCTTTTTGAACTTACCTAATAGTGATTCATTGGTCATTGCCCTTCTTGACAACCTTTTGCACTTGTGATGTTCCAGTGGCTTACTTGGTTATTGCGCCTGTCTTATAAACAGGAGTTCATGAGTTCTGATTCTCAGAGAGTTTTTTCATTTACTTACTAATAAGCTTCCTATAGAGCCAATGGAAATTTGCATTGATTTTGGGCTTGAGATAGTGCAATTGTGAGATATAGAATCTGTATTACGTGTTCATCAAGAACAATACGTCATGATGCGCTGCAAAGATTGGCATTAAGAATAACATAGTGAAACCAATGGATTTCTTTTTGAACTTACCAATAGTGATTCAATGTTCACTGCCCTTCTTGACATCACTTTGCACTTGTGATGTTCCAATGGCTTAGTGGGTTAATACCCCTGTCTTTTTAACAGGAGTTCATGAGTTCTAGTCCTCAGAGAGCTCTTTTTCATTTACTTACCAATAAGTTTCCTATAGAGCCAATGGAAATTTGCATTGATTTTTGGATTGAGATATTGCAATTGTGAGATAGAATCTGTACTAAGTGTTCATAAAGAACAATATGTCATTACAAGCTGTTTAGATTGGCATTAAGAATAACATAGTAAAACCAATGGATTTCTATTTGAACTTACCTAATAGTGATTCATTGGTCACTGCCCTTCTTGACATAAATTTGCACCTGTGATCTTGCTGTGGCTTACTGGGTTAATGCTCCTGTCTCGTAAAAAGGATTTCATGAGTTCTAATCCTTGGAGAGTCTTTTTCATTTACTTACTGATAAGCTTCCTATGGAGCCAATGTAAATTTGCATTGATTTTGGGATTGAGATAATGCAGTTGTGAGATATAGAATCTGTATTACGTGTTCCTCAAGAACAATACGTCATGATGCGCTGCAAAGATTGGCATTAAGAATAACACAGTGAAACCAATGGATTTCTTTTTGAACTTACCAATATTGATTCAATGTTCACTGCCCTTCTTGACATCACTTTGCACTTGTGATGTTCCAATGGCTTAGTGGGTTAATGCCCCTGTCTTTTAAACAGGAGTTCATGAGTTCTAGTCCTCAGAGAGCTCTTTTTCATTTACTTACCAATAAGTTTCCTATAGAGCCAATGGAAATTTGCATTGATTTTTGGATTGAGATAGTGCAATTGTGAGATAGAATCTGTACTAAGTGTTCATAAAGAACAATATGTCATTACAAGCTGTTTAGATTGGCATTAAGAATAACATAGTAAAACCAATGGATTTGTTTTTGAACTTACCAAATAGTGATTCATTGGTCACTGCCCTTCTTGACATAAATTTGCACCTGTGATGTTGCTGTGGCTTACTGGGTTAATGCTCCTGTTTTGTAAAAAGGATTTCATGAGTTCTAATCCTTGGAGAGTCTTTTTCATTTACTTACTAATAAGCTTCCTATGGAGCAATGGAAATTTGCATTGATTTTGAGATATAGAATGTGTATTACGTGTTCATCAAGAACAATACGTCATGATGCACCGCAAAGATTGGCATTAAGAATAACATAGTGAAACCAATGGATTTCTTTTTGAACTTACCTAATAGTGATTCATTGGTCATTGCCCTTCTTGACAACCTTTTGCACTTGTGATGTTCCAGTGGCTTACTTGGTTATTGCGCCTGTCTTATAAACAGGAGTTCATGAGTTCTGATTCTCAGAGAGTTTTTTCATTTACTTACTAATAAGCTTCCTATAGAGCCAATGGAAATTTGCATTGATTTTGGGCTTGAGATAGTGCAATTGTGAGATATAGAATCTGTATTACGTGTTCATCAAGATCAATACGTCATGATGCGCTGCAAAGATTGGCATTAAGAATAACATAGTGAAACCAATGGATTTCTTTTTGAACTTACCTAATAGTGATTCATTGGTCACTGCCCTTCTTGACATAAATTTGCACATGTGATGTTGCTGTGACTTACTGGGTTAATGCACCTGTCTTGTAAAAAGGATTTCATGAGTTCTAATCGTTGGAGAGTCTTTTTCATTTACTTACTGATAAGCTTCCTATGGAGCCAATGTAAATTTGCATTGATTTTGGGATTGAGATAGTGCAATTGTGAGATATAGAATCTGTATTACGTGTTCATCAAGAGCAATACGTCATGATGCGCTGCAAAGATTGGCATTAAGAATAACATAGTGAAACCAATGGATTTCTTTTTGAACTTATCTAATAGTGATTCAATGTTCGCTGCCCTTCTTGACATTACTTTGCACTTGTGATGTTCCAATGGCTTAGTGGGTTAATGCCCCTGTCTTTTAAATGGGAGTTCATGAATTCTAGTCCTCAGAGAGCTCTTTTTCATTTACTTACCAATAAGTTTCCTATAGAGCCAATGGAAATTTGCATTGATTTTTGGATTGAGATATTGCAATTGTGAGATAGAATCTGTACTAAGTGTTCATAAAGAACAATATGTCATTACAAGCTGTTTAGATTGGCATTAAGAATAACATAGTAAAACCAATGGATTTCTATTTGAACTTACCTAATAGTGATTCATTGGTCACTGCCCTTCTTGACATAAATTTGCACCTGTGATGTTGCTGTGGCTTACTGGGTTAATGCTCTTGTTTTGTAAAAAGGATTTCATGAGTTCTAATCCTTGGAGAGTCTTTTTCATTTACTTACTAATAAGCTTCCTATGGAGCAATGGAAATTTGCATTGATTTTGAGATATAGAATCTGTATTACGTGTTCATCAAGAACAATACGTCATGATGCGCTGCAAAGATTGGCATTAAGAATAACATAGTGAAACCAATGGATTTATTTTTGAACTTACCTAATAGTGATTCATTGGTCATTGCCCTTCTTGACAACCTTTTGCACTTGTGATGTTCCAGTGGCTTACTTGGTTATTGCGCCTGTCTTATAAACAGGAGTTCATGAGTTCTAATTCTCAGAGAGTTTTTACATTTACTTACTAATAAGCTTCCTATGGAGCCAATGGAAATTTGCATTGATTTTGGGATTGAGATAATTCAGTTGTGAGATATAGAATCTGTATTACGTGTTCATCAAGAACAATACGTCATGATGCGTTGCAAAGATTGGCATTAAGAAGAACATAGTGAAACCAATGGATTTCTTTTTGAACTTACCAATATTGATTCAATGTTCACTGCCCTTCTTGACATCACTTTGCACTTGTGATGTTCCAATGGCTTAGTTGGTTATTGCCCCTGTCTTTTAAACAGGAGTTCATGAGTTCTAGTCCTCAGAGAGCTCTTTTTCATTTACTTACCAATAAGTTTCCTATAGAGCCAATGGAAATTTGCATTGATTTTTGGATTGAGATATTGCAATTGTGAGATAGAATCTGTACTAAGTGTTCATAAAGAACAATATGTCATTACAAGCTGTTTAGATTGGCATTAAGAATAGCATAGTAAAACCAATGGATTTCTATTTGAACTTACCTAATAGTGATTCATTGGTCACTGCCCTTCTTGACATAAATTTGCACCTGTGATGTTGCTGTGACTTACTGGGTTAATGCTCCTGTCTTGTAAAAAGGATTTCATGAGTTCTAATACTTGGAGAGTCTTTTTCATTTACTTACTAATAAGCTTCCTATGGAGCCAATGTAAATTTGCATTGATTTTGGGATTGAGATAGTGCAATTGTGAGATATAGAATCTGTATTACGTGTTCATCAAGAACAATACGTCATGATGCGCTGCAAAGATTGGCATTAAGAATAACATAGTGAAACCAATGGATTTCTTTTTGAACTTATCTAATAGTGATTCAATGTTCGCTGCCCTTCTTGACATCACTTAGCACTTGTGATGTTCCAATGGATTAGTGGTTTAATGCCCCTGTCTTTTAAACAGGAGTTCATGAGTTCTAGTCCTCAGAGAGCTCTTTTTCATTTACTTACCAATAAGTTTCCTATAGAGCCAATGGAAATTTGCATTGATTTTTGGATTGAGATAGTGCAATTGTGAGATAGAATCTGTACTAAGTATTCATAAAGAACAATATGTCATTACAAGCTGTTTAGATTGGCATTAAGAATAACATAGTAAAACCAATGGATTTCTATTTGAACTTACCTAATAGTGATTCATTGGTCACTGCCCTTCTTGACATAAATTTGCACCTGTGATGTTGCTGTGACTTACTGGGTTAATGCACCTGTCTTGTAAAAAGGATTTCATGAGTTCTAATCCTTGGAGAGTCTTTTTCATTTACTTACTAATAAGCTTCCTATGGAGCCAATGTAAATTTGCATTGATTTTGGCATTGAGATAGTGCAATTGTGAGATAGAATCTGTACTAAGTATTCATAAAGAACAATATGTCATTACAAGCTGTTTAGATTGGCATTAAGAATAACATAGTAAAACCAATGGATTTCTATTTGAACTTACCTAATAGTGATTCATTGGTCACTGCCCTTCTTGACATAAATTTGCACCTGTGATGTTGCTGTGACTTACTGGGTTAATGCACCTGTCTTGTAAAAAAGGATTTCATGAGTTCTAATACTTGGAGAGTCTTTTTCATTTACTTACTAATAAGCTTCCTATGGAGCCAATGTAAATTTGCATTGATTTTGGCATTGAGATAGTGCAATTGTGAGATATAGAATCTGTATTACGTGTTCATCAAGAGCAATATGTCATGATGCGCTGCAAAGATTGGCATTAAGAATAACATAGTGAAACCAAAGGATTTCTTTTTGAACTTATCTAATAGTGATTCAATGTTCGCTGCCCTTCTTGACATTACTTTGCACTTGTGATGTTCCAATGGCTTAGTGGGTTAATGCCCCTGTCTTTTAAACGGGAGTTCATGAATTCTAGTCCTCAGAGAGCTCTTTTTCATTTACTTACCAATAAGTTTCCTATAGAGCAAATGGAAATTTGCAGTGATTTTTGGAATGAGATATTGCAATTGTGAGATAGAATCTGTACTAAGTGTTCATAAAGAACAATATGTCATTACAAGCTGTTTAGATTGGCATTGAGAATAACATAGTAAAACCAATGGATTTCTATTTGAACTTACCTAATAGTGATTCATTGGTCACTGCCCTTCTTGACATAGATTTGCACCTGTGATGTTGCTGTGGCTTACTGGGTTAATGCTCCTGTCTTGTAAAAAGGATTTCATGAGTTCTAATCATTGGAGAGTCTTTTTCATTTACTTACTAATAAGCTTCCTATGGAGCAATGGAAATTTGCATTGATTTTGAGATATAGAATCTGTATTACGTGTTCATCAAGAACAATACGTCATGATGCGCTGCAAAGATTGGCATTAAGAATAACATAGTGAAACCAATGGATTTCTTTTTGAACTTACCTAATAATGATTCATTGGTCATTGCCCTTCTTGACAACCTTTTGCACTTGTGATGTTCCAGTGGCTTACTTGGTTATTTCGCCTGTCTTATAAACAGGAGTTCATGAGTTTTAATTCTCAGAGAGTTTTTACATTTACTTACTAATAAGCTTCCTATGGAGCCAATGGAAATTTGCATTGATTTTGGGATTGAGATAATGCAGTTGTGAGATATAGAATCTGTATTACGTGTTCATCAAGAACAATACGTCATGATGCGTTGCAAATATTGGCATTAAGAATAACATAGTGAAACCAATGGATTTCTTTTTGAACTTACCAATATTGATTCAATGTTCACTGCCCTTCTTGACATCACTTTGCACTTGTGATGTTCCAGTGGCTTAGTGGGTTAATGACCCTGTCTTTTAAACAGGAGTTCATGAGTTCTAGTCCTCAGAGAGCTCTTTTTCATTTACTTACCAATAAGTTTCCTATAGAGCCAATGGAAATTTGCATTGATTTTTGGATTGAGATATTGCAATTGTGAGATAGAATCTGTACTAAGTGTTCATAAAGAACAATATGTCATTACAAGCTGTTTAGATTGGCATTAAGAATAACATAGTAAAACCAATGGATTTCTATTTGAACTTACCTAATAGTGATTCATTGGTCACTGTCCTTCTTGACATAAATTTGCACCTGTGTTGTTGCTGTGGCTTACTGGGTTAATGCTCCTGTTTTGTAAAAAGGATTTCATGAGTTCTAATCCTTGGAGAGTCTTTTTCATTTACTTACTGATAAGCTTCCTATGGAGCCAATGTAAATTTGCATTGATTTTGGGATTGAGATAATGCAGTTGTGAGATATAGAATCTGTATTACGTGTTCATCAAGAACAATACGTCATGATGCGCTGCAAAGATTGGCATTAAGAATAACATAGTGAAACCAATGGATTTCTTTTTGAACTTACCAATATTGATTCAATGTTCACTGCCCTTCTTGACATCACTCTGCACTTGTGATGTTCCAATGGCTTAGTGGGTTAATGCCCCTGTCTTTTAAACAGGAGTTCATGAGTTCTAGTCCTCAGAGAGCTCTTTTTCATTTACTTACCAATAAGTTTCCTATAGAGCCAATGGAAATTTGCATTGATTTTTGGATTGAGATAGTGCAATTGTGAGATAGAATCTGTACTAAGTATTCATAAAGAACAATATGTCATTACAAGCTGTTTAGATTGGCATTAAGAATAACATAGTAAAACCAATGGATTTCTATTTGAACTTACCTAATAGTGATTCATTGGTCACTGCCCTTCTTGACATAAATATGCACCTGTGATGTTGCTGTGACTTACTGGGTTAATGCACCTGTCTTGTACAAAGGATTTCATGAGTTCTAATCGTTGGAGAGTCTTTTTCATTTACTTACTGATAAGCTTCCTATGGAGCCAATGTAAATTTGCATTGATTTTGGGATTGAGATAGTGCAATTGTGAGATATAGAATCTGTATTACGTGTTCATCAAGAGCAATACGTCATGATGCGCTGCAAAGATTGGCATTAAGAATAACATAGTGAAACCAATGGATTTCTTTTTGAACTTATCTAATAGTGATTCAATGTTCGCTGCCCTTCTTGACATCACTTAGCACTTGTGATGTTCCAATGGCTTAGTGGTTTAATGCCCCTGTGTTTTAAACATGAGTTCTAGTCCTCAGAGAGCTCTTTTTCATTTACTTACCAATAAGTTTCCTATAGAGCCAATGGAAATTTGCATTGATTTTTGGATTGAGATAGTGCAATTGTGAGATAGAATCTGTACTAAGTATTCATAAAGAACAATATGTCATTACAAGCTGTTTAGATTGGCATTAAGAATAACATAGTAAAACCAATGGATTTCTATTTGAACTTACCTAATAGTGATTCATTGGTCACTGCCCTTCTTGACATAAATCTGCACGTGTGATGTTGCTGTGACTTACTGGGTTAATGCACCTGTCTTGTAAAAAGGATTTCATGAGTTCTAATCCTTGGAGAGTCTTTTTCATTTACTTACTAATAAGCTTCCTATGGAGCCAATGTAAATTTGCATTGATTTTGGGATTGAGATAGTGCAATTGTGAGATATAGAATCTGTATTACATGTTCATCAAGAACAATACGTCATGATGCCCTGCAAAGATTGGCATTAAGAATAACATAGTGAAACCAATGGATTTCTTTTTGAACTTAACTAATAGTGATTCAATGTTCGCTGCCCTTCTTGACATCACTTTGCACTTGTGATGTTCCAATGGCTTAGTGGGTTAATGCCCCTGTCTTTTAAACAGGAGTTCATGAATTCTAGTCCTCAGAGAGCTCTTTTTCATTTACTTACCAATAAGTTTCCTATAGAGCCAATGGAAATTTGCATTGATTTTGGGATTGAGATAGTGCAATTGTGAGATAGAATCTGTACTAAGTGTTCATAAAGAACAATATGTCATTACAAGCTGTTTAGATTGTCATTAAGAATAGCATAGTAAAACCAATGGATTTCTTTTTGAACTTACCTAATAGTGATTCATTGGTCACTGCCCTTCTTGACATAAATTTGCACTTGTGATGTTGCTGTGGCTTACTGGGTTAATGCACCTGTCTTGTAAAAAGGATTTCATGAGTTCTAATCCTTGGAGAGTCTTTTTCATTTACTTACTAATAAGCTTCCTACGGAGCAATGGAAATTTGCATTGATTTTGAGATATAGAATCTGTATTACGTGTTCATCAAGAACAATACGTCATGATGCGCTGCAAAGATTGGCATTAAGAATAACATAGTGAAACCAATGGTTTTCTTTTTGAACTTACCTAATAGTGATTCATTGGTCATTGCCCTTCTTGACAACCTTTTGCACTTGTGATGTTCCAGTGGCTTACTTGGTTATTGCGCCTGTCTTATAAACAGGAGTTCATGAGTTTTAATTCTCAGAGAGTTTTTTCATTTACTTACTAATAAGCTTCCTATAGAGCCAATGGAAATTTGCATTGATTTTGGGCTTGAGATAGTGCAATTGTGAGATATAGAATCTGTATTACGTGTTCATCAAGAACAATACGTCATGATGCGCTGCAAAGATTGGCTTTAAGAATAACATAGTGAAACCAATGGATTTCTTTTTGAACTTACGAATAGTGATTCAATGTTCACTGCCCTTCTTGACATCACTTTGCACTTGTGATGTTCCAATGGCTTAGTGGGTTAATGCCCCTGTCTTTTAACCAGGAGTTCATGAGTTCTAGTCCTCAGAGAGCTCTTTTTCATTTACTTACCAATAAGTTTCCTATAGAGCCAATAGAAATTTGCATTGATTTTGGGATTGAGATAGTGCAATTGTGAGATTGAATCTGTAGTAAGTGTTCATAAAGAACAATATGTCATCACAATCTGTTTAGATTGGTTTTAAGAATAACATAGTAAAACCAATGGATTTCTTTTTGAACTTACCTAATAGTGATTCATTGTTCACTGCCCTTCTTGACATCACTTTGCACCTGTGATGTTCATGTGGCTTACTGGGTTAATGCACTTGTCTTGTGAAAAGGATTTCATGAGTTCTAATCCTTGGAGAGTCTTTTTCATTTGCTTACTAATAAGCTTCCTATGGAGCCAATGTAAATTTGCATTGATTTTGGGATTGAGATAGTGCAATTGTGAGATATAGAATCTGTATTACATGTTCATCAAGAACAATACGTCATGATGCCCTGCAAAGATTGGCATTAAGAATAACATAGTGAAACCAATGGATTTCTTTTTGAACTTACCTAATAGTGATTCAATGTTCACTGCCCTTCTTGACATCACTTTCCACTTGTGATGTTCCAATGGCTTAGTGGGTTAATGTCCCTGTCTTTTAAACAGGAGTTCATGAATTCTAGTCCTCAGAGAGTTGTTTTTCATTTACTTACCAATAAGTTTCCTATAGAGCCAATGGAAATTTGCATTGATTTTGGGATTGAGATAGTGCAATTGTGAGATAGAATCTGTACTAAGTGTTCATAAAGAACAATATGTCATTACAAGCTGTTTAGATTGGCATTAAGAATAGCATAGTAAAACCAATGGATTTCTTTTTGAACTTACCTAATAGTGATTCATTGGTCACTGCCCTTCTTGACATAAATTTGCACCTGTGATGTTGCTGTGGCTTACTGGGTTAATGCACCTGTCTTGTAAAAAGGTTTTCATGAGTTCTAATCCTTGGAGAGTCTTTTTCATTTACTTACTAATAAGCTTCCTATGGAGCAATGGAAATTTGCATTGATTTTGAGATATAGAATCTGTGTTACGTGTTCATCAAGAACAATACGTCATGATGCGCTGCAAAGATTGGCATTAAAAATAACATAGTGAAACCAATGGATTTCTTTATGAACTTACCAATAGTGATTCAATGTTCACTGCCCTTCTTGACATCACTTTGCACTTGTGATGTTCCAATGGCTTAGTGGGTTAATGCCCCTGTCTTTTAAACAGGAGTTCATGAGTTCTAGTCCTCAGAGAGCTCTTTTTCATTTACTTACCAATAAGTTTCCTATAGAGCCAATGGAAATTTCCATTGATTTTGGGATTGAGATAGTGCAATTGTGAGATAGAATCTGTACTAAGTGTTCATAAAGAACAATATGTCATTACAAGCTGTTTAGATTGTCATTAAGAATAGCATAGTAAAACCAATGGATTTCTTTTTGAACTTACCTAATAGTGATTCATTGGTCACTGCCCTTCTTGACATAAATTTGCACCTGTGATGTTGCTGTGGCTTACTGGGTTAATGCACCTGTCTTGTAAAAAGGATTTCATGAGTTCTAATCCTTGGAGAGTCTTTTTCATTTACTTACTAATAAGCTTCCTATGGAGCAATGGAAATTTGCATTGATTTTGAGATATAGAATCTGTATTACGTGTTCATCAAGAACAATACGTCATGATGCGCTGCAAAGATTGGCATTAAGAATAACATAGTGAAACCAATGAATTTCTTTTTGAACTTACGAATAGTGATTCAATGTTCACTGCCCTTCTTGACATCACTTTGCACTTGTGATGTACCAATGGCTTAGTGGGTTAATGCCTCTGTCTTTTAACCAGGAGTTCATGAGTTCTAGTCCTCAGAGAGCTCTTTTTCATTTATTTACCAATAAGTTTCCTATAGAGCCAATAGAAATTTGCATTGATTTTGGGATTGAGATAGTGCAATTGTGAGATAGAATCTGTAGTAAGTGTTCATAAAGAACAATATGTCATCACAATCTGTTTAGATTGGTTTTAAGAATAACATAGTAAAACCAATGGATTTCTTTTTGAACTTACCTAATAGTGATTCATTGTTCACTGCCCTTCTTGACATCACTTTGCACCTGTGATGTTCCTGTGGCTTACTGGGTTAATGCACTTGTCTTGTGAAAAGGATTTCATGAGTTCTAATCCTTGGAGAGTCTTTTTCATTTACTTACTAATAAGCTTCCTATGGAGCAATGGAAATTTGCATTGATTTTGAGATATAGAATCTGTGTTACGTGTTCATCAAGAACAATACGTCATGATGCGCTGCAAAGATTGGCATTAAGAATAACATAGTGAAACCAATGGATTTCTTTTTGAACTTACCAATAGTGATTCAATGTTCACTGCCCTTCTTGACATCACTTTGCACTTGTGATGTTCCAATGGCTTAGTGGGTTAATGCCCCTGTGTTTTAAACAGGAGTTCATGAGTTCTAGTCCTCAGAGAGCTCTTTTTCATTTACTTACCAATAAGTTTCCTATAGAGCCAATAGAAATTTGCATTGATTTTGGGATTGAGATAGTGCAATTGTGAGATAGAATCTGTAGTAAGTGTTCATAAAGAACAATATGTCATCACAATCTGTTTAGATTGGCTTTAAGAATAACATAGTAAAACCAATGGATTTCTTTTTGAACTTACCTAATAGTGATTCATTGTTCACTGCCCTTCTTGACATCACTTTGCACCTGTGATGTTCCTGTGGCTTACTGGGTTAATGCACCTGTCTTGTAAAAAGGATTTCATGAGCTCTAATCCTTGGAGAGTCTTTTTCATTTACTTACTAATAAGCTTCCTATGGAGCCAATGTAAATTTGCATTGATTTTGGGATTGAGATAGTGCAATTGTGAGATATAGAATCTGTATTACATGTTCATCAAGAACAATACGTCATGATGCCCTGCAAAGATTGGCATTAAGAATAACATAGTGAAACCAATGGATTTCTTTTTGAACTTAACTAATAGTGATTCAATGTTCGCTGCCCTTCTTGACATCACTTTGCACTTGTGATGTTCCAATGGCTTAGTGGGTTAATGCCCCTGTCTTTTAAACAGGAGTTCATGAATTCTAGTCCTCAGAGAGCTCTTTTTCATTTACTTACCAATAAGTTTCCTATAGAGCCAATGGAAATTTGCATTGATTTTGGGATTGAGATAGTGCAATTGTGAGATAGAATCTGTACTAAGTGTTCATAAAGAACAATATGTCATTACAAGCTGTTTAGATTGTCATTAAGAATAGCATAGTAAAACCAATGGATTTCTTTTTGAACTTACCTAATAGTGATTCATTGGTCACTGCCCTTCTTGACATAAATTTGCACTTGTGATGTTGCTGTGGCTTACTGGGTTAATGCACCTGTCTTGTAAAAAGGATTTCATGAGTTCTAATCCTTGGAGAGTCTTTTTCATTTACTTACTAATAAGCTTCCTACGGAGCAATGGAAATTTGCATTGATTTTGAGATATAGAATCTGTATTACGTGTTCATCAAGAACAATACGTCATGATGCGCTGCAAAGATTGGCATTAAGAATAACATAGTGAAACCAATGGTTTTCTTTTTGAACTTACCTAATAGTGATTCATTGGTCATTGCCCTTCTTGACAACCTTTTGCACTTGTGATGTTCCAGTGGCTTACTTGGTTATTGCGCCTGTCTTATAAACAGGAGTTCATGAGTTTTAATTCTCAGAGAGTTTTTTCATTTACTTACTAATAAGCTTCCTATAGAGCCAATGGAAATTTGCATTGATTTTGGGCTTGAGATAGTGCAATTGTGAGATATAGAATGTGTATTACGTGTTCATCAAGAACAATACGTCATGATGCGCTGCAAAGATTGGCTTTAAGAATAACATAGTGAAACCAATGGATTTCTTTTTGAACTTACGAATAGTGATTCAATGTTCACTGCCCTTCTTGACATCACTTTGCACTTGTGATGTTCCAATGGCTTAGTGGGTTAATCCCCCTGTCTTTTAACCAGGAGTTCATGAGTTCTAGTCCTCAGAGAGCTCTTTTTCATTTACTTACCAATAAGTTTCCTATAGAGCCAATAGAAATTTGCATTGATTTTGGGATTGAGATAGTGCAATTGTGAGATAGAATCTGTAGTAAGTGTTCATAAAGAACAATATGTCATCACAATCTGTTTAGATTGGTTTTAAGAATAACATAGTAAAACCAATGGATTTCTTTTTGAACTTACCTAATAGTGATTCATTGTTCACTGCCCTTCTTGACATCACTTTGCACCTGTGATGTTCATGTGGCTTACTGGGTTAATGCACTTGTCTTGTGAAAAGGATTTCATGAGTTCTAATCCTTGGAGAGTCTTTTTCATTTACTTACTAATAAGCTTCCTATGGAGCCAATGTAAATTTGCATTGATTTTGGGATTGAGATAGTGCAATTGTGAGATATAGAATCTGTATTACATGTTCATCAAGAACAATACGTCATGATGCCCTGCAAAGATTGGCATTAAGAATAACATAGTGAAACCAATGGATTTATTTTTGAACTTACCTAATAGTGATTCAATGTTCACTGCCCTTCTTGACATCACTTTCCACTTGTGATGTTCCAATGGCTTAGTGGGTTAATGTCCCTGTCTTTTAAACAGGAGTTCATGAATTCTAGTCCTCAGAGAGTTGTTTTTCATTTACTTACCAATAAGTTTCCTATAGAGCCAATGGAAATTTGCATTGATTTTGGGATTGAGATAGTGCAATTGTGAGATAGAATCTGTACTAAGTGTTCATAAAGAACAATATGTCATTACAAGCTGTTTAGATTGGCATTAAGAATAGCATAGTAAAACCAATGGATTTCTTTTTGAACTTACCTAATAGTGATTCATTGGTCACTGCCCTTCTTGACATAAATTTGCACCTGTGATGTTGCTGTGGCTTACTGGGTTAATGCACCTGTCTTGTAAAAAGGTTTTCATGAGTTCTAATCCTTGGAGAGTCTTTTTCATTTACTTACTAATAAGCTTCCTATGGAGCAATGGAAATTTGCATTGATTTTGAGATATAGAATCTGTGTTACGTGTTCATCAAGAACAATACGTCATGATGCGCTGCAAAGATTGGCATTAAAAATAACATAGTGAAACCAATGGATTTCTTTTTGAACTTACCAATAGTGATTCAATGTTCACTGCCCTTCTTGACATCACTTTGCACTTGTGATGTTCCAATGGCTTAGTGGGTTAATGCCCCTGTCTTTTAAACAGGAGTTCATGAGTTCTAGTCCTCAGAGAGCTCTTTTTCATTTACTTACCAATAAGTTTCCTATAGAGCCAATGGAAATTTCCATTGATTTTGGGATTGAGATAGTGCAATTGTGAGATAGAATCTGTACTAAGTGTTCATAAAGAACAATATGTCATTACAAGCTGTTTAGATTGGCATTAAGAATAGCATAGTAAAACCAATGGATTTCTTTTTGAACTTACCTAATAGTGATTCATTGGTCACTGCCCTTCTTGACATAAATTTTCACCTGTGATGTTGCTGTGGCTTACTGGGTTAATGCACCTGTCTTGTAAAAAGGTTTTCATGAGTTCTAATCCTTGGAGAGTCTTTTTCATTTACTTACTAATAAGCTTCCTATGGAGCCAATGTAAATTTGCATTGATTTTGGGATTGAGATAGTGCAATTGTGAGATATAGAATCTGTATCACGTGTTCATCAAGAACAATACGTCATGATGCGCTGCAAAGATTGGCTTTAAGAATAACATAGTGAAACCAATGGATTTCTTTTTGAACTTACCAATAGTGATTCAATGTTCACTGCCCTTCTTGACATCACTTTGCACTTGCGATGTTCCAATGGCTTAGTGGGTTAATGCCCCTGTCTTTTAACCAGGAGTTCATGAGTTCTAGTCCTCAGAGAGCTCTTTTTCATTTACTTACCAATAAGTTTCCTATAGAGCCAATAGAAATTTGCATTGATTTTGGGATTGAGATAGTGCAATTGTGAGATAGAATCTGTAGTAAGTGTTCATAAAGAACAATATGTCATCACAATCTGTTTAGATTGGCTTTAAGAATAACATAGTAAAACCAATGGATTTCTTTTTGAACTTACCTAATAGTGATTCATTGTTCACTGCCCTTCTTGAC
This sequence comes from Phyllobates terribilis, assembly GCF_046119375.1. NCBI lineage: Eukaryota > Metazoa > Chordata > Amphibia > Anura > Dendrobatidae > Phyllobates > Phyllobates terribilis. The sequence continues at coordinate 343,649,991 of NW_027362764.1, forward strand.
ATCACTTTGCACCTGTGATGTTCCTGTGGCTTACTGGGTTAATGCACCTGTCTTGTAAAAAGGATTTCATGAGCTCTAATCCTTGGAGAGTCTTTTTCATTTACTTACTAATAAGCTTCCTATGGAGCCAATGTAAATTTGCATTGATTTTGGGATTGAGATAGTGCAATTGTGAGATATAGAATCTGTATTACATGTTCATCAAGAACAATACGTCATGATGCCCTGCAAAGATTGGCATTAAGAATAACATAGTGAAACCAATGGATTTCTTTTTGAACTTAACTAATAGTGATTCAATGTTCGCTGCCCTTCTTGACATCACTTTGCACTTGTGATGTTCCAATGGCTTAGTGGGTTAATGCCCCTGTCTTTTAAACAGGAGTTCATGAATTCTAGTCCTCAGAGAGCTCTTTTTCATTTACTTACCAATAAGTTTCCTATAGAGCCAATGGAAATTTGCATTGATTTTGGGATTGAGATAGTGCAATTGTGAGATAGAATCTGTACTAAGTGTTCATAAAGAACAATATGTCATTACAAGCTGTTTAGATTGTCATTAAGAATAGCATAGTAAAACCAATGGATTTCTTTTTGAACTTACCTAATAGTGATTCATTGGTCACTGCCCTTCTTGACATAAATTTGCACTTGTGATGTTGCTGTGGCTTACTGGGTTAATGCACCTGTCTTGTAAAAAGGATTTCATGAGTTCTAATCCTTGGAGAGTCTTTTTCATTTACTTACTAATAAGCTTCCTATGGAGCAATGGAAATTTGCATTGATTTTGAGATATAGAATCTGTATTACGTGTTCATCAAGAACAATACGTCATGATGCGCTGCAAAGATTGGCATTAAGAATAACATAGTGAAACCAATGGTTTTCTTTTTGAACTTACCTAATAGTGATTCATTGGTCATTGCCCTTCTTGACAACCTTTTGCACTTGTGATGTTCCAGTGGCTTACTTGGTTATTGCGCCTGTCTTATAAACAGGAGTTCATGAGTTTTAATTCTCAGAGAGTTTTTTCATTTACTTACTAATAAGCTTCCTATAGAGCCAATGGAAATTTGCATTGATTTTGGGCTTGAGATAGTGCAATTGTGAGATATAGAATCTGTATTACGTGTTCATCAAGAACAATACGTCATGATGCGCTGCAAAGATTGGCTTTAAGAATAACATAGTGAAACCAATGGATTTCTTTTTGAACTTACGAATAGTGATTCAATGTTCACTGCCCTTCTTGACATCACTTTGCACTTGTGATGTTCCAATGGCTTAGTGGTTTAATGCCCCTGTCTTTTAACCAGGAGTTCATGAGTTCTAGTCCTCAGAGAGCTCTTTTTCATTTACTTACCAATAAGTTTCCTATAGAGCCAATAGAAATTTGCATTGATTTTGGGATTGAGATAGTGCAATTGTGAGATAGAATCTGTAGTAAGTGTTCATAAAGAACAATATGTCATCACAATCTGTTTAGATTGGTTTTAAGAATAACATAGTAAAACCAATGGATTTCTTTTTGAACTTACCTAATAGTGATTCATTGTTCACTGCCCTTCTTGACATCACTTTGCACCTGTGATGGTCCTGTGGCTTACTGGGTTAATGCACTTGTCTTGTAAAAAGGATTTCATGAGTTCTAATCCTTGGAGAGTCTTTTTCATTTACTTACTAATAAGCTTCCTATGGAGCCAATGTAAATTTGCATTGATTTTGGGATTGAGATAGTGCAATTGTGAGATAGAATCTGTACTAAGTGTTCATAAAGAACAATATGTCATTACAAGCTGTTTAGATTGGCATTAAGAATAGCATAGTAAAACCAATGGATTTCTTTTTGAACTTACCTAATAGTGATTCATTGGTCACTGCCCTTCTTGACATAAATTTGCACCTGTGATGTTGCTGTGGCTTACTGGGTTAATGCACCTGTCTTGTAAAAAGGATTTCATGAGTTCTAATCCTTGGAGAGTCTTTTTCATTTACTTACTAATAAGCTTCCTATGGAGCAATGGAAATTTGCATTGATTTTGAGATATAGAATCTGTGTTACGTGTTCATCAAGAACAATACGTCATGATGCGCTGCAAAGATTGGCATTAAAAATAACATAGTGAAACCAATGGATTTCTTTTTGAACTTACCAATAGTGATTCAATGTTCACTGCCCTTCTTGACATCACTTTGCACTTGTGATGTTCCAATGGCTTAGTGGGTTAATGCCCCTGTCTTTTAAACAGGAGTTCATGAGTTCTAGTCCTCAGAGAGCTCTTTTTCATTTACTTACCAATAAGTTTCCTATAGAGCCAATGGAAATTTCCATTGATTTTGGGATTGAGATAGTGCAATTGTGAGATAGAATCTGTACTAAGTGTTCATAAAGAACAATATGTCATTACAAGCTGTTTAGATTGGCATTAAGAATAGCATAGTAAAACCAATGGATTTCTTTTTGAACTTACCTAATAGTGATTCATTGGTCACTGCCCTTCTTGACATAAATTTGCACTTGTGATGTTGCTGTGGCTTACTGGGTTAATGCACCTGTCTTGTAAAAAGGATTTCATGAGTTCTAATCCTTGGAGAGTCTTTTTCATTTACTTACTAATAAGCTTCCTATGGAGCAATGGAAATTTGCATTGATTTTGAGATATAGAATCTGTATTACGTGTTCATCAAGAACAATACGTCATGATGCGCTGCAAAGATTGGCATTAAGAATAACATAGTGAAACCAATGGTTTTCTTTTTGAACTTACCTAATAGTGATTCATTGGTCATTGCCCTTCTTGACAACCTTTTGCACTTGTGATGTTCCAGTGGCTTACTTGGTTATTGCGCCTGTCTTATAAACAGGAGTTCATGAGTTTTAATTCTCAGAGAGTTTTTTCATTTACTTACTAATAAGCTTCCTATAGAGCCAATGGAAATTTGCATTGATTTTGGGCTTGAGATAGTGCAATTGTGAGATATAGAATCTGTATTACGTGTTCATCAAGAACAATACGTCATGATGCGCTGCAATGATTGGCTTTAAGAATAACATAGTGAAACCAATGGATTTCTTTTTGAACTTACGAATAGTGATTCAATGTTCACTGCCCTTCTTGACATCACTTTGCACTTGTGATGTTCCAATGGCTTAGTGGGTTAATGCCCCTGTCTTTTAACCAGGAGTTCATGAGTTCTAGTCCTCAGAGAGCTCTTTTTCATTTACTTACCAATAAGTTTCTTATAGAGCCAATAGAAATTTGCATTGATTTTGGGATTGAGATAGTGCAATTGTGAGATAGAATCTGTAGTAAGTGTTCATAAAGAACAATATGTCATCACAATCTGTTTAGATTGGTTTTAAGAATAACATAGTAAAACCAATGGATTTCTTTTTGAACTTACCTAATAGTGATTCATTGTTCACTGCCCTTCTTGACATCACTTTGCACCTGTGATGTTCCTGTGGCTTACTGGGTTAATGCACTTGTCTTGTAAAAAGGATTTCATGAGTTCTAATCCTTGGAGAGTCTTTTTCATTTACTTACTAATAAGCTTCCTATGGAGCCAATGTAAATTTGCATTGATTTTGGGATTGAGATAGTGCAATTGTGAGATAGAATCTGTACTAAGTGTTCATAAAGAACAATATGTCATTACAAGCTGTTTAGATTGGCATTAAGAATAGCATAGTAAAACCAATGGATTTCTTTTTGAACTTACCTAATAGTGATTCATTGGTCACTGCCCTTCTTGACATAAATTTGCACCTGTGATGTTGCTGTGGCTTACTGGGTTAATGCACCTGTCTTGTAAAAAGGATTTCATGAGTTCTAATCCTTGGAGAGTCTTTTTCATTTACTTACTAATAAGCTTCCTATGGAGCAATGGAAATTTGCATTGATTTTGAGATATAGAATCTGTGTTACGTGTTCATCAAGAACAATACGTCATGATGCGCTGCAAAGATTGGCATTAAAAATAACATAGTGAAACCAATGGATTTCTTTTTGAACTTACCAATAGTGATTCAATGTTCACTGCCCTTCTTGACATCACTTTGCACTTGTGATGTTCCAATGGCTTAGTGGGTTAATGCCCCTGTCTTTTAAACAGGAGTTCATGAGTTCTAGTCCTCAGAGAGCTCTTTTTCATTTACTTACCAATAAGTTTCCTATAGAGCCAATGGAAATTTCCATTGATTTTGGGATTGAGATAGTGCAATTGTGAGATAGAATCTGTACTAAGTGTTCATAAAGAACAATATGTCATTACAAGCTGTTTAGATTGGCATTAAGAATAGCATAGTAAAACCAATGGATTTCTTTTTGAACTTACCTAATAGTGATTCATTGGTCACTGCCCTTCTTGACATAAATTTGCACCTGTGATGTTGCTGTGGCTTACTGGGTTAATGCACCTGTCTTGTAAAAAGGATTTCATGAGTTCTAATCCTTGGAGAGTCTTTTTCATTTATTTACTAATAAGCTTCCTATGGAGCAATGGAAATTTGCATTGATTTTGAGATATAGAATCTGTATTACGTGTTCATCAAGAACAATATGTCATGATGCGCTGCAAAGATTGGCATTAAGAATAACATAGTGAAACCAATGGATTTCTTTTTGAACTTACCTAATAGTGATTCATTGGTCATTGCCCTTCTTGACAACCTTTTGCACTTGTGATGTTCCAGTGGCTTACTTGGTTATTGCGCCTGTCTTATAAACAGGAGTTCATGAGTTTTAATTCTCAGAGAGTTTTTTCATTTACTTACTAATAAGCTTCCTATAGAGCCAATGGAAATTTGCATTGATTTTGGGCTTGAGATAGTGCAATTGTGAGATATAGAATCTGTATTACGTGTTCATCAAGAACAATACGTCATGATGCGCTGCAAAGATTGGCTTTAAGAATAACATAGTGAAACCAATGGATTTCTTTTTGAACTTACCAATAGTGATGCAATGTTCACTGCCCTTCTTGACATCACTTTGCACTTGTGATGTTCCAATGGCTTAGTGGGTTAATGTCCCTGTCTTTTAAACAGGAGTTCATGAATTCTAGTCCTCAGAGAGCTGTTTTTCATTTACTTACCAATAAGTTTCCTATAGAGCCAATGGAAATTTGCATTGATTTTGGGATTGAGATAGTGCAATTGTGAGATAGAATCTGTACTAAGTGTTCATAAAGAACAATATGTCATTACAAGCTGTTTAGATTGGCATTAAGAATAGCATAGTAAAACCAATGGATTTCTTTTTGAACTTACCTAATAGTGATTCATTGGTCACTGCCCTTCTTGACATAAATTTGCACCTGTGATGTTGCTGTGGCTTACTGGGTTAATGCACCTGTCTTGTAAAAAGGATTTCATGAGTTCTAATCCTTGGAGAGTCTTTTTCATTTACTTACTAATAAGCTTCCTATGGAGCAATGGAAATTTGCATTGATTTTGAGATATAGAATCTGTGTTACGTGTTCATCAAGAACAATACGTCATGATGCGCTGCAAAGATTGGCATTAAAAATAACATAGTGAAACCAATGGATTTCTTTTTGAACTTACCAATAGTGATTCAATGTTCACTGCCCTTCTTGACATCACTTTGCACTTGTGATGTTCCAATGGCTTAGTGGGTTAATGCCCCTGTCTTTTAAACAGGAGTTCATGAGTTCTAGTCCTCAGAGAGCTCTTTTTCATTTACTTACCAATAAGTTTCCTATAGAGCCAATGGAAATTTCCATTGATTTTGGGATTGAGATAGTGCAATTGTGAGATAGAATCTGTACTAAGTGTTCATAAAGAACAATATGTCATTACAAGCTGTTTAGATTGGCATTAAGAATAGCATAGTAAAACCAATGGATTTCTTTTTGAACTTACCTAATAGTGATTCATTGGTCACTGCCCTTCTTGACATAAATTTGCACCTGTGATGTTGCTGTGGCTTACTGGGTTAATGCACCTGTCTTGTAAAAAGGATTTCATGAGTTCTAATCCTTGGAGAGTCTTTTTCATTTATTTACTAATAAGCTTCCTATGGAGCAATGGAAATTTGCATTGATTTTGAGATATAGAATCTGTATTACGTGTTCATCAAGAACAATACGTCATGATGCGCTGCAAAGATTGGCATTAAGAATAACATAGTGAAACCAATGGATTTCTTTTTGAACTTACCTAATAGTGATTCATTGGTCATTGCCCTTCTTGACAACCTTTTGCACTTGTGATGTTCCAGTGGCTTACTTGGTTATTGCGCCTGTCTTATAAACAGGAGTTCATGAGTTTTAATTCTCAGAGAGTTTTTTCATTTACTTACTAATAAGCTTCCTATAGAGCCAATGGAAATTTGCATTGATTTTGGGCTTGAGATAGTGCAATTGTGAGATATAGAATCTGTATTACGTGTTCATCAAGAACAATACGTCATGATGCGCTGCAAAGATTGGCTTTAAGAATAACATAGTGAAACCAATGGATTTCTTTTTGAACTTACGAATAGTGATTCAATGTTCACTGCCCTTCTTGACATCACTTTGCACTTGTGATGTTCCAATGGCTTAGTGGGTTAATGCCCCTGTCTTTTAAACAGGAGTTCATGAGTTCTAGTCCTCAGAGAGCTCTTTTTCATTTACTTACCAATAAGTTTCCTATAGAGCCAATAGAAATTTGCATTGATTTTGGGATTGAGATAGTGCAATTGTGAGATAGAATCTGTAGTAAGTGTTCATAAAGAACAATATGTCATCACAATGTGTTTAGATTGGTTTTAAGAATAACATAGTAAAACCAATGGATTTCTTTTTGAACTTACCTAATAGTGATTCATTGTTCACTGCCCTTCTTGACATCACTTTGCACCTGTGATGTTCATGTGGCTTACTGGGTTAATGCACTTGTCTTGTGAAAAGGATTTCATGAGTTCTAATCCTTGGAGAGTCTTTTTCATTTACTTACTAATAAGCTTCCTATGGAGCCAATGTAAATTTGCATTGATTTTGGGATTGAGATAGTGCAATTGTGAGATATAGAATCTGTATTACATGTTCATCAAGAACAATACGTCATGATGCCCTGCAAAGATTGGCATTAAGAATAACATAGTGAAACCAATGGATTTCTTTTTGAACTTACCTAATAGTGATTCAATGTTCACTGCCCTTCTTGACATCACTTTCCATTTGTGATGTTCCAATGGCTTAGTGGGTTAATGTCCCTGTCTTTTAAACAGGAGTTCATGAATTCTAGTCCTCAGAGAGCTGTTTTTCATTTACTTACCAATAAGTTTCCTATAGAGCCAATGGAAATTTGCATTGATTTTGGGATTGAGATAGTGCAATTGTGAGATAGAATCTGTACTAAGTGTTCATAAAGAACAATATGTCATTACAAGCTGTTTAGATTGGCATTAAGAATAGCATAGTAAAACCAATGGATTTCTTTTTGAACTTACCTAATAGTGATGCATTGGTCACTGCCCTCCTTGACATAAATTTGCACCTGTGATGTTGCTGTGGCTTACTGGGTTAATGCACCTGTCTTGTAAAAAGGATTTCATGAGTTCTAATCCTTGGAGAGTCTTTTTCATTTACTTACTAATAAGCTTCCTATGGAGCAATGGAAATTTGCATTGATTTTGAGATATAGAATCTGTGTTACGTGTTCATCAAGAACAATACGTCATGATGCGCTGCAAAGATTGGCATTAAAAATAACATAGTGAAACCAATGGATTTCTTTTTGAACTTACCAATAGTGATTCAATGTTCACTGCCCTTCTTGACATCACTTTGCACTTGTGATGTTCCAATGGCTTAGTGGGTTAATGCCCCTGTCTTTTAAACAGGAGTTCATGAGTTCTAGTCCTCAGAGAGCTCTTTTTCATTTACTTACCAATAAGTTTCCTATAGAGCCAATGGAAATTTCCATTGATTTTGGGATTGAGATAGTGCAATTGTGAGATAGAATCTGTACTAAGTGTTCATAAAGAACAATATGTCATTACAAGCTGTTTAGATTGGCATTAAGAATAGCATAGTAAAACCAATGGATTTCTTTTTGAACTTACCTAATAGTGATTCATTGGTCACTGCCCTTCTTGACATAAATTTTCACCTGTGATGTTGCTGTGGCTTACTGGGTTAATGCACCTGTCTTGTAAAAAGGTTTTCATGAGTTCTAATCCTTGGAGAGTCTTTTTCATTTACTTACTAATAAGCTTCCTATGGAGCCAATGTAAATTTGCATTGATTTTGGGATTGAGATAGTGCAATTGTGAGATATAGAATCTGTATTACATGTTCATCAAGAACAATACGTCATGATGCCCTGCAAAGATTGGCATTAAGAATAACATAGTGAAACCAATGGATTTCTTTTTGAACTTACCTAATAGTGATTCAATGTTCACTGCCCTTCTTGACATCACTTTCCATTTGTGATGTTCCAATGGCTTAGTGGGTTAATGTTCCTGTCTTTTAAACAGGAGTTCATGAATTCTAGTCCTCAGAGAGCTGTTTTTCATTTACTTACCAATAAGTTTCCTATAGAGCCAATGGAAATTTGCATTGATTTTGGGATTGAGATAGTGCAATTGTGAGATAGAATCTGTACTAAGTGTTCATAAAGAACAATATGTCATTACAAGCTGTTTAGATTGGCATTAAGAATAGCATAGTAAAACCAATGGATTTCTTTTTGAACTTACCTAATAGTGATTCATTGGTCACTGCCCTCCTTGACATAAATTTGCACCTGTGATGTTGCTGTGGCTTACTGGGTTAATGCACCTGTCTTGTAAAAAGGATTTCATGAGTTCTAATCCTTGGAGAGTCTTTTTCATTTACTTACTAATAAGCTTCCTATGGAGCAATGGAAATTTGCATTGATTTTGAGATATAGAATCTGTGTTACGTGTTCATCAAGAACAATACGTCATGATGCGCTGCAAAGATTGGCATTAAAAATAACATAGTGAAACCAATGGATTTCTTTTTGAACTTACCAATAGTGATTCAATGTTCACTGCCCTTCTTGACATCACTTTGCACTTGTGATGTTCCAATGGCTTAGTGGGTTAATGCCCCTGTCTTTTAAACAGGAGTTCATGAGTTCTAGTCCTCAGAGAGCTCTTTTTCATTTACTTACCAATAAGTTTCCTATAGAGCCAATGGAAATTTCCATTGATTTTGGGATTGAGATAGTGCAATTGTGAGATAGAATCTGTACTAAGTGTTCATAAAGAACAATATGTCATTACAAGCTGTTTAGATTGGCATTAAGAATAGCATAGTAAAACCAATGGATTTCTTTTTGAACTTACCTAATAGTGATTCATTGGTCACTGCCCTTCTTGACATAAATTTTCACCTGTGATGTTGCTGTGGCTTACTGGGTTAATGCACCTGTCTTGTAAAAAGGTTTTCATGAGTTCTAATCCTTGGAGAGTCTTTTTCATTTACTTACTAATAAGCTTCCTATGGAGCCAATGTAAATTTGCATTGATTTTGGGATTGAGATAGTGCAATTGTGAGATATAGAATCTGTATTACGTGTTCATCAAGAACAATACGTCATGATGCGCTGCAAAGATTGGCTTTAAGAATAACATAGTGAAACCAATGGATTTCTTTTTGAACTTACCAATAGTGATTCAATGTTCACTGCCCTTCTTGACATCACTTTGCACTTGCGATGTTCCAATGGCTTAGTGGGTTAATGCCCCTGTCTTTTAACCAGGAGTTCATGAGTTCTAGTCCTCAGAGAGCTCTTTTTCATTTACTTACCAATAAGTTTCCTATAGAGCCAATAGAAATTTGCATTGATTTTGGGATTGAGATAGTGCAATTGTGAGATAGAATCTGTAGTAAGTGTTCATAAAGAACAATATGTCATCACAATCTGTTTAGATTGGCTTTAAGAATAACATAGTAAAACCAATGGATTTCTTTTTGAACTTACCTAATAGTGATTCATTGTTCACTGCCCTTCTTGACATCACTTTGCACCTGTGATGTTCCTGTGGCTTACTGGGTTAATGCACCTGTCTTGTAAAAAGGATTTCATGAGCTCTAATCCTTGCAGAGTCTTTTTCATTTACTTACTAATAAGCTTCCTATGGAGCCAATGTAAATTTGCATTGATTTTGGGATTGAGATAGTGCAATTGTGAGATATAGAATCTGTATTACATGTTCATCAAGAACAATACGTCATGATGCCCTGCAAAGATTGGCATTAAGAATAACATAGTGAAACCAATGGATTTCTTTTTGAACTTAACTAATAGTGATTCAATGTTCGCTGCCCTTCTTGACATCACTTTGCACTTGTGATGTTCCAATGGCTTAGTGGGTTAATGCCCCTGTCTTTTAAACAGGAGTTCATGAATTCTAGTCCTCAGAGAGCTCTTTTTCATTTACTTACCAATAAGTTTCCTATAGAGCCAATGGAAATTTGCATTGATTTTGGGATTGAGATAGTGCAATTGTGAGATAGAATCTGTACTAAGTGTTCATAAAGAACAATATGTCATTACAAGCTGTTTAGATTGTCATTAAGAATAGCATAGTAAAACCAATGGATTTCTTTTTGAACTTACCTAATAGTGATTCATTGGTCACTGCCCTTCTTGACATAAATTTGCACTTGTGATGTTGCTGTGGCTTACTGGGTTAATGCACCTGTCTTGTAAAAAGGATTTCATGAGTTCTAATCCTTGGAGAGTCTTTTTCATTTACTTACTAATAAGCTTCCTATGGAGCAATGGAAATTTGCATTGATTTTGAGATATAGAATCTGTATTACGTGTTCATCAAGAACAATACGTCATGATGCGCTGCAAAGATTGGCATTAAGATTAACATAGTGAAACCAATGGTTTTCTTTTTGAACTTACCTAATAGTGATTCATTGGTCATTGCCCTTCTTGACAACCTTTTGCACTTGTGATGTTCCAGTGGCTTACTTGGTTATTGCGCCTGTCTTATAAACAGGAGTTCATGAGTTTTAATTCTCAGAGAGTTTTTTCATTTACTTACTAATAAGCTTACTATAGAGCCAATGGAAATTTGCATTGATTTTGGGCTTGAGATAGTGCAATTGTGAGATATAGAATCTGTATTACGTGTTCATCAAGAACAATACGTCATGATGCGCTGCAAAGATTGGCTTTAAGAATAACATAGTGAAACCAATGGATTTCTTTTTGAACTTACGAATAGTGATTCAATGTTCACTGCCCTTCTTGACATCACTTTGCACTTGTGATGTTCCAATGGCTTAGTGGGTTAATGCCCCTGTCTTTTAACCAGGAGTTCATGAGTTCTAGTCCTCAGAGAGCTCTTTTTCATTTACTTACCAATAAGTTTCCTATAGAGCCAATAGAAATTTGCATTGATTTTGGGATTGAGATAGTGCAATTGTGAGATAGAATCTGTAGTAAGTGTTCATAAAGAACAATATGTCATCACAATCTGTTTAGATTGGTTTTAAGAATAACATAGTAAAACAAATGGATTTCTTTTTGAACTTACCTAATAGTGATTCATTGTTCACTGCCCTTCTTGACATCACTTTGCACTTGTGATGTTCCAATGGCTTAGTGGGTTAATGCCCCTGTCTTTTAAACAGGAGTTCATGAGTTCTAGTCCTCAGAGAGCTCTTTTTTATTTACTTACCAATAAGTTTCCTATAGAGCCAATGGAAATTTCCATTGATTTTGGGATTGAGATAGTGCAATTGTGAGATAGAATCTGTACTAAGTGTTCATAAAGAACAATATGTCATTACAAGCTGTTTAGATTGGCATTAAGAATAGCATAGTAAAACCAATGGATTTCTTTTTGAACTTACCTAATAGTGATTCATTGGTCACTGCCCTTCTTGACATAAATTTGCACCTGTGATGTTGCTGTGGCTTACTGGGTTAATGCACCTGTCTTGTAAAAAGGATTTCATGAGTTCTAATCCTTGGAGAGTATTTTTCATTTACTTACTAATAAGCTTCCTATGGAGCAATGGAAATTTGCATTGATTTTGAGATATAGAATCTGTATTACGTGTTCATCAAGAACAATACGTCATGATGCGCTGCAAAGATTGGCATTAAGAATAACATAGTGAAACCAATGGATTTCTTTTTGAACTTACCTAATAGTGATTCATTGGTCATTGCCCTTCTTGACAACCTTTCGCACTTGTGATGTTCCAGTGGCTTACTTGGTTATTGCGCCTGTCTTATAAACAGGAGTTCATGAGTTTTAATTCTCAGAGAGTTTTTTCATTTACTTACTAATAAGCTTCCTATAGAGCCAATGGAAATTTGCATTGATTTTGGGGTTGAGATAGTGCAATTGTGAGATATAGAATCTGTATTACGTGTTCATCAAGAACAATACGTCATGATGCGCTGCAAAGATTGGCTTTAAGAATAACATAGTGAAACCAATGGATTTCTTTTTGAACTTACCAATAGTGATTCAATGTTCACTGCCCTTCTTGACATCACTTTGCACTTGTGATGTTCCAATGGCTTAGTGGGTTAATGCCCCTGTCTTTTAACCAGGAGTTTATGAGTTCTATTCCTCAGAGAGCTCTTTTTCATTTATTTACCAATAAGTTTCCTATAGAGCCAATAGAAATTTGCATTGATTTTGGGATTGAGATAGTGCAATTGTGAGATAGAATCTGTAGTAAGTGTTCATAAAGAACAATATGTCATCACAAGCTGTTTTGATTGGCTTTAAAAATAACATAGTAAAACCAATGGATTTCTTTTTGAACTTACCTAATAGTGATTCATTGTTCACTGCCATTCTTGACATCACTTGGCATCTGTGTTGTTCCAGTGGCTTATTGCCTTAATTAACCTGTTTTATAAACATGAGATCTAATTCTCAAAGAGTTTTTTCATTTACTTACTAATAAGCTTCCTTTAGAGCCAATGGAAATTTGCATTGATATTGGGCTTGAGATTGTGCAATTGTGAGATAGAATCTGTATTAAGTGTTCATAAAGAACAATATGTCATCTTACGATCAAAGATTGGCATTAAGAATAACATAGTGAAACCAATGGATGTCTTTTTGAACTTTCCTAATAGTGATTCATTACTCACTGCCCTTCTTGACATCAATTTGCACCTGTGATATTCCTGTGGCTTACTGGGTTGATGCACCTGTTTTGTAAAAAGGATTTCATGAGTTCTTATCCTTGGAGAGTCTTTTTCATTTACTTACTAATATTCTTCCTATGGAGTCAGTGGAAATTGCATTGGTTTTGGGCTTGAGATTGTGCAATTGTGAGATAGAATTTGAACTACAGTAAGTGTTCATAAAGAACAATATGTCATTACAAGCTGTTTAGATTGGCATTAAGAATAACACAGTTAAACCAATGGATTTCTTTTTGAACTTACCTAATAGTGATTCATTGTTCACTGCCCTTCTTGACAAAGCTTTGCACCTGTGATGTTCCAGTGGCTTACTGGGTTTATGCACCTGTCTTGTAAACAGCAGTTCATGAGTTCTATCCCTTGGAGAGCCTTTTTCATTTACTTACTAATAAGTTTCCTATAGAGTAAAAGTAAATTTGCATTGATTTTGGGCTTGAGATAGTGCAATTGTGAGATAGAATCTGTAGTAAGTTTTCATAAAGAACAATATGTCATCACAAGCTGTTTAGATTGGCTTTAAGAATAACATAGTAAAACCAATGGATTTCTTTTTGAACTTACCTAATAGTGATTCATTGTTCACTGCCTTTCTTGACATCACTTGGCAGCTGTGTTGTTCCAGTGGCTTACTGCCTTAATTAACCTGTTTTATAAACATGAGTTCATATTCTCAGAGAGTTTTTTCATTTACTTACTAATAAGCTTCCTTTAGAGCCAATGGAAATTTGCATTAATATTGGGCTTGAGATTGTGCAATTGTGAGATAGAATTTGTACTACAGTAAGTGTTAATAAAGTACAATATGTCATTATAGGCTCAAAGATTGGCATTAAGAATAACATAGTGAAACCAATGGATTTCTTTTTGAACTTACCTAATAGTGATTCATTGTTCACTGCCCTTCTTGACAACCCTTTGCACTTGTGATGTACCAATGGCTTAGTGGGTTAATGCCCCTGTCTTTTACACAAGAGTTCATGAGTTCTAGTCCTCAGAGAGCTATTTTTCATTTACTTACCAATAAGTTTCCTATAGAGCCAATGGAAATTTGCATTGATTTTGGGATTGAGATAGTGCAATTGTGAGATAGAATCTGTACTAAGTGTTCATAAAGAACAATATGTCATTACAAGCTGTTTAGATTGGCATTAAGAATAGCATAGTAAAACCAATGGATTTCTTTTTGAACTTACCTAATAGTGATTCATTGGTCACTGCCCTTCTTGACATAAATTTGCACCTGTGATGTTGCTGTGGCTTACTGGGTTAATGCACCTGTCTTGTAAAAAGGATTTCATGAGTTCTAATCCTTGGAGAGTATTTTTCATTTACTTACTAATAAGCTTCCTATGGAGCAATGGAAATTTGCATTGATTTTGAGATATAGAATCTGTATTACGTGTTCATCAAGAACAATACGTCATGATGCGCTGCAAAGATTGGCATTAAGAATAACATAGTGAAACCAATGGTTTTCTTTTTGAACTTACCTAATAGTGATTCATTGGTCATTGCCCTTCTTGACAACCTTTTGCACTTGTGATGTTCCAGTGGCTTACTTGGTTATTGCGCCTGTCTTATAAACAGGAGTTCATGAGTTTTAATTCTCAGAGAGTTTTTTCATTTACTTACTAATAAGCTTACTATAGAGCCAATGGAAATTTGCATTGATTTTGGGCTTGAGATAGTGCAATTGTGAGATATAGAATCTGTATTACGTGTTCATCAAGAACAATACGTCATGATGCGCTGCAAAGATTGGCTTTAAGAATAACATAGTGAAACCAATGGATTTCTTTTTGAACTTACGAATAGTGATTCAATGTTCACTGCCCTTCTTGACATCACTTTGCACTTGTGATGTTCCAATGGCTTAGTGGGTTAATGCCCCTGTCTTTTAACCAGGAGTTCATGAGTTCTAGTCCTCAGAGAGCTCTTTTTCATTTACTTACCAATAAGTTTCCTATAGAGCCAATAGAAATTTGCATTGATTTTGGGATTGAGATAGTGCAATTGTGAGATAGAATCTGTAGTAAGTGTTCATAAAGAACAATATGTCATTACAAGCTGTTTAGATTGGCATTAAGAATAGCATAGTAAAACCAATGGATTTCTTTTTGAACTTACCTAATAGTGATTCATTGGTCACTGCCCTTCTTGACATAAATTTGCACCTGTGATGTTGCTGTGGCTTACTGGGTTAATGCACCTGTCTTGTAAAAAGGATTTCATGAGTTCTAATCCTTGGAGAGTATTTTTCATTTACTTACTAATAAGCTTCCTATGGAGCAATGGAAATTTGCATTGATTTTGAGATATAGAATCTGTATTACGTGTTCATCAAGAACAATACGTCATGATGCGCTGCAAAGATTGGCATTAAGAATAACATAGTGAAACCAATGGATTTCTTTTTGAACTTACCTAATAGTGATTCATTGGTCATTGCCCTTCTTGACAACCTTTCGCACTTGTGATGTTCCAGTGGCTTACTTGGTTATTGCGCCTGTCTTATAAACAGGAGTTCATGAGTTTTAATTCTCAGAGAGTTTTTTCATTTACTTACTAATAAGCTTCCTATAGAGCCAATGGAAATTTGCATTGATTTTGGGGTTGAGATAGTGCAATTGTGAGATATAGAATCTGTATTACGTGTTCATCAAGAACAATACGTCATGATGCGCTGCAAAGATTGGCTTTAAGAATAACATAGTGAAACCAATGGATTTCTTTTTGAACTTACCAATAGTGATTCAATGTTCACTGCCCTTCTTGACATCACTTTGCACTTGTGATGTTCCAATGGCTTAGTGGGTTAATGCCCCTGTCTTTTAACCAGGAGTTTATGAGTTCTATTCCTCAGAGAGCTCTTTTTCATTTATTTACCAATAAGTTTCCTATAGAGCCAATAGAAATTTGCATTGATTTTGGGATTGAGATAGTGCAATTGTGAGATAGAATCTGTAGTAAGTGTTCATAAAGAACAATATGTCATCACAAGCTGTTTTGATTGGCTTTAAAAATAACATAGTAAAACCAATGGATTTCTTTTTGAACTTACCTAATAGTGATTCATTGTTCACTGCCATTCTTGACATCACTTGGCATCTGTGTTGTTCCAGTGGCTTATTGCCTTAATTAACCTGTTTTATAAACATGAGATCTAATTCTCAAAGAGTTTTTTCATTTACTTACTAATAAGCTTCCTTTAGAGCCAATGGAAATTTGCATTGATATTGGGCTTGAGATTGTGCAATTGTGAGATAGAATCTGTATTAAGTGTTCATAAAGAACAATATGTCATCTTACGATCAAAGATTGGCATTAAGAATAACATAGTGAAACCAATGGATGTCTTTTTGAACTTTCCTAATAGTGATTCATTACTCACTGCCCTTCTTGACATCAATTTGCACCTGTGATATTCCTGTGGCTTACTGGGTTGATGCACCTGTTTTGTAAAAAGGATTTCATGAGTTCTTATCCTTGGAGAGTCTTTTTCATTTACTTACTAATATTCTTCCTATGGAGTCAGTGGAAATTGCATTGGTTTTGGGCTTGAGATTGTGCAATTGTGAGATAGAATTTGAACTACAGTAAGTGTTCATAAAGAACAATATGTCATTACAAGCTGTTTAGATTGGCATTAAGAATAACACAGTTAAACCAATGGATTTCTTTTTGAACTTACCTAATAGTGATTCATTGTTCACTGCCCTTCTTGACAAAGCTTTGCACCTGTGATGTTCCAGTGGCTTACTGGGTTTATGCACCTGTCTTGTAAACAGCAGTTCATGAGTTCTATCCCTTGGAGAGCCTTTTTCATTTACTTACTAATAAGTTTCCTATAGAGTAAAAGTAAATTTGCATTGATTTTGGGCTTGAGATAGTGCAATTGTGAGATAGAATCTGTAGTAAGTTTTCATAAAGAACAATATGTCATCACAAGCTGTTTAGATTGGCTTTAAGAATAACATAGTAAAACCAATGGATTTCTTTTTGAACTTACCTAATAGTGATTCATTGTTCACTGCCTTTCTTGACATCACTTGGCAGCTGTGTTGTTCCAGTGGCTTACTGCCTTAATTAACCTGTTTTATAAACATGAGTTCATATTCTCAGAGAGTTTTTTCATTTACTTACTAATAAGCTTCCTTTAGAGCCAATGGAAATTTGCATTAATATTGGGCTTGAGATTGTGCAATTGTGAGATAGAATTTGTACTACAGTAAGTGTTAATAAAGTACAATATGTCATTATAGGCTCAAAGATTGGCATTAAGAATAACATAGTGAAACCAATGGATTTCTTTTTGAACTTACCTAATAGTGATTCATTGTTCACTGCCCTTCTTGACAACCCTTTGCACTTGTGATGTACCAATGGCTTAGTGGGTTAATGCCCCTGTCTTTTACACAAGAGTTCATGAGTTCTAGTCCTCAGAGAGCTATTTTTCATTTACTTACCAATAAGTTTCCTATAGAGCCAATGGAAATTTGCATTGATTTTGGGATTGAGATAGTGCAATTGTGAGATAGAATCTGTACTAAGTGTTCATAAAGAACAATATGTCATTACAAGCTGTTTAGATTGGCATTAAGAATAGCATAGTAAAACCAATGGATTTCTTTTTGAACTTACCTAATAGTGATTCATTGGTCACTGCCCTTCTTGACATAAATTTGCACCTGTGATGTTGCTGTGGCTTACTGGGTTAATGCACCTGTCTTGTAAAAAGGATTTCATGAGTTCTAATCCTTGGAGAGTATTTTTCATTTACTTACTAATAAGCTTCCTATGGAGCAATGGAAATTTGCATTGATTTTGAGATATAGAATCTGTATTACGTGTTCATCAAGAACAATACGTCATGATGCGCTGCAAAGATTGGCATTAAGAATAACATAGTGAAACCAATGGATTTCTTTTTGAACTTACCTAATAGTGATTCATTGGTCATTGCCCTTCTTGACAACCTTTTGCACTTGTGATGTTCCAGTGGCTTACTTGGTTATTGCGCCTGTCTTATAAACAGGAGTTCATGAGTTTTAATTCTCAGAGAGTTTTTTCATTTACTTACTAATAAGCTTCCTATAGAGCCAATGGAAATTTGCATTGATTTTGGGCTTGAGATAGTGCAATTGTGAGATATAGAATCTGTATTACGTGTTCATCAAGAACAATACGTCATGATGCGCTGCAAAGATTGGCTTTAAGAATAACATAGTGAAACCAATGGATTTCTTTTTGAACTTACCAATAGTGATTCAATGTTCACTGCCCTTCTTGACATCACTTTGCACTTGTGATGTTCCAATGGCTTAGTGGGTTAATGCCCCTGTCTTTTAACCAGGAGTTTATGAGTTCTATTCCTCAGAGAGCTCTTTTTCATTTATTTACCAATAAGTTTCCTATAGAGCCAATAGAAATTTGCATTGATTTTGGGATTGAGATAGTGCAATTGTGAGATAGAATCTGTAGTAAGTGTTCATAAAGAACAATATGTCATCACAAGCTGTTTTGATTGGCTTTAAAAATAACATAGTAAAACCAATGGATTTCTTTTTGAACTTACCTAATAGTGATTCATTGTTCACTGCCATTCTTGACATCACTTGGCATCTGTGTTGTTCCAGTGGCTTATTGCCTTAATTAACCTGTTTTATAAACATGAGATCTAATTCTCAAAGAGTTTTTTCATTTACTTACTAATAAGCTTCCTTTAGAGCCAATGGAAATTTGCATTGATATTGGGCTTGAGATTGTGCAATTGTGAGATAGAATCTGTATTAAGTGTTCATAAAGAACAATATGTCATCTTACGATCAAAGATTGGCATTAAGAATAACATAGTGAAACCAATGGATGTCTTTTTGAACTTTCCTAATAGTGATTCATTACTCACTGCCCTTCTTGACATCAATTTGCACCTGTGATATTCCTGTGGCTTACTGGGTTGATGCACCTGTTTTGTAAAAAGGATTTCATGAGTTCTTATCCTTGGAGAGTCTTTTTCATTTACTTACTAATATTCTTCCTATGGAGTCAGTGGAAATTGCATTGGTTTTGGGCTTGAGATTGTGCAATTGTGAGATAGAATTTGAACTACAGTAAGTGTTCATAAAGAACAATATGTCATTACAAGCTGTTTAGATTGGCATTAAGAATAACACAGTTAAACCAATGGATTTCTTTTTGAACTTACCTAATAGTGATTCATTGTTCACTGCCCTTCTTGACAAAGCTTTGCACCTGTGATGTTCCAGTGGCTTACTGGGTTTATGCACCTGTCTTGTAAACAGCAGTTCATGAGTTCTATCCCTTGGAGAGCCTTTTTCATTTACTTACTAATAAGTTTCCTATAGAGTAAAAGTAAATTTGCATTGATTTTGGGCTTGAGATAGTGCAATTGTGAGATAGAATCTGTAGTAAGTTTTCATAAAGAACAATATGTCATCACAAGCTGTTTAGATTGGCTTTAAGAATAACATAGTAAAACCAATGGATTTCTTTTTGAACTTACCTAATAGTGATTCATTGTTCACTGCCTTTCTTGACATCACTTGGCAGCTGTGTTGTTCCAGTGGCTTACTGCCTTAATTAACCTGTTTTATAAACATGAGTTCATATTCTCAGAGAGTTTTTTCATTTACTTACTAATAAGCTTCCTTTAGAGCCAATGGAAATTTGCATTAATATTGGGCTTGAGATTGTGCAATTGTGAGATAGAATTTGTACTACAGTAAGTGTTAATAAAGTACAATATGTCATTATAGGCTCAAAGATTGGCATTAAGAATAACATAGTGAAACCAATGGATTTCTTTTTGAACTTACCTAATAGTGATTCATTGTTCACTGCCCTTCTTGACAACCCTTTGCACTTGTGATGTACCAATGGCTTAGTGGGTTAATGCCCCTGTCTTTTACACAAGAGTTCATGAGTTCTAGTCCTCAGAGAGCTATTTTTCATTTACTTACAAATAAGTTTCCTATAGAGCCAATGGAAATTTGCATTGATTTTGGGATTGAGATAGTGCAATTGTGAGATAGAATCTGTACTAAGTGTTCATAAAGAACAATATGTCATTACAAGCTGTTTAGATTGGCATTAAGAATAGCATAGTAAAACCAATGGATTTCTTTTTGAACTTACCTAATAGTGATTCATTGGTCACTGCCCTTCTTGACATAAATTTGCACCTGTGATGTTGCTGTGGCTTACTGGGTTAATGCACCTGTCTTGTAAAAAGGATTTCATGAGTTCTAATCCTTGGAGAGTATTTTTCATTTACTTACTAATAAGCTTCCTATGGAGCAATGGAAATTTGCATTGATTTTGAGATATAGAATCTGTATTACGTGTTCATCAAGAACAATACGTCATGATGCGCTGCAAAGATTGGCATTAAGAATAACATAGTGAAACCAATGGATTTCTTTTTGAACTTACCTAATAGTGATTCATTGGTCATTGCCCTTCTTGACAACCTTTTGCACTTGTGATGTTCCAGTGGCTTACTTGGTTATTGCGCCTGTCTTATAAACAGGAGTTCATGAGTTTTAATTCTCAGAGAGTTTTTTCATTTACTTACTAATAAGCTTCCTATAGAGCCAATGGAAATTTGCATTGATTTTGGGCTTGAGATAGTGCAATTGTGAGATATAGAATCTGTATTACGTGTTCATCAAGAACAATACGTCATGATGCGCTGCAAAGATTGGCTTTAAGAATAACATAGTGAAACCAATGGATTTCTTTTTGAACTTACCAATAGTGATTCAATGTTCACTGCCCTTCTTGACATCACTTTGCACTTGTGATGTTCCAATGGCTTAGTGGGTTAATGCCCCTGTCTTTTAACCAGGAGTTTATGAGTTCTATTCCTCAGAGAGCTCTTTTTCATTTATTTACCAATAAGTTTCCTATAGAGCCAATAGAAATTTGCATTGATTTTGGGATTGAGATAGTGCAATTGTGAGATAGAATCTGTAGTAAGTGTTCATAAAGAACAATATGTCATCACAAGCTGTTTTGATTGGCTTTAAAAATAACATAGTAAAACCAATGGATTTCTTTTTGAACTTACCTAATAGTGATTCATTGTTCACTGCCATTCTTGACATCACTTGGCATCTGTGTTGTTCCAGTGGCTTATTGCCTTAATTAACCTGTTTTATAAACATGAGATCTAATTCTCAAAGAGTTTTTTCATTTACTTACTAATAAGCTTCCTTTAGAGCCAATGGAAATTTGCATTGATATTGGGCTTGAGATTGTGCAATTGTGAGATAGAATCTGTATTAAGTGTTCATAAAGAACAATATGTCATCTTACGATCAAAGATTGGCATTAAGAATAACATAGTGAAACCAATGGATGTCTTTTTGAACTTTCCTAATAGTGATTCATTACTCACTGCCCTTCTTGACATCAATTTGCACCTGTGATATTCCTGTGGCTTACTGGGTTGATGCACCTGTTTTGTAAAAAGGATTTCATGAGTTCTTATCCTTGGAGAGTCTTTTTCATTTACTTACTAATATTCTTCCTATGGAGTCAGTGGAAATTGCATTGGTTTTGGGCTTGAGATTGTGCAATTGTGAGATAGAATTTGAACTACAGTAAGTGTTCATAAAGAACAATATGTCATTACAAGCTGTTTAGATTGGCATTAAGAATAACACAGTTAAACCAATGGATTTCTTTTTGAACTTACCTAATAGTGATTCATTGTTCACTGCCCTTCTTGACAAAGCTTTGCACCTGTGATGTTCCAGTGGCTTACTGGGTTTATGCACCTGTCTTGTAAACAGCAGTTCATGAGTTCTATCCCTTGGAGAGCCTTTTTCATTTACTTACTAATAAGTTTCCTATAGAGTGAAAGTAAATTTGCATTGATTTTGGGCTTGAGATAGTGCAATTGTGAGATAGAATCTGTAGTAAGTTTTCATAAAGAACAATATGTCATCACAAGCTGTTTAGATTGGCTTTAAGAATAACATAGTAAAACCAATGGATTTCTTTTTGAACTTACCTAATAGTGATTCATTGTTCACTGCCTTTCTTGACATCACTTGGCAGCTGTGTTGTTCCAGTGGCTTACTGCCTTAATTAACCTGTTTTATAAACATGAGTTCATATTCTCAGAGAGTTTTTTCATTTACTTACTAATAAGCTTCCTTTAGAGCCAATGGAAATTTGCATTAATATTGGGCTTGAGATTGTGCAATTGTGAGATAGAATTTGTACTACAGTAAGTGTTAATAAAGTACAATATGTCATTATAGGCTCAAAGATTGGCATTAAGAATAACATAGTGAAACCAATGGATTTCTTTTTGAACTTACCTAATAGTGATTCATTGTTCACTGCCCTTCTTGACAACCCTTTGCACTTGTGATGTACCAATGGCTTAGTGGGTTAATGCCCCTGTCTTTTACACAAGAGTTCATGAGTTCTAGTCCTCAGAGAGCTATTTTTCATTTACTTACAAATAAGTTTCCTATAGAGCCAATGGAAATTTGCATTGATTTTGGGATTGAGATAGTGCAATTGTGAGATAGAATCTGTACTAAGTGTTCATAAAGAACAATATGTCATTACAAGCTGTTTAGATTGGCATTAAGAATAGCATAGTAAAACCAATGGATTTCTTTTTGAACTTACCTAATAGTGATTCATTGGTCACTGCCCTTCTTGACATAAATTTGCACCTGTGATGTTGCTGTGGCTTACTGGGTTAATGCACCTGTCTTGTAAAAAGGATTTCATGAGTTCTAATCCTTGGAGAGTATTTTTCATTTACTTACTAATAAGCTTCCTATGGAGCAATGGAAATTTGCATTGATTTTGAGATATAGAATCTGTATTACGTGTTCATCAAGAACAATACGTCATGATGCGCTGCAAAGATTGGCATTAAGAATAACATAGTGAAACCAATGGATTTCTTTTTGAACTTACCTAATAGTGATTCATTGGTCATTGCCCTTCTTGACAACCTTTTGCACTTGTGATGTTCCAGTGGCTTACTTGGTTATTGCGCCTGTCTTATAAACAGGAGTTCATGAGTTTTAATTCTCAGAGAGTTTTTTCATTTACTTACTAATAAGCTTCCTATAGAGCCAATGGAAATTTGCATTGATTTTGGGCTTGAGATAGTGCAATTGTGAGATATAGAATCTGTATTACGTGTTCATCAAGAACAATACGTCATGATGCGCTGCAAAGATTGGCTTTAAGAATAACATAGTGAAACCAATGGATTTCTTTTTGAACTTACCAATAGTGATTCAATGTTCACTGCCCT
Source organism: Phyllobates terribilis (assembly GCF_046119375.1). NCBI lineage: Eukaryota > Metazoa > Chordata > Amphibia > Anura > Dendrobatidae > Phyllobates > Phyllobates terribilis. The sequence goes on from NW_027362764.1 coordinate 343,673,483, forward strand.
TCTTGACATCACTTTGCACTTGTGATGTTCCAATGGCTTAGTGGGTTAATGCCCCTGTCTTTTAACCAGGAGTTTATGAGTTCTATTCCTCAGAGAGCTCTTTTTCATTTATTTACCAATAAGTTTCCTATAGAGCCAATAGAAATTTGCATTGATTTTGGGATTGAGATAGTGCAATTGTGAGATAGAATCTGTAGTAAGTGTTCATAAAGAACAATATGTCATCACAAGCTGTTTTGATTGGCTTTAAAAATAACATAGTAAAACCAATGGATTTCTTTTTGAACTTACCTAATAGTGATTCATTGTTCACTGCCATTCTTGACATCACTTGGCATCTGTGTTGTTCCAGTGGCTTATTGCCTTAATTAACCTGTTTTATAAACATGAGATCTAATTCTCAAAGAGTTTTTTCATTTACTTACTAATAAGCTTCCTTTAGAGCCAATGGAAATTTGCATTGATATTGGGCTTGAGATTGTGCAATTGTGAGATAGAATCTGTATTAAGTGTTCATAAAGAACAATATGTCATCTTACGATCAAAGATTGGCATTAAGAATAACATAGTGAAACCAATGGATGTCTTTTTGAACTTTCCTAATAGTGATTCATTACTCACTGCCCTTCTTGACATCAATTTGCACCTGTGATATTCCTGTGGCTTACTGGGTTGATGCACCTGTTTTGTAAAAAGGATTTCATGAGTTCTTATCCTTGGAGAGTCTTTTTCATTTACTTACTAATATTCTTCCTATGGAGTCAGTGGAAATTGCATTGGTTTTGGGCTTGAGATTGTGCAATTGTGAGATAGAATTTGAACTACAGTAAGTGTTCATAAAGAACAATATGTCATTACAAGCTGTTTAGATTGGCATTAAGAATAACACAGTTAAACCAATGGATTTCTTTTTGAACTTACCTAATAGTGATTCATTGTTCACTGCCCTTCTTGACAAAGCTTTGCACCTGTGATGTTCCAGTGGCTTACTGGGTTTATGCACCTGTCTTGTAAACAGCAGTTCATGAGTTCTATCCCTTGGAGAGCCTTTTTCATTTACTTACTAATAAGTTTCCTATAGAGTAAAAGTAAATTTGCATTGATTTTGGGCTTGAGATAGTGCAATTGTGAGATAGAATCTGTAGTAAGTTTTCATAAAGAACAATATGTCATCACAAGCTGTTTAGATTGGCTTTAAGAATAACATAGTAAAACCAATGGATTTCTTTTTGAACTTACCTAATAGTGATTCATTGTTCACTGCCTTTCTTGACATCACTTGGCAGCTGTGTTGTTCCAGTGGCTTACTGCCTTAATTAACCTGTTTTATAAACATGAGTTCATATTCTCAGAGAGTTTTTTCATTTACTTACTAATAAGCTTCCTTTAGAGCCAATGGAAATTTGCATTAATATTGGGCTTGAGATTGTGCAATTGTGAGATAGAATTTGTACTACAGTAAGTGTTAATAAAGTACAATATGTCATTATAGGCTCAAAGATTGGCATTAAGAATAACATAGTGAAACCAATGGATTTCTTTTTGAACTTACCTAATAGTGATTCATTGTTCACTGCCCTTCTTGACAACCCTTTGCACTTGTGATGTACCAATGGCTTAGTGGGTTAATGCCCCTGTCTTTTACACAAGAGTTCATGAGTTCTAGTCCTCAGAGAGCTATTATTCATTTACTTACCAATAAGTTTCCTATAGAGCCAATGGAAATTTGCATTGATTTTGGGATTGAGATAGTGCAATTGTGAGATAGAATCTGTACTAAGTGTTCATAAAGAACAATATGTCATTACAAGCTGTTTAGATTGGCATTAATAAGAACATAGTAAAACCAATGGATTTCTTTTTGAACTTACCTAATAGTGATTCGTTGTTCACTGCCCTTCTTGACATCGCTTTTCAGCTGTGTTGTTCCAGTGGCTTACTGCCTTAATTAACCTGTTTTATAAACATGAGTTCAAATTCTCAGAGAGGTTTTTCATTTACTTACTAATAAGCTTCCTATAGAGCCAATAGAAATTTGCATTGATTTTGGGCTTGAGATAGTGCAATTGTGAGATAGAATCTGTAGTAAGTGTTCATAAAGAACAATATGTTATCTTACGATCAAAGACTGGCATTAAGAATAACATAGTGAAACCAATGGATGTCTTTTTGAACTTTCCTAATAGTGATTCATTACTCACTGCCCTTCTTGACATAAGTTTGCACCTGTGATGTTCCAGTGGCTTACTGGGTTTATGCACCTGTCTTGTAAACAGCAGTTTATGAGTTCTAATCCTTGGAGAGCCATTTTCATTTAGTTACTAATAAGCTTCCTATAGAGTCAAAGATTGGCATTAAGAATAACATAGTGAAACCAATGGATTTCTTTTTGAACTTTCCTTATAGTGATTCATTACTCACTGCCCTTCTTGACATCACTTTACACCTTTGATGTTCCAGTGACTTACTGGGTTAATGCACCTGTCTTGTAAAAAGAATTTCATGAGTTCTAATCCTTGGAGAGTCTTTTTCATTTACTTACTAATAAGCTTCCTATGGAGCCAATGTAAATTTGCATTGATTTTGGGATTGAGATAGTGCAATTGTGAGATATAGAATCTGTATTACGTGTTCATCAAGAACAATACGTCATGATGCGCTGCAAAGATTGGCATTAAGAATAACATAGTGAAACCAATGGATTTCTTTTTGAACTTAACTAATAGTGATTCAATGTTCGCTGCGCTTCTTGACATCACTTTGCACTTGTGATGTTCCAATGGCTTAGTGGGTTAATGCCCCTGTCTTTTAAACAGGAGTTCATGAATTCTAGTCCTCAGAGAGCTCTTTTTCATTTACTTACCAATAAGTTTCCTATAGAGCCAATGGAAATTTGCATTGATTTTGGGATTAAGATAGTGCAATTGTGAGATAGAATCTGTACTAAGTGTTCATAAAGAACAATATGTCATTACAAGCTGTTAAGATTGGCATTAAGTATAGCATAGTAAAACCAATGGATTTCTTTTTGAACTTAGCTAATAGTGATTCATTGGTCACTGCCCTTCTTGACATAACTTTGCACCTGTGATGTTCCAGTGGCTTACTGGGTTTATGCAACTGTCTTGTAAACAGGAGTTCGTGAGTTCTAATTCTTGGAGAGCCTTTTTCATTTACTTACTAATAAGCTTCCTATAGAGCCAATGTAAATTTGCATTGATTTTGGGCTTGAGATAGTGCAATTATGAGATAGAATCTGTATTACGTGTTCATCAAGAACAATATGTCATTACAAGCTGTTTAGATTGGCATTAAGAATAACATAGTAAAACCAATGGATTTCTTTTTGAACTTACCTAATAGTGATTCGTTGTTCACTGCCCTTCTTGACATCACTTGGCAGCTGTGTTGTTCCAGTGGCTTACTGCCTTAATTAACCTGTTTTATAAACATGAGTTCAAATTCTCAGAGAGTTTTTTCATTTACTTACTAATAAGCTTCCTTTAGAGCCAATGGAAATTTGCATTGATATTGGGCTTGAGATTGTGCAATTGTGAGAAAGAATTTGTACTACAGTAAGTGTTAATAAAGTACAATTTGTCATTATAGGCTCAAAGATTGGCATTAAGAATAACATAGTGAAACCAATGGATTTCTTTTTGAACTTACCTAATAGTGATTCATTGTTCACTGCCCTTTTTGACAACCCTTTGCACTTGTGATGTACCAATGGCTTAGTGGGTTAATGCCCCTGTCTTTTACACAAGAGTTCATGAGTTCTAGTCCTCAGAGAGCTATTTTTCATTTACTTACCAATAAGTTTCCTATAGAGCCAATGGAAATTTGCATTGATTTTGGGATTGAGATAGTGCAATTGTGAGATAGAATCTGTACTAAGTGTTCATAAAGAACATTATGTCATTACAAGCTGTTTAGATTGGCATTAAGAAGAAAATAGTAAAACCAATGGATTTCTTTTTGAACTTACCTAATAGTGATTCGTTGTTCACTGCCCTTCTTGACATCGCTTGGCAGCTGTGTTGTTCCAGTGGCTTACTGCCTTAATTAACCTGTTTTATAAACATGAGTTCAAATTCTCAGAGAGTTTATTCATTTACTTACTAATAAGCTTCCTTTAGAGCCAATGGAAATTTGCATTAATATTGGGCTTGAGATTGTGCAATTGTGAGATAGAATTTGTACTACAGTAAGTGTTAATAAAGTACAATATGTCATTATAGGCTCAAAGATTGGCATTAAGAATAACATAGTGAAACCAATGGATTTCTTTTTGAACTTACCTAATAGTGATTCATTGGTCACTGCCCTTCTTGACAACCTTTTGCACTTGTGATGTTCCAATGGCTTAGTGGGTTAATGCCACTGTCTTTTAAACAGTAGTTCATGAGTTCTAATTCTCAGAGAGTTTTTTCATTTATTTACTAATAAGCTTCCTATAGAGCCAATGGAAATTTGCATTGATTTTGTGCTTGAGATAGTGCAATTATGAGATAGAATCTGTATTACGTGTTCATCAAGAACAATATGTCATGATGCGCTGCAAAAATTTGCATTAAGAAAAACATAGTAAAACCAATGGATTTCTTTTTGAACTTACCTAATAGTGATTCATTGGTCACTGCCCTTCTTGACATGTCTTTACACCTGTGATGTTCCAGTGGCTTACTGGGTTAATTCACCTGTCTTGCAAAAAGGATTTCATGAGTTCTAGTCCTCAGAGAGCTTTTTTTTCATTTACTTACTTATTAACTTCCCATAGAGCCAATGTAAATTTGCATTGATTTTGGGATTGAGATAGTGCAATTGTGAGATAGAATCTGTAGTAAGTGTTCATAAAGAACAATATGTCATCACAAGCTGTTTAGATTGGCTTTAAGAATAACATAGTAAAACCAATGGATTTCTTTTTGAACTTACCTAATAGTGATTCATTGTTCACTGCCCTTCTTGACATCACTTGGCAGCTGTGTTGTTCCAGTGGCTTACTGCCTTAATTAACCTGTTTTATAAACATGAGTTCATATTCTCAGAGAGTTTTTTCATTTACTTACTAATAAGCTTGCTTTAGAGCCAATGGAAATTTGCATTGATATTGGGCTTGAGATTGTGCAATTGTGAGATAGAATTTGAACTTCAGTAAGTGTTCATAAAGTACAATATGTCGTTATACGCTCAAAGATTGGCATTAAGAATAACATAGTGAAACCAATGGATTTCTTTTTGAACTTACCTAATAGTGATTCATTGGCCACTGCCCTTCTTGACATCACTTTGAACCTGTGATGTTCCAGTGGCTTACTGGGTTAATGCACATGTCTTGTAAACAGGAGTTCATGAGTTCTAATTCTCAGAGAGTTTTATTATTTACTTACTAATAAGCTTCCTATAGAGCCAATGTAAATTTGCATTGATTTTGGGCTTGAGATAGTGCAATTATGAGATAGAATCTGTATTACGTGTTCATCAAGAACAATATGTCATTACAAGCTGTTTAGATTGGCATTAAGAATAACATAGTAAAACCAATGGATTTCTTTTTGAACTTACCTAATAGTGATTCGTTGTTCACTGCCCTTCTTGACATCACTTGGCAGCTGTGTTGTTCCAGTGGCTTACTGCCTTAATTAACCTGCTTTATAAACATGAGTTCAAATTCTCAGAGAGTTTTTTCATTTACTTACTAATAAGCTTCCTATAGAGCCAATAGAAATTTGCATTGATTTTGGGCTTGAGATAGTGCAATTGTGAGATAGAATCTGTAGTAAGTGTTCATAAAGAACAATATGTTATCTTACGATCAAAGATTGGCATTAAGAATAACATAGTGAAACCAATGGATGTCTTTTTGAACTTTCCTAATAGTGATTCATTACTCACTGCCCTTCTTGACGTAACTTTGCACCTGTGATGTTCCAGTGGCTTACTGGGTTTATGCACCTGTCTTGTAAACAGCAGTTCATGAGGTCTAATCGTTGGAGAGCCTTTTTCATTTAGTTACTAATAAGCTTCCTATAGAGTCAAAGTAAATTTGCATTGATTTTGGGATTGAGATAGTGCAATTGTGAGATAGAATCTGTAGTAAGTGTTCATAAAGAACAATATGTCATCACAAGCTGTTTTGATTGGCTTTAAAAATAATATAGTAAAACCAATGGATTTCTTTTTGAACTTACCTAATAGTGATTCGTTGTTCACTGCCCTTCTTGACATCGCTTTTCAGCTGTCTTGTTCCAGTGGCTTACTGCCTTAATTAACCTGTTTTATAAACATGAGTTCAAATTCTCAGAGAGTTTTTTCATTTACTTACTAATAAACTTCCTTTAGAGCCAATGGAAATTTACATTAATATTGGGCTTGAGATTGTGCAATTGTGAGATAGAATTTGTACTACAGTAAGTGTTCATAAAGTACAATATGTCATTATACGCTCAAAGATTGGCTTTAAGAATAACATAGTAAAACCAATGGATTTCTTTTTGAACTTACCTAATAGTGATTCATTGGTCACTGCCCTTCTTGACAACCTTTTGCACTTGTGATGTTCCAATGGCTTAGTGGGTTAATGCCACTGTCTTTTAAACAGTAGTTCATGAGTTCTAATTCTCAGAGAGTTTTTTCATTTATTTACTAATAAGCTTCCTATAGAGCCAATGGAAATTTGCATTGATTTTGTGCTTGAGATAGTGCAATTATGAGATAGAATCTGTATTACGTGTTCATCAAGAACAATATGTCATGATGCGCTGCAATAATTTGCATTAAGAAAAACATAGTAAAACCAATGGATTTATTTTTGAACTTACCTAATAGTGATTCATTGGTCACTGCCCTTCTTGACATGTCTTTACACCTGTGATGTTCCAGTGGCTTACTGGGTTAATTCACCTGTCTTGCAAAAAGGATTTCATGAGTTCTAGTCCTCAGAGAGCTTTTTTTTCATTTACTTACTTATTAACTTCCCATAGAGCCAATGTAAATTTGCATTGATTTTGGGATTGAGATAGTGCAATTGTGAGATAGAATCTGTAGTAAGTGTTCATAAAGAACAATATGTCATCACAAGCTGTTTAGCTTGGCTTTAAGAATAACATAGTAAAACCAATGGATTTCTTTTTGAACTTACCTAATAGTGATTCATTGTTCACTGCCCTTCTTGACATCACTTGGCAGCTGTGTTGTTCCAGTGGCTTACTGCCTTAATTAACCTGTTTTATAAACATGAGTTCATATTCTCAGAGAGTTTTTTCATTTACTTACTAATAAGCTTGCTTTAGAGCCAATGGAAATTTGCATTGATATTGGGCTTGAGATTGTGCAATTGTGAGATAGAATTTGAACTTCAGTAAGTGTTCATAAAGTACAATATGTCGTTATACGCTCAAAGATTGGCATTAAGAATAACATAGTGAAACCAATGGATTTCTTTTTGAACTTACCTAATAGTGATTCATTGGCCACTGCCCTTCTTGACATCACTTTGCACCTGTGATGTTCCAGTGGCTTACTGGGTTAATGCACATGTCTTGTAAACAGGAGTTCATGAGTTCTAATTCTCAGAGAGTTTTATTATTTACTTACTAATAAGCTTCCTATAGAGCCATTGTAAATTTGCATTGATTTTGGGCTTGAGATAGTGCAATTATGAGATAGAATCTGTATTACGTGTTCATCAAGAACAATATGTCATTACAAGCTGTTTAGATTGGCATTAAGAATAACATAGTAAAACCAATGGATTTCTTTTTGAACTTACCTAATAGTGATTCGTTGTTCACTGCCCTTCTTGACATCACTTGGCAGCTGTGTTGTTCCAGTGGCTTACTGCCTTAATTAACCTGTTTTATAAACATGAGTTCAAATTCTCAGAGAGTTTTTTCATTTACTTACTAATAAGCTTCCTATAGAGCCAATAGAAATTTGCATTGATTTTGGGCTTGAGATAGTGCAGTTGTGAGATAGAATCTGTAGTAAGTGTTCATAAAGAACAATATGTTATCTTACGATCAAAGATTGGCATTAAGAATAACATAGTGAAACCAATGGATGTCTTTTTGAACTTTCCTAATAGTGATTCATTACTCACTGCCCTTCTTGACATAACTTTGCACCTGTGATGTTCCAGTGGCTTACTGGGTTTATGCACCTGTCTTGTAAACAGCAGTTCATGATGTCTAATCGTTGGAGAGCCTTTTTCATTTAGTTACTAATAAGCTTCCTATAGAGTCAAAGTAAATTTGCATTGATTTTGGGATTGAGATAGTGCAATTGTGAGATAGAATCTGTAGTAAGTGTTCATAAAGAACAATATGTCATCACAAGCTGTTTTGATTGGCTTTAAAAATAATATAGTAAAACCAATGGATTTCTTTTTGAACTTACCTAATAGTGATTCATTGTTCACTGCCATTCTTGACATCACTTGGCATCTGTGTTGTTCCAGTGGCTTATTGCCTTAATTAACCTGTTTTATAAACATGAGTTCTAATTCTCAGAGAGTTTTTTCATTTACTTACTAATAAGCTTCCTTTAGAGCCAATGGAAATTTGCATTGATATTGGGCTTGAGATTGTGCAATTGTGAGATAGAATCTGTATTAAGTGTTCATAAAGAACAATATGTCATCTTACGATCAAAGATTGGCATTAAGAATAACATAGTGAAACCAATGGATGTCTTTTTGAACTTTCCTAATAGTGATTCATTACTCACTGCCCTTCTTGACATCAATTTGCACCTGTGATATTCCTGTGGCTTACTGGGTTGATGCACCTGTTTTGTAAAAAGGATTTCATGAGTTCTTATCCTTGGAGAGTCTTTTTCATTTACTTACTAATATTCTTCCTATGGAGTCAGTGGAAATTGCATTGGTTTTGGGCTTGAGATTGTGCAATTGTGAGATAGAATTTGAACTACAGTAAGTGTTCATAAAGAACAATATGTCATTACAAGCTGTTTAGATTGGCATTAAGAATAACACAGTAAAACCAATGGATTTCTTTTTGAACTTACCTAATAGTGATTCATTGTTCACTGCCCTTCTTGACAAAGCTTTTCACCTGTGATGTTCCAGTGGCTTACTGGGTTTATGCACCTGTCTTGTAAACAGCAGTTCATGAGTTCTATCCCTTGGAGAGCCTTTTTCATTTACTTACTAATAAGTTTCCTATAGAGTAAAAGTAAATTTGCATTGATTTTGGGCTTGAGATAGTGCAATTGTGAGATAGAATCTGTAGTAAGTTTTCATAAAGAACAATATGTCATCACAAGCTGTTTAGATTGGCTTTAAGAATAACATAGTAAAACCAATGGATTTCTTTTTGAACTTACCTAATAGTGATTCATTGTTCACTGCCTTTCTTGACATCACTTGGCAGCTGTGTTGTTCCAGTGGCTTACTGCCTTAATTAACCTGTTTTATAAACATGAGTTCATATTCTCAGAGAGTTTTTTCATTTACTTACTAATAAGCTTCCTTTAGAGCCAATGGAAATTTACATTAATATTGGGCTTGAGATTGTGCAATTGTGAGATAGAATTTGTACTACAGTAAGTGTTCATAAAGTACAATATGTCATTATACGCTCAAAGATTGGCTTTAAGAATAACATAGTAAAACCAATGGATTTCTTTTTGAACTTACCTAATAGTGATTCATTGGTCACTGCCCTTCTTGACAACCTTTTGCACTTGTGATGTTCCAATGGCTTAGTGGGTTAATGCCACTGTCTTTTAAACAGTAGTTCATGAGTTCTAATTCTCAGAGAGTTTTTTCATTTATTTACTAATAAGCTTCCTATAGAGCCAATGGAAATTTGCATTGATTTTGTGCTTGAGATAGTGCAATTATGAGATAGAATCTGTATTACGTGTTCATCAAGAACAATATGTCATGATGCGCTGCAAAAATTTGCATTAAGAAAAACATAGTAAAACCAATGGATTTCTTTTTGAACTTACCTAATAGTGATTCATTGGTCACTGCCCTTCTTGACATGTCTTTACACCTGTGATGTTCCAGTGGCTTACTGGGTTAATTCACCTGTCTTGCAAAAAGGATTTCATGAGTTCTAGTCCTCAGAGAGCTTTTTTTTCATTTACTTACTTAATAACTTCCCATAGAGCCAATGTAAATTTGCATTGATTTTGGGATTGAGATAGTGCAATTGTGAGATAGAATCTGTAGTAAGTGTTCATAAAGAACAATATGTCATCACAAGCTGTTTAGATTGGCTTTAAGAATAACATAGTAAAACCAATGGATTTCTTTTGAACTTACCTAATAGTGATTCATTGTTCACTGCCCTTCTTGACATCACTTGGCAGCTGTGTTGTTCCAGTGGCTTACTGCCTTAATTAACCTGTTTTATAAACATGAGTTCATATTCTCAGAGAGTTTTTTCATTTACTTACTAATAAGCTTGCTTTAGAGCCAATGGAAATTTGCATTGATATTGGGCTTGAGATTGTGCAATTGTGAGATAGAATTTGAACTTCAGTAAGTGTTCATAAAGTACAATATGTCGTTATACGCTCAAAGATTGGAATTAAGAATAACATAGTGAAACCAATGGATTTCTTTTTGAACTTACCTAATAGTGATTCATTGGCCACTGCCCTTCTTGACATCACTTTGAACCTGTGATGTTCCAGTGGCTTACTGGGTTAATGCACATGTCTTGTAAACAGGAGTTCATGAGTTCTAATTCTCAGAGAGTTTTATTATTTACTTACTAATAAGCTTCCTATAGAGCCAATGTAAATTTGCATTGATTTTGGGCTTGAGATAGTGCAATTGTGAGATAGAATCTGTAGTAAGTGTTCATAAAGAACAATATGTTATCTTACGATCAAAGATTTGCATTAAGAATAACATAGTGAAACCAATGGATGTCTTTTTGAACTTTCCTAATAGTGATTCTTTACTCACTGCCCTTCTTGACATAACTTTGCACCTGTGATGTTCCACTGGCTTACTGGGTTTATGCACCTGTCTTGTAAACAGCAGTTCATGAGTTCTAATCCTTGGAGAGCCTTTTTCATTTAGTTACTAATAAGCTTCCTATAGAGTCAAAGTAAATTTGCATTGATTTTGGGATTGAGATAGTGCAATTGTGAGATAGAATCTGTAGTAAGTGTTCATAAAGAACAATATGTCATCACAAGCTGTTTTGACTGGTTTTAAAAATAACATAGTAAAACCAATGGATTTCTTTTTGAACTTACCTAATAGTGATTCATTGTTCACTGCCATTCTTGACATCACTTGGCATCTGTGTTGTTCCAGTGGCTTATTGCCTTAATTAACCTGTTTTATAAACATGAGTTCTAATTCTCAGAGAGTTTTTTCATTTACTTACTAATAAGCTTCCTTTAGAGCCAATGGAAATTTGCATTGATATTGGGCTTGAGATTGTGCAATTGTGAGATAGAATCTGTATTAAGTGTTCATAAAGAACAATATGTCATCTTACGATCAAAGATTGGCATTAAGAATAACATAGTGAAACCAATGGATGTCTTTTTGAACTTTCCTAATAGTGATTCATTACTCACTGCCCTTCATGACATCAATTTGCACCTGTGATATTCCTGTGGCTTACTGGGTTGATGCACCTGTTTTGTAAAAAGGATTTCATGAGTTCTTATCCTTGGAGAGTCTTTTTCATTTACTTACTAATATTCTTCCTATGGAGTCAGTGGAAATTGCATTGGTTTTGGGCTTGAGATTGTGCAATTGTGAGATAGAATTTGAACTACAGTAAGTGTTCATAAAGAACAATATGTCATTACAAGCTGTTTAGATTGGCATTAAGAATAACACAGTAAAACCAATGGATTTCTTTTTGAACTTACCTAATAGTGATTCATTGTTCACTGCCCTTCTTGACAAAGCTTTTCACCTGTGATGTTCCAGTGGCTTACTGGGTTTATGCACCTGTCTTGTAAACAGCAGTTCATGAGTTCTATCGCTTGGAGAGCCTTTTTCATTTACTTACTAATAAGTTTCCTATAGAGTAAAAGTAAATTTGCATTGATTTTGGGCTTGAGATAGTGCAATTGTGAGATAGAATCTGTAGTAAGTGTTCATAAAGAACAATATGTCATCACAAGCTGTTTTGATTGGCTTTAAAAATAATATAGTAAAACCAATGGATTTCTTTTTGAACTTACCTAATAGTGATTCATTGTTCACTGCCATTCTTGACATCACTTGGCATCTGTGTTGTTCCAGTGGCTTATTGCCTTAATTAACCTGTTTTATAAACATGAGTTCTAATTCTCAGAGAGTTTTTTCATTTACTTACTAATAAGCTTCCTTTAGAGCCAATGGAAATTTGCATTGATATTGGGCTTGAGATTGTGCAATTGTGAGATAGAATCTGTATTAAGTGTTCATAAAGAACAATATGTCATCTTACGATCAAAGATTGGCATTAAGAATAACATAGTGAAACCAATGGATGTCTTTTTGAACTTTCCTAATAGTGATTCATTACTCACTGCCCTTCTTGACATCAATTTGCACCTGTGATATTCCTGTGGCTTACTGGGTTGATGCACCTGTTTTGTAAAAAGGATTTCATGAGTTCTTATCCTTGGAGAGTCTTTTTCATTTACTTACTAATATTCTTCCTATGGAGTCAGTGGAAATTGCATTGGTTTTGGGCTTGAGATTGTGCAATTGTGAGATAGAATTTGAACTACAGTAAGTGTTCATAAAGAACAATATGTCATTACAAGCTGTTTAGATTGGCATTAAGAATAACACAGTAAAACCAATGGATTTCTTTTTGAACTTACCTAATAGTGATTCATTGTTCACTGCCCTTCTTGACAAAGCTTTTCACCTGTGATGTTCCAGTGGCTTACTGGGTTTATGCACCTGTCTTGTAAACAGCAGTTCATGAGTTCTATCCCTTGGAGAGCCTTTTTCATTTACTTACTATTAAGTTTCCTATAGAGTAAAAGTAAATTTGCATTGATTTTGGGCTTGAGATAGTGCAATTGTGAGATAGAATCTGTAGTAAGTTTTCATAAAGAACAATATGTCATCACAAGCTGTTTAGATTGGCTTTAAGAATAACATAGTAAAACCAATGGATTTCTTTTTGAACTTACCTAATAGTGATTCATTGTTCACTGCCTTTCTTGACATCACTTGGCAGCTGTGTTGTTCCAGTGGCTTACTGCCTTAATTAACCTGTTTTATAAACATGAGTTCATATTCTCAGAGAGTTTTTTCATTTACTTACTAATAAGCTTCCTTTAGAGCCAATGGAAATTTACATTAATATTGGGCTTGAGATTGTGCAATTGTGAGATAGAATTTGTACTACAGTAAGTGTTCATAAAGTACAATATGTCATTATACGCTCAAAGATTGGCTTTAAGAATAACATAGTAAAACCAATGGATTTCTTTTTGAACTTACCTAATAGTGATTCATTGGTCACTGCCCTTCTTGACAACCTTTTGCACTTGTGATGTTCCAATGGCTTAGTGGGTTAATGCCACTGTCTTTTAAACAGTAGTTCATGAGTTCTAATTCTCAGAGAGTTTTTTCATTTATTTACTAATAAGCTTCCTATAGAGCCAATGGAAATTTGCATTGATTTTGTGCTTGAGATAGTGCAATTATGAGATAGAATCTGTATTACGTGTTCATCAAGAACAATATGTCATGATGCGCTGCAAAAATTTGCATTAAGAAAAACATAGTAAAACCAATGGATTTCTTTTTGAACTTACCTAATAGTGATTCATTGGTCACTGCCCTTCTTGACATGTCTTTACACCTGTGATGTTCCAGTGGCTTACTGGGTTAATTCACCTGTCTTGCAAAAAGGATTTCATGAGTTCTAGTCCTCAGAGAGATTTTTTTTCATTTACTTACTTAATAACTTCCCATAGAGCCAATGTAAATTTGCATTGATTTTGGGATTGAGATAGTGCAATTGTGAGATAGAATCTGTAGTAAGTGTTCATAAAGAACAATATGTCATCACAAGCTGTTTAGATTGGCTTTAAGAATAACATAGTAAAACCAATGGATTTCTTTTGAACTTACCTAATAGTGATTCATTGTTCACTGCCCTTCTTGACATCACTTGGCAGCTGTGTTGTTCCAGTGGCTTACTGCCTTAATTAACCTGTTTTATAAACATGAGTTCATATTCTCAGAGAGTTTTTTCATTTACTTACTAATAAGCTTGCTTTAGAGCCAATGGAAATTTGCATTGATATTGGGCTTGAGATTGTGCAATTGTGAGATAGAATTTGAACTTCAGTAAGTGTTCATAAAGTACAATATGTCGTTATACGCTCAAAGATTGGAATTAAGAATAACATAGTGAAACCAATGGATTTCTTTTTGAACTTACCTAATAGTGATTCATTGGCCACTGCCCTTCTTGACATCACTTTGAACCTGTGATGTTCCAGTGGCTTACTGGGTTAATGCACATGTCTTGTAAACAGGAGTTCATGAGTTCTAATTCTCAGAGAGTTTTATTATTTACTTACTAATAAGCTTCCTATAGAGCCAATGTAAATTTGCATTGATTTTGGGCTTGAGATAGTGCAATTGTGAGATAGAATCTGTAGTAAGTGTTCATAAAGAACAATATGTTATCTTACGATCAAAGATTTGCATTAAGAATAACATAGTGAAACCAATGGATGTCTTTTTGAACTTTCCTAATAGTGATTCTTTACTCACTGCCCTTCTTGACATAACTTTGCACCTGTGATGTTCCAGTGGCTTACTGGGTTTATGCACCTGTCTTGTAAACAGCAGTTCATGAGTTCTAATCCTTGGAGAGCCTTTTTCATTTAGTTACTAATAAGCTTCCTATAGAGTCAAAGTAAATTTGCATTGATTTTGGGATTGAGATAGTGCAATTGTGAGATAGAATCTGTAGTAAGTGTTCATAAAGAACAATATGTCATCACAAGCTGTTTTGACTGGTTTTAAAAATAACATAGTAAAACCAATGGATTTCTTTTTGAACTTACCTAATAGTGATTCATTGTTCACTGCCATTCTTGACATCACTTGGCATCTGTGTTGTTCCAGTGGCTTATTGCCTTAATTAACCTGTTTTATAAACATGAGTTCTAATTCTCAGAGAGTTTTTTCATTTACTTACTAATAAGCTTCCTTTAGAGCCAATGGAAATTTGCATTGATATTGGGCTTGAGATTGTGCAATTGTGAGATAGAATCTGTATTAAGTGTTCATAAAGAACAATATGTCATCTTACGATCAAAGATTGGCATTAAGAATAACATAGTGAAACCAATGGATGTCTTTTTGAACTTTCCTAATAGTGATTCATTACTCACTGCCCTTCTTGACATCAATTTGCACCTGTGATATTCCTGTGGCTTACTGGGTTGATGCACCTGTTTTGTAAAAAGGATTTCATGAGTTCTTATCCTTGGAGAGTCTTTTTCATTTACTTACTAATATTCTTCCTATGGAGTCAGTGGAAATTGCATTGGTTTTGGGCTTGAGATTGTGCAATTGTGAGATAGAATTTGAACTACAGTAAGTGTTCATAAAGAACAATATGTCATTACAAGCTGTTTAGATTGGCATTAAGAATAACACAGTAAAACCAATGGATTTCTTTTTGAACTTACCTAATAGTGATTCATTGTTCACTGCCCTTCTTGACAAAGCTTTTCACCTGTGATGTTCCAGTGGCTTACTGGGTTTATGCACCTGTCTTGTAAACAGCAGTTCATGAGTTATATCGCTTGGAGAGCCTTTTTCATTTACTTACTAATAAGTTTCCTATAGAGTAAAAGTAAATTTGCATTGATTTTGGGCTTGAGATAGTGCAATTGTGAGATAGAATCTGTAGTAAGTTTTCATAAAGAACAATATGTCATCACAAGCTGTTTAGATTGGCTTTAAGAATAACATAGTAAAACCAATGGATTTCTTTTTGAACTTACCTAATAGTGATTCATTGTTCACTGCCTTTCTTGACATCACTTGGCAGCTGTGTTGTTCCAGTGGCTTACTGCCTTAATTAACCTGTTTTATAAACATGAGTTCATATTCTCAGAGAGTTTTTTCATTTACTTACTAATAAGCTTCCTTTAGAGCCAATGGAAATTTGCATTAATATTGGGCTTGAGATTGTGCAATTGTGAGATAGAATTTGTACTACAGTAAGTGTTCATAAAGTACAATATGTCATTATACGCTCAAAGATTGGCTTTAAGAATAACATAGTAAAACCAATGGATTTCTTTTTGAACTTACCTAATAGTGATTCATTGGTCACTGCCCTTCTTGACAACCTTTTGCACTTGTGATGTTCCAATGGCTTAGTGGGTTAATGCCACTGTCTTTTAAACAGTAGTTCATGAGTTCTTATTCTCAGAGAGTTTTTTCATTTATTTACTAATAAGCTTCCTATAGAGCCAATGGAAATTTGCATTGATTTTGTGCTTGAGATAGTGCAATTATGAGATAGAATCTGTATTACGTGTTCATCAAGAACAATATGTCATGATGCGCTGCAAAAATTTGCATTAAGAAAAACATAGTAAAACCAATGGATTTCTTTTTGAACTTAACTAATAGTGATTCATTGGTCACTGCCCTTCTTGACATGTCTTTACACCTGTGATGTTCCAGTGGCTTACTGGGTTAATTCACCTGTCTTGCAAAAAGGATTTCATGAGTTCTAGTCCTCAGAGAGCTTTTTTTTCATTTACTTTCTAATAAGCTTCCTTTAGAGCCAATGAAAATTTGCATTGATATTGGGCTAGAGATTGTGCAATTGTGAGATAGAATCTGTATTAAGTGTTCATAAAGAACAATATGTCATCTTACGATCAAAGATTGGCATTAAGAATAACATAGTGAAACCAATGGATGTCTTTTTGAACTTTCCTAATAGTGATTCATTACTCACTGCCCTTCTTGACATCACTTTGCACCTGTGATATTCCTGTGGCTTACTGGGTTAATGCACCATTTTTGTGAAAAGGATTTCATGAGTTCTAATCCTTGGAGTGTCTTTTTCATTTACTTACTAACATTCTTCCTATGGAGCCAATGGAAATTTGCATTGATTTTCGGCTTGAGATAGTGCAATTGTGAGATATAGAATCTGTATTACGTGTTCATCAAGAACAATATGTCATGATGCGATGCAAAGATTGGCATTAAGAATAACATAATGAAACCAATGGATTTCTTTTTGAACTTACCTAATAGTGATTCATTGTTCACTGCCCTTCTTGACAAAGCTTTGCACCTGTGATATTCCTGTGGCTTACTTGGTTAATGCACCTGTTTTGTAAAAAGGATTTCATGAGTTCTAATCCTTGGAGAGTCTTTTTCATTTACTTACTAATATTCTTCCTATGGAGCCAATGGAAATTTGCATTGATTTTGGGCTTGAGATTGTGCAATTGTGAGATAGAATTTGTACTACAGTAAGTGTTCATAAAGAACAATATGTCATTACAAGCTGTTTAGATTGGCATTAAGAATAACATAGTAAAACCAATGGATTTCTTTTTGAACTTACCTTATAGTGATTCATTGTTCACTGCCCTTCTTGACATGACTTGGCAGCTGTGTTGTTCCAGTGGCTTACTGCCTTAATTAACCTGTTTTATAAACATGAGTTCTAATTCTCGGAGAGTTTTTTCATTTACTTTCTAATAAGCTTCCTTTAGAGCCAATGGAAATTTGCATTGATATTGGGCTTGAGATTGTGCAATTGTGAGATAGAATTTGTACTACAGTAAGTGTTCATAAAGAACAATATGTCATAACAAGCTGTTTAGATTGGCATTAAGAATAACATAGTAAAACCAATGGATTTCTTTTTGAACTTACCTAATAGTGATTCATTGTTCACTGCCCTTCTTGACATCATTTTGCACCTGTGATGTTCCTGTGGCTTACTGGGTTAATGCACCTGTTTTGTAAACAGGAGTTCATGAGTTCTAATCCTTGGAGAGTCTTTTTCATTTACTTACTAATAAGCTTCCTATAGAGCCAATGGAAATTTGCATTGATTTTGGGCTTGAGATTGTGCAATTGTGAGATATAGAATCTGTATTACGTGTTCATCAAGAACAATACGTCATGATGCGCTGCAAAGATTAGCGGCATGCATTTGGGGCCTCCATGACATGCGGCATGCATGTGGGTACCCATGACATGCGGCATGCACGTGGGGCCCCCTTGACATGCGACATTCATTTGGGGCCCCCATGACATGTGGCATGCATGTGGGGCTCCCATGATATGCGGCATGCATTTGGGGCCTCCATGACATGCGGCATGCATGTGGGGCCCCCATGGCATGAGCTATGCATGTGGGGCCCCTATGACATGCGGCATGCATTTGGGGCCCCGATGACATGCGGCATGCATGTGGGGCACCCATGACTTGCGCCATGCACGTGGGGCCGCTATGACATGCGGCATGAATTTGGGGGCCCCATTACATGCGGAATGCATTTGGGAACCCATGAAATGCGGCATGCATTTGGGGCCCCCATAACATGCTGCATGCATCTGGGGTGCCCGAGACATGCGGCATGCACGTGGGGCCCCTAGGACATGCCGCACGCATTTGGGGCCCCCTTTACATGTGGAATGCACATGGGGCCCCCATGACATGCGGTATACGCTTGGTGCCTCAATGACATGCGGCATGAGTTTGGATCTTCCATGACATGCGGCATGCACGTGGGGCCCCCATGACATGAGTCATGATTTGGGGTCACCATGACATGCGGCATGCATTTGGGGCCCCCATGACATGCGGCATGCATTTGGGTCCCCCATGAAATGCGGCATGCATGTGGGGCCCCCAGGACATGCGGCATGCATGTGGGGCCCCCATGACATGCGGCATGCATTTGGGGCCCCCATGACATGCTCCATGCATGTGGGGCCCCTATGAAATGCGGCATGCATTTGGGGGCCCCATGACATGCGGCATGCACGTGGGGCCCCCATGACATGCGGCATACATTTGTGGCCCCCGTGACATGAGGCATGCACGTGGGGCCCCCATGACATGCGGCAAGCACGTGGTGCCCCAATGACATGCAGCATGCACGTGGGACCCCCATGACATGCGGCATGCATGTGGGGCCCCCAGGACATGCGGCATGCATTTGGGGCCCCCATGACATGCGGCATGCATGTGGGCCCCCCATGAAATGCGCCATGCATGTGGGGCCTCATATGACATGCGGCATGCATTTGTGGGCCCAAGACATGCTGCATGCATTTGGGGGGCCCCATGACATGCGGCATGCACGTGGGGACCCCATGAAATGCGGCATGCATTTGGGGCCCCCATGACATGCGGAATGCATTTGTGGCCCCCATGACATGCGGAATGCCTGCGGGGCCCCCATGACATGCGGCATGCATGCGGCGCCCTCATGACATGCGGCATGCATTTGGGGCCCCCATGACTTGAGGCATGCATTTTGGGCCCCCATGACATGCGGCATGCATGTGGGGCCCTCATGAAATGCGGCATTTATTTGGGGCCCCAATGACATGCGGCATGCATGTGGGGCACCATGACATGCGCCATGCAAGTGGAGCCCCCATGACATGCGGCATGCATTTGGGCCCCCCATTATATGCGTCATACGCTTGTGGCCCCAATGACATGCTGCATGAGTTTGGATCCCCCATGACATGCGGCATGCACATGGGGCCCCAATGACATGCAGCATGCACGTGGGGCCCCCATGACATGCGGAATGCAAGTGAGGCCCCCATGATATGCGACATGCATTTGGGGCCCCCATGATTGAGGCATGCATTTTGGGCCCCCAAGACATGCGGCATGCATTTAGGGCCCCCATGACATGCGGCATGCATTTGGGGCCCCCATGACATGCTGCATGCATGTGGGGCACCATGACATGCGCCATGCAATTGGTGCCCCGATGACATGCGGCATGCATGTGGGGCCCCAATAACATGCCGCATGCATTTGGGGCCCCCATTACATGCGTCATACGCTTGGGGCCCCAATGACATGCGGCATGAGTTTGGATCCCCCATGACATGCGGCATGCACATGGGGCCCCAATGACATGCAGCATGCACGTGGGGCCCCCATGACATGCGGAATGCAAGTGAGGCCCCCATGACATGCGGCATGCATTTGGGGCCCCAATATATGCGGCATGCACGTGGGCCTCCATGATATGTGGCATGCATTTGGGGCCCCCATGACATGAGCCATGCATTTGGGGCCCCCATGACATGCGGCATGCACGTGGGGCCCTCATGACATGCAGCATGCATTCGGGGCCACTATGACATGCGGCATGCATTCGGGGCCCCCATTACATGCGGCATGCATTTGGGGCCCCCATGACATGCGGAATGCCTGTGGGGCCCCCATGACATGCGCCATGCATTTGGGGTGCCCGAGACATGCGGCATGCAAGTGGGCCCCCATAACATGCTGCATGCATTTGGGGTGCCCGAGACATGCGGCATGCACGTGGGGCCCCTATGACATGCCGCATGCATTTGGGGCCCCCATTACATGTGGCATGCACATGGGGCCCTCATGACATGCGGCATATGCTTGGGGCCCCAATGATATGCGGCATGAGTTTGGATCCCCCATTACATGTGGCATGCACGTGGGACCCCCATGACATGAGTCATGCATTTGGGGCCGCCATGACATCAGGCATGCATTTGGGCCCCCCATGAAATGCGGTATGCATGTGGGGCCCCCATGACATGTGGTATGCATGTGGGGCCCCATGATATGCGGCATGCAGTTGGGGCCCCCAATACATGCGGCATGCACGTTGGGCACCCATGACATGCGGCATGCATTTATGGCCCTCATGACATGCGGCATGCATTTGGGCCCCCATGCCATGCGGCATGCATGTGGGGCCCCCATGACATGCGGCATGCATTTGCGGGCCCCATGACATGTGTTATGCACGTGGGGCCCCTATGACATGCCGCATGCATTTGGACCCCCATGACATGCGGCATGCATGTGGGACCCCCATGACATGCGTCATGCATTTGGATCCCCCACTACATGCTGCATGCAAGTGGGGCCCCCATGACATGCGGCACGCATGTGGGCCTCCCATGACATGCGCCATGCATGTGGGGCCCCTATGACATGCGGCATGCATGTGGGACCCCCATGACATGCGGCATGCACGTGGGGTCCCCATGACATGCGGCATGCATGTGGGGCCCCCATGACATGCTGCATACATTTGTGGCCCCCGTGACATGAGGCATGCACGTGGGGCCCCCATGACATGCGGCAAGCACGTGGAGCCCCAATGACATGCAGCATGTACGTTGGGCACCCATGACATGCGGCATGCATTTATGGCCCCCATGACATGCGGCATGCATTTGGGGCCCCCATGACTTGAGGCATGCATGTGGGGCCCCCATGACATGCACCGTGCATGTGGGCCCCCTATGACATGCTGCATCATTTGGGGCCCCTATGACATGCATGTGGGGCCCCCATGAAATAAGCCATGCATGTGGGGCCCCTATGACATTCGGCATGCATTTGTGGGCCCTAAGACATGCTGCATGCATTTGGGGGGCCCATGACATGCGGCATGCACGTGGGGCCCCCATGATATGCGACATGCATTTGGGGCCCCCATGATTGAGGCATGCATTTTGGGCCCCCAAGACATGCGGCATGCATTTAGGGCCCCCATGACATGCGGCATGCATTTGGGGCCCCCATGACATGCTGCATGCATGTGGGGCACCATGACATGCGCCATGCAATTGGTGCCCCGATGACATGCGGCATGCATGTGGGGCACCCATGACATGCGCCATGTACGTGGTGCCCCTATGACATGCGGCATGCACGTGGGGCCCCAATGACATGCAGCATACATTTGGGGCCCCCGTGACATGCGGCATGCACGTGGGGCCCCCATGACATGCAGCATGCATTTGAATCCCCCATTTCATGACGGATGCACGTGGGGCCCCCATGACATGCGGAATGCCTGCGGGGCCCCCATGACATGCGGCATGCATGCGGGGCCCTCATGACATGCGGCATGAATTTGAGGCCCCCATGACATGCGGCATGCATTTGGGTCCCCATGACATGTGGCATGCTTTGAGGGCCCCCATGACATGCGGCATGAATGTAGGTCCCATGACATGCGTCATGCATTTGGGCCCCCATGACATGCGGCATGCATTTTGGGCCTGCATAACATGCTGCATGCATTTGGTGTACCTGAGGGATGCGGCATGCATGTGGGGCCCCTATGACATGCCGCATGCATTTGGGGCCCCCATTACATGCGGCATGCACATGGGGCACCCGTGACACGCGGCATACGCTTGGGGCCCCAATGACATGCGGCATGCGTTTGGGTCCCCCATGACATGCGGCATGCAGGTGGGGCCCCTGTGACATGCGGCATGCACGTGGCGCCCCCATGACATGCGGCATGCATTTGGGGCCCCGATGACATGCGGCATGCATTTGGGGCACCCATGACTTGCACCATGCACGTGGGGCCCCTTTGACATGCGGCATGAATTTGGGGGCCCCATTACATGCGGCATGCACGTGGAGCCCCCATGACATGCGGCATGCATTTGGGGCCCCATGACATGCGGCATGCACGTGGGGCCCCTTTGACATGTGGCATGCATTTGGGGGCCCCATGACATGCGGCATGCACGTGGGGCCCTCATGACATGCAGCATGCATTTGGGGCCACTATGACATGCGGCATGCATTTGGGCCCCCATTACATGCGGCATGCACGTGGGGCCCCCATGACATGCGGCATGCAATTGGGGCCCCAATGACATTCGACATGCATGTGGGGCACCCATGAAATGCGCCATGTACGTGGGGCCCCTATGACATGCGGCATGCACGTGGGGCCCTCATGACATGCATCATGCATTTGGGGCCACTATGACATGCGGCATGGATTTGGGGCCCCCATGACATGCGGCATGCATGTGGGACCCCCATGATATGCGGCATGCATGTGGGACCCCCATGATATGCGGCATGCATTTGGGGCCTCCATGACTTGAGGCATGCATTTGGGGCCCCCATGAAATGCGCCATGCATGTGGGGCCCCTATGACATACGGCATGCATTTGTGGGCCCCAAGACATGCGGCATGCACGTGGGGCCCCCATGACTTGCAGCATGCACGTGGGGCCCCCATGACATGTGACATGCATTTAGGGCCCCCATGACATGTGGCATGCACGTGGGGCCTCCATGACATGTGGGATGCACGTGGGCCCCCATTATATGCAGCATGCATGTGTGCCCCATGACATCCAGCATTCATTTGGGGTACCCTTGAAATGCGGCATGCAAGTGGGGCCTCCATGACATTTGGCATGCAGTTGGTGCTCCCCATGACATGCTTCATGCATTTGGGCCCCCATGAATAGCTGCATGCATTTTGGGCCCCCATGATATGCAGCATGCATGTGTGCCCCCATGACATGCAGCATGCATTTGGGGGTACCATTGACATGCGTCATGCACTTGGGGTCGCCTTGAAATGCGGCATGCACGTGGGGCCCTCATGACTTGCCGCATGCACTTGGAGCCCCGATGACATGCGGCATGCATTTGGGGCCCCAAAGACATGCGGAATGCACGCGAGGCCCCTATATCATGCGGCATTCATTTGGGGACCTCATGACATGCCGCATGCACTAGGGAATCCCCAGACTTGTGACATGCATTTGGGACCCCTATGACATGCGGCATGGATGTGGGGCCCCCCATGACATGTGGCATGCACAATGGGCCCCCATGACATCCAGCATACATTTGGGGCCCCCGTGACATGTGGCATGCATTTGGGGCCCCCATGACATTCGTCATGCATTTGGGGCCCACATGACATGCGGCATGCATTTGGGGCCCCCATGACATGTGATATGCATATGGGGCCCCCATGACATGTGGCTTGCATGTGGCGCCCCCATGACATGCGGCATGCATTTGGGGCCCCCAAGTCATGCGGTATGCACGTGGGGCCTACATGACATTTGGCATGCATTTGGGGCCCCCATGACATGCTTCATGCATTTGGGGCACCCATGACATGCTGCATGCACATGGGACCACCATGACAAGCGGCATGCACGTGGGGCACCCATGACTTTCGGCATGCATTTGTGGCCCCCATGAATAGCTGCATGTATTTGAGGCCACCAAGACATGCGGCATGCATTTGGGGTCCCCATGACATGTGGCATGCACGTGGGCCCCCATGATATGCAGCATGCATGTATGCCCCCATGACATGCAGCATGCATTTGGGGGTACCCTTGACATGCGCCATGCACTTGGGGTCGCCTTGAAATGCGGCATGCACGTGGGGCCCTCATGACTTGCCGCATACACTTGGAGCCCCGATGACATGCGGCATGCATTTGGGGCCTCAAAGACATGCAGCATGCATTTGTGGCCCCCATGACATGCGGCATGCACACGGGGCCCCTATATCATGCGGCATTCATTTGGGGACCTCATGACATGCCGCATGCACTTGGGAATCCCATGACTTGAAACATTCATTTGGGACCCCTATGACATGCGGCATGCATGTGGGGCCCCCCATGACATGTGGCATGCACAATGGGCCCCCATGACATCCAGCATACATTTGGGGCCCCCGTGACATGCGGCATGCATTTGTTGGGGCACCCATGACATTCGTCATGCATTTGGGGCCCACATGACATGCGGCATGCATTTGGAGCCCCCATGACATGCGTCTTGCACGTGGGGCCCCCATGACATGCGGCATGCATTTGGGGCCCACATGACATGCGACATGCAAGTGGACCCCCATGAAATGCGGTATGCATGTGGGGCCCCCATGTCTTGCAGCATGCAAGTGGGGCCCCCATGACATGCCGCATGCCGTTGGGACTCCCATGAAATGCGGTATGCATGTGGGGCCTCCTTGACATGTGGCTTGCACGTGGGGCCCCCATGACATGCCGCATGCATTTGGGGCCCTCATGACATGCGGCATGCTCATGGGGCCCCCATGACATGCGGAATTCATTTGGGGACCTCAAAACATGTGGCATGCACGTGGGATCCCCAAGACATGCGACATGCATTTGGGACCCCCAATGCATGTGGCGTGTATGGGGGGCCCCCATCACATGTGGCAAGCATGTTGGGCCCCCATGACATGCGGCATGCATTTGGGGCCTCCATGAAATGCGGCATGCGTTCGGGGCCCCATGACATGCGGCATGCACTTGGGGCCGCCATGACATGTGGCATGCAGTTGGGGCCCCCATGACTTGCGGCATGCACGTGTGGCCCCCAATGACATTTGTTATGCATTCAAGGCCCCCATGACATGCGGCATGCATGTGGGTCCCCCATGACATGTGGCACGTATTTGGGGCCCCCATGTCATGCGGCATGCATGTGGTTCCCAAATGACATGTGGCATGCATGTGGGGCCCCCATGACATGTGGCATGCATTTCGGGTAGCAATGACATGCGGCATGCACGTGGGGCAACCAACACATGAGGCATGCACAAATTCATTTGGGGACCTCAAGACATGCGGCATGCATTTAGGGCCCACATGACATGCGGCAGGCATTTGGGGACCTCATGACATGCCGCATGCATTTGGGACCCCCATGACATGTGGCATGCATGTGGGGCCCCCATGACATGTGGCATGCACGTTGGGCCCCCATGACATCCAGCATACATTTGGGGCCCCCGTGACATGCGGCATGCATTTGGGGCCCCCATTACATTCGTCATGCATTTGGGGCCCACATGACATACGGCATGCATTTGGAGCCCCCATGACATGCATCTTGCACGTGGGGCCCCCATGACATGCGGCATGCATTTGGGGCCCACATGACATGCGACATGCAAATGGGCCCCCCATGAAATGCGGCATGCATGTGGGCCCCCATGTCTTGCGGCATGCACGTGGGGCCCCCATGACATGCGGCATGCCATTGGGACTCCCATGAAATGCGGTATGCACGTGGGGCCCCCATGACATGCGACATGCATTTGTGGCCCCCACGACATGCGGCATGCACGTGGGGCCCCCATGACATGCGGCATGCACGTGGGGCTCCCATGACATGCGGCATGCACGTGGGGCACTCATGACATGCGGCACGTCTTTGGGGCCCCATGACATGCTGCATGCATTTCGGTTCCCCATGACATGCGACATGCACGTGGGGCCCCCATGACATGCGGCATGTACGTGGGGAACCCATGACATGAGTCATGCATTTGGGGTACCCATGACATGAGGCATGCACGTGGTACCCCCATGACATGCGGCATGAGTGTGGGTCCCATGACATGCGGCATGCATTTGGGCCCCCATGACATGCGGCATGCATTTGGGGCCTGCATAACATGCGGCATGCATTTGGGGTACCTGAGAGATGCGGCATGCATGTGGGGCCCCTATGACATGCCGCATGCATTTGGGGACCCCATTACATGCGGCATGCACATGGGGCACCTGTGACACGCGGCATACGCTTGGGGCCCCAATGACATGCGGCATTCATTTGGGTCCCCCATGACATGCGGAATGCAGGTGGGGCCCCCATGACATGAGTCATGCATTTGGGGCCCCCATGACATGCGGCATGCACGTGGGGCCCCGATGACATGCGGCATGCATTTTGGGCACCCATGACTTGCACCATGCACGCGGGGCCCCTTTGACATGCCACATGAATTTGGGGGCCCCATTACATGCGGCATGCACGTGGAGCCCCCATGACATGCGGTATGCATTTGGGGCCCCATGACATGCGGCATGCATGTGGGGCCCCCATGACATGCGGCATGCATTTGGGCCCCCATGACATGTGGCATGCATTTGGGGCCTGCATAACATGCTGCATGCATTTGGGGTACCTGAGACATGCGGCATGCATTTGGGGCCCCAATGACATGCGGCATGCCTGTTGGGCCTCCATGACATGCGGCATGCATTTTGGGGCCCCATGACATGCGGCATGCACGTGGGGCCCTCATGACATGCAGCATGCATTTGGGGCCACTATGACATGCGGCATGCATTTGGGGCGCTCATTACATGCGGCATGCACGTGGGGCCCCCATGACATGCGGCATGAATTTGGGGCCCCAATACATGCGGCATGCACGTTGGGCCTCCGTGACATGTGGCATGCATTTGGGCTCCCATGACATGCGGCATGCATGTGGGGCCCCCATGACATGTGGCATGCATGCGGTGCCCTCATGATATGCGGCATGCATGTAGGGCCCCCATGAAATGTGCCATGCATCTTTGTCACCTATGACATGCGGCTTGCATTTGTAGGCCCCAAGACATGTGGCATGCACGTGGGGCCCCTATGACATGCGGCATGCATTTGTGGGCCCAAGACATGCTGCATGCATGTGGGGCATCTATAACATGCGGCATGCTTGTGGGGCCCCCATGACATGCAGCATACATTTGGGGCCCCCGTGACATGCGGCATGCACGTGGGGCCCCCATGACATGCAGCATGCATTTGAATCCCCCATTACATGACGGATGCACGTGGGGCCCCCATGACATGCAGCATGCATTTGGGGCCCCCATGACATGCGGAATGCCTGCGGGGCCCCCATGACATGCGGCATGCATGCGGGGCCCTCATGACATGCGGCATGAATTTGAGGCCCCCTGACATGTGGCATGCATTTGGGTCCCCATGACATGTGGCATGCATTGGGGGCCCCCATGACATGCGGCATGAATGTGGGTCCCCCATGACATGCGGCATGCATTTGGGCCCCCATGACATGTGGCATGCATTTGGGGCCTACATAACATGCGGCATGCATTTGGGGCCCCCATGACATGCGGAATGCCTGCGGTGCCCCCATGACATGCGGCATGCATGCGGGGCCCTCATGACATGCGGCATGAATTTGAGGCCCCCATGACATGTGGCATGCATTTGGGTCCCCATGACATGTGGCATGCATTGGGGGCCCCCATGACATGCGGCATGAATGTGGGTCCCATGACATGCGGCATGCATTTGGGCCCCCATGACATGCGGCATGCATTTGGGGCCTGCATAACATGCTGCATGCATTTGGGGTACCTAAGAGATGCGGCATGCATTTGGGGCCCCATGACTTGAGGCATGCATTTTGGGCCCCCATGACATGCGGCATGCACATGGGGCCCCCATGACATGAGGCATGCACGTGGGGCCCCCATTACATGCGGCATGCATTTAGGTCCCCCATGACATGCAACATGCATTTGGGGCCCAAAATGACATGAGGCATGCATGTGGGACACCATGACATGCGCCATGCATGTGGGGCCCCTATGACATGCGGCTTGCAATTGGGGCCCCGATGACATGCGGCATGCACGTGGGGCCCCCATGACATGCTGCATGCATTTGGTGTGCCCGAGACATGCGGCATGCACGTGGGGCCCCCATGACATGACACATACATTTGTGGCCCCCGTGACATGAGGCATGCACGTGGGGCCCCCATGACATGCGGCAAGCACGTGGGGCCCCAATGACATGCAGCATGTACGTTGGGCACCCATGACATGCGGCATGCATTTGGGCCCCCATGACATGCGGCAAGCACGTGGGGCCCCAATGACATGCAGCATGTACGTTGGGCACCCATGACATGCGGCATGCATTTATGGCCCCCATGACATGCGGCATGCATTTGGGCCCCCATGACATGCGGCAAGCACGTGGGGCCCCAATGACATGAAGCATGCACGTGGGGCCCCCATGACATGCGGAATGCACGTGAGGCCCCCATGACATGCGGAATGCCTGTGGGGCCCCAATGACATGCGGCATGCATGCGGGGCCCTCATGACATGCGGCTTGCATTTGGGGCCCCCAATATATGCAGCATGCACGTGGGGCCCCCATGATATGTGGCATGCATTTGGGGCCCCCATGACTTGAGGCATGCATTTGGGGCCCCCATGACATGCGGCATGCATGTAGGGCCCCCATGAAATGCGCCATGCATGTGGGGCCCCTATGCCATGCGGCATGCATTTGTGGGCCCCAAGACATGTGGCATGCACGTGGGGCCACCATGACATGCTGCATGCATTTGTGGCCGCCATGATATGTGGCACGCATTTGGGCCCCCATGACATGCGGCAAGCACGTGGGGCCCCAATGACATGCAGCATGCACGTGGGGCCCCCATGACATGCGGAATGCATGTCTGGCCCCCATGAAATGTGGCATGCATTTGGGGCCCCCATGACATGCGGAATGCCTGCGGGGCCCCCATGACATGAGGCATGCACGTGGGGCCCCCATGACATGCGGCATGCACGTTGGGCCCCCATTACATGCGGCATGCATTTGGGGCCCCCATGACATGCGGCATGCATTTGGGGCCCCCATGACATGCGGCATGTATGTGGGGCCCCTATGACATGCGGCATGCACGTGGGACCCCCATGACATTTGGCATGCATTTGGGGCCCCCATGACATGCGGAATGCCTGCGGGGCCCCATGACATGCGGCATGCATGCGGTGCCCTCATGATATGCGGCATGAATTTGGGGCCCCCAATATATGCAGCATGCACGTGGTACCCCCATGATATGCGCCGTGCATGTGGGGCCCCTATGACATTCGGCATGCATTCTTGGGCCCCAAGACATGTGGCATGCATTTTTGGGCCCCATTACATGCGGCATGCACGTGGAGCACCCATGACATGCGGCATGCATTTGGGGCACCCATGACATACGGCATGCATGTGGGGCCCCCATGACATGCGGCATGCACGTGGGGCCCCCATGACAAGCGGCATGAATTTGGGGCCCCAATACATGCGGCATGCACGTGGGCCCAGATGACATGCGGCATGCATGTGGGGCACCCATGACATGCGCCATGCACGTGGGGCCCCTATGACATGTGGCATGCATTCTTGGGCCCCTATGACATGCCGCATGCATTTGGGGCCCCCATGACATGCGGCATGCATTTGGATCCCTCATTCCATGCTGCATGCAAGTGGAGCCCCCATGACATGCGGCATGCATGTGGACCCCCATGACATGCGCCATGCATGTGGTGCCCCTATGACATGCGGCATGCACTTGGGACCCCCATGACATTCGGCATGTATGTGGGGCCCCTATGACATGCGGCATGCACGTGGGACCCCCATGACATTTGGCATGCATTTGGGGCCCCCATGACATGCGGAATGCCTGCGGGGCCCCATTACATGCGGCATGCATGCGGTGCCCTCATGATATGCGGCATGAATTTGGGGCCCCCAATATATGCAGCATGCACGTGGTACCCCCATGATATGCGCCGTGCATGTGGGGCCCCTATGACATTCGGCATGCATTCTTGGGCCCCAAGACATGTGGCATGCATTTTTGGGCCCCATTACATGCGGCATGCACGTGGAGCACCCATGACATGCGGCATGCATTTGGGGCACCCATGACATACGGCATGCATGTGGGGCCCCCATGACATGCGGCATGCATTTGGGCCCCCATGACATGCGGCATGCATTTGGGGCCTGCATAACATGCTGCATGCATTTGGGGTACCTGAGACATGCGGCATGCACGTGGGGCCCCCATAAAATGCTGCATGCATTTGGGATGCCCGAGACATGCGGCATGCACCTGCAGCCCCCATTTGGGGCCCCCATGACATGCGGCATGCATGTGGGACCCCCATGAGATGCAGCATGCATTTGGATCCCTCATTACATGCTGCATGCAAGTGGGCCCCCCCATGACATGCGGCATGCATGTGGGACTCCCATGACATGCTGCATGCATTTGTGGCCCCCATGATATGCGGCACGCCTTTGGGGCCCCCATGACATGAGGCATGCATGTGGGGCCCCCATGAAATAAGCCATGCATGTGGGGCCCCTATGACATTCGGCATGCATTTGTGGGCCCCAAGTCATGCTGCATGCATTTGGGGCCCCCATAACATGCGGCATGCATGCGTTGCCCTCATGACATGCGGCATGCATTTGGGGCCCCCAATACATGCGGCATGCACGTGGGGCCGCCATGATATGCGGCATGCATTTGGAGCCCCCATGACTTGAGGCATGCATTTTGGGCCCCCATGACATGCGCAATGCATGTGGGGCCCCTATGACATGCGGCATGCAATTGGGGCCCCGATGACAAGCGGCATGCATGTGGGGCACCCATGACATGCGCCATGTACGTGGGGCCCCTATGACATGCGGCATGCATGCGGGGCCCCCATGACATGCTCCATGCATGTTGGGCCCCTATGACATGCGGCATGCATTTGGGGGGGCCCATGACATGCGGCATGCACGTGGGGCCACCATGACATGACACATACATTTGTGGCCCCCGTGACATGAGGCATGCACGTGGGGCCCCCATGACATGTGGCAAGCACGTGGGGCCCCATTGACATGCAGCATGTACGTTGGGCACCCATGACATGCGGCATGCATTTATGGCCCCCATTACATGAGGCATGCATTTGGGCCCCCATGACATGCGGCAAGCATGTGGGGCCCCAATGACATGAAGCATGCACGTGGGGCCCCCATGACATGCGGAATGCACGTGAGGCCCCCATGACATGCGGAATGCCTGTGGGGCCCCAATGACATGCGGCATGCATGCGGTGCCCTCATGATATGCGGCATGAATTTGGGGCCCCCAATATATGCAGCATGCACGTGGTACCCCCATGATATGCGCCGTGCATGTGGGGCCCCTATGACATTCGGCATGCATTCTTGGGCCCCAATACATGTGGCATGCATTTTTGGGCCCCATTACATGCGGCATGCACGTGGAGCACCCATGACATGCGGCATGCATTTGGGGCACCCATGACATACGGCATGCATGTGGGGCCCCCATGACATGCGGCATGCATTTGGGCCCCCATGACATGCGGCATGCATTTGGGGCCTGCATAACATGCTGCATGCATTTGGGGTACCTGAGACATGCGGCATGCACGTGGGGCCCCCATAAAATGCTGCATGCATTTGGGATGCCCGAGACATGCGGCATGCACCTGCGGCCCCCATTTGGGGCCCCCATGACATGCGGCATGCATGTGGGACCCCCATGAGATGCAGCATGCATTTGGATCCCTCATTACATGCTGCATGCAAGTGGGCCCCCCCATGACATGCGGCATGCATGTGGGACCCCCATGACATGCTGCATGCATTTGTGGCCCCCATGATATGCGCTACGCCTTTGGGGCCCCCATGACATGAGGTATGCATGTGGGGCCCCCATGAAATAAGCCATGCATGTGGGGCCCCTATGACATTCGGCATGCATTTGTGGGCCCCAAGTCATGCTGCATGCATTTGGGGCCCCCATGACATGCGGCATGCATTTTAGGCCCCCATAACATGCGGCATGCATGCGTTGCCCTCATGACATGCGGCATGCATTTGGGGCCCCCAATACATGCGGCATGCACGTGGGGCCGCCATGATATGCGGCATGCATTTGGAGCCCCCATGACTTGAGGCATGCATTTTGGGCCCCCATGACATGCGCAATGCATGTGGGGCCCCTATGACATGCGGCATGCAATTGGGGCCCCGATGACAAGCGGCATGCATGTGGTGCACCCATGACATGCGCCATGTACGTGGGGCCCCTATGACATGCGGCATGCATGCGGGGCCCCCATGACATGCTCCATGCATGTTGGGCCCCTATGACATGCGGCATGCATTTGGGGGGGCCCATGACATGCGGCATGCACGTGGGGCCACCATGACATGACACATACATTTGTGGCCCCCGTGACATGAGGCATGCACGTGGGGCCCCCATGACATGTGGCAAGCACGTGGGGCCCCATTGACATGCAGCATGTACGTTGGGCACCCATGACATGCGGCATGCATTTATGGCCCCCATTACATGAGGCATGCATTTGGGCCCCCATGACATGCGGCAAGCATGTGGGGCCCCAATGACATGAAGCATGCACGTGGGGCCCCCATGACATGCGGAATGCACGTGAGGCCCCCATGACATGCGGAATGCCTGTGGGGCCCCAATGACATGCGGCATGCATGCGGGGCCCTCATGACATGCGGCATGCATTTGGGGCCCCCAATATATGCGGCATGCACGTGGGGCCCCCATGATATGTGGCATGCATTTGGGGCCCCCATGACTTGAGGCATGCATTTGGGGCCCCCATGACATGCGGCATGCATGTAGGGCCCCCATGAAATGCGCCATGCATGTGGGGCCCCTATGCCATGCGGCATGCATTTGTGGGCCCCAAGACATGTGGCATGCACGTGGGGCCCCCATGACATGCTAAATGCATTTGTGGCCGCCATGATATGTGGCACGCATTTGGGCCCCCATGACATGCGGCAAGCACGTGGGGCCCCAATGACATGCAGCATGCACGTGGGGCCCCCATGACATGCGGAATGCATGTGAGGCCCCCATGAAATGTGGCATGAATTTGGGGCCCCCATGACATGCGGAATGCCTGCGGGGCCCCCATGACATGAGGCATGCACGTGGGGCCCCATGACATGGGGCATGCACGTGGGGCCCCCATTACATGCGGCATGCATTTGGGGCCCCCATGACATGCGGCATGCATTTGGGGCCCCCATGACATGCGGCATACATGTGGTGCCCCTATGACAAGCGGCTTGCACGTGGGACCCCCATGACATTCGGCATGTATGTGGGGCTCCTATGACATGCGGCATGCACCTGGGACCCCCATGACATTTGGCATGCATTTGGGGCCCCCATGACATGCGGAATGCCTGGAGGGCCCCCATGACATGCGGCATGACATGCTGCATGCAAGTGGGGCCCCCATGACATGCGGCATGCATGTGGACCCCCATGACATGCGCCATGCATGTGGTGCCCCTATGACATGCGGCATGCACGTGGGACCCCCATGACATGCGGCATGCACGTGGGGCCCCTATGACATGCCGCATGCATTTGGGGCCCCCATGACATGCCGCATGCATTTGGGGCCCCCATGACATGCGGCATGCATGTGGGACCCCCATGACATGCGTTATGCATTTGGATCCCCCATTACATGGTGCATGCAAGTGGGGCCCCCATGACATGCCGCATACATTTGTGGCACCATGACATGAGGCATGCACGTGGGGCCCCCATGACATGCGACAAGCACGTGGGGCCCCAATGACATGCAGCCTCTACGTTGGGCACCCATGACATGCGGCATGCATTTATGGCCCCCATGACATGCGGCATGCATTTGGGGCCCCCCATGACTTGAGGCAAGCATGTGGGGCCCCCATGACATGCACCAAGCATGTGGGGCCCCTATGACATGCTGCATGCATTTGGGGCCCCCAAGACTTGAGGCATGCATTTGGTGCCCCCATGACATGCGGCATGCATGTAGGGCCCCGATGAAATGCACCATGCATGTGGGACCCCTATGACATGCGGCATGCATTTGTGGGCCCCAAGACATGTGGCATGCATGTGGGGCCCCCATGACATGCTGCATGCATTTGTGGCCCCCATGATATGCGGCACGCATTTGGGGCCCCCATGACATGAGGCATGCATGTGGGGCCCCCATGAAATGAGCCATGCATGTGGGGCCCCTATGACATGCGGCATGCATTTGTGGGCCCCAAGACATGCTGCATGCATTTGGGGGGCCCCATGACATGCAGCATGCACGTGGGGCCCCCATGAAATGCGGCATGCATTTGGGGCCCCCATGACATGCGGCATGCATTTAGGGCCCCCATGACATGCGTCATGCATGCGGCGCCCTCATGACATGCGGCATGCATTTGTGGCCCCCAATACATGCGGCATGCACGTGGGGCCCCCATGATATGCGGCATGCATTTGGGGCCCCATGACTTGAGGCATGCATTTTGGGCCCCCATGACATGCGGCATGCACATGGGGCCCCCATGACATGCGGCATGGACGTGGGGCCCCCATTACATGTGGCATGCATTTAGGGCCCCCATGACATTCGACATGCATTTGGGGCCCCCATGACATGCGGTATGCATGTGGGACACCATGACATGCGCCATGCATGTGGGGCCCCTATGACATGCGGCTTGCAATTGGGGCCCCGATGACATGCGGCATGCACGTGGGGCCCCCATGACATGCTGCATGCATTTGGTGTGCCCGAGACATGCTGCATGCACGTGGGGCCCCTATGACATGCCGCATGCATTTGGGGCCCCCATTACATGCGGCATGCACATGGGGCCCCCATGACATGCGGCATACGCTTGGGGCCCCAATGACATGCGGCATGAGTTTGGATCCCCCTTGACATGTGGCATGCACGTGGGGCCTCCATGACATGAGTCATGCATTTGGGGCCGCCATGACATGCTGCATGCATTTGGGGCCCCCATAACATGCGGCATGCATTTGGGCCCCCCATGAAATGCGGCAAGCATGTGGGGCCCCCATGACATGTGGCATGCACGTGGGGCCTCCATGACATGAGTCATGCATTTGGGGCCCCCATGACTTGAGGCATGCATGTGGGGCCCCCATGACATGCACCATGCAAGTGGGGCCCCTATGACATGCTGCATGCATTTGGGGCCCCTATGACATGCTGCATGCATTTGGGGCCCCCATGACTTGAGGCATGCATTTGGGGCCCCCATGACATGCGGAATGCATGTAGGGCCCACATTAAATGCGGCATGCATTTAGGGCCCCCATGACATGCGGCATGCATTTGGGGCCCCCATGACATGCTGCATGCATGTGGGGCACCATGACATGCGCCATGCATGTGGGGCCCCTATGACATGCGGCATGCAATTGGGGCCCCGATGACATGCGGCATGCATGTGGGGCACCCATGACATGCGCCATGTACGTGGTGCCCCTATGACATGCGGCATGCAATTGGGGCCCCCATGACATGCGGCATGCATTTGGGCCCCCATGACATGTGGCATGCATTTGCTGCCTGCATAACATGCTGCATGCATTTGGGGTACCTGAGACATGCGGCATGCATTAGGGGCCCCAATGACATGCGGCATGTCTGTTGGGCACCCATGACATGCGGCATGCATTTGGGGGCCCCATGACATGCAGCATGCACGTGGGGCCCTCTTGACATGCAGCATGCATTTGGGACCACTATGACATGCGGCATGCACTTGGGGCCGCCATTACATGCGGCATGCACGTGGGGCCCCCATGACATGCGGCATGCATTTGGGGCCCCCATAACATGGGAAATGCCTGTGGGGCCCCCATGACATGCGGCATGAATTTGGGGCCCCAATACATGCGGCATGCACGTTGGGCCCCCATGACATGTGGCATGCATTTGGGCCCCCATGACATGCGGCATGCATGTGGGGCCCCCATGACATGTGGCATGCATTTGCGGGCCCCATGACATGTGTTATGCACGTGGGGCCCCTATGACATGCCGCATGCATTTGGGGCCCCCATGACATGCAGCATGCATGTGGGACCCCCATGACATGCGTTATGCATTTGGATCCCCCATTACATGCTGCATGCAAGTGGGGCCCCCATGACATGCCGCATACATTTGTGGAACCGTGACATGAGGCATGCATTTGGGGCCCCCATGACTTGAGGCAAGCATGTGGGGCCCCCATGACATGCACCATGCATGTGGGGCCCCTATGACATGCTGCATGCATTTGGGGCCCCCAAGACTTGAGGCATGCATTTGGGGACCCCATGACATGCGGCATGCATGTAGGGCCCCCATGAAATGTGCCATGCATGTGGGACCCCTATGACATGCTGCATGCATTTGTGGCCCCCATGATATGCGGCACACATTTGGGGCCCCCATGACATGAGGCATGCATGTGGGGCCCCCATGAAATGAGCCATGCATGTGGGGCCCCTATGACATGCGGCATGCATTTGTGGGCCCCAAGACATGCTGCATGCATTTGGGGGGCCCCATGACATGCAGCATGCACGTGGGGCCCCCATGAAATGCGGCATGCATTTGGGGCCCCCATGACTTGCGGCATGCATTTAGGGCCCCCATGACATGCGGCATGCATGCGGCGCCCTCATGACATGCGGCATGCATTTGGGGGCCCAAATACATGCGGCATGCACGTGGAGCCCCCATGATATGCGGCATGCATTTGGGGCCCCATGACTTGAGGCATGCATTTTGGGCCCCCATGACATGCGGCATGCACATGGGGCCCCCATGACATGTGGCATATGTTTGTGGCCCCAATGACATGCGGCATGAGTTTGGATCCCCCATGACATGTGGCATGCACGTGGGGCCCCCATGACATGAGTCATGCATTTGGGGCCGCCATGACATGAGGCATGCATTTGGGCCCCCCATGAAATGCGGCATGCATGTGGGGCCCCCATGACATGTGGCATGCATGTGGGGCCCCATGATATGCGGCATGCAGTTGGGGCCCCCAATACATGCGGCAAGCACGTTGGGCACCCATGACATGCGGCATGCATTTATGGCCCCCATGACATGCGGCATGCATTTGGGCCCCCATGACATGCGGCATGCATGTGGGGCCCCCATGACATGTGGCATGCATTTGCGGGCCCCATGACATGTGTTATGCACGTGGGCTCCTATGACATGCCGCATGCATTTGGGGCCCCCATGACATGCGGCATGCATGTGGGGCCCCCATGACATGCGTTATGCATTTGGATCCCCCATTACATGCTGCATGCAAGTGGGGCCCCCATGACATGCCGCATACATTTGTGGCACCGTGACATGAGGCATGCACGTGGGGCCCCCATGACATGCGACAAGCACGTGGGGCCCCAATTACATGCAGCATGTACGTTGGGCACCCATGACATGCGGCATGCATTTATGGCCCCCATGACATGCGGCATGCATTTGGGGCCCCCATGACTTGAGGCAAGCATGTGGGGCCCCCATGACATGCACCATGCATGTGGGGCCCCTATGACATGCTGCATGCATTTGGGGCCCCCAAGACTTGAGGCATGCATTTGGGGCCCCCATGACATGCGGCATGCATGTAGGGCCCCCATGAAATGCGCCATGCATGTGGGACCCCTATGACATGCGGCATGCATTTGTGGGCCCCAAGACATGTGGCATGCACGTGGGGCCCCCATGACATGCTGCATGCATTTGTGGCCCCCATGATATGCGGCACGCATTTGGGGCCCCCATGACATGAGGCATGCATGTGGGGCCCCCATGAAATGAGCCATGCATGTGGGGCCCCAATGACATGCGGCATGCATTTGGGGGGCCCCTATTACATGCAGCATGCACGTGGGGCCCCCATGAAATGCGGCATGCATTTGGGGCCCCCATGACATGCGGCATGCATTTAGGGCCCCCATGACATGCGACATGCATTTGGGCCCCCATGACATGCGGCACCCTCATGACATGCGGCATGCATTTGGGGCCCCCAATGCATGCGGCATGCACGTGGGGCCCCCATGATATGCGGCATGCTTTTGGGGCCCCATGACTTGAGGCATGCATTTTGGGCCCCCATTACATGCAGCATGCACATGGGGCCCCCATGACATGCGGCATGCACGTGGGGCCCCCATTACATGTGGCATGCATTTAGGGCCCCCATGACATGCGACATGCATTTGGGGCCCCCATGACATGCGGCATGCATGTGGGACACCATGACATGCGCCATGCATGTGGGGCCCCTATGACATGCGGCTTGCAATTGGGGCCCCGATGACATGCGGCATGCACGTGGGGCCCCCATGACATGCTGCATGCATTTGGTGTGCCCGAAACATGCGGCATGCACGTGGGGCCGCTATGACATGCCGCATGCATTTGGGGCCCCCATTACATGCGGCATGCACATGGGGCCCCCATGACATGCGGCATACGCTTGTGGCCCCAATGACATGCGGCATGAGTTTGGATCCCCCATGACATGTGGCATGCACGTGGGGCCTCCTTGACATGAGTCATGCATTTGGGGCCGCCATGACATGCTGCATGCATTTGGGGCCCCCATAACATGCGGCATGCATTTGGGCCCCCCATGAAATGTGGCATGCATGTGGGGCCCCCATGACATGTGGCATGCATGTGGGGCCCCATGATATGCGGCATGCAGTTGGGGCCCCCAATACATGCGGCATGCACGTTGGGCACCCATGACATGCGGCATGCATTTATGGCCCCCATGACATGCGGCATGCACGTGGGCACCAATGACATGCGGCATGCACGTGGGGCCCCAATGACATGAAGCATGCATGTAGGGCCCCCATGAAATGTGCCATGCATCTTTGGCACCTATGACATGCGGCATGCATTTGTAGGCCCCAAGACATGTGGCATGCACGTGGGGCCCCTATGACATGCCGCATGCATTTGGGGCCCCCATTACATGCGGCATGCACATGGGGCCCCCATGACATGCGGCATACGCTTGGGGCCCCAATGACATGCGGCATGAGTTTGGATCCCCCTTGACATGTGGCATGCACGTGGGGCCTCCATGACATGAGTCATGCATTTGGGGCCGCCATGACATGCTGCATGCATTTGGGGCCCCCATAACATGCGGCATGCATTTGGGCCCCCCATGAAATGCGGCAAGCATGTGGGGCCCCCATGACATGTGGCATGCACGTGGGGCCTCCATGACATGAGTCATGCATTTGGGGCCCCCATGACTTGAGGCATGCATGTGGGGCCCCCATGACATGCACCATGCAAGTGGGGCCCCTATGACATGCTGCATGCATTTGGGGCCCCTATGACATGCTGCATGCATTTGGGGCCCCCATGACTTGAGGCATGCATTTGGGGCCCCCATGACATGCGGAATGCATGTAGGGCCCACATTAAATGCGGCATGCATTTAGGGCCCCCATGACATGCGGCATGCATTTGGGGCCCCCATGACATGCTGCATGCATGTGGGGCACCATGACATGCGCCATGCATGTGGGGCCCCTATGACATGCGGCATGCAATTGGGGCCCCGATGACATGCGGCATGCATGTGGGGCACCCATGACATGCGCCATGTACGTGGTGCCCCTATGACATGCGGCATGCAATTGGGGCCCCCATGACATGCGGCATGCATTTGGGCCCCCATGACATGTGGCATGCATTTGCTGCCTGCATAACATGCTGCATGCATTTGGGGTACCTGAGACATGCGGCATGCATTAGGGGCCCCAATGACATGCGGCATGTCTGTTGGGCACCCATGACATGCGGCATGCATTTGGAGGCCCCATGACATGCAGCATGCACGTGGGGCCCTCTTGACATGCAGCATGCATTTGGGACCACTATGACATGCGGCATGCACTTGGGGCCGCCATTACATGCGGCATGCACGTGGGGCCCCCATGACATGCGGCATGCATTTGGGGCCCCCATAACATGGGAAATGCCTGTGGGGCCCCCATGACATGCGGCATGAATTTGGGGCCCCAATACATGCGGCATGCACGTTGGGCCCCCATGACATGTGGCATGCATTTGGGCCCCCATGACATGCGGCATGCATGTGGGGCCCCCATGACATGTGGCATGCATTTGCGGGCCCCATGACATGTGTTATGCACGTGGGGCCCCTATGACATGCCGCATGCATTTGGGGCCCCCATGACATGCAGCATGCATGTGGGACCCCCATGACATGCGTTATGCATTTGGATCCCCCATTACATGCTGCATGCAAGTGGGGCCCCCATGACATGCCGCATACATTTGTGGAACCGTGACATGAGGCATGCATTTGGGGCCCCCATGACTTGAGGCAAGCATGTGGGGCCCCCATGACATGCACCATGCATGTGGGGCCCCTATGACATGCTGCATGCATTTGGGGCCCCCAAGACTTGAGGCATGCATTTGGGGACCCCATGACATGCGGCATGCATGTAGGGCCCCCATGAAATGTGCCATGCATGTGGGACCCCTATGACATGCTGCATGCATTTGTGGCCCCCATGATATGCGGCACGCATTTGGGGCCCCCATGACATGAGGCATGCATGTGGGGCCCCCATGAAATGAGCCATGCATGTGGGGCCCCTATGACATGCGGCATGCATTTGTGGGCCCCAAGACATGCTGCATGCATTTGGGGGGCCCCATGACATGCAGCATGCACGTGGGGCCCCCATGAAATGCGGCATGCATTTGGGGCCCCCATGACTTGCGGCATGCATTTAGGGCCCCCATGACATGCGGCATGCATGCGGCGCCCTCATGACATGCGGCATGCATTTGGGGGCCCAAATACATGCGGCATGCACGTGGAGCCCCCATGATATGCGGCATGCATTTGGGGCCCCATGACTTGAGGCATGCATTTTGGGCCCCCATGACATGCGGCATGCACATGGGGCCCCCATGACATGTGGCATATGCTTGTGGCCCCAATGACATGCGGCATGAGTTTGGATCCCCCATGACATGTGGCATGCACGTGGGTCCCCCATGACATGAGTCATGCATTTGGGGCCGCCATGACATGAGGCATGCATTTGGGCCCCCCATGAAATGCGGCATGCATGTGGGGCCCCCATGACATGTGGCATGCATGTGGGGCCCCATGATATGCGGCATGCAGTTGGGGCCCCCAATACATGCGGCAAGCACGTTGGGCACCCATGACATGCGGCATGCATTTATGGCCCCCATGACATGCGGCATGCATTTGGGCCCCCATGACATGCGGCATGCATGTGGGGCCCCCATGACATGTGGCATGCATTTGCGGGCCCCATGACATGTGTTATGCACGTGGGGCTCCTATGACATGCCGCATGCATTTGGGGCCCCCATGACATGCGGCATGCATGTGGGGCCCCCATGACATGCGTTATGCATTTGGATCCCCCATTACATGCTGCATGCAAGTGGGGCCCCCATGACATGCCGCATACATTTGTGGCACCGTGACATGAGGCATGCACGTGGGGCCCCCATGACATGCGACAAGCACGTGGGGCCCCAATTACATGCAGCATGTACGTTGGGCACCCATGACATGCGGCATGCATTTATGGCCCCCATGACATGCGGCATGCATTTGGGGCCCCCATGACTTGAGGCAAGCATGTGGGGCCCCCATGACATGCACCATGCATGTGGGGCCCCTATGACATGCTGCATGCATTTGGGGCCCCCAAGACTTGAGGCATGCATTTGGGGCCCCCATGACATGCGGCATGCATGTAGGGCCCCCATGAAATGCGCCATGCATGTGGGACCCCTATGACATGCGGCATGCATTTGTGGGCCCCAAGACATGTGGCATGCACGTGGGGCCCCCATGACATGCTGCATGCATTTGTGGCCCCCATGATATGCGGCACGCATTTGGGGCCCCCATGACATGAGGCATGCATGTGGGGCCCCCATGAAATGAGCCATGCATGTGGGGCCCCAATGACATGCGGCATGCATTTGGGTTGCCCCTATTACATGCAGCATGCACGTGGGGCCCCCATGAAATGCGGCATGCATTTGGGGCCCCCATGACATGCGGCATGCATTTAGGGCCCCCATGACATGCGACATGCATTTGGGCCCCCATGACATGCGGCACCCTCATGACATGCGGCATGCATTTGGGGCCCCCAATGCATGCGGCATGCACGTGGGGCCCCCATGATATGCGGCATGCTTTTGGGGCCCCATGACTTGAGGCATGCATTTTGGGCCCCCATTACATGCAGCATGCACATGGGGCCCCCATGACATGCGGCATGCACGTGGGGCCCCCATTACATGTGGCATGCATTTAGGGCCCCCATGACATGCGACATGCATTTGGGGCCCCCATGACATGCGGCATGCATGTGGGACACCATGACATGCGCCATGCATGTGGGGCCCCTATGACATGCGGCTTGCAATTGGGGCCCCGATGACATGCGGCATGCACGTGGGGCCCCCATGACATGCTGCATGCATTTGGTGTGCCCGAAACATGCGGCATGCACGTGGGGCCGCTATGACATACCGCATGCATTTGGGGCCCCCATTACATGCGGCATGCACATGGGCCCCCCATGACATGCGGCATACGCTTGTGGCCCCAATGACATGCGGCATGAGTTTGGATCCCCCATGACATGTGGCATGCACGTGGGGCCTCCATGACATGAGTCATGCATTTGGGGCCGCCATGACATGCTGCATGCATTTGGGGCCCCCATAACATGCGGCATGCATTTGGGCCCCCCATGAAATGTGGCATGCATGTGGGGCCCCCATGACATGTGGCATGCATGTGGGGCCCCATGATATGCGGCATGCAGTTGGGGCCCCCAATACATGCGGCATGCACGTTGGGCACCCATGACATGCGGCATGCATTTATGGCCCCCATGACATGCGGCATGCACGTGGGCACCAATGACATGCGGCATGCACGTGGGGCCCCAATGACATGAAGCATGCATGTAGGGCCCCCATGAAATGTGCCATGCATCTTTGGCACCTATGACATGCGGCATGCATTTGTAGGCC
The DNA here is from genome assembly GCF_046119375.1 of Phyllobates terribilis. Lineage (NCBI taxonomy): Eukaryota > Metazoa > Chordata > Amphibia > Anura > Dendrobatidae > Phyllobates > Phyllobates terribilis. Next base: position 343,717,159 of record NW_027362764.1, read on the forward strand.
CCAAGACATGTGGCATGCACGTGGGGCCCCTATGACATGCGGCATGCATTTGTGGGCCCCAAGACATGCTGCATGCATGTGGGGCCTCTATAACATGCGGCATGCTTGTGGGGCCCTCATGACATGCAGCATACATTTGGGGCCCCTGTGACATGCGGCATGCACGTGGGGCCCCCATGACATGCAGCATGCACGTGGGGCCCCCATGACATGCAGCATGCATTTGAATCCCCCATTACATGACGGATGCACGTGGGCCCCCATGACATGCGGCATGCATTTGGGGCCCCCATGACATGCGGAATGCCTGCGGGGCCCCCATGACATGCGGCATGCATGCGGGGCCCTCATGACAAGCGGCATGAATTTGAGGCCCCCATGACATGTGGCATGCATTTGGGTCCCCATGACATGTGGCATGCATTGGGGGCCCCCATGACATGCGACATGAATGTGGGTCCCATGACATGCGGCATGCATTTGGGCCCCCATGACATGCGGCATGCATTTGGGGCCTGCATAACATGCTGCATGCATTTGGGGTACCTAAGAGAAGCGGCATGCATGTGGGGCCCCTATGACATTCCGCATGCATTTGGGGCCCCCATTACATGCGGCATGCACATGGGGCACCAGTGACAAGCGGCATACGCTTGGGGCCCCAATGACATGCGGCATGCGTTTGGTTCCCCCATGACATGCGGCATGCAGGTGGCGCCCCCATGACATGAGTCATGCATTTGGGGCCCCCGTGACATGCGGCATGCACGTGGGGCCCCGATGACATGCGGCATGCATTTGGGGCACCCATGACTTGCAGCATGCACGTGGGGCCCCCATGAAATGCGGCATGCATTTGGGGCCCCCATGACATGCGGCATGCATTTAGGGCCCCCATGACATGCGACATGCATTTGGGGCCCCCATGACATGCGGCACCCTCATGACATGCGGCATGCATTTGGGGCCCCCAATACATGCGGCATGCACATGGGGCCCCCATGATATGCGGCATGCTTTTGGGGCCCCATGACTTGAGGCATGCATTTTGGGCCCCCATTACATGCAGCATGCACATGGGGCCCCCATGACATGTGGCATGCATGTGGGGCCCCATGATATGCGGCATGCAGTTGGGGCCCCCAATACATGCGGCATGCACGTTGGGCACCCATGACATGCGGCATGCATTTATGGCCCCCATGACATGCGGCATGCATGTGGGCACCAATGACATGCGGCATGCACGTGGGGCCCCAATGACATGAAGCATGCATGTAGGGCCCCCATGAAATGTGCCATGCATCTTTGGCACCTATGACATGCGGCATGCATTTGTAGGCCCCAAGACATGTGGCATGCACGTGGGGCCCCTATGACATGCGGCATGCATTTGTGGGCCCCAAGACATGCTGCATGCATGTGGGGCCTCTATAACATGCGGCATGCTTGTGGGGCCCTCATGACATGCAGCATACATTTGGGGCCCCCGTGACATGCGGCATGCACGTGGGGCCCCCATGACATGCAGCATGCACGTGGGGCCCCCATGACATGCAGCATGCATTTGAATCCCCCATTACATGACGGATGCACGTGGGCCCCCATGACATGCGGCATGCATTTGGGGCCCCCATGACATGCGGAATGCCTGCGGGGCCCCCATGACATGCGGCATGCATGCGGGGCCCTCATGACAAGCGGCATGAATTTGAGGCCCCCATGACATGTGGCATGCATTTGGGTCCCCATGACATGTGGCATGCATTGGGGGCCCCCATGACATGCGGCATGAATGTGGGTCCCATGACATGCGGCATGCATTTGGGCCCCCATGACATGCGGCATGCATTTGGGGCCTGCATAACATGCTGCATGCATTTGGGGTACCTAAGAGAAGCGGCATGCATGTGGGGCCCCTATGACATTCCGCATGCATTTGGGGCCCCCATTACATGCGGCATGCACATGGGGCACCCGTGACAAGCGGCATACGCTTGGGGCCCCAATGACATGCGGCATGCGTTTGGTTCCCCCATGACATGCAGCATGCAGGTGGCGCCCCCATGACATGAGTCATGCATTTGGGGCCCCCGTGACATGCGGCATGCACGTGGGGCCCCGATGACATGCGGCATGCATTTGGGGCACCCATGACTTGCACCATGCATGCGGGGCCCCTTTGACATGCCGCATGAATTTGGGAGCCCCATTACATGCGGCTTGCACGTGGAGCCCCCATGACATGCGGCATGCATTTGGGGCCCCATGACATGTGGCATGCATGTGGGGCCCCCATGACATGCGGCATGCATTTGGGCCCCCATGACATGTGGCATGCATTTGGGGCCTGCATAACATGCTGCATGCATTTGGGGTACCTGAGACATGAGGCATGCATTTGGGGCCCCAATGACATGCGGCATGCCTGTTGGGCCCCCATGACATGCAGCATGCATTTGGGGGCCCCATGACATGCGGCATGCACGTGGGGCCCCCATGACATGCGGCATGCATTTGGGGCCACCATGACATGCGGAATGCCTGTGGGGCCCCCATGACATGCAGCATGAATTTGGGGCCCCAATACATGCGGCATGCAAGTGGGGCCCCCATGACATGCGGCATGCATGTGGGACCCCCATGACATGCCGCATACATTTGTGGCACCGTGACATGAGGCATGCATGTGGGGCCCCCATGACATGCGACAAGCACGTGGGGCCCCAATGACATGCAGCATGTACGTTGGGCACCCATGACATGCGGCATGCATTTATGGCCCCCATGACATGCGGCATGCATTTGGGGCCCCCATGACTTGAGGCAAGCATGTGGGGCCCCCATGACATGTACCATGCATGTGGGGCCCCTATGACATGCTGCATGCATTTGGGGCCCCCATGATATGCGGCACGCATTTGGGGACCCCATGACATGAGGCATGCATGTGGGGCCCCCATGAAATGAGCCATGCATGTGGGGCCCCTATGACATGCGGCATGCATTTGTGGGCCCCAAGATATGCTGCATGCATTTGGGGGGCCCCATGACATGCAGCATGCACGTGGGGCCCCATGAAATGCGGCATGCATTTGGGGCCCCCATGACATGCGGCATGCATTTATGGCCCCCATGACATGCGGCATGCATGCGGCGCCCTCATGACATGCGGAATGCATTTGGGGCCCCCAATACATGCGGCATGCACGTGGGGCCCCCATGATATGCGGCATGCATTTGGGGCCCCATGACATGAGGCATGCATTTTGGGCCCCCATGACATGCGGCATGCACATGGGGCCCCCATGACATGCGGCATGCACGTGGGGCCCCCATTACATGCGGCATGCATTTAGGGCCCCCTTGACATGCAACATGCATTTGGGGCCCCCATGACATGCGGCATGCATGTGGGACACCATTACATGCACCATGCATGTGGGGTCCCATGATATGCGGCATGCAGTTGTGGCCCCCAATACATGCGGCATGCACGTTGGGCACCCATGACATGCGGCATGCATTTATGGCCCCCATGACATGCGGCATGCATTTGGGCCCCCATGACATGCGGCATGCATGTGGGGCCCCCATGACATGCGGCATGCATTTGCGGGCCCCATGACATGTGTTATGCACGTGGGGCCCCTATGACATGCCGCATGCATTTGGGACCCCCATGACATGCGTCATGCATTTGGATCCCCCATGACATGCGGCATGAATGCGGGGCCCCCATGACATGCTCCATGCATGTTGGGCCCCTATGACATGCGGCATGCATTTGGGGGGCCCCATGACATGCGCAATGCATGTGGGGCCCTTATGACATGCGGCATGCAATTGGGGCCCCGATGACAAGCGGCATGCATGTGGGGCACCCATGACATGCGCCATGTACGTTGGGGCCCTATGACATGCGGCATGCATGCGGGGCCCCCATGACATGCTCCATGCATGTTGGGCCCCTATAACATGCGGCATGCATTTGGGGGGCCCCATGACATGCGGCATGCACGTGGGGCCCCCATGACATGACACATACATTTGTGGCCCTCGTGACATGAGGCATGCACGTGGGGCCCCCATGACATGCGGCAAGCACGTGGGGCCCCAATGACATGCAGCATACACGTTGGGCACCCATGACATGCAGCATGCATTTATGGCCCCCATGACATGCGGCATGCATTTGGGCCCCCATGACATGCGGCAAGCACGTGGGGCCCCAATGACATGAAGCATGCACGTGGGGCCCCCATGACATGCGGAATGCCTGTGGGGCCCCAATGACATGCGGCATGCATGCGGGGCCCTCATGACATGCGGCATGCATTTGGGGCCCCCAATATATGCGGCATGCACGTGGGGCCCCCATGATATGTGGCATGCATTTGGGGCCCCCATGACCTGAGGCATGCATTTGTGGGCCCCAAGATATGTGGCATGCACGTGGGGCCCCCATGACATGCTGCATGCATTTGTGGCCGCCATGATATGTGGCACGCATTTGGGCCCCCATGACATGCGGCAAGCACGTGGGGCCCCAATGACATGCAGCATGCACGTGGGGCCCCCATGACATGCGGAATGCATGTGAGGCCCCCATGAAATGTGGCATGCATTTGGGGCCCCCATGACATGCGGAATGCCTGCGGGGCCCCCATGACATGCGGCATACATGTGGGGCACCATGACATGCGCCATGCATGTGGGGCCCCTATTACATGCGGCATTCAATTGGGGCCCCATGACATGCGGCATGCACGTGGGGCCCCCATGAAATGCGGCATGCATTTGGGTCCCCCATGACATGCGGAATGCCTGCGGGGCCCCTTGACATGCGCCATGCATGTGGGGCCCCTATTACATGCGGCATGCAATTGGGGCCCCATGACATGCAGCATGCATGCGGTGCCCTCATGATATGCGGCATGCATTTGGGGCCCCAATACATGCGGCATGCACGTGGGCCCCCATGATATGCGGCATGCATTTGGGGCCCCCATGACTTAAGGCATGAATTTGGGGCCCCCATGAAATGCGCCATGCATGTGGGGCCCCTATGAAATGCTGCATGCATTTGTGGGCCCCAAGACATGCGGCATGCATGTTGGGCCCTCATGACATGCGGCATGAATTTGGGGCCCCAATACATGCGGCATGCACGTGGGGCCCCGATGACATGTGGCATGCATGTGGGGCACCCATGACATGCACCATGCACGTGGGGCCCCTATGACATGTGGCATGCATTTGGGGGCCCCATTACATGCGGCATGCACGTGGAGCCCCCAAGACATGCGGCATGCATTTTGGGGCCTGCATAACATGCTGCATGCATTTGGGGTACCTGAGACATGCCGCATGCATGTGGGGCCCCCATAAAATGCTGCATGCATTTGGAATGCCCGAGACATGCGGCATGCACGTGGGGCCCCTATGACATGCCGCATGCATTTGGGGCCCCCATGACATGCGGCATGCATTTGGATCCCTCATTCCATGCTGCATGCAAGTTTGGCCCCCATGACATGCGGCATGCATGTGGACCCCCATGACATGCGCCATGCATCTGGTGCCCCTATGACATGCGGCGTGCACGTGGGACCCCCATGACATTCGGCATGTATGTGGGGCCCCTATGACATGCGGCATGCACGTGGGACCCCCATGACATTTGGCATGCATTTGGGGCCCCCATGACATGTGGAATGCCTGCGGGGCCCCCATGACATGCGGCATGCATGCGGTGGCCTCATGATATGCGGCATGAATTTGGGGCCCCCAATATAGGCAGCATGCACGTGGGGCCCCCATGATATGCGCCGTGCATTTGGGGCCCCTATGACATTCGGCATGCATTCGTGGGCCCCAAGACATGCGGCATGCATTTGGGGGCCCCATGACATACGTCATGCATGTGGGGCCCTCATGACATGCGGCATGCATTTGGGCCCCCATGACATGCGGCATGCATTTGGGGCCTGCATAACATGCTGCATGCATTTGGGGTACCTGAGACATGCGGCATGCACGTGGGGCCCCCATAAAATGCTGCATGCATTTGGGATGCCCGAGACATGCGGCATGCACCTGGGGCCCCCATTTGGGGCCCCCATGACATGCGGCATGCATGTGGGACCCCCATGAGATGCAGCTTGCATTTCGATCCCTCATTACATGCTGCATGCAAGTGGGGCCCCCATGATATGCGGCACGCCTTTGGGGCCACCATGACATGAGGCATGCATGTGGGGCCCCTATGAAATGAGCCATGCATGTGGGGCCCCTATGACATTCGGCATGCATTTGTGGGCCCCAAGTCATGCTGCATGCATTTGGGGCCCCCATGACATGTGGCATGCATTTAGGGCCCCCATAACATGCGGCATGCATGCATTGCCCTCATGACATGCGGCATGCATTTGGGGCCCCCAATACATGCGGCATGCACGTGGGGCCGCCATGAAATGCGGCATGCATTTGGGGCCCCCATGACTTGAGGCATGCATTTTGGGCCCCCATGACATGCGCAATGCATGTGGGGCCCCTATGACATGCGGCATGCAATTGGGGCCCCAATGACAAGCGGCATGCATGTGGGGCACCCATGACATGCGCCATGTACGTGGGGCCCCTATGACATGCGGCATGCACGTGGGGCCCTCATGACATGCAGCATGCATTTGGGGCCACTATGACATGCGGCATGCATTTGGGCCCCCATGACATGCGGCATGCATTTGGGCCCCCATGACATGGGGAAAGCACGTGGGGCCCCAATGACATGAAGCATGCACGTGGGGCCCCAATGACATGAAGCATGCACGTGGGGCCCCCATGACATGCGGCATGCATGTGGAGCCCCCATGACATGCGGCCTGCATTTGGGGCCCCCATGACATGCGGCATGCATGCGGGGCCCTCATGACATGCGGCATGAATTTGAGGCCCCCATGACATGCGGAATGCATTTGGGCCCCCATGACAGTCGGCATGCATTGGGGGCCCCCATGACATGCGGCATGCATTTGGGGCCTGCATAACATGCTGCATGCATTTGGGGTACCTGAGACATGCGGCATGCACGTGGGGCCCCAATAAAATGCTGCATGCATTTGGGATGCCCGAGACATGCGGCATGCACGTGGGGCCCCTATGACATGCCGCATGCATTTGGGGCCCCCATGACATGCGGCATGCATGTGGGACCCCCATGACATGCGCCATGCATGTGGGGTCTCTATAACATGCGGCATGCTTGTGGGGCCCCCATTATATGCAGCATACATTTGGGGACCCCGTGACATGCGGAATTCCTGCGGGGCCCCCATGACATGCGGCATGCATGCGGGGCCCTCATGACATGCGACATGAATTTGAGTCCCCCATGACATGCGGCATGCATTTGGGCCCCCATGACATGCGGCATGCATTTGGGGACTGCATAACATGCCACATGCATTTGGGGCCCCCATTACATGCGGCATGCACGTGGGGCACCATGAAATGCGCCATGCATGTGGGGCCCCTATGACATGCGGCATGCATTTGTGGGCTCCAACACATGCGGCATTCATTTGGGGCACGCATGACATGCACCATGCACGTGGGGCCCCTATGACATGTGGCATGCATCTGGGGGCCTCATTACATGCGGCATGCACGTGGAGACCCCCATGACATGCGGCATTCATTTGAATCCCCCATTACATGCGGAATGCCTGCGGGGCCCCCATGACATGCGGCATGCATGCGGGGCCCTCATGACATGCGGCATGAATTTGGGGCCGCCAATACATGCGGCATGTACGTTGGGCATTTATGGAACCCATGACATGCGGCTAGCATTTGGGCCCCCATTACATGCGGCATGCATGTGGGCCCCCCATGACATGCGGCATGCATTTGGGGGCCCCATGACATGCGGCATGCATGTGAGGCCCCAATGACATGCGGCATGCATTTGGGGCCCCCATGACATGTGGAATGCCTGCGGGGACCCCATGACATGCAGCATGCATGCAGGGCCCTCATGACATGCGGCATGAATTTGGGGCCCCCAATAAATGCGGCATGCACGTGAGGCCCGCGTGATATGCGGCATGGATTTGGGGCCCCCATGACTTGAGGCGTGCTTTTGGGGCCTCCATGACATATGGCATGCATGTGGTGCCCTATGAAATGCGGCATGCATACGGGGCCCTCATGACATGCGGCATGCATTTGGGGCCCCGATGACATGCGGCATGCATGTGGGGCCCCCTTGACATGCGACATTAATTTGGGGCCCCCATGACATGCGGCATGCATGTGGGGCTCCCATGACATGCGGCATGCATTTGGGGCCTCCATGACATGCGTCATGCATGTGGGGCCCCCATGACATGCGCCATGCATGTGGGGCCCCGATGACATGCGGCATGCATGTGGGGCACCCATGACTTGCGCCATGCACGTGGGGCCCCTTTGACATGCGCCATGAATTTGGGGGCCCCATTACATGCGGCATGCACGTGGAGCCCCCATGACATGCGGCATGCATTTGGGGCCCCCATGACATGCGGCATGCGTGTGGGGCCCCCATGACATGCGGCATGCATTTGGGCCCCCATTACATGCGGCATGCATTTGGGGCCTGCATAACATGCTGCATGCATTTGGGGTACCTGAGACATGAGGCATGCATTTGGGGCCCCCATTACATGCGGCATGCACATGGGGCCCCCATGACATGAGTCATGCATTTGGGGCCGCCATGACATGCGGCATGCATTTGGGGCCCCCATGACATGCGGCATGAGTTTGGATCCCCCATGACATGCGGCATGCACATGGGGCCCCCATGACATGAGTCATGCATTTGGGGCCCCCATGACATGAGTCATGCATTTGGGGCCGCCATGACATGCGGCATGCATTTGGGGCCCCCATGACATGCGGCATGCATGTGGGACCCCCATAACATGCAGCATGCGTTTGGATCCCCCCTTACATGCGGCATGCACGTGTGGCCCCCATGAAATGCGGCATGCATTTTGGGCCCCAATGACATGCGGAATGCCTGCGGGGCCCCCATGACATACGGCATGCATGCGGGGCCCCCATGATATGTGGCATGCATTTGGGGCCCCCATGACATGCGGCATGCATGTGGAGCCCCCATGACATGCGGCATGCATGTGGGGCCCCATGACATGCGGCATACGCTTGGGGCCCCAATGACATGCGGCATGCGTTTGGGTCCCCCATGACATGCGATATGCATGTGGAGCCCCCATGACATGCGGCCTGCATTTGGGGCCCCCATGACATGCGGCATGCACGTGGGGCCCCAATGACATGCAACATGCATTTGGGGCCCCCATGTCATGCGGAATGCACGTGAGGCCCCCTTGACATGTGAAATGCATGTGGGGCCCCCATGACATGTGGAATTACTGCGGGGCCCCCATGACATGTGGAATGCCTGCGGGGCCCCCTTGACATGCGGCATGCATGCGGGGCCCCCAAGAAATGCGGCATGCACGTGAGGCCCCCATGATATGCGGCATGCATTTGGGGCCCCTATGACTTGAGGCATGCATTTGGGGCCCCCATGACATGCTGCATGTATGTGGGGACTCATGAAATGCGCCATGCATGTGGGCTCCTATGACATGCGGTATGCACGTGGGGCCCCTATGACATGTGGCATGCATTTGGGGGCCCCATTACATGCGGCATGCACGTGGATTCCCCATGACAAGCGGCATGCATTTGGGGCCCCCATGACATGCGGCATGCATGTGGGGACCCCATGACATGTGGCATGCATGTGGGGACCCCATGACATGCGGCATGCATTTGGGTGCCCCATGACATGCGGCATGCATGTGGGGCCCCCATGTCATGCGGAATGCACGTGAGGCCACCTTGACATGCGGAATGCATGTGGGGCCCCCATGACATGCGGCATGCATGTGGGGACCCCATGACATGCGGCATGCATTTGGGTGAACCATGACATGCGGCATGCATGTGGGGCCCCCATGTCATGCGGAATGCAAGTGAGGCCACCTTGACATGCGGAATGCATGTGGGGCCCCCATGACATGCGGCATGCATGTGGGACCCCCATGACATGCGGCATGCATTTGAATCCCCCATTACATGCGGAATGCACGTGGGGCCCCCATGACATGCGGCATGCATTTGGGGCACCCATGACATGCGGAATGCCTGCGGGGCCCCCATGACATGCAACATGCATGTGGGGCCCTCATGACATGCGGCATGAATTTCGGTCCCCCAATACATGTGGCATGCACATGGGGCCCCATGATATGAGGCATGCATTTGGGGCCCCATTACATGCGGCATGCACGTGGAGCCCCCAAGACATGCGGCATGCATTTGGGGCCCCATGACATGTGCCATGCATGTGGGGCCCCTATGACATGCAGCATGCATGTGGCCCCTATGACATTCTGCATGCATTTGGGGCCCCTTTGACATGCGGAATACCTGCGGGACCCCCATGACATGCGGCATCCATTTGGGGCCTGCATAACATGCTGCATGCATTTGGGGTACCTGAGACATGCGGCAAGCACGTGGGGTCCCATGACATGCTGCATGCATTTGGTGTGCCAGAGACATGTGGCATGCACGTGGGGCCCCCATGACATGCCGCATGCATTTGGGGCCCCCATTACATGCGGCATGCACATGGGGCCCCCATGACATGCGGCATACTCTTGGGGCCCCAATGACATGCGGCATGCGTTTGGGTTTCCCATGAAATGCGGCATGCACGTGGGGCCCCCATGACATGCGGCATGCATTTGGGGCACCCATGACATGCGGAATGCCTGCGGGGCCCCCATGACATGCAACATGCATGTGGGGCCCTCATGACATGCGGCATGAATTTGGGGCCCCCAATACATGTGGCATGCACGTGGGGCCCCCATGATATGAGGCATGCATTTGGGGCCCCATTACATGCGGCATGCACGTGGAGCCCCCAAGACATGCGGCATCCATTTGGGGCCCCTATGACATGCGGCATGCATGTGGGGCACCCATGACTTGCACCATGCACGTGGGGCCCCTTTGACATGCGGCATGAATTTGGGTGCCCCATTACATGCATGTGGGGCCCCTATGACATGCTGCATGCATGTGGGACCCCCATGACATTCTGCATGCATTTGGGGCCCCTGTGACATGCGGAATACCTGCGGGACCCCCATGACATGCGGCATCCATTTGGGGCCTGCATAACATGCTGCATGCATTTGGGGTACCTGAGACATGCGGCATGCACGTGGGGCCCCATGACATGCTGCATGCATTTGGTGTGCCAGAGACATGTGGCATGCACGTGGGGCCCCTATGACATGCCGCATGCATTTGGGGCCCCCATGACATGCACCATGCATGTGGGGCCCCTATGACATGCGGCATGCATGTGGGGCACCCATGACTTGCACCATACACGTGGGGCCCCTTTGACATGCGGCATGGATTTGGGTGCCCCATTACATGCGGCATGCACGTGGAGCCTCCATGACATGCGGCATGCATGTGGGACCCCCATGACATGCGGCATGCATTTGAATCCCCCATTACATGCGGCATGCACGTGGGGCCCCCATGACATGCGGCATGCATTTGGGGCCCCCATGACATGCGGCATGCATGCGGGGCCCTCATGACATGCGTCATGAATTTGGGTCCCCAATACATGTGGCATGCACGTGGGGCCCCCATGACATGCGCCATGCATTTATGGCCCCCATGACATGCGGCATGCATTTGGATCCCCCATTACATGCGGAATGCACGTGAGGCCACCTTGACATGCGGAATGCATGTGGGGCCCCCATGACATGCGGCATGCAAGTGGGGACCCCATGACATGCGGCATGCATTTGGGTGCCCCATGACATGCGGCATGCATGTGGGGCCCCCATGACATGCGGCATGCATGTGTGACCCCCATGACATGCGGCATGCATTTGAATCCCCCATTACATGTGGCATGCACGTGGGGCCCCCATGACATGCGGCATGCATGTGGGACCCCCATGACATGCGGCATGCGTTTGGGTTTCCCATGAAATGCGGCATGCACGTGGGGCCCCCATGACATGCGGCATGCATTTGGGGCACCTATGACATGCGCAATGCCTGCGGGTCCCCCATGACATGCAACATGCATGTGGGGCCCTCATGACATGCGGCATGAATTTGGGGCCCCCAATACATGTGGCATGCACGTGGGGCCCCCATGATATGAGGCATGCATTTGGGGCCCCATTACATGCGGCATGCACGTGGAGCCCCCAAGACATGCGGCATGCATTTGGGGCCCCCATGACATGCGCCATGCATGTGGGGCCCCTATGACATGCTGCATGCATCTGGGACCCCCATGACATGCGGCATCCATTTGGGGCCTGTATAACATGCTGCATGCATTTGGGTTACCTGAGACATGCGGCATGCACGTGGGGCCCCATGACATGCTGCATGCATTTGGTGTGCCAGAGACATGTGGCATGCACGTGGGGCCCCTATGACATGCCGCATGCATTTGGGGCCCCCATGACATGCACCATGCAAGTGGGGCTCCTATGACATGCGGCATGCATGTGGGGCACCCATGACTTGCGCCATGCACGTGGGGCCCCTTTGACATGCGGCATGAATTTGGGTGTCCCATTACATGCGGCATGCACGTGGAGCCCCCATGACATGCGGCATGCATGTGGGACCCCCATGACATGCGGCATGCATTTGAATCCCCCATGACATGCGGCATGCATTTGGGCCCCCATGACATGCGGCATGCATGTGGGACCCCCATGACATGCGTCATGCAATTGGATCCCCCATTACATGCTGCATGAAAGTGGGGCCCCCATGACATGCGCCATGCATGTGGGGCCCCCATGACATGCGCCATGCACGTGGGGCCCCATGACATGCGGCATGCATGTGGGGCCCCCATGACATGCCGCATACATTTGTGGCCCCCGTGACATGAGGCATGCACGTGGGGCCCCCATGACATGCGGCAAGCACGTGGGGCCCCAATGACATGCAGCATGTACGTTGGGCACCCATGACATGCGGCATGCATTTATGGCCCCCATGTCATGCGGCATGTATTTGGGGCCCCCATGACTTGAGGCATGCATGTGGGGCCCCCATGACATGCACCATGCATGTGGGGCCCCTATGACATGCTGCATGAATTTGGGGCCCCTATGACATGCTGCATGTATTTGGGGCCCCCATGACTTGAGGCATGCATTTGGGGCCCCCATGACATGCGGCATGCATGTAGGGCCCCCAAGAAATGTGCCATGCATGTGGTGCCCCTATGACATGCGGCATGCATTTGTGGGCCCCAAGACATGTGGCATGCACGTGGGGCCCCCATGACATGCTGCATGCATTTGTGGCCCCCATGATATGCGGCACGCATTTGGGGCCCCCATGACATGCGGCATGCATGTGGGGCCCCCATGAAATAAGCCATGCATGTGGGGCCCCTATGACATGCGGCATGCATTTGTGGGCCCCAAGACATGCTGCATGCATTTGGGGGGCCCCATGACATGCGGCATGCACGTGGGGCCCCCATGATATGCGACATGCATTTGGGGCCCCCATGATTGAGGCATGCATTTTGGGCCCCCTTGACATGCGGCATGCACATGGGGCCCCCAAGACATGCGGCATGCACGTGGGCCCCCATTAAATGCGGCATGCATTTAGGGCCCCCATGAAATGCGGCATGCATTTGTGGCCCCCATGACATGCTGCATGCATGTGGGGCACCATGACATGCGCCATGCATATGGGGCCCCTATGACATGCGGCATGCAATTGGGGCCCCGATGACATGCGGCATGCATGTGGGGCACCCATGACATGCGCCATGTACGTGGTGCCCCTATGACATGCGGCATGCACGTGGGCCCCCAATGACATGAAGCATGCATGTGGGGCCCCCATGACATGCGGCATGCATGTAGGGCCCCCATGAAATGTGCCATGCATGTTTGGCACCTATGACATGCGGCATGCATTTGTAGGCCCCAAGACATGTGGCATGCACGTGGGGCCCCTATGACATGCGGCATGCATTTGATGGCCCCAAGACATGCTGCATGCATGTGGGGCCTCTATAACATGCGGCATGCTTGTGGGGCCCCCATGACATGCAGCATACATTTGGGGTCCCCGTGACATGCGGCATGCATGTGGGGCCCCCATGACAAGCAGCATGCATTTGAATCCCCCATTACATGACGGATGCACGTGGGGCCCCCATGACATGCGGCATGCATTTGGGGCCCCCATGACATGCGGAATGCCTGCGGGGCCCCCATGACATGCGGAATGCCTGCGGGGCCCCCATGACATGCGGCATGCATGCGGGGCCCTCATGACATGCGGCATGAATTTGAGGCCCCCATGACATGTGGCATGCATTTGGGTCCCCATGACATGTGGCATGCATTGGGGGCCCCCATGACATGCGGCATGAATGTGGGTCCCATGACATGCGGCATGCATTTGGGCCCCCATGACATGCGGCATGCATTTGGGGCCTGCATAACATGCTGCATGCATTTGGGGTACCTGAGAGATGCGGCATGCATGTGGGGCCCCTATGACATGCCGCATGCATTTGGGGCCCCCATTACATGCGGCATGCACATGGGGCACCCGTGACACGCGGCATACGCTTGGGGCCCCAATGACATGCGGCATGCATTTGGGCCCCCATGACATGTGGCATGCATTTGGGGCCTGCATAACATGCTGCATGCATTTGGGGTACCTGAGACATGCGGCATGCATTTGGGGCCCCAATGACATGCGGCATGCCTGTTGGGCCCCCATGACATGCGGCATGCATTTGGGGGCCCCATGACATGCGGCATGCACGTGGGGCCCTCATGACATGCAGCATGCATTTGGGGCCACTATGACATGCGGCATGCATTTGGGGCCCCAATACATGCGGCATGCACGTTGGGCCCCCATGACATGTGGCATGCATTTGGGTCCCCATGACATGCGGCATGCATGTGGGGCCCCCATGACATGTGGCATGCATTTGCGGGCCCCATGACATGTGTTATGCACGTGGGGCCCCTATGACATGCGTTTTGCATTTGGATCCCCCATTACATGCTGCATGCAAGTGGGGCCCCCATGACATGCCGCATACATTTGTGGCACCGTGACATGAGGCATGCACGTGGGGCCCCCATGACATGCAAAAAGCACGTGGGGCCCCAATGACATGCAGCATGTACGTTGGGCACCCATGACATGTGGCATGCATCAATGGCCCCCATGACATGCGGCATGCATTTGGGGCCCCCATGACTTGAGGCAAGCATGTGGGGCCCCCATGACATGCACCATGCATGTGGGGCCCCTATGACATGCTGCATGCATTTTGGGCACCCAAGACTTGAGGCATGCATTTGGGGCCCCCATGACATGCGGAATGCATGTAGGGCCCCCATGAAATGTTCCATGCATGTGGGACCCCTATGACATGTGGCATGCATTTGTGAGCCCCAAGACATGTGGCATGCACGTGGGGCCCCCATGACATGCTGCATGCATTTGTGGCCCCCATGATATGCGGCACGCATTTGGGGCCCCCATGACAAGAGGCATGCATGTGGGGCCCCCATGAAATGAGCCATGCATGTGGGGCCCCTATGACATGCGGCATGCATTTGTGGGCCACAAGACATGCTGCATGCATTTGGGGGGCCCCATGACATGCAGCATGCACGTGGGGCCCCCATGAAATGCGGCATGCATTTCGGGCCCCCATGACATGCGGCATGCATTTAGGGCCCCCATGATATGCGGTATGCATGCGGCGCCCTCATGACATGCGGCATGCATTTGGGGCCCCCAATACATGCGGCATGCACGTGGGGCCCCCATGATATGCGGCATGCTTTTGGGGCCCCATGACTTGAGGCATGCATTTTGGGCCCCCATGACATGCGGCATGCACATGGGGCCCCCATTACATGCGGCATGCACATGGGGCCCCCATGACATGCGGCATACTCTTGGGGCCCCAATGACATGCGGCATGAGTTTGGATTCTCCATGACATGCGGCATGCACGTGGGGCCCCCATGACATGAGTCATGCATTTGGGGCCCCTGTGACACGCGGCATGCACGTGGGGCCCCCATGACATGCAACATGCATTTGGGGCCCCCATGTCATGCGGAATGCACGTGAGGCCCCCTTGACATGTGGAATGCATGTGGGGCCCTCATGACATGCGGCATGCATTTGGGGCCCCCATGACATGTGGAATGCCTGCGGGGCCCCTATGACATGCGGCATGCATTTGTGGGCCCCAAGACATGCGGCATGCATGTGGGGCCTCTATAACATGCGGCATGCTTGTGGGGCCCTCATGACATGCAGCATACATTTGGGGCCCCCGTGACATGCGGCATGCACGTGGGGCCCCCATGACATGCAGCATGCATTTGAATCCCCCATTACATGACGGATGCACGTGGGCCCCCATGACATGCGGCATGCATTTGGGGCCCCCATGACATGCGGAATGCCTGCAGGGCCCCCATGACATGCGGCATGCATGCGGGGCCCTCATGACATGCGGCATGAATTTGAGGCCCCCATGACATGTGGCATGCATTTGGGTCCCCATGACATGTGGCATGCATTGGGGGCCCCCATGACATGCGGCATGAATGTGGGTCCCATGACATGCGGCATGCATTTGGGCCCCCATGACATGCGGCATGCATTTGGGGCCTGCATAACATGCTGCATGCATTTGGGGTACCTAAGAGAAGCGGCATGCATGTGGGGCCCCTATGACATTCCGCATGCATTTGGGGCCCCCATTACATGCGGCATGCACATGGGGCACCCGTGACAAGCGGCATACGCTTGGGGCCCCAATGACATGCGGCATGCGTTTGGTTCCCCCATGACATGCGGCATGCAGGTGGCGCCCCCATGACATGAGTCATGCATTTGGGGCCCCCGTGACATGCGGCATGCACGTGGGGCCCCGATGACATGCGGCATGCATTTGGGGCACCCATGACTTGCACCATGCACGCGGGGCCCCTTTGACATGCCGCATGAATTTGGGAGCCCCATTACATGCGGCTTGCACGTGGAGCCCCCATGACATGTGGCATGCATGTGGGACCCCCATGACATGCGGCATGCATTTGGGCCCCCATGACATGTGGCATGCATTTGGGGCCTGCATAACATGCTGCATGCATTTGGGGTACCTGAGACATGAGGCATGCATTTGGGGCTCCAATGACATGCGGCATGCCTGTTGGGCCCCCATGACATGCAGCATGCATTTGGGGGCCCCATGACATGCGGCATGCACGTGGGGCCCCCATGACATGCGGCATGCATTTGGGGCCACCATGACATGCGGAATGCCTGTGGGGCCCCCATGACATGCGGCATGAATTTGGGGCCCCAATACATGCGGCATGCACGTTGGGCCCCCATGACATGTGGCATGCATTTGCGGGCCCCATGACATGTGTTATGCACGTGGGGCCCCTATGACATGCCGCATGCATTTGGGGCCCCCATGACATGCGGCATGCATGTGGGACCCCCATGACATGCGTTATGCATTTAGATCCCCCATTACATGCTGCATGCAAGTGGGGCCCCCATGACATGCCGCCTACATTTGTGGCACCGTGACATGAGGCATGCACGTGGGGCCCCCATGACATGCGACAAGCACGTGGGGCCCCAATGACATGCAGCATGTACGTTGGGCACCCATGACATGCGGCATGCATTTATGGCCCCCATGACATGCGGCATGCATTTGGGGCCCCCATGACTTGAGGCAAGCATGTGGGGCCCCCATGACATGTACCATGCATGTGGGGCCCCTATGACATGCTGCATGCATTTGGGGCCCCCATGATATGCGGCACGCATTTGGGGACCCCATGACATGAGGCATGCATGTGGGGCCCCCATGAAATGAGCCATGCATGTGGGGCCCCTATGACATGCGGCATGCATTTGTGGGCCCCAAGATATGCTGCATGCATTTGGGGGGCCCCATGACATGCAGCATGCACGTGGGGCCCCCATGAAATGCGACATGCATTTGGGGCCCCCATGACATGCGGCATGCATTTATAGCCCCCAATACATGCGGCATGCACGTGGGGCCCCCATGATATGCGGCATGCATTTGGGGCCCCATGACTTGAGGCATGCATTTTGGGTCCCCATGACATGCGGCATGCACATGGGGCCCCCATGACATGCGGCATGCACGTGGGGCCCCCATTACATGCGGCATGCATTTAGGGCCCCCTTGACATGCAACATGCATTTGGGCCCCCCATGACATGCGGCATGCATGTGGGACACCATGACATGCACCATGCATGTGGGTCCCCATGATATGCGGCATGCAGTTGGGGCCCCCAATACATGCGGCATGCACGTTGGGCACCCATGACATGCGGCATGCATTTATGGCCCCCATGACATGCGGCATGCATTTGGGCCCCCATGACATGCGGCATGCATGTGGGGCCCCCATGACATGCGGCATGCATTTGCGGGCCCCATGACATGTGTTATGCACGTGGGGCCCCTATGACATGCCGCATGCATTTGGGACCCCCATGACATGCGTCATGCATTTGGATCCCCCATGACATGCGGCATGCATGCGGGGCCCCCATGACATGCTCCATGCATGTTGGGCCCCTATGACATGCGGCATGCATTTGGGGGGCCCCATGACATGCTCAATGCATGTGGGGCCCCTATGACATGCGGCATGCAATTGGGGCCCCGATGACAAGCGGCATGCATGTGGGGCACCCATGACATGCGCCATGTACGTGGGGGCCCTATGACGTGCGGCATGCATGCGGTGCCCCATGACATGCTCCATGCATGTTGGGCCCCTATAACATGCGGCATGCATTTGGGGGGCCCCATAACATGCGGCATGCACGTGGGGCCCCCATGACATGACACATACATTTGTGGCCCTCATGACATGAGGCATGCACGTGGGGCCCCCATGACATGCGGCAAGCACGTGGGGCCCCAATGACATGCAGCATGTACGTTGGGCACCCATGACATGCGGCATGCATTTATGGCCCCCATGACATGCGGCATGCATTTGGGCCCCCATGACATGCGGCAAGCACGTGGGGCCCCAATGACATGAAGCATGCACGTGGGGCCCCCATGACATGCGGAATGCCTGTGGGGCCCCAATGACATGTGGCATGCATGCGGGGCCCTCATGACATGCGGCATGCATTTGGGGCCCCCAATATATGCGGCATGCACGTGGGGCCCCCATGATATGTGGCATGCATTTGGGGCCCCCATGACTTGAGGCATGCATTTGTGGGCCCCAAGACATGTGGCATGCACGTGGGGCCCCCATGACATGCTGCATGCATTTGTGGCCACCATGATATGTGGCACGCATTTGGGCCCCCATGACATGCGGCAAACACGTGGGGCCCCAATGACATGCAGCATGCACGTGGGGCCCCCATGACATGTGGAATGCATGTGAGGCCCCCATGAAATGTGGCATGCATTTGGGGCCCCCATGACATGCGGAATGCCTGCGGGGCCCCCATGACATGCGGCATACATGTGGGGCACCATGACATGCGCCATGCATGTGGGGCCCCTATTACATGCGGCATGCAATTGGGGCCCCATGACATGCGGCATGCACGTGGGGCCCCCATGAAATGCGGCATGCATTTGGGTCCCCCATGACATGCGGAATGCCTGCGGGGCCCCTTGACATGCGCCATGCATGTGGGGCCCCTATTACATGCGGCATGCAATTGGGGCCCCATGACATGTGGCATGCATGTGGGGCACCCATGACATGCGCCATGCACGTGGGGCCCCTATGACATGTGGCATGCATTTGGGGGCCCCATTACATGCGGCATGCACGTGGAGCCCCCAAGACATGCGGCATGCATTTTGGGCCTGCATAACATGCTGCATGCATTTGGGGTACCTGAGACATGCCGCATGCACGTGGGGCCCCCATAAAATGCTGCATGCATTTGGAATGCGCGAGACATGCGGCATGCACGTGGGGCCCCTATGACATGCCGCATGCATTTGGGGCCCCCATGACATGCGGCATGCATTTGGATCCCTCATTCCATGCTGCATGCAAGTTTGGCCCCCATGACATGCGGCATGCATGTGGACCCCCATGACATGCGCCATGCATCTGGTGCCCCTATGACATGCGGCGTGCACGTGGGACCCCCATGACATTCGGCATGTATGTGGGGCCCCTATGACATGCGGCATGCACGTGAGACCCCCATGACATTTGGCATGCATTTGGGGCCCCCATGACATGTGGAATGCCTGCGGGGCCCCCATGACAGGCGGCATGCATGCGGTGGCCTCATGATATGCGGCATGAATTTGGGGCCCCCAATATAGGCAGCATGCACGTGGGCCCCCCATGATATGCGCCGTGCATGTGGGGCCCCTATGACATTCGGCATGCATTCGTGGGCCCCAAGACATGTGGCATGCATTTGGGGGCCCCATGACATACGTCATGCACGTGGGGCCCCTATGACATGCGACATGAATTTGGGAGCCCCATTACATGCGGCATGCACGTGGAGCCCCCATGACATGCGTCATGCATTTGGGCCCCCATGACATGCGGCATGCATTTGGGGCCTGCATAACATGCTGCATGCATTTGGGGTACCTGAGACATGCGGCATGCACGTGGGCCCCCCATAAAATGCTGCATGCATTTGGGATGCCCGAGACATGCGGCATGCACCTGGGGCCCCCATTTGGGGCCCCCATGACATGCGGCATGCATGTGGGACCCCCATGAGATGCAGCTTGCATTTCGATCCCTCATTACATGCTGCATGCAAGTGGGGCCCCCATGATATGCGGCACGCCTTTGGGGCCACCATGACATGAGGCATGCATGTGGGGCCCTCATGACATGCGGCATGAATTTGAGGCCCCCATGACATGCGGAATGCATTTGGGCCCCCATGACAGTCGGCATGCATTGGGGGCCCCCATGACATGCGGCATGCATTTGGGGCCTGCATAACATGCTGCATGCATTTGGGGTACCTGAGACATGCGGCATGCACGTGGGGCCCCAATAAAATGCTGCATGCATTTGGGATGCCCGAGACATGCGGCATGCACGTGGGGCCCCTATGACATGCCGCATGCATTTGGGGCCCCCATGACATGCGGCATGCATGTGGGACCCCCATGAGATGCGGAATGCATTTGGATCCCTCATTACATGCTGCATGCAAGTGGGGCCGCCCATGACATGCGCCATGCATGTGGGGCCTCTATAACATGCGGCATGCTTGTGGGGCCCCCATTATATGCAGCATACATTTGGGGACCCCGTGACATGCGGCATGCACGTGGGGCCCCCATGATATGCAACATGCATTTGAATCCCCCATTACATGCGGGATGCACGTGGGGCCCCCATGACATGAGGAATTCCTTCGGGGCCCCCATGACATGTGGCATGCATGCGGGGCCCTCATGACATGCAATATGAATTTGAGGCCCCTATGACATGCGGCATGCATTTGGGCCCCCATGACATGCGACATGCATTTGGGGACTGCATAACATGCCGCATGCATTTGGGGCCCCCATTACATGCGGCATGCACGTGGGCCCCCCATAAAATGCTGCATGCATTTGGGATGCCCGAGACATGCGGCATGCACGTGGGGCCCCTATCACATGATGCATGCATTTGGGCCCCCATGACATGCAGCATGCACGTGGGGCCCCTATGACATGACGCATGCATTTGGGCCCCTATGAAATGCGGCATGCATGTGGGGCCCCCATGACATGCGCCATGCATGTGGGGCCTCTATAACATGCGGCATGCTTGTGGGGCCCCCATTATATGCAGCATACATTTGGGGACCCCGTGACATGCGGAATTCCTGCGGGGCCCCCATGACATGCGGCATGCATGCGGGGCCCTCATGACATGCGGCATGCATTTGGGGACTGCATAACATGCCGCATGCATTTGGGGCCCCCATTACATGCGGCATGCACACGGGGCCCCATGAAATGCGCCATGCATGTGGGG
Source organism: Phyllobates terribilis (assembly GCF_046119375.1). Lineage (NCBI taxonomy): Eukaryota > Metazoa > Chordata > Amphibia > Anura > Dendrobatidae > Phyllobates > Phyllobates terribilis. Next base: position 343,739,390 of record NW_027362764.1, read on the forward strand.
CCCCTATGACATGCGGCATGCATTTGTGGGCTCCAACACATGCGGCATTGATTTGGGGCACCCATGACATGCACCATGCACGTGGGGCCCCTATGACATGTGGCATGCATCTGGGGGCCTCATTACATGCGGCATGCACGTGGAGACCCCCATGACATGCGGCATTCATTTGAATCCCCCATTACATGCGGAATGCCTGCGGGGCCCCCATGACATGCGGCATGCATGCGGGGCCCTCATGACATGCGGCATGAATTTGGGGCCGCCAATACATGCGGCATGTACGTTGGGCATTTATGGAACCCATGACATGCGGCTAGCATTTGGGCCCCCATTACATGCGGCATGCATGTGGGCCCCCCCTGTGACATGCGGCATGCATTTGGGGCCCCCATGACATGCGGCATGCATTTGGGGCCCCCATGACATGTGGAATGCCTGCGGGGACCCCATGACATGCATCATGCATGCAGGGCCCTCATGACATGCGGCATGAATTTGGGGCCCCCAATAAATGCGGCATGCACGTGAGGCCCGCGTGATATGCGGCATGGATTTGGGGCCCCCATGACTTAAGGCGTGCTTTTATGGGCCTCCATGACATATGGCATGCATGTGGTACCCTATGAAATGCGGCATGCATGCGGGGCCCTCATGACATGCGGCATGCATTTGGGGCCCCGATGACATGCGGCATGCATGTGGGGCCCCCTTGACATGCGACATTAATTTGGGGCCCCCATGACATGCGGCATGCATGTGGGGCTCCCATGACATGCGGCATGCATTTGGGGCCTCCATGACATGCGTCATGCATGTGGGGCCCCCATGACATGCGCCATGCATGTGGGGCCCCGATGACATGCGGCATGCATGTGGGGCACCCATGACTTGCGCCATGCACGTGGGGCCCCTTTGACATGCGCCATGAATTTGGGGGCCCCATTACATGCGGCATGCACGTGGAGCCCACATGACATGCGGCATGCATTTGGGGCCCCCATGACATGCGGCATGCGTGTGGGGCCCCCATGACATGCGGCATGCATTTGGGCCCCCCATTACATGCGGCATGCATTTGGGGCCTGCATAACATGCTGCATGCATTTGGGGTACCTGAGACATGAGGCATGCATTTGGGGCCCCCATTACATGCGGCATGCACATGGGGCCCCCATGACATGAGTCATGCATTTGGGGCCGCCATGACATGCGGCATGCATTTGGGGCCCCCATGACATGCGGCATGAGTTTGGATCCCCCATGACATGCGGCATGCACATGGGGCCCCCATGACATGAGTAATGCATTTGGGGCCGCCATGACATGCGGCATGCATTTGGGGCCCCCATGACATGCGGCATGCATGTGGGACCCCCATAACATGCAGCATGCGTTTGGATCCCCCCTTACATGCGGCATGCACGTGTGGCCCCCATGAAATGCGGCATGCATTTTGGGCCCCAATGACATGCGGAATGCCTGCGGGGCCCCCATGACATACGGCATGCATGCGGGGCCCTCATGACATGCGGCATACATTTGGGGCCCCCAATATATGCGGCATGAACGTGGGGCCCCCATGATATGTGGCATGCATTTGGGGCCCCCATGACATGCGGCATGCATGTGGAGCCCCCATGACATGCGGCATGCATGTGGGGCCCCATGACATGCAGCATGCACGTGGGGCCCCCATGACATGTGGAATGCACGTGAGGCCCCCATGACATGCGGCATACGCTTGGGGCCCCAATGACATGCGGCATGCGTTTGGGTCCCCCATGACATGCGATATGCATGTGGAGCCCCCATGACATGCGGCCTGCATTTGGGGCCCCCATGACATGCGGCATGCACGTGGGGCCCCATTGACATGCAACATGCATTTGGGGCCCCCATGTCATGCGGAATGCACGTGAGGCCCCCTTGACATGTGAAATGCATGTGGGGCCCCCATGACATGTGGAATGCCTGCGGGGCCCCCATGACATGTGGAATGCCTGCGGGGCCCCCATGACATGCGGCATGCATGCGGGGCCCCCAAGAAATGCGACATGCACGTGAGGCCCCCATGATATGCGGCATGCATTTGGGGCCCCTATGACTTGAGGCATGCATTTGGGGCCCCCATGACATGCGGCATGTATGTGGGGACTCATGAAATGCGCCATGCATGTGGGCTCCTATGACATGCGGCATGCACGTGGTGCCCCTATGACATGTGGCATGCATTTGGGGGCCCCATTACATGCGGCATGCACGTGGAGTCCCCATGACAAGCGGCATGCATTTGGGGCCCCCATGACATGCGGCATGCATGTGGGGACCCCATGACATGTGGCATGCATGTGGGGACCCCATGACATGCGGCATGCATTTGGGTGAACCATGACATGCGGCATGCATGTGGGGCCCCCATGTCATGCGGAATGCACGTGAGGCCACCTTGACATGCGGAATGCATGTGGGGTCCCCATGACATGCGGCATGCATGTGGGACCCCCATGACATGCGGCATGCATTTGAATCCCCCATTACATGCGGCATGCACGTGGGGCCCCCATGACATGCGGCATGCATTTGGGGCACCCATGACATGCGGAATGCATGTGGGACCCCCATGAGATGCGGAATGCATTTGGATCCCTCATTACATGCTGCATGCAAGTGGGGCCGCCCATGACATGCGCCATGCATGTGGGGCCTCTATAACATGCGGCATGCTTGTGGGGCCCCCATTATATGCAGCATACATTTGGGGACCCCGTGACATGCGGCATGCACGTGGGGCCCCCATGATATGCAACATGCATTTGAATCCCCCATTACATGCGGGATGCACGTGGGGCCCCCATGACATGAGGAATTCCTTCGGGGCCCCCATGACATGTGGCATGCATGCGGGGCCCTCATGACATGCAATATGAATTTGAGGCCCCTATGACATGCGGCATGCATTTGGGCCCCCATGACATGCGACATGCATTTGGGGACTGCATAACATGCCGCATGCATTTGGGGCCCCCATTACATGCGGCATGCACGTGGGCCCCCCATAAAATGCTGCATGCATTTGGGATGCCCGAGACATGCGGCATGCACGTGGGGCCCCTATCACATGATGCATGCATTTGGGCCCCCATGACATGCAGCATGCACGTGGGGCCCCTATGACATGACGCATGCATTTGGGCCCCTATGAAATGCGGCATGCATGTGGGGCCCCCATGACATGCGCCATGCATGTGGGGCCTCTATAACATGCGGCATGCTTGTGGGGCCCCCATTATATGCAGCATACATTTGGGGACCCCGTGACATGCGGAATTCCTGCGGGGCCCCCATGACATGCGGCATGCATGCGGGGCCCTCATGACATGCGGCATGCATTTGGGGACTGCATAACATGCCGCATGCATTTGGGGCCCCCATTACATGCGGCATGCACACGGGGCCCCATGAAATGCGCCATGCATGTGGGGCCCCTATGACATGCGGCATGCATTTGTGGGCTCCAACACATGCGGCATTGATTTGGGGCACCCATGACATGCACCATGCACGTGGGGCCCCTATGACATGTGGCATGCATCTGGGGGCCTCATTACATGCGGCATGCACGTGGAGACCCCCATGACATGCGGCATTCATTTGAATCCCCCATTACATGCGGAATGCCTGCGGGGCCCCCATGACATGCGGCATGCATGCGGGGCCCTCATGACATGCGGCATGAATTTGGGGCCGCCAATACATGCGGCATGTACGTTGGGCATTTATGGAACCCATGACATGCGGCTAGCATTTGGGCCCCCATTACATGCGGCATGCATGTGGGCCCCCCCTGTGACATGCGGCATGCATTTGGGGGCCCCATGACATGCGGCATGCATGTGGGGCCCCCATGACATGCGGCATGCATTTGGGGCCCCCATGACATGTGGAATGCCTGCGGGGACCCCATGACATGCATCATGCATGCAGGGCCCTCATGACATGCGGCATGAATTTAGGGCCCCCAATAAATGCGGCATGCACGTGAGGCCCGCGTGATATGCGGCATGGATATGGGGCCCCCATGACTTAAGGCGTGCTTTTATGGGCCTCCATGACATATGGCATGCATGTGGTACCCTATGAAATGCGGCATGCATGCGGGGCCCTCATGACATGCGGCATGCATTTGGGGCCCCGATGACATGCGGCATGCATGTGGGGCCCCCTTGACATGCGACATTAATTTGGGGCCCCCATGACATGCGGCATGCATGTGGGGCTCCCATGACATGCGGCATGCATTTGGGGCCTCCATGACATGCGTCATGCATGTGGGGCCCCCATGACATGCGCCATGCATGTGGGGCCCCGATGACATGCGGCATGCATGTGGGGCACCCATGACTTGCGCCATGCACGTGGGGCCCCTTTGACATGCGCCATGAATTTGGGGGCCCCATTACATGCGGCATGCACGTGGAGCCCCCATGACATGCGGCATGCATTTGGTGCCCCCATGACATGCGGCATGCGTGTGGGGCCCCCATGACATGCGGCATGCATTTGGGCCCCCCATTACATGCGGCATGCATTTGGGGCCTGCATAACATGCTGCATGCATTTGGGGTACCTGAGACATGAGGCATGCATTTGGGGCCCCCATTACATGCGGCATGCACATGGGGCCCCCATGACATGAGTCATGCATTTGGGGCCGCCATGACATGCGGCATGCATTTGGGGCCCCCATGACATGCGGCATGAGTTTGGATCCCCCATGACATGCGGCATGCACATGGGGCCCCCATGACATGAGTCATGCATTTGGGGCCGCCATGACATGCGGCATGCATTTGGGGCCCCCATGACATGCGGCATGCATGTGGGACCCCCATAACATGCAGCATGCGTTTGGATCCCCCCTTACATGCGGCATGCACGTGTGGCCCCCATGAAATGCGGCATGCATTTTGGGCCCCAATGACATGCGGAATGCCTGCGGGGCCCCCATGACATACGGCATGCATGCGGGGCCCTCATGACATGCGGCATACATTTGCGGCCCCCAATATATGCGGCATGAACGTGGGGCCCCCATGATATGTGGCATGCATTTGGGGCCCCCATGACATGCGGCATGCATGTGGAGCCCCCATGACATGCGGCATGCATGTGGGGCCCCATGACATGCAGCATGCACGTGGGGCCCCCATGACATGTGGAATGCACGTGAGGCCCCCATGACATGCGGCATACGCTTGGGGCCCCAATGACATGCGGCATGCGTTTGGGTCCCCCATGACATGCGATATGCATGTGGAGCCCCCATGACATGCGGCCTGCATTTGGGGCCCCCATGACATGCGGCATGCACGTGGGGCCCCCATGACATGCAACATGCATTTGGGGCCCCCATGTCATGCGGAATGCACGTGAGGCCCCCTTGACATGTGAAATGCATGTGGGGCCCCCATGACATGTGGAATGCCTGCGGGGCCCCCATGACATGTGGAATGCCTGCGGGGCCCCCATGACATGCGGCATGCATGCGGGGCCCCCAAGAAATGCGACATGCACGTGAGGCCCCCATGATATGCGGCATGCATTTGGGGCCCCTATGACTTGAGGCATGCATTTGGGGCCCCCATGACATGCGGCATGTATGTGGGGACTCATGAAATGCGCCATGCATGTGGGCTCCTATGACATGCGGCATGCACGTGGGGCCCCTATGACATGTGGCATGCATTTGGGGGCCCCATTACATGCGGCATGCACGTGGAGTCCCCATGACAAGCGGCATGCATTTGGGGCCCCCATGACATGCGGCATGCATGTGGGGACCCCATGACATGTGGCATGCATGTGGGGACCCCATGACATGCGGCATGCATTTGGGTGCCCCATGACATGCGGCATGCATTTGGGTGAACCATGACATGCGGCATGCATGTGGGGCCCCCATGTCATGCGGAATGCACGTGAGGCCACCTTGACATGCGGAATGCATGTGGGGTCCCCATGACATGCGGCATGCATGTGGGACCCCCATGACATGCGGCATGCATTTGAATCCCCCATTACATGCGGCATGCACGTGGGTCCCTCATGACATGCGGCATGCATTTGGGGCACCCATGACATGCGGAATGCCTGCGGGGCCCCCATGACATGCAACATGCATGTGGGGCCCTCATGACATGCGGCATGAATTTCGGTCCCCCAATACATGTGGCATGCACGTGGGGCCCCCATGATATGAGGCATGCATTTGGGGCCCCATTACATGCGGCATGCACGTGGAGCCCCCAAGACATGCGGCATGCATTTGGGGCCCCATGACATGCGCCATGCATATGGGGCCCCTATGACATGCAGCATGCATGTGGCCCCTATGACATTCTGCATGCATTTGGGGCCCCTTTGACATGCGGAATACCTGCGGGACCCCCATGACATGCGGCATCCATTTGGGGCCTGCATAACATGCTGCATGCATTTGGGGTACCTGAGACATGCGGCAAGCACGTGGGGCCCCATGACATGCTGCATGCATTTGGTGTGCCAGAGACATGTGGCATGCACGTGGGGCCCCTATGACATGCCGCATGCATTTGGGGCCCCCATTACATGCGGCATGCACATGGGGCCCCCATGACATGCGGCATACTCTTGGGGCCCCAATGACATGCGGCATGCGTTTGGGTTTCCCATGAAATGCGGCATGCACGTGGGGCCCCCATGACATGCGGCATGCATTTGGGGCACCCATGACATGCGGAATGCCTGCGGGGCCCCCATGACATGCAACATGCATGTGGGGCCCTCATGACATGCGGCATGAATTTGGGGCCCCCAATACATGTGGCATGCACGTGGGGCCCCCATGATATGAGGCATGCATTTGGGGCCCCATTACATGCGGCATGCACGTGGAGCCCCCAAGACATGCGGCATGCATTTGGGGCCCCTATGACATGCGGCATGCATGTGGGGCACCCATGACTTGCACCATGCACGTGGGGCCCCTTTGACATTCGGCATGAATTTGGGTGCCCCATTACATGCATGTGGGGCCCCTATGACATGCTGCATGCATGTGGGACCCCCATGACATTCTGCATGCATTTGGGGCCCCTGTGACATGCGGAATACCTGCGGGACCCCCATGACATGCGGCATCCATTTGGGGCCTGCATAACATGCTGCATGCATTTGGGGTACCTGAGACATGGGGCATGCACGTGGGGCCCCATGACATGCTGCATGCATTTGGTGTGCCAGAGACATGTGGCATGCACGTGGGGCCCCTATGACATGCCGCATGCATTTGGGGCCCCCATGACATGCACCATGCATGTGGGGAACCTATGACATGCGGCATGCATGTGGGGCACCCATGACTTGCACCATGCACGTGGGGCCCCTTTGACATGCGGCATGAATTTGGGTGCCCCATTACATGCGGCATGCACGTGGAGCCACCATGACATGCGGCATGCATGTGGGACCCCCATGACATGCGGCATGCATTTGAATCCCCCATTACATGCGGCATGCACGTGGGGCCCCCATAACATGCGGCATGCATTTGGGGCCCCCATGACATGCGGCATGCATGCGGGGCCCTCATGACATGCGTCATGAATTTGGGTCCCCAATACATGTGGCATGCACGTGGGGCCCCCATGACATGCGCCATGCATTTATGGCCCCCATGACATGTGGCATGCATTTGGGTGCCCCATGACATGCGGCATGCATGTGGGGCCCCCATGACATGCGGCATGCATGTGTGACCCCCATGACATGTGGCATGCATTTGAATCCCCCATTACATGTGGCATGCACGTGGGGCCCCCATGACATGCGGCATGCATGTGGGACCCCCATGACATGCGGCATGCGTTTGGGTTTCCCATGAAATGCGGCATGCACGTGGGGCCCCCATGACATGCGGCATGCATTTGGGGCACCCATGACATGCGCAATGCCTGCGGGGCCCCCATGACATGCAACATGCATGTGGGGCCCTCATGACATGCGGCATGAATTTGGGGCCCCCAATACATGTGGCATGCACGTGGGGCCCCCATGATATGAGGCATGCATTTGGGGCCCCATTACATGCGGCATGCACGTGGAGCCCCCAAGACATGCGGCATGCATTTGGGGCCCCCATGACATGCGCCATGCATGTGGGGCCCCTATGACATGCTGCATGCATCTGGGACCCCCATGACATGCGGCATCCATTTGGGGCCTGTATAACATGCTGCATGCATTTGGGGTACCTGAGACATGCGGCATGCACGTGGGGCCCCATGACATGCTGCATGCATTTGGTGTGCCAGAGACATGTGGCATGCACGTGGGGCCCCTATGACATGCCGCATGCATTTGGGGCCCCCATGACATGCACCATGCATGTGGGGCCCCTATGACATGCGGCATGCATGTGGTGCACCCATGACTTGCGCCATGCACGTGGGGCCCCTTTGACATGCGGCATGAATTTGGGTGCCCCATTACATGCGGCATGCACGTGGAGCCCCCATGACATGCGGCATGCATGTGGGACCCCCATGACATGCGGCATGCATTTGAATCCCCCATGACATGCGGCATGCATTTGGGGCCCCCATGACATGCGGCATGCATGCGGGGCCCTCATGACATGCGTCATGAATTTGGGTCCCCCAATACATGTCGCATGCACGTGGGGCCCCCATGACATGCGCCATGCATTTATGGCCCCCATGACATGCGGCATGCACGTGTAGCCCCCAAGACATGCGGCATTCATTTGGGGCCCCCATGACATGCGGCATGCATTTGGGCCCCTATGACATGCGGCATGCATTTGGGGGGCCCCATGACATGCGGCATGCACGTGGGGCCCCCATGACATGCGGAATGCCTGTGGGGCCCCAATGACACGTGGCATGCATGCGAGGCCCTCATGACATGCGGCATGCATTTGGGGCCCCCAATATATGCGGCATGCACGTGGGGCCCCCATGATATGTGGCATGCATTTGGGGCCCCCATGACTTGAGGCATGCATTTGTGGGCCCCAAGACATGTGGCATGCACGTGGGGCCCCCATGACATGCTGCATGCATTTGTGGCCGCCATGATATGTGGCACGCATTTGGGCCCCCATGACATGCGGCATGCATTTGGGGCCCCCATGTCATGCGGAATGCACATGAGGCCACCTTGACATGCGGAATGCATGTGGGGCCCCCATGACATGCGGCATGCATGTGGGGACCCCATGACATGCGGCATGCATTTGGGTGCCCCATGACATGCGGCATGCATTTGGGGCCCCCATGACATGCGGCATGCATGTGGGACCCCCATGACATGCGGCATGCATTTGAATCCCCCATTACATGCGGCATGCACGTGGGGCCCCCATGACATGCGGCATGCATTTGGGGCACCCATGACATGCGGAATGCCTGCGGGGCCCCCATGACATGCAACATGCATGTGGGGCCCTCATGACATGCGGCATGAATTTGGGTCCCCCAATACATGTGGCATGCACGTGGGGCCCCCATGATATGAGGCATGCATTTGGGGCCCCATTACATGCGACATGCACGTGGAGCCCCCAAGACATGCGGTATGCATTTGGGGCCCCCTTGACATGCGCCATGCATGTGGGGCCCCTATGACATGCGTCATGCATGTGGCCCCTATGACATTCTGCATGCATTTGGGGCCCCTTTGACATGTGGAATACCTGCGGGACCCCCATGACATGCGGCATCCATTTGGTACCTGAGACATGCGGCATGCACGTGGGGCCCCATGACATGCTGCATGCATTTGGTGTGCCAGAGACATGTGGCATGCACGTGGGGCCCCTATGACATGCCGCATGCATTTGGGGCCCCCATTACATGCGGCATGCAAATGGGGCCCCCATGACATGCGGCATACGCTTGGGGCCCCAATGACATGTGGCATGCGTTTGGGTTTCCCATGAAATGCGGCATGCACGTGGGGCCCCCATGACATGCGGCATGCATTTGGGGCACCCATGACATGCGAAATGCCTGCGGGGCCCCCATGACATGCAACATGCATGTGGGGCCCTCATGACATGCGGCATGAATTTGGGGCCCCCAATACATGTGGCATGCACGTGGGGCCCCCATGATATGAGGCATGCATTTGGGGCCCCATTACATGCGGCATGCACGTGTAGCCCCCAAGACATGCGGCATGCATTTGGGGCCCCCATGACATGCGGCATGCATTTGGGCCCCCATGACATGTGGCATGCATTTGGGGCCTGCATAACATGCTGCATGCATTTGGGGTACCTGAGACATGAGGCATGCATTTGGGGCCCCAATGACATGCAGCATGCCTGTTGGGCCCCCATGACATGCGGCATGCATTTGGGGGCCCCATGACATGCGGCATGCACGTGGGGCCCCCATGACATGCGGCATGCATTTGGGGCCCCCATGACATGCGGAATGCCTGTGGGGCCCCCATGACATGCGGCATGAATTTGGGGCCCCAATACATGCGGCATGCACGTTGGGCCCCCATGACATGTGGCATGCATTTGCGGGCCCCATGACATGTGTTATGCACGTGGGGCCCCTATGACATGCCGCATGCATTTGGGGCCCCCATGACATGCGGCATGCATGTGGGACCCCCATGACATGCGTTATGCATTTGGATCCCCCATTACATTCTGCATGCAAGTGGGGCCCCCATGACATGCCGCATACATTTGTGGCACCGTGACATGAGGCATGCACGTGGGGCCCCCATGACATGCAACAAGCACGTGGGGCCCCAATGACATGCAGCATGTACGTTGGGCACCCATGACATGCGGCATGCATTTATGGCCCCCATGACATGTGGCATGCATTTGGGGCCCCCATGACTTGAGGCAAGCATGTGGGGCCCCCATGACATGTACCATGCATGTGGGGCCCCTATGACATGCTGCATGCATTTGGGGCCCCCATGATATGCGGCACGCATTTGGGGACCCCATGACATGAGGCATGCATGTGGGGCCCCCATGAAATGAGCCATGCATGTGGGGCCCCTATGACATGCGGCATGCATTTGTGGGCCCCAAGATATGCTGCATGCATTTGGGGGGCCCCATGACATGCAGCATGCACGTGGGGCCCCCATGAAATGCGGCATGCATTTGGGGCCCCCATGACATGCGGCATGCATTTATGGCCCCCATGACATGCGGCATGCATGCGGCGCCCTCATGACATGCGGAATGCATTTGGGGCCCCCAATACATGCGGCATGCACGTGGGGCCCCCATGATATGCGCATGCATTTGGGGCCCCATGACTTGAGGCATGCATTTTGGGCCCCCATGACATGCGGCATGCACGTGGGGCCCCCATTACATGCGGCATGCATTTAGGGCCCCCTTGACATGCAACATGCATTTGGGGCCCCCATGACATGCGGCATGCATGTGGGACACCATGACATGCACCATGCATGTGGGGCCCCATGATATGCGGCATGCAGTTGGGGCCCCCAATACATGCGGCATGCACGTTGGGCACCCATGACATGCGGCATGCATTTATGGCCCCCATGACATGCGGCATGCATTTGGGCCCCCATGACATGCGGCATGCATGTGGGGCCCCCATGACATGCGGCATGCATTTTCAGGCCCCATGACATGTGTTATGCACGTGGGGCCCCTATGACATGCCGCATGCATTTGGGACCCCCATGACATGCGTCATGCATTTGGATCCCCCATGACATGCTCCATGCATGTTGGGCCCCTATGACATGCGGCATGCATTTGGGGGGCCCCATGACATGCGCAATGCATGTGGGGCCCCTATGACATGCGGCATGCAATTGGGGCCCCGATGACAAGCGGCATGCATGTGGGGCACCCATGACATGTGCCATGTACGTGGGGGCCCTATGACATGCGGCATGCATGCGGGGCCCCCATGACATGCTCCATGCATGTTGGGCCCCTATGACATGCGGCATGCATTTGGGGGGCCCCATGACATGCGGCATGCATTTGGGGCCCCCAATATATGCGGCATGCACGTGGGGCCCCCATGATATGTGGCATGCATTTGGGGCCCCCATGACTTGAGGCATGCATTTGTGGGCCCCAAGACATGTGGCATGCACGTGGGGCCCCCATGACATGCTGCATGCATTTGTGGCCGCCATGATATGTGGCACGCATTTGGGCCCCCATGACATGCGGCAAGCACGTGGGGCCCCAATGACATGCAGCATGCACGTGGGGCCCCCATGACATGCGGAATGCATGTGAGGCCCCCATGAAATGTGGCATGCATTTGGGGCCCCCATGACATGCGGAATGCCTGTGGGGCCCCCATGACATGCGGCATACATGTGGGGCACCATGACATGCGCCATGCATGTGGGGCCCCTATTACATGCGGCATGCAATTGGGGTCCCATGACATGCGGCATGCACGTGGGGCCCCCATGAAATGCGGCATGCATTTGGGTCCCCCATGACATGCGGAATGCCTGCGGGGCCCCTTGACATGCGCCATGCATGTGGGGCCCCTATTACATGCGGCATGCAATTGGGGCCCCATGACATGCAGCATGCATGCGGTGCCCTCATGACATGCGGCATGCATTTGGGGCCCCAATACATGCGGCATGCACGTGGGCCCCCATGATATGCGGCATGCATTTGGGGACCCCATGACTTAAGGCATGAATTTGGGGCTCCCATGAAATGCGCCATGCATGTGGGGCCCCTATGAAATGCTGCATGCATTTGTGGGCCCCAAGACATGCGGCATGCATGTTGGGCCCTCATGACATGCGGCATGAATTTGGGGCCCCAATACATGCGGCATGCACGTGGGGCCCCGATGACATGTGGCATGCATGTGGGGCACCCATGACATGCGCCATGCACGTGGGGCCCCTATGACATGTGGCATGCATTTGGGGGCCCCATTACATGCGGCATGCACGTGGAGCCCCCAAGACATGCGGCATGCATTTGGGGCCTGCATAACATGCTGCATGCATTTGGGGTACCTGAGACATGCGGCATGCACGTGGGGCCCCCATAAAATGCTGCATGCATTTGGAATGCCCGAGACATGCGGCATGCACGTGGGGCCCCTATGACATGCCGCATGCATTTGGGGCCCCCATGACATGCGGCATGCATTTGGATCCCTCATTCCATGCTGCATGCAAGTTTGGCCCCCATGACATGCGGCATGCATGTGGACCCCCATGACATGCGCCATGCATCTGGTGCCCCTATGACATGCGGCGTGCACGTGGGACCCCCATGACATTCGGCATGTATGTGGGGCCCCTATGACATGCGGCATGCACGTGGGACCCCCATGACATTTGGCATGCATTTGGGGCCCCCATGACATGTGGAATGCCTGCGGGGCCCCCATGACATGCGGCATGCATGCGGTGGCCTCATGATATGCGCCGTGCATGAATTTGGGGCCCCCAATATAGGCAGCATGCACGTGGGGCCCCCATGATATGCGCCGTGCATGTGGGGCCCCTATGACATTCGGCATGCATTCGTGGGCCCCAAGACATGTGGCATGCATTTGGGGGCCCCATGACGTACGTCATGCATGTGGGGCCCTCATGACATGTGGCATGCATTTGGGCCCCCATGACATGCGGCATGCATTTGGGGCCTGCATAACATGCTGCATGCATTTGGGGTACCTGAGACATGCGGCATGCACGTGGGGCCCCCATAAAATGCTGCATGCATTTGGGATGCCCGAGACATGCGGCATGCACCTGGGGCCCCCATTTGGGGACCCCATGACATGCGGCATGCATGTGGGACCCCCATGAGATGCAGCTTGCATTTCGATCCCTCATTACATGCTGCATGCAAGTGGGGCCCCCCATGACATGCAGCATGCATGTGGGACCCCCAAAGACCTAAATAAACTGGAGCAGTGGGCAGCAACCAACAGAATGTTTTTTAACAGGGAAAAATGCAAAGTACTATATCTGGGCAATAAAAATGAAAAAAGCATATACAGAATGGGAGGAATAGAGCTAAGCAACAGTACATGTGAAAAAGACTTAGGTATACTAATAGATCATAGACTGAACATGAGTCAACAGTGTGATGCAGCAGCAAAAAAGGCAAATACAATTCTGGGATGTATTAACAGAAGCATACAGTCTAGATCACGTGAAGTCATTATCGGTCTTTAATCCTCTTTGGTCAGACCTCATCTGGAATACTGTGTACAGTTTTGGGCACCACATTTTAAAAAAGACATAGACAAACTGGAGCAAGTTCAGAGAAGAGCGACCAGAATGGTGACTGGTCTGCAAACCATGTCCTATGAGGAACGGTTGCAGGATTTGGGAATGTTTAGCTTGCAAAAAAGAAGACTGAGAGGAGACTTAATAGCTGTCTACAAATATGTCAAGGGCTGTCACATTGTAGAAGGATCATCTTTATTCTCATTTGCACAAGGAAAGACTAGAAGCAATGGGATGAAACTAAATGGGAGGAGACACAGATTAGATATTAGAAAAAACTTTTTGACAGTTAGGGTGATTAATGAGTGGAACAGGCTGCCACGAGAGGTGGTGAGTTCCCCTTCAATGGATGTCTTCAAACAGAGGCTGGACAGACATCTGTCTGAGATGATTTAGTGAATCCTGCTTTGAGCAGGGGGTTGGACCAGATGACCCAGGAGGTCCCTTCCAACTCTACCATTCTATGATTCTATGATTCTATGATTCTATGACATGCTGCATGCATTTGTGGCCCCCATGATATGCGGCACGCCTTTGGGGCCACCATGACATGAGGCATGCATGTGGGGCCCCTATGAAATGAGCCATGCATGTGGGGCCCCTATGACATTCGGCATGCATTTGTGGGCCCCAAGTCATGCTGCATGCATTTGGGGCCCCCATGACATGTGGCATGCATTTTGGGCCCCCATAACATGCGGCATGCATGCGTTGCCCTCATGACATGCGGCATGCATTTGGGGCCCCCAATACATGCGGCATGCACGTGGGGCCGCCATGAAATGTGGCATGCATTTGGGGCCCCCATGACTTGAGGCATGCATTTTGGGCCCCCATGACATGCGGCATGCACGTGGGGCCCTCATGACATGCAGCATGCATTTGGGGCCACTATGACATGCGGCATGCATTTGGGCCCCCATGACATGCGGCATGCATTTGGGCCCCCATGACATGCGGAAAGCACGTGGGGCCCCAATGACAAGAAGCATGCACGTGGGGCCCCAATGACATGAAGCATGCACGTGGGGCCCCCATGACATGCGGCATGCATGTGGAGCCCCCATGACATGCGGCCTGCATTTGGGGCCCCCATGACATGCGGCATGCATGCGGGGCCCTCATGACATGCGGCATGAATTTGAGGCCCCCATGACATGCGGAATGCATTTGGGCCCCCATGACAGTCGGCATGCATTGGGGGCCCCCATGACATGCGGCATGCATTTGGGGCCTGCATAACATGCTGCATGCATTTGGGGTACCTGAGACATGCGGCATGCACGTGGGGCCCCAATAAAATGCTGCATGCATTTGGGATGCCCGAGACATGCGGCATGCACGTGGGGCCCCTATGACATGCCGCATGCATTTGGGGCCCCCATGACATGCGGCATGCATGTGGGACCCCCATGAGATGCGGCATGCATTTGGATCCCTCATTACATGCTGCATGCAAGTGGGGCCGCCCATGACATGCGCTATGCATGTGGGGCCTCTATAACATGCGGCATGCTTGTGGGGCCCCCATTATATGCAGCATACATTTGGGGACCCCGTGACATGCGGCATGCACGTGGGGCCCCCTTGACATGCAACATGCATTTGAATCCCCCATTACATGCGGGATGCACGTGGGGCCCCCATGACATGCGGCATGCATTTGGGGCCCCCATGACATGCGGAATTCCTTCGGGGCCCCCATGACATGTGGCATGCATGCGGGGCCCTCATGACATGCGACATGAATTTGAGGCCCCTATGACATGCGGCATGCATTTGGGCCCCCATGACATGCGGCATGCATTTGGGGACAGCATAACATGTCGCATGCATTTGGGGCCCCCATTACATGCGGCATGCACGTGGCCCCCCATAAAATGCTGCATGCATTTGGGATGCCCGAGACATGCGACATGCACGTGTTGCCCCTATGACATGATGCATGCATTTGGGCCCCCATGACATGCAGCATGCACGTGGGGCCCCTATGACATGACACATGCATTTGGGCCCCTATGAAATGCGGCATGCATGTGGGGCCCCCATGACATGCGCCATGCATGTGGGGCCTCTATAACATGCGGCATGCTTGTGGGGCCCCCATTATATGCAGCATACATTTGGGGACCCCGTGACATGCGGAATTCCTGCGGGGCCCCCATGACATGCGGCATGCATGCGGGGCCCTCATGACATGCGACATGAATTTGAGTCCCCCATGACATGCGGCATGCATTTGGGCCCCCATGACATGCGGCATGCATTTGGGGACTGCATAACATGCCGCATGCATTTGGGGCCCCCATTACATGCGGCATGCACGTGGGGCCCCATGAAATGCGCCATGCATGTGGGGCCCCTATGACATGCGGCATGCATTTGTGGGCTCCAACACATGCGGCATTCATTTGGGGCACCCATGACATGCACTATGCACGTGGGGCCCCTATGACATGTGGCATGCATTTGGGGGCCTCATTACATGCGGCATGCACGTGGAGACCCCCATGGCATGCGGCATTCATTTGAATCCCCCATTACATGCGGAATGTCTGCGGGGCCCCCATGACATGCGGCATGCATGCTGGGCCCTCATGACATGCGGCATGAATTTGGGGCCGCCAATACATGCGGCAAGTACGTTGGGCATTTATGGAACCCATGACATGCGGCTAGCATTTGGGCCCCCATTACATGCGGCATGCATGTGGGCCCCCCATGACATGCGGCATGCATTTGGGGGCCCCATGACATGCGGCATGCATTTGGGGCCCCCATGACATGTGGAATGCCTGCGGGGACCCCATGACATGCAGCATGCATGCAGGACCCTCATGACATGCGGCATGAATTTGGGGCCCCCAATAAATGCGGCATGCACGTGAGGCTCGCGTGATATGCGGCATGGATTTGGGGCCCCCATGACTTGAGGCGTGCTTTTGGGGCCTCCATGACATATGGCATGCATGTGGTGCCCTATGAAATGCGGCATGCATGCGGGGCCCTCATGACATGCGGCATGCATTTGGGGCCCCGATGACATGCGGCATGCATGTGGGGCCCCCTTCACATGCGACATTAATTTGGGGCCCCATGACATGCGGCATGCATGTGGGGCTCCCATGACATGCGGCATGCATGTGGGGCTCCCATGACATGCGGCATGCATTTGGGGCCTCCATGACATGCGTCATGCATGTGGGGCCCCCATGACATGCGCCATGCATGTGGGGCCCCGATGACATGCGGCATGCATGTGGGGCACCCATGACTTGCGCCATGCACATGGGGCCCCTTTGACATGCGCCATGAATTTGGGGGCCCCATTACATGCGGCATGCACGTGGAGCCCCCATGACATGCGGCATGCATTTGGGGCCCCCATGACATGCGGCATGCGTGTGGGGCCCCCATGACATGCGGCATGCATTTGGGCCCCCATTACATGCGGCATGCATTTGGGGCCCCCATGAAATGCGGCATGCATTTTGGGCCCCAATGACATGCGGAATGCCTGCGGGGCCCCCATGACATACGGCATGCATGCGGGGCCCTCATGACATGCGGCATACATTTGGGGCCCTCAATATATGCGGCATGAACGTGGGGCCCCCATGATATGTGGCATGCATTTGGGGCCCCCATGACATGCGGCATGCACGTGGGGCCCCCATGACATGGGGAATGCACGTGAGGCCCCCATGACATGCGGCAAGCGTTTGGGTCCCCCATGACATGCGACATGCATGTGGAGCCCCCATGACATGCGGCCTGCATTTGGGGCCCCCATGACATGCGGCATGCACGTGGGGCCCCCATGACATGCAACATGCATTTGGGGCCCCCATGTCATGCGGAATGCACGTGAGGCCCCCTTGACATGTGAAATGCATGTGGGGCCCCCATGACATGTGGAATGCCTGCGGGGCCCCCATGACATGTGGAAAGCCTGCGGGGCCCCCATGACATGCGGCATGCATGCGGGGCCCCCAAGAAATGCGGCATGCACGTGAGGCCCCCATGATATGCGGCATGCATTTTGGGCCCCTATGACTTGAGGCATGCATTTGCGGCCCCCATGACATGCGGCATGTATGTGGGGACTCATGAAATGCGCCATGCATGTGGGCTCCTATGACATGCGGCATGCACGTGGGGCCCCTATGACATGTGGCATGCATTTGGGGGCCCCATTACATGCGGCATGCACGTGGAGTCCCCATGACAAGCGGCATGCATTTGGGGCCCCCATGACATGCGGCATGCATGTGGGGACCCCATGACATGTGGCATGCATGTGGGGACCCCATGACATGCGGCATGCATTTGGGTGCCCCATGACATGCGTCATGCATGTGGGGCCCCCATGTCATGCGAAATGCACGTGAGGCCACCTTGACATGCGGAATGCATGTGGGGCCCACATGACATGCGGCATGCATGTGGGGACCCCATGACATGCGGCATGCATTTAGGGCACCCATGACATGCGGAATGCCTGCGGGGCCCCATGACATGCAACATGCATGTGGGGCCCTCATGACATGCGGCATGAATTTCGGTCCCCCAATACATGTGGCATGCACGTGGGGCCCCCATGATATGAGGCATGCATTTGGGGCCCCATTACATGCGGCATGCACGTGGAGCCCCCAAGACATGCGGCATGCATTTGGGGCCCCATGACATTCGCCATGCATGTGGGGTCCCTATGACATGCAGCATGCATGTGGCCCCTATGACATTCTGCATGCATTTGGGGCCCCTTTGACATGCGGAATACCTGCGGGACCCCCATGACATGCGGCATCCATTTGGGGCCTGCATAACATGCTGCATGCATTTGGGGTACCTGAGACATGCGGCAAGCACGTGGGGCACCATGACATGCTGCATGCATTTGGTGTGCCAGAGACATGTGGCATGCACGTGGGGCCCCTATGACATGCCGCATGCATTTGGGGCCCCCATTACATGCGGCATGCACATGGGGCCCCCATGACATGCGGCATACTCTTGGGGCCCCAATGACATGCGGCATGCGTTTGGGTTTCCCATGAAATGCGGCATGCACGTGGGGCCCCCATGACATGCGGCATGCATTTGGGGCACCCATGACATGCGGAATGCCTGCGGGGCCCCCATGACATGCAACATGCATGTGGGGCCCTCATGACATGCGGCATGAATTTGGGGCCCCCAATACATGTGGCATGCACGTGGGGCCCCCTGATATGAGGCATGCATTTGGGGCCCCATTACATGCGGCATGCACGTGGAGCCCCCAAGACATGAGGCATGCATTTGGGGCCCCCATGACATGCGCCATGCATGTGGGGCCCCTATGACATGCTGCATGCATGTGGGACCCCCATGACATTCTGCATGCATTTGGGGCCCCTGTGACATGTGGAATACCTGCGGGACCCCCATGACATGCGGCATCCATTTGGGGCCTGCATAACATGCTGCATGCATTTGGGGTACCTGAGACATGCGGCATGCACGTGGGGCCCCATGACATGCTGCATGCATTTGGTGTGCCAGAGACATGTGGCATGCACGTGGGGCCCCTATGACATGCCGCATGCATTTGGGGCCCCCATGACATGCACCATGCATGTGGGGCCCCTATGACATGCGGCATGCATGTGGGGCACCCATGACTTGCACCATGCACGTGGGGCCCCTTTGACATGCGGCATGAATTTGGGTGCCCCATTACATGCGGCATGCACGTGGAGCCCCCATGACATGCGGCATGCATGTGGTACCCCCATGACATGCGGCATGCATTTGAATCCCCCATTACATGCGGCATGCACGTGGGGCCCCCATGACATGCGGCATGCATTTGGGGCCCCCATGACATGCGGCATGCATGCGGGGCCCTCATGACATGCGTCATGAATTTGGGTCCCCAATACATGTGGCATGCACGTGGGGCCCCCATGACATGCGCCATGCATTTATGGCCCCCATGACATGCGGCATGCATTTCAATCCCCCATTACATGCTGCATGCACGTGGGGCCCCCATGACATGTGGCATGCATTTGGGGCCCCCATGTCATGCGGAATGCACGTGAGGCCACCTTGTCATGCGGAATGCATGTGGGGCCCCCATGACATGCGCCATGCATTTATGGCCCCCATGACATGCGGCATGCATTTGGGCCCCCATGACATGCGGCATGCATGTGGGACCCCCATGACATGCGTCATGCAATTGGATCCCCCATTACATGCTGCATGCAAGTGGGGCCCCCATGACATGCGCCATGCATGTGGGGCCCCTATGACATGCGGCATGCATGTGGGACCCCCTTGACATGCGGCATGCACGTGGGGCCCCATGACATGCAGCATGTACGTTGGCCACCCATGACATGCGGCAAGCACGTGGGGCCCCAATGACATGCAGCATGTACGTTGGGCACCCATGACATGCGGCATGCATTTATGGCCCCCATGTCATGCGGCATGCATTTGGGGCCCCCATGACTTGAGGCATGCATGTGGGGCCCCCATGACATGCACCATGCATGTGGGGCCCCTATGACATGCTGCATGCATTTGGGGCCCCTATGACATGCTGCATGCATTTGGGGCCCCCATGTCTTCAGGCATGCATTTGGGGCCCCCATGACATGCGGCATGCATGTAGGGCCCCCAAGAAATGTGCCATGCATGTGGTGCCCCTATGACATGCGGCATGCATTTGTGGGCCCCAAGACATGTGGCATGCACGTGGGGCCCCCATGACATGCTGCATGCATTTGTGGCCCCCATGATATGCGGCACGCATTTGGGGCCCCCATGACATGCGGCATGCATGTGGGGCCCCCATGAAATAAGCCATGCATGTGGGGCCCCTATGACATGCGGCATGCATTTGTGGGCCCCAAGACATGCAGCATGCATTTGGGGGGCCCCATGACATGCGGCATGCACGTGGGGCCCCCATGATATGCGACATGCATTTGGGGCCCCCATGATCGAGGCATGCATTTTGGGCCCCCTTGACATGCGGCATGCACATGGGGCCCCCAAGACATGCGGCATGCACGTGGGGCCCCCATTAAATGCGGCATGCATTTAGGGCCCCCATGACATGCGGCATGCATTTGTTGCCCCCATGACATGCTGCATGCATGTGGGGCACCATGACATGCACCATGCATATGGGGCCCCTATGACATGCGGCATGCAATTGGGGCCCCGATGACATGCGGCATGCATGTGGGGCACCCATGACATGCGCCATGTACGTGGTGCCCCTATGACATGCGGCATGCACGTGGGCCCCCAATGACATGAAGCATACATGTGGGGCCCCCATGACATGCGGCATGCATGTAGGGCCCCCATGAAATGTGCCATGCATGTTTGGCACCTATGACATGCGGCATGCATTTGTAGGCACCAAGACATGTGGCATGCACGTGGGGCCCCTATGACATGCGGCATGCATTTGATGGCCCCAAGACATGCTGCATGCATGTGGGGCCTCTATAACATGCGGCATGCTTGTGGGGCCCCCATGACATGCAGCATACATTTGGGGCCCCCGTGACATGCGGCATGCATGTGGGGCCCCCATGACAAGCAGCATGCATTTGAATCCCCCATTACATGACGGATGCACGTGGGGCCCCCATGACATGCGGCATGCATTTGGGGCCCCCATGACATGCGGAATGCCTGCGGGGCCCCCATGACATGCGGCATGCATGCGGTGCCCTCATGACATGCGGCATGAATTTGAGGCCCCCATGACATGTGGCATGCATTTGGGTCCCCATGACATGTGGCATGCATTGGGGGCCCCCATGACATGCGGCATGAATGTGGGTCCCATGACATGCGGCATGCATTTGGGCCCCCATGACATGTGGCATGCATGTGGGGCCCCATGATATGCGGCATGCAGCTGGGGCCCCCAATACATGCGACATGCACGTTGGGCACCCATGACATGCGGCATGCATTTATGGCCCTCATGACATGCGGCATACATGTGGGGCCCCCATGACATGCGGCATGCATGTGGGGCCCCCATGACATGCGGCATGCATATGCGGGCCCCATGACATGTGTTATGCACGTGGGGCCCCTATGACATGCCGCATGCATTTGGACCCTCATGACATGCGGCATGCATGTGGGACCCCCATGACATGCGTCATGCATTTGGATCCCCCATTACATGCTGCATGCAAGTGGGGCCCACATGACATGCGGCACGCATGTGGGCCCCCCATGACATGCGCCATGCATGTGGGGCCCCCATGACATGCGGCATGCATGTGGGACCCCCATGACATGCGGCATGCACGTGGGGCCCCCATGACATGCGGCATGCATGTGGGGCCCCCATGACATGCCGCATACATTTGTGGCCCCCATGACATGAGGCATGCACGTGGGGCACCCATCACATGCGGCAAGCACGTGGGGCCCCAATGACATGCAGTATGTACGTTGGGCACCCATGACATGCGGCATGTATTTATGGCCCCCTTGACATGCGGCATGCATTTGGGGCCCCCATGACTTGAGGCATGCAAGTGGGGCCCCCATGACATGCACCATGCATGTGGGGCCCCTATGACATGCTGCATGCATTTGGGGCCCCTATGACATGCTGCATGCATTTGGGGCCCCCATGACTTGAGGCATGCATTTGGGGCCCCCATGACATGCGGCATGCATGTAGGGCCCCCAAGAAATGTGCCATGCATGTGGTGCCCCTATGACATGCGGCATGCATTTGTGGGCCCCAAGACATGTGGCATGCACGTGGGGCCCCCATGACATGCTGCATGCATTTGTGGCCCCCATGATATGCGGCACGCATTTGGGGCCCCCATGACATGCGGCATGCATGTGGGGCCCCCATGAAATAAGCCATGCATGTGGGGCCCCTATGACATGCGGCATGCCTGTTGGGCCCCCATGACATGCGGCATGCATTTGGGGGCCCCATGACATGCGGCATGCACGTGGGGCCCTCATGACATGCAGCATGCATTTGGGGCCCCCTTGACATGCGGCATGCATTTGGGGCCCCCATGACATGCTGCATGCATGTGGGGCACCATGACATGCGCCATGCATGTGGGGCCCCTATGACATGCGGCATGCAATTGGGGCCCCGATGACATGCGGCATGCATGTGGGGCACCCATGACATGCGCATTGTACGTGGTGCCCCTATGACATGCGGCATGCACGTGGGGCCCCAATGACATGAAGCATGCACGTGGGGCCCCCATGACATGCGGCATGCATTTGGGCCCCCATGACATGCGGCATGCATTTGGGGCCTGCATAACATGCTGCATGCATTTGGGGTACCTGAGAGATGCGGGATGCATGTGGGGCCCCTATGACATGCCGCATGCATTTGGGGCCCCCATTACATGCGGCATGCACATGGGGCACCCGTGACACGCGGCATACGCTTGGGGCCCCCATGACATGCGGCATGCATTTGGGCCCCCATGACATGTGGCATGCATTTGGGGCCTGCATAACATGCTGCCTGCATTTGGGGTACCTGAGACATGCGGCATGCATTTGGGGCCCCAATGACATGCGGCATGCCTGTTGGGCCCCCATGACATGCGGCATGCATTTGGGGGCCCCATGACATGCGGCATGCACGTGGGGCCCTCATGACATGCAGCATGCATTTGGGGCCACTATGACATGCGGCATGCATTTGGGGCCCCCATTACATGCGGCATGCACGTGGGGCCCCATGACATGCGGCATGCATTTGGGGCCCCCATGACATGCGGAATGCCTGTGTGGCCCCCATGACATGCGGCATGAATTTGGGGCCCCAATACATGCGGCATGCACGTTGGGCCCCCATGACATGTGGCATGCATTTGGGTCCCCATGACATGCGGCATGCATGTGGGGCCCCCATGACATGTGGCATGCATTTGCGGGCCCCATGACATGTGTTATGCACGTGGGGCCCCTATGACATGCGTTATGCATTTGGATCCCCCATTACATGCTGCATGCAAGTGGGGCCCCCATGACATGCCGCATACATTTGTGGCACCGTGACATGAGGCATGCACGTGGGGCCCCCATGACATGCAACAAGCACGTGGGGCCCCAATGACATGCAGCATGTACGTTGGGCACCCATGACATGCGGCATGCATTTATGGCCCCCATGACATGCGGCATGCATTTGGGGCCCCCATGACTTGAGGCAAGCATGTGGGGCCCCCATGACATGCACCATGCATGTGGGGCCCCTATGACATGCTGCATGCATTTGGGGCCCCCAAGACTTGAGGCATGCATTTGGGGCCCCCATGACATGCGGCATGCATGTAGGGCCCCCATGAAATGTACCATGCATGTGGGACCCCTATCACATGTGGCATGCATTTTTGGGCCCCAAGACATGTGGCATGCACGTGGGGCCCCCATGACATGCTGCATGCATTTGTGGCCCCCATGATATGCGGCACGCATTTGGGGCCCCCATGACATGAGGCATGCATGTGGGGCCCCCATGAAATGAGCCATGCATGTGGGGCCCCTATGACATGCGGCATGCATTTGGGGCCCCCAATACATGCGGCATGCACGTGGGGCCCCCATGATATGCGGCATGCTTTTGGGGCCCCATGACTTGAGGCATGCATTTTGGGCCCCCATGACATGCGGCATGCACATGGGGCCCCCATTACATGCGGCATGCACATGGGGCCCCCATGACATGCGGCATACTCTTGGGGCCCCAATGACATGCGGCATGAGTTTGGATTCTCCATGACATGCGGCATGCACGTGGGGCCCCCATGACATGAGTCATGCATTTGGGGCCCCTGTGACACGCGGCATGCACGTGGGGCCCCCATGACATGCAACATGCATTTGGGGCCCCCATGTCATGCGGAATGCACGTGAGGCCCCTTGACATTTGGAATGCATGTGGGGCCCTCATGACATGCGGCATGCATTTGGGGCCCCCATGACATGTGGAATGCCTGCGGGGCCCCTATGATATGCGGCATGCATTTGTGGGCCCCAAGACATGCGGCATGCATGTGGGGCACCCATGACATGCACCAGGCACGCGGGGCCCCTATGACATGCGGCATGAATTTTGGGCCCCCAATAAATGCGGCATGCACGTGGGGCCCCCCTGATATGCGGCATGCATTTGGGGCCCCCATGACTTGATGCATGCATTTGGGGCCCCCATGACATGCGGCATGCATGTGGGGCCCCTTGAAATGCACCATGCACGTGGGGCCCCTATGACATGTGGCATGAATTTGGGGCCCCCAATAAATGTGGCATGCACGTGAGGCCCCCATGATATGCGGCATGCATTTGGGGCCCCCATGACTTGAGGCATGCATTTGGGGCCCCCATGACATGCGGCATGAACATGGAGCCCCATGACAAGCGGCATGCACGTGGGGCCCCCATGATATGCAGCATGCATGTGGGGCCCTCATGACATGCGGCATGCATTTGGGCCCCCATGACATGCGGCATGCATTTGGGGCCTGCATAACATGCTGCATGCATTTGGGGTACCTGAGACATGCGGCATGCACGTGGGGACCCCATAAAATGCTGCATGCATTTGGGATGCCCGAGACATGCGGCATGCACCTGGGGCCCCCATTTGGGGCCCCCATGACATGCGGCATGCATGTGGGACCCCCATGAGATGCAGCTTGCATTTCGATCCCTCATTACATGCTGCATGCAAGTGGGGCCCCCCATGACATGCAGCATGCATGTGGGACCCCCATGACATGCTGCATGCATTTGTGGCCCCCATGATATGCGGCACGCCTTTGGGGCCACCATGACATGAGGCATGCATGTGGGGCCCCTATGAAATGAGCCATGCATGTGGGGCCCCTATGACATTCGGCATGCATTTGTGGGCCCCAAGTCATGCTGCATGCATTTGGGGCCCCCATGACATGCGGCATGCATTTAGGGCCCCCATAACATGCGGCATGCGTGTGGGGCCCCCATAACATGCGGCATGCATTTGGGCCCCCATTACATGCGGCATGCATTTGGGGCCTGCATAACATGCTGCATGCATTTGGGGTACCTGAGACATGCGGCATGCATTTGGGCCCCCCATTACATGCAGCATGCACATGGGGCCCCCATGACATGAGTCATGCATTTGGGGCCGCCATGACATGCGGCATGCATTTGGGGCCCCCATGACATGCGGCATGAGTTTGGATCCCCCATGACATGCGGCATGCACGTGGGGCCCCCATGACATGAGTCATGCATTTGGGGCCGCCATGACATGCGGCATGCATTTGGGGCCCCCATGACATGAGGCATGCATGTATGACCCCCATAACATGCAGCATGCGTTTGGATCCCCCCTTACATGTGGCATGCACGTGTGGCCCCCATTAAATGCGGCATGCATTTTGGGCCCCAATGACATGCGGAATTCCTGCGGGGCCCCCATGACATACGGCATGCATGCGGGGCCCTCATGACATGCGGCATACATTTGGGGCCCCCAATATATGCGGCATGAACGTGGGGCCCCCATGATATGTGGCATGCATTTGGGGCCCCCATGACATGCGGCATGCATGTGGAGCCCCCATGACATGCGGCATGCATGTGGGGCCCCATGACATGC
Organism: Phyllobates terribilis; assembly: GCF_046119375.1. Classification (NCBI taxonomy): domain Eukaryota; kingdom Metazoa; phylum Chordata; class Amphibia; order Anura; family Dendrobatidae; genus Phyllobates; species Phyllobates terribilis. The sequence goes on from NW_027362764.1 coordinate 343,766,388, forward strand.
AGCATGCACGTGGGGCCCCCATGACATGTGGAATGCACGTGAGGCCCCCATGACATGCGGCATACGCTTGGGGCCCCAATGACATGCGACATGCGTTTGGGTCCCCCATGACATGCGACATGCATGTGGAGCCCCCATGACATGCGGCCTGCATTTGGGGCCCCCATGACATGCGGCATGCACGTGGGGCCCCCATGACATGCAACATGCATTTTGGGCCCCCATGTCATGCGGAATGCACGTGAGGCCCCCTTGACATGTGAAATGCATGTGGGGCCCTCATGACATGTGGAATGCCTGCGGGGCCCCCATGACATGTGGAATGCCTGCGGGGCCCCCTTGACATGCGGCATGCATGCGGGGCCCCCAAGAAATGCGGCATGCACGTGAGGCCCCCATTATATGCGGCATGCATTTGGGGCCCCTATGACTTGAGGCATGCATTTGGGGCCCCCATGACATGCGGCATGTATGTGGGGACTCATGAAATGCGCCATGCATGTGGGCTCCTATGACATGCGGCATGCACGTGGGGCCCCTATGACATGTGGCATGCATTTGGGGGCCCCATTACATGCGGCATGCACGTGGAGTCCCCATGACAAGCGGCATGCATTTGGGGCCCCCATGACATGCGGCATGCATGTGGGGACCCCATGACATGTGGCATGCATGTGGGGACCCCATGACATGCGGCATGCATTTGGGTGCCCCATGACATGCGGCATGCATGTGGGGCCCCCATGTCATGCGGAATGCACGTGAGGCCACCTTGACATGCGGAATGCATGTGGGGCCCCCATGACATGCGGCATGCATGTGGGGACCCCATGACATGCGGCATGCATTTGGGTGAACCATGACATGCGGCATGCATGTGGGGCCCGCATGTCATGCGGAATGCACGTGAGGCCACCTTGACATGCGGAATGCATGTGGGGCCCCCATGACATGCGGCATGCATGTGGGACCCCCATGACATGCGGCATGCATTTGAATCCCCCATTACATGCGGCATGCACGTGGGGCCCCCATGACATGCGGCATGCATTTGGGGCACCCATGACATGCAGAATGCCTGCGGGGCCCCCATGACATGCAACATGCATGTGGGGCCCTCATGACATGCGGCATGAATTTCGGTCCCCCAATACATGTGGCATGCACGTGGGGCCCCCATGATATGAGGCATGCATTTGGGGCCCCATTACATGCGGCATGCACGTGGAGCCCCCAAGACATGCGGCATGCATTTGGGGCCCCATGACATGCGCCATGCATGTGGGGCCCCTATGACATGCAGCATGCATGTGGCCCCTATGACATTCTGCATGCATTTGGGGCCCCTTTGACATGCGGAATACCTGCGGGACCCCCATGACATGCGGCATCCATTTGGGGCCTGCATAACATGCTGCATGCATTTGGGGTACCTGAGACATGCGGCAAGCACGTGGGGCCCCATGACATGCTGCATGCATTTGGTGTGCCAGAGACATGTGGCATGCACGTGGGGCCCCTATGACATGCCGCATGCATTTGGGGCCCCCATTACATGCGGCATGCACATGGGGCCCCCATGACATGCGGCATACTCTTGGGGCCCCAATGACATGCGGCATGCGTTTGGGTTTCCCATGAAATGCGGCATGCACGTGGGACCCCCATGACATGCGGCATGCATTTGGGGCACCCATGACATGCGGAATGCCTGCGGGGCCCCCATGACATGCAACATGCATGTGGGGCCCTCATGACATGCGGCATGAATTTGGGGCCCCCAATACATGTGGCATGCACGTGGGGCCCCCATGATGTGAGACATGCATTTGGGGCCCCATTACATGCGGCATGCACGTGGAGCCCCCAAGACATGCGGCATGCATTTGGGGCCCCCATGACATGCGGAATACCTGCGGGACCCCCATGACATGCGGCATCCATTTGGGGCCTGCATAACATGCTGCATGCATTTGGGGTACCTGAGACATGCGGCATGCACATGGGGCCCCATGACATGCTGCATGCATTTGGTGTGCCAGAGACATGTGGCATGCACGTGGGGCCCCTATGACATGCCGCATGCATTTGGGGCCCCCATGACATGCGGCATGCATGTGGGGCACCCATGACTTGCACCATGCACGTGGGGCCCCTTTGACATGCGGCATGAATTTGGGTGCCCCATTACATGCGGCATGCACGTGGAGCCCCCATGACATGCGGCATGCATGTGGGACCCCCATGACATGCGGCATGCATTTGAATCCCCCATTACATGCGGCATGCACGTGGGCCCCCATGACATGCGGCATGCATTTGGGGCCCCATGAATTGAGGCATGCATTTTGGGCCCCCATGACATGCGGCATGCACATGGGGCCCCCATTACATGCGGCATGCACATGGGGCCCCCATGACATGGGGCATACTCTTGGGGCCCCAATGACATGCGGCATGAGTTTGGATTCTCCATGACATGCGGCATGCACGTGGGGCCCCCATGACATGCGGCATGAATTTTGGGCCCCCAATAAATGCGGCATGCACGTGGGGCCCCCCTGATATGCGGCATGCATTTGGGGCCCCCATGACTTGATGCATGCATTTGGGGCCCCCATGACATGCGGCATGCATGTGGGGCCCCTTGAAATGCACCATGCACGTGGGGCCCCTATGACATGTGGCATGAATTTGGGGCCCCCAATAAATGCGGCATGCACGTGAGGCCCCCATGATATGCGGCATGCATTTGGGGCCCCCATGACTTGAGGCATGCATTTGGGGCCCCCATGACATGCGGCATGAACATGGAGCCCCATGACAAGCGGCATGCACGTGGGGCCCCCATGATATGCAGCATGCATGTGGGGCCCTCATGACATGCGGCATGCATTTGGGCCCCCATGACATGCGGCATGCATTTGGGGCCTGCATAACATGCTGCATGCATTTGGGGTACCTGAGACATGCGGCATGCACGTGGGGCCCCCATAAAATGCTGCATGCATTTGGGATGCCCGAGACATGCGGCATGCACCTGGGGCCCCCATTTGGGGCCCCCATGACATGCGGCATGCATGTGGGACCCCCATGAGATGCAGCTTGCATTTCGATCCCTCATTACATGCTGCATGCAAGTGGGGCCCCCCATGACATGCAGCATGCATGTGGGACCCCCATGACATGCTGCATGCATTTGTGGCCCCCATGATATGCGGCACGCCTTTGGGGCCACCATGACATGAGGCATGCATGTGGGGCCCCTATGAAATGAGCCATGCATGTGGGGCCCCTATGACATTCGGCATGCATTTGTGGGCCCCAAGTCATGCTGCATGCATTTGGGGCCCCCATGACATGCGGCATGCATTTAGGGCCCCCATAACATGTGGCATGCGTGTGGGGCCCCCATGACATGCGGCATGCATTTGGGCCCCCATTACATGCGGCATGCATTTGGGGCCTGCATAACATGCTGCATGCATTTGGGGTACCTGAGACATGCGGCATGCATTTGGGCCCCCCATTACATGCAGCATGCACATGGGGCCCCCATGACATGAGTCATGCATTTGGGGCCGCTATGACATGCGGCATGCATTTGGGGCCCCCATGACATGCGGCATGAGTTTGGATCCCCCATGACATGCGGCATGCATGTGGGGCCCCCATGACATGAGTCATGCATTTGGGGCCGCCATGACATGCGGCATGCATTTGGGGCCCCCATGACATGCGGCATGCGTTTGGATCCCCCCTTACATGTGGCATGCACGTGTGGCCCCCATTAAATGCGGCATGCATTTTGGGCCCCAATGACATGCGGAATTCCTGCGGGGCCCCCATGACATACGGCATGCATGCGGGGCCCTCATGACATGCGGCATACATTTGGGGCCCCCAATATATGCGGCATGAACGTGGGGCCCCCATGATATGTGGCATGCATTTGGGGCCCCCATGACATGCGGCATGCATGTGGAGCCCCCATGACATGCGGCATGCACGTGGGGCCCCCATGACATGTGGAATGCACGTGAGGCCCCCATGACATGCGGCATACGCTTGGGGCCCCAATGACATGCGGCATGCGTTTGGGTCCCCCATAACATGCGACATGCATGTGGAGCCCCCATGACATGCGGCCTGCATTTGGGGCCCCCATGACATGCGGCATGCACGTGGGGCCCCCATGACATGCAACATGCATTTGGGGCCCCCATGTCATGCGGAATGCACATGAGGCCCCCTTGACATGTGAAATGCATGTGGGGCCCTCATGACATGTGGAATGCCTGCGGGGCCCCCATGACATGTGGAATGCCTGCGGGGCCCCCATGACATGCGGCATGCATGCGGGGCCCCCAAGAAATGCGGCATGCACGTGAGGCCCCCATGATATGCGGCATGCATTTGGGGCCCCTATGACTTGAGGCATGCATTTGGGGCCCCCATGACATGCGGCATGTATGTGGGGAGTCATGAAATGCGCCATGCATGTGGGCTCCTATGACATGCGGCATGCACGTGGGGCCCCTATGACATGTGGCATGCATTTGGGGGCCCCATTACATGCGGCATGCACGTGGAGTCCCCATGACAATCGGCATGCATTTGGGGCCCCCATGACATGCGGCATGCATGTGGGGACCCCATGACATGTGGCATGCATGTGGGGACCCCATGACATGCGGCATGCATTTGGGTGCCCCATGACATGCGGCATGCATGTGGGTCCCCCATGTCATGTGGAATGCACGTGAGGCCACCTTGACATGCGGAATGCATGTGGGGCCCCCATGACATGCGGCATGCATGTGGGGACCCCATGACATGCGGCATGCATTTGGGTGAACCATGACATGCGGCATGCATGTGGGGCCCGCATGTCATGCGGAATGCACGTGAGGTCACCTTGACATGCGGAATGCATGTGGGGCCCCCATGACATGCGGCATGCATGTGGGACCCCCATGACATGCGGCATGCATTTGAATCCCCCATTACATGCGGCATGCACGTGGGGCCCCCATGACATGCGGCATGCATTTGGGGCACCCATGACATGCAGAATGCCTGCGGGGCCCCCATGACATGCAACATGCATGTGGGGCCCTCATGACATGCGGCATGAATTTCGGTCCCCCAATACATGTGGCATGCACGTGGGGCCCCCATGATATGAGGCATGCATTTGGGGCCCCATTACATGCGGCATGCACGTGGAGCCCCCAAGACATGCGGCATGCATTTGGGGCCCCATGACATGCGCCATGCATGTGGGGCCCCTATGACATGCAGCATGCATGTGGCCCCTATGACATTCTGCATGCATTTGGGGCCCCTTTGACATGCGGAATACCTGCGGGACCCCCATGACATGCGGCATCCATTTGGGGCCTGCATAACATGCTGCATGCATTTGGGGTACCTGAGACATGCGGCAAGCACGTGGGGCCCCATGACATGCTGCATGCATTTGGTGTGCCAGAGACATGTGGCATGCACGTGGGGCCCCTATGACATGCCGCATGCATTTGGGGCCCCCATTACATGCGGCATGCACATGGGGCCCCCATGACATGCGGCATACTCTTGGGGCCCCAATGACATGCGGCATGCGTTTGGGTTTCCCATGAAATGCGGCATGCACGTGGGACCCCCATGACATGCGGCATGCATTTGGGGCACCCATGACATGCAGAATGCCTGCGGGGCCCCCATGACATGCAACATGCATGTGGGGCCCTCATGACATGCGGCATGAATTTGGGGCCCCCAATACATGTGGCATGCACGTGGGGCCCCCATGATATGAGACATGCATTTGGGGCCCCATTACATGCGGCATGCACGCGGAGCCCCCAAGACATGCGGCATGCATTTGGGGCCCCCATGAAATGCGCCATGCATGTGGGGCCCCTATGACATGCTGCATGCATGTGGTACCCCTATGACATTCTGCATGCATTTGGGGCCCCTGTGACATGCGGAATACCTGCGGGACCCCCATGACATGCGACATCCATTTGGGGCCTGCATAACATGCTGCATGCATTTGGGGTACCTGAGACATGCGGCATGCACATGGGGCCCCATGACATGCTGCATGCATTTGGTGTGCCAGAGACATGTGGCATGCACGTGGGGCCCCTATGACATGCCGCATGCATTTGGGGCCCCCATGACATGCGGCATGCATGTGGGGCACCCATGACTTGCACCATGCACGTGGGGCCCCTTTGACATGCGGCATGAATTTGGGTGCCCCATTACATGCGGCATGCACGTGGGGCCCCCATGACATGCGGCATGCACGTGGGGCCTCCATGACATGCGGCATGCATTTGGGGCCCCCATGACATGCGGCATGCATGCGGGGCCCTCATGACATGCGGCATGAATTTGGGTCCCCAATACATGTGGCATGCACGTGGGGCCCCCATGACATGCGCCATGCATTTATGGCCCCCATGACATGCGGCATGCATTTGGATCCCCATTACATGCTGCATGCACGTGGGGCCCCCATGACATGTGGCATGCATTTGGGGCCCCCATGTCATGCGGAATGCACGTGAGGCCACCTTGACATGCGGAATGCATGTGGGGCCCCCATGACATGCGGCATGCAAGTGGGGACCCCATGACATGCGGCATGCATTTGGGTGCCCCATGACATGCGGCATGCATGTGGGGCCCCCATGACATGCGGCATGCATGTGTGACCCCCATGACATGCGGCATGCATTTGAATCCCCCATTACATGTGGCATGCACGTGGGCCCCCCATGACATGCGGCATGCATGTGGGACCCCCATGACATGCGGCATGCATTTGGGTTTCCCATGAAATGCGGCATGCACGTGGGGCCCCCATGACATGCGGCATGCATTTGGGGCACCCATGACATGCGCAATGCCTGCGGGGCCCCCATGACATGCAACATGCATGTGGGGCCCTCATGACATGCGGCATGAATTTGGGGCCCCCAATACATGTGGCATGCACGTGGGGCCCCCATGATATGAGGCATGCATTTGGGGCCCCATTACATGCGGCATGCACGTGGAGCCCCCAAGACATGCGGCATGCATTTGGGGCCCCCATGACATGCGCCATGCATGTGGGGCCCCTATGACATGCTGCATGCATCTGGGACCCCCATGACATGCGGCATCCATTTGGGGCCTGCATAACATGCTGCATGCATTTGGGGTACCTGAGACATGCGGCATGCACGTGGGGCCCCATGACATGCTGCATGCATTTGGTGTGCCAGAGACATGTGGCATGCACGTGGGGCCCCTATGACATGCCGCATGCATTTGGGGCCCCCATGACATGCACCATGCATGTGGGGCCCCTATGACATGTGGCATGCATGTGGGGCACCCATGACTTGCGCCATGCACGTGGGGCCCCTTTGACATGCGGCATGAATTTGGGTGCCCCATTACATGCGGCATGCACATGGAGCCCCCATGACATGCGGCATGCATGTGGGACCCCCATGACATGCGGCATGCATTTGAATCCCCCATGACATGCGGCATGCATTTGGGGCCCCCATGACATGCGGCATGCATTTGGGGCCCCCATGACATGCGGCATGCATGCGGGGCCCTCATGACATGCGTCATGAATTTGGGTCCCCCAATACATGTCGCATGCACGTGGGGCCCCCATGACATGCGCCATGCATTTGGGCCCCCATGACATGCGGCATGCATGTGGGACCCCCATGACATGAGTCATGCATTTGGGGCCGCCATGACATGCGGCATGCATTTGGGGCCCCCATGACATGCGGCATGCGTTTGGATCCCCCCTTACATGTGGCATGCACGTGTGGCCCCCATTAAATGCGGCATGCATTTTGGGCCCCAATGACATGCGGAATTCCTGCGGGGCCCCCATGACATACGGCATGCATGCGGGGCCCTCATGACATGCGGCATACATTTGGGGCCCCCAATATATGCGGCATGAACGTGGGGCCCCCATGATATGTGGCATGCATTTGGGGCCCCCATGACATGCGGCATGCATGTGGAGCCCCCATGACATGCGGCATGCACGTGGGGCCCCCATGACATGTGGAATGCACGTGAGGCCCCCATGACATGCGGCATACGCTTGGGGCCCCAATGACATGCGGCATGCGTTTGGGTCCCCCATAACATGCGACATGCATGTGGAGCCCCCATGACATGCGGCCTGCATTTGGGGCCCCCATGACATGCGGCATGCACGTGGGGCCCCCATGACATGCAACATGCATTTGGGGCCCCCATGTCATGCGGAATGCACATGAGGCCCCCTTGACATGTGAAATGCATGTGGGGCCCTCATGACATGTGGAATGCCTGCGGGGCCCCCATGACATGTGGAATGCCTGCGGGGCCCCCATGACATGCGGCATGCATGCGGGGCCCCCAAGAAATGCGGCATGCACGTGAGGCCCCCATGATATGCGGCATGCATTTGGGGCCCCTATGACTTGAGGCATGCATTTGGGGCCCCCATGACATGCGGCATGTATGTGGGGAGTCATGAAATGCGCCATGCATGTGGGCTCCTATGACATGCGGCATGCACGTGGGGCCCCTATGACATGTGGCATGCATTTGGGGGCCCCATTACATGCGGCATGCACGTGGAGTCCCCATGACAATCGGCATGCATTTGGGGCCCCCATGACATGCGGCATGCATGTGGGGACCCCATGACATGTGGCATGCATGTGGGGACCCCATGACATGCGGCATGCATTTGGGTGCCCCATGACATGCGGCATGCATGTGGGTCCCCCATGTCATGTGGAATGCACGTGAGGCCACCTTGACATGCGGAATGCATGTGGGGCCCCCATGACATGCGGCATGCATGTGGGGACCCCATGACATGCGGCATGCATTTGGGTGAACCATGACATGCGGCATGCATGTGGGGCCCGCATGTCATGCGGAATGCACGTGAGGTCACCTTGACATGCGGAATGCATGTGGGGCCCCCATGACATGCGGCATGCATGTGGGACCCCCATGACATGCGGCATGCATTTGAATCCCCCATTACATGCGGCATGCACGTGGGGCCCCCATGACATGCGGCATGCATTTGGGGCACCCATGACATGCAGAATGCCTGCGGGGCCCCCATGACATGCAACATGCATGTGGGGCCCTCATGACATGCGGCATGAATTTCGGTCCCCCAATACATGTGGCATGCACGTGGGGCCCCCATGATATGAGGCATGCATTTGGGGCCCCATTACATGCGGCATGCACGTGGAGCCCCCAAGACATGCGGCATGCATTTGGGGCCCCATGACATGCGCCATGCATGTGGGGCCCCTATGACATGCAGCATGCATGTGGCCCCTATGACATTCTGCATGCATTTGGGGCCCCTTTGACATGCGGAATACCTGCGGGACCCCCATGACATGCGGCATCCATTTGGGGCCTGCATAACATGCTGCATGCATTTGGGGTACCTGAGACATGCGGCAAGCACGTGGGGCCCCATGACATGCTGCATGCATTTGGTGTGCCAGAGACATGTGGCATGCACGTGGGGCCCCTATGACATGCCGCATGCATTTGGGGCCCCCATTACATGCGGCATGCACATGGGGCCCCCATGACATGCGGCATACTCTTGGGGCCCCAATGACATGCGGCATGCGTTTGGGTTTCCCATGAAATGCGGCATGCACGTGGGACCCCCATGACATGCGGCATGCATTTGGGGCACCCATGACATGCAGAATGCCTGCGGGGCCCCCATGACATGCAACATGCATGTGGGGCCCTCATGACATGCGGCATGAATTTGGGGCCCCCAATACATGTGGCATGCACGTGGGGCCCCCATGATATGAGACATGCATTTGGGGCCCCATTACATGCGGCATGCACGCGGAGCCCCCAAGACATGCGGCATGCATTTGGGGCCCCCATGAAATGCGCCATGCATGTGGGGCCCCTATGACATGCTGCATGCATGTGGTACCCCTATGACATTCTGCATGCATTTGGGGCCCCTGTGACATGCGGAATACCTGCGGGACCCCCATGACATGCGACATCCATTTGGGGCCTGCATAACATGCTGCATGCATTTGGGGTACCTGAGACATGCGGCATGCACATGGGGCCCCATGACATGCTGCATGCATTTGGTGTGCCAGAGACATGTGGCATGCACGTGGGGCCCCTATGACATGCCGCATGCATTTGGGGCCCCCATGACATGCGGCATGCATGTGGGGCACCCATGACTTGCACCATGCACGTGGGGCCCCTTTGACATGCGGCATGAATTTGGGTGCCCCATTACATGCGGCATGCACGTGGGGCCCCCATGACATGCGGCATGCACGTGGGGCCTCCATGACATGCGGCATGCATTTGGGGCCCCCATGACATGCGGCATGCATGCGGGGCCCTCATGACATGCGGCATGAATTTGGGTCCCCAATACATGTGGCATGCACGTGGGGCCCCCATGACATGCGCCATGCATTTATGGCCCCCATGACATGCGGCATGCATTTGGATCCCCATTACATGCTGCATGCACGTGGGGCCCCCATGACATGTGGCATGCATTTGGGGCCCCCATGTCATGCGGAATGCACGTGAGGCCACCTTGACATGCGGAATGCATGTGGGGCCCCCATGACATGCGGCATGCAAGTGGGGACCCCATGACATGCGGCATGCATTTGGGTGCCCCATGACATGCGGCATGCATGTGGGGCCCCCATGACATGCGGCATGCATGTGTGACCCCCATGACATGCGGCATGCATTTGAATCCCCCATTACATGTGGCATGCACGTGGGCCCCCCATGACATGCGGCATGCATGTGGGACCCCCATGACATGCGGCATGCATTTGGGTTTCCCATGAAATGCGGCATGCACGTGGGGCCCCCATGACATGCGGCATGCATTTGGGGCACCCATGACATGCGCAATGCCTGCGGGGCCCCCATGACATGCAACATGCATGTGGGGCCCTCATGACATGCGGCATGAATTTGGGGCCCCCAATACATGTGGCATGCACGTGGGGCCCCCATGATATGAGGCATGCATTTGGGGCCCCATTACATGCGGCATGCACGTGGAGCCCCCAAGACATGCGGCATGCATTTGGGGCCCCCATGACATGCGCCATGCATGTGGGGCCCCTATGACATGCTGCATGCATCTGGGACCCCCATGACATGCGGCATCCATTTGGGGCCTGCATAACATGCTGCATGCATTTGGGGTACCTGAGACATGCGGCATGCACGTGGGGCCCCATGACATGCTGCATGCATTTGGTGTGCCAGAGACATGTGGCATGCACGTGGGGCCCCTATGACATGCCGCATGCATTTGGGGCCCCCATGACATGCACCATGCATGTGGGGCCCCTATGACATGTGGCATGCATGTGGGGCACCCATGACTTGCGCCATGCACGTGGGGCCCCTTTGACATGCGGCATGAATTTGGGTGCCCCATTACATGCGGCATGCACATGGAGCCCCCATGACATGCGGCATGCATGTGGGACCCCCATGACATGCGGCATGCATTTGAATCCCCCATGACATGCGGCATGCATTTGGGGCCCCCATGACATGCGGCATGCATTTGGGGCCCCCATGACATGCGGCATGCATGCGGGGCCCTCATGACATGCGTCATGAATTTGGGTCCCCCAATACATGTCGCATGCACGTGGGGCCCCCATGACATGCGCCATGCATTTGGGCCCCCATGACATGCGGCATGCATGTGGGACCCCCATGACATGCGTCATGCAATTGGATCCCCCATTACATGCTGCATGCAAGTGGGGCCCCCATGACATGCGCCATGCATGTGGGGCCCCTATGACATGCGGCATGCATGTGGGACCCCCTTGACATGCGGCATGCACGTGGGGCCCCATGACATGCGGCATGCATGTGGGGCCCCCATGACATGCCGCATACATTTGTGGCCCCCGTGACATGAGGCATGCACGTGGGGCCCCCATGACATGCGTCAAGCACGTGGGGCCCCAATGACATGCAGCATGTACGTTAGGCACCCATGACATGCGGCATGCATTTATGGCCCCCATGTCATGCGGCATGTATTTGGGGCCCCCATGACTTGAGGCATGCATGTGGGGCCCCCATGACATGCACCATGCATGTGGGGCCCCTATGACATGCTGCATGCATTTGGGGCCCCTATGACATGCTGCATGCATTTGGGGCCCCCATGACTTGAGGCATGCATTTGGGGCCCCCATGACATGCGGCATGCATGTAGGGCCCCCAAGAAATGTGCCATGCATGTGGTGCCCCTATGACATGCGGCATGCATTTGTGGGCCCCAAGACATGTGGCATGCACGTGGGGCCCCCATGACATGCTGCATGCATTTGTGACCCCAATGATATGCGGCACGCATTTGGGGCCCCCATGACATGCGGCATGCATGTGGGGCCCCCATGAAATAAGCCATGCATGTGGGGCCCCTATGACATGCGGCATGCATTTGTGGGCCCCAAGACATGCTGCATGCATTTGGGGGGCCCCATGACATGCGGCATGCACGTGGGTCCCCCATGATATGCGACATGCATTTGGGGCCCCCATGATTGAGGCATGCATTTTGGGCCCCCTTGACATGCGGCATGCACATGGGGCCCCCAAGACATGCGGCATGCACGTGGGGCCCCCATTAAATGCGGCATGCATTTAGGGCCCCCATGTCATGCGGCATACATTTGTGGCCCCCATGACATGCTGCATGCATGTGGGGAACCATGACATGCGCCATGCATATGGGGCCCCTATGACATGCGTCATGCAATTGGGGCCCCGATGACATGCGGCATGCATGTGGGGCACCCATGACATGCGCCATGTACGTGGTGCCCCTATGACATGCGGCATGCACGTGGGCCCCCAATGAAATGAAGCATGCATGTGGGGCCCCCATGACATGCGGCATGCATGTAGGGCCCCCATGAAATGTGCCATGCATGTTTGGCACCTATGACATGCGGCATGCATTTGTAGGCCCCAAGACATGTGGCATGCACGTGGAGCCCCTATGACATGCGGCATGCATTTGATGGCCCCAAGACATGCTGCATGCATGTGGGGCCTCTATAACATGCGGCATGCTTGTGGGGCCCCCATGACATGCAGCATACATTTGGGGCCCCCGTGACATGCGGCATGCATGTGGGGCCCCCATGACAAGCAGCATGCATTTGAATCCCCCATTACATGACGGATGCACGTGGGGCCCCCATGACATGCGGCATGCATTTGGGGCCCCCATGACATGCGGAATGCCTGCGGGGCCCCCATGACATGCGGCATGCATGCAGGGCCCTCATGACATGCGGCATGAATTTGAGGCACCCATGACATGTGGCATGCATTTGGGTCCCCATGACATGTGGCATGCATTGGGGGCCCCCATGACATGTGGCATGAATGTGGGTCCCATGACATGCGGCATGCATTTGGGCCCCCATGACATGCGGCATGCATTTGGGGCCTGCATAACATGCTGCATGCATTTGGGGTCCCCATGACATGTGGCATGCATTGGGGGCCCCCATGACATGCGGCATGAATGTGGGTCCCATGACATGCGGCATGCATTTGGGCCCCCATGACATGCGGCATGCATTTGGGGCCTGCATAACATGCTGCATGCATTTGGGGTACCTGAGAGATGCGGCATGCATGTGGGGCCCCTATGACATGCCGCATGCATTTGGGGCCCCCATTACATGCGGCATGCACATGGGGCACCCGTGACACGCGGCATACGCTTGGGGCCCCAATGACATGCGGCATGCATTTGGGCCCCCATGACATGTGGCATGCATTTGGGGCCTGCATAACATGCTGCATGCATTTGGGGTACCTGAGACATGCGGCATGCATTTGGGGCCCCAATGACATGCGGCATGCCTGTTGGGCCCCCATGACATGCGGCATGCATTTGGGGGCCCCATGACATGCGGCATGCACGTGGGGCCCTCATGACATGCAGCATGCATTTGATGGCCCCAAGACATGCTGCATGCATGTGGGGCCTCTATAACATGCGGCATGCTTGTGGGGCCCCCATGACATGCAGCATACATTTGGGGCCCCCGTGACATGCGGCATGCATGTGGGGCCCCCATGACAAGCAGCATGCATTTGAATCCCCCATTACATGACGGATGCACGTGGGGCCCCCATGACATGCGGCATGCATTTGGGGCCCCCATGACATGCGGAATGCCTGCGGGGCCCCCATGACATGCGGCATGCATGCAGGGCCCTCATGACATGCGGCATGAATTTGAGGCACCCATGACATGTGGCATGCATTTGGGTCCCCATGACATGTGGCATGCATTGGGGGCCCCCATGACATGTGGCATGAATGTGGGTCCCATGACATGCGGCATGCATTTGGGCCCCCATGACATGCGGCATGCATTTGGGGCCTGCATAACATGCTGCATGCATTTGGGGTCCCCATGACATGTGGCATGCATTGGGGGCCCCCATGACATGCGGCATGAATGTGGGTCCCATGACATGCGGCATGCATTTGGGCCCCCATGACATGCGGCATGCATTTGGGGCCTGCATAACATGCTGCATGCATTTGGGGTACCTGAGAGATGCGGCATGCATGTGGGGCCCCTATGACATGCCGCATGCATTTGGGGCCCCCATTACATGCGGCATGCACATGGGGCACCCGTGACACGCGGCATACGCTTGGGGCCCCAATGACATGCGGCATGCATTTGGGCCCCCATGACATGTGGCATGCATTTGGGGCCTGCATAACATGCTGCATGCATTTGGGGTACCTGAGACATGCGGCATGCATTTGGGGCCCCAATGACATGCGGCATGCCTGTTGGGCCCCCATGACATGCGGCATGCATTTGGGGGCCCCATGACATGCGGCATGCACGTGGGGCCCTCATGACATGCAGCATGCATTTGGGGCCACTATGACATGCGGCATGCATTTGGGGCCCCCATTACATGCGGCATGCACGTGGGGCCCCATGACATGCGGCATGCATTTGGGGCCCTCATGACATGCGGAATGCCTGTGGGGCCCCCATGACATGCGGCATGAATTTGGGGCCCCAATACATGCGGCATGCACGTTGGGCCCCCATGACATGTGGCATGCATTTGGGTCCCCATGACATGCGGCATGCATGTGGGGCCCCCATGACATGTGGCATGCATTTGCGGGCCCCATGACATGTGTTATGCACGTGGGGCCCCTATGACATGCGTTATGCATTTGGATCCCCCATTACATGCTGCATGCAAGTGGGGCCCCCATGACATGCCGCATACATTTGTGGCACCGTGACATGAGGCATGCACGTGGGGCCCCCATGACATGCAACAAGCACGTGGGGCCCCAATGACATGCAGCATGTACGTTGGGCACCCATGACATGCGGCATGCATTTATGGCCCCCATGGCATGCGGCATGCATTTGGGGCCCCCATGACTTGAGGCAAGCATGTGGGGCCCCCATGACATGCACCATGCATGTGGGGCCCCTATGACATGCTGCATGCATTTGGGGCCCCCAAGACTTGAGGCATGCATTTGGGGCCCCCATGACATGCGGCATGCATGTAGGGCCCCCATGACATGCGGCATGCATGTAGGGCCCCCATGAAATGTTCCATGCATGTGGGACCCCTATGACATGTGACATGCATTTGTGGGCCCCAAGACATGTGGCATGCACGTGGGGCCCCCATGACATGCTGCATGCATTTGTGGCCCCCATGATATGCGGCACGCATTTGGGGCCCCCATGACATGAGGCATGCATGTGGGGCCCCCATGAAATGAGCCATGCATGTGGGGCCCCTATGACATGCAGCATGCATTTGGGGCCCCCAATTCATGCGGCATGCACGTGGGGCCCCCATGATATGCGGCATGCTTTTGGGGCCCCATGACTTGAGGCACGCATTTTGGGCCCCCATGACATGCGGCATGCACATGGGGCCCCCATTACATGCGGCATGCACATGGGGCCCCCATGACATGCGGCATACTCTTGGGGCCCCAATGACATGCGGCATGAGTTTGGATTCTCCATGACATGCGGCATGCACGTGGGGCCCCCATGACATGAGTCATGCATTTGGGGCCCCTGTGACACGCGGCATGCACGTGGGGCCCCCATGACATGCAACATGCATTTGGGGCCCCCATGTCATGCGGAATGCACGTGAGGCCCCCTTGACATGTGGAATGCATGTGGGGCCCTCATGACATGCGGCATGCATTTGGGGCCCCCATGACATGTGGAATGCCTGCGGGGCCCCTATGACATGCGGCATGCATTTGTGGGCCCCAAGACATGCGGCATGCATGTGGGGCACCCATGACATGCACCAGGCATGCGGGGCCCCTATGACATGCGGCATGAATTTTGGGCCCCCAATAAATGCGGCATGCACGTGGGGCCCCCCTGATATGCGGCATGCATTTGGGGCCCCCATGACTTGATGCATGCATTTGGGGCCCCCAATGACATGCGGCATGCATGTGGGGCCCCTTGAAATGCACCATGCACGTGGGGCCCCTATGACATGTGGCATGAATTTGGGGCCCCCAATAAATGCGGCATGCACGTGAGGCCCCCATGATATGCGGCATGCATTTGGGGCCCCCATGACTTGAGGCATGCATTTGGGGCCCCCATGACATGCGGAATGCCTGTGGGGCCCCCATGACCTGCGCCATGCGTTTGGGGTGCCCGAGACATGCGGCATGCACGTGGGGCCCCCATAACATGCTGCATGCATTTGGGGTGCCCGAGACATGCGGCATGCACGTGGGGCCCCTATGACATGCCGCATGCATTTGGGGCCCCCATTACATGTGGCATGCACATGGGGCCCTCATGACATGCGGCATATGCTTGGGGCCCCAATGACATGCGACATGAGTTTGGATCCCCCATAACATGTGGCATGCACGTGGGACCCCCATGACATGAGTCATGCATTTGGGGCAGCCATGACATCAGGCATGCATTTGGGCCCCCCATGAAATGCGGCATGCATGTGGGGCCCCCATGACATGTGGCATGCATGTGGGGCCCCATGATATGCGGCATGCAGCTGGGGCCCCCAATACATGCGACATGCACGTTGGGCACCCATGACATGCGGCATGCATTTATGGCCCTCATGACATGCGGCATACATGTGGGGCCCCCATGACATGTGGCATGCATGTGGGGCCCACATGACATGCGGCATGCATATGCGGGCCCCATGACATGTGTTATGCACGTGGGGCCCCTATGACATGCTGCATGCATTTGGACCCTCATGACATGCGGCATGCATGTGGGACCCCCATGACATGCGTCATGCATTTGGATCCCCCATTACATGCTGCATGCAAGTGGGGCCCACATGACATGCGGCACGCATGTGGGCCCCCCATGACATGCGCCATGCATGTGGGGCCCCCATGACATGCGGCATGCATGTGGGACCCCCATGACATGCGGCATGCACGTGGGGCCCCCATGACATGCCGCATACATTTGTGGCCCCCATGACATGAGGCATGCACGTGGGGCACCCATGACATGCGGCAAGCAGGTGGGGCCCCAATGACATGCAGTATGTACGTTGGGCACCCATGACATGCGGCATGTATTTATGGCCCCCATGACATGCGGCATGCATTTGGGGCCCCCATGACTTGAGGCATGCAAGTGGGGCCCCCATGACATGCACCATGCATGTGGGGTCCCTATGACATGCTGCATGCATTTGGGGCCCCTATGACATGCTGCATGCATTTGGGGCCCCCATGACTTGAGGCATGCATTTGGGGCCCCCATGACATGCGGCATGCATGTAGGGCCCCCAAGAAATGTGCCATGCATGTGGTGCCCCTATGACATGCGGCATGCATTTGTGGGCCCCAAGACATGTGGCATGCACGTGGGGCCCCCATGACATGCTGCATGCATTTGTGGCCCCCATGATATGCGGCAGGCATTTGGGGCCCCCATGACATGCGGCATGCATGTGGGGCCCCCATGAAATAAGCCATGCATGTGGGGCCCCTATGACATGCGGCATGCATTTGTGGGCCCCAAGACATGCCGCATGCATTTGGGGGGCCCCATGACATGCGGCATGCACGTGGGGCCCCCATGATATGCAACATGCATTTAGGGCCCCCATGACATGCGGCATGCATTTGGGGCCCCCATGACATGCTGCATGCATGTGGGGCACCATGACATGCGCCATGCATGTGGGGCCCCTATGACATGCGGCATGCAATTGGGGCCCCGATGACATGCGGCATGCATGTGGGGCACCCATGACATGCGCATTGTACGTGGTGCCCCTATGACATGCGGCATGCACATGGGGCCCCAATGACATGAAGCATGCACGTGGGGCCCCCATGACATGCGGCATGCATGTAGGGCCCCCATGAAATGTGCCATGCATGTTTGGCACCTATGACATGCGGCATGCATTTGTAGGCCCCAAGACATGTGGCATGCACGTGGGGCCCCTATGACATGCGGCATGCATTTGTGGGCCCCAAGACATGTGGCATGCACGTGGGGCCCCTATGACATGCGGCATGCATTTGTGGGCCCCAAGACATGCGGCATGCATGTGGGGCCCCAATGACATGCGGCATGCACGTGGGGCCCCCATGACATGCAGCATGCATTTGAATCCCCCATTACATGACGGATGCACGTGGGGCCCCCATGACATGCGGAATGCCTGCGGGGCCCCCATGACATGCGGCATGAATTTGAGGCCCCCATGACATGTGGCATGCATTTGGGTCCCCTTGACATGTGGCATGCATTGGGGGCCCCCATGACATGCGGCATGAATGTGGGTCCCATGACATGCGGCATGCATTTGGGCCCCCATGACATGCGGCATGCATTTGGGGCCTGCATAACATGCTGCATGCATTTGGGGTACCTGAGAGATGCGGCATGCATGTGGGGCCCCTATGACATGCCGCATGCATTTGGGGCCCCCATTACATGCGGCATGCACATGGGGCACCCGTGACACGCGGCATACGCTTGGGGCCCCAATGACATGCGGCATGCGTTTGGGTCCCCCATGACATGCGGCATGCAGGTGGGGCCCCCATGACATGAGTCATGCATTTGGGGCCCCTGTGACATGCGGCATGCACGTGGGGCCCCGTTGACATGCGGCATGCATTTGGGGCACCCATGACTTGCACCATGCACGCGGGGCCCCTTTGACATGCCGCATGAATTTGGGGGCCCCATTACATGCGGCATGCACGTGGAGCCCCCATGACATGCGGCATGCATTTGGGGCCCCATGACATGTGGCATGCATTTCAGGCCTGCATAACATGCTGCATGCATTTGGGGTACCTGAGACATGCGGCATGCATTTGGGGCCCCAATGACATGCGGCATGCCTGTTGGGCCCCCATGACATGCATTTGGGGGCCCCATGACCTGCGGCATGCACGTGGGGCCCTCATGACATGCAGCATGCATTTGGGGCCACTATGACATGCGGCATGCATTTGAGGCCCCCATTACATGCGGCATGCACGTGGGGCCCCCATGACATGCGGCATGCATTTGGGGCCCACATGACATGCGGAATGCCTGTGGGGCCCCCATGACATGCGGCATGCATTTGATGGCCCCAAGACATGCTGCATGCATGTGGGGCCTCTATAACATGCGGCATGCTTGTGGGGCCCCCATAACATGCAGCATACATTTGGGGCCCCCGTGACATGCGGTATGCATGTGGGGCCCCCATGACAAGCAGCATGCATTTGAATCCCCCATTACATGACGGATGCACGTGGGGCCCCCATGACATGCGGCATGCATTTGGGGCCCCCATGACATGCGGAATGCCTGCGGGGCCCCCATGACATGCGGCATGCATGCGGGGCCCTCATGACATGCGGCATGAATTTGAGGCCCCCATGACATGTGGCATGCATTTGGGTCCCCATGACATGTGGCATGCATTGGGGGCCCCCATGACATGCGGCATGAATGTGGGTCCCATGACATGCGGCATGCATTTGGGTCCCCATGACATGTGGCATGCATTTGGGGCCTGCATAACATGCTGCATGCGTTTGGGGTACCTGAGAGATGCGGCATGCATGTGGGGCCCCTATGACATGCCACATGCATTTGGGGCCCCCATTACATGCGACATGCACATGGGGCACCCGTGACATGCGGCATACGCTTGGGGCCCCAATGACATGCGGCATGCATTTGGGCCCCCATGACATGTGGCATGCATTTGGGGCCTGCATAACATGCTGCATGCATTTGGGGTACCTGAGACATGCGGCATGCATTTGGGGCCCCAATGACATGCGGCATGCCTGTTGGGGCCCCATGACATGCGGCATGCATTTGGGGGCCCCATGACATGCGGCATGCACGTGGGGCCCTCATGACATGCAGCATGCATTTGGGGCCACTATGACATGCGGCATGCATTTGGGGCCCCCATTACATGCGGCATGCACGTGGGGCCCCATGACATGCGGCATGCATTTGGGGCCCCCATGACATGTGGAATGCCTGTGGGGCCCCCATGACATGCGGCATGAATTTGGGGCCCCAATACATGCGGCATGCACGTTGGGCCCCCATGACATGTGGCATGCATTTGGGTCCCCATGACATGCGGCATGCATGTGGGGCCCCCATGACATGTGGCATGCATTTGCGGGCCCCATGACATGTGTTATGCACGTGGGGCCCCTATGACATGCGTTATGCATTTGGATCCCCCATTACATGCTGCATGCAAGTGGGGCCCCCATGACATGCAACAAGCACGTGGGGCCCCAATGACATGCAGCATGTACGTTGGGCACCCATGACATGCGGCATGCATTTATGGCCCCCATGACATGCGGCATGCATTTGGGGCCCCCATGACTTGAGGCAAGCATGTGGGGCCCCCATGACATGCACCATGCATGTGGGGCCCCTATGACATGCTGCATGCATTTGGGGCCCCCAAGACTTGACGCATGCATTTGGGGCCCCCATGACATGCGGCATGCATGTCGGACCCCCATGAAATGTTCCATGCATGTGGGACCCCTATGACATGTGGCATGCATTTGTGGGCCCCAAGACATGTGGCATGCACGTGGGGCCCCCACGACATGCTGCATTTGTGGCCCCCATGATATGCGGCACGCATTTGGGGCCCCCATGACATGCGGCACGCATTAGGGGCCCCCATGACATGAGGCATGCATGTGGGGCCCCCATGAAATGAGCCATGCATGTGGGCCCCTATGACATGCGGCATGCATTTGTGGGCCCCAAGACATGCTGCATGCATTTGGGGGGCCCATGACATGCAGCATGCACGTGGGGCCCCCATGAAATGCGGCATGCACGTGGGGCCCCATGACATGCGGCATGCATTTGGGGCCCCCATGACATGTGGAATGCCTGTGGGGCCCCCATGACATGCGGCATGAATTTGGGGCCCCAATACATGCGGCATGCACGTTGGGCCCCCATGACATGTGGCATGCATTTGGGTCCCCATGACATGCGGCATGCATGTGGGGCCCCCATGACATGTGGCATGCATTTGCGGGCCCCATGACATGTGTTATGCACGTGGGGCCCCTATGACATGCGTTATGCATTTGGATCCCCCATTACATGCTGCATGCAAGTGGGGCCCCCATGACATGCCGCATACATTTGTGGCACCGTGACATGAGGCATGCACGTGGGGCCCCCATGACATGCAACAAGCACGTGGGGCCCCAATGACATGCAGCATGTACGTTGGGCACCCATGACATGCGGCATGCATTTATGGCCCCCATGACATGCGGCATGCATTTGGGGCCCCCATGACTTGAGGCAAGCATGTGGGGCCCCCATGACATGCACCATGCATGTGGGGCCCCTATGACATGCTGCATGCATTTGGGGCCCCCAAGACTTGAGGCATGCATTTGGGGCCCCCATGACATGCGGCATGCATGTAGGGCACCCATGAAATGTTCCATGCATGTGGGACCCCTATGACATGCGGCATGCATTTGTGGGCCCCAAGACATGTGGCATGCACGTGGGGCCCCCATGACATGCTGCATGCATTTGTGGCCCCCATGATATGCGGCACGCATTTGGGGCCCCCATGACATGCGGCACGCATTTGGAACCCCCATGAAATAAGCCATGCATGTGGGGCCCCTATGACATGCGGCATGCATTTGTGGGCCCCACGACATGCTGCATGCATTTGGGGGGCCCCATGACATGCGGCATGCACGTGGGGCCCCCATGATATGCGACATGCATTTAGGGCCCCCTTGACATGCGGCATGCATTTGGGGCCCCCATGACATGCTGCATGCATGTGGGGCACCATGACATGCGCCATGCATGTGGGGCCCCTATGACATGCGGCATGCAATTGGGGCCCCGATGACATGCGGCATGCATGTGGGGCACCCATGACATGCGCATTGTACGTGGTGCCCCTATGACATGCGGCATGCACGTGGGGCCCCAATGACATGAAGCATGCACGTGGGGCCCCCATGACATGCGGCATGCATGTAGGGCCCCCATGAAATGTGCCATGCATGTTTGGCACCTATGACATGCGGCATGCATTTGTAGGCCCCAAGACATGTGGCATGCACGTGGGGCCCCTATGACATGCGGCATGCATTTGTGGGCCCCAAGACATGCGGCATGCATGTGGGGCACCCATGACATGCGCCATGTACGTGGTGCCCCTATGACATGCGGCATGCACGTGGGCCCCCAATGACATGCGGCATGCACGTGGGGCCCCCATGACATGCAGCATGCATTTGAATCCCCCATTACATGACGGATGCACGTGGGGCCCCCATGATATGCGGCATGCATTTGGGGCCCCCATGACATGCGGAATGCCTGCGGGGCCCCCATGACATGCGGCATGCATGCGGGGCCCTCATGACATGCGGCATGAATTTGAGGCCCCCATGACATTTGGCATGCATTTCTGTCCCCTTGACATGTGGCATGCATTGGGGGCCCCCATGACATGCGGCATGAATGTGGGTCCCATGACATGCGGCATGCATTTGGGCCCCCATGACATGTGGCATGCATTTAAGGCCTGCATAACATGCTGCATGAATTTGGGGTACCTGAGAGATGCGGCATGCATGTGGGGCCCCTATGACATGCCGCATGCATTTGGGGCCCCCATTACATGCGGCATGCACATGGGGCACCCGTGACACGCGGCATACGCTTGGGGCCCCAATGACATGCGGCGTGCGTTTGGGTCCCCCATGACATGCGGAATGCTGGTGGGGCCCCCATGACATGAGTCATGCATTTGGGTCCCCCGTGACATGCGGCATGCACGTGGGGCCCCGTTGACATGCGGCATGCATTTGGGGCACCCATGACTTGCACCATGCATGCGGGGCCCCTTTGACATGCCGCATGAATTTGGGGGCCCCATTACATGCGGCATGCACGTGGAGCCCCCATGACATGCGGCATGCATTTGGGGCCCCATGACATGTGGCATGCATTTCAGGCCTGCATAACATGCCGCATGCATTTGGGGTACCTGAGACATGCGGCATGCATTTGGGGCCCCAATGACATGCGGCATGCCTGTTGGGCCCCCATGACATCCGGCATGCATTTGGGGGCCCCTTGACATGCGGCATGCACGTGGGGCCCTCATGACATGCAGCATGCATTTGGGGCCACTATGACATGCGGCATGCATTTTGGGCCCCCATTACATGCGGCATGCACGTGGGGCCCCCATGACATGCGGCATGCATTTGGGGCCCACATGACATGCGGAATGCCTGTGGGGCCCCCATGACATGCGGCATGAATTTGGGGCCCCAATACATGCGGCATGCACGTTGGGCCCCCATGACATGTGGCATGCATTTGGGCCCCAATGACATGCGGCATGCATGTGGGGCCTCCATGACATGTGGCATGCATTTGCGGGCCCCCATGACATGCGGAATGCCTGCAGGGCACCCATGACATGCGGCATGCATGCGGGGCCCTCATGACATGCGGCATGAACTTGAGGCCCCCATGACATGTGGCATGCATTTGGGTCCCCATGACATGTGGCATGCATTGGGGGCCCCCATGACATGCGGCATGAATGTGGGTCCCATGACATGTGGCATGCATTTGGGCCCCCATGACATGCGGCATGCATTTGGGGCCTGCATAACATGCTGCATGCATTTGGGGTACCTGAGAGATGCGGGATGCATGTGGGGCCCCTATGACATGCCGCATGCATTTGGGGCCCCCATTACATGCGGCATGCACATGGGGCACCCGTGACACGCGGCATACGCTTGGGGCCCCCATGACATGTGGCATGCATTTGGCGCCTGCATAACATGCTGCATGCATTTGGGGTACCTGAGACATGCGGCATGCATTTGGGGCCCCAATGACATGCGGCATGCCTGTTGGGCCCCCATGACATGCGGCATGCATTTGGGGGCCCCATGACATGCGGCATGCAAGTGGGGCCCTCGTGACATGCAGCATGCATTTGGGGCCACTATGACATGCGGCATGCATTTGGGGCCCCCATTACATGCGGCATGCACGTGGGGCCCCATGACATGCGGCATGCATTTGGGGCCCCCATGACATGCGGAATGCCCGTGGGGCCCCCATGACATGCGGCATGAATTTGGGGCCCCAATACATGCGGCATGCACGTTGGGCCCCCATGACATGTGGCATGCATTTGGGTCCCCATGACATGCGGCATGCATGTGGGGCCCCCATGACATGTGTTATGCACGTGGGGCCCCTATGACATGCGTTATGCATTTGGATCCCCCATTACATGCTGCATGCAAGTGGGGCCCCCATGACATGCCGCATACATTTGTGGCACCGTGACATGAGGCATGCACGTGGGGCCCCCATGACATGCAACAAGCACGTGGGGCCCCAATGACATGCAGCATGTACGTTGGGCACCCATGACATGCGGCATGCATTTATGGCCCCCATGACATGCGGCATGCATTTGGGGCCCCCATGACTTGAGGCAAGCATGTGGGGCCCCCATGACATGCACCATGCATGTGAGGCCCCTATGACATGCTGCATGCATTTGGGGCCCCCAAGACTTGAGGCATGCATTTGTGGCCCCCATGATATGCGGCACGCATTTGGGGCCCCCATGACATGAGGCATGCATGTGGGGCCCCCATGAAATGAGCCATGCATGTGGGGCCCCTATGACATGCGGCATGCATTTGGGGCCCCCAATACATGCGGCATGCACGTGGGGCCCCCATGATATGCGGCATGCTTTTGTGGCCCCATGACTTGAGGCATGCATTTTGGGCCCCCATGACATGCGGCATGCACATGGGGCCCCCATTACATGCGGCATGCACATGGGGCCCCCATGACATGCGGCATACTCTTGGGGCCCCAATGACATGCGGCATGAGTTTGGATTCTCCATGACATGCGGCATGCACGTGGGGCCCCCATGACATGAGTCATGCATTTGGGGCCCCTGTGACACGCGGCATGCACGTGGGGCCCCCATGACAGGCAACATGCATTTGGGGCCCCCATGTCATGCGGAATGCACGTGAGGCCCCCTTGACATGTGGAATGCATGTGGGGCCCTCATGACATGCGGCATGCATTTGGGGCCCCCATGACATGTGGAATGCCTGCGGGGCCCCTATGACATGCGGCATGCATTTGTGGGCCCCAAGACATGCGGCATGCATGTGGGGCACCCATGACATGCACCAGGCACGCGGGGCCCCTATGACATGCGGCATGAATTTTGGGCCCCCAATAAATGCGGCATGCACGTGGGGCCCCCCCTGATATGCGGCATGCATTTGGGGCCCCCATGACTTGATGCATGCATTTGGGGCCCCCATGACATGCGGCATGCATGTGGGGCCCCTTGAAATGCACCATGCACGAGGGGCCCCTATGACATGTGGCATGAATTTGGGGCCCCCAATAAATGCGGCATGCAAGTGAGGCCCCCATGATATGCGGCATGCATTTGGGGCCCCCATGACTTGAGGCATGCATTTGGGGCCCCCATGACATGCGGCATGAACATGGAGCCCCATGACAAGCGGCATGCACGTGGGGCCCCCATGATATGCAGCATGCATGTGGGGCCCTCATGACATGCGGCATGCATTTGGGCCCCCATGACATGCGGCATGCATTTGGGGCCTGCATAACATGCTGCATGCATTTGGGGTACCTGAGACATGCGGCATGCACGTGGGGCCCCCATAAAATGCTGCATGCATTTGGGATGCCCGAGACATGCGGCATGCATGTGGGACCCCCATGAGATGCAGCTTGCATTTCGATCCCTCATTACATGCTGCATGCAAGTGGGGCCCCCCATGACATGCAGCATGCATGTGGGACCCCCATGACATGCTGCATGCATTTGTGGCCCCCATGATATGCGGCACGCCTTTGGGGCCACCATGACATGAGGCATGCATGTGGGGCCCCTATGAAATGAGCCATGCATGTGGGGCCCCTATGACATTCGGCATGCATTTGTGGGCCCCAAGTCATGCTGCATGCATTTGGGGCCCCCATGACATGCGGCATGCATTTAGGGCCCCCATAACATGCGGCATGCGTGTGGGGCCCCCATGACATGCGGCATGCATTTGGGCCCCCATTACATGCGGCATGCATTTGGGGCCTGCATAACATGCTGCATGCATTTGGGGTACCTGAGACATGCGGCATGCATTTGGGCCCCCATTACATGCAGCATGCACATGGGGCCCCCATGACATGAGTCATGCATTTGGGGCCGCCATGACATGCGGCATGCATTTGGGGCCCCCATGACATGCGGCATGAGTTTGGATCCCCCATGACATGCAGCATGCACGTGGGGCACCCATGACATGAGTCATGCATTTGGGGCCGCCAAGACATGCGGCATGCATTTGGGGCCCCCATGACATGAGGCATGCATGTGGGACCCCCATAACATGCAGCATGCGTTTGGATCCCCCCTTACATGTGGCATGCACGTGTGGCCCCCATTAAATGCGGCATGCATTTTGGGCCCCAATGACATGCGGAATTCCTGCGGGGCCCCCATGACATACGGCATGCATGCGGGGCCCTCATGACATGCGGCATACATTTGGGGCCCCCAATATATGCGGCATGAACGTGGGGCCCCCATGATATGTGGCATGCATTTGGGGCCCCCATGACATGCGGCATGCATGTGGAGCCCCCATGACATGCGGCATGCATGTGGGGCCCCATGACATGCAGCATGCACGTGGGGCCCCCATGACATGTGGAATGCACGTGAGGCCCCCATGACATGCGGCATACGCTTGGGGCCCCAATGACATGCGGCATGCGTTTGGGTCCCCCATGACATGCGACATGCATGTGGAGCCCCCATGACATGCGGCCTGCATTTGGGGCCCCCATGACATGCGGCATGCACGTGGGGCCCCCATGACATGCAACATGCATTTGGGGCCCCCATGTCATGCGGAATGCACGTGAGGCCCCCTTGACATGTGAAATGCATGTGGGGCCCTCATGACATGTGGAATGCCTGCGGGGCCCCCATGACATGTGGAATGCCTGCGGGGCCCCCATGACATGCGGCATGCATGCGGGGCCCCCAAGAAATGCGGCATGCACGTGAGGCCCCCATGATATGCGGCATGCATTTGGGGCCCCTATGACTTGAGGCATGCATTTGGGGCCCCCATGACATGCGGCATGTATGTGGGGACTCATGAAATGCGCCATGCATGTGGGCTCCTATGACATGCGGCATGCACGTGGGGCCCCTATGACATGTGGCATGCATTTGGGGGCCCCATTACATGCGGCATGCACGTGGAGTCCCCATGACAAGCGGCATGCATTTGGGGCCCCCATGACATGCGGCATGCATGTGGGGCCCCCATGTCATGCGGAATACACGTGAGGCCACCTTGACATGCGGAATGCATGTGGGGCCCCCATGACATGCGGCATGCATGTGGGGACCCCATGACATGCGGCATGCATTTGGGTGAACCATGACATGCGGCATGCATGTGGGGCCTGCATGTCATGCGGAATGCACGTGAGGCCACCTTGACATGCGGAATGCATGTGGGGCCCCCATGACATGCGGCATGCATGTGGGACCCCCATGACATGCGGCATGCATTTGAATCCCCCATTACATGCGGCATGCACGTGGGGCCCCCATGACATGCGGCATGCATTTGGGGCACCCATGACATGCAGAATGCCTGCGGGGCCCCCATGACATGCAACATGCATGTGGGGCCCTCATGACATGCGGCATGAATTTCGGTCCCCCAATACATGTGGCATGCACGTGGGGCCCCCATGATATGAGGCATGCATTTGGGCCCCCATTACATGCGGCATGCACGTGGAGCCCCCAAGACATGCGGCATGCATTTGGGGCCCCATGACATGCGCCATGCATGTGGGGCCCCTATGACATGCAGCATGCATGTGGCCCCTATGACATTCTGCATGCATTTGGGGCCCCTTTGACATGCGGAATACCTGCGGGACCCCCATGACATGCGGCATCCATTTGGGGCCTGCATAACATGCTGCATGCATTTGGGGTACCTGAGACATGCGGCAAGCACGTGGGGCCCCATGACATGCTGCATGCATTTGGTGTGCCAGAGACATGTGGCATGCACGTGGGGCCCCTATGACATGCCGCATGCATTTGGGGCCCCCATTACATGCGGCATGCACATGGGGCCCCCATGACATGCGGCATACTCTTGGGGCCCCAATGACATGCGGCATGCGTTTGGGTTTCCCATGAAATGCGGCATGCACGTGGGACCCCCATGACATGCGGCATGCATTTGGGGCACCCATGACATGCGGAATGCCTGCGGGGCCCCCATGACATGCAACATGCATGTGGGGCCCTCATGACATGCGGCATGAATTTGGGGCCCCCAATACATGTGGCATGCACGTGGGGCCCCCATGATGTGAGACATGCATTTGGGGCCCCATTACATGCGGCATGCACGTGGAGCCCCCAAGACATGCGGCATGCATTTGGGGCCCCCATGACATGCGCCATGCATGTGGGGCCCCTATGACATGCTGCATGCATGTGGTACCCCCATGACATTCTGCATGCATTTGGGGCCCCTGTGACATGCGGAATACCTGCGGGACCCCCATGACATGCGGCATCCATTTGGGGCCTGCATAACATGCTGCATGCATTTGGGGTACCTGAGACATGCGGCATGCACATGGGGCCCCAAGACATGCTGCATGCATTTGGTGTGCCAGAGACATGTGGCATGCACGTGGGGCCCCTATGACATGCCGCATGCATTTGGGGCCCCCATGACATGCGGCATGCATTTGGGGCCTGCATAACATGCTGCATGAATTTGGGGTACCTGAGAGAT
Organism: Phyllobates terribilis; assembly: GCF_046119375.1. Classification (NCBI taxonomy): domain Eukaryota; kingdom Metazoa; phylum Chordata; class Amphibia; order Anura; family Dendrobatidae; genus Phyllobates; species Phyllobates terribilis. The sequence continues at coordinate 343,796,029 of NW_027362764.1, forward strand.
GCGGCATGCATGTGGGGCCCCTATGACATGCCGCATGCATTTGGGGCCCCCATTACATGCGGCATGCACAATGGGGCACCCGTGACACGCGGCATACGCTTGGGGCCCCAATGACATGCGGCGTGCGTTTGGGTCCCCCATGACATGCGGCATGCTGGTGGGGCCCCCATGACATGAGTCATGCATTTGGGGCCCCCGTGACATGCGGCATGCACGTGGGGCCCCGTTGACATGCGGCATGCATTTGGGGCACCCATGACTTGCACCATGCATGCGGGGCCCCTTTGACATGCCGCATGAATTTGGGGGCCCCATTACATGCGGCATGCACGTGGAGCCCCCATGACATGCGGCATGCATTTGGGGCCCCATGACATGTGGCATGCATTTCAGGCCTGCATAACATGCTGCATGCATTTGGGGTACCTGAGACATGCGGCATGCATTTGGGGCCCCAATGACATGCGGCATGCCTGTTGGGCCCCCATGACATGCGGCATGCATTTGGGGGCCCCTTGACATGCGGCATGCACGTGGGGCCCTCATGACATGCAGCATGCATTTGGGGCCACTATGACATGCGGCATGCATTTTGGGCCCCCATTACATGCGGCATGCACGTGGGGCCCCCATGACATGCGGCATGCATTTGGGGCCCACATGACATGCGGAATGCCTGTGGGGCCCCCATGACATGCGGCATGAATTTGGGGCCCCAATACATGCGGCACGCACGTTGGGCCCCCATGACATGTGGCATGCATTTGGGCCCCCATGACATGCGGCATGCATGTGGGGCCCCCATGACATGTGGCATGCATTTGCGGGCCCCCATGACATGCGGAATGCCTGCAGGGCACCCATGACATGCGGCATGCATGCGGGGCCCTCATGACATGCGGCATGAATTTGAGGCCCCCATGACATGTGGCATGCATTTGGGTCCCCATGACATGTGGCATGCATTGGGGGCCCCCATGACATGCGGCATGAATGTGGGTCCCATGACATGCGGCATGCATTTGGGCCCCCATGACATGCGGCATGCATTTGGGGCCTGCATAACATGCTGCATGCATTTGGGGTACCTGAGAGATGCGGGATGCATGTGGGGCCCCTATGACATGCCGCATGCATTTGGGGCCCCCATTACATGCGGCATGCATTTGGGCCCCCATGACATGTGGCATGCATTTGGGGCCTGCATAACATGCTGCATGCATTTGGGGTACCTGAGACATGCGGCATGCATTTGGGGCCCCAATGACATGCGGCATGCCTGTTGGGCCCCCATGACATGCGGCATGCATTTGGGGGCCCCATGACATGCGGCATGCAAGTGGGGCCCTCGTGACATGCAGCATGCATTTGGGGCCACTATGACATGCGGCATGCATTTGGGGCCCCCATTACATGCGGCATGCACGTGGGGCCCCATGACATGCGGCATGCATTTGGGGCCCCCATGACATGCGGAATGCCTGTGGGGCCCCCATGACATGCGGCATGAATTTGGGGCCCCAATACATGCGGCATGCACGTTGGGCCCCCATGACATGTGGCATGCATTTGGGTCCCCATGACATGCGGCATGCATGTGGGGCCCCCATGACATGTGTTATGCACGTGGGGCCCCTATGACAGGCGTTATGCATTTGGATCCCCCATTACATGCTGCATGCAAGTGGGGCCCCCATGACATGCCGCATACATTTGTGGCACCGTGACATGAGGCATGCACGTGGGGCCCCCATGACATGCAACAAGCACGTGGGGCCCCAATGACATGCAGCATGTACGTTGGGCACCCATGACATGCGGCATGCATTTATGGCCCCCATGACATGCGGCATGCATTTGGGGCCCCCATGACTTGAGGCAAGCATGTGGGGCCCCCATGACATGCACCATGCATGTGGGGCCCCTATGACATGCTGCATGCATTTGGGGCCCCCAAGACTTGAGGCATGCATTTGTGGCCCCCATGATATGCGGCACGCATGTGGGGCCCCCATGAAATGAGCCATGCATGTGGGGCCCCTATGACATGCGGCATGCATTTGGGGCCCCCAATACATGCGTCATGCACGTGGGGCCCCCATGATATGCGGCATGCTTTTGTGGCCCCATGACTTGAGGCATGCATTTTGGGCCCCCATGACATGCGGCATGCACATGGGGCCCCCATTACATGCGGCATGCACATGGGGCCCCCATGACATGCGGCATACTCTTGGGGCCCCAATGACATGCGGCATGAGTTTGGATTCTCCATGACATGCGGCATGCACGTGGGGCCCCCATGACATGAGTCATGCATTTGGGGCCCCTGTGACACGCGGCATGCACGTGGGGCCCCCATGACAGGCAACATGCATTTGGGGCCCCCATGTCATGCGGAATGCACGTGAGGCCCCCTTGACATGTGGAATGCATGTGGGGCCCTCATGACATGCGGCATGCATTTGGGGCCCCCATGACATGTGGAATGCCTGCGGGGCCCCTATGACATGCGGCATGCATTTGTGGGCCCCAAGACATGCGGCATGCATGTGGGGCACCCATGACATGCACCAGGCACGCGGGGCCCCTATGACATGCGGCATGAATTTTGGGCCCCCAATAAATGCGGCATGCACGTGGGGCCCCCCCTGATATGCGGCATGCATTTGGGGCCCCCATGACTTGATGCATGCATTTGGGGCCCCCATGACATGCGGCATGCATGTGGGGCCCCTTGAAATGCACCATGCACGAGGGGCCCCTATGACATGTGGCATGAATTTGGGGCCCCCAATAAATGCGGCATGCACGTGAGGCCCCCATGATATGCGGCATGCATTTGGGGCCCCCATGACTTGAGGCATGCATTTGGGGCCCCCATGACATGCGGCATGAACATGGAGCCCCATGACAAGCGGCATGCACGTGGGGCCCCCATGATATGCAGCATGCATGTGGGGCCCTCATGACATGCCGCATGCATTTGGGCCCCCATGACATGCGGCATGCATTTGGGGCCTGCATAACATGCTGCATGCATTTGGGGTACCTGAGACATGCGGCATGCACGTGGGGCCCCCATAAAATGCTGCATGCATTTGGGATGCCCGAGACATGCGGCATGCACCTGGGGCCCCCATTTGGGGCCCCCATGACATGCGGCATGCATGTGGGACCCCCATGAGATGCAGCTTGCATTTCGATCCCTCATTACATGCTGCATGCAAGTGGGGCCCCCCATGACATGCAGCATGCATGTGGGACCCCCATGACATGCTGCATGCATTTGTGGCCCCCATGATATGCGGCGCGCCTTTGGGGCCACCATGACATGAGGCATGCATGTGGGGCCCCTATGAAATGAGCCATGCATGTGGGGCCCCTATGACATTCGGCATGCATTTGTGGGCCCCAAGTCATGCTGCATGCATTTGGGGCCCCCATGACATGCGGCATGCATTTAGGGCCCCCATAACATGCGGCATGCGTGTGGGGCCCCCATGACATGCGGCATGCATTTGGGCCCCCATTACATGCGGCATGCATTTGGGGCCTGCATAACATGCTGCATGCATTTGGGGTACCTGAGACATGCGGCATGCATTTGGGCCCCCCATTACATGCAGCATGCACATGGGGCCCCCATGACATGCGGCATGCATTTGGGGCCCCCATGACATGCGGCATGAGTTTGGATCCCCCATGACATGCGGCATGCACGTGGGGCCCCCATGACATGAGTCATGCATTTGGGGCCGCCAAGACATGCGGCATGCATTTGGGGCCCCCATGACATGAGGCATGCATGTGGGACCCCCATAACATGCAGCATGCGTTTGGATCCCGCCTTACATGTGGCATGCACGTGTGGCCCCCATTAAATGCGGCATGCATTTTGGGCCCCAATGACATGCGGAATTCCTGCGGGGCCCCCATGACATACGGCATGCATGCGGGGCCCTCATGACATGCGGCATACATTTGGGGCCCCCAATATATGCGGCATGAACGTGGGGCCCCCATGATATGTGGCATGCATTTGGGGCCCCCATGACATGCGGCATGCATGTGGAGCCCCCATGACATGCGGCATGCACGTGGGGCCCCCATGACATGTGGAATGCACGTGAGGCCCCCATGACATGCGGCATACGCTTGGGGCCCCAATGACATGCGGCATGCGTTTGGGTCCCCCATGACATGCGACATGCATGTGGAGCCCCATGACATGCGGCCTGCATTTGGGGCCCCCATGACATGCGGCATGCACGTGGGGCCCCCATGACATGCAACATGCATTTGGGGCCCCCATGTCATGCGGAATGCACGTGAGGCCCCCTTGACATGTGAAATGCATGTGGGGCCCTCATGACATGTGGAATGCGTTTGGGTCCCCCATGACATGCGACATGCATGTGGAGCCCCATGACATGCGGCCTGCATTTGGGGCCCCCAAGAAATGCGACATGCACGTGAGGCCCCCATGATATGCGGCATGCATTTGGGGCCCCTATGACTTGAGGCATGCATTTGGGGCCCCCATGACATGCGGCATGTATGTGGGGACTCATGAAATGCGCCATGCATGTGGGCTCCTATGACATGCGGCATGCACGTGGGGCCCCTATGACATGTGGCATGCATTTGGGGGCCCCATTACATGCGGCATGCACGTGGAGTCCCCATGACAAGCGGCATGCATTTTGGGCCCCCATGACATGCGGCATGCATGTGGGGACCCCATGACATGTGGCATGCATGTGGGGACCCCATGACATGCGGCATGCATTTGGGTGCCCCATGACATGCGGCATGCATGTGGGGCCCCCATGTCATGCGGAATGCACGTGAGGCCACCTTGACATGCGGAATGCATGTGGGGCCCCCATGACATGCGGCATGCATGTGGGGACCCCATGACATGCGGCATGCTTTTGGGTGAACCATGACATGCGGCATGCATGTGGGGCCCGCATGTCATGCGGAATGCACGTGAGGTCACCTTGACATGCGGAATGCATGTGGGGCCCCCATGACATGCGGCATGCATGTGGGACCCCCATGACATGCGGCATGCATTTGAATCCCCCATTACATGCGGCATGCACGTGGGGCCCCCATGACATGCGGCATGCATTTGGGGCACCCATGACATGCAGAATGCCTGCGGGGCCCCCATGACATGCAACATGCATGTGGGGCCCTCATGACATGCGGCATGAATTTCGGTCCCCCAATACATGTGGCATGCACGTGGGGCCCCCATGATATGAGGCATGCATTTGGGGCCCCATTACATGCGGCATGCACGTGGAGCCCCCAAGACATGCGGCATGCATTTGGGGCCCCATGATATGCGCCATGCATGTGGGGCCCCTATGACATGCAGCATGCATGTGGCCCCTATGACATTCTGCATGCATTTGGGGCCCCTTTGACATGCGGAATACCTGCGGGACCCCCATGACATGCGGCATCCATTTGGGGCCTGCATAACATGCTGCATGCATTTGGGGTACCTGAGACATGCGGCAAGCACGTGGGGCCCCATGACATGCTGCATGCATTTGGTGTGCCAGAGACATGTGGCATGCACGTGGGGCCCCTATGACATGCCGCATGCATTTGGGGCCCCCATTACATGCGGCATGCACATGGGGCCCCCATGACATGCGGCATACTCTTGGGGCCCCAATGACATGCGGCATGCGTTTGGGTTTCCCATGAAATGCGGCATGCACGTGGGACCCCCATGACATGCGGCATGCATTTGGGGCACCCATGACATGCAACATGCATGTGGGGCCCTCATGACATGCGGCATGAATTTGGGGCCCCCAATACATGTGGCATGCACGTGGGGCCCCCATGATATGAGACATGCATTTAGGGCCCCATTACATGCGGCATGCACGTGGAGCCCCCAAGACATGCGGCATGCATTTGGGGCCCCCATGACATGCGCCATGCATGTGGGGCCCCTATGACATGCTGCATGCATGTGGTACCCCTATGACATTCTGCATGCATTTGGGGCCCCTGTGACATGCGGAATACCTGCGGGACCCCCATGACATGCGGCATCCATTTGGGGCCTGCATAACATGCTGCATGCATTTGGGGTACCTGAGACATGCGGCATGCACATGGGGCCCCATGACATGCTGCATGCATTTGGTGTGCCAGAGACATGTGGCATGCACGTGGGGCCCCTATGACATGCCGCATGCATTTGGGGCCCCCATGACATGCGGCATGCATGTGGGGCACCCATGACTTGCACCATGCACGTGGGGCCCCTTTGACATGCGGCATGAATTTGGGTGCCCCATTACATGCGGCATGCACGTGGAGCCCCCATGACATGCGGCATGCATGTGGGACCCCCATGACATGCGGCATGCATTTGAATCCCCCATTACATGCGGCATGCACGTGGGGCCCCCATGACATGCGGCATGCATTTGGGGCCCCCATAACATGCGGCATGCATGCGGGGCCCTCATGACATGCGGCATGAATTTGGGTCCCCAATACATGTGGCATGCACGTGGGGCCCCCATGACATGCGCCATGCATTTATGGCCCCCATGACATGCGGAATGCACGTGAGGCCACCTTGACATGCGGAATGCATGTGGGGCCCCCATGACATGCGGCATGCAAGTGGGGACCCCATGACATGCGGCATGCATTTGGGTGCCCCATGACATGCGGCATGCATGTGGGGCCCCCATGACATGCGGCATGCATGTGTGACCCCCATGACATGCGGCATGCATTTGAATCCCCCATTACATGTGGCATGCACGTGGGTCCCCCATGACATGCGTCATGCATGTGGGACCCCCATGACATGCGGCATGCGTTTGGGTTTCCCATGAAATGCGGCATGCACGTGGGGCCCCCATGACATGCGGCATGCATTTGGGGCACCCATGACATGCGCAATGCCTGCGGGGCCCCCATGACATGCAACATGCATGTGGGGCCCTCATGACATGCGGCATGAATTTGGGGCCCCCAATACATGTGGCATGCACGTGGGGCCCCCATGATATGAGGCATCCATTTGGGGCCTGAATAACATGCTGCATGCATTTGGGGTACCTGAGACATGCGGCATGCATTTGGGGCCCCATTACATGCGGCATGCACGTGGAGCCCCCAAGACATGCAGCATGCATTTGGGGCCCCCATGACATGCGCCATGCATGTGGGACCCCCATGACATGCGGCATGCATTTGAATCCCCCATGACATGCGGCATGCATTTGGGGCCCCCATGACATGCGGCATGCATTTGGGGCCCCCATGACATGCGGCATGCATGCGGGGCCCTCATGACATGCGTCATGAATTTGGGTCCCCCAATACATGTCGCATGCACGTGGGGCCCCCATGACATGCGCCATGCATTTATGGCCCCCATGACATGCGGCATGCATTTGGGCCCCCATGACATGCGGCATGCATGTGGGACCCCCATGACATGCGTCATGCAATTGGATCCCCCATTACATGCTGCATGCAAGTGGGGCCCCCATGACATGCGCCATGCATGTGGGGCCCCTATGACATGCGGCATGCATGTGGGGCCCCATGACATGCGGCAAGCACGTGGGGCCCCAATGACATGCAGCATGTACTTTGGGCACCCATGACATGCGGCATGCATTTATGGCCCCCATGTCATGCGGCATGTATTTGGGGCCCCCATGACTTGAGGCATGCATGTGGGGCCCCCATGACATGCACCATGCATGTGGCGCCCCTATGACATGCTGCATGCATTTGGGGCCCCTATGACATGCTGCATGCATTTGGGGCCCCCATGACTTGAGGCATGCATTTGGGGCCCCCATGACATGCGGCATGCATGTAGGGCCCCCAAGAAATGTGCCATGCATGTGGTGCCCCTATGACATGCGGCATGCATTTGTGGGCCCCAAGACATGTGGCATGCACGTGGGGCCCCCATGACATGCTGCATGCATTTGTGACCCCAATGATATGCGGCACGCATTTGGGGCCCCCATGACATGCGGCATGCATGTGGGGCCCCCATGAAATAAGCCATGCATGTGGGACCCCTATGACATGCGGCATGCATTTGTGGGCCCCAAGACATGCTGCATGCATTTGGGGGGCCCCATGACATGCGGCATGCACGTGGGTCCCCCATGATATGCGACATGCATTTGGGGCCCCCATGATTGAGGCATGCATTTTGGGCCCCCTTGACATGCGGCATGCACATGGGGCCCCCAAGACATGCGGCATGCACGTGGGGACCCCATGACAGGCAACATGCATTTGGGGCCCCCATGTCATGCGGAATGCACGTGAGGCCCCCTTGACATGTGGAATGCATGTGGGGCCCTCATGACATGCGGCATGCATTTGGGGCCCCCATGACATGTGGAATGCCTGCGGGGCCCCTATGACATGCGGCATGCATTTGTGGGCCCCAAGACATGCGGCATGCATGTGGGGCACCCATGACATGCACCAGGCACGCGGGGCCCCTATGACATGCGGCATGAATTTTGGGCCCCCAATAAATGCGGCATGCACGTGGGGCCCCCCCTGATATGCGGCATGCATTTGGGGCCCCCATGACTTGATGCATGCATTTGGGGCCCCCATGACATGCGGCATGCATGTGGGGCCCCTTGAAATGCACCATGCACGAGGGGCCCCTATGACATGTGGCATGAATTTGGGGCCCCCAATAAATGCGGCATGCACGTGAGGCCCCCATGATATGCGGCATGCATTTGGGGCCCCCATGACTTGAGGCATGCATTTGGGGCCCCCATGACATGCGGCATGAACATGGAGCCCCATGACAAGCGGCATGCACGTGGGGCCCCCATGATATGCAGCATGCATGTGGGGCCCTCATGACATGCCGCATGCATTTGGGCCCCCATGACATGCGGCATGCATTTGGGGCCTGCATAACATGCTGCATGCATTTGGGGTACCTGAGACATGCGGCATGCACGTGGGGCCCCCATAAAATGCTGCATGCATTTGGGATGCCCGAGACATGCGGCATGCACCTGGGGCCCCCATTTGGGGCCCCCATGACATGCGGCATGCATGTGGGACCCCCATGAGATGCAGCTTGCATTTCGATCCCTCATTACATGCTGCATGCAAGTGGGGCCCCCCATGACATGCAGCATGCATGTGGGACCCCCATGACATGCTGCATGCATTTGTGGCCCCCATGATATGCGGCGCGCCTTTGGGGCCACCATGACATGAGGCATGCATGTGGGGCCCCTATGAAATGAGCCATGCATGTGGGGCCCCTATGACATTCGGCATGCATTTGTGGGCCCCAAGTCATGCTGCATGCATTTGGGGCCCCCATGACATGCGGCATGCATTTAGGGCCCCCATAACATGCGGCATGCGTGTGGGGCCCCCATGACATGCGGCATGCATTTGGGCCCCCATTACATGCGGCATGCATTTGGGGCCTGCATAACATGCTGCATGCATTTGGGGTACCTGAGACATGCGGCATGCATTTGGGCCCCCCATTACATGCAGCATGCACATGGGGCCCCCATGACATGCGGCATGCATTTGGGGCCCCCATGACATGCGGCATGAGTTTGGATCCCCCATGACATGCGGCATGCACGTGGGGCCCCCATGACATGAGTCATGCATTTGGGGCCGCCAAGACATGCGGCATGCATTTGGGGCCCCCATGACATGAGGCATGCATGTGGGACCCCCATAACATGCAGCATGCGTTTGGATCCCCCCTTACATGTGGCATGCACGTGTGGCCCCCATTAAATGCGGCATGCATTTTGGGCCCCAATGACATGCGGAATTCCTGCGGGGCCCCCATGACATACGGCATGCATGCGGGGCCCTCATGACATGCGGCATACATTTGGGGCCCCCAATATATGCGGCATGAACGTGGGGCCCCCATGATATGTGGCATGCATTTGGGGCCCCCATGACATGCGGCATGCATGTGGAGCCCCCATGACATGCGGCATGCACGTGGGGCCCCCATGACATGTGGAATGCACGTGAGGCCCCCATGACATGCGGCATACGCTTGGGGCCCCAATGACATGCGGCATGCGTTTGGGTCCCCCATGACATGCGACATGCATGTGGAGCCCCATGACATGCGGCCTGCATTTGGGGCCCCCATGACATGCGGCATGCACGTGGGGCCCCCATGACATGCAACATGCATTTGGGGCCCCCATGTCATGCGGAATGCACGTGAGGCCCCCTTGACATGTGAAATGCATGTGGGGCCCTCATGACATGTGGAATGCGTTTGGGTCCCCCATGACATGCGACATGCATGTGGAGCCCCATGACATGCGGCCTGCATTTGGGGCCCCCAAGAAATGCGACATGCACGTGAGGCCCCCATGATATGCGGCATGCATTTGGGGCCCCTATGACTTGAGGCATGCATTTGGGGCCCCCATGACATGCGGCATGTATGTGGGGACTCATGAAATGCGCCATGCATGTGGGCTCCTATGACATGCGGCATGCACGTGGGGCCCCTATGACATGTGGCATGCATTTGGGGGCCCCATTACATGCGGCATGCACGTGGAGTCCCCATGACAAGCGGCATGCATTTTGGGCCCCCATGACATGCGGCATGCATGTGGGGACCCCATGACATGTGGCATGCATGTGGGGACCCCATGACATGCGGCATGCATTTGGGTGCCCCATGACATGCGGCATGCATGTGGGGCCCCCATGTCATGCGGAATGCACGTGAGGCCACCTTGACATGCGGAATGCATGTGGGGCCCCCATGACATGCGGCATGCATGTGGGGACCCCATGACATGCGGCATGCTTTTGGGTGAACCATGACATGCGGCATGCATGTGGGGCCCGCATGTCATGCGGAATGCACGTGAGGTCACCTTGACATGCGGAATGCATGTGGGGCCCCCATGACATGCGGCATGCATGTGGGACCCCCATGACATGCGGCATGCATTTGAATCCCCCATTACATGCGGCATGCACGTGGGGCCCCCATGACATGCGGCATGCATTTGGGGCACCCATGACATGCAGAATGCCTGCGGGGCCCCCATGACATGCAACATGCATGTGGGGCCCTCATGACATGCGGCATGAATTTCGGTCCCCCAATACATGTGGCATGCACGTGGGGCCCCCATGATATGAGGCATGCATTTGGGGCCCCATTACATGCGGCATGCACGTGGAGCCCCCAAGACATGCGGCATGCATTTGGGGCCCCATGATATGCGCCATGCATGTGGGGCCCCTATGACATGCAGCATGCATGTGGCCCCTATGACATTCTGCATGCATTTGGGGCCCCTTTGACATGCGGAATACCTGCGGGACCCCCATGACATGCGGCATCCATTTGGGGCCTGCATAACATGCTGCATGCATTTGGGGTACCTGAGACATGCGGCAAGCACGTGGGGCCCCATGACATGCTGCATGCATTTGGTGTGCCAGAGACATGTGGCATGCACGTGGGGCCCCTATGACATGCCGCATGCATTTGGGGCCCCCATTACATGCGGCATGCACATGGGGCCCCCATGACATGCGGCATACTCTTGGGGCCCCAATGACATGCGGCATGCGTTTGGGTTTCCCATGAAATGCGGCATGCACGTGGGACCCCCATGACATGCGGCATGCATTTGGGGCACCCATGACATGCAACATGCATGTGGGGCCCTCATGACATGCGGCATGAATTTGGGGCCCCCAATACATGTGGCATGCACGTGGGGCCCCCATGATATGAGACATGCATTTAGGGCCCCATTACATGCGGCATGCACGTGGAGCCCCCAAGACATGCGGCATGCATTTGGGGCCCCCATGACATGCGCCATGCATGTGGGGCCCCTATGACATGCTGCATGCATGTGGTACCCCTATGACATTCTGCATGCATTTGGGGCCCCTGTGACATGCGGAATACCTGCGGGACCCCCATGACATGCGGCATCCATTTGGGGCCTGCATAACATGCTGCATGCATTTGGGGTACCTGAGACATGCGGCATGCACATGGGGCCCCATGACATGCTGCATGCATTTGGTGTGCCAGAGACATGTGGCATGCACGTGGGGCCCCTATGACATGCCGCATGCATTTGGGGCCCCCATGACATGCGGCATGCATGTGGGGCACCCATGACTTGCACCATGCACGTGGGGCCCCTTTGACATGCGGCATGAATTTGGGTGCCCCATTACATGCGGCATGCACGTGGAGCCCCCATGACATGCGGCATGCATGTGGGACCCCCATGACATGCGGCATGCATTTGAATCCCCCATTACATGCGGCATGCACGTGGGGCCCCCATGACATGCGGCATGCATTTGGGGCCCCCATAACATGCGGCATGCATGCGGGGCCCTCATGACATGCGGCATGAATTTGGGTCCCCAATACATGTGGCATGCACGTGGGGCCCCCATGACATGCGCCATGCATTTATGGCCCCCATGACATGCGGAATGCACGTGAGGCCACCTTGACATGCGGAATGCATGTGGGGCCCCCATGACATGCGGCATGCAAGTGGGGACCCCATGACATGCGGCATGCATTTGGGTGCCCCATGACATGCGGCATGCATGTGGGGCCCCCATGACATGCGGCATGCATGTGTGACCCCCATGACATGCGGCATGCATTTGAATCCCCCATTACATGTGGCATGCACGTGGGTCCCCCATGACATGCGTCATGCATGTGGGACCCCCATGACATGCGGCATGCGTTTGGGTTTCCCATGAAATGCGGCATGCACGTGGGGCCCCCATGACATGCGGCATGCATTTGGGGCACCCATGACATGCGCAATGCCTGCGGGGCCCCCATGACATGCAACATGCATGTGGGGCCCTCATGACATGCGGCATGAATTTGGGGCCCCCAATACATGTGGCATGCACGTGGGGCCCCCATGATATGAGGCATCCATTTGGGGCCTGAATAACATGCTGCATGCATTTGGGGTACCTGAGACATGCGGCATGCATTTGGGGCCCCATTACATGCGGCATGCACGTGGAGCCCCCAAGACATGCAGCATGCATTTGGGGCCCCCATGACATGCGCCATGCATGTGGGACCCCCATGACATGCGGCATGCATTTGAATCCCCCATGACATGCGGCATGCATTTGGGGCCCCCATGACATGCGGCATGCATTTGGGGCCCCCATGACATGCGGCATGCATGCGGGGCCCTCATGACATGCGTCATGAATTTGGGTCCCCCAATACATGTCGCATGCACGTGGGGCCCCCATGACATGCGCCATGCATTTATGGCCCCCATGACATGCGGCATGCATTTGGGCCCCCATGACATGCGGCATGCATGTGGGACCCCCATGACATGCGTCATGCAATTGGATCCCCCATTACATGCTGCATGCAAGTGGGGCCCCCATGACATGCGCCATGCATGTGGGGCCCCTATGACATGCGGCATGCATGTGGGGCCCCATGACATGCGGCAAGCACGTGGGGCCCCAATGACATGCAGCATGTACTTTGGGCACCCATGACATGCGGCATGCATTTATGGCCCCCATGTCATGCGGCATGTATTTGGGGCCCCCATGACTTGAGGCATGCATGTGGGGCCCCCATGACATGCACCATGCATGTGGCGCCCCTATGACATGCTGCATGCATTTGGGGCCCCTATGACATGCTGCATGCATTTGGGGCCCCCATGACTTGAGGCATGCATTTGGGGCCCCCATGACATGCGGCATGCATGTAGGGCCCCCAAGAAATGTGCCATGCATGTGGTGCCCCTATGACATGCGGCATGCATTTGTGGGCCCCAAGACATGTGGCATGCACGTGGGGCCCCCATGACATGCTGCATGCATTTGTGACCCCAATGATATGCGGCACGCATTTGGGGCCCCCATGACATGCGGCATGCATGTGGGGCCCCCATGAAATAAGCCATGCATGTGGGGCCCCTATGACATGCGGCATGCATTTGTGGGCCCCAAGACATGCTGCATGCATTTGGGGGGCCCCATGACATGCGGCATGCACGTGGGTCCCCCATGATATGCGACATGCATTTGGGGCCCCCATGATTGAGGCATGCATTTTGGGCCCCCTTGACATGCGGCATGCACATGGGGCCCCCAAGACATGCGGCATGCACGTGGGGCCCCCATTAAATGCGGCATGCATTTAGGGCCCCCATGACATGCGGCATGCATTTGTGGCCCCCATGACATGCGGCATGCATGTGGGGCACCCATGACATGCGCCATGTACGTGGTGCCCCTATGACATGCGGCATGCACGTGGGCCCCCAATGACATGAAGCATGCATGTGGGGCCCCCATGACATGCGGCATGCATGTAGGGCCCCCATGAAATGTGCCATGCATGTTTGGCACCTATGACATTCGGCATGCATTTGTAGGCCCCAAGACATGTGGCATGCACGTGGAGCCCCTATGACATGCGGCATGCATTTGATGGCCCCAAGACATGCTGCATGCATGTGGGGCCTCTATAACATGCGGCATGCTTGTGGGGCCCCCATGACATGCAGCATACATTTGGGGCCCCCGTGACATGCGGCATGCATGTGGGGCCCCCATGACAAGCAGCATGCATTTGAATCCCCCATTACATGACGGATGCACGTGGGGCCCCCATGACATGCGGCATGCATTTGGGGCCCCCATGAAATGCGGAATGCCTGCGGGGCCCCCATGACATGCGGCATGCATGCAGGGCCCTCATGACATGCGGCATGAATTTGAGGCACCCATGACATGTGGCATGCATTTGGGTCCCCATGACATGTGGCATGCATTGGGGGCCCCCATGACATGTGGCATGAATGTGGGTCCCATGACATGCGGCATGCATTTGGGCCCCCATGACATGCGGCATGCATTTGGGGCCTGCATAACATGCTGCATGCATTTGAGGTCCCCATGACATGTGGCATGCATTGGGGGCCCCCATGACATGCGGCATGAATGTGGGTCCCATGACATGCGGCATGCATTTGGGCCCCCATGACATGCGGCATGCATTTGGGGCCTGCATAACATGCTGCATGCATTTGGGGTACCTGAGAGATGCGGCATGCATGTGGGGCCCCTATGACATGCCGCATGCATTTGGGGCCCCCATTACATGCGGCATGCACATGGGGCACCCGTGACACGCGGCATACGCTTGGGGCCCCAATGACATGCGGCATGCATTTGGGCCCCCATGACATGTGGCATGCATTTGGGGCCTGCATAACATGCTGCATGCATTTGGGGTACCTGAGACATGCGGCATGCATTTGGGGCCCCAATGACATGCGGCATGCCTGTTGGGCCCCCATGACATGCGGCATGCATTTGGGGCCCCCATGACATGCGGAATGCCTGTGGGGCCCCCATGACATGCGGCATGAATTTGGGGCCCCAATACATGCGGCATGCACGTTGGGCCCCCATGACATGTGGCATGCATTTGGGTCCCCATGACATGCGGCATGCATGTGGGGCCCCCATGACATGTGGCATGCATTTGCGGGCCCCATGACATGTGTTATGCACGTGGGGCCCCTATGACATGCGTTATGCATTTGGATCCCCCATTACATGCTGCATGCAAGTGGGGCCCCCATGACATGCCGCATACATTTGTGGCACCGTGACATGAGGCATGCACGTGGGGCCCCCATGACATGCAACAAGCACGTGGGGCCCCAATGACATGCAGCATGTACGTTGGGCACCCATGACATGCGGCATGCATTTATGGCCCCCATGACATGCGGCATGCATTTGGGGCCCCCATGACTTGAGGCAAGCATGTGGGGCCCCCATGACATGCACCATGCATGTGGGGCCCCTATGACATGCTGCATGCATTTGGGGCCCCCAAGACTTGAGGCATGCATTTGGGGCCCCCATGACATGCGGCATGCATGTAGGGCCCCCATGAAATGTTGTATGCATGTGGGACCCCTATGACATGTGGCATGCATTTGTGGGCCCCAATACATGTGGCATGCACGTGGGGCCCCCATGACATGCTGCATGCATTTGTGGCCCCCATGATATGCGGCACGCATTTGGGGCCCCCATGACATGAGGCATGCATGTGGGGCCCCCATGAAATGAGCCATGCATGTGGGGCCCCTATGACATGCAGCATGCATTTGGGGCCCCCAATTCATGCGGCATGCACGTGGGGCCCCCATGATATGCGGCATGCTTTTGGGGCCCCATGACTTGAGGCACGCATTTTGGGCCCCCATGACATGCGGCATGCACATGGGGCCCCCATTACATGCGGCATGCACATGGGGCCCCCATGACATGCGGCATACTCTTGGGGCCCCAATGACATGCGGCATGAGTTTGGATTCTCCATGACATGCGGCATGCACGTGGGGCCCCCATGACATGAGTCATGCATTTGGGGCCCCTGTGACACGCGGCATGCACGTGGGGCCCCCATGACATGCAACATGCATTTGGGGCCCCCATGTCAGGCGGAATGCACGTGAGGCCCCCTTGACATGTGGAATGCATGTGGGGCGCTCATGACATGCGGCATGCATTTGGGGCCCCCATGACATGTGGAATGCCTGCGGGGCCCCTATGACATGCGGCATGCATTTGTGGGCCCCAAGACATGCGGCATGCATGTGGGGCACCCATGACATGCACCAGGCATGCGGGGCCCCTATGACATGCGGCATGAATTTTGGGCCCCCAATAAATGCGGCATGCACGTGGGGCCCCCCTGATATGCGGCATGCATTTGGGGCCCCCATGACTTGATGCATGCATTTGGGGCCCCCAATGACATGCGGCATGCATGTGGGGCCCCTTGAAATGCACCATGCACCTGGGGCCCCTATGACATGTGGCATGAATTTGGGGCCCCCAATAAATGAGGCATGCACGTGAGGCCCCCATGATATGCGGCATGCATTTGGGGACCCCATGACTTGAGGCATGCATTTGGGGCCCCCATGACATGCGGAATGCCTGTGGGGCCCCCATGACCTGCGCCATGCGTTTGGGGTGCCCGAGACATGCGGCATGCACGTGGGGCCCCGATAACATGCTGCATGCATTTGGGGTGCCCGAGACATGCGGCATGCACGTGGGGCCCCTATGACATGCCGCATGCATTTGGGGCCCCCATTACATGTGGCATGCACATGGGGCCCTCATGACATGCGGCATATGCTTGGGGCCCCAATGACATGCGACATGAGTTTGGATCCCCCATAACATGTGGCATGCACGTGGGACCCCCATGACATGAGTCATGCATTTGGGGCAGCCATGACATCAGGCATGCATTTGGGCCCCCCATGAAATGCGGCATGCATGTGGGGCCCCCATGACATGTGGCATGCATGTGGGGCCCCATGATATGCGGCATGCAGCTGGGGCCCCCAATACATGTGACATGCACGTTGGGCACCCATGACATGCGGCATGCATTTATAACCCTCATGACATGCGGCATACATGTGGGGCCCCCATGACATGTGGCATGCATGTGGGGCCCACATGACATGCGGCATGCATATGCGGGCCCCATGACATGTGTTATGCACGTGGGGCCCCTATGACATGCCGCATGCATTTGGACCCTCATGACATGCGGCATGCATGTGGGACCCCCATGACATGCGTCATGCATTTGGATCCCCCATTACATGCTGCATGCAAGTGGGGCCCACATGACATGCGGCACGCATGTGGGCCCCCCATGACATGCGCCATGCATGTGGGGCCCCCATGACATGCGGCATGCATGTGGGACCCCCATGACATGCGGCATGCACGTGGGGCCCCCATGACATGCCGAATACATGTGTGGCCCCCATGACATGAGGCATGCACGTGGGGCACCCATGACATGCGGCAAGCAGGTGGGGCCCCAATGACATGCAGTATGTACGTTGGGCACCCATGACATGCGGCATGTATTTATGGCCCCCATGACATGCGGCATGCATTTGGGGCCCCCATGACTTGAGGCATGCAAGTGGGGCCCCCATGACATGCACCATGCATGTGGGGTCCCTATGACATGCTGCATGCATTTGGGGCCCCTATGACATGCTGCATGCATTTGGGGCCCCCATGACTTGAGGCATGCATTTGGGGCCCCCATGACATGCGGCATGCATGTAGGGCCCCCAAGAAATGTGCCATGCATGTGGTGCCCCTATGACATGCGGCATGCATTTGTGGGCCCCAAGACATGTGGCATGCACGTGGGGCCCCCATGACATGCTGCATGCATTTGTGGCCCCCATGATATGCGGCAGGCATTTGGGGCCCCCATGACATGCGGCATGCATGTGGGGCCCCCATGAAATAAGCCATGCATGTGGGGCCCCTATGACATGCGGCATGCATTTGTGGGCCCCAAGACATGCCGCATGCATTTGGGGGGCCCCATGACATGCGGCATGCACGTGGGGCCCCCATGATATGCAACATGCATTTAGGGCCCCCATGACATGCGGCATGCATTTGGGGCCCCCATGACATGCTGCATGCATGTGGGGCACCATGACATGCGCCATGCATGTGGGGCCCCTATGACATGCGGCATGCAATTGGGGCCCCGATGACATGCGGCATGCATGTGGGGCACCCATGACATGCGCATTGTACGTGGTGCCCCTATGACATGCGGCATGCACGTGGGGCCCCAATGACATGAAGCATGCACGTGGGGCCCCCATGACATGCGGCATGCATGTAGGGCCCCCATGAAATGTGCCATGCATGTTTGGCACCTATGACATGCGGCATGCATTTGTAGGCCCCAAGACATGTGGCATGCACGTGGGGCCCCTATGACATGCGGCATGCATTTGTGGGCCCCAAGACATGCGGCATGCATGTGGGGCCCCAATGACATGTGGCATGCACGTGGGGCCCCTATGACATGCGGCATGCATTTGTGGGCCCCAAGACATGCGGCATGCATGTGGGGCCCCAATGACATGCGGCATGCATTTGGGGCCCCCATGACATGCGGAATGCCTGCGGGGCCCCCATGACATGCGGCATGCATGCGGGGCCCTCATGACATGCGGCATGAATTTGAGGCCCCCATGACATGTGGCATGCATTTGGGTCCCCTTGACATGTGGCATGCATTGGGGGCCCCCATGACATGCGGCATGAATGTGGGTCCCATGACATGCGGCATGCATTTGGGCCCCCATGACATGCGGCATGCATTTGGGGCCTGCATAACATGCTGCATGCATTTGGGGTACCTGAGAGATGCGGCATGCATGTGGGGCCCCTATGACATGCCGCATGCATTTGGGGCCCCCATTACATGCAGCATGCACATGGGGCACCCGTGACACGCGGCATACGCTTGGGGCCCCAATGACATGCGGCATGCGTTTGGGTCCCCCATGACATGCGGCATGCAGGTGGGGCCCCCATGACATGAGTCATGCATTTGGGGCCCCTGTGACATGCGGCATGCACGTGGGGCCCTATTGACATGCGGCATGCATTTGGGGCACCCATGACTTGCACCATGCACGCGGGGCCCCTTTGACATGCCGCATGAATTTGGGGGCCCCATTACATGCGGCATGCACGTGGAGCCCCCATGACATGCGGCATGCATTTGGGGCCCCATGACATGTGGCATGCATTTCAGGCCTGCATAACATGCTGCATGCATTTGGGGTACCTGAGACATGCGGCATGCATTTGGGGCCCCAATGACATGCGGCATGCCTGTTGGGCCCCCATGACATGCATTTGGGGGCCCCATGACATGCGGCATGCACGTGGGGCCCTCATGACATGCAGCATGCATTTGGGGCCACTATGACATGCGGCATGCATTTGAGGCCCCCATTACATGCGGCATGCACGTGGGGCCCACATGACATGCGGAATGCCTGTGGGGCCCCCATAACAAGCGGCATGAATTTGGGCCCCAATACATGCGGCATGCACGTTGGGCCCCCATGACATGTGGCATGCATTTGGGCCCCCGTGACATGCGGCATGCATGTGGGGCCCCCATGACATGTGGCATGCATTTGCGGGCCCCCATGACATGCGGAATGCCTGCAGGGCACCCATGACATGCGGCATGCATGCGGGGCCCTCATGACATGCGGCATGAATTTGAGGCCCCCATGACATGTGGCATGCATTTGGGTCCCCATGACATGTGGCATGCATTGGGGGCCCCCATGACATGCGGCATGAATGTGGGTCCCATGACATGCGGCATGCATTTGGGCCCCCATGACATGCGGCATGCATTTGGGGCCTGCATAACATGCTGCATGCATTTGGGGTACCTGAGAGATGCGTCATGCATGTGGGGCCCCTATGACATGCCGCATGCATTTGGGGCCCCCATTACATGCGGCATGCACATGGGGCACCCGTGACAAGCGGCATACGCTTGGGGCCCCAATGACATGCGGCATGCATTTGGGCCCCCATGACATGTGGCATGCATTTGGGGCCTGCATAACATGCTGCATGCATTTGGGGTACCTGAGACATGCGGCATGCATTTGGGGCCCCAATGACATGCGGCATGCCTGTTGGGCCCCCATGACATGCGGCATGCATTTGGGGGCCCCATGACATGCGGCATGAACGTGGGGCCCTCATGACATGCAGCATGCATTTGGGGCCACTATGACATGCGGCATGCATTTGGGGACCCCATTACATGCGGCATGCACGTGGGGCCCCATGACATGCGGCATGCATGTGGGACCCCCTTGACATGCGGCATGTACGTTGGGCACCCATGACATGCGGCATGCATTTATGGCCCCCATGTCATGCGGCATGTATTTGGGGCCCCCATGACTTGAGGCATGCATTTGGGGCCCCCATGACATGCGGCATGCATGTAGGGCCCCCAAGAAATGTGCCATGCATGTGGTGCCCCTATGACATGCGGCATGCATTTGTGGGCCCCAAGACATGTGGCATGCACGTGGGGCCCCCATGACATGCTGCATGCATTTGTGGCCCCCATGATATGCGGCACTCATTTGGGGCCCCCATGACATGCGGCATGCATGTGGGGCCCCCATGAAATAAGCCATGCATGTGGGGCCCCTATGACATGCGGCATGCATTTGTGGGCCCCAAGACATGCTGCATGCATTTGGGGGCCCATGACATGCGGCATGCATTTGGGGCCCCCATGACATGCGGCATGCACGTGGGGCCCCCATGATATGCGACATGCATTTGGGGCCCCCATGATTGAGGCATGCATTTTGGGCCCCCTTGACATGCGGCATGCACATGGGGCCCCCAAGACATGCGGCATGCACGTGGGGCCCCCATTAAATGCGGCATGCATTTAGGGCCCCCATGACATGCGCCATGCATATGGGGCCCCTATGACATACGGCATGCAATTGGGGCCCCGATGACATGCGGCATGCATGTGGGGCACCCATGACATGCGCCATGTACGTGGTGCCCCTATGACATGCGGCATGCACGTGGGCCCCCAATGACATGAAGCATGCATGTGGGGCCCCCATGACATGCGGCATGCATTTGATGGCCCCAAGACATGCTGCATGCATGTGGGGCCTCTATAACATGCGGCATGCTTGTGGGGCCCCCATAACATGCAGCATACATTTGGGGCCCCCGTGACATGCGGTATGCATGTGGGGCCCCCATGACAAGCAGCATGCATTTGAATCCCCCATTACATGACGGATGCACGTGGGGCCCCCATGACATGCGGCATGCATTTGGGGCCCCCATGACATGCGCCATGTACGTGGTGCCCCTATGACACGCGGCATGCACGTGGGCCCCCAATGACATGAAGCATGCATGTGGGGCCCCCATGACATGCGGCATGCATTTGATGGCCCCAAGACATGCTGCATGCATGTGGGGCCTCTATAACATGCGGCATGCTTGTGGGGCCCCCATAACATGCAGCATACATTTGGGGCCCCCGTGACATGCGGTATGCATGTGGGGCCCCCATGACAAGCAGCATGCATTTGAATCCCCCATTACATGACGGATGCACATGGGGCCCCCATGACATGCGGCATGCATTTGGGGCCCCCATGACATGCGGAATGCCTGCGGGGCCCCCATGACATGCGGCATGCATGCGGGGCCCTCATGACATGCGGCATGAATTTGAGGCCCCCATGACATGTGGCATGCATTTGGGTCCCCATGACATGTGGCATGCATTGGGGGCCCCCATGACATGCGGCATGAATGTGGGTCCCATGACATGCGGCATGCATTTGGGTCCCCATGACATGTGGCATGCATTTGGGGCCTGCATAACATGCTGCATGCATTTGGGGTACCTGAGAGATGCGGCATGCATGTGGGGCCCCTATGACATGCCACATGCATTTGGGGCCCCCATTACATGCGACATGCACATGGGGCACCCGTGACATGCGGCATACGCTTGGGGCCCCAATGACATGCGGCATGCATTTGGGCCCCCATGACATGTGGCATGCATTTGGGGCCTGCATAACATGCTGCATGCATTTGGGGTACCTGAGACATGCGGCATGCATTTGGGGCCCCAATGACATGCGGCATGCCTGTTGGGGCCTCATGACATGCGGCATGCATTTGGGGGCCCCATGACATGCGGCATGCAGGTGGGGCCCTCATGACATGCAGCATGCATTTGGGGCCACTATGACATGCGGCATGCATTTGGGGCCCCCATTACATGCGGCATGCACGTGGGGCCCCATGACATGCGGCATGCATTTGGGGCCCCCATGACATGTGGAATGCCTGTGGGGCCCCCATGACATGCGGCATGAATTTGGGGCCCCAATACATGCGGCATGCACGTTGGGCCCCCATGACATGTGGCATGCATTTGGGTCCCCATGACATGCGGCATGCATGTGGGGCCCCCATGACATGTGGCATGCATTTGCGGGCCCCATGACATGTGTTATGCACGTGGGGCCCCTATGACATGCGTTATGCATTTGGATCCCCCATTACATGCTGCATGCAAGTGGGGCCCCCATGACATGCCGCATACATTTGTGGCACCGTGACATGAGGCATGCACGTGGGGCCCTCATGACATGCAACAAGCACGTGGGGCCCCAATGACATGCAGCATGTACGTTGGGCACCCATGACATGCGGCATGCATTTATGGCCCCCATGACATGCGGCATGCATTTGGGGCCCCCATGACTTGAGGCAAGCATGTGGGGCCCCCATGACATGCACCATGCATGTGGGGCCCCTATGACATGCTGCATGCATTTGGGGCCCCCAAGACTTGAGGCATGCATTTGGGGCCCCCATGACATGCGGCATGCATGTAGGGCCCCCATGAAATGTTCCATGCATGTGGGACCCCTATGACATGTGGCATGCATTTGTGGGCCCCAAGACATGTGGCATGCACGTGGGGCCCCCATGACATGCTGCATTTGTGGCCCCCATGATATGCGGCACGCATTTGGGGCCCCCATGACATGCGGCACGCATTTGGGGCCCCCATGACATGAGGCATGCATGTGGGGCCCCCATGAAATGAGCCATGCATGTGGGCCCCTATGACATGCGGCATGCATTTGTGGGCCCCAAGACATGCTGCATGCATTTGGGGGGCCCATGACATGCAGCATGCACGTGGGGCCCCAATGAAATGCGGCATGCACGTGGGGCCCCATGACATGCGGCATGCATTTGGGGCCCCCATGACATGTGGAATGCCTGTGGGGCCCCCATGACATGCGCCATGAATTTGGCCCCCAATACATGCGGCATGCACGTTGGGCCCCCATGACATGTGGCATGCATTTGGGTCCCCATGACATGCGGCATGCATGTGGGGCCCCCATGACATGTGGCATGCATTTGCGGGCCCCATGACATGTGTTATGCATTTGGATCCCCCATTACATGCTGCATGCAAGTGGGGCCCCCATGACATGCCGCATACATTTGTGGCACCGTGACATGAGGCATGCACGTGGGGCCCCCATGACATGCAACAAGCACGTGGGGCCCCAATGACATGCAGCATGTACGTTGGGCACCCATGACATGCGGCATGCATTTATGGCCCCCATGACATGCGGCATGCATTTGGGGCCCCCATGACTTGAGGCAAGCATGTGGGGCCCCCATGACATGCACCATGCATGTGGGGCCCCTATGACATGCTGCATGCATTTGGGGCCCCCAAGACTTGAGGCATGCATTTGGGGCCCCCATGACATGCGGCATGCATGTAGGGCACCCATGAAATGTTCCATGCATGTGGGACCCCTATGACATGCGGCATGCATTTGTGGGCCCCAAGACATGTGGCATGCACGTGGGGCCCCCATGACATGCTGCATGCATTTGTGGCCCCCATGATATGCGGCACGCATTTGGGGCCCCCATGACATGCGGCACGCATTTGGAACCCCCATGAAATAAGCCATGCATGTGGGGCCCCTATGACATGCGGCATGCATTTGTGGGCCCCAAGACATGCTGCATGCATTTGGGGGGCCCCATGACATGCGGCATGCACGTGGGGCCCCCATGATATGCGACATGCATTTAGGGCCCCCTTGACATGCGGCATGCATTTGGGGCCCCCATGACATGCTGCATGCATGTGGGGCACCATGACATGCGCCATGCATGTGGGGCCCCTATGACATGCGGCATGCAATTGGGGCCCCGATGACATGCGGCATGCATATGGGGCACCCATGACATGCGCATTGTACGTGGTGCCCCTATGACATGCGGCATGCACGTGGGGCCCCAATGACATGAAGCATGCACGTGGGGCCCCCATGACATGCGGCATGCATGTAGGGCCCCCATGAAATGTGCCATGCATG
This sequence comes from Phyllobates terribilis, assembly GCF_046119375.1. Classification (NCBI taxonomy): domain Eukaryota; kingdom Metazoa; phylum Chordata; class Amphibia; order Anura; family Dendrobatidae; genus Phyllobates; species Phyllobates terribilis. The sequence goes on from NW_027362764.1 coordinate 343,820,994, forward strand.
TTTGGCACCTATGACATGCGGCATGCATTTGTAGGCCCCAAGACATGTGGCATGCACGTGGGGCCCCTATGACATGCGGCATGCATTTGTGGGCCCCAAGACATGCGGCATGCATGTGGGGCACCCATGACATGCGCCATGTACGTGGTGCCCCTATGACATGCGGCATGCACGTGGGCCCCCAATGACATGAAGCATGCACGTGGGGCCCCCATGACATGCGGCATGCATGTAGGGCCCCCATGAAATGCGGCATGCATGCGGGGCCCTCATGACATGCGGCATGAATTTGAGGCCCCCATGACATTTGGCATGCATTTCTGACCCCTTGACATGTGGCATGCATTGGGGGCCCCCATGACATGCGGCATGAATGTGGGTCCCATGACATGCGGCATGCATTTGGGCCCCCATGACATGTGGCATGCATTTGGGGCCTGCATAACATGCTGCATGAATTTGGGGTACCTGAGAGATGCGGCATGCATGTGGGGCCCCTATGACATGCCGCATGCATTTGGGGCCCCCATTACATGCGGCATGCACATGGGGCACCCGTGACACGCGGCATACGCTTGGGGCCCCAATGACATGCGGCGTGCGTTTGGGTCCCCCATGACATGCGGCATGCTGGTGGGGCCCCCATGACATGAGTCATGCATTTGGGGCCCCCGTGACATGCGGCATGCACGTGGGGCCCCGTTGACATGCGGCATGCATTTGGGGCACCCATGACTTGCACCATGCATGCGGGGCCCCTTTGACATGCCGCATGAATTTGGGGGCCCCATTACATGCGGCATGCACGTGGAGCCCCCATGACATGCGGCATGCATTTGGGGCCCCATGACATGTGGCATGCATTTCAGGCCTGCATAACATGCTGCATGCATTTGGGGTACCTGAGACATGCGGCATGCATTTGGGGCCCCAATGACATGCGGCATGCCTGTTGGGCCCCCATGACATGCGGCATGCATTTGGGGGCCCCTTGACATGCGGCATGCACGTGGGGCCCTCATGACATGCAGCATGCATTTGGGGCCACTATGACATGCGGCATGCATTTTGGGCCCCCATTACATGCGGCATGCACGTGGGGCCCCCATGACATGCGGCATGCATTTGGGGCCCACATGACATGCGGAATGCCTGTGGGGCCCCCATGACATGCGGCATGAATTTGGGGCCCCAATACATGCGGCATGCACGTTGGGCCCCCATGACATGTGGCATGCATTTGGGCCCCCATGACATGCGGCATGCATGTGGGGCCCCCATGACATGTGGCATGCATTTGCGGGCCCCCATCACATGCGGAATGCCTGCAGGGCACCCATGACATGCGGCATGCATGCGGGGCCCTCATGACATGCGGCATGAATATGAGGCCCCCATGACATGTGGCATGCATTTGGGTCCCCATGACATGTGGCATGCATTGGGGGCCCCCATGACATGCGGCATGAATGTGGGTCCCATGACATGCGGCATGCATTTGGGCCCCCATGACATGCGGCATGCATTTGGGGCCTGCATAACATGCTGCATGCATTTGGGGTACCTGAGAGATGCGGGATGCATGTGGGGCCCCTATGACATGCCGCATGCATTTGGGGCCCCCATTACATGCGGCATGCACATGGGGCACCCGTGACACGCGGCATACGCTTGGGGCCCCCATGACATGCGGCATGCATTTGGGCCCCCATGACATGTGGCATGCATTTGGGGCCTGCATAACATGCTGCATGCATTTGGGGTACCTGAGACATGCGGCATGCATTTGGGGCCCCAATGACATGCGGCATGCCTGTTGGGCCCCCATGACATGCGGCATGCATTTGGGGGCCCCATGACATGCGGCATGCAAGTGGGGCCCTCGTGACATGCAGCATGCATTTGGGGCCACTATGACATGCGGCATGCATTTGGGGCCCCCATTACATGCGGCATGCACGTGGGGCCCCATGACATGCGGCATGCATTTGGGGCCCCCATGACATGCGGAATGCCTGTGGGGCCCCCATGACATGCGGCATGAATTTGGGGCCCCAATACATGCGGCATGCACGTTGGGCCCCCATGACATGTGACATGCATTTGGGTCCCCATGACATGCGGCATGTATGTGGGGCCCCCATGACATGTGTTATGCACGTGGGGCCCCTATGACATGCGTTATGCATTTGGATCCCCCATTACATGCTGCATGCAAGTGGGGCCCCCATGACATGCCGCATACATTTGTGGCACCGTGACATGAGGCATGCACGTGGGGCCCCCATGACATGCAACAAGCACGTGGGGCCCCAATGACATGCAGCATGTACGTTGGGCACCCATGACATGCGGCATGCATTTATGGCCCCCATGACATGCGGCATGCATTTGGGGCCCCCATGACTTGAGGCAAGCATGTGGGGCCCCCATGACATGCACCATGCATGTGGGGCCCCTATGACATGCTGCATGCATTTGGGGCCCCCAAGACTTGAGGCATGCATTTGTGGCCCCCATGATATGCGGCACGCATTTGGGGCCCCCATGACATGAGGCATGCATGTGGGGCCCCCATGAAATGAGCCATGCATGTGGGGCCCCTATGACATGCGGCATGCATTTGGGGCCCCCAATACATGCGGCATGCACGTGGGGCCCCCATGATATGCGGCATGCTTTTGTGGCCCCATGACTTGAGGCATGCATTTTGGGCCCCCATGACATGCGGCATGCACATGGGGCCCCCATTACATGCGGCATGCACATGGGGCCCCCATGACATGCGGCATACTCTTGGGGCCCCAATGACATGCGGCATGAGTTTGGATTCTCCTTGACATGCGGCATGCACGTGGGGCCCCCATGACATGAGTCATGCATTTGGGGCCCCTGTGACACGCGGCATGCACGTGGGGCCCCCATGACAGGCAACATGCATTTGGGGCCCCCATGTCATGCGGAATGCACGTGAGGCCCCCTTGACATGTGGAATGCATGTGGGGCCCTCATGACATGCGGCATGCATTTGGGGCCCCCATGACATGTGGAATGCCTGCGGGGCCCCTATGACATGCGGCATGCATTTGTGGGCCCCAAGACATGCGGCATGCATGTGGGGCACCCATGACATGCACCAGGCACGCGGGGCCCCTATGACATGCGGCATGAATTTTGGGCCCCCAATAAATGCGGCATGCACGTGGGGCCCCCCCTGATATGCGGCATGCATTTGGGGCCCCCATGACTTGATGCATGCATTTGGGGCCCCCATGACATGGGGCATGCATGTGGGGCCCCTTGAAATGCACCATGCACGAGGGGCCCCTATGACATGTGGCATGAATTTGGGGCCCCCAATAAATGCGGCATGCACGTGAGGCCCCCATGATATGCGGCATGCATTTGGGGCCCCCATGACTTGAGGCATGCATTTGGGGCCCCCATGACATGCGGCATGAACATGGAGCCCCATGACAAGCGGCATGCACGTGGGGCCCCCATGATATGCAGCATGCATGTGGGGCCCTCATGACATGCGGCATGCATTTGGGCCCCCATGACATGCGGCATGCATTTGGGGCCTGCATAACATGCTGCATGCATTTGGGGTACCTGAGACATGCGGCATGCACGTGGGGCCCCCATAAAATGCTGCATGCATTTGGGATGCCCGAGACATGCGGCATGCACCTGGTGCCCCCATTTGGGGCCCCCATGACATGCGGCATGCATGTGGGACCCCCATGAGATGCAGCTTGCATTTCGATCCCTCATTACATGCTGCATGCAAGTGGGGCCCCCCATGACATGCAGCATGCATGTGGGACCCCCATGACATGCTGCATGCATTTGTGGCCCCCATGATATGCGGCACGCCTTTGGGGCCACCATGACATGAGGCATGCATGTGGGGCCCCTATGAAATGAGCCATGCATGTGGGGCCCCTATGACATTCGGCATGCATTTGTGGGCCCCAAGTCATGCTGCATGCATTTGGGGCCCCCATGACATGCGGCATGCATTTAGGGCCCCCATAACATGCGGCATGCGTGTCGGGCCCCCATGACATGCGGCATGCATTTGGGCCCCCATTACATGCGGCATGCATTTGGGGCCTGCATAACATGCTGCATGCATTTGGGGTACCTGAGACATGCGGCATGCATTTGGGGCCCCCATTACATGCGGCATGAGTTTGGATCCCCCATGACATGCGGCATGCATGTGGGGCCCCCATGACATGAGTCATGCATTTGGGGCCGCCATGACATGCGGCATGCATTTGGGGCCCCCATGACATGCGGCATGCATGTGGGACCCCCATAACATGCAGCATGCGTTTGGATCCCCCCTTACATGTGGCATGCACGTGTGGCCCCCATTAAATGCGGCATGCATTTTGGGCCCCAATGACATGCGGAATTCCTGCGGGGCCCCCATGACATACGGCATGCATGCGGGGTCCTCATGACATGCGGCATACATTTGGGGCCCCCAATATATGCGGCATGAACGTGGGGCCCCCATGATATGTGGCATGCATTTGGGGCCCCCATGACATGCGGCATGCATGTGGAGCCCCCATGACATGCGGCATGCATGTGGGGCCCCATGACATGCAGCATGCACGTGGGGCCCCCATGACATGTGGAATGCACGTGAGGCCCCCATGACATGCGGCATACGCTTGGGGCCCCAATGACATGCTGCATGCGTTTGGGTCCCCCATGACATGCGACATGCATGTGGAGCCCCCATGACATGCGGCCTGCATTTGGGGCCCCCATGACATGCGGCATGCACGTGGGGCCCCCATGACATGCAACATGCATTTGGGGCCCCCATGTCATGCGGAATGCACGTGAGGCCCCCTTGACATGTGAAATGCATGTGGGGCCCCCGTGACATGTGGAATGCCTGCGGGGCCCCCATGACATGTGGAATGCCTGCGGGGCCCCCATGACATGTGGCATGCATGCGGGGCCCCCAAGAAATGCGGCATGCACGTGAGGCCCCCATGATATGCGGCATGCATTTGGGGCCCCTATGACTTGAGGCATGCATTTGGGGCCCCCATGACATGCGGCATGTTTGTGGGGACTCATGAAATGCACCATGCATGTGGGCTCCTATGACATGCGGCATGCACGTGGGGCCCCTATGACATGTGGCATGCATTTGGGGGCCCCATTACATGCGGCATGCACGTGGAGTCCCCATGACAAGCGGCATGCATTTGGGGCCCCCATGACATGCGGCATGCATGTGGGGACCCCATGACATGTGGCATGCATGTGGGGACCCCATGACATGCGGCATGCATTTGGGTGCCCCATGACATGCGGCATGCATGTGGGGCCCCCATGTCATGCGGAATGCAGGTGAGGCCACCTTAACATGCGGAATGCATGTGGGCCCCCATGACATGCGGAATGCATTTGGGTGAATCATGACATGCGGCATGCATGTGGGGCCCGCATGTCATGCGGAATGCACGTGAGGCCACCTTGACATGCGGAATGCATGTGGGGCCCCCATGACATGCGGCATGCATGTGGGACCCCCATGACATGCGGCATGCATTTGAATCCCCCATTACATGCGGCATGCACGTGGGGCCCCCATGACATGCGGCATGCATTTGGGGCACCCATGACATGCAGAATGCCTGCGGGGCCCCCATGACATGCAACATGCATGTGGGGCCCTCATGACATGCGGCATGAATTTCGGTCCCCCAATACATGTGGCATGCACGTGGGGCCCCCATGATATGAGGCATGCATTTGGGGCCCCATTACATTCGGCATGCACGTGGAGCCCCCAAGACATGCGGCATGCATTTGGGGCCCCATGACATGCGCCATGCATGTGGGGCCCCTATGACATGCAGCATGCATGTGGCCCCTATGACATTCTGCATGCATTTGGGGCCCCTTTGACATGCGGAATACCTGCGGGACCCCCAATACATGCGGCATCCATTTGGGGCCTGCATAACATGCTGCATGCATTTGGGGTACCTGAGACATGCGGCAAGCACGTGGGGCCCCATGACATGCTGCATGCATTTGGTGTGCCAGAGACATGTGGCATGCACGTGGGGCCCCTATGACATGCCGCATGCATTTGGGGCCCCCATTACATGCGGCATACACATGGGACCCCCATGACATGCGGCATACTCTTGGGGCCCCAATGACATGCGGCATGCGTTTGGGTTTCCCATGAAATGCGGCATGCACGTGGGACCCCCATGACATGCGGCATGCATTTGGGGCACCCATGACATGCGGAATGCCTGCGGGGCCCCCATGACATGCAACATGCATGTGGGGCCCTCATGACATGCGGCATGAATTTGGGGCCCCCAATACATGTGGCATGCACGTGGGGCCCCCATGATATGAGACATGCATTTGGGGCCCCATTACAAGCGGCATGCACGTGGAGCCCCCAAGACATGCGGCATGCATTTGGGGCCCCCATGACATGCGCCATGCATGTGGGGCCCCTATGACATGCTGCATGCATGTGGTACCCCCATGACATTCTGCATGCATTTGGGGCCCCTGTGACATGCGGAATACCTGCGGGACCCCCATGACATGCGGCATCCATTTGAGGCCTGCATAACATGCTGCATGCATTTGGGGTACCTGAGACATGCGGCATGCACGTGGGGCCCCATGACATGCTGCATGCATTTGGTGTGCCAGAGACATGTGGCATGCACGTGGGGCCCCTATGACATGCCGCATGCATTTGGGGCCCCCATGACATGCACCATGCATGTGGGGCCCCTATGACATGCGGCATGCATGTGGGGCACCCATGACTTGCGCCATGCACGTGGGGCCCCTTTGACATGCGGCATGAATTTGGGTGCCCCATTACATGCGGCATGCACGTGGAGCCCCCATGACATGCGGCATGCATGTGGGACCCCCATGACATGCGGCATGCATTTGAATCCCCCATGACATGCGGCATGCATGTGGGGCCCCCATGACATGCGGCATGCATGCGGGGCCCTCATGACATGCGTCATGAATTTGGGTCCCCCAATACATGTCGCATGCACGTGGGGCCCCCATGACATGCGCCATGCATTTATGGCCCCCATGACATGCGGCATGCATTTGGGCCCCCATGACATGCGGCATGCATGTGGGACCCCCATGACATGCGTCATGCAATTGGATCCCCCATTACATGCTGCATGCAAGTGGGGCCCCCATGACATGCGCCATGCATGTGGGGCCCCTATGACATGCGGCATGCATGTGGGACCCCCTTGACATGCGGCATGCACGTGGGGACCCATGACATGCGGCATGCATGTGGGGCCCCCATGACATGCCGCATACATTTGTGGCCCCCGTGACATGAGGCATGCACGTGGGGCCCCCATGACATGCGGCAAGCACGTGGGGCCCCAATGACATGCAGCATGTACGTTGGGCACCCATGACATGCGGCATGCATTTATGGCCCCCATGTCATGCGGCATGTATTTGGGGCCCCCATGACTTGAGGCATGCATGTGGGGCCCCCATGACATGCACCATGCATGTGGGGCCTCTATGACATGCTGCATGCATTTGGGGCCCCTATGACATGCTGCATGCATTTGGGGCCCCCATGACTTGAGGCATGCATTTGGGGCCCCCATGACATGCGGCATGCATGTAGGGCCCCCAAGAAATGTGCCATGCATGTGGTGCCCCTATGACATGCGGCATGCATTTGTGGGCCCCAAGACATGTGGCATGCACGTGGGGCCCCCATGATATGCTGCATGCATTTGTGACCCCCATGATATGCGGCACGCATTTGGGGCCCCCATGACATGCGGCATGCATGTGGGGCCCCCATGAAATAAGCCATGCATGTGGGGCCCCTATGACATGCGGCATGCATTTGTGGGCCCCAAGACATGCTGCATGCATTTGGGGGGCCCCATGACATGCGGCATGCACGTGGGGCCCCCATGATATGCGACATGCATTTGGGGCCCCCATGATTGAGGCATGCATTTTGGGCCCCCTTGACATGCGGCATGCACATGGGGCCCCCAAGACATGCGGCATGCACGTGGGGCCCCCATTAAATGCGGCATGCATTTAGGGCCCCCATGACATGCGGCATGCATTTGTGGCCCCCATGACATGCTGCATGCATGTGGGGCACCATGACATGCGCCATGCATATGGGGCCCCTATGACATGCGGCATGCAATTGGGGCCCCGATGACATGCGGCATGCATGTGGGGCACCCATGACATGCGCCATGTACGTGGTGCCCCTATGACATGCGGCATGCACGTGGGCCCCCAATGACATGAAGCATGCATGTGGGGCCCCCATGACATGTGGCATGCATGTAGGGCCCTCCATGAAATGTGCCATGCATGTTTGGCACCTATGACATGCGGCATGCATTTGTAGGCCCCAAGACATGTGGCATGCACGTGGGGCCCCTATGACATGCGGCATGCATTTGATGGCCCCAAGACATGCTGCATGCATGTGGGGCCTCTATAACATGCGGCATGCTTGTGGGGCCCCCATGACATGCAGCATGCATTTGAATCCCCCATTACATGATGGATGCACGTGGGGCCCCCATGACATGCGGCATGCATTTGGGGCCCCCATGACATGCGGAATGCCTGCGGGGCCCCCATGACATGCGGCATGCATGCGGGGCCCTCATGACATGCGGCATGAATTTGAGGCCCCCATGACATGTGGCATGCATTTGGGTCCCCATGACATGTGGCATGCATTGGGGGCCCCCATGACATGCGGCATGAATGTGGGTCCCATGACATGCGGCATGCATTTGGGCCCCCATGACATGCGGCATGCATTTGGGGCCTGCATAACATGCTGCATGCATTTGGGGTACCTGAGAGATGCGGCATGCATGTGGGGCCCCTATGACATGCCGCATGCATTTGGGGCCCCCATTACATGCGGCATGCACATGGGGCACCCGTGACACGCGGCATACGCTTAGGGCCCCAATGACATGCGGCATGCATTTGGGCCCCCATGACATGTGGCATACATTTGGGGCCTGCATAACATGCTGCATGCATTTGGGGTACCTGAGACATGCGGCATGCATTTGGGGCCCCAATGACATGCGGCATGCCTGTTGGGCCCCCATGACATGCGGCATGCATTTGGGGGCCCCATGACATGCGTCATGCACGTGGGGCCCTCATGACATGCAGCATGCATTTGGGGCCACTATGACATGCGGCATGCATTTGGGGCCCCCATTACATGCGGCATGCACGTGGGGCCCCATGACATGCGGCATGCATTTGGGGCCCCCATGACCTGCGGAATGCCTGTGGGGCTCCCATGACATGCGGCATGAATTTGGGGCCCCAATACATGCGGCATGCACGTTGGGCCCCCATGACGTGTGGCATGCATTTGGGTCCCCATGACATGCGGCATGCATGTGGGGCCCCCATGACATGTGGCATGCATTTGCGGGCCCCATGACATGTGTTATGCACGTGGGGCCCCTATGACATGCGTTATGCATTTGGATCCCCCATTACATGCTGCATGCAAGTGGGGCCCCCATGACATGCCGCATACATTTGTGGCACCGTGACATGAGGCATGCACGTGGGGCCCCCATGACATGCAACAAGCACGTGGGGCCCCAATGACATGCAGCATGTACGTTGGGCACCCATGACATGCGGCATGCATTTATGGCCCCCATGACATGCGGCATGCATTTGGGGCCCCCATGACTTGAGGCAAGCATGTGGGGCCCCCATGACATGCACCATGCATGTGGGGCCCCTATGACATGCTGCATGCATTTGGGGCCCCCAAGACTTGAGGCATGCATTTGGGGCCCCCATGACATGCGGCATGCATGTAGGGCCCCCATGAAATGTTCCATGCATGTGGGACCCCTATGACATGTGGCATGCATTTGTGGGCCCCAAGACATGTGGCATGCACGTGGGGCCCCCATGACATGCTGCATGCATTTGTGGCCCCCATGATATGCGGCACGCATTTGGGGCCCCCATGACATGAGGCATGCATGTGGGGCCCCCATGAAATGAGCCATGCATGTGGGGCCCCCATGACATGCGGCATGCATTTGGGGCCCCCAATACATGCGGCATGCACGTGGGGCCCCCATGATATGTGGCATGCTTTTGGGGCCCCATGACTTGAGGCATGCATTTTGGGCCCCCATGACATGCGGCATGCACATGGGGCCCCCATTACATGCGGCATGCACATGGGGCCCCCATGACATGCGGCATACTCTTGGGGCCCCAATGACATGCGGCATGAGTTTGGATTCTCCATGACATGCGGCATGCACGTGGGGCCCCCATGACATGAGTCATGCATTTGGGGCCCCTGTGACACGCGGCATGCACGTGGGGCCCCCATGACATGCAACATGCATTTGGGGCCCCCATGTCATGCGGAATGCACGTGAGGCCCCCTTGACATGTGGAATGCATGTGGGGCCCTCATGACATGCGGCATGCATTTGGGGCCCCCATGACATGTGGAATGCCTGCGGGGCCCCTATGACATGCGGCATGCATTTGTGGGCCCCAAGACATGCGGCATGCATGTGGGGCACCCATGACATGCACCAGGCATGCGGGGCCCCTATGACATGCGGCATGAATTTTGGGCCCCCAATAAATGCGGCATGCACGTGGGGCCCCCCTGATATGCGGCATGCATTTGGGGCCCCCATGACTTGATGCATGCATTTGGGGCCCCCATGACATGCGGCATGCATGTGGGGCCCCTTGAAATGCACCATGCACGTGGGGCCCCTATGACATGTGGCATGAATTTGGGGCCCCCAATAAATGCAACATGCACGTGAGGCCCCCATGATATGCGGCATGCATTTGGGGCCCCCATGACTTGAGGCATGCATTTGGGGCCCCCATGACATGCGGAATGCCTGTGGGGCCCCCATGACATGCGCCATGCATTTGGGGTGCCCGAGACATGCGGCATGCACGTGGGGCCCCCATAACATGCTGTATGCATTTGGGGTGCCCGAGACATGCGGCATGCACGTGGGGCCCCTATGACATGCCACATGCATTTGGGGCCCCATTACATGTGGCATGCACATGGGGCCCTCATGACATGCGACATGCACGTTGGGCACCCATGACATGCGGCATGCATTTATGGCCCTCATGACATGCGGCATACATGTGGGGCCCCCATGACATGCGGCATGCATGTGGGGCCCACATGACATGCGGCATGCATATGCGGGCCCCATGACATGTGTTATGCACGTGGGGCCCCTATGACATGCCGCATGCATTTGGACCCTCATGACATGCGGCATGCATGTGGGACCCCCATTACATGCGTCATGCATTTGGATCCCCCATTACATGCTGCATGCAAGTGGGGCCCACATAACATGCGGCACGCATGTGGGCCCCCCATGACATGCGCCATGCATGTGGGGCCCCCATGACATGCGGCATGCATGTGGGACCCCCATGACATGCGGCATGCACGTGGGGCCCCCATGACATGCCGCATACATTTGTGGCCCCCATGACATGAGGCATGCACGTGGGACACCCATGACATGCGGCAAGCACGTGGGGCCCCAATGACATGCAGTATGTACGTTGGGCACCCATGACATGCGGCATGTATTTATGGCCCCCATGACATGCGGCATGCATTTGGGGCCCCATGACTTGAGGCATGCAAGTGGGGCCCCCATGACATGCACCATGCATGTGGGGTCCCTATGACATGCTGCATGCATTTGGGGCCCCTATGACATGCTGCATGCATTTGGGGCCCCCATGACTTGAGGCATGCATTTGGGGCCCCCATGACATGCGGCATGCACATGGGGCCCCCATTACATGCGGCATGCACATGGGGCCCCCATGACATGCGGCATACTCTTGGGGCCCCAATGACATGCGGCATGAGTTTGGATTCTCCATGACATGCGGCATGCACGTGGGGCCCCCATGACATGAGTCATGCATTTGGGGCCCCTGTGACACGCGGCATGCACGTGGGGCCCCCATGACATGCAACATGCATTTGGGGCCCCCATGTCATGCGGAATGCACGTGAGGCCCCCTTGACATGTGGAATGCATGTGGGGCCCTCATGACATACGGCATGCATTTGGGGCCCCCATGACATGTGGAATGCCTGCGGGGCCCCTATGACATGCGGCATGCATTTGTGGGCCCCAAGACATGCGGCATGCATGTGGGGCACCCATGACATGCACCAGGCATGCGGGGCCCCTATGACATGCGGCATGAATTTTGGGCCCCCAATAAATGCGGCATGCACGTGGGGCCCCCCTGATATGCGGCATGCATTTGGGGCCCCCATGACTTGATGCATGCATTTGGGGCCCCCATGACATGCGGCATGCATGTGGGGCCCCTTGAAATGCACCATGCACGTGGGGCCCCTATGACATGTGGCATGAATTTGGGGCCCCCAATAAATGCAACATGCACGTGAGGCCCCCATGATATGCGGCATGCATTTGGGGCCCCCATGACTTGAGGCATGCATTTGGGGCCCCCATGACATGCGGAATGCCTGTGGGGCCCCCATGACATGCGCCATGCATTTGGGGTGCCCGAGACATGCGGCATGCACGTGGGGCCCCCATAACATGCTGTATGCATTTGGGGTGCCCGAGACATGCGGCATGCACGTGGGGCCCCTATGACATGCCACATGCATTTGGGGCCCCCATTACATGTGGCATGCACATGGGGCCCTCATGACATGCGACATGCACGTTGGGCACCCATGACATGCGGCATGCATTTATGGCCCTCATGACATGCGGCATACATGTGGGGCCCCCATGACATGCGGCATGCATGTGGGGCCCACATGACATGCGGCATGCATATGCGGGCCCCATGACATGTGTTATGCACGTGGGGCCCCTATGACATGCCGCATGCATTTGGACCCTCATGACATGCGGCATGCATGTGGGACCCCCATTACATGCGTCATGCATTTGGATCCCCCATTACATGCTGCATGCAAGTGGGGCCCACATAACATGCGGCACGCATGTGGGCCCCCCATGACATGCGCCATGCATGTGGGGCCCCCATGACATGCGGCATGCATGTGGGACCCCCATGACATGCGGCATGCACGTGGGGCCCCCATGACATGCCGCATACATTTGTGGCCCCCATGACATGAGGCATGCACGTGGGACACCCATGACATGCGGCAAGCACGTGGGGCCCCAATGACATGCAGTATGTACGTTGGGCACCCATGACATGCGGCATGTATTTATGGCCCCCATGACATGCGGCATGCATTTGGGGCCCCATGACTTGAGGCATGCAAGTGGGGCCCCCATGACATGCACCATGCATGTGGGGTCCCTATGACATGCTGCATGCATTTGGGGCCCCTATGACATGCTGCATGCATTTGGGGCCCCCATGACTTGAGGCATGCATTTGGGGCCCCCATGACATGCGGCATGCATGTAGGGCCCCCAAGAAATGTGCCATGCATGTGGTGCCCCTATGACATGCGGCATGCATTTGTGGGCCCCAAGACATGTGGCATGCACGTGGGGCCCCCATGACATGCTGCATGCATTTGTGGCCCCCATGATATGCGGCAGACATTTGGGGCCCCCATGACATGCGGCATGCATGTGGGGCCCCCATGAAATAAGCCATGCATGTGGGGCCCCTATGACATGCGGCATGCATTTGTGGGCCCCAAGACATGCTGCATGCATTTGGGGGGCCCCATGACATGCGGCATGCACGTGGGGCCCCCATGATATGCGACATGCATTTAGGGCCCCCATGACATGCGGCATGCATTTGGGGCCCCCATGACATGCTGCATGCATGTGGGGCACCATGACATGCGCCATGCATGTGGGGCCCCTATGACATGCGGCATGCAATTGGGGCCCCGATGACATGCGGCATGCATGTGGGGCACCCATGACATGCGCATTGTACGTGGTGCCAATATGACATGCGGCATGCACGTGGGGCCCCAATGACATGAAGCATGCACGTGGGGCCCCCATGACATGCGGCATGCATGTAGGGCCCCCATGAAATGTGCCATGCATGTTTGGCACCTATGACATGCGGCATGCATTTGTAGGCCCCAAGACATGTGGCATGCACGTGGGGCCCCTATGACATGCGGCATTCATTTGTGGGCCCCAAGACATGCGGCATGCATGTGGGGCACCCATGACATGCGCCATGTACGTGGTGCCCCTATGACATGCGGCATGCACGTGGTGCCCCAATGACATGCGGCATGCACGTGGGGCCCCCATGACATGCAGCATGCATTTGAATCCCCCATTACATGACGGATGCACGTGGGGCCCCCATGACATGCGGCATGCATTTGGGGCCCCCATGACATGCGGAATGCCTGCGGGGCCCCCATGACATGCGGCATGCATGCGGGGCCCTCATGACATGCGGCATGAATTTGAGGCCCCCATGACATGTGGCATGCATTTGGGTCCCCTTGACATGTGGCATGCATTGGGGGCCCCCATGACATGCGGCATGAATGTGGGTCCCATGACATGCGGCATGCATTTGGGCCCCCATGACATGCGGCATGCATTTGGGGCCTGCATAACATGCTGCATGCATTTGGGGTACCTGAGAGATGCGGCATGCATGTGGGGCCCCTATGACATGCCGCATGCATTTGGGGCCCCCATTACATGCGGCATGCACATGGGGCACCCGTGACACGCGGCATACGCTTGGGGCCCCAATGACATGCGGCATGCGTTTGGGTCCCCCATGACATGCGGCATGCAGGTGGGGCCCCCATGACATGAGTCATGCATTTGGGGCCCCCGTGACATGCGGCATGCACGTGGGGCCCCGTTGACATGCGGCATGCATTTGGGGCACCCATGACTTGCACCATGCACGCGGGGCCCCTTTGACATGCCGCATGAATTTGGGGGCCCCATTACATGCGGCATGCACGTGGAGCCCCCATGACATGCGGCATGCATTTGGGGCCCCATGACATGTGGCATGCATTTCAGGCCTGCATAACATGCTGCATGCATTTGGGGTACCTGAGACATGCGGCATGCATTTGGGGCCCCAATGACATGCGGCATGCCTGTTGGGTCCCCATGACATGCATTTGGGGGCCCCATGACATGCGGCATGCACGTGGGGCCCTCATGACATGCAGCATGCATTTGGGGCCACTATGACATGCGGCATGCATTTGGGGCCCCCATTACATGCGGCATGCACGTGGGGCCCCCATGACATGCGGCATGCATTTGGGGCCCACATGACATGCGGAATGCCTGTGGGGCACCCATGACATGCGGCATGCATGCGGGGCCCTCATGACATGCGGCATGAATTTGAGGCCCCCATGACATGTGGCATGCATTTGGGTCCCCATGACATGTGGCATGCATTGGGGGCCCCCATGACATGCGGCATGAATGTGGGTCCCATGACATGCGGCATGCATTTGGGCCCCCATGACATGCGGCATGCATTTGGGGCCTGCATAACATGCTGCATGCATTTGGGGTACCTGAGAGATGCGGCATGCATGTGGGGCCCCTATGACATGCCGCATGCATTTGGGGCCCCCATTACATGCGGCATGCACATGGGGCACCCGTGACACGCGGCATACGCTTGGGGCCCCAATGACATGCGGCATGCATTTGGGCCCCCATGACATGTGGCATGCATTTGGGGCCTGCATAACATGCTGCATGCATTTGGGGTACCTGAGACATGCGGCATGCATTTGGGGCCCCAATGACATGCGGCATGCCTGTTGGGCCCCCATGACATGCGACATGAACGTGGGGCCCTCATGACATGCAGCATGCATTTGGGGCCACTATGACATGTGGCATGCATTTGGGGCCCCCATTACATGCGGCATGCACGTGGGGCCCCATGACATGCGGCATGCATTTGGGGCCCCCATGACATGCGGAATGCCTGTGGGGCCCCCATGACATGCGGCATGAATTTGGGGCCCCAATACATGCGGCATGCACGTTGGGCCCCCATGACATGTGGCATGCATTTGGGTCCCCATGACATGCGGCATGCATGTGGGGCCCCCATGACATGTGGCATGCATTTGCGGGCCCCATGACATGTGTTATGCACGTGGGGCCCCTATGACATGCGTTATGCATTTGGATCCCCCATTACATGCTGCATGCAAGTGGGGCCCCCATGACATGCCGCATACATTTGTGGCACCGTGACATGAGGCATGCACGTGGGGCCCCCATGACATGCAACAAGCACGTGGGGCCCCAATGACATGCAGCATGTACGTTGGGCCCCCATGACATGCGGCATGCATTTATGGCCCCCATGACATGCGGCATGCATTTGGGGCCCCCATGACTTGAGGCAAGCATGTGGGGCCCCCATGACATGCACCATGCATGTGGGGCCCCTATGACATGCTGCATGCATTTGGGGCCCCCAAGACTTGAGGCATGCATTTGGGGCCCCCATGACATGCGGCATGCATGTAGGGCCCCCATGAAATGTTCCATGCATGTGGGACCCCTATGACATGTGGCATGCATTTGTGGGCCCCAAGACATGTGGCATGCACGTGGGGCCCCCATGACATGCTGCATGCATTTGTGGCCCCCATGATATGCGGCACGCATTTGGGGCCCCCATGACATGAGGCATGCATGTGGGGCCCCCATGAAATGAGCCATGCATGTGGGGCCCCTATGACATGCGGCATGCATTTGGGGCCCCCAATACATGCGGCATGCACGTGGGGCCACCATGATATGCGGCATGCTTTTGGGGCCCCATGACTTGAGGCATGCATTTTGGGCCCCCATGACATGCGGCATGCACATGGGGCCCCCATTACATGCGGCATGCACATGGGGCCCCCATGACATGCGGCATACTCTTGGGGCCCCAATGACATGCGGCATGAGTTTGGATTCTCCATGACATGCGGCATGCACGTGGGGCCCCCATGACATGAGTCATGCATTTGGGCCCCTGTGACACGCGGCATGCACGTGGGGCCCCCATGACATGCAACATGCATTTGGGGCCCCCATGTCATGCGGAATGCACGTGAGGCCCCCTTGACATGTGGAATGCATGTGGGGCCCTCATGACATGCGGCATTCATTTGGGGCCCCCATGACATGTGGAATGCCTGCGGGGCCCCTATGACATGCGGCATGCATTTGTGGGCCCCAAGACATGCGGCATGCATGTGGGGCACCCATGACATGCACCAGGCACGCGGGGCCCCTATGACATGCGGCATGAATTTTGGGCCCCCAATAAATGCGGCATGCACGTGGGGCCCCCCTGATATGCGGCATGCATTTGGGGCCCCCATGACTTGATGCATGCATTTGGGGCCCCCATGACATGCGGCATGCATGTGGGGCCCCTTGAAATGCACCATGCACGTGGGGCCCCTATGACATGTGGCATGAATTTGGGGCCCCCAATAAATGCGGCATGCACGTGAGGCCCCCATGATATGCGGCATGCATTTGGGGCCCCCATGACTTGAGGCATGCATTTGGGGCCCCCATGACATGCGGCATGAACATGGAGCCCCATGACAAGCGGCATGCACGTGGGGCCCCCATGATATGCAGCATGCATGTGAGGCCCCCATGACTGGCGGCATGCATTTTGGGCCCCCATGACATGTGGCATGCATGTGGGACCCCCATGACATGCGGCATGCATGCGGGGCCCCCATGACATGCGGCATGCACATGGAGCCCCATGACAAGCGGCATGCACGTGGGGCCCCCATGATATGCAGCATGCATGTGAGGCCCCAATGACATGCGGCTTGCATTTATGGAACCCATGACATGTGGCAAGCATTTGGGCCCCCATGAAATGCGGCATGCATGTTGGGCCCCCATGACTTGCGCCATGCACGTGTTGCCCCTTTGACATGCGGCATGAATTTGGGGGCCCCATTACATGCGGCATGCATGTGGGGCCCCCATGACATGCGGCATGCATTTGGGGCCTGCATAACATGCTGCATGCATTTGGGGTACCTGAGACATGCGGCATGCACGTGGGGCCCCCATTACATGCGGCATGCATTTGGGGCCCCCGTGACATGCGGAATGCCTGTGGGGCCCCCATGACATGCGCCATGCATTTGGGGTGCCCGAGACATGCGGCATGCACGTGGGGCCCCCATAACATGCTGCATGCATTTGGGGTGCCCGAGACATGCGGCATGCACGTGGGGCCCCTATGACATGCCGCATGCATTTGGGGCCCCCATTACATGTGGCATGCACATGGGGCCCTCATGACATGCGGCATATGCTTGGGGCCCCAATGACATGCGACATGAGTTTGGATCCCCCATGACATGTGGCATGCACGTGGGACCCCCATGACATGAGTCATGCATTTGGGGCAGCCATGACATCAGGCATGCATTTGGGCCCCCCATGAAATGCGGCATGCATGTGGGGCCCCCATGACATGTGGCATGCATGTGGGGCCCCCATGACATGCCGCATACATTTGTGGCCCCCATGACATGAGGCATGCACGTGGGGCACCCATGACATGCGGCAAGCACGTGGGGCCCCAATGACATGCAGTATGTACGTTGGGCACCCATGACATGCGGCATGTATTTATGGCCCCCATGACATGCGGCATGCATTTGGGGCCCCCATGACTTGAGGCATGCAAGTGGGGCCCCCATGACATGCACCATGCATGTGGGGCCCCTATGACATGCTGCATGCATTTGGGGCCCCTATGACATGCTGCATGCATTTGGGGCCCCCATGACTTGAGGCATGCATTTGGGGCCCCCATGACATGCGGCATGCATGTAGGGCCCCCAAGAAATGTGCCATGCATGTGGTGCTCCTATGACATGCGGCATGCATTTGTGGGCCCCAAGACATGTGACATGCACGTGGGGCCCCCATGACATGCTGCATGCATTTGTGGCCCCCATGATATGCGGCACGCATTTGGGGCCCCCATGACATGCGGCATGCATGTGGGGCCCCCATGAAATAAGCCATGCATGTGGGGCTCCTATGACATGCGGCATGCATTTGTGGGCCCCAAGACATGCTGCATGCATTTGGGGGGCCCCATGACATGTGGCATGCAATTGGGGCCCCGATGACATGCGGCATGCATGTGGGGCACCCATGACATGCGCATTGTACGTGGTGCCCCTATGACATGCGGCATGCACGTGGGGCCCCAATGACATGAAGCATGCACGTGGGGCCCCCATGACATGCGGCATGCATGTAGGGCCCCCATGAAATGTGCCATGCATGTTTGGCACCTATGACATGCGGCATGCATTTGTAGGCCCCAAGACATGTGGCATGCACGTGGGGCCCCTATGACATGCGGCATGCATTTGTGGGCCCCAAGACATGCGGCATGCATGTGGGGCACCCATGACATGCGCCATGTACGTGGTGCCCCTATGACATGCGGCATGCACGTGGGGCCCCAATGACATGCGGCATGCACGTGGGGCCCCCATGACATGCAGCATGCATTTGAATCCCTCATTACATGACGGATGCACGTGGGGCCCCCATGACATGCGGCATGCATTTGGGGCCCCCATGACATGCGGAATGCCTGCGGGGCCCCCATGACATGCGGCATGCATGCGGGGCCCTCATGACATGAATTTGAGGCCCCCATGACATGTGGCATGCATTTGGGTCCCCTTGACATGTGGCATGCATTGGGGGCCCCCATGACATGCGGCATGAATGTGGGTCCCATGACATGCGGCATGCATTTGGGCTCCCATGACATGCGGCATGCATTTGGGGCCTGCATAACATGCTGCATGCATTTGGGGTACCTGAGAGATGCGGCATGCATGTGGGGCCCCTATGACATGCCGCATGCATTTGGGGCCCCGATGACATGCGGCATGCACATGGGGCACCCGTGACACGCGGCATACGCTTGGGGCCCCAATGACATGCGGCATGCGTTTGGGTCCCCCATGACATGCGGCATGCAGGTGGGGCCCCCATGACATGAGTCATGCATTTGGGGCCCCCGTGACATGCGGCATGCACGTGGGGCCCCGTTGACATGCGGCATGCATTTGGGGCACCCATGACTTGCACCATGCACGCGGGGCCCCTTTGACATGCCGCATGAATTTGGGGGCCCCATTACATGCGGCATGCACGTGGAGCCCCCATGACATGCGGCATGCATTTGGGGCCCCATGACATGTGCCATGCATTTGGGGCCTGCATAACATGCTGCATGCATTTGGGGTACCTGAGACATGCGGCATGCATTTGGGGCCCCAATGACATGCGGCATGCCTGTTGGGCCCCCATGACATGCGGCATGCATTTGGCGGCCCCATGACATGCGGCATGCACGTGGGGCCCTCATGACATGCAGCATGCATTTGGGGCAACTATGACATGCGGCATGCATTTGGGGCCCCCATGACATGCGGCATGCACGTGGGGCCCCCATGACATGCTGCATGCATTTGGGGCCCACATGACATGCGGAATGCCTGTGGGGCCCACATGACATGCGGCACGCATGTGGGCCCCCCATGACATGCGCCATGCATTTGGGGCCCCCATGACATGCGGCATGCATGTGGGACCCCCATGACATGCGGCATGCACGTGGGGCCCCCATGACATGCGGCATGCATGTGGGGCCCCCATGACATGCCGCATACATTTGTGACCCCCATGACATGAGGCATGCACTTGGGGCACCCATGACATGCAGTATGTACGTTGGGCACCCATGACATGCGGCATGTATTTATGGCCCCCATGACATGCGGCATGCATTTGGGGCCCCCATGACTTGAGGCATGCAAGTGGGGCCCCCATGACATGCACCATGCATGTGGGGCCCCTATGACATGCTGCATGCATTTGGGGCCCCTATGACATGCTGCATGCATTTGGGGCCCCCATGACTTGAGGCATGCATTTGGGGCCCCAATGACATGCGGCATGCATGTAGGGCCCCCAAGAAATGTGCCATGCATGTGGTGCCCCTATGACATGCGGCATGCATTTGTGGGCCCCAAGACATGTGGCATGCACGTGGGGCCCCCATGACATGCTGCATGCATTTGTGGCCCCCATGATATGCGGCACGCATTTGGGGCCCCCATGACATGCGGCATGCATGTGGGGCCCCCATGAAATAAGCCATGCATGTGGGGCCCCTATGACATGCGGCATGCATTTGTGGGCCCCAAGACATGCTGCATGCATTTGGGGGGCCCCATGACATGCGGCATGCAATTGGGGCCCCGATGACATGCGGCATGCATGTGGGGCACCCATGACATGCGCATTGTACGTGGTGCCCCTATGACATGCGGCATGCACGTGGGGCCCCAATGACATGAAGCATGCACGTGGGGCCCCCATGACATGCGGCATGCATTTGGGGCCCACATGACATGCGGAATGCCTGTGGGGCCCCCATGACATGCGGCATGAATTTGGGGCCCCAATACATGCGGCATGCACGTTGGGCCCCCATAACATGTGGCATGCATTTGGGCCCCCATGACATGCGGCATGCATGTGGGGCCCCCATGACATGTGGCATGCATTTGCGGGCCCCATGACATGTGTTATGCACGCGGGGCCCCTATGACATGCGGCATGCACGTTGGGCCCCCATGACATGTGGCATGCATTTGGGCCCCCATGACATGCATCATGCATTTGGGGCCACTATGACATGCGGCATGCATTTGGGGCCCCCATGACATGCGGCATGCATGTGGGACCCCCATGATATGCGGCATGCATGTGGGACCCCCATGATATGCGGCATGCATTTGGGGCCTCCATGACTTGAGGCATGCATTTGGGGCCCCCATGAAATGCGCCATGCATGTGGGCCCCTATGACATGCGGCATGCATTTGTGGGCCCCAAGACATGCGGCATGCATGTGGGGCCCCCATGTCTTGCAGCATGCACGTGGGGCCCCCATGACATGTGACATGCATTTAGGGCCCTCATGACATGTGGCATGCACGTGGGGTCTCCATGACATGCGGGATGCACATGGGCCCCCATTATATGCAGCATGCATGTGTGCCCCATGACATCCAGCATGCATTTGGGGTACCCTTGAAATGCGGCATGCAAGTGGGGCCTCCATGACATTTGGCATGCAGTTGGTGCTCCCCATGACATGCTTCATGCATTTGGGGCCCCCATGAATAGCTGCATGCATTTGGGGCCCCCTTGACATGCTTCATGCATTTGGGGCACCCATGACATGCTGCATGCACATGGGACCACCATGACAAGCGGCATGCACGTGGGGCACCCATGACTTTCGGCATGCATTTGTGGCCCCCATGAATAGCTGCATGTATTTGAGGCCACCAAGACATGCGGCATGCATTTGGGGTCCCCATGACATGTGGCATGCACGTGGGCCCCCATGATATGCAGCATGCATGTGTGCCCCCATGACATGCAGCATGCATTTGGGGGTACCCTTGACATGCGCCATGCACTTGGGGTCGCCTTGAAATGTGGCATGCACGTGGGGCCCTCATGACTTGCCGCATACACTTGGAGCCCCGATGACATGCGGCATGCTTTTGGGGCCTCAAAGACATGCAGCATGCATTTGTGGCCCCCATGACATGCGGCATGCACGCGGGGCCCCTATATCATGCGGCATTCATTTGGGGACCTCATGACATGCCGCATGCACTTGGGAATCCCATGACTTGCGACATTCATTTGGGACCCCAAGACATGCGGCATGCATGTGGGGCCCCCCATGACATGTGGCATGCACAATGGGCCCCCATGACATCCAGCATACATTTGGAGCCCCCGTGACATGCGGCATGCATTTGGGGCACCCATGACATTCGTCATGCATTTGGGGCCCACATGACATGCGGCATGCATTTGGAGCCCCCATGACATGCGTCTTGCACGTGGGGCCCCCATGACATGCGGCATGCATTTGGGGCCCACATGACATGCGACATGCAAGTGGACCCCCATGAAATGCGGTATGCATGTGGGGCCCCCATGTCTTGCGGCATGCAAGTGGGGCCCCCATGACATGCTGCATGCCGGTGGGACTCCCATGAAATGCGGTATGCATGTGGGGCCTCCTTGACATGTGGCTTGCACGTGGGGCCCCCATGACATGCCGCATGCATTTGGGGCCCTCATGACATGCGGCATGCTCATGGGGCCCCCATGACATGCGGAATTCATTTGGGGACCTCAAAACATGTGGCATGCACGTGGGATCCCCAAGACATGCGACATGCATTTGGGACCCCCAATGCATGTGGCGTGTATGGGGGGCCCCATCACATGTTTCAAGCAAGTTGGGCCCCCATGACATGCGGCATGCATTTGGGGCCTCCATGAAATGCGGCATGCGTTCGGGGCCCCATGACATGCGGTATGCACTTGGGGCCGCCATGACATTTGGCATGCACGTGTGGCCCCCAATGACATTTGTTATGCATTCAAGGCCCCCATGACATGCGGCATGCATGTGGGTCCCCCATGACATGTGGCACGTATTTGGGGCCCCCATGTCATGCGGCATGCATGTGGTTCCCAAATGACATGTGGCATGCATGTGGGGCCCCCATGACATGTGGCATGCATTTCGGGTAGCAATGACATGCGGCATGCACGTGGGGCAACCAACACATGAGGCATGCACAAATTCATTTGGGGACCTCAAGACATGCGGCATGCATTTAGGGCCCACATGACATGCGGCAGGCATTTGGGGACCTCATGACATGCCGCATGCATTTGGGACCCCATGACATGTGGCATGCATGTGGGGCCCCCCATGACATGTGGCATGCACGTTGGGCCCCCATGACATCCAGCATACATTTGGGGCCCCCGTGACATGCGGCATGCATTTGGGGCCCCCATGACATTCGTCATGCATTTGGGGCCCACATGACATACGGCATGCATTTGGAGCCCCCATGACATGCATCTTGCACGTGGGGCCCCCATGACATGCGGCATGCATTTGGGGCCCACATGACATGCGACATGCAAATGGGCCCCCCATGAAATGCGGCATGCATGTGGGCCCCCATGTCTTGCGGCATGCACGTGGGGCCCCCATGACATGCGGCATGCCATTGGGACTCCCATGAAATGCGGTATGCATGTGGGGCCTCATGACATTCGGCATGCATTTGGGGCCCCCATGACATTTGGAATGCATTTGGGGCCTCATGACATGCACCATGCATTTGGGGCACCCCATGACATGCGGCATACGTTTGGGCTCCCCATGACATGTGGCATGCACTTGGGGCCCCCATGACATGCGGCATGCATTTGTGGCCCCCACGACATGCGGCATGCACGTGGGGCCCCCATGACATGCGGCATGCACGTGGGGCTCCCATGACATGCGGCATGCACGTGGGGCACTCATGACATGCGGCACGTCTTTGGGGCCCCATGACATGCTGCATGCATTTCGGTTCCCCATGACATGCGGCATGCACGTGGGGCCCCCATGACATGCGGCATGTACGTGGGGAACCCATGACATGAGTCATGCATTTGGGGTACCCATGACATGAGGCATGCACGTGGTACCCCCATGACATGCGCAATGCATGTTGGGCCCCATGAAATGCGCCATGCATGTGGGGCCCCCATGACATGCGGCAAGCATGTGGGGCCCCTATGACATGCCGCATGCATTTGGGGCCCCCATTACATGTGGCATGCACGTGGGGCCCCCTTAACATGCTGCATGCATTTGGGGTGCCCGAGACATACGGCATGAGTTTGGATCCCCCATGACATGCGGCATGCACGTGGGGCCCCCATGACATGTGGCATGCATGTGGGGCCCCCAGGACATGCAGCATGCATGTGGGGCCCCCATGACATGTGGAATGCACGTGAGGCCCCCATGACATGCGGCATGCACGTGGGGCCTGCATAACATGCTGCATGCATATGGGGTACCTGAGACATTCGGCATGCACGTGGAGCCCCCA
Organism: Phyllobates terribilis; assembly: GCF_046119375.1. NCBI lineage: Eukaryota > Metazoa > Chordata > Amphibia > Anura > Dendrobatidae > Phyllobates > Phyllobates terribilis. Next base: position 343,846,158 of record NW_027362764.1, read on the forward strand.
TGACATGCGGCATGCATTTGGGGCCCCTATGACATGCGGCATGCATTTGTGGGCCCCAAGACATGCAGCATGCATTTGGGGCCCCCTTGACTTGAGGATGCATTTGGGCCCCAATGACATGTGGCATGCATGTGGGGCCCCCATGAAATGCGCCATACATGTGGGGCCCCTATGACATGCGGCAGGCATTTGTGGGCCCCAAGACATGCTGCATGCATTTGGGGGCCCCATTACATGCGGCATGCACGTGGAGCCCCATGACATGCGGCATGCATTTAGGGCACCCATGACATGCGGCATGCATGTGGGTCCCCCATGACATGCGGCATGCATTTGGGCCCCCATGACATGCGGCATGTATTTGGGGCCTGCATAACATGCTGCATGCATTTGGGGTACCTGAGACATGCGGCATGCACGTGGGGGCCCCATAAAATGCTGCATGCATTTGGGATGCCTGAGACATGCGGCATGCACGTGGGGCCCCTATGACATGCCGCATGCATTTGGGCCCCCTATGACATGCGGCATGCATGTGGGACCCCCATGAGATGTGGCATGCATTTGGATCCCTCATAACATGATGCATGCAAGTGGGGCCCCCCATGACATGCGCCATGCATGTGGGGCCTCTATAACATGCGGCATGCTTGTGGGGCCCCCATGACATGAGGCATACATTTGGGGCCCCCGTGACATGCGGCATGCAAGTGGGGCCCCCATGACATGCAGCATGCATGTGAATCCCCCATTACATGCCGGATGCACGTGGGGCCCCATGACATGCGGCATGCATTTGGGGCCCCCATGACATGTGGAATGCCTGCGGGGCCCCCATGACATGCGGCATGCATGTGGGTCCCATGACATGCGGCATGCATTTGGTCACCCATGACATGCGGCATGCATTTGGGGCCTGCATAACATGCTGCATGCATTTGGGGTACCTGAGACATGCGGCATGCATGTGGGGCCCCCATCACATGCTGCATGCATTTGGGGTGCCCGAGACATGCGGCATGCACGTGGGGCCCCTATGACATGCCGCATGCATTTGGGGCCCCCATTACATGCGGCATGCACATGGGGCCCCCATGACACGCGGCATACTCTTGGGGCCCCAATGACATGCTGCATGAGTTTGGATTCTCCATGACATGCGGCATGCACGTGGGGCCCCCATGACATGAGTCATGCATTTGGGGCCCCTGTGACACGCGGCATGCACGTGGGGCCCCCATGACATGCAACATGCATTTGGGGCCCCCATGTCATGCGGAATGCACATGAGGCCCCCTTGACATGTGGAATGCATGTGGGGCCCTTATGACATGCGGCATGCATTTGGGGCCCCCATGACATGTGGAATGCCTGCGGGGCCCCTATGACATGCGGCATGCATTTGTGGGCCCCAAGACATGCGGCATGCATGTGGGGAACCCATGACATGCACCAGGCACACGGGGCCCCTATGACATGCGGCATGAATTTTGGACCCCCAATAAATGCGGCATGCACGTGGGGCCCCCCTGATATGCGGCATGCATTTGGGGCCCCCATGACTTGATGTATGCATTTGGGGCCCCCATGACATGCGGCATGCATGTGGGGCCCCTTGAAATGCACCATGCACGTGGGGCCCCTATGACATGTGGCATGAATTTGGGGCCCCCAATAAATGCGGCATGCACGTGAGGCCCCATGATATGCGGCATGCATTTGGGGCCCCCATGACTTGAGGCATGCATTTGGGGCCCCCATGACATGCGGCATGAACATGGAGCCCCATGAAAAGCGGCATGCACGTGGGGCCCCCATGATATGCAGCATGCATGTGAGGCCCCCATGACAAGCGGCATGCATTTGGGGCCCCCATGACATGTGGCATGCATGTGGGACCCCCATGACATGCGGCATGCATGTGGGGCCCCCATGACATGCGGCATGCACATGGAGCCCCATGACAATCGGCATGCACGTGGGGCTCCCATGATATGCAGCATGCATGTGAGGACCCAATGACATGCGGATTGCATTTATGGAACCCATGACATGTGGCAAGCATTTGGGCCCCCATGAAATGCGGCATGCATGTTGGGCCCCCATGACATGCGGCATGCATTTGGGGCCTCCATGACATGCGACATGCATTTGGGGGGCCTCATGACATGCGGCATGCATTTGGGGTACCTGAGACATGCGGCATGCACGTGGGGCCCCATTACATGCGTCATACGCTTTGGGCCCCAATGACATGCGGCATGAGTTTGGATCCCCCATGACATGCGGCATGCACATGGGGCCCCAATGACATGCAGCATGCACGTGGGCCCCCATGACATGCGGAATGCAAGTGAGGCCCCCATGACATGCGGCATGCATGTTGGGCCCCCATGACTTGCGCCATGCACGTGGGGCCCCTTTGACATGCGGCATGAATTTGGGGGCCCCATTACATGCGGCATGCATGTGGGGCCCCCATGACATGCGTCATGCATTTGGGCCCCCATGACATGCGGCATGCATTTGGGGCCTGCATAACATGCTTCATGCATTTGGGGTACCTGAGACATGCGGCATGCACGTGTTGCCCCTTTGACATGCGGCATGAATTTGGGGGGCCCATTACATGCGGCATGCATGTGGAGCCCCCATGACATGCGTCATGCATTTGGGCCCCCATGACATGCGGCATGCATTTGGGGCCTGCATAACATGCTGCATGCATTTGGGGTACCTGAGACATGCGGCATGCACGTGGGGCCCCATTACATGCGTCATACGCTTTGGGCCCCAATGACATGCGGCATGAGTTTGGATCCCCCATGACATGCGGCATGCACATGGGGCTCCAATGACATGCAGCATGCACGTGGGCCCCCATGACATGCGGAATGCAAGTGAGGCCCCCATGACATGCGGCATGCATTTGGGGCCCCCAATATATGCGGCATGCACGTGGGGCCACCATGATATGTGGCATGCATTTGGGGCCCCCATGACATGAGCCATGCATTTGAGGCCCCCATGACATGCGGCATGCACGTAGGGCCCTCATGACATGCAGCATGCATTTGGGGCCACTATGACATGCGGCATGCATTTGGGGCCCCCATTACATGCGGCATGCATTTGGGGCCCCCATGACATGCGGAATGCCTGTGGGGCCCCCATGACATGCGCCATGCATTTGGGGTGCCCGAGACATGCGGCATGCACGTGGGGCCCCCATAACATGCTGCATGCATTTGGGGTGCCCGAGACATGCGGCATGCACGTGGGGCCCCTATGACATGCCGCATGCATTTGGGGCCCCCATTACATGTGGCATGCACATAGGGCCCTCATGACATGCGGCATATGCTTGGGGCCCCAATGACATGCGACATGAGTTTGGATCCCCCATGACATGTGGCATGCACGTGGGACCCCCATGACATGAGTCATGCATTTGGGGCAGCCATGACATCAGGCATGCATTTGGGCCCCCCATGAAATGCGGCATGCATGTGGGGCCCCCATGACATATGGCATGCATGTGGGGCCCCATGATATGCGGCATACAGTTGGGGCCCCCAATACATGCGACATGCACGTTGGGCACCCATGACATGCGGCATGCATTTATGGCCCTCATGACATGTGGCATGCATGTGGGGCCCCCATGACATGCGGCATGCATGTGGGGCCCCCATGACATGCGGCATGCATATGCGGGCCCCATGACATGTGTTATGCATGTGGGGCCCCTATGACATGCCGCATGCATTTGGACCCCCATGACATGCGGCATGCATGTGGGACCCCCATGACATGCGTCATGCATTTGGATACCCCATTACATGCTGCATGCAAGTGGGGCCCCCATGACATGCGGCACGCATGTGGGACCCCCATGGCATGCGCCATGCATGAGGGGCCCCCATGACATGCGGCATGCATGTGGGACCCCCATGGCATGCGGCATGCACGTGGGGCCCCATGACATGCGGCATGCATGTGGGGCCCCCATGACATGCCGCATACATTTGTGGCCCCCATGACATGAGGCATGCACGTGGGGCCCCCATGACATGCGACAAGCACGTGGGGCCCCAATGACATGCAGCATGCATTTGGGGCCCCTATGACATGCTGCATGCATTTAAGGCCCCCATGACTTGAGGCATGCATTTGGAGCCCCCCAGACATGCGGCATGTATATATGGCCCCCATGACATGCGGCATGCATTTTGGGGCCCCCATGACTTGAGGCATGCAAGTGGGGCCCCCATGACATGCACCATGCATGTGGGGCCCCTATGACATGCTGCATGCATTTGGGGCCCCTATGACATGCTGCATGCATTTGGGGCCCACATGACATGCGGCATGCATTTGGGGCCCCCATGACATGTGATATGCATATGGGGCCCCCATGACATGTGGCTTGCATGTGGCGCCCCCATGACATGCGGCATGCATTTGGGGCCCCCAAGTCATGCGGTATGCACGTGGGGCCTACATGACATTTGGCATGCATTTGGGGCCCCCATGACATGCTTCATGCATTTGGGGCACCCATGACATGCTGCATGCACATGGGACCACCATGACAAGCCGCATGCACGTGGGGCACCCATGACTTTCGGCATGCATTTGTGGCCCCCATGAATAGCTGCATGTATTTGAGGCCACCAAGACATGCGGCATGCATTTGGGGTCCCCATGACATGTGGCATGCACGTGGGCCCCCATGATATGCAGCATGCATGTGTGCCCCCATGACATGCAGCATGCATTTGGGGGTACCCTTGACATGCGCCATGCACTTGGGGTCGCCTTGAAATGCGGCATGCACGTGGGGCCCTCATGACTTGCCGCATACACTTGGAGCCCCGATGACATGCGGCATGCATTTGGGGCCTCAAAGACATGCAGCATGCATTTGTGGCCCCCATGACATGCGGCATGCACGCGGGGCCCCTATATCATGCGGCATTCATTTGGGGACCTCATGACATGCCGCATGCACTTGGGAATCCCATGACTTGCGACATTCATTTGGGACCCCTATGACATGTGGCATGCATGTGGGGCCCCCCATGACATGTGGCATGCACAATAGGCCCCCATGACATCCAGCATACATTTGGGGCCCCCGTGACATGCGGCATGCATTTGGGGCACCCATGACATTCGTCATGCATTTGGGGCCCACATGACATGCGGCATGCATTTGGAGCCCCCATGACATGCGTCTTGCACGTGGGGCCCCCATGACATGCGGCATGCATTTGGGGCCCACATGACATGCGACATGCAAGTGGACCCCCATGAAATGCGGTATGCATATGGGGCCCCCATGTCTTGCGGCATGCAAGTGGGGCCCCCATGACATGCCGCATGCCGTTGGGACTCCCATGAAATGCGGTATGCATGTGGGGCCTCCTTGACATGTGGCTTGCACGTGGGGCCCCCATGACATGCCGCATGCATTTGGGGCCCTCATGACATGTGGCATGCTCATGGGGCCCCCATGACATGCGGAATTCATTTGGGGACCTCAAAACATGTGGCATGCACGTGGGATCCCCAAGACATGCGACATGCATTTGGGACCCCAATGCATGTGGCGCGTATGGGGGGCCCCCATTCACATGTGGCAAGCATGTTGGGCCCCCATGACATGCGGCATGCATTTGGGGCCTCCATGAAATGCGGCATGCGTTCGGGGCCCCATGACATGCGGCATGCACTTGGGGCCGCCATGACATGTGGCATGCAGTTGGGGCCCCCATGACTTGCGGCATGCACGTGTGGCCCCCAATGACATTTGTTATGCATTCAAGGCCCCCATGAGATGCGGCATGCATGTGGGTCCCCCATGACATGTGGCACGTATTTGGGGCCCCCATGTCATGCGGAATGCATGTGGTTCCCAAATGACATGTGGCATGCATGTGGGGCCCCCATGACATGTGGCATGCATTTCGGGTAGCAATGACATGCGGCATGCACGTGGGGCAACCAACACATGAGGCATGCACAAATTCATTTGGGGACCTCAAGACATGCGGCATGCATTTAGGGCCCACATGACATGCGGCAGGCATTTGGGGACCTCATGACATGCCGCATGCATTTGGGACCCCCATGACATGTGGCATGCATGTGGGGCCCCCCATGACATGCGACATGCAAGTGGACCCCCATGAAATGCGGTATGCATATGGGGCCCCCATGTCTTGCGGCATGCAAGTGGGGCCCCCATGACATGCCGCATGCCGTTGGGACTCCCATGAAATGCGGTATGCATGTGGGGCCTCCTTGACATGTGGCTTGCACGTGGGGCCCCCATGACATGCCGCATGCATTTGGGGCCCTCATGACATGTGGCATGCTCATGGGGCCCCCATGACATGCGGAATTCATTTGGGGACCTCAAAACATGTGGCATGCACGTGGGATCCCCAAGACATGCGACATGCATTTGGGACCCCCAATGCATGTGGCGTGTATGGGGGGCCCCCATTCACATGTGGCAAGCATGTTGGGCCCCCATGACATGCGGCATGCATTTGGGGCCTCCATGAAATGCGGCATGCGTTCGGGGCCCCATGACATGCGGCATGCATGTGGGGCCCCCCATGACATGTGGCATGCACGTTGGGCCCCCATGACATCCAGCATACATTTGGGGCCCCCGTGACATGCGGCATGCATTTGGGGCCCCCATGACATTCGTCATGCATTTGGGGCCCACATGACATACGGCATGCATTTGGAGCCCCCATGACATGCATCTTGCATGTGGGGCCCCCATGACATGCGGCATGCATTTGGGGCCCACATGACATGCGACATGCAAATGGGCCCCCCATGAAATGCGGCATGCATGTGGGCCCCCATGTCTTGCGGCATGCATGTGGGGCCCCCATGACATGCGGCATGCCATTGGGACTCCCATGAAATGCGGTATGCATGTGGGGCCCCATGACATTCGGCATGCATTTGGGGCCCCCATGACATTTGGAATGCATTTGGGGCCTCATGACATGCACCATGCATTTGGGGCACCCCATGACATGTGGCATACGTTTGGGCTCCCCATGACATGTGGCATGCACGTGGGGCCCCCATGACATGCGGCATGCATTTGTGGCCCCCACGACATGCGGCATGCACGTGGGGCCCCCATGACATGCGGCATGCACGTGGGGCTCCCATGACATGCGGCATGCACGTGGGGCACTCATGACATGCGGCACGTCTTTGGGGCCCCATGACATGCTGCATGTATTTCGGTTCCCCATGACATGCGGCATGCACGTGGGGCCCCCATGACATGCGGCATGTATGTGGGGAACCCATGACATGAGTCATGCATTTGGGGTACCCATGACATGAGGCATGCACGTGGTATCCCCATGACATGCGCAATGCATGTTGGGCCCCATGAAATGCGCCCTGCATGTGGGGCCCCCATGACATGCGGCAAGCACGTGGGGCCCCTATGACATGCCGCATGCATTTGGGGCCCCCATTACATGTGGCATGCACGTGGGGCCCCCTTAACATGCTGCATGCATTTGGGGTGCCCGAGACATGCGGCATGAGTTTGGATCCCCCATGACATGCGGCATGCACGTGGGGCCCCCATGACATGTGGCATGCATGTGGGGCCCCCAGGACATGCAGCATGCACGTGGGGCCCCCATGACATGCGGAATGCACGTGAGGCCCCCATGACATGCGGCATGCACGTGGGGCCTGCATAACATGCTGCATGCATATGGGGTACCTGAGACATTCGGCATGCACGTGGAGCCCCCATGACATGCGGCATGCATTTGGGGCCCCTATGACATGCGGCATGCATTTGTGGGCCCCAAGACATGCAGCATGCATTTGGGGCCCCCATGACTTGAGGATGCATTTGGGCCCCCATGACATGTGGCATGCATGTGGGGCCCCCATGAAATGCGCCATGCATGTGGGGCCCCTATGACATGCGGCAGGCATTTGTGGGCCCCAAGACATGCTGCATGCATTTGGGGGCCCCATTACATGCGGCATGCACGTGGAGCCCCATGACATGCGGCATGCATTTAGGGCACCCATGACATGCGGCATGCATGTGGGGCCCCCATGACATGCGACATGCATTTGGGCCCCCATGACATGCGGCATGTATTTGGGGCCTGCATAACATGCTGCATGCATTTGGGGTACCTGAGGCATGCGGCATGCACATGGGGCCCCCATAAAATGCTGCATGCATTTGGGATGCCCGAGACATGCGGCATGCACGTGGGGCCCCTATGACATGCCGCATGCATTTGGGCCCCCTATGACATGCGGCATGCATGTGGGACCCCCATGAGATGCGGCATGCATTTGGATCCCTCATAACATGCTGCATGCAAGTGGGGCCCCCCATGACATGCGCCATGCATGTGGGGCCTCTATAACATGCGGCATGCTTGTGGGGCCCCCATGACATGCAGCATACATTTGGGGCCCCCGTGACATGCGACATGCAAGTGGGGCCCCCATGACATGCAGCATGCATGTGAATCCCCCATTACATGCCGGATGCACGTGGGGCCCCATGACATGCGGCATGCATTTGGGGCCCCCATGACATGCGGAATGCCTGCGGGGCCCCCATGACATGCGGCATGCATGTGGGTCCCATGACATGCGGCATGCATTTGGTCCCCCATGACATGCGGCATGCATTTGGGGCCTGCATAACATGCTGCATGCATTTGGGGCCCAATGACATGCGGCATGAGTTTGGATTCTCCATGACACACGTGGGGCCCCCATGACATGAGTCATGCATTTGGGGCCCCTGTGACATGCAGCATGCACGTGGGGCCCCCATGACATGCAACATGCATTTGGGGCCCCCATGTCATGCGGAATGCACATGAGGCCCCCTTGACATGTGGAATGCATGTGGGGCCCTCATGACATGCAGCATGCATTTGGGGCCCCCATGACATGTGGAATGCCTGCGGGGCCCCTATGACATGCGGCATGCATTTGTGGGCCCCAAGACATGCGGCATGCATGTGGGGAACCCATGACATGCACCAGGCACGCGGGGCCCCTATGACATGAGGCATGAATTTTGGACCCCCAATAAATGCGGCATGCACGTGGGGTCCCCCTGATATGCGGCATGCATTTGGGGGCCCCTTGACTTGATGCATGCATTTGGGGCCCCCATGACATGCGGCATGCATGTGGGGCCCCTTGAAATGCATTATGCACGTGATGCCCCTATGACATGTGGCATGAATTTGGGGCCCCCAATAAATGCGGCATGCACGTGAGGCCCCCATGATATGCGGCATGCATTTGGGGCCCCCATGACTTGAGGCATGCATTTGGGGCCCCCATGACATGCGGCATGAACATGGAGCCCCATGAAAAGCGGCATGCACGTGGGGCCCCCATGATATGCAGCATGCATGTGAGGCCCCCATGACAGGCGGCATGCATTTGGGGCCCCCATGACATGTTTCATGCATGTGGGACCCCCATGACATGCGGCATGCATGCGGGGCCCCCATGACATGCGGCATGCACATGGAGCCCCATGACAAGCGGCATGCACGTGGGGCTCCTATGATATGCAGCATGCATGTGAGGACCCAATGACATGCGGCTTGCATTTATGGAACCCATGACATGTGGCAAGCATTTGGGCCCCCATGAAATGCGGCATGCATGTTGGGCCCCCATGACTTGCGCCATGCACGTGGGGCCCCTTTGACATGCGGCATGAATTTGGGGGCCCCATTACATGCGGCATGCATGTGGGGCCCCCATGACATGCGGCATGCATTTGGGGGCCCCATGACATGCGGCATGCATGTGGGGCCCCTATGACATGCGGCATGCATTTGGGGCCTCCATGACATGCGGCATGCATTTGGGGGGCCCCATGACATGCGGCATGCACGTGTTGCCCCTTTGACATGCGGCATGAATTTCGGGGCCCCATTTCATGCGGCATGCATGTGGGGCCCCATTACATGCGTCATACGCTTTGGGCCCCAATGACATGCGGCATGAGTTTGGATCGCCCATGACATGCGGCATGCACATGGGGCCCCAATGACATGCAGCATGCACGTGGGCCCCCATGACATGCGGAATGCAAGTGAGGCCCCCATGACATGCGGCATGCATTTGGGGCCCCCAATATATGCGGCATGCACGTGGGGCCACCATGATATGTGGCATGCATTTGGGGCCCCCATGACATGAGCCATGCATTTGAGGCCCCCATGACATGCGGCATGCACATGGGGCCCTCATGACATGCAGCATGCATTTGGGGCCACTATGACATGCGGCATGCATTTGGGGCCCCCATTACATGCGGCATGCATTTGGGGCCCCCATGACATGCGGAATGCCTGTGGGGCCCCCATGACATGCGCCATGCATTTGGGGTGCCCGAGACATGCGGCATGCACGTGGGGCCCCCATAACATGCTGCATGCATTTGGGGTGCCCGAGACATGCGGCATGCACGTGGGGCCCCTGTGACATGCCGCATGCATTTGGGTCCCCCATTACATGTGGCATGCACATGGGGGCCTCATGACATGCGGCATATGCTTGGGGCCCCAATGACATGCGACATGAGTTTGTATCCCCCATGACATGTGGCATGCACTTGGGACCCCCATGACATGAGTCATGCATTTGGGGCAGCCATGACATCAGGCATGCATTTGGGCCCCCCATGAAATGCGGCATGCGTGTGGGGCCCCCATGACATATGGCATGCATGTGGGGCCCCATGATATGTGGCATACAGTTGGGGCCCACAATACATGCGACATGCACGTTGGGCACCCATGACATGCGGCATGCATTTATGGCTCTCATGACATGTGGCATGCATGTGGGGCCCCCATGACATGCGGCATGCATGTGGGGCCCCCATGACATGCGGCATGCATATGCGGGCCCCATGACATGTGTTATGCACGTGGGGCCCCTATGACATGCCGCATGCATTTGGACCCCCATGACATGCGGCATGCATGTGGGACCCCCACGACATGCGTCATGCATTTGGATCCCCCATTACATGCTGCATGCAAGTGGGGCCCCCATGACATGCGGCACGCATGTGGGCCCCCCATGACATGCGCCATGCATGTGGGGCCACCATGACATGCGGCATGCATGTGGGACCCCCATGGCATGCGGCATGCACGTGGGGCCCCCATGACATGCGGCATGCATGTGGGGCCCCCATGACATGCCGCATACATTTGTGGCCCCCATGACATGAGGCATGCACGTGGGGCCCCCATGACATGCGGCAAGCACGTGGGGCCCCAATGACATGCAGCATGCATTTGGGGCCCCTATGACATGCTGCATGCATTTGGGGCCCCCATGACTTGAGGCATGCATTTGGGGCCCCCCAGACATGCGGCATGTATATATGGCCCCCATGACATGCGGCATGCATTTTGGGGCCCCCATGACTTGAGGCATGCAAGTGGGGCCCCCATGACATGCACCATGCATGTGGGGCCCCTATGACATGCTGCATGCATTTGGGGCCCCTATGACATGCTGCATGCATTTGGGGCCCCCATGACTTGAGGCATGCATTTGGGGCCCCCATGACATGTGGCATGCATGTAGGGCCCCCAAGAAATGTGCCATGCATGTGGTGCCCCTATGACATGCGGCATGCATTTGTGGGCCCCAAGACATGTGGCATGCACGTGGGGCCCCCATGACATGCTGCATGCATTTGTGGCCCCCATGATATGCAGCACGCATTTGGGGCCCCCATGACATGCGGCATGCATGTGGGGCCCCCATGAAATAAGCCATGCTTGTGGGGCCCCCATGACTTGAGGATGCATTTGGGCCCCCATGACATGTGGCATGCATGTGGGGCCCCCATGAAATGCGCCATGCATGTGGGGCCCCTATGACATGCGGCAGGCATTTGTGGGCCCCAAGACATGCTGCATGCATTTGGGGGCCCCATTACATGCGGCATGCACGTGGAGCCCCATGACATGCGGCATGCATTTAGGGCACCCATGACATGCGGCATGCATGTGGGGCCCCCATGACATGCGACATGCATTTGGGCCCCCATGACATGCGGCATGTATTTGGGGCCTGCATAACATGCTGCATGCATTTGGGGTACCTGAGGCATGCGGCATGCACATGGGGCCCCCATAAAATGCTGCATGCATTTGGGATGCCCGAGACATGCGGCATGCACGTGGGGCCCCTATGACATGCCGCATGCATTTGGGCCCCCTATGACATGCGGCATGCATGTGGGACCCCCATGAGATGCGGCATGCATTTGGATCCCTCATAACATGCTGCATGCAAGTGGGGCCCCCCATGACATGCGCCATGCATGTGGGGCCTCTATAACATGCGGCATGCTTGTGGGGCCCCCATGACATGCAGCATACATTTGGGGCCCCCATGACTTGAGGCATGCAAGTGGGGCCCCCATGACATGCACCATGCATGTGGGGCCCCTATGACATGCTGCATGCATTTGGGGCCCCTATGACATGCTGCATGCATTTGGGGCCCCCATGACTTGAGGCATGCATTTGGGGCCCCCATGACATGTGGCATGCATGTAGGGCCCCCAAGAAATGTGCCATGCATGTGGTGCCCCTATGACATGCGGCATGCATTTGTGGGCCCCAAGACATGTGGCATGCACGTGGGGCCCCCATGACATGCTGCATGCATTTGTGGCCCCCATGATATGCAGCACGCATTTGGGGCCCCCATGACATGCGGCATGCATGTGGGGCCCCCATGAAATAAGCCATGCTTGTGGGGCCCCCATGACTTGAGGATGCATTTGGGCCCCCATGACATGTGGCATGCATGTGGGGCCCCCATGAAATGCGCCATGCATGTGGGGCCCCTATGACATGCGGCAGGCATTTGTGGGCCCCAAGACATGCTGCATGCATTTGGGGGCCCCATTACATGCGGCATGCACGTGGAGCCCCATGACATGCGGCATGCATTTAGGGCACCCATGACATGCGGCATGCATGTGGGGCCCCCATGACATGCGACATGCATTTGGGCCCCCATGACATGCGGCATGTATTTGGGGCCTGCATAACATGCTGCATGCATTTGGGGTACCTGAGGCATGCGGCATGCACATGGGGCCCCCATAAAATGCTGCATGCATTTGGGATGCCCGAGACATGCGGCATGCTCGTGGGGCCCCTATGACATGCCGCATGCATTTGGGCCCCCTATGACATGCGGCATGCATGTGGGACCCCCATGAGATGCGGCATGCATTTGGATCCCTCATAACATGCTGCATGCAAGTGGGGCCCCCCATGACATGCGCCATGCATGTGGGGCCTCTATAACATGCGGCATGCTTGTGGGGCCCCCATGACATGCAGCATACATTTGGGGCCCCCGTGACATGCGACATGCAAGTGGGGCCCCCATGACATGCAGCATGCATGTGAATCCCCCATTACATGCCGGATGCACGTGGGGCCCCATGACATGCGGCATGCATTTGGGGCCCCCATGACATGCGGAATGCCTGCGGGGCCCCCATGACATGCGGCATGCATGTGGGTCCCATGACATGCGGCATGCATTTGGTCCCCCATGACATGCGGCATGCATTTGGGGCCTGCATAACATGCTGCATGCATTTGGGGCCCAATGACATGCGGCATGAGTTTGGATTCTCCATGACACACGTGGGGCCCCCATGACATGAGTCATGCATTTGGGGCCCCTGTGACATGCAGCATGCACGTGGGGCCCCCATGACATGCAACATGCATTTGGGGCCCCCATGTCATGCGGAATGCACATGAGGCCCCCTTGACATGTGGAATGCATGTGGGGCCCTCATGACATGCGGCATGCATTTGGGGCCCCCATGACATGTGGAATGCCTGCGGGGCCCCTATGACATGCGGCATGCATTTGTGGGCCCCAAGACATGCGGCATGCATGTGGGGAACCCATGACATGCACCAGGCACGCGGGGCCCCTATGACATGAGGCATGAATTTTGGACCCCCAATAAATGCGGCATGCACGTGGGGTCCCCCTGATATGCGGCATGCATTTGGGGGCCCCTTGACTTGATGCATGCATTTGGGGCCCCCATGACATGCGGCATGCATGTGGGGCCCCTTGAAATGCATTATGCACGTGATGCCCCTATGACATGTGGCATGAATTTGGGGCCCCCAATAAATGCGGCATGCACGTGAGGCCCCCATGATATGCGGCATGCATTTGGGGCCCCCATGACTTGAGGCATGCATTTGGGGCCCCCATGACATGCGGCATGAACATGGAGCCCCATGAAAAGCGGCATGCACGTGGGGCCCCCATGATATGCAGCATGCATGTGAGGCCCCCATGACAGGCGGCATGCATTTGGGGCCCCCATGACATGTTTCATGCATGTGGGACCCCCATGACATGCGGCATGCATGCGGGGCCCCCATGACATGCGGCATGCACATGGAGCCCCATGACAAGTGGCATGCACGTGGGGCTCCTATGATATGCAGCATGCATGTGAGGACCCAATGACATGCGGCTTGCATTTATGGAACCCATGACATGTGGCAAGCATTTGGGCCCCCATGAAATGCGGCATGCATGTTGGGCCCCCATGACTTGCGCCATGCACGTGGGGCCCCTTTGACATGCGGCATGAATTTGGGGGCCCCATTACATGCGGCATGCATGTGGGGCCCCCATGACATGCGGCATGCATTTGGGGGCCCCATGACATGCGGCATGCATGTGGGGCCCCTATGACATGCGGCATGCATTTGGGGCCTCCATGACATGCGGCATGCATTTGGGGGGCCCCATGACATGCGGCATGCACGTGTTGCCCCTTTGACATGCGGCATGAATTTGGGGGCCCCATTTCATGCGGCATGCATGTGGGGCCCCATTACATGCGTCATACGCTTTGGGCCCCAATGACATGCGGCATGAGTTTGGATCCCCCATGACATGCGGCATGCACATGGGGCCCCAATGACATGCAGCATGCACGTGGGCCCCCATGACATGCGGAATGCAAGTGAGGCCCCCATGACATGCGGCATGCATTTGGGGCCCCCAATATATGCGGCATGCACGTGGGGCCACCATGATATGTGGCATGCATTTGGGGCCCCCATGACATGAGCCATGCATTTGAGGCCCCCATGACATGCGGCATGCACATGGGGCCCTCATGACATGCAGCATGCATTTGGGGCCACTATGACATGCGGCATGCATTTGGGGCCCCCATTACATGCGGCATGCATTTGGGGCCCCCATGACATGCGGAATGCCTGTGGGGCCCCCATGACATGCGCCATGCATTTGGGGTGCCCGAGACATGCGGCATGCACGTGGGGCCCCCATAACATGCTGCATGCATTTGGGGTGCCCGAGACATGCGGCATGCACGTGGGGCCCCTGTGACATGCCGCATGCATTTGGGTCCCCCATTACATGTGGCATGCACATGGGGGCCTCATGACATGCGGCATATGCTTGGGGCCCCAATGACATGCGACATGAGTTTGTATCCCCCATGACATGTGGCATGCACGTGGGACCCCCATGACATGAGTCATGCATTTGGGGCAGCCATGACATCAGGCATGCATTTGGGCCCCCCATGAAATGCGGCATGCGTGTGGGGCCCCCATGACATATGGCATGCATGTGGGGCCCCATGATATGTGGCATACAGTTGGGGCCCACAATACATGCGACATGCACGTTGGGCACCCATGACATGCGGCATGCATTTATGGCTCTCATGACATGTGGCATGCATGTGGGGCCCCCATGACATGCGGCATGCATGTGGGGCCCCCATGACATGCGGCATGCATATGCGGGCCCCATGACATGTGTTATGCACGTGGGGCCCCTATGACATGCCGCATGCATTTGGACCCCCATGACATGCGGCATGCATGTGGGACCCCCACGACATGCGTCATGCATTTGGATCCCCCATTACATGCTGCATGCAAGTGGGGCCCCCATGACATGCGGCACGCATGTGGGCCCCCCATGACATGCGCCATGCATGTGGGGCCACCATGACATGCGGCATGCATGTGGGACCCCCATGGCATGCGGCATGCACGTGGGGCCCCCATGACATGCGGCATGCATGTGGGGCCCCCATGACATGCCGCATACATTTGTGGCCCCCATGACATGAGGCATGCACGTGGGGCCCCCATGACATGCGGCAAGCACGTGGGGCCCCAATGACATGCAGCATGCATTTGGGGCCCCTATGACATGCTGCATGCATTTGGGGCCCCCATGACTTGAGGCATGCATTTGGGGCCCCCCAGACATGCGGCATGTATATATGGCCCCCATGACATGCGGCATGCATTTTGGGGCCCCCATGACTTGAGGCATGCAAGTGGGGCCCCCATGACATGCACCATGCATGTGGGGCCCCTATGACATGCTGCATGCATTTGGGGCCCCTATGACATGCTGCATGCATTTGGGGCCCCCATGACTTGAGGCATGCATTTGGGGCCCCCATGACATGTGGCATGCATGTAGGGCCCCCAAGAAATGTGCCATGCATGTGGTGCCCCTATGACATGCGGCATGCATTTGTGGGCCCCAAGACATGTGGCATGCACGTGGGGCCCCCATGACATGCTGCATGCATTTGTGGCCCCCATGATATGCAGCACGCATTTGGGGCCCCCATGACATGCGGCATGCATGTGGGGCCCCCATGAAATAAGCCATGCTTGTGGGGCCCCTATGACATGCGGCATGCATTTGTGGACCCCAAGACATGCTGCATGCATTTGGGGGGCCCCATGACATGCGGCATGCACGTGGGGCCCCCATGATATGCGACATGCATTTGGGGCCCCCATGATTGAGGCATGCATTTTGGGCCCCCATGACATGCGGCATGCACATGGGGCCCCCAAGACATGCGGCATGCACGTGGGGCCCCATTAAATGCGGCATGCATTTAGGGCCCCCATGACATGCGGCATGCATTTGGGGCCCCCATGACATGCTGCATGCATGTGGGGCACCATGACATGCGTCATGCATGTGGGGCCCCTATGACATGCGGCATGCAATTGGGGCCCCGATGACATGCGGCATGCATGTGGGGCACCCATGACATGCGCCATGTACGTGGTGCCCCTATGACATGCGGCATGCACGTGGGGCCCCAATGACATGAAGCATGCACGTGGGGCCCCCATGACATGCGGCATGCATGTAGGGCCCCCATGAAATGTGCCATGCATGTTTGGCACCTATGACATGCGGCATGCATTTGTAGGCCCCAAGACATGCTGCATGCATGTGGGGCCTCTATAACATGTGGCATGCTTGTGGGGCCCCCATGACATGCAGCATACATTTGGGGCCCCTGTGACATGCGGCATGCACGTGGGGCCCCCATGACATGCAGCATGCATTTGAATCCCCCATTACATGACGGATGCACGTGGGGCCCCCATGACATGTGGCATGAATGTGGGTCCCATGACATGCGGCATGCATTTGGGCCCCCATGACATGCGGCATGCATTTGGGGCCTGCATAACATGCTGCATGCATTTGGGGTACCTGAGAGATGCGGCATGCATGTGGGGCCCCTATGACATGCCGCATGCATTTGGGGCCCCCATTACATGCGGCATGCACATGGGGCACCCGTGACACGCGGCATACGCTTGGGGCCCCAATGACATGCGGCATGCGTTTGGGTCCCCCATGACATGCGGCATGCAGGTGGGGCCCCCATGACATGAGTCATGCATTTGGGGCCCCCATGACATGTGGCATGCATGTGGGGCCCCGATGACATGCGGCATGCATTTTGGGCACCCATGACTTGCACCATGCACGCGGGGCCCCTTTGACATGCCGCATGAATTTGGGGGCCCCATTACATGCGGCATGCACGTGGAGCCCCCATGACATGCGGTATGCATTTGGGGCCCCATGACATGCGGCATGCATGTGGGGCCCCCATGACATGCGGCATGCATTTGGGCCCCCATGACATGTGGCATGCATTTGGGGCCTGCATAACATGCTGCATGCATTTGGGGTACCTGAGACATGCGGCATGCATTTGGGGCCCCAATGACATACGGCATGCCTGTTGGGCCTCCATGACATGCGGCATGCATTTGGGCCCCCATGACATGCGGCATGCATGTGGGGCCCGCATGACATGTGGCATGCATTTGCGGGCCCCATGACATGTGTTATGCACGTGGGGCCCCTATGACATGCCGCATGCATTTGGGGCCCCCATGACATGCGACATGCATGTGGGACCCCCATGACATGCGTTATGCATTTGGATCCCCCATGACATGCTGCATGCATTTGGGGCCCCCAAGACTTGAGGCATGCATTTGGGGCCCCCATGACATGCGGCATGCATGTAGGGCCCCCATGAAATGTGCCATGCATGTGGGACCCCTATGACATGTGGCATGCATTTGTGGGCCCCAAGACATGTGGCATGCACGTGGGGCCCCCATGACATGCTGCATGCATTTGTGGCCCCCATGATATGCGGCACGCATTTGGTGCCCCCATGACATGAGGCATGCATGTGGGGCCCCCATGAAATGAGCCATGCATGTGGGGCCCCTATGACATGCGGCATGCATTTGTGGGCCCCAAGACATGCTGCATGCATTTGGGGGGCCCCATGACATGCAGCATGCACGTGGGGCCCCCGTGAAATGCGGCATGCATTTGGGGCCCCCATGACATGCGGCATGCATTTAGGGCCCCCATGACATGCGGCATGCATGCGGCGCCCTCATGACATGCGGCATGCATTTGGGGCCCCCAATACATGCGGCATGCACGTGGGGCCCCATGATATGCGGCATGCTTTTGGGGCCCCATGACTTGAGGCATGCATTTGGGGCCCCCATGACATGCGGCATGCATGTGGGACACCATGACATGCGCCATGCATGTGGGGCCCCTATGACATGCGGCTTGCAATTGGGGCCCCGATGACATGCGGCATGCACGTGGGGCCCCCATGACATGCTGCATGCATTTGGTGTGCCCGAGACATGCGGCATGCACGTGGGGCCCCTATGACATGCCGCATGCATTTGGGGCCCCCATTACATGCGGCATGCACATGGGGCCCCAATGACATGCGGCATGAGTTTGGATCCCCCATGACATGTGGCATGCACGTGGGGCCTCCATGACATGAGTCATGCATTTGGGGCCGCCATGACATGCTGCATGCATTTGGGGCCCCCATAACATTCGGCATGCATTTGGGCCCCCCATGAAATGCGGCATGCATGTGGGGCCCCCATGACATGTGGCATGCATGTGGGGCCCCATGATATGCGGCATGCAGTTGGGGCCCCCAATACATGCGGCATGCACGTTGGGCACCCATGACATGCGGCATGCATTTATGGCCCCATGACATGCGGCATGCATTTGGGCCCCCATGACATGCGGCATGCACGTGGGGCCCCAATGACATGCGGCATGCATTTGGGCCCCCATGACATGCGGCATGCACGTGGGGCCCCAATGACATGAAGCATGCATGTGGGGCCCCCATGACATGCGGCATGCAAGTAGGGCCCCCATGAAATGTGCCATGCATGTTTGGCACCTATGACATGCGGCATGCATTTGTAGGCCCCAAGACATGTGGCATGCACGTGGGGCCCCTATGACATGCGGCATGCATTTGTTGGCCCAAGACATGCTGCATGCATGTGGGGCATCTATAACATGCGGCATGCTTGTGGGGCCCCCATGACATGCAGCATACATTTGGGGCCCCCGTGACATGCGGCATGCACGTGGGGCCCCCATGACATGCGGAATGCCTGCGGGGCCCCCATGACATGCGGCATGCATGCGGGGCCCTCACGACATGCGGCATGAATTTGAGGCCCCCTGACATGTGGCATGCATTTGGGTCCCCATGACATGCGGCATGCATGTGGGGCCCCCATGACATGCGGCATGCATTTGGGCCCCCATGACATGTGGCATGCATTTGGGGCCTGCATAACATGCGGCATGCATTTGGGGCCCCCATGACATGCGGAATGCCTGCGGGGCCCCCATGACATGCGGCATGCATGCGGGGAACTCATGACATGCGGCATGAATTTGAGGCACCCATGACATGTGGCATGCATTTGGGTCCCCATGACATGTGGCATGCATTGGGGGCCCCCATGACATGCGGCATGAATGTGGGTCCCATGACATGCGGCATGCATTTGGGCCCCCATGACATGCGGCATGCATTTGGGGCCTGCATAACATGCTGCATGCATTTGGGGTACCTAAGAGATGCGGCATGCATTTGGGGCCCCATGACTTGAGGCATGCATTTCGGGCCCCCATGACATGCAACATGCATTTGGGGCCCCCATGACATGAGGCATGCATGTGGGACACCATGACATGCGCCATGCATGTGGGGCCCCTATGACATGCGGCTTGCAATTGGAGCCCCGATGACATGCGGCATGCACGTGGGGCCCCCATGACATGCTGCTTGCATTTGGTGTGCCCGAGACATGCGGCATGCACGTGGGGCCCCCATGACATGACACATACATTTGTGGCCCCCGTGACATGAGGCATGCACGTGGGGCCCCCATGACATGCGGCAAGCACGTGGGGCCCCAATGACATGCAGCATGTACGTTGGGCACCCATGACATGCGGCATGCATTTGGGCCCCCATGACATGCGGCAAGCACGTGGGGCCCCAATGACATGCAGCATGTACGTTGGGCACCCATGACATACGGCATGCATTTATGGCCCCCATGACATGCGGAATGCATTTGGGCCCCCATGACATGCGGCAAGCATGTGGGGCCCCAATGACATGAAGCATGCACGTGGGGCCCCCATGACATGCGGAATGCACGTGAGGCCCCCATGACATGCGGAATGCCTGTGGGGCCCCAATGACATGCGGCATGCATGCGGGGCCCTCATGACATGCGGCTTGCATTTGGGGCCCCCAATATATGCGGCATGCACGTGGGGCCCGCATGATATGTGGCATGCATTTGGGGCCCCCATGACTTGAGGCATGCATTTGGGGCCCCCATGACATGCGGCATGCATGTAGGGCCCCCATGAAATGTGCCATGCATGTGGGGCCCCTATGCCATGCGGCATGCATTTGTGGGCCCCAAGACATGTGGCATGCACGTGGGGCCCCCATGACATGCTGCATGCATTTGTGGCCGCCATGATATGTGGCACGCATTTGGGCCCCCATGACATGCGGCAAGCACGTGGGGCCCCAATGACATGCAGCATGCACGTAGGGCCCCCATGACATGCGGAATGCATGTGTGGCCCCCATGAAATGTGGCATGCATTTGGGGCCCCCATGACATGCGGAATGCCTGCGGGGCCCCCATGACATGAGGCATGCACGTGGGGCCCCCATGACATGCGGCATGCACATTGGGCCCCTATTGCATGCAGCATGCAATTGGAGGCCCCATGACATGCGGCATGCACGTGGGGCCCCCATGAGAAGCGGCATGAATTTGGGGCCCCAATACATGCGGCATGCACGTGGGCCCCGATGACATGCGGCATGCATGTGGGGCACCCATGACATGCGCCATGCACGTGGGGCCCCTATGACATGTGGCATGCATTTTGGGGCCCCATTACATGCGGCATGCACGTGGAGCTCCCAAGACATGCGGCATGCATTTGGGGCCTGCATAACATGCTGCATGCATTTGGGGTACCTGAGTCATGCGGCATGCACGTGGGGCCCCATAAAATGCTGCATGCATTTGGAATGCCCGAGACATACGGCATGCACGTGGGGCCCCTATGACATGCCGCATGCATTTGGGGCCCCCATGACATGCGGCATGCATTTGGATCCCTCATTCTATGCTGCATGCAAGTGGGTCCCCCATGACATGCGGCATGCATGTGGACCCCCATGACATGCGCCATGCATGTGGTGCCCCTATGACATGCGGCATGCACTTGAGACCCCCATGACATTCGGCATGTATGTGGGGCCCCTATGACATGCGGCATGCACGTGGGACCCCCATGACATTTGGCATGCATTTGGGGCCCCCATGACATGCGGAAAGCCTGCGGGGCCCCATGACATGCGTCATGCATGCGGTGCCCTCATGATATGCGGCATGAATTTGGGGCCCCCAATATATGCAGCATGCACGTGGTACCCCCATGATATGCGCCGTGCATGTGGGGCCCCTATGACATTCGGCATGCATTCTTGGGCCCCAAGACATGTGGCATGCATTTGGGGGCCCCATTACATGCGGCATGCACGTGGAGCACCCATGACATGCGGCATGCATTTGGGGCACCCATGACATACGGCATGCATGTGGGGCCCCCATGACATGCGGCATGCATTTGGGCCCCCATGACATGCGGCATGCATTTTGGCCTGCATAACATGCTGCATGCATTTGGGGTAACTGAGACATGCGGCATGCACGTGGGGCCCCCATAAAATGCTGCATGCATTTGGGATGCCCGAGACATGCGGCATGCACCTGGGGCCCCCATTTGGGGCTCCCATGACATGCGGCATGCATGTGGGACCCCCATGAGATGCAGCATGCATTTGGATCCCTCATTACATGCTGCATGCAAGTGGGCCCCCCCATGACATGCGGCATGCATGTGGGACCCCCATGACATGCTGCATGCATTTGTGTCCCCCATGATATGCGGCACGCCTTTGGGGCCCCCATAACATGAGGCATGCATGTGGGGCCCCCATGAAATAAGCCATGCATGTGGGGCCCCTATGACATTCGGCATGCATTTGTGGGCCCCAAGTCATGCTGCATGCATTTGGGGCCCCCATGACATGCGGCATGCATTTTAATCCCCCATAACATGCGGCATGCATGCGTTGCCCTCATGACATGCGGCATGCATTTGGGGCCCCCAATACATGCGGCATGCACGTGGGGCCGCCATGATATGCGGCATGCATTTGGAGCCCCCATGACTTGAGGCATGCATTTTGGGCCCCCATGACATGCGCAATGCATGTGGGGCCCCTATAACATGCGGCATGCAATTGGGGCCCCGATGACAAGCGGCATGCATGTGGGTCACCCATGACATGCGCCATGTACGTGGGGCCCCTATGACATGCGGCATGCATGCGGGGCCCCCATGACATGCTCCATGCATGTTGGGCCCCTATGACATGCGGCATGCATTTGGGGGGCCCCATGACATGCGGCATGCACGTCGGGCCCCCATGACATGACACAAACATTTGTGGCCCCCGTGACATGAGGCATGCACGTGGGGCCCCCATGACATGTGGCAAGCACGTGGGGCCCCATTGACATGCAGCATGTACGTTGGGCACCCATGACATGCGGCATGCATTTATGGCCCCCATGACATGAGGCATGCATTTGGGCCCCCATGACATGCGGCAAGCACGTGGGGCCCCAATGACATGAAGCATGCACGTGGGGCCCCCATGACATGCGGAATGCACGTGAGGCCCCCATGACATGCGGAATGCCTGTGGGGCCCCAATGACATGCGGCATGCATGCGGGGCCCTCATGACATGCGGCATGCATTTGGGGCCCCCAATATATGCGGCATGCACGTGGGGCCCCCATGATATGTGGCATGCATTTGGGGCCCCCATGACTTGAGGCATGCATTTGGGGCCCCCATGACATGTGGCATGCATGTAGGACCCCCATGAAATGCGCCATGCATTTGTGGGCCCCAAGACATGTGGCATGCACGTGGGGCCCCCATGACATGCTAAATGCATTTGTGGCCGCCATGATATGTGGCACGCATTTGGGCCTCCATGACATGCGGCAAGCACGTGGGGCCCCAATGACATGCAGCATGCACGTGGGGCCCCCATGACATGCGGAATGCATGTGAGGCCCCCATGAAATGTGGCATGAATTTGGGGCCCCCATGACATGAGGAATGCCTGCGGGGCCCCCATGACATGAGGCATGCACGTGGGGCCCCCATGACATGGGGCATGCACGTGGGGCCCCCATTACATGCGGCATGCATTTGGGGGCCCCATGACATGCGGCATGCATTTGGGGCCCCCATGACATGCGGCATACATGTGGTGCCCCTATGACAAGCGGCTTGCACGTGGGACCCCCATGACATTCGGCATGTATGTGGGGCTCCTATGACATGCGGCATGCACGTGGGACCCCCATGACATTTGGCATGCATTTGGGGCCCCCATGACATGCGGAATGCCTGCAGGGCCCCCATGACATGCGGCATGACATGCTGCATGCAAGTGGGGCCCCCATGACATGCGGCATGCACGTGGGACCCCCATGACATTCGGCATGTATGTGGGGCCCCTATGACATGCGGCATGCACGTGGGGCCCCTATGACATGCCGCATGCATTTGGGGCCCCCATGACATGCGGCATGCATGTGGGACCCCCATGACATGCGTTATGCATTTGGATCCCCCATTACATGCTGCATGCAAGTGGGGCCCCCATGACATGCCGCATACATTTGTGGCACCGTGACATGAGGCATGCACGTGGGGCCCCCATAACATGCGACAAGCACGTGGGGCCCCAATGACATGCAGCATGTACGTTGGACACCCATGACATGCGGCATGCATTTATGGCCCCCATGACATGTGGCATGCATTTGGGGCCCTATGACTTGAGGCAAGCATGTGGGGCCCCCATGACATGCACCAAGCATGTGGGGCCCCTATGACATGCTGCATGCATTTGGGGCCCCCAAGACTTGAGGCATGCATTTGGGGCCCCCATGACATGCGGCATGCATGTAGGGCCCCCATGAAATGCGCCATGCATGTGGGACCCCTATGACATGCGGCATGCATTTGTGGGCCCTAAGACATGTGGCATGCACGTGGGGCCCCCATGACATGCTGCATGCATTTGTGGCCCCCATGATATGCGGCACGCATTTGGGGCCCCCATGACATGAGGCATGCATGTGGGGCCCCCATGAAATGAGCCATGCATGTGGGGCCCCTATGACATGCGGCATGCATTTGTGGGCCCCAAGACATGCTGCATGCATTTGGGGGGCCCCATGACATGCAGCATGCACGTGGGGCCCCCATGAAATGCGGCATGCATTTGGGGCCCCCATGACATGCGGCATGCATTTAGGGGGCCCATGACATGCGGCATGCATGCGGCGCCCTCATGACATGCGGCATGCATTTGTGGCCCCCAATACATGCGGCATGCACGTGGGGCCCCCATTATATGCGGCATGCATTTGTGGCCGCCATGACATGCTGCATGCATGTGGGGCCCCCATGACATGTGGCATGCACGTGGGGCCTCCATGACATGAGTCACGCATTTGGGGCCGCCATGACATGCTGCATGCATTTGGGTCCCCCATAACATGCGGCATGCATTTGGGCCCCCCATGAAATGCGGCAAGCATGTGGGGCCCCCATGACATGTGGCATGCACGTGGGGCCTCCATGACATGAGTCATGCATTTGGGGCCCCCATGACTTGAGGCATGCATGTGGGGCCCCCATGACATGCACAATGCATGTGGGGCCCCTATGACATGCTGCATACATTTGGGGCCCCTATGACGTTCTGCATGCATTTGGGGCCCCCATGACTTGAGGCATGCATTTGGGGCCCCCATGACATGCGGCATGCATGTGGGGCCCCCATGAAATAAGCCATGCATGTGGGGCCCCTATGACATGCGGCATGCATTTGTGGGCCCCAAGACATGCTGCATGCATTTGGGGGGTCCAATCACATGCGGCATGCACGTGGTGCCCCCATGATATGCGACATGCATTTGGTGCCCCCATGATTGAGGCATGCATTTTGGGCCCCCATGACATGCGACATGCACATGGGGCCCCCAAGACATGCGGCATGCATGTGGGGCCCCCATTAAATGCGGCATGCATTTAGGACCCCCATGACATGCGGCAAGCATTTGGGGCCCCCATGACATGCTGCATGCATGTGGGGCACCATGACATGCGCCATGCATGTGGGGCCCCTATGACATGCGGCATGCAATTGGGGCCCCGATGACATGCGGCATGCATGTGGGGCACCCATGACATGTGCCATGTACGTGGTGCCCCTATGACATGCGGCATGCACGTGGGGCCCCAATTACATGAGGCATGCACGTGGGGCCCCCATGACATGTGGCATGCATGTAGGGCCCCCATGAAATGTGCCATGCATGTTTGGCACCTATGACATGCGGCATGCATTTGTAGGCCCCAAGACATTTGGCATGCACGTGGGGCCCCTATGACATGCGGGATGCATTTGTGGGCCCCAACACATGCTGCAGGCATGTGGGGCACCATGACATGCGCCATGCATGTGGGGCCCCTATGACATGCGGCATGCAATTGGGGCCCCGATGACATGCAGCATGCATGTGGGGCACCCATGACATGCGCCATGTACGTGGTGCCCCTATGACATGCGGCATGCACGTGGGGCCCCAATTACATGAGGCATGCACGTGGGGCCCCCATGACATGCGGCATGCATGTAGGGCCCCCATGAAATGTGCCATGCATGTTTGGCACCTATGACATGCGGCATGCATTTGTAGGCCCCAAGACATTTGGCATGCACGTGGGGCCTCTATAACATGCGGCATGCTTGTGGGGCCCCCATGACATGCAGCATACATTTGGGGCCCACGTGACATGCGGCATGCACGTGGGGCCCCCATGACATGCAGCATGGATTTGAATCCCCCATTACATGACGGATGCACGTGGGGCCCCCATGACATGCGGCATGCATTTGGGGCCCCCATGACATGCGGAATGCCTGCGGGGCCCCCATGACATGCGGCATGCATGCGGGGCCCTCATGACATGCGGCATGAATTTGAGGCCCCCATGACATGTGGCATGCATTTGGGCCCCCATGACATGCGGCATGAATGTGGGTAACATGACATGCGGCATGCATTTGGGCCCCCATGACATGCGGCATGCATTTGGGGCCTGCATAACATGCTGCATGCATTTGGGGTACCTGAGAGATGCGGCATGCATGTGGGGCCCCTATAACATGCCGCATGCATTTGGGGCCCCCATTACATGCGGCATGCACATGGGGCACCCGTGACACGCGGCATACGCTTGGGGCCCCAATGACATGCGGCATGCGTTTGGGTCCCCCATGACATGCGGCATGCAGGTGGGGCCCCCATGCCATGAGTCATGCATTTGGGGCCACCGTGACATGCGGCATGCACGTGGGGCCCCGGTGACATGCGGCATGCATTTGGGGCACCCATGACTTGCGCCATGCACGCGGGGCCCCTTTGACATGCCGCATGAATTTGGGGGCCCCATTACATGCGGCATGCACGTGGAGCCCCCATGACATGCGGCATGCATTTGGGGTCCCATGACATGCGGCATGCAAGTGGGGCCCCCATGACATGCGGCATGCATTTAGGCCCCCATGACATGTGGCATGCATTTGGGGCCTGCATAACATGCTGCATACATTTGGGGTACCTGAGACATGCGGCATGCATTTGGGGCCCCAATGACATGTGGCATGCCTGTTGGGCCCCCATGACATGCGGCATGCATTTGGGGGCCCCATGACATGCGGCATGCACGTGGGGCCCTCATGACATGCAGCATGCATTTGGGGCCACAATGACATGCGGCATGCATTTGGACCCCCATTACATGCGGCATGCACGTGGGGCCCCCATGACATGCGGCATGCATTTGGGGCCCCCATGACATGCGGAATGCCTGTGGGGCCCCCATGACATGCGGCATGAATTTGGGGCCCCAATACATGCGGCATGCACGTTGGGCCCCCATGACATGTGGCATGCATTTGGGGCCCCATGACATGCGGCATGCATGTGGGGCCCCCATGACATGCGGCATGCATTTGGGCCCCCATGATATGTGGCATGCATTTGGGGCCTGCATAACATGCTGCATGCATTTGGGGTACCTGAGACATGCGGCATGCATTAGGGGCCCCAATGACATGCGGCATGTCTGTTGGGCACCCATGACATGCGGCATGCATTTGGGGGCCCCATGACATGCGGCATGCACGTGGGGCCCTCATGACATGCAGCATGCATTTGGGGCCCCATGACATGCGGCATGCATGTGGGGCCCCCATGACATGCGGCATGCATTTGGGACCCCATGATATGTGGCATGCATTTGGGGCCTGCATAACATGCTGCATGCATTTGGTTTACCTGAGACATGCGGCATGCATTAGGGGCCCCAATGACATGCGGCATGTCTGTTGGGCACCCATGACATGCGGCATGCATTTGGGGGCCCCATGACATGCGGCATGCATGTGGGGCCCAAATGCTTGCCGCATGTCATGGGGGCCTCCATGACATGTGGCATGCATGTGGGGCTCCCATGACATGCGGCATGCATTTATGGCCCTCATGACATGCGGCAAGCATTTGGGCCCCCATGACATGCGGAATGCCTGTGGGGCCCCCATGACATGCGGCATGAATTTGGGGCCGCAATACATGCGGCATGCACGTTGGGCCCCCATGACATGTGGCATGCATTTGGGCCCCCATGACATTCGGCATGCATGTGGGGCCCCCATGACATGTGGCATGCATTTGCGGGCCCCATGACATGTGTTATGCACGTGGGGCCCCTATGACATGCCGCATGCATTTGGGGCCCCCATGACATGCAGCATGCATGTGGGACCCCCATGACATGCGTTATGCATTTGGATCCCCCATTACATTCTGCATGCAAGTGGGGCCCCCATGACATGCCGCATACATTTGTGGCACCGTGACATGAGGCATGCACGTGGGGCCCCCATGACATGCGACAAGCACGTGGGGCCCCAATGACATGCAGCATGTACGTTGGACACCCATGACATGCGGCATGCATTTATGGCCCCCATGACATGCGGCATGCATTTGGGGCCCCCATGACTTGAGGCAAGCATGTGGGGCCCCCATGACATGCACCATGCATGTGGGGCCCCTATGACATGCTGCATGCATTTGGGGCCCCCAAGACTTGAGGCATGCATTTGGGGCCCCCATGACATGCGGCATGCATGTAGGGCCCTAATGAAATGTGCCATGCATGTGGGACCCCTATGACATGTGGCATGCATTTGTGGGCCCCAAGACATGTGGCATGCACGTGGGGCCCCCATGACATGCTGCATGCATTTGTGGCCCCCATGATATGCGGCACGCATTTGGGGCCCCCATGACATGAGGCATGCATGTGGGGCCCCGATGAAATGAGCCATGCATGTGGGGCCCCTATGACATGCGGCATGCATTTGTGGGCCCCAAGACATGCTGCATGCATTTGGGGGGCCCCATGACATGCAGCATGCACGTGGGGCCCCCATGAAATGCGGCATGCATTTGGGGCCCTCATGACATGCGGCATGCATTTAGGGCCCCCATGACATGCGGCATGCATGCGGCGCCCTCATGACATGCGGCATGCATTTGGGGCCCAAATACATACGGCATGCACGTGGGGCCCCCATGACATGCGGCATGCATGTGGGGCCCCCATGACATGTGGCATGCATTTGCGGGCCCCATGACATGTGTTATGCACGTGGGGCTCCTATGACATGCCGCATGCATTTGGGGCCCCCATGACATGCGGCATGCATGTGGGGCCCCCATGACATGCGTTATGCATTTGGATCCCCCATTACATGCTGCATGCAAGTGGGGCCCCCATGACATGCCGCATACATTTGTGGCACCGTGACATGAGGCATGCACGTGGGGCCCCCATGACATGCGACAAGCACGTGGGGCCCCAATGACATGCAGCATGTACGTTGGGCACCCATGACATGCGGCATGCATTTATGGCCCCCATGACATGCGGCATGCATTTGGGGCCCCCATGACTTGAGGCAAGCATGTGGGGCCCCCATGACATGCACCATGCATGTGGGGCCCCTATGACATGCTGCATGCATTTGGGGCCCCCAAGACTTGACGCATGCATTTGGGGCCCCCATGACATGCGGCATGCATGTAGGGCCCCCATGAAATGCGCCATGCATGTGGGACCCCTATGACATGCGGCATGCATTTGTGGGCCCCAAGACATGTGGCATGCACGTGGGGCCCCCATGACATGCTGCATGCATTTGTGGCCCCATGATATGCGGCACGCATTTGGGGCCCCCATGACATGAGGCATGCATGTGGGGCCCCCATGAAATGAGCCATGCATTTGGGGCCCCCATGACATGCGGCATGCATGTAGGGCCCCCATGAAATGCGCCATGCATGTGGGACCCCTATGACATGCGGCATGCATTTGTGGGCCCCAAGACATGTGGCATGCACGTGGGGCCCCCATGACATGCTGCATGCATTTGTGGCCCCATGATATGCGGCACGCATTTGGGGCCCCCATGACATGAGGCATGCATGTGGGGCCCCCATGAAATGAGCCATGCATGTGGGGCCCCAATGACATGCGGCATGCATTTGGGGGGGGCCCATGACATGCAGCATGCACGTGGGGCCCCCATGAAATGCGGCATGCATTTGGGGCCCCCATGACATGCGGCATGCATTTAGGGCCCCCATGACATGCGGCATGCATGCGGCGCCCTCATGACATGCGGCATGCATTTGGGGCCCCCAATACATGCGGCATGCACGTGGGGCCCCCATGATATGCGGCATGCTTTTGGGGCCCCATGACTTGAGGCATGCATTTTGGGCCCCCATGACATGCGGCATGCACATGGGGCCCCCATGACATGCGGCATGCACGTGGGGCCCCCATTACATGTGGCATGCATTTAGGGCCCCCATGACTTGCGACATGCATTTGGGGCCCCCATGACATGCGGCATGCATGTGGGACACCATGACATGCGCCATGCATGTGGGGCCCCTATGACATGCGGCTTGCAATTGGGGCCCCGATTACATGCGGCATGCACGTGGGGCCCCCATGACATGCTGCATGCATTTGGTGTGCCCGAAACATGCGGCATGCACGTGGGGCCCCTATGACATGCCGCATGCATTTGGGGCCCCCATTACATGCGGCATGCACATGGGGCCCCCATGACATGCGGCATACGCTTGTGGCCCCAATGACATGCGGCATGAGTTTGGATCCCCCATGACATGTGGCATGCACGTGGGGCCTCCATGACATGAGTCATGCATTTGGGGCCGCCATGACATGTTGCATGCATTTGGGGCCCCCATAACATGCGGCATGCATTTGGGCCCCCCATGAAATGCGGCATGCATGTGGGGCCCCCATGACATGTGGCATGCATGTGGAGCCCCATGATATGCGGCATGCAGTTGGGGCCCCCAATACATGCGGCATGCACGTTGGGCACCCATGACATGCGGCATGCATTTATGGCCCCCATGACATGCGGCATGCATGTGGGCACCAATGACATGCGGCATGCACGTGGGGCCCCAATGACATGAAGCATGCATGTAGGGCCCCCATGAAATGTGCCATGCATCTTTGGCACCTATGACATGCGGCATGCATTTGTAGGCCCCAAGACATGTGGCATGCACGTGGGGCCCCTATGACATGCGCCATGCATTTGTGGGCCCCAAGACATGCTGCATGCATGTGGGGCCTCTATAACATGCGGCATGCTTGTGGGGCCCTCATGACATGCAGCATACATTTGGGGCCCCCGTGACATGCGGCATGCACGTGGGGCCCCCATGACATGCAGCATGCATTTGAATCCCCCATTACATGACGGATGCACGTGGGCCCCCATGACATGCGGCATGCATTTGGGGCCCCCATGACATGCGGAATGCCTGCGGGGCCCCCATGACATGCGGCATGCATGCGGGGCCCTCATGACATGCGGCATGAATTTGAGGCCCCCATGACATGTGGCATGCATTTGGGTCCCCATGACATGTGGCATGCATTGGGGGCCCCCATGACATGCGGCAAGAATGTGGGTCCCATGACATGCGGCATGCATTTGGGCCCCCATGACATGCGGCATGAATTTGGGGCCTGCATAACATGCTGCATGCATTTGGGGTACCTAAGAGATGCAGCATGCATGTGGGGCCCCTATGACATTCCGCATGCATTTGGGGCCCCCATTACATGCGGCATGCACATGGGGCACCCGTGACAAGCGGCATACGCTTGGGGCCCCAATGACATGCGGCATGCCTTTGGTTCCCCCATGACATGCGGCATGCAGGTGGCGCCCCCATGACATGAGTCATGCATTTGGGGCCCCCGAGACATGCGGCATGCACGTGGGGCCCCGATGACATGCGGCATGCATTTGGGGCACCCATGACTTGCACCAGGCACGCGGGGCCCCTTTGACATGCCGCATGAATTTGGGGGCCCCATTACATGCGGCTTGCACGTGGAGCCCCCATGACATACGGCATGCATTTGGGGCCCCATGACATGTGGCATGCATGTGGGGCCCCCATGACATGCGGCATGCATTTGGGCCCCCATGACATGTGGCATGCATTTGGGGCCTGCATAACATGCTGCATGCATTTGGGGTACCTGAGACATGAGGCATGCATTTGGGGCCCCAATGACATGCGGCATGCCTGTTGGGCCCCCATGACATGCGGCATGCATTTGGGGGCCCCATGACATGCGGCATGCATTTGGGGCCCCCATGACATGCGGAATGCCTGTGGGGCCCCCATGACATGCGGCATGAATTTGGGGCCTCAATACATGCGGCATGCAAGTCGGGCCCCCATGACATGCCGCATACATTTGTGGCACCGTGACATGAGGCATGCACGTGGGGCCCCCATGACATGCGACAAGCACGTGGGGCCCCAATGACATGCAGCATGTACGTTGGGCACCCATGACATGCGGCATGCATTTGGGGCCCCCATGACTTGAGGCAAGCATGTGGGGCCCCCATGACATGTACCATGCATGTGGGGCCCCTATGACATGCTGCATGCATTTGGGGCCCCCATGATATGCGGCACGCATTTGGGGACCCCATGACATGAGGCATGCATGTGGGGCCCCCATGAAATGAGCCTGCATGTGGGGCCCCTATGACATGCGGCATGCATTTGTGGGCCCCAAGATATGCTGCATGCATTTGGGGGGCCCCATGACATGCAGCATGCACGTGGGGCCCCCATGACATGCGGCATGCATTTATGGCCCCCATGACATGCGGCATGCATGCGGCGCCCTCATGACATGCGGCATACATTTGGGGCCCCCAATACATGCGGCATGCACGTGGGGCCCCCATGATATGCGGCATGCATTTGGGGCCCCATGACTTGAGGCATGCATTTTGGGCCCCCATGACATGCGGCATGCACATGGGGCCCCCATGACATGCGGCATGCACGTGGGGCCCCCATTACATGCGGCATGCATTTAGGGCACCCTTGACATGCAAAATGTATTTGGGGCCCCCATGACATGCGGCATGCATGTGGGACACCATGACATGCACCATGCATGTGGGACCCCATGATATGCGGCATGCAGTTGGGGCCCCAATACATGCGGCATGCACGTTGGGCACCCATGACATGCGGCATGCATTTATGGCCCCCATGACATGCGGCATGCATGTGGGGCTCCCATGACATGCGGCATGCATTTGCGGGCCCCATGACATGTGTTATGCACGTGGGGCCCCTATGACATGCCGCATGCATTTGGGACCCCCATGACATGCGGCATGCATTTGGATCCCCCATGACACGCGGCATGCATGCGTGGTCCCCATGATATGCTCCATGCATGTTGGGCCCCTATGACATGCGGCATGCATTTGGGGGGCCCCATGACATGCGCAATGCATGTGGGGCCCCTATGACATGCGGCATGCAATTGGGGGGCCCCATGACATGCGGCATGCACGTGGGGCCCCCATGACATGACACATATATTTGTGGCCCCCGTGACATGAGGCATGCACGTGGGGCCCCCATGACATGCGGCAAGCACGTGGGGCCCCAATGACATGCAGCATGTACGTTGGGCACCCATGACATGCGGCATGCATTTATGGCCCCCATGACATGCGGCATGCATTTGGGCCCCCATGACATGCGACAAGCACGTGGGGCACCAATGACATGAAGCATGCACGTGGGGCCCCCATGACATGCGGAATGACTGTGGGGCCCCAATGACATGCGGCATGCATGCGGGGCCCTCATGACATGCGGCATGCATTTGGGGCCCCCAATATATGCGGCATGCACGTGGGGCCCCCATGATATGTGGCATGCATTTGGGGCCCCCATGACTTGAGGCATGCATTTGTGGGCCCCAAGACATGTGGCATGCACGTGGGGCCCCCATGACATGCTGCATGCATTTGTGGCCGCCATGATATGTGGCACGCATTTGGGCCCCCATGACATGCGGCAAGCACTTGGGGCCCCAATGACATGCAGCATGCACATGGGGCCCCCATGACATGCGGAATGCATGTGAGGCCCCCATGAAATGTGGCATGCATTTGGGGCCCCCATGACATGCGGAATGCCTGCGGGGCCCCCATGACATGCGGCATACATGTGGGGCACCATGACATGCGCCATGCATGTGGGGCCCCTATTACATGCGGCATGCAATTGGGGCCCCGTGACATGCAGCATGCATGCGGTGCCCTCATGACATGCGGAATGCATGCGGGGCCCCATGACATGCGCCATGCATGTGGGGCCCCTATTACATGCGGCATGCAATTGGGGCCCCATGACATGCAGCATGCATGCGGTGCCCTCATGACATGCGGCATGCATTTGGGGCCCCAATACATGCGACATGCACGTGGGCCCCCATGATATGCGGCATGCATTTGGGGCCCCCATGACTTAAGGCATGAATTTGGGGCCCCCATGAAATGCGCCATGCATGTGGGGCCCCTATGAAATGCTGCATGCATTTGTGGGCCCCAAGACATGCGGCATGCATGTTGGGCCCTCATGACATGCGGCATGAATTTGGGGCCCCAATACATGCGGCATGCACGTGGGGCCCCGATGACATGTGGCATGCATGTGGGGCACCCATGACATGCGCCATGCACGTGGGGCCCCTATGACATGTGGCATGCATTTGGGGGCCCCATTACATGCGGCATGCACCTGCATAACATGCTGCATGCATTTGGGGTACCTGAGACATGCGGCATGCACGTGGGGCCCCCATAAAATGCTGCATGCATTTGGAATGCCCGAGACATGCGGCATACACGTGGGGCCCCTATGACATGCCGCATGCATTTGGGGCCCCCATGACATGCGGCATGCATTTGGATCCCTCATTCCATGCTGCATGCAAGTTTGGCCCCCATGACATGCGGCATGCATGTGGACCCCCATGACATGCGCCATGCATCTGGTGCCCCTATGACATGCTGCATGCACGTGGGACCCCCATGACATTCGGCATGCATTTGGGGCCCCCATGACATGCGGAATGCCTGCGGGGCCCCCATGACATGCGGCATGCATGTGGGGCCCCTATGACATTCGGCATGCATTTGTGGGCCCCAAGACATGTGGCATGCATTTGGGGGCCCCATGACATACGTCATGCATGTGGGGCCCTCATGACATGCGGCATGCATTTGGGCCCCCATGACATGCGGCATGCATTTGGGGCCTGCATAACATGCGGCATGCATTTGGATCCCTCATTCCATGCTGCATGCAAGTTTGGCCCCCATGACATGCGGCATGCATGTGGACCCCCATGACATGCGCCATGCATCTGGTGCCCCTATGACATGCTGCATGCACGTGGGACCCCCATGACATTCGGCATGCATTTGGGGCCCCCATGACATGCGGAATGCCTGCGGGGCCCCCATGACATGCGGCATGCATGCGGTGGCCTCATGATATGCGGCATGAATTTGGGGGCCCCCAATATAGGCAGCATGCACGTGGGGCCCCCATGATATGCGCCGTGCATGTGGGGCCCCTATGACATTCGGCATGCATTTGTGGGCCCCAAGACATGTGGCATGCATTTGGGGGCCCCATGACATACGTCATGCATGTGGGGCCCTCATGACATGCGGCATGCATTTGGGCCCCCATGACATGCGGCATGCATTTGGGGCCTGCATAACATGCTGCATGCATTTGGGGTACCTGAGACATGCGGCATGCACGTGGGGCCCCCATAAAATGCTGCATGCATTTGAGATGCCCGAGACATGCGGCATGCACCTGGGGCCCCCATTTGGGGCCCCCATGACATGCGGCATGCATGTGGGACCCCCATGAGATGCAGTATGCATTTCGATCCCTCATTACATGCTGCATGCAAGTGGGGCCCCCCATGACATGCGGCATGCATGTGGGACACCCATGACATGCTGCATGCATTTGTGGCCCCCATGATATGCGGCACGCCTTTGGGGCCACCATGACATGAGGCATGCATGTGGGGCCCCTATGAAATGAGCCATGCATGTGGGGCCCCTATGACATTCGGCATGCATTTGTGGGCCCCAAGTCATGCTGCATGCATTTGGGGCCCGAATGACATGCGGCATGCATTTGGGGCCCCCAATACATGCGGCATGCACGTGGGGCCGCCATGATATGCGGCATGCATTTGGGGCCCCCATGACTTGAGGCATGCATTTTGGGCCCCCATGACATGCGCAATGCATGTGGGGCCCCTATGACATGCGGCATGCAATTGGGGCCCCCATGAAAACCGGCATGCATGTGGGGCACCCATGACATGCGCCATGTATGTGGGGCCCCAATGACATGCGGCATGCATTTGGGGCCCCGATGACATGCGGCATGCATGTTGGGCCCCCTTGACATGCGACATTAGTTTGGGGCCCCCATGACATGCGGCATGCATGTGGGGCTCCCATGACATGCGGCATGCATTTGGGGCCTCCATGACATGCGTCATGCATGTGGGGCCCCCATGACATGCGCCATGCATTTGGGGCCCCGATGACATGCGGCATGCATTTGAATCCCCCATTACATGCGGCATGCACGTGGGGCCCCCATGACATGCGGCATGCATGTGGGACACCCATGACATGCGGAATGCCTTCGGGGCCCCCATGACATGCGACATGCATATGGGACCCCCATGACATGCGGCATGCATTTGGATCCCCCATTACATGCTGCATGCACGTGGGGCCCCCATGACATGTGGCATGCATTTGGGGCCCCCATGTCATGCGGAATGCACGTGAGGCCACCTTGACATGCGGAATGCATGTGGCCCCTATGACATTCTGCATGCATTTGGGGCCCCTTTGACATGCGGAATACCTGCGGGACCCCCATGACATGCGGCATCCATTTGGGGTACCTGAGACATGCGGCATGCACGTGGGGCCCCATGACATGCTGCATGCATTTGGTGTGCCAGAGACATGTGGCATGCACGTGGGGCCCCTATGACATGCCGCATGCATTTGGGGCCCCCATTACATGCGGCATGCACATGGGGCCCCCATGACATTCGGCATACGCATGGGGCCCCAATGACATGCGGCATGCGTTTGGGTTTCCCATGAAATGCGGCATGCACGTGGGGCCCCCATGACATGCAGCATGCATTTGGGGCACCCATGACATGCAAAATGCCTGCGGGGCCCCCATGACATGCAACATGCATGTGGGGCCCTCATGACATGCGGCATGAATTTGGGGCCCCCAATACATGTGGCATGCACGTGGGGCCCCCATGATATGAGGCATGCATTTGGGGCCCCATTACATGCGGCATGCACGTGGAGCCCCCAAGTCATGCGGCATGCATTTGGGGCCCCCATGACATGCGGCATGCATTTGGGCCCCCATGACATGTGGCATGCATTTGGGGCCTGCATAACATGCTGCATGCATTTGGGGTACCTGAGACATGAGGCATGCATTTGGGGCCCCAATGACATGCGGCATGCCTGTTGGGCCCCCATGACATGCGGCATGCATTTGGGGGCCCCATGACATGCGGCATGCACGTTGGGCCCCCATGACATGTGGCATGCATTTGCGGGCCCCATGACATGTGTTATGCACGTGGGGCCCCTATGACATGCCGCATGCATTTGGGGCCCCCATGACATGCGGCATGCATGTGGGACCCCCATGACATGCGTTATGCATTTGGATCCCCCATTACATGCTGCATGCAAGTGGGGCCCCCATGACATGCCGCATACATTTGTGGCAACGTGACATGAGGCATGCACGTGGGGCCCCCATGACATGCGACAAGCACGTGGGGCCCCAATGACATGCAGCATGTACGTTGGGCACCCATGACATGCGGCATGCATTTATGGCCCCCATGACATGCGGCATGCATTTGGGGCCCCCATGACTTGAGGCAAGCATGTGGGGCCCCCATGACATGTACCATGCATGTGGGGCCCCTATGACATGCTGCATGCATTTGGGGCCCCCATGATATGCGGCACGCATTTGGGGACCCCATGACATGAGGCATGCATGTGGGGCCCCCATGAAATGAGCCATGCATGTGGGGCCCCTATGACATGCGGCATGCATTTGTGGGCCCCAAGATATGCTGCATGCATTTGGGGGGCCCCATGACATGCAGCATGCACGTGGGGCCCCCATGAAATGCGGCATGCATTTGGGGCCCCCATGACATGCGGCATGCATTTATGGCCCCCATGACATGCGGCATGCATGCGGCGCCCTCATGACATGCGGAATGCATTTGGGGGCCCCAATACATGCGGCATGCACGTGGGGCCGCCATGAAATGCGGCATGCATTTGGGGCCCCCATGACTTGAGGCATGCATTTTGGGCCCCCATGACATGCGCAATGCATGTGGGGCCCCTATGACATGCGGCATGCAATTGGGGCCCCGATGACAAGCGGCATGCATGTGGGGCACCCATGACATGCGCCATGTACGTGGGGCCCTCATGACATGCAGCATGCATTTGGGGCCACTATGACATGCGGCATGCATTTGGCCCCCATGACATGCGGCATGCATTTGGGCCCCCATGACATGCGGAAAGCACGTGGGGCCCCAATGACATGAAGCATGCACTTGGGGCCCCAATGACATGAAGCATGCACGTGGGGTCGCCATGACATGCGGCATGCATGTGGAGCCCCCATGACATGCGGCCTGCATTTGGGGCCCCCATGACATGCGGCATGCATGCGGGGCCCTCATGACATGCGGCATGAATTTGAGGCCCCCATGACATGCGGAATGCATTTGGGCCCCCATGACAGTCGGCATGCATTGGGGGCCCCCATAACATGCGGCATGCATTTGGGGCCTGCATAACATGCTGCATGCATTTGGGGTACCTGAGACATGCGGCATGCACGTGGGGCCCCAATAAAATGCTGCATGCATTTGGGATGCCCGAGACATGCGGCATGCACGTGGGGCCCCTATGACATGCCGCATGCATTTTGGGCCCCCATGACATGCGGCATGCATGTGGGACCCCCATGAGATGCGGCATGCATTTGGATCCCTCATTACATGCTGCATGCAAGTGGGGCCGCCCATGACATGCGCCATGCATGTGGGGCCTTTATAACATGCGGCATGCTTGTGGGGCCCCCATTATATGCAGCATACATTTGGGGACCCCGTGACATGCGGCATGCACGTGGGGCTCCCATGACATGCAACATGCATTTGAATCCCCCATTACATGCGGGATGCACGTGGGGCCCCCATGACATGCGGCATGCATTTGGGGCCCCCATGACATGCGGAATTCCTTCGGGGCCCCCATGACAAGTGGCATGCATGCGGGGCCCTCATGACATGCGACATGAATTTGAGGCCCCTATGACATGCGGCATGCATTTGGGCCCCCATGACATGCGGCATGCATTTGGGGACTGCATAACATGCCGCATGCATTTGGGGCCCCCATTACATGCGGCATGCACGTGGGGCCCCGGTGACATGCGGCATGCATTTGGGGCACCCATGACTTGTGCCATGCACGCGGGGCCCCTTTGACATGCCGCATGAATTTGGGGGCCCCATTACATGCGGCATGCACGTGGAGCCCCCATGACATGCGGCATGCATTTGGGGTCCCATGACATGCGGCATGCAAGTGGGGCCCCCATGACATGCGGCATGCATTTAGGCCCCCATGACATGTGGCATGCATTTGGGGCCTGCATAACATGCTGCATACATTTGGGGTACCTGAGACATGCGGCATGCATTTGGGGCCCCAATGACATGTGGCATGCCTGTTGGGCCCCCATGACATGCGGCATGCATTTGGGGGCCCCATGACATGCGGCATGCACGTGGGGCCCTCATGACATGCAGCATGCATTTGGGGCCACAATGACATGCGGCATGCATTTGGACCCCCATTACATGCGGCATGCACGTGGGGCCCCCATGACATGCGGCATGCATTTGGGGCCCCCATGACATGCGGAATGCCTGTGGGGCCCCCATGACATGCGGCATGAATTTGGGGCCCCAATACATGCGGCATGCACGTTGGGCCCCCATGACATGTGGCATGCATTTGGGGCCCCATGACATGCGGCATGCATGTGGGGCCCCCATGACATGCGGCATGCATTTGGGCCCCCATGATATGTGGCATGCATTTGGGGCCTGCATAACATGCTGCATGCATTTGGGGTACCTGAGACATGCGGCATGCATTAGGGGCCCCAATGACATGCGGCATGTCTGTTGGGCACCCATGACATGCGGCATGCATTTGGGGGCCCCATGACATGCGGCATGCACGTGGGGCCCTCATGACATGCAGCATGCATTTGGGGCCCCATGACATGCGGCATGCATGTGGGGCCCCCATGACATGCGGCATGCATTTGGGCCCCCATGATATGTGGCATGCATTTGGGGCCTGCATAACATGCTGCATGCATTTGGGGTACCTGAGACATGCGGCATGCATTAGGGGCCCCAATGACATGCGGCATGTCTGTTGGGCACCCATGACATGCGGCATGCATTTGGGGGCCCCATGACATGCGGCATGCATGTGGGGCCCAAATGCTTGCCGCATGTCATGGGGGCCTCCATGACATGTGGCATGCATGTGGGGCTCCCATGACATGCGGCATGCATTTATGGCCCTCATGACATGCGGCAAGCATTTGGGCCCCCATGACATGCGGAATGCCTGTGGGGCCCCCATGACATGCGGCATGAATTTGGGGCCGCAA
Source organism: Phyllobates terribilis (assembly GCF_046119375.1). Taxonomy (NCBI): domain Eukaryota; kingdom Metazoa; phylum Chordata; class Amphibia; order Anura; family Dendrobatidae; genus Phyllobates; species Phyllobates terribilis. The sequence goes on from NW_027362764.1 coordinate 343,887,553, forward strand.
TACATGCGGCATGCACGTTGGGCCCCCATGACATGTGGCATGCATTTGGGCCCCCATGACATTCGGCATGCATGTGGGGCCCCCATGACATGTGGCATGCATTTGCGGGCCCCATGACATGTGTTATGCACGTGGGGCCCCTATGACATGCCGCATGCATTTGGGGCCCCCATGACATGCAGCATGCATGTGGGACCCCCATGACATGCGTTATGCATTTGGATCCCCCATTACATTCTGCATGCAAGTGGGGCCCCCATGACATGCCGCATACATTTGTGGCACCGTGACATGAGGCATGCATGTGGGGCCCCCATGACATGCGACAAGCACGTGGGGCCCCAATGACATGCAGCATGTACGTTGGACACCCATGACATGCGGCATGCATTTATGGCCCCCATGACATGCGGCATGCATTTGGGGCCCCCATGACTTGAGGCAAGCATGTGGGGCCCCCATGACATGCACCATGCATGTGGGGCCCCTATGACATGCTGCATGCATTTGGGGCCCCCAAGACTTGAGGCATGCATTTGGGGCCCCCATGACATGCGGCATGCATGTAGGGCCCTAATGAAATGTGCCATGCATGTGGGACCCCTATGACATGTGGCATGCATTTGTGGGCCCCAAGACATGTGGCATGCACGTGGGGCCCCCATGACATGCTGCATGCATTTGTGGCCCCCATGATATGCGGCACGCATTTGGGGCCCCCATGACATGAGGCATGCATGTGGGGCCCCGATGAAATGAGCCATGCATGTGGGGCCCCTATGACATGCGGCATGCATTTGTGGGCCCCAAGACATGCTGCATGCATTTGGGGGGCCCCATGACATGCAGCATGCACGTGGGGCCCCCATGAAATGCGGCATGCATTTGGGGCCCTCATGACATGCGGCATGCATTTAGGGCCCCCATGACATGCGGCATGCATGCGGCGCCCTCATGACATGCGGCATGCATTTGGGGCCCAAATACATGCGGCATGCACGTGGGGCCCCCATGACATGCGGCATGCATGTGGGGCCCCCATGACATGTGGCATGCATTTGCGGGCCCCATGACATGTGTTATGCACGTGGGGCTCCTATGACATGCCGCATGCATTTGGGGCCCCCATGACATGCGGCATGCATGTGGGGCCCCCATGACATGCGTTATGCATTTGGATCCCCCATTACATGCTGCATGCAAGTGGGGCCCCCATGACATGCCGCATACATTTGTGGCACCGTGACATGAGGCATGCACGTGGGGCCCCAATGACATGCAGCATGTACGTTGGGCACCCATGACATGCGGCATGCATTTATGGCCCCCATGACATGCGGCATGCATTTGGGGCCCCCATGACTTGAGGCAAGCATGTGGGGCCCCCATGACATGCACCATGCATGTGGGGCCCCTATGACATGCTGCATGCATTTGGGGCCCCCAAGACTTGAGGCATGCATTTGGGGCCCCCATGACATGCGGCATGCATGTAGGGCCCCCATGAAATGCGCCATGCATGTGGGACCCCTATGACATGCGGCATGCATTTGTGGGCCCCAAGACATGTGGCATGCACGTGGGGCCCCCATGACATGCTGCATGCATTTGTGGCCCCATGATATGCGGCACGCATTTGGGGCCCCCATGACATGAGGCATGCATGTGGGGCCCCCATGAAATGAGCCATGCATGTGGGGCCCCAATGACATGCGGCATGCATTTGGGGGGGGGCCATGACATGCAGCATGCACGTGGGGCCCCCATGAAATGCGGCATGCATTTGGGGCCCCCATGACATGCGGCATGCATTTAGGGCCCCCATGACATGCGGCATGCATGCGGCGCCCTCATGACATGCGGCATGCATTTGGGGCCCCCAATACATGTGGCATGCACGTGGGGCCCCCATGATATGCGGCATGCTTTTGGGGCCCCATGACTTGAGGCATGCATTTTGGGCCCCCATGACATGCGGCATGCACATGGGGCCCCCATGACATGCGGCATGCACGTGGGGCCCCCATTACATGTGGCATGCATTTAGGGCCCCCATGACTTGCGCCATGCATTTGGGGCCCCCATGACATGCGGCATGCATGTGGGACACCATGACATGCGCCATGCATGTGGGGCCCCTATGACATGCGGCTTGCAATTGGGGCCCCGATTACATGCGGCATGCACGTGGGGCCCCCATGACATGCTGCATGCATTTGGTGTGCCCGAAACATGCGGCATGCACGTGGGGCCCCTATGACATGCCGCATGCATTTGGGGCCCCCATTACATGCGGCATGCACATGGGGCCCCCATGACATGGGGCATACGCTTGTGGCCCCAATGACATGCGGCATGAGTTTGGATCCCCCATGACATGTGGCATGCACGTGGGGCCTCCATGACATGAGTCATGCATTTGGGGCCGCCATGACATGTTGCATGCATTTGGGGCCCCCATAACATGCGGCATGCATTTGGGCCCCCCATGAAATGCGGCATGCATGTGGGGCCCCCATGACATGTGGCATGCATGTGGAGCCCCATGATATGCGGCATGCAGTTGGGGCCCCCAATACATGCGGCATGCACGTTGGGCACCCATGACATGCGGCATGCATTTATGGCCCCCATGACATGCGGCATGCATGTGGGCACCAATGACATGCGGCATGCACGTGGGGCCCCAATGACATGAAGCATGCATGTAGGGCCCCCATGAAATGTGCCATGCATCTTTGGCACCTATGACATGCGGCATGCATTTGTAGGCCCCAAGACATGTGGCATGCACGTGGGGCCCCTATGACATGCGCCATGCATTTGTGGGCCCCAAGACATGCTGCATGCATGTGGGGCCTCTATAACATGCGGCATGCTTGTGGGGCCCTCATGACATGCAGCATACATTTGGGGCCCCCGTGACATGCGGCATGCACGTGGGGCCCCCATGACATGCAGCATGCATTTGAATCCCCCATTACATGACGGATGCACGTGGGCCCCCATGACATGCGGCATGCATTTGGGGCCCCCATGACATGCGGAATGCCTGCGGGGCCCCCATGACATGCGGCATGCATGCGGGGCCCTCATGACATGCGGCATGAATTTGAGGCCCCCATGACATGTGGCATGCATTTGGGTCCCCATGACATGTGGCATGCATTGGGGGCCCCCATGACATGCGGCATGAATGTGGGTCCCATGACATGCGGCATGCATTTGGGCCCCCATGACATGCGGCATGAATTTGGGGCCTGCATAACATGCTGCATGTATTTGGGGTACCTAAGAGATGCAGCATGCATGTGGGGCCCCTATGACATTCCGCATGCATTTGGGGCCCCCATTACATGCGGCATGCACATGGGGCACCCGTGACAAGCGGCATACGCTTGGGGCCCCAATGACATGCGGCATGCCTTTGGTTCCCCCATGACATGCGGCATGCAGGTGGCGCCCCCATGACATGAGTCATGCATTTGGGGCCCCCGTGACATGCGGCATGCACGTGGGGCCCCGATGACATGCGGCATGCATTTGGGGCACCCATGACTTGCACCAGGCACGCGGGGCCCCTTTGACATGCCGCATGAATTTGGGGGCCCCATTACATGCGGCTTGCACGTGGAGCCCCCATGACATACGGCATGCATTTGGGGCCCCATGACATGTGGCATGCATGTGGGGCCCCCATGACATGCGGCATGCATTTGGGCCCCCATGACATGTGGCATGCATTTGGGGCCTGCATAACATGCTGCATGCATTTGGGGTACCTGAGACATGAGGCATGCATTTGGGGCCCCAATGACATGCGGCATGCCTGTTGGGCCCCCATGACATGCGGCATGCATTTGGGGGCCCCATGACATGCGGCATGCATTTGGGGCCCCCATGACATGCGGAATGCCTGTGGGGCCCCATGACATGCGGCATGAATTTGGGGCCTCAATACATGCGGCATGCACGTTGGGCCCCCATGACATGTGGCATGCATTTGCGGGCCCCATGACATGTGTTATGCACGTGGGGCCCCTATGACATGCCGCATGCATTTGGGGGCCCCATGACATGCGGCATGCATGTGGGACCCCCATGACATGCGTTATGCATTTGGATCCCCCATTACATGCTGCATGCAAGTCGGGCCCCCATGACATGCCGCATACATTTGTGGCACCGTGACATGAGGCATGCACGTGGGGCCCCCATGACATGCGACAAGCACGTGGGGCCCCAATGACATGCAGCATGTACGTTGGGCACCCATGACATGCGGCATGCATTTGGGGCCCCCATGACTTGAGGCAAGCATGTGGGGCCCCCATGACATGTACCATGCATGTGGGGCCCCTATGACATGCTGCATGCATTTGGGGCCCCCATGATATGCGGCACGCATTTGGGGACCCCATGACATGAGGCATGCATGTGGGGCCCCCATGAAATGAGCCTGCATGTGGGGCCCCTATGACATGCGGCATGCATTTGTGGGCCCCAAGATATGCTGCATGCATTTGGGGGGCCCCATGACATGCATCATGCACGTGGGGCCCCCATGACATGCGGCATGCATTTATGGCCCCCATGACATGCGGCATGCATGCGGCGCCCTCATGACATGCGGCATACATTTGGGGCCCCCAATACATGCGGCATGCACGTGGGGCCCCCATGATATGCGGCATGCATTTGGGGCCCCATGACTTGAGGCATGCATTTTGGGCCCCCATGACATGCGGCATGCACATGGGGCCCCCATGACATGCGGCATGCACGTGGGGCCCCCATTACATGCGGCATGCATTTAGGGCACCCTTGACATGCAAAATGTATTTGGGGCCCCCATGACATGCGGCATGCATGTGGGACACCATGACATGCACCATGCATGTGGGACCCCATGATATGCGGCATGCAGTTGGGGCCCCAATACATGCGGCATGCACGTTGGGCACCCATGACATGCGGCATGCATTTATGGCCCCCATGACATGCGGCATGCATGTGGGGCTCCCATGACATGCGGCATGCATTTGCGGGCCCCATGACATGTGTTATGCACGTGGGGCCCCTATGACATGCCGCATGCATTTGGGACCCCCATGACATGCGGCATGCATTTGGATCCCCCATGACACGCGGCATGCATGCGTGGTCCCCATGATATGCTCCATGCATGTTGGGCCCCTATGACATGCGGCATGCATTTGGGGGGCCCCATGACATGCGCAATGCATGTGGGGCCCCTATGACATGCGGCATGCAATTGGGGGGCCCCATGACATGCGGCATGCACGTGGGGCCCCCATGACATGACACATATATTTGTGGCCCCCGTGACATGAGGCATGCACGTGGGGCCCCCATGACATGCGGCAAGCACGTGGGGCCCCAATGACATGCAGCATGTACGTTGGGCACCCATGACATGCGGCATGCATTTATGGCCCCCATGACATGCGGCATGCATTTGGGCCCCCATGACATGCGGCAAGCACGTGGGGCACCAATGACATGAAGCATGCACGTGGGGCCCCCATGACATGCGGAATGACTGTGGGGCCCCAATGACATGCGGCATGCATGCGGGGCCCTCATGACATGCGGCATGCATTTGGGGCCCCCAATATATGTGGCATGCACGTGGGGCCCCCATGACATGCTGCATGCATTTGTGGCCGCCATGATATGTGGCACGCATTTGGGCCCCCATGACATGCGGCAAGCACTTGGGGCCCCAATGACATGCAGCATGCACATGGGGCCCCCATGACATGCGGAATGCATGTGAGGCCCCCATGAAATGTGGCATGCATTTGGGGCCCCCATGACATGCGGAATGCCTGCGGGGCCCCCATGACATGCGGCATACATGTGGGGCACCATGACATGCGCCATGCATGTGGGGCCCCTATTACATGCGGCATGCAATTGGGGCCCCATGACATGCAGCATGCATGCGGTGCCCTCATGACATGCGGCATGCATTTGGGGCCCCAATACATGCGACATGCACGTGGGCCCCCATGATATGCGGCATGCATTTGGGGCCCCCATGACTTAAGGCATGAATTTGGGGCCCCCATGAAATGCGCCATGCATGTGGGGCCCCTATGAAATGCTGCATGCATTTGTGGGCCCCAAGACATGCGGCATGCATGTTGGGCCCTCATGACATGCGGCATGAATTTGGGGCCCCAATACATGCGGCATGCACGTGGGGCCCCGATGACATGTGGCATGCATGTGGGGCACCCATGACATGCGCCATGCACGTGGGGCCCCTATGACATGTGGCATGCATTTGGGGGCCCCATTACATGCGGCATGCACCTGCATAACATGCTGCATGCATTTGGGGTACCTGAGACATGCGGCATGCACGTGGGGCCCCCATAAAATGCTGCATGCATTTGGAATGCCCGAGACATGCGGCATACACGTGGGGCCCCTATGACATGCCGCATGCATTTGGGGCCCCCATGACATGCGGCATGCATTTGGATCCCTCATTCCATGCTGCATGCAAGTTTGGCCCCCATGACATGCGGCATGCATGTGGACCCCCATGACATGCGCCATGCATCTGGTGCCCCTATGACATGCTGCATGCACGTGGGACCCCCATGACATTCGGCATGCATTTCGGGCCCCCATGACATGCGGAATGCCTGCGGGGCCCCCATGACATGCGGCATGCATGCGGTGGCCTCATGATATGCGGCATGAATTTGGGGGCCCCCAATATATGCAGCATGCACGTGGGGCCCCCATGATATGCGCCGTGCATGTGGGGCCCCTATGACATTCGGCATGCATTTGTGGGCCCCAAGACATGTGGCATGCATTTGGGGGCCCCATGACATACGTCATGCATGTGGGGCCCTCATGACATGCGGCATGCATTTGGGCCCCCATGACATGCGGCATGCATTTGGGGCCTGCATAACATGCGGCATGCATTTGGATCCCTCATTCCATGCTGCATGCAAGTTTGGCCCCCATGACATGCGGCATGCATGTGGACCCCCATGACATGCGCCATGCATCTGGTGCCCCTATGACATGCTGCATGCACGTGGGACCCCCATGACATTCGGCATGCATTTGGGGCCCCCATGACATGCGGAATGCCTGCGGGGCCCCCATGACATGCGGCATGCATGCGGTGGCCTCATGATATGCGGCATGAATTTGGGGGCCCCCAATATAGGCAGCATGCACGTGGGGCCCCCATGATATGCGCCGTGCATGTGGGGCCCCTATGACATTCGGCATGCATTTGTGGGCCCCAAGACATGTGGCATGCATTTGGGGGCCCCATGACATACGTCATGCATGTGGGGCCCTCATGACATGCGGCATGCATTTGGGCCCCCATGACATGCGGCATGCATTTGGGGCCTGCATAACATGCTGCATGCATTTGGGGTACCTGAGACATGCGGCATGCACGTGGGGCCCCCATAAAATGCTGCATGCATTTGAGATGCCCGAGACATGCGGCATGCACCTGGGGCCCCCATTTGGGGCCCCCATGACATGCGGCATGCATGTGGGACCCCCATGAGATGCAGCATGCATTTCGATCCCTCATTACATGCTGCATGCAAGTGGGGCCCCCCATGACATGCGGCATGCATGTGGGACACCCATGACATGCTGCATGCATTTGTGGCCCCCATGATATGCGGCACGCCTTTGGGGCCACCATGACATGAGGCATGCATGTGGGGCCCCTATGAAATGAGCCATGCATGTGGGGCCCCTATGACATTCGGCATGCATTTGTGGGCCCCAAGTCATGCTGCATGCATTTGGGGCCCGAATGACATGCGGCATGCATTTGGGGCCCCCAATACATGCGGCATGCACGTGGGGCCGCCATGATATGCGGCATGCATTTGGGGCCCCCATGACTTGAGGCATGCATTTTGGGCCCCCATGACATGCGCAATGCATGTGGGGCCCCTATGACATGCGGCATGCAATTGGGGCCCCCATGAAAACCGGCATGCATGTGGGGCACCCATGACATGCGCCATGTACGTGGGGCCCCAATGACATGCGGCATGCATTTGGGCCCCCGATGACATGCGGCATGCATGTGGGGCCCCCTTGACATGCGACATTAGTTTGGGGCCCCCATGACATGCGGCATGCATGTGGGGCTCCCATGACATGCGGCATGCATTTGGGGCCTCCATGACATGCGTCATGCATGTGGGGCCCCCATGACATGCGCCATGCATGTGGGGCCCCTGTGACATGCGGCATGCATTTGGGGCCCCGATGACATGTGGCATGCATTTGAATCCCCCATTACATGCGGCATGCACGTGGGGCCCCCATGACATGCGGCATGCATGTGGGACACCCATGACATGCGGAATGCCTTCGGGGCCCCCATGACATGCGACATGCATATGGGACCCCCATGACATGCGGCATGCATTTGGATCCCCCATTACATGCTGCATGCACGTGGGGCCCCCATGACATGTGGCATGCATTTGGGGCCCCCATGTCATGCGGAATGCACGTGAGGCCACCTTGACATGCGGAATGCATGTGGCCCCTATGACATTCTGCATGCATTTGGGGCCCCTTTGACATGCGGAATACCTGCGGGACCCCCATGACATGCGGCATCCATTTGGGGTACCTGAGACATGCGGCATGCACGTGGGGCCCCATGACATGCTGCATGCATTTGGTGTGCCAGAGACATGTGGCATGCACGTGGGGCCCCTATGACATGCCGCATGCATTTGGGGCCCCCATTACATGCGGCATGCACATGGGGCCCCCATGACATTCGGCATACGCATGGGGCCCCAATGACATGCGGCATGCGTTTGGGTTTCCCATGAAATGCGGCATGCACGTGGGGCCCCCATGACATGCAGCATGCATTTGGGGCACCCATGACATGCAAAATGCCTGCGGGGCCCCCATGACATGCAACATGCATGTGGGGCCCTCATGACATGCGGCATGAATTTGGGGCCCCCAATACATGTGGCATGCACGTGGGGCCCCCATCATATGAGGCATGCATTTGGGGCCCCATTACATGCGGCATGCACGTGGAGCCCCCAAGACATGCGGCATGCATTTGGGGCCCCCATGACATGCGGCATGCATTTGGGCCCCCATGACATGTGGCATGCATTTGGGGCCTGCATAACATGCTGCATGCATTTGGGGTACCTGAGACATGAGGCATGCATTTGGGGCCCCAATGACATGCGGCATGCCTGTTGGGCCCCCATGACATGCGGCATGCATTTGGGGGCCCCATGACATGCGGCATGCACGTTGGGCCCCCATGACATGTGGCATGCATTTGCGGGCCCCATGACATGTGTTATGCACGTGGGGCCCCTATGACATGCCGCATGCATTTGGGGCCCCCATGACATGCGGCATGCATGTGGGACCCCCATGACATGCGTTATGCATTTGGATCCCCCATTACATGCTGCATGCAAGTGGGGCCCCCATGACATGCCGCATACATTTGTGGCAACGTGACATGAGGCATGCACGTGGGGCCCCCATGACATGCGACAAGCACGTGGGGCCCCAATGACATGCAGCATGTACGTTGGGCACCCATGACATGCGGCATGCATTTATGGCCCCCATGACATGCGGCATGCATTTGGGGCCCCCATGACTTTAGGCAAGCATGTGGGGCCCCCATGACATGTACCATGCATGTGGGGCCCCTATGACATGCTGCATGCATTTGGGGCCCCCATGATATGCGGCACGCATTTGGGGACCCCATGACATGAGGCATGCATGTGGGGCCCCCATGAAATGAGCCATGCATGTGGGGCCCCTATGACATGCGGCATGCATTTGTGGGCCCCAAGATATGCTGCATGCATTTGGGGGGCCCCATGACATGCAGCATGCACGTGGGGCCCCCATGAAATGCGGCATGCATTTGGGGCCCCCATGACATGCGGCATGCATTTATGGCCCCCATGACATGCGGCATGCATGCGGCGCCCTCATGACATGCGGAATGCATTTGGGGGCCCCAATACATGCGGCATGCACGTGGGGCCGCCATGAAATGCGGCATGCATTTGGGGCCCCCATGACTTGAGGCATGCATTTTGGGCCCCCATGACATGCGCAATGCATGTGGGGCCCCTATGACATGCGGCATGCAATTGGGGCCCCGATGACAAGCGGCATGCATGTGGGGCACCCATGACATGCGCCATGTACGTGGGGCCCCTATGACATGCGTCATGCACGTGGGGCCCTCATGACATGCAGCATGCATTTGGGGCCACTATGACATGCGGCATGCATTTGGCCCCCATGACATGCGGCATGCATTTGGGCCCCCATGACATGCGGAAAGCACGTGGGGCCCCAATGACATGAAGCATGCACTTGGGGCCCCAATGACATGAAGCATGCACGTGGGGCCGCCATGACATGCGGCATGCATGTGGAGCCCCCATGACATGCGGCCTGCATTTGGGGCCCCCATGACATGCGGCATGCATGCGGGGCCCTCATGACATGCGGCATGAATTTGAGGCCCCCATGACATGCGGAATGCATTTGGGCCCCCATGACAGTCGGCATGCATTGGGGGCCCCCATAACATGCGGCATGCATTTGGGGCCTGCATAACATGCTGCATGCATTTGGGGTACCTGAGACATGCGGCATGCACGTGGGGCCCCAATAAAATGCTGCATGCATTTGGGATGCCCGAGACATGCGGCATGCACGTGGGGCCCCTATGACATGCCGCATGCATTTTGGGCCCCCATGACATGCGGCATGCATGTGGGACCCCCATGAGATGCGGCATGCATTTGGATCCCTCATTACATGCTGCATGCAAGTGGGGCCGCCCATGACATGCGCCATGCATGTGGGGCCTTTATAACATGCGGCATGCTTGTGGGGCCCCCATTATATGCAGCATACATTTGGGGACCCCGTGACATGCGGCATGCACGTGGGGCCCCCATGACATGCAACATGCATTTGAATCCCCCATTACATGCGGGATGCACGTGGGGCCCCCATGACATGCGGCATGCATTTGGGGCCCCCATGACATGCGGAATTCCTTCGGGGCCCCCATGACATGTGGCATTCATGCGGGGCCCTCATGACATGCGACATGAATTTGAGGCCCCTATGACATGCGGCATGCATTTGGGCCCCCATGACATGCGGCATGCATTTGGGGACTGCATAACATGCCGCATGCATTTGGGGCCCCCATTACATGCGGCATGCACGTGGGGTTCCATGAAATGCGCCATGCATGTGGGGCCCCTATGACATGCGGCATGCATTTGTGGGCTCCAACACATGCGGCATTCATTTGGGGCACCCATGACATGCACCATGCACGTGGGGCCCCTATGGCATGTGGCATGCATTTGGGGGCCTCATTACATGCGGCATGCACGTGGAGACCCCCATGACATGCGGCATTCTTTTGAATCCCCCATTACATGCGGAATGCCTGCGGGGCCCCCATGACATGCGGCATGCATGCGGGGCCCTCATGACATGCGGCATGAATTTGGGGCCGCCAATACATGCGGCATGTACGTTGGGCATTTATGGAACCCATGACATGCGGCTAGCATTTGGGCCCCCATTACATGCGGCATGCATGTGGGGCCCCCATGACATGCGGCATGCATTTGGGGCCCCCATGACATGTGGAATGCCTGCGGGGATCCCATGACATGCAGCATGCATGCGGGGCCCTCATGACATGCGGCATGAATTTGGGGCCCCCAATAAATGCGGCATGCACGTGAGGCCCGCGTGATATGCGGCATGGATTTGGGGCCCCCATGACTTGAGGCGTGCTTTTGGGGCCTCCATGACATGTGGCATGCATGTGGTGCCCTATGAAATGCGGCATGCATGCGGGGCCCTCATGACATGCGGCATGCATTTGGGGCCCCGATGACATGCGGCATGCATGTGGGGCCCCCTTGACATGCGACATTAATTTGGGGCCCCCATGACATTCGGCATGCATGTGGGGCTCCCATGACATGCGGCATGCATTTGGGGCCTCCATGACATGCGTCATGCATGTGGGGCCCCCATGACATGCGCCATGCATGTGGGGCCCCGATGACATGCGGCATGCATGTGGGGCACCCATGACTTGCGCCATGCACGTGGGGCCCCTTTGACATGCGCCATGAATTTGGGGGCCCCATTACATGTGGCATGCACGTGGAGACCCCATGACATGCGGCATGCATTTGGGGCCCCCATGACATGCGGCATGCGTGTGGGGCCCCCATGACATGCGGCATGCATTTGGGCCCCCATTACATGCGGCATGCATTTGGGGCTTGCATAACATGCTGCATGCATTTGGGGTACCTGAGACATGTGGCATGCATTTGGGGCCCCCATTACATGCGGCATGCACATGGGGCCCCCATGACATGAGTCATGCATTTGGGGCCGCCATGACATGCGGCATGCATTTGGGGCCCCCATGACATGCGGCATGCATGTGGGACCCCCATAACATGCAGCATGCGTTTGGATCCCCCCTTACATGCGGCATGCACGTGTGGCCCCCATGAAATGCGGCATGCATTTTGGGGCCCAATGACATGCGGAATGCCTGCGGGGCCCCCATGACATACGGCATGCATGCGGGGCCCTCACGACATGCCGCATACATTTGGGGCCCCCACGACATGTGGCATGCTTTTGGGGCCCCCATGACATTCTTCATGCATTTGGGACCCCAATGACATGCGTCATGCACGTGGGGCCCCTATGATATGCGGCATGCACGTGGGACCCCCAAGACATGCGGCATGCATTTGGGGCCCCCATGACATGCGTCATGCACGTGGGGCCCCCATGACAAGCGGGATGCATTTGGGGCCCCCATAACACGCGGCATGCATTTGGGGCCCACAAGACACGCGTCATGCATTTGGGGCCGCCACGACATGCGGCATGCATGTGGGGCCCCCATGACAGGCGGCACATAATTGGGGCCCCCATGACATGCGGCATGCATTTGGGGCCCCCAAGACATGCGTCATGCACGTGGGTCCTCATGACATGCGGCATGCATTTGGGGTCCCCATGACATGCAGCATGCATTTGGGACCCCAATGATATACGGCATGCAGGTGGGGCACCCATGACATGCGGCATGCAATTCGGGCTCCCATGACATGCGGCATGCATTTTGGGCCCCCATGACATGCGGCATGCACGTAGGGCCCACATGACATGCGGAATGCACGTGGGGCCCCCATGACATGCGGCATGCATATGGGGCCCCCATGACATGCGGCATGCATTTGGGGCTCCCATGACACGTGGCATGCGTTTGGGGCCCCTATGACATGTGGCATGCATGTGGGGCCCCATGACAGGCGGCACATAATTGGGGCCCCCATGACATGCGGCATGCATTTGGGGCCCCCAAGACATGCGGCATGCATTTGGGGCCCCATGACATGCGGCATGCACGTGGGGCCCCCATGACATGCGGCATGGATTTGGGACTCCATGACATGCGGCATGCACGTGGGGCCCCCATGACTTGCGGCATGCACGTGGGGCCCCCACGACATGTGGCATGCATTTGGGGCCCCCATGACATGCATCATGCACATGGGGCCCCCATGACATGCGGGATGCATTTGGGGCCCCCATAACACGCAGCATGCATTTGGGGCCCCAAAGACATGCGGCATGCACGTGGGCCCCCATGACATGCGGCATGCATTTGGGGCCACCATGACATGCGGCATGCACGTGGGGCCCCCATGACATGCGGCATGGATTTGGGACTCCATGACATGCGGCATGCACGTGGGGCCCCCATGACTTGCGGCATGCACGTGGGGCCCCCACGACATGTGGCATGCATTTGGGACCCCCATGACATGCATCATGCACATGGGGCTCCCATGACATGCGGGATGCATTTGGGGCCCCCATAACACGCAGCATGCATTTGGGGCCCCAAAGACATGCGGCATGCACGTGGGCCCTCATGACATGCGGCATGCATTTGGGGTCCCCATGACATGCGGCATGCATTTGGGACCCCAATGACATGCGGCATGCACGAGGGCCCCCCATGACATGCGGCATGCATTTATGGCCCCCATGACATGCGGCACAAAATTGGGGCCCCCAAGACATGTGACATGCACTTTTGGGCCCCCATGACATGCGGCATGCATGTGGAGCCCCCATGACAGGCGGCATGCTTTTGGGGCCCCCATGACATGCCACATGCACGTGGGGCCCCCACGACATGTGGCATGCTTTTGGGGCCCCCATGACATTCTTCATGCATTTGGGACCCCAATGACATGCGTCATGCACGTGGGGCCCCTATGATATGCGGCATGCACGTGGGACCCCCAAGACATGCGGCATGCATTTGGGGCCCCCATGACATGCGTCATGCACGTGGGGCCCCCATGACAAACGGGATGCATTTGGGGCCCCCATAACACGCGGCATGCATTTGGGGCCCACAAGACACGCGTCATGCATTTGGGGCCGCCACGACATGCGGCATGCATGTGGGGCCCCCATGACAGGCGGCACATAATTGGGGCCCCCATGACATGCGGCATGCATTTGGGGCCCCCAAGACATGCGTCATGCACGTGGGTCCTCATGACATGCGGCATGCATTTGGGGTCCCCATGACATGCAGCATGCATTTGGGACCCCAATGATATACGGCATGCAGGTGGGGCACCCATGACATGCGGCATGCATTTGGGGCCCCCATGACATGCGGCATGCATTTGGGGCCCCCATGACATGCGGCATGCACGTAGGGCCCACATGACATGCGGAATGCACGTGGGGCCCCCATGACATGCAGCATGCATTTGGGGCCCCCATGACATGTGGCATGCATTTGGGGCTCCCATGACATGTGGCATGCGTTTGGGGCCCCTATGACATGTGGCATGCATGTGGGGCCCCATGACAGGCGGCACATAATTGGGGCCCCCATGACATGCGGCATGCATTTGGGGCCCCCAAGACATGCGTCATGCATTTGGGGCCGCCACGACATGCGGCATGCATTTGGGGCCCCCATGACATGCGGCATGCACGTGGGGCCCCCACGACATGTGGCATGCATTTGGGGCCCCCATGACATGCATCATGCACATGGGGCCCCCATGACATGCGGGATGCATTTGGGGCCCCCATAACACGCAGCATGCATTTGGGGCCCCAAAGACATGCGGCATGCACGTGGGCCCCCATGACATGCGGCATGCATTTGGGGCCACCATGACATGCGGCATGCACGTGGGACCCCCACGACACGTGGCATGCTTTTGGGGCCCCCATGACATGCGGCATGCACGTGGGGCCCCCACGACATGTGGCATGCTTTTGGGGCCCCCATGAAATTCTTCATGCATTTGGGGCCCCCATGACATGCGGCATGCACTTCGGGCTCCCATGACATGCGGCATGCATTTGGGGCCCCTATGACATGCGGCATGCATGTGGGGCCCCCATGACATGCGTCATGGATTTGGGACTCCATGACATGCGGCATGCACGTGGGCCCCCATGACATGCGGCATGCATTTGGGGCCACCATGACATGCGGCATGCACGTGGGGCCCCCATGACATGCGGCATGGATTTGGGACTCCATGACATGCGGCATGCACGTGGGGCCCCCATGACTTGCGGCATGCACGTGGGGCCCCCACGACATGTGGCATGCATTTGGGACCCCCATGACATGCATCATGCACATGGGGCTCCCATGACATGCGGGATGCATTTGGGGCCCCCATAACACGCAGCATGCATTTGGGGCCCCAAAGACATGCGGCATGCACGTGGGCCCTCATGACATGCGGCATGCATTTGGGGTCCCCATGACATGCGGCATGCATTTGGGACCCCAATGACATGCGGCATGCACGAGGGCCCCCCATGACATGCGGCATGCATTTATGGCCCCCATGACATGCGGCACAAAATTGGGGCCCCCAAGACATGTGACATGCACTTTTGGGCCCCCATGACATGCGGCATGCATGTGGAGCCCCCATGACAGGCGGCATGCTTTTGGGGCCCCCATGACATGCCACATGCACGTGGGGCCCCCACGACATGTGGCATGCTTTTGGGGCCCCCATGACATTCTTCATGCATTTGGGACCCCAATGACATGCGTCATGCACGTGGGGCCCCTATGATATGCGGCATGCACGTGGGACCCCCAAGACATGCGGCATGCATTTGGGGCCCCCATGACATGCGTCATGCACGTGGGGCCCCCATGACAAGCGGGATGCATTTGGGGCCCCCATAACACGCGGCATGCATTTGGGGCCCACAAGACACGCGTCATGCATTTGGGGCCGCCACGACATGCGGCATGCATGTGGGGCCCCCATGACAGGCGGCACATAATTGGGGCCCCCATGACATGCGGCATGCATTTGGGGCCCCCAAGACATGCGTCATGCACGTGGGTCCTCATGACATGCGGCATGCATTTGGGGTCCCCATGACATGCAGCATGCATTTGGGACCCCAATGATATACGGCATGCAGGTGGGGCACCCATGACATGCGGCATGCATTTGGGGCCCCCATGACATGCGGCATGCATTTGGGGCCCCCATGACATGCGGCATGCACGTAGGGCCCACATGACATGCGGAATGCACGTGGGGCCCCCATGACATGCGGCATGCATTTGGGGCCCCCATGACATGTGGCATGCATTTGGGGCTCCCATGACATGTGGCATGCGTTTGGGGCCCCTATGACATGTGGCATGCATGTGGGGCCCCATGACAGGCGGCACATAATTGGGGCCCCCATGACATGCGGCATGCATTTGGGGCCCCCAAGACATGCGTCATGCATTTGGGGCCGCCACGACATGCGGCATGCATTTGGGGCCCCCATGACATGCGGCATGCACGTGGGGCCCCCACGACATGTGGCATGCATTTGGGGCCCCCATGACATGCATCATGCACATGGGGCCCCCATGACATGCGGGATGCATTTGGGGCCCCCATAACACGCAGCATGCATTTGGGGCCCCAAAGACATGCGGCATGCACGTGGGCCCCCATGACATGCGGCATGCATTTGGGGCCACCATGACATGCGGCATGCACGTGGGACCCCCACGACACGTGGCATGCTTTTGGGGCCCCCATGACATGCGTCATGCACGTGGAGCCCCCACGACATGTGGCATGCTTTTGGGGCCCCCATGAAATTCTTCATGCATTTGGGGCCCCCATGACATGCGGCATGCTCGTCGGCTCCCATGACATGCGGCATGCATTTGGGGCCCCTATGACATGCGGCATGCATGTGGGGCCCCCATGACATGCGGGATGCATTTGGGGCCCCCATGACATGCGGCATGCACGTGGGGGCCCCATGACATGCGGCATGGATTTGGGACTCCATGACATGCTTCATGCACGTGGGGCCCCCATGACATGTGGCATGCACGTGGGGCCCCCACGACATTTGGCATGCATTTGGGGCCCCCATGACATGCATCATGCACGTGGGGCCCCCATGACATGCGGGATGCATTTGGGGCCCCCATAACACGCAGCATGCATTTGGGGCCCCAATGATATGCGGCATGCACGTGGGCCCCCATGACATGCGGCATGCATTTGGGGCCCCCATGACATGCGGCATGCACGTGGGACCCCCACGACACGTGGCATGCTTTTGGGGCCCCCATGACATGCGGCATGCACGTGGGGCCCCCACGACATGTGGCATGCTTTTGGGGCCACCATGAAATTCTTCATGCATTTGGGGCCCCCATGACATGCGGCATGCACTTCGGGCTCCCATGACATGCGGCATGCATTTGGGACCCCTATGACATGCGGCATGCATGTGGGGCCCCCATGACAGGCGGCACATAATTGGGGCCCCCATGACAAGCGGGATGCATTTGGGTCCGCCACGACATGCGGCATGCATTTGGGGCCACTATGACATGCGTCATGCACGTGGGGCCCCCATGACATGCGGGATGCATTTTGGGCCCCCATGACATGCGGCATGCACGTGGGGCCCCCATGACATGCGGCATGGATTTGGGACTCCATGACATGCGGCATGCACTTCGGGCTCCCATGACATGCGGCATGCATTTGGGGCCCCTATGACATGCGGCATGCATGTGGGGCCCCCATGACAGGCGGCACATAATTGGGGCCCCCATGACATGCGGCATGCACTTCAGGCTCCCATGACATGTGGCATGCATTTTAGGCCCCCAAGACATGCGTCATGCATTTGGGGCCGCCGCGACATGCGGCATGCATTTGGGGCCCCCGTGACATGCAGCATGCATTTGGGACCCCAATGATATGCGGCATGCACGTGGGGCACCCATGACATGCGGCATGCATTTGGGACCCCAATAACATGCGGCATGCATTTGGGGCCCCCATGACATGCGGCATGCACTTCGGGCTCCCATGACATGCGGCATGCATTTGGGGCCCCTATGATATGCGGCATGCACGTGGGGCCCCCAAGATATGGGGCATGCATTTGGGGCCCCCATGACATGCGTCATGCACGTGGGGCACCCACGACATGTGGCATGCTTTTGGGGCCCCCATGACATGCGGCATGCACGTGGGGCCCCCACGACATGTGGCATGCTTTTGGGGCCCCCATGACATTCTTCATGCATTTGGGACCCCAATGACATGCGTCATGCACGTGGGGCCCCTATGATATGCGGCATGCACGTGGGGCCCCCAAGACATGCGGCATGCATTTGGGGTCCCCATGACATGCGGAATGCATGTGGGGCCCCCATGACAGGCGGCACGTAATTGGGGCCCCCATGACATGCGGCATGCATTTGGGGCCCCCATGACACGCGACATGCATTTGGGATCCCAATGACATGCGGCATGCACGTGGGGCCCCCATGACTTGCGGCATGCAAGTGGGACCCCCATGACATGCGGCATGTACATGGGGCCCCCATGACATGCGGCATGCATTTGGGGCCCCCATGACATGCTTCATGCATTTGGGGTTCCCATGACATGCGGCATGCATTTGGGGCCCCTATGACATGTCGCATGCACTTCGGGCTCCCATGACATGCGGCATGCATGTGGGGCCCCCATGACAGGCGGCATGTAATTGGGGCCCCCATGACATGCGGCATGCATTTGGGACCCCCATGACATGCGTCATGCATTTGGGCCCGCCACATCATGCGGCATGCACGTGGGCCCCCATGACATGAGGCATGCATTTGGGGCCCCCATGACAAGCGGAATGCATTTGGGGCCCCCATAACATGCAGCATGCTTTTGGGGCCCCCATGACATGCGGCATGCATTTGTTCCCCAATGACATGCGGCATGCACGTGGGGCCCCCATGACATGCGGCATGCACGTGGGGCCCCCATGACATGCGGCATGCACGTGGGGCCCCCATGACATGCGGCATTCATATGGGGCCCCCATGACATGCGTCATGCACGTGGGCCCTCATGACATGCAGCATGCATTTGGGGTCCCCATGACATGCGGCATGCATTTGGGACCCCAATGATATGCGGCATGCAGGTGGGCACCCATGACATGCGGCATGCATTTGGGGCCCCCATGACATGCCACATGCACTTCGGGCTCCCATGACATGCGGCATGCATTTGGGGCCCCCATGACATGCGGCATGCATTTGGGACCCCAATAACATGCGGCATGCACGTGGGGCCCCCATGACATGCGGCATGCACGTGGGGCCCCCATGACATGCGGCATGCATTTGGGGCCCCCATGACATGCGGCATGCATTTGGGGCCCCCATGACATGCGGCATGCACTTCGGGCTCCCATGACATGCGGCATGCATTTGGGGCCCCTATGACATGTGGCATGCATGTGGGGCCCCATGACAGGCGTCACATAATTGGGGCCCCTATGACATGCGTCATGCATTTGGGGCCGCCACGACATGCTTCATGTAATTGGGGCCCCCATGACATGCGGCATGCATTTGGGACCCCCATGACATGCGTCATGCATTTGGGCCCGCCACATCATGCGGCATGCACGTGGGCCCCCATGACATGAGGCATGCATAGGGGGCCCCCATGACAAGCGGGATGCATTTGGGGCCCCCATAACATGTAGCATGCTTTTGGGGCCCCCATGACATGCGGCATGCATTTGTTCCCCAATGACATGCGGCATGCACGTGGGGCCCCCATGACATGCGGCATGCACGTGGGGCCCCCATGACATGCGGCATGCACGTGGGGCCCCCATGACATGCGGCATGCATATGGGGCCCCCATGACATGCGTCATGCACGTGGGCCCTCATGACATGCGGCATGCATTTGGGGTCCCCATGACATGCGGCATGCATTTGGGACCCCAATGATATGCGGCATGCAGGTGGGCACCCATGACATGCGGCATGCATTTGGGGCCCCCATGACATGCGGCATGCATTTGGGGCCCCCATGACATGCGGCATGCACTTCGGGCTCCCATGACATGCGGCATGCATTTGGGGCCCCTATGACATGTGGCATGCATGTGGGGCCCCATGACAGGCGGCACATAATTGGGGCCCCTATGACATGCGTCATGCATTTGGGGCCGCCACGACATGCTTCATGCATTTGGGGTTCCCATGACAAGCGGCATGCATGTGGGGCCCCCAAGACATGTGACATGCACTTTTGGGCCCCCATGACATGCGGCATGCATGTGGCGCCCCCATGACATGCGGCATGCATTTGGGACCCCAATAACATGCAGCATGCACTTCGGGCTCCCATGACATGCGGCATGCATTTGGGGCCCCTATGACATGTGGCATGCATGTGGGGCCCCATGACAGGCGGCACATAATTGGGGCCCCCATGACATGCGTCATGCATTTGGGGCCGCAACGACATGCGGCATGCATTTGGGGCCCCCATGACATGCGGCATGCACGTGGGGCCCCCACGACATGTGGCATACTTTTGGTGCCCCCATGACATTCTTTATGCATTTGGGACCCCAATGACATGCGTCATGCACGTGGGGCCCCTATGATATGCGGCATGCACGTGAGGCCCCCAAGACATGCGGCATGCATTTGGGGCCCCAATGATATGCGTCATGCACGTGGGGCACCCAAGACATGTGGCATGCTTTTGGGGCCCCCATGACATGCGGCATGCAAGTGGGGCCCCCACGACATGTGGCATGCTTTTGGGGCCCCCATGACATTCTTCATGCATTTGGGACCCCAATGACATGCATCATGCACGTGGGGCCCCCATGACATGCGTAATGCACGTGGGCCCTCATGACATGCGGCATGCATTTGGGGTCCCCATGACGTGCGGCATGCATTTGGGACCCCAATGATATGCGGCATGCAGGTGGGCACCCATGACATGCGGCATGCATTTGGGGCCCCCATGACATGCCACATGCACTTCGGGCTCCCATGACATGCGGCATGCATTTGGGGCCCCCATGACATGCGGCATTTGGGACCCCAATAACATGCGGCATGCACGTGGGGCCCCCATGACATGCGGCATGCACGTGGGGCCCCCATGACATGCGGCATGTATTTGGGGCCCCCATGACATGCGGCATGCATTTGGGGCCCCCATGACATGCGGCATGCACTTCGGGCTCCCATGACATGCGGCATGCACTTCGGGCTCCCATGACATGCGGGATGCATTTGGGGCCCCCATGACATGCGGCATGCATTTGGGACCCCAATAACATGCGGCATGCATTTGGGGCCCCCATGACATGCGGCATGTATTTGGGGCCGCCACGACATGCTTCATGCATTTGGGGTTCCCATGACATGCGGCATGCATTTGGTGCCCCATGACATGCGGCATGCATTTGGGGCCCCCATGACATGCCGCATGCACTTCGGGCTCACATGACATGCGGCATGCATTTTTGGCCCCCATGACATGCGGCATGCATTTGGGACCCCAATAACATGCGGCATGCATTTGGGGCCCCCATGACATGCGGCATGCATTTGGGGCCCCCATGACATGCAGCATGCACTTCGGGCTCCCATGACATGCGGCATGCATTTGGGTCCCCTATGACATGTGGCATGCATGTGGGGACCCATGACAGGCGGCACATAATTGGGGCCCCCATGACATGTGTCATGCATTTGGGGCCGCCACGACATGCGGAATGCATGTGGGGCCCCCATGACAGGCGGCACGTAATTGGGGCCCCCATGACATGCGGCATGCATTTGGGGCCCCCATGACACGCGACATGCATTTGGGACCCCAATGACATGCGGCATGCACGTGGGGCCCCCATGACTTGCGGCATGCCCGTGGGGCCCCCACGACACGTGGCATGCTTTTGGGGCCCCCATGACATGCGGCATGCACGTGGGGCCCCCACGACATGTGGCATGCTTTTGGGGCCACCATGAAATTCTTCATGCATTTGGGGCCCCCATGACATGCGGCATGCACTTCGGGCTCCCATGACATGCGGCATGCATTTGGGACCCCTATGACATGCGGCATGCATGTGGGGCCCCCATGACAGGCGGCACATAATTGGGGCCCCCATGACAAGCGGGATGCATTTGGGTCCGCCACGACATGCGGCATGCATTTGGGGCCACTATGACATGCGTCATGCACGTGGGGCCCCCATGACATGCGGGATGCATTTTGGGCCCCCATGACATGCGGCATGCACGTGGGGCCCCCATGACATGCGGCATGGATTTGGGACTCCATGACATGCGGCATGCACTTCGGGCTCCCATGACATGCGGCATGCATTTGGGGCCCCTATGACATGCGGCATGCATGTGGGGCCCCCATGACAGGCGGCACATAATTGGGGCCCCCATGACATGCGGCATGCACTTCAGGCTCCCATGACATGTGGCATGCATTTTAGGCCCCCAAGACATGCGTCATGCATTTGGGGCCGCCGCGACATGCGGCATGCATTTGGGGCCCCCGTGACATGCAGCATGCATTTGGGACCCCAATGATATGCGGCATGCACGTGGGGCACCCATGACATGCGGCATGCATTTGGGACCCCAATAACATGCGGCATGCATTTGGGGCCCCCATGACATGCGGCATGCACTTCGGGCTCCCATGACATGCGGCATGCATTTGGGGCCCCTATGATATGCGGCATGCACGTGGGGCCCCCAAGATATGGGGCATGCATTTGGGGCCCCCATGACATGCGTCATGCACGTGGGGCCCCCACGACATGTGGCATGCTTTTGGGGCCCCCATGACATTCTTCATGCATTTGGGACCCCAATGACATGCGTCATGCACGTGGGGCCCCTATGATATGCGGCATGCACGTGGGGCCCCCAAGACATGCGGCATGCATTTGGGGTCCCCATGACATGCGGAATGCATGTGGGGCCCCCATGACAGGCGGCACGTAATTGGGGCCCCCATGACATGCGGCATGCATTTGGGGCCCCCATGACACGTGACATGCATTTGGGATCCCAATGACATGCGGCATGCACGTGGGGCCCCCATGACTTGCGGCATGCAAGTGGGACCCCCATGACATGCGGCATGTACATGGGGCCCCCATGACATGCGGCATGCATTTGGGGCCCCCATGACATGCTTCATGCATTTGGGGTTCCCATGACATGCAGCATGCATTTGGGGCCCCTATGACATGTCGCATGCACTTCGGGCTCCCATGACATGCGGCATGCATGTGGGGCCCCCATGACAGGCGGCATGTAATTGGGGCCCCCATGACATGCGGCATGCATTTGGGACCCCCATGACATGCGTCATGCATTTGGGCCCGCCACATCATGCGGCATGCACGTGGGCCCCCATGACATGAGGCATGCATTTGGGGCCCCCATGACAAGCGGAATGCATTTGGGGCCCCCATAACATGCAGCATGCTTTTGGGGCCCCCATGACATGCGGCATGCATTTGTTCCCCAATGACATGCGGCATGCACGTGGGGCCCCCATGACATGCGGCATGCACGTGGGGCCCCCATGACATGCGGCATTCATATGGGGCCCCCATGACATGCGTCATGCACGTGGGCCCTCATGACATGCGGCATGCATTTGGGGTCCCCATGACATGCGGCATGCATTTGGGACCCCAATGATATGCGGCATGCAGGTGGGCACCCATGACATGCGGCATGCATTTGGGGCCCCCATGACATGCCACATGCACTTCGGGCTCCCATGACATGCGGCATGCATTTGGGGCCCCCATGACATGCGGCATGCATTTGGGACCCCAATAACATGCGGCATGCACGTGGGGCCCCCATGACATGCGGCATGCACGTGGGGCCCCCATGACATGCGGCATGCATTTGGGGCCCCCATGACATGCGGCATGCATTTGGGGCCCCCATGACATGCGGCATGCACTTCGGGCTCCCATGACATGCGGCATGCATTTGGGGCCCCTATGACATGTGGCATGCATGTGGGGCCCCATGACAGGCGTCACATAATTGGGGCCCCTATGACATGCGTCATGCATTTGGGGCCGCCACGACATGCTTCATGTAATTGGGGCCCCCATGACATGCGGCATGCATTTGGGACCCCCATGACATGCGTCATGCATTTGGGCCCGCCACATCATGCGGCATGCACGTGGGCCCCCATGACATGAGGCATGCATTTGGGGCCCCTATGACATGCGGCATGCATGTGGGGCCCCCATGACAGGCGGCACATAATTGGGGCCCCCATGACATGCGGCATGCACTTCAGGCTCCCATGACATGTGGCATGCATTTTAGGCCCCCAAGACATGCGTCATGCATTTGGGGCCGCCGCGACATGCGGCATGCATTTGGGGCCCCCGTGACATGCAGCATGCATTTGGGACCCCAATGATATGCGGCATGCACGTGGGGCACCCATGACATGCGGCATGCATTTGGGACCCCAATAACATGCGGCATGCATTTGGGGCCCCCATGACATGCGGCATGCACTTCGGGCTCCCATGACATGCGGCATGCATTTGGGGCCCCTATGATATGCGGCATGCACGTGGGGCCCCCAAGATATGGGGCATGCATTTGGGGCCCCCATGACATGCGTCATGCACGTGGGGCACCCACGACATGTGGCATGCTTTTGGGGCCCCCATGACATGCGGCATGCACGTGGGGCCCCCACGACATGTGGCATGCTTTTGGGGCCCCCATGACATTCTTCATGCATTTGGGACCCCAATGACATGCGTCATGCACGTGGGGCCCCTATGATATGCGGCATGCACGTGGGGCCCCCAAGACATGCGGCATGCATTTGGGGTCCCCATGACATGCGGAATGCATGTGGGGCCCCCATGACAGGCGGCACGTAATTGGGGCCCCCATGACATGCGGCATGCATTTGGGGCCCCCATGACACGCGACATGCATTTGGGATCCCAATGACATGCGGCATGCACGTGGGGCCCCCATGACTTGCGGCATGCAAGTGGGACCCCCATGACATGCGGCATGTACATGGGGCCCCCATGACATGCGGCATGCATTTGGGGCCCCCATGACATGCTTCATGCATTTGGGGTTCCCATGACATGCGGCATGCATTTGGGGCCCCTATGACATGTCGCATGCACTTCGGGCTCCCATGACATGCGGCATGCATGTGGGGCCCCCATGACAGGCGGCATGTAATTGGGGCCCCCATGACATGCGGCATGCATTTGGGACCCCCATGACATGCGTCATGCATTTGGGCCCACCACATCATGCGGCATGCACGTGGGCCCCCATGACATGAGGCATGCATTTGGGGCCCCCATGACAAGCGGAATGCATTTGGGGCCCCCATAACATGCAGCATGCTTTTGGGGCCCCCATGACATGCGGCATGCATTTGTTCCCCAATGACATGCGGCATGCACGTGGGGCCCCCATGACATGCGGCATGCACGTGGGGCCCCCATGACATGCGGCATGCACGTGGGGCCCCCATGACATGCGGCATTCATATGGGGCCCCCATGACATGCGTCATGCACGTGGGCCCTCATGACATGCGGCATGCATTTGGGGTCCCCATGACATGCGGCATGCATTTGGGACCCCAATGATATGCGGCATGCAGGTGGGCACCCATGACATGCGGCATGCATTTGGGGCCCCCATGACATGCCACATGCACTTCGGGCTCCCATGACATGCGGCATGCATTTGGGGCCCCCATGACATGCGGCATGCATTTGGGACCCCAATAACATGCGGCATGCACGTGGGGCCCCCATGACATGCGGCATGCACGTGGGGCCCCCATGACATGCGGCATGCATTTGGGGCCCCCATGACATGCGGCATGCATTTTGGGCCCCCATGACATGCGGCATGCACTTCGGGCTCCCATGACATGCAGCATGCATTTGGGGCCCCTATGACATGTGGCATGCATGTGGGGCCCCATGACAGGCGTCACATAATTGGGGCCCCTATGACATGCGTCATGCATTTGGGGCCGCCACGACATGCTTCATGTAATTGGGGCCCCCATGACATGCGGCATGCATTTGGGACCCCCATGACATGCGTCATGCATTTGGGCCCGCCACATCATGCGGCATGCACGTGGGCCCCCATGACATGAGGCATGCATTTGGGGCCCCCATGACAAGCGGGATGCATTTGGGGCCCCCATAACATGTAGCATGCTTTTGGGGCCCCCATGACATGCGGCATGCATTTGTTCCCCAATGACATGCGGCATGCACGTGGGGCCCCCATGACATGCGGCATGCACGTGGGGCCCCCATGACATGCGGCATGCACGTGGGGCCCCCATGACATGCGGCATGCATATGGGGCCCCCATGACATGCGTCATGCACGTGGGCCCTCATGACATGCGGCATGCATTTGGGGTCCCCATGACATGCGGCATGCATTTGGGACCCCAATGATATGCGGCATGCAGGTGGGCACCCATGACATGCGGCATGCATTTGGGGCCCCCATGACATGCGGCATGCATTTGGGGCCCCCATGACATGCGGCATGCACTTCGGGCTCCCATGACATGCGGCATGCATTTGGGGCCCCTATGACATGTGGCATGCATGTGGGGCCCCATGACAGGCGGCACATAATTGGGGCCCCTATGACATGCGTCATGCATTTGGGGCCGCCACGACATGCTTCATGCATTTGGGGTTCCCATGACAAGCGGCATGCATGTGGGGCCCCCAAGACATGTGACATGCACTTTTGGGCCCCCATGACATGCGGCATGCATGTGGCGCCCCCATGACATGCGGCATGCATTTGGGACCCCAATAACATGCAGCATGCACTTCGGGCTCCCATGACATGCGGCATGCATTTGGGGCCCCTATGACATGTGGCATGCATGTGGGGCCCCATGACAGGCGGCACATAATTGGGGCCCCCATGACATGCGTCATGCATTTGGGGCCGCCACGACATGCGGCATGCATTTGGGGCCCCCATGACATGCGGCATGCACGTGGGGCCCCCACGACATGTGGCATACTTTTGGTGCCCCCATGACATTCTTTATGCATTTGGGACCCCAATGACATGCGTCATGCACGTGGGGCCCCTATGATATGCGGCATGCACGTGAGGCCCCCAAGACATGCGGCATGCATTTGGGGCCCCAATGATATGCGTCATGCACGTGGGGCACCCAAGACATGTGGCATGCTTTTGGGGCCCCCATGACATGCGGCATGCAAGTGGGGCCCCCACGACATGTGGCATGCTTTTGGGGCCCCCATGACATTCTTCATGCATTTGGGACCCCAATGACATGCATCATGCACGTGGGGCCCCCATGACATGCGTAATGCACGTGGGCCCTCATGACATGCGGCATGCATTTGGGGTCCCCATGACGTGCGGCATGCATTTGGGACCCCAATGATATGCGGCATGCAGGTGGGCACCCATGACATGCGGCATGCACGTGGGGCCCCCATGACATGCGGCATGTATTTGGGGCCCCCATGACATGCGGCATGCATTTGGGGCCCCCATGACATGCGGCATGCACTTCGGGCTCCCATGACATGCGGCATGCACTTCGGGCTCCCATGACATGCGGCATGCACTTCGGGCTCCCATGACATGCGGGATGCATTTGGGGCCCCCATGACATGCGGCATGCATTTGGGACCCCAATAACATGCGGCATGCATTTGGGGCCCCCATGACATGCGGCATGTATTTGGGGCCGCCACGACATGCTTCATGCATTTGGGGTTCCCATGACATGCGGCATGCATTTGGTGCCCCATGACATGCGGCATGCATTTGGGGCCCCCATGACATGCCGCATGCACTTCGGGCTCACATGACATGCGGCATGCATTTTTGGCCCCCATGACATGCGGCATGCATTTGGGACCCCAATAACATGCGGCATGCATTTGGGGCCCCCATGACATGCGGCATGCATTTGGGGCCCCCATGACATGCAGCATGCACTTCGGGCTCCCATGACATGCGGCATGCATTTGGGTCCCCTATGACATGTGGCATGCATGTGGGGACCCATGACAGGCGGCACATAATTGGGGCCCCCATGACATGTGTCATGCATTTGGGGCCGCCACGACATGCGGCATGCATTTGGGGCCCCCATGACATGCGGCATGCACGTGGGGCCCCCACGACATGTGGCATACTTTTGGGGCCGCCATGACATTCTTCATGCATTTGGGACCCCAATGACATGCGTCATGCACGTGGGGCCCCTATGATATGCGGCATGCACGTGAGGCCCCCAAGACATGCGGCATGCATTTGGGGCCCCCATGATATGCGTCATGCACGTTGGGCACCCACGACATGTGGCATGCTTTTGGGGCCCCCATGACATGCGGCATGCACGTGGGGCCCGCACGACATGTGGCATGCTTTTGGGGCCCCCATGACATTCTTCATGCATTTGGGACCCCAATGACATGCGTCATGCACGTGGGGCCCCTATGATATGCGGCATGCACGTGGGGCCCCCAAGACATGCGGCATGCATTTGGGGCCCCCATGACATGCGGAATGCATGTGGGGCCCCCATGACAGGCGGCACGTAATTGGGGCCCCCATGACATGCGGCATGCATTTGGGGCCCCCATGACACGCGACATGCATTTGGGACCCCAATGACATGCGGCATGCACGTGGGGCCCCCATGACTTGCGGCATGCCCGTGGGGCCCCCACGACACGTGGCATGCTTTTGGGGCCCCCATGACATGCGGCATGCACGTGGGGCCCCCACGACATGTGGCATGCTTTTGGGGCCACCATGAAATTCTTCATGCATTTGGGGCCCCTATGACATGCGGCATGCACTTCGGGCTCCCATGACATGCGGCATACATTTGGGACCCCTATGACATGCGGCATGCATGTGGGGCCCCCATGACAGGCGGCACATAATTGGGGCCCCCATGACAAGCGGGATGCATTTGGGTCCGCCACGACATGCGGCATGCATTTGGGGCCACTATGACATGCGTCATGCACGTGGGGCCCCCATGACATGCGGGATGCATTTTGGGCCCCCATGACATGCGGCATGCACGTGGGGCCCCCATGACATGCGGCATGGATTTGGGACTCCATGACATGCGGCATGCACTTCGGGCTCCCATGACATGCGGCATGCATTTGGGGCCCCTATGACATGCGGCATGCATGTGGGGCCCCCATGACAGGCGGCACATAATTGGGGCCCCCATGACATGCGGCATGCACTTCAGGCTCCCATGACATGTGGCATGCATTTTAGGCCCCCAAGACATGCGTCATGCATTTGGGGCCGCCGCGACATGCGGCATGCATTTGGGGCCCCCGTGACATGCAGCATGCATTTGAGACCCCAATGATATGCGGCATGCACGTGGGGCACCCATGACATGCGGCATGCATTTGGGACCCCAATAACATGCGGCATGCATTTGGGGCCCCCATGACATGCGGCATGCACTTCGGGCTCCCATGACATGCGGCATGCATTTGGGGCCCCTATGATATGCGGCATGCACGTGGGGCCCCCAAGATATGGGGCATGCATTTGGGGCCCCCATGACATGCGTCATGCACGTGGGGCACCCACGACATGTGGCATGCTTTTGGGGCCCCCATGACATGCGGCATGCACGTGGGGCCCCCACGACATGTGGCATGCTTTTGGGGCCCCCATGACATTCTTCATGCATTTGGGACCCCAATGACATGCGTCATGCACGTGGGGCCCCTATGATATGCGGCATGCACGTGGGGCCCCCAAGACATGCGGCATGCATTTGGGGTCCCCATGACATGCGGAATGCATGTGGGGCCCCCATGACAGGCGGCACGTAATTGGGGCCCCCATGACATGCGGCATGCATTTGGGGCCCCCATGACACGCGACATGCATTTGGGATCCCAATGACATGCGGCATGCACGTGGGGCCCCCATGACTTGCGGCATGCAAGTGGGACCCCCATGACATGCGGCATGTACATGGGGCCCCCATGACATGCGGCATGCATTTGGGGCCCCCATGACATGCTTCATGCATTTGGGGTTCCCATGACATGCGGCATGCATTTGGGGCCCCTATGACATGTCGCATGCACTTCGGGCTCCCATGACATGCGGCATGCATGTGGGGCCCCCATGACAGGCGGCATGTAATTGGGGCCCGCATGACATGCGGCATGCATTTGGGACCCCCATGACATGCGTCATGCATTTGGGCCCGCCACATCATGCGGCATGCACGTGGGCCCCCATGACATGAGGCATGCATTTGGGGCCCCCATGACAAGCGGAATGCATTTGGGGCCCCCATAACATGCAGCATGCTTTTGGGGCCCCCATGACATGCGGCATGCATTTGTTCCCCAATGACATGCGGCATGCACGTGGGGCCCCCATGACATGCGGCATGCACGTGGGGCCCCCATGACATGCGGCATTCATATGGGGCCCCCATGACATGCGTCATGCACGTGGGCCCTCATGACATGCGGCATGCATTTGGGGTCCCCATGACATGCGGCATGCATTTGGGACCCCAATGATATGCGGCATGCAGGTGGGCACCCATGACATGCGGCATGCATTTGGGGCCCCCATGACATGCCACATGCACTTCGGGCTCCCATGACATGCGGCATGCATTTGGGGCCCCCATGACATGCGGCATGCATTTGGGACCCCAATAACATGCGGCATGCACGTGGGGCCCCCATGACATGCGGCATGCACGTGGGGCCCCCATGACATGCGGCATGCATTTGGGGCCCCCATGACATGCGGCATGCATTTGGGGCCCCCATGACATGCGGCATGCACTTCGGGCTCCCATGACATGCGGCATGCATTTGGGGCCCCTATGACATGTGGCATGCATGTGGGGCCCCATGACAGGCGTCACATAATTGGGGCCCCTATGACATGCGTCATGCATTTGGGGCCGCCACGACATGCTTCATGTAATTGGGGCCCCCATGACATGCGGCATGCATTTGGGACCCCCATGACATGCGTCATGCATTTGGGCCCGCCACATCATGCGGCATGCACGTGGGCCCCCATGACATGAGGCATGCATTTGGGGCCCCCATGACAAGCGGGATGCATTTGGGGCCCCCATAACATGTAGCATGCTTTTGGGGCCCCCATGACATGCGGCATGCATTTGTTCCCCAATGACATGCGGCATGCACGTGGGGCCCCCATGACATGCGGCATGCACGTGGGGCCCCCATGACATGCGGCATGCACGTGGGGCCCCCATGACATGCGGCATGCATATGGGGCCCCCATGACATGCGTCATGCACGTGGGCCCTCATGACATGCGGCATGCATTTGGGGTCCCCATGACATGCGGCATGCATTTGGGACCCCAATGATATGCGGCATGCAGGTGGGCACCCATGACATGCGGCATGCATTTGGGGCCCCCATGACATGCGGCATGCATTTGGGGCCCCCATGACATGCGGCATGCACTTCGGGCTCCCATGACATGCGGCATGCATTTGGGGCCCCTATGACATGTGGCATGCATGTGGGGCCCCATGACAGGCGGCACATAATTGGGGCCCCTATGACATGCGTCATGCATTTGGGGCCGCCACGACATGCTTCATGCATTTGGGGTTCCCATGACAAGCGGCATGCATTTGGGGCCCCCAAGACATGTGACATGCACTTTTGGGCCCCCATGACATGCGGCATGCATGTGGCACCCCCATGACATGCGGCATGCATTTGGGACCCCAATAACATGCAGCATGCACTTCGGGCTCCCATGACATGCGGCATGCATTTGGGGCCCCTATGACATGTGGCATGCATGTGGGGCCCCATGACAGGCGGCACATAATTGGGGCCCCCATGACATGCGTCATGCATTTGGGGCCGCCACGACATGCGGCATGCATTTGGGGCCCCCATGACATGCGGCATGCACGTGGGGCCCCCACGACATGTGGCATACTTTTGGTGCCCCCATGACATTCTTTATGCATTTGGGACCCCAATGACATGCGTCATGCACGTGGGGCCCCTATGATATGCGGCATGCACGTGAGGCCCCCAAGACATGCGGCATGCATTTGGGGCCCCAATGATATGCGTCATGCACGTGGGGCACCCAAGACATGTGGCATGCTTTTGGGGCCCCCATGACATGCGGCATGCAAGTGGGGCCCCCACGACATGTGGCATGCTTTTGGGGCCCCCATGACATTCTTCATGCATTTGGGACCCCAATGACATGCATCATGCACGTGGGGCCCCCATGACATGCGTAATGCACGTGGGCCCTCATGACATGCGGCATGCATTTGGGGTCCCCATGACGTGCGGCATGCATTTGGGACCCCAATGATATGCGGCATGCAGGTGGGCACCCATGACATGCGGCATGCATTTGGGGCCCCCATGACATGCCACATGCACTTCGGGCTCCCATGACATGCGGCATGCATTTGGGGCCCCCATGACATGCGGCATTTGGGACCCCAATAACATGCGGCATGCACGTGGGGCCCCCATGACATGCGGCATGCACGTGGGGCCCCCATGACATGCGGCATGTATTTGGGGCCCCCATGACATGCGGCATGCATTTGGGGCCCCCATGACATGCGGCATGCACTTCGGGCTCCCATGACATGCGGCATGCACTTCGGGCTCCCATGACATGCGGGATGCATTTGGGGCCCCCATGACATGCGGCATGCATTTGGGACCCCAATAACATGCGGCATGCATTTGGGGCCCCCATGACATGCGGCATGTATTTGGGGCCGCCACGACATGCTTCATGCATTTGGGGTTCCCATGACATGCGGCATGCATTTGGTGCCCCATGACATGCGGCATGCATTTGGGGCCCCCATGACATGCCGCATGCACTTCGGGCTCACATGACATGCGGCATGCATTTTTGGCCCCCATGACATGCGGCATGCATTTGGGACCCCAATAACATGCGGCATGCATTTGGGGCCCCCATGACATGCGGCATGCATTTGGGGCCCCCATGACATGCAGCATGCACTTCGGGCTCCCATGACATGCGGCATGCATTTGGGTCCCCTATGACATGTGGCATGCATGTGGGGACCCATGACAGGCGGCACATAATTGGGGCCCCCATGACATGTGTCATGCATTTGGGGCCGCCACGACATGCGGCATGCATTTGGGGCCCCCATGACATGCGGCATGCACGTGGGGCCCCCACGACATGTGGCATACTTTTGGGGCCGCCATGACATTCTTCATGCATTTGGGACCCCAATGACATGCGTCATGCACGTGGGGCCCCTATGATATGCGGCATGCACGTGAGGCCCCCAAGACATGCGGCATGCATTTGGGGCCCCCATGATATGCGTCATGCACGTTGGGCACCCACGACATGTGGCATGCTTTTGGGGCCCCCATGACATGCGGCATGCACGTGGGGCCCGCACGACATGTGGCATGCTTTTGGGGCCCCCATGACATTCTTCATGCATTTGGGACCCCAATGACATGCGTCATGCACGTGGGGCCCCTATGATATGCGGCATGCACGTGGGGCCCCCAAGACATGCGGCATGCATTTGGGGCCCCCATGACATGCGGAATGCATGTGGGGCCCCCATGACAGGCGGCACGTAATTGGGGCCCCCATGACATGCGGCATGCATTTGGGGCCCCCATGACACGCGACATGCATTTGGGACCCCAATGACATGCGGCATGCACGTGGGGCCCCCATGACTTGCGGCATGCCCGTGGGGCCCCCATGACATGCGGCATGCACATGGGGCCCCCATGACATGCGGCATGCATTTGGGGCCCCCATGACATGCTTCATGCATTTGGGGCTCCCATGACATGCGGCATGCATTTGGGGCCGCCACGACATGTGGCATGCACGTGAGCCCTAATGACATGCGACATTCATTTGGGCCCCCATGACATGCGGCATGCATTTGGGACCCCAATGACATGCGACATGCATTTGGGGCCCCCATGACATGCGGCATGCACTTCGGGCTCCCATGACATGCGGCATGCACGTGGGGCCCCCTTGACATGCGGCATGCATTTGGGGCCCCCATGACATACGGCATGCACTTCGGGCTCCCATGACATGTGGCCTGCATTTGGGGCCCCCACGACATGTGGCATACTTTTGGGGCCCCCATGACATTCTTCATGCATTTGGGACCCCAATGACATGCGTCATGCACGTGGGGCCCCTATGATATGCGGCATGCACGTGGGGTACCCAAGACATGCGGCATGCATTTGGGGCTCCCATGACATGCGTCATGCACGTGGGGCACCCACGACATGTGGCATGCTTTTGGGGCCCCCATGACATGCGGCATGCACGTGGGGCCCCCACGACATGTGGCATGCTTTTGGGGCCCCCATGACATTCTTCATGCATTTGGGACCCCAATGACATGCGTCACGCACGTGGGGCCCCTATGATATGCGGCATGCACGTGGGGCCCCCAAGACATGCGGCATGCATTTGGGGCCCCCATGACATGCGGTATGCATGTGGGGCCCCCATGACCGGCGGCACGTAATTGGGGCCCCCATGACATGCGGCATGCATTTGGGGCCCCCATGACATGCGACATGCATTTGGGACCCCAATGACATGCCTCATGCACGTGGGGCCCCTATGATATGCGGCATGCCCGTGGGGCCCCCAAGACATGCGGCATGCACATGGGGCCCCCATGACATGCGGCATGCACGTGGGGCCCCCATGACATGCGGCATGGATTTGGGACTCCATGTCATGCATCATGCACGTGGGGCCCCCATGACATGCGGGATGCATTTGGGGCCCCCATAACATGCAGCATGCATTTGGGGCCCCAAAGACATGCGGCATGCACGTGGGCCCCCATGACATGCGGCATGCATTTGGGGCCCCCATGACATGCGGCATGCACGTGGGACCCCCACGACACGTGGCATGCTTTTGGGGCCCCCATGACATGCGTCATGCACGTGGAGCCCCCACGACATGTGGCATGCTTTTGGGGCCCCCATGAAATTCTTCATGCATTTGGGGCCCCCATGACATGCGGCATGCACGTCGGCTCCCATGACATGCGGCATGCATTTGGGGCCCCTATGACATGAGGCATGCATGTGGGGCCCCCATGACAGGCGGCAAATAATTGGGGCCCCCATGACATGCGGCATGCATTTGGGGCCACTATGACATGCGTCATGCACGTGGGGCCCCCATGACATGCGGGATGCATTTGGGGCACCCATGACATGCGGCATGCACGTGGGGCCCCCATAACATGCGGCATGGATTTGGGACTCCATGACATGCGGCATGCACGTGGGGCCCCCATGACATGTGGCATGCACGTGGGGCCCCCACGACATGTGGCATGCATTTGGGGCCCCCATGACATGCATCATGCACGTGGGGCCCCCATGACATGCGGGATGCATTTGGGGCCCCCATAACACGCAGCATGCATTTGGGCCCCCAATGATATGCGGCATGCACGTGGGCCCCCATGACATGCGGCATGCATTTGGGGCCCCCATGACATGCGGCATGCACGTGGGACCCCCACGACACGTGGCATGCTTTTGGGGCCCCCATGACATGCGGCATGCACGTGGGGCCCCCACGACATGTGGCATGCTTTTGGGGCCCCCATGACATGCGGCATGCACGTGGGGCCCCCACGACATGTGGCATGCTTTTGGGGCCACCATGAAATTCTTCATGCATTTGGGGCCCCCATGACATGCGGCATGCACTTCGGGCTCCCATGACATGCGGCATGCATTTGGGGCCCCTGTGACATGCGGCATGCATGTGGGGCCCCCATGACAGGCGGCACATAATTGGGGCCCCCATGACAAGCGGGATGCATTTGGGGCCGCCACGACATGCGGCATGCATTTGGGGCCCCTATGACATGCGGCATGCATGTGGGGCCCCCATGACAGGCGGCACATAATTGGGGCCCCCATGACAAGCGGGATGCATTTGGGGCCGCCACGACATGCGGCATGCATTTGGGGCCACTATGACATGCGTCATGCACGTGGGGCCCCCATGACATGCGGGATGCATTTGGGGCCCCCATGACATGCAGCATGCACGTTGGGCCCCCATGACATGTGGCATGGATTTGGGACTCCATGACATGCGGCATGGACGTGG
Organism: Phyllobates terribilis; assembly: GCF_046119375.1. Taxonomy (NCBI): domain Eukaryota; kingdom Metazoa; phylum Chordata; class Amphibia; order Anura; family Dendrobatidae; genus Phyllobates; species Phyllobates terribilis. Next base: position 343,924,382 of record NW_027362764.1, read on the forward strand.
GGCCCCCATGACATGTGGCATGCACGTGGGCCCCCACGACATGTGGCATGCATTTGGGGCCCCCATGACATGCATCATGCACGTGGGGCCCCCATGACATGCGGGATGCATTTGGGGCCCCCATAACACGCAGCATGCATTTGGGGCCCCAATGATATGCGGCATGCACGTGGGCCCCCATGACATGCGGCATGCATTTGGGGCCCCCATGACATGCGGCATGCACGTGGGACCCCCACGACACGTGGCATGCTTTTGGGGCCCCCATGACATGCGGCATGCACGTGGGGCCCCCACGACATGTGGCATGCTTTTGGGGCCACCATGAAATTCTTCATGCATTTGGGGCCCCCATGACATGCGGCATGCATTTGGGGCCACTATGACATGCGTCATGCACGTGGGGCCCCCATGACATGCGGGATGCATTTTGGGCCCCCATGACATGCGGCATGCATTTGGGGCCCCCATGACATGCGGCATGCATTTGGGGCCCCAATGACATGCGGCATGCACGTGGGGCCCCCATGACATGCGGCCTGCATTTGGGGCCCCCATGACATGCGACATGCATTTGGGGCCCCCATGACATGCGGCATGCACTTCGGGCTCTCATGACATGCGGCATGCATTTTAGGCCCCTATGATATGCGGCATGCACGTGGGGCCCCCAAGATATGCGGCATGCATTTGGGGCCCCCATGACAGGCGGCACGTAATTGGGGCCCCCATGACATGCGGCATGCATTTGGGGCCCCCATGACACGCGACATGCATTTGGGATTCCAATGACATGCGGCATGCACGTGGGGCCCCCATGACTTGCGGCATCACGTGGGACCCCCATGACATGCGGCATGTACATGGGGCCCCCATGACATGCGGCATGCATTTGGGGCCCCCATGACATGCTTCATGCATTTGGGGTTCCCATGACATGCGGCATGCATTTGGGGCCCCTATGACATGTCGCATGCACTTCGGGCTCCCATGACATGCGGCATGCATGTGGGGCCCCCATGACAGGCGGCATGTAATTGGGGCCCCCATGACATGCGGCATGCACGTGGGGCCCCCATGACACGCGGCATGCACTTCGGGCTCCCATGACATGCGGCATGCATTTTAGGCCCCCAAGACATGCGTCATGCATTTGGGGCCGCCGCGACATGCGGCATGCATTTGGGGCCCCCATGACATGCAGCATGCATTTGGGACCCCAATGATATGCGGCATGAACGTGGGGCACCCATGACATGCGGCATGCATTTGGGGCCCCCATGACATGCGGCATGCACTTCGGGCTCCCATGACATGCGGCATGCATTTGGGGCCCCTATGACATGTGGCATGCATGTGGGGCCCCATGACAGGCGTCACATAATTGGGGCCCCCATGACATGCGTCATGCATTTGGGGCCGCCACGACATGCGGCATGCATTTGGGGACCCAATGACATGCGGCATGCACGTAGGGCCCCATGACATGCGGCATGCTTTTGGGGCCCCCATGACATTCTTCATGCATTTGGGACCCCAATGACATGCGGCATGCACGTGGGGCCCCTATGATATGCGGCATGCACGTGGGGCCCCCAAGATATGCGGCATGCATTTGGGGCCCCCATGACATGCGTCATGCACGTGGGGCACCCACGACATGTGGCATGCTTTTGAGGTTCCCATGACATGCGGCATGCACGTGGGGCCCCCACGACATGTGGCATGCTTTTGGGGCCCCCATGACATTCTTCATGCATTTGGGACCCCAATGACATGCGTCATGCACGTGGGGCCCCTATGATATGCGTCATGCACGTGGGGCCCCTATGATATGCGGCATGCACGTGGGGCCCCCAAGACATGCGGCATGCATATGGGGCCCCCATGACATGCGGAATGCATGTGGGGCCCCCATGACAGGCGGCACGTAATTGGGGCCCCCATGACATGCGGCATGCATTTGGGGCCCCCATGACACGCGACATGCATTTGGGATCCCAATGACATGCGGCATGCACGTGGGGCCCCCATGACTTGCAGCATGCACGTGGGGCCCCCATGACATGCGGCATGCACATGGGGCCCCCATGACATGCGGCATGCATTTGGGGCCCCCATGACATGCTTCATGCATTTGGGGTTCCCATGACATGCGGCATGCATTTGGGGCCCCTATGACATGTCGCATGCACTTCGGGCTCCCATGACATGCGGCATGCATTTGGGGCCCCCATGACATGCGGCATGCATTTGGGACCCCAATGACATGCGGCATGCACGTGGGCCCCCATGACATGCGGCATGCACGTGGGGCCCCCATGACATGCGGCATGCATTTGGGGCCCCCATGACATGCGGCATGCATTTGGGGCCCCCATGACATGCGGCATGCACTTCGGGCTCCCATGACATGCGGCATGCATTTGGGGCCCCTATGACTTGTGGCATGCATGTGGGGCCCCATGACAGGCGGCACAAAATTGGGGCCCCCATGACATGCATCATGCATTTGGGACCGCCACGACATGTGGCATGCATTTGGGGCCCCAATGACATGCGGCATGCACGTAGGGCCCCCATGACATGCGGCATGCTTTTTCGGGCCCCCATGACATTCTTCATGCATTTGGGACCCCAATGACATGCGTCATGCACTTGGGGCCCCTATGATATGCGGCATGCACGTGGGGCCCCCAAGACATGCGGCATGCATTTGGGGCCCCCATGACATGCGTCATGCACGTGGGGCACCCACGACAGGCGGCACATAATTGGGGCCCCCATGACATGCGGCATGCATTTGGGGGCCCCAAGACATGCGTCATGCACGTGGGCCCTCATGACATGCGGCATGCACTTCAGGCCCCCATGACATGCGGCATGCATTTGGGGCCCCAATGACATGCGGCATGCACGTGGGGCCCCCATGACATGCGGTATGCACGTGGGGCCCCCAAGACATGCGGCATGCACATGGGGCCCCCATGACATGCGGCATGCATTTGGGGCCCCCATGACATGCGGCATGCATTTGGGGCTCCCAAGACATGCGGCATGCATTTGGGGTCCCCATGACATGCGGCATGCATTTGGGACCCCAATGATATGCGGCATGCAGGTGGGGCACCCTTGACATGCGGCATGCATTTATGGCCCCCATGACATGCGGCACAAAATTGGGGCCCCCAAGACATGTGACATGCACTTTTGGGCCCCCATGACATGCGGCATGCATTTGGGGCCCCCATGACAGGCGGCACATAATTGGGGCCCCCATGACATGAGGCATGCATTTGGGGCCCCCATGACAAGCGGGATGCATTTGGGGCCCCCATAACATGCAGATTGCATTTGGGGCCCCCATGACATGCGGCATGCATTTGGGGCCCCAATGACATGCGGCATGCATTTGGGGCCCCCATGACATGCCACATGCACTTCGGGCTCCCATGACATGCGGCATGCATTTGGGGCCCCCATGACATGCGGCATGCATTTGGGACACCAATAACATGCGGCATGCACGTGGGGCCCCCATGACATGCGGCATGCACGTGGGGCCCCCATGACATGCGGCATGCATTTGGGGCCCCCATGACATGCGGCATGCATTTGGGGCCCCCATGACATGCGGCATGCACTTCGGGCTCCCATGACATGCGGCATGCATTTGGGGCCCCTATGACATGTGGCATGCATGTGGGGCCCCATGACAGGCGGCACATAATTGGGGCCCCCATGACATGCGTCATGCATTTGGGGCCGCCACGACATGCTTCATGCATTTGGGGTTCCCATGACATGCGGCATGCATTTGGGGCCCCATGACATGCGGCATGCATTTGGGGCCCCCATGACATGCCGCATGCACTTCGGGCTCCCATGACATGCGGCATGCATTTGGGGCCCCCATGACATGCGGCATGCATTTGGGGCCCCTATGACATGTGGCATGCATGTGGGGCCCCATGACAGGCGGCACATAATTGGGGCCCCCATGACATGCGTCATGCATTTGGCTCCGCCACGACATGCGGCATGCATTTGGGGCCCCCATGACATGCGGCATGCACGTGGGGCCCCCACGACATGTGGCATACTTTTGGGGCCCCCATGACATTCTTCATGCATTTGGGACCCCAATGACATGCGTCATGCACGTGGGGCCCCTATGATATGCGGCATGCACGTGAGGCCCCCACGACATGTGGCATACTTTTGGGGCCCCCATGACATTCTTCATGCATTTGGGGCCCCCATGACATGCATCATGCACGTGGGGCCCCCATGACATGCGGGATGCATTTGGGGCCCCCATAACACGCAGCATGCATTTGGGGCCCCAATGATATGCGGCATGCACGTGGGCCCCCATGACATGCGGCATGCATTTGGGGCCCCCATGACATGCGGCATGCACGTGGGACCCCCACGACACGTGGCATGCTTTTGGGGCCCCCATGACATGCGGCATGCACGTGGGGCCCCCACGACATGTGGCATGCTTTTGGGGCCACCATGAAATTCTTCATGCATTTGGGGCCCCCATGACATGCGGCATGCATTTGGGGCCACTATGACATGCGTCATGCACGTGGGCCCCCCATGACATGCGGGATGCATTTTGGGCCCCCATGACATGCGGCATGCACGTGGGGCCCCCATGACATGCGGCATGGATTTGGGACTCCATGACATGCGGCATGCACTTCGGGCTCCCATGACATGCGGCATGCATTTGGGGCCCCTATGACATGCGGCATGCATGTGGGGCCCCCATGACAGGCGGCACATAATTGGGGCCCCCATGACATGCGGCATGCATTTGGGGCCCCCATGACATGCGGCATGCATTTGGGGCCCCAATGACATGCGGCATGCACGTGGGGCCCCCATGACATGCGGCCTGCATTTGGGGCCCCCATGACATGCGACATGCATTTGGGGCCCCCATGACATGCGGCATGCACTTCGGGCTCCCATGACATGCGGCATGCATTTTAGGCCCCCAAGACATGCGTCATGCATTTGGGGCCGCCGCGACATGCGGCATGCATTTGGGGCCCCCATGACATGCAGCATGCATTTGGGACCCCAATGATATGCGGCATGCATTTGGGACCCCAATAACATGCGGCATGCATTTGGGGCCCCCATGACATGCGGCATGCACTTCGGGCTCCCATGACATGCGGCATGCATTTGGGGCCCCTATGATATGCGGCATGCACGTGGGGCCCCCAAGATATGCGGCATGCATTTGGGGCCCCCATGACATGCGTCATGCACGTGGGGCACCCACGACATGTGGCATGCTTTTGGGGCCCCCATGACATGCGGCATGCACGTGGGGCCCCCACGACATGTGGCATGCTTTTGGGGCCCCCATGACATTCTTCATGCATTTGGACCCCAATGGCATGCGTCATGCACGTGGGGCCCCTATGATATGCGGCATGCACGTGGGGCCCCCAAGACATGCGGCATGCATTTGGGGTCCCCATGACATGCGGAATGCATGTGGGGCCCCCATGACAGGCGGCACGTAATTGGGGCCCCCATGACATGCGGCATGCATTTGGGGCCCCCATGACACGCGACATGCATTTGGGATTCCAATGACATGCGGCATGCACGTGGGGCCCCCATGACTTGCGGCATGCACGTGGGACCCCCATGACATGTGGCATGTACATGGGGCCCCCATGACATGCGGCATGCATTTGGGGCCCCCATGACATGCTTCATGCATTTGGGGTTCCCATGACATGCGGCATGCCTTTGGGGCCCCTATGACATGTCGCATGCACTTCGGGCTCCCATGACATGCGGCATGCACGTGGGGCCCCCATGACACGCGGCATGCACTTCGGGCTCCCATGACATGCGGCATGCATTTTAGGCCCCCAAGACATGCGTCATGCATTTGGGGCCGCCGCGACATGCGGCATGCATTTGGGGCCCCCATGACATGCAGCATGCATTTGGGACCCCAATGATATGCGGCATGAACGTGGGGCACCCATGACATGCGGCATGCATTTGGGACCCCAATAACATGCGGCATGCATTTGGGGCCCCCATGACATGCGGCATGCACTTCGGGCTCCCATGACATGCGGCATGCATTTGGGGCCCCTATGATATGCGGCATGCACGTGGGGCCCCCAAGATATGCGGCATGCATTTGGGGCCCCCATGACATGCGTCATGCACGTGGGGCACCCACGACATGTGGCATGCTTTTGGGGCCCCCATGACATGCGGCATGCACGTGGGGCCCCCACGACATGTGGCATGCTTTTTCGGGCCCCCATGACATTCTTCATGCATTTGGGACCCCAATGACATGCGTCATGCACTTGGGGCCCCTATGATATGCGGCATGCACGTGGGGCCCCCAAGACATGCGGCATGCATTTGGGGCCCCCATGACATGCGTCATGCACGTGGGGCACCCACGACAGGCGGCACATAATTGGGGCCCCCATGACATGCGGCATGCATTTGGGGGCCCCAAGACATGCGTCATGCACGTGGGCCCTCATGACATGCGGCATGCACTTCAGGCCCCCATGACATGCGGCATGCATTTGGGGCCCCAATGACATGCGGCATGCACGTGGGGCCCCCATGACATGCGGTATGCACGTGGGGCCCCCAAGACATGCGGCATGCACATGGGGCCCCCATGACATGCGGCATGCATTTGGGGCCCCCATGACATGCGGCATGCATTTGGGGCTCCCAAGACATGCGGCATGCATTTGGGGTCCCCATGACATGCGGCATGCATTTGGGACCCCAATGATATGCGGCATGCAGGTGGGGCACCCTTGACATGCGGCATGCATTTATGGCCCCCATGACATGCGGCACAAAATTGGGGCCCCCAAGACATGTGACATGCACTTTTGGGCCCCCATGACATGCGGCATGCATTTGGGGCCCCCATGACAGGCGGCACATAATTGGGGCCCCCATGACATGAGGCATGCATTTGGGGCCCCCATGACAAGCGGGATGCATTTGGGGCCCCCATAACATGCAGATTGCATTTGGGGCCCCCATGACATGCGGCATGCATTTGGGGCCCCAATGACATGCGGCATGCATTTGGGGCCCCCATGACATGCCACATGCACTTCGGGCTCCCATGACATGCGGCATGCATTTGGGGCCCCCATGACATGCGGCATGCATTTGGGACACCAATAACATGCGGCATGCACGTGGGGCCCCCATGACATGCGGCATGCACGTGGGGCCCCCATGACATGCGGCATGCATTTGGGGCCCCCATGACATGCGGCATGCATTTGGGGCCCCCATGACATGCGGCATGCACTTCGGGCTCCCATGACATGCGGCATGCATTTGGGGCCCCTATGACATGTGGCATGCATGTGGGGCCCCATGACAGGCGGCACATAATTGGGGCCCCCATGACATGCGTCATGCATTTGGGGCCGCCACGACATGCTTCATGCATTTGGGGTTCCCATGACATGCGGCATGCATTTGGGGCCCCATGACATGCGGCATGCATTTGGGGCCCCCATGACATGCCGCATGCACTTCGGGCTCCCATGACATGCGGCATGCATTTGGGGCCCCCATGACATGCGGCATGCATTTGGGGCCCCTATGACATGTGGCATGCATGTGGGGCCCCATGACAGGCGGCACATAATTGGGGCCCCCATGACATGCGTCATGCATTTGGCTCCGCCACGACATGCGGCATGCATTTGGGGCCCCCATGACATGCGGCATGCACGTGGGGCCCCCACGACATGTGGCATACTTTTGGGGCCCCCATGACATTCTTCATGCATTTGGGACCCCAATGACATGCGTCATGCACGTGGGGCCCCTATGATATGCGGCATGCACGTGAGGCCCCCACGACATGTGGCATACTTTTGGGGCCCCCATGACATTCTTCATGCATTTGGGGCCCCCATGACATGCATCATGCACGTGGGTCCCCCATGACATGCGGGATGCATTTGGGGCCCCCATAACACGCAGCATGCATTTGGGGCCCCAATGATATGCGGCATGCACGTGGGCCCCCATGACATGCGGCATGCATTTGGGGCCCCCATGACATGCGGCATGCACGTGGGACCCCCACGACACGTGGCATGCTTTTGGGGCCCCCATGACATGCGGCATGCACGTGGGGCCCCCACGACATGTGGCATGCTTTTGGGGCCACCATGAAATTCTTCATGCATTTGGGGCCCCCATGACATGCGGCATGCATTTGGGGCCACTATGACATGCGTCATGCACGTGGGCCCCCCATGACATGCGGGATGCATTTTGGGCCCCCATGACATGCGGCATGCACGTGGGGCCCCCATGACATGCGGCATGGATTTGGGACTCCATGACATGCGGCATGCACTTCGGGCTCCCATGACATGCGGCATGCATTTGGGGCCCCTATGACATGCGGCATGCATGTGGGGCCCCCATGACAGGCGGCACATAATTGGGGCCCCCATGACATGCGGCATGCATTTGGGGCCCCCATGACATGCGGCATGCATTTGGGGCCCCAATGACATGCGGCATGCACGTGGGGCCCCCATGACATGCGGCCTGCATTTGGGGCCCCCATGACATGCGACATGCATTTGGGGCCCCCATGACATGCGGCATGCACTTCGGGCTCCCATGACATGCGGCATGCATTTTAGGCCCCCAAGACATGCGTCATGCATTTGGGGCCGCCGCGACATGCGGCATGCATTTGGGGCCCCCATGACATGCAGCATGCATTTGGGACCCCAATGATATGCGGCATGCATTTGGGACCCCAATAACATGCGGCATGCATTTGGGGCCCCCATGACATGCGGCATGCACTTCGGGCTCCCATGACATGCGGCATGCATTTGGGGCCCCTATGATATGCGGCATGCACGTGGGGCCCCCAAGATATGCGGCATGCATTTGGGGCCCCCATGACATGCGTCATGCACGTGGGGCACCCACGACATGTGGCATGCTTTTGGGGCCCCCATGACATGCGGCATGCACGTGGGGCCCCCACGACATGTGGCATGCTTTTGGGGCCCCCATGACATTCTTCATGCATTTGGACCCCAATGGCATGCGTCATGCACGTGGGGCCCCTATGATATGCGGCATGCACGTGGGGCCCCCAAGACATGCGGCATGCATTTGGGGTCCCCATGACATGCGGAATGCATGTGGGGCCCCCATGACAGGCGGCACGTAATTGGGGCCCCCATGACATGCGGCATGCATTTGGGGCCCCCATGACACGCGACATGCATTTGGGATTCCAATGACATGCGGCATGCACGTGGGGCCCCCATGACTTGCGGCATGCACGTGGGACCCCCATGACATGTGGCATGTACATGGGGCCCCCATGACATGCGGCATGCATTTGGGGCCCCCATGACATGCTTCATGCATTTGGGGTTCCCATGACATGCGGCATGCCTTTGGGGCCCCTATGACATGTCGCATGCACTTCGGGCTCCCATGACATGCGGCATGCACGTGGGGCCCCCATGACACGCGGCATGCACTTCGGGCTCCCATGACATGCGGCATGCATTTTAGGCCCCCAAGACATGCGTCATGCATTTGGGGCCGCCGCGACATGCGGCATGCATTTGGGGCCCCCATGACATGCAGCATGCATTTGGGACCCCAATGATATGCGGCATGAACGTGGGGCACCCATGACATGCGGCATGCATTTGGGACCCCAATAACATGCGGCATGCATTTGGGGCCCCCATGACATGCGGCATGCACTTCGGGCTCCCATGACATGCGGCATGCATTTGGGGCCCCTATGATATGCGGCATGCACGTGGGGCCCCCAAGATATGCGGCATGCATTTGGGGCCCCCATGACATGCGTCATGCACGTGGGGCACCCACGACATGTGGCATGCTTTTGGGGCCCCCATGACATGCGGCATGCACGTGGGGCCCCCACGACATGTGGCATGCTTTTGGGGCCCCCATGACATTCTTCATGCATTTGGACCCCAATGGCATGCGTCATGCACGTGGGGCCCCTATGATATGCGGCATGCACGTGGGGCCCCCAAGACATGCGGCATGCATTTGGGGTCCCCATGACATGCGGAATGCATGTGGGGCCCCCATGACAGGCGGCACGTAATTGGGGCCCCCATGACATGCGGCATGCATTTGGGGCCCCCATGACACGCGACATGCATTTGGGATTCCAGTGACATGCGGCATGCACGTGGGGCCCCCATGACTTGCGGCATGCACGTGGGACCCCCATGACATGCGGCATGCACATGGGGCCCCCATGACATGCGGCATGCATTTGGGGTCCCCATGACATGCTTCATGCATTTGGGGTTCCCATGACATGCGGCATGCATTTGGGGCCCCTATGACATGTCGCATGCACTTCGGGCTCCCATGACATGCGGCATGCATGTGGGGCCCCCATGACAGGCGGCATGTAATTGGGGCCCCCATGACATGCGGCATGCACGTGGGGCCCCCATGACACGCGGCATGCACTTCGGGCTCCCATGACATGCGGCATGCATTTTAGGCCCCCAAGACATGCGTCATGCATTTGGGGCCGCCGCGACATGCGGCATGCATTTGGGGCCCCCATGACATGCAGCATGCATTTGGGACCCCAATGATATGCGGCATGAACGTGGGGCACCCATGACATGCGGCATGCATTTGGGACCCCAATAACATGCGGCATGCATTTGGGGCCCCCATGACATGCGGCATGCACTTCGGGCTCCCATGACATGCGGCATGCATTTGGGGCCCCTATGACATGTGGCATGCATGTGGGGCCCCATGACAGGCGTCACATAATTGGGGCCCCCATGACATGCGTCATGCATTTGGGGCCGCCACGACATGCGGCATGCATTTGGGGACCCAATGACATGCGGCATGCACGTAGGGCCCCATGACATGCGGCATGCTTTTGGGGCCCCCATGACATTCTTCATGCATTTGGGACCCCAATGACATGCGGCATGCACGTGGGGCCCCTATGATATGCGGCATGCACGTGGGGCCCCCAAGATATGCGGCATGCATTTGGGGCCCCCATGACATGCGTCATGCACGTGGGGCACCCACGACATGTGGCATGCTTTTGGGGCCCCCATGACATGCGGCATGCACGTGGGGCCCCCACGACATGTGGCATGCTTTTGGGGCCCCCATGACATTCTTCATGCATTTGGGACCCCAATGACATGCGTCATGGACGTGGGGCCCCTATGATATGCGGCATGCACGTGGGGCCCCCAAGACATGCGGCATGCATATGGGGCCCCCATGACATGCGGAATGCATGTGGGGCCCCCATGACAGGCGGCACGTAATTGGGGCCCCCATGACATGCGGCATGCATTTGGGGCCCCCATGACACGCGACATGCATTTGGGATCCCAATGACATGCGGCATGCACGTGGGGCCCCCATGACTTGCGGCATGCACGTGGGACCCCCATGACATGCGGCATGTACATGGGGCCCCCATGACATGCGGCATGCATTTGGGGCCCCCATGACATGCTTCATGCATTTGGGGTTCCCATGACATGCGGCATGCATTTGGGGCCCCTATGACATGTCGCATGCACTTCGGGCTCCCATGACATGCGGCATGCATGTGGGGCCCCCATGACAGGCGGCATGTAATTGGGGCCCCCATGACATGCGGCATGCACGTGGGGCCCCCATGACACGCGGCATGCACTTCGGGCTCCCATGACATGCGGCATGCATTTTAGGCCCCCAAGACATGCGTCATGCATTTGGGGCCGCCGCGACATGCGGCATGCATTTGGGGCCCCCATGACATGCAGCATGCATTTGGGACCCCAATGATATGCGGCATGAACGTGGGGCACCCATGACATGCGGCATGCATTTGGGACCCCAATAACATGCGGCATGCATTTGGGGCCCCCATGACATGCGGCATGCACTTCGGGCTCCCATGACATGCGGCATGCATTTGGGGCCCCTATGACATGTGGCATGCATGTGGGGCCCCATGACAGGCGTCACATAATTGGGGCCCCCATGACATGCGTCATGCATTTGGGGCCGCCACGACATGCGGCATGCATTTGGGGACCCAATGACATGCGGAATGCACGTAGGGCCCCATGACATGCGGCATGCTTTTGGGGCCCCCATGACATTCTTCATGCATTTGGGACCCCAATGACATGCGGCATGCACGTGGGGCCCCTATGATATGCGGCATGCACGTGGGGCCCCCAAGATATGCGGCATGCATTTGGGGCCCCCATGACATGCGTCATGCACGTGGGGCACCCACGACATGTGGCATGCTTTTGGGGCCCCCATGACATGCGGCATGCACGTGGGGCCCCCACGACATGTGGCATGCTTTTGGGGCCCCCATGACATTCTTCATGCACGTGGGGCACCCACGACATGTGGCATGCTTTTGGAACCCCAATGACATGCGTCATGCACGTGGGGCCCCTATGATATGCGGCATGCACGTGGGGCCCCCAAGACATGCGGCATGCATATGGGGCCCCCATGACATGCGGAATGCATGTGGGGCCCCCATGACAGGCGGCACGTAATTGGGGCCCCCATGACATGCGGCATGCATTTGGGGCCCCCATGACACGCGACATGCATTTGGGATCCCAATGACATGCGGCATGCACGTGGGGCCCCCATGACTTGCGGCATGCACGTGGGGCCCCCATGACATGCGGCATGCATTTGGGGCCCCCATGACATGCTTCATGCATTTGGGGTTCCCATGACATGCGGCATGCATTTGGGGCCCCTATGACATGTCGCATGCACTTCGGGCTCCCATGACATGCGGCATGCATTTGGGGCCCCCATGACATGCGGCATGCATTTGGGACCCCAATGACATGCGGCATGCACGTGGGCCCCCATGACATGCGGCATGCACGTGGGGCCCCCATGACATGCGGCATGCATTTGGGACCCCAATGATATGCGGCATGCAGGTGGGGCACCCTTGACATGCGGCATGCATTTATGGCCCCCATGACATGCGGCACAAAATTGGGGCCCCCAAGACATGTGACATGCACTTTTGGGCCCCCATGACATGCGGCATGCATTTGGGGCCCCCATGACAGGCGGCACATAATTGGGGCCCCCATGACATGAGGCATGCATTTGGGGCCCCCATGACAAGCGGGATGCATTTGGGGCCCCCATAACATGCAGATTGCATTTGGGGCCCCCATGACATGCGGCATGCATTTGGGGCCCCAATGACATGCGGCATGCACGTGGGGCCCCCATGACATGCGGCATGCACGTGGGGCCCCCATGACATGTGGCATGCACGTGGGGCCCCCATGACATGCGGCATGCATATGGGGCCCCCATGACATGCGTCATACACGTGGGCCCTCATGACATGCGGCATGCATTTGGGGTCCCCATGACATGCGGCATGCATTTGGGACCCCAATGACATGCGGCATGCACGTGGGCCCCCATGACATGCGGCATGCACGTTGGGCCCCCATGACATGCGGCATGCATTTGGGGCCCCCATGACATGCGGCATGCATTTGGGGCCCCCATGACATGCGGCATGCACTTCGGGCTCCCATGACATGCGGCATGCATTTGGGGCCCCTATGACTTGTGGCATGCATGTGGGGCCCCATGACAGGCGGCACATAATTGGGGCCCCCATGACATGCATCATGCATTTGGGACCGCCACGACATGTGGCATGCATTTGGGGCCCCAATGACATGCGGCATGCACGTAGGGCCCCCATGACATGCGGCATGCTTTTTCGGGCCCCCATGACATTCTTCATGCATTTGGGACCCCAATGACATGCGTCATGCACTTGGGGCCCCTATGATATGCGGCATGCACGTGGGGCCCCCAAGACATGCGGCATGCATTTGGGGCCCCCATGACATGCGTCATGCACGTGGGGCACCCACGACAGGCGGCACATAATTGGGGCCCCCATGACATGCGGCATGCATTTGGGGCCCCAAGACATGCGTCATGCACGTGGGCCCTCATGACATGCGGCATGCATTTGGGGTCCCCATGACATGCGGCATGCACTTCAGGCCCCCATGACATGCGGCATGCATTTGGGGCCCCAATGACATGCGGCATGCACGTGGGGCCCCCATGACATGCGGTATGCACGTGGGGCCCCCAAGACAGGCGGCACATAATTGGGGCCCCCATGACATGCGGCATGCACATGGGGCCCCCATGACATGCGGCATGCATTTGGGGCCCCCATGACATGCGGCATGCATTTGGGGCTCCCAAGACATGCGGCATGCATTTGGGGTCCCCATGACATGCGGCATGCATTTGGGACCCCAATGATATACGGCATGCAGGTGGGGCACCCTTGACATGCGGCATGCATTTATGGCCCCCATGACATGCGGCACAAAATTGGGGCCCCCAAGACATGTGACATGCACTTTTGGGCCCCCATGACATGCGGCATGCATTTGGGGCCCCCATGACAGGCGGCACATAATTGGGGCCCCCATGACATGAGGCATGCATTTGGGGCCCCCATGACAAGCGGGATGCATTTGGGGCCCCCATAACATGCAGATTGCATTTGGGGCCCCCATGACATGCGGCATGCATTTGGGGCCCCAATGACATGCGGCATGCACGTGGGGCCCCCATGACATGCAGCATGCACGTGGGGCCCCCATGACATGTGGCATGCACGTGGGGCCCCCATGACATGCGGCATGCATATGGGGCCCCCATCACATGCGTCATACACGTGGGCCCTCATGACATGCGGCATGCATTTGGGGTCCCCATGACATGCGGCATGCATTTGGGACCCCAATGACATGCGGCATGCACGTGGGCCCCCATGACATGCGGCATGCACGTGGGGCCCCCATGACATGCGGCATGCATTTGGGGCCCCCATGACATGCGGCATGCATTTGGGGCCCCCATGACATGCGGCATGCACTTCGGGCTCCCATGACATGCGGCATGCATTTGGGGCCCCTATGACTTGTGGCATGCATGTGGGGCCCCATGACAGGCGGCACATAATTGGGGCCCCCATGACATGCATCATGCATTTGGGACCGCCACGACATGTGGCATGCATTTGGGGCCCCAATGACATGCGGCATGCACGTAGGGCCCCCATGACATGCGGCATGCTTTTTCGGGCCCCCATGACATTATTCATGCATTTGGGACCCCAATGACATGCGTCATGCACTTGGGGCCCCTATGATATGCGGCATGCACGTGGGGCCCCCAAGACATGCGGCATGCATTTGGGGCCCCCATGACATGCGTCATGCACGTGGGGCACCCACGACAGGCGGCACATAATTGGGGCCCCCATGACATGCGGCATGCATTTGGGGGCCCCAAGACATGCGTCATGCACGTGGGCCCTCATGACATGCGGCATGCATTTGGGGTCCCCATGACATGCGGCATGCACTTCAGGCCCCCATGACATGCGGCATGCATTTGGGGCCCCAATGACATGCGGCATGCACGTGGGGCCCCCATGACATGCGGTATGCACGTGGGGCCCCCAAGACAGGCGGCACATAATTGGGGCCCCCATGACATGCGGCATGCACATGGGGCCCCCATGACATGCGGCATGCATTTGGGGCCCCCATGACATGCGGCATGCATTTGGGGCTCCCAAGACATGCGGCATGCATTTGGGGTCCCCATGACATGCGGCATGCATTTGGGACCCCAATGATATGCGGCATGCAGGTGGGGCACCCTTGACATGCGGCATGCATTTATGGCCCCCATGACATGCGGCACAAAATTGGGGCCCCCAAGACATGTGACATGCACTTTTGGGCCCCCATGACATGCGGCATGCATTTGGGGCCCCCATGACAGGCGGCACATAATTGGGGCCCCCATGACATGAGGCATGCATTTGGGGCCCCCATGACAAGCGGGATGCATTTGGGGCCCCCATAACATGCAGATTGCATTTGGGGCCCCCATGACATGCGGCATGCATTTGGGGCCCCAATGACATGCGGCATGCACGTGGGGCCCCCATGACATGCGGCATGCACGTGGGGCCCCCATGACATGTGGCATGCACGTGGGGCCCCCATGACATGCGGCATGCATATGGGGCCCCCATGACATGCGTCATACACGTGGGCCCTCATGACATGCGGCATGCATTTGGGGTCCCCATGACATGCGGCATGCATTTGGGACCCCAATGACATGCGGCATGCACGTGGGCCCCCATGACATGCGGCATGCACGAGGGGCCCCCATGACATGCGGCATGCATTTGGGGCCCCCATGACATGCGGCATGCATTTGGGGCCCCCATGACATGCGGCATGCACTTCGGGCTCCCATGACATGCGGCATGCATTTGGGGCCCCTATGACTTGTGGCATGCATGTGGGGCCCCATGACAGGCGGCACATAATTGGGGCCCCCATGACATGCATCATGCATTTGGGACCGCCACGACATGTGGCATGCATTTGGGGCCCCAATGACATGCGGCATGCACGTAGGGCCCCCATGACATGCGGCATGCTTTTTCGGGCCCCCATGACATTCTTCATGCATTTGGGACCCCAATGACATGCGTCATGCACTTGGGGCCCCTATGATATGCGGCATGCACGTGGGGCCCCCAAGACATGCGGCATGCATTTGGGGCCCCCATGACATGCGTCATGCACGTGGGGCACCCACGACAGGCGGCACATAATTGGGGCCCCCATGACATGCGGCATGCATTTGGGGCCCCAAGACATGCGTCATGCACGTGGGCCCTCATGACATGCGGCATGCATTTGGGGTCCCCATGACATGCGGCATGCACTTCAGGCCCCCATGACATGCGGCATGCATTTGGGGCCCCAATGACATGCGGCATGCACGTGGGGCCCCCATGACATGCGGTATGCACGTGGGGCCCCCAAGACAGGCGGCACATAATTGGGGCCCCCATGACATGCGGCATGCACATGGGGCCCCCATGACATGCGGCATGCATTTGGGGCCCCCATGACATGCGGCATGCATTTGGGACCCCAATGATATACGGCATGCAGGTGGGGCACCCTTGACATGCGGCATGCATTTATGGCCCCCATGACATGCGGCACAAAATTGGGGCCCCCAAGACATGTGACATGCACTTTTGGGCCCCCATGACATGCGGCATGCATTTGGGGCCCCCATGACAGGCGGCACATAATTGGGGCCCCCATGACATGAGGCATGCATTTGGGGCCCCCATGACAAGCGGGATGCATTTGGGGCCCCCATAACATGCAGATTGCATTTGGGGCCCCCATGACATGCGGCATGCATTTGGGGCCCCAATGACATGCGGCATGCACGTGGGGCCCCCATGACATGCAGCATGCACGTGGGGCCCCCATGACATGTGGCATGCACGTGGGGCCCCCATGACATGCGGCATGCATATGGGGCCCCCATGACATGCGTCATACACGTGGGCCCTCATGACATGCGGCATGCATTTGGGGTCCCCATGACATGCGGCATGCATTTGGGACCCCAATGACATGCGGCATGCACGTGGGCCCCCATGACATGCGGCATGCACGTGGGGCCCCCATGACATGCGGCATGCATTTGGGGCCCCCATGACATGCGGCATGCATTTGGGGCCCCCATGACATGCGGCATGCACTTCGGGCTCCCATGACATGCGGCATGCATTTGGGGCCCCTATGACTTGTGGCATGCATGTGGGGCCCCATGACAGGCGGCACATAATTGGGGCCCCCATGACATGCATCATGCATTTGGGACCGCCACGACATGTGGCATGCATTTGGGGCCCCAATGACATGCGGCATGCACGTAGGGCCCCCATGACATGCGGCATGCTTTTTCGGGCCCCCATGACATTATTCATGCATTTGGGACCCCAATGACATGCGTCATGCACTTGGGGCCCCTATGATATGCGGCATGCACGTGGGGCCCCCAAGACATGCGGCATGCATTTGGGGCCCCCATGACATGCGTCATGCACGTGGGGCACCCACGACAGGCGGCACATAATTGGGGCCCCCATGACATGCGGCATGCATTTGGGGGCCCCAAGACATGCGTCATGCACGTGGGCCCTCATGACATGCGGCATGCATTTGGGGTCCCCATGACATGCGGCATGCACTTCAGGCCCCCATGACATGCGGCATGCATTTGGGGCCCCAATGACATGCGGCATGCACGTGGGGCCCCCATGACATGCGGTATGCACGTGGGGCCCCCAAGACAGGCGGCACATAATTGGGGCCCCCATGACATGCGGCATGCACATGGGGCCCCCATGACATGCGGCATGCATTTGGGGCCCCCATGACATGCGGCATGCATTTGGGGCTCCCAAGACATGCGGCATGCATTTGGGGTCCCCATGACATGCGGCATGCATTTGGGACCCCAATGATATGCGGCATGCAGGTGGGGCACCCTTGACATGCGGCATGCATTTATGGCCCCCATGACATGCGGCACAAAATTGGGGCCCCCAAGACATGTGACATGCACTTTTGGGCCCCCATGACATGCGGCATGCATTTGGGGCCCCCATGACAGGCGGCACATAATTGGGGCCCCCATGACATGAGGCATGCATTTGGGGCCCCCATGACAAGCGGGATGCATTTGGGGCCCCCATAACATGCAGATTGCATTTGGGGCCCCCATGACATGCGGCATGCATTTGGGGCCCCAATGACATGCGGCATGCACGTGGGGCCCCCATGACATGCGGCATGCACGTGGGGCCCCCATGACATGTGGCATGCACGTGGGGCCCCCATGACATGCGGCATGCATATGGGGCCCCCATGACATGCGTCATACACGTGGGCCCTCATGACATGCGGCATGCATTTGGGGTCCCCATGACATGCGGCATGCATTTGGGACCCCAATGACATGCGGCATGCACGTGGGCCCCCATGACATGCGGCATGCACGTGGGGCCCCCATGACATGCGGCATGCATTTGGGGCCCCCATGACATGCGGCATGCATTTGGGGCCCCCATGACATGCGGCATGCACTTCGGGCTCCCATGACATGCGGCATGCATTTGGGGCCCCTATGACTTGTGGCATGCATGTGGGGCCCCATGACAGGCGGCACATAATTGGGGCCCCCATGACATGCATCATGCATTTGGGACCGCCACGACATGTGGCATGCATTTGGGGCCCCAATGACATGCGGCATGCACGTAGGGCCCCCATGACATGCGGCATGCTTTTTCGGGCCCCCATGACATTCTTCATGCATTTGGGACCCCAATGACATGCGTCATGCACTTGGGGCCCCTATGATATGCGGCATGCACGTGGGGCCCCCAAGACATGCGGCATGCATTTGGGGCCCCCATGACATGCGTCATGCACGTGGGGCACCCACGACAGGCGGCACATAATTGGGGCCCCCATGACATGCGGCATGCATTTGGGGCCCCAAGACATGCGTCATGCACGTGGGCCCTCATGACATGCGGCATGCATTTGGGGTCCCCATGACATGCGGCATGCACTTCAGGCCCCCATGACATGCGGCATGCATTTGGGGCCCCAATGACATGCGGCATGCACGTGGGGCCCCCATGACATGCGGTATGCACGTGGGGCCCCCAAGACAGGCGGCACATAATTGGGGCCCCCATGACATGCGGCATGCACATGGGGCCCCCATGACATGCGGCATGCATTTGGGGCCCCCATGACATGCGGCATGCATTTGGGACCCCAATGATATACGGCATGCAGGTGGGGCACCCTTGACATGCGGCATGCATTTATGGCCCCCATGACATGCGGCACAAAATTGGGGCCCCCAAGACATGTGACATGCACTTTTGGGCCCCCATGACATGCGGCATGCATTTGGGGCCCCCATGACAGGCGGCACATAATTGGGGCCCCCATGACATGAGGCATGCATTTGGGGCCCCCATGACAAGCGGGATGCATTTGGGGCCCCCATAACATGCAGATTGCATTTGGGGCCCCCATGACATGCGGCATGCATTTGGGGCCCCAATGACATGCGGCATGCACGTGGGGCCCCCATGACATGCAGCATGCACGTGGGGCCCCCATGACATGTGGCATGCACGTGGGGCCCCCATGACATGCGGCATGCATATGGGGCCCCCATGACATGCGTCATACACGTGGGCCCTCATGACATGCGGCATGCATTTGGGGTCCCCATGACATGCGGCATGCATTTGGGACCCCAATGACATGCGGCATGCACGTGGGCCCCCATGACATGCGGCATGCACGTGGGGCCCCCATGACATGCGGCATGCATTTGGGGCCCCCATGACATGCGGCATGCATTTGGGGCCCCCATGACATGCGGCATGCACTTCGGGCTCCCATGACATGCGGCATGCATTTGGGGCCCCTATGACTTGTGGCATGCATGTGGGGCCCCATGACAGGCGGCACATAATTGGGGCCCCCATGACATGCATCATGCATTTGGGACCGCCACGACATGTGGCATGCATTTGGGGCCCCAATGACATGCGGCATGCACGTAGGGCCCCCATGACATGCGGCATGCTTTTTCGGGCCCCCATGACATTATTCATGCATTTGGGACCCCAATGACATGCGTCATGCACTTGGGGCCCCTATGATATGCGGCATGCACGTGGGGCCCCCAAGACATGCGGCATGCATTTGGGGCCCCCATGACATGCGTCATGCACGTGGGGCACCCACGACAGGCGGCACATAATTGGGGCCCCCATGACATGCGGCATGCATTTGGGGGCCCCAAGACATGCGTCATGCACGTGGGCCCTCATGACATGCGGCATGCATTTGGGGTCCCCATGACATGCGGCATGCACTTCAGGCCCCCATGACATGCGGCATGCATTTGGGGCCCCAATGACATGCGGCATGCACGTGGGGCCCCCATGACATGCGGTATGCACGTGGGGCCCCCAAGACAGGCGGCACATAATTGGGGCCCCCATGACATGCGGCATGCACATGGGGCCCCCATGACATGCGGCATGCATTTGGGGCCCCCATGACATGCGGCATGCATTTGGGGCTCCCAAGACATGCGGCATGCATTTGGGGTCCCCATGACATGCGGCATGCATTTGGGACCCCAATGATATGCGGCATGCAGGTGGGGCACCCTTGACATGCGGCATGCATTTATGGCCCCCATGACATGCGGCACAAAATTGGGGCCCCCAAGACATGTGACATGCACTTTTGGGCCCCCATGACATGCGGCATGCATTTGGGGCCCCCATGACAGGCGGCACATAATTGGGGCCCCCATGACATGAGGCATGCATTTGGGGCCCCCATGACAAGCGGGATGCATTTGGGGCCCCCATAACATGCAGATTGCATTTGGGGCCCCCATGACATGCGGCATGCATTTGGGGCCCCAATGACATGCGGCATGCACGTGGGGCCCCCATGACATGCGGCATGCATGTGGGGCCCCCATGACATGTGGCATGCACGTGGGGCCCCCATGACATGCGGCATGCATATGGGGCCCCCATGACATGCGTCATACACGTGGGCCCTCATGACATGCGGCATGCATTTGGGGTCCCCATGACATGCGGCATGCATTTGGGACCCCAATGATATGCGGCATGCAGGTGGGCACCCATGACATGCGGCATGCATTTGGGGCCCCCATGACATGCGGCATGCATTTGGTGCCCCCATGACATGCCACATGCACTTCGGGCTCCCATGACATGCGGCATGCATTTGGGGCCCCCATGACATGCGGCATGCATTTGGGACCCCAATAACATGCGGCATGCACGTGGGGCCCCCATGACATGCGGCATGCACGTGGGGCCCCCATGACATGCGGCATGCATTTGGGGCCCCCATGACATGCGGCATGCATTTGGGGCCCCCATGACATGCGGCATGCACTTCGGGCTCCCATGACATGCGGCATGCATTTGGGGCCCCTATGACATGTGGCATGCATGTGGGGCCCCATGACAGGCGGCACATAATTGGGGCCCCCATGACATGCGGCATGCATTTGGGGCCCCCATGACATGCGGAATGCATGTGGGGCCCCCATGACAGGCGGCACGTAATTGGGGCCCCCATGACATGCGGCATGCATTTGGTGCCCATATGACATGCGACATGCATTTGGGACCCCAATGACATGCAGCATGCACGTGGGGCCCCCATGACTTGCGGCATGCACGTGGGGCCCCCAAGACATGCGGCATGCATTTGGGGCCCCCATGACATGCGGAATGCATGTGGGGCCCCCATGACAGGCGGCACGTAATTGGGGCCCCCATGACATGCGGCATGCATTTGGTGCCCCCATGACATGCGACATGCATTTGGGACCCCAATGACATGCAGCATGCACGTGGGGCCCCCATGACTTGCGGCATGCACGTGGGGCCCCCATGACATGCGGCATGCACATGGGGCCCCCATGACATGCGGCATGCATTTGGGGCCCCCATGACATGCTTCATGCATTTGGGGCCCCCATGACATGCGACATGCATTTGGGACCCCAATGACATGCAGCATGCACGTGGGGCCCCCATGACTTGCGGCATGCACGTGGGGCCCCCATGACATGCGGCATGCACATGGGGCCCCCATGACATGCGGCATGCATTTGGGGCCCCCATGACATGCTTCATGTATTTGGGGCTCCCATGACATGTGGCATGCATTTGGGGCCGCCACGACATGTGGCATGCACGTGGGCCCTAATGACATGCGGCATTCATTTGGGCCCCCATGACATGCGGCATGCATTTGGGACCCCAATGACATGTGACATGCATTTGGGGCCCCCATGACATGCGGCATGCACTTCGGGCTCCCATGACATGCGGCATGCACGTGGGGCCCCCACGACATGTGGCATGCTTTTGGGGCCCCCATGACATGCGGCATGCACGTGGGGCCCCCACGACATGTGGCATGCTTTTGGGGCCCCCATGACATTCTTCATGCATTTGGGGCCCCCTTGACATGCGGCATGCATTTGGGGCCCCCATGACATGCCACATGCACTTCGGGCTCCCATGACATGCGGCATGCATTTGGGGCCCCCATGACATGCGGCATGCATTTGGGACCCCAATAACATGCGGCATGCACGTGGGGCCCCCATGACATGCGGCATGCACGTGGGGCCCCCATGACATGCGGCATGCATTTGGGGCCCCCATGACATGCGGCATGCATTTGGGGCCCCCATGACATGCGGCATGCACTTCGGGCTCCCATGACATGCGGCATGCATTTGGGGCCCCTATGACATGTGGCATGCATGTGGGGCCCCATGACAGGCGGCACATAATTGGGGCCCCCATGACATGCGTCATGCATTTGGGGCCGCCACGACATGCTTCATGCATTTGGGGTTCCCATGACATGCGGCATGCATTTGGGGCCCCATGACATGCGGCATGCATTTGGGGCCCCCATGACATGCCGCATGCACTTCGGGCTCCCATGACATGCGGCATGCATTTGGGGCCCCCATGACATGCGCCATGCATTTGGGGCCCCTATGACATGTGGCATGCATGTGGGGCCCCATGACAGGCGGCACATAATTGGGGCCCCCATGACATGCGTCATGCATTTGGCTCCGCCACGACATGCGGCATGCATTTGGGGCCCCCATGACATGCGGCATGCACGTGGGGCCCCCACGACATGTGGCATACTTTTGGGGCCCCCATGACATTCTTCATGCATTTGGGACCCCAATGACATGCGTCATGCACGTGGGGCCCCTATGATATGCGGCATGCATGTGAGGCCCCCAAGACATGCGGCATGCATTTGGGGCCCCCATGATATGCGTCATGCACGTGGGGCACCCACGACATGTGGCATGCTTTTGGGCCCCCATGACATGCGGCATGCACGTGGGGCCCCCACGACATGTGGCATGCTTTTGGGGCCCCCATGACATTCTTCATGCATTTGGGACCCCAATGACATGCGTCATGCACGTGGGGCCCCTATGATATGCGGCATGCACGTGGGGCCCCCAAGACATGCGGCATGCATTTGGGGCCCCCATGACATGCGGAATGCATGTGGGGCCCCCATGACAGGCGGCACGTAATTGGGGCCCCATGACATGCGGCATGCATTTGGTGCCCCCATGACATGCGACATGCATTTGGGACCCCAATGACATGCAGCATGCACGTGGGGCCCCCATGACTTGCGGCATGCACGTGGGGCCCCCATGACATGCGGCATGCACATGGGGCCCCCATGACATGCGGCATGCATTTGGGGCCCCCATGACATGCTTCATGCATTTGGGGCCCCCATGACATGCGACATGCATTTGGGACCCCAATGACATGCAGCATGCACGTGGGGCCCCCATGACTTGCGGCATGCACGTGGGGCCCCCATGACATGCGGCATGCACATGGGGCCCCCATGACATGCGGCATGCATTTGGGGCCCCCATGACATGCTTCATGCATTTGGGGCTCCCATGACATGTGGCATGCATTTGGGGCCGCCACGACATGTGGCATGCACGTGGGCCCTAATGACATGCGGCATTCATTTGGGCCCCCATGACATGCGGCATGCATTTGGGACCCCAATGACATGCGACATGCATTTGGGGCCCCCATGACATGCGGCATGCACTTCGGGCTCCCATGACATGCGGCATGCACGTGGGGCCCCCACGACATGTGGCATGCTTTTGGGGCCCCCATGACATGCGGCATGCACGTGGGGCCCCCACGACATGTGGCATGCTTTTGGGGCCCCCATGACATTCTTCATGCATTTGGGGCCCCCTTGACAAGCGGGATGCATTTGGGGCCCCCATAACATGTGACATGCACTTTTGGGCCCCCATGACATGCGGCATGCATGTGGGGCCCCCATGACATGTGGCATGCATGTGGGGCCCCCATGACAGGCGGCACGTAATTGGGGCCCCCGTGACATGCGGCTTGCATGTGGGGCCCCCATGACAGGCGGCACGTAATTGGGGCCCCCGTGACATGCGGCATGCATTTGGGGCCCCCATGACATGCGACATGCATTTGGGATCCCAATGATATGCGTCATGCATGTGGGGCCCCCATGACTTGTGACATGCACGTGGGGCCCCCATGACATGCGGCATGCACATGGGGCCCCCATGACATGCGGCATGCATTTGGGGCCCCCATGACATGCTTCATGCATTTGGGGCTCCCATGACATGCGGCATGCATTTGGGGCCGCCACGACATGTGGCATGCACGTGGGCCCTCATGACATGCGGCATGCATTTGGGCCCCCATGACATGCGGCATGCATTTGGGACCCCAATGACATGCGGCATGCACGTGTGGCCCCCATGACTTGCGGCATGCACGTGGGGCCCCCACGACATGCGGCATGCACATGGGGCCCCCATGACATGCGGCATGCATTTGGGGCCCCCATGACATGCTTCATGCATTTTGGGCTCCCATGACATTCGGCATGCATTTGGGCCCCCAAGACATGTGACATGCACTTTTGGGCCCCCATGACATGCGGCATGCATGTGGGGCCCCCATGACAGGCGGCATGTAATTGGGGCCCCCATGACAAGCGGGATGCATTTGGGGCCCCCATAACATGCAGCATTCATTTGGGGCCCCCATGACATGCGGCATGCATTTGGGGCCCCAATGACATGTGGCATGCACGTGGGGCCCCCATGACATGCGGCATACACGTGGGGCCCCCATGATATGCGGCATGCACGTGGGGCCCCCATGACATGCGGCATGCATTTGGGGCCCCCATGACATGCGGCATGCACTTCAGTCTCCCATGACATGCGGCATGCATTTGGGGGCCCAATGACATGTGGCATGCACGTGGGGCCCCCATGACATGCGGCATACACGTGGGGCCCCCATGATATGCGGCA
Organism: Phyllobates terribilis; assembly: GCF_046119375.1. Classification (NCBI taxonomy): domain Eukaryota; kingdom Metazoa; phylum Chordata; class Amphibia; order Anura; family Dendrobatidae; genus Phyllobates; species Phyllobates terribilis. The sequence continues at coordinate 343,950,452 of NW_027362764.1, forward strand.
TGCACGTGGGGCCCCCATGACATGCGGCATGCATTTGGGGCCCCCATGACATGCGGCATGCACTTCAGTCTCCCATGACATGCGGCATGCATTTGGGGGCCCCATGACATGCGGCATGCATGTGGGGCCCCCATGACAGGCGGCACATAATTGGGGCCCCCATGACATGCGGCATGCATTTGGGGCCCCCGAGACATGCGTCATGCATTTGGGGCCGCCACGACATGCGGCATGCACGTGGGGCCCCATAACATGCGGCATGCATTTGGGGCCCCCATGACATGCGGCATGCACTTCGGGCTCCCATGACATGCGGCATGCACGTGGGGCCCCCATAACATGCGGCATGCACGTGGGGCCCCCATAACATGCGGCATGCATTTGGGGCCCCCATGAAATGCGGCATGCACTTCGGGCTCCCATGACATGCGGCATGCATTTGGGGCCCCTATGACATGTGGCATGCATGTGAGGAACCATGACAGGCGGCACATAATTGGGGCCCCCATGATATGCGACATGCATTTGGGGGCCCCAAGACATGCGTCATGCATTTGGGGCCGCCACGACATGCGGCATGCATTTGGGTCCCCAATGACATGCGGCATGCACTTGGGACCCCTATGATATGAGGCATGCACGTGGGGCCCCCAAGACATGCGGCATGCATTTGGGGCCCCCATGTCATGTGGCATGCTTTTGGGGCCCCCATGACATGTGGCATGCATGTGGGGCCCCCACGACATGTGGCATGCTTTTGGGACCCCATGCCATTCTTCATGCATTTGGGACCCCAATGACATGCGTCATGCAAGTGGGGACCCCATGACACGCGGGATGCATTTGGGGCCCGCATAACACGTGGCATGCATTTGGGGCCCCCATGACATGCGGCATGCATTTGGGGCCCAAATGACATGCGGCATGCATTTGGGGCCCCCAAGACATGCATCATGCATTTGGGGCCCCCATGACATGCGGCATGCATTTGGGCCCCCACGACATGCGGCATGCATTTGGGACCCCAATGACATGCGGCATGCACGTGGGGCCCCCATGACATGCGGCATGCACGTGGGCCCCCATGACATGCGGCATACATTTGGGGCCCCCATGACATGCGTCATGCACGTGGGGACCCCATGACATGCGGCATGCACGTGGGGCCCCCATGACATGCGGCATGCACGTGGCCCCCATGACATGCGGCATACATTTGGGGCCCCCATGACATGCGTCATGCACGTGGGGACCCCATGACACGCGGGATGCATTTGGGGCCCCCATAACACGCGGCATGCATTTGGGGCCCCCATGACATGCGGCATGCACATGGGGCCCCCATGACATGCGGCATGCATTTGGGGCCCCCATGACATGCTTCATGCATTTGGGGCTCCCATGACATGCGGCATGCATTTGGGACACCAATGACATGCGGCATGGACGTGGGGCCCCCATGACATGCGGCATGGACGTGGGGCCCCCATGACATGCGGCATGCACGTGGGGCCCCCATGATATGCGGCATGCACGTGGGGAGCCCATGACATGCGGCATGCATTTGGGGCCCCCATGACATGCGGCATGCACTTCAGTCTCCCATGACATGCGGCATGCATTTGGGGGCCCCATGACATGCGGCATGCATGTGGGGCCCCCATGACAGGCGGCACATAATTGGGGCCCCCATGACATGCGGCATGCATTTGGGGCCCCCGAGACATGCGTCATGCATTTGGGGCCGCCACGACATGCGGCATGCACGTGGGCCCCCATGACATGCGGCATGCACTTCGGTCTCCCATGACATGCGGCATGCATTTGGGGCCCCCATGACATGCGGCATGCATGTGGGGCCCCCATGACAGGGGGCACATAATTGGGGCCCCAATGACATGCGGCATGCACTTGGGACCCCAATGACATGCGGCATGCACGTGGGGCCCCCATGACATGCGGCATGCACTTGGGGCCCCCATGACATGCAACATGCATTTCGGACCCCAATGACATGCGGCATGCACGTGGGGCCCCCATGACATGCGGCATGCACGTGGGGCCCCCATAACATGCGGCATGCATTTGGGGCCCCCATGACATGCGGCATGCACTTCGGGCTCCCATGACATGCGGCATGCATTTGGGGCCCCCATGACATGCGGCATGCATTTGGGACCCCAATGACATGCGGCATGCACGTGGGGCCCCCATGACATGCGGCATGCACGTGGGGCCCCCATAACATGCGGCATGCATTTGGGGCCCCCATGAAATGCGGCATGCACTTCGGTCTCCCATGACATGCGGCATGCATTTGGGGCCCCTATGACATGTGGCATGCATGTGGGGAACCATGACAGGCGGCACATAATTGGGGCCCCCATGATATGCGGCATGCATTTGGGGGCCCCAAGACATGCGTCATGCATTTGCGGCCGCCACGACATGCGGCATGCATTTCGGTCCCCAATGACATGTGGCATGCACTTGGGGCCCCTATGATATGAGGCATGCACGTGGGGCCCCCAAGACATGCGGCATGCATTTGGGGCCCCCATGTCATGTGGCATGCTTTTGGGGCCCCCATGATATGTGGCATGCATGTGGGGCCCCCACGACATGTGGCATGCATTTGGGGCCCCCATGACATGCGGCATGCATTTGGGGCCCAAATGACATGCGGCATGCATTTGGGGCCCCCAAGACATGCGTCATGCATTTGGGGCCCCCATGACATGCGGCATGCATTTGGGCCCCCACGACATGCGGCATGCATTTGGGACCCAATGACATGCGGCATGCACGTGGGGCCCCCATGACATGCGGCATGCACGTGGGGCCCCCATGACATGCGGCATGCACGTGGGGCCCCCATGACAAGCGGCATGCACGTGGGGCCCCCATGACATGCGGCATGCACGTGGGCCCCATGACATGTGGCATGCACGTGGGCCCTCATGACATGAGGCATGCAATTGGGCCCTCATAACACGCGGCATGCATTTGGGGCCCCCATGACATGCGGCATGCATTTGGGGCCCCAATGACATGCGGCATGCATTTGGGGCCCCCAAGACATGCGTCATGCATTTGGGGCCCCCATGACATGCGGCATGCATGCGGGGCCCCCATGACAGGCGGCACGTAATTGGGGCCCCCATGACATGCTTCATGCATTTGGGGCTCCCATGACATGCGGCATGCATTTGGGGCCGCCACGACATGTGGCATGCACGTGGGCCCTCATGACATGCGGCATGCATTGGGGCCCCCATGACATGCGGCATGCATTTGGGACACCAATGACATGCGGCATGCACGTGGGGCCCCCATGACAGGCGGCATGTAATTGGGGCCCCCATGACAAGAGGGATGCATTTGGGGCCCCCATGACATGCGGCATGCATGTGGGGCCCCCATGACAGGCGGCACATAATTGGGGCCCCAATGACATGCGGCATGCACTTGGGACCCCAATGACATGCGGCATGCACGTGGGGCCCCCATGACATGCGGCATGCATTTGGGGCCCCCATGACATGCAACATGCATTTGGGACCCCAATGACATGCGGCATGCACGTGGGGCCCCCATGACATGCGGCATGCACGTGGGGCCCCCATAACATGCGGCATGCATTTGGGGCCCCCATGACATGCGGCATGCACTTCGGGCTCCCATGACATGCGGCATGCACTTCGGGCTCCCATGACATGCGGCATGCATTTGGGGCCCCCATGACATGCGGCATGCACTTCGGGCTCCCATGACATGCGGCATGCATTTGGGGCCCCTAAGACATGTGGCATGCATGTGGGGAACCATGACAGGCGGCACATAATTGGGGCCCCCATGATATGCGGCATGCATTTGGGGGCCCCAAGACATGCGTCATGCATTTGGGGCCGCCACGACATGCGGCATGCATTTGGGGCCCCAATGACATGCGGCATGCACTTGGGGCCCCTATGATACGAGGCATGCACGTGGGGCCCCCAAGACATGCGGCATGCATTTGGGGCCCCCAAGACATGCGTCATGCATTTGGGGCCCCCATGACATGCGACATGCATTTGGGACCCAAATGACATGCGGCATGCATTTGGGGCTCCCATGACATGCGGCATGCAATTGGGACCCCAATGACATGCGGCATGCACGTGGGCCCTCATGACATGCGGCATGCATTTGGGGTCCCCAAGACATGCGTCATGCATTTGGGGCCGCCACGACATGCGGCATGCATTTGGGGCCCCAATGACATGCGGCATGCACTTGGGGCCCCTATGATATGCGGCATGCACGTGGGGCCCCCCAAGACATGCGGCATGCATTTGGGACCCCAATGACATGCGGCATGCACGTGGGGCCCCCATGACATGCGGCATGCATTTGGGGCCCCCATGACATGCAACATGCATTTGGGACCCCAATGACATGCGGCATGCACGTGGGGCCCCCATGACATGCGGCATGCACGTGGGGCCCCCATGACATGCGGCATGCACGTGGGGCTCCCATGACATGCGGCATGCAGTTGGGACCCCCATGACATGCGGCATGCACGTGGGGCCCCCATGACATGTGGCATGCATTTGGGGCTCCCATGACATGCGGCATGCAATTGGGACCCCAATGACATGCGGCATGCACGTGGGGCCCCCATGACATGCGGCATGCACGTGGGGCCCCCATGACATGCGGCATGCACGTGGGGCTCCCATGACATGCGGCATGCAGTTGGGACCCCCATGACATGCGGCATGCACGTGGGGCTTCCACGACATGTGGCATGCTTTTGGGGCCCCCATGATATTCTTCATGCATTTGGGACCCCAATGACATGCGTCATGCACGTGGGCCCTCATGACATGCGGCATGCATTTGGGGTCCCCAAGACATGCGTCATGCATTTGGGGCCGCCACGACATGCGGCATGCATTTGGGGCCCCAATGACATGCGGCATGCACTTGGGGCCCCTATGATATGCGGCATGCACGTGGGGCCCCCAAGACATGCGGCATGCATTTGGGACCCCAATGACATGCGGCATGCACGTGGGGCCCCCATGACATGCGGCATGCATTTGGGGCCCCCATGACATGCGGCATGCACATGGGCCCCCATGACATGCGGCATGCATTTGGGGCCCCCAAGACATGCGTCATGCATTTGGGGCCCCCATGACAGGCGGCACGTAATTGGGGCCCCCATGACATGCGGCATGCATTTGGGGCCCCATGACATGCGGCATGCATTTGGGGCCCCCATGACATGCTTCATGCATTTGGGGCTCCCATGACATGCGGCATGCATTTGGGGCTGCCACGACATGTGGCATGCACGTGGGCCCTCATGACATGCGGCATGCATTGGGGCCCCCATGACATGCGGCATGCATTTGGGACACCAATGACATGCGGCATGCACGTGGGGCCCCCATGACTTGCGGGATGCACGTGGGGCCCCCATGACATGCGGCATGCACGTGGGGCCCCCATGACATGCGGCATGCATTTGGGGCCCCCATGACATGCTTCATGCATTTGGGGCTCCCATGACATGCAGCATGCATTTGGGGCCCCCGAGACATGCGTCATGCATTTGGGACCCCAATGACATGGGGCATGCACGTGGGGCCCCCATGACTTGCGGCATGCACGTGGGGCCCCCATGACATGCGGCATGCACATGGGGCCCCCATGACATGCGGCATGCATTTGGGGCCCCCATGACATGCTTCATGCATTTGGGGCTCCCATGACATGCAGCATGCATTTGGGGCCCCCGACACATGCGTCATGCACTTCGGGCTCCCATGACATGCGGCATGCATTTGGGGCCCCCATGACAGGCGGCACATAATTGGGGCCCCCATGACATGCGGCATGCTTTTGGGGCCCCCATGACATTCTTCATGCATTTGGGACCCCAATGACATGCGTCGTGCACGTGGGGCCCTTATGATATGCGGCATGCATTTGGGGCCCCCATGACATGCAACATGCATTTGGGACCCCAATGACATGCGGCATGCACGTGGGGCCCCCATGACATGCGGCATGCACGTGGGGCCCCCATAACATGCGGCATGCATTTGGGGCCCCCATGACATGCGGCATGCACTTCGGGCTCCCATGACATGCGGCATGCATTTGGGGCCCCCATGACATGCGGCATGCATTTGGGACCCCAATGACATGCGGCATGCACGTGGGGCCCCCATGACATGCGGCATGCACGTGGGGCCCCCATAACATGCGGCATGCATTTGGGGCCCCCATGAAATGCTTCATGCACTTCGGGCTCCCATGACATGCGGCATGCATTTGGGGCCCCTATGATATGAGGCATGAACGTGGGGCCCCCAAGACATGCGGCATGCATTTGGGGCCCCAATGTCATGTGGCATGCTTTTGGGGCCCCCATGACATGTGGCATGCATGTGGGGCCCCCACGACATGTGGCATGCTTTTGGGACCCCATGACATTTTTCATGCATTTGGGACCCCAATGACATGCGTCATGCACGTGGGGACCCCATGACACGCGGGATGCATTTGGGGCCCCCATAACACGTGGCATGCATTTGGGGCCCCCATGACATGCGGCATGCATTTGGGGCCCAAATGACATGCGGCATGCATTTGGGGCCCCCCATGCCGCATATCATGCATTTGGGACCCCCATGACATGCGACATGCATTTGGGACCCCAATGACATGCGTCATGCACGTGGGGCCCCCATTACTTGCGGCATGCACGTGGGGCCCCCATGACATGCGGCATGCACATGGGGCCCCCATGACATGCGACATGCATTTGGGGCCCCCATGACATGCTTCATGCATTTGGGGCTCCCATGACAAGCGGCATGCACGTGGGGCCCCCAAGACATGCGGCATGCATTTGGGACCCCAATGACATGCGGCATGCACATGGGGCCCCCATGACATGCGGCATGCATTTGGGGCCCCCATGACATGCAACATGCATTTGGGACCCCAATGACATGCGGCATGCACGTGGGGCCCCCATGACATGCGGCATGCACGTGGGGCGCCCATAACATGCGGCATGCATTTGGGGCCCCCATGACATGCGGCATGCACTTCGGGCTCCCATGACATGCGGCATGCACGTGGGCCCCCATAACATGCGGCATGCACGTGGGGCCCCCATAACATGCGGCATGCATTTGGGGCCCCCATGAAATGCGGCATGCACTTCGGGCTCCCATGACATGCGGCATGCATTTGGGGCCCCTATGACATGTGGCATGCATGTGGGGAACCATGACAGGCGGCACATAATTGGGGCCCCCATGATATGCGGCATGCATTTGGGTCCCCAATGACATGCGGCATGCACTTGGGGCCCCTATGATATGAGGCATGCACGTGGGGCCCCCAAGACATGCGGCATGCATTTGGGGCCCCCATGTCATGTGGCATGCTTTTGGGGCCCCCATGACATGTGGCATGCATGTGGGGCCCCCACGACATGTGGCATGCTTTTGGGACCCCATGACATTCTTCATGCATTTGGAACCCCAATGACATGCGTCATGCACGTGGGGACCCCATGACACGCGGGATGCATTTGGGGCCCCCATAACACGTGGCATGCATTTGGGGCCCCCATGACATGCGGCATGCATTTGGGGCCCAAATGACATGCGGCATGCATTTGGGGCCCCCCATGCCGCATATCATGCATTTGGGACCCCCATGACATGCGACATGCATTTGGGACCCCAATGACATGCGTCATGCACGTGGGGCCCCTATTACTTGCGGCATGCACGTGGGGCCCCCATGACATGTGGCATGCACATGGGGCCCCCATGACATGCGACATGCATTTGGTGCCCCCATGACATGCTTCATGCATTTGGGGCTCCCATGACAAGCGGCATGCAAGTGGGGCCCCCAAGACATGCGGCATGCATTTGGGACCCCAATGACATGCGGCATGCACGTGGGGCCCCCATGACATGCGGCATGCATTTGGGGCCCCCATGACATGCAACATGCATTTGGGACCCCAAAGACATGCGGCAAGCACGTGGGGCCCCCATGACATGCGGCATGCACGTGGGGCCCCCATAACATGCGGCATGCATTTGGGGCCCCCATGACATGCGGCATGCACGTGGGCCCCCATGACATGCGGCATACATTTGGGGCCCCCATGACATGCGTCATGCACGTGGGGACCCCATGACATGCGGCATGCACGTGGGGCCCCCATGACATGCGGCATGCATTTGGGGCCCCCATGACATGCGGCATGCATTTGGGGCCCCAATGACATGCGGCATGCATTTGGGGCCCCCAAGACATGCGTCATGCATTTGGGGCCCCCATGACATGCGGCATGCATGTGGGGCCCCCATGACAGGCGGCACGTAATTGGGGCCCCCATTACATGCGGCATGCATTTGGGGCCCCCATGACATGCGGCATGCATTTGGGGCCCCCATGACATGCTTCATGCATTTGGGGCTCCCATGACATGCGGCATGCATTTGGGGCCGCCACGACATGTGGCATGCACGTGGGCCCTCATGACATGCGGCATGCATTGGGGCCCCCATGACATGCGGCATGCATTTGGGGCCCGCATGACATGCGTCATGCATTTGGGGCCCCCATGACATGCGGCATGCATGCGGGGCCCCCATGACAGGCGGCACGTAATTGGGACCCCCATGACATGCGGCATGCATTTGGGGCCCCCATGACATGCGACATGCATTTGTGACCCCAATGACATGCGGCATGTACGTGGGGCCCCCATGACTTGCGGCATGCACGTGGGGCCCCCATGGCATGCGGCATGCACATGGGGCCCCCATGACATGCGGCATGCATTTGGGGCCCGCATGACATGCTTCATGCATTTGGGGCTCCCATGACATGCGGCATGCATTTGGGGCCGCCACGACATGTGGCATGCACGTGGGCCCTCATGACATGCGGCATGCATTGGGGCCCCCATGACATGCGGCATGCATTTGGGACACCAATGACATGCGGCATGCACGTGGGGCCCCCATGACATGCAGCATGCATTTGGGGCCCCCATGACATGCGGCATGCATTTGGGGCCCCAATGACATGCGGCATGCACGTGGGGCCCCCATGACATGCGGCATGCACGTGGGGCCCCCATGATATGCGGCATGCACGTGGGGCCCCCATGACATGCGGCATGCATGTGGGGCCCCCATGACAGGCGGCACATAATTGGGGCCCCCATGACATGCGGCATGCATGTGGGGCCCCCATGACAGGCGGCACATAATTGGGGCCCCCATGACATGCGGCATGCATTTGGGGCCCCCGAGACATGCGTCATGCATTTGGGGCCGCCACGACATGCGGCATGCACGTGGGCCCCCATGACATGCGGCATGCACTTCGGGCTCCCATGACATGCGGCATGCATTTGGGGCCCCCATGACATGCGGCATGCACTTCGGGCTCCCATGACATGCGGCATGCATTTGGGGCCCCTAAGACATGTGGCATGCATGTGGGGAACCATGACAGGCGGCACATAATTGGGGCCCCCATGATATGCGGCATGCATTTGGGGGCCCCAAGACATGCGTCATGCATTTGGGGCCGCCACGACATGCGGCATGCATTTGGGGCCCCAATGACATGCGGCATGCACTTCGGGCCCCTATGATACGAGGCATGCACGTGGGGCCCCCAAGACATGCGGCATGCATTTGGGGCCCCCATGTCATGTGGCATGCTTTTGGGGCCCCCATGACATGTGGCATGCATGTGGGGCCCCCACGACATGTGGCATGCTTTTGGGACCCCATGACATTCTTCATGCATTTGGGACCCCAATGACATGCGTCGTGCACGTGGGGCCCTTATGATATGCGGCATGCACGTGGGGCCCCCAAGACATGCGGCATGCATTTGGGACCCCAATGACATGCGGCATGCACGTGGGGCCCCCATGACATGCGGCATGCATTTGGGGCCCCCATGACATGCAACATGCATTTGGGACCCCAATGACATGCGGCATGCACGTGGGGCCCCCATGACATGCGGCATGCACGTGGGGCCCCCATAACATGCGGCATGCATTTGGGGCCCCCATGACATGCGGCATGCACTTTGGGCTCCCATGACATGCGGCATGCATTTGGGGCCCCCATGACATGCGGCATGCATTTGGGACCCCAATGACATGCGGCATGCACGTGGGGCCCCCATGACATGCGGCATGCACGTGGGGCCCCCATAACATGCGGCATGCATTTGGGGCCCCCATGAAATGCGGCATGCACTTCGGGCTCCCATGACATGCGGCATGCATTTGGGGCCCCTATGATATGAGGCATGCACGTGGGGCCCCCAAGACATGCGGCATGCATTTGGGGCCCCAATGTCATGTGGCATGCTTTTGGGGCCCATATGACATGTGGCATGCATGTGGGGCCCCCACGACATGTGGCATGCTTTTGGGACCCCATGACATTCTTCATGCATTTGGGACCCCAATGACATGCGTCATGCACGTGGGGACCCCATGACACGCGGGATGCATTTGGGGCCCCCATAACACGTGGCATGCATTTGGGGCCCCCATGACATGCGGCATGCATCTGGGACCCCAATGACATGCGTCATGCACGTGGGGCCCCCATTACTTGTGGCATGCACGTGGGCCCCCATGACATGCGGCATGCACATGGGGCCCCCATGACATGCGACATGCATTTGGGGCCCCCATGACATGCTTCATGCATTTGGGGCTCCCATGACAAGCGGCATGCACGTGGGGCCCCCAAGACATGCGGCATGCATTTGGGACCCCAATGACATGCGGCATGCACGTGGGGCCCCCATGACATGCGGCATGCATTTGGGGTCCCCATGACATGCAACATGCATTTGGGACCCCAATGACATGCGGCATGCACGTGGGACCCCCATGACATGCGGCATGCACGTGGGGCCCCCATAACATGTGGCATGCATTTGGGGCCCCCATGACATGCGGCATGCACTTCGGGCTCCCATGACATGCGGCATGCACGTGGGGCCTCCATAACATGCGGCATGCACGTGGGGCCCCCATAACATGCGGCATGCATTTGGGGCCCCCATGAAATGCGGCATGCACTTCGGGCTCCCATGACATGCGGCATGCATTTGGGGCCCCTATGACATGTGGCATGCATGTGGGGAACCATGACAGGCGGCACATAATTGAGGCCCCCATGATATGCGGCATGCATTTGGGGCTCCCATGACAAGCGGCATGCATTTGGGACCCCAATGACATGCGGCATGCACGTGGGGCCCCCATGACATGCGGCATGCATTTGGGGCCCCCATGACATGCGGCATGCATTTTGGGCCCCCATGACATGCGGCATGCACTTCGGGCTCCCATGACATGCGGCATGCATTTGGGGCCCCTATGACATGTTGCATGCATGTGGGGCCCCATGACAGGCGGCACATAATTGGGGCCCCCATGACATGCGGCATGCATTTGGGGCCCCCAAGACATGCATCATGCATTTGGGGCCGCCACGACATGCGGCATGCATTTGGGGCCCCAATGACATGCGGCATGCACGTGGGGCCCCCATGACATGCGTCATGCACGTGGGGCCCCCACGACATGTGGCATGCTTTTGGGGCCCCCATAACATGCGGCATGCACGTGGGGCCCCCACGACATGTGGCATGCTTTTGGGGCCCCCATGACATTCTTCATGCATTTGGGACCCCAATGACATGCGTCATGCACGTGGGGCCCCTATGATATGCGGCATGCACGTGGGGCCCCCAAGACATGCGGCATGTATTTGGGGCCCCCATGACATGCGGCATGCATTTGGGACCCCAATGACATGCGGAATGCACGAGGGCCCCCCATGACATGCGGCATGCATTTATGGCCCCCATGACATGCGGCATGCATTTGGGGCCCCCATGACATGCTTCATGCATTTGGGGCTCCCATGACATGCAGCATGCATTTGGGGCCCCCGAGACTTGCGTCATGCATTTGGGACCCCAATGACATGCGGCATGCACGTGGGGCCCCCATGACTTGCGGCATGCACGTGGGGCCCCCATGACATGCGGCATGCACATGGGGCCCCCATGACATGCGGCATGCATTTGGGGCCCCCATGACATGCTTCATGCATTTGGGGCTCCCATGACATGCAGCATGCATTTGGGGCCCCCGACACATGCGTCATGCACTTCGGGCTCCCATGACATGCGGCATGCATTTGGGGCCCCCATGACAGGCGGCACATAATTGGGGCCCCCATGACATGCGGCATGAATTTGGGGCCCCCATGACATGTGACATGCACGTGGGGCCCCCATGACATGCGGGATGCATTTGGGGCCCCCATAAGACGCAGCTTGCATTTGGGGCCCCCACGACATGTGGCATGCTTTTGGGGCCCCCATGACATGCGGCATGGACGTGGGGCCCCCACGACATGTGGCATGCTTTTGGGGCCCCCATGACATTCTTCATGCATTTGGGACCCCAATGACATGCGTCGTGCACGTGGGGCCCCTATGATATGCGGCATGCACGTGGGGCCCCCAAGACATGCGGCATGCATTTGGGACCCCAATGACATGCGGCATGCACGTGGGGCCCCCATGACATGCGGCATGCATTTGGGGCCCCCATGACATGCAACATGCATTTGGGACCCCAATGACATGCGGCATGCACGTGGGGCCCCCATAACATGCGGCATGCATTTGGGGCCCCCATGACATGCGGCATGCACTTCGGGCTCCCATGACATGCGGCATGCATTTGGGGCCCCCATGACATGCGGCATGCATTTGGGACCCCAATGACATGCGGCATGCACGTGGGGCCCCCATGACATGCGGCATGCACGTGGGGCCCCCATAACATGCGGCATGCATTTGTGGCCCCCATGAAATGTGGCATGCACTTCTGGCTCCCATGACATGCGGCATGCATTTGGGGCCCCTATGACATGTGGCATGCATGTGGGGAACCATGACAGGCGGCACATAATTGGGGCCCCCATGATATGCGGCATGCATTTGGGTCCCCAATGACATGCGGCATGCACTTGGGGCCCCTATGATATGAGGCATGCACGTGGGGCCCCCAAGACATGCAGCATGCATTTGGGGCCCCCATGTCATGTGGCATGCTTTTGGGGCCCCCATGACATGTGGCATGCATGTGGGGCCCCCACGACATGTGGCATGCTTTTGGGACCCCATGACATTCTTCATGCATTTGGGACCCCAATGACATGCATCATGCACGTGGGGACCCCATGACACGCGGGATGCATTTGGGGCCCCCATAACACGTGGCATGCATTTGGGGCCCCCATGACATGCGGCATGCATTTGGGGCCCAAATGACATGCGGCATGCATTTGGGGCCCCCCATGCCGCATATCATGCATTTGGGACCCCCATGACATGCGACATGCATTTGGGACCCAAATGACATGCGTCATGCACGTGGGGCCCCCATTACTTGCGGCATGCACGTGGGGCCCCCATGACATGCTTCATGCATTTGGGGCTCCCATGACAAGCGGCATGCACGTGGGGCCCCCAAGACATGCGGCATGCATTTGGGACCCCAATGACATGCGGCATGCACGTGGGGCCCCCATGACATGCGGCATGCATTTGGGGCCCCCATGACATGCAACATGCATTTGGGACCCCAATGACATGCGGCATGCACGTGGGGCCCCCATGACATGCGGCATGCACGTGGGGCCCCCATAACATGCGGCATGCATTTGGGGCCCCCATGACATGCGGCATGCACGTGGGCCCCCATGACATGCGGCATTCATTTGGGGCCCCCATCACATGCGTCATGCACGTGGGGACCCCATGACATGCGGCATGCACATGGGGCCCAAATGACATGCGGCATGCACGTGGGCCCCCATGACATGCGGCATACATTTGGGGCCCCCATGACATGCGTCATGCACGTGGGGACCCCATGACACGCGGGATGCATTTGGGGCCCCCATAACACGCGGCATGCATTTGGGGCCCCCATGACATGCGGCATGCATTTGGGGCCGCCACAACATGTGGCATGCACGTGGGCCCTCATGACATGCGGCATGCATTGGGGCCCCCATGACATGCGGCATGCATTTGGGACACCAATGACATGCGGCATGCACGTGGGACCCCAATGACATGCGGCATGCACGTGGGGACCCCATGACTTGCGGCATACACGTGGGGACCCCATGACATGCGGCATGCACGTGGGGCCCCCATGACATGCGGCATGCATTTGGGGCCCCCATGACATGCTTCATGCATTTGGGGCTCCCATGACATGCAGCATGCATTTGGGGCCCCCGAGACATGCGTCATGCATTTGGGACCCCAATGACATGCGGCATGCACGTGGGGCCCCCACGACATGTGGCATGCTTTTGGGGCCCCCATGACATGCGTCATGCACGTGGGGCCCCCACGACATGTGGCATGCTTTTGGGGCCCCCATGACATACGTCATGCACGTGGGGCCCCCACGACATGTGGCATGCTTTTGGGGCCCCCATGACATGCGGCATGCATTTATGGCCCCCATGACATGCGGCACAAAATTGGGGCCCCCAAGACATGTGACATGCACTTTTGGGCCCCCATGACATGCGGCATGCATGGGGGGCCCCCATGACAGGCGGCATGTAATTGGGGCCCCCATGAAATGCGGCATGCATTTGGGGCCCCCATGACATGCGGCATGCATTTGGGGCCCCAATGACATGCGGCATGCATTTGGGGACCCCATGACATGCGGCATGCATTTGGGGCCCCAATGACATGCGGCATGCACGTGGGGCCCCCATGACTTGCGGCATGCACGTGGGGCCCCCATGACATGCGGCATGCAGATGGGTCCCCCATGACATGCATCATGCATTTGGGGCCCCCGAGACATGCGTCATGCACTTCGGGCTCCCATGACATGCGGCATGCATTTGGGGCCCCCATGACAGGCGGCACATAATTGGGGCCCCTATGACATGCGTCATGCACGTGGGGCCCCCAAGACATGTGGCATGCATGTGGGGCCCCCACGACATGTGGTATGCTTTTGGGACCCCATGACATTCTTCATGCATTTGGGACCCCAATGACATGCGTCATGCACGTGGGGACCCCATGACACGCGGGATGCATTTGGGGCCCCCATAACACGTGGCATGCATTTGGGGCCCCCATGACATGCGGCATGCATTTGGGGCCCAAATGACATGCGGCATGCATTTGGGGCCCCCCATGCCGCATATCATGCATTTGGGACCCCCATGACATGCGACATGCATTTGGGACCCCAATGACATGCGTCATGCACGTGGGGCCCCTATTACTTGCGGCATGCACGTGGGGCCCCCATGACATGTGGCATGCACATGGGGCCCCCATGACATGCGACATGCATTTGGTGCCCCCATGACATGCTTCATGCATTTGGGGCTCCCATGACAAGCGGCATGCACGTGGGGCCCCCAAGACATGCGGCATGCATTTGGGACCCCAATGACATGCGGCATGCACGTGGGGCCCCCATGACATGCGGCATGCATTTGGGGCCCCCATGACATGCAACATGCATTTGGGACCCCAATGACATGCGGCAAGCACGTGGGGCCCCCATGACATGCGGCATGCACGTGGGGCCCCCATAACATGCGGCATGCATTTGGGGCCCCATGACATGCGGCATGCACGTGGGCCCCCATGACATGCGGCATACATTTGGGGCCCCCATGACATGCGTCATGCACGTGGGGACCCCATGACATGCGGCATGCATTTGGGGCCCCCATGACATGCTTCATGCATTTGGGGCTCCCATGACATGCGGCATGCATTTGGGGCCGCCACGACATGTGGCATGCACGTGGGCCCTCATGACATGCGGCATGCATTGGGGCCCCCATGACATGCGGCATGCATTTGGGACACCAATGACATGCGGCATGCACGTGGGACCCCAATGACATGCGGCATGCACGTGGGGCCCCCATGACTTGCGGGATGCACGTGGGGCCCCCATGACATGCGGCATGCACGTGGGGCCCCCATGACATGCGGCATGCATTTGGGGCCCCCATGACATGCTTCATGCATTTGGGGCTCCCATGACATGCAGCATGCATTTGGGGCCCCCGAGACATGCGTCATGCATTTGGGACCCCAATGACATGGGGCATGCACGTGGGGCCCCCATGACTTGCGGCATGCACGTGGGGCCCCCATGACATGCGGCATGCACATGGGGCCCCCATGACATGCGATATGCATTTGGGGCCCCCATGACATGCTTCATGCATTTGGGGCTCCCATGACATGCAGCATGCATTTGGTGCCCCCGACACATGCGTCATGCACTTCGGGCTCCCATGACATGCGGCATGCATTTGGGGCCCCCATGACAGGCGGCACATAATTGGGGCCCCCATGACATGCGGCATGCTTTTGGGGCCCCCATGACATTCTTCATGCATTTGGGACCCCAATGACATGCGTCGTGCACGTGGGGCCCCTATGATATGCGGCATGCACGTGGGGCCCCCAAGACATGTGGCATGCATTTGGGACCCCAATGACATGCGGCATGCACGTGGGGCCCCCATGACATGCGGCATGCATTTGGGGCCCCCATGACATGCAACATGCATTTGGGACCCCAATGACATGCGGCATGCACGTGGGGCCCCCATGACATGCGGCATGCACGTGGGGCCCCCATAACATGCGGCATGCATTTGGGGCCCCCATGACATGCGGCATGCACTTCGGGCTCCCATGACATGCGGCATGCATTTGGGGCCCCCATGACATGCGGCATGCATTTGGGACCCCAATGACATGCGGCATGCACGTGGGGCCCCCATGACATGCGGCATGCACGTGGGGCCCCCATAACATGCGGCATGCATTTGTGGCCCCCATGAAATGTGGCATGCACTTCGGGCTCCCATGACATGCGGCATGCATTTGGGGCCCCTATGACATGTGGCATGCATGTGGGGAACCATGACAGGCGGCACATAATTGGGGCCCCCATGATATGCGGCATGCATTTGGGTCCCCAATGACATGCGGCATGCACTTGGGGCCCCTATGATATGAGGCATGCACGTGGGGCCCCCAAGACATGCAGCATGCATTTGGGGCCCCCATGTCATGTGGCATGCTTTTGGGGCCCCCATGACATGTGGCATGCATGTGGGGCCCCCACGACATGTGGCATGCTTTTGGGACCCCATGACATTCTTCATGCATTTGGGACCCCAATGACATGCATCATGCACGTGGGGACCCCATGATACGCGGGATTCATTTGGGGCCCCCATAACACGTGGCATGCATTTGGGGCCCCCATGACATGCGGCATGCATTTGGGGCCCAAATGACATGCGGCATGCATTTGGGGCCCCCCATGCCGCATATCATGCATTTGGGACCCCCATGACATGCGACATGCATTTGGGACCCAAATGACATGCGTCATGCACGTGGGGCCCCCATTACTTGCGGCATGCACGTGGGGCCCCCATGACATGCTTCATGCATTTGGGGCTCCCATGACAAGCGGCATGCACGTGGGGCCCCCAAGACATGCGGCATGCATTTGGGACCCCAATGACATGCGGCATGCACGTGGGGCCCCCATGACATGCGGCATGCATTTGGGGCCCCCATGACATGCAACATGCATTTGGGACCCCAATGACATGCGGCATGCACGTGGGGCCCCCATGACATGCGGCATGCACGTGGGGCCCCCATAACATGCGGCATGCATTTGGGGCCCCCATGACATGCGGCATGCACGTGGGCCCCCATGACATGCGGCATTCATTTGGGGCCCCCATCACATGCGTCATGCACGTGGGGACCCCTTGACATGCGTCATGCACATGGGGCCCAAATGACATGCGGCATGCACGTGGGCCCCCATGACATGCGGCATACATTTGGGGCCCCCATGACATGCGTCATGCACGTGGGGACCCCATGACACGCGGGATGCATTTGGGGCCCCCATAACACGCGGCATGCATTTGGGGCCCCCATGACATGCGGCATGCATTTGGGGCCCCAATGACATGCGGCATGCATTTGGGGCCCCCAAGACATGCGTCATGCATTTGGGGCCCCCATGACATGCGGCATGCATGTGGGGCCCCCATGACAGGCGGCACGTAATTGGGGCCCCCATGACATGCGGCATGCATTTGGGGCCCCCATGACATGCGACATGCATTTGTGACCCCAATGACATGCGGCATGCACGTGGGGCCCCCATGACTTGCGGCATGCACGTGGGGCCCCCATTACATGCGGCATGCACATGGGGCCCCCATGACATGCGGCATGCATTTGGGGCCCCCATGACATGCTTCATGCATTTGGGGCTCCCATGACATGCGGCATGCATTTGGGGCCGCCACGACATGTGGCATGCACGTGGGCCCTCATGACTTGTGGCATGCATTGGGGCCCCCATGACATGCGGCATGCATTTGGGACACCAATGACATGCGGCATGCACGTGGGACCCCAATGACATGCGGCATGCACGTGGGGACCCCATGACTTGCGGCATACACGTGGGGACCCCATGACATGCGGCATGCACGTGGGGCCCCCATGACATGCGGCATGCATTTGGGGCCCCCATGACATGCTTCATGCATTTGGGGCTCCCATGACATGCAGCATGCATTTGGGGCCCCCGAGACATGCGTCATGCATTTGGGACCCCAATGACATGCGGCATGCACGTGGGGCCCCCACGACATGTGGCATGCTTTTGGGGCCCCCATGACATGCGTCATGCACGTGGGGCCCCCACGACATGTGGCATGCTTTTGGGGCCCCCATGACATACGTCATGCACGTGGGGCCCCCACGACATGTGGCATGCTTTTGGGGCCCCCATGACATGCGGCATGCATTTATGGCCCCCATGACATGCGGCACAAAATTGGGGCCCCCAAGACATGTGACATGCACTTTTGGGCCCCCATGACATGCGGCATGCATGGGGGGCCCCCATGACAGGCGGCATGTAATTGGGGCCCCCATGAAATGCGGCATGCATTTGGGGCCCCCATGACATGCGGCATGCATTTGGGGCCCCAATGACATGCGGCATGCATTTGGGGACCCCATGACATGCGGCATGCATTTGGGGCCCCAATGACATGCGGCATGCACGTGGGGCCCCCATTACTTGCGGCATGCACGTGGGGCCCCCATGACATGCGGCATGCAGATGGGTCCCCCATGACATGCAGCATGCATTTGGGGCCCCCGAGACATGCGTCATGCACTTCGGGCTCCCATGACATGCGGCATGCATTTGGGGCCCCCATGACAGGCGGCACATAATTGGGGCCCCTATGACATGCGTCATGCACGTGGGGCCCCCAAGACATGTGGCATGCATGTGGGGCCCCCACGACATGTGGTATGCTTTTGGGACCCCATGACATTCTTCATGCATTTGGGACCCCAATGACATGCGTCATGCACGTGGGGACCCCATGACACGCGGGATGCATTTGGGGCCCCCATAACACGTGGCATGCATTTGGGGCCCCCATGACATGCGGCATGCATTTGGGGCCAAATGACATGCGGCATGCATTTGGGGCCCCCCATGCCGCATATCATGCATTTGGGACCCCCATGACATGCGACATGCATTTGGGACCCCAATGACATGCGTCATGCACGTGGGGCCCCTATTACTTGCGGCATGCACGTGGGGCCCCCATGACATGTGGCATGCACATGGGGCCCCAATGACATGCGACATGCATTTGGTGCCCCCATGACATGCTTCATGCATTTGGGGCTCCCATGACAAGCGGCATGCACGTGGGGCCCCCAAGACATGCGGCATGCATTTGGGACCCCATGACATGCGGCATGCACGTGGGGCCCCCATGACATGCGGCATGCATTTGGGGCCCCCATGACATGCAACATGCATTTGGGACCCCAATGACATGCGGCAAGCACGTGGGGCCCCCATGACATGCGGCATGCACGTGGGGCCCCCATAACATGCGGCATGCATTTGGGGCCCCCATGACATGCGGCATGCACGTGGGCCCCCATGACATGCGGCATACATTTGGGGCCCCCATGACATGCGTCATGCACGTGGGGACCCCATGACATGCGGCATGCACGTGGGGCCCCCATGACATGCGGCATGCACGTGGGCCCCCATGACATGCGGCATACATTTGGGGCCCCCATGACATGTGTCATGCACGTGGGGACCCCATGACACGCGGGATGCATTTGGGGCCCCCATAACACGCGGCATGCATTTGGGGCCCCCATGACATGCGGCATGCATTTGGGGCCCCAATGACATGCGGCATGCATTTGGGGCCCCCAAGACATGCGTCATGCATTTGGGGCTCCCATGACATGCAGCATGCATTTGGGGCCCCCGAGACATGCGGCATGCACGTGGGGCCCCCATGACTTGCGGCATGCACGTGGGGCCCCCATTACATGCGGCATGCACATGGGGCCCCCATGACATGCGGCATGCATTTGGGGCCCCCATGACATGCTTCATGCATTTGGGGCTCCCATGACATGCGGCATGCATTTGGGGCCGCCACGACATGTGGCATGCACGTGGGCCCTCATGACTTGTGGCATGCATTGGGGCCCCCATGACATGCGGCATGCATTTGGGACACCAATGACATGCGGCATGCACGTGGGACCCCAATGACATGCGGCATGCACGTGGGGACCCCATGACTTGCGGCATACACGTGGGGACCCCATGACATGCGGCATGCACGTGGGGCCCCCATGACATGCGGCATGCATTTGGGGCCCCCATGACATGCTTCATGCATTTGGGGCTCCCATGACATGCAGCATGCATTTGGGGCCCCCGAGACATGCGTCATGCATTTGGGACCCCAATGACATGCGGCATGCACGTGGGGCCCCCACGACATGTGGCATGCTTTTGGGGCCCCCATGACATGCGTCATGCACGTGGGGCCCCCACGACATGTGGCATGCTTTTGGGGCCCCCATGACATACGTCATGCACGTGGGGCCCCCACGACATGTGGCATGCTTTTGGGGCCCCCATGACATGCGGCATGCATTTATGGCCCCCATGACATGCGGCACAAAATTGGGGCCCCCAAGACATGTGACATGCACTTTTGGGCCCCCATGACATGCGGCATGCATGGGGGGCCCCCATGACAGGCGGCATGTAATTGGGGCCCCCATGAAATGCGGCATGCATTTGGGGCCCCCATGACATGCGGCATGCATTTGGGGCCCCAATGACATGCGGCATGCATTTGGGGACCCCATGACATGCGGCATGCATTTGGGGCCCCAATGACATGCGGCATGCACGTGGGGCCCCCATTACTTGCGGCATGCACGTGGGGCCCCCATGACATGCGGCATGCAGATGGGTCCCCCATGACATGCAGCATGCATTTGGGGCCCCCGAGACATGCGTCATGCACTTCGGGCTCCCATGACATGCGGCATGCATTTGGGGCCCCCATGACAGGCGGCACATAATTGGGGCCCCTATGACATGCGTCATGCACGTGGGGCCCCCAAGACATGTGGCATGCATGTGGGGCCCCCACGACATGTGGTATGCTTTTGGGACCCCATGACATTCTTCATGCATTTGGGACCCCAATGACATGCGTCATGCACGTGGGGACCCCATGACACGCGGGATGCATTTGGGGCCCCCATAACACGTGGCATGCATTTGGGGCCCCCATGACATGCGGCATGCATTTGGGGCCAAATGACATGCGGCATGCATTTGGGGCCCCCCATGCCGCATATCATGCATTTGGGACCCCCATGACATGCGACATGCATTTGGGACCCCAATGACATGCGTCATGCACGTGGGGCCCCTATTACTTGCGGCATGCACGTGGGGCCCCCATGACATGTGGCATGCACATGGGGCCCCCATGACATGCGACATGCATTTGGTGCCCCCATGACATGCTTCATGCATTTGGGGCTCCCATGACAAGCGGCATGCACGTGGGGCCCCCAAGACATGCGGCATGCATTTGGGACCCCATGACATGCGGCATGCACGTGGGGCCCCCATGACATGCGGCATGCATTTGGGGCCCCCATGACATGCAACATGCATTTGGGACCCCAATGACATGCGGCAAGCACGTGGGGCCCCCATGACATGCGGCATGCACGTGGGGCCCCCATAACATGCGGCATGCATTTGGGGCCCCCATGACATGCGGCATGCACGTGGGCCCCCATGACATGCGGCATACATTTGGGGCCCCCATGACATGCGTCATGCACGTGGGGACCCCATGACATGCGGCATGCACGTGGGGCCCCCATGACATGCGGCATGCACGTGGGCCCCCATGACATGCGGCATACATTTGGGGCCCCCATGACATGTGTCATGCACGTGGGGACCCCATGACACGCGGGATGCATTTGGGGCCCCCATAACACGCGGCATGCATTTGGGGCCCCCATGACATGCGGCATGCATTTGGGGCCCCAATGACATGCGGCATGCATTTGGGGCCCCCATGACATGCTTCATGCATTTGGGGCCCCCATGACATGCGACATGCATTTGGGACCCCAATGACATGCAGCATGCACGTGGGGCCCCCATGACTTGCGGCATGCACGTGGGGCCCCCATGACATGCGGCATGCACATGGGGCCCCCATGACATGCGGCATGCATTTGGGGCCCCCATGACATGCTTCATGCATTTGGGGCTCCCATGACATGTGGCATGCATTTGGGGCCGCCACGACATGTGGCATGCACGTGGGCCCTAATGACATGCGGCATTCATTTGGGCCCCCATGACATGCGGCATGCATTTGGGACCCCAATGACATGTGACATGCATTTGGGGCCCCCATGACATGCGGCATGCACTTCGGGCTCCCATGACATGCGGCATGCACGTGGGGCCCCCACGACATGTGGCATGCTTTTGGGGCCCCCATGACATGCGGCATGCACGTGGGGCCCCCACGACATGTGGCATGCTTTTGGGGCCCCCATGACATTCTTCATGCATTTGGGGCCCCCTTGACATGCGGCATGCATTTGGGGCCCCCATGACATGCCACATGCACTTCGGGCTCCCATGACATGCGGCATGCATTTGGGGCCCCCATGACATGCGGCATGCATTTGGGACCCCAATAACATGCGGCATGCACGTGGGGCCCCCATGACATGCGGCATGCACGTGGGGCCCCCATGACATGCGGCATGCATTTGGGGCCCCCATGACATGCGGCATGCATTTGGGGCCCCCATGACATGCGGCATGCACTTCGGGCTCCCATGACATGCGGCATGCATTTGGGGCCCCTATGACATGTGGCATGCATGTGGGGCCCCATGACAGGCGGCACATAATTGGGGCCCCCATGACATGCGTCATGCATTTGGGGCCGCCACGACATGCTTCATGCATTTGGGGTTCCCATGACATGCGGCATGCATTTGGGGCCCCATGACATGCGGCATGCATTTGGGGCCCCCATGACATGCCGCATGCACTTCGGGCTCCCATGACATGCGGCATGCATTTGGGGCCCCCATGACATGCGCCATGCATTTGGGGCCCCTATGACATGTGGCATGCATGTGGGGCCCCATGACAGGCGGCACATAATTGGGGCCCCCATGACATGCGTCATGCATTTGGCTCCGCCACGACATGCGGCATGCATTTGGGGCCCCCATGACATGCGGCATGCACGTGGGGCCCCCACGACATGTGGCATACTTTTGGGGCCCCCATGACATTCTTCATGCATTTGGGACCCCAATGACATGCGTCATGCACGTGGGGCCCCTATGATATGCGGCATGCATGTGAGGCCCCCAAGACATGCGGCATGCATTTGGGGCCCCCATGATATGCGTCATGCACGTGGGGCACCCACGACATGTGGCATGCTTTTGGGCCCCCATGACATGCGGCATGCACGTGGGGCCCCCACGACATGTGGCATGCTTTTGGGGCCCCCATGACATTCTTCATGCATTTGGGACCCCAATGACATGCGTCATGCACGTGGGGCCCCTATGATATGCGGCATGCACGTGGGGCCCCCAAGACATGCGGCATGCATTTGGGGCCCCCATGACATGCGGAATGCATGTGGGGCCCCCATGACAGGCGGCACGTAATTGGGGCCCCATGACATGCGGCATGCATTTGGTGCCCCCATGACATGCGACATGCATTTGGGACCCCAATGACATGCAGCATGCACGTGGGGCCCCCATGACTTGCGGCATGCACGTGGGGCCCCCATGACATGCGGCATGCACATGGGGCCCCCATGACATGCGGCATGCATTTGGGGCCCCCATGACATGCTTCATGCATTTGGGGCCCCCATGACATGCGACATGCATTTGGGACCCCAATGACATGCAGCATGCACGTGGGGCCCCCATGACTTGCGGCATGCACGTGGGGCCCCCATGACATGCGGCATGCACATGGGGCCCCCATGACATGCGGCATGCATTTGGGGCCCCCATGACATGCTTCATGCATTTGGGGCTCCCATGACATGTGGCATGCATTTGGGGCCGCCACGACATGTGGCATGCACGTGGGCCCTAATGACATGCGGCATTCATTTGGGCCCCCATGACATGCGGCATGCATTTGGGACCCCAATGACATGCGACATGCATTTGGGGCCCCCATGACATGCGGCATGCACTTCGGGCTCCCATGACATGCGGCATGCACGTGGGGCCCCCACGACATGTGGCATGCTTTTGGGGCCCCCATGACATGCGGCATGCACGTGGGGCCCCCACGACATGTGGCATGCTTTTGGGGCCCCCATGACATTCTTCATGCATTTGGGGCCCCCTTGACAAGCGGGATGCATTTGGGGCCCCCATAACATGTGACATGCACTTTTGGGCCCCCATGACATGCGGCATGCATGTGGGGCCCCCATGACATGTGGCATGCATGTGGGGCCCCCATGACAGGCGGCACGTAATTGGGGCCCCCGTGACATGCGGCTTGCATGTGGGGCCCCCATGACAGGCGGCACGTAATTGGGGCCCCCGTGACATGCGGCATGCATTTGGGGCCCCCATGACATGCGACATGCATTTGGGATCCCAATGATATGCGTCATGCATGTGGGGCCCCCATGACTTGTGACATGCACGTGGGGCCCCCATGACATGCGGCATGCACATGGGGCCCCCATGACATGCGGCATGCATTTGGGGCCCCCATGACATGCTTCATGCATTTGGGGCTCCCATGACATGCGGCATGCATTTGGGGCCGCCACGACATGTGGCATGCACGTGGGCCCTCATGACATGCGGCATGCATTTGGGCCCCCATGACATGCGGCATGCATTTGGGACCCCAATGACATGCGGCATGCACGTGTGGCCCCCATGACTTGCGGCATGCACGTGGGGCCCCCACGACATGCGGCATGCACATGGGGCCCCCATGACATGCGGCATGCATTTGGGGCCCCCATGACATGCTTCATGCATTTTGGGCTCCCATGACATTCGGCATGCATTTGGGCCCCCAAGACATGTGACATGCACTTTTGGGCCCCCATGACATGCGGCATGCATGTGGGGCCCCCATGACAGGCGGCATGTAATTGGGGCCCCCATGACAAGCGGGATGCATTTGGGGCCCCCATAACATGCAGCATTCATTTGGGGCCCCCATGACATGCGGCATGCATTTGGGGCCCCAATGACATGTGGCATGCACGTGGGGCCCCCATGACATGCGGCATACACGTGGGGCCCCCATGATATGCGGCATGCACGTGGGGCCCCCATGACATGCGGCATGCATTTGGGGCCCCCATGACATGCGGCATGCACTTCAGTCTCCCATGACATGCGGCATGCATTTGGGGGCCCAATGACATGTGGCATGCACGTGGGGCCCCCATGACATGCGGCATACACGTGGGGCCCCCATGATATGCGGCATGCACGTGGGGCCCCCATGACATGCGGCATGCATTTGGGGCCCCCATGACATGCGGCATGCACTTCAGTCTCCCATGACATGCGGCATGCATTTGGGGGCCCCATGACATGCGGCATGCATGTGGGGCCCCCATGACAGGCGGCACATAATTGGGGCCCCCATGACATGCGGCATGCATTTGGGGCCCCCGAGACATGCGTCATGCATTTGGGGCCGCCACGACATGCGGCATGCACGTGGGGCCCCATAACATGCGGCATGCATTTGGGGCCCCCATGACATGCGGCATGCACTTCGGGCTCCCATGACATGCGGCATGCACGTGGGGCCCCCATAACATGCGGCATGCACGTGGGGCCCCCATAACATGCGGCATGCATTTGGGGCCCCCATGAAATGCGGCATGCACTTCGGGCTCCCATGACATGCGGCATGCATTTGGGGCCCCTATGACATGTGGCATGCATGTGAGGAACCATGACAGGCGGCACATAATTGGGGCCCCCATGATATGCGACATGCATTTGGGGGCCCCAAGACATGCGTCATGCATTTGGGGCCGCCACGACATGCGGCATGCATTTGGGTCCCCAATGACATGCGGCATGCACTTGGGACCCCTATGATATGAGGCATGCACGTGGGGCCCCCAAGACATGCGGCATGCATTTGGGGCCCCCATGTCATGTGGCATGCTTTTGGGGCCCCCATGACATGTGGCATGCATGTGGGGCCCCCACGACATGTGGCATGCTTTTGGGACCCCATGCCATTCTTCATGCATTTGGGACCCCAATGACATGCGTCATGCAAGTGGGGACCCCATGACACGCGGGATGCATTTGGGGCCCGCATAACACGTGGCATGCATTTGGGGCCCCCATGACATGCGGCATGCATTTGGGGCCCAAATGACATGCGGCATGCATTTGGGGCCCCCAAGACATGCATCATGCATTTGGGGCCCCCATGACATGCGGCATGCATTTGGGCCCCCACGACATGCGGCATGCATTTGGGACCCCAATGACATGCGGCATGCACGTGGGGCCCCCATGACATGCGGCATGCACGTGGGCCCCCATGACATGCGGCATACATTTGGGGCCCCCATGACATGCGTCATGCACGTGGGGACCCCATGACATGCGGCATGCACGTGGGGCCCCCATGACATGCGGCATGCACGTGGCCCCCATGACATGCGGCATACATTTGGGGCCCCCATGACATGCGTCATGCACGTGGGGACCCCATGACACGCGGGATGCATTTGGGGCCCCCATAACACGCGGCATGCATTTGGGGCCCCCATGACATGCGGCATGCACATGGGGCCCCCATGACATGCGGCATGCATTTGGGGCCCCCATGACATGCTTCATGCATTTGGGGCTCCCATGACATGCGGCATGCATTTGGGACACCAATGACATGCGGCATGGACGTGGGGCCCCCATGACATGCGGCATGGACGTGGGGCCCCCATGACATGCGGCATGCACGTGGGGCCCCCATGATATGCGGCATGCACGTGGGGAGCCCATGACATGCGGCATGCATTTGGGGCCCCCATGACATGCGGCATGCACTTCAGTCTCCCATGACATGCGGCATGCATTTGGGGGCCCCATGACATGCGGCATGCATGTGGGGCCCCCATGACAGGCGGCACATAATTGGGGCCCCCATGACATGCGGCATGCATTTGGGGCCCCCGAGACATGCGTCATGCATTTGGGGCCGCCACGACATGCGGCATGCACGTGGGCCCCCATGACATGCGGCATGCACTTCGGTCTCCCATGACATGCGGCATGCATTTGGGGCCCCCATGACATGCGGCATGCATGTGGGGCCCCCATGACAGGGGGCACATAATTGGGGCCCCAATGACATGCGGCATGCACTTGGGACCCCAATGACATGCGGCATGCACGTGGGGCCCCCATGACATGCGGCATGCACTTGGGGCCCCCATGACATGCAACATGCATTTCGGACCCCAATGACATGCGGCATGCACGTGGGGCCCCCATGACATGCGGCATGCACGTGGGGCCCCCATAACATGCGGCATGCATTTGGGGCCCCCATGACATGCGGCATGCACTTCGGGCTCCCATGACATGCGGCATGCATTTGGGGCCCCCATGACATGCGGCATGCATTTGGGACCCCAATGACATGCGGCATGCACGTGGGGCCCCCATGACATGCGGCATGCACGTGGGGCCCCCATAACATGCGGCATGCATTTGGGGCCCCCATGAAATGCGGCATGCACTTCGGTCTCCCATGACATGCGGCATGCATTTGGGGCCCCTATGACATGTGGCATGCATGTGGGGAACCATGACAGGCGGCACATAATTGGGGCCCCCATGATATGCGGCATGCATTTGGGGGCCCCAAGACATGCGTCATGCATTTGCGGCCGCCACGACATGCGGCATGCATTTCGGTCCCCAATGACATGCGGCATGCACTTGGGGCCCCTATGATATGAGGCATGCACGTGGGGCCCCCAAGACATGCGGCATGCATTTGGGGCCCCCATGTCATGTGGCATGCTTTTGGGGCCCCCATGATATGTGGCATGCATGTGGGGCCCCCACGACATGTGGCATGCATTTGGGGCCCCCATGACATGCGGCATGCATTTGGGGCCCAAATGACATGCGGCATGCATTTGGGGCCCCCAAGACATGCGTCATGCATTTGGGGCCCCCATGACATGCGGCATGCATTTGGGCCCCCACGACATGCGGCATGCATTTGGGACCCAATGACATGCGGCATGCACGTGGGGCCCCCATGACATGCGGCATGCACGTGGGGCCCCCATGACATGCGGCATGCACGTGGGGCCCCCATGACAAGCGGCATGCACGTGGGGCCCCCATGACATGCGGCATGCACGTGGGCCCCATGACATGTGGCATGCACGTGGGCCCTCATGACATGAGGCATGCAATTGGGCCCTCATAACACGCGGCATGCATTTGGGGCCCCCATGACATGCGGCATGCATTTGGGGCCCCAATGACATGCGGCATGCATTTGGGGCCCCCAAGACATGCGTCATGCATTTGGGGCCCCCATGACATGCGGCATGCATGCGGGGCCCCCATGACAGGCGGCACGTAATTGGGGCCCCCATGACATGCTTCATGCATTTGGGGCTCCCATGACATGCGGCATGCATTTGGGGCCGCCACGACATGTGGCATGCACGTGGGCCCTCATGACATGCGGCATGCATTGGGGCCCCCATGACATGCGGCATGCATTTGGGACACCAATGACATGCGGCATGCACGTGGGGCCCCCATGACAGGCGGCATGTAATTGGGGCCCCCATGACAAGAGGGATGCATTTGGGGCCCCCATGACATGCGGCATGCATGTGGGGCCCCCATGACAGGCGGCACATAATTGGGGCCCCAATGACATGCGGCATGCACTTGGGACCCCAATGACATGCGGCATGCACGTGGGGCCCCCATGACATGCGGCATGCATTTGGGGCCCCCATGACATGCAACATGCATTTGGGACCCCAATGACATGCGGCATGCACGTGGGGCCCCCATGACATGCGGCATGCACGTGGGGCCCCCATAACATGCGGCATGCATTTGGGGCCCCCATGACATGCGGCATGCACTTCGGGCTCCCATGACATGCGGCATGCACTTCGGGCTCCCATGACATGCGGCATGCATTTGGGGCCCCCATGACATGCGGCATGCACTTCGGGCTCCCATGACATGCGGCATGCATTTGGGGCCCCTAAGACATGTGGCATGCATGTGGGGAACCATGACAGGCGGCACATAATTGGGGCCCCCATGATATGCGGCATGCATTTGGGGGCCCCAAGACATGCGTCATGCATTTGGGGCCGCCACGACATGCGGCATGCATTTGGGGCCCCAATGACATGCGGCATGCACTTGGGGCCCCTATGATACGAGGCATGCACGTGGGGCCCCCAAGACATGCGGCATGCATTTGGGGCCCCCAAGACATGCGTCATGCATTTGGGGCCCCCATGACATGCGACATGCATTTGGGACCCAAATGACATGCGGCATGCATTTGGGGCTCCCATGACATGCGGCATGCAATTGGGACCCCAATGACATGCGGCATGCACGTGGGCCCTCATGACATGCGGCATGCATTTGGGGTCCCCAAGACATGCGTCATGCATTTGGGGCCGCCACGACATGCGGCATGCATTTGGGGCCCCAATGACATGCGGCATGCACTTGGGGCCCCTATGATATGCGGCATGCACGTGGGGCCCCCCAAGACATGCGGCATGCATTTGGGACCCCAATGACATGCGGCATGCACGTGGGGCCCCCATGACATGCGGCATGCATTTGGGGCCCCCATGACATGCAACATGCATTTGGGACCCCAATGACATGCGGCATGCACGTGGGGCCCCCATGACATGCGGCATGCACGTGGGGCCCCCATGACATGCGGCATGCACGTGGGGCTCCCATGACATGCGGCATGCAGTTGGGACCCCCATGACATGCGGCATGCACGTGGGGCTTCCACGACATGTGGCATGCTTTTGGGGCCCCCATGATATTCTTCATGCATTTGGGACCCCAATGACATGCGTCATGCACGTGGGCCCTCATGACATGCGGCATGCATTTGGGGTCCCCAAGACATGCGTCATGCATTTGGGGCCGCCACGACATGCGGCATGCATTTGGGGCCCCAATGACATGCGGCATGCACTTGGGGCCCCTATGATATGCGGCATGCACGTGGGGCCCCCAAGACATGCGGCATGCATTTGGGACCCCAATGACATGCGGCATGCACGTGGGGCCCCCATGACATGCGGCATGCATTTGGGGCCCCCATGACATGCGGCATGCACGTGGGCCCCCATGACATGCGGCATGCATTTGGGGCCCCCAAGACATGCGTCATGCATTTGGGGCCCCCATGACAGGCGGCACGTAATTGGGGCCCCCATGACATGCGGCATGCATTTGGGGCCCCATGACATGCGGCATGCATTTGGGGCCCCCATGACATGCTTCATGCATTTGGGGCTCCCATGACATGCGGCATGCATTTGGGGCTGCCACGACATGTGGCATGCACGTGGGCCCTCATGACATGCGGCATGCATTGGGGCCCCCATGACATGCGGCATGCATTTGGGACACCAATGACATGCGGCATGCACGTGGGGCCCCCATGACTTGCGGGATGCACGTGGGGCCCCCATGACATGCGGCATGCACGTGGGGCCCCCATGACATGCGGCATGCATTTGGGGCCCCCATGACATGCTTCATGCATTTGGGGCTCCCATGACATGCAGCATGCATTTGGGGCCCCCGAGACATGCGTCATGCATTTGGGACCCCAATGACATGGGGCATGCACGTGGGGCCCCCATGACTTGCGGCATGCACGTGGGGCCCCCATGACATGCGGCATGCACATGGGGCCCCCATGACATGCGGCATGCATTTGGGGCCCCCATGACATGCTTCATGCATTTGGGGCTCCCATGACATGCAGCATGCATTTGGGGCCCCCGACACATGCGTCATGCACTTCGGGCTCCCATGACATGCGGCATGCATTTGGGGCCCCCATGACAGGCGGCACATAATTGGGGCCCCCATGACATGCGGCATGCTTTTGGGGCCCCCATGACATTCTTCATGCATTTGGGACCCCAATGACATGCGTCGTGCACGTGGGGCCCTTATGATATGCGGCATGCATTTGGGGCCCCCATGACATGCAACATGCATTTGGGACCCCAATGACATGCGGCATGCACGTGGGGCCCCCATGACATGCGGCATGCACGTGGGGCCCCCATAACATGCGGCATGCATTTGGGGCCCCCATGACATGCGGCATGCACTTCGGGCTCCCATGACATGCGGCATGCATTTGGGGCCCCCATGACATGCGGCATGCATTTGGGACCCCAATGACATGCGGCATGCACGTGGGGCCCCCATGACATGCGGCATGCACGTGGGGCCCCCATAACATGCGGCATGCATTTGGGGCCCCCATGAAATGCTTCATGCACTTCGGGCTCCCATGACATGCGGCATGCATTTGGGGCCCCTATGATATGAGGCATGAACGTGGGGCCCCCAAGACATGCGGCATGCATTTGGGGCCCCAATGTCATGTGGCATGCTTTTGGGGCCCCCATGACATGTGGCATGCATGTGGGGCCCCCACGACATGTGGCATGCTTTTGGGACCCCATGACATTTTTCATGCATTTGGGACCCCAATGACATGCGTCATGCACGTGGGGACCCCATGACACGCGGGATGCATTTGGGGCCCCCATAACACGTGGCATGCATTTGGGGCCCCCATGACATGCGGCATGCATTTGGGGCCCAAATGACATGCGGCATGCATTTGGGGCCCCCCATGCCGCATATCATGCATTTGGGACCCCCATGACATGCGACATGCATTTGGGACCCCAATGACATGCGTCATGCACGTGGGGCCCCCATTACTTGCGGCATGCACGTGGGGCCCCCATGACATGCGGCATGCACATGGGGCCCCCATGACATGCGACATGCATTTGGGGCCCCCATGACATGCTTCATGCATTTGGGGCTCCCATGACAAGCGGCATGCACGTGGGGCCCCCAAGACATGCGGCATGCATTTGGGACCCCAATGACATGCGGCATGCACATGGGGCCCCCATGACATGCGGCATGCATTTGGGGCCCCCATGACATGCAACATGCATTTGGGACCCCAATGACATGCGGCATGCACGTGGGGCCCCCATGACATGCGGCATGCACGTGGGGCGCCCATAACATGCGGCATGCATTTGGGGCCCCCATGACATGCGGCATGCACTTCGGGCTCCCATGACATGCGGCATGCACGTGGGCCCCCATAACATGCGGCATGCACGTGGGGCCCCCATAACATGCGGCATGCATTTGGGGCCCCCATGAAATGCGGCATGCACTTCGGGCTCCCATGACATGCGGCATGCATTTGGGGCCCCTATGACATGTGGCATGCATGTGGGGAACCATGACAGGCGGCACATAATTGGGGCCCCCATGATATGCGGCATGCATTTGGGTCCCCAATGACATGCGGCATGCACTTGGGGCCCCTATGATATGAGGCATGCACGTGGGGCCCCCAAGACATGCGGCATGCATTTGGGGCCCCCATGTCATGTGGCATGCTTTTGGGGCCCCCATGACATGTGGCATGCATGTGGGGCCCCCACGACATGTGGCATGCTTTTGGGACCCCATGACATTCTTCATGCATTTGGAACCCCAATGACATGCGTCATGCACGTGGGGACCCCATGACACGCGGGATGCATTTGGGGCCCCCATAACACGTGGCATGCATTTGGGGCCCCCATGACATGCGGCATGCATTTGGGGCCCAAATGACATGCGGCATGCATTTGGGGCCCCCCATGCCGCATATCATGCATTTGGGACCCCCATGACATGCGACATGCATTTGGGACCCCAATGACATGCGTCATGCACGTGGGGCCCCTATTACTTGCGGCATGCACGTGGGGCCCCCATGACATGTGGCATGCACATGGGGCCCCCATGACATGCGACATGCATTTGGTGCCCCCATGACATGCTTCATGCATTTGGGGCTCCCATGACAAGCGGCATGCAAGTGGGGCCCCCAAGACATGCGGCATGCATTTGGGACCCCAATGACATGCGGCATGCACGTGGGGCCCCCATGACATGCGGCATGCATTTGGGGCCCCCATGACATGCAACATGCATTTGGGACCCCAAAGACATGCGGCAAGCACGTGGGGCCCCCATGACATGCGGCATGCACGTGGGGCCCCCATAACATGCGGCATGCATTTGGGGCCCCCATGACATGCGGCATGCACGTGGGCCCCCATGACATGCGGCATACATTTGGGGCCCCCATGACATGCGTCATGCACGTGGGGACCCCATGACATGCGGCATGCACGTGGGGCCCCCATGACATGCGGCATGCATTTGGGGCCCCCATGACATGCGGCATGCATTTGGGGCCCCAATGACATGCGGCATGCATTTGGGGCCCCCAAGACATGCGTCATGCATTTGGGGCCCCCATGACATGCGGCATGCATGTGGGGCCCCCATGACAGGCGGCACGTAATTGGGGCCCCCATTACATGCGGCATGCATTTGGGGCCCCCATGACATGCGGCATGCATTTGGGGCCCCCATGACATGCTTCATGCATTTGGGGCTCCCATGACATGCGGCATGCATTTGGGGCCGCCACGACATGTGGCATGCACGTGGGCCCTCATGACATGCGGCATGCATTGGGGCCCCCATGACATGCGGCATGCATTTGGGGCCCGCATGACATGCGTCATGCATTTGGGGCCCCCATGACATGCGGCATGCATGCGGGGCCCCCATGACAGGCGGCACGTAATTGGGACCCCCATGACATGCGGCATGCATTTGGGGCCCCCATGACATGCGACATGCATTTGTGACCCCAATGACATGCGGCATGTACGTGGGGCCCCCATGACTTGCGGCATGCACGTGGGGCCCCCATGGCATGCGGCATGCACATGGGGCCCCCATGACATGCGGCATGCATTTGGGGCCCGCATGACATGCTTCATGCATTTGGGGCTCCCATGACATGCGGCATGCATTTGGGGCCGCCACGACATGTGGCATGCACGTGGGCCCTCATGACATGCGGCATGCATTGGGGCCCCCATGACATGCGGCATGCATTTGGGACACCAATGACATGCGGCATGCACGTGGGGCCCCCATGACATGCAGCATGCATTTGGGGCCCCCATGACATGCGGCATGCATTTGGGGCCCCAATGACATGCGGCATGCACGTGGGGCCCCCATGACATGCGGCATGCACGTGGGGCCCCCATGATATGCGGCATGCACGTGGGGCCCCCATGACATGCGGCATGCATGTGGGGCCCCCATGACAGGCGGCACATAATTGGGGCCCCCATGACATGCGGCATGCATGTGGGGCCCCCATGACAGGCGGCACATAATTGGGGCCCCCATGACATGCGGCATGCATTTGGGGCCCCCGAGACATGCGTCATGCATTTGGGGCCGCCACGACATGCGGCATGCACGTGGGCCCCCATGACATGCGGCATGCACTTCGGGCTCCCATGACATGCGGCATGCATTTGGGGCCCCCATGACATGCGGCATGCACTTCGGGCTCCCATGACATGCGGCATGCATTTGGGGCCCCTAAGACATGTGGCATGCATGTGGGGAACCATGACAGGCGGCACATAATTGGGGCCCCCATGATATGCGGCATGCATTTGGGGGCCCCAAGACATGCGTCATGCATTTGGGGCCGCCACGACATGCGGCATGCATTTGGGGCCCCAATGACATGCGGCATGCACTTCGGGCCCCTATGATACGAGGCATGCACGTGGGGCCCCCAAGACATGCGGCATGCATTTGGGGCCCCCATGTCATGTGGCATGCTTTTGGGGCCCCCATGACATGTGGCATGCATGTGGGGCCCCCACGACATGTGGCATGCTTTTGGGACCCCATGACATTCTTCATGCATTTGGGACCCCAATGACATGCGTCGTGCACGTGGGGCCCTTATGATATGCGGCATGCACGTGGGGCCCCCAAGACATGCGGCATGCATTTGGGACCCCAATGACATGCGGCATGCACGTGGGGCCCCCATGACATGCGGCATGCATTTGGGGCCCCCATGACATGCAACATGCATTTGGGACCCCAATGACATGCGGCATGCACGTGGGGCCCCCATGACATGCGGCATGCACGTGGGGCCCCCATAACATGCGGCATGCATTTGGGGCCCCCATGACATGCGGCATGCACTTCGGGCTCCCATGACATGCGGCATGCATTTGGGGCCCCCATGACATGCGGCATGCATTTGGGACCCCAATGACATGCGGCATGCACGTGGGGCCCCCATGACATGCGGCATGCACGTGGGGCCCCCATAACATGCGGCATGCATTTGGGGCCCCCATGAAATGCGGCATGCACTTCGGGCTCCCATGACATGCGGCATGCATTTGGGGCCCCTATGATATGAGGCATGCACGTGGGGCCCCCAAGACATGCGGCATGCATTTGGGGCCCCAATGTCATGTGGCATGCTTTTGGGGCCCATATGACATGTGGCATGCATGTGGGGCCCCCACGACATGTGGCATGCTTTTGGGACCCCATGACATTCTTCATGCATTTGGGACCCCAATGACATGCGTCATGCACGTGGGGACCCCATGACACGCGGGATGCATTTGGGGCCCCCATAACACGTGGCATGCATTTGGGGCCCCCATGACATGCGGCATGCATCTGGGACCCCAATGACATGCGTCATGCACGTGGGGCCCCCATTACTTGTGGCATGCACGTGGGCCCCCATGACATGCGGCATGCACATGGGGCCCCCATGACATGCGACATGCATTTGGGGCCCCCATGACATGCTTCATGCATTTGGGGCTCCCATGACAAGCGGCATGCACGTGGGGCCCCCAAGACATGCGGCATGCATTTGGGACCCCAATGACATGCGGCATGCACGTGGGGCCCCCATGACATGCGGCATGCATTTGGGGTCCCCATGACATGCAACATGCATTTGGGACCCCAATGACATGCGGCATGCACGTGGGACCCCCATGACATGCGGCATGCACGTGGGGCCCCCATAACATGTGGCATGCATTTGGGGCCCCCATGACATGCGGCATGCACTTCGGGCTCCCATGACATGCGGCATGCACGTGGGGCCTCCATAACATGCGGCATGCACGTGGGGCCCCCATAACATGCGGCATGCATTTGGGGCCCCCATGAAATGCGGCATGCACTTCGGGCTCCCATGACATGCGGCATGCATTTGGGGCCCCTATGACATGTGGCATGCATGTGGGGAACCATGACAGGCGGCACATAATTGAGGCCCCCATGATATGCGGCATGCATTTGGGGCTCCCATGACAAGCGGCATGCATTTGGGACCCCAATGACATGCGGCATGCACGTGGGGCCCCCATGACATGCGGCATGCATTTGGGGCCCCCATGACATGCGGCATGCATTTTGGGCCCCCATGACATGCGGCATGCACTTCGGGCTCCCATGACATGCGGCATGCATTTGGGGCCCCTATGACATGTTGCATGCATGTGGGGCCCCATGACAGGCGGCACATAATTGGGGCCCCCATGACATGCGGCATGCATTTGGGGCCCCCAAGACATGCATCATGCATTTGGGGCCGCCACGACATGCGGCATGCATTTGGGGCCCCAATGACATGCGGCATGCACGTGGGGCCCCCATGACATGCGTCATGCACGTGGGGCCCCCACGACATGTGGCATGCTTTTGGGGCCCCCATAACATGCGGCATGCACGTGGGGCCCCCACGACATGTGGCATGCTTTTGGGGCCCCCATGACATTCTTCATGCATTTGGGACCCCAATGACATGCGTCATGCACGTGGGGCCCCTATGATATGCGGCATGCACGTGGGGCCCCCAAGACATGCGGCATGTATTTGGGGCCCCCATGACATGCGGCATGCATTTGGGACCCCAATGACATGCGGAATGCACGAGGGCCCCCCATGACATGCGGCATGCATTTATGGCCCCCATGACATGCGGCATGCATTTGGGGCCCCCATGACATGCTTCATGCATTTGGGGCTCCCATGACATGCAGCATGCATTTGGGGCCCCCGAGACTTGCGTCATGCATTTGGGACCCCAATGACATGCGGCATGCACGTGGGGCCCCCATGACTTGCGGCATGCACGTGGGGCCCCCATGACATGCGGCATGCACATGGGGCCCCCATGACATGCGGCATGCATTTGGGGCCCCCATGACATGCTTCATGCATTTGGGGCTCCCATGACATGCAGCATGCATTTGGGGCCCCCGACACATGCGTCATGCACTTCGGGCTCCCATGACATGCGGCATGCATTTGGGGCCCCCATGACAGGCGGCACATAATTGGGGCCCCCATGACATGCGGCATGAATTTGGGGCCCCCATGACATGTGACATGCACGTGGGGCCCCCATGACATGCGGGATGCATTTGGGGCCCCCATAAGACGCAGCTTGCATTTGGGGCCCCCACGACATGTGGCATGCTTTTGGGGCCCCCATGACATGCGGCATGGACGTGGGGCCCCCACGACATGTGGCATGCTTTTGGGGCCCCCATGACATTCTTCATGCATTTGGGACCCCAATGACATGCGTCGTGCACGTGGGGCCCCTATGATATGCGGCATGCACGTGGGGCCCCCAAGACATGCGGCATGCATTTGGGACCCCAATGACATGCGGCATGCACGTGGGGCCCCCATGACATGCGGCATGCATTTGGGGCCCCCATGACATGCAACATGCATTTGGGACCCCAATGACATGCGGCATGCACGTGGGGCCCCCATAACATGCGGCATGCATTTGGGGCCCCCATGACATGCGGCATGCACTTCGGGCTCCCATGACATGCGGCATGCATTTGGGGCCCCCATGACATGCGGCATGCATTTGGGACCCCAATGACATGCGGCATGCACGTGGGGCCCCCATGACATGCGGCATGCACGTGGGGCCCCCATAACATGCGGCATGCATTTGTGGCCCCCATGAAATGTGGCATGCACTTCTGGCTCCCATGACATGCGGCATGCATTTGGGGCCCCTATGACATGTGGCATGCATGTGGGGAACCATGACAGGCGGCACATAATTGGGGCCCCCATGATATGCGGCATGCATTTGGGTCCCCAATGACATGCGGCATGCACTTGGGGCCCCTATGATATGAGGCATGCACGTGGGGCCCCCAAGACATGCAGCATGCATTTGGGGCCCCCATGTCATGTGGCATGCTTTTGGGGCCCCCATGACATGTGGCATGCATGTGGGGCCCCCACGACATGTGGCATGCTTTTGGGACCCCATGACATTCTTCATGCATTTGGGACCCCAATGACATGCATCATGCACGTGGGGACCCCATGACACGCGGGATGCATTTGGGGCCCCCATAACACGTGGCATGCATTTGGGGCCCCCATGACATGCGGCATGCATTTGGGGCCCAAATGACATGCGGCATGCATTTGGGGCCCCCCATGCCGCATATCATGCATTTGGGACCCCCATGACATGCGACATGCATTTGGGACCCAAATGACATGCGTCATGCACGTGGGGCCCCCATTACTTGCGGCATGCACGTGGGGCCCCCATGACATGCTTCATGCATTTGGGGCTCCCATGACAAGCGGCATGCACGTGGGGCCCCCAAGACATGCGGCATGCATTTGGGACCCCAATGACATGCGGCATGCACGTGGGGCCCCCATGACATGCGGCATGCATTTGGGGCCCCCATGACATGCAACATGCATTTGGGACCCCAATGACATGCGGCATGCACGTGGGGCCCCCATGACATGCGGCATGCACGTGGGGCCCCCATAACATGCGGCATGCATTTGGGGCCCCCATGACATGCGGCATGCACGTGGGCCCCCATGACATGCGGCATTCATTTGGGGCCCCCATCACATGCGTCATGCACGTGGGGACCCCATGACATGCGGCATGCACATGGGGCCCAAATGACATGCGGCATGCACGTGGGCCCCCATGACATGCGGCATACATTTGGGGCCCCCATGACATGCGTCATGCACGTGGGGACCCCATGACACGCGGGATGCATTTGGGGCCCCCATAACACGCGGCATGCATTTGGGGCCCCCATGACATGCGGCATGCATTTGGGGCCGCCACGACATGTGGCATGCACGTGGGCCCTCATGACATGCGGCATGCATTGGGGCCCCCATGACATGCGGCATGCATTTGGGACACCAATGACATGCGGCATGCACGTGGGACCCCAATGACATGCGGCATGCACGTGGGGACCCCATGACTTGCGGCATACACGTGGGGACCCCATGACATGCGGCATGCACGTGGGGCCCCCATGACATGCGGCATGCATTTGGGGCCCCCATGACATGCTTCATGCATTTGGGGCTCCCATGACATGCAGCATGCATTTGGGGCCCCCGAGACATGCGTCATGCATTTGGGACCCCAATGACATGCGGCATGCACGTGGGGCCCCCACGACATGTGGCATGCTTTTGGGGCCCCCATGACATGCGTCATGCACGTGGGGCCCCCACGACATGTGGCATGCTTTTGGGGCCCCCATGACATACGTCATGCACGTGGGGCCCCCACGACATGTGGCATGCTTTTGGGGCCCCCATGACATGCGGCATGCATTTATGGCCCCCATGACATGCGGCACAAAATTGGGGCCCCCAAGACATGTGACATGCACTTTTGGGCCCCCATGACATGCGGCATGCATGGGGGGCCCCCATGACAGGCGGCATGTAATTGGGGCCCCCATGAAATGCGGCATGCATTTGGGGCCCCCATGACATGCGGCATGCATTTGGGGCCCCAATGACATGCGGCATGCATTTGGGGACCCCATGACATGCGGCATGCATTTGGGGCCCCAATGACATGCGGCATGCACGTGGGGCCCCCATGACTTGCGGCATGCACGTGGGGCCCCCATGACATGCGGCATGCAGATGGGTCCCCCATGACATGCATCATGCATTTGGGGCCCCCGAGACATGCGTCATGCACTTCGGGCTCCCATGACATGCGGCATGCATTTGGGGCCCCCATGACAGGCGGCACATAATTGGGGCCCCTATGACATGCGTCATGCACGTGGGGCCCCCAAGACATGTGGCATGCATGTGGGGCCCCCACGACATGTGGTATGCTTTTGGGACCCCATGACATTCTTCATGCATTTGGGACCCCAATGACATGCGTCATGCACGTGGGGACCCCATGACACGCGGGATGCATTTGGGGCCCCCATAACACGTGGCATGCATTTGGGGCCCCCATGACATGCGGCATGCATTTGGGGCCCAAATGACATGCGGCATGCATTTGGGGCCCCCCATGCCGCATATCATGCATTTGGGACCCCCATGACATGCGACATGCATTTGGGACCCCAATGACATGCGTCATGCACGTGGGGCCCCTATTACTTGCGGCATGCACGTGGGGCCCCCATGACATGTGGCATGCACATGGGGCCCCCATGACATGCGACATGCATTTGGTGCCCCCATGACATGCTTCATGCATTTGGGGCTCCCATGACAAGCGGCATGCACGTGGGGCCCCCAAGACATGCGGCATGCATTTGGGACCCCAATGACATGCGGCATGCACGTGGGGCCCCCATGACATGCGGCATGCATTTGGGGCCCCCATGACATGCAACATGCATTTGGGACCCCAATGACATGCGGCAAGCACGTGGGGCCCCCATGACATGCGGCATGCACGTGGGGCCCCCATAACATGCGGCATGCATTTGGGGCCCCATGACATGCGGCATGCACGTGGGCCCCCATGACATGCGGCATACATTTGGGGCCCCCATGACATGCGTCATGCACGTGGGGACCCCATGACATGCGGCATGCATTTGGGGCCCCCATGACATGCTTCATGCATTTGGGGCTCCCATGACATGCGGCATGCATTTGGGGCCGCCACGACATGTGGCATGCACGTGGGCCCTCATGACATGCGGCATGCATTGGGGCCCCCATGACATGCGGCATGCATTTGGGACACCAATGACATGCGGCATGCACGTGGGACCCCAATGACATGCGGCATGCACGTGGGGCCCCCATGACTTGCGGGATGCACGTGGGGCCCCCATGACATGCGGCATGCACGTGGGGCCCCCATGACATGCGGCATGCATTTGGGGCCCCCATGACATGCTTCATGCATTTGGGGCTCCCATGACATGCAGCATGCATTTGGGGCCCCCGAGACATGCGTCATGCATTTGGGACCCCAATGACATGGGGCATGCACGTGGGGCCCCCATGACTTGCGGCATGCACGTGGGGCCCCCATGACATGCGGCATGCACATGGGGCCCCCATGACATGCGATATGCATTTGGGGCCCCCATGACATGCTTCATGCATTTGGGGCTCCCATGACATGCAGCATGCATTTGGTGCCCCCGACACATGCGTCATGCACTTCGGGCTCCCATGACATGCGGCATGCATTTGGGGCCCCCATGACAGGCGGCACATAATTGGGGCCCCCATGACATGCGGCATGCTTTTGGGGCCCCCATGACATTCTTCATGCATTTGGGACCCCAATGACATGCGTCGTGCACGTGGGGCCCCTATGATATGCGGCATGCACGTGGGGCCCCCAAGACATGTGGCATGCATTTGGGACCCCAATGACATGCGGCATGCACGTGGGGCCCCCATGACATGCGGCATGCATTTGGGGCCCCCATGACATGCAACATGCATTTGGGACCCCAATGACATGCGGCATGCACGTGGGGCCCCCATGACATGCGGCATGCACGTGGGGCCCCCATAACATGCGGCATGCATTTGGGGCCCCCATGACATGCGGCATGCACTTCGGGCTCCCATGACATGCGGCATGCATTTGGGGCCCCCATGACATGCGGCATGCATTTGGGACCCCAATGACATGCGGCATGCACGTGGGGCCCCCATGACATGCGGCATGCACGTGGGGCCCCCATAACATGCGGCATGCATTTGTGGCCCCCATGAAATGTGGCATGCACTTCGGGCTCCCATGACATGCGGCATGCATTTGGGGCCCCTATGACATGTGGCATGCATGTGGGGAACCATGACAGGCGGCACATAATTGGGGCCCCCATGATATGCGGCATGCATTTGGGTCCCCAATGACATGCGGCATGCACTTGGGGCCCCTATGATATGAGGCATGCACGTGGGGCCCCCAAGACATGCAGCATGCATTTGGGGCCCCCATGTCATGTGGCATGCTTTTGGGGCCCCCATGACATGTGGCATGCATGTGGGGCCCCCACGACATGTGGCATGCTTTTGGGACCCCATGACATTCTTCATGCATTTGGGACCCCAATGACATGCATCATGCACGTGGGGACCCCATGATACGCGGGATTCATTTGGGGCCCCCATAACACGTGGCATGCATTTGGGGCCCCCATGACATGCGGCATGCATTTGGGGCCCAAATGACATGCGGCATGCATTTGGGGCCCCCCATGCCGCATATCATGCATTTGGGACCCCCATGACATGCGACATGCATTTGGGACCCAAATGACATGCGTCATGCACGTGGGGCCCCCATTACTTGCGGCATGCACGTGGGGCCCCCATGACATGCTTCATGCATTTGGGGCTCCCATGACAAGCGGCATGCACGTGGGGCCCCCAAGACATGCGGCATGCATTTGGGACCCCAATGACATGCGGCATGCACGTGGGGCCCCCATGACATGCGGCATGCATTTGGGGCCCCCATGACATGCAACATGCATTTGGGACCCCAATGACATGCGGCATGCACGTGGGGCCCCCATGACATGCGGCATGCACGTGGGGCCCCCATAACATGCGGCATGCATTTGGGGCCCCCATGACATGCGGCATGCACGTGGGCCCCCATGACATGCGGCATTCATTTGGGGCCCCCATCACATGCGTCATGCACGTGGGGACCCCTTGACATGCGTCATGCACATGGGGCCCAAATGACATGCGGCATGCACGTGGGCCCCCATGACATGCGGCATACATTTGGGGCCCCCATGACATGCGTCATGCACGTGGGGACCCCATGACACGCGGGATGCATTTGGGGCCCCCATAACACGCGGCATGCATTTGGGGCCCCCATGACATGCGGCATGCATTTGGGGCCCCAATGACATGCGGCATGCATTTGGGGCCCCCAAGACATGCGTCATGCATTTGGGGCCCCCATGACATGCGGCATGCATGTGGGGCCCCCATGACAGGCGGCACGTAATTGGGGCCCCCATGACATGCGGCATGCATTTGGGGCCCCCATGACATGCGACATGCATTTGTGACCCCAATGACATGCGGCATGCACGTGGGGCCCCCATGACTTGCGGCATGCACGTGGGGCCCCCATTACATGCGGCATGCACATGGGGCCCCCATGACATGCGGCATGCATTTGGGGCCCCCATGACATG
This sequence comes from Phyllobates terribilis, assembly GCF_046119375.1. NCBI lineage: Eukaryota > Metazoa > Chordata > Amphibia > Anura > Dendrobatidae > Phyllobates > Phyllobates terribilis. Next base: position 343,994,875 of record NW_027362764.1, read on the forward strand.
CTTCATGCATTTGGGGCTCCCATGACATGCGGCATGCATTTGGGGCCGCCACGACATGTGGCATGCACGTGGGCCCTCATGACTTGTGGCATGCATTGGGGCCCCCATGACATGCGGCATGCATTTGGGACACCAATGACATGCGGCATGCACGTGGGACCCCAATGACATGCGGCATGCACGTGGGGACCCCATGACTTGCGGCATACACGTGGGGACCCCATGACATGCGGCATGCACGTGGGGCCCCCATGACATGCGGCATGCATTTGGGGCCCCCATGACATGCTTCATGCATTTGGGGCTCCCATGACATGCAGCATGCATTTGGGGCCCCCGAGACATGCGTCATGCATTTGGGACCCCAATGACATGCGGCATGCACGTGGGGCCCCCACGACATGTGGCATGCTTTTGGGGCCCCCATGACATGCGTCATGCACGTGGGGCCCCCACGACATGTGGCATGCTTTTGGGGCCCCCATGACATACGTCATGCACGTGGGGCCCCCACGACATGTGGCATGCTTTTGGGGCCCCCATGACATGCGGCATGCATTTATGGCCCCCATGACATGCGGCACAAAATTGGGGCCCCCAAGACATGTGACATGCACTTTTGGGCCCCCATGACATGCGGCATGCATGGGGGGCCCCCATGACAGGCGGCATGTAATTGGGGCCCCCATGAAATGCGGCATGCATTTGGGGCCCCCATGACATGCGGCATGCATTTGGGGCCCCAATGACATGCGGCATGCATTTGGGGACCCCATGACATGCGGCATGCATTTGGGGCCCCAATGACATGCGGCATGCACGTGGGGCCCCCATTACTTGCGGCATGCACGTGGGGCCCCCATGACATGCGGCATGCAGATGGGTCCCCCATGACATGCAGCATGCATTTGGGGCCCCCGAGACATGCGTCATGCACTTCGGGCTCCCATGACATGCGGCATGCATTTGGGGCCCCCATGACAGGCGGCACATAATTGGGGCCCCTATGACATGCGTCATGCACGTGGGGCCCCCAAGACATGTGGCATGCATGTGGGGCCCCCACGACATGTGGTATGCTTTTGGGACCCCATGACATTCTTCATGCATTTGGGACCCCAATGACATGCGTCATGCACGTGGGGACCCCATGACACGCGGGATGCATTTGGGGCCCCCATAACACGTGGCATGCATTTGGGGCCCCCATGACATGCGGCATGCATTTGGGGCCAAATGACATGCGGCATGCATTTGGGGCCCCCCATGCCGCATATCATGCATTTGGGACCCCCATGACATGCGACATGCATTTGGGACCCCAATGACATGCGTCATGCACGTGGGGCCCCTATTACTTGCGGCATGCACGTGGGGCCCCCATGACATGTGGCATGCACATGGGGCCCCAATGACATGCGACATGCATTTGGTGCCCCCATGACATGCTTCATGCATTTGGGGCTCCCATGACAAGCGGCATGCACGTGGGGCCCCCAAGACATGCGGCATGCATTTGGGACCCCATGACATGCGGCATGCACGTGGGGCCCCCATGACATGCGGCATGCATTTGGGGCCCCCATGACATGCAACATGCATTTGGGACCCCAATGACATGCGGCAAGCACGTGGGGCCCCCATGACATGCGGCATGCACGTGGGGCCCCCATAACATGCGGCATGCATTTGGGGCCCCCATGACATGCGGCATGCACGTGGGCCCCCATGACATGCGGCATACATTTGGGGCCCCCATGACATGCGTCATGCACGTGGGGACCCCATGACATGCGGCATGCACGTGGGGCCCCCATGACATGCGGCATGCACGTGGGCCCCCATGACATGCGGCATACATTTGGGGCCCCCATGACATGTGTCATGCACGTGGGGACCCCATGACACGCGGGATGCATTTGGGGCCCCCATAACACGCGGCATGCATTTGGGGCCCCCATGACATGCGGCATGCATTTGGGGCCCCAATGACATGCGGCATGCATTTGGGGCCCCCAAGACATGCGTCATGCATTTGGGGCTCCCATGACATGCAGCATGCATTTGGGGCCCCCGAGACATGCGGCATGCACGTGGGGCCCCCATGACTTGCGGCATGCACGTGGGGCCCCCATTACATGCGGCATGCACATGGGGCCCCCATGACATGCGGCATGCATTTGGGGCCCCCATGACATGCTTCATGCATTTGGGGCTCCCATGACATGCGGCATGCATTTGGGGCCGCCACGACATGTGGCATGCACGTGGGCCCTCATGACTTGTGGCATGCATTGGGGCCCCCATGACATGCGGCATGCATTTGGGACACCAATGACATGCGGCATGCACGTGGGACCCCAATGACATGCGGCATGCACGTGGGGACCCCATGACTTGCGGCATACACGTGGGGACCCCATGACATGCGGCATGCACGTGGGGCCCCCATGACATGCGGCATGCATTTGGGGCCCCCATGACATGCTTCATGCATTTGGGGCTCCCATGACATGCAGCATGCATTTGGGGCCCCCGAGACATGCGTCATGCATTTGGGACCCCAATGACATGCGGCATGCACGTGGGGCCCCCACGACATGTGGCATGCTTTTGGGGCCCCCATGACATGCGTCATGCACGTGGGGCCCCCACGACATGTGGCATGCTTTTGGGGCCCCCATGACATACGTCATGCACGTGGGGCCCCCACGACATGTGGCATGCTTTTGGGGCCCCCATGACATGCGGCATGCATTTATGGCCCCCATGACATGCGGCACAAAATTGGGGCCCCCAAGACATGTGACATGCACTTTTGGGCCCCCATGACATGCGGCATGCATGGGGGGCCCCCATGACAGGCGGCATGTAATTGGGGCCCCCATGAAATGCGGCATGCATTTGGGGCCCCCATGACATGCGGCATGCATTTGGGGCCCCAATGACATGCGGCATGCATTTGGGGACCCCATGACATGCGGCATGCATTTGGGGCCCCAATGACATGCGGCATGCACGTGGGGCCCCCATTACTTGCGGCATGCACGTGGGGCCCCCATGACATGCGGCATGCAGATGGGTCCCCCATGACATGCAGCATGCATTTGGGGCCCCCGAGACATGCGTCATGCACTTCGGGCTCCCATGACATGCGGCATGCATTTGGGGCCCCCATGACAGGCGGCACATAATTGGGGCCCCTATGACATGCGTCATGCACGTGGGGCCCCCAAGACATGTGGCATGCATGTGGGGCCCCCACGACATGTGGTATGCTTTTGGGACCCCATGACATTCTTCATGCATTTGGGACCCCAATGACATGCGTCATGCACGTGGGGACCCCATGACACGCGGGATGCATTTGGGGCCCCCATAACACGTGGCATGCATTTGGGGCCCCCATGACATGCGGCATGCATTTGGGGCCAAATGACATGCGGCATGCATTTGGGGCCCCCCATGCCGCATATCATGCATTTGGGACCCCCATGACATGCGACATGCATTTGGGACCCCAATGACATGCGTCATGCACGTGGGGCCCCTATTACTTGCGGCATGCACGTGGGGCCCCCATGACATGTGGCATGCACATGGGGCCCCCATGACATGCGACATGCATTTGGTGCCCCCATGACATGCTTCATGCATTTGGGGCTCCCATGACAAGCGGCATGCACGTGGGGCCCCCAAGACATGCGGCATGCATTTGGGACCCCATGACATGCGGCATGCACGTGGGGCCCCCATGACATGCGGCATGCATTTGGGGCCCCCATGACATGCAACATGCATTTGGGACCCCAATGACATGCGGCAAGCACGTGGGGCCCCCATGACATGCGGCATGCACGTGGGGCCCCCATAACATGCGGCATGCATTTGGGGCCCCCATGACATGCGGCATGCACGTGGGCCCCCATGACATGCGGCATACATTTGGGGCCCCCATGACATGCGTCATGCACGTGGGGACCCCATGACATGCGGCATGCACGTGGGGCCCCCATGACATGCGGCATGCACGTGGGCCCCCATGACATGCGGCATACATTTGGGGCCCCCATGACATGTGTCATGCACGTGGGGACCCCATGACACGCGGGATGCATTTGGGGCCCCCATAACACGCGGCATGCATTTGGGGCCCCCATGACATGCGGCATGCATTTGGGGCCCCAATGACATGCGGCATGCATTTGGGGCCCCCAAGACATGCGTCATGCATTTGGGGCCCCAATGACATGCGTCATGCATTTGGGGCCCCCAAGACATGCGTCATGCATGTGGGGCCCCCATGACAGGCGGCACGTAATTGGGGCCCCCATGACATGCGGCATGCATTTGGGGCCCCCATGACATGCGGCATGCATTTGGGGCCCCCATGACATGCTTCATGCATTTGGGGCTCCCATGACATGCGGCATGCATTTGGGGCCGCCACGACATGTGGCATGCACGTGGGCCCTCATGACATGCGGCATGCATTGGGGCCCCCATGACATGCGGCATGCATTTGGGACACCAATGACATGCGGCATGCACGTGGGACCCCAATGACATGCGGCATGCACGTGGGGCCCCCATGACTTGCGGGATGCACGTGGGGCCCCCATGACATGGGGCATGCACGTGGGGCCCCCATGACATGCGGCATGCATTTGGGGCCCCCATGACATGCTTCATGCATTTGGGGCTCCCATGACATGCAGCATGCATGTGGGGCCCCCATGACAGGCGGCATGTAATTGGGCCCCCATGACATGCGGCATGCTTTTGGGGCCCCCATGACATGCGGCATGCACGTGGGACCCCCACGACACGTGGCATGCTTTAGGGCCCCCATGAAATTCTTCATGCATTTGGGGCCCCCATGACATGCGGCATGCACTTCGGGCTCCCATGACATGCGTCATGCATTTGGGGCCGCCGCGACATGCGGCATGCATTTGGGGCCCCCATGACATGCGGCATGCACGTGGGGCCCCCAAGACATGCGGCATGCATTTGGGGCCCCCATGACATGCGGCATGCACGGTGGGCCCCCATGACATGCGGCATGCATTTGGGACCCCCATGACATGCGGCATGCACGTGGGGCCCCCATGACAAGCGGGATGCATTTGGGGCCTCACGACATGCGGCATGCATTTGGGGCCACTATGACATGCGTCATGCACGTGGGGCCCCCATGACATGCGGGATGCATTTGGGGCCCCCATGACATGCGGCATGCACGGTGGGCCCCCATGACATGCGGCATGCATTTGGGACCCCCATGACATGCGGCATGCACGTGGGGCCCCCATGACATGCGGCCTGCATTTGGGACCCCAATGATATGCGGCATGAAGGTGGGGCACCCATGACATGCGGCATTCATTTGGGACCCCAATGACATGCGGCATTCACGAGGGCCCCCCATGACATGCGGCATGCATTTATGGCCCCCATGACATGCGGCATGCATTTGGGGCCCCCATGACATGCGGCATGCACGTGGGCCCCAATGACATGCGGCATGCACTTCGGGCTCCCATGACATGCGGCATGCATTTGGGGCACCCATGACATGCGGCATGCATTTATGGCCCCCATGACATGCGGCACAAAATTGGGGCCCCCAAGACATGTGACATGCATTTATGGCCCCCATGACATGCGGCATGCACGTGGGGCACCCATGACATGCGGCTTGCACGTGGGCCCCCATGACATGCGGCATGCATTTGGGGCCCCATGACATGCGGCTTGCACGTGGGGCCCCCATGACATGCGGCATGCACGTGGGGCCCCCATGACATGCGGCCTGCATTTGGGGCCCCCATGACATGCGACATGCATTTGGGGCCCCCATGACATGAGGCATGCACTTCGGGCTCCCATGACATGCGGCATGCATTTTGGGCCCCCAAGACATGCGTCATGCATTTGGGGCCGCCGCGACATGCGGCATGCATTTGGGGCCCCCATAACACGCGGCATGCATTTATGGCCCCCATGACATGCGGCACAAAATTGGGGCCCCCAAGACATGTGACATGCACTTTTGGGCCCCCATGACATGCGGCATGCATTTGAGGCCCCCATGACATGCGGCATGCATTTGGGGCCGCCACAACATGCGGCATGCACGTGGGCCCTCATGACATGCGGCATGCATTTGGGGTCCCCATGACATGCGGCATGCACGAGGGCCCCCCATGACATGCGGCATGCATTTATGGCCCCCATGACATGCGGCACAAAATTGGGGCCCCCAAGACATGTGACATGCACTTTTGGGCCCCCATGACATGCGGCATGCACGTGGGCCCTCATGACATGCGGCATGCATTTGGGGTCCCCATGACATGCGGCATGCATTTGGGACCCCAATGATATGCGGCATGCAGGTGGGGCACCCATGACATGCTGCATGCATTTGGAACCCCAATGACATGCGGCATGCACGAGGGCCCCCCATGACATGCGGCATGCATTTATGGCCCCCATGACATGCGGCACAAAATTGGGGCCCCCAAGACATGTGACATGCACTTTTGGGCCCCCATGACATGCGGCATGCACGTGGGCCCTCATGACATGCGGCATGCATTTGGGGTCCCCATGACATGCGGCATGCATTTGGGACCACAATGATATGCGTCATGCAGGTGGGGCACCCATGACATGCTGCATGCAGGTGGGGCACCCATGACATGAGGCATGCATTTGGGACCCCAATGAAATGCGGCATGCACTAGGGCCCCCCATGACATGCGGCATGCATTTATGGCCCCCATGACATGCGGCACAAAATTGGGGCCCCCAAGACATGTGACATGCACTTTTGGGCCCCCATGACATGCGGCATGCATGTGGGGCCCCCATGACAGGCGGCATGTAATTGGGCCCCCATGACATGCGGCATGCTTTTGGGGCCCCCATGACATGCGGCATGCACGTGGGACCCCCACGACACGTGGCATGCTTTAGGGCCCCCATGAAATTCTTCATGCATTTGGGGCCCCCATGACATGCGGCATGCACTTCGGGCTCCCATGACATGTGTCATGCATTTGGGGCCGCCGCGACATGCGGCATGCATTTGGGGCCCCCATGACATGCGGCATGCACGTGGGGCCCCCAAGACATGCGGCATGCATTTGGGGCCCCCATGACATGCGTCATGCACGTGGGGCCCCCATGACAAGCGGGATGCATTTGGGGCCTCACGACATGCGGCATGCATTTGGGGCCACTATGACATGCGTCATGCACGTGGGGCCCCCATGACATGCGGGATGCATTTGGGGCCCCCATGACATGCGGCATGCACGGGGGGCCCCCATGACATGCGGCATGCATTTGGGACCCCCATGACATGCGGCATGCACGTGGGGCCCCCATGACATGCGGCCTGCATTTGGGGCCCCCATGACATGCTTCATGCATTTGAGGCTCCCATGACATTCGGCATGCATTTGGGCCCCCATGACATGCGGCATGCATTTGGGACCCCCATGACATGCGGCATGCACTTCGGGCTCCCATGACTTGCGGCATGCATTTGAGGCCCCAATGACATGCGGCATGCATTTGGGGCCCCAATGACATGCGGCATGCACGTGGGCCCCCATGACATGCGGCATGCACGTGGGGCCCCCATGACATGCGGCATGCATTTGGGGCCGCCACGACATGCGGCATGCATTTGGGGCCACTATGACATTCGGCATGCACGTGGGCCCCCATGACATGCGGCATGCATTTGGGGCCCCCATGACATGCGGCATGCATTTGGGGCCCCAATGACATGCGGCATGCACGGGGGGCCCCCATGACATGCGGCATGCATTTTTGACCCCCATGACATGCGGCATGCACGTGGGGCCGACATGCGGCATGCATTTGGGGCCCCCATGACATGCGGCATGCATTTGGGGCTCCCATGACATTCTTCATGCATTTGGGACCCCCATGACATGCGGCATGCACGTAGGGCCCACATGACATGCGGCATGCACGTGGGGCCCCCATGACATGCGGCATGCATTTGGGGCCCCGATGACATGCGGCATGCATTTGGGGCCCCCATGACATGCGGCATGCATTTGGGGCCCCCATGACATGCGGCATGCATTTGGGGCCCCCATGACATGCGGCATGCATTTGGGGCTCCCATGACATTCTTCATGCATTTGGGACCCCAATGACATGCGTCATGCACGTGGGGCCCCTATGATATGCGGAATGCAAGTGGGACCCCCAAGACATGCGGCATGCATTTTTCGGCCCCCATGACATGCGTCATGCACGTGGGGCCCCCATGACAAGCGGGATGCATTTGGGGCCCCCATAACACGCGGCATGCATTTGGGGCCCCCAAGACACGCGTCATGCATATGGGGCCGCCACGACATGCGGCATGCACGTGGGACCCCCACGACACGTGGCATGCTTTTGGGGCCCCCACAACATGTGGCATGCTTTTGGGGCCCCCATGAAATTCTTCATGCATTTGGGGCCCCCATGACATGCGGCATGCACTTCGGGCTCCCATGACATGCGGCATGCATTTGGGGCCCCTATGACATGCGGCATGCATGTGGGGCCCCCATGACATGCGGCATGCACGTGGGGCCCCCATGACATGCGACATGCATTTGGGGCCCCCATGACATGCGGCATGCACTTCGGGCTCCCATGACATGCGGCATGCATTTGGGGCTCCCAAGACATGCGGCATGCATTTGGGGCCCCCATGACATGCGGCATGCACGTGGGGCCCCCAAGACATGCGGCATGCATTTGGGGTCCCCATGACATGCGTCATGCACGTGGGGCCCCCATGACAAGCGGGATGCATTTGGGGCCGCCACGACATGCGGCATGCATTTGGGGCCACTAAGACATGCGTCATGCACGTGGGGCCCCCATGACATGCGGGATGCATTTGGGGACCCCATGACATGCGGCATGCACGTGGGGCCCCCATGACATGCGGCATGGATTTGGGACTCCATGACATGCGGCATGCACGTGGGGCCCCCATGACATGAGGCATGCACGTGGGGCCCCCACGACATGTGGCATGCATTTGGGGCCCCCATAACACGCAGCATGCATTTGGGGCCCCAATGACATGCGGCATGCACGTGGGCCCCCATGACATGCGGCATGCAATTGGGGCCCCCATGACATGCGGCATGCACGTGGTTCCCCCACGACATGTGGCATGCTTTTGGGGCCCCCATGAAATTCTTCATGCATTTGGGGCCCCCATGCCATGCGGCATGCACTTTGGGCTCCCATGACATGCGGCATGCATTTGGGGCCCCTATGACATGCGGCATGCATGTGGGGCCCCCATGACAGGCGGCACATAATTGGGGCCCCCATGACATGTGACATGCATTTGGGGCCCCCAAGACATGCGTCATGCATTTGGGGCCGCCACGACATGCGGCATGCACGTGGGCCCCCATGACATGCGGCATGCATTTGGGGCCCCGATGACATGCGGCATGCATTTGGGGCCCCCATGACATGCAGCATGCATTTGGGGCCCCCATGACATGCGGCATGCATTTGGGGCCCCCATGACATGCGGCATGCACGTAGGGCCCACATGACATGCGGCATGCACGTGGGGCCCCCATGACATGCGGCATGCATTTGGGGCCCCCATGACATGCGGCATGCATTTGGGGCTCCCATGACATTCTTCATGCATTTGGGACCCCAATGACATGCGTCATGCACGTGGGGCCCCTATGATATGCGGCATGCACGTGGGACCCCCAAGACATGCGGCATGCATTTTTCGGCCCCCATGACATGCGTCATGCACGTGGGGCCCCCATGACAAGCGGGATGCATTTGGGGCCCCCATAACACGCGGCATGCATTTGGGGCCCCCAAGACACGCGTCATGCATATGGGGCCGCCACGACATGCGGCATGCACGTGGGGCCCCCATGACATGCGACATGCATTTGGGGCCCCCATGACATGCGGCATGCACTTCGGGCTCCCATGACATGCGGCATGCATTTGGGGCCCCCAAGACATGCGTCATGCATTTGGGGCCGCCGCGACATGCGGCATGCATTTGGGGCCCCCATGACATGCGGCATGCACGTGGGGCCCCCAAGACATGCGGCATGCATTTGGGGCCCCCATGACATGCGTCATGCACGTGGGGCCCCCATGACAAGCGGGATGCATTTGGGGCCGCCACGACATGCGGCATGCATTTGGGGCCACTAAGACATGCGTCATGCACGTGGGGCCCCCATGACATGCGGGATGCATTTGGGGACCCCATGACATGCGGCATGCACGTGGGGCCCCCATGACATGCGGCATGGATTTGGGACTCCATGACATGCGGCATGCACGTGGGGCCCCCATGACATGAGGCATGCACGTGGGGCCCCCACGACATGTGGCATGCATTTGGGGCCCCCATAACACGCAGCATGCATTTGGGGCCGCAATGACATGCGGCATGCACGTGGGCCCCCATGACATGCGGCATGCAATTGGGGCCCCCATGACATGCGTCATGCATTTGGGGCCGCCGCGACATGCGGCATGCATTTGGGGCCCCCATAACACGCGGCATGCATTTGGGGCCCCCATGACATGTGGCATGCATTTGGGGCCGCCACGACATGCGGCATGCACGTGGGCCCTCATGACATGCGGCATGCATTTGGGGTCCACATGACATGCGGCATGCATTTGGGACCCCAATGATATGCGGCATGCAGGTGTGGCACCCATGACATGCGGCATGCATTTGGGACCCCAATGACATGCGGCATGCACGAGGGCCCCCCATGACATGCGGCATGCATTTATGGCCCCCATGACATGCGGCACAAAATTGGGGCCCCCAAGACATGTGACATGCACTTTTGGGCCCCCATGACATGCGGCATGCATGTGGAGCCCCCATGACAGGCGGCATGTAATTGGGGCCCCCATGACATGTGGCATGCATTTGGGGCCCCCATGACATGCGTCATGCATTTGAGCCCGCCACGTCATGCGGCATGCACGTGGGCCCTCATGACATGCGGCATGCATGTGGGGCCCCCATGACAGGCGGCACATATTTGGGGCCCCCATGACATGCGGCATGCATTTGGGGCCCCCAAGACATGCGTCATGCACGTGGGTCCTCATGACATGCGGCATGCATTTTGGGCCCCCATGACATGCTGCATGCACGTAGGGCCCACATGACATGCGGCATGCACGTGGGGCCCCCATGACATGCGGCATGCAGGTGGGGCACCCATGACATGAGGCATGCATTTGGGACCCCAATGAAATGCGGCATGCACTAGGGCCCCCCATGACATGCGGCATGCATTTATGGCCCCCATGACATGCGGCACAAAATTGGGGCCCCCAAGACATGTGACATGCACTTTTGGGCCCCCATGACATGCGGCATGCATGTGGGGCCCCCATGACAGGCGGCATGTAATTGGGCCCCCATGACATGCGGCATGCTTTTGGGGCCCCCATGACATGCGGCATGCACGTGGGACCCCCACGACACGTGGCATGCTTTAGGGCCCCCATGAAATTCTTCATGCATTTGGGGCCCCCATGACATGCGGCATGCACTTCGGGCTCCCATGACATGCGTCATGCATTTGGGGCCGCCGCGACATGCGGCATGCATTTGGGGCCCCCATGACATGCGGCATGCACGTGGGGCCCCCAAGACATGCGGCATGCATTTGGGGCCCCCATGACATGCGTCATGCACGTGGGGCCCCCATGACAAGCGGGATGCATTTGGGGCCTCACGACATGCGGCATGCATTTGGGGCCACTATGACATGCGTCATGCACGTGGGGCCCCCATGACATGCGGGATGCATTTGGGGCCCCCATGACATGCGGCATGCACGGTGGGCCCCCATGACATGCGGCATGCATTTGGGACCCCCATGACATGCGGCATGCACGTGGGGCCCCCATGACATGCGGCCTGCATTTGGGACCCCAATGATATGCGGCATGAAGGTGGGGCACCCATGACATGCGGCATTCATTTGGGACCCCAATGACATGCGGCATTCACGAGGGCCCCCCATGACATGCGGCATGCATTTATGGCCCCCATGACATGCGGCATGCATTTGGGGCCCCCATGACATGCGGCATGCACGTGGGCCCCAATGACATGCGGCATGCACTTCGGGCTCCCATGACATGCGGCATGCATTTGGGGCACCCATGACATGCGGCATGCATTTATGGCCCCCATGACATGCGGCACAAAATTGGGGCCCCTAAGACATGTGACATGCATTTATGGCCCCCATGACATGCGGCATGCACGTGGGGCACCCATGACATGCGGCTTGCACGTGGGCCTCCATGACATGCGGCATGCATTTGGGGCCCCATGACATGCGGCTTGCACGTGGGGCCCCCATGACATGCGGCATGCACGTGGGGCCCCCATGACATGCGGCCTGCATTTGGGGCCCCCATGACATGAGGCATGCACTTCGGGCTCCCATGACATGCGGCATGCATTTTGGGCCCCCAAGACATGCGTCATGCATTTGGGGCCGCCGCGACATGCGGCATGCATTTGGGGCCCCCATAACACGCGGCATGCATTTATGGCCCCCATGACATGCGGCACAAAATTGGGGCCCCCAAGACATGTGACATGCACTTTTGGGCCCCCATGACATGCGGCATGCATTTGAGGCCCCCATGACATGCGGCATGCATTTGGGGCCGCCACAACATGCGGCATGCACGTGGGCCCTCATGACATGCGGCATGCATTTGGGGTCCCCATGACATGCGGCATGCACGAGGGCCCCCCATGACATGCGGCATGCATTTATGGCCCCCATGACATGCGGCACAAAATTGGGGCCCCCAAGACATGTGACATGCACTTTTGGGCCCCCATGACATGCGGCATGCACGTGGGCCCTCATGACATGCGGCATGCATTTGGGGTCCCCATGACATGCGGCATGCATTTGGGACCCCAATGATATGCGGCATGCAGGTGGGGCACCCATGACATGCTGCATGCATTTGGAACCCCAATGACATGCGGCATGCACGAGGGCCCCCCATGACATGCGGCATGCATTTATGGCCCCCATGACATGCGGCACAAAATTGGGGCCCCCAAGACATGTGACATGCACTTTTGGGCCCCCATGACATGCGGCATGCACGTGGGCCCTCATGACATGCGGCATGCATTTGGGGTCCCCATGACATGCGGCATGCATTTGGGACCACAATGATATGCGTCATGCAGGTGGGGCACCCATGACATGCTGCATGCAGGTGGGGCACCCATGACATGAGGCATGCATTTGGGACCCCAATGAAATGCGGCATGCACTAGGGCCCCCCATGACATGCGGCATGCATTTATGGCCCCCATGACATGCGGCACAAAATTGGGGCCCCCAAGACATGTGACATGCACTTTTGGGCCCCCATGACATGCGGCATGCATGTGGGGCCCCCATGACAGGCGGCATGTAATTGGGCCCCCATGACATGCGGCATGCTTTTGGGGCCCCCATGACATGCGGCATGCACGTGGGACCCCCACGACACGTGGCATGCTTTAGGGCCCCCATGAAATTCTTCATGCATTTGGGGCCCCCATGACATGCGGCATGCACTTCGGGCTCCCATGACATGTGTCATGCATTTGGGGCCGCCGCGACATGCGGCATGCATTTGGGGCCCCCATGACATGCGGCATGCACGTGGGGCCCCCAAGACATGCGGCATGCATTTGGGGCCCCCATGACATGCGTCATGCACGTGGGGCCCCCATGACAAGCGGGATGCATTTGGGGCCTCACGACATGCGGCATGCATTTGGGGCCACTATGACATGCGTCATGCACGTGGGGCCCCCATGACATGCGGGATGCATTTGGGGCCCCCATGACATGCGGCATGCACGGGGGGCCCCCATGACATGCGGCATGCATTTGGGACCCCCATGACATGCGGCATGCACGTGGGGCCCCCATGACATGCGGCCTGCATTTGGGACCCCAATGATATGCGGCATGAAGGTGGGGCACCCATGACATGCGGCATTCATTTGGGACCCCAATGACATGCGGCATGCACGAGGGCCCCCCATGACATGCGGCATGCATTTATGGCCCCCATGACATGCGGCATGCATTTGGGGCCCCCATGACATGCGGCATGCACGTGGGCCCCAATGACATGCGGCATGCACTTCGGGCTCCCATGACATGCGGCATGCATTTGGGGCACCCATGACATGCGGCATGCATTTATGGCCCCCATGACATGCGGCACAAAATTGGGGCCCCCAAGACATGTGACATGCATTTATGGCCCCCATGACATGCGGCATGCATTTGGGGCCGCCACAACATGCGGCATGCACGTGGGCCCTCATGACATGCGGCATGCATTTGGGGTCCCCATGACATGCGGCATGCATGTGGGGCACCCATGACATGCGCATTGTACGTGGTGCCCCTATGACATGCGGCATGCATTTGTAGGCCCCAAGACATGTGGCATGCACGTGGGGCCCCTATGACATGCGGCATGCATTTGTGGGCCCCAAGACATGCGGCATGCATGTGGGGCACCCATGACATGCGCCATGTACGTGGTGCCCCTATGACATGCGGCATGCACGTGGGGCCCCAATGACATGCGGCATGCACGTGGGGCCCCCATGACATGCAGCATGCATTTGAATCCCCCATTACATGACGGATGCACGTGGGGCCCCCATGACATGCAGCATGCATTTGGGGCCCCCATGACATGCGGAATGCCTGCGGGGCCCCCATGACATGCGGCATGCATGCGGGGCCCTCATGACATGCGGCATGAATTTAAGGCCCCCATGACATGTGGCATGCATTTGGGTCCCCTTGACATGTGGCATGCATTGGGGGCCCCCATGACATGCGGCATGAATGTGGGTCCCATGACATGCGGCATGCATTTGGACCCCCATGACATGCGGCATGCATTTGGGGCCTGCATAACATGCTGCATGCATTTGGGGTACCTGAGAGATGCGGCATGCATGTGGGGCCCCTATGACATGCCGCATGCATTTGGGGCCCCCATTACATGCGGCATGCACATGGGGCACCCGTGACACGCGGCATACGCTTGGGGCCCCAATGACATGCGGCATGCATTTGGGCCCCCATGACATGCGGCATGCACGAGGGCCCCCCATGTCATGCGGCATGCATTTATGGCCCCCATGACATGCGGCACAAAATTGGGGCCCCCAAGACATGTGACATGCACTTTTGGGCCCCCATGACATGCGGCATGCACGTGGGCCCTCATGACATGCGGCATGCATTTGGGGTCCCCATGACATGCGGCATGCATTTGGGACCCCAATGATATGCGGCATGCAGGTGGGGCACCCATGACATGCTGCATGCATTTGGAACCCCAATGACATGCGGCATGCACGAGGGCCCCCCATGACATGCGGCATGCATTTATGGCCCCCATGACATGCGGCACAAAATTGGGGCCCCCAAGACATGTGACATGCACTTTTGGGCCCCCATGACATGCGGCATGCACGTGGGCCCTCATGACATGCGGCATGCATTTGGGGTCCCCATGACATGCGGCATGCATTTGGGACCACAATGATATGCGTCATGCAGGTGGGGCACCCATGACATGCTGCATGCATTTGGGACCCCAATGACATGCGGCATGCACGAGGGCCCCCCATGACATGCGGCATGCATTTATGGCCCCCATGACATGCGGCACAAAATTGGGGCCCCCAAGACATGTGACATGCACTTTTGGGCCCCCATGACATGCGGCATGCATGTGGGGCCCCCATGACAGGCGGCATGTAATTGGGGCCCCCATGACATGCGGCATGCATTTGGGGCCCCCATGACATGCGGCATGCACGTGGGCCCCAATGACATGCGGCATGCACTTCGGGCTCCCATGACATGCGGCATGCACTTCGGGCTCCCATGACATGCGGCATGCATTTGGGGCCCCATGACATGCGGCACATAATTGGGGCCCCCATGACATGCGGCATGCATTTGGGGCCCCCAAGACATGCGTCATGCATTTGGGGCCGCCACGACATGCGGCATGCACGTGGGGCCCCCATGACATGCGGCACATAATTGGGGCCCCCAAGACATGCGGCATGCACATGGGGCCCCCATGACATGCGGCATGCATTTGGGGTCCCCATGACATGCAGCATGCATTTGGGACCCCAATGATATGCGGCATGCAGGTGGGGCACCCATGACATGCGGCATGCATTTATGGCCCCCATGACATGCGGCACAAAATTGGGGCCCCCAAGACATGTGACATGCACTTTTGGGCCCCCATGACAGGCGGCATGTAATTGGGGCCCCCATGACATGCGGCATGCATTTGGGGCCCCCATGACATGCGTCATGCATTTGGGCCCGCCACATCATGCGGCATGCACGTGGGCCCCCATGACATGAGGCATGCATTTGGGGACCCCATGACAAGCGGGATGCATTTGGTGCCCCCATAACATGCAGCATGCATTTGGGGCCCCAATGACATGCGGCATGCACGTGGGGCCCCCATGACATGCGGCATGCACTTGGGGCCCCCATGACATGCGGCATGCACGTGGGGCCCCCATGACATGCGGCATGCATATGGGGCCCCCATGACATGCGGCATGCATTTGGGGCCGCCATAACATGCGGCATGCACGTGGGCCCTCATGACATGCGGCATGCATTTGGGGTCCCCATGACATGCGGCATGCATTTGGGACCCCAATGATATGCGGCATGCAGATGGGGCACCCATGACATGCGGCATGCATTTGGGACCCCAATGACATGCGGCATGCACGAGGGCCCCCCATGACATGCGGCATGCATTTATGGCCCCCATGACATGCGGCACAAAATTGGGGACCCCAAGACATGTGACATGCACTTTTGGGCCCCCATGACATGCGGCATGCACGTGGGCCCTCATGACATGTGGCATGCATTTGGGGTCCCCATGACATGCGGCATGCATTTGGGACCCCAATGATATGCGGCATGCAGGTGGGGCACCCATGACATGCGGCATGCATTTGGGGTCCCCATGACATGCGGCATGCATTTATGGCCCCCATGACATGCGGCACAAAATTGGGGCCCCCAAGACATGTGACATGCACTTTTGGGCCCCCATGAGACGCGGCATGCATGTGGGGCCCCCATGACAGGTGGCATGTAATTGGGGCCCCCATGACATGCGGCATGCATTTGGGGCCCCCATGACATGCGGCATGCACGTGGGCCCCACTGACATGCGGCATGCACTTCAAACTCCCATGACATTCGGCATGCATTTGGGGCCCCATGACATGCGGCACATAATTGGGGCCCCCATGACATGCGGCATGCATTTGGGGCCCCCAAGACATGCGTCATGCATTTGGGGCCGCCACGACATGCGGCATGCACGTGGGCCCTCATGACATGCGGCATGCATTTGGGGTCCCCATGACATGCGTCATGCATTTGGGACCCCAATGATACGCGGCATGCAGGTGGGGCACCCATGACATGCGCCATGCATTTGGGACCCCAATGACATGCGGAATGCACGAGGGTCCCCCATGACATGTGGCATGCATTTATGGCCCCCATGACATGCGGCACGAAATTGGGGCCCCCATGACATGCACTTTTGGGCCCCCATGACATGCGGCATGCACGTGGGGCCCCCATGACATGCGGCATGCACGTGGGGCCCCCATGACATGCGGCATGTACTTCAGGCCCCCATGACATGCGGCATGCATGTGGGGCACCCATGACATGCGCATTGTACGTGGTGCCCCTATGACATGCGGCATGCATTTGTAGGCCCCAAGACATGTGGCATGCACGTGGGGCCCCTATGACATGCGGCATGCATTTGTGGGCCCCAAGACATGCGGCATGCATGTGGGGCACCCATGACATGCGCCATGTACGTGGTGCCCCTATGACATGCGGCATGCACGTGGGGCCCCAATGACATGCGGCATGCACGTGGGGCCCCCATGACATGCAGCATGCATTTGAATCCCCCATTACATGACGGATGCACGTGGGGCCCCCATGACATGCAGCATGCATTTGGGGCCCCCATGACATGCGGAATGCCTGCGGGGCCCCCATGACATGCGGCATGCATGCGGGGCCCCCATGACATGCGGCATGCACGTGGGGCCCCCATGACATGCGGCATGCATATGGGGCCCCCATGACATGCGGCATGCATTTGGGGCCGCCATAACATGCGGCATGCACGTGGGCCCTCATGACATGCGGCATGCATTTGGGGTCCCCATGACATGCGGCATGCATTTGGGACCCCAATGATATGCGGCATGCAGATGGGGCACCCATGACATGCGGCATGCATTTGGGACCCCAATGACATGCGGCATGCACGAGGGCCCCCCATGACATGCGGCATGCATTTATGGCCCCCATGACATGCGGCACAAAATTGGGGACCCCAAGACATGTGACATGCACTTTTGGGCCCCCATGACATGCGGCATGCACGTGGGCCCTCATGACATGCGGCATGCATTTGGGGTCCCCATGACATGCGGCATGCATTTGGGACCCCAATGATATGCGGCATGCAGGTGGGGCACCCATGACATGCGGCATGCATTTGGGGTCCCCATGACATGCGGCATGCATTTATGGCCCCCAAGAAATGTGCCATGCATGTGGTGCCCCTATGACATGCAGCATGCATTTGTGGGCCCCAAGACATGTGGCATGCACGTGGGGCCCCCATGACATGCTGCATGCATTTGTGGCCCCCATGATATGCGGCATGCATTTGGGGCCCCCATGACATGCGGCATGCACGTGGGGCCCCAATGACATGCGGCATGCACGTGGGCCCTCATGACATGCGGCATGCATTTGGGGTCCCCATGACATGCGGCATGCATTTAGGGCCCCCATGACATGTGGCATGCATTTGGGGCCCCAATGACATGCGGCATGCACGTGGGGCCCCCATGACATGCGGCATGCACTTGGGGCCCCCATGACATGCGGCATGCACGTGGGGCCCCCATGACATGCGGCATGCATATGGGGCCCCCATGACATGCGGCATGCATTTGGGGCCGCCATAACATGCGGCATGCACGTGGGCCCTCATGACATGCGGCATGCATTTGGGGTCCCCATGACATGCGGCATGCATTTGGGACCCCAATGATATGCGGCATGCAGATGGGGCACCCATGACATGCGGCATGCATTTGGGACCACAATGACATGCGGCATGCACGAGGGCCCCCCATGACATGCGGCATGCATTTATGGCCCCCATGACATGCGGCACAAAATTGGGGACCCCAAGACATGTGACATGCACTTTTGGGCCCCCATGACATGCGGCATGCACGTGGGCCCTCATGACATGCGGCATGCATTTGGGGTCCCCATGACATGCGGCATGCATTTGGGACCCCAATGATATGCGGCATGCAGGTGGGGCACCCATGACATGCGGCATGCATTTGGGGTCCCCATGACATGCGGCATGCATTTATGGCCCCCATGACATGCGGCACAAAATTGGGGCCCCCAAGACATGTGACATGCACTTTTGGGCCCCCATGAGACGCGGCATGCATGTGGGGCCCCCATGACAGGTGGCATGTAATTGGGGCCCCCATGACATGCGGCATGCATTT
Source organism: Phyllobates terribilis (assembly GCF_046119375.1). Lineage (NCBI taxonomy): Eukaryota > Metazoa > Chordata > Amphibia > Anura > Dendrobatidae > Phyllobates > Phyllobates terribilis. The sequence goes on from NW_027362764.1 coordinate 344,014,664, forward strand.
GGGGCCCCCATGACATGCGGCATGCACGTGGGCCCCACTGACATGCGGCATGCACTTCAAACTCCCATGACATTCGGCATGCATTTGGGGCCCCATGACATGCGGCACATAATTGGGGCCCCCATGACATGCGGCATGCACGTGGGCCCTCATGACATGCGGCATGCATTTGGGGTCCCCATGACATGCGGCATGCATTTGGGACCCCAATGATATGCGGCATGCAGGTGGGGCACCCATGACATGCGGCATGCATTTGGGGTCCCCATGACATGCGGCATGCATTTATGGCCCCCAAGAAATGTGCCATGCATGTGGTGCCCCTATGACATGCAGCATGCATTTGTGGGCCCCAAGACATGTGGCATGCACGTGGGGCCCCCATGACATGCTGCATGCATTTGTGGCCCCCATGATATGCGGCATGCATTTGGGGCCCCCATGACATGCGCTATGCATGTGGGGCCCCCATGAAATAAGCCATGCATGTGGGGCCCCTATGACATGCGGCATGCATTTGTGGGCCCCAAGACATGCTGCATGCATTTGGGGGGCCCCATGACATGCGGCATGCACGTGGGGCCCCCATGATATGCGACATGCATTTAGGGCCCCCATGACATGTGGCATGCATTTGGGGCCCCCATGACATGCTGCATGCATGTGGGGCACCATGACATGCGCCATGCATGTGGGGCCCCTATGACATGCGGCATGCAAATGGGGCCCCGATGACATGCGGCATGCATGTGGGGCACCCATGACATGCGCATTGTACGTGGTGCCCCTATGACATGCGGCATGCATTTGTAGGCCCCAAGACATGTGGCATGCACGTGGGGCCCCTATGACATGCGGCATGCATTTGTGGGCCCCAAGACATGCGGCATGCATGTGGGGCACCCATGACATGCGCCATGTACGTGGTGCCCCTATGACATGCGGCATGCACGTGGGGCCCCAATGACATGCGGCATGCACGTGGGGCCCCCATGACATGCAGCATGCATTTGAATCCCCCATTACATGACGGATGCACGTGGGGCCCCCATGACATGCAGCATGCATTTGGGGCCCCCATGACATGCGGAATGCCTGCGGGGCCCCCATGACATGCGGCATGCATGCGGGGCCCTCATGACATGCGGCATGAATTTAAGGCCCCCATGACATGTGGCATGCATTTGGGTCCCCTTGACATGTGGCATGCATTGGGGGCCCCCATGACATGCGGCATGAATGTGGGTCCCATGACATGCGGCATGCATTTGGACCCCCATGACATGCGGCATGCATTTGGGGCCTGCATAACATGCTGCATGCATTTGGGGTACCTGAGAGATGCGGCATGCATGTGGGGCCCCTATGACATGCCGCATGCATTTGGGGCCCCCATTACATGCGGCATGCACATGGGGCACCCGTGACACGCGGCATACGCTTGGGGCCCCAATGACATGCGGCATGCATTTGGGCCCCCATGACATGTGGCATGCATTTGGGGCCTGCATAACATGCTGCATGCATTTGGGGTAACTGAGACATGCGGCATGCATTTGGGGCCCCAATGACATGCGGCATGCCTGTTGGGCCCCCATGACATGCGGCATGCATTTGGGGGCCCCATGACATGCGGCATGCACGTGGGGCCCTCATGACATGCAGCATGCATTTGGGGCCACTATGACATGCGGCATGCATTTGGGGCCCCCATTACATGCGGCATGCACGTGGGGCCCCATGACATGCGGCATGCATTTGGGGCCCCCATGACATGCGGAATGCCTGTGGGGCCCCCATGACATGCGGCATGAATTTGGGGCCCCAATACATGCGGCATGCACGTTGGGCCCCCATGACATGTGGCATGCATTTGGGTCCCCATGACATGTGGCATGCATTTGCGGGCCCCATGACATGTGTTATGCACGTGGGGCCCCTATGACATGCGTTATGCATTTGGATCCCCCATTACATGCTGCATGCAAGTGGGGCCCCCATGACATGCCGCATACATTTGTGGCACCGTGACATGAGGCATGCACGTGGGGCCCCCATGACATGCAACAAGCACGTGGGGCCCCAATGACATGCAGCATGTACGTTGGGCACCCATGACATACGGCATGCATTTATGGCCCCCATGACATGCGGCATGCATTTGGGGCCCCCATGACTTGAGGCAAGCATGTGGGGCCCCCATGACATGCACCATGCATGTGGGGCCCCTATGACATGCTGCATGCATTTGGGGCCCCCAAGACTTGAGGCATGCATTTGGGGCCCCCATGACATGCGGCATGCATGTAGGGCCCCCATGAAATGTTCCATGCATGTGGGACCCCTATGACATGTGGCATGCATTTGTGGGCCCCAAGACATGTGGCATGCACGTGGGGCCCCCATGACATGCTGCATGCATTTGTGGCCCCCATGATATGCGGTACGCATTTGGGGCCCCCATGATATGAGGCATGCATGTGGGGCCCCCATGAAATGAGCCATGCATGTGGGGCCCCTATGACATGCGGCATGCATTTGGGGCCCCCAATACATGCGGCATGCACGTGGGGCCCCCATGATATGCGGCATGCTTTTGGGGCCCCATGACTTGAGACATGCATTTTGGGCCCCCATGACATGCGGCATGCACATGGGGCCCCCATTACATGCGGCATGCACATGGGGCCCCCATGACATGCGGCATACTCTTGGGGCCCCAATGACATGCGGCATGAGTTTGGATTCTCCATGACATGCGGCATGCACGTGGGGCCCCCATGACATGAGTCATGCATTTCTGGCCACTGTGACACGCGGCATGCACGTGGGGCCCCCATGACATGCAACATGCATTTGGGGCCCCCATGTCATGCGGAATGCACGTGAGGCCCCCTTGACATGTGGAATGCATGTGGGGCCCTCATGACATGCGGCATGCATTTGGGGCCCCCATGACATGTGGAATGCCTGCGGGGCCCCTATGACATGCGGCATGCATTTGTGGGCCCCAAGACAAGCGGCATGCATGTGGGGCACCCATGACATGCACCAGGCACGCGGGGCCCCTATGACATGTGGCATGAATTTGGGGCCCCCAATAAATGCGGCATGCACGTGAGGCCCCCATGATATGCGGAATGCCTGTGGGGCCCCCATGACTTGAGGCATGCATTTGGGGCCCCCATGACATGCGGCATGAACATGGAGCCCCATGACAAGCGGCATGCACGTGGGGCCCCCATGACATGCGGAATGCCTGTGGGGCCCCCATGACATGCGCCATGCATTTGGGGTGCCCGAGACATGCGGCATGCACGTGGGGCCCCCATAACAGGCTGCATGCATTTGGGGTGCCCGAGACATGCGGCATGCACGTGGGGCCCCTATGACATGCCGCATGCATTTGGGGCCCCCATTACATGTGGCATGCACATGGGGCCCTCATGACATGCGGTATATGCTTGGGGCCCCAATGACATGCGACATGAGTTTGGATCCCCCATGACATGTGGCATGCACGTGGGACCCCCATGACATGAGTCATGCATTTGGGGCAGCCATGACATCAGGCATGCAGTTGGGCCCCCCATGAAATGCGGCATGCATGTGGGGCCCCCATGACATGTGGCATGCATGTGGGGCCCCATGATATGCGGCATGCAGCTGGGGCCCCCAATACATGCGACATGCACGTTGGGCACCCATGACATGCGGCATGCATTTATGGCCCTCATGGCATGCGGCATGCATGTGGGGCCCCCATGACATGCGGCATGCATGTGGGGCCCCCATGACATGCGGCATGCATGTGGGGCCCCCATGACATGCGGCATGCATATGCGGGCCCCATGACATGTGTTATGCACGTGGGGCCCCTATGACATGCCGCATGCATTTGGACCCTCATGACATGCGGCATGCATGTGGGACCCCCATGACATGCGTCATGCATTTGGATCCCCCATTACATGCTGCATGCAAGTGGGGCCCACATGACATGCGGCACGCATGTGGGCCCCCCATGACATGCGCCATGCATGTGGGGCCCCATGACATGCGGCAAGCACGTGGGGCCCCAATGACATGCAGTATGTACGTAGGGCACCCATGACATGCGGCATGTATTTATGGCCCCCATGACATGCGGCATTCATTTGGGGCCCCCATGACTTGAGGCATGCAAGTGGGGCCCCCATGACATGCACCATGCATGTGGGGCCCCTATGACATGCTGCATGCATTTGGGGCCCCTATGACATGCTGCATGCATTTATGGCCCCAATGACATGCGGCACAAAATTGGGGCCCCCAAGACATGTGACATGCACTTTTGGGCCCCCATGACATGCGGCATGCATGTGGAGCCCCCATGACAGGCGGCATGTAATTGGGGCCCCCATGACATGTGGCATGCATTTGGGGCCCCCATGACACGCGTCATGCATTTGAGCCCGCCACGTCATGCGGCATGCACGTGGGCCCTCATGACATGCGGCATGCATGTGGGGCCCCCATGACAGGCGGCACATAATTGGGGCCCCCATGACATGCGGCATGCATTTGGGGCCCCCAAGACATGCGTCATGCACGTGGGTCCTCATGACATGCGGCATGCATTTGGGGTCCCCATGACATGCAGCATGCATTTGGGACCCCAATGATATACGGCATGCAGGTGGGGCACCCATGACATGCGGCATGCATTGGGGCCCCTATGATATGCGGCATGCACGTGGGACCCCCAAGACATGCGGCATGCATTTTTCGGCCCCCATGACATGCGTCATGCACGTGGGGCCCCCATGACAAGCGGGATGCATTTGGGGCCCCCATAACACGCGGCATGCATTTGGGGCCCCCAAGACACGCGTCATGCATATGGGGCCGCCACGACATGCGGCATGCACGTGGGACCCCCACGACACGTGGCATGCTTTTGGGGCCCCCATGACATGCGGCATGCATGTGGGGCCCCCACAACATGTGGCATGCTTTTGGGGCCCCCATGAAATTCTTCATGCATTTGGGGCCCCCATGACATGCGGCATGCACTTCGGGCTCCCATGACATGCGGCATGCATTTGGGGCCCCTATGACATGCGGCATGCATGTGGGCCCCCCATGACATGCGGCATGCATTTGGGGCCCCCATGACATGCGGCATGCACTTCGGCCTCCCATGACATGCGGCATGCATTTGGGCCCCCCAAGACATGCGTCATGCATTTGGGGCCGCCGCGACATGCGGCATGCATTTGGGGCCCCCATGACATGCGGCATGCACGTGGGGCCCACAAGACATGCGGCATGCATTTGGGGCCCCCATGACATGCGTCATGCACGTGGGGCCCCCATGACAAGCGGGATGCATTTGGGGCCGCCACGACATGCGGCATGCATTTGGGGCCACTAAGACATGCGTCATGCACGTGGGGCCCCCATGACATGCGGGATGCATTTGGGGACCCCATGACATGCGGCATGCACGTGGGGCCCCCATGACATGCGGCATGGATTTGGGACTCCATGACATGCGGCATGCACGTGGGGCCCCCATGACATGTGGCATGCATTTGGGGCCCCAATGACATGCGGAATCCATTTGGGGCCCCCATGACATGCGGCATGCATTTGGGGCCCCAATGACATGCGGCATGCACGGGGGGCCCCCATGACATGCGGCATGCATTTGGGACCCCCATGACATGCGGCATGCACGTGGGGCCCCCATGACATGCGGCCTGCATTTGGGGCCCCCATGACATGCGACATGCATTTGGGGCCCCATGACATGCGGCATGCACTTTGGGCTCCCATGACATGCGGTATGCATTTTGGGCCCCCAAGACATGCGTCATGCATTTGGGGCCGCCGCGACATGCGGCATGCATTTGGGGCCCCCATAACACGCGGCATGCATTTGGGGCCCCCATGACATGTGGCATGCATTTGGGGCCGCCACGACATGCGGCATGCACGTGGGCCCTGATGACATGCGGCATGCATTTGGGGTCCACATGACATGCGGCATGCATTTGGGACCCCAATGATATGCGGCATGCAGGTGGGGCACCCATGACATGCGGCATGCATTTGGGACCCCAATGACATGCGGCATGCACGAGGGCCCCCCATGACATGCGGCATGCATTTATGGCCCCAATGACATGCGGCACAAAATTGGGGCCCCCAAGACATGTGACATGCACTTTTGGGCACCCATGACATGCGGCATGCATGTGGAGCCCCCATGACAGGCGGCATGTAATTGGGGCCCCCATGACATGTGGCATGCATTTGGGGCCCCCATGACATGCGTCATGCATTTGAGCCCGCCACGTCATGCGGCATGCACGTGGGCCCTCATGACATGCGGCATGCATGTGGGGCCCCCATGACAGGCGGCACATAATTGGGGCCCCCATGACATGCGGCATGCATTTGGGGCCCCCAAGACATGCGTCATGCACGTGGGTCCTCATAACATGCGGCATGCATTTGGGGTCCCCATGACATGCAGCATGCATTTGGGACCCCAATGATATACGGCATGCAGGTGGGGCACCCATGACATGTGGCATGCATTGGGGCCCCCATGACATGCGGCATGCATTTGGGGCCCCCATGACATGCGGCATGCAATTCGGGCTCCCATGACATGCGGCATGCATTTTGGGCCCCCATGACATGCTGCATGCACGTAGGGCCCACATGACATGCGGCATGCACGTGGGGCCCCCATGACATGCGGCATGCAGGTGGGGCACCCATGACATGAGGCATGCATTTGGGACCCCAATGAAATGCGGCATGCACTAGGGCCCCCCATGACATGCGGCATGCATTTATGGCCCCAATGACATGCGGCACAAAATTGGGGCCCCCAAGACATGTGACATGCACTTTTGGGCCCCCATGACATGCGGCATGCATGTGGGGCCCCCATGACAGGCGGCATGTAATTGGGCCCCCATGACATGCGGCATGCTTTTGGGGCCCCCATGACATGCGGCATGCACGTGGGACCCCCACGACACGTGGCATGCTTTAGGGCCCCCATGAAATTCTTCATGCATTTGGGGCCCCCATGACATGCGGCATGCACTTCGGGCTCCCATGACATGCGTCATGCATTTGGGGCCGCCGCGACATGCGGCATGCATTTGGGGCCCCCATGACATGCGGCATGCACGTGGGGCCCCCAAGACATGCGGCATGCATTTGGGGCCCCCATGACATGCGTCATGCACGTGGGGCCCCCATGACAAGCGGGATGCATTTGGGGCCTCACGACATGCGGCATGCATTTGGGGCCACTATGACATGCGGCATGCACGTGGGCCCCCATGACATGCGGCATGCATTTGGGGCCCCCATGACATGCGGCATGCATGTGCGGCTCCCATGACAGGCGGCACATAATTGGGGCCCCCATGACATGCGGCATGCATTTGGGGCCCCAATGACATGCGGCATGCACGTGGTGCCCCATGACATGCGGCATGCATTTGGGGCCCCCATGACATGCGGCATGCATGTGGGGCCCCCATGACAGGCGGCACATAATTGGGGCCCCCATGACATGCGGCATGCACGTGGGGCCACCACGACATATGGCATGCTCTTGGGGCCCCCATGACATTCTTAATGCATTTGGGACCCCAATGACATGAGTCAGGCACGTGGGGCCCCTATGATATGCGGCATGCACGTGGGGCCCCCATGACATGCGGCATACATTTGGGGCCCCCATGACATGCGGCACGTGTTTGGGGCCCCCAAGACATGCGGCATGCATTTGGGACCCCAATGACATGCGGCATGCATTTGGGGCTCCCATGACATGCGGCATGCATTTGGGACCCCAATGACATGCAGCATGCACGTGGGGCCCACACGACATGCGGCATGCATTTGGGGCCCCCATGACATGCGGCATGCATTTGGGGCCCCCATGACATGCGGCATGCACTTCGGGCTCCCATGACATGCGGCATGCATTTGGGGCCCCTATGACATGTGGCATGCACGTGGGGCCCACACGACATGTGGCATGCTTTTGGGGCCCCCATGACATGCGGTATGCACGTGGGGCCCCCACGACATGTGGCATGCTTTTGGGGCCCCCATGACATTCTTCATGCATTTGGGACCCCAATGACATGCGTCATGCACATGGGGCCCCTATGACATGCGGCATGCACTTCGGGCTCCCATGACATGCGGCATGCATTTGGGGCCCCTATGACATGTGGCATGCATGTGGGGCCCCATGACAGGCGGCACATAATTGGGGCCCCCATGACATGCGGCATGCATTTGGGGCCCCCAAGACATGCATCATGCATTTGGGGCCGCCACGACATGCGGCATTTATTTGGGGCCCCAATGACATGCGGAATGCACGAGGGCCCCCCATGACATGCGGCATGAATTTATGGCCCCCATGACATGCGGCACAAAATTGGGGCCCCCAAGACATGTGACATGCACTTTTGGGCCCCCATGACATGCGGCATGCATGTGGGGCCCCCATGACAGGCGGCATGTAATTGGGACCCCAATGACATGCGGCATGCACGTGTGGCCCCCATGACTTGCGGCATGCACGTGGGGCCCCCATGACATGCGGCATGCACATGGGGCCCCATGACATGCGGCATGCATTTGGGGCCCCCATGACATGCTTCATGCATTTGGGGCTCCCATGACATTCGGCATGCATTTGGGCCCCCATGACATGCGGCATGCATTTGGGACCCCCATGACATGCGGCATGCACTTCGGGCTCCCATGACTTGCGGCATGCATTTGAGGCCCCAATGACATGCGGCATGCATTTGGGGCCCCAATGACATGCGGCATGCACGTGGGCCCCCATGACATGCGGCATGCACGTGGGGCCCCCATGACATGCGGCATGCATTTGGGGCCGCCACGACATGCGGCATGCATTTGGGGCCCCAATGACATGCGGCATGCACGTGGGCCCCCATGACATGCGGCATGCACGTGGGGCCCCCATGACATGCGGCATGCATTTGGGGCCCCAATGACATGCGGCATGCACGTGGGCCCCCATGACATGCGGCATGCATTTTTGACCCCCATGACATGCGGCATGCACGTGGGGCCCCCATGACATGCGGCCTGCATTTGGGGCCGCCGCGACATGCGGCATGCATTTGGGGCCCCGATGACATGCGGCATGCATTTGGGGCTCCCATGACATTCTTCATGCATTTGGGACCCCCATGACATGCGGCATGCACGTAGGGCCCACATGACATGCGGCATGCACGTGGGGCCCCCATGACATGCGGCATGCATTTGGGGCCCCGATGACATGCGGCATGCATTTGGGGCTCCCATGACATTCTTCATGCATTTGGGACCCCAATGACATGCGTCATGCACGTGGGGCCCCTATGATATGCGGCATGCACGTGGGACCCCCAAGACATGCGGCATGCATTTTTTGGCCCCCATGACATGCGTCATGCACGTGGGGCCCCCATGACAAGCGGGATGCATTTGGGGCCCCCATAACACGCGGCATGCATTTGGGGCCCCCAAGACACGCGTCATGCATTTGGGGCCGCCACGACATGCGGCATGCACGTGGGACCCCCACGACACGTGGCATGCTTTTGGGGCCCCCATGACATGCGGCATGCATGTGGGGCCCCCACAACATGTGGCATGCTTTTGGGGCCCCCATGAAATTCTTCATGCATTTGGGGCCCCCATGACATGCGGCATGCACTTCGGGCTCCCATGACATGCGGCATGCATTTGGGGCCCCTATGACATGCGGCATGCATGTGGGGCCCCCATGACATGCGGCATGCACGTGGGGCCCCCATGACATGCGACATGCATTTGGGGCCCCCATGACATGCGGCATGCACTTCGGGCTCCCATGACATGCGGCATGCATTTGGGGCCCCCAAGACATGCGTCATGCATTTGGGGCCGCCGCGACATGCGGCATGCATTTGGGGCCCCCATGACATGCGGCATGCACGTGGGGCCCCCATGACAAGCGGGATGCATTTGGGGCCGCCACGACATGCGGCATGCATTTGGGGCCCCCATGCCATGCGGCATGCACTTCGGGCTCCCATGACATGCGGCATGCATTTGGGGCCCCTATGACATGCGGCATGCATGTGGGGCCCCCATGACAGGCGGCACATAATTGGGGCCCCCATGACATGTGACATGCATTTGGGGCCCCCAAGACATGCGTCATGCATTTGGGGCCGCCACGACATGCGGCATGCACGTGGGCCCCCAAGACATGCGGCATGCATTTGGGGCCCCAATGACATGCGGAATCCATTTGGGGCCCCCATGACATGCGGCATGCATTTGGGGCCCCCATGACATGCGGCATGCATTTGGGGCCCCCAAGACATGCGTCATGCACGTGGGTCCTCATGACATGCGGCATGCATTTGGGGTCCCCATGACATGCAGCATGCATTTGGGACCCCAATGATATAAGGCATGCAGGTGGGGCACCCATGACATGCGGCATGCATTGGGGCCCCTATGATATGCGGCATGCACGTGGGACCCCCAAGACATGCGGCATGCATTTTTCGGCCCCCATGACATGCGTCATGCACGTGGGGCCCCCATGACAAGCGGGATGCATTTGGGGCCCCCATAACACGCGGCATGCATTTGGGGCCCCCAAGACACGCGTCATGCATATGGGGCCGCCACGACATGCGGCATGCACGTGGGACCCCCACGACACGTGGCATGCTTTTGGGGCCCCCATGACATGCGGCATGCATGTGGGGCCCCCACAACATGTGGCATGCTTTTGGGGCCCCCATGAAATTCTTCATGCATTTGGGGCCCCCATGACATGCGGCATGCACTTCGGGCTCCCATGACATGCGGCATGCATTTGGGGCCCCTATGACATGCGGCATGCATGTGGGCCCCCCATGACATGCGGCATGCACGTGGGGCCCCCATGACATGCGACATGCATTTGGGGCCCCCATGACATGCGGCATGCACTTCGGCCTCCCATGACATGCGGCATGCATTTGGGCCCCCCAAGACATGCGTCATGCATTTGGGGCCGCCGCGACATGCGGCATGCATTTGGGGCCCCCATGACATGCGGCATGCACGTGGGGCCCACAAGACATGCGGCATGCATTTGGGGCCCCCATGACATGCGTCATGCACGTGGGGCCCCCATGACAAGCGGGATGCATTTGGGGCCGCCACGACATGCGGCATGCATTTGGGGCCACTAAGACATGCGTCATGCACGTGGGGCCCCCATGACATGCGGGATGCATTTGGGGACCCCATGACATGCGGCATGCACGTGGGGCCCCCATGACATGCGGCATGGATTTGGGACTCCATGACATGCGGCATGCACGTGGGGCCCCCATGACATGTGGCATGCATTTGGGGCCCCAATGACATGCGGAATCCATTTGGGGCCCCCATGACATGCGGCATGCATTTGGGGCCCCAATGACATGCGGCATGCACGGGGGGCCCCCATGACATGCGGCATGCATTTGGGACCCCCATGACATGCGGCATGCACGTGGGGCCCCCATGACATGCGGCCTGCATTTGGGGCCCCCATGACATGCGACATGCATTTGGGGCCCCATGACATGCGGCATGCACTTTGGGCTCCCATGACATGCGGTATGCATTTTGGGCCCCCAAGACATGCGTCATGCATTTGGGGCCGCCGCGACATGCGGCATGCATTTGGGGCCCCCATAACACGCGGCATGCATTTGGGGCCCCCATGACATGTGGCATGCATTTGGGGCCGCCACGACATGCGGCATGCACGTGGGCCCTGATGACATGCGGCATGCATTTGGGGTCCACATGACATGCGGCATGCATTTGGGACCCCAATGATATGCGGCATGCAGGTGGGGCACCCATGACATGCGGCATGCATTTGGGACCCCAATGACATGCGGCATGCACGAGGGCCCCCCATGACATGCGGCATGCATTTATGGCCCCAATGACATGCGGCACAAAATTGGGGCCCCCAAGACATGTGACATGCACTTTTGGGCCCCCATGACATGCGGCATGCATGTGGAGCCCCCATGACAGGCGGCATGTAATTGGGGCCCCCATGACATGTGGCATGCATTTGGGGCCCCCATGACATGCGTCATGCATTTGAGCCCGCCACGTCATGCGGCATGCACGTGGGCCCTCATGACATGCGGCATGCATGTGGGGCCCCCATGACAGGCGGCACATAATTGGGGCCCCCATGACATGCGGCATGCATTTGGGGCCCCCAAGACATGCGTCATGCACGTGGGTCCTCATAACATGCGGCATGCATTTGGGGTCCCCATGACATGCAGCATGCATTTGGGACCCCAATGATATACGGCATGCAGGTGGGGCACCCATGACATGCGGCATGCATTGGGGCCCCCATGACATGCGGCATGCATTTGGGGCCCCCATGACATGCGGCATGCAATTCGGGCTCCCATGACATGCGGCATGCATTTTGGGCCCCCATGACATGCTGCATGCACGTAGGGCCCACATGACATGCGGCATGCACGTGGGGCCCCCATGACATGCGGCATGCAGGTGGGGCACCCATGACATGAGGCATGCATTTGGGACCCCAATGAAATGCGGCATGCACTAGGGCCCCCCATGACATGCGGCATGCATTTATGGCCCCAATGACATGCGGCACAAAATTGGGGCCCCCAAGACATGTGACATGCACTTTTGGGCCCCCATGACATGCGGCATGCATGTGGGGCCCCCATGACAGGCGGCATGTAATTGGGCCCCCATGACATGCGGCATGCTTTTGGGGCCCCCATGACATGCGGCATGCACGTGGGACCCCCACGACACGTGGCATGCTTTAGGGCCCCCATGAAATTCTTCATGCATTTGGGGCCCCCATGACATGCGGCATGCACTTCGGGCTCCCATGACATGCGTCATGCATTTGGGGCCGCCGCGACATGCGGCATGCATTTGGGGCCCCCATGACATGCGGCATGCACGTGGGGCCCCCAAGACATGCGGCATGCATTTGGGGCCCCCATGACATGCGTCATGCACGTGGGGCCCCCATGACAAGCGGGATGCATTTGGGGCCTCACGACATGCGGCATGCATTTGGGGCCACTATGACATGCGGCATGCACGTGGGCCCCCATGACATGCGGCATGCATTTGGGGCCCCCATGACATGCGGCATGCATGTGCGGCTCCCATGACAGGCGGCACATAATTGGGGCCCCCATGACATGCGGCATGCATTTGGGGCCCCAATGACATGCGGCATGCACGTGGTGCCCCATGACATGCGGCATGCATTTGGGGCCCCCATGACATGCGGCATGCATGTGGGGCCCCCATGACAGGCGGCACATAATTGGGGCCCCCATGACATGCGGCATGCACGTGGGGCCACCACGACATATGGCATGCTCTTGGGGCCCCCATGACATTCTTAATGCATTTGGGACCCCAATGACATGAGTCAGGCACGTGGGGCCCCTATGATATGCGGCATGCACGTGGGGCCCCCATGACATGCGGCATACATTTGGGGCCCCCATGACATGCGGCACGTGTTTGGGGCCCCCAAGACATGCGGCATGCATTTGGGACCCCAATGACATGCGGCATGCATTTGGGGCTCCCATGACATGCGGCATGCATTTGGGACCCCAATGACATGCAGCATGCACGTGGGGCCCACACGACATGCGGCATGCATTTGGGGCCCCCATGACATGCGGCATGCATTTGGGGCCCCCATGACATGCGGCATGCACTTCGGGCTCCCATGACATGCGGCATGCATTTGGGGCCCCTATGACATGTGGCATGCACGTGGGGCCCACACGACATGTGGCATGCTTTTGGGGCCCCCATGACATGCGGTATGCACGTGGGGCCCCCACGACATGTGGCATGCTTTTGGGGCCCCCATGACATTCTTCATGCATTTGGGACCCCAATGACATGCGTCATGCACATGGGGCCCCTATGACATGCGGCATGCACTTCGGGCTCCCATGACATGCGGCATGCATTTGGGGCCCCTATGACATGTGGCATGCATGTGGGGCCCCATGACAGGCGGCACATAATTGGGGCCCCCATGACATGCGGCATGCATTTGGGGCCCCCAAGACATGCATCATGCATTTGGGGCCGCCACGACATGCGGCATTTATTTGGGGCCCCAATGACATGCGGAATGCACGAGGGCCCCCCATGACATGCGGCATGAATTTATGGCCCCCATGACATGCGGCACAAAATTGGGGCCCCCAAGACATGTGACATGCACTTTTGGGCCCCCATGACATGCGGCATGCATGTGGGGCCCCCATGACAGGCGGCATGTAATTGGGACCCCAATGACATGCGGCATGCACGTGTGGCCCCCATGACTTGCGGCATGCACGTGGGGCCCCCATGACATGCGGCATGCACATGGGGCCCCATGACATGCGGCATGCATTTGGGGCCCCCATGACATGCTTCATGCATTTGGGGCTCCCATGACATTCGGCATGCATTTGGGCCCCCATGACATGCGGCATGCATTTGGGACCCCCATGACATGCGGCATGCACTTCGGGCTCCCATGACTTGCGGCATGCATTTGAGGCCCCAATGACATGCGGCATGCATTTGGGGCCCCAATGACATGCGGCATGCACGTGGGATCCCATGACATGCGGCATGCACGTGGGGCCCCCATGACATGCGGCATGCATTTGGGGCCGCCACGACATGCGGCATGCATTTGGGGCCCCAATGACATGCGGCATGCACGTGGGCCCCCATGACATGCGGCATGCACGTGGGGCCCCCATGACATGCGGCATGCATTTGGGGCCCCAATGACATGCGGCATGCACGTGGGCCCCCATGACATGCGGCATGCATTTTTGACCCCCATGACATGCGGCATGCACGTGGGGCCCCCATGACATGCGGCCTGCATTTGGGGCCGCCGCGACATGCGGCATGCATTTGGGGCCCCGATGACATGCGGCATGCATTTGGGGCCCCCATGACATGCGGCATGCATTTGGGGCTCCCATGACATTCTTCATGCATTTGGGACCCCCATGACATGCGGCATGCACGTAGGGCCCACATGACATGCGGCATGCACGTGGGGCCCCCATGACATGCGGCATGCATTTGGGGCCCCGATGACATGCGGCATGCATTTGGGGCTCCCATGACATTCTTCATGCATTTGGGACCCCAATGACATGCGTCATGCACGTGGGGCCCCTATGATATGCGGCATGCACGTGGGACCCCCAAGACATGCGGCATGCATTTTTTGGCCCCCATGACATGCGTCATGCACGTGGGGCCCCCATGACAAGCGGGATGCATTTGGGGCCCCCATAACACGCGGCATGCATTTGGGGCCCCCAAGACACGCGTCATGCATTTGGGGCCGCCACGACATGCGGCATGCACGTGGGACCCCCACGACACGTGGCATGCTTTTGGGGCCCCCATGACATGCGGCATGCATGTGGGGCCCCCACAACATGTGGCATGCTTTTGGGGCCCCCATGAAATTCTTCATGCATTTGGGGCCCCCATGACATGCGGCATGCACTTCGGGCTCCCATGACATGCGGCATGCATTTGGGGCCCCTATGACATGCGGCATGCATGTGGGGCCCCCATGACATGCGGCATGCACGTGGGGCCCCCATGACATGCGACATGCATTTGGGGCCCCCATGACATGCGGCA
Organism: Phyllobates terribilis; assembly: GCF_046119375.1. Classification (NCBI taxonomy): domain Eukaryota; kingdom Metazoa; phylum Chordata; class Amphibia; order Anura; family Dendrobatidae; genus Phyllobates; species Phyllobates terribilis. The sequence goes on from NW_027362764.1 coordinate 344,030,474, forward strand.
TGCACTTCGGGCTCCCATGACATGCGGCATGCATTTGGGGCCCCCAAGACATGCGTCATGCATTTGGGGCCGCCGCGACATGCGGCATGCATTTGGGGCCCCCATGACATGCGGCATGCACGTGGGGCCCCCATGACAAGCGGGATGCATTTGGGGCCGCCACGACATGCGGCATGCATTTGGGGCCCCCATGCCATGCGGCATGCACTTCGGGCTCCCATGACATGCGGCATGCATTTGGGGCCCCTATGACATGCGGCATGCATGTGGGGCCCCCATGACAGGCGGCACATAATTGGGGCCCCCATGACATGTGACATGCATTTGGGGCCCCCAAGACATGCGTCATGCATTTGGGGCCGCCACGACATGCGGCATGCACGTGGGCCCCCAAGACATGCGGCATGCATTTGGGGCCCCAATGACATGCGGAATCCATTTGGGGCCCCCATGACATGCGGCATGCATTTGGGGCCCCAATGACATGCGGCATGCACGGGGGGCCCCCATGACATGCGGCATGCATTTGGGACCCCCATGACATGCGGCATGCACGTGGGGCCCCCATGACATGCGGCCTGCATTTGGGGCCCCCATGACATGCGACATGCATTTGGGGCCCCATGACATGCGGCATGCACTTTGGGCTCCCATGACATGCGGCATGCATTTTGGGCCCCCAAGACATGCGTCATGCATTTGGGGCCGCCGCGACATGCGGCATGCATTTGGGGCCCCCATAACACGCGGCATGCATTTGGGGCCCCCATGACATGTGGCATGCATTTGGGGCCGCCACGACATGCGGCATGCACGTGGGCCCTCATGACATGCGGCATGCACGAGGGCCCCCCATGACATGCGGCATGCATTTATGGCCCCCATGACATGCGGCACAAAATTGGGGCCCCCAAGACATGTGACATGCACTTTTGGGCCCCCATGACATGCGGCATGCATGTGGAGCCCCCATGACAGGCGGCATGCATTTGGGACCCCAATGACATGCAGCATGCACGTGGGGCCCACACGACATGCGGCATGCATTTGGGGCCCCCATGACATGCGGCATGCATTTGGGGCCCCCATGACATGCGGCATGCACTTCGGGCTCCCATGACATGCGGCATGCATTTGGGGCCCCTATGACATGTGGCATGCACGTGGGGCCCACACGACATGTGGCATGCTTTTGGGGCCCCCATGACATGCGGCATGCACGTGGGGCCCCCACGACATGTGGCATGCTTTTGGGGCCCCCATGACATTCTTCATGCATTTGGGACCCCAATGACATGCGTCATGCACATGGGGCCCCTATGACATGCGGCATGCACTTCGGGCTCCCATGACATGCGGCATGCATTTGGGGCCCCTATGACATGTGGCATGCATGTGGGGCCCCATGACAGGCGGCACATAATTGGGGCCCCCATGACATGCGGCATGCATTTGGGGCCCCCAAGACATGCATCATGCATTTGGGGCCCCCAAGACATGTGACATGCACTTTTGGGCCCCCATGACATGCGGCATGCATGTGGGGCCCCCATGACAGGCGGCATGTAATTGGGACCCCAATGACATGCGGCATGCACGTGTGGCCCCCATGACTTGCGGCATGCACGTGGGGCCCCCATGACATGCGGCATGCACATGGGGCCCCATGACATGCGGCATGCATTTGGGGCCCCCATGACATGCTTCATGCATTTGGGGCTCCCATGACATTCGGCATGCATTTGGGCCCCCATGACATGCGGCATGCATTTGGGACCCCCATGACATGCGGCATGCACTTCGGGCTCCCATGACTTGCGGCATGCATTTGAGGCCCCAATGACATGCGGCATGCATTTGGGCCCCCATGACATGCGGCATGCACGTGGGGCCCCCATGACATGCGGCATGCATTTGGGGCCGCCACGACATGCGGCATGCATTTGGGGCCACTATGACATTCGGCATGCACGTGGGCCCCCATGACATGCGGCATGCATTTGGGGCCCCCATGACATGCGGCATGCATTTGGGGCCCCAATGACATGCGGCATGCACGGGGGGCCCCCATGACATGCGGCATGCATTTTTGACCCCCATGACATGCGGCATGCACGTGGGGCCCCCATGACATGCGGCCTGCATTTGGGGCCGCCGCGACATGCGGCATGCATTTGGGGCCCCGATGACATGCGGCATGCATTTGGGGCCCCCATGACATGCGGCATGCATTTGGGGCTCCCATGACATTCTTCATGCATTTGGGACCCCCATGACATGCGGCATGCACGTAGGGCCCACATGACATGCGGCATGCACGTGGGGCCCCCATGACATGCGGCATGCATTTGGGGCCCCGATGACATGCGGCATGCATTTGGGGCCCCCATGACATGCGGCATGCATTTGGGGCCCCCATGACATGCGGCATGCATTTGGGGCCCCCATGACATGCGGCATGCATTTGGGGCTCCCATGACATTCTTCATGCATTTGGGACCCCAATGACATGCGTCATGCACGTGGGGCCCCTATGATATGCGGCATGCACGTGGGACCCCCAAGACATGCGGCATGCATTTTTCGGCCCCCATGACATGCGTCATGCACGTGGGGCCCCCATGACAAGCGGGATGCATTTGGGGCCCCCATAACACGCGGCATGCATTTGGGGCCCCCAAGACACGCGTCATGCATATGGGGCCGCCACGACATGCGGCATGCACGTGGGACCCCCACGACACGTGGCATGCTTTTGGGGCCCCCATGACATGCGGCATGCATGTGGGGCCCCCACAACATGTGGCATGCTTTTGGGGCCCCCATGAAATTCTTCATGCATTTGGGGCCCCCATGACATGCGGCATGCACTTCGGGCTCCCATGACATGCGGCATGCATTTGGGGCCTCTATGACATGCGGCATGCATGTGGGGCCCCCATGACATGCGGCATGCACGTGGGGCCCCCATGACATGCGACATGCATTTGGGGCCCCCATGACATGCGGCATGCACTTCGGGCTCCCATGACATGCGGCATGCATTTGGGGCTCCCAAGACATGCGGCATGCATTTGGGGCCCCCATGACATGCGGCATGCACGTGGGGCCCCCAAGACATGCGGCATGCATTTGGGGTCCCCATGACATGCGTCATGCACGTGGGGCCCCCATGACAAGCGGGATGCATTTGGGGCCGCCACGACATGCGGCATGCATTTGGGGCCACTAAGACATGCGTCATGCACGTGGGGCCCCCATGACATGCGGGATGCATTTGGGGACCCCATGACATGCGGCATGCACGTGGGGCCCCCATGACATGCGGCATGGATTTGGGACTCCATGACATGCGGCATGCACGTGGGGCCCCCATGACATGAGGCATGCACGTGGGGCCCCCACGACATGTGGCATGCATTTGGGGCCCCCATAACACGCAGCATGCATTTGGGGCCCCAATGACATGCGGCATGCACGTGGGCCCCCATGACATGCGGCATGCAATTGGGGCCCCCATGACATGCGGCATGCACGTGGTTCCCCCACGACATGTGGCATGCTTTTGGGGCCCCCATGAAATTCTTCATGCATTTGGGGCCCCCATGCCATGCGGCATGCACTTTGGGCTCCCATGACATGCGGCATGCATTTGGGGCCCCTATGACATGCGGCATGCATGTGGGGCCCCCATGACAGGCGGCACATAATTGGGGCCCCCATGACATGTGACATGCATTTGGGGCCCCCAAGACATGCGTCATGCATTTGGGGCCGCCACGACATGCGGCATGCACGTGGGCCCCCATGACATGCGGCATGCATTTGGGGCCCCAATGACATGCGGAATCCATTTGGGGCCCCCATGACATGCGGCATGCATTTGGGGCCCCAATGACATGCGGCATGCACGGGGGGCCCCCATGACATGCGGCATGCATTTGGGACCCCCATGACATGCGGCATGCACGTAGGGCCCACATGACATGCGGCATGCACGTGGGGCCCCCATGACATGCGGCATGCATTTGGGGCCCTGATGACATGCGGCATGCATTTGGGGCCCCCATGACATGCGGCATGCATTTGGGGCCCCCATGACATGCGGCATGCATTTGGGGCCCCCATGACATGCGGCATGCACGTAGGGCCCACATGACATGCGGCATGCACGTGGGGCCCCCATGACATGCGGCATGCATTTGGGGCCCCCATGACATGCGGCATGCATTTGGGGCTCCCATGACATTCTTCATGCATTTGGGACCCCAATGACATGCGTCATGCACGTGGGGCCCCTATGATATGCGGCATGCACGTGGGACCCCCAAGACATGCGGCATGCATTTTTCGGCCCCCATGACATGCGTCATGCACGTGGGGCCCCCATGACAAGCGGGATGCATTTGGGGCCCCCATAACACGCGGCATGCATTTGGGGCCCCCAAGACACGCGTCATGCATATGGGGCCGCCACGACATGCGGCATGCACGTGGGACCCCCACGACACGTGGCATGCTTTTGGGGCCCCCATGACATGCGGCATGCATGTGGGGCCCCCACAACATGTGGCATGCTTTTGGGGCCCCCATGAAATTCTTCATGCATTTGGGGCCCCCATGACATGCGGCATGCACTTCGGGCTCCCATGACATGCGGCATGCATTTGGTGCCCCTATGACATGCGGCATGCATGTGGGGCCCCCATGACATGCGGCATGCACGTGGGGCCCCCATGACATGCGACATGCATTTGGGGCCCCCATGACATGCGGCATGCACTTCGGGCTCCCACGACATGCGGCATGCATTTGGGGCCACTAAGACATGCGTCATGCACGTGGGGCCCCCATGACATGCGGGATGCATTTGGGGACCCCATGACATGCGGCATGCACGTGGGGCCCCCATGACATGCGGCATGGATTTGGGACTCCATGACATGCGGCATGCACGTGGGGCCCCCATGACATGAGGCATGCACGTGGGGCCCCCACGACATGTGGCATGCATTTGGGGCCCCCATAACACGCAGCATGCATTTGGGGCCGCAATGACATGCGGCATGCACGTGGGCCCCCATGACATGCGGCATGCAATTGGGGCCCCCATGACATGCGTCATGCATTTGGGGCCGCCGCGACATGCGGCATGCATTTGGGGCCCCCATAACACGCGGCATGCATTTGGGGCCCCCATGACATGTGGCATGCATTTGGGGCCGCCACGACATGCGGCATGCACGTGGGCCCTCATGACATGCGGCATGCATTTGGGGTCCACATGACATGCGGCATGCATTTGGGACCCCAATGATATGCGGCATGCAGGTGGGGCACCCATGACATGCGGCATGCATTTGGGACCCCAATGACATGCGGCATGCACGAGGGCCCCCCATGACATGCGGCATGCATTTATGGCCCCCATGACATGCGGCACAAAATTGGGGCCCCCAAGACATGTGACATGCACTTTTGGGCCCCCATGACATGCGGCATGCATGTGGAGCCCCCATGACAGGCGGCATGTAATTGGGGCCCCCATGACATGTGGCATGCATTTGGGGCCCCCATGACATGCGTCATGCATTTGAGCCCGCCACGTCATGCGGCATGCACGTGGGCCCTCATGACATGCGGCATGCATGTGGGGCCCCCATGACAGGCGGCACATATTTGGGGCCCCCATGACATGCGGCATGCATTTGGGGCCCCCAAGACATGCGTCATGCACGTGGGTCCTCATGACATGCGGCATGCATTTGGGGTCCCCATGACATGCAGCATGCATTTGGGACCCCAATGATATACGGCATGCAGGTGGGGCACCCATGACATGCGGCATGCATTGGGGCCCCCATGACATGCGGCATGCATTTGGGGCCCCCATGACATGCGGCATGCAATTCGGGCTCCCATGACATGCGGCATGCATTTTGGGCCCCCATGACATGCTGCATGCACGTAGGGCCCACATGACATGCGGCATGCACGTGGGGCCCCCATGACATGCGGCATGCAGGTGGGGCACCCATGACATGAGGCATGCATTTGGGACCCCAATGAAATGCGGCATGCACTAGGGCCCCCCATGACATGCGGCATGCATTTATGGCCCCCATGACATGCGGCACAAAATTGGGGCCCCCAAGACATGTGACATGCACTTTTGGGCCCCCATGACATGCGGCATGCATGTGGGGCCCCCATGACAGGCGGCATGTAATTGGGCCCCCATGACATGCGGCATGCTTTTGGGGCCCCCATGACATGCGGCATGCACGTGGGACCCCCACGACACGTGGCATGCTTTAGGGCCCCCATGAAATTCTTCATGCATTTGGGGCCCCCATGACATGCGGCATGCACTTCGGGCTCCCATGACATGCGGCATGCATTTGGGACCCCAATGATATGCGGCATGCAGGTGGGGCACCCATGACATGCGGCATGCATTTGGGACCCCAATGACATGCGGCATGCACGAGGGCCCCCCATGACATGCGGCATGCATTTATGGCCCCCATGACATGCGGCACAAAATTGGGGCCCCCAAGACATGTGACATGCACTTTTGGGCCCCCATGACATGCGGCATGCATGTGGAGCCCCCATGACAGGCGGCATGCATTTGGGACCCCAATGACATGCAGCATGCACGTGGGGCCCACACGACATGCGGCATGCATTTGGGGCCCCCATGACATGCGGCATGCATTTGGGGCCCCCATGACATGCGGCATGCACTTCGGGCTCCCATGACATGCGGCATGCATTTGGGGCCCCTATGACATGTGGCATGCACGTGGGGCCCACACGACATGTGGCATGCTTTTGGGGCCCCCATGACATGCGGCATGCACGTGGGGCCCCCACGACATGTGGCATGCTTTTGGGGCCCCCATGACATTCTTCATGCATTTGGGACCCCAATGACATGCGTCATGCACATGGGGCCCCTATGACATGCGGCATGCACTTCGGGCTCCCATGACATGCGGCATGCATTTGGGGCCCCTATGACATGTGGCATGCATGTGGGGCCCCATGACAGGCGGCACATAATTGGGGCCCCCATGACATGCGGCATGCCTTTGGGGCCCCCAAGACATGCATCATGCATTTGGGGCCCCCAAGACATGTGACATGCACTTTTGGGCCCCCATGACATGCGGCATGCATGTGGGGCCCCCATGACAGGCGGCATGTAATTGGGACCCCAATGACATGCGGCATGCACGTGTGGCCCCCATGACTTGCGGCATGCACGTGGGGCCCCCATGACATGCGGCATGCACATGGGGCCCCATGACATGCGGCATGCATTTGGGGCCCCCATGACATGCTTCATGCATTTGGGGCTCCCATGACATTCGGCATGCATTTGGGCCCCCATGACATGCGGCATGCATTTGGGACCCCCATGACATGCGGCATGCACTTCGGGCTCCCATGACTTGCGGCATGCATTTGAGGCCCCAATGACATGCGGCATGCATTTGGGGCCCCAATGACATGCGGCATGCACGGGGGGCCCCCATGACATGCGGCATGCATTTTTGACCCCCATGACATGCGGCATGCACGTGGGGCCCCCATGACATGCGGCCTGCATTTGGGGCCGCCGCGACATGCGGCATGCATTTGGGGCCCCGATGACATGCGGCATGCATTTGGGGCCCCCATGACATGCGGCATGCATTTGGGGCCCCCATGACATGCGGCATGCATTTGGGGCCCCCATGACAAGCGGGATGCATTTGGGGCCGCCACGACATGCGGCATGCATTTGGGGCCACTAAGACATGCGTCATGCACGTGGGGCCCCCATGACATGCGGGATGCATTTGGGGACCCCATGACATGCGGCATGCACGTGGGGCCCCCATGACATGCGGCATGGATTTGGGACTCCATGACATGCGGCATGCACGTGGGGCCCCCATGACATGAGGCATGCACGTGGGGCCCCCACGACATGTGGCATGCATTTGGGGCCCCCATAACACGCAGCATGCATTTGGGGCCCCAATGACATGCGGCATGCACGTGGGCCCCCATGACATGCGGCATGCAATTGGGGCCCCCATGACATGCGGCATGCACGTGGTTCCCCCACGACATGTGGCATGCTTTTGGGGCCCCCATGAAATTCTTCATGCATTTGGGGCCCCCATGCCATGCGGCATGCACTTTGGGCTCCCATAACATGCGGCATGCATTTGGGGCCCCTATGACATGCGGCATGCATGTGGGGCCCCCATGACAGGCGGCACATAATTGGGGCCCCCATGACATGTGACATGCATTTGGGGCCCCCAAGACATGCGTCATGCATTTGGGGCCGCCACGACATGCGGCATGCACGTGGGCCCCCATGACATGCGGCATGCATTTGGGGCCCCAATGACATGCGGAATCCATTTGGGGCCCCCATGACATGCGGCATGCATTTGGGGCCCCAATGACATGCGGCATGCACGGGGGGCCCCCATGACATGCGGCATGCATTTGGGACCCCCATGACATGCGGCATGCACGTAGGGCCCACATGACATGCGGCATGCACGTGGGGCCCCCATGACATGCGGCATGCATTTGGGGCCCTGATGACATGCGGCATGCATTTGGGGCCCCCATGACATGCGGCATGCATTTGGGGCCCCCATGACATGCGGCATGCATTTGGGGCCCCCATGACATGCGGCATGCACGTAGGGCCCACATGACATGCGGCATGCACGTGGGGCCCCCATGACATGCGGCATGCATTTGGGGCCCCCATGACATGCGGCATGCATTTGGGGCTCCCATGACATTCTTCATGCATTTGGGACCCCAATGACATGCGTCATGCACGTGGGGCCCCTATGATATGCGGCATGCACGTGGGACCCCCAAGACATGCGGCATGCATTTTTCGGCCCCCATGACATGCGTCATGCACGTGGGGCCCCCATGACAAGCGGGATGCATTTGGGGCCCCCATAACACGCGGCATGCATTTGGGGCCCCCAAGACACGCGTCATGCATATGGGGCCGCCACGACATGCGGCATGCACGTGGGACCCCCACGACACGTGGCATGCTCTTGGGGCCCCCATGACATGCGGCATGCATGTGGGGCCCCCACAACATGTGGCATGCTTTTGGGGCCCCCATGAAATTCTTCATGCATTTGGGGCCCCCATGACATGCGGCATGCACTTCGGGCTCCCATGACATGCGGCATGCATTTGGGGCCCCTATGACATGCGGCATGCATGTGGGGCCCCCATGACATGCGGCATGCACGTGGGGCCCCCATGACATGCGACATGCATTTGGGGCCCCCATGACATGCGGCATGCACTTCGGGCTCCCATGACATGCGGCATGCATTTGGGGCCCCCAAGACATGCGTCATGCATTTGGGGCCGCCGCGACATGCGGCATGCATTTGGGGCCCCCATGACATGCGGCATGCACGTGGGGCCCCCAAGACATGCGGCATGCATTTGGGGCCCCCATGACATGCGTCATGCACGTGGGGCCCCCATGACAAGCGGGATGCATTTGGGGCCGCCACGACATGCGGCATGCATTTGGGGCCACTAAGACATGCGTCATGCACGTGGGGCCCCCATGACATGCGGGATGCATTTGGGGACCCCATGACATGCGGCATGCACGTGGGGCCCCCATGACATGCGGCATGGATTTGGGACTCCATGACATGCGGCATGCACGTGGGGCCCCCATGACATGAGGCATGCACGTGGGGCCCCCACGACATGTGGCATGCATTTGGGGCCCCCATAACACGCAGCATGCATTTGGGGCCGCAATGACATGCGGCATGCACGTGGGCCCCCATGACATGCGGCATGCAATTGGGGCCCCCATGACATGCGTCATGCATTTGGGGCCGCCGCGACATGCGGCATGCATTTGGGGCCCCCATAACACGCGGCATGCATTTGGGGCCCCCATGACATGTGGCATGCATTTGGGGCCGCCACGACATGCGGCATGCACGTGGGCCCTCATGACATGCGGCATGCATTTGGGGTCCACATGACATGCGGCATGCATTTGGGACCCCAATGATATGCGGCATGCAGGTGGGGCACCCATGACATGCGGCATGCATTTGGGACCCCAATGACATGCGGCATGCACGAGGGCCCCCCATGACATGCGGCATGCATTTATGGCCCCCATGACATGCGGCACAAAATTGGGGCCCCCAAGACATGTGACATGCACTTTTGGGCCCCCATGACATGCGGCATGCATGTGGAGCCCCCATGACAGGCGGCATGTAATTGGGGCCCCCATGACATGTGGCATGCATTTGGGGCCCCCATGACATGCGTCATGCATTTGAGCCCGCCACGTCATGCGGCATGCACGTGGGCCCTCATGACATGCGGCATGCATGTGGGGCCCCCATGACAGGCGGCACATAATTGGGGCCCCCATGACATGCGGCATGCATTTGGGGCCCCCAAGACATGCGTCATGCACGTGGGTCCTCATGACATGCGGCATGCATTTGGGGTCCCCATGACATGCAGCATGCATTTGGGACCCCAATGATATACGGCATGCAGGTGGGGCACCCATGACATGCGGCATGCATTGGGGCCCCCATGACATGCGGCATGCATTTGGGGCCCCCATGACATGCGGCATGCAATTCGGGCTCCCATGACATGCGGCATGCATTTTGGGCCCCCATGACATGCTGCATGCACGTAGGGCCCACATGACATGCGGCATGCACGTGGGGCCCCCATGACATGCGGCATGCAGGTGGGGCACCCATGACATGAGGCATGCATTTGGGACCCCAATGAAATGCGGCATGCACTAGGGCCCCCCATGACATGCGGCATGCATTTATGGCCCCCATGACATGCGGCACAAAATTGGGGCCCCCAAGACATGTGACATGCACTTTTGGGCCCCCATGACATGCGGCATGCATGTGGGGCCCCCATGACAGGCGGCATGTAATTGGGCCCCCATGACATGCGGCATGCTTTTGGGGCCCCCATGACATGCGGCATGCACGTGGGACCCCCACGACACGTGGCATGCTTTAGGGCCCCCATGAAATTCTTCATGCATTTGGGGCCCCCATGATATGCGGCATGCACTTCGGGCTCCCATGACATGCGTCATGCATTTGGGGCCGCCGCGACATGCGGCATGCATTTGGGGCCCCCATGACATGCGGCATGCACGTGGGGCCCCCAAGACATGCGGCATGCATTTGGGGCCCCCATGACATGCGTCATGCACGTGGGGCCCCCATGACAAGCGGGATGCATTTGGGGCCTCACGACATGCGGCATGCATTTGGGGCCACTATGACATGCGTCATGCACGTGGGGCCCCCATGACATGCGGGATGCATTTGGGGCCCCCATGACATGCGGCATGCACGGTGGGCCCCCATGACATGCGGCATGCATTTGGGACCCCCATGACATGCGGCATGCACGTGGGGCCCCCATGACATGCGGCCTGCATTTGGGACCCCAATGATATGCGGCATGAAGGTGGGGCACCCATGACATGCGGCATTCATTTGGGACCCCAATGACATGCGGCATTCACGAGGGCCCCCCATGACATGCGGCATGCATTTATGGCCCCCATGACATGCGGCATGCATTTGGGGCCCCCATGACATGCGGCATGCACGTGGGCCCCAATGACATGCGGCATGCACTTCGGGCTCCCATGACATGCGGCATGCATTTGGGGCACCCATGACATGCGGCATGCATTTATGGCCCCCATGACATGCGGCACAAAATTGGGGCCCCCAAGACATGTGACATGCATTTATGGCCCCCATGACATGCGGCATGCACGTGGGGCACCCATGACATGCGGCTTGCACGTGGGCCCCCATGACATGCGGCATGCATTTGGGGCCCCATGACATGCGGCTTGCACGTGGGGCCCCCATGACATGCGGCATGCACGTGGGGCCCCCATGACATGCGGCCTGCATTTGGGGCCCCCATGACATGCGACATGCATTTGGGGCCCCCATGACATGAGGCATGCACTTCGGGCTCCCATGACATGCGGCATGCATTTTGGGCCCCCAAGACATGCGTCATGCATTTGGGGCCGCCGCGACATGCGGCATTCATTTGGGGCCCCCATAACACGCGGCATGCATTTGGGGCCCCCATGACATGCGGCATGCATTTGGGGCCGCCACAACATGCGGCATGCACGTGGGCCCTCATGACATGCGGCATGCATTTGGGGTCCCCATGACATGCGGCATGCATTTGGGACCGCAATGATATGCGGCATGCAGGTGGGGCACCCATGACATGCGGCATGCATTTGGGACCCCAATGACATGCAGCATGCACGAGGGCCCCCCATGTCATGCGGCATGCATTTATGGCCCCCATGACATGCGGCACAAAATTGGGGCCCCCAAGACATGTGACATGCACTTTTGGGCCCCCATGACATGCGGCATGCATTTGAGGCCCCCATGACATGCGGCATGCATTTGGGGCCGCCACAACATGCGGCATGCACGTGGGCCCTCATGACATGCGGCATGCATTTGGGGTCCCCATGACATGCGGCATGCACGAGGGCCCCCCATGACATGCGGCATGCATTTATGGCCCCCATGACATGCGGCACAAAATTGGGGCCCCCAAGACATGTGACATGCACTTTTGGGCCCCCATGACATGCGGCATGCACGTGGGCCCTCATGACATGCGGCATGCATTTGGGGTCCCCATGACATGCGGCATGCATTTGGGACCCCAATGATATGCGGCATGCAGGTGGGGCACCCATGACATGCTGCATGCATTTGGAACCCCAATGACATGCGGCATGCACGAGGGCCCCCCATGACATGCGGCATGCATTTATGGCCCCCATGACATGCGGCACAAAATTGGGGCCCCCAAGACATGTGACATGCACTTTTGGGCCCCCATGACATGCGGCATGCACGTGGGCCCTCATGACATGCGGCATGCATTTGGGGTCCCCATGACATGCGGCATGCATTTGGGACCACAATGATATGCGTCATGCAGGTGGGGCACCCATGACATGCTGCATGCAGGTGGGGCACCCATGACATGAGGCATGCATTTGGGACCCCAATGAAATGCGGCATGCACTAGGGCCCCCCATGACATGCGGCATGCATTTATGGCCCCCATGACATGCGGCACAAAATTGGGGCCCCCAAGACATGTGACATGCACTTTTGGGCCCCCATGACATGCGGCATGCATGTGGGGCCCCCATGACAGGCGGCATGTAATTGGGCCCCCATGACATGCGGCATGCTTTTGGGGCCCCCATGACATGCGGCATGCACGTGGGACCCCCACGACACGTGGCATGCTTTAGGGCCCCCATGAAATTCTTCATGCATTTGGGGCCCCCATGACATGCGGCATGCACTTCGGGCTCCCATGACATGTGTCATGCATTTGGGGCCGCCGCGACATGCGGCATGCATTTGGGGCCCCCATGACATGCGGCATGCACGTGGGGCCCCCAAGACATGCGGCATGCATTTGGGGCCCCCATGACATGCGTCATGCACGTGGGGCCCCCATGACAAGCGGGATGCATTTGGGGCCTCACGACATGCGGCATGCATTTGGGGCCACTATGACATGCGTCATGCACGTGGGGCCCCCATGACATGCGGGATGCATTTGGGGCCCCCATGACATGCGGCATGCACGGGGGGCCCCCATGACATGCGGCATGCATTTGGGACCCCCATGACATGCGGCATGCACGTGGGGCCCCCATGACATGCGGCCTGCATTTGGGACCCCAATGATATGCGGCATGAAGGTGGGGCACCCATGACATGCGGCATTCATTTGGGACCCCAATGACATGCGGCATGCACGAGGGCCCCCCATGACATGCGGCATGCATTTATGGCCCCCATGACATGCGGCATGCATTTGGGGCCCCCATGACATGCGGCATGCACGTGGGCCCCAATGACATGCGGCATGCACTTCGGGCTCCCATGACATGCGGCATGCATTTGGGGCACCCATGACATGCGGCATGCATTTATGGCCCCCATGACATGCGGCACAAAATTGGGGCCCCCAAGACATGTGACATGCATTTATGGCCCCCATGACATGCGGCATGCACGTGGGGCACCCATGACATGCGGCTTGCACGTGGGCCCCCATGACATGCGGCATGCATTTGGGGCCCCATGACATGCGGCTTGCACGTGGGGCCCCCATGACATGCGGCATGCACGTGGGGCCCCCATGACATGCGGCCTGCATTTGGGGCCCCCATGACATGCGACATGCATTTGGGGCCCCCATGACATGAGGCATGCATTTGGGGCCGCCGCGACATGCGGCATGCATTTGGGGCCCCCATAACACGCGGCATGCATTTGGGGCCCCCACGACATGCGGCATGCATTTGGGGCCGCCACAACATGCGGCATGCACGTGGGCCCTCATGACATGCGGCATGCATTTGGGGTCCACATGACATGCGACATGCATTTGGGACCCCAATGACATGCAGCATGCACGTGGGGCCCCCATGACTTGCGGCATGCACGTGGGGCCCCCATGACATGCGGCATGTACATGGGGCCCCCATGACATGCGGCATGCATTTGGGGCCCCCATGACATGCTTCATGCATTTGGGGCTCCCATGACATGTGGCATGCATTTGGGGCCGCCACGACATGTGGCATGCACGTGGGCCCTAATGACATGCGGCATTCATTTGGGCCCCCATGACATGCGGCATGCATTTGGGACCCCAATGACATGCGACATGCATTTGGGGCCCCCATGACATGCGGCATGCACTTCGGGCTCCCATGACATGCGGCATGCACGTGGGGCCCCCACGACATGTGGCATGCTTTTGGGGCCCCCATGACATGCGGCATGCACGTGGGGCCCCCACGACATGTGGCATGCTTTTGGGGCCCCCATGACATTCTTCATGCATTTGGGGCCCCCTTGACATGCGGCATGCATTATGGCCCCCATGACATGCCACATGCACTTCGGGCTCCCATGACATGCGGCATGCATTTGGGGCCCCCATGACATGCGGCATGCATTTGGGACCCCAATAACATGCGGCATGCACGTGGGGCCCCCATGACATGCGGCATGCACGTGGGGCCCCATGACATGCGGCATGCATTTGGGGCCCCCATGACATGCGGCATGCATTTGGGGCCCCCATGACATGCGGCATGCACTTCGGGCTCCCATGACATGCGGCATGCATTTGGGGCGCCTATGACATGTGGCATGCATGTGGGGCCCCATGACAGGCGGCACATAATTGGGGCCCCCATGACATGCGTCATGCATTTGGGGCCCCCATGACATGCGGCATGCACTTCGGGCTCCCATGACATGCGGCATGCATTTGGGGCGCCTATGACATGTGGCATGCATGTGGGGCCCCATGACAGGCGGCACATAATTGGGGCCCCCATGACATGCGTCATGCATTTGGGGCCGCCACGACATGCTTCATGCATTTGGGGTTCCCATGACATGCGGCATGCATTTGGGGCCCCATGACATGCGGCATGCATTTGGGGCCCCCATGACATGCCGCATGCACTTCGGGCTCCCATGACATGCGGCATGCATTTGGGGCCCCCATGACATGCGCCATGCATTTGGGGCCCCTATGACATGTGGCATGCATGTGGGGCCCCATGACAGGCGGCACATAATTGGGGCCCCCATGACATGCGTCATGCATTTGGCTCCGCCACGACATGCGGCATGCATTTGGGGCCCCCATGACATGCGGCATGCACGTGGGGCCCCCACGACATGTGGCATACTTTTGGGGCCCCCATGACATTCTTCATGCATTTGGGACCCCAATGACATGCGTCATGCACGTGGGGCCCCTATGATATGCGGCATGCACGTGAGGCCCCCAAGACATGCGGCATGCATTTGGGGCCCCCATGATATGCGTCATGCACGTGGGGCACCCAAGACATGTGGCATGCTTTTGGGCCCCCATGACATGCGGCATGCACGTGGGGCCCCCACGACATGTGGCATGCTTTTGGGGCCCCCATGACATTCTTCATGCATTTGGGACCCCAATGACATGCGTCATGCACGTGGGGCCCCTATGATATGCGGCATGCACGTGGGGCCCCCAAGACATGCGGCATGCATTTGGGGCCCCCATGACATGCGGAATGCATGTGGGGCCCCCATGACAGGCGGCACGTAATTGGGGCCCCCATGACATGCGGCATTCATTTGGTGCCCCCATGACATGCGACATGCATTTGGGACCCCAATGACATGCAGCATGCACGTGGGGCCCCCATGACTTGCGGCATGCACGTGGGGCCCCCATGACATGCGGCATGCACATGGGGCCCCCATGACATGCGGCATGCATTTGGGGCCCCCATGACATGCTTCATGCATTTGGGGCCCCCATGACATGCGACATGCATTTGGGACCCCAATGACATGCAGCATGCACGTGGGGCCCCCATGACTTGCGGCATGCACGTGGGGCCCCCATGACATGCGGCATGCACATGGGGCCCCCATGACATGCGGCATGCATTTGGGGCCCCCATGACATGCTTCATGCATTTGGGGCTCCCATGACATGTGGCATGCATTTGTGGCCGCCACGACATGTGGCATGCACGTGGGCCCTAATGACATGCGGCATTCATTTGGGCCCCCATGACATGCGGCATGCATTTGGGACCCCAATGACATGCGACATGCATTTGGGGCCCCCATGACATGCGGCATGCACTTCGGGCTCCCATGACATGCGGCATGCACGTGGGGCCCCCACGACATGTGGCATGCTTTTGGGGCCCCCATGATATGCGGCATGCAGGTGGGGCACCCATGACATGCGGCATGCATTTGGGACCCCAATGACATGCGGCATGCACGAGGGCCCCCCATGACATGCGGCATGCATTTATGGCCCCCATGACATGCGGCACAAAATTGGGGCCCCCAAGACATGTGACATGCACTTTTGGGCCCCCATGACATGCGGCATGCATGTGGAGCCCCCATGACAGGCGGCATGTAATTGGGGCCCCCATGACATGTGGCATGCATTTGGGGCCCCCATGACATGCGTCATGCATTTGAGCCCGCCACGTCATGCGGCATGCACGTGGGCCCTCATGACATGCGGCATGCATGTGGGGCCCCCATGACAGGCGGCACATATTTGGGGCCCCCATGACATGCGGCATGCATTTGGGGCCCCCAAGACATGCGTCATGCACGTGGGTCCTCATGACATGCGGCATGCATTTGGGGTCCCCATGACATGCAGCATGCATTTGGGACCCCAATGATATACGGCATGCAGGTGGGGCACCCATGACATGCGGCATGCATTGGGGCCCCCATGACATGCGGCATGCATTTGGGGCCCCCATGACATGCGGCATGCAATTCGGGCTCCCATGACATGCGGCATGCATTTTGGGCCCCCATGACATGCTGCATGCACGTAGGGCCCACATGACATGCGGCATGCACGTGGGGCCCCCATGACATGCGGCATGCAGGTGGGGCACCCATGACATGAGGCATGCATTTGGGACCCCAATGAAATGCGGCATGGACTAGGGCCCCCCATGACATGCGGCATGCATTTATGGCCCCCATGACATGCGGCACAAAATTGGGGCCCCCAAGACATGTGACATGCACTTTTGGGCCCCCATGACATGCGGCATGCATGTGGGGCCCCCATGACAGGCGGCATGTAATTGGGCCCCCATGACATGCGGCATGCTTTTGGGGCCCCCATGACATGCGGCATGCACGTGGGACCCCCACGACACGTGGCATGCTTTAGGGCCCCCATGAAATTCTTCATGCATTTGGGGCCCCCATGACATGCGGCATGCACTTCGGGCTCCCATGACATGCGTCATGCATTTGGGGCCGCCGCGACATGCGGCATGCATTTGGGGCCCCCATGACATGCGGCATGCACGTGGGGCCCCCAAGACATGCGGCATGCATTTGGGGCCCCAATGACATGCGGCATTCACGAGGGCCCCCCATGACATGCGGCATGCATTTATGGCCCCCATGACATGCGGCATGCATTTGGGGCCCCCATGACATGCGGCATGCACGTGGGCCCCAATGACATGCGGCATGCACTTCGGGCTCCCATGACATGCGGCATGCATTTGGGGCACCCATGACATGCGGCATGCATTTATGGCCCCCATGACATGCGGCACAAAATTGGGGCCCCCAAGACATGTGACATGCATTTATGGCCCCCATGACATGCGGCATGCACGTGGGGCACCCATGACATGCGGCTTGCACGTGGGCCCCCATGACATGCGGCATGCATTTGGGGCCCCATGACATGCGGCTTGCACGTGGGGCCCCCATGACATGCGGCATGCACGTGGGGCCCCCATGACATGCGGCCTGCATTTGGGGCCCCCATGACATGCGACATGCATTTGGGGCCCCCATGACATGAGGCATGCACTTCGGGCTCCCATGACATGCGGCATGCATTTTGGGCCCCCAAGACATGCGTCATGCATTTGGGGCCGCCGCGACATGCGGCATGCATTTGGGGCCCCCATAACACGCGGCATGCATTTGGGACCCCAATGATATACGGCATGCAGGTGGGGCACCCATGACATGCGGCATGCATTGGGGCCCCCATGACATGCGGCATGCATTTGGGGCCCCCATGACATGCGGCATGCAATTCGGGCTCCCATGACATGCGGCATGCATTTTGGGCCCCCATGACATGCTGCATGCACGTAGGGCCCACATGACATGCGGCATGCACGTGGGGCCCCCATGACATGCGGCATGCAGGTGGGGCACCCATGACATGAGGCATGCATTTGGGACCCCAATGAAATGCGGCATGCACTAGGGCCCCCCATGACATGCGGCATGCATTTATGGCCCCAATGACATGCGGCACAAAATTGGGGCCCCCAAGACATGTGACATGCACTTTTGGGCCCCCATGACATGCGGCATGCATGTGGGGCCCCCATGACAGGCGGCATGTAATTGGGCCCCCATGACATGCGGCATGCTTTTGGGGCCCCCATGACATGCGGCATGCACGTGGGACCCCCACGACACGTGGCATGCTTTAGGGCCCCCATGAAATTCTTCATGCATTTGGGGCCCCCATGACATGCGGCATGCACGTGGGGCCCCCATGACAAGCGGGATGCATTTGGGGCCTCACGACATGCGGCATGCATTTGGGGCCACTATGACATGCGGCATGCACGTGGGCCCCCATGACATGCGGCATGCATTTGGGGCCCCCATGACATGCGGCATGCATGTGCGGCTCCCATGACAGGCGGCACATAATTGGGGCCCCCATGACATGCGGCATGCATTTGGGGCCCCAATGACATGCGGCATGCACGTGGTGCCCCATGACATGCGGCATGCATTTGGGGCCCCCATGACATGCGGCATGCATGTGGGGCCCCCATGACAGGCGGCACATAATTGGGGCCCCCATGACATGCGGCATGCACGTGGGGCCACCACGACATATGGCATGCTCTTGGGGCCCCCATGACATTCTTAATGCATTTGGGACCCCAATGACATGCGTCAGGCACGTGGGGCCCCTATGATATGCGGCATGCACGTGGGGCCCCCATGACAAGCGGGATGCATTTGGGGCCTCACGACATGCGGCATGCATTTGGGGCCACTATGACATGCGGCATGCACGTGGGCCCCCATGACATGCGGCATGCATTTGGGGCCCCCATGACATGCGGCATGCATGTGCGGCTCCCATGACAGGCGGCACATAATTGGGGCCCCCATGACATGCGGCATGCATTTGGGGCCCCAATGACATGCGGCATGCACGTGGTGCCCCACGACATGCGGCATGCATTTGGGGCCCCCATGACATGCGGCATGCATGTGGGGCCCCCATGACAGGCGGCACATAATTGGGGCCCCCATGACATGCGGCATGCACGTGGGGCCACCACGACATATGGCATGCTCTTGGGGCCCCCATGACATTCTTAATGCATTTGGGACCCCAATGACATGCGTCAGGCACGTGGGGCCCCTATGATATGCGGCATGCACGTGGGGCCCCCATGACATGCGGCATACATTTGGGGCCCCCATGACATGCGGCACGTGTTTGGGGCCCCCAAGACATGCGGCATGCATTTGGGACCCCAATGACATGCGGCATGCATTTGGGGCTCCCATGACATGCGGCATGCATTTGGGACCCCAATGACATGCAGCATGCACGTGGGGCCCAGACGACATGCGGCATGCATTTGGGGCCCCCATGACATGCGGCATGCATTTGGGGCCCCCATGACATGCGGCATGCACTTCGGGCTCCCATGACATGCGGCATGCATTTGGGGCCCCTATGACATGTGGCATGCATGTGGGGCCCCATGACAGGCGGCACATAATTGGGGCCCCCATGACATGCGGCATGCATTTGGGGCCCCCAAGACATGCATCATGCATTTGGGGCCGCCACGACATGCGGCATTTATTTGGGGCCCCAATGACATGCGGAATGCACGAGGGCCCCCCATGACATGCGGCATGAATTTATGGCCCCCATGACATGCGGCACAAAATTGGGGCCCCCAAGACATGTGACATGCACTTTTGGGCCCCCATGACATGCGGCATGCATGTGGGGCCCCCATGACAGGCGGCATGTAATTGGGACCCCAATGACATGCGGCATGCACGTGTGGCCCCCATGACTTGCGGCATGCACGTGGGGCCCCCATGACATGCGGCATGCACATGGGGCCCCATGACATGCGGCATGCATTTGGGGCCCCCATGACATGCTTCATGCATTTGGGGCTCCCATGACATTCGGCATGCATTTGGGCCCCCATGACATGCGGCATGCATTTGGGACCCCCATGACATGCGGCATGCACTTCGGGCTCCCATGACTTGCGGCATGCATTTGAGGCCCCAATGACATGCGGCATGCATTTGGGGCCCCAATGACATGCGGCATGCACGTGGGCCCCCATGACATGCGGCATGCACGTGGGGCCCCCATGACATGCGGCATGCATTTGGGGCCGCCACGACATGCGGCATGCATTTGGGGCCCCAATGACATGCGGCATGCACGTGGGCCCCCATGACATGCGGCATGCACGTGGGGCCCCCATGACATGCGGCATGCATTTGGGGCCCCAATGACATGCGGCATGCACGTGGGCCCCCATGACATGCGGCATGCATTTTTGACCCCCATGACATGCGGCATGCACGTGGGGCCCCCATGACATGCGGCCTGCATTTGGGGCCGCCGCGACATGCGGCATGCATTTGGGGCCCCGATGACATGCGGCATGCATTTGGGGCCCCCATGACATGCGGCATGCATTTGGGGCTCCCATGACATTCTTCATGCATTTGGGACCCCCATGACATGCGGCATGCACGTAGGGCCCACATGACATGCGGCATGCACGTGGGGCCCCCATGACATGCGGCATGCATTTGGGGCCCCGATGACATGCGGCATGCATTTGGGGCTCCCATGACATTCTTCATGCATTTGGGACCCCAATGACATGCGTCATGCACGTGGGGCCCCTATGATATGCGGCATGCACGTGGGACCCCCAAGACATGCGGCATGCATTTTTTGGCCCCCATGACATGCGTCATGCACGTGGGGCCCCCATGACAAGCGGGATGCATTTGGGGCCCCCATAACACGCGGCATGCATTTGGGGCCCCCAAGACACGCGTCATGCATTTGGGGCCGCCACGACATGCGGCATGCACGTGGGACCCCCACGACACGTGGCATGCTTTTGGGGCCCCCATGACATGCGGCATGCATGTGGGGCCCCCACAACATGTGGCATGCTTTTGGGGCCCCCATGAAATTCTTCATGCATTTGGGGCCCCCATGACATGCGGCATGCACTTCGGGCTCCCATGACATGCGGCATGCATTTGGGGCCCCTATGACATGCGGCATGCATGTGGGGCCCCCATGACATGCGGCATGCACGTGGGGCCCCCATGACATGCGACATGCATTTGGGGCCCCCATGACATGCGGCATGCACTTCGGGCTCCCATGACATGCGGCATGCATTTGGGGCCCCCAAGACATGCGTCATGCATTTGGGGCCGCCGCGACATGCGGCATGCATTTGGGGCCCCCATGACATGCGGCATGCACGTGGGGCCCCCATGACAAGCGGGATGCATTTGGGGCCGACACGACATGCGGCATGCATTTGGGGCCCCCATGCCATGCGGCATGCATTTGGGGCCCCTATGACATGCGGCATGCATGTGGGGCCCCCATGACAGGCGGCACATAATTGGGGCCCCCATGACATGTGACATGCATTTGGGGCCCCCAAGACATGCGTCATGCATTTGGGGCCGCCACGACATGCGGCATGCACGTGGGCCCCCAAGACATGCGGCATGCATTTGGGGCCCCAATGACATGCGGAATCCATTTGGGGCCCCCATGACATGCGGCATGCATTTGGGGCCCCAATGACATGCGGCATGCACGGGGGGCCCCCATGACATGCGGCATGCATTTGGGACCCCCATGACATGCGGCATGCACGTGGGGCCCCCATGACATGCGGCCTGCATTTGGGGCCCCCATGACATGCGACATGCATTTGGGGCCCCATGACATGCGGCATGCACTTTGGGCTCCCATGACATGCGGCATGCATTTTGGGCCCCCAAGACATGCGTCATGCATTTGGGGCCGCCGCGACATGCGGCATGCATTTGGGGCCCCCATAACACGCGGCATGCATTTGGGGCCCCCATGACATGTGGCATGCATTTGGGGCCGCCACGACATGCGGCATGCACGTGGGCCCTCATGACATGCGGCATGCATTTGGGGTCCGCATGACATGCGGCATGCATTTGGGACCCCAATGATATGCGGCATGCAGGTGGGGCACCCATGACATGCGGCATGCATTTGGGACCCCAATGACATGCGGCATGCACGAGGGCCCCCCATGACATGCGGCATGCATTTATGGCCCCCATGACATGCGGCACAAAATTGGGGCCCCCAAGACATGTGACATGCACTTTTGGGCCCCCATGACATGCGGCATGCATGTGGAGCCCCCATGACAGGCGGCATGCATTTGGGACCCCAATGACATGCAGCATGCACGTGGGGCCCACACGACATGCGGCATGCATTTGGGGCCCCCATGACATGCGGCATGCATTTGGGGCCCCCATGACATGCGGCATGCACTTCGGGCTCCCATGACATGCGGCATGCATTTGGGGCCCCTATGACATGTGGCATGCACGTGGGGCCCACACGACATGTGGCATGCTTTTGGGGCCCCCATGACATGCGGCATGCACGTGGGGCCCCCACGACATGTGGCATGCTTTTGGGGCCCCCATGACATTCTTCATGCATTTGGTACCCCAATGACATGCGTCATGCACATGGGGCCCCTATGACATGCGGCATGCACTTCGGGCTCCCATGACATGCGGCATGCATTTGGGGCCCCTATGACATGTGGCATGCATGTGGGGCCCCATGACAGGCGGCACATAATTGGGGCCCCCATGACATGCGGCATGCATTTGGGGCCCCCAAGACATGCATCATGCATTTGGGGCCCCCAAGACATGTGACATGCACTTTTGGGCCCCCATGACATGCGGCATGCATGTGGGGCCCCCATGACAGGCGGCATGTAATTGGGACCCCAATGACATGCGGCATGCACGTGTGGCCCCCATGACTTGCGGCATGCACGTGGGGCCCCCATGACATGCGGCATGCACATGGGGCCCCATGACATGCGGCATGCATTTGGGGCCCCCATGACATGCTTCATGCATTTGGGGCTCCCATGACATTCGGCATGCATTTGGGCCCCCATGACATGCGGCATGCATTTGGGACCCCCATGACATGCGGCATGCACTTCGGGCTCCCATGACTTGCGGCATGCATTTGAGGCCCCAATGACATGCGGCATGCATTTGGGCCCCCATGACATGCGGCATGCACGTGGGGCCCCCATGACATGCGGCATGCATTTGGGGCCGCCACGACATGCGGCATGCATTTGGGGCCACTATGACATTCGGCATGCACGTGGGCCCCCATGACATGCGGCATGCATTTGGGGCCCCCATGACATGCGGCATGCATTTGGGGCCCCAATGACATGCGGCATGCACGGGGGGCCCCCATGACATGCGGCATGCATTTTTGACCCCCATGACATGCGGCATGCACGTGGGGCCCCCATGACATGCGGCCTGCATTTGGGGCCGCCGCGACATGCGGCATGCATTTGGGGCCCCGATGACATGCGGCATGCATTTGGGGCCCCCATGACATGCGGCATGCATTTGGGGCTCCCATGACATTCTTCATGCATTTGGGACCCCCATGACATGCGGCATGCACGTAGGGCCCACATGACATGCGGCATGCACGTGGGGCCCCCATGACATGCGGCATGCATTTGGGGCCCCGATGACATGCGGCATGCATTTGGGGCCCCCATGACATGCGGCATGCATTTGGGGCCCCCATGACATGCGGCATGCATTTGGGGCCCCCATGACATGCGGCATGCATTTGGGGCTCCCATGACATTCTTCATGCATTTGGGACCCCAATGACATGCGTCATGCACGTGGGGCCCCTATGATATGCGGCATGCACGTGGGACCCCCAAGACATGCGGCATGCATTTTTCGGCCCCCATGACATGCGTCATGCACGTGGGGCCCCCATGACAAGCGGGATGCATTTGGGGCCCCCATAACACGCGGCATGCATTTGGGGCCCCCAAGACACGCGTCATGCATATGGGGCCGCCACGACATGCGGCATGCACGTGGGACCCCCACGACACGTGGCATGCTTTTGGGGCCCCCATGACATGCGGCATGCATGTGGGGCCCCCACAACATGTGGCATGCTTTTGGGGCCCCCATGAAATTCTTCATGCATTTGGGGCCCCCATGACATGCGGCATGCACTTCGGGCTCCCATGACATGCGGCATGCATTTGGGGCCCCTATGACATGCGGCATGCATGTGGGGCCCCCATGACATGCGGCATGCACGTGGGGCCCCCATGACATGCGACATGCATTTGGGGCCCCCATGACATGCGGCATGCACTTCGGGCTCCCATGACATGCGGCATGCATTTGGGGCTCCCAAGACATGCGGCATGCATTTGGGGCCCCCATGACATGCGGCATGCACGTGGGGCCCCCAAGACATGCGGCATGCATTTGGGGTCCCCATGACATGCGTCATGCACGTGGGGCCCCCATGACAAGCGGGATGCATTTGGGGCCGCCACGACATGCGGCATGCATTTGGGGCCACTAAGACATGCGTCATGCACGTGGGGCCCCCATGACATGCGGGATGCATTTGGGGACCCCATGACATGCGGCATGCACGTGGGGCCCCCATGACATGCGGCATGGATTTGGGACTCCATGACATGCGGCATGCACGTGGGGCCCCCATGACATGAGGCATGCACGTGGGGCCCCCACGACATGTGGCATGCATTTGGGGCCCCCATAACACGCAGCATGCATTTGGGGCCCCAATGACATGCGGCATGCACGTGGGCCCCCATGACATGCGGCATGCAATTGGGGCCCCCATGACATGCGGCATGCATTTGGGGCCCCAATGACATGCGGCATGCACGGGGGGCCCCCATGACATGCGGCATGCATTTGGGACCCCCATGACATGCGGCATGCACGTAGGGCCCACATGACATGCGGCATGCACGTGGGGCCCCCATGACATGCGGCATGCATTTGGGGCCCTGATGACATGCGGCATGCATTTGGGGCCCCCATGACATGCGGCATGCATTTGGGGCCCCCATGACATGCGGCATGCATTTGGGGCCCCCATGACATGCGGCATGCACGTAGGGCCCACATGACATGCGGCATGCACATGGGGCCCCCATGACATGCGGCATGCATTTGGGGCCCCCATGACATGCGGCATGCATTTGGGGCTCCCATGACATTCTTCATGCATTTGGGACCCCAATGACATGCGTCATGCACGTGGGGCCCCTATGATATGCGGCATGCACGTGGGACCCCCAAGACATGCGGCATGCATTTTTCGGCCCCCATGACATGCGTCATGCACGTGGGGCCCCCATGACAAGCGGGATGCATTTGGGGCCCCCATAACACGCGGCATGCATTTGGGGCCCCCAAGACACGCGTCATGCATATGGGGCCGCCACGACATGCGGCATGCACGTGGGACCCCCACGACACGTGGCATGCTTTTGGGGCCCCCATGACATGCGGCATGCATGTGGGGCCCCCACAACATGTGGCATGCTTTTGGGGCCCCCATGAAATTCTTCATGCATTTGGGGCCCCCATGACATGCGGCATGCACTTCGGGCTCCCATGACATGCGGCATGCATTTGGGGCCCCTATGACATGCGGCATGCATGTGGGGCCCCCATGACATGCGGCATGCACGTGGGGCCCCCATGACATGCGACATGCATTTGGGGCCCCCATGACATGCGGCATGCACTTCGGGCTCCCACGACATGCGGCATGCATTTGGGGCCACTAAGACATGCGTCATGCACGTGGGGCCCCCATGACATGCGGGATGCATTTGGGGACCCCATGACATGCGGCATGCACGTGGGGCCCCCATGACATGCGGCATGGATTTGGGACTCCATGACATGCGGCATGCACGTGGGGCCCCCATGACATGAGGCATGCACGTGGGGCCCCCACGACATGTGGCATGCATTTGGGGCCCCCATAACACGCAGCATGCATTTGGGGCCGCAATGACATGCGGCATGCACGTGGGCCCCCATGACATGCGGCATGCAATTGGGGCCCCCATGACATGCGTCATGCATTTGGGGCCGCCGCGACATGCGGCATGCATTTGGGGCCCCCATAACACGCGGCATGCATTTGGGGCCCCCATGACATGTGGCATGCATTTGGGGCCGCCACGACATGCGGCATGCACGTGGGCCCTCATGACATGCGGCATGCATTTGGGGTCCACATGACATGCGGCATGCATTTGGGACCCCAATGATATGTGGCATGCAGGTGGGGCACCCATGACATGCGGCATGCATTTGGGACCCCAATGACATGCGGCATGCACGAGGGCCCCCCATGACATGCGGCATGCATTTATGGCCCCCATGACATGCGGCACAAAATTGGGGCCCCCAAGACATGTGACATGCACTTTTGGGCCCCCATGACATGCGGCATGCATGTGGAGCCCCCATGACAGGCGGCATGTAATTGGGGCCCCCATGACATGTGGCATGCATTTGGGGCCCCCATGACATGCGTCATGCATTTGAGCCCGCCACGTCATGCGGCATGCACGTGGGCCCTCATGACATGCGGCATGCATGTGGGGCCCCCATGACAGGCGGCACATATTTGGGGCCCCCATGACATGCGGCATGCATTTGGGGCCCCCAAGACATGCGTCATGCACGTGGGTCCTCATGACATGCGGCATGCATTTGGGGTCCCCATGACATGCAGCATGCATTTGGGACCCCAATGATATACGGCATGCAGGTGGGGCACCCATGACATGCGGCATGCATTGGGGCCCCCATGACATGCGGCATGCATTTGGGGCCCCCATGACATGCGGCATGCAATTCGGGCTCCCATGACATGCGGCATGCATTTTGGGCCCCCATGACATGCTGCATGCACGTAGGGCCCACATGACATGCGGCATGCACGTGGGGCCCCCATGACATGCGGCATGCAGGTGGGGCACCCATGACATGAGGCATGCATTTGGGACCCCAATGAAATGCGGCATGCACTAGGGCCCCCCATGACATGCGGCATGCATTTATGGCCCCCATGACATGCGGCACAAAATTGGGGCCCCCAAGACATGTGACATGCACTTTTGGGCCCCCATGACATGCGGCATGCATGTGGGGCCCCCATGACAGGCGGCATGTAATTGGGCCCCCATGACATGCGGCATGCTTTTGGGGCCCCCATGACATGCGGCATGCACGTGGGACCCCCACGACACGTGGCATGCTTTAGGGCCCCCATGAAATTCTTCATGCATTTGGGGCCCCCATGACATGCGGCATGCACTTCGGGCTCCCATGACATGCGGCATGCATTTGGGACCCCAATGATATGCGGCATGCAGGTGGGGCACCCATGACATGCGGCATGCATTTGGGACCCCAATGACATGCGGCATGCACGAGGGCCCCCCATGACATGCGGCATGCATTTATGGCCCCCATGACATGCGGCACAAAATTGGGGCCCCCAAGACATGTGACATGCACTTTTGGGCCCCCATGACATGCGGCATGCATGTGGAGCCCCCATGACAGGCGGCATGCATTTGGGACCCCAATGACATGCAGCATGCACGTGGGGCCCACACGACATGCGGCATGCATTTGGGGCCCCCATGACATGCGGCATGCATTTGGGGCCCCCATGACATGCGGCATGCACTTCGGGCTCCCATGACATGCGGCATGCATTTGGGGCCCCTATGACATGTGGCATGCACGTGGGGCCCACACGACATGCGGCATGCATTTGGGGCCCCTATGACATGTGGCATGCATGTGGGGCCCCATGACAGGCGGCACATAATTGGGGCCCCCATGACATGCGGCATGCCTTTGGGGCCCCCAAGACATGCATCATGCATTTGGGGCCCCCAAGACATGTGACATGCACTTTTGGGCCCCCATGACATGCGGCATGCATGTGGGGCCCCCATGACAGGCGGCATGTAATTGGGACCCCAATGACATGCGGCATGCACGTGTGGCCCCCATGACTTGCGGCATGCACGTGGGGCCCCCATGACATGCGGCATGCACATGGGGCCCCATGACATGCGGCATGCATTTGGGGCCCCCATGACATGCTTCATGCATTTGGGGCTCCCATGACATTCGGCATGCATTTGGGCCCCCATGACATGCGGCATGCATTTGGGACCCCCATGACATGCGGCATGCACTTCGGGCTCCCATGACTTGCGGCATGCATTTGAGGCCCCAATGACATGCGGCATGCATTTGGGGCCCCAATGACATGCGGCATGCACGGGGGGCCCCCATGACATGCGGCATGCATTTTTGACCCCCATGACATGCGGCATGCACGTGGGGCCCCCATGACATGCGGCCTGCATTTGGGGCCGCCGCGACATGCGGCATGCATTTGGGGCCCCGATGACATGCGGCATGCATTTGGGGCCCCCATGACATGCGGCATGCATTTGGGGCCCCCATGACATGCGGCATGCATTTGGGGCCCCCATGACAAGCGGGATGCATTTGGGGCCGCCACGACATGCGGCATGCATTTGGGGCCACTAAGACATGCGTCATGCACGTGGGGCCCCCATGACATGCGGGATGCATTTGGGGACCCCATGACATGCGGCATGCACGTGGGGCCCCCATGACATGCGGCATGGATTTGGGACTCCATGACATGCGGCATGCACGTGGGGCCCCCATGACATGAGGCATGCACGTGGGGCCCCCACGACATGTGGCATGCATTTGGGGCCCCCATAACACGCAGCATGCATTTGGGGCCCCAATGACATGCGGCATGCACGTGGGCCCCCATGACATGCGGCATGCAATTGGGGCCCCCATGACATGCGGCATGCACGTGGTTCCCCCACGACATGTGGCATGCTTTTGGGGCCCCCATGAAATTCTTCATGCATTTGGGGCCCCCATGCCATGCGGCATGCACTTTGGGCTCCCATGACATGCGGCATGCATTTGGGGCCCCTATGACATGCGGCATGCATGTGGGGCCCCCATGACAGGCGGCACATAATTGGGGCCCCCATGACATGTGACATGCATTTGGGGCCCCCAAGACATGCGTCATGCATTTGGGGCCGCCACGACATGCGGCATGCACGTGGGCCCCCATGACATGCGGCATGCATTTGGGGCCCCAATGACATGCGGAATCCATTTGGGGCCCCCATGACATGCGGCATGCATTTGGGGCCCCAATGACATGCGGCATGCACGGGGGGCCCCCATGACATGCGGCATGCATTTGGGACCCCCATGACATGCGGCATGCACGTAGGGCCCACATGACATGCGGCATGCACGTGGGGCCCCCATGACATGCGGCATGCATTTGGGGCCCTGATGACATGCGGCATGCATTTGGGGCCCCCATGACATGCGGCATGCATTTGGGGCCCCCATGACATGCGGCATGCATTTGGGGCCCCCATGACATGCGGCATGCACGTAGGGCCCACATGACATGCGGCATGCACGTGGGGCCCCCATGACATGCGGCATGCATTTGGGGCCCCCATGACATGCGGCATGCATTTGGGGCTCCCATGACATTCTTCATGCATTTGGGACCCCAATGACATGCGTCATGCACGTGGGGCCCCTATGATATGCGGCATGCACGTGGGACCCCCAAGACATGCGGCATGCATTTTTCGGCCCCCATGACATGCGTCATGCACGTGGGGCCCCCATGACAAGCGGGATGCATTTGGGGCCCCCATAACACGCGGCATGCATTTGGGGCCCCCAAGACACGCGTCATGCATATGGGGCCGCCACGACATGCGGCATGCACGTGGGACCCCCACGACACGTGGCATGCTTTTGGGGCCCCCATGACATGCGGCATGCATGTGGGGCCCCCACAACATGTGGCATGCTTTTGGGGCCCCCATGAAATTCTTCATGCATTTGGGGCCCCCATGACATGCGGCATGCACTTCGGGCTCCCATGACATGCGGCATGCATTTGGGGCCCCTATGACATGCGGCATGCATGTGGGGCCCCCATGACATGCGGCATGCACGTGGGGCCCCCATGACATGCGACATGCATTTGGGGCCCCCATGACATGCGGCATGCACTTCGGGCTCCCATGACATGCGGCATGCATTTGGGGCCCCCAAGACATGCGTCATGCATTTGGGGCCGCCGCGACATGCGGCATGCATTTGGGGCCCCCATGACATGCGGCATGCACGTGGGGCCCCCAAGACATGCGGCATGCATTTGGGGCCCCCATGACATGCGTCATGCACGTGGGGCCCCCATGACAAGCGGGATGCATTTGGGGCCGCCACGACATGCGGCATGCATTTGGGGCCACTAAGACATGCGTCATGCACGTGGGGCCCCCATGACATGCGGGATGCATTTGGGGACCCCATGACATGCGGCATGCACGTGGGGCCCCCATGACATGCGGCATGGATTTGGGACTCCATGACATGCGGCATGCACGTGGGGCCCCCATGACATGAGGCATGCACGTGGGGCCCCCACGACATGTGGCATGCATTTGGGGCCCCCATAACACGCAGCATGCATTTGGGGCCGCAATGACATGCGGCATGCACGTGGGCCCCCATGACATGCGGCATGCAATTGGGGCCCCCATGACATGCGTCATGCATTTGGGGCCGCCGCGACATGCGGCATGCATTTGGGGCCCCCATAACACGCGGCATGCATTTGGGGCCCCCATGACATGTGGCATGCATTTGGGGCCGCCACGACATGCGGCATGCACGTGGGCCCTCATGACATGCGGCATGCATTTGGGGTCCACATGACATGCGGCATGCATTTGGGACCCCAATGATATGCGGCATGCAGGTGGGGCACCCATGACATGCGGCATGCATTTGGGACCCCAATGACATGCGGCATGCACGAGGGCCCCCCATGACATGCGGCATGCATTTATGGCCCCCATGACATGCGGCACAAAATTGGGGCCCCCAAGACATGTGACATGCACTTTTGGGCCCCCATGACATGCGGCATGCATGTGGAGCCCCCATGACAGGCGGCATGTAATTGGGGCCCCCATGACATGTGGCATGCATTTGGGGCCCCCATGACATGCGTCATGCATTTGAGCCCGCCACGTCATGCGGCATGCACGTGGGCCCTCATGACATGCGGCATGCATGTGGGGCCCCCATGACAGGCGGCACATATTTGGGGCCCCCATGACATGCGGCATGCATTTGGGGCCCCCAAGACATGCGTCATGCACGTGGGTCCTCATGACATGCGGCATGCATTTGGGGTCCCCATGACATGCAGCATGCATTTGGGACCCCAATGATATACGGCATGCAGGTGGGGCACCCATGACATGCGGCATGCATTGGGGCCCCCATGACATGCGGCATGCATTTGGGGCCCCCATGACATGCGGCATGCAATTCGGGCTCCCATGACATGCGGCATGCATTTTGGGCCCCCATGATATGCTGCATGCACGTAGGGCCCACATGACATGCGGCATGCACGTGGGGCCCCCATGACATGCGGCATGCAGGTGGGGCACCCATGACATGAGGCATGCATTTGGGACCCCAATGAAATGCGGCATGCACTAGGGCCCCCCATGACATGCGGCATGCATTTATGGCCCCCATGACATGCGGCACAAAATTGGGGCCCCCAAGACATGTGACATGCACTTTTGGGCCCCCATGACATGCGGCATGCATGTGGGGCCCCCATGACAGGCGGCATGTAATTGGGCCCCCATGACATGCGGCATGCTTTTGGGGCCCCCATGACATGCGGCATGCACGTGGGACCCCCACGACACGTGGCATGCTTTAGGGCCCCCATGAAATTCTTCATGCATTTGGGGCCCCCATGACATGCGGCATGCACTTCGGGCTCCCATGACATGCGTCATGCATTTGGGGCCGCCGCGACATGCGGCATGCATTTGGGGCCCCCATGACATGCGGCATGCACGTGGGGCCCCCAAGACATGCGGCATGCATTTGGGGCCCCCATGACATGCGTCATGCACGTGGGGCCCCCATGACAAGCGGGATGCATTTGGGGCCTCACGACATGCGGCATGCATTTGGGGCCACTATGACATGCGTCATGCACGTGGGGCCCCCATGACATGCGGGATGCATTTGGGGCCCCCATGACATGCGGCATGCACGGTGGGCCCCCATGACATGCGGCATGCATTTGGGACCCCCATGACATGCGGCATGCACGTGGGGCCCCCATGACATGCGGCCTGCATTTGGGACCCCAATGATATGCGGCATGAAGGTGGGGCACCCATGACATGCGGCATTCATTTGGGACCCCAATGACATGCGGCATTCACGAGGGCCCCCCATGACATGCGGCATGCATTTATGGCCCCCATGACATGCGGCATGCATTTGGGGCCCCCATGACATGCGGCATGCACGTGGGCCCCAATGACATGCGGCATGCACTTCGGGCTCCCATGACATGCGGCATGCATTTGGGGCACCCATGACATGCGGCATGCATTTATGGCCCCCATGACATGCGGCACAAAATTGGGGCCCCCAAGACATGTGACATGCATTTATGGCCCCCATGACATGCGGCATGCACGTGGGGCACCCATGACATGCGGCTTGCACGTGGGCCCCCATGACATGCGGCATGCATTTGGGGCCCCATGACATGCGGCTTGCACGTGGGGCCCCCATGACATGCGGCATGCACGTGGGGCCCCCATGACATGCGGCCTGCATTTGGGGCCCCCATGACATGCGACATGCATTTGGGGCCCCCATGACATGAGGCATGCACTTCGGGCTCCCATGACATGCGGCATGCATTTTGGGCCCCCAAGACATGCGTCATGCATTTGGGGCCGCCGCGACATGCGGCATGCATTTGGGGCCCCCATAACACGCGGCATGCATTTGGGGCCCCCATGACATGCGGCATGCATTTGGGGCCGCCACAACATGCGGCATGCACGTGGGCCCTCATGACATGCGGCATGCATTTGGGGTCCCCATGACATGCGGCATGCATTTGGGACCGCAATGATATGCGGCATGCAGGTGGGGCACCCATGACATGCGGCATGCATTTGGGACCCCAATGACATGCAGCATGCACGAGGGCCCCCCATGTCATGCGGCATGCATTTATGGCCCCCATGACATGCGGCACAAAATTGGGGCCCCCAAGACATGTGACATGCACTTTTGGGCCCCCATGACATGCGGCATGCATTTGAGGCCCCCATGACATGCGGCATGCATTTGGGGCCGCCACAACATGCGGCATGCACGTGGGCCCTCATGACATGCGGCATGCATTTGGGGTCCCCATGACATGCGGCATGCACGAGGGCCCCCCATGACATGCGGCATGCATTTATGGCCCCCATGACATGCGGCACAAAATTGGGGCCCCCAAGACATGTGACATGCACTTTTGGGCCCCCATGACATGCGGCATGCACGTGGGCCCTCATGACATGCGGCATGCATTTGGGGTCCCCATGACATGCGGCATGCATTTGGGACCCCAATGATATGCGGCATGCAGGTGGGGCACCCATGACATGCTGCATGCATTTGGAACCCCAATGACATGCGGCATGCACGAGGGCCCCCCATGACATGCGGCATGCATTTATGGCCCCCATGACATGCGGCACAAAATTGGGGCCCCCAAGACATGTGACATGCACTTTTGGGCCCCCATGACATGCGGCATGCACGTGGGCCCTCATGACATGCGGCATGCATTTGGGGTCCCCATGACATGCGGCATGCATTTGGGACCACAATGATATGCGTCATGCAGGTGGGGCACCCATGACATGCTGCATGCAGGTGGGGCACCCATGACATGAGGCATGCATTTGGGACCCCAATGAAATGCGGCATGCACTAGGGCCCCCCATGACATGCGGCATGCATTTATGGCCCCCATGACATGCGGCACAAAATTGGGGCCCCCAAGACATGTGACATGCACTTTTGGGCCCCCATGACATGCGGCATGCATGTGGGGCCCCCATGACAGGCGGCATGTAATTGGGCCCCCATGACATGCGGCATGCTTTTGGGGCCCCCATGACATGCGGCATGCACGTGGGACCCCCACGACACGTGGCATGCTTTAGGGCCCCCATGAAATTCTTCATGCATTTGGGGCCCCCATGACATGCGGCATGCACTTCGGGCTCCCATGACATGTGTCATGCATTTGGGGCCGCCGCGACATGCGGCATGCATTTGGGGCCCCCATGACATGCGGCATGCACGTGGGGCCCCCAAGACATGCGGCATGCATTTGGGGCCCCCATGACATGCGTCATGCACGTGGGGCCCCCATGACAAGCGGGATGCATTTGGGGCCTCACGACATGCGGCATGCATTTGGGGCCACTATGACATGCGACATGCACGTGGGGCCCCCATGACATGCGGGATGCATTTGGGGCCCCCATGACATGCGGCATGCACGGGGGGCCCCCATGACATGCGGCATGCATTTGGGACCCCCATGACATGCGGCATGCACGTGGGGCCCCCATGACATGCGGCCTGCATTTGGGACCCCAATGATATGCGGCATGAAGGTGGGGCACCCATGACATGCGGCATTCATTTGGGACCCCAATGACATGCGGCATGCACGAGGGCCCCCCATGACATGCGGCATGCATTTATGGCCCCCATGACATGCGGCATGCATTTGGGGCCCCCATGACATGCGGCATGCACGTGGGCCCCAATGACATGCGGCATGCACTTCGGGCTCCCATGACATGCGGCATGCATTTGGGGCACCCATGACATGCGGCATGCATTTATGGCCCCCATGACATGCGGCACAAAATTGGGGCCCCCAAGACATGTGACATGCATTTATGGCCCCCATGACATGCGGAATGCACGTGGGGCACCCATGACATGCGGCTTGCACGTGGGCCCCCATGACATGCGGCATGCATTTGGGGCCCCATGACATGCGGCTTGCACGTGGGGCCCCCATGACATGCGGCATGCACGTGGGGCCCCCATGACATGCGGCCTGCATTTGGGGCCCCCATGACATGCGACATGCATTTGGGGCCCCCATGACATGAGGCATGCATTTGGGGCCGCCGCGACATGCGGCATGCATTTGGGGCCCCCATAACACGCGGCATGCATTTGGGGCCCCCACGACATGCGGCATGCATTTGGGGCCGCCACAACATGCGGCATGCACGTGGGCCCTCATGACATGCGGCATGCATTTGGGGTCCACATGACATGCGACATGCATTTGGGACCCCAATGACATGCAGCATGCACTTGGGGCCCCCATGACTTGCGGCATGCACGTGGGGCCCCCATGACATGCGGCATGCACATGGGGCCCCCATGACATGCGGCATGCATTTGGGGCCCCCATGACATGCTTCATGCATTTGGGGCTCCCATGACATGTGGCATGCATTTGGGGCCGCCACGACATGTGGCATGCACGTGGGCCCTAATGACATGCGGCATTCATTTGGGCCCCCATGACATGCGGCATGCATTTGGGACCCCAATGACATGCGACATGCATTTGGGGCCCCCATGACATGCGGCATGCACTTCGGGCTCCCATGACATGCGGCATGCACGTGGGGCCCCCACGACATGTGGCATGCTTTTGGGGCCCCCATGACATGCGGCATGCACGTGGGGCCCCCACGACATGTGGCATGCTTTTGGGGCCCCCATGACATTCTTCATGCATTTGGGGCCCCCTTGACATGCGGCATGCATTATGGCCCCCATGACATGCCACATGCACTTCGGGCTCCCATGACATGCGGCATGCATTTGGGGCCCCCATGACATGCGGCATGCATTTGGGACCCCAATAACATGCGGCATGCACGTGGGGCCCCCATGACATGCGGCATGCACGTGGGGCCCCATGACATGCGGCATGCATTTGGGGCCCCCATGACATGCGGCATGCATTTGGGGCCCCCATGACATGCGGCATGCACTTCGGGCTCCCATGACATGCGGCATGCATTTGGGGCGCCTATGACATGTGGCATGCATGTGGGGCCCCATGACAGGCGGCACATAATTGGGGCCCCCATGACATGCGTCATGCATTTGGGGCCCCCATGACATGCGGCATGCACTTCGGGCTCCCATGACATGCGGCATGCATTTGGGGCGCCTATGACATGTGGCATGCATGTGGGGCCCCATGACAGGCGGCACATAATTGGGGCCCCCATGACATGCGTCATGCATTTGGGGCCGCCACGACATGCTTCATGCATTTGGGGTTACCATGACATGCGGCATGCATTTGGGGCCCCATGACATGCGGCATGCATTTGGGGCCCCCATGACATGCCGCATGCACTTCGGGCTCCCATGACATGCGGCATGCATTTGGGGCCCCCATGACATGCGCCATGCATTTGGGGCCCCTATGACATGTGGCATGCATGTGGGGCCCCATGACAGGCGGCACATAATTGGGGCCCCCATGACATGCGTCATGCATTTGGCTCCGCCACGACATGCGGCATGCATTTGGGGCCCCCATGACATGCGGCATGCACGTGGGGCCCCCACGACATGTGGCATACTTTTGGGGCCCCCATGACATTCTTCATGCATTTGGGACCCCAATGACATGCGTCATGCACGTGGGGCCCCTATGATATGCGGCATGCACGTGAGGCCCCCAAGACATGCGGCATGCATTTGGGGCCCCCATGATATGCGTCATGCACGTGGGGCACCCAAGACATGTGGCATGCTTTTGGGCCCCCATGACATGCGGCATGCACGTGGGGCCCCCACGACATGTGGCATGCTTTTGGGGCCCCCATGACATTCTTCATGCATTTGGGACCCCAATGACATGCGTCATGCACGTGGGGCCCCTATGATATGCGGCATGCACGTGGGGCCCCCAAGACATGCGGCATGCATTTGGGGCCCCCATGACATGCGGAATGCATGTGGGGCCCCCATGACAGGCGGCACGTAATTGGGGCCCCCATGACATGCGGCATTCATTTGGTGCCCCCATGACATGCGACATGCATTTGGGACCCCAATGACATGCAGCATGCACGTGGGGCCCCCATGACTTGCGGCATGCACGTGGGGCCCCCATGACATGCGGCATGCACATGGGGCCCCCATGACATGCGGCATGCATTTGGGGCCCCCATGACATGCTTCATGCATTTGGGGCCCCCATGACATGCGACATGCATTTGGGACCCCAATGACATGCAGCATGCACGTGGGGCCCCCATGACTTGCGGCATGCACGTGGGGCCCCCATGACATGCGGCATGCACATGGGGCCCCCATGACATGCGGCATGCATTTGGGGCCCCCATGACATGCTTCATGCATTTGGGGCTCCCATGACATGTGGCATGCATTTGGGGCCGCCACGACATGTGGCATGCACGTGGGCCCTAATGACATGCGGCATTCATTTGGGCCCCCATGACATGCGGCATGCATTTGGGACCCCAATGACATGCGACATGCATTTGGGGCCCCCATGACATGCGGCATGCACTTCGGGCTCCCATGACATGCGGCATGCACGTGGGGCCCCCACGACATGTGGCATGCTTTTGGGGCCCCCATGATATGCGGCATGCAGGTGGGGCACCCATGACATGCGGCATGCATTTGGGACCCCAATGACATGCGGCATGCACGAGGGCCCCCCATGACATGCGGCATGCATTTATGGCCCCCATGACATGCGGCACAAAATTGGGGCCCCCAAGACATGTGACATGCACTTTTGGGCCCCCATGACATGCGGCATGCATGTGGAGCCCCCATGACAGGCGGCATGTAATTGGGGCCCCCATGACATGTGGCATGCATTTGGGGCCCCCATGACATGCGTCATGCATTTGAGCCCGCCACGTCATGCGGCATGCACGTGGGCCCTCATGACATGCGGCATGCATGTGGGGCCCCCATGACAGGCGGCACATATTTGGGGCCCCCATGACATGCGGCATGCATTTGGGGCCCCCAAGACATGCGTCATGCACGTGGGTCCTCATGACATGCGGCATGCATTTGGGGTCCCCATGACATGCAGCATGCATTTGGGACCCCAATGATATACGGCATGCAGGTGGGGCACCCATGACATGCGGCATGCATTGGGGCCCCCATGACATGCGGCATGCATTTGGGGCCCCCATGACATGCGGCATGCAATTCGGGCTCCCATGACATGCGGCATGCATTTTGGGCCCCCATGACATGCTGCATGCACGTAGGGCCCACATGACATGCGGCATGCACGTGGGTCCCCCATGACATGCGGCATGCAGGTGGGGCACCCATGACATGAGGCATGCATTTGGGACCCCAATGAAATGCGGCATGCACTAGGGCCCCCCATGACATGCGGCATGCATTTATGGCCCCCATGACATGCGGCACAAAATTGGGGCCCCCAAGACATGTGACATGAACTTTTGGGCCCCCATGACATGCGGCATGCATGTGGGGCCCCCATGACAGGCGGCATGTAATTGGGCCCCCATGACATGCGGCATGCTTTTGGGGCCCCCATGACATGCGGCATGCACGTGGGACCCCCACGACACGTGGCATGCTTTAGGGCCCCCATGAAATTCTTCATGCATTTGGGGCCCCCATGACATGCGGCATGCACTTCGGGCTCCCATGACATGCGTCATGCATTTGGGGCCGCCGCGACATGCGGCATGCATTTGGGGCCCCCATGACATGCGGCATGCACGTGGGGCCCCCAAGACATGCGGCATGCATTTGGGGCCCCCATGACATGCGTCATGCACGTGGGGCCCCCATGACAAGCGGGATGCATTTGGGGCCTCACGACATGCGGCATGCATTTGGGGCCACTATGACATGCGTCATGCACGTGGGGCCCCCATGACATGCGGGATGCATTTGGGGCCCCCATGACATGCGGCATGCACGGTGGGCCCCCATGACATGCGGCATGCATTTGGGACCCCCATGACATGCGGCATGCACGTGGGGCCCCCATGACATGCGGCCTGCATTTGGGACCCCAATGATATGCGGCATGAAGGTGGGGCACCCATGACATGCGGCATTCATTTGGGACCCCAATGACATGCGGCATTCACGAGGGCCCCCCATGACATGCGGCATGCATTTATGGCCCCCATGACATGCGGCATGCATTTGGGGCCCCCATGACATGCGGCATGCACGTGGGCCCCAATGACATGCGGCATGCACTTCGGGCTCCCATGACATGCGGCATGCATTTGGGGCACCCATGACATGCGGCATGCATTTATGGCCCCCATGACATGCGGCACAAAATTGGGGCCCCCAAGACATGTGACATGCATTTATGGCCCCCATGACATGCGGCATGCACGTGGGGCACCCATGACATGCGGCTTGCACGTGGGCCCCCATGACATGCGGCATGCATTTGGGGCCCCATGACATGCGGCTTGCACGTGGGGCCCCCATGACATGCGGCATGCACGTGGGGCCCCCATGACATGCGGCCTGCATTTGGGGCCCCCATGACATGCGACATGCATTTGGGGCCCCCATGACATGAGGCATGCACTTCGGGCTCCCATGACATGCGGCATGCATTTTGGGCCCCCAAGACATGCGTCATGCATTTGGGGCCGCCGCGACATGCGGCATGCATTTGGGGCCCCCATAACACGCGGCATGCATTTGGGGCCCCCATGACATGCGGCATGCATTTGGGGCCGCCACAACATGCGGCATGCACGTGGGCCCTCATGACATGCGGCATGCATTTGGGGTCCCCATGACATGCGGCATGCATTTGGGACCGCAATGATATGCGGCATGCAGGTGGGGCACCCATGACATGCGGCATGCATTTGGGACCCCAATGACATGCAGCATGCACGAGGGCCCCCCATGTCATGCGGCATGCATTTATGGCCCCCATGACATGCGGCACAAAATTGGGGCCCCCAAGACATGTGACATGCACTTTTGGGCCCCCATGACATGCGGCATGCATTTGAGGCCCCCATGACATGCGGCATGCATTTGGGGCCGCCACAACATGCGGCATGCACGTGGGCCCTCATGACATGCGGCATGCATTTGGGGTCCCCATGACATGCGGCATGCACGAGGGCCCCCCATGACATGCGGCATGCATTTATGGCCCCCATGACATGCGGCACAAAATTGGGGCCCCCAAGACATGTGACATGCACTTTTGGGCCCCCATGACATGCGGCATGCACGTGGGCCCTCATGACATGCGGCATGCATTTGGGGTCCCCATGACATGCGGCATGCATTTGGGACCCCAATGATATGCGGCATGCAGGTGGGGCACCCATGACATGCTGCATGCATTTGGAACCCCAATGACATGCGGCATGCACGAGGGCCCCCCATGACATGCGGCATGCATTTATGGCCCCCATGACATGCGGCACAAAATTGGGGCCCCCAAGACATGTGACATGCACTTTTGGGCCCCCATGACATGCGGCATGCACGTGGGCCCTCATGACATGCGGCATGCATTTGGGGTCCCCATGACATGCGGCATGCATTTGGGACCACAATGATATGCGTCATGCAGGTGGGGCACCCATGACATGCTGCATGCAGGTGGGGCACCCATGACATGAGGCATGCATTTGGGACCCCAATGAAATGCGGCATGCACTAGGGCCCCCCATGACATGCGGCATGCATTTATGGCCCCCATGACATGCGGCACAAAATTGGGGCCCCCAAGACATGTGACATGCACTTTTGGGCCCCCATGACATGCGGCATGCATGTGGGGCCCCCATGACAGGCGGCATGTAATTGGGCCCCCATGACATGCGGCATGCTTTTGGGGCCCCCATGACATGCGGCATGCACGTGGGACCCCCACGACACGTGGCATGCTTTAGGGCCCCCATGAAATTCTTCATGCATTTGGGGCCCCCATGACATGCGGCATGCACTTCGGGCTCCCATGACATGTGTCATGCATTTGGGGCCGCCGCGACATGCGGCATGCATTTGGGGCCCCCATGACATGCGGCATGCACGTGGGGCCCCCAAGACATGCGGCATGCATTTGGGGCCCCCATGACATGCGTCATGCACGTGGGGCCCCCATGACAAGCGGGATGCATTTGGGGCCTCACGACATGCGGCATGCATTTGGGGCCACTATGACATGCGTCATGCACGTGGGGCCCCCATGACATGCGGGATGCATTTGGGGCCCCCATGACATGCGGCATGCACGGGGGGCCCCCATGACATGCGGCATGCTTTTGGGACCCCCATGACATGCGGCATGCACGTGGGGCCCCCATGACATGCGGCCTGCATTTGGGACCCCCATGACATGCGGCATGCACGTGGGGCCCCCATGACATGCGGCCTGCATTTGGGACCCCAATGATATGCGGCATGAAGGTGGGGCACCCATGACATGCGGCATTCATTTGGGACCCCAATGACATGCGGCATGCACGAGGGCCCCCCATGACATGCGGCATGCATTTATGGCCCCCATGACATGCGGCATGCATTTGGGGCCCCCATGACATGCGGCATGCACGTGGGCCCCAATGACATGCGGCATGCACTTCGGGCTCCCATGACATGCGGCATGCATTTGGGGCACCCATGACATGCGGCATGCATTTATGGCCCCCATGACATGCGGCACAAAATTGGGGCCCCCAAGACATGTGACATGCATTTATGGCCCCCATGACATGCGGCATGCACGTGGGGCACCCATGACATGCGGCTTGCACGTGGGCCCCCATGACATGCGGCATGCATTTGGGGCCCCATGACATGCGGCTTGCACGTGGGGCCCCCATGACATGCGGCATGCACGTGGGGCCCCCATGACATGCGGCCTGCATTTGGGGCCCCCATGACATGCGACATGCATTTGGGGCCCCCATGACATGAGGCATGCATTTGGGGCCGCCGCGACATGCGGCATGCATTTGGGGCCCCCATAACACGCGGCATGCATTTGGGGCCCCCACGACATGCGGCATGCATTTGGGGCCGCCACAACATGCGGCATGCACGTGGGCCCTCATGACATGCGGCATGCATTTGGGGTCCACATGACATGCGACATGCATTTGGGACCCCAATGACATGCAGCATGCACGTGGGGCCCCCATGACTTGCGGCATGCACGTGGGGCCCCCATGACATGCGGCATGCACATGGGGCCC
Source organism: Phyllobates terribilis (assembly GCF_046119375.1). Taxonomy (NCBI): domain Eukaryota; kingdom Metazoa; phylum Chordata; class Amphibia; order Anura; family Dendrobatidae; genus Phyllobates; species Phyllobates terribilis. The sequence continues at coordinate 344,073,753 of NW_027362764.1, forward strand.
CCATGACATGCGGCATGCATTTGGGGCCCCCATGACATGCTTCATGCATTTGGGGCTCCCATGACATGTGGCATGCATTTGGGGCCGCCACGACATGTGGCATGCACGTGGGCCCTAATGACATGCGGCATTCATTTGGGCCCCCATGACATGCGGCATGCATTTGGGACCCCAATGACATGCGACATGCATTTGGGGCCCCCATGACATGCGGCATGCACTTCGGGCTCCCATGACATGCGGCATGCACGTGGGGCCCCCACGACATGTGGCATGCTTTTGGGGCCCCCATGACATGCGGCATGCACGTGGGGCCCCCACGACATGTGGCATGCTTTTGGGGCCCCCATGACATTCTTCATGCATTTGGGGCCCCCTTGACATGCGGCATGCATTATGGCCCCCATGACATGCCACATGCACTTCGGGCTCCCATGACATGCGGCATGCATTTGGGGCCCCCATGACATGCGGCATGCATTTGGGACCCCAATAACATGCGGCATGCACGTGGGGCCCCCATGACATGCGGCATGCACGTGGGGCCCCATGACATGCGGCATGCATTTGGGGCCCCCATGACATGCGGCATGCATTTGGGGCCCCCATGACATGCGGCATGCACTTCGGGCTCCCATGACATGCGGCATGCATTTGGGGCGCCTATGACATGTGGCATGCATGTGGGGCCCCATGACAGGCGGCACATAATTGGGGCCCCCATGACATGCGTCATGCATTTGGGGCCCCCATGACATGCGGCATGCACTTCGGGCTCCCATGACATGCGGCATGCATTTGGGGCGCCTATGACATGTGGCATGCATGTGGGGCCCCATGACAGGCGGCACATAATTGGGGCCCCCATGACATGCGTCATGCATTTGGGGCCGCCACGACATGCTTCATGCATTTGGGGTTCCCATGACATGCGGCATGCATTTGGGGCCCCATGACATGCGGCATGCATTTGGGGCCCCCATGACATGCCGCATGCACTTCGGGCTCCCATGACATGCGGCATGCATTTGGGGCCCCCATGACATGCGCCATGCATTTGGGGCCCCTATGACATGTGGCATGCATGTGGGGCCCCATGACAGGCGGCACATAATTGGGGCCCCCATGACATGCGTCATGCATTTGGCTCCGCCACGACATGCGGCATGCATTTGGGGCCCCCATGACATGCGGCATGCACGTGGGGCCCCCACGACATGTGGCATACTTTTGGGGCCCCCATGACATTCTTCATGCATTTGGGACCCCAATGACATGCGTCATGCACGTGGGGCCCCTATGATATGCGGCATGCACGTGAGGCCCCCAAGACATGCGGCATGCATTTGGGGCCCCCATGATATGCGTCATGCACGTGGGGCACCCAAGACATGTGGCATGCTTTTGGGCCCCCATGACATGCGGCATGCACGTGGGGCCCCCACGACATGTGGCATGCTTTTGGGGCCCCCATGACATTCTTCATGCATTTGGGACCCCAATGACATGCGTCATGCACGTGGGGCCCCTATGATATGCGGCATGCACGTGGGGCCCCCAAGACATGCGGCATGCATTTGGGGCCCCCATGACATGCGGAATGCATGTGGGGCCCCCATGACAGGCGGCACGTAATTGGGGCCCCCATGACATGCGGCATTCATTTGGTGCCCCCATGACATGCGACATGCATTTGGGACCCCAATGACATGCAGCATGCACGTGGGGCCCCCATGACTTGCGGCATGCACGTGGGGCCCCCATGACATGCGGCATGCACATGGGGCCCCCATGACATGCGGCATGCATTTGGGGCCCCCATGACATGCTTCATGCATTTGGGGCCCCCATGACATGCGACATGCATTTGGGACCCCAATGACATGCAGCATGCACGTGGGGCCCCCATGACTTGCGGCATGCACGTGGGGCCCCCATGACATGCGGCATGCACATGGGGCCCCCATGACATGCGGCATGCATTTGGGGCCCCCATGACATGCTTCATGCATTTGGGGCTCCCATGACATGTGGCATGCATTTGGGGCCGCCACGACATGTGGCATGCACGTGGGCCCTAATGACATGCGGCATTCATTTGGGCCCCCATGACATGCGGCATGCATTTGGGACCCCAATGACATGCGACATGCATTTGGGGCCCCCATGACATGCGGCATGCACTTCGGGCTCCCATGACATGCGGCATGCACGTGGGGCCCCCACGACATGTGGCATGCTTTTGGGGCCCCCATGACATGCGGCATGCACGTGGGGCCCCCACGACATGTGGCATGCTTTTGGGGCCCCCATGACATTCTTCATGCATTTGGGGCCCCCTTGACAAGCGGGATGCATTTGGGGCCCCCATAACATGTGACATGCACTTTTGGGCCCCCATGACATGCGTCATGCATGTGGGGCCCCCATGACTTGTGACATGCACGTGGGGCCCCCATGACATGCGGCATGCACATGGGGCCCCCATGACATGCGGCATGCATTTGGGGCCCCCATGACATGCTTCATGCATTTGGGGCTCCCATGACATGCGGCATGCATTTGGGTCCGCCACGACATGTGGCATGCACGTGGGCCCTCATGACATGCGGCATGCATTTGGGCCCCCATGACATGCGGCATGCATTTGGGACCCCAATGACATGCGGCATGCACGTGTGGCCCCCATGACTTGCGGCATGCACGTGGGGCCCCCATGACATGCGGCATGCACATGGGGCCCCCATGACATGCGGCATGCATTTGGGGCCCCCATGACATGCTTCATGCATTTGGGGCTCCCATGACATTCGGCATGCATTTGGGCCCCCAAGACATGTGACATGCACTTTTGGGCCCCCATGACATGCGGCATGCATGTGGGGCCCCCATGACAGGCGGCATGTAATTGGGGCCCCCATGACAAGCGGGATGCATTTGGGGCCCCCATAACATGCAGCATGCATTTGGGGCCCCCATGACATGCGGCATGCATTTGGGGCCCCAATGACATGTGGCATGCACGTGGGGCCCCCATGACATGCGGCATACACGTGGGGCCCCCATGATATGCGGCATGCACGTGGGGCCCCCATGACATGCGGCATGCATTTGGGGCCCCCATGACATGCGGCATGCACTTCAGTCTCCCATGACATGCGGCATGCATTTGGGGGGCCCCATGACATGCGGCATGCATGTGGGGCCCCCATGACAGGCGGCACATAATTGGGGCCCCCATGACATGCGGCATGCACGTGGGGCCCCCACGACATATGGCATGCTCTTGGGGCCCCCATGACATTCTTCATGCATTTGGGACCCCAATGACATGCGTCAGGCACGTGGGGCCCCTATGATATGCGGCATGCACGTGGGGCCCCCATGACATGCGGCATGCATTTGGGGCCCCCATGACATGCGACATGCATTTGGGGCCCCCATGACATGCGGCATGCACGTGGGCCCCCATGACATGCGGCATGCATTTGGGCCCCCATGACATGCGGCATGCATTTGGGACCCCAATGACATGCGGCATGCACGTGTGGCCCCCATGACATGCGGCACGTGTTTGGGGCCCCCAAGACATGCGGCATGCATTTGGGACCCCAATGACATGCGGCATGCATTTGGGGCTCCCATGACATGCGGCATGCATTTGGGACCCCAATGACATGCGGCATGCACGTGGGGCCCACATGACATGCGGCATACATTTGGGGCCCCCATGACATGCGGCATGCATTTGGGACCCCAATGACATGCGTCATGCACATGGGGCCCCTATGACATGCGGCATGCACTTTGGGCTCCCATGACATGCGGCATGCATTTGGGGCCCCTATGACATGTGGCATGCATGTGGGGCCCCATGACAGGCGGCACATAATTGGGGCCCCCATGACATGTGGCATGCATTTGGGGCCCCCAAGACATGCATCATGCATTTGGGGCCGCCACGACATGCGGCATGTATTTGGGGCCCCAATGACATGCGGAATGCACGAGGGCCCCCCATGACATGCGGCATGAATTTATGGCCCCCATGACATGCGGCACAAAATTGGGGCCCCCAAGACATGTGACATGCACTTTTGGGCCCCCATGACATGCGGCATGCATGTGGGGCCCCCATGACAGGCGGCATGTAATTGGGACCCCATGACATGCTTCATGCATTTGGGGCTCCCATGACATTCGGCATGCATTTGGGCCCCCATGACATGCGGCATGCATTTGGGACCCCCATGACATGCGGCATGCACTTCGGGCTCCCATGACTTGCGGCATGCATTTGAGGCCCCAATGACATGCGGCATGCATTTGGGGCCCCAATGACATGCTGCATGCACGTGGGCCCCCATGACATGCGGCATGCACGTGGGGCCCCCATGATATGCGGCATGCATTTGGGGCCGCCACGACATGCGGCATGCATTTGGGGCCACTATGACATTCGGCATGCACGTGGGCCCCCATGACATGCGGCATGCATTTGGGGCCCCCATGACATGCGGCATGCATTTGGGGCCCCAATGACATGCGGCATGCACGGGGGGGCCCCATGACATGCGGCATGCACGTGGGGCCCCCACGACATGTGGCATGCTTTTGGGGCCACCATGACAAGCGGCATGCACGTGGGGCCCCCACGACATGTGGCATGCTTTTGGGGCCACCATGAAATTCTTCATGCATTTGGGGCCCCCATGACATGCGGCATGCACTTCGGGCTCCCATGACATGCGGCATGCATTTGGGGCCCCTATGACATGCGGCATGCACTTCGGGCTCCCATGACATGCGGCATGCATTTTAGGCCCCCAAGACATGCGTCATGCATTTGGGGCCCCCATGACATGCGGCATGCACTTCGGGCTCCCATGACATGCGGCATGCACGTGGGGCCCCCACGACATGTGGCATGCTTTTGGGGCCCCCATGACATGCGGCATGCACGTGGGGCCCCCACGACATGTGGCATGCTTTTGGGGCCCCCATGACATTCTTCATGCATTTGGGGCCCCCTTGACATGCGGCATGCATTATGGCCCCCATGACATGCCACATGCACTTCGGGCTCCCATGACATGCGGCATGCATTTGGGGCCCCCATGACATGCGGCATGCATTTGGGACCCCAATAACATGCGGCATGCACGTGGGGCCCCCATGACATGCGGCATGCACGTGGGGCCCCATGACATGCGGCATGCATTTGGGGCCCCCATGACATGCGGCATGCATTTGGGGCCCCCATGACATGCGGCATGCACTTCGGGCTCCCATGACATGCGGCATGCATTTGGGGCGCCTATGACATGTGGCATGCATGTGGGGCCCCATGACAGGCGGCACATAATTGGGGCCCCCATGACATGCGTCATGCATTTGGGGCCCCCATGACATGCGGCATGCACTTCGGGCTCCCATGACATGCGGCATGCATTTGGGGCGCCTATGACATGTGGCATGCATGTGGGGCCCCATGACAGGCGGCACATAATTGGGGCCCCCATGACATGCGTCATGCATTTGGGGCCGCCACGACATGCTTCATGCATTTGGGGTTCCCATGACATGCGGCATGCATTTGGGGCCCCATGACATGCGGCATGCATTTGGGGCCCCCATGACATGCCGCATGCACTTCGGGCTCCCATGACATGCGGCATGCATTTGGGGCCCCCATGACATGCGCCATGCATTTGGGGCCCCTATGACATGTGGCATGCATGTGGGGCCCCATGACAGGCGGCACATAATTGGGGCCCCCATGACATGCGTCATGCATTTGGCTCCGCCACGACATGCGGCATGCATTTGGGGCCCCCATGACATGCGGCATGCACGTGGGGCCCCCACGACATGTGGCATACTTTTGGGGCCCCCATGACATTCTTCATGCATTTGGGACCCCAATGACATGCGTCATGCACGTGGGGCCCCTATGATATGCGGCATGCACGTGAGGCCCCCAAGACATGCGGCATGCATTTGGGGCCCCCATGATATGCGTCATGCACGTGGGGCACCCAAGACATGTGGCATGCTTTTGGGCCCCCATGACATGCGGCATGCACGTGGGGCCCCCACGACATGTGGCATGCTTTTGGGGCCCCCATGACATTCTTCATGCATTTGGGACCCCAATGACATGCGTCATGCACGTGGGGCCCCTATGATATGCGGCATGCACGTGGGGCCCCCAAGACATGCGGCATGCATTTGGGGCCCCCATGACATGCGGAATGCATGTGGGGCCCCCATGACAGGCGGCACGTAATTGGGGCCCCCATGACATGCGGCATTCATTTGGTGCCCCCATGACATGCGACATGCATTTGGGACCCCAATGACATGCAGCATGCACGTGGGGCCCCCATGACTTGCGGCATGCACGTGGGGCCCCCATGACATGCGGCATGCACATGGGGCCCCCATGACATGCGGCATGCATTTGGGGCCCCCATGACATGCTTCATGCATTTGGGGCCCCCATGACATGCGACATGCATTTGGGACCCCAATGACATGCAGCATGCACGTGGGGCCCCCATGACTTGCGGCATGCACGTGGGGCCCCCATGACATGCGGCATGCACATGGGGCCCCCATGACATGCGGCATGCATTTGGGGCCCCCATGACATGCTTCATGCATTTGGGGCTCCCATGACATGTGGCATGCATTTGGGGCCGCCACGACATGTGGCATGCACGTGGGCCCTAATGACATGCGGCATTCATTTGGGCCCCCATGACATGCGGCATGCATTTGGGACCCCAATGACATGCGACATGCATTTGGGGCCCCCATGACATGCGGCATGCACTTCGGGCTCCCATGACATGCGGCATGCACGTGGGGCCCCCACGACATGTGGCATGCTTTTGGGGCCCCCATGACATGCGGCATGCACGTGGGGCCCCCACGACATGTGGCATGCTTTTGGGGCCCCCATGACATTCTTCATGCATTTGGGGCCCCCTTGACAAGCGGGATGCATTTGGGGCCCCCATAACATGTGACATGCACTTTTGGGCCCCCATGACATGCGTCATGCATGTGGGGCCCCCATGACTTGTGACATGCACGTGGGGCCCCCATGACATGCGGCATGCACATGGGGCCCCCATGACATGCGGCATGCATTTGGGGCCCCCATGACATGCTTCATGCATTTGGGGCTCCCATGACATGCGGCATGCATTTGGGTCCGCCACGACATGTGGCATGCACGTGGGCCCTCATGACATGCGGCATGCATTTGGGCCCCCATGACATGCGGCATGCATTTGGGACCCCAATGACATGCGGCATGCACGTGTGGCCCCCATGACTTGCGGCATGCACGTGGGGCCCCCATGACATGCGGCATGCACATGGGGCCCCCATGACATGCGGCATGCATTTGGGGCCCCCATGACATGCTTCATGCATTTGGGGCTCCCATGACATTCGGCATGCATTTGGGCCCCCAAGACATGTGACATGCACTTTTGGGCCCCCATGACATGCGGCATGCATGTGGGGCCCCCATGACAGGCGGCATGTAATTGGGGCCCCCATGACAAGCGGGATGCATTTGGGGCCCCCATAACATGCAGCATGCATTTGGGGCCCCCATGACATGCGGCATGCATTTGGGGCCCCAATGACATGTGGCATGCACGTGGGGCCCCCATGACATGCGGCATACACGTGGGGCCCCCATGATATGCGGCATGCACGTGGGGCCCCCATGACATGCGGCATGCATTTGGGGCCCCCATGACATGCGGCATGCACTTCAGTCTCCCATGACATGCGGCATGCATTTGGGGGGCCCCATGACATGCGGCATGCATGTGGGGCCCCCATGACAGGCGGCACATAATTGGGGCCCCCATGACATGCGGCATGCACGTGGGGCCCCCACGACATATGGCATGCTCTTGGGGCCCCCATGACATTCTTCATGCATTTGGGACCCCAATGACATGCGTCAGGCACGTGGGGCCCCTATGATATGCGGCATGCACGTGGGGCCCCCATGACATGCGGCATGCATTTGGGGCCCCCATGACATGCGACATGCATTTGGGGCCCCCATGACATGCGGCATGCACGTGGGCCCCCATGACATGCGGCATGCATTTGGGCCCCCATGACATGCGGCATGCATTTGGGACCCCAATGACATGCGGCATGCACGTGTGGCCCCCATGACATGCGGCACGTGTTTGGGGCCCCCAAGACATGCGGCATGCATTTGGGACCCCAATGACATGCGGCATGCATTTGGGGCTCCCATGACATGCGGCATGCATTTGGGACCCCAATGACATGCGGCATGCACGTGGGGCCCACATGACATGCGGCATACATTTGGGGCCCCCATGACATGCGGCATGCATTTGGGACCCCAATGACATGCGTCATGCACATGGGGCCCCTATGACATGCGGCATGCACTTTGGGCTCCCATGACATGCGGCATGCATTTGGGGCCCCTATGACATGTGGCATGCATGTGGGGCCCCATGACAGGCGGCACATAATTGGGGCCCCCATGACATGTGGCATGCATTTGGGGCCCCCAAGACATGCATCATGCATTTGGGGCCGCCACGACATGCGGCATGTATTTGGGGCCCCAATGACATGCGGAATGCACGAGGGCCCCCCATGACATGCGGCATGAATTTATGGCCCCCATGACATGCGGCACAAAATTGGGGCCCCCAAGACATGTGACATGCACTTTTGGGCCCCCATGACATGCGGCATGCATGTGGGGCCCCCATGACAGGCGGCATGTAATTGGGACCCCATGACATGCTTCATGCATTTGGGGCTCCCATGACATTCGGCATGCATTTGGGCCCCCATGACATGCGGCATGCATTTGGGACCCCCATGACATGCGGCATGCACTTCGGGCTCCCATGACTTGCGGCATGCATTTGAGGCCCCAATGACATGCGGCATGCATTTGGGGCCCCAATGACATGCTGCATGCACGTGGGCCCCCATGACATGCGGCATGCACGTGGGGCCCCCATGATATGCGGCATGCATTTGGGGCCGCCACGACATGCGGCATGCATTTGGGGCCACTATGACATTCGGCATGCACGTGGGCCCCCATGACATGCGGCATGCATTTGGGGCCCCCATGACATGTGGCATGCATTTGGGGCCCCAATGACATGCGGCATGCACGGGGGGGCCCCATGACATGCGGCATGCACGTGGGGCCCCCACGACATGTGGCATGCTTTTGGGGCCACCATGACAAGCGGCATGCACGTGGGGCCCCCACGACATGTGGCATGCTTTTGGGGCCACCATGAAATTCTTCATGCATTTGGGGCCCCCATGACATGCGGCATGCACTTCGGGCTCCCATGACATGCGGCATGCATTTGGGGCCCCTATGACATGCGGCATGCACTTCGGGCTCCCATGACATGCGGCATGCATTTTAGGCCCCCAAGACATGCGTCATGCATTTGGGGCCGCCGCGACATGCGGCATGCATTTGGGGGCCCCATGACATGCAGCATGCATTTGGGACCCCAATGATATGCGGCATGCACGTGGGGCACCCATGACATGCGGCATGCATTTGGGACCCCAATAACATGCGGCATGCACTTCGGGCTCCCATGACATGCGGCATGCATTTGGGGACCCTATGATATGCGGCATGCACGTGGGGCCCCCAAGATATGCGGCATGCATTTGGGGCCCCCATGACATGCGTCATGCACGTGGGGCACCCACGACATGTGGCATGCTTTTGGGGCCCCCATGACATGCGGCATGCACGTGGGGCCCCCACGACATGTGGCATGCTTTTGGGGCCCACATGACATTCTTCATGCATTTGGGACCCCAATGACATGCGTCATGCACGTGGGGCCCCTATGATATGCGGCATGCACGTGGGGCCCCCATGACATGCGGCATGCACATGGGGCCCCCATGACATGCGGCATGCATTTGGGGCCCCCATGACATGCTTCATGCATTTGGGGCTCCCATGACATGTGGCATGCATTTGGGGCCGCCACGACATGTGGCATGCACGTGGGCCCTAATGACATGCGGCATTCATTTGGGCCCCCATGACATGCGGCATGCATTTGGGACCCCAATGACATGCGACATGCATTTGGGGCCCCCATGACATGCGGCATGCACTTCGGGCTCCCATGACATGCCGCATGCACGTGGGGCCCCCACGACATGTGGCATGCTTTTGGGGCCCCCATGACATGCGGCATGCACGTGGGGCCCCCACGACATGTGGCATGCTTTTGGGGCCCCCATGACATTCTTCATGCATTTGGGGCCCCCTTGACAAGCGGGATGCATTTGGGGCCCCCATAACATGTGACATGCACTTTTGGGCCCCCATGACATGCGGCATGCATGTGGGGCCCCCATGACATGTGGCATGCATGTGGGGCCCCCATGACAGGCGGCACGTAATTGGGGCCCCCGTGAAATGCGGCTTGCATGTGGGGCCCCCATGACAGGCGGCACGTAATTGGGGCCCCCGTGACATGCGGCATGCATTTGGGGCCCCCATGACATGCGACATGCATTTGGGATCCCAATGATATGCGTCATGCATGTGGGGCCCCCATGACTTGTGACATGCACGTGGGGCCCCCATGACATGCGGCATGCACATGGGGCCCCCATGACATGCGGCATGCATTTGGGGCCCCCATGACATGCTTCATGCATTTGGGGCTCCCATGACATGCGGCATGCATTTGGGGCCGCCACGACATGTGGCATGCACGTGGGCCCTCATGACATGCGGCATGCATTTGGGCCCCCATGACATGCGGCATTCATTTGGGACCCCAATGACATGCGGCATGCACGTGTGGCCCCCATGACTTGCGGCATGCACGTGGGCCCTCATGACATGCGGCATGCATTTGGGCCCCCATGACATGCGGCATTCATTTGGGACCCCAATGACATGCGGCATGCACGTGTGGCCCCCATGACTTGCGGCATGCACGTGGGGCCCCCATGACATGCGGCATGCACATGGGGCCCCCATGACATGCGGCATGCATTTGGGTCCACCATGACATGCTTCATGCATTTGGGGCTCCCATGACATTCGGCATGCATTTGGGCCCCCAAGACATGTGACATGCACTTTTGGGCCCCCATGACATGCGGCATGCATGTGGGGCCCCCATGACAGGCGGCATGTAATTGGGGCCCCCATGACAAGCGGGATGCATTTGGGGCCCCCATAACATGCAGCATGCATTTGGGGCCCCCATGACATGCGGCATGCATTTGGGGCCCCAATGACATGTGGCATGCACGTGGGGCCCCCATGACATGCGGCATACACGTGGGGCCCCCATGATATGCGGCATGCACGTGGGGCCCCCATGACATGCGGCATGCATTTGGGGCCCCCATGACATGCGGCATGCACTTCAGTCTCCCATGACATGCGGCATGCATTTGGGGGCCCCATGACATGCGGCATGCATGTGGGGCCCCCATGACAGGAGGCACATAATTGGGGCCCCCATGACATGCGGCATGCATTTGGGACCCCAATAACATGCGGCATGCACTTCGGGCTCCCATGACATGCGGCATGCATTTGGGGCCCCTATGATATGCGGCATGCACGTGGGGCCCCCAAGATATGCGGCATGCATTTGGGGCCCCCATGACATGCGTCATGCACGTGGGGCACCCACGACATGTGGCATGCTTTTGGGGCCCCCATGACATGCGGCATGCACGTGGGGCCCCCACGACATGTGGCATGCTTTTGGGGCCCCCATGACATTCTTCATGCATTTGGGACCCCAATGACATGCGTCATGCACGTGGGGCCCCTATGATATGCGGCATGCACGTGGGGCCCCCAAGACATGCGGCATGCATTTGGGGTCCCCATGACATGCGGAATGCATGTGGGGCCCCCATGACAGGCGGCACGTAATTGGGGCCCCCATGACATGCGGCATGCATTTGGGGCCCCCATGACACGCGACATGCATTTGGGATCCCAATGACATGCGGCATGCACGTGGGGCCCCCATGACTTGCGGCATGCACGTGGGACCCCCATGACATGCGGCATGTACATGGGGCCCCCATGACATGCGGCATGCCTTTGGGGCCCCCATGACATGCTTCATGCATTTGGGGTTCCCATGACATGCGGCATGCATTTGGGGCCCCTATGACATGTCGCATGCACTTCGGGCTCCCATGACATGCGGCATGCATGTGGGGCCCCCATGACAGGCGGCATGTAATTGGGGCCCCCATGACATGCGGCATGCACGTGGGGCCCCCATGACATGCGGCATGCACTTCGGGCTCCCATGACATGCGGCATGCATTTTAGGCCCCCAAGACATGCGTCATGCATTTGGGGCCGCCGACACATGCGGCATGCATTTGGGGCCCCCATGACATGCAGCATGCATTTGGGACCCCAATGATATGCGGCATGAACGTGGGGCACCCATGACATGCGGCATGCATTTGGGACCCCAATAACATGCGGCATGCATTTGGGGCCCCCATGACATGCGGCATGCACTTCGGGCTCCATGACATGCGGCATGCATTTGGGGCCCCTATGACATGTGGCATGCATGTGGGGCCCCATGACAGGCGGCACATAATTGGGGCCCCCATGACATGCGTCATGCATTTGGGGCCGCCACGACATGCGGCATGCATTTGGGGACCCAATGACATGCGGCATGCACGTAGGGCACCCATGACATGCGGCATGCTTTGGGGCCCCCATGACATTCTTCATGCATTTGGGACCCCAATGACATGCGGCATGCACGTGGGGACCCTATGATATGCGGCATGCACGTGGGGCCCCCAAGATATGCGGCATGCATTTGGGGCCCCCATGACATGCGTCATGCACGTGGGGCACCCACGACATGTGGCATGCTTTTGGGGCCCCCATGACATGCGGCATGCACGTGGGGCCCCCACGACATGTGGCATGCTTTTGGGGCCCCCATGACATGCGGCATGCACGTGGGGCCCCCACGACATGTGGCATGCTTTTGGGGCCCCCATGACATTCTTCATGCATTTGGGACCCCAATGACATGCGTCATGCACGTGGGGCCCCTATGATATGCGGCATGCACGTGGGGCCCCCAAGACATGCGGCATGCATATGGGGCCCCCATGACATGCGGAATACATGTGGGGCCCCCATGACAGGCGGCACGTAATTGGGGCCCCCATGACATGCGGCATGCATTTGGGGCCCCCATGACACGCGACATGCATTTGGGATCCCAATGACATGCGGCATGCACGTGGGGCCCCCATGACTTGCGGCATGCACGTGGGGCCCCCATGACATGCGACATGCACATGGGGCCCCCATGACATGCGGCATGCATTTGGGGCCCCCATGACATGCTTCATGCATTTGGGGTTCCCATGACATGCGGCATGCATTTGGGGCCCCTATGACATGTCGCATGCACTTCGGGCTCCCATGACATGCGGCATGCATTTGGGGCCCCCATGACATGCGGCATGCATTTGGGACCCCAATGACATGCGGCATGCACGTGGGCCCCCATGACATGCGGCATGCACGTGGGGCCCCCATTACATGCGGCATGCATTTGGGGCCCCCATGACATGCGGCATGCATTTGGGGCCCCCATGACATGCGGCATGCATTTGGGGCCCCTATGACTTGTGGCATGCATGTGGGGCCCCATGACAGGCGGCACATAATTGGGGCCCCCATGACATGCATCATGCATTTGGGACCGCCACGACATGTGGCATGCATTTGGGGCCCCAATGACATGCGGCATGAACGTAGGGCCCCCATGACATGCGGCATGCTTTTTCGGGCCCCCATGACATTCTTCATGCATTTGGGACCCCAATGACATGCGTCATGCACTTGGGGCCCCTATGATATGCGGCATGCACGTGGGGCCCCCAAGACATGCGGCATGCATTTGGGGCCCCCATGACATGCGTCATGCACGTGGGGCACCCACGACAGGCGGCATGCATTTGGGGTCCCCATGACATGCGGCATGCACTTCAGGCCCCCATGACATGCGGCATGCATTTGGGGCCCCAATGACATGCGGCATGCACGTGGGGCCCCCATGACATGCGGCATGCATTTGGGGCCCCAATGACATGCGGCATGCACGTGGGGCCCCCATGACATGCGGTATGCACGTGGGGCCCCCAAGACATGCGTCATGCATATGGGCCCGCCACGACATGCGGCATGCATGTGGGGCCCCCATGACAGGCGGCACATAATTGGGGCCCCCATGACAGGCGGCATGCACATGGGGCCCCCATGACATGCGGCATGCAATTGGGGCCCCCATGACATGCGGCATGCATTTGGGGCTCCCAAGACATGCGGCATGCATTTGGGGTCCCCATGACATGCGGCATGCTTTTGGGACCCCAATTATATGCGGCATGCAGGTGGGGCACCCATGACATGCGGCATGCATTTATGGCCCCCATGACATGCGGCACAACATTGGGGCCCCCAAGACATGTGACATGCACTTTTGGGCCCCCATGACATGCGGCATGCATTTGGGGCCCCCATGACAGGCGGCATGTAATTGGGGCCCCCATGACATGCGGCATGCATTTGGGACCCCCATGACATGCGTCATGCATTTGGGCCCGCCACATCATGCGGCATGCACGTGGGCCCCAATGACATGAGGCATGCATTTGGGGCCCCCATAACATGCAGCATGCATTTGGGGCCCCCATGACATGCGGCATGCATTTGGGACCCCAATGATATGCGGCATGCAGGTTGGCACCCATGACATGCGGCATGCATTTGGGGCCCCCATGACATGCGGCATGCATTTGGGGCCCCCATGACATGCCACATGCACTTCGGGCTCTCATGGCATGCGGCATGCATTTGGGGCCCCCATGACATGCGGCATGCATTTGGGACCCCAATGACATGCGTCATGCACGTGGGGCCCCTATGATATGCGGCATGCACGTGGGGCCCCCATGACATGCGGCATGCACATGGGGCCCCCATGACATGCGGCATGCATTTGGGGCCCCCATGACATGCTTCATGCATTTGGGGCTCCCATGACATGTGGCATGCATTTGGGGCCGCCACGACATGTGGCATGCACGTGGGCCCTAATGACATGCGGCATTCATTTGGGCCCCCATGACATGCGGCATGCATTTGGGACCCCAATGACATGCGACATGCATTTGGGGCCCCCATGACATGCGGCATGCACTTCGGGCTCCCATGACATGCCGCATGCACGTGGGGCCCCCACGACATGTGGCATGCTTTTGGGGCCCCCATGACATGCGGCATGCACGTGGGGCCCCCACGACATGTGGCATGCTTTTGGGGCCCCCATGACATTCTTCATGCATTTGGGGCCCCCTTGACAAGCGGGATGCATTTGGGGCCCCCATAACATGTGACATGCACTTTTGGGCCCCCATGACATGCGGCATGCATGTGGGGCCCCCATGACATGTGGCATGCATGTGGGGCCCCCATGACAGGCGGCACGTAATTGGGGCCCCCGTGAAATGCGGCTTGCATGTGGGGCCCCCATGACAGGCGGCACGTAATTGGGGCCCCCGTGACATGCGGCATGCATTTGGGGCCCCCATGACATGCGACATGCATTTGGGATCCCAATGATATGCGTCATGCATGTGGGGCCCCCATGACTTGTGACATGCACGTGGGGCCCCCATGACATGCGGCATGCACATGGGGCCCCCATGACATGCGGCATGCATTTGGGGCCCCCATGACATGCTTCATGCATTTGGGGCTCCCATGACATGCGGCATGCATTTGGGGCCGCCACGACATGTGGCATGCACGTGGGCCCTCATGACATGCGGCATGCATTTGGGCCCCCATGACATGCGGCATTCATTTGGGACCCCAATGACATGCGGCATGCACGTGTGGCCCCCATGACTTGCGGCATGCACGTGGGCCCTCATGACATGCGGCATGCATTTGGGCCCCCATGACATGCGGCATTCATTTGGGACCCCAATGACATGCGGCATGCACGTGTGGCCCCCATGACTTGCGGCATGCACGTGGGGCCCCCATGACATGCGGCATGCACATGGGGCCCCCATGACATGCGGCATGCATTTGGGTCCACCATGACATGCTTCATGCATTTGGGGCTCCCATGACATTCGGCATGCATTTGGGCCCCCAAGACATGTGACATGCACTTTTGGGCCCCCATGACATGCGGCATGCATGTGGGGCCCCCATGACAGGCGGCATGTAATTGGGGCCCCCATGACAAGCGGGATGCATTTGGGGCCCCCATAACATGCAGCATGCATTTGGGGCCCCCATGACATGCGGCATGCATTTGGGGCCCCAATGACATGTGGCATGCACGTGGGGCCCCCATGACATGCGGCATACACGTGGGGCCCCCATGATATGCGGCATGCACGTGGGGCCCCCATGACATGCGGCATGCATTTGGGGCCCCCATGACATGCGGCATGCACTTCAGTCTCCCATGACATGCGGCATGCATTTGGGGGCCCCATGACATGCGGCATGCATGTGGGGCCCCCATGACAGGCGGCACATAATTGGGGCTCCCATGACATGCGGCATGCATTTGGGGCCCCTATGATATGCGGCATGCACGTGGGGCCCCCAAGATATGCGGCATGCATTTGGGGCCCCCATGACATGCGTCATGCACGTGGGGCACCCACGACATGTGGCATGCTTTTGGGGCCCCCATGACATGCGGCATGCACGTGGGGCCCCCACGACATGTGGCATGCTTTTGGGGCCCCCATGACATTCTTCATGCATTTGGGACCCCAATGACATGCGTCATGCACGTGGGGCCCCTATGATATGCGGCATGCACGTGGGGCCCCCAAGACATGCGGCATGCATTTGGGGTCCCCATGACATGCGGAATGCATGTGGGGCCCCCATGACAGGCGGCACGTAATTGGGGCCCCCATGACATGCGGCATGCATTTGGGGCCCCCATGACACGCGACATGCATTTGGGATCCCAATGACATGCGGCATGCACGTGGGGCCCCCATGACTTGCGGCATGCACGTGGGACCCCCATGACATGCGGCATGTACATGGGGCCCCCATGACATGCGGCATGCCTTTGGGGCCCCCATGACATGCTTCATGCATTTGGGGTTCCCATGACATGCGGCATGCATTTGGGGCCCCTATGACATGTCGCATGCACTTCGGGCTCCCATGACATGCGGCATGCATGTGGGGCCCCCATGACAGGCGGCATGTAATTGGGGCCCCCATGACATGCGGCATGCACGTGGGGCCCCCATGACATGCGGCATGCACTTCGGGCTCCCATGACATGCGGCATGCATTTTAGGCCCCCAAGACATGCGTCATGCATTTGGGGCCGCCGACACATGCGGCATGCATTTGGGGCCCCCATGACATGCAGCATGCATTTGGGACCCCAATGATATGCGGCATGAACGTGGGGCACCCATGACATGCGGCATGCATTTGGGACCCCAATAACATGCGGCATGCATTTGGGGCCCCCATGACATGCGGCATGCACTTCGGGCTCCATGACATGCGGCATGCATTTGGGGCCCCTATGACATGTGGCATGCATGTGGGGCCCCATGACAGGCGGCACATAATTGGGGCCCCCATGACATGCGTCATGCATTTGGGGCCGCCACGACATGCGGCATGCATTTGGGGACCCAATGACATGCGGCATGCACGTAGGGCACCCATGACATGCGGCATGCTTTGGGGCCCCCATGACATTCTTCATGCATTTGGGACCCCAATGACATGCGGCATGCACGTGGGGACCCTATGATATGCGGCATGCACGTGGGGCCCCCAAGATATGCGGCATGCATTTGGGGCCCCCATGACATGCGTCATGCACGTGGGGCACCCACGACATGTGGCATGCTTTTGGGGCCCCCATGACATGCGGCATGCACGTGGGGCCCCCACGACATGTGGCATGCTTTTGGGGCCCCCATGACATGCGGCATGCACGTGGGGCCCCCACGACATGTGGCATGCTTTTGGGGCCCCCATGACATTCTTCATGCATTTGGGACCCCAATGACATGCGTCATGCACGTGGGGCCCCTATGATATGCGGCATGCACGTGGGGCCCCCAAGACATGCGGCATGCATATGGGGCCCCCATGACATGCGGAATACATGTGGGGCCCCCATGACAGGCGGCACGTAATTGGGGCCCCCATGACATGCGGCATGCATTTGGGGCCCCCATGACACGCGACATGCATTTGGGATCCCAATGACATGCGGCATGCACGTGGGGCCCCCATGACTTGCGGCATGCACGTGGGGCCCCCATGACATGCGACATGCACATGGGGCCCCCATGACATGCGGCATGCATTTGGGGCCCCCATGACATGCTTCATGCATTTGGGGTTCCCATGACATGCGGCATGCATTTGGGGCCCCTATGACATGTCGCATGCACTTCGGGCTCCCATGACATGCGGCATGCATTTGGGGCCCCCATGACATGCGGCATGCATTTGGGACCCCAATGACATGCGGCATGCACGTGGGCCCCCATGACATGCGGCATGCACGTGGGGCCCCCATTACATGCGGCATGCATTTGGGGCCCCCATGACATGCGGCATGCATTTGGGGCCCCCATGACATGCGGCATGCATTTGGGGCCCCTATGACTTGTGGCATGCATGTGGGGCCCCATGACAGGCGGCACATAATTGGGGCCCCCATGACATGCATCATGCATTTGGGACCGCCACGACATGTGGCATGCATTTGGGGCCCCAATGACATGCGGCATGAACGTAGGGCCCCCATGACATGCGGCATGCTTTTTCGGGCCCCCATGACATTCTTCATGCATTTGGGACCCCAATGACATGCGTCATGCACTTGGGTCCCCTATGATATGCGGCATGCACGTGGGGCCCCCAAGACATGCGGCATGCATTTGGGGCCCCCATGACATGCGTCATGCACGTGGGGCACCCACGACAGGCGGCATGCATTTGGGGTCCCCATGACATGCGGCATGCACTTCAGGCCCCCATGACATGCGGCATGCATTTGGGGCCCCAATGACATGCGGCATGCACGTGGGGCCCCCATGACATGCGGCATGCATTTGGGGCCCCAATGACATGCGGCATGCACGTGGGGCCCCCATGACATGCGGTATGCACGTGGGGCCCCCAAGACATGCGTCATGCATATGGGCCCGCCACGACATGCGGCATGCATGTGGGGCCCCCATGACAGGCGGCACATAATTGGGGCCCCCATGACAGGCGGCATGCACATGGGGCCCCCATGACATGCGGCATGCATTTGGGGCCCCCATGACATGCGGCATGCATTTGGGGCTCCCAAGACATGCGGCATGCATTTGGGGTCCCCATGACATGCGGCATGCTTTTGGGACCCCAATTATATGCGGCATGCAGGTGGGGCACCCATGACATGCGGCATGCATTTATGGCCCCCATGACATGCGGCACAACATTGGGGCCCCCAAGACATGTGACATGCACTTTTGGGCCCCCATGACATGCGGCATGCATTTGGGGCCCCCATGACAGGCGGCATGTAATTGGGGCCCCCATGACATGCGGCATGCATTTGGGACCCCCATGACATGCGTCATGCATTTGGGCCCGCCACATCATGCGGCATGCACGTGGGCCCCAATGACATGAGGCATGCATTTGGGGCCCCCATAACATGCAGCATGCATTTGGGGCCCCCATGACATGCGGCATGCATTTGGGACCCCAATGATATGCGGCATGCAGGTTGGCACCCATGACATGCGGCATGCATTTGGGGCCCCCATGACATGCGGCATGCATTTGGGGCCCCCATGACATGCCACATGCACTTCGGGCTCTCATGGCATGCGGCATGCATTTGGGGCCCCCATGACATGCGGCATGCATTTGGGACCCCAATAACATGCGGCATGCACGTGGGGCCCCCATGACATGCGGCATGCACGTGGGGCCCCCATGACATGCGGCATGCATTTGGGGCCCCCATGACATGCGGCATGCATTTGGGGCCCCCATGACATGCGGCATGCACTTCGGGCTCCCATGACATGCGGCATGCATTTGGGGCCCCTATGACATGTGGCATGCATGTGGGGCCCCATGACAGGCGGCACATAATTGGGGCCCCCATGACATGCGTCATGCATTTGGGGCCGCCACGACATGCTTCATGCATTTGGGGTTCCCATGACATGCGGCATGCATTTGGGGCCCCATGACATGCGGCATGCATTTGGGGCCCCCATGACATGCCGCATGCACTTCGGGCTCCCATGACATGCGGCATGCATTTGGGGCCCCCATGACATGCGGCATGCATTTGGGACCCCAATAACATGCGGCATGCATTTGGGGCCCCCATGACATGCGGCATGCATTTGGGGACCCCATGACATACAGCATGCACTTCGGGCTCCCATGACATGCGACATGCATTTGGGGACCCTATGACATGTGGCATGCATGTGGGGCCCCATGACAGGCGGCACATAATTGGGGCCCCATAGCATGCGTCATGCATTTGGGGCCGCCACGACATGCGGCATGCATTTGGGGACCCCATGACATACAGCATGCACTTCGGGCTCCCATGACATGCGACATGCATTTGGGGCCCCTATGACATGTGGCATGCATGTGGGGCCCCATGACAGGCGGCACATAATTGGGGCCCCCATAGCATGCGTCATGCATTTGGGGCCGCCACGACATGCGGCATGCATTTGGGGCCCCCATGACATGCGGCATGCACGTGGGGCCCCCACGACATGTGGCATACTTTTGGGGCCCCCATGACATTCTTCATGCATTTGGGACCCCAATGACATGCGTCATGCACGTGGGGCCCCTATGATATGCGGCATGCACGTGAGGCCCCCAAGATATGCGGCATGCATTTGGGGCCCCCATGATATGCGTCATGCATGTTGGGCACCCACGACATGTGGCATGCTTTTGGGCCCCCATGACATGCGGCATGCACGTGGGGCCCCCACGACATGTGGCATGCTTTTGGGGCCCCCATGACATTCTTCATGCATTTGGGACCCCAATGACATGTGTCATGCACGTGGGGCCCCTATGATATGCGGCATGCACGTGGGGCCCCCATGGCATGCGGAATGCATGTGGGGCCCCCATGACAGGCGGCACGTAATTGGGGCCCCCATGACATGCGGCATGCATTTGGTGCCCCCATGACATGCGACATGCATTTGGGACCCCAATGACATGCGGCATGCACGTGGGGCCCCCATGACTTGCGGCATGCACGTGGGGCCCCCATGACATGCGGCATGCACATGGGGCTCCCATGACATGCGGCATGCATTTGGGGCCGCCACGACATGTGGCATGCACGTGGGCCCTAATGACATGCGGCATTCATTTGGGCCCCCATGACATGCGGCATGCATTTGGGACCCCATTGACATGCGACATGCATTTGGGGCCCCCATGACATGCGGCATGCACTTCGGGCTCCCATGACATGCGGCATGCACGTGGGGCCCCCACGACATGTGGCATGCTTTTGGGGCCCCCATGACATGCGGCATGCACGTGGGGCCCCCACGACATGTGGCATGCTTTTGGGGCCCCCATGACATTATTCATGCATTTGGGGCCCCCTTGACAAGCGGGATGCATTTGGGGCCCCCATAACATGTGACATGCACTTTTGGGCCCCCATGACATGCGGCATGCATGTGGGGCCCCCATGACAGGCGCATGTAATTGGGGCCCCCTTGACAAGCGGGATGCATTTGGGGCCCCCATAACATGCAGCATGCATTTGGGGCCCCCATGACATGCGGCATGCATTTGGGGCCCCAATGACATGCGGCATGCACGTGGGGCCCCCATGACATGCGGCATGCACGTGGGGCCCCCATGACATGCGGCATGCACGTGGGGCTCCCATGACATGCTTCATGCATTTGGGGCTCCCATGACATTCGGCATGCATTTGGGCCCCCAAGACATGTGACATGCACTTTTGGGCCCCCATGACATGCGGCATGCATGTGGGGCCCCCATGACAGGCGGCATGTAATTGGGGCCCCCATGACAAGCGGGATGCATTTGGGGCCCCCATAACATGCAGCATGCATTTGGGGCCCCCATGACATGCGGCATGCATTTTGGGGCCCCAATGACATGTGGCATGCACGTGGGGCCCCCATGACATTCGGCATGCATTTGGGCCCCCAAGACATGTGACATGCACTTTTGGGCCCCCATGACATGCGGCATGCATGTGGGGCCCCCATGACAGGCGGCATGTAATTGGGGCCCCCATGACAAGCGGGATGCATTTGGGGCCCCCATAACATGCGGCATGCATTTGGGGCCCCAATGACATGCGGCATGCACGTGGGCCCCCATGACATGCGGCATGCACGTGGGGCCCCCATGACATGCGGCATGCATTTGGGGCCGCCACGACATGCGGCATGCATTTGGGGCCCCAATGACATGCGGCATGCACGTGGGCCCCCATGACATGCGGCATGCACGTGGGGCCCCCATGACATGCGGCATGCATTTGGGGCCCCCATGACATGCGGCATGCATTTGGGGCTCCCATGACATTCTTCATGCATTTGGGACCCCAATGACATGCGTCATGCACGTGGGGCCCCTATGATATGCGGCATGCACGTGGGACCCCCAAGACATGCGGCATGCATTTTTTGGCCCCCATGACATGCGTCATGCACGTGGGGCCCCCATGACAAGCGGGATGCATTTGGGGCCCCCATAACACGCGGCATGCATTTGGGGCCCCCAAGACACGCGTCATGCATTTGGGGCCGCCACGACATGCGGCATGCACGTGGGACCCCCACAACACGTGGCATGCTTTTGGGGCCCCCATGACATGCGGCATGCATGTGGGGCCCCCACAACATGTGGCATGCTTTTGGGGCCCCCATGAAATTCTTCATGCATTTGGGGCCCCCATGACATGCGGCATGCACTTCGGGCTCCCATGACATGCGGCATGCATTTGGGGCCCCTATGACATGCGGCATGCATGTGGGGCCCCCATGACATGCGGCATGCACGTGGGGCCCCCATGACATGCGACATGCATTTGGGGCCCCCATGACATGCGGCATGCACTTTGGGCTCCCATGACATGCGGCATGCATTTGGGGCCCCCAAGACATGCGTCATGCATTTGGGGCCGCCGCGACATGCGGCATGCATTTGGGGCCCCCATGACATGCGGCATGCACGTGGGGCCCCCAAGACATGCGGCATGCATTTGGGGCCCCCATGACATGCGTCATGCATGTGGGGCCCCCATGACAAGCGGGATGCATTTGGGGCCGCCACGACATGCGGCATGCATTTGGGGCCACTAAGACATGCGTCATGCACGTGGGGCCCCCATGACATGCGGGATGCATTTGGGGACCCCATGACATGCGGCATGCACGTGGGGCCCCCATGACATGCGGCATGGATTTGGGACTCCATGACATGCGGCATGCACGTGGGGCCCCCATGACATGAGGCATGCACGTGGGGCCCCCACGACATGTGGCATGCATTTGGGGCCCCCATAACACGCAGCATGCATTTGGGGCCCCAATGACATGCGGCATGCACGTGGGCCCCCATGACATGCGGCATGCAATTGGGGCCCCCATGACATGCGGCATGCACGTGGTTCCCCCACGACATGTGGCATGCTTTTGGGGCCCCCATGAAATTCTTCATGCATTTGGGGCCCCCATGCCATGCGGCATGCACTTCGGGCTCCCATGACATGCGGCATGCATTTGGGGCCCCTATGACATGCGGCATGCATGTGGGGCCCCCATGACAGGCGGCACATAATTGGGGCCCCCATGACATGTGACATGCATTTGGGGCCCCCAAGACATGCGTCATGCATTTGGGGCCGCCACGACATGCGGCATGCACGTGGGCCCCCAAGACATGCGGCATGCATTTGGGGCCCCAATGACATGCGGAATCCATTTGGGGCCCCCATGACATGCGGCATGCATTTGGGGCCCCAATGACATGCGGCATGCACGGGGGGCCCCCATGACATGCGGCATGCATTTGGGACCCCCATGACATGCGGCATGCACGTGGGGCCCCCATGACATGCGGCCTGCATTTGGGGCCCCCATGACATGCGACATGCATTTGGGGCCCCATGACATGCGGCATGCACTTTGGGCTCCCATGACATGCGGCATGCATTTTGGGCCCCCAAGACATGCGTCATGCATTTGGGGCCGCCGCGACATGCGGCATGCATTTGGGGCCCCCATAACACGCGGCATGCATTTGGGGCCCCCATGACATGTGGCATGCATTTGGGGCCGCCACGACATGCGGCATGCACGTGGGCCCTCATGACATGCGGCATGCATTTGGGGTCCACATGACATGCGGCATGCATTTGGGACCCCAATGATATGCGGCATGCAGGTGGGGCACCCATGACATGCGGCATGCATTTGGGACCCCAATGACATGCGGCATGCACGAGGGCCCCCCATGACATGCGGCATGCATTTATGGCCCCCATGACATGCGGCACAAAATTGGGGCCCCCAAGACATGTAACATGCACTTTTGGGCCCCCATGACATGCGGCATGCATGTGGAGCCCCCATGACAGGCGGCATGCATTTGGGACCCCAATGACATGCAGCATGCACGTGGGGCCCACACGACATGCGGCATGCATTTGGGGCCCCCATGACATGCGGCATGCATTTGGGGCCCCCATGACATGCGGCATGCACTTCGGGCTCCCATGACATGCGGCATGCATTTGGGGCCCCTATGACATGTGGCATGCACGTGGGGCCCACACGACATGTGGCATGCTTTTGGGGCCCCCATGACATGCAGCATGCATGTGGGGCCCCCACGACATGTGGCATGCTTTTGGGGCCCCCATGACATTCTTCATGCATTTGGGACCCCAATGACATGCGTCATGCACATGGGGCCCCTATGACATGCGGCATGCACTTCGGGCTCCCATGACATGCGGCATGCATTTGGGGCCCCTATGACATGTGGCATGCATGTGGGGCCCCATGACAGGCGGCACATAATTGGGGCCCCCATGACATGCGGCATGCATTTGGGGCCCCCAAGACATGCATCATGCATTTGGGGCCGCCACGACATGCGGCATTTATTTGGGGCCCCAATGACATGCGGAATGCACGAGGGCCCCCCATGACATGCGGCATGAATTTATGGCCCCCATGACATGCGGCACAAAATTGGGGCCCCCAAGACATGTGACATGCACTTTTGGGCCCCCATGACATGCGGCATGCATGTGGGGCCCCCATGACAGGCGGCATGTAATTGGGACCCCAATGACATGCGGCATGCACGTGTGGCCCCCATGACTTGCGGCATGCACGTGGGGCCCCCATGACATGCGGCATGCACATGGGGCCCCATGACATGCGGCATGCATTTGGGGCCCCCATGACATGCTTCATGCATTTGGGGCTCCCATGACATTCGGCATGCATTTGGGCCCCCATGACATGCGGCATGCATTTGGGACCCCCATGACATGCGGCATGCACTTCGGGCTCCCATGACTTGCGGCATGCATTTGAGGCCCCAATGACATGCGGCATGCATTTGGGGCCCCAATGACATGCGGCATGCACGTGGGCCCCCATGACATGCGGCATGCACGTGGGGCCCCCATGACATGCGGCATGCATTTGGGACCGCCACGACATGCGGCATGCATTTGGGGCCACTATGACATTCGGCATGCACGTGGGCCCCCATGACATGCGGCATGCATTTGGGGCCCCCATGACATGCGGCATGCATTTGGGGCCCCAATGACATGCGGCATGCACGGGGGGCCCCCATGACATGCGGCATGCATTTTTGACCCCCATGACATGCGGCATGCACGTGGGGCCCCCATGACATGCGGCCTGCATTTGGGGCCGCCGCGACATGCGGCATGCATTTGGGGCCCCGATGACATGCGGCATGCATTTGGGGCCCCCATGACATGCGGCATGCATTTGGGGCTCCCATGACATTCTTCATGCATTTGGGACCCCCATGACATGCGGCATGCACGTAGGGCCCACATGACATGCGGCATGCACGTGGGGCCCCCATGACATGCGGCATGCATTTGGGGCCCCGATGACATGCGGCATGCATTTGGGGCCCCCATGACATGCGGCATGCATTTGGGGCCCCCATGACATGCGGCATGCATTTGGGGCCCCCATGACATGCGGCATGCACGTAGGGCCCACATGACATGCGGCATGCACGTGGGGCCCCCATGACATGCGGCATGCATTTGGGGCCCCCATGACATGCGGCATGCATTTGGGGCTCCCATGACATTCTTCATGCATTTGGGACCCCAATGACATGCGTCATGCAAGTGGGGCCCCTATGATATGCGGCATGCACGTGGGACCCCCAAGACATGCGGCATGCATTTTTCGGCCCCCATGACATGCGTCATGCACGTGGGGCCCCCATGACAAGCGGGATGCATTTGGGGCCCCCATAACACGCAGCATGCATTTGGGGCCCCCAAGACACGCGTCATGTATATGGGGCCGCCACGACATGCGGCATGCACGTGGGACCCCCACGACACGTGGCATGCTTTTGGGGCCCCCATGACATGCGGCATGCATGTGGGGCCCCCACAACATGTGGCATGCTTTTGGGGCCCCCATGAAATTCTTCATGCATTTGGGGCCCCCATGACATGCGGCATGCACTTCGGGCTCCCATGACATGCGGCATGCATTTGGGGCCCCTATGACATGCGGCATGCATGTGGGGCCCCCATGACATGCGGCATGCACGTGGGGCCCCCATGACATGCGACATGCATTTGGGGCCCCCATGACATGCGGCATGCACTTCGGGCTCCCATGACATGCGGCATGCATTTGGGGCCCCCAAGACATGCGTCATGCATTTGGGGCCGCCGCAACATGCGGCATGCATTTGGGGCCCCCATGACATGCGGCATGCACGTGGGGCCCCCAAGACATGCGGCATGCATTTGGGGCCCCCATGACATGCGTCATGCACTTGGGGCCCCCAAGACATGCGTCATGCATTTGGGGCCGCCGCGACATGCGGCATGCATTTGGGGCCCCCATGACATGCGGCATGCACGTGGGGCCCCCAAGACATGCGGCATGCATTTGGGGCCACTAAGACTTGCGTCATGCACGTGGGGCCCCCATGACATGCGGGATGCATTTGGGGACCCCATGACATGCGGCATGCACGTGGGGCCCCCATGACATGCGGCATGGATTTGGGACTCCATGACATGCGGCATGCACGTGGGGCCCCCATGACATGAGGCATGCACGTGGGGCCCCCACGACATGTGGCATGCATTTGGGGCCCCCATAACACGCAGCCTGCATTTGGGGCCCCAATGACATGCGGCATGCACGTGGGCCCCCATGACATGCGGCATGCAATTGGGGCCCCCATGACATGCGGCATGCACGTGGTTCCCCCACGACATGTGGCATGCTTTTGGGGCCCCCATGAAATTCTTCATGCATTTGGGGCCCCCATGCCATGCGGCATGCACTTTGGGCTCCCATGACATGCGGCATGCATTTGGGGCCCCTATGACATGCGGCATGCATGTGGGGCCCCCATGACAGGCGGCACATAATTGGGGCCCCCATGACATGTGACATGCATTTGGGGCCCCCAAGACATGCGTCATGCATTTGGGGCCGCCACGACATGCGGCATGCACGTGGGCCCCCATGACATGCGGCATGCATTTGGGGCCCCCAAGACATGCGTCATGCATTTGGGGCCGCCGCGACATGCGGCATGCATTTGGGGCCCCCATGACATGCGGCATGCACGTGGGGCCCCCAAGACATGCGGCATGCATTTGGGGCCCCCATGACATGCGTCATGCACGTGGGGCCCCCATGACAAGCGGGATGCATTTGGGGCCGCCAAGACATGCGGCATGCATTTGGGGCCACTAAGACATGCGTCATGCACGTGGGGCCCCCATGACATGCGGGATGCATTTGGGGACCCCATGACATGCGGCATGCACGTGGGGCCCCCATGACATGCGGGATGCATTTGGGGACCCCATGACATGCGGCATGCACGTGGGGCCCCCATGACATGAGGCATGCACGTGGGGCCCCCACGACATGTGGCATGCATTTGGGGCCCCCATAACACGCAGCATGCATTTGGGGCCCCAATGACATGCGGCATGCACGTGGGCCCCCATGACATGCGGCATGCACGGGGGCCCCCATGACATGCGGCATGCATTTTTGACCCCCATGACATGCGGCATGCACGTGGGGCCCCCATGACATGCGGCCTGCATTTGGGGCCGCCGCGACATGCGGCATGCATTTGGGGCCCCGATGACATGCGTCATGCATTTGGTACCCCCATGACATGCGGCATGCACGTAGGGCCCACATGAAATGCGGCATGCACGTGGGGCCCCCATGACATGCGGCATGCATTTGGGGCCCCGATGACATGCGGCATGCATTTGGGGCCCCCATGACATGCGGCATGCATTTGGGGCCCCCATGACATGCGGCATGCATTTGGGGCCCCCATGACATGCGGCATGCACGTAGGGCCCACATGACATGCGGCATGCACGTGGGGCCCCCATGACATGCGGCATGCATTTGGGGCCCCCATGACATGCGGCATGCACTTGGGGCTCCCATGACATTCTTCATGCATTTGGGACCCCAATGACATGCGTCATGCACGTGGGGCCCCTATGATATGCGGCATGCACGTGGGACCCCCAAGACATGCGGCATGCATTTTTCGGCCCCCATGACATGCGTCATGCACGTGGGGCCCCCATGACAAGCGGGATGCATTTGGGGCCCCCATAACACGCGGCATGCATTTGGGGCCCCCAAGACACGCGTCATGCATTTGGGGCCGCCACGACATGCGGCATGCACGTGGGACCCCCACGACACGTGGCATGCTTTTGGGGCCCCCATGACATGCGGCATGCATGTGGGGCCCCCACAACATGTGGCATGCTTTTGGGGCCCCCATGAAATTCTTCATGCATTTGGGGCCCCCATGACATGCGGCATGCACTTCGGGCTCCCATGACATGCGGCATGCATTTGGGGCCCCTATGACATGCGGCATGCATGCGGGGCCCCCATGACATGCGGCATGCACGTGGGGCCCCCATGACATGCGACATGCATTTGGGGCCCCCATGACATGCGGCATGCACTTCGGGCTCCCATGACATGCGGCATGCATTTGGGGCCCCCAAGACATGCGTCATGCATTTGGGGCCGCCGCGACATGCGGCATGCATTTGGGGCCCCCATGACATGCGGCATGCACGTGGGGCCCCCAAGACATGCGGCATGCATTTGGGGCCCCCATGACATGCGTCATGCATGTGGGGCCCCCATGACAAGCGGGATGCATTTGGGGCCGCCACGACATGCGGCATGCATTTGGGGCCACTAAGACATGCGTCATGCACGTGGGGCCCCCATGACATGCGGGATGCATTTGGGGACCCCATGACATGCGGCATGCACGTGGGGCCCCCATGACATGCGGCATGGATTTGGGACTCCATGACATGCGGCATGCATTTGGGGCCCCCATGACATGCGGGATGCATTTGGGGCCCCCATGACATGCGGCATGCATTTGGGGCTCCCATGACATTCTTCATGCATTTGGGACCCCCATGACATGCGGCATGCACGTAGGGCCCACATGACATGCGGCATGCACGTGGGGCCCCCATGACATGCGGCATGCACGTGGGGCCCCCATGACATGTGACATGCATTTGGGGCCCCCAAGACATGCGTCATGCATTTGGGGCCGCCACGACATGCGGCATGCACGTGGGCCCCCATAACACGCGGCATGCATTTGGGGCCGCCACGACATGCGGCATGCACGTGGGCCCTCATGACATGCGGCATGCATTTGGGGTCCACATGACATGCGGCATGCATTTGGGACCCCAATGATATGCGGCATGCAGGTGGGGCACCCATGACATGCGGCATGCATTTGGGACCCCAATGACATGCGGCATGCACGAGGGCCCCCCATGACATGCGGCATGCATTTATGGCCCCCATGACATGCGGCACAAAATTGGGGCCCCCAAGACATGTGACATGCACTTTTGGGCCCCCATGACATGCGGCATGCATGTGGAGCCCCCATGACAGGCGGCATGCATTTGGGACCCCAATGACATGCGGCATGCATTTTTGACCCCCATGACATGCAGCATGCACGTGGGGCCCCCATGACATGCGGCCTGCATTTGGGGCCGCCGCGACATGCGGCATGCATTTGGGGCCCCGATGACATGCGGCATGCATTTGGGGCCCCCATGACATGCGGCATGCATTTGGGGCTCCCATGACATTCTTCATGCATTTGGGACCCCCATGACATGCGGCATGCACGTAGGGCCCACATGACATGCGGCATGCACGTGGGGCCCCCATGACATGCGGCATGCATTTGGGGCCCCCATGACATGCGGCATGCATTTGGGGCCCCCATGACATGCGGCATGCACGTAGGGCCCACATGACATGCGGCATGCACGTGGGGCCCCCATGACATGCGGCATGCATTTGGGGCTCCCATGACATTCTTCATGCATTTGGGGCCCCCATGACAGGCGGCACATAATTGGGGCCCCCATGACATGTGACATGCATTTGGGGCCCCCGAGACATGCGTCATGCATTTGGGGCCGCCACGACATGCGGCATGCACGTGGGCCCCCATGACATGCGGCATGCATTTGGGGCCCCCAAGACATGCGTCATGCATTTGGGGCCGCCGCGACATGCGGCATGCATTTGGGGCCCCCATGACATGCGGCATGCACGTGGGGCCCCCAAGACATGCGGCATGCATTTGGGGCCCCCATGACATGCGTCATGCACGTGGGGCCCCCATGACAAGCGGGATGCATTTGGGGCCGCCAAGACATGCGGCATGCATTTGGGGCCACTAAGACATGCGTCATGCACGTGGGGCCCCCATGACATGCGGGATGCATTTGGGGACCCCATGACATGCGGCATGCACGTGGGGCCCCCATGACATGCGGGATGCATTTGGGGACCCCATGACATGCGGCATGCACGTGGGGCCCCCATGACATGAGGCATGCACGTGGGGCCCCCACGACATGTGGCATGCATTTGGGGCCCCCATAACACGCAGCATGCATTTGGGGCCCCAATGACATGCGGCATGCACGTGGGCCCCCATGACATGCGGCATGCACGGGGGCCCCCATGACATGCGGCATGCATTTTTGACCCCCATGACATGCGGCATGCACGTGGGGCCCCCATGACATGCGGCCTGCATTTGGGGCCGCCGCGACATGCGGCATGCATTTGGGGCCCCGATGACATGCGTCATGCATTTGGTACCCCCATGACATGCGGCATGCACGTAGGGCCCACATGACATGCGGCATGCACGTGGGGCCCCCATGACATGCGGCATGCATTTGGGGGCCCCGATGACATGCGGCATGCATTTGGGGCCCCCATGACATGCGGCATGCATTTGGGGCCCCCATGACATGCGGCATGCATTTGGGGCCCCCATGACATGCGGCATGCACGTAGGGCCCACATGACATGCGGCATGCACGTGGGGCCCCCATGACATGCGGCATGCATTTGGGGCCCCCATGACATGCGGCATGCACTTGGGGCTCCCATGACATTCTTCATGCATTTGGGACCCCAATGACATGCGTCATGCACGTGGGGCCCCTATGATATGCGGCATGCACGTGGGACCCCCAAGACATGCGGCATGCATTTTTCGGCCCCCATGACATGCGTCATGCACGTGGGGCCCCCATGACAAGCGGGATGCATTTGGGGCCCCCATAACACGCGGCATGCATTTGGGGCCCCCAAGACACGCGTCATGCATTTGGGGCCGCCACGACATGCGGCATGCACGTGGGACCCCCACGACACGTGGCATGCTTTTGGGGCCCCCATGACATGCGGCATGCATGTGGGGCCCCCACAACATGTGGCATGCTTTTGGGGCCCCCATGAAATTCTTCATGCATTTGGGGCCCCCATGACATGCGGCATGCACTTCGGGCTCCCATGACATGCGGCATGCATTTGGGGCCCCTATGACATGCGGCATGCATGTGGGGCCCCCATGACATGCGGCATGCACGTGGGGCCCCCATGACATGCGACATGCATTTGGGGCCCCCATGACATGCGGCATGCACTTCGGGCTCCCATGACATGCGGCATGCATTTGGGGCCCCCAAGACATGCGTCATGCATTTGGGGCCGCCGCGACATGCGGCATGCATTTGGGGCCCCCATGACATGCGGCATGCACGTGGGGCCCCCAAGACATGCGGCATGCATTTGGGGCCCCCATGACATGCGTCATGCATGTGGGGCCCCCATGACAAGCGGGATGCATTTGGGGCCGCCACGACATGCGGCATGCATTTGGGGCCACTAAGACATGCGTCATGCACGTGGGGCCCCCATGACATGCGGGATGCATTTGGGGACCCCATGACATGCGGCATGCACGTGGGGCCCCCATGACATGCGGCATGGATTTGGGACTCCATGACATGCGGCATGCATTTGGGGCCCCCATGACATGCGGGATGCATTTGGGGCCCCCATGACATGCGGCATGCATTTGGGGCTCCCATGACATTCTTCATGCATTTGGGACCCCCATGACATGCGGCATGCACGTAGGGCCCACATGACATGCGGCATGCACGTGGGGCCCCCATGACATGCGGCATGCACGTGGGGCCCCCATGACATGTGACATGCATTTGGGGCCCCCAAGACATGCGTCATGCATTTGGGGCCGCCACGACATGCGGCATGCACGTGGGCCCCCATAACACGCGGCATGCATTTGGGGCCGCCACGACATGCGGCATGCACGTGGGCCCTCATGACATGCGGCATGCATTTGGGGTCCACATGACATGCGGCATGCATTTGGGACCCCAATGATATGCGGCATGCAGGTGGGGCACCCATGACATGCGGCATGCATTTGGGACCCCAATGACATGCGGCATGCACGAGGGCCCCCCATGACATGCGGCATGCATTTATGGCCCCCATGACATGCGGCACAAAATTGGGGCCCCCAAGACATGTGACATGCACTTTTGGGCCCCCATGACATGCGGCATGCATGTGGAGCCCCCATGACAGGCGGCATGCATTTGGGACCCCAATGACATGCGGCATGCATTTTTGACCCCCATGACATGCGGCATGCACGTGGGGCCCCCATGACATGCGGCCTGCATTTGGGGCCGCCGCGACATGCGGCATGCATTTGGGGCCCCGATGACATGCGGCATGCATTTGGGGCCCCCATGACATGCGGCATGCATTTGGGGCTCCCATGACATTCTTCATGCATTTGGGACCCCCATGACATGCGGCATGCACGTAGGGCCCACATGACATGCGGCATGCACGTGGGGCCCCCATGACATGCGGCATGCATTTGGGGCCCCCATGACATGCGGCATGCATTTGGGGCCCCCATGACATGCGGCATGCACGTAGGGCCCACATGACATGCGGCATGCACGTGGGGCCCCCATGACATGCGGCATGCATTTGGGGCCCCCATGACATGCGGCATGCATTTGGGGCTCCCATGACATTCTTCATGCATTTGGGACCCCAATGACATGCGTCATGCACGTGGGGCCCCTATGATATGCGGCATGCACGTGGGACCCCCAAGACATGCGGCATGCATTTTTCGGCCCCCATGACATGCGTCATGCACGTGGGGCCCCCATGACAAGCGGGATGCATTTGGGGCCCCCATAACACGCGGCATGCATTTGGGGCCCCCAAGACACGCGTCATGCATATGGGGCCGCCACGACATGCGGCATGCACGTGGGACCCCCACGACACGTGGCATGCTTTTGGGGCCCCCATGAAATTCTTCATGCATTTGGGGCCCCCATGACATGCGGCATGCACTTCGGGCTCCCATGACATGCGGCATGCATTTGGGGCCCCTATGACATGCGGCATGCATGTGGGGCCCCCATGACATGCGGCATGCACGTGGGGCCCCCATGACATGCGACATGCATTTGGGGCCCCCATGACATGTGGCATGCACTTCGGGCTCCCATGACATGCGGCATGCATTTGGGGCCCCCAAGACATGCGCCATGCATTTGGGGCCGCCGCGACATGCGGCATGCATTTGGGGCCCCCATGACATGCGGCATGCACGTGGGGCCCCCAAGACATGCGGCATGCATTTGGGGCCCCCATGACATGCGTCATGCACGTGGGGCCCCCATGACAAGCGGGATGCATTTGGGGCCGCCACGACATGCGGCATGCATTTGGGGCCACTAAGACATGCGTCATGCACGTGGGGCCCCCACGACATGTGGCATGCATTTGGGGCCCCCAATAACACGCAGCATGCATTTGGGGCCCCAATGACATGCGGAATCCATTTGGTGCCCCCATGACATGCGGCATGCATTTGGGGCCCCGATGACATGCGGCATGCATTTGGGGCCCCCATGACATGCGGCATGCATTTGGGGCTCCCATGACATTCTTCATGCATTTGGGACCCCCATGACATGCGGCATGCACGTAGGGCCCACATGACATGCGGCATGCACGTGGGGCCCCCATGACATGCGGCATGCATTTGGGGCCCCGATGACATGCGGCATGCATTTGGGGCCCCCATGACATGCGGCATGCATTTGGGGCCCCCATGACATGCGGCATGCATTTGGGGCCCCCATGACATGCGGCATGCACGTAGGGCCCACATGACATGCGGCATGCACGTGGGGCCCCCATGACATGCGGCATGCATGTGGGGCCCCCACAACATGTGGCATGCTTTTGGGGCCCCCATGAAATTCTTCATGCATTTGGGGCCCCCATGACATGCGGCATGCACTTCGGTCTCCCATGACATGCGGCATGCACTTCGGGCTCCCATGACATGCGGCATGCATTTGGGGCCCCCAAGACATGCGTCATGCATTTGGGGCCGCCGCGACATGCGGCATGCATTTGGGGCCCCCATGACATGCGGCATGCACGTGGGGCCCCCAAGACATGCGGCATGCATTTGAGGCCCCCATGACATGCGTCATGCACATGGGGCCCCCATGACAAGCGGGATGCATTTGGGGCCGCCACGACATGCGGCATGCATTTGGGGCCACTAAGACATGCGTCATGCACGTGGGGCCCCCATGACATGCGGGATGCATTTGGGGACCCCATGACATGCGGCATGCACGTGGGGCCCCCATGACATGCGGCATGGATTTGGGACTCCATGACATACGGCATGCACGTGGGGCCCCCATGACATGAGGCATGCACGTGGGGCCCCCACGACATGTGGCATGCATTTGGGGCCCCCATAACACGCAGCATGCATTTGGGGCCCCAATGACATGCGGCATGCACGTGGGCCCCCATGACATGCGGCATGCAATTGGGGCCCCCATGACATGCGGCATGCACGTGGTTCCCCCACGACATGTGGCATGCTTTTGGGGCCCCCATGAAATTCTTCATGCATTTGGGGCCCCCATGCCATGCGGCATGCACTTTGGGCTCCCATGACATGCGGCATGCATTTGGGGC
This sequence comes from Phyllobates terribilis, assembly GCF_046119375.1. NCBI lineage: Eukaryota > Metazoa > Chordata > Amphibia > Anura > Dendrobatidae > Phyllobates > Phyllobates terribilis. The sequence goes on from NW_027362764.1 coordinate 344,109,693, forward strand.
CCCTATGACATGCGGCATGCATGTGGGGCCCCCATGACAGGCGGCACATAATTGGGGCCCCCATGACATGTGACATGCATTTGGGGCCCCCAAGACATGCGTCATGCATTTGGGGCCGCCACGACATGCGGCATGCACGTGGGCCCCCATGACATGCGGCATGCATTTGGGGCCCCAATGACATGCGGAATCCATTTGGGGCCCCCATGACATGCGGCATGCATTTGGGGCCCCAATGACATGCGGCATGCACGGGGGGCCCCCATGACATGCGGCATGCATTTGGGACCCCCATGACATGCGGCATGCACGTGGGGCCCCCATGACATGCGGCCTGCATTTGGGGCCCCCATGACATGCGACATGCATTTGGGGCCCCATGACATGCGGCATGCACTTTGGGCTCCCATGACATGCGGTATGCATTTTGGGCCCCCAAGACATGCGTCATGCATTTGGGGCCGCCGCGACATGCGGCATGCATTTGGGGCCCCCATAACACGCGGCATGCATTTGGGGCCCCCATGACATGTGGCATGCATTTGGGGCCGCCACGACATGCGGCATGCACGTGGGCCCTGATGACATGCGGCATGCATTTGGGGTCCACATGACATGCGGCATGCATTTGGGACCCCAATGATATGCGGCATGCAGGTGGGGCACCCATGACATGCGGCATGCATTTGGGACCCCAATGACATGCGGCATGCACGAGGGCCCCCCATGACATGCGGCATGCATTTATGGCCCCAATGACATGCGGCACAAAATTGGGGCCCCCAAGACATGTGACATGCACTTTTGGGCCCCCATGACATGCGGCATGCATGTGGAGCCCCCATGACAGGCGGCATGTAATTGGGGCCCCCATGACATGTGGCATGCATTTGGGGCCCCCATGACATGCGTCATGCATTTGAGCCCGCCACGTCATGCGGCATGCACGTGGGCCCTCATGACATGCGGCATGCATGTGGGGCCCCCATGACAGGCGGCACATAATTGGGGCCCCCATGACATGCGGCATGCATTTGGGGCCCCCAAGACATGCGTCATGCACGTGGGTCCTCATGACATGCGGCATGCATTTGGGGTCCCCATGACATGCAGCATGCATTTGGGACCCCAATGATATACGGCATGCAGGTGGGGCACCCATGACATGCGGCATGCATTGGGGCCCCTATGATATGCGGCATGCACGTGGGACCCCCAAGACATGCGGCATGCATTTTTCGGCCCCCATGACATGCGTCATGCACGTGGGGCCCCCATGACAAGCGGGATGCATTTGGGGCCCCCATAACACGCGGCATGCATTTGGGGCCCCCAAGACACGCGTCATGCATATGGGGCCGCCACGACATGCGGCATGCACGTGGGACCCCCACGACACGTGGCATGCTTTTGGGGCCCCCATGACATGCGGCATGCATGTGGGGCCCCCACAACATGTGGCATGCTTTTGGGGCCCCCATGAAATTCTTCATGCATTTGGGGCCCCCATGACATGCGGCATGCACTTCGGGCTCCCATGACATGCGGCATGCATTTGGGGCCCCTATGACATGCGGCATGCATGTGGGGCCCCCATGACATGCGGCATGCACGTGGGGCCCCCATGACATGCGACATGCATTTGGGGCCCCCATGACATGCGGCATGCACTTCGGGCTCCCATGACATGCGGCATGCATTTGGGGCCCCCAAGACATGCGTCATGCATTTGGGGCGGCCGCGACATGCGGCATGCAATTGGGGCCCCCATGACATGCGGCATGCACGTGGGGCCCACAAGACATGCGGCATGCATTTGGGGCCCCCATGACATGCGTCATGCACGTGGGGCCCCCATGACAAGCGGGATGCATTTGGGGCCGCCACGACATGCGGCATGCATTTGGGGCCACTAAGACATGCGTCATGCACGTGGGGCCCCCATGACATGCGGGATGCATTTGGGGACCCCATGACATGCGGCATGCACGTGGGGCCCCCATGACATGCGGCATGGATTTGGGACTCCATGACATGCGGCATGCACGTGGGGCCCCCATGACATGAGGCATGCACGTGGGGCCCCCACGACATGTGGCATGCATTTGGGGCCCCCATAACACGCAGCATGCATTTGGGGCCCCAATGACATGCGGCATGCACGTGGGCCCCCATGACATGCGGCATGCAATTGGGGCCCCCATGACATGCGGCATGCACGTGGTTCCCCCACGACATGTGGCATGCTTTTGGGGCCCCCATGAAATTCTTCATGCATTTGGGGCCCCCATGCCATGCGGCATGCACTTTGGGCTCCCATGACATGCGGCATGCATTTGGGGCCCCTATGACATGCGGCATGCATGTGGGGCCCCCATGACAGGCGGCACATAATTGGGGCCCCCATGACATGTGACATGCATTTGGGGCCCCCAAGACATGCGTCATGCATTTGGGGCCGCCACGACATGCGGCATGCACGTGGGCCCCCATGACATGCGGCATGCATTTGGGGCCCCAATGACATGCGGAATCCATTTGGGGCCCCCATGACATGCGGCATGCATTTGGGGCCCCAATGACATGCGGCATGCACGGGGGGCCCCCATGACATGCGGCATGCATTTGGGACCCCCATGACATGCGGCATGCACGTGGGGCCCCCATGACATGCGGCCTGCATTTGGGGCCCCCATGACATGCGACATGCATTTGGGGCCCCCATGACATGCGGCATGCACTTCGGGCTCCCATGACATGCGGCATGCATTTGGGGCCCCCAAGACATGCGTCATGCATTTGGGGCCGCCGCGACATGCGGCATGCATTTGGGGCCCCCATGACATGCGGCATGCACGTGGGGCCCCCAAGACATGCGGCATGCATTTGGGGCCCCCATGACATGCGTCATGCATGTGGGGCCCCCATGACAAGCGGGATGCATTTGGGGCCGCCACGACATGCGGCATGCATTTGGGGCCACTAAGACATGCGTCATGCACGTGGGGCCCCCATGACATGCGGGATGCATTTGGGGACCCCATGACATGCGGCATGCACGTGGGGCCCCCATGACATGCGGCATGGATTTGGGACTCCATGACATGCGGCATGCATTTGGGGCCCCCATGACATGCGGGATGCATTTGGGGCCCCCATGACATGCGGCATGCATTTGGGGCTCCCATGACATTCTTCATGCATTTGGGACCCCCATGACATGCGGCATGCACGTAGGGCCCACATGACATGCGGCATGCACGTGGGGCCCCCATGACATGCGGCATGCACGTGGGGCCCCCATGACATGTGACATGCATTTGGGGCCCCCAAGACATGCGTCATGCATTTGGGGCCGCCACGACATGCGGCATGCACGTGGGCCCCCATAACACGCGGCATGCATTTGGGGCCGCCACGACATGCGGCATGCACGTGGGCCCTCATGACATGCGGCATGCATTTGGGGTCCACATGACATGCGGCATGCATTTGGGACCCCAATGATATGCGGCATGCAGGTGGGGCACCCATGACATGCGGCATGCATTTGGGACCCCAATGACATGCGGCATGCACGAGGGCCCCCCATGACATGCGGCATGCATTTATGGCCCCCATGACATGCGGCACAAAATTGGGGCCCCCAAGACATGTGACATGCACTTTTGGGCCCCCATGACATGCGGCATGCATGTGGAGCCCCCATGACAGGCGGCATGCATTTGGGACCCCAATGACATGCGGCATGCATTTTTGACCCCCATGACATGCGGCATGCACGTGGGGCCCCCATGACATGCGGCCTGCATTTGGGGCCGCCGCGACATGCGGCATGCATTTGGGGCCCCGATGACATGCGGCATGCATTTGGGGCCCCCATGACATGCGGCATGCATTTGGGGCTCCCATGACATTCTTCATGCATTTGGGACCCCCATGACATGCGGCATGCACGTAGGGCCCACATGACATGCGGCATGCACGTGGGGCCCCCATGACATGCGGCATGCATTTGGGGCCCCCATGACATGCGGCATGCATTTGGGGCCCCCATGACATGCGGCATGCACGTCGGGCCCACATGACATGCGGCATGCACGTGGGGCCCCCATGACATGCGGCATGCATTTGGGGCCCCCATGACATGCGGCATGCATTTGGGGCTCCCATGACATTCTTCATGCATTTGGGACCCCAATGACATGCGTCATGCACGTGGGGCCCCTATGATATGCGGCATGCACGTGGGACCCCCAAGACATGCGGCATGCATTTTTCGGCCCCCATGACATGCGTCATGCACGTGGGGCCCCCATGACAAGCGGGATGCATTTGGGGCCCCCATAACACGCGGCATGCATTTGGGGCCCCCAAGACACGCGTCATGCATATGGGGCCGCCACGACATGCGGCATGCACGTGGGACCCCCACGACACGTGGCATGCTTTTGGGGCCCCCATGAAATTCTTCATGCATTTGGGGCCCCCATGACATGCGGCATGCACTTCGGGCTCCCATGACATGCGGCATGCATTTGGGGCCCCTATGACATGCGGCATGCATGTGGGGCCCCCATGACATGCGGCATGCACGTGGGGCCCCCATGACATGCGACATGCATTTGGGGCCCCCATGACATGTGGCATGCACTTCGGGCTCCCATGACATGCGGCATGCATTTGGGGCCCCCAAGACATGCGCCATGCATTTGGGGCCGCCGCGACATGCGGCATGCATTTGGGGCCCCCATGACATGCGGCATGCACGTGGGGCCCCCAAGACATGCGGCATGCATTTGGGGCCCCCATGACATGCGTCATGCACGTGGGGCCCCCATGACAAGCGGGATGCATTTGGGGCCGCCACGACATGCGGCATGCATTTGGGGCCACTAAGACATGCGTCATGCACGTGGGGCCCCCACGACATGTGGCATGCATTTGGGGCCCCCAATAACACGCAGCATGCATTTGGGGCCCCAATGACATGCGGAATCCATTTGGTGCCCCCATGACATGCGGCATGCATTTGGGGCCCCGATGACATGCGGCATGCATTTGGGGCCCCCATGACATGCGGCATGCATTTGGGGCTCCCATGACATTCTTCATGCATTTGGGACCCCCATGACATGCGGCATGCACGTAGGGCCCACATGACATGCGGCATGCACGTGGGGCCCCCATGACATGCGGCATGCATTTGGGGCCCCGATGACATGCGGCATGCATTTGGGGCCCCCATGACATGCGGCATGCATTTGGGGCCCCCATGACATGCGGCATGCATTTGGGGCCCCCATGACATGCGGCATGCACGTAGGGCCCACATGACATGCGGCATGCACGTGGGGCCCCCATGACATGCGGCATGCATGTGGGGCCCCCACAACATGTGGCATGCTTTTGGGGCCCCCATGAAATTCTTCATGCATTTGGGGCCCCCATGACATGCGGCATGCACTTCGGGCTCCCATGACATGCGGCATGCACTTCGGGCTCCCATGACATGCGGCATGCATTTGGGGCCCCCAAGACATGCGTCATGCATTTGGGGCCGCCGCGACATGCGGCATGCATTTGGGGCCCCCATGACATGCGGCATGCACGTGGGGCCCCCAAGACATGCGGCATGCATTTGGGGCCCCCATGACATGCGTCATGCACGTGGGGCCCCCATGACAAGCGGGATGCATTTGGGGCCGCCACGACATGCGGCATGCATTTGGGGCCACTAAGACATGCGTCATGCACGTGGGGCCCCCATGACATGCGGGATGCATTTGGGGACCCCATGACATGCGGCATGCACGTGGGGCCCCCATGACATGCGGCATGGATTTGGGACTCCATGACATACGGCATGCACGTGGGGCCCCCATGACATGAGGCATGCACGTGGGGCCCCCACGACATGTGGCATGCATTTGGGGCCCCCATAACACGCAGCATGCATTTGGGGCCCCAATGACATGCGGCATGCACGTGGGCCCCCATGACATGCGGCATGCAATTGGGGCCCCCATGACATGCGGCATGCACGTGGTTCCCCCACGACATGCGGCATGCATTTGGGGCCCCTATGACATGCGGCATGCATGTGGGGCCCCCATGACAGGCGGCACATAATTGGGGCCCCCATGACATGTGACATGCATTTGGGGCCCCCAAGACATGCGTCATGCATTTGGGGCCGCCACGACATGCGGCATGCACGTGGGCCCCCATGACATGCGGCATGCATTTGGGGCCCCAATGACATGCGGAATCCATTTGGGGCCCCCATGACATGCGGCATGCATTTGGGGCCCCAATGACATGCGGCATGCACGGGGGGCCCCCATGACATGCGGCATGCATTTGGGACCCCCATGACATGCGGCATGCACGTGGGGCCCCCATGACATGCGGCCTGCATTTGGGGCCCCCATGACATGCGACATGCATTTGGGGCCCCATGACATGCGGCATGCACTTTGGGCTCCCATGACATGCGGTATGCATTTTGGGCCCCCAAGACATGCGTCATGCATTTGGGGCCGCCGCGACATGCGGCATGCATTTGGGGCCCCCATAACACGCGGCATGCATTTGGGGCCCCCATGACATGTGGCATGCATTTGGGGCCGCCACGACATGCGGCATGCACGTGGGCCCTGATGACATGCGGCATGCATTTGGGGTCCACATGACATGCGGCATGCATTTGGGACCCCAATGATATGCGGCATGCAGGTGGGGCACCCATGACATGCGGCATGCATTTGGGACCCCAATGACATGCGGCATGCACGAGGGCCCCCCATGACATGCGGCATGCATTTATGGCCCCAATGACATGCGGCACAAAATTGGGGCCCCCAAGACATGTGACATGCACTTTTGGGCCCCCATGACATGCGGCATGCATGTGGAGCCCCCATGACAGGCGGCATGTAATTGGGGCCCCCATGACATGTGGCATGCATTTGGGGCCCCCATGACATGCGTCATGCATTTGAGCCCGCCACGTCATGCGGCATGCACGTGGGCCCTCATGACATGCGGCATGCATGTGGGGCCCCCATGACAGGCGGCACATAATTGGGGCCCCCATGACATGCGGCATGCATTTGGGGCCCCCAAGACATGCGTCATGCACGTGGGTCCTCATGACATGCGGCATGCATTTGGGGTCCCCATGACATGCAGCATGCATTTGGGACCCCAATGATATACGGCATGCAGGTGGGGCACCCATGACATGCGGCATGCATTGGGGCCCCTATGATATGCGGCATGCACGTGGGACCCCCAAGACATGCGGCATGCATTTTTCGGCCCCCATGACATGCGTCATGCACGTGGGGCCCCCATGACAAGCGGGATGCATTTGGGGCCCCCATAACACGCGGCATGCATTTGGGGCCCCCAAGACACGCGTCATGCATATGGGGCCGCCACGACATGCGGCATGCACGTGGGACCCCCACGACACGTGGCATGCTTTTGGGGCCCCCATGACATGCGGCATGCATGTGGGGCCCCCACAACATGTGGCATGCTTTTGGGGCCCCCATGAAATTCTTCATGCATTTGGGGCCCCCATGACATGCGGCATGCACTTCGGGCTCCCATGACATGCTGCATGCATTTGGGGCCCCTATGACATGCGGCATGCATGTGGGGCCCCCATGACATGCGGCATGCACGTGGGGCCCCCATGACATGCGACATGCATTTGGGGCCCCCATGACATGCGGCATGCACTTCGGGCTCCCATGACATGCGGCATGCATTTGGGGCCCCCAAGACATGCGTCATGCATTTGGGGCGGCCGCGACATGCGGCATGCATTTGGGGCCCCCATGACATGCGGCATGCTCGTGGGGCCCACAAGACATGCGGCATGCATTTGGGGCCCCCATGACATGCGTCATGCACGTGGGGCCCCCATGACAAGCGGGATGCATTTGGGGCCGCCACGACATGCGGCATGCATTTGGGGCCACTAAGACATGCGTCATGCACGTGGGGCCCCCATGACATGCGGGATGCATTTGGGGACCCCATGACATGCGGCATGCACGTGGGGCCCCCATGACATGCGGCATGGATTTGGGACTCCATGACATGCGGCATGCACGTGGGGCCCCCATGACATGAGGCATGCACGTGGGGCCCCCACGACATGTGGCATGCATTTGGGGCCCCCATAACACGCAGCATGCATTTGGGGCCCCAATGACATGCGGCATGCACGTGGGCCCCCATGACATGCGGCATGCAATTGGGGCCCCCATGACATGCGGCATGCACGTGGTTCCCCCACGACATGTGGCATGCTTTTGGGGCCCCCATGAAATTCTTCATGCATTTGGGGCCCCCATGCCATGCGGCATGCACTTTGGGCTCCCATGACATGCGGCATGCATTTGGGGCCCCTATGACATGCGGCATGCATGTGGGGCCCCCATGACAGGCGGCACATAATTGGGGCCCCCATGACATGTGACATGCATTTGGGGCCCCCAAGACATGCGTCATGCATTTGGGGCCGCCACGACATGCGGCATGCACGTGGGCCCCCATGACATGCGGCATGCATTTGGGGCCCCAATGACATGCGGAATCCATTTGGGGCCCCCATGACATGCGGCATGCATTTGGGGCCCCAATGACATGCGGCATGCACGGGGGGCCCCCATGACATGCGGCATGCATTTGGGACCCCCATGACATGCGGCATGCACGTGGGGCCCCCATGACATGCGGCCTGCATTTGGGGCCCCCATGACATGCGACATGCATTTGGGGCCCCATGACATGCGGCATGCACTTTGGGCTCCCATGACATGCGGTATGCATTTTGGGCCCCCAAGACATGCGTCATGCATTTGGGGCCGCCGTGACATGCGGCATGCATTTGGGGCCCCCATAACACGCGGCATGCATTTGGGGCCCCCATGACATGTGGCATGCATTTGGGGCCGCCACGACATGCGGCATGCACGTGGGCCCTGATGACATGCGGCATGCATTTGGGGTCCACATGACATGCGGCATGCATTTGGGACCCCAATGATATGCGGCATGCAGGTGGGGCATCCATGACATGCGGCATGCATTTGGGACCCCAATGACATGCGGCATGCACGAGGGCCCCCCATGACATGCGGCATGCATTTATGGCCCCAATGACATGCGGCACAAAATTGGGGCCCCCAAGACATGTGACATGCACTTTTGGGCCCCCATGACATGCGGCATGCATGTGGAGCCCCCATGACAGGCGGCATGTAATTGGGGCCCCCATGACATGTGGCATGCATTTGGGGCCCCCATGACATGCGTCATGCATTTGAGCCCGCCACGTCATGCGGCATGCACGTGGGCCCTCATGACATGCGGCATGCATGTGGGGCCCCCATGACAGGCGGCACATAATTGGGGCCCCCATGACATGCGGCATGCATTTGGGGCCCCCAAGACATGCGTCATGCACGTGGGTCCTCATGACATGCGGCATGCATTTGGGGTCCCCATGACATGCAGCATGCATTTGGGACCCCAATGATATACGGCATGCAGGTGGGGCACCCATGACATGCGGCATGCATTGGGGCCCCCATGACATGCGGCATGCATTTGGGGCCCCCATGACATGCGGCATGCAATTCGGGCTCCCATGACATGCGGCATGCATTTTGGGCCCCCATGACATGCTGCATGCACGTAGGGCCCACATGACATGCGGCATGCACGTGGGGCCCCCATGACATGCGGCATGCAGGTGGGGCACCCATGACATGAGGCATGCATTTGGGACCCCAATGAAATGCGGCATGCACTAGGGCCCCCCATGACATGCGGCATGCATTTATGGCCCCAATGACATGCGGCACAAAATTGGGGCCCCCAAGACATGTGACATGCACTTTTGGGCCCCCATGACATGCGGCATGCATGTGGGGCCCCCATGACAGGCGGCATGTAATTGGGCCCCCATGACATGCGGCATGCTTTTGGGGACCCCATGACATGCGGCATGCACGTGGGACCCCCACGACACGTGGCATGCTTTAGGGCCCCCATGAAATTCTTCATGCATTTGGGGCCCCCATGACATGCGGCATGCACTTCGGGCTCCCATGACATGCGTCATGCATTTGGGGCCGCCGCGACATGCGGCATGCATTTGGGGCCCCCATGACATGCGGCATGCACGTGGGGCCCCCAAGACATGCGGCATGCATTTGGGGCCCCCATGACATGCGTCATGCACGTGGGGCCCCCATGACAAGCGGGATGCATTTGGGGCCTCACGACATGCGGCATGCATTTGGGGCCACTATGACATGCGGCATGCACGTGGGGCCCCCATGACATGCGGGATGCATTTGGGGCCCCCATGACATGCGGCATGCACGGTGGGCCCCCATGACATGCGGCATGCATTTGGGACCCCCATGACATGCGGCATGCACGTGGGGCCCCCATGACATGCGGCCTGCATTTGGGACCCCAATGATATGCGGCATGAAGGTGGGGCACCCATGACATGCGGCATTCATTTGGGGCCCCCATGACATGCGGCATGCATGTGCGGCTCCCATGACAGGCGGCACATAATTGGGGCCCCAATGACATGCGGCATGCACGTGGTGCCCCATGACATGCGGCATGCATTTGGGGCCCCCATGACATGCGGCATGCATGTGGGGCCCCCATGACAGGCGGCACATAATTGGGGCCCCCATGACATGCGGCATGCACGTGGGGCCACCACGACATATGGCATGCTCTTGGGGCCCCCATGACATTCTTAATGCATTTGGGACCCCAATGACATGCGTCAGGCACGTGGGGCCCCTATGATATGCGGCATGCACGTGGGGCCCCCATGACATGCGGCATACATTTGGGGCCCCCATGACATGCGGCACGTGTTTGGGGCCCCCAAGACATGCGGCATGCATTTGGGACCCCAATGACATGCGGCATGCATTTGGGGCTCCCATGACATGCGGCATGCATTTGGGACCCCAATGACATGCAGCATGCACGTGGGGCCCACACGACATGCGGCATGCATTTGGGGCCCCCATGACATGCGGCATGCATTTGGGGCCCCCATGACATGCGGCATGCACTTCGGGCTCCCATGACATGCGGCATGCATTTGGGGCCCCTATGACATGTGGCATGCACGTGGGGCCCACACGACATGTGGCATGCTTTTGGGGCCCCCATGACATGCGGTATGCACGTGGGGCCCCCACGACATGTGGCATGCTTTTGGGGCCCCCATGACATTCTTCATGCATTTGGGACCCCAATGACATGCGTCATGCACATGGGGCCCCTATGACATGCGGCATGCACTTCGGGCTCCCATGACATGCGGCATGCATTTGGGGCCCCTATGACATGTGGCATGCATGTGGGGCCCCATGACAGGCGGCACATAATTGGGGCCCCCATGACATGCGGCATGCATTTGGGGCCCCCAAGACATGCATCATGCATTTGGGGCCGCCACGACATGCGGCATTTATTTGGGGCCCCAATGACATGCGGAATGCACGAGGGCCCCCCATGACATGCGGCATGAATTTATGGCCCCCATGACATGCGGCACAAAATTGGGGCCCCCAAGACATGTGACATGCACTTTTGGGCCCCCATGACATGCGGCATGCATGTGGGGCCCCCATGACAGGCGGCATGTAATATGGACCCCAATGACATGCGGCATGCACGTGTGGCCCCCATGACTTGCGGCATGCACGTGGGGCCCCCATGACATGCGGCATGCACATGGGGCCCCATGACATGCGGCATGCATTTGGGGCCCCCATGACATGCTTCATGCATTTGGGGCTCCCATGACATTCGGCATGCATTTGGGCCCCCATGACATGCGGCATGCATTTGGGACCCCCATGACATGCGGCATGCACTTCGGGCTCCCATGACTTGCGGCATGCATTTGAGGCCCCAATGACATGCGGCATGCATTTGGGGCCCCAATGACATGCGGCATGCACGTGGGCCCCCATGACATGCGGCATGCACGTGGGGCCCCCATGACATGCGGCATGCATTTGGGGCCGCCACGACATGCGGCATGCATTTGGGGCCCCAATGACATGCGGCATGCACGTGGGCCCCCATGACATGCGGCATGCACGTGGGGCCCCCATGACATGCGGCATGCACGTGGGCCCCCATGACATGCGGCATGCATTTTTGACCCCCATGACATGCGGCATGCACGTGGGGCCCCCATGACATGCGGCCTGCATTTGGGGCCGCCGCGACATGCGGCATGCATTTGGGGCCCCGATGACATGCGGCATGCATTTGGGGCCCCCATGACATGCGGCATGCATTTGGGGCTCCCATGACATTCTTCATGCATTTGGGACCCCCATGACATGCGGCATGCACGTAGGGCCCACATGACATGCGGCATGCACGTGGGGCCCCCATGACATGCGGCATGCATTTGGGGCCCCGATGACATGCGGCATGCATTTGGGGCTCCCATGACATTCTTCATGCATTTGGGACCCCAATGACATGCGTCATGCACGTGGGGCCCCTATGATATGCGGCATGCACGTGGGACCCCCAAGACATGCGGCATGCATTTTTTGGCCCCCATGACATGCGTCATGCACGTGGGGCCCCCATGACAAGCGGGATGCATTTGGGGCCCCCATAACACGCGGCATGCATTTGGGGCCGCCACGACATGCGGCATGCACGTGGGACCCCCACGACACGTGGCATGCTTTTGGGGCCCCCATGACATGCGGCATGCATGTGGGGCCCCCACAACATGTGGCATGCTTTTGGGGCCCCCATGAAATTCTTCATGCATTTGGGGCCCCCATGACATGCGGCATGCACTTCGGGCTCCCATGACATGCGGCATGCATTTGGGGCCCCCAAGACATGCGTCATGCATTTGGGGCCGCCGCGACATGCGGCATGCATTTGGGGCCCCCATGACATGCGGCATGCACGTGGGGCCCCCATGACAAGCGGGATGCATTTGGGGCCGCCACGACATGCGGCATGCATTTGGGGCCCCCATGCCATGCGGCATGCACTTCGGGCTCCCATGACATGCGGCATGCATTTGGGGCCCCTATGACATGCGGCATGCATTTGGGGCCCCCATGACATGCGGCATGCACGTGGGGCCCCCATGACAAGCGGGATGCATTTGGGGCCGCCACGACATGCGGCATGCATTTGGGGCCCCCATGCCATGCGGCATGCACTTCGGGCTCCCATGACATGCGGCATGCATTTGGGACCCCCATGACATGCGGCATGCACGTGGGGCCCCCATGACATGCGGCCTGCATTTGGGGCCCCCATGACATGCGACATGCATTTGGGGCCCCATGACATGCGGCATGCACTTTGGGCTCCCATGACATGCGGCATGCATTTTGGGCCCCCAAGACATGCGTCATGCATTTGGGGCCGCCGCGACATGCGGCATGCATTTGGGGCCCCCATAACACGCGGCATGCATTTGGGGCCCCCATGACATGTGGCATGCATTTGGGGCCGCCACGACATGCGGCATGCACGTGGGCCCTCATGACATGCGGCATGCATTTGGGGTCCACATGACATGCGGCATGCATTTGGGACCCCAATGATATGCGGCATGCAGGTGGGGCACCCATGACATGCGGCATGCATTTGGGACCCCAATGACATGCGGCATGCACGAGGGCCCCCCATGACATGCGGCATGCATTTATGGCCCCCATGACATGCGGCACAAAATTGGGGCCCCCAAGACATGTGACATGCACTTTTGGGCCCCCATGACATGCGGCATGCATGTGGAGCCCCCATGACAGGCGGCATGCATTTGGGACCCCAATGACATGCAGCATGCACGTGGGGCCCACACGACATGCGGCATGCATTTGGGGCCCCCATGACATGCGGCATGCATTTGGGGCCCCCATGACATGCGGCATGCACTTCGGGCTCCCATGACATGCGGCATGCATTTGGGGCCCCTATGACATGTGGCATGCACGTGGGGCCCACACGACATGTGGCATGCTTTTGGGGCCCCCATGACATGCGGCATGCACGTGGGGCCCCCACGACATGTGGCATGCTTTTGGGGCCCCCATGACATTCTTCATGCATTTGGGACCCCAATGACATGCGTCATGCACATGGGGCCCCTATGACATGCGGCATGCACTTCGGGCTCCCATGACATGCGGCATGCATTTGGGGCCCCTATGACATGTGGCATGCATGTGGGGCCCCATGACAGGCGGCACATAATTGGGGCCCCCATGACATGCGGCATGCATTTGGGGCCCCCAAGACATGCATCATGCATTTGGGGCCCCCAAGACATGTGACATGCACTTTTGGGCCCCATGACTTGCGGCATGCACGTGGGGCCCCCATGACATGCGGCATGCACATGGGGCCCCATGACATGCGGCATGCATTTGGGGCCCCCATGACATGCTTCATGCATTTGGGGCTCCCATGACATTCGGCATGCATTTGGGCCCCCATGACATGCGGCATGCATTTGGGACCCCCATGACATGCGGCATGCACTTCGGGCTCCCATGACTTGCGGCATGCATTTGAGGCCCCAATGACATGCGGCATGCATTTGGGGCCCCAATGACATGCGGCATGCACGTGGGCCCCCATTACATGCGGCATGCACGTGGGGCCCCCATGACATGCGGCATGCATTTGGGGCCGCCACGACATGCGGCATGCATTTGGGGCCACTATGACATTCGGCATGCACGTGGGCCCCCATGACATGCGGCATGCATTTGGGGCCCCCATGACATGCGGCATGCATTTGGGGCCCCAATGACATGCGGCATGCACGGGGGCCCCCATGACATGCGGCATGCATTTTTGACCCCCATGACATGCGGCATGCACGTGGGGCCCCCATGACATGCGGCCTGCATTTGGGGCCGCCGCGACATGCGGCATGCATTTGGGGCCCCGATGACATGCGGCATGCATTTGGGGCCCCCATGACATGCGGCATGCATTTGGGGCTCCCATGACATTCTTCATGCATTTGGGACCCCCATGACATGCGGCATGCACGTAGGGCCCACATGACATGCGGCATGCACGTGGGGCCCCCATGACATGCGGCATGCATTTGGGGCCCCGATGACATGCGGCATGCATTTGGGGCCCCCATGACATGCGGCATGCATTTGGGGCCCCCATGACATGCGGCATGCATTTGGGGCCCCCATGACATGCGGCATGCATTTGGGGCTCCCATGACATTCTTCATGCATTTGGGACCCCAATGACATGCGTCATGCACGTGGGGCCCCTATGATATGCGGCATGCACGTGGGACCCCCAAGACATGCGGCATGCATTTTTCGGCCCCCATGACATGCGTCATGCACGTGGGGCCCCCATGACAAGCGGGATGCATTTGGGGCCCCCATAACACGCGGCATGCATTTGGGGCCCCCAAGACACGCGTCATGCATATGGGGCCGCCACGACATGCGGCATGCACGTGGGACCCCCACGACACGTGGCATGCTTTTGGGGCCCCCATGACATGCGGCATGCATGTGGGGCCCCCACAACATGTGGCATGCTTTTGGGGCCCCCATGAAATTCTTCATGCATTTGGGGCCCCCATGACATGCGGCATGCACTTCGGGCTCCCATGACATGCGGCATGCATTTGGGGCCCCTATGACATGCGGCATGCATGTGGGGCCCCCATGACATGCGGCATGCACGTGGGGCCCCCATGACATGCGACATGCATTTGGGGCCCCCATGACATGCGGCATGCACTTCGGGCTCCCATGACATGCGGCATGCATTTGGGGCTCCCAAGACATGCGGCATGCATTTGGGGCCCCCATGACATGCGGCATGCACGTGGGGCCCCCAAGACATGCGGCATGCATTTGGGGTCCCCATGACATGCGTCATGCACGTGGGGCCCCCATGACATGCGACATGCATTTGGGGCCCCCATGACATGCGGCATGCACTTCGGGCTCCCATGACATGCGGCATGCATTTGGGGCCCCCAAGACATGCGTCATGCATTTGGGGCGGCCGCGACATGCGGCATGCATTTGGGGCCCCCATGACATGCGGCATGCTCGTGGGGCCCACAAGACATGCGGCATGCATTTGGGGCCCCCATGACATGCGTCATGCACGTGGGGCCCCCATGACAAGCGGGATGCATTTGGGGCCGCCACGACATGCGGCATGCATTTGGGGCCACTAAGACATGCGTCATGCACGTGGGGCCCCCATGACATGCGGGATGCATTTGGGGACCCCATGACATGCGGCATGCACGTGGGGCCCCCATGACATGCGGCATGGATTTGGGACTCCATGACATGCGGCATGCACGTGGGGCCCCCATGACATGAGGCATGCACGTGGGGCCCCCACGACATGTGGCATGCATTTGGGGCCCCCATAACACGCAGCATGCATTTGGGGCCCCAATGACATGCGGCATGCACGTGGGCCCCCATGACATGCGGCATGCAATTGGGGCCCCCATGACATGCGGCATGCACGTGGTTCCCCCACGACATGTGGCATGCTTTTGGGGCCCCCATGAAATTCTTCATGCATTTGGGGCCCCCATGCCATGCGGCATGCACTTTGGGCTCCCATGACATGCGGCATGCATTTGGGGCCCCTATGACATGCGGCATGCATGTGGGGCCCCCATGACAGGCGGCACATAATTGGGGCCCCCATGACATGTGACATGCATTTGGGGCCCCCAAGACATGCGTCATGCATTTGGGGCCGCCACGACATGCGGCATGCACGTGGGCCCCCATGACATGCGGCATGCATTTGGGGCCCCAATGACATGCGGAATCCATTTGGGGCCCCCATGACATGCGGCATGCATTTGGGGCCCCAATGACATGCGGCATGCACGGGGGGCCCCCATGACATGCGGCATGCATTTGGGACCCCCATGACATGCGGCATGCACGTGGGGCCCCCATGACATGCGGCCTGCATTTGGGGCCCCCATGACATGCGACATGCATTTGGGGCCCCATGACATGCGGCATGCACTTTGGGCTCCCATGACATGCGGTATGCATTTTGGGCCCCCAAGACATGCGTCATGCATTTGGGGCCGCCGTGACATGCGGCATGCATTTGGGGCCCCCATAACACGCGGCATGCATTTGGGGCCCCCATGACATGTGGCATGCATTTGGGGCCGCCACGACATGCGGCATGCACGTGGGCCCTGATGACATGCGGCATGCATTTGGGGTCCACATGACATGCGGCATGCATTTGGGACCCCAATGATATGCGGCATGCAGGTGGGGCATCCATGACATGCGGCATGCATTTGGGACCCCAATGACATGCGGCATGCACGAGGGCCCCCCATGACATGCGGCATGCATTTATGGCCCCAATGACATGCGGCACAAAATTGGGGCCCCCAAGACATGTGACATGCACTTTTGGGCCCCCATGACATGCGGCATGCATGTGGAGCCCCCATGACAGGCGGCATGTAATTGGGGCCCCCATGACATGTGGCATGCATTTGGGGCCCCCATGACATGCGTCATGCATTTGAGCCCGCCACGTCATGCGGCATGCACGTGGGCCCTCATGACATGCGGCATGCATGTGGGGCCCCCATGACAGGCGGCACATAATTGGGGCCCCCATGACATGCGGCATGCATTTGGGGCCCCCAAGACATGCGTCATGCACGTGGGTCCTCATGACATGCGGCATGCATTTGGGGTCCCCATGACATGCAGCATGCATTTGGGACCCCAATGATATACGGCATGCAGGTGGGGCACCCATGACATGCGGCATGCATTGGGGCCCCCATGACATGCGGCATGCATTTGGGGCCCCCATGACATGCGGCATGCAATTCGGGCTCCCATGACATGCGGCATGCATTTTGGGCCCCCATGACATGCTGCATGCACGTAGGGCCCACATGACATGCGGCATGCACGTGGGGCCCCCATGACATGCGGCATGCAGGTGGGGCACCCATGACATGAGGCATGCATTTGGGACCCCAATGAAATGCGGCATGCACTAGGGCCCCCCATGACATGCGGCATGCATTTATGGCCCCAATGACATGCGGCACAAAATTGGGGCCCCCAAGACATGTGACATGCACTTTTGGGCCCCCATGACATGCGGCATGCATGTGGGGCCCCCATGACAGGCGGCATGTAATTGGGCCCCCATGACATGCGGCATGCTTTTGGGGACCCCATGACATGCGGCATGCACGTGGGACCCCCACGACACGTGGCATGCTTTAGGGCCCCCATGAAATTCTTCATGCATTTGGGGCCCCCATGACATGCGGCATGCACTTCGGGCTCCCATGACATGCGTCATGCATTTGGGGCCGCCGCGACATGCGGCATGCATTTGGGGCCCCCATGACATGCGGCATGCACGTGGGGCCCCCAAGACATGCGGCATGCATTTGGGGCCCCCATGACATGCGTCATGCACGTGGGGCCCCCATGACAAGCGGGATGCATTTGGGGCCTCACGACATGCGGCATGCATTTGGGGCCACTATGACATGCGGCATGCACGTGGGGCCCCCATGACATGCGGGATGCATTTGGGGCCCCCATGACATGCGGCATGCACGGTGGGCCCCCATGACATGCGGCATGCATTTGGGACCCCCATGACATGCGGCATGCACGTGGGGCCCCCATGACATGCGGCCTGCATTTGGGACCCCAATGATATGCGGCATGAAGGTGGGGCACCCATGACATGCGGCATTCATTTGGGGCCCCCATGACATGCGGCATGCATGTGCGGCTCCCATGACAGGCGGCACATAATTGGGGCCCCAATGACATGCGGCATGCACGTGGTGCCCCATGACATGCGGCATGCATTTGGGGCCCCCATGACATGCGGCATGCATGTGGGGCCCCCATGACAGGCGGCACATAATTGGGGCCCCCATGACATGCGGCATGCACGTGGGGCCACCACGACATATGGCATGCTCTTGGGGCCCCCATGACATTCTTAATGCATTTGGGACCCCAATGACATGCGTCAGGCACGTGGGGCCCCTATGATATGCGGCATGCACGTGGGGCCCCCATGACATGCGGCATACATTTGGGGCCCCCATGACATGCGGCACGTGTTTGGGGCCCCCAAGACATGCGGCATGCATTTGGGACCCCAATGACATGCGGCATGCATTTGGGGCTCCCATGACATGCGGCATGCATTTGGGACCCCAATGACATGCAGCATGCACGTGGGGCCCACACGACATGCGGCATGCATTTGGGGCCCCCATGACATGCGGCATGCATTTGGGGCCCCCATGACATGCGGCATGCACTTCGGGCTCCCATGACATGCGGCATGCATTTGGGGCCCCTATGACATGTGGCATGCACGTGGGGCCCACACGACATGTGGCATGCTTTTGGGGCCCCCATGACATGCGGTATGCACGTGGGGCCCCCACGACATGTGGCATGCTTTTGGGGCCCCCATGACATTCTTCATGCATTTGGGACCCCAATGACATGCGTCATGCACATGGGGCCCCTATGACATGCGGCATGCACTTCGGGCTCCCATGACATGCGGCATGCATTTGGGGCCCCTATGACATGTGGCATGCATGTGGGGCCCCATGACAGGCGGCACATAATTGGGGCCCCCATGACATGCGGCATGCATTTGGGGCCCCCAAGACATGCATCATGCATTTGGGGCCGCCACGACATGCGGCATTTATTTGGGGCCCCAATGACATGCGGAATGCACGAGGGCCCCCCATGACATGCGGCATGAATTTATGGCCCCCATGACATGCGGCACAAAATTGGGGCCCCCAAGACATGTGACATGCACTTTTGGGCCCCCATGACATGCGGCATGCATGTGGGGCCCCCATGACAGGCGGCATGTAATATGGACCCCAATGACATGCGGCATGCACGTGTGGCCCCCATGACTTGCGGCATGCACGTGGGGCCCCCATGACATGCGGCATGCACATGGGGCCCCATGACATGCGGCATGCATTTGGGGCCCCCATGACATGCTTCATGCATTTGGGGCTCCCATGACATTCGGCATGCATTTGGGCCCCCATGACATGCGGCATGCATTTGGGACCCCCATGACATGCGGCATGCACTTCGGGCTCCCATGACTTGCGGCATGCATTTGAGGCCCCAATGACATGCGGCATGCATTTGGGGCCCCAATGACATGCGGCATGCACGTGGGCCCCCATGACATGCGGCATGCACGTGGGGCCCCCATGACATGCGGCATGCATTTGGGGCCGCCACGACATGCGGCATGCATTTGGGGCCCCAATGACATGCGGCATGCACGTGGGCCCCCATGACATGCGGCATGCACGTGGGGCCCCCATGACATGCGGCATGCACGTGGGCCCCCATGACATGCGGCATGCATTTTTGACCCCCATGACATGCGGCATGCACGTGGGGCCCCCATGACATGCGGCCTGCATTTGGGGCCGCCGCGACATGCGGCATGCATTTGGGGCCCCGATGACATGCGGCATGCATTTGGGGCCCCCATGACATGCGGCATGCATTTGGGGCTCCCATGACATTCTTCATGCATTTGGGACCCCCATGACATGCGGCATGCACGTAGGGCCCACATGACATGCGGCATGCACGTGGGGCCCCCATGACATGCGGCATGCATTTGGGGCCCCGATGACATGCGGCATGCATTTGGGGCTCCCATGACATTCTTCATGCATTTGGGACCCCAATGACATGCGTCATGCACGTGGGGCCCCTATGATATGCGGCATGCACGTGGGACCCCCAAGACATGCGGCATGCATTTTTTGGCCCCCATGACATGCGTCATGCACGTGGGGCCCCCATGACAAGCGGGATGCATTTGGGGCCCCCATAACACGCGGCATGCATTTGGGGCCGCCACGACATGCGGCATGCACGTGGGACCCCCACGACACGTGGCATGCTTTTGGGGCCCCCATGACATGCGGCATGCATGTGGGGCCCCCACAACATGTGGCATGCTTTTGGGGCCCCCATGAAATTCTTCATGCATTTGGGGCCCCCATGACATGCGGCATGCACTTCGGGCTCCCATGACATGCGGCATGCATTTGGGGCCCCCAAGACATGCGTCATGCATTTGGGGCCGCCGCGACATGCGGCATGCATTTGGGGCCCCCATGACATGCGGCATGCACGTGGGGCCCCCATGACAAGCGGGATGCATTTGGGGCCGCCACGACATGCGGCATGCATTTGGGGCCCCCATGCCATGCGGCATGCACTTCGGGCTCCCATGACATGCGGCATGCATTTGGGGCCCCTATGACATGCGGCATGCATTTGGGGCCCCCATGACATGCGGCATGCACGTGGGGCCCCCATGACAAGCGGGATGCATTTGGGGCCGCCACGACATGCGGCATGCATTTGGGGCCCCCATGCCATGCGGCATGCACTTCGGGCTCCCATGACATGCGGCATGCATTTGGGACCCCCATGACATGCGGCATGCACGTGGGGCCCCCATGACATGCGGCCTGCATTTGGGGCCCCCATGACATGCGACATGCATTTGGGGCCCCATGACATGCGGCATGCACTTTGGGCTCCCATGACATGCGGCATGCATTTTGGGCCCCCAAGACATGCGTCATGCATTTGGGGCCGCCGCGACATGCGGCATGCATTTGGGGCCCCCATAACACGCGGCATGCATTTGGGGCCCCCATGACATGTGGCATGCATTTGGGGCCGCCACGACATGCGGCATGCACGTGGGCCCTCATGACATGCGGCATGCATTTGGGGTCCACATGACATGCGGCATGCATTTGGGACCCCAATGATATGCGGCATGCAGGTGGGGCACCCATGACATGCGGCATGCATTTGGGACCCCAATGACATGCGGCATGCACGAGGGCCCCCCATGACATGCGGCATGCATTTATGGCCCCCATGACATGCGGCACAAAATTGGGGCCCCCAAGACATGTGACATGCACTTTTGGGCCCCCATGACATGCGGCATGCATGTGGAGCCCCCATGACAGGCGGCATGCATTTGGGACCCCAATGACATGCAGCATGCACGTGGGGCCCACACGACATGCGGCATGCATTTGGGGCCCCCATGACATGCGGCATGCATTTGGGGCCCCCATGACATGCGGCATGCACTTCGGGCTCCCATGACATGCGGCATGCATTTGGGGCCCCTATGACATGTGGCATGCACGTGGGGCCCACACGACATGTGGCATGCTTTTGGGGCCCCCATGACATGCGGCATGCACGTGGGGCCCCCACGACATGTGGCATGCTTTTGGGGCCCCCATGACATTCTTCATGCATTTGGGACCCCAATGACATGCGTCATGCACATGGGGCCCCTATGACATGCGGCATGCACTTCGGGCTCCCATGACATGCGGCATGCATTTGGGGCCCCTATGACATGTGGCATGCATGTGGGGCCCCATGACAGGCGGCACATAATTGGGGCCCCCATGACATGCGGCATGCATTTGGGGCCCCCAAGACATGCATCATGCATTTGGGGCCCCCAAGACATGTGACATGCACTTTTGGGCCCCATGACTTGCGGCATGCACGTGGGGCCCCCATGACATGCGGCATGCACATGGGGCCCCATGACATGCGGCATGCATTTGGGGCCCCCATGACATGCTTCATGCATTTGGGGCTCCCATGACATTCGGCATGCATTTGGGCCCCCATGACATGCGGCATGCATTTGGGACCCCCATGACATGCGGCATGCACTTCGGGCTCCCATGACTTGCGGCATGCATTTGAGGCCCCAATGACATGCGGCATGCATTTGGGGCCCCAATGACATGCGGCATGCACGTGGGCCCCCATTACATGCGGCATGCACGTGGGGCCCCCATGACATGCGGCATGCATTTGGGGCCGCCACGACATGCGGCATGCATTTGGGGCCACTATGACATTCGGCATGCACGTGGGCCCCCATGACATGCGGCATGCATTTGGGGCCCCCATGACATGCGGCATGCATTTGGGGCCCCAATGACATGCGGCATGCACGGGGGCCCCCATGACATGCGGCATGCATTTTTGACCCCCATGACATGCGGCATGCACGTGGGGCCCCCATGACATGCGGCCTGCATTTGGGGCCGCCGCGACATGCGGCATGCATTTGGGGCCCCGATGACATGCGGCATGCATTTGGGGCCCCCATGACATGCGGCATGCATTTGGGGCTCCCATGACATTCTTCATGCATTTGGGACCCCCATGACATGCGGCATGCACGTAGGGCCCACATGACATGCGGCATGCACGTGGGGCCCCCATGACATGCGGCATGCATTTGGGGCCCCGATGACATGCGGCATGCATTTGGGGCCCCCATGACATGCGGCATGCATTTGGGGCCCCCATGACATGCGGCATGCATTTGGGGCCCCCATGACATGCGGCATGCATTTGGGGCTCCCATGACATTCTTCATGCATTTGGGACCCCAATGACATGCGTCATGCACGTGGGGCCCCTATGATATGCGGCATGCACGTGGGACCCCCAAGACATGCGGCATGCATTTTTCGGCCCCCATGACATGCGTCATGCACGTGGGGCCCCCATGACAAGCGGGATGCATTTGGGGCCCCCATAACACGCGGCATGCATTTGGGGCCCCCAAGACACGCGTCATGCATATGGGGCCGCCACGACATGCGGCATGCACGTGGGACCCCCACGACACGTGGCATGCTTTTGGGGCCCCCATGACATGCGGCATGCATGTGGGGCCCCCACAACATGTGGCATGCTTTTGGGGCCCCCATGAAATTCTTCATGCATTTGGGGCCCCCATGACATGCGGCATGCACTTCGGGCTCCCATGACATGCGGCATGCATTTGGGGCCCCTATGACATGCGGCATGCATGTGGGGCCCCCATGACATGCGGCATGCACGTGGGGCCCCCATGACATGCGACATGCATTTGGGGCCCCCATGACATGCGGCATGCACTTCGGGCTCCCATGACATGCGGCATGCATTTGGGGCTCCCAAGACATGCGGCATGCATTTGGGGCCCCCATGACATGCGGCATGCACGTGGGGCCCCCAAGACATGCGGCATGCATTTGGGGTCCCCATGACATGCGTCATGCACGTGGGGCCCCCATGACAAGCGGGATGCATTTGGGGCCGCCACGACATGCGGCATGCATTTGGGGCCACTAAGACATGCGTCATGCACGTGGGGCCCCCATGACATGCGGGATGCATTTGGGGACCCCATGACATGCGGCATGCACGTGGGGCCCCCATGACATGCGGCATGGATTTGGGACTCCATGACATGCGGCATGCACGTGGGGCCCCCATGACATGAGGCATGCACGTGGGGCCCCCACGACATGTGGCATGCATTTGGGGCCCCCATAACACGCAGCATGCATTTGGGGCCCCAATGACATGCGGCATGCACGTGGGCCCCCATGACATGCGGCATGCAATTGGGGCCCCCATGACATGCGGCATGCACGTGGTTCCCCCACGACATGTGGCATGCTTTTGGGGCCCCCATGAAATTCTTCATGCATTTGGGCCCCCCATGCCATGCGGCATGCACTTTGGGCTCCCATGACATGCGGCATGCATTTGGGGCCCCTATGACATGCGGCATGCATGTGGGGCCCCCATGACAGGCGGCACATAATTGGGGCCCCCATGACATGTGACATGCATTTGGGGCCCCCAAGACATGCGTCATGCATTTGGGGCCGCCACGACATGCGGCATGCACGTGGGCCCCCATGACATGCGGCATGCATTTGGGGCCCCCATGACATGCGGCATGCATTTGGGGCCCCCATGACATGCGGCATGCATTTGGGGCCCCCATGACATGCGGCATGCACGTAGGGCCCACATGACATGCGGCATGCACGTGGGGCCCCCATGACATGCGGCATGCATTTGGGGCCCCCATGACATGCGGCATGCATTTGGGGCTCCCATGACATTCTTCATGCATTTGGGACCCCAATGACATGCGTCATGCACGTGGGGCCCCTATGATATGCGGCATGCACGTGGGACCCCCAAGACATGCGGCATGCATTTTTCGGCCCCCATGACATGCGTCATGCACGTGGGGCCCCCATGACAAGCGGGATGCATTTGGGGCCCCCATAACACGCGGCATGCATTTGGGGCCCCCAAGACACGCGTCATGCATATGGGGCCGCCACGACATGCGGCATGCACGTGGGACCCCCACGACACGTGGCATGCTTTTGGGGCCCCCATGACATGCGGCATGCATGTGGGGCCCCCACAACATGTGGCATGCTTTTGGGGCCCCCATGAAATTCTTCATGCATTTGGGGCCCCCATGACATGCGGCATGCACTTCGGGCTCCCATGACATGCGGCATGCATTTGGGGCCCCTATGACATGCGGCATGCATGTGGGGCCCCCATGACATGCGGCATGCACGTGGGGCCCCCATGACATGCGACATGCATTTGGGGCCCCCATGACATGCGGCATGCACTTCGGGCTCCCATGACATGCGGCATGCATTTGGGGCCCCCAAGACATGCGTCATGCATTTGGGGCCGCCGCGACATGCGGCATGCATTTGGGGCCCCCATGACATGCGGCATGCACGTGGGGCCCCCAAGACATGCGGCATGCATTTGGGGCCCCCATGACATGCGTCATGCACGTGGGGCCTCCATGACAAGCGGGATGCATTTGGGGCCGCCACGACATGCGGCATGCATTTGGGGCCATTAAGACATGCGTCATGCACGTGGGGCCCCCATGACATGCGGGATGCATTTGGGGACCCCATGACATGCGGCATGCACGTGGGGCCCCCATGACATGCGGCATGGATTTGGGACTCCATGACATGCGGCATGCACGTGGGGCCCCCATGACATGAGGCATGCACGTGGGGCCCCCACGACATGTGGCATGCATTTGGGGCCCCCATAACACGCAGCATGCATTTGGGGCCGCAATGACATGCGGCATGCACGTGGGCCCCCATGACATGCGGCATGCAATTGGGGCTACCATGACATGCGTCATGCATTTGGGGCCGCCGCGACATGCGGCATGCATTTGGGGCCCCCATAACACGCGGCATGCATTTGGGGCCCCCATGACATGTGGCATGCATTTGGGGCCGCCACGACATGCGGCATGCACGTGGGCCCTCATGACATGCGGCATGCATTTGGGGTCCACATGACATGCGGCATGCATTTGGGACCCCAATGATATGCGGCATGCAGGTGGGGCACCCATGACATGCGGCATGCATTTGGGACCCCAATGACATGCGGCATGCACGAGGGCCCCCCATGACATGCGGCATGCATTTATGGCCCCCATGACATGCGGCACAAAATTGGGGCCCCCAAGACATGTGACATGCACTTTTGGGCCCCCATGACATGCGGCATGCATGTGGAGCCCCCATGACAGGCGGCATGTAATTGGGGCCCCCATGACATGTGGCATGCATTTGGGGCCCCCATGACATGCGGCATGCAATTCGGGCTCCCATGACATGCGGCATGCATTTTGGGCCCCCATGACATGCTGCATGCACGTAGGGCCCACATGACATGCGGCATGCACGTGGGGCCCCCATGACATGCGGCATGCAGGTGGGGCACCCATGACATGAGGCATGCATTTATGACCCCAATGAAATGCGGCATGCACTAGGGCCCCCCATGACATGCGGCATGCATTTATGGCCCCCATGACATGCGGCACAAAATTGGGGCCCCCAAGACATGTGACATGCACTTTTGGGCCCCCATGACATGCGGCATGCATGTGGGGCCCCCATGACAGGCGGCATGTAATTGGGCCCCCATGACATGCGGCATGCTTTTGGGGCCCCCATGACATGCGGCATGCACGTGGGACCCCCACGACACGTGGCATGCTTTAGGGCCCCCATGAAATTCTTCATGCATTTGGGGCCCCCATGACATGCGGCATGCACTTCGGGCTCCCATGACATGCGTCATGCATTTGGGGCCGCCGCGACATGCGGCATGCATTTGGGGCCCCCATGACATGCGGCATGCACGTGGGGCCCCCAAGACATGCGGCATGCATTTGGGGCCCCCATGACATGCGTCATGCACGTGGGGCCCCCATGACAAGCGGGATGCATTTGGGGCCTCACGACATGCGGCATGCATTTGGGGCCACTATGACATGCGTCATGCACGTGGGGCCCCCATGACATGCGGGATGCATTTGGGGCCCCCATGACATGCGGCATGCACAGTGGGCCCCCATGACATGCGGCATGCATTTGGGACCCCCATGACATGCGGCATGCACGTGGGGCCCCCATGACATGCGGCCTGCATTTGGGACCCCAATGATATGCGGCATGAAGGTGGGGCACCCATGACATGCGGCATTCATTTGGGACCCCAATGACATGCGGCATTCACGAGGGCCCCGCATGACATGCGGCATGCATTTATGGCCCCCATGACATGCGGCATGCATTTGGGGCCCCCATGACATGCGGCATGCACGTGGGCCCCAATGACATGCGGCATGCACTTCGGGCTCCCATGACATGCGGCATGCATTTGGGGCACCCATGACATGCGGCATGCATTTATGGCCCCCATGACATGCGGCACAAAATTGGGGCCCCCAAGACATGTGACATGCATTTATGGCCCCCATGACATGCGGCATGCACGTGGGGCACCCATGACATGCGGCTTGCACGTGGGCCCCCATGACATGCGGCATGCATTTGGGGCCCCATGACATGCGGCTTGCACGTGGGGCCCCCATGACATGCGGCATGCACGTGGGGCCCCCATGACATGCGGCCTGCATTTGGGGCCCCCATGACATGCGACATGCATTTGGGGCCCCCATGACATGAGGCATGCACTTCGGGCTCCCATGACATGCGGCATGCATTTTGGGCCCCCAAGACATGCGTCATGCATTTGGGGCCGCCGCGACATGCGGCATGCATTTGGGGCCCCCATAACACGCGGCATGCATTTATGGCCCCCATGACATGCGGCACAAAATTGGGGCCCCCAAGACATGTGACATGCACTTTTGGGCCCCCATGACATGCGGCATGCATTTGAGGCCCCCATGACATGCGGCATGCATTTGGGGCCGCCACAACATGCGGCATGCACGTGGGCCCTCATGACATGCGGCATGCATTTGGGGTCCCCATGACATGCGGCATGCACGAGGGCCCCCCATGACATGCGGCATGCATTTATGGCCCCCATGACATGCGGCACAAAATTGGGGCCCCCAAGACATGTGACATGCACTTTTGGGCCCCCATGACATGCGGCATGCACGTGGGCCCTCATGACATGCGGCATGCATTTGGGGTCCCCATGACATGCGGCATGCATTTGGGACCCCAATGATATGCGGCATGCAGGTGGGGCACCCATGACATGCTGCATGCATTTGGAACCCCAATGACATGCGGCATGCACGAGGGCCCCCCATGACATGCGGCATGCATTTATGGCCCCCATGACATGCGGCACAAAATTGGGGCCCCCAAGACATGTGACATGCACTTTTGGGCCCCCATGACATGCGGCATGCACGTGGGCCCTCATGACATGCGGCATGCATTTGGGGTCCCCATGACATGCGGCATGCATTTGGGACCACAATGATATGCGTCATGCAGGTGGGGCACCCATGACATGCTGCATGCAGGTGGGGCACCCATGACATGAGGCATGCATTTGGGACCCCAATGAAATGCGGCATGCACTAGGGCCCCCCATGACATGCGGCATGCATTTATGGCCCCCATGACATGCGGCACAAAATTGGGGCCCCCAAGACATGTGACATGCACTTTTGGGCCCCCATGACATGCGGCATGCATGTGGGGCCCCCATGACAGGCGGCATGTAATTGGGCCCCCATGACATGCGGCATGCTTTCGGGGCCCCCATGACATGCGGCATGCACGTGGGACCCCCTCGACACGTGGCATGCTTTAGGGCCCCCATGAAATTCTTCATGCATTTGGGGCCCCCATGACATGCGGCATGCACTTC
This sequence comes from Phyllobates terribilis, assembly GCF_046119375.1. Classification (NCBI taxonomy): domain Eukaryota; kingdom Metazoa; phylum Chordata; class Amphibia; order Anura; family Dendrobatidae; genus Phyllobates; species Phyllobates terribilis. The sequence continues at coordinate 344,138,945 of NW_027362764.1, forward strand.
GGGCTCCCATGACATGTGTCATGCATTTGGGGCCGCCGCGACATGCGGCATGCATTTGGGGCCCCCATGACATGCGGCATGCACGTGGGGCCCCCAAGACATGCGGCATGCATTTGGGGCCCCCATGACATGCGTCATGCACGTGGGGCCCCCATGACAAGCGGGATGCATTTGGGGCCTCACGACATGCGGCATGCATTTGGGGCCACTATGACATGCGTCATGCACGTGGGGCCCCCATGACATGCGGGATGCATTTGGGGCCCCCATGACATGCGGCATGCACGGGGGGCCCCCATGACATGCGGCATGCATTTGGGACCCCCATGACATGCGGCATGCACGTGGGGCCCCCATGACATGCGGCCTGCATTTGGGACCCCAATGATATGCGGCATGAAGGTGGGGCACCCATGACATGCGGCATTCATTTGGGACCCCAATGACATGCGGCATGCACGAGGGCCCCCCATGACATGCGGCATGCATTTATGGCCCCCATGACATGCGGCATGCATTTGGGGCCCCCATGACATACGGCATGCACGTGGGCCCCAATGACATGCGGCATGCACTTCGGGCTCCCATGACATGCGGCATGCATTTGGGGCACCCATGACATGCGGCATGCATTTATGGCCCCCATGACATGCGGCACAAAATTGGGGCCCCCAAGACATGTGACATGCATTTATGGCCCCCATGACATGCGGCATGCACGTGGGGCACCCATGACATGCGGCTTGCACGTGGGCCCCCATGACATGCGGCATGCATTTGGGGCCCCATGACATGCGGCTTGCACGTGGGGCCCCCATGACATGCGGCATGCACGTGGGGCCCCCATGACATGCGGCCTGCATTTGGGGCCCCCATGACATGCGACATGTATTTGGGGCCCCCATGACATGAGGCATGCATTTGGGGCCGCCGCGACATGCGGCATGCATTTGGGGCCCCCATAACACGCGGCATGCATTTGGGGCCCCCACGACATGCGGCATGCATTTGGGGCCGCCACAACATGCGGCATGCACGTGGGCCCTCATGACATGCGGCATGCATTTGGGGTCCCCATGACATGCGGCATGCATTTGGGACCGCAATGATATGCGGCATGCAGGTGGGGCACCCATGACATGCGGCATGCATTTGGGACCCCAATGACATGCGGCATGCACGAGGGCCCCCCATGTCATGCGGCATGCATTTATGGCCCCCATGACATGCGGCACAAAATTGGGGCCCCCAAGACATGTGACATGCACTTTTGGGCCCCCATGACATGCACTTTTGGGCCCCCATGACATGCGGCATGCACGTGGGCCCTCATGACATGCGGCATGCATTTGGGGTCCCCATGACATGCGGCATGCATTTGGGACCCCAATGATATGCGGCATGCAGGTGGGGCACCCATGACATGCTGCATGCATTTGGAACCCCAATGACATGCGGCATGCACGAGGGCCCCCCATGACATGCGGCATGCATTTATGGCCCCCATGACATGCGGCACAAAATTGGGGCCCCCAAGACATGTGACATGCACTTTTGGGCCCCCATGACATGCGGCATGCACGTGGGCCCTCATGACATGCGGCATGCATTTGGGGTCCCCATGACATGCGGCATGCATTTGGGACCACAATGATATGCGTCATGCAGGTGGGGCACCCATGACATGCTGCATGCATTTGGGACCCCAATGACATGCGGCATGCACTTCGGGCTCCCATGACATGCGGCATGCACTTCGGGCTCCCATGACATGCGGCATGCATTTGGGGCCCCATGACATGCGGCACATAATTGGGGCCCCCATGACATGCGGCATGCATTTGGGGCCCCCAAGACATGCGTCATGCATTTGGGGCCGCCACGACATGCGGCATGCACGTGGGGCCCCCATGACATGCGGCACATAATTGGGGCCCCCAAGACATGCGGCATGCACATGGGGCCCCCATGACATGCGGCATGCATTTGGGGTCCCCATGACATGCAGCATGCATTTGGGACCCCAATGATATGCGGCATGCAGGTGGGGCACCCATGACATGCGGCATGCACTTCGGGCTCCCATGACATGCGGCATGCATTTGGGGCCCCTATGACATGTGGCATGCACGTGGGGCCCACACGACATGTGGCATGCTTTTGGGGCCCCCATGACATGCGGTATGCACGTGGGGCCCCCACGACATGTGGCATGCTTTTGGGGCCCCCATGACATTCTTCATGCATTTGGGACCCCAATGACATGCGTCATGCACATGGGGCCCCCATGACATGCGGCATGCATTTGGGGTCCCCATGACATGCAGCATGCATTTGGGACCCCAATGATATGCGGCATGCAGGTGGGGCACCCATGACATGCGGCATGCACTTCGGGCTCCCATGACATGCGGCATGCATTTGGGGCCCCTATGACATGTGGCATGCACGTGGGGCCCACACGACATGTGGCATGCTTTTGGGGCCCCCATGACATGCGGTATGCACGTGGGGCCCCCACGACATGTGGCATGCTTTTGGGGCCCCCATGACATTCTTCATGCATTTGGGACCCCAATGACATGCGTCATGCACATGGGGCCCCTATGACATGCGGCATGCACTTCGGGCTCCCATGACATGCGGCATGCATTTGGGGCCCCTATGACATGTGGCATGCATGTGGGGCCCCATGACAGGCGGCACATAATTGGGGCCCCCATGACATGCGGCATGCATTTGGGGCCCCCAAGACATGCATCATGCATTTGGGGCCGCCACGACATGCGGCATTTATTTGGGGCCCCAATGACATGCGGAATGCACGAGGGCCCCCCATGACATGCGGCATGAATTTATGGCCCCCATGACATGCGGCACAAAATTGGGGCCCCCAAGACATGTGACATGCACTTTTGGGCCCCCATGACATGCGGCATGCATGTGGGGCCCCCATGACAGGCGGCATGTAATATGGACCCCAATGACATGCGGCATGCACGTGTGGCCCCCATGACTTGCGGCATGCACGTGGGGCCCCCATGACATGCGGCATGCACATGGGGCCCCATGACATGCGGCATGCATTTGGGGCCCCCATGACATGCTTCATGCATTTGGGGCTCCCATGACATTCGGCATGCATTTGGGCCCCCATGACATGCGGCATGCATTTGGGACCCCCATGACATGCGGCATGCACTTCGGGCTCCCATGACTTGCGGCATGCATTTGAGGCCCCAATGACATGCGGCATGCATTTGGGGCCCCAATGACATGCGGCATGCACGTGGGCCCCCATGACATGCGGCATGCACGTGGGGCCCCCATGACATGCGGCATGCATTTGGGGCCGCCACGACATGCGGCATGCATTTGGGGCCCCAATGACATGCGGCATGCACGTGGGCCCCCATGACATGCGGCATGCACGTGGGGCCCCCATGACATGCGGCATGCACGTGGGCCCCCATGACATGCGGCATGCATTTTTGACCCCCATGACATGCGGCATGCACGTGGGGCCCCCATGACATGCGGCCTGCATTTGGGGCCGCCGCGACATGCGGCATGCATTTGGGGCCCCGATGACATGCGGCATGCATTTGGGGCCCCCATGACATGCGGCATGCATTTGGGGCTCCCATGACATTCTTCATGCATTTGGGACCCCCATGACATGCGGCATGCACGTAGGGCCCACATGACATGCGGCATGCACGTGGGGCCCCCATGACATGCGGCATGCATTTGGGGCCCCGATGACATGCGGCATGCATTTGGGGCTCCCATGACATTCTTCATGCATTTGGGACCCCAATGACATGCGTCATGCACGTGGGGCCCCTATGATATGCGGCATGCACGTGGGACCCCCAAGACATGCGGCATGCATTTTTTGGCCCCCATGACATGCGTCATGCACGTGGGGCCCCCATGACAAGCGGGATGCATTTGGGGCCCCCATAACACGCGGCATGCATTTGGGGCCGCCACGACATGCGGCATGCACGTGGGACCCCCACGACACGTGGCATGCTTTTGGGGCCCCCATGACATGCGGCATGCATGTGGGGCCCCCACAACATGTGGCATGCTTTTGGGGCCCCCATGAAATTCTTCATGCATTTGGGGCCCCCATGACATGCGGCATGCACTTCGGGCTCCCATGACATGCGGCATGCATTTGGGGCCCCCAAGACATGCGTCATGCATTTGGGGCCGCCGCGACATGCGGCATGCATTTGGGGCCCCCATGACATGCGGCATGCACGTGGGGCCCCCATGACAAGCGGGATGCATTTGGGGCCGCCACGACATGCGGCATGCATTTGGGGCCCCCATGCCATGCGGCATGCACTTCGGGCTCCCATGACATGCGGCATGCATTTGGGGCCCCTATGACATGCGGCATGCATTTGGGGCCCCCATGACATGCGGCATGCACGTGGGGCCCCCATGACAAGCGGGATGCATTTGGGGCCGCCACGACATGCGGCATGCATTTGGGGCCCCCATGCCATGCGGCATGCACTTCGGGCTCCCATGACATGCGGCATGCATTTGGGACCCCCATGACATGCGGCATGCACGTGGGGCCCCCATGACATGCGGCCTGCATTTGGGGCCCCCATGACATGCGACATGCATTTGGGGCCCCATGACATGCGGCATGCACTTTGGGCTCCCATGACATGCGGCATGCATTTTGGGCCCCCAAGACATGCGTCATGCATTTGGGGCCGCCGCGACATGCGGCATGCATTTGGGGCCCCCATAACACGCGGCATGCATTTGGGGCCCCCATGACATGTGGCATGCATTTGGGGCCGCCACGACATGCGGCATGCACGTGGGCCCTCATGACATGCGGCATGCATTTGGGGTCCACATGACATGCGGCATGCATTTGGGACCCCAATGATATGCGGCATGCAGGTGGGGCACCCATGACATGCGGCATGCATTTGGGACCCCAATGACATGCGGCATGCACGAGGGCCCCCCATGACATGCGGCATGCATTTATGGCCCCCATGACATGCGGCACAAAATTGGGGCCCCCAAGACATGTGACATGCACTTTTGGGCCCCCATGACATGCGGCATGCATGTGGAGCCCCCATGACAGGCGGCATGCATTTGGGACCCCAATGACATGCAGCATGCACGTGGGGCCCACACGACATGCGGCATGCATTTGGGGCCCCCATGACATGCGGCATGCATTTGGGGCCCCCATGACATGCGGCATGCACTTCGGGCTCCCATGACATGCGGCATGCATTTGGGGCCCCTATGACATGTGGCATGCACGTGGGGCCCACACGACATGTGGCATGCTTTTGGGGCCCCCATGACATGCGGCATGCACGTGGGGCCCCCACGACATGTGGCATGCTTTTGGGGCCCCCATGACATTCTTCATGCATTTGGGACCCCAATGACATGCGTCATGCACATGGGGCCCCTATGACATGCGGCATGCACTTCGGGCTCCCATGACATGCGGCATGCATTTGGGGCCCCTATGACATGTGGCATGCATGTGGGGCCCCATGACAGGCGGCACATAATTGGGGCCCCCATGACATGCGGCATGCATTTGGGGCCCCCAAGACATGCATCATGCATTTGGGGCCCCCAAGACATGTGACATGCACTTTTGGGCCCCATGACTTGCGGCATGCACGTGGGGCCCCCATGACATGCGGCATGCACATGGGGCCCCATGACATGCGGCATGCATTTGGGGCCCCCATGACATGCTTCATGCATTTGGGGCTCCCATGACATTCGGCATGCATTTGGGCCCCCATGACATGCGGCATGCATTTGGGACCCCCATGACATGCGGCATGCACTTCGGGCTCCCATGACTTGCGGCATGCATTTGAGGCCCCAATGACATGCGGCATGCATTTGGGGCCCCAATGACATGCGGCATGCACGTGGGCCCCCATTACATGCGGCATGCACGTGGGGCCCCCATGACATGCGGCATGCATTTGGGGCCGCCACGACATGCGGCATGCATTTGGGGCCACTATGACATTCGGCATGCACGTGGGCCCCCATGACATGCGGCATGCATTTGGGGCCCCCATGACATGCGGCATGCATTTGGGGCCCCAATGACATGCGGCATGCACGGGGGCCCCCATGACATGCGGCATGCATTTTTGACCCCCATGACATGCGGCATGCACGTGGGGCCCCCATGACATGCGGCCTGCATTTGGGGCCGCCGCGACATGCGGCATGCATTTGGGGCCCCGATGACATGCGGCATGCATTTGGGGCCCCCATGACATGCGGCATGCATTTGGGGCTCCCATGACATTCTTCATGCATTTGGGACCCCCATGACATGCGGCATGCACGTAGGGCCCACATGACATGCGGCATGCACGTGGGGCCCCCATGACATGCGGCATGCATTTGGGGCCCCGATGACATGCGGCATGCATTTGGGGCCCCCATGACATGCGGCATGCATTTGGGGCCCCCATGACATGCGGCATGCATTTGGGGCCCCCATGACATGCGGCATGCATTTGGGGCTCCCATGACATTCTTCATGCATTTGGGACCCCAATGACATGCGTCATGCACGTGGGGCCCCTATGATATGCGGCATGCACGTGGGACCCCCAAGACATGCGGCATGCATTTTTCGGCCCCCATGACATGCGTCATGCACGTGGGGCCCCCATGACAAGCGGGATGCATTTGGGGCCCCCATAACACGCGGCATGCATTTGGGGCCCCCAAGACACGCGTCATGCATATGGGGCCGCCACGACATGCGGCATGCACGTGGGACCCCCACGACACGTGGCATGCTTTTGGGGCCCCCATGACATGCGGCATGCATGTGGGGCCCCCACAACATGTGGCATGCTTTTGGGGCCCCCATGAAATTCTTCATGCATTTGGGGCCCCCATGACATGCGGCATGCACTTCGGGCTCCCATGACATGCGGCATGCATTTGGGGCCCCTATGACATGCGGCATGCATGTGGGGCCCCCATGACATGCGGCATGCACGTGGGGCCCCCATGACATGCGACATGCATTTGGGGCCCCCATGACATGCGGCATGCACTTCGGGCTCCCATGACATGCGGCATGCATTTGGGGCTCCCAAGACATGCGGCATGCATTTGGGGCCCCCATGACATGCGGCATGCACGTGGGGCCCCCAAGACATGCGGCATGCATTTGGGGTCCCCATGACATGCGTCATGCACGTGGGGCCCCCATGACAAGCGGGATGCATTTGGGGCCGCCACGACATGCGGCATGCATTTGGGGCCACTAAGACATGCGTCATGCACGTGGGGCCCCCATGACATGCGGGATGCATTTGGGGACCCCATGACATGCGGCATGCACGTGGGGCCCCCATGACATGCGGCATGGATTTGGGACTCCATGACATGCGGCATGCACGTGGGGCCCCCATGACATGAGGCATGCACGTGGGGCCCCCACGACATGTGGCATGCATTTGGGGCCCCCATAACACGCAGCATGCATTTGGGGCCCCAATGACATGCGGCATGCACGTGGGCCCCCATGACATGCGGCATGCAATTGGGGCCCCCATGACATGCGGCATGCACGTGGTTCCCCCACGACATGTGGCATGCTTTTGGGGCCCCCATGAAATTCTTCATGCATTTGGGCCCCCCATGCCATGCGGCATGCACTTTGGGCTCCCATGACATGCGGCATGCATTTGGGGCCCCTATGACATGCGGCATGCATGTGGGGCCCCCATGACAGGCGGCACATAATTGGGGCCCCCATGACATGTGACATGCATTTGGGGCCCCCAAGACATGCGTCATGCATTTGGGGCCGCCACGACATGCGGCATGCACGTGGGCCCCCATGACATGCGGCATGCATTTGGGGCCCCCATGACATGCGGCATGCATTTGGGGCCCCCATGACATGCGGCATGCATTTGGGGCCCCCATGACATGCGGCATGCACGTAGGGCCCACATGACATGCGGCATGCACGTGGGGCCCCCATGACATGCGGCATGCATTTGGGGCCCCCATGACATGCGGCATGCATTTGGGGCTCCCATGACATTCTTCATGCATTTGGGACCCCAATGACATGCGTCATGCACGTGGGGCCCCTATGATATGCGGCATGCACGTGGGACCCCCAAGACATGCGGCATGCATTTTTCGGCCCCCATGACATGCGTCATGCACGTGGGGCCCCCATGACAAGCGGGATGCATTTGGGGCCCCCATAACACGCGGCATGCATTTGGGGCCCCCAAGACACGCGTCATGCATATGGGGCCGCCACGACATGCGGCATGCACGTGGGACCCCCACGACACGTGGCATGCTTTTGGGGCCCCCATGACATGCGGCATGCATGTGGGGCCCCCACAACATGTGGCATGCTTTTGGGGCCCCCATGAAATTCTTCATGCATTTGGGGCCCCCATGACATGCGGCATGCACTTCGGGCTCCCATGACATGCGGCATGCATTTGGGGCCCCTATGACATGCGGCATGCATGTGGGGCCCCCATGACATGCGGCATGCACGTGGGGCCCCCATGACATGCGACATGCATTTGGGGCCCCCATGACATGCGGCATGCACTTCGGGCTCCCATGACATGCGGCATGCATTTGGGGCCCCCAAGACATGCGTCATGCATTTGGGGCCGCCGCGACATGCGGCATGCATTTGGGGCCCCCATGACATGCGGCATGCACGTGGGGCCCCCAAGACATGCGGCATGCATTTGGGGCCCCCATGACATGCGTCATGCACGTGGGGCCTCCATGACAAGCGGGATGCATTTGGGGCCGCCACGACATGCGGCATGCATTTGGGGCCATTAAGACATGCGTCATGCACGTGGGGCCCCCATGACATGCGGGATGCATTTGGGGACCCCATGACATGCGGCATGCACGTGGGGCCCCCATGACATGCGGCATGGATTTGGGACTCCATGACATGCGGCATGCACGTGGGGCCCCCATGACATGAGGCATGCACGTGGGGCCCCCACGACATGTGGCATGCATTTGGGGCCCCCATAACACGCAGCATGCATTTGGGGCCGCAATGACATGCGGCATGCACGTGGGCCCCCATGACATGCGGCATGCAATTGGGGCTACCATGACATGCGTCATGCATTTGGGGCCGCCGCGACATGCGGCATGCATTTGGGGCCCCCATAACACGCGGCATGCATTTGGGGCCCCCATGACATGTGGCATGCATTTGGGGCCGCCACGACATGCGGCATGCACGTGGGCCCTCATGACATGCGGCATGCATTTGGGGTCCACATGACATGCGGCATGCATTTGGGACCCCAATGATATGCGGCATGCAGGTGGGGCACCCATGACATGCGGCATGCATTTGGGACCCCAATGACATGCGGCATGCACGAGGGCCCCCCATGACATGCGGCATGCATTTATGGCCCCCATGACATGCGGCACAAAATTGGGGCCCCCAAGACATGTGACATGCACTTTTGGGCCCCCATGACATGCGGCATGCATGTGGAGCCCCCATGACAGGCGGCATGTAATTGGGGCCCCCATGACATGTGGCATGCATTTGGGGCCCCCATGACATGCGGCATGCAATTCGGGCTCCCATGACATGCGGCATGCATTTTGGGCCCCCATGACATGCTGCATGCACGTAGGGCCCACATGACATGCGGCATGCACGTGGGGCCCCCATGACATGCGGCATGCAGGTGGGGCACCCATGACATGAGGCATGCATTTATGACCCCAATGAAATGCGGCATGCACTAGGGCCCCCCATGACATGCGGCATGCATTTATGGCCCCCATGACATGCGGCACAAAATTGGGGCCCCCAAGACATGTGACATGCACTTTTGGGCCCCCATGACATGCGGCATGCATGTGGGGCCCCCATGACAGGCGGCATGTAATTGGGCCCCCATGACATGCGGCATGCTTTTGGGGCCCCCATGACATGCGGCATGCACGTGGGACCCCCACGACACGTGGCATGCTTTAGGGCCCCCATGAAATTCTTCATGCATTTGGGGCCCCCATGACATGCGGCATGCACTTCGGGCTCCCATGACATGCGTCATGCATTTGGGGCCGCCGCGACATGCGGCATGCATTTGGGGCCCCCATGACATGCGGCATGCACGTGGGGCCCCCAAGACATGCGGCATGCATTTGGGGCCCCCATGACATGCGTCATGCACGTGGGGCCCCCATGACAAGCGGGATGCATTTGGGGCCTCACGACATGCGGCATGCATTTGGGGCCACTATGACATGCGTCATGCACGTGGGGCCCCCATGACATGCGGGATGCATTTGGGGCCCCCATGACATGCGGCATGCACGGTGGGCCCCCATGACATGCGGCATGCATTTGGGACCCCCATGACATGCGGCATGCACGTGGGGCCCCCATGACATGCGGCCTGCATTTGGGACCCCAATGATATGCGGCATGAAGGTGGGGCACCCATGACATGCGGCATTCATTTGGGACCCCAATGACATGCGGCATTCACGAGGGCCCCGCATGACATGCGGCATGCATTTATGGCCCCCATGACATGCGGCATGCATTTGGGGCCCCCATGACATGCGGCATGCACGTGGGCCCCAATGACATGCGGCATGCACTTCGGGCTCCCATGACATGCGGCATGCATTTGGGGCACCCATGACATGCGGCATGCATTTATGGCCCCCATGACATGCGGCACAAAATTGGGGCCCCCAAGACATGTGACATGCATTTATGGCCCCCATGACATGCGGCATGCACGTGGGGCACCCATGACATGCGGCTTGCACGTGGGCCCCCATGACATGCGGCATGCATTTGGGGCCCCATGACATGCGGCTTGCACGTGGGGCCCCCATGACATGCGGCATGCACGTGGGGCCCCCATGACATGCGGCCTGCATTTGGGGCCCCCATGACATGCGACATGCATTTGGGGCCCCCATGACATGAGGCATGCACTTCGGGCTCCCATGACATGCGGCATGCATTTTGGGCCCCCAAGACATGCGTCATGCATTTGGGGCCGCCGCGACATGCGGCATGCATTTGGGGCCCCCATAACACGCGGCATGCATTTATGGCCCCCATGACATGCGGCACAAAATTGGGGCCCCCAAGACATGTGACATGCACTTTTGGGCCCCCATGACATGCGGCATGCATTTGAGGCCCCCATGACATGCGGCATGCATTTGGGGCCGCCACAACATGCGGCATGCACGTGGGCCCTCATGACATGCGGCATGCATTTGGGGTCCCCATGACATGCGGCATGCACGAGGGCCCCCCATGACATGCGGCATGCATTTATGGCCCCCATGACATGCGGCACAAAATTGGGGCCCCCAAGACATGTGACATGCACTTTTGGGCCCCCATGACATGCGGCATGCACGTGGGCCCTCATGACATGCGGCATGCATTTGGGGTCCCCATGACATGCGGCATGCATTTGGGACCCCAATGATATGCGGCATGCAGGTGGGGCACCCATGACATGCTGCATGCATTTGGAACCCCAATGACATGCGGCATGCACGAGGGCCCCCCATGACATGCGGCATGCATTTATGGCCCCCATGACATGCGGCACAAAATTGGGGCCCCCAAGACATGTGACATGCACTTTTGGGCCCCCATGACATGCGGCATGCACGTGGGCCCTCATGACATGCGGCATGCATTTGGGGTCCCCATGACATGCGGCATGCATTTGGGACCACAATGATATGCGTCATGCAGGTGGGGCACCCATGACATGCTGCATGCAGGTGGGGCACCCATGACATGAGGCATGCATTTGGGACCCCAATGAAATGCGGCATGCACTAGGGCCCCCCATGACATGCGGCATGCATTTATGGCCCCCATGACATGCGGCACAAAATTGGGGCCCCCAAGACATGTGACATGCACTTTTGGGCCCCCATGACATGCGGCATGCATGTGGGGCCCCCATGACAGGCGGCATGTAATTGGGCCCCCATGACATGCGGCATGCTTTTGGGGCCCCCATGACATGCGGCATGCACGTGGGACCCCCTCGACACGTGGCATGCTTTAGGGCCCCCATGAAATTCTTCATGCATTTGGGGCCCCCATGACATGCGGCATGCACTTCGGGCTCCCATGACATGTGTCATGCATTTGGGGCCGCCGCGACATGCGGCATGCATTTGGGGCCCCCATGACATGCGGCATGCACGTGGGGCCCCCAAGACATGCGGCATGCATTTGGGGCCCCCATGACATGCGTCATGCACGTGGGGCCCCCATGACAAGCGGGATGCATTTGGGGCCTCACGACATGCGGCATGCATTTGGGGCCACTATGACATGCGTCATGCACGTGGGGCCCCCATGACATGCGGGATGCATTTGGGGCCCCCATGACATGCGGCATGCACGGGGGGCCCCCATGACATGCGGCATGCATTTGGGACCCCCATGACATGCGGCATGCACGTGGGGCCCCCATGACATGCGGCCTGCATTTGGGACCCCAATGATATGCGGCATGAAGGTGGGGCACCCATGACATGCGGCATTCATTTGGGACCCCAATGACATGCGGCATGCACGAGGGCCCCCCATGACATGCGGCATGCATTTATGGCCCCCATGACATGCGGCATGCATTTGGGGCCCCCATGACATACGGCATGCACGTGGGCCCCAATGACATGCGGCATGCACTTCGGGCTCCCATGACATGCGGCATGCATTTGGGGCACCCATGACATGCGGCATGCATTTATGGCCCCCATGACATGCGGCACAAAATTGGGGCCCCCAAGACATGTGACATGCATTTATGGCCCCCATGACATGCGGCATGCACGTGGGGCACCCATGACATGCGGCTTGCACGTGGGCCCCCATGACATGCGGCATGCATTTGGGGCCCCATGACATGCGGCTTGCACGTGGGGCCCCCATGACATGCGGCATGCACGTGGGGCCCCCATGACATGCGGCCTGCATTTGGGGCCCCCATGACATGCGACATGCATTTGGGGCCCCCATGACATGAGGCATGCATTTGGGGCCGCCGCGACATGCGGCATGCATTTGGGGCCCCCATAACACGCGGCATGCATTTGGGGCCCCCACGACATGCGGCATGCATTTGGGGCCGCCACAACATGCGGCATGCACGTGGGCCCTCATGACATGCGGCATGCATTTGGGGTCCCCATGACATGCGGCATGCATTTGGGACCGCAATGATATGCGGCATGCAGGTGGGGCACCCATGACATGCGGCATGCATTTGGGACCCCAATGACATGCGGCATGCACGAGGGCCCCCCATGTCATGCGGCATGCATTTATGGCCCCCATGACATGCGGCACAAAATTGGGGCCCCCAAGACATGTGACATGCACTTTTGGGCCCCCATGACATGCACTTTTGGGCCCCCATGACATGCGGCATGCACGTGGGCCCTCATGACATGCGGCATGCATTTGGGGTCCCCATGACATGCGGCATGCATTTGGGACCCCAATGATATGCGGCATGCAGGTGGGGCACCCATGACATGCTGCATGCATTTGGAACCCCAATGACATGCGGCATGCACGAGGGCCCCCCATGACATGCGGCATGCATTTATGGCCCCCATGACATGCGGCACAAAATTGGGGCCCCCAAGACATGTGACATGCACTTTTGGGCCCCCATGACATGCGGCATGCACGTGGGCCCTCATGACATGCGGCATGCATTTGGGGTCCCCATGACATGCGGCATGCATTTGGGACCACAATGATATGCGTCATGCAGGTGGGGCACCCATGACATGCTGCATGCATTTGGGACCCCAATGACATGCGGCATGCACTTCGGGCTCCCATGACATGCGGCATGCACTTCGGGCTCCCATGACATGCGGCATGCATTTGGGGCCCCATGACATGCGGCACATAATTGGGGCCCCCATGACATGCGGCATGCATTTGGGGCCCCCAAGACATGCGTCATGCATTTGGGGCCGCCACGACATGCGGCATGCACGTGGGGCCCCCATGACATGCGGCACATAATTGGGGCCCCCAAGACATGCGGCATGCACATGGGGCCCCCATGACATGCGGCATGCATTTGGGGTCCCCATGACATGCAGCATGCATTTGGGACCCCAATGATATGCGGCATGCAGGTGGGGCACCCATGACATGCGGCATGCATTTATGGCCCCCATGACATGCGGCACAAAATTGGGGCCCCCAAGACATGTGACATGCACTTTTGGGCCCCCATGACAGGCGGCATGTAATTGGGGCCCCCATGACATGCGGCATGCATTTGGGGCCCCCATGACATGCGTCATGCATTTGGGCCCGCCACATCATGCGGCATGCACGTGGGCCCCCATGACATGAGGCATGCATTTGGGGCCCCCATGACAAGCGGGATGCATTTGGTGCCCCCATAACATGCAGCATGCATTTGGGGCCCCAATGACATGCGGCATGCACGTGGGGCCCCCATGACATGCGGCATGCACTTGGGGCCCCCATGACATGCGGCATGCACGTGGGGCCCCCATGACATGCGGCATGCATATGGGGCCCCCATGACATGCGGCATGCATTTGGGGCCGCCATAACATGCGGCATGCACGTGGGCCCTCATGACATGCGGCATGCATTTGGGGTCCCCATGACATGCGGCATGCATTTGGGACCCCAATGATATGCGGCATGCAGATGGGGCACCCATGACATGCGGCATGCATTTGGGACCCCAATGACATGCGGCATGCACGAGGGCCCCCCATGACATGCGGCATGCATTTATGGCCCCCATGACATGCGGCACAAAATTGGGGACCCCAAGACATGTGACATGCACTTTTGGGCCCCCATGACATGCGGCATGCACGTGGGCCCTCATGACATGCGGCATGCATTTGGGGTCCCCATGACATGCGGCATGCATTTGGGACCCCAATGATATGCGGCATGCAGGTGGGGCACCCATGACATGCGGCATGCATTTGGGGTCCCCATGACATGCGGCATGCATTTATGGCCCCCATGACATGCGGCACAAAATTGGGGCCCCCAAGACATGTGACATGCACTTTTGGGCCCCCATGAGACGCGGCATGCATGTGGGGCCCCCATGACAGGTGGCATGTAATTGGGGCCCCCATGACATGCGGCATGCATTTGGGGCCCCCATGACATGCGGCATGCACGTGGGCCCCACTGACATGCGGCATGCACTTCAAACTCCCATGACATTCGGCATGCATTTGGGGCCCCATGACATGCGGCACATAATTGGGGCCCCCATGACATGCGGCATGCATTTGGGGCCCCCAAGACATGCGTCATGCATTTGGGGCCGCCACGACATGCGGCATGCACGTGGGCCCTCATGACATGCGGCATGCATTTGGGGTCCCCATGACATGCGTCATGCATTTGGGACCCCAATGATACGCGGCATGCAGGTGGGGCACCCATGACATGCGCCATGCATTTGGGACCCCAATGACATGCGGAATGCACGAGGGTCCCCCATGACATGTGGCATGCATTTATGGCCCCCATGACATGCGGCACGAAATTGGGGCCCCCATGACATGCACTTTTGGGCCCCCATGACATGCGGCATGCACGTGGGGCCCCCATGACATGCGGCATGCACGTGGGGCCCCCATGACATGCGGCATGCACTTCAGGCCCCCATGACATGCGGCATGCATTTGGGGCCCCAATGACATGCGGCATGCACGTGGGGCCCCCGTGACATGCGGCATGCACGTGGGGCCCCCAAGACATGCATCATGCATATGGGCCCGCCACGACATGCGGCATGCATGTGGGGCCCCCATGACAGGCGGCACATAATTGGGGCCCCCATGACATGCGGCATGCACTTCGGGCTCCCATGACATGCGTCATGCATTTGGGGCCGCCGCGACATGCGGCATGCATTTGGGGCCCCCATGACATGCGGCATGCACGTGGGGCCCCCAAGACATGCGGCATGCATTTGGGGCCCCCATGACATGCGTCATGCACGTGGGGCCCCCATGACAAGCGGGATGCATTTGGGGCCTCACGACATGCGGCATGCATTTGGGGCCACTATGACATGCGTCATGCACGTGGGGCCCCCATGACATGCGGGATGCATTTGGGGCCCCCATGACATGCGGCATGCACGGTGGGCCCCCATGACATGCGGCATGCATTTGGGACCCCCATGACATGCGGCATGCACGTGGGGCCCCCATGACATGCGGCCTGCATTTGGGACCCCAATGATATGCGGCATGAAGGTGGGGCACCCATGACATGCGGCATTCATTTGGGACCCCAATGACATGCGGCATTCACGAGGGCCCCGCATGACATGCGGCATGCATTTATGGCCCCCATGACATGCGGCATGCATTTGGGGCCCCCATGACATGCGGCATGCACGTGGGCCCCAATGACATGCGGCATGCACTTCGGGCTCCCATGACATGCGGCATGCATTTGGGGCACCCATGACATGCGGCATGCATTTATGGCCCCCATGACATGCGGCACAAAATTGGGGCCCCCAAGACATGTGACATGCATTTATGGCCCCCATGACATGCGGCATGCACGTGGGGCACCCATGACATGCGGCTTGCACGTGGGCCCCCATGACATGCGGCATGCATTTGGGGCCCCATGACATGCGGCTTGCACGTGGGGCCCCCATGACATGCGGCATGCACGTGGGGCCCCCATGACATGCGGCCTGCATTTGGGGCCCCCATGACATGCGACATGCATTTGGGGCCCCCATGACATGAGGCATGCACTTCGGGCTCCCATGACATGCGGCATGCATTTTGGGCCCCCAAGACATGCGTCATGCATTTGGGGCCGCCGCGACATGCGGCATGCATTTGGGGCCCCCATAACACGCGGCATGCATTTATGGCCCCCATGACATGCGGCACAAAATTGGGGCCCCCAAGACATGTGACATGCACTTTTGGGCCCCCATGACATGCGGCATGCATTTGAGGCCCCCATGACATGCGGCATGCATTTGGGGCCGCCACAACATGCGGCATGCACGTGGGCCCTCATGACATGCGGCATGCATTTGGGGTCCCCATGACATGCGGCATGCACGAGGGCCCCCCATGACATGCGGCATGCATTTATGGCCCCCATGACATGCGGCACAAAATTGGGGCCCCCAAGACATGTGACATGCACTTTTGGGCCCCCATGACATGCGGCATGCACGTGGGCCCTCATGACATGCGGCATGCATTTGGGGTCCCCATGACATGCGGCATGCATTTGGGACCCCAATGATATGCGGCATGCAGGTGGGGCACCCATGACATGCTGCATGCATTTGGAACCCCAATGACATGCGGCATGCACGAGGGCCCCCCATGACATGCGGCATGCATTTATGGCCCCCATGACATGCGGCACAAAATTGGGGCCCCCAAGACATGTGACATGCACTTTTGGGCCCCCATGACATGCGGCATGCACGTGGGCCCTCATGACATGCGGCATGCATTTGGGGTCCCCATGACATGCGGCATGCATTTGGGACCACAATGATATGCGTCATGCAGGTGGGGCACCCATGACATGCTGCATGCAGGTGGGGCACCCATGACATGAGGCATGCATTTGGGACCCCAATGAAATGCGGCATGCACTAGGGCCCCCCATGACATGCGGCATGCATTTATGGCCCCCATGACATGCGGCACAAAATTGGGGCCCCCAAGACATGTGACATGCACTTTTGGGCCCCCATGACATGCGGCATGCATGTGGGGCCCCCATGACAGGCGGCATGTAATTGGGCCCCCATGACATGCGGCATGCTTTTGGGGCCCCCATGACATGCGGCATGCACGTGGGACCCCCACGACACGTGGCATGCTTTAGGGCCCCCATGAAATTCTTCATGCATTTGGGGCCCCCATGACATGCGGCATGCACTTCGGGCTCCCATGACATGTGTCATGCATTTGGGGCCGCCGCGACATGCGGCATGCATTTGGGGCCCCCATGACATGCGGCATGCACGTGGGGCCCCCAAGACATGCGGCATGCATTTGGGGCCCCCATGACATGCGTCATGCACGTGGGGCCCCCATGACAAGCGGGATGCATTTGGGGCCTCACGACATGCGGCATGCATTTGGGGCCACTATGACATGCGTCATGCACGTGGGGCCCCCATGACATGCGGGATGCATTTGGGGCCCCCATGACATGCGGCATGCACGGGGGGCCCCCATGACATGCGGCATGCATTTGGGACCCCCATGACATGCGGCATGCACGTGGGGCCCCCATGACATGCGGCCTGCATTTGGGACCCCAATGATATGCGGCATGAAGGTGGGGCACCCATGACATGCGGCATTCATTTGGGACCCCAATGACATGCGGCATGCACGAGGGCCCCCCATGACATGCGGCATGCATTTATGGCCCCCATGACATGCGGCATGCATTTGGGGCCCCCATGACATACGGCATGCACGTGGGCCCCAATGACATGCGGCATGCACTTCGGGCTCCCATGACATGCGGCATGCATTTGGGGCACCCATGACATGCGGCATGCATTTATGGCCCCCATGACATGCGGCACAAAATTGGGGCCCCCAAGACATGTGACATGCATTTATGGCCCCCATGACATGCGGCATGCACGTGGGGCACCCATGACATGCGGCTTGCACGTGGGCCCCCATGACATGCGGCATGCATTTGGGGCCCCATGACATGCGGCTTGCACGTGGGGCCCCCATGACATGCGGCATGCACGTGGGGCCCCCATGACATGCGGCCTGCATTTGGGGCCCCCATGACATGCGACATGCATTTGGGGCCCCCATGACATGAGGCATGCATTTGGGGCCGCCGCGACATGCGGCATGCATTTGGGGCCCCCATAACACGCGGCATGCATTTGGGGCCCCCACGACATGCGGCATGCATTTGGGGCCGCCACAACATGCGGCATGCACGTGGGCCCTCATGACATGCGGCATGCATTTGGGGTCCCCATGACATGCGGCATGCATTTGGGACCGCAATGATATGCGGCATGCAGGTGGGGCACCCATGACATGCGGCATGCATTTGGGACCCCAATGACATGCGGCATGCACGAGGGCCCCCCATGTCATGCGGCATGCATTTATGGCCCCCATGACATGCGGCACAAAATTGGGGCCCCCAAGACATGTGACATGCACTTTTGGGCCCCCATGACATGCGGCATGCACGTGGGCCCTCATGACATGCGGCATGCATTTGGGGTCCCCATGACATGCGGCATGCATTTGGGACCCCAATGATATGCGGCATGCAGGTGGGGCACCCATGACATGCTGCATGCATTTGGAACCCCAATGACATGCGGCATGCACGAGGGCCCCCCATGACATGCGGCATGCATTTATGGCCCCCATGACATGCGGCACAAAATTGGGGCCCCCAAGACATGTGACATGCACTTTTGGGCCCCCATGACATGCGGCATGCACGTGGGCCCTCATGACATGCGGCATGCATTTGGGGTCCCCATGACATGCGCCATGCATTTGGGACCACAATGATATGCGTCATGCAGGTGGGGCACCCATGACATGCTGCATGCATTTGGGACCCCAATGACATGCGGCATGCACTTCGGGCTCCCATGACATGCGGCATGCACTTCGGGCTCCCATGACATGCGGCATGCATTTGGGGCCCCATGACATGCGGCACATAATTGGGGCCCCCATGACATGCGGCATGCATTTGGGGCCCCCAAGACATGCGTCATGCATTTGGGGCCGCCACGACATGCGGCATGCACGTGGGGCCCCCATGACATGCGGCACATAATTGGGGCCCCCAAGACATGCGGCATGCACATGGGGCCCCCATGACATGCGGCATGCATTTGGGGTCCCCATGACATGCAGCATGCATTTGGGACCCCAATGATATGCGGCATGCAGGTGGGGCACCCATGACATGCGGCATGCATTTATGGCCCCCATGACATGCGGCACAAAATTGGGGCCCCCAAGACATGTGACATGCACTTTTGGGCCCCCATGACAGGCGGCATGTAATTGGGGCCCCCATGACATGCGGCATGCATTTGGGGCCCCCATGACATGCGTCATGCATTTGGGCCCGCCACATCATGCGGCATGCACGTGGGCCCCCATGACATGAGGCATGCATTTGGGGCCCCCATGACAAGCGGGATGCATTTGGTGCCCCCATAACATGCAGCATGCATTTGGGGCCCCAATGACATGCGGCATGCACGTGGGGCCCCCTTGACATGCGGCATGCACTTGGGGCCCCCATGACATGCGGCATGCACGTGGGGCCCCCATGACATGCGGCATGCATATGGGGCCCCCATGACATGCGGCATGCATTTGGGGCCGCCATAACATGCGGCATGCACGTGGGCCCTCATGACATGCGGCATGCATTTGGGGTCCCCATGACATGCGGCATGCATTTGGGACCCCAATGATATGCGGCATGCAGATGGGGCACCCATGACATGCGGCATGCATTTGGGACCCCAATGACATGCGGCATGCACGAGGGCCCCCCATGACATGCGGCATGCATTTATGGCCCCCATGACATGCGGCACAAAATTGGGGACCCCAAGACATGTGACATGCACTTTTGGGCCCCCATGACATGCGGCATGCACGTGGGCCCTCATGACATGCGGCATGCATTTGGGGTCCCCATGACATGCGGCATGCATTTGGGACCCCAATGATATGCGGCATGCAGGTGGGGCACCCATGACATGCGGCATGCATTTGGGGTCCCCATGACATGCGGCATGCATTTATGGCCCCCATGACATGCGGCACAAAATTGGGGCCCCCAAGACATGTGACATGCACTTTTGGGCCCCCATGAGACGCGGCATGCATGTGGGGCCCCCATGACAGGTGGCATGTAATTGGGGCCCCCATGACATGCGGCATGCATTTGGGGCCCCCATGACATGCGGCATGCACGTGGGCCCCACTGACATGCGGCATGCACTTCAAACTCCCATGACATTCGGCATGCATTTGGGGCCCCATGACATGCGGCACATAATTGGGGCCCCCATGACATGCGGCATGCATTTGGGGCCCCCAAGACATGCGTCATGCATTTGGGGCCGCCACGACATGCGGCATGCACGTGGGCCCTCATGACATGCGGCATGCATTTGGGGTCCCCATGACATGCGTCATGCATTTGGGACCCCAATGATACGCGGCATGCAGGTGGGGCACCCATGACATGCGCCATGCATTTGGGACCCCAATGACATGCGGAATGCACGAGGGTCCCCCATGACATGTGGCATGCATTTATGGCCCCCATGACATGCGGCACGAAATTGGGGCCCCCATGACATGCACTTTTGGGCCCCCATGACATGCGGCATGCACGTGGGGCCCCCATGACATGCGGCATGCACGTGGGGCCCCCATGACATGCGGCATGCACTTCAGGCCCCCATGACATGCGGCATGCATTTGGGGCCCCAATGACATGCGGCATGCACGTGGGGCCCCCGTGACATGCGGCATGCACGTGGGGCCCCCAAGACATGCATCATGCATATGGGCCCGCCACGACATGCGGCATGCATGTGGGGCCCCCATGACAGGCGGCACATAATTGGGGCCCCCATGACATGCGGCATGCACATGGGGCCCCCATGACATGCGGCATGCATTTGGGGCTCCCAAGACATGCGGCATGCATTTGGGGTCCCCATGACATGCGGCATGCATTTGGGACCCCAATGATATGCGGCATGCAGGTGGGGCACCCATGACATGCGGCATGCATTTATGGCCCCCATGACATGCGGCACAAAATTGGGGCCCCCAAGACATGTGACATGCACTTTTGGGCCCCCATGACATGCGGCATGCATGTGGGGCCCCCATGACAGGCGGCATGTAATTGGGGCCCCCATGACATGCGGCATGCATTTGGGGCCCCCATGACATGCGTCATGCATTTGGGCCCGCCACATCATGCGGCATGCACGTGGGCCCCCATGACATGAGGCATGCATTTGGGGCCCCCATGACAAGCGGGATGCATTTGGGGCCCCCATAACATGCAGCATGCATTTGAGGCCCCAATGACATGCGGCATGCACGTGGGGCCCCCATGACATGCGGCATGCACTTGGGGCCCCCATGACATGCGGCATGCACGTGGGGCCCCCATGACATGCGGCATGCATATGGGGCCCCCATGACATGCGTCATGCACGTGGGCCCTCATGACATGCGGCATGCATTTGGGGTCCCCATGACATGCGGCATGCATTTGGGACCCCAATGATATGCGGCATGCAGGTGGGCACCCATGACATGCGGCATGCATTTGGGGCCCCCATGACAAGCGGCATGCATGTGGGGCCCCCATGACATGCGGCATGCACATGAGGCCCCCATGACATGCGGCATGCATTTGGGGCCCCCATGACATGCTTCATGCATTTGGGGCTCCCATGACATGCGGCATGCATTTGGGGCCGCCACGACATGTGGCATGCACGTGGGCCCTAATGACATGCGGCATTCATTTGGGCCCCCATGACATGCGGCATGCATTTGGGACCCCAATGACATGTGACATGCATTTGGGGCCCCCATGACATGCGGCATGCACTTCGGGCTCCCATGACATGCGGCATGCACGTGGGGCCCCCATGACATGCGGCATGCATTTGGGGCCCCCATGACATGCGGCATGCACGTGGGGCCCCCACGACATGTGGCATGCATTTGGGGCCCCCACGACATGTGGCATACTTTTGGGGCCCCCATGACATTCTTCATGCATTTGGGACCCCAATGACATGCGTCATGCACGTGGGGCCCCTATGCTATGCGGCATGCACGTGGGGACCCCAAGACATGCGGCATGCATTTGGGGCCCCCATGACATGCGTCATGCACGTGGGGCACCCACGACATGTGGCATGCTTTTGGGGCCCCCATGACATGCGGCATGCACGTGGGGCCCCCACGACATGTGGCATGCTTTTGGGGCCCCCATGACATTCTTCATGCATTTGGGACCCCAATGACATGCGTCATGCACGTGGGGCCCCTATTATATGCGGCATGCACGTGGGGCCCCCAAGACATGCGGCATGCATTTGGGGCCCCCATGACATGCGGAATGCATGTGGGGCCCCCATGACAGGCGGCACGTAATTGGGACCCCCATGACATGCGGCATGCATTTGGGGCCCCCATGACATGCGACATGCATTTGGGACCCCAATAACATGCGGCATGCACGTGGGGCCCCTATGATATGTGTCATGCACGTGGGGCCCCCAAGACATGCGGCATGCACATGGTGCCCCCATGACATGCGGCATGCACGTGGGGCCCCCATGACATGCGGCATGGATTTGGGACTCCATGACATGCATCATGCACGTGGGGCCCCCATGACATGCGGGATGCATTTGGGGCCCCCATAACACGCAGCATGCATTTGGGGCCCCAAAGACATGCGGCATGCACGTGGGCCCCCATGACATGCGGCATGCATTTGGGGCCCCCATGACATGCGGCATGCACGTGGGACCCCCACGACACGTGGCATGCTTTTGGGGCCCCCATGACATGCGTCATGCACGTGGGGCCCCCACGACATGTGGCATGCTTTTGGGGCCCCCATGAAATTCTTCATGCATTTGGGGCCCCCATGACATGCGGCATGCATATGGGGCCCCCATGACATGCGTCATGCACGTGGGCCCTCATGACATGCGGCATGCATTTGGGGTCCCCATGACATGCGGCATGCATTTGGGACCCCAATGATATGCGGCATGCAGGTGGGCACCCATGACATGCGGCATGCATTTGGGCCCCCATGACATGTGGCATGCATTTGGGGCCCCCATGACATGCCACATGCACTTCGGGCTCCCATGACATGCGGCATGCATTTGGGGCCCCCATGACATGCGGCATGCATTTGGGACCCCAATAACATGCGACATGCACGTGGGGCCCCCATGACATGCGGCATGCACGTGGGGCCCCCATGACATGCGGCATGCATTAGGGGCCCCCATGACATGCTTCATGCATTTGGGGTTCCCATGACATGCGGCATGCATTTGGGGCCCCATGACATGCGGCATGCATTTGGGGCCCCCATGACATGCCGCATGCACTTCGGGCTCCCATGACATGCGGCATGCATTTGGGGCCCCCATGACATGCGGCATGCATTTGGGACCCATGGCATTCAGCATGTCATGAGGGCCCCAAATGCATGCCGCATGTCATTGGGGCCCCACGTGCATGCTGTATCTCATGGGGGCCCCATGTGCATGTCACATGTCATGGGGGCCCCAAATTCATGCCACATGTCATGGGGGCCCCAAATGCATGCCGTATGTCAT
Source organism: Phyllobates terribilis (assembly GCF_046119375.1). Lineage (NCBI taxonomy): Eukaryota > Metazoa > Chordata > Amphibia > Anura > Dendrobatidae > Phyllobates > Phyllobates terribilis. The sequence goes on from NW_027362764.1 coordinate 344,163,508, forward strand.
GGGGGCCCCACATGCATGTTGCATGTCAAGGGGGACCCAAATGCATGCCGCATGTCATTGGGGTAACAAATGCATGCCGCATGTCATGGAGGCCCACATGCATGCATCGATTAATGGGGGCCTCAAATGCATGCCTCATGTCATGTCATGGGGCCCCACGTGCATGTCGCCTATCATGGGGCCCCACGAGCATGCCGCATGTCATGGGGGGCCCAAATGCATGCCGCATGTCATGAGGGCCCCAAATGCATGCCACATTTCATGGGGGCCCCAAATACGTTCCACATGTCATAAGGGCCCCAAAGCATGCCACATGTCATGGGGGTCCAAGGTACATGTCGCATGTCATGCGGGCCCCAAATACATGCCGTATGTCATGGGGCCCGACGTGCATGCCGCATGTCATTGGGGCCCCAAAGCATGCCACATGTCATAGGCCAAAATGCATGCCTCATGTCATGAGGGCCCCAAATGCATGCCACTTATCATGGGGGCCCCAAACACGTTCCGCATGTCATAAGGGCCCCATGACATGCGGCATGCACTTCGGGCTCCCATGACATGCGGCATGCATTTGGGGCCCCCATGACATGCGGCATTCATGTGGGGCCCCCATGAAAGGCGGCACATAACTGGGGCCCCATGACATGCGGCATGCATTTGGGGCCGCCACGACATGCGTCATGCATTTGGGGCCACCACGACATGCGGCATGCACGTGGGCCCTCATGACATGCGGCATGCATTTGGGGCCCCCATGACATGCGGCATGCATTTGGGACCCCAATGATATGCGGCATGCATTTGGGACCCCAATGATATGCGGCATGCAGGTGGGGCCCCCATGACATGCGGCACAAAATTGGGGCCCCCAAGACATGTGACATGCACTTTTGGGCCCTCATGACATGCGGCATGCATTTGGGGCCCTCATGACATGCGACATGCATTTGGGGCCCACATGACATGAGGCATGCACGTGGGGCCCCCATGACATTCTTCATGCATTTGGGACCCCATGACATGCGGAATGCATTAGGGGAACCCTTGACATTCGTCAGGCATTTTGGGCCCCCATGACATGCGTCATGCACGAGGGGCCCCCATAACACACGGCATGCATTTGGGGCCCCCATGACATGCGGCATGCATTTGGGGCCCCAAATGACATGCGGCATTCACGTGGGGCCCCCATGACATGCGGCATGCACGTGGGGCCCCCATGACATGCGGCATGCACGTGGGCCCCCATGACATGCGGCATGCATTTGGGGCCCCCATGACATGCGGCATGCATTTGGGGCCCCATGACATGCGGCATGCATGAGGGGCCCCCATGACAGGCGGCACATAACTGGGGCCCCATGACATGCGGCATGCATTTGGGGCCCCCATGACATGAGTCATGCATTTGGGGCCGCCACGACATGCGTCATGCATTTGGGGCCACCACGACATGCACGTGGGCCCTCATGACATGCGGCATGCATTTGGGGCCCCCATGACATGCGGCATGCATTTGGGGCCCCCATGACATGCGGCATATATTTGGGACTCCATGACATGCGGCATGCACGTGGGCCCCCATGACATGCGGCATGCATTTGGACCCCAATGACATGCGGGATGCATTTGGGGCCCCCATGACATGCGGCATGCATGTGGGGCCCCCATGACAGGCGTCACATAATTGGGGCCCCCATGACATGCGGCATGCATTTGGGGCCGCCACGACATGCGTCATGCATTTGGGGCCACCACGACATGCGGCATGCACGTGGGCCCTCATGACATGCGGCATGCATTTGGGGCCCCCATGACATGCGGCATGCATTAGGGACCCCAATGATATGCGGCATGCAGGTGGGGCCCCCATGACATGCGGCACAAAATTGGGGCCCCCATGACATGTGGCATGCTTTTGGGGCCCCCATGACATTCTTCATGCATTTGGGACCCCATGACATGCGGCATGCATTTGGGGCCCCAAATGCATGCCGCATGTCATTGGGGCCCCACGTGCATGCTGTATCTCATGGGGGCCCCATGTGCATGTCACATGTCATGGGGGCCCCAAATTCATGCCGCATGTCATGGGTTCCCCAAATGCTTGCCGTATGTCATGGGGGCCCCACATGCATGTCGCATGTCAAGGGGGACCCAAATGCATGTCGCATGTCATTGGGGTAACAAATGCATGCCGCATGTCATGGAGGCCCCACATGCATGCATCGATTAATGGTGCTTTACATGCATGCCGCATGTAATGGGGGCCCCAAATGCATGCCCTATGTCATGGGGCCCCACGTGCATGTCGCCTATCATGGGGCCCCACAAGCATGCCGCATGTCATGGGGGGCCCAAATGCATGAAGCATGTCATGAGTGCCCCAAATGCATGCCACATGTCATGGGGGCCCCAAATACGTTCCACATGTCATAAGGGCCCCAAAGCATGCCACATGTCATGGGGGCTCCACATGCATGCATTTCGGGCTACCATGACATGCGGCATGCATTTTGGGCCCCCTTGACATGCGGCATGCACGTAGGGCCCACATGACATGCGGCATGCATGTGGGGCCCCCATGACAGGCGGCACATAATTGGTGCCATCATGACATGCGGCATGCATTTGGGGCCGCCACGACATGCGACATGCACGTGGACCCTCATGACATGCGGCATGCATTTGGGGTCCCCATGACATGCGGCATGCATTTGGGACCCCAATGATATGCGGCATGCAGGTGGGGCACCCATGACATGCGGCATGCATTTGGGACCCCAATGACATGCGTCATGCACGTGGGGCCCCTATGCTATGCGGCATGCACGTGGGGACCCCAAGACATGCGGCATGCATTTGGGGCCCCCATGACATGCGTCATGCACGTGGGGCACCCACGACATGTGGCATGCTTTTGGGGCCCCCATGACATGCGGCATGCACGTGGGGCCCCCACGACATGTGGCATGCTTTTGGGGCCCCCATGACATTCTTCATGCATTTGGGACCCCAATGACATGCGTCATGCACGTGGGGCCCCTATTATATGCGGCATGCACGTGGGGCCCCCAAGACATGCGGCATGCATTTGGGGCCCCCATGACATGCGGAATGCATGTGGGGCCCCCATGACAGGCGGCACGTAATTGGGACCCCCATGACATGCGGCATGCATTTGGGGCCCCCATGACATGCGACATGCATTTGGGACCCCAATAACATGCGGCATGCACGTGGGGCCCCTATGATATGTGTCATGCACGTGGGGCCCCCAAGACATGCGGCATGCACATGGTGCCCCCATGACATGCGGCATGCACGTGGGGCCCCCATGACATGCGGCATGGATTTGGGACTCCATGACATGCATCATGCACGTGGGGCCCCCATGACATGCGGGATGCATTTGGGGCCCCCATAACACGCAGCATGCATTTGGGGCCCCAAAGACATGCGGCATGCACGTGGGCCCCCATGACATGCGGCATGCATTTGGGGCCCCCATGACATGCGGCATGCACGTGGGACCCCCACGACACGTGGCATGCTTTTGGGGCCCCCATGACATGCGTCATGCACGTGGGGCCCCCACGACATGTGGCATGCTTTTGGGGCCCCCATGAAATTCTTCATGCATTTGGGGCCCCCATGACATGCGGCATGCATATGGGGCCCCCATGACATGCGTCATGCACGTGGGCCCTCATGACATGCGGCATGCATTTGGGGTCCCCATGACATGCGGCATGCATTTGGGACCCCAATGATATGCGGCATGCAGGTGGGCACCCATGACATGCGGCATGCATTTGGGCCCCCATGACATGTGGCATGCATTTGGGGCCCCCATGACATGCCACATGCACTTCGGGCTCCCATGACATGCGGCATGCATTTGGGGCCCCCATGACATGCGGCATGCATTTGGGACCCCAATAACATGCGACATGCACGTGGGGCCCCCATGACATGCGGCATGCACGTGGGGCCCCCATGACATGCGGCATGCATTAGGGGCCCCCATGACATGCTTCATGCATTTGGGGTTCCCATGACATGCGGCATGCATTTGGGGCCCCATGACATGCGGCATGCATTTGGGGCCCCCATGACATGCCACATGCACTTCGGGCTCCCATGACATGCGGCATGCATTTGGGGCCCCCATGACATGCGGCATGCATTTGGGACCCATGGCATTCAGCATGTCATGAGGGCCCCAAATGCATGCCGCATGTCATTGGGGCCCCACGTGCATGCTGTATCTCATGGGGGCCCCATGTGCATGTCACATGTCATGGGGGCCCCAAATTCATGCCACATGTCATGGGGGCCCCAAATGCATGCCGTATGTCATGGGGGCCCCACATGCATGTTGCATGTCAAGGGGGACCCAAATGCATGCCGCATGTCATTGGGGTAACAAATGCATGCCGCATGTCATGGAGGCCCACATGCATGCATCGATTAATGGGGGCCTCAAATGCATGCCTCATGTCATGTCATGGGGCCCCACGTGCATGTCGCCTATCATGGGGCCCCACGAGCATGCCGCATGTCATGGGGGGCCCAAATGCATGCCGCATGTCATGAGGGCCCCAAATGCATGCCACATTTCATGGGGGCCCCAAATACGTTCCACATGTCATAAGGGCCCCAAAGCATGCCACATGTCATGGGGGTCCAAGGTACATGTCGCATGTCATGCGGGCCCCAAATACATGCCGTATGTCATGGGGCCCGACGTGCATGCCGCATGTCATTGGGGCCCCAAAGCATGCCACATGTCATAGGCCAAAATGCATGCCTCATGTCATGAGGGCCCCAAATGCATGCCACTTATCATGGGGGCCCCAAACACGTTCCGCATGTCATAAGGGCCCCATGACATGCGGCATGCACTTCGGGCTCCCATGACATGCGGCATGCATTTGGGGCCCCCATGACATGCGGCATTCATGTGGGGCCCCCATGAAAGGCGGCACATAACTGGGGCCCCATGACATGCGGCATGCATTTGGGGCCGCCACGACATGCGTCATGCATTTGGGGCCACCACGACATGCGGCATGCACGTGGGCCCTCATGACATGCGGCATGCATTTGGGGCCCCCATGACATGCGGCATGCATTTGGGACCCCAATGATATGCGGCATGCATTTGGGACCCCAATGATATGCGGCATGCAGGTGGGGCCCCCATGACATGCGGCACAAAATTGGGGCCCCCAAGACATGTGACATGCACTTTTGGGCCCTCATGACATGCGGCATGCATTTGGGGCCCTCATGACATGCGACATGCATTTGGGGCCCACATGACATGAGGCATGCACGTGGGGCCCCCATGACATTCTTCATGCATTTGGGACCCCATGACATGCGGAATGCATTAGGGGAACCCTTGACATTCGTCAGGCATTTTGGGCCCCCATGACATGCGTCATGCACGAGGGGCCCCCATAACACACGGCATGCATTTGGGGCCCCCATGACATGCGGCATGCATTTGGGGCCCCAAATGACATGCGGCATTCACGTGGGGCCCCCATGACATGCGGCATGCACGTGGGGCCCCCATGACATGCGGCATGCACGTGGGCCCCCATGACATGCGGCATGCATTTGGGGCCCCCATGACATGCGGCATGCATTTGGGGCCCCATGACATGCGGCATGCATGAGGGGCCCCCATGACAGGCGGCACATAACTGGGGCCCCATGACATGCGGCATGCATTTGGGGCCCCCATGACATGAGTCATGCATTTGGGGCCGCCACGACATGCGTCATGCATTTGGGGCCACCACGACATGCACGTGGGCCCTCATGACATGCGGCATGCATTTGGGGCCCCCATGACATGCGGCATGCATTTGGGGCCCCCATGACATGCGGCATATATTTGGGACTCCATGACATGCGGCATGCACGTGGGCCCCCATGACATGCGGCATGCATTTGGACCCCAATGACATGCGGGATGCATTTGGGGCCCCCATGACATGCGGCATGCATGTGGGGCCCCCATGACAGGCGTCACATAATTGGGGCCCCCATGACATGCGGCATGCATTTGGGGCCGCCACGACATGCGTCATGCATTTGGGGCCACCACGACATGCGGCATGCACGTGGGCCCTCATGACATGCGGCATGCATTTGGGGCCCCCATGACATGCGGCATGCATTAGGGACCCCAATGATATGCGGCATGCAGGTGGGGCCCCCATGACATGCGGCACAAAATTGGGGCCCCCATGACATGTGGCATGCTTTTGGGGCCCCCATGACATTCTTCATGCATTTGGGACCCCATGACATGCGGCATGCATTTGGGGCCCCAAATGCATGCCACATGTCATTGGGGCCCCACGTGCATGCTGTATCTCATGGGGGCCCCATGTGCATGTCACATGTCATGGGGGCCCCAAATTCATGCCGCATGTCATGGGTTCCCCAAATGCTTGCCGTATGTCATGGGGGCCCCACATGCATGTCGCATGTCAAGGGGGACCCAAATGCATGTCGCATGTCATTGGGGTAACAAATGCATGCCGCATGTCATGGAGGCCCCACATGCATGCATCGATTAATGGTGCTTTACATGCATGCCGCATGTAATGGGGGCCCCAAATGCATGCCCTATGTCATGGGGCCCCACGTGCATGTCGCCTATCATGGGGCCCCACAAGCATGCCGCATGTCATGGGGGGCCCAAATGCATGAAGCATGTCATGAGTGCCCCAAATGCATGCCACATGTCATGGGGGCCCCAAATACGTTCCACATGTCATAAGGGCCCCAAAGCATGCCACATGTCATGGGGGCTCCACATGCATGCATTTCGGGCTACCATGACATGCGGCATGCATTTTGGGCCCCCATGACATGCGGCATGCACGTAGGGCCCACATGACATGCGGCATGCATGTGGGGCCCCCATGACAGGCGGCACATAATTGGTGCCCCCATGACATGCGGCATGCATTTGGGGCCGCCACGACATGCGACATGCACGTGGACCCTCATGACATGCGGCATGCATTTGGGGTCCCCATGACATGCGGCATGCATTTGGGACCCCAATGATATGCGGCATGCAGGTGGGGCACCCATGACATGCGGCTTGCATTTGGGACCCCAATGACATGCGGCATGCACGAGGGCCCCCCATGACATGCGGCATGCATTTATGGCCCCCATGACATGCGGCACAAAATTGGGGCCCCCAAGACATGTGACATGCACTTTTGGGTCCCCATGACATGCGGAATGCATGTGGGGCCCCCATGACAGGCGGCATGTAATTGGGGCCCCCATGACATGCGTCATGCACTTGGGGCCACCATGACATGCGGCATGCACGTGGGCCCTCATGACATGCGGCATGCATTTGGGCCCCCATGACATGTGGCATGCACGTGGGGCCCCCACGACATGCGGCATGCATTTGGGGTCCCCATGACATGCGGCATGCATTTGGGACCCCAATGATATGCGGCATGCAGGTGGGGCACCCATGACATGCGGCATGCATTTGGGACCCCAATGACATGCGGCATGCACGAGGGCCCCCCATGACATGCGGCATGCATTTATGGCCCCCATGACATGCGGCACAAAATTGGGGCCCCCAAGACATGTGACATGCACTTTTGGGTCCCCATGACATGCGGAATGCATGTGGGGCCCCCATGACAGGCGGCATGTAATTGGGGCCCCCATGACATGCGTCATGCACTTGGGGCCCTCATGACATGCGGCATGCATTTGGGCCCCCATGACATGCGGCATGCATTTGGGACCATAATGATATGCGGCATGCAGGTGGGGCCCCCGTGACATGCGGCATGCATTTATGCCCCCCATGACATGCGTCACAAAATTGGGGCCCCCAAGACATGTGACATGCACTTTTGGTCCCTAATGACATGCGGCATGCATTTGGGGCCCCCATGACATGCGGCATGCATGTGGGGCCCCCATGACAGGCGTCACATAATTGGGGCCCCATGACATGCGTCATGCATTTGGGGCCGCCACAACATGCGGCATGCACGTGGGCCCTCATGACATGCGGCATGCATTTGGGGCACCCATGACATGCGGCATGCACGTGGGCCCTCATGACATGCGGCATGCATTTGGGGCCGCCACGACATGCGGCATGCACGTGGGCCCCCATGACATGCGACATGCATTTGGGACCATAATGACATGCGGCACGCACGTGGGGCCCCCATGACATTCTTCATGCATTTGGGACCCCATGACATGCGGAATGCATTAGGGGAACCCTTGACATTCGTCAGGCATTTTGGGCCCCCATGACATGCGTCATGCACGAGGGGCCCCCATAACACACGGCATGCATTTGGGGCCCCCATGACATGCGGCATTCACGTGGGGCCCCCATGACATGCGGCATGCACGTGGGGCCCCCATGACATGCGGCATGCACGTGGGGCCCCCATGACATGCGGCATGCACGTGGGCCCCCATGACATGCGGCATGCATTTGGGGCCCCCATGACATGCGGCATGCATTTGGGGCCCCATGACATGCGGCATGCATGAGGGGCCCCCATGACAGGCGGCACATAACTGGGGCCCCATGACATGCGGCATGCATTTGGGGCCCCCATGACATGAGTCATGCATTTGGGGCCGCCACGACATGCGTCATGCATTTGGGGCCACCACGACATGCACGTGGGCCCTCATGACATGCGGCATGCATTTGGGGCCCCCATGACATGCGGCATGCATTTGGGGCCCCCATGACATGCGGCATATATTTGGGACTCCATGACATGCGGCATGCACGTGGGCCCCCATGACATGCGGCATGCATTTGGACCCCAATGACATGCGGGATGCATTTGGGGCCCCCATGACATGCGGCATGCATTTGGGGCCCCAATGACATGCGGCATGCTTTTGGGGCCCCCATGACATGCGGCATTCTCGTGGGCCCCAATGACATGCGGCATGCACTTCGGGCTCCCATGACATGCGGCATGCATTTGGGGCCCCATGACATGCGGCACATAATTGGGGCCCCCATGACATGCGGCATGCACGTGGGCCCTCATGACATGCGGCATGCATTTGGGGCCCCCATGACATGCGGCATGCATTAGGGACCCCAATGATATGCGGCATGCAGGTGGGGCCCCCATGACATGCGGCACAAAATTGGGGCCCCCATGACATGTGGCATGCTTTTGGGGCCCCCATGACATTCTTCATGCATTTGGGACCCCATGACATGCGGCATGCATTTGGGGCCCCAAATGCATGCCACATGTCATTGGGGCCCCACGTGCATGCTGTATCTCATGGGGGCCCCATGTGCATGTCACATGTCATGGGGGCCCCAAATTCATGCCGCATGTCATGGGTTCCCCAAATGCTTGCCGTATGTCATGGGGGCCCCACATGCATGTCGCATGTCAAGGGGGACCCAAATGCATGTCGCATGTCATTGGGGTAACAAATGCATGCCGCATGTCATGGAGGCCCCACATGCATGCATCGATTAATGGTGCTTTACATGCATGCCGCATGTAATGGGGGCCCCAAATGCATGCCCTATGTCATGGGGCCCCACGTGCATGTCGCCTATCATGGGGCCCCACAAGCATGCCGCATGTCATGGGGGGCCCAAATGCATGAAGCATGTCATGAGTGCCCCAAATGCATGCCACATGTCATGGGGGCCCCAAATACGTTCCACATGTCATAAGGGCCCCAAAGCATGCCACATGTCATGGGGGCTCCACATGCATGCATTTCGGGCTACCATGACATGCGGCATGCATTTTGGGCCCCCATGACATGCGGCATGCACGTAGGGCCCACATGACATGCGGCATGCATGTGGGGCCCCCATGACAGGCGGCACATAATTGGTGCCCCCATGACATGCGGCATGCATTTGGGGCCGCCACGACATGCGACATGCACGTGGACCCTCATGACATGCGGCATGCATTTGGGGTCCCCATGACATGCGGCATGCATTTGGGACCCCAATGATATGCGGCATGCAGGTGGGGCACCCATGACATGCGGCTTGCATTTGGGACCCCAATGACATGCGGCATGCACGAGGGCCCCCCATGACATGCGGCATGCATTTATGGCCCCCATGACATGCGGCACAAAATTGGGGCCCCCAAGACATGTGACATGCACTTTTGGGTCCCCATGACATGCGGAATGCATGTGGGGCCCCCATGACAGGCGGCATGTAATTGGGGCCCCCATGACATGCGTCATGCACTTGGGGCCACCATGACATGCGGCATGCACGTGGGCCCTCATGACATGCGGCATGCATTTGGGCCCCCATGACATGCGGCATGCATTTGGGACCATAATGATATGCGGCATGCAGGTGGGGCCCCCATGACATGCGGCATGCATTTATGCCCCCCATGACATGCGTCACAAAATTGGGGCCCCCAAGACATGTGACATGCACTTTTGGTCCCTAATGACATGCGGCATGCATTTGGGGCCCCCATGACATGCGGCATGCATGTGGGGCCCCCATGACAGGCGTCACATAATTGGGGCCCCATGACATGCGTCATGCATTTGGGGCCGCCACAACATGCGGCATGCACGTGGGCCCTCATGACATGCGGCATGCATTTGGGGCACCCATGACATGCGGCATGCATTTGGGGCCCCCATGACATGCGTAATGCATTTGGGGCCGCCAGACATGCGGCATGCACGTGGGCCCTCATGACATGCGGCATGCATTTGGGGCCGCCACGACATGCGGCATGCACGTGGGCCCCCATGACATGCGACATGCATTTGGGACCATAATGACATGCGGCACGCACGTGGGGCCCCCATGACATGCGGCATGCACTTCGGGCTCCCATGACATGTGGCATGCATTTGGGGCCCCCATGACATGCGGCATGCATGTGAGGCCCCCAAGACAGGCGGCACGTAATTGGGTCCCCCATGACATGCGGCATGCATATGGGGCCCCATGACATGCGTCATGCATTTGGGGCCCCATGACATGCGTCATGCATTTGGGGCCGCCACGACATGCGGCATGCACGTGGGCCCCCATGACATGCGGCATGCATTTGGGACCCCAATGATATGCGGCATGGAGGTGGGGCCCCCATGACATACGGCACAAAATTGGGGCCCCCAAGACATGTGACATGCATTTGGGGCCCTCATGACATGCGGCATGCATTTGGGGCCCTCATGACATGCGTCATGCATTTGGGGCCCCATGACATGCGGCATGCACGTGGGGTCCCCATGACATGCGGCATGCATATGGGGCCCCCAAGACATGTGACATGCACTTTTGGGCCCCCATGACATGCGGCATGCACGTGGGCCCTCATGACATGCGGCATGCATTTGGGGTCCCCATGACATGCGGCATGCATTTGGGACCCCAATGATATGCGGCATGCAGGTGGGGCACCCATGACATGCGGCATGCATTTGGGACCCCAATGACATGCGGCATGCACGAGGGCCCCCCATGACATGCGGCATGCATTTATGGCCCCCATGACATGCGGCACAAAATTGGGGACCCCAAGACATGTGACATGCACTTTTGGGCCCCCATGAGATGCGGCATGCATGTGGGGCCCCCATGACAGGCGGCATGTAATTGGGGCCCCCATGACATGCGGCATGCATTTGGGGCCCTCATGACATGCGGCATGCACGTGGGCCCCACTGACATGCGGCATGCACTTCAAACTCCCATGACATGCGGCATGCATTTGGTGCCCCATGACATGCGGCACATAATTGGGGCCCCCATGACATGCGGCATGCATTTGGGGCCCCCAAGACATGCGTCATGCATTTGGGGCCGCCACGACATGCGGCATGCACGTGGGCCCTCATGACATGCGGCATGCATTTGGGGTCCCCATGACATGCGGCATGCATTTGGGACCCCAATGATACGCGGCATGCAGGTGGGGCACCCATGACATGCGGCATGCATTTATGGCCCCCATGACATGCGGCACGAAATTGGGGCCCCCATGACATGCACTTTTGGGCCCCCATGACATGCGGCATGCACGTGGGGCCCCCATGACATGCGGCATGCACGTGGGGCCCCCATGACATGCGGCATGCACTTCAGGCCCCCATGACATGCGGCATGCATTTGGGGCCCCAATGACATGCGGCATGCACGTGGGGCCCCCGTGACATGCGGCATGCACGTGGGGCCCCCAAGACATGCGTCATGCATATGGGCCTGCCACGACATGCGGCATGCATGTGGGGCCCCCATGACAGGCGGCACATAATTGGGGCCCCCATGACATGAGGCATGCACATGGGGCCCCCATGACATGCGGCATGCATTTGGGGCCCCCATGACATGCGGCATGCATTTGGGGCTCCCAAGACATGCGGCATGCATTTGGGGTCCCCATGACATGCGGCATGCATTTGGGGCCCCCAAGACATGTGACATGCACTTTTGGGCCCCCATGACATGCGGCATGCATGTGGGGCCCCCATGACAGGCGGCATGTAATTGGGGCCCCCATGACATGCAGCATGCATTTGGGGCCCCAATGACATGCGGCATGCACGTGGGGCCCCCATGACATGCTGCATGCACTTGGCGCCCCCATGACATGCGGCATGCACGTGGGGCCCCCATGACATGCGGCATGCATATGGGGCCCCATGACATGCGTCATGCACGTGGGCCCTCATGACATGCGGCATGCATTTGGGGTCCCCATGACATGCGGCATGCATTTGGGACCCCAATGATATGCGGCATGCAGGTGGGCACCCATGACATGCGGCATGCATTTGGGGCCCCCATGACATGCGGCATGCATTTGGGGCCCCCATGACATGCGGCATGCATTTGGGACCCCAATAACATGCGGCATGCACGTGGGGCCCCCATGACATGCGGCATGCACGTGGGGCCCCCAAGGCATGCGGCATGCATTTGGGGCCCCCATGACATGCGGAATGCATGTGGGGCCCCCATGACAGGCGGCACGTAATTGGGGCCCCCATGACATGCGGCATGCATTTGGGGCCCCCATGACATGCGACATGCATTTGGGACCCAATGACATGCGGCATGCACGTGGGGCCCCCATGACTTGCGGCATGCACGTGGGGCCCCCATGACATGCGGCATGCACATGGGGCCCCCATGACATGCGGCATGCACATGGGGCCCCCATGACATGCGGCATGCATTTGGGGCCCCCATGACATGCTTCATGCATTTGGGGCTCCCATGACATGCGGCATGCATTTGGGGCCGCCACGACATGTTGCATGCACGTGGGCCCTAATGACATGCGGCATTCATTTGGGCCCCCATGACATGCGACATGCATTTGGGACCCAAATAACATGCGTCATGCACGTGGGGCCCCTATGATATGCGGCATGCACGTGGGGCCCCCAAGACATGCGGCATGCACGTGGGGCCCCCATGACATGCGGCATGGATTTGGGACTCCATGACATGCATCATGCACGTGGGGCCCCCATGACATGCGTCATGCACGTGGGCCCTCATGACATGCGGCATGCATTTGGGGTCCCCATGACATGCGGCATGCATTTGGGACCCCAATGATATGCGGCATGCAGGTGGGCACCCATGACATGCGGCATGCATTTGGGCCCCGATGACATGCGGCATGCATTTGGGGCCCCCATGACATGCCACATGCACTTCGGGCTCCCATGACATGCGGCATGCATTGGGGGCCCCCATGACATGCGGCATGCATTTGGGACCCCAATAACATGCGACATGCACATGGGGCCCCCATGACATGCGGCATGCACGTGGGGCCCCCATGACATGCGGCATGCATTTGGGGCCCCCATGACATGCTTCATGCATTTGGGGTTCCCATGACATGCGGCATGCATTTGGGGTCCCATGACATGCGGCATGCATTTGGGGCCCCCATGACATGCCGCATGCACTTCGGGCTCCCATGACATGCGGCATGCATTTGGGGCCCCCATGACATGCGGCATGCATTTGGGACCCCAATAACATGCGGCATGCATTTGGGGCCCCCATGACATGCGGCATGCATTTGGGGCCCCCATGACATGCAGCATGCACTTCGGGCTCCCTTGACATGCGGCATGCATTTGGGGCCCCTATGACATGTGGCATGCATGTGGGGCCCCATGACAGGCGGCACATAATTGGGGCCCCCATGACATGCGTCATGCATTTGGGGCCGCCACGACATGCGGCATGCATTTGGGGCCCCCATGACATGCGGCATGCACGTGGGGCCCCCACGACATGTGGCATACTTTTGGGGCCCCCATGACATTCTTCATGCATTTGGGACCCCAATGACATGCGTCATGCACGTGGGGCCCCTATGATATGCGGCATGCACGTGAGGCCCCCAAGACATGCGGCATGCATTTGGGGCCCCCATGATATGCGTCATGCACGTGGGGCACCCACGACATGTGGCATGCTTTTGGGGCCCCCATGACATGCGGCATGCACGTGGGGCCCCCACGACATGCGGCATGCATTTGGGGTCCCCATGACATGCGGCATGCATTTGGGACCCCAATGATATGCGGCATGCAGGTGGGGCACCCATGACATGCGGCATGCATTTGGGACCCCAATGACATGCGGCATGCACGAGGGCCCCCCATGACATGCGGCATGTCATGGGGGGCCCAAATGCATGAAGCATGTCATGAGTGCCCCAAATGCATGCCACATGTCATGGGGGCCCCAAATACGTTCCACATGTCATAAGGGCCCCAAAGCATGCCACATGTCATGGGGGCTCCACATGCATGCATTTCGGGCTACCATGACATGCGGCATGCATTTTGGGCCCCCTTGACATGCGGCATGCACGTAGGGCCCACATGACATGCGGCATGCATGTGGGGCCCCCATGACAGGCGGCACATAATTGGTGCCATCATGACATGCGGCATGCATTTGGGGCCGCCACGACATGCGACATGCACGTGGACCCTCATGACATGCGGCATGCATTTGGGGTCCCCATGACATGCGGCATGCATTTGGGACCCCAATGATATGCGGCATGCAGGTGGGGCACCCATGACATGCGGCATGCATTTGGGACCCCAATGACATGCGGCATGCACGAGGGCCCCCCATGACATGTGGCATGCATTTATGGCCCCCATGACATGCGGCACAAAATTGGGGCCCCCAAGACATGCGGCATGCATTTGGGGCCCCATGACATGCGGCACATAATTGGGGCCCCCATGACATGCGGCATGCATTTGGGGCCCCCAAGACATGCGTCATGCATTTGGGGCCGCCACGACATGCGGCATGCACGTGGGCCCTCATGACATGCGGCATGCATTTGGGGTCCCCATGACATGCGGCATGCATTTGGGACCCCAATAACATGCGACATGCACGTGGGGCCCCCATGACATGCGGCATGCACGTGGGGCCCCCATGACATGCGGCATGCATTTGGGGCCCCCATGACATGCTTCATGCATTTGGGGTTCCCATGACATGCGGCATGCATTTGGGGTCCCATGACATGCGGCATGCATTTGGGGCCCCCATGACATGCCGCATGCACTTCGGGCTCCCATGACATGCGGCATGCATTTGGGGCCCCCATGACATGCGGCATGCATTTGGGACCCCAATAACATGCGGCATGCATTTGGGGCCCCCATGACATGCGGCATGCATTTGGGGCCCCCATGACATGCAGCATGCACTTCGGGCTCCCATGACATGCGGCATGCATTTGGGGCCCCTATGACATGTGGCATGCATGTGGGGCCCCATGACAGGCGGCACATAATTGGGGCCCCCATGACATGCGTCATGCATTTGGGGCCGCCACGACATGCGGCATGCATTTGGGGCCCCCATGACATGCGGCATGCACGTGGGGCCCCCACGACATGTGGCATACTTTTGGGGCCCCCATGACATTCTTCATGCATTTGGGACCCCAATGACATGCGTCATGCACGTGGGGCCCCTATGATATGCGGCATGCACGTGAGGCCCCCAAGACATGCGGCATGCATTTGGGGCCCCCATGATATGCGTCATGCACGTGGGGCACCCACGACATGTGGCATGCTTTTGGGGCCCCCATGACATGCGGCATGCACGTGGGGCCCCCACGACATGCGGCATGCATTTGGGGTCCCCATGACATGCGGCATGCATTTGGGACCCCAATGATATGCGGCATGCAGGTGGGGCACCCATGACATGCGGCATGCATTTGGGACCCCAATGACATGCGGCATGCACGAGGGCCCCCCATGACATGCGGCATGCATTTATGGCCCCCATGACATGCGGCACAAAATTGGGGCCCCCAAGACATGTGACATGCACTTTTGGGTCCCCATGACATGCGGAATGCATGTGGGGCCCCCATGACAGGCGGCATGTAATTGGGGCCCCCATGACATGCGTCATGCACTTGGGGCCACCATGACATGCGGCATGCACGTGGGCCCTCATGACATGCGGCATGCATTTGGGCCCCCATGACATGCGGCATGCATTTGGGACCATAATGATATGCGGCATGCAGGTGGGGCCCCCGTGACATGCGGCATGCATTTATGCCCCCCATGACATGCGTCACAAAATTGGGGCCCCCAAGACATGTGACATGCACTTTTGGTCCCTAATGACATGCGGCATGCATTTGGGGCCCCCATGACATGCGGCATGCATGTGGGGCCCCCATGACAGGCGTCACATAATTGGGGCCCCATGACATGCGTCATGCATTTGGGGCCGCCACAACATGCGGCATGCACGTGGGCCCTCATGACATGCGGCATGCATTTGGGGCACCCATGACATGCGGCATGCACGTGGGCCCTCATGACATGCGGCATGCATTTGGGGCCGCCACGACATGCGGCATGCACGTGGGCCCCCATGACATGCGACATGCATTTGGGACCATAATGACATGCGGCACGCACGTGGGGCCCCCATGACATTCTTCATGCATTTGGGACCCCATGACATGCGGAATGCATTAGGGGAACCCTTGACATTCGTCAGGCATTTTGGGCCCCCATGACATGCGTCATGCACGAGGGGCCCCCATAACACACGGCATGCATTTGGGGCCCCCATGACATGCGGCATTCACGTGGGGCCCCCATGACATGCGGCATGCACGTGGGGCCCCCATGACATGCGGCATGCACGTGGGCCCCCATGACATGCGGCATGCATTTGGGGCCCCCATGACATGCGGCATGCATTTGGGGCCCCATGACATGCGGCATGCATGAGGGGCCCCCATGACAGGCGGCACATAACTGGGGCCCCATGACATGCGGCATGCATTTGGGGCCCCCATGACATGAGTCATGCATTTGGGGCCGCCACGACATGCGTCATGCATTTGGGGCCACCACGACATGCACGTGGGCCCTCATGACATGCGGCATGCATTTGGGGCCCCCATGACATGCGGCATGCATTTGGGGCCCCCATGACATGCGGCATATATTTGGGACTCCATGACATGCGGCATGCACGTGGGCCCCCATGACATGCGGCATGCATTTGGACCCCAATGACATGCGGGATGCATTTGGGGCCCCCATGACATGCGGCATGCATTTGGGGCCCCAATGACATGCGGCATGCTTTTGGGGCCCCCATGACATGCGGCATTCTCGTGGGCCCCAATGACATGCGGCATGCACTTCGGGCTCCCATGACATGCGGCATGCATTTGGGGCCCCATGACATGCGGCACATAATTGGGGCCCCCATGACATGCGGCATGCATTTGGGGCCGCCACGACATGCGTCATGCATTTGGGGCCACCACGACATGCGGCATGCACGTGGGCCCTCATGACATGCGGCATGCATTTGGGGCCCCCATGACATGCGGCATGCATTAGGGACCCCAATGATATGCGGCATGCAGGTGGGGCCCCCATGACATGCGGCACAAAATTGGGGCCCCCATGACATGTGGCATGCTTTTGGGGCCCCCATGACATTCTTCATGCATTTGGGACCCCATGACATGCGGCATGCATTTGGGGCCCCAAATGCATGCCACATGTCATTGGGGCCCCACGTGCATGCTGTATCTCATGGGGGCCCCATGTGCATGTCACATGTCATGGGGGCCCCAAATTCATGCCGCATGTCATGGGTTCCCCAAATGCTTGCCGTATGTCATGGGGGCCCCACATGCATGTCGCATGTCAAGGGGGACCCAAATGCATGTCGCATGTCATTGGGGTAACAAATGCATGCCGCATGTCATGGAGGCCCCACATGCATGCATCGATTAATGGTGCTTTACATGCATGCCGCATGTAATGGGGGCCCCAAATGCATGCCCTATGTCATGGGGCCCCACGTGCATGTCGCCTATCATGGGGCCCCACAAGCATGCCGCATGTCATGGGGGGCCCAAATGCATGAAGCATGTCATGAGTGCCCCAAATGCATGCCACATGTCATGGGGGCCCCAAATACGTTCCACATGTCATAAGGGCCCCAAAGCATGCCACATGTCATGGGGGCTCCACATGCATGCATTTCGGGCTACCATGACATGCGGCATGCATTTTGGGCCCCCATGACATGCGGCATGCACGTAGGGCCCACATGACATGCGGCATGCATGTGGGGCCCCCATGACAGGCGGCACATAATTGGTGCCCCCATGACATGCGGCATGCATTTGGGGCCGCCACGACATGCGACATGCACGTGGAACCTCATGACATGCGGCATGCATTTGGGGTCCCCATGACATGCGGCATGCATTTGGGACCCCAATGATATGCGGCATGCAGGTGGGGCACCCATGACATGCGGCTTGCATTTGGGACCCCAATGACATGCGGCATGCATTTATGGCCCCCATGACATGCGGCACAAAATTGGGGCCCCCAAGACATGTGACATGCACTTTTGGGTCCCCATGACATGCGGAATGCATGTGGGGCCCCCATGACAGGCGGCATGTAATTGGGGCCCCCATGACATGCGTCATGCACTTGGGGCCACCATGACATGCGGCATGCACGTGGGCCCTCATGACATGCGGCATGCATTTGGGCCCCCATGACATGCGGCATGCATTTGGGACCATAATGATATGCGGCATGCAGGTGGGGCCCCCATGACATGCGGCATGCATTTATGCCCCCCATGACATGCGTCACAAAATTGGGGCCCCCAAGACATGTGACATGCACTTTTGGTCCCTAATGACATGCGGCATGCATTTGGGGCCCCCATGACATGCGGCATGCATGTGGGGCCCCCATGACAGGCGTCACATAATTGGGGCCCCATGACATGCGTCATGCATTTGGGGCCGCCACAACATGCGGCATGCACGTGGGCCCTCATGACATGCGGCATGAATTTGGGGCACCCATGACATGCGGCATGCATTTGGGGCCCCCATGACATGCGTAATGCATTTGGGGCCGCCAGACATGCGGCATGCACGTGGGCCCTCATGACATGCGGCATGCATTTGGGGCCGCCACGACATGCGGCATGCACGTGGGCCCCCATGACATGCGACATGCATTTGGGACCATAATGACATGCGGCACGCACGTGGGGCCCCCATGACATGCGGCATGCACTTCGGGCTCCCATGACATGTGGCATGCATTTGGGGCCCCCATGACATGCGGCATGCATGTGAGGCCCCCAAGACAGGCGGCACGTAATTGGGTCCCCCATGACATGCGGCATGCATATGGGGCCCCATGACATGCGTCATGCATTTGGGGCCCCATGACATGCGTCATGCATTTGGGGCCGCCACGACATGCGGCATGCACGTGGGCCCCCATGACATGCGGCATGCATTTGGGACCCCAATGATATGCGGCATGGAGGTGGGGCCCCCATGACATACGGCACAAAATTGGGGCCCCCAAGACATGTGACATGCATTTGGGGCCCTCATGACATGCGGCATGCATTTGGGGCCCTCATGACATGCGGCATGCATTTGGGGCCCCATGACATGCGGCATGCACGTGGGGTCCCCATGACATGCGGCATGCATATGGGGCCCCCATGACATGCGGCATGCATTTGGGGCCGCCACAACATGCGGCATGCACGTGGGCCCTCATGACATGCAGCATGCATTTGGGGTCCCCATGACATGCGGCATGCATTTGGGACCCCAATGATATGCGGCATGCAGATGGGGCACCCATGACATGCGGCATGCATTTGGGACCCCAATGACATGCGGCATGCACGAGGGCCCCCCATGACATGCGGCATGCATTTATGGCCCCCATGACATGCGGCACAAAATTGGGGACCCCAAGACATGTGACATGCACTTTTGGGCCCCCATGACATGCGGCATGCACGTGGGCCCTCATGACATGCGGCATGCATTTGGGGTCCCCATGACATGCGGCATGCATTTGGGACCCCAATGATATGCGGCATGCAGGTGGGGCAAACATGACATGCGGCATGCATTTGGGACCCCAATGACATGCGGCATGCACGAGGGCCCCCCATGACATGCGGCATGCATTTATGGCCCCCATGACATGCGGCACAAAATTGGGGCCCCCAAGACATGTGACATGCACTTTTGGGCCCCCATGAGATGCGGCATGCATGTGGGGCCCCCATGACAGGCGGCATGTAATTGGGGCCCCCATGACATGCGGCATGCATTTGGGGCCCTCATGACATGCGGCATGCACGTGGGCCCCACTGACATGCGGCATGCACTTCAAACTCCCATGACATGCGGCATGCATTTGGTGCCCCATGACATGCGGCACATAATTGGGGCCCCCATGACATGCGGCATGCATTTGGGGCCCCCAAGACATGCGTCATGCATTTGGGGCCGCCACGACATGCGGCATGCACGTGGGCCCTCATGACATGCGGCATGCATTTGGGGTCCCCATGACATGCGGCATGCATTTGGGACCCCAATGATACGCGGCATGCAGGTGGGGCACCCATGACATGCGGCATGCATTTATGGCCCCCATGACATGCGGCACGAAATTGGGGCCCCCATGACATGCACTTTTGGGCCCCCATGACATGCGGCATGCACGTGGGGCCCCCATGACATGCGGCATGCACGTGGGGCCCCCATGACATGCGGCATGCACTTCAGGCCCCCATGACATGCGGCATGCATTTGGGGCCCCAATGACATGCGGCATGCACGTGGGGCCCCCGTGACATGCGGCATGCACGTGGGGCCCCCAAGACATGCGTCATGCATATGGGCCTGCCACGACATGCGGCATGCATGTGGGGCCCCCATGACAGGCGGCACATAATTGGGGCCCCCATGACATGAGGCATGCACATGGGGCCCCCATGACATGCGGCATGCATTTGGGGCCCCCATGACATGCGGCATGCATTTGGGGCTCCCAAGACATGCGGCATGCATTTGGGGTCCCCATGACATGCGGCATGCATTTGGGGCCCCCAAGACATGTGACATGCACTTTTGGGCCCCCATGACATGCGGCATGCATGTGGGGCCCCCATGACAGGCGGCATGTAATTGGGGCCCCCATGACATGCAGCATGCATTTGGGGCCCCAATGACATGCGGCATGCACGTGGGGCCCCCATGACATGCTGCATGCACTTGGCGCCCCCATGACATGCGGCATGCACGTGGGGCCCCCATGACATGCGGCATGCATATGGGGCCCCATGACATGCGTCATGCACGTGGGCCCTCATGACATGCGGCATGCATTTGGGGTCCCCATGACATGCGGCATGCATTTGGGACCCCAATGATATGCGGCATGCAGGTGGGCACCCATGACATGCGGCATGCATTTGGGGCCCCCATGACATGCGGCATGCATTTGGGGCCCCCATGACATGCGGCATGCATTTGGGACCCCAATAACATGCGGCATGCACGTGGGGCCCCCATGACATGCGGCATGCACGTGGGGCCCCCAAGGCATGCGGCATGCATTTGGGGCCCCCATGACATGCGGAATGCATGTGGGGCCCCCATGACAGGCGGCACGTAATTGGGGCCCCCATGACATGCGGCATGCATTTGGGGCCCCCATGACATGCGACATGCATTTGGGACCCAATGACATGCGGCATGCACGTGGGGCCCCCATGACTTGCGGCATGCACGTGGGGCCCCCATGACATGCGGCATGCACATGGGGCCCCCATGACATGCGGCATGCACGTGGGGCCCCCATGACATGCGGCATGCACATGGGGCCCCCATGACATGCGGCATGCACATGGGGCCCCCATGACATGCGGCATGCATTTGGGGCCCCCATGACATGCTTCATGCATTTGGGGCTCCCATGACATGCGGCATGCATTTGGGGCCGCCACGACATGTTGCATGCACGTGGGCCCTAATGACATGCGGCATTCATTTGGGCCCCCATGACATGCGACATGCATTTGGGACCCAAATAACATGCGTCATGCACGTGGGGCCCCTATGATATGCGGCATGCACGTGGGGCCCCCAAGACATGCGGCATGCACGTGGGGCCCCCATGACATGCGGCATGGATTTGGGACTCCATGACATGCATCATGCACGTGGGGCCCCCATGACATGCGTCATGCACGTGGGCCCTCATGACATGCGGCATGCATTTGGGGTCCCCATGACATGCGGCATGCATTTGGGACCCCAATGATATGCGGCATGCAGGTGGGCACCCATGACATGCGGCATGCATTTGGGCCCCGATGACATGCGGCATGCATTTGGGGCCCCCATGACATGCCACATGCACTTCGGGCTCCCATGACATGCGGCATGCATTGGGGGCCCCCATGACATGCGGCATGCATTTGGGACCCCAATAACATGCGACATGCACATGGGGCCCCCATGACATGCGGCATGCACGTGGGGCCCCCATGACATGCGGCATGCATTTGGGGCCCCCATGACATGCTTCATGCATTTGGGGTTCCCATGACATGCGGCATGCATTTGGGGTCCCATGACATGCGGCATGCATTTGGGGCCCCCATGACATGCCGCATGCACTTCGGGCTCCCATGACATGCGGCATGCATTTGGGGCCCCCATGACATGCGGCATGCATTTGGGACCCCAATAACATGCGGCATGCATTTGGGGCCCCCATGACATGCGGCATGCATTTGGGGCCCCCATGACATGCAGCATGCACTTCGGGCTCCCATGACATGCGGCATGCATTTGGGGCCCCTATGACATGTGGCATGCATGTGGGGCCCCATGACAGGCGGCACATAATTGGGGCCCCCATGACATGCGTCATGCATTTGGGGCCGCCACGACATGCGGCATGCATTTGGGGCCCCCATGACATGCGGCATGCACGTGGGGCCCCCACGACATGTGGCATACTTTTGGGGCCCCCATGACATTCTTCATGCATTTGGGACCCCAATGACATGCGTCATGCACGTGGGGCCCCTATGATATGCGGCATGCACGTGAGGCCCCCAAGACATGCGGCATGCATTTGGGGCCCCCATGATATGCGTCATGCACGTGGGGCACCCACGACATGTGGCATGCTTTTGGGGCCCCCATGACATGCGGCATGCACGTGGGGCCCCCACGACATGCGGCATGCATTTGGGGTCCCCATGACATGCGGCATGCATTTGGGACCCCAATGATATGCGGCATGCAGGTGGGGCACCCATGACATGCGGCATGCATTTGGGACCCCAATGACATGCGGCATGCACGAGGGCCCCCCATGACATGCGGCATGCATTTATGGCCCCCATGACATGCGGCACAAAATTGGGGCCCCCAAGACATGTGACATGCACTTTTGGGTCCCCATGACATGCGGAATGCATGTGGGGCCCCCATGACAGGCGGCATGTAATTGGGGCCCCCATGACATGCGTCATGCACTTGGGGCCACCATGACATGCGGCATGCACGTGGGCCCTCATGACATGCGGCATGCATTTGGGCCCCCATGACATGCGGCATGCATTTGGGACCATAATGATATGCGGCATGCAGGTGGGGCCCCCGTGACATGCGGCATGCATTTATGCCCCCCATGACATGCGTCACAAAATTGGGGCCCCCAAGACATGTGACATGCACTTTTGGTCCCTAATGACATGCGGCATGCATTTGGGGCCCCCATGACATGCGGCATGCATGTGGGGCCCCCATGACAGGCGTCACATAATTGGGGCCCCATGACATGCGTCATGCATTTGGGGCCGCCACAACATGCGGCATGCACGTGGGCCCTCATGACATGCGGCATGCATTTGGGGCACCCATGACATGCGGCATGCATTTGGGGCCCCCATGACATGCGTAATGCATTTGGGGCCGCCAGACATGCGGCATGCACGTGGGCCCTCATGACATGCGGCATGCATTTGGGGCCGCCACGACATGCGGCATGCACGTGGGCCCCCATGACATGCGACATGCATTTGGGACCATAATGACATGCGGCACGCACGTGGGGCCCCCATGACATGCGGCATGCACTTCGGGCTCCCATGACATGTGGCATGCATTTGGGGCCCCCATGACATGCGGCATGCATGTGAGGCCCCCAAGACAGGCGGCACGTAATTGGGTCCCCCATGACATGCGGCATGCATTTGGGGTCCCCATGACATGCGGCATGCATTTGGGACCCCAATGATATGCGGCATGCAGGTGGGCACCCATGACATGCGGCATGCATTTGGGACCCCATGACATGCGGCATGCATTTGGGGCCCCCATGACATGCCACATGCACTTCGGGCTCCCATGACATGCGGCATGCATTTGGGGCCCCCATGACATGCGGCATGCATTTGGGACCCCAATAACATGTGACATGCACGTGGGGCCCCCATGACATGCGGCATGCATTTGGGGCCCCCATGACATGCAGCATGCACTTCGGGCTCCCATGACATGCGGCATGCATTTGGGGCCCCTATGACATGTGGCATGCATGTGGGGCCCCATGACAGGCGGCACATAATTGGGGCCCCCATGACATGCCACATGCACTTCGGGCTCCCATGACATGCGGCATGCATTTGGGGCCCCCATGACATGCGGCATGCATTTGGGACCCCAATAACATGCGACATGCACTTCGGGCCCCCATGACATGCGGCATGCATTTGGGGCCCCCATGACATGCCACATGCACTTCGGGCTCCCATGACATGCGGCATGCATTTGGGGCCCCCATGACATGCGGCATGCATTTGGGACCCCAATGATATGCGGCATGCAGGTGGGGCACCCATGACATGCGGCATGCATTTGGGACCCCAATGACATGCGGCATGCACGAGGGCCCCCCATGACATGCGGCATGCATTTATGGCCCCCATGACATGCGGCACAAAATTGGGGCCCCCAAGACATGTGACATGCACTTTTGGGTCCCCATGACATGCGGAATGCATGTGGGGCCCCCATGACAGGCGGCATGTAATTGGGGCCCCCATGACATGCGTCATGCACTTGGGGCCACCATGACATGCGGCATGCACGTGGGCCCTCATGACATGCGGCATGCATTTGGGCCCCCATGACATGCGGCATGCATTTGGGACCATAATGATATGCGGCATGCAGGTGGGGCCCCCATGACATGCGGCATGCATTTATGCCCCCCATGACATGCGTCACAAAATTGGGGCCCCCAAGACATGTGACATGCACTTTTGGTCCCTAATGACATGCGGCATGCATTTGGGGCCCCCATGACATGCGGCATGCATGTGGGGCCCCCATGACAGGCGTCACATAATTGGGGCCCCATGACATGCGTCATGCATTTGGGGCCGCCACAACATGCGGCATGCACGTGGGCCCTCATGACATGCGGCATGCATTTGGGGCACCCATGACATGCGGCATGCATTTGGGGCCCCCATGACATGCGTAATGCATTTGGGGCCGCCAGACATGCGGCATGCACGTGGGCCCTCATGACATGCGGCATGCATTTGGGGCCGCCACGACATGCGGCATGCACGTGGGCCCCCATGACATGCGACATGCATTTGGGACCATAATGACATGCGGCACGCACGTGGGGCCCCCATGACATGCGGCATGCACTTCGGGCTCCCATGACATGTGGCATGCATTTGGGGCCCCCATGACATGCGGCATGCATGTGAGGCCCCCAAGACAGGCGGCACGTAATTGGGGCCCCCAAGACATGTGACATGCATTTGGGGCCCTCATGACATGCGGCATGCATTTGGGGCCCTCATGACATGCGACATGCATTTGGGGCCCCCATGACATGCGGCATGCACGTTTGGCCCCCATGACATGCGTCATGCACTTGGGGCCCCATGACATGCGGCATGCACGTGGGGCCCCCATGACATGCGGCATGCATATGGGGCCCCCATGACATGCGGCATGCAATTGGGGCCGCCACAACATGCGGCATGCACGTGGGCCCTCATGACATGCGGCATGCATTTGGGGTCCCCATGACATGCGGCATGCATTTGGGACCCCAATGATATGCGGCATGCAGATGGGGCACCCATGACATGCGGCATGCATTTGGGACCCCAATGACATGCGGCATGCACGAGGGCCCCCCATGACATGCGGCATGCATTTATGGCCCCCATGACATGCGGCACAAAATTGGGGACCCCAAGACATGTGACATGCACTTTTGGGCCCCCATGACATGCGGCATGCACGTGGGCCCTCATGACATGCGGCATGCATTTGGGGTCCCCATGACATGCGGCATGCATTTGGGACCCCAATGATATGCGGCATGCAGGTGGGGCAAACATGACATGCGGCATGCATTTGGGACCCCAATGACATGCGGCATGCACGAGGGCCCCCCCATGACATGCACACGAAATTGGGGCCCCCATGACATGCGGCATGCACTTCAGGCCCCCATGACATGCGGCATGCATTTGGGGCCCCAATGACATGCGGCATGCACGTGGGGCCCCCGTGACATGCGGCATGCACGTGGGGCCCCCAAGACATGCGGCATGCATATGGGCCCGCCACGACATGCGGCGTGCATGTGGGGCCCCCATGACAGGCGGCACATAATTGGGGCCCCCATGACATGCGGCATGCACATGGGGCCCCCATGACATGCGGCATGCATTTGGGGCCCCCATGACATGCGGCATGCATTTGGGGCTCCCAAGACATGCGGCATGCATTTGGGGTCCCCATGACATGCGGCATGCATTTGGGACCCCAATGATATGCGGCATGCAGGTGGGGCACCCATGACATGCGTCATGCACGTGGGCCCCCATGACATGCGGCATGCACATGGGGCCCCCATGACATGCGGCATGCATTTGGGGCCCCCATGACATGCGGCATGCATTTGGGGCTCCCAAGACATGCGGCATGCATTTGGGGTCCCCATGACATGCGGCATGCATTTGGGACCCCAATGATATGCGGCATGCAGGTGGGGCACCCATGACATGCGGCATGCATTTATGGCCCCCATGACATGCGGCACAAAATTGGGGCCCCCAAGACATGTGACATGCACTTTTGGGCCCCCATGACATGCGGCATGCATGTGGGGCCCCCATGACAGGCGGCATGTAATTGGGGCCCCCATGACATGCGGCATGCATTTGGGGCCCCCATGACATGCGTCATGCATTTGGGCCCGCCACATCATGCGGCATGCACGTGGGCCCCCATGGCATGAGGCATGCATTTGGGGCCCCCATGACAAGCGGGATGCATTTGGGGCCCCCATAACATGCAGCATGCATTTGGGGCCCCAATGACATGCGGCATGCACGTGGGGCCCCCATGACATGCTGCATGCACTTGGGGCCCCCATGACATGCGGCATGCACGTGGGGCCCCCATGACATGCGGCATGCATATGGGGCCCCATGACATGCGTCATGCACGTGGGCCCTCATGACATGCGGCATGCATTTGGGGTCCCCATGACATGCGGCATGCATTTGGGACCCCAATGATATGCGGCATGCAGGTGGGCACCCATGACATGCGGCATGCATTTGGGGCCCCCATGACATGCGGCATGCATTTGGGGCCCCCATGACATGCCACATGCACTTCGTGCTCCCATGACATGCGGCATGCATTTGGGGCCCCCATGACATGCGGCATGCATTTGGGGTCCCCATGACATGCGGCATGCATTTGGGACCCCAATGATATGCGGCATGCAGGTGGGCACCCATGACATGCGGCATGCATTTGGGGCCCCCATGACATGCGGCATGCATTTGGGGCCCCCATGACATGCGACATGCATTTGGGACCCCAATGACATGCGGCATGCACGTGGGGCCCCCATGACTTGCGGCATGCACGTGGGGCCCCCATGACATGCGGCATGCACATGG
Source organism: Phyllobates terribilis (assembly GCF_046119375.1). Taxonomy (NCBI): domain Eukaryota; kingdom Metazoa; phylum Chordata; class Amphibia; order Anura; family Dendrobatidae; genus Phyllobates; species Phyllobates terribilis. Next base: position 344,191,985 of record NW_027362764.1, read on the forward strand.
GGCCCCCATGACATGTGGCATGCATTTGGGGCCCCCATGACATGCTTCATGCATTTGGGGCTCCCATGACATGCGGCATGCATTTGGGGCCGCCACGACATGTGGCATGCACGTGGGCCCTAATGACATGCGGCATTCATTTGGGCCCCCATGACATGCGGCATGCATTTGGGACCCCAATGACATGCGACATGCATTTGGGGCCCCCATGACATGCGGCATGCACTTCGGGCTCCCATGACATGCGGCATGCACGTGGGGCCCCCATGACATGCGGCATGCATTTGGGGCCCCCATGACATAGGCATGCACTTCGGGCTCCCATGACATGCGGCCTGCATTTGGGGCCCCCACGACATGTGGCATACTTTTGGGGCCCCCATGACATTCTTCATGCATTTGGGACCCCAATGACATGCGTCATGCACGTGGGGCCCCTATGCTATGCGGCATGCACGTGGGGACCCCAAGACATGCGGCATGCATTTGGGGCCCCCATGACATGCGTCATGCACGTGGGGCCCCCACGACATGTGGCATGCTTTTGGGGCCCCCATGACATTCTTCATGCATTTGGGACCCCAATGACATGCGTCATGCATGTGGGGCCCCTATTATATGCGGCATGCACGTGGGGCCCCCAAGACATGCGGCATGCATTTGGGGCCCCCATGACATGCGGAATGCATGTGGGGCCCCCATGACAGGCGGCACGTAATTGGGACCCCCATGACATGCGGCATGCATTTGGGGCCCCCATGACATGCGACATGCATTTGGGACCCAAATAACATGCGTCATGCACGTGGGGCCCCTATGATATGCGGCATGCACGTGGGGCCCCCAAGACATGCGGCGTGCACATGGTGCCCCCATGATATGCGGCATGCACGTGGGGCCCCCATGACATGCGGCATGGATTTGGGACTCCATGACATGCATCATGCACGTGGGGCCCCCATGACATGCGTCATGCACGTGGGCCCTCATGACATGCGGCATGCATTTGGGGTCCCCATGACATGCGGCATGCATTTGGGACCCCAATGATATGCGGCATGCAGGTGGGCACCCATGACATGCGGCATGCATTTGGGCCCCCATGACATGCGGCATGCACGTGGGGCCCCCATGACATGCGGCATGCACTTCGGGCTCCCATGACATGTGGCATGCATTTGGGGCCCACATGACATGCGGCATGCATGTGAGGCCCCCAAGACAGGCGGCACGTAATTGGGTCCCCCATGACATGCGGCATGCATTTGGGGCCCCATGACATGCGTCATGCATTTGGGGCCGCCACGACATGCGGCATGCACGTGGGCCCCCATGACATGCGGCATGCATTTGGGACCCCAATGATATGCGGCATGGAGGTGGGGCCCCCATGACATGCGGCACAAAATTGGGGCCCCCAAGACATGTGACATGCATTTGGGGCCCTCATGACATGCGGCATGCATTTGGGGCCCTCATGACATGCGGCATGCATTTGGGGCCCCCATGACATGCGGCATGCACGTGGGGCCCCCATGACATGCGGCATGCACTTGGGGCCCCATGACATGCGGCATGCACGTGGGGCCCCCATGACATGCGGCATGCATATGGGGCCCCCATGACATGCGGCATGCATTTGGGGCCGCCACAACATGCGGCATGCACGTGGGCCCTCATGACATGCGGCATGCATTTGGGGTCCCCATGACATGCGGCATGCATTTGGGACCCCAATGATATGCGGCATGCAGATGGGGCACCCATGACATGCGGCATGCATTTGGGACCCCAATGACATGCGGCATGCACGAGGGCCCCCCATGACATGCGGCATGCATTTATGGCCCCCATGACATGCGGCACAAAATTGGGGACCCCAAGACATGTGACATGCACTTTTGGGCCCCCATGACATGCGGCATGCACGTGGGCCCTCATGACATGCGGCATGCATTTGGGGTCCCCATGACATGCGGCATGCATTTGGGACCCCAATGATATGCGGCATGCAGGTGGGGCAAACATGACATGCGGCATGCATTTGGGACCCCAATGACATGCGGCATGCACGAGGGCCCCCCCATGACATGCGGCATGCATTTATGGCCCCCATGACATGCGGCACAAAATTGGGGCCCCCAAGACATGTGACATGCACTTTTGGGCCCCCATGAGATGCGGCATGCATGTGGGGCCCCCATGACAGGCGGCATGTAATTGGGGCCCCCATGACATGCGGCATGCATTTGGGGCCCTCATGACATGCGGCATGCACGTGGGCCCCACTGACATGCGGCATGCACTTCAAACTCCCATGACATGCGGCATGCATTTGGGGCCCCATGACATGCGGCACATAATTGGGGCCCCCAAGACATGCGTCATGCATTTGGGGCCGCCACGACATGCGGCATGCACGTGGGCCCTCATGACATGCGGCATGCATTTGGGGTCCCCATGACATGCGGCATGCATTTGGGACCCCAATGATACGCGGCATGCAGGTGGGGCACCCATGACATGCGGCATGCATTTGGGACCCCAATGACATGCGGAATGCACGAGGGTCCCCCATGACATGTGGCATGCATTTATGGCCCCCATGACATGCGGCACGAAATTGGGGCCCCCATGACATGCACTTTTGGGCCCCCATGACATGCGGCATGCACGTGGGGCCCCCATGACATGAGGCATGCACGTGGGGCCCCCATGACATGCGGCATGCACTTCAGGCCCCCATGACATGCGGCATGCATTTGGGGCCCCAATGACATGCGGCATGCACGTGGGGCCCCCGTGACATGCGGCATGCACGTGGGGCCCCCAAGACATGCGTCATGCATATGGGCCCGCCACGACATGCGGCATGCATGTGGGGCCCCCATGACAGGCGGCACATAATTGGGGCCCCCATGACATGCGGCATGCACATGGGGCCCCCATGACATGCGGCATGCATTTGGGGCCCCCATGACATGCGGCATGCATTTGGGGCTCCCAAGACATGCGGCATGCATTTGGGGTCCCCATGACATGCGGCATGCATTTGGGACCCCAATGATATGCGGCATGCAGGTGGGGCACCCATGACATGCGGCATGCATTTATGGCCCCCATGACATGCGGCACAAAATTGGGGCCCCCAAGACATGTGACATGCACTTTTGGGCCCCCATGACATGCGGCATGCATGTGGGGCCCCCATGACAGGCGGCATGTAATTGGGGCCCCCATGACATGCGTCATGCACTTGGGGCCACCATGACATGCGGCATGCACGTGGGCCCTCATGACATGCGGCATGCATTTGGGGCACCCATGACATGCGGCATGCATTTGGGGCCCCCATGACATGCGTAATGCATTTGGGGCCGCCAGACATGCGGCATGCACGTGGGCCCTCATGACATGCGGCATGCATTTGGGGCCGCCACGACATGCGGCATGCACGTGGGCCCCCATGACATGCGACATGCATTTGGGACCATAATGACATGCGGCACGCACGTGGGGCCCCCATGACATGCGGCATGCACTTCGGGCTCCCATGACATGTGGCATGCATTTGGGGCCCCCATGACATGCGGCATGCATGTGAGGCCCCCAAGACAGGCGGCACGTAATTGGGTCCCCCATGACATGCGGCATGCATTTGGGGCCCCATGACATGCGTCATGCATTTGGGGCCGCCACGACATGCGGCATGCACGTGGGCCCCCATGACATGCGGCATGCATTTGGGACCCCAATGATATGCGGCATGGAGGTGGGGCCCCCATGACATACGGCACAAAATTGGGGCCCCCAAGACATGTGACATGCATTTGGGGCCCTCATGACATGCGGCATGCATTTGGGGCCCTCATGACATGCGGCATGCATTTGGGGCCCCCATGACATGCGGCATGCACGTGGGGCCCCCATGACATGCGGCATGCACTTGGGGCCCCATGACATGCGGCATGCACGTGGGGCCCCCATGACATGCGGCATGCATATGGGGCCCCCATGACATGCGGCATGCATTTGGGGCCGCCACAACATGCGGCATGCACGTGGGCCCTCATGACATGCAGCATGCATTTGGGGTCCCCATGACATGCGGCATGCATTTGGGACCCCAATGATATGCGGCATGCAGATGGGGCACCCATGACATGCGGCATGCATTTGGGACCCCAATGACATGCGGCATGCACGAGGGCCCCCCATGACATGCGGCATGCATTTATGGCCCCCATGACATGCGGCACAAAATTGGGGACCCCAAGACATGTGACATGCACTTTTGGGCCCCCATGACATGCGGCATGCACGTGGGCCCTCATGACATGCGGCATGCATTTGGGGTCCCCATGACATGCGGCATGCATTTGGGACCCCAATGATATGCGGCATGCAGGTGGGGCAAACATGACATGCGGCATGCATTTGGGACCCCAATGACATGCGGCATGCACGAGGGCCCCCCATGACATGCGGCATGCATTTATGACCCCCATGACATGCGGCACAAAATTGGGGCCCCCAAGACATGTGACATGCACTTTTGGGCCCCCATGAGATGCGGCATGCATGTGGGGCCCCCATGACAGGCGGCATGTAATTGGGGCCCCCATGACATGCGGCATGCATTTGGGGCCCTCATGACATGCGGCATGCACGTGGGCCCCACTGACATGCGGCATGCACTTCAAACTCCCATGACATGCGGCATGCATTTGGGGCCCCATGACATGCGGCACATAATTGGGGCCCCCATGACATGCGGCATGCATTTGGGGCCCCCAAGACATGCGTCATGCATTTGGGGCCGCCACGACATGCGGCATGCACGTGGGCCCTCATGACATGCGGCATGCATTTGGGGTCCCCATGACATGCGGCATGCATTTGGGACCCCAATGATACGCGGCATGCAGGTGGGGCACCCATGACATGCGGCATGCATTTGGGACCCCAATGACATGCGGAATGCACGAGGGTCCCCCATGACATGTGGCATGCATTTATGGCCCCCATGACATGCGGCACGAAATTGGGGCCCCCATGACATGCACTTTTGGGCCCCCATGACATGCGGCATGCACGTGGGGCCCCCATGACATGCGGCATGCACGTGGGGCCCCCATGACATGCGGCATGCACTTCAGGCCCCCATGACATGCGGCATGCATTTGGGGCCCCAATGACATGCGGCATGCACGTGGGGCCCCCGTGACATGCGGCATGCACGTGGGGCCCCCAAGACATGCGTCATGCATATGGGCCCGCCACGACATGCGGCATGCATGTGGGGCCCCCATGACAGGCGGCACATAATTGGGGCCCCCATGACATGCGGCATGCACATGGGGCCCCCATGACATGCGGCATGCATTTGGGGCCCCCATGACATGCGGCATGCATTTGGGGCTCCCAAGACATGCGGCATGCATTTGGGGTCCCCATGACATGCGGCATGCATTTGGGACCCCAATGATATGCGGCATGCAGGTGGGGCACCCATGACATGCGGCATGCATTTATGGCCCCCATGACATGCGGCACAAAATTGGGGCCCCCAAGACATGTGACATGCACTTTTGGGCCCCCATGACATGCGGCATGCATGTGGGGCCCCCATGACAGGCGGCATGTAATTGGGGCCCCCATGGCATGCCGCATGCATTTGGGGCCCCCATGACATGCGTCATGCATTTGGGACCGCAATGATATGCGGCATGCAGGTGGGCACCCATGACATGCGGCATGCATTTGGGGCCCCCATGACATGCGGCATGCATTTGGGGCCCCCATGACATGCGGCATGCATTTGGGACCCCAATAACATGCGGCATGCACGTGGGGCCCCCATGACATGCGGCATGCACGTGGGGCCCCCAAGGCATGCGGCATGCATTTGGGGCCCCCATGACATGCGGAATGCATGTGGGGCCCCCATGACAGGCGGCACGTAATTGGGGCCCCCATGACATGCGGCATGCATTTGGGGCCCCCATGACATGCGACATGCATTTGGGACCCAATGACATGCGGCATGCACGTGGGGCCCCCATGACTTGCGGCATGCACGTGGGGCCCCCATGACATGCGGCATGCACATGGGGCCCCCATGACATGCGGCATGCATTTGGGGCCCCCATGACATGCTTCATGCATTTGGGGCTCCCATGACATGCGGCATGCATTTGGGGCCGCCACGACATGTTGCATGCACGTGGGCCCTAATGACATGCGGCATTCATTTGGGCCCCCATGACATGCGGCATGCATTTGGGACCCCAATGACATGCGACATGCATTTGGGGCCCCCATGACATGCGGCATGCACTTCGGGCTCCCATGACATGCGGCATGCACGTGGGGCCCCCATGACATGCGGCATGCATTTGGGGCCCCCATGACATTCTTCATGCATTTGGGACCCCAATGACATGCGTCATGCACGTGGGGCCCCTATGCTATGCGGCATGCACGTGGGGACCCCAAGACATGCGGCATGCATTTGGGGCCCCCATGACATGCGTCATGCACGTGGGGCCCCCACGACATATGGCATGCTTTTGGGGCCCCCATGACATTCTTCATGCATTTGGGACCCCAATGACATGCGTCATGCACGTGGGGCCCCTATTATATGCGGCATGCACGTGGGGCCCCCAAGACATGCGGCATGCATTTGGGGCCCCCATGACATGCGGAATGCATGTGGGGCCCCCATGACAGGCGGCACGTAATTGGGACCCCCATGACATGCGGCATGCATTTGGGGCCCCCATGACATGCGACATGCATTTGGGACCCAAATAACATGCGTCATGCACGTGGGGCCCCTATGATATGCGGCATGCACGTGGGGCCCCCAAGACATGCGGCATGCACATGGTGCCCCCATGACATGCGGCATGCACGTGGGGCCCCCATGACATGCGGCATGGATTTGGGACTCCATGACATGCATCATGCACGTGGGGCCCCCATGACATGCGTCATGCACGTGGGCCCTCATGACATGCGGCATGCATTTGGGGTCCCCATGACATGCGGCATGCATTTGGGACCCCAATGATATGCGGCATGCAGGTGGGCACCCATGACATGCGGCATGCATTTGGGCCCCCATGACATGCGGCATGCATTTGGGGCCCCCATGACATGCCACATGCACTTCGGGCTCCCATGACATGCGGCATGCATTTGGGGCCCCCATGACATGCGGCATGCATTTGGGGCCCCCATGACATGCCGCATGCACTTCGGACTCCCATGACATGCGGCATGCATTTGGGGCCCCCATGACATGCGGCATGCATTTGGGACCCCAATAACATGCGGCATGCATTTGGGGCCCCCATGACATGCGGCATGCATTTGGGGCCCCCATGACATGCAGCATGCACTTCGGGCTCCCATGACATGTGGCATGCATTTGGGGCCCACATGACATGCGGCATGCATGTGAGGCCCCCAAGACAGGCGGCACGTAATTGGGTCCCCCATGACATGCGGCATGCATTTGGGGCCCCATGACATGCGTCATGCATTTGGGGCCGCCACGACATGCGGCATGCACGTGGGCCCCCATGACATGCGGCATGCATTTGGGACCCCAATGATATGCGGCATGGAGGTGGGGCCCCCATGACATGCGGCACAAAATTGGGGCCCCCAAGACATGTGACATGCATTTGGGGCCCTCATGACATGCGGCATGCATTTGGGGCCCTCATGACATGCGGCATGCATTTGGGGCCCCCATGACATGCGGCATGCACGTGGGGCCCCCATGACATGCGGCATGCACTTGGGGCCCCATGACATGCGGCATGCACGTGGGGCCCCCATGACATGCGGCATGCATATGGGGCCCCCATGACATGCGGCATGCATTTGGGGCCGCCACAACATGCGGCATGCACGTGGGCCCTCATGACATGCGGCATGCATTTGGGGTCCCCATGACATGCGGCATGCATTTGGGACCCCAATGATATGCGGCATGCAGATGGGGCACCCATGACATGCGGCATGCATTTGGGACCCCAATGACATGCGGCATGCACGAGGGCCCCCCATGACATGCGGCATGCATTTATGGCCCCCATGACATGCGGCACAAAATTGGGGACCCCAAGACATGTGACATGCACTTTTGGGCCCCCATGACATGCGGCATGCACGTGGGCCCTCATGACATGCGGCATGCATTTGGGGTCCCCATGACATGCGGCATGCATTTGGGACCCCAATGATATGCGGCATGCAGGTGGGGCAAACATGACATGCGGCATGCATTTGGGACCCCAATGACATGCGGCATGCACGAGGGCCCCCCCATGACATGCGGCATGCATTTATGGCCCCCATGACATGCGGCACAAAATTGGGGCCCCCAAGACATGTGACATGCACTTTTGGGCCCCCATGAGATGCGGCATGCATGTGGGGCCCCCATGACAGGCGGCATGTAATTGGGGCCCCCATGACATGCGGCATGCATTTGGGGCCCTCATGACATGCGGCATGCACGTGGGCCCCACTGACATGCGGCATGCACTTCAAACTCCCATGACATGCGGCATGCATTTGGGGCCCCATGACATGCGGCACATAATTGGGGCCCCCAAGACATGCGTCATGCATTTGGGGCCGCCACGATATGCGGCATGCACGTGGGCCCTCATGACATGCGGCATGCATTTGGGGTCCCCATGACATGCGGCATGCATTTGGCACCCCAATGATACGCGGCATGCAGGTGGGGCACCCATGACATGCGGCATGCATTTGGGACCCCAATGACATGCGGAATGCACGAGGGTCCCCCATGACATGTGGCATGCATTTATGGCCCCCATGACATGCGGCACGAAATTGGGGCCCCCATGACATGCACTTTTGGGCCCCCATGACATGCGGCATGCACGTGGGGCCCCCATGACATGAGGCATGCACGTGGGGCCCCCATGACATGCGGCATGCACTTCAGGCCCCCATGACATGCGGCATGCATTTGGGGCCCCCATGACATGCTTCATGCATTTGGGGCTCCCATGACATGCGGCATGCATTTGGGGCCGCCACGACATGTTGCATGCACGTGGGCCCTAATGACATGCGGCATTCATTTGGGCCCCCATGACATGCGACATGCATTTGGGACCCAAATAACATGCGTCATGCACGTGGGGCCCCTATGATATGCGGCATGCACGTGGGGCCCCCAAGACATGCGGCATGCACGTGGGGCCCCCATGACATGCGGCATGGATTTGGGACTCCATGACATGCATCATGCACGTGGGGCCCCCATGACATGCGTCATGCACGTGGGCCCTCATGACATGCGGCATGCATTTGGGGTCCCCATGACATGCGGCATGCATTTGGGACCCCAATGATATGCGGCATGCAGGTGGGCACCCATGACATGCGGCATGCATTTGGGCCCCGATGACATGCGGCATGCATTTGGGGCCCCCATGACATGCCACATGCACTTCGGGCTCCCATGACATGCGGCATGCATTGGGGGCCCCCATGACATGCGGCATGCATTTGGGACCCCAATAACATGCGACATGCACATGGGGCCCCCATGACATGCGGCATGCACGTGGGGCCCCCATGACATGCGGCATGCATTTGGGGCCCCCATGACATGCTTCATGCATTTGGGGTTCCCATGACATGCGGCATGCATTTGGGGTCCCATGACATGCGGCATGCATTTGGGGCCCCCATGACATGCCGCATGCACTTCGGGCTCCCATGACATGCGGCATGCATTTGGGGCCCCCATGACATGCGGCATGCATTTGGGACCCCAATAACATGCGGCATGCATTTGGGGCCCCCATGACATGCGGCATGCATTTGGGGCCCCCATGACATGCAGCATGCACTTCGGGCTCCCATGACATGCGGCATGCATTTGGGGCCCCTATGACATGTGGCATGCATGTGGGGCCCCATGACAGGCGGCACATAATTGGGGCCCCCATGACATGCGTCATGCATTTGGGGCCGCCACGACATGCGGCATGCATTTGGGGCCCCCATGACATGCGGCATGCACGTGGGGCCCCCACGACATGTGGCATACTTTTGGGGCCCCCATGACATTCTTCATGCATTTGGGACCCCAATGACATGCGTCATGCACGTGGGGCCCCTATGATATGCGGCATGCACGTGAGGCCCCCAAGACATGCGGCATGCATTTGGGGCCCCCATGATATGCGTCATGCACGTGGGGCACCCACGACATGTGGCATGCTTTTGGGGCCCCCATGACATGCGGCATGCACGTGGGGCCCCCACGACATGCGGCATGCATTTGGGGTCCCCATGACATGCGGCATGCATTTGGGACCCCAATGATATGCGGCATGCAGGTGGGGCACCCATGACATGCGGCATGCATTTGGGACCCCAATGACATGCGGCATGCACGAGGGCCCCCCATGACATGCGGCATGCATTTATGGCCCCCATGACATGCGGCACAAAATTGGGGCCCCCAAGACATGTGACATGCACTTTTGGGTCCCCATGACATGCGGAATGCATGTGGGGCCCCCATGACAGGCGGCATGTAATTGGGGCCCCCATGACATGCGTCATGCACTTGGGGCCACCATGACATGCGGCATGCACGTGGGCCCTCATGACATGCGGCATGCATTTGGGCCCCCATGACATGCGGCATGCATTTGGGACCATAATGATATGCGGCATGCAGGTGGGGCCCCCGTGACATGCGGCATGCATTTATGCCCCCCATGACATGCGTCACAAAATTGGGGCCCCCAAGACATGTGACATGCACTTTTGGTCCCTAATGACATGCGGCATGCATTTGGGGCCCCCATGACATGCGGCATGCATGTGGGGCCCCCATGACAGGCGTCACATAATTGGGGCCCCATGACATGCGTCATGCATTTGGGGCCGCCACAACATGCGGCATGCACGTGGGCCCTCATGACATGCGGCATGCATTTGGGGCACCCATGACATGCGGCATGCATTTGGGGCCCCCATGACATGCGTAATGCATTTGGGGCCGCCAGACATGCGGCATGCACGTGGGCCCTCATGACATGCGGCATGCATTTGGGGCCGCCACGACATGCGGCATGCACGTGGGCCCCCATGACATGCGACATGCATTTGGGACCATAATGACATGCGGCACGCACGTGGGGCCCCCATGACATGCGGCATGCACTTCGGGCTCCCATGACATGTGGCATGCATTTGGGGCCCCCATGACATGCGGCATGCATGTGAGGCCCCCAAGACAGGCGGCACGTAATTGGGTCCCCCATGACATGCGGCATGCATTTGGGGTCCCCATGACATGCGGCATGCATTTGGGACCCCAATGATATGCGGCATGCAGGTGGGCACCCATGACATGCGGCATGCATTTGGGCCCCCATGACATGCGGCATGCATTTGGGGCCCCCATGACATGCCACATGCACTTCGGGCTCCCATGACATGCGGCATGCATTTGGGGCCCCCATGACATGCGGCATGCATTTGGGACCCCAATAACATGTGACATGCACGTGGGGCCCCCATGACATGCGGCATGCATTTGGGGCCCCCATGACATGCAGCATGCACTTCGGGCTCCCATGACATGCGGCATGCATTTGGGGCCCCTATGACATGTGGCATGCATGTGGGGCCCCATGACAGGCGGCACATAATTGGGGCCCCCATGACATGCCACATGCACTTCGGGCTCCCATGACATGCGGCATGCATTTGGGGCCCCCATGACATGCGGCATGCATTTGGGACCCCAATAACATGCGACATGCACTTCGGGCCCCCATGACATGCGGCATGCATTTGGGGCCCCCATGACATGCCACATGCACTTCGGGCTCCCATGACATGCGGCATGCATTTGGGGCCCCCATGACATGCGGCATGCATTTGGGACCCCAATGATATGCGGCATGCAGGTGGGGCACCCATGACATGCGGCATGCATTTGGGACCCCAATGACATGCGGCATGCACGAGGGCCCCCCATGACATGCGGCATGCATTTATGGCCCCCATGACATGCGGCACAAAATTGGGGCCCCCAAGACATGTGACATGCACTTTTGGGTCCCCATGACATGCGGAATGCATGTGGGGCCCCCATGACAGGCGGCATGTAATTGGGGCCCCCATGACATGCGTCATGCACTTGGGGCCACCATGACATGCGGCATGCACGTGGGCCCTCATGACATGCGGCATGCATTTGGGCCCCCATGACATGCGGCATGCATTTGGGACCATAATGATATGCGGCATGCAGGTGGGGCCCCCATGACATGCGGCATGCATTTATGCCCCCCATGACATGCGTCACAAAATTGGGGCCCCCAAGACATGTGACATGCACTTTTGGTCCCTAATGACATGCGGCATGCATTTGGGGCCCCCATGACATGCGGCATGCATGTGGGGCCCCCATGACAGGCGTCACATAATTGGGGCCCCATGACATGCGTCATGCATTTGGGGCCGCCACAACATGCGGCATGCACGTGGGCCCTCATGACATGCGGCATGCATTTGGGGCACCCATGACATGCGGCATGCATTTGGGGCCCCCATGACATGCGTAATGCATTTGGGGCCGCCAGACATGCGGCATGCACGTGGGCCCTCATGACATGCGGCATGCATTTGGGGCCGCCACGACATGCGGCATGCACGTGGGCCCCCATGACATGCGACATGCATTTGGGACCATAATGACATGCGGCACGCACGTGGGGCCCCCATGACATGCGGCATGCACTTCGGGCTCCCATGACATGTGGCATGCATTTGGGGCCCCCATGACATGCGGCATGCATGTGAGGCCCCCAAGACAGGCGGCACGTAATTGGGGCCCCCAAGACATGTGACATGCATTTGGGGCCCTCATGACATGCGGCATGCATTTGGGGCCCTCATGACATGCGACATGCATTTGGGGCCCCCATGACATGCGGCATGCACGTTTGGCCCCCATGACATGCGTCATGCACTTGGGGCCCCATGACATGCGGCATGCACGTGGGGCCCCCATGACATGCGGCATGCATATGGGGCCCCCATGACATGCGGCATGCAATTGGGGCCGCCACAACATGCGGCATGCACGTGGGCCCTCATGACATGCGGCATGCATTTGGGGTCCCCATGACATGCGGCATGCATTTGGGACCCCAATGATATGCGGCATGCAGATGGGGCACCCATGACATGCGGCATGCATTTGGGACCCCAATGACATGCGGCATGCACGAGGGCCCCCCATGACATGCGGCATGCATTTATGGCCCCCATGACATGCGGCACAAAATTGGGGACCCCAAGACATGTGACATGCACTTTTGGGCCCCCATGACATGCGGCATGCACGTGGGCCCTCATGACATGCGGCATGCATTTGGGGTCCCCATGAGATGCGGCATGCATTTGGGACCCCAATGATATGCGGCATGCAGGTGGGGCAAACATGACATGCGGCATGCATTTGGGACCCCAATGACATGCGGCATGCACGAGGGCCCCCCCATGACATGCACACGAAATTGGGGCCCCCATGACATGCGGCATGCACTTCAGGCCCCCATGACATGCGGCATGCATTTGGGGCCCCAATGACATGCGGCATGCACGTGGGGCCCCCGTGACATGCGGCATGCACGTGGGGCCCCCAAGACATGCGGCATGCATATGGGCCCGCCACGACATGCGGCGTGCATGTGGGGCCCCCATGACAGGCGGCACATAATTGGGGCCCCCATGACATGCGGCATGCACATGGGGCCCCCATGACATGCGGCATGCATTTGGGGCCCCCATGACATGCGGCATGCATTTGGGGCTCCCAAGACATGCGGCATGCATTTGGGGTCCCCATGACATGCGGCATGCATTTGGGACCCCAATGATATGCGGCATGCAGGTGGGGCACCCATGACATGCGTCATGCACGTGGGCCCCCATGACATGCGGCATGCACATGGGGCCCCCATGACATGCGGCATGCATTTGGGGCCCCCATGACATGCGGCATGCATTTGGGGCTCCCAAGACATGCGGCATGCATTTGGGGTCCCCATGACATGCGGCATGCATTTGGGACCCCAATGATATGCGGCATGCAGGTGGGGCACCCATGACATGCGGCATGCATTTATGGCCCCCATGACATGCGGCACAAAATTGGGGCCCCCAAGACATGTGACATGCACTTTTGGGCCCCCATGACATGCGGCATGCATGTGGGGCCCCCATGACAGGCGGCATGTAATTGGGGCCCCCATGACATGCGGCATGCATTTGGGGCCCCCATGACATGCGTCATGCATTTGGGCCCGCCACATCATGCGGCATGCACGTGGGCCCCCATGGCATGAGGCATGCATTTGGGGCCCCCATGACAAGCGGGATGCATTTGGGGCCCCCATAACATGCAGCATGCATTTGGGGCCCCAATGACATGCGGCATGCACGTGGGGCCCCCATGACATGCTGCATGCACTTGGGGCCCCCATGACATGCGGCATGCACGTGGGGCCCCCATGACATGCGGCATGCATATGGGGCCCCATGACATGCGTCATGCACGTGGGCCCTCATGACATGCGGCATGCATTTGGGGTCCCCATGACATGCGGCATGCATTTGGGACCCCAATGATATGCGGCATGCAGGTGGGCACCCATGACATGCGGCATGCATTTGGGGCCCCCATGACATGCGGCATGCATTTGGGGCCCCCATGACATGCCACATGCACTTCGTGCTCCCATGACATGCGGCATGCATTTGGGGCCCCCATGACATGCGGCATGCATTTGGGGTCCCCATGACATGCGGCATGCATTTGGGACCCCAATGATATGCGGCATGCAGGTGGGCACCCATGACATGCGGCATGCATTTGGGGCCCCCATGACATGCGGCATGCATTTGGGGCCCCCATGACATGCGACATGCATTTGGGACCCCAATGACATGCGGCATGCACGTGGGGCCCCCATGACTTGCGGCATGCACGTGGGGCCCCCATGACATGCGGCATGCACATGGGGCCCCCATGACATGTGGCATGCATTTGGGGCCCCCATGACATGCTTCATGCATTTGGGGCTCCCATGACATGCGGCATGCATTTGGGGCCGCCACGACATGTGGCATGCACGTGGGCCCTAATGACATGCGGCATTCATTTGGGCCCCCATGACATGCGGCATGCATTTGGGACCCCAATGACATGCGACATGCATTTGGGGCCCCCATGACATGCGGCATGCACTTCGGGCTCCCATGACATGCGGCATGCACGTGGGGCCCCCATGACATGCGGCATGCATTTGGGGCCCCCATGACATAGGCATGCACTTCGGGCTCCCATGACATGCGGCCTGCATTTGGGGCCCCCACGACATGTGGCATACTTTTGGGGCCCCCATGACATTCTTCATGCATTTGGGACCCCAATGACATGCGTCATGCACGTGGGGCCCCTATGCTATGCGGCATGCACGTGGGGACCCCAAGACATGCGGCATGCATTTGGGGCCCCCATGACATGCGTCATGCACGTGGGGCCCCCACGACATGTGGCATGCTTTTGGGGCCCCCATGACATTCTTCATGCATTTGGGACCCCAATGACATGCGTCATGCATGTGGGGCCCCTATTATATGCGGCATGCACGTGGGGCCCCCAAGACATGCGGCATGCATTTGGGGCCCCCATGACATGCGGAATGCATGTGGGGCCCCCATGACAGGCGGCACGTAATTGGGACCCCCATGACATGCGGCATGCATTTGGGGCCCCCATGACATGCGACATGCATTTGGGACCCAAATAACATGCGTCATGCACGTGGGGCCCCTATGATATGCGGCATGCACGTGGGGCCCCCAAGACATGCGGCGTGCACATGGTGCCCCCATGATATGCGGCATGCACGTGGGGCCCCCATGACATGCGGCATGGATTTGGGACTCCATGACATGCATCATGCACGTGGGGCCCCCATGACATGCGTCATGCACGTGGGCCCTCATGACATGCGGCATGCATTTGGGGTCCCCATGACATGCGGCATGCATTTGGGACCCCAATGATATGCGGCATGCAGGTGGGCACCCATGACATGCGGCATGCATTTGGGCCCCCATGACATGCGGCATGCACGTGGGGCCCCCATGACATGCGGCATGCACTTCGGGCTCCCATGACATGTGGCATGCATTTGGGGCCCACATGACATGCGGCATGCATGTGAGGCCCCCAAGACAGGCGGCACGTAATTGGGTCCCCCATGACATGCGGCATGCATTTGGGGCCCCATGACATGCGTCATGCATTTGGGGCCGCCACGACATGCGGCATGCACGTGGGCCCCCATGACATGCGGCATGCATTTGGGACCCCAATGATATGCGGCATGGAGGTGGGGCCCCCATGACATGCGGCACAAAATTGGGGCCCCCAAGACATGTGACATGCATTTGGGGCCCTCATGACATGCGGCATGCATTTGGGGCCCTCATGACATGCGGCATGCATTTGGGGCCCCCATGACATGCGGCATGCACGTGGGGCCCCCATGACATGCGGCATGCACTTGGGGCCCCATGACATGCGGCATGCACGTGGGGCCCCCATGACATGCGGCATGCATATGGGGCCCCCATGACATGCGGCATGCATTTGGGGCCGCCACAACATGCGGCATGCACGTGGGCCCTCATGACATGCGGCATGCATTTGGGGTCCCCATGACATGCGGCATGCATTTGGGACCCCAATGATATGCGGCATGCAGATGGGGCACCCATGACATGCGGCATGCATTTGGGACCCCAATGACATGCGGCATGCACGAGGGCCCCCCATGACATGCGGCATGCATTTATGGCCCCCATGACGTGCGGCACAAAATTGGGGACCCCAAGACATGTGACATGCACTTTTGGGCCCCCATGACATGCGGCATGCACGTGGGCCCTCATGACATGCGGCATGCATTTGGGGTCCCCATGACATGCGGCATGCATTTGGGACCCCAATGATATGCGGCATGCAGGTGGGGCAAACATGACATGCGGCATGCATTTGGGACCCCAATGACATGCGGCATGCACGAGGGCCCCCCCATGACATGCGGCATGCATTTATGGCCCCCATGACATGCGGCACAAAATTGGGGCCCCCAAGACATGTGACATGCACTTTTGGGCCCCCATGAGATGCGGCATGCATGTGGGGCCCCCATGACAGGCGGCATGTAATTGGGGCCCCCATGACATGCGGCATGCATTTGGGGCCCTCATGACATGCGGCATGCACGTGGGCCCCACTGACATGTGGCATGCACTTCAAACTCCCATGACATGCGGCATGCATTTGGGGCCCCATGACATGCGGCACATAATTGGGGCCCCCAAGACATGCGTCATGCATTTGGGGCCGCCACGACATGCGGCATGCACGTGGGCCCTCATGACATGCGGCATGCATTTGGGGTCCCCATGACATGCGGCATGCATTTGGGACCCCAATGATACGCGGCATGCAGGTGGGGCACCCATGACATGCGGCATGCATTTGGGACCCCAATGACATGCGGAATGCACGAGGGTCCCCCATGACATGTGGCATGCATTTATGGCCCCCATGACATGCGGCACGAAATTGGGGCCCCCATGACATGCACTTTTGGGCCCCCATGACATGCGGCATGCACGTGGGGCCCCCATGACATGAGGCATGCACGTGGGGCCCCCATGACATGCGGCATGCACTTCAGGCCCCCATGACATGCGGCATGCATTTGGGGCCCCAATGACATGCGGCATGCACGTGGGGCCCCCGTGACATGCGGCATGCACGTGGGGCCCCCAAGACATGCGTCATGCATATGGGCCCGCCACGACATGCGGCATGCATGTGGGGCCCCCATGACAGGCGGCACATAATTGGGGCCCCCATGACATGCGGCATGCACATGGGGCCCCCATGACATGCGGCATGCATTTGGGGCCCCCATGACATGCGGCATGCATTTGGGGCTCCCAAGACATGCGGCATGCATTTGGGGTCCCCATGACATGCGGCATGCATTTGGGACCCCAATGATATGCGGCATGCAGGTGGGGCACCCATGACATGCGGCATGCATTTATGGCCCCCATGACATGCGGCACAAAATTGGGGCCCCCAAGACATGTGACATGCACTTTTGGGCCCCCATGACATGCGGCATGCATGTGGGGCCCCCATGACAGGCGGCATGTAATTGGGGCCCCCATGACATGCGTCATGCACTTGGGGCCACCATGACATGCGGCATGCACGTGGGCCCTCATGACATGCGGCATGCATTTGGGGCACCCATGACATGCGGCATGCATTTGGGGCCCCCATGACATGCGTAATGCATTTGGGGCCGCCAGACATGCGGCATGCACGTGGGCCCTCATGACATGCGGCATGCATTTGGGGCCGCCACGACATGCGGCATGCACGTGGGCCCCCATGACATGCGACATGCATTTGGGACCATAATGACATGCGGCACGCACGTGGGGCCCCCATGACATGCGGCATGCACTTCGGGCTCCCATGACATGTGGCATGCATTTGGGGCCCCCATGACATGCGGCATGCATGTGAGGCCCCCAAGACAGGCGGCACGTAATTGGGTCCCCCATGACATGCGGCATGCATTTGGGGCCCCATGACATGCGTCATGCATTTGGGGCCGCCACGACATGCGGCATGCACGTGGGCCCCCATGACATGCGGCATGCATTTGGGACCCCAATGATATGCGGCATGGAGGTGGGGCCCCCATGACATACGGCACAAAATTGGGGCCCCCAAGACATGTGACATGCATTTGGGGCCCTCATGACATGCGGCATGCATTTGGGGCCCTCATGACATGCGGCATGCATTTGGGGCCCCCATGACATGCGGCATGCACGTGGGGCCCCCATGACATGCGGCATGCACTTGGGGCCCCATGACATGCGGCATGCACGTGGGGCCCCCATGACATGCGGCATGCATATGGGGCCCCCATGACATGCGGCATGCATTTGGGGCCGCCACAACATGCGGCATGCACGTGGGCCCTCATGACATGCAGCATGCATTTGGGGTCCCCATGACATGCGGCATGCATTTGGGACCCCAATGATATGCGGCATGCAGATGGGGCACCCATGACATGCGGCATGCATTTGGGACCCCAATGACATGCGGCATGCACGAGGGCCCCCCATGACATGCGGCATGCATTTATGGCCCCCATGACATGCGGCACAAAATTGGGGACCCCAAGACATGTGACATGCACTTTTGGGCCCCCATGACATGCGGCATGCACGTGGGCCCTCATGACATGCGGCATGCATTTGGGGTCCCCATGACATGCGGCATGCATTTGGGACCCCAATGATATGCGGCATGCAGGTGGGGCAAACATGACATGCGGCATGCATTTGGGACCCCAATGACATGCGGCATGCACGAGGGCCCCCCATGACATGCGGCATGCATTTATGACCCCCATGACATGCGGCACAAAATTGGGGCCCCCAAGACATGTGACATGCACTTTTGGGCCCCCATGAGATGCGGCATGCATGTGGGGCCCCCATGACAGGCGGCATGTAATTGGGGCCCCCATGACATGCGGCATGCATTTGGGGCCCTCATGACATGCGGCATGCACGTGGGCCCCACTGACATGCGGCATGCACTTCAAACTCCCATGACATGCGGCATGCATTTGGGGCCCCATGACATGCGGCACATAATTGGGGCCCCCATGACATGCGGCATGCATTTGGGGCCCCCAAGACATGCGTCATGCATTTGGGGCCGCCACGACATGCGGCATGCACGTGGGCCCTCATGACATGCGGCATGCATTTGGGGTCCCCATGACATGCGGCATGCATTTGGGACCCCAATGATACGCGGCATGCAGGTGGGGCACCCATGACATGCGGCATGCATTTGGGACCCCAATGACATGCGGAATGCACGAGGGTCCCCCATGACATGTGGCATGCATTTATGGCCCCCATGACATGCGGCACGAAATTGGGGCCCCCATGACATGCACTTTTGGGCCCCCATGACATGCGGCATGCACGTGGGGCCCCCATGACATGCGGCATGCACGTGGGGCCCCCATGACATGCGGCATGCACTTCAGGCCCCCATGACATGCGGCATGCATTTGGGGCCCCAATGACATGCGGCATGCACGTGGGGCCCCCGTGACATGCGGCATGCACGTGGGGCCCCCAAGACATGCGTCATGCATATGGGCCCGCCACGACATGCGGCATGCATGTGGGGCCCCCATGACAGGCGGCACATAATTGGGGCCCCCATGACATGCGGCATGCACATGGGGCCCCCATGACATGCGGCATGCATTTGGGGCCCCCATGACATGCGGCATGCATTTGGGGCTCCCAAGACATGCGGCATGCATTTGGGGTCCCCATGACATGCGGCATGCATTTGGGACCCCAATGATATGCGGCATGCAGGTGGGGCACCCATGACATGCGGCATGCATTTATGGCCCCCATGACATGCGGCACAAAATTGGGGCCCCCAAGACATGTGACATGCACTTTTGGGCCCCCATGACATGCGGCATGCATGTGGGGCCCCCATGACAGGCGGCATGTAATTGGGGCCCCCATGGCATGCCGCATGCATTTGGGGCCCCCATGACATGCGTCATGCATTTGGGCCCGCCACATCATGCGGCATGCACGTGGGCCCCCATGACATGCGGCATGCATTTGGGACCGCAATGATATGCGGCATGCAGGTGGGCACCCATGACATGCGGCATGCATTTGGGGCCCCCATGACATGCGGCATGCATTTGGGGCCCCCATGACATGCGGCATGCATTTGGGACCCCAATAACATGCGGCATGCACGTGGGGCCCCCATGACATGCGGCATGCACGTGGGGCCCCCAAGGCATGCGGCATGCATTTGGGGCCCCCATGACATGCGGAATGCATGTGGGGCCCCCATGACAGGCGGCACGTAATTGGGGCCCCCATGACATGCGGCATGCATTTGGGGCCCCCATGACATGCGACATGCATTTGGGACCCAATGACATGCGGCATGCACGTGGGGCCCCCATGACTTGCGGCATGCACGTGGGGCCCCCATGACATGCGGCATGCACATGGGGCCCCCATGACATGCGGCATGCATTTGGGGCCCCCATGACATGCTTCATGCATTTGGGGCTCCCATGACATGCGGCATGCATTTGGGGCCGCCACGACATGTTGCATGCACGTGGGCCCTAATGACATGCGGCATTCATTTGGGCCCCCATGACATGCGGCATGCATTTGGGACCCCAATGACATGCGACATGCATTTGGGGCCCCCATGACATGCGGCATGCACTTCGGGCTCCCATGACATGCGGCATGCACGTGGGGCCCCCATGACATGCGGCATGCATTTGGGGCCCCCATGACATTCTTCATGCATTTGGGACCCCAATGACATGCGTCATGCACGTGGGGCCCCTATGCTATGCGGCATGCACGTGGGGACCCCAAGACATGCGGCATGCATTTGGGGCCCCCATGACATGCGTCATGCACGTGGGGCCCCCACGACATATGGCATGCTTTTGGGGCCCCCATGACATTCTTCATGCATTTGGGACCCCAATGACATGCGTCATGCACGTGGGGCCCCTATTATATGCGGCATGCACGTGGGGCCCCCAAGACATGCGGCATGCATTTGGGGCCCCCATGACATGCGGAATGCATGTGGGGCCCCCATGACAGGCGGCACGTAATTGGGACCCCCATGACATGCGGCATGCATTTGGGGCCCCCATGACATGCGACATGCATTTGGGACCCAAATAACATGCGTCATGCACGTGGGGCCCCTATGATATGCGGCATGCACGTGGGGCCCCCAAGACATGCGGCATGCACATGGTGCCCCCATGACATGCGGCATGCACGTGGGGCCCCCATGACATGCGGCATGGATTTGGGACTCCATGACATGCATCATGCACGTGGGGCCCCCATGACATGCGTCATGCACGTGGGCCCTCATGACATGCGGCATGCATTTGGGGTCCCCATGACATGCGGCATGCATTTGGGACCCCAATGATATGCGGCATGCAGGTGGGCACCCATGACATGCGGCATGCATTTGGGCCCCCATGACATGCGGCATGCATTTGGGGCCCCCATGACATGCCACATGCACTTCGGGCTCCCATGACATGCGGCATGCATTTGGGGCCCCCATGACATGCGGCATGCATTTGGGGCCCCCATGACATGCCGCATGCACTTCGGACTCCCATGACATGCGGCATGCATTTGGGGCCCCCATGACATGCGGCATGCATTTGGGACCCCAATAACATGCGGCATGCATTTGGGGCCCCCATGACATGCGGCATGCATTTGGGGCCCCCATGACATGCAGCATGCACTTCGGGCTCCCATGACATGTGGCATGCATTTGGGGCCCACATGACATGCGGCATGCATGTGAGGCCCCCAAGACAGGCGGCACGTAATTGGGTCCCCCATGACATGCGGCATGCATTTGGGGCCCCATGACATGCGTCATGCATTTGGGGCCGCCACGACATGCGGCATGCACGTGGGCCCCCATGACATGCGGCATGCATTTGGGACCCCAATGATATGCGGCATGGAGGTGGGGCCCCCATGACATGCGGCACAAAATTGGGGCCCCCAAGACATGTGACATGCATTTGGGGCCCTCATGACATGCGGCATGCATTTGGGGCCCTCATGACATGCGGCATGCATTTGGGGCCCCCATGACATGCGGCATGCACGTGGGGCCCCCATGACATGCGGCATGCACTTGGGGCCCCATGACATGCGGCATGCACGTGGGGCCCCCATGACATGCGGCATGCATATGGGGCCCCCATGACATGCGGCATGCATTTGGGGCCGCCACAACATGCGGCATGCACGTGGGCCCTCATGACATGCGGCATGCATTTGGGGTCCCCATGACATGCGGCATGCATTTGGGACCCCAATGATATGCGGCATGCAGATGGGGCACCCATGACATGCGGCATGCATTTGGGACCCCAATGACATGCGGCATGCACGAGGGCCCCCCATGACATGCGGCATGCATTTATGGCCCCCATGACATGCGGCACAAAATTGGGGACCCCAAGACATGTGACATGCACTTTTGGGCCCCCATGACATGCGGCATGCACGTGGGCCCTCATGACATGCGGCATGCATTTGGGGTCCCCATGACATGCGGCATGCATTTGGGACCCCAATGATATGCGGCATGCAGGTGGGGCAAACATGACATGCGGCATGCATTTGGGACCCCAATGACATGCGGCATGCACGAGGGCCCCCCCATGACATGCGGCATGCATTTATGGCCCCCATGACATGCGGCACAAAATTGGGGCCCCCAAGACATGTGACATGCACTTTTGGGCCCCCATGAGATGCGGCATGCATGTGGGGCCCCCATGACAGGCGGCATGTAATTGGGGCCCCCATGACATGCGGCATGCATTTGGGGCCCTCATGACATGCGGCATGCACGTGGGCCCCACTGACATGCGGCATGCACTTCAAACTCCCATGACATGCGGCATGCATTTGGGGCCCCATGACATGCGGCACATAATTGGGGCCCCCAAGACATGCGTCATGCATTTGGGGCCGCCACGATATGCGGCATGCACGTGGGCCCTCATGACATGCGGCATGCATTTGGGGTCCCCATGACATGCGGCATGCATTTGGCACCCCAATGATACGCGGCATGCAGGTGGGGCACCCATGACATGCGGCATGCATTTGGGACCCCAATGACATGCGGAATGCACGAGGGTCCCCCATGACATGTGGCATGCATTTATGGCCCCCATGACATGCGGCACGAAATTGGGGCCCCCATGACATGCACTTTTGGGCCCCCATGACATGCGGCATGCACGTGGGGCCCCCATGACATGAGGCATGCACGTGGGGCCCCCATGACATGCGGCATGCACTTCAGGCCCCCATGACATGCGGCATGCATTTGGGGCCCCAATGACATGGGGCATGCACGTGGGGCCCCCGTGACATGCGGCATGCACGTGGGGCCCCCAAGACATGCGTCATGCATATGGGCCCGCCACGACATGCGGCATGCATGTGGGGCCCCCATGACAGGCGGCACATAATTGGGGCCCCCATGACATGCGGCATGCACATGGGGCCCCCATGACATGCGGCATGCATTTGGGGCCCCCATGACATGCGGCATGCATTTGGGGCTCCCAAGACATGCGGCATGCATTTGGGGTCCCCATGACATGCGGCATGCATTTGGGACCCCAATGATATGCGGCATGCAGGTGGGGCACCCATGACATGCGGCATGCATTTATGGCCCCCATGACATGCGGCACAAAATTGGGGCCCCCAAGACATGTGACATGCACTTTTGGGCCCCCATGACATGCGGCATGCATGTGGGGCCCCCATGACAGGCGGCATGTAATTGGGGCCCCCATGACATGCGTCATGCACTTGGGGCCACCATGACATGCGGCATGCACGTGGGCCCTCATGACATGCGGCATGCATTTGGGCCCCCATGACATGCGGCATGCATTTGGGACCATAATGATATGCGGCATGCAGGTGGGGCCCCCATGACATGCGGCATGCATTTATGCCCCCCATGACATGCGTCACAAAATTGGGGCCCCCAAGACATGTGACATGCACTTTTGGTCCCTAATGACATGCGGCATGCATTTGGGGCCCCCATGACATGCGGCATGCATGTGGGGCCCCCATGACAGGCGTCACATAATTGGGGCCCCATGACATGCGTCATGCATTTGGGGCCGCCACAACATGCGGCATGCACGTGGGCCCTCATGACATGCGGCTTGCATTTGGGGCACCCATGACATGCGGCATGCATTTGGGGCCCCCATGACATGCGTAATGCATTTGGGGCCGCCAGACATGCGGCATGCACGTGGGCCCTCATGACATGCGGCATGCATTTGGGGCCGCCACGACATGCGGCATGCACGTGGGCCCCCATGACATGCGACATGCATTTGGGACCATAATGACATGCGGCACGCACGTGGGGCCCCCATGACATGCGGCATGCACTTCGGGCTCCCATGACATGTGGCATGCATTTGGGGCCCCCATGACATGCGGCATGCATGTGAGGCCCCCAAGACAGGCGGCACGTAATTGGGTCCCCCATGACATGCGGCATGCATTTGGGGCCCCATGACATGCGTCATGCATTTGGGGCCGCCACGACATGCGGCATGCACGTGGGCCCCCATGACATGCGGCATGCATTTGGGACCCCAATGATATGCGGCATGGAGGTGGGGCCCCCATGACATACGGCACAAAATTGGGGCCCCCAAGACATGTGACATGCATTTGGGGCCCTCATGACATGCGGCATGCATTTGGGGCCCTCATGACATGCGGCATGCATTTGGGGCCCCCATGACATGCGGCATGCACGTGGGGCCCCCATGACATGCGGCATGCACTTGGGGCCCCATGACATGCGGCATGCACGTGGGGCCCCCATGACATGCGGCATGCATATGGGGCCCCCATGACATGCGGCATGCATTTGGGGCCGCCACAACATGCGGCATGCACGTGGGCCCTCATGACATGCAGCATGCATTTGGGGTCCCCATGACATGCGGCATGCATTTGGGACCCCAATGATATGCGGCATGCAGATGGGGCACCCATGACATGCGGCATGCATTTGGGACCCCAATGACATGCGGCATGCACGAGGGCCCCCCATGACATGCGGCATGCATTTATGGCCCCCATGACATGCGGCACAAAATTGGGGACCCCAAGACATGTGACATGCACTTTTGGGCCCCCATGACATGCGGCATGCACGTGGGCCCTCATGACATGCGGCATGCATTTGGGGTCCCCATGACATGCGGCATGCATTTGGGACCCCAATGATATGCGGCATGCAGGTGGGGCAAACATGACATGCGGCATGCATTTGGGACCCCAATGACATGCGGCATGCACGAGGGCCCCCCATGACATGCGGCATGCATTTATGACCCCCATGACATGCGGCACAAAATTGGGGCCCCCAAGACATGTGACATGCACTTTTGGGCCCCCATGAGATGCGGCATGCATGTGGGGCCCCCATGACAGGCGGCATGTAATTGGGGCCCCCATGACATGCGGCATGCATTTGGGGCCCTCATGACATGCGGCATGCACGTGGGCCCCACTGACATGCGGCATGCACTTCAAACTCCCATGACATGCGGCATGCATTTGGGGCCCCATGACATGCGGCACATAATTGGGGCCCCCATGACATGCGGCATGCATTTGGGGCCCCCAAGACATGCGTCATGCATTTGGGGCCGCCACGACATGCGGCATGCACGTGGGCCCTCATGACATGCGGCATGCATTTGGGGTCCCCATGACATGCGGCATGCATTTGGGACCCCAATGATACGCGGCATGCAGGTGGGGCACCCATGACATGCGGCATGCATTTGGGACCCCAATGACATGCGGAATGCACGAGGGTCCCCCATGACATGTGGCATGCATTTATGGCCCCCATGACATGCGGCACGAAATTGGGGCCCCCATGACATGCACTTTTGGGCCCCCATGACATGCGGCATGCACTTGGGGCCCCCATGACATGCGGCATGCACGTGGGGCCCCCATGACATGCGGCATGCACTTCAGGCCCCCATGACATGCGGCATGCATCTGGGGCCCCAATGACATGCGGCATGCACGTGGGGCCCCCGTGACATGCGGCATGCACGTGGGGCCCCCAAGACATGCGTCATGCATATGGGCCCGCCACGACATGCGGCATGCATGTGGGGCCCCCATGACAGGCGGCACATAATTGGGGCCCCCATGACATGCGGCATGCACATGGGGCCCCCATGACATGCGGCATGCATTTGGGGCCCCCATGACATGCGGCATGCATTTGGGGCTCCCAAGACATGCGGCATGCATTTGGGGTCCCCATGACATGCGGCATGCATTTGGGACCCCAATGATATGCGGCATGCAGGTGGGGCACCCATGACATGCGACATGCATTTATGGCCCCCATGACATGCGGCACAAAATTGGGGCCCCCAAGACATGTGACATGCACTTTTGGGCCCCCATGACATGCGGCATGCATGTGGGGCCCCCATGACAGGCGGCATGTAATTGGGGCCCCCATGGCATGCGGCATGCATTTGGGGCCCCCATGACATGCGTCATGCATTTGGGCCCGCCACATCATGCGGCATGCACGTGGGCCCCCATGACATGAGGCATGCATTTGGGGCCCCCATGACAAGCGGGATGCATTTGGGGCCCCCATAACATGCAGCATGCATTTGGGGCCCCAATGACATGCGGCATGCACGTGGGGCCCCCATGACATGCTGCATGCACTTGGGGCCCCCATGACATGCGGCATGCACGTGGGGCCCCCATGACATGCGGCATGCATATGGGGCCCCATGACATGCGTCATGCACGTGGGCCCTCATGACATGCGGCATGCATTTGGGGTCCCCATGACATGCGGCATGCATTTGGGACCGCAATGATATGCGGCATGCAGGTGGGCACCCATGACATGCGGCATGCATTTGGGGCCCCCATGACATGCGGCATGCATTTGGGGCCCCCATGACATGCGGCATGCATTTGGGACCCCAATAACATGCGGCATGCACGTGGGGCCCCCATGACATGCGGCATGCACGTGGGGCCCCCAAGGCATGCGGCATGCTTTTGGGGCCCCCATGACATGCGGAATGCATGTGGGGCCCCCATGACAGGCGGCACGTAATTGGGGCCCCCATGACATGCGGCATGCATTTGGGGCCCCCATGACATGCGGCATGCATTTGGGGCCCCCATGACATGCGGCATGCATTTGGGACCCCAATAACATGCGGCATGCACGTGGGGCCCCCATGACATGCGGCATGCACGTGGGGCCCCCAAGGCATGCGGCATGCTTTTGGGGCCCCCATGACATGCGGAATGCATGTGGGGCCCCCATGACAGGCGGCACGTAATTGGGGCCCCCATGACATGCGGCATGCATTTGGGGCCCCCATGACATGCGACATGCATTTGGGACCCAATGACATGCGGCATGCACGTGGGGCCCCCATGACTTGCGGCATGCACGTGGGGCCCCCATGACATGCGGCATGCACATGGGGCCCCCATGACATGCGGCATGCATTTGGGGCCCCCATGACATGCTTCATGCATTTGGGGCTCCCATGACATGCGGCATGCATTTGGGGCCGCCACGACATGTTGCATGCACGTGGGCCCTAATGACATGCGGCATTCATTTGGGCCCCCATGACATGCGGCATGCATTTGGGACCCCAATGACATGCGACATGCATTTGGGGCCCCCATGACATGCGGCATGCACTTCGGGCTCCCATGACATGCGGCATGCACGTGGGGCCCCCATGACATGCAGCATGCACTTCGGGCTCCCATGACATGTGGCATGCATTTGGGGCCCACATGACATGCGGCATGCATGTGAGGCCCCCAAGACAGGCGGCACGTAATTGGGTCCCCCATGACATGCGGCATGCATTTGGGGCCCCATGACATGCGTCATGCATTTGGGGCCGCCACGACATGCGGCATGCACGTGGGCCCCCATGACATGCGGCATGCATTTGGGACCCCAATGATATGCGGCATGGAGGTGGGGCCCCCATGACATGCGGCACAAAATTGGGGCCCCCAAGACATGTGACATGCATTTGGGGCCCTCATGACATGCGGCATGCATTTGGGGCCCTCATGACATGCGGCATGCATTTGGGGCCCCCATGACATGCGGCATGCACGTGGGGCCCCCATGACATGCGGCATGCACTTGGGGCCCCATGACATGCGGCATGCACGTGGGGCCCCCATGACATGCGGCATGCATATGGGGCCCCCATGACATGCGGCATGCATTTGGGGCCGCCACAACATGCGGCATGCACGTGGGCCCTCATGACATGCGGCATGCATTTGGGGTCCCCATGACATGCGGCATGCATTTGGGACCCCAATGACATGCGGCATGCACGAGGGCCCCCCATGACATGCGGCATGCATTTATGGCCCCCATGACATGCGGCACAAAATTGGGGACCCCAAGACATGTGACATGCACTTTTGGGCCCCCATGACATGCGGCATGCACGTGGGCCCTCATGACATGCGGCATGCATTTGGGGTCCCCATGACATGCGGCATGCATTTGGGACCCCAATGATATGCGGCATGCAGGTGGGGCAAACATGACATGCGGCATGCATTTGGGACCCCAATGACATGCGGCATGCACGAGGGCCCCCCCATGACATGCGGCATGCATTTATGGCCCCCATGACATGCGGCACAAAATTGGGGCCCCCAAGACATGTGACATGCACTTTTGGGCCCCCATGAGATGCGGCATGCACGTGGGGCCCCCATGACATGCGGCATGCACATGGGGCCCCCATGACATGCGGCATGCATTTGGGGCCCCCATGACATGCTTCATGCATTTGGGGCTCCCATGACATGCGGCATGCATTTGGGGCCGCCACGACATGTTGCATGCACGTGGGCCCTAATGACATGCGGCATTCATTTGGGCCCCCATGACATGCGGCATGCATTTGGGACCCCAATGACATGCGACATGCATTTGGGGCCCCCATGACATGCGGCATGCACTTCGGGCTCCCATGACATGCGGCATGCACGTGGGGCCCCCATGACATGCAGCATGCACTTCGGGCTCCCATGACATGTGGCATGCATTTGGGGCCCACATGACATGCGGCATGCATGTGAGGCCCCCAAGACAGGCGGCACGTAATTGGGTCCCCCATGACATGCGGCATGCATTTGGGGCCCCATGACATGCGTCATGCATTTGGGGCCGCCACGACATGCGGCATGCACGTGGGCCCCCATGACATGCGGCATGCATTTGGGACCCCAATGATATGCGGCATGGAGGTGGGGCCCCCATGACATGCGGCACAAAATTGGGGCCCCCAAGACATGTGACATGCATTTGGGGCCCTCATGACATGCGGCATGCATTTGGGGCCCTCATGACATGCGGCATGCATTTGGGGCCCCCATGACATGCGGCATGCACGTGGGGCCCCCATGACATGCGGCATGCACTTGGGGCCCCATGACATGCGGCATGCACGTGGGGCCCCCATGACATGCGGCATGCATATGGGGCCCCCATGACATGCGGCATGCATTTGGGGCCGCCACAACATGCGGCATGCACGTGGGCCCTCATGACATGCGGCATGCATTTGGGGTCCCCATGACATGCGGCATGCATTTGGGACCCCAATGACATGCGGCATGCACGAGGGCCCCCCATGACATGCGGCATGCATTTATGGCCCCCATGACATGCGGCACAAAATTGGGGACCCCAAGACATGTGACATGCACTTTTGGGCACCCATGACATGCGGCATGCACGTGGGCCCTCATGACATGCGGCATGCATTTGGGGTCCCCATGACATGTGGCATGCATTTGGGACCCCAATGATATGCGGCATGCAGGTGGGGCAAACATGACATGCGGCATGCATTTGGGACCCCAATGACATGCGGCATGCACGAGGGCCCCCCCATGACATGCGGCATGCATTTATGGCCCCCATGACATGCGGCACAAAATTGGGGCCCCCAAGACATGTGACATGCACTTTTGGGCCCCCATGAGATGCGGCATGCATGTGGGGCCCCCATGACAGGCGGCATGTAATTGGGGCCCCCATGACATGCGGCATGCATTTGGGGCCCTCATGACATGCGGCATGCACGTGGGCCCCACTGACATGCGGCATGCACTTCAAACTCCCATGACATGCGGCATGCATTTGGGGCCCCATGACATGCGGCACATAATTGGGGCCCCCAAGACATGCGTCATGCATTTGGGGCCGCCACGATATGCGGCATGCACGTGGGCCCTCATGACATGCGGCATGCATTTGGGGTCCCCATGACATGCGGCATGCATTTGGGACCCCAATGATACGCGGCATGCAGGTGGGGCACCCATGACATGCGGCATGCATTTGGGACCCCAATGACATGCGGAATGCACGAGGGTCCCCCATGACATGTGGCATGCATTTATGGCCCCCATGACATGCGGCACGAAATTGGGGCCCCCATGACATGCACTTTTGGGCCCCCATGACATGCGGCATGCATTTGGGGCCCCAATGACATGGGGCATGCACGTGGGGCCCCCGTGACATGCGGCATGCACGTGGGGCCCCCAAGACATGCGTCATGCATATGGGCCCGCCACGACATGCGGCATGCATGTGGGGCCCCCATGACAGGCGGCACATAATTGGGGCCCCCATGACATGCGGCATGCACATGGGGCCCCCATGACATGCGGCATGCATTTGGGGCCCCCATGACATGCGGCATGCATTTGGGGCTCCCAAGACATGCGGCATGCATTTGGGGTCCCCATGACATGCGGCATGCATTTGGGACCCCAATGATATGCGGCATGCAGGTGGGGCACCCATGACATGCGGCATGCATTTATGGCCCCCATGACATGCGGCACAAAATTGGGGCCCCCAAGACATGTGACATGCACTTTTGGGCCCCCATGACATGCGGCATGCATGTGGGGCCCCCATGACAGGCGGCATGTAATTGGGGCCCCCATGATATGCGTCATGCACTTGGGGCCACCATGACATGCGGCATGCACGTGGGCCCTCATGACATGCGGCATGCATTTGGGCCCCCATGACATGCGGCATGCATTTGGGACCATAATGATATGCGGCATGCAGGTGGGGCCCCCATGACATGCGGCATGCATTTATGCCCCCCATGACATGCGTCACAAAATTGGGGCCCCCAAGACATGTGACATGCACTTTTGGTCCCTAATGACATGCGGCATGCATTTGGGGCCCCCATGACATGCGGCATGCATGTGGGGCCCCCATGACAGGCGTCACATAATTGGGGCCCCATGACATGCGTCATGCATTTGGGGCCGCCACAACATGCGGCATGCACGTGGGCCCTCATGACATGCGGCATGCATTTGGGGCACCCATGACATGCGGCATGCATTTGGGGCCCCCATGACATGCGTAATGCATTTGGGGCCGCCAGACATGCGGCATGCACGTGGGCCCTCATGACATGCGGCATGCATTTGGGGCCGCCACGACATGCGGCATGCACGTGGGCCCCCATGACATGCGACATGCATTTGGGACCATAATGACATGCGGCACGCACGTGGGGCCCCCATGACATGCGGCATGCACTTCGGGCTCCCATGACATGTGGCATGCATTTGGGGCCCCCATGACATGCGGCATGCATGTGAGGCCCCCAAGACAGGCGGCACGTAATTGGGTCCCCCATGACATGCGGCATGCATTTGGGGCCCCATGACATGCGTCATGCATTTGGGGCCGCCACGACATGCGGCATGCACGTGGGCCCCCATGACATGCGGCATGCATTTGGGACCCCAATGATATGCGGCATGGAGGTGGGGCCCCCATGACATACGGCACAAAATTGGGGCCCCCAAGACATGTGACATGCATTTGGGGCCCTCATGACATGCGGCATGCATTTGGGGCCCTCATGACATGCGGCATGCATTTGGGGCCCCCATGACATGCGGCATGCACGTGGGGCCCCCATGACATGCGGCATGCACTTGGGGCCCCATGACATGCGGCATGCACGTGGGGCCCCCATGACATGCGGCATGCATATGGGGCCCCCATGACATGCGGCATGCATTTGGGGCCGCCACAACATGCGGCATGCACGTGGGCCCTCATGACATGCAGCATGCATTTGGGGTCCCCATGACATGCGGCATGCATTTGGGACCCCAATGATATGCGGCATGCAGATGGGGCACCCATGACATGCGGCATGCATTTGGGACCCCAATGACATGCGGCATGCACGAGGGCCCCCCATGACATGCGGCATGCATTTATGGCCCCCATGACATGCGGCACAAAATTGGGGACCCCAAGACATGTGACATGCACTTTTGGGCCCCCATGACATGCGGCATGCACGTGGGCCCTCATGACATGCGGCATGCATTTGGGGTCCCCATGACATGCGGCATGCATTTGGGACCCCAATGATATGCGGCATGCAGGTGGGGCAAACATGACATGCGGCATGCATTTGGGACCCCAATGACATGCGGCATGCACGAGGGCCCCCCATGACATGCGGCATGCATTTATGACCCCCATGACATGCGGCACAAAATTGGGGCCCCCAAGACATGTGACATGCACTTTTGGGCCCCCATGAGATGCGGCATGCATGTGGGGCCCCCATGACAGGCGGCATGTAATTGGGGCCCCCATGACATGCGGCATGCATTTGGGGCCCTCATGACATGCGGCATGCACGTGGGCCCCACTGACATGCGGCATGCACTTCAAACTCCCATGACATGCGGCATGCATTTGGGGCCCCATGACATGCGGCACATAATTGGGGCCCCCATGACATGCGGCATGCATTTGGGGCCCCCAAGACATGCGTCATGCATTTGGGGCCGCCACGACATGCGGCATGCACGTGGGCCCTCATGACATGCGGCATGCATTTGGGGTCCCCATGACATGCGGCATGCATTTGGGACCCCAATGATACGCGGCATGCAGGTGGGGCACCCATGACATGCGGCATGCATTTGGGACCCCAATGACATGCGGAATGCACGAGGGTCCCCCATGACATGTGGCATGCATTTATGGCCCCCATGACATGCGGCACGAAATTGGGGCCCCCATGACATGCACTTTTGGGCCCCCATGACATGCGGCATGCACGTGGGGCCCCCATGACATGCGGCATGCACGTGGGGCCCCCATGACATGCGGCATGCACTTCAGGCCCCCATGACATGCGGCATGCATCTGGGGCCCCAATGACATGCGGCATGCACGTGGGGCCCCCGTGACATGCGGCATGCACGTGGGGCCCCCAAGACATGCGTCATGCATATGGGCCCGCCACGACATGCGGCATGCATGTGGGGCCCCCATGACAGGCGGCACATAATTGGGGCCCCCATGACATGCGGCATGCACATGGGGCCCCCATGACATGCGGCATGCATTTGGGGCCCCCATGACATGCGGCATGCATTTGGGGCTCCCAAGACATGCGGCATGCATTTGGGGTCCCCATGACATGCGGCATGCATTTGGGACCCCAATGATATGCGGCATGCAGGTGGGGCACCCATGACATGCGGCATGCATTTATGGCCCCCATGACATGCGGCACAAAATTGGGGCCCCCAAGACATGTGACATGCACTTTTGGGCCCCCATGACATGCGGCATGCATGTGGGGCCCCCATGACAGGCGGCATGTAATTGGGGCCCCCATGGCATGCGGCATGCATTTGGGGCCCCCATGACATGCGTCATGCATTTGGGCCCGCCACATCATGCGGCATGCACGTGGGCCCCCATGACATGAGGCATGCATTTGGGGCCCCCATGACAAGCGGGATGCATTTGGGGCCCCCATAACATGCAGCATGCATTTGGGGCCCCAATGACATGCGGCATGCACGTGGGGCCCCCATGACATGCTGCATGCACTTGGGGCCCCCATGACATGCGGCATGCACGTGGGGCCCCCATGACATGCGGCATGCATATGGGGCCCCATGACATGCGTCATGCACGTGGGCCCTCATGACATGCGGCATGCATTTGGGGTCCCCATGACATGCGGCATGCATTTGGGACCGCAATGATATGCGGCATGCAGGTGGGCACCCATGACATGCGGCATGCATTTGGGGCCCCCATGACATGCGGCATGCATTTGGGGCCCCCATGACATGCGGCATGCATTTGGGACCCCAATAACATGCGGCATGCACGTGGGGCCCCCATGACATGCGGCATGCACGTGGGGCCCCCAAGGCATGCGGCATGCTTTTGGGGCCCCCATGACATGCGGAATGCATGTGGGGCCCCCATGACAGGCGGCACGTAATTGGGGCCCCCATGACATGCGGCATGCATTTGGGGCCCCCATGACATGCGACATGCATTTGGGACCCAATGACATGCGGCATGCACGTGGGGCCCCCATGACTTGCGGCATGCACGTGGGGCCCCCATGACATGCGGCATGCACATGGGGCCCCCATGACATGCGGCATGCATTTGGGGCCCCCATGACATGCTTCATGCATTTGGGGCTCCCATGACATGCGGCATGCATTTGGGGCCGCCACGACATGTTGCATGCACGTGGGCCCTAATGACATGCGGCATTCATTTGGGCCCCCATGACATGCGGCATGCATTTGGGACCCCAATGACATGCGACATGCATTTGGGGCCCCCATGACATGCGGCATGCACTTCGGGCTCCCATGACATGCGGCATGCACGTGGGGCCCCCATGACATGCGGCATGCATTTGGGGCCCCCATGACATTCTTCATGCATTTGGGACCCCAATGACATGCGTCATGCACGTGGGGCCCCTATGCTATGCGGCATGCACGTGGGGACCCCAAGACATGCGGCATGCATTTGGGGCCCCCATGACATGCGTCATGCACGTGGGGCCCCCACGACATGTGGCATGCTTTTGGGGCCCCCATGACATTCTTCATGCATTTGGGACCCCAATGACATGCGTCATGCACGTGGGGCCCCTATTATATGCGGCATGCACGTGGGGCCCCCAAGACATGCGGCATGCATTTGGGGCCCCCATGACATGCGGAATGCATGTGGGGCCCCCATGACAGGCGGCACGTAATTGGGACCCCCATGACATGCGGCATGCATTTGGGGCCCCCATGACATGCGACATGCATTTGGGACCCAAATAACATGCGTCATGCACGTGGGGCCCCTATGATATGCGGCATGCACGTGGGGCCCCCAAGACATGCGGCATGCACATGGTGCCCCCATGACATGCGGCATGCACGTGGGGCCCCCATGACATGCGGCATGGATTTGGGACTCCATGACATGCATCATGCACGTGGGGCCCCCATGACATGCGTCATGCACGTGGGCCCTCATGACATGCGGCATGCATTTGGGGTCCCCATGACATGCGGCATGCATTTGGGACCCCAATGATATGCGGCATGCAGGTGGGCACCCATGACATGCGGCATGCATTTGGGCCCCCATGACATGCGGCATGCATTTGGGGCCCCCATGACATGCCACATGCACTTCGGGCTCCCATGACATGCGGCATGCATTTGGGGCCCCCATGACATGCGGCATGCATTTGGGACCCCAATAACATGCGACATGCACGTGGGGCCCCCATGACATGCGGCATGCACGTGGGGCCCCCATGACATGCGGCATGCATTTGGGGCCCCCATGACATGCTTCATGCATTTGGGGTTCCCATGACATGCGGCATGCATTTGGGGTCCCATGACATGCGGCATGCATTTGGGGCCCCCATGACATGCCGCATGCACTTCGGACTCCCATGACATGCGGCATGCATTTGGGGCCCCCATGACATGCGGCATGCATTTGGGACCCCAATAACATGCGGCATGCATTTGGGGCCCCCATGACATGCGGCATGCATTTGGGGCCCCCATGACATGCAGCATGCACTTCGGGCTCCCATGACATGCGGCATGCATTTGGGGCCCCTATGACATGTGGCATGCATGTGGGGCCCCATGACAGGCGGCACATAATTGGGGCCCCCATGACATGCGTCATGCATTTGGGGCCGCCACAACATGCGGCATGCATTTGGGGCCCCCATGACATGCGGCATGCACGTGGGGCCCCCACGACATGTGGCATACTTTTGGGGCCCCCATGACATTCTTCATGCATTTGGGACCCCAATGACATGCGTCATGCACGTGGGGCCCCTATGATATGCGGCATGCACGTGAGGCCCCCAAGACATGCGGCATGCATTTGGGGCCCCCATGATATGCGTCATGCACGTGGGGCACCCACGACATGTGGCATGCTTTTGGGGCCCCCATGACATGTGGCATGCACGTGGGGCCCCCACGACATGCGGCATGCATTTGGGGTCCCCATGACATGCGGCATGCATTTGGGACCCCAATGATATGCGGCATGCAGGTGGGGCACCCATGACATGCGGCATGCATTTGGGACCCCAATGACATGCGGCATGCACGAGGGCCCCCCATGACATGCGGCATGCATTTATGGCCCCCATGACATGCGGCACAAAATTGGGGCCCCCAAGACATGTGACATGCACTTTTGGGTCCCCATGACATGCGGAATGCATGTGGGGCCCCCATGACAGGCGGCATGTAATTGGGGCCCCCATGACATGCGTCATGCACTTGGGGCCACCATGACATGCGGCATGCACGTGGGCCCTCATGACATGCGGCATGCATTTGGGCCCCCATGACATGCGGCATGCATTTGGGACCATAATGATATGCGTCATGCAGGTGGGGCCCCCATGACATGCGGCATGCATTTATGCCCCCCATGACATGCGTCACAAAATTGGGGCCCCCAAGACATGTGACATGCACTTTTGGTCCCTAATGACATGTGGCATGCATTTGGGGCCCCCATGACATGCGGCATGCATGTGGGGCCCCCATGACAGGCGTCACATAATTGGGGCCCCATGACATGCGTCATGCATTTGGGGCCGCCACAACATGCGGCATGCACGTGGGCCCTCATGACATGCGGCATGCATTTGGGGCACCCATGACATGCGGCATGCATTTGGGGCCTCCATGACATGCGTAATGCATTTGGGGCCGCCAGACATGCGGCATGCACGTGGGCCCTCATGACATGCGGCATGCATTTGGGGCCGCCACGACATGCGGCATGCACGTGGGCCCCCATGACATGCGACATGCATTTGGGACCATAATGACATGCGGCACGCACGTGGGGCCCCCATGACATGCGGCATGCACTTCGGGCTCCCATGACATGTGACATGCATTTGGGGCCCTCATGACATGCGGCATGCATTTGGGGCCCTCATGACATGCGGCATGCATTTGGGGCCCCCATGACATGCGGCATGCACGTGGGGCCCCCATGACATGCGGCATGCATATGGGGCCCCCATGACATGCGGCATGCATTTGGGGCCGCCACAACATGCGGCATGCACGTGGGCCCTCATGACATGCGGCATGCATTTGGGGTCCCCATGACATGCGGCATGCATTTGGGACCCCAATGATATGCGGCATGCAGATGGGGCACCCATGACATGCGGCATGCATTTGGGACCCCAATGACATGCGGCATGCACGAGGGCCCCCCATGACATGCGGCATGCATTTATGGTCCCCATGACATGCGGCACAAAATTGGGGACCCCAAGACATGTGACATGCACTTTTGGGCCCCCATGACATGCGGCATGCACGTGGGCCCTCATGACATGCGGCATGCATTTGGGGTCCCCATGACATGCGGCATGCATTTGGGACCCCAATGATATGCGGCATGCAGGTGGGGCAAACATGACATGCGGCATGCATTTGGGACCC
Source organism: Phyllobates terribilis (assembly GCF_046119375.1). Lineage (NCBI taxonomy): Eukaryota > Metazoa > Chordata > Amphibia > Anura > Dendrobatidae > Phyllobates > Phyllobates terribilis. The sequence continues at coordinate 344,230,820 of NW_027362764.1, forward strand.
CAATGACATGCGGCATGCACGAGGGCCCCCCCATGACATGCTTCATGCATTTATGGCCCCCATGACATGCGGCACAAAATTGGGGCCCCCAAGACATGCACTTTTGGGCTCCCATGACATGCGGCATGCACGTGGGGCCCCCATGACATGCGGCATGCACGTGGGGCCCCCATGACATGCGGCATGCACTTCAGGCCCCCATGACATGCGGCATGCATTTGGGGCCCCAATGACATGCGGCATGCACGTGGGGCCCCCGTGACATGCGGCATGCACGTGGGGCCCCCAAGACATGCGGCATGCATTTGGGGCCCCCATGACATGCGGCATGCATTTGGGGCTCCCAAGACATGCGGCATGCATTTGGGGTCCCCATGACATGCGGCATGCATTTGGGACCCCAATGATATGCGGCATGCAGGTGGGGCACCCATGACATGCGGCATGCATTTATGGCCCCCATGACATGCGGCACAAAATTGGGGCCCCCAAGACATGTGACATGCACTTTTGGGCCCCCATGACATGCGGCATGCATGTGGGGCCCCCATGACAGGCGGCATGTAATTGGGGCCCCCATGACATGCGGCATGCATTTGGGGCCCCCATGACATGCGTCATGCATTTGGGCCCGCCACATCATGCGGCATGCACGTGGGCCCCCATGACATGAGGCATGCATTTGGGGCCCCCATGACAAGCGGGATGCATTTGGGGCCCCCATAACATGCAGCATGCATTTGGGGCCCCAATGACATGCGGCATGCACGTGGGGCCCCCATGACATGCTGCATGCACTTGGGGCCCCCATGACATGCGGCATGCACGTGGGGCCCCCATGACATGCGGCATGCATATGGGGCCCCATGACATGCGTCATGCACGTGGGCCCTCATGACATGCGGCATGCATTTGGGGTCCCCATGACATGCGGCATGCATTTGGGACCCCAATGATATGCGGCATGCAGGTGGGCTCCCATGACATGCGGCATGCATTTGGGGCCCCCATGACATGCGGCATGCATTTGGGGCCCCCATGACATGCGGCATGCATTTGGGACCCCAATAACATGCGGCATGCACGTGGGGCCCCCATGACATGCGGCATGCACGTGGGGCCCCCAAGGCATGCGGCATGCTTTTGGGGCCCCCATGACATGCGGAATGCCTGTGGGGCCCCCATGACAGGCGGCACGTAATTGGGGCCCCCATGACATGCGGCATGCATTTGGGGCCCCCATGACATGCGACATGCATTTGGGACCCAATGACATGCGGCATGCACGTGGGGCCCCCATGACTTGCGGCATGCACGTGGGGCCCCCATGACATGCGGCATGCACATGGGGCCCCCATGACATGCGGCATGCATTTGGGGCCCCCATGACATGCTTCATGCATTTGGGGCTCCCATGACATGCGACATGCATTTGGGGCCCCCATGACATGCGGCATGCACTTCGGGCTCCCATGACATGCGGCATGCACGTGGGGCCCCCATGACATGCGGCATGCATTTGGGGCCCCCATGACATTCTTCATGCATTTGGGACCCCAATGACATGCGTCATGCACGTGGGGCCCCTATGCTATGCGGCATGCACGTGGGGACCCCAAGACATGCGGCATGCATTTGGGGCCCCCATGACATGCGTCATGCACGTGGGGCCCCCACGACATGTGGCATGCTTTTGGGGCCCCCATGACATTCTTCATGCATTTGGGACCCCAATGACATGCGTCATGCACGTGGGGCCCCTATTATATGCGGCATGCACGTGGGGCCCCCAAGACATGCGGCATGCATTTGGGGCCCCCATGACATGCGGAATGCATGTGGGGCCCCCATGACAGGCGGCACGTAATTGGGACCCCCATGACATGCGGCATGCATTTGGGGCCCCCATGACATGCGACATGCATTTGGGACCCAAATAACATGCGTCATGCACGTGGGGCCCCTATGATATGCGGCATGAACGTGGGGCCCCCAAGACATGCGGCATGCACATGGTGCCCCCATGACATGCGGCATGCACGTGGGGCCCCCATGACATGCGGCATGGATTTGGGACTCCATGACATGCATCATGCACGTGGGGCCCCCATGACATGCGTCATGCACGTGGGCCCTCATGACATGCGGCATGCATTTGGGGTCCCCATGACATGCGGCATGCATTTGGGACCCCAATGATATGCGGCATGCAGGTGGGCACCCATGACATGCGGCATGCATTTGGGCCCCCATGACATGCGGCATGCATTTGGGGCCCCCATGACATGCCACATGCACTTCGGGCTCCCATGACATGCGGCATGCATTTGGGGCCCCCATGACATGCGGCATGCATTTGGGACCCCAATAACATGCGACATGCACGTGGGGCCCCCATGACATGCGGCATGCACGTGGGGCCCCCATGACATGCGGCATGCATTTGGGGCCCCCATGACATGCTTCATGCATTTGGGGTTCCCATGACATGCGGCATGCATTTGGGGTCCCATGACATGCGGCATGCATTTGGGGCCCCCATGACATGCCGCATGCACTTCGGACTCCCATGACATGCGGCATGCATTTGGGGCCCCCATGACATGCGGCATGCATTTGGGACCCCAATAACATGCGGCATGCATTTGGGGCCCCCATGACATGCGGCATGCATTTGGGGCCCCCATGACATGCAGCATGCACTTCGGGCTCCCATGACATGCGGCATGCATTTGGGGCCCCTATGACATGTGGCATGCATGTGGGGCCCCATGACAGGCGGCACATAATTGGGGCCCCCATGACATGCGTCATGCATTTGGGGCCGCCACAACATGCGGCATGCATTTGGGGCCCCCATGACATGCGGCATGCACGTGGGGCCCCCACGACATGTGGCATACTTTTGGGGCCCCCATGACATTCTTCATGCATTTGGGACCCCAATGACATGCGTCATGCACGTGGGGCCCCTATGATATGCGGCATGCACGTGAGGCCCCCAAGACATGCGGCATGCATTTGGGGCCCCCATGATATGCGTCATGCACGTGGGGCACCCACGACATGTGGCATGCTTTTGGGGCCCCCATGACATGTGGCATGCACGTGGGGCCCCCACGACATGCGGCATGCATTTGGGGTCCCCATGACATGCGGCATGCATTTGGGACCCCAATGATATGCGGCATGCAGGTGGGGCACCCATGACATGCGGCATGCATTTGGGACCCCAATGACATGCGGCATGCACGAGGGCCCCCCATGACATGCGGCATGCATTTATGGCCCCCATGACATGCGGCACAAAATTGGGGCCCCCAAGACATGTGACATGCACTTTTGGGTCCCCATGACATGCTAAATGCATGTGGGGCCCCCATGACAGGCGGCATGTAATTGGGGCCCCCATGACATGCATCATGCACTTGGGGCCACCATGACATGCGGCATGCACGTGGGCCCTCATGACATGCGGCATGCATTTGGGCCCCCATGACATGCGGCATGCATTTGGGACCATAATGATATGCGTCATGCAGGTGGGGCCCCCATGACATGCGGCATGCATTTATGCCCCCCATGACATGCGTCACAAAATTGGGGCCCCCAAGACATGTGACATGCACTTTTGGTCCCTAATGACATGCGGCATGCATTTGGGGCCCCCATGACATGCGGCATGCATGTGGGGCCCCCATGACAGGCGTCACATAATTGGGGCCCCATGACATGCGTCATGCATTTGGGGCCGCCACAACATGCGGCATGCACGTGGGCCCTCATGACATGCGGCATGCATTTGGGGCACCCATGACATGCGGCATGCATTTGGGGCCCCCATGACATGCGTAATGCATTTGGGGCCGCCAGACATGCGGCATGCACGTGGGCCCTCATGACATGCGGCATGCATTTGGGGCCGCCACGACATGCGGCATGCACGTGGGCCCCCATGACATGCGACATGCATTTGGGACCATAATGACATGCGGCACGCACGTGGGGCCCCCATGACATGCGGCATGCACTTCGGGCTCCCATGACATGTGGCATGCATTTGGGGCCCCCATGACATGCGGCATGCATGTGAGGCCCCCAAGACAGGCGGCACGTAATTGGGTCCCCCATGACATGCGGCACAAAATTGGGGCCCCCAAGACATGTGACATGCATTTGGGGCCCTCATGACATGCGGCATGCATTTGGGGCCCTCATGACATGCGGCATGCATTTGGGGCCCCCATGACATGCGGCATGCACGTGGGGCCCCCATGACATGCGGCATGCACTTGGGGCCCCATGACATGCGGCATGCACGTGGGGCCCCCATGACATGCGGCATGCATATGGGGCCCCCATGACATGCGGCATGCATTTGGGGCCGCCACAACATGCGGCATGCACGTGGGCCCTCATGACATGCGGCATGCATTTGGGGTCCCCATGACATGCGGCATGCATTTGGGACCCCAATGATATGCGGCATGCAGATGGGGCACCCATGACATGCGGCATGCATTTGGGACCCCAATGACATGCGGCATGCACGAGGGCCCCCCATGACATGCGGCATGCATTTATGGTCCCCATGACATGCGGCACAAAATTGGGGACCCCAAGACATGTGACAATGACTTTTGGGCCCCCATGACATGCGGCATGCACGTGGGCCCTCATGACATGCGGCATGCATTTGGGGTCCCCATGACATGCGGCATGCATTTGGGACCCCAATGATATGCGGCATGCAGGTGGGGCAAACATGACATGCGGCATGCATTTGGGACCCCAATGACATGCGGCATGCACGAGGGCCCCCCCATGACATGCGGCATGCATTTATGCCCCCCATGACATGCGGCACAAAATTGGGGCCCCCAAGACATGTGACATGCACTTTTGGGCCCCCATGAGATGCGGCATGCATGTGGGGCCCCCATGACAGGCAGCATGTAATTGGGGCCCCCATGACATGTGGCATGCATTTATGGCCCCCATGACATGCGGCACGAAATTGGGGCCCCCATGACATGCACTTTTGGGCCCCCATGACATGCGGCATGCACGTGGGGCCCCCATGACATGCGGCATGCACGTGGGGCCCCCATGACATGCGGCATGCACTTCAGGCCCCCATGACATGCGGCATGCATTTGGGGCCCCAATGACATGCGGCATGCACGTGGGGCCCCCGTGACATGCGGCATGCACGTGGGGCCCCCAAGACATGCGGCATGCATTTGGGGCCCCCATGACATGCGGCATGCATTTGGGGCTCCCAAGACATGCGGCATGCATTTGGGGTCCCCATGACATGCGGCATGCATTTGGGACCCCAATGATATGCGGCATGCAGGTGGGGCACCCATGACATGCGGCATGCATTTATGGCCCCCATGACATGCGGCACAAAATTGGGGCCCCCAAGACATGTGACATGCACTTTTGGGCCCCCATGACATGCGGCATGCATGTGGGGCCCCCATGACAGGCGGCATGTAATTGGGGCCCCCATGACATGCGGCATGCATTTGGGGCCCCCATGACATGCGTCATGCATTTGGGCCCGCCACATCATGCGGCATGCACGTGGGCCCCCATGACATGAGGCATGCATTTGGGGCCCCCATGACAAGCGGGATGCATTTGGGGCCCCCATAACATGCAGCATGCATTTGGGGCCCCAATGACATGCGGCATGCACGTGGGGCCCCCATGACATGCTGCATGCACTTGGGGCCCCCATGACATGCGGCATGCACGTGGGGCCCCCATGACATGCGGCATGCATATGGGGCCCCATGACATGCGTCATGCACGTGGGCCCTCATGACATGCGGCATGCATTTGGGGTCCCCATGACATGCGGCATGCATTTGGGACCCCAATGATATGCGGCATGCAGGTGGGCACCCATGACATGCGGCATGCATTTGGGGCCCCCATGACATGCGGCATGCATTTGGGGCCCCCATGACATGCCACATGCACTTCGTGCTCCCATGACATGCGGCATGCATTTGGGGCCCCCATGACATGCGGCATGCATTTGGGACCCCAATAACATGCGGCATGCACGTGGGGCCCCCATGACATGCGGCATGCACGTGGGGCCCCCAAGGCATGCGGCATGCATTTGGGGCCCCCATGACATGCGGAATGCATGTGGGGCCCCCATGACAGGCGGCACGTAATTGGGGCCCCCATGACATGCGGCATGCATTTGGGGCCCCCATGACATGCGACATGCATTTGGGACCCCAATGACATGCGGCATGCACGTGGGGCCCCCATGACTTGCGGCATGCACGTGGGGCCCCCATGACATGCGGCATGCACATGGGGCCCCCATGACATGTGGCATGCATTTGGGGCCCCCATGACATGCTTCATGCATTTGGGGCTCCCATGACATGCGGCATGCATTTGGGGCCGCCACGACATGTGGCATGCACGTGGGCCCTAATGACATGCGGCATTCATTTGGGCCCCCATGACATGCGGCATGCATTTGGGACCCCAATGACATGCGACATGCATTTGGGGCCCCCATGACATGCGGCATGCACTTCGGGCTCCCATGACATGCGGCATGCACGTGGGGCCCCCATGACATGCGGCATGCATTTGGGGCCCCCATGACATACGGCATGCACTTCGGGCTCCCATGACATGCGGCCTGCATTTGGGGCCCCCACGACATGTGGCATACTTTTGGGGCCCCCATGACATTCTTCATGCATTTGGGACCCCAATGACATGCGTCATGCACGTGGGGCCCCTATGCTATGCGGCATGCACGTGGGGACCCCAAGACATGCGGCATGCATTTGGGGCCCCCATGACATGCGTCATGCACGTGGGGCCCCCACGACATGTGGCATGCTTTTGGGGCCCCCATGACATTCTTCATGCATTTGGGACCCCAATGACATGCGTCATGCACGTGGGGCCCCTATTATATGCGGCATGCACGTGGGGCCCCCAAGACATGCGGCATGCATTTGGGGCCCCCATGACATGCGGAATGCATGTGGGGCCCCCATGACAGGCGGCACGTAATTGGGACCCCCATGACATGCGGCATGCATTTGGGGCCCCCATGACATGCGACATGCATTTGGGACCCAAATAACATGCGTCATGCACGTGGGGCCCCTATGATATGCGGCATGCACGTGGGGCCCCCAAGACATGCGGCATGCACATGGTGCCCCCATGACATGCGGCATGCACGTGGGGCCCCCATGACATGCGGCATGGATTTGGGACTCCATGACATGCATCATGCACGTGGGGCCCCCATGACATGCGTCATGCACGTGGGCCCTCATGACATGCGGCATGCATTTGGGGTCCCCATGACATGCGGCATGCATTTGGGACCCCAATGATATGCGGCATGCAGGTGGGCACCCATGACATGCGGCATGCATTTGGGCCCCCATGACATGCGGCATGCACGTGGGGCCCCCATGACATGCGGCATGCACTTCGGGCTCCCATGACATGTGGCATGCATTTGGGGCCCACATGACATGCGGCATGCATGTGAGGCCCCCAAGACAGGCGGCACGTAATTGGGTCCCCCATGACATGCGGCATGCATTTGGGGCCCCATGACATGCGTCATGCATTTGGGGCCGCCACGACATGCGGCATGCACGTGGGCCCCCATGACATGTGGCATGCATTTGGGACCCCAATGATATGCGGCATGGAGGTGGGGCCCCCATGACATGCGGCACAAAATTGGGGCCCCCAAGACATGTGACATGCATTTGGGGCCCTCATGACATGCGGCATGCATTTGGGGCCCTCATGACATGCGGCATGCATTTGGGGCCCCCATGACATGCGGCATGCACGTGGGGCCCCCATGACATGCGGCATGCACTTGGGGCCCCATGACATGCGGCATGCACGTGGGGCCCCCATGACATGCGGCATGCATATGGGGCCCCCATGACATGCGGCATGCATTTGGGGCCGCCACAACATGCGGCATGCACGTGGGCCCTCATGACATGCGGCATGCATTTGGGGTCCCCATGACATGCGGCATGCATTTGGGACCCCAATGATATGCGGCATGCAGATGGGGCACCCATGACATGCGGCATGCATTTGGGACCCCAATGACATGCGGCATGCACGAGGGCCCCCCATGACATGCGGCATGCATTTATGGCCCCCATGACATGCGGCACAAAATTGGGGACCCCAAGACATGTGACATGCACTTTTGGGCCCCCATGACATGCGGCATGCACGAGGGCCCTCATGACATGCGGCATGCATTTGGGGTCCCCATGACATGCGGCATGCATTTGGGACCCCAATGATATGCGGCATGCAGGTGGGGCAAACATGACATGCGGCATGCATTTGGGACCCCAATGACATGCGGCATGCACGAGGGCCCCCCCATGACATGCGGCATGCATTTATGGCCCCCATGACATGCGGCACAAAATTGGGGCCCCCAAGACATGTGACATGCACTTTTGGGCCCCCATGAGATGCGGCATGCATGTGGGGCCCCCATGACAGGCGGCATGTAATTGGGGCCCCCATGACATGCGGCATGCATTTGGGGCCCTCATGACATGCGGCATGCACGTGGGCCCCACTGACATGCGGCATGCACTTCAAACTCCCATGACATGCGGCATGCATTTGGGGCCCCATGACATGCGGCACATAATTGGGGCCCCCATGACATGCGGCATGCATTTGGGGCCCCCAAGACATGCGTCATGCATTTGGGGCCGCCACGACATGCGACATGCACGTGGGCCCTCATGACATGCGGCATGCATTTGGGGTCCCCATGACATGCGGCATGCATTTGGGACCCCAATGATACGCGGCATGCAGGTGGGGCACCCATGACATGCGGCATGCATTTGGGACCCCAATGACATGCGGAATGCACGAGGGTCCCCCATGACATGTGGCATGCATTTATGGCCCCCATGACAAGCGGCACGAAATTGGGGCCCCCATGACATGCACTTTTGGGCCCCCATGACATGCGGCATGCACGTGGGGCCCCCATGACATGCGGCATGCACGTGGGGCCCCCATGACATGCGGCATGCACTTCAGGCCCCCATGACATGCGGCATGCATTTGGGGCCCCAATGACATGCGGCATGCACGTGGGGCCCCCGTGACATGCGGCATGCACGTGGGGCCCCCAAGACATGCGTCATGCATATGGGCCCGCCACGACATGCGGCATGCATGTGGGGCCCCCATGACAGGCGGCACATAATTGGGGCCCCCATGACATGCGGCATGCACATGGGGCCCCCATGACATGCGGCATGCATTTGGGGCCCCCATGACATGCGGCATGCATTTGGGGCTCCCAAGACATGCGGCATGCATTTGGGGTCCCCATGACATGCGGCATGCATTTGGGACCCCAATGATATGCGGCATGCAGGTGGGGCACCCATGACATGCGGCATGCATTTATGGCCCCCATGACATGCGGCACAAAATTGGGGCCCCCAAGACATGTGACATGCACTTTTGGGCCCTCATGACATGCGGCATGCATTTGGGGTCCCCATGACATGCGGCATGCATTTGGGACCCCAATGATATGCGGCATGCAGGTGGGCACCCATGACATGCGGCATGCATTTCTGGCCCCCATGACATGCGGCATGCATTTGGGGCCCCCATGACATGCCACATGCACTTCGTGCTCCCATGACATGCGGCATGCATTTGGGGCCCCCATGACATGCGGCATGCATTTGGGACCCCAATAACATGCGGCATGCACGTGGGGCCCCCATGACATGCGGCATGCACATGGGGCCCCCATGACATGTGGCATGCATTTGGGGCCCCCATGACATGCTTCATGCATTTGGGGCTCCCATGACATGCGGCATGCATTTGGGGCCGCCACGACATGTGGCATGCACGTGGGCCCTAATGACATGCGGCATTCATTTGGGCCCCCATGACATGCGGCATGCATTTGGGACCCCAATGACATGCGACATGCATTTGGGGCCCCCATGACATGCGGCATGCACTTCGGGCTCCCATGACATGCGGCATGCACGTGGGGCCCCCATGACATGCGGCATGCATTTGGGGCCCCCATGACATACGGCATGCACTTCGGGCTCCCATGACATGCGGCCTGCATTTGGGGCCCCCACGACATGTGGCATACTTTTGGGGCCCCCATGACATTCTTCATGCATTTGGGACCCCAATGACATGCGTCATGCACGTGGGGCCCCTATGCTATGCGGCATGCACGTGGGGACCCCAAGACATGCGGCATGCATTTGGGGCCCCCATGACATGCGTCATGCACGTGGGGCCCCCACGACATGTGGCATGCTTTTGGGGCCCCCATGACATTCTTCATGCATTTGGGACCCCAATGACATGCGTCATGCACGTGGGGCCCCTATTATATGCGGCATGCACGTGGGGCCCCCAAGACATGCGGCATGCATTTGGGGCCCCCATGACATGCGGAATGCATGTGGGGCCCCCATGACAGGCGGCACGTAATTGGGACCCCCATGACATGCGGCATGCATTTGGGGCCCCCATGACATGCGACATGCATTTGGGACCCAAATAACATGCGTCATGCACGTGGGGCCCCTATGATATGCGGCATGCACGTGGGGCCCCCAAGACATGCGGCATGCACATGGTGCCCCCATGACATGCGGCATGCACGTGGGGCCCCCATGACATGCGGCATGGATTTGGGACTCCATGACATGCATCATGCACGTGGGGCCCCCATGACATGCGTCATGCACGTGGGCCCTCATGACATGCGGCATGCATTTGGGGTCCCCATGACATGCGGCATGCATTTGGGACCCCAATGATATGCGGCATGCAGTTGGGCACCCATGACATGCGGCATGCATTTGGGCCCCCATGACATGCGGCATGCATTTGGGGCCCCCATGACATGCCACATGCACTTCGGGCTCCCATGACATGCGGCATGCATTTGGGGCCCCCATGACATGCCGCATGCACTTCGGGCTCCCATGACATGTGGCATGCATGTGGGGCCCCATGACAGGCGGCACATAATTGGGGCCCCCATGACATGCGTCATGCATTTGGGACCCCAATAACATGCGGCATGCATTTGGGGCCCCCATGACATGCGGCATGCATTTGGGGCCCCCATGACATGCAGCATGCACTTCGGGCTCCCATGACATGCGGCATGCATTTGGGGCCCCTATGACATGTGGCATGCATGTGGGGCCCCATGACAGGCGGCACATAATTGGGGCCCCCATGACATGCGTCATGCATTTGGGGCCGCCACGACATGCGGCATGCATTTGGGGCCCCCATGACATGCGGCATGCACGTGGGGCCCCCACGACATGTGGCATACTTTTTGGGGCCCCCATGACATTCTTCATGCATTTGGGACCCCAATGACATGCGTCATGCACGTGGGGCCCCTATGATATGCAGCATGCACGTGAGGCCCCCAAGACATGCGGCATGCATTTGGGGCCCCCATGATATGCGTCATGCACGTGGGGCACCCACGACATGTGGCATGCTTTTGGGGCCCCCATGACATGCGGCATGCACGTGGGGCCCCCACGACATGTGGCATGCTTTTGGGGCCCCCATGACATTCTTCATGCATTTGGGACCCCAATGACATGTGTCATGCACGTGGGGCCCCTATGATATGCGGCATGCACGTGGGGCCCCCAAGACATGCAGCATGCATTTGGGGCCCCCATGACATGCGGAATGCATGTGGGGCCCCCATGACAGGCGGCACGTAATTGGGGCCCCCATGACATGCGGCATGCATTTGGGGCCCCCATGACATGCGACATGCATTTGGGACCCCAATGACATGCGGCATGCACGTGGGGCCCCCATGACTTGCGGCATGCACGTGGGGCCCCCATGACATGCGGCATGCACATGTGGACCCCATGACATGTGGCATGCATTTTGGGGCCCCCATGACATGCTTCATGCATTTGGGGCTCCCATGACATGCGGCATGCATTTGGGGCCGCCACGACATGTGGCATGCACGTGTGCCCTAATGACATGCGGCATTCATTTGGGCCCCCATGACATGCGGCATGCATTTGGGACCCCAATGACATGCGACATGCATTTGGGGCCCCCATGACATGCGGCATGCACTTCGGGCTCCCATGACATGCGACATGCACGTGGGGCCCCCATGACATGCGGCATGCATTTGGGGCCCCCATGACATACGGCATGCACTTCGGGCTCCCATGACATGTGGCCTGCATTTGGGGCCCCCACGACATGTGGCATACTTTTGGGGCCCCCATGACATTCTTCATGCATTTGGGACCCCAATGACATGCGTCATGCACGTGGGGCCCCTATGATATGCGGCATGCACGTGGGGCCCCCAAGACATGCGGCATGCATTTGCAGCCCCCATGACATGCGTCATGCACGTGGGGCACCCACGACATGTGGCATGCTTTTGGGGCCCCCATGACATGCGGCATGCACGTGGGGCCCCCACGACATGTGGCATGCTTTTGGGGCCCCCATGACATTCTTCATGCATTTGGGACCCCAATGACATGCGTCATGCACGTGGGGCCCCTATGATATGCGGCATGCACGTGGGGCCCCCAAGACATGCGGCATGCATTTGGGGCCCCCATGACATGCGGAATGCATTTGGGGCCCCCATAACACGCAGCATGCATTTGGGGCCCCAAAGACATGCGGCATGCACGTGGGCCCCCATGACATGCGGCATGCATTTGGGGCCCCCATGACATGCGGCATGCACGTGGGACCCCCACGACACGTGGCATGATTTTGGGGCCCCCATGACATGCGTCATGCACGTGGGGCCCCCACGACATGTGGCATGCTTTTGGGGCCCCCATGAAATTCTTCATGCATTTGGGGCCCCCATGACATGCGGCATGCACGTCGGGCTCCCATGACATGCGGCATGCATTTGGGGCCCCTATGACATGCGGCATGCATGTGGGGCCCCCATGACAGGCGGCAAATAATTGGGGCCCCCATGACATGCGGCATGCATTTGGGGCCCCCAAGACATGCGTCATGCATTTGGGGCCGCCACGACATGCGGCATGCAAGTGGGCCCCCATGACATGCGGCATGCATTTGGGGCCCCCATGACATGCGTCATGCATTTGGGGCCGCCACGACATGCGGCATGCACGTGGGCCCCCATGACATGCGGCATGCATTTGGGGCCCCCATGACATGCGGCATGCATTTGGGGCCCCAATGACATTCGGCATGCACGGGGGCCCCCATGACATGCGGCATGCATTTGGGACCCCCAAGACATGCGGCATGCATTTGGGGCCCCCATGACATGCGGCATGCACGTGGGGCCCCCATGACATGCGGCATCCACGTGGGGCTCCCATGACATGAGGCATGCATATGGGACCCCCATGACATGCGGCATGCATGTGGGGCCCCCATGACATGCGCATGCACGTGGGGCTTCCACGACATGTGGCATGCTTTTGGGGCCCCCATGAAATTCTTCATGCATTTGGGGGCCCCATGACATGCGGCATGCTTTTGGGGCCCCCATGACATGCGACATGCACGTGGGGCCCCCACGACATGTGGCATGCTTTTGGGGCCCCCATGACATGCGTCATGCATTTGGGACCCCAATGACATGCGGCATGCACGTGGGGCCCCTATGATATGCGGCATGCACGTGGGGCCCCCAAGACATGCGGCATGTATTTGGGGCCCCCATGTCATGCGGCATGCACGTGGGGCCCCCATGACATGCGGCATGCATTTGGGGCCCCCATGACATGCGGCATGCACTTCAGTCTCCCATGACATGCGGCATGCTTTTGGGGCCCCCATGACATGCGACATGCACGTGGGGCCCCCACGACATGTGGCATGCTTTTGGGGCCCCCATGACATGCGTCATGCATTTGGGACCCCAATGACATGCGGCATGCACGTGGGGCCCCTATGATATGCGGCATGCACGTGGGGCCCCCAAGACATGCGGCATGTATTTGGGGCCCCCATGTCATGCGGCATGCACGTGGGGCCCCCATGACATGCGGCATGCATTTGGGGCCCCCATGACATGCGGCATGCACTTCAGTCTCCCATGACATGCGGGATGCATTTGGGGCCCCCATAACACGCAGCTTGGGGTCTTCATGCATTTGGGACCCCAATGACATGCGTCATGCACGTGGGGCCCCTATGATATGCGGCATGCACGTAGGCCCCCATGACATGCGGCACGAGTTTGGGGCCCCCAAGACATGCGGCATGCATTTGGGACCCCAATGACATGCGGCATGCATTTGGGACCCCAATGATATACGGCATGCAGGTGGGGCCCCCATGACATGCGGCACAAAATTGGGGCCCCCATGACATGTGGCATGCTTTTGGGGCCCCCATGACATTCTTCATGCATTTGGGACCCCATGACATGCGGCATGCATTTGGGGCCCCAAATGCATGCCGCATGTCATTGGGGCCCCACGTGCATGCTGTATCTCATGGGGGCCCCATGTGCATGTCACATGTCATGGGGGCCCCAAATTCATGCCGCATGTCATGGGTTCCCCAAATGCTTGCCGTATGTCATGGGGGCCCCACATGCATGTCGCATGTCAAGGGGGACCCAAATGCATGTCGCATGTCATTGGGGTAACAAATGCATGCCGCATGTCATGGAGGCCCCACATGCATGCATCGATTAATGGTGCTTTACATGCATGCCGCATGTAATGGGGGCCCCAAATGCATGCCCTATGTCATGGGGCCCCACGTGCATGTCGCCTATCATGGGGCCCCACAAGCATGCCGCATGTCATGGGGGGCCCAAATGCATGCCGCATGTCATGAGGGCCCCAAATGCATGCCACATGTCATGGGGGCCCCAAATACGTTCCACATGTCATAAGGGCCCCAAAGCATGCCACATGTCATGGGGGTCCAAAGTACATGTCGCATGTCATGCGGGCCCCAAATACATGCCGTATGTCATGGGGCCCGACGTGCATGCCGCATATCATGGGGGCTCCACATGCATGCATTTCGGGCTACCATGACATGCGGCATGCATTTTGGGCCCCCATGACATGCGGCATGCACGTAGGGCCCACATGACATGCGGCATGCATGTGGGGCCCCCATGACAGGCGGCACATAATTGGTGCCCCCATGACATGCGGCATGCATTTGGGGCCGCCACGACATGCGGCATGCACGTGGGCCCTCATGACATGCGGCATGCATTTGGGGTCCCCATGACATGCGGCATGCATTTGGGACCCCAATGATATGCGGCATGCAGGTGGGGCACCCATGACATGAGGCATGCATTTGGGACCCCAATGACATGCGGCATGCACGAGGGCCCCCCATGACATGCGGCATGCATTTATGGCCCCCATGACATGCGGCACAAAATTGGGGCCCCCAAGACATGTGACATGCACTTTTGGGTCCCCATGACATGCGGAATGCATGTGGGGCCCCCATGACAGGCGGCATGTAATTGGGGCCCCCATGACATGCGTCATGCACTTGGGGCCACCATGACATGCGGCATGCACGTGGGCCCTCATGACATGCGGCATGCATTTGGGCCCCCATGACATGCGGCATGCATGTGGGGCCCCCATGACAGGCGTCACATAATTGGGGCCCCATGACATGCGTCATGCATTTGGGGCCGCCACGACATGCGGCATGCACGTGGGCCCCCATGACATGCGACATGCATTTGGGACCATAATGACATGCGGCACGCACGTGGGGCCCCCATGACATGCGGCATGCACTTCGGGCTCCCATGACATGTGGCATGCATTTGGGGCCCCCATGACATGCGGCATGCATGTGAGGCCCCCAAGACAGGCGGCACGTAATTGGGTCCCCCATGACATGCGGCATGCATTTGGGGCCCCATGACATGCGTCATGCATTTGGGGCCGCCACGACATGCGGCATGCACGTGGGCCCCCATGACATGCGGCATGCATTTGGGCCCCCATGACATGCGGCACAAAATTGGGGCCCCCAAGACATGTGACATGCATTTGGGGCCCTCATGACATGCGGCATGCATTTGGGGCCCTCATGACATGCGGCATGCATTTGGGGCCCCCATGACATGCGGCATACACGTGGGGCCCCCATGACATGCGGCATGCACTTGGGGCCCCCATGACATGCGGCATGCACGTGGGGCCCCCATGACATGCGGCATGCATATGGGGCCCCCATGACATGCGGCATGCATTTGGGGCCGCCACAACATGCGGCATGCACGTGGGCCCTCATGACATGCGGCATGCATTTGGGGTCCCCATGACATGCGGCATGCATTTGGGACCCCAATGATATGCGGCATGCAGATGGGGCACCCATGACATGCGGCATGCATTTGGGACCCCAATGACATGCGGCATGCACGAGGGCCCCCCATGACATGCGGCATGCATTTATGGCCCCCATGACATGCGGCACAAAATTGGGGACCCCAAGACATGTGACATGCACTTTTGGGCCCCCATGACATGCGGCATGCACGTGGGCCCTCATGACATGCGGCATGCATTTGGGGTCCACATGACATGCGGCATGCATTTGGGACCACAATGATATGCGGCATGCAGGTGGGGCAAACATGACATGCGGCATGCATTTGGGACCCCAATGACATGCGGCATGCACGAGGGCCCCCCATGACATGCGGCATGCATTTATGGCCCCCATGACATGCGGCACAAAATTGGGGCCCCCAAGACATGTGACATGCACTTTTGGGCCCCCATGAGATGTGGCATGCATGTGGGGCCCCCATGACAGGCGGCATGTAATTGGGGCCCCCATGACATGCGGCATGCATTTGGGGCCCTCATGACATGCGGCATGCACGTGGGCCCCACTGACATGCGGCATGCACTTCAAACTCCCATGACATGCGGCATGCATTTGGGGCCCCATGACATGCGGCACATAATTGGGGCCCCCATGACATGCCGCATGTCATGAGGGCCCCCAAGACATGCGTCATGCATTTGGGGCCGCCACGACATGCGGCATGCACGTGGGCCCTCATGACATGCGGCATGCATTTGGGACCCCAATGATACGCGGCATGCAGGTGGGGCACCCATGACATGCGGCATGCATTTGGGACCCCAATGACATGCGGAATGCACGAGGGTCCCCCATGACATGTGGCATGCATTTATGGCCCCCATGACATGCGGCACGAAATTGGGGCCCCCATGACATGCACTTTTGGGCCCCCATGACATGCGGCATGCACGTGGGGCCCCCATGACATGCGGCATGCACGTGGGGCCCCCATGACATGCGGCATGCACTTCAGGCCCCCATGACATGCGGCATGCATTTGGGGCCCCAATGACATGCGGCATGCACGTGGGGCCCCCGTGACATGCGGCATGCACGTGGGGGCCCCAACACATGCGTCATGCATATGGGCCCGCCACGACATGCGGCATGCATGTGGGGCCCCCATGACAGGCGGCACATAATTGGGGCCCCCATGACATGCGGCATGCACATGGGGCCCCCATGACATGCGGCATGCATTTGGGGCCCCCATGACATGCGGCATGCATTTGGGGCTCCCAAGACATGCGGCATGCATTTGGGGTCCCCATGACATGCGGCATGCATTTGGGACCCCAATGATATGCGGCATGCAGGTGGGGCACCCATGACATGCGGCATGCATTTATGGCCCCCATGACATGCGGCACAAAATTGGGGCCCCCAAGACATGTGACATGCACTTTTGGGCCCCCATGACATGCGGCATGCATGTGGGGCCCCCATGACAGGCGGCATGTAATTGGGGCCCCCATGACATGCGGCATGCATTTGGGGCCCCCATGACATACGTCATGCATTTGGGCCCGCCACATCATGCGGCATGCACGTGGGCCCCCATGACATGAGGCATGCATTTGGGGCCCCCATGACAAGCGGGATGCATTTGGGGCCCCCATAACATGCAGCATGCATTTGGGGCCCCAATGACATGCGGCATGCACGTGGGGCCCCCATGACATGCGGAATGCATGTGGGGCCCCCATGACAGGCGGCACGTAATTGGGGCCCCCATGACATGCGGCATGCATTTGGGGCCCCCATGACATGCGACATGCATTTGGGACCCCAATGACATGCGGCATGCACGTGGGGCCCCCATGACTTGCGGCATGCACGTGGGGCCCCCATGACATGCGGCATGCACATGGGGCCCCCATGACATGCGGCATGCATTTGGGGCCCCCATGACATGCTTCATGCATTTGGGGCTCCCATGACATGCGGCATGCATTTGGGGCCGCCACGACATGTGGCATGCACGTGGGCCCTAATGACATGCGGCATTCATTTGGGCCCCCATGACATGCGGCATGCATTTGGGACCCCAATGACATGCGACATGCATTTGGGGCCCCCATGACATGCGGCATGCACTTCGGGCTCCCATGACATGCGGCATGCACGTGGGGCCCCCATGACATGCGGCATGCATTTGGGGCCCCCATGACATACGGCATGCACTTCGGGCTCCCATGACATGCGGCCTGCATTTGGGGCCCCCACGACATGTGGCATACTTTTGGGGCCCCCATGACATTCTTCATGCATTTGGGACCCCAATGACATGCGTCATGCACGTGGGGCCCCTATGCTATGCGGCATGCACGTGGGGACCCCAAGACATGCGGCATGCATTTGGGGCCCCCATGACATGCGTCATGCACGTGGGGCCCCCACGACATGTGGCATGCTTTTGGGGCCCCCATGACATTCTTCATGCATTTGGGACCCCAATGACATGCGTCATGCACGTGGGGCCCCTATTATATGCGGCATGCACGTGGGGCCCCCAAGACATGCGGCATGCATTTGGGGCCCCCATGACATGCGGAATGCATGTGGGGCCCCCATGACAGGCGGCACGTAATTGGGACCCCCATGACATGCGGCATGCATTTGGGGCCCCCATGACATGCGACATGCATTTGGGACCCAAATAACATGCGTCATGCACGTGGGGCCCCTATGATATGCGGCATGCACGTGGGGCCCCCAAGACATGCGGCATGCACATGGTGCCCCCATGACATGCGGCATGCACGTGGGGCCCCCATGACATGCGGCATGGATTTGGGACTCCATGACATGCATCATGCACGTGGGGCCCCCATGACATGCGTCATGCACGTGGGCCCTCATGACATGCGGCATGCATTTGGGGTCCCCATGACATGCGGCATGCATTTGGGACCCCAATGATATGCGGCATGCAGGTGGGCACCCATGACATGCGGCATGCATTTGGGCCCCCATGACATGCGGCATGCATTTGGGGCCCCCATGACATGCCACATGCACTTCGGGCTCCCATGACATGCGGCATGCATTTGGGGCCCCCATGACATGCGGCATGCATTTGGGACCCCAATAACATGCGACATGCACGTGTGGCCCCCATGACATGCGGCATGCATTTGGGACCCCAATAACATGCGGCATGCATTTGGGGCCCCCATGACATGCGGCATGCATTTGAGGCCCCCATGACATGCAGCATGCACTTCGGGCTCCCATGACATGCGGCATGCATTTGGGGCCCCTATGACATGTGGCATGCATGTGGGGCCCCATGACAGGCGGCACATAATTGGGGCCCCCATGACATGCGTCATGCATTTGGGGCCGCCATGACATGCGTCATGCATTTGGGGCCGCCACGACATGCGGCATGCATTTGGGGCCCCCATGACATGCGGCATGCACGTGGGGCCCCCACGACATGTGGCATACTTTTGGGGCCCCCATGACATTCTTCATGCATTTGGGACCCCAATGACATGCGTCATGCACGTGGGGCCCCTATGATATGCGGCATGCACGTGAGGCCCCCAAGACATGCGGCATGCATTTGGGGCCCCCATGATATGCGTCATGCACGTGGGGCACCCACGACATGTGGCATGCTTTTGGGGCCCCCATGACATGCGGCATGCACGTGGGGCCCCCACGACATGTGGCATGCTTTTGGGGCCCCCATGACATTCTTCATGCATTTGGGACCCCAATGACATGCGTCATGCACGTGGGGCCCCTATGATATGCGGCATGCACGTGGGGCCCCCAAGACATGCAGCATGCATTTGGGGCCCCCATGACATGCGGAATGCATGTTGGGCCCCCATGACAGGCGGCACGTAATTGGGGCCCCCATGACATGCGGCATGCATTTGGGGCCCCCATGACATGCGACATGCATTTGGGACCCCAATGACATGCGGCATGCACGTGGGGCCCCCATGACTTGCGGCATGCACGTGGGGCCCCCATGACATGCGGCATGCACATGGGGCCCCCATGACATGCGGCATGCATTTGGGGCCCCCATGACATGCTTCATGCATTTGGGGCTCCCATGACATGCGGCATGCATTTGGGGCCGCCACGACATGTGGCATGCACGTGGGCCCTAATGACATGCGGCATTCATTTGGGCCCCCATGACATGCGGCATGCATTTGGGACCCCAATGACATGCGACATGCATTTGGGGCCCCCATGACATGCGGCATGCACTTCGGGCTCCCATGACATGCGACATGCACGTGGGGCCCCCATGACATGCGGCATGCATTTGGGGCCCCCATGACATGCGGCATGCACGTGGGGCCCCCACGACATGTGGCATACTTTTGGGGCCCCCATGACATTCTTCATGCATTTGGGACCCCGATGACATGCGTCATGCACGTGGGGCCCCTATGATATGCGGCATGCACGTGGGGCCCCCAAGACATGCGGCATGCATTTGGGGCCCCCATGACATGCGGAATGCATTTGGGGCCCCCATAACACGCAGCATGCATTTGGGGCCCCAAAGACATGCGGCATGCACGTGGGCCCCCATGACATGCGGCATGCATTTGGGGCCCCCATGACATGCGGCATGCACGTGGGACCCCCACGACACGTGGCATGATTTTGGGGCCCCCATGACATGCGTCATGCACGTGGGGCCCCCACGACATGTGGCATGCTTTTGGGGCCCCCATGAAATTCTTCATGCATTTGGGGCCCCCATGACATGCGGCATGCACGTCGGGCTCCCATGACATGCGGCATGCATTTGGGGCCCCCAAGACATGCGTCATGCATTTGGGGCCGCCACGACATGCGGCATGCACGTGGGCCCCCATGACATGCGGCATGCATTTGGGGCCCCCATGACATGCGGCATGCATTTGGGGCCCCAATGACATGCGGCATGCACGGGGGCCCCCATGACATGCGGCATGCATTTGGGACCCCCAAGACATGCGGCATGCATTTGGGGCCCCCATGACATGCGGCATGCACGTGGGGCCCCCATGACATGCGGCATGCACGTGGGGCTCCCATGACATGAGGCATGCATATGGGACCCCCATGACATGCGGCATGCATGTGGGGCCCCCATGACATGCGCATGCACGTGGGGCTTCCACGACATGTGGCATGCTTTTGGGGCCCCCATGAAATTCTTCATGCATTTGGGGGCCCCATGACATGCGGCATGCTTTTGGGGCCACCATGACATGCGACATGCACGTGGGGCCCCCACGACATGTGGCATGCTTTTGGGGCCCCCATGACATGCGTCATGCATTTGGGACCCCAATGACATGCGGCATGCATTTGGGGCCCCAAGACATGCGTCATGCATTTGGGCCCGCCACGACATGCGGCATGCATGTGGGGCCCCCATGACAGGCGGCACATAATTGGGGCCCCCATGACATGCGGCATGCATTTGGGGCCCCCAAGACATGCGTCATGTATTTGGGGCCCCCACGACATGCGGCATGCACGTGGGCCCCCATGACATGCGGGATGCATTTGGGGCCCCCATAACACGCAGCTTGGGGTCTTCATGCATTTGGGACCCCAATGACATGCGTCATGCACGTGGGGCCCCTATGATATGCGGCATGCACGTGGGCCCCCATGACATGCGGCACGTATTTGGGGCCCCCAAGACATGCGGCATGCATTTGGGACCCCAATGACATGCGGCATGCATTTGGGACCCCAATGATATGCGGCAT
Source organism: Phyllobates terribilis (assembly GCF_046119375.1). Taxonomy (NCBI): domain Eukaryota; kingdom Metazoa; phylum Chordata; class Amphibia; order Anura; family Dendrobatidae; genus Phyllobates; species Phyllobates terribilis. The sequence continues at coordinate 344,253,025 of NW_027362764.1, forward strand.
GCAGGTGGGGCCCCCATGACATGCGGCACAAAATTGGGGCCCCCATGACATGTGGCATGCTTTTTGGGCCCCCATGACATTCTTCATGCATTTGGGACCCCATGACATGCGGCATGCATTTGGGGCCCCAAATGCATGCCGCATGTCATTGGGGCCCCACGTGCATGCTGTATCTCATGGGGGCCCCATGTGCATGTCACATGTCATGGGGGCCCCAAATTCATGCCGCATGTCATGGGTTCCCCAAATGCTTGCCGAATGTCATGGGGGCCCCACATGCATGTCGCATGTCAAGGGGGACCCAAATGCATGTCGCATGTCATTGGGGTAACAAATGCATGCCGCATGTCATGGAGGCCCCACATGCATGCATCGATTAATGGTGCTTTACATGCATGCCGCATGTAATGGGGGCCCCAAATGCATGCCCTATGTCATGGGGGCCCCAAATACGTTCCACATGTCATAAGGGCCCCAAAGCATGCCACATGTCATGGGGGTCCAAGGTACATGTCGCATGTCATGCGGGCCCCAAATACATGCCGTATGTCATGGGGCCCGACGTGCATGCCGCATATCATGGGGGCTCCACATGCATGCATTTCGGGCTACCATGACATGCGGCATGCATTTTGGGCCCCCATGACATGCGGCATGCACGTAGGGCCCACATGACATGCGGCATGCATGTGGGGCCCCCATGACAGGCGGCACATAATTGGTGCCCCCATGACATGCGGCATGCATTTGGGGCCGCCACGACATGCGGCATGCACGTGGGCCCTCATGACATGCGGCATGCATTTGGGGTCCCCATGACATGCGGCATGCATTTGGGACCCCAATGATATGCGGCATGCAGGTGGGGCACCCATGACATGCGGCATGCATTTGGGACCCCAATGACATGCGGCATGCACGAGGGCCCCCCATGACATGCGGCATGCATTTATGGCCCCCATGACATGCGGCACAAAATTGGGGCCCCCAAGACATGTGACATGCACTTTTGGGTCCCCATGACATGCGGAATGCATGTGGGGCCCCCATGACAGGCGGCATGTAATTGGGGCCCCCATGACATGCGTCATGCACTTGGGGCCACCATGACATGCGGCATGCACGTGGGCCCTCATGACATGCGGCATGCATTTGGGCCCCCATGACATGCGGCATGCATGTGGGGCCCCCATGACAGGCGTCACATAATTGGGGCCCCATGACATGCGTCATGCATTTGGGGCCGCCACAACATGCGGCATGCACGTGGGCCCTCATGACATGCGGCATGCATTTGGGGCCGCCACGACATGCGGCATGCACGTGGGCCCCCATGACATGCGACATGCATTTGGGACCATAATGACATGCGGCACGCACGTGGGCCCCCCATGACATGCGGCATGCACTTCGGGCTCCCATGACATGTGGCATGCATTTGGGGCCCCCATGACATGCGGCATGCATGTGAGGCCCCCAAGACAGGCGGCACGTAATTGGGTCCCCCATGACATGCGGCATGCACGTGGGCCCCCATGACATGCGGCATGCATTTGGGCCCCCATGACATGCGGCACAAAATTGGGGCCCCCAAGACATGTGACATGCATTTGGGGCCCTCATGACATGTGGCATGCATTTGGGGCCCTCATGACATGCGGCATGCATTTGGGGCCCCCATGACATGCGGCATGCACGTGGGGCCCCCATGACATGCGGCATGCACTTGGGGCCCCCATGACATGCGGCATGCACGTGGGGCCCCCATGACATGCGGCATGCATATGGGGCCCCCATGACATGCGGCATGCATTTGGGGCCGCCACAACATGCGGCATGCACGTGGGCCCTCATGACATGCGGCATGCATTTGGGGTCCCCATGACATGCGGCATGCATTTGGGACCCCAATGATATGCGGCATGCAGATGGGGCACCCATGACATGCGGCATGCATTTGGGACCCCAATGACATGCGGCATGCACGAGGGCCCCCCATGACATGCGGCATGCATTTATGGCCCCCATGACATGCGGCACAAAATTGGGGACCCCAAGACATGTGACATGCACTTTTGGGCCCCCATGACATGCGGCATGCACGTGGGCCCTCATGACATGCGGCATGCATTTGGGGTCCCCATGACATGCGGCATGCATTTGGGACCCCAATGATATGCGGCATGCAGGTGGGGCAAACATGACATGCGGCATGCATTTGGGACCCCAATGACATGCGGCATGCACGAGGGCCCCCCATGACATGCGGCATGCATTTATGGCCCCCATGACATGCGGCACAAAATTGGGGCCCCCAAGACATGTGACATGCACTTTTGGGCCCCCATGAGATGCGGCATGCATGTGGGGCCCCCATGACAGGCGGCATGTAATTGGGGCCCCCATGACATGCGGCATGCATTTGGGGCCCTCATGACATGCGGCATGCACGTGGGCCCCATGACATGCGGCATGCACTTCAAACTCCCATGACATGCGGCATGCATTTGGGGCCCCATGACATGCGGCACATAATTGGGGCCCCCATGACATGCGGCATGCATTTGGGGCCCCCAAGACATGCGTCATGCATTTGGGGCCGCCACGACATGCGGCATGCACGTGGGCCCTCATGACATGCGGCATGCATTTGGGGTCCCCATGACATGCGGCATGCATTTGGGACCCCAATGATACGAGGCATGCAGGTGGGGCACCCATGACATGCGGCATGCATTTGGGACCCCAATGACATGCGGAATGCACGAGGGTCCCCCATGACATGTGGCATGCATTTATGGCCCCCATGACATGCGGCACGAAATTGGGGCCCCCATGACATGCACTTTTGGGCCCCCATGACATGCGGCATGCACGTGGGGCCCCCATGACATGCGGCATGCACGTGGGGCCCCCATGACATGCGGCATGCACTTCAGGCCCCCATGACATGCGGCATGCATTTGGGGCCCCAATGACATGCGGCATGCACGTGGGGCCCCCGTGACATGCGGCATGCACGTGGGGGCCCCAAGACATGCGTCATGCATATGGGCCCGCCACGACATGCGGCATGCATGTGGGGCCCCCATGACAGGCGGCACATAATTGGGGCCCCCATGACATGCGGCATGCACATGGGGCCCCCATGACATGCGGCATGCATTTGGGGCCCCCATGACATGCGGCATGCATTTGGGGCTCCCAAGACATGCGGCATGCATTTGGGGTCCCCATGACATGCGGCATGCATTTGGGACCCCAATGATATGCGGCATGCAGGTGGGGCACCCATGACATGCGGCATGCATTTATGGCCCCCATGACATGCGGCACAAAATTGGGGCCCCCAAGACATGTGACATGCACTTTTGGGCCCCCATGACATGCGGCATGCATTTGGGGCCCCCATGACATACGTCATGCATTTGGGCCCGCCACATCATGCGGCATGCACGTGGGCCCCCATGACATGAGGCATGCATTTGGGGCCCCCATGACAAGCGGGATGCATTTGGGGCCCCCATAACATGCAGCATGCATTTGGGGCCCCAATGACATGCGGCATGCACGTGGGGCCCCCATGACATGCTGCATGCACGTGGGGCCCCCATGACATGCTGCATGCACTTGGGGCCCCCATGACATGCGGCATGCACGTGGGGCCCCCATGACATGCGGCATGCATATGGGGCCCCCATGACATGCGTCATGCACGTGGGCCCTCATGACATGCGGCATGCATTTGGGGTCCACATGACATGCGGCATGCATTTGGGACCCCAGTGATATGCGGCATGCAGGTGGGCACCCATGACATGCGGCATGCATTTGGGGCCCCCATGACATGCGGCATGCATTTGGGGCCCCCATGACATGCCACATGCACTTCGTGCTCCCATGACATGCGGCATGCATTTGGGGCCCCCATGACATGCGACATGCATTTGGGACCCCAATGACATGCGGCATGCACGTGGGGCCCCCATGACATGCGGCATGCATTTGGGGCCGCCACGACATGTGGCATGCACGTGGGCCCTAATGACATGCGGCATTCATTTGGGCCCCCATGACATGCGGCATGCATTTGGGACCCCAATGACATGCGACATGCATTTGGGGCCCCCATGACATGCGGCATGCACTTCGGGCTCCCATGACATGCGGCATGCACGTGGGGCCCCCATGACATGCGGCATGCATTTGGGGCCCCCATGACATACGGCATGCACTTCGGGCTCCCATGACATGCGGCCTGCATTTGGGGCCCCCACGACATGTGGCATACTTTTGGGGCCCCCATGACATTCTTCATGCATTTGGGACCCCAATGACATGCGTCATGCACGTGGGGCCCCTATGCTATGCGGCATGCACGTGGGGACCCCAAGACATGCGGCATGCATTTGGGGCCCCCATGACATGCGTCATGCACGTGGGGCCCCCACGACATGTGGCATGCTTTTGGGGCCCCCATGACATTCTTCATGCATTTGGGACCCCAATGACATGCGTCATGCACGTGGGGCCCCTATTATATGTGGCATGCACGTGGGGCCCCCAAGACATGCGGCATGCATTTGGGGCCCCCATGACATGCGGAATTCATGTGGGGCCCCCATGACAGGCGGCACGTAATTGGGACCCCCATGACATGCGGCATGCATTTGGGGCCCCCATGACATGCGACATGCATTTGGGACCCAAATAACATGCGTCATGCACGTGGGGCCCCTATGATATGCGGCATGCACGTGGGGCCCCCAAGACATGCGGCATGCACATGGTGCCCCCATGACATGCGGCATGCACGTGGGGCCCCCATGACATGCGGCATGGATTTGGGACTCCATGACATGCATCATGCACGTGGGGCCCCCATGACATGCGTCATGCACGTGGGCCCTCATGACATGCGGCATGCATTTGGGGTCCCCATGACATGCGGCATGCATTTGGGACCCCAATGATATGCGGCATGCAGGTGGGCACCCATGACATGCGGCATGCATTTGGGCCCCCATGACATGCGGCATGCATTTGGGCCCCCATGACATGCCACATGCACTTCGGGCTCCCATGACATGCGGCATGCATTTGGGGCCCCCATGACATGCGGCATGCATTTGGGACCCCAATAACATGCGACATGCACGTGGGGCCCCCATGACATGCGGCATGCATTTGGGACCCCAATAACATGCGGCATGCATTTGGGGCCCCCATGACATGCGGCATGCATTTGGGGCCGCCATGACATGCAGCATGCACTTCGGGCTCCCATGACATGCGGCATGCATTTGGGGCCCCTATGACATGTGGCATGCATGTGGGGCCCCATGACAGGCGGCACATAATTGGGGCCCCCATGACATGCGTCATGCATTTGGGGCCGCCACGACATGCGGCATGCATTTGGGGCCCCCATGACATGCGGCGTGCACGTGGGGCCCCCACGACATGTGGCATACTTTTGGGGCCCCCATGACATTCTTCATGCATTTGGGACCCCAATGACATGCGTCATGCACGTGGGGCCCCTATGATATGCGGCATGCACGTGAGGCCCCCAAGACATGCGGCATGCATTTGGGGCCCCCATGATATGCGTCATGCACGTGGGGCACCCACGACATGTGGCATGCTTTTGGGGCCCCCATGACATGCGGCATGCACGTGGGGCCCCCACGACATGTGGCATGCTTTTGGGGCCCCCATGACATTCTTCATGCATTTGGGACCCCAATGACATGCGTCATGCACGTGGGGCCCCTATGATATGCGGCATGCACGTGGGGCCCCCAAGACATGCAGCATGCATTTGGGGCCCCCATGACATGCGGAATGCATGTTGGGCCCCCATGACAGGCGGCACGTAATTGGGGCCCCCATGACATGCGGCATGCATTTGGGGCCCCCATGACATGCGACATGCATTTGGGACACCAATGACATGCGGCATGCACGTGGGGCCCCCATGACTTGCGGCATGCACGTGGGGCCCCCATGACATGCGGCATGCACATGGGGACCCCATGACATGCGGCATGCATTTGGGGCCCCCATGACATGCTTCATGCATTTGGGCTCCCATGACATGCGGCATGCATTTGGGGCCGCCACGACATGTGGCATGCACGTGGGCCCTAATGACATGCGGCATTCATTTGGGCCCCCATGACATGCGGCATGCATTTGGGACCCCAATGACATGCGACATGCATTTGGGGCCCCCATGACATGCGGCATGCACTTCGGGCTCCCATGACATGCGACATGCACGTGGGGCCCCCATGACATGCGGCATGCATTTGGGGCTCCCATGACATGCGGCATGCACGTGGGGCCCCCACGACATGTGGCATACTTTTGGGGCCCCCATGACATTCTTCATGCATTTGGGACCCCAATGACATGCGTCATGCACGTGGGGCCCCTATGATATGCGGCATGCACGTGGGGCCCCCAAGACATGCGGCATGCATTTGCAGCCCCCATGACATGCGTCATGCACGTGGGGCACCCACGACATGTGGCATGCTTTTGGGGCCCCCATGACATGCGGCATGCACGTGGGGCCCCCACGACATGTGGCATGCTTTTGGGGCCCCCATGACATTCTTCATGCATTTGGGACCCCGATGACATGCGTCATGCACGTGGGGCCCCTATGATATGCGGCATGCACGTGGGGCCCCCAAGACATGCGGCATGCATTTGGGGCCCCCATGACATGCGGAATGCATTTTGGGCCCCCATAACACGCAGCATGCATTTGGGGCCCCAAAGACATGCGGCATGCACGTGGGCCCCCATGACATGCGGCATGCATTTGGGGCCCCCATGACATGCGGCATGCACGTGGGACCCCCACGACACGTGGCATGATTTTGGGGCCCCCATGACATGCGTCATGCACGTGGGGCCCCCACGACATGTGGCATGCTTTTGGGGCCCCCATGAAATTCTTCATGCATTTGGGGCCCCCATGACATGCGGCATGCACGTCGGGCTCCCATGACATGCGGCATGCATTTGGGGCCCCTATGACATGCGGCATGCATGTGGGGCCCCCATGACAGGCGGCAAATAATTGGGGCCCCCATGACATGCGGCATGCATTTGGGGCCCCCAAGACATGGGTCATGCATTTGGGTCCCCAATGACATGCGGCATGCACGGGGGCCCCCATGACATGCGGCATGCATTTGGGACCCCCAAGACATGCGGCATGCATTTGGGGCCCCCATGACATGCGGCATGCACGTGGGGCCCCCATGACATGCGGCATGCACGTGGGGCTCCCATGACATGAGGCATGCATATGGGACCCCCATGACATGCGGCATGCATGTGGGGCCCCCATGACATGCGCATGCACGTGGGGCTTCCACGACATGTGGCATGCTTTTGGGGCCCCCATGAAATTCTTCATGCATTTGGGGGCCCCATGACATGCGGCATGCTTTTGGGGCCCCCATGACATGCGACATGCACGTGGGGCCCCCACGACATGTGGCATGCTTTTGGGGCCCCCATGACATGCGTCATGCATTTGGGACCCCAATGACATGCGGCATGCACGTGGGGCCCCTATGATATGCGGCATGCACGTGGGGCCCCCAAGACATGCGGCATGTATTTGGGGCCCCCATGACATGCGGCATGCACGTGGGGCCGCCATGACATGCGGCATGCATTTGGGGCCCCCATGACATGCGGCATGCACTTCAGTCTCCCATGACATGCGGCATGCATTTGGGGGCCCCATGACATGCGGCATGCATGTGGGGCCCCCATGACAGGCGGCACATAATTGGGGCCCCCATGACATGGGGCATGCATGTGGGGCCCCCAGGACAGGCGGCACATAATTGGGGCCCCCATTACATGCGGCATGCATTTGGGGCCCCCATGACATGCGGCATGCATTTGGGGCCCCAAGACATGCGTCATGCATTTGGGCCCGCCACGACATGCGGCATGCATGTGGGGCCCCCATGACAGGCGGCACATAATTGGGGCCCCCATGACATGCGGCATGCATTTGGGGTCCCCAAGACATGCGTCATGTATTTGGGGCCCCCACGACATGCGGCATGCACGTGGGCCCCCATGACATGCGGGATGCATTTGGGGCCCCCATAACACGCAGCTTGGGGTCTTCATGCATTTGGGACCCCAATGACATGCGTCATGCACGTGGGGCCCCTATGATATGCGGCATGCACGTGGGCCCCCATGACATGCGGCACGTGTTTGGGGCCCCCAAGACATGCGGCATGCATTTGGGGCCGCCACGACATGCGGCATGCACGTGGGCCCCCATGACATGCGGCATGCATTTGGGGCCCCCATGACATGCGGCATGCATTTGGGGCCCCAATGACATGCGGCATGCACGGGGGCCCCCATGACATGCGGCATGCATTTGGGACCCCCAAGACATGCGGCATGCATTTGGGGCCCCCATGACATGCGGCATGCACGTGGGGCCCCCATGACATGCGGCATGCACGTGGGGCTCCCATGACATGAGGCATGCATATGGAACCCCCATGACATGCGGCATGCATGTGGGGCCCCCATGACATGCGCATGCACGTGGGGCTTCCACGACATGTGGCATGCTTTTGGGGCCCCCATGAAATTCTTCATGCATTTGGGGGCCCCATGACATGCGGCATGCTTTTGGGGCCCCCATGACATGCGACATGCACGTGGGGCCCCCACGACATGTGGCATGCTTTTGGGGCCCCCATGACATGCGTCATGCATTTGGGACCCCAATGACATGCGGCATGCACGTGGGGCCCCTATGATATGCGGCATGCACGTGGGGACCCCAAGACATGCGGCATGTATTTGGGGCCCCCATGACATGCGGCATGCACGTGGGGCCCCCATGACATGCGGCATGCATTTGGGGCCCCCATGACATGCGTCATGCATTTGGGGCCGCCACGACATGCGGCATGCACGTGGGCCCCCATGACATGCGGCATGCATTTGGGGCCCCCAAGACATGCGTCATGCATTTGGGGGCGCCACGACATGCGGCATGCACGTGGGCCCCCATGACATGTGGCATGCATTTGGGGCCCCCATGACATGCGGCATGCATTTGGGGCCCCAATGACATGCGGCATGCACGGGGGCCCCCATGACATGCGGCATGCATTTGGGACCCCCAAGACATGCGGCATGCATTTGGGGCCCCCATGACATGCGGCATGCACGTGGGGCCCCCATGACATGCGGCATGCACGTGGGGCTCCCATGACATGAGGCATGCATATGGGACCCCCATGACATGCGACATGCACGTGGGGCCCCCACGACATGTGGCATGCTTTTGGGGCCCCCATGAAATTCTTCATGCATTTGGGGGCCCCATGACATGCGGCATGCTTTTGGGGCCCCCATGACATGCGACATGCACGTGGGGCCCCCACGACATGTGGCATGCTTTTGGGGCCCCCATGACATGCGTCATGCATTTGGGACCCCAATGACATGCGGCATGCACGTGGGGCCCCTATGATATGCGGCATGCACGTGGGGCCCCCAAGACATGCGGCATGTATTTGGGGCCCCCATGACATGCGGCATGCACGTGGGGCCCCCATGACATGCGGCATGCATTTGGGCCCCCATGACATGCGGCATGCACTTCAGTCTCCCATGACATGCGGCATGCATTTGGGGGCCCCATGACATGCGGCATGCATGTGGGGCCCCCATGACAGGCGGCACATAATTGGGGCCCCCATGACATGGGGCATGCATGTGGGGCCCCCAGGACAGGCGGCACATAATTGGGGCCCCCATTACATGCGGCATGCATTTGGGGCCCCCATGACATGTGGCATGCATTTGGGGCCCCAAGACATGCGTCATGCATTTGGGCCCGCCACGACATGCGGCATGCATGTGGGGCCCCCATGACAGGCGGCACATAATTGGGGCCCCCATGACATGCGGCATGCATTTGGGGCCCCCAAGACATGCGTCATGTATTTGGGGCCCCCACGACATGCGGCATGCACGTGGGCCCCCATGACATGCGGGATGCATTTGGGGCCCCCATAACACGCAGCTTGGGGTCTTCATGCATTTGGGACCCCAATGACATGCGTCATGCACGTGGGGCCCCTATGATATGCGGCATGCATTTGGGACCCCCAAGACATGCGGCATGCATTTGGGGCCCCCATGACATGCGGCATGCACGTGGGGCCCCCATGACATGCGGCATGCACGTGGGGCTCCCATGACATGAGGCATGCATATGGGACCCCCATGACATGCGGCATGCATGTGGGGCCCCCATGACATGCGCATGCACGTGGGGCTTCCACGACATGTGGCATGCTTTTGGGGCCCCCATGAAATTCTTCATGCATTTGGGTGCCCCATGACATGCTGCATGCTTTTGGGGCCCCCATGACATGCGACATGCACGTGGGGCCCCCACGACATGTGGCATGCTTTTGGGGCCCCCATGACATGCGTCATGCATTTGGGACCCCAATGACATGCGGCATGCACGTGGGGCCCCTATGATATGCGGCATGCACGTGGGGACCCCAAGACATGCGGCATGTATTTGGGGCCCCCATGACATGCGGCATGCATTTGGGGCCCCCATGACATGCGGCATGCACTTCAGTCTCCCATGACATGCGGCATGCATGTGGGGCCCCCATGACAGGCGGCACATAATTGGGGCCCCCATGACATGGGGCATGCATGTGGGGCCCCCAGGACAGGCGGCACATAATTGGGGCCCCCATTACATGCGGCATGCATTTGGGGCCCCCATGACATGCGGCATGCATTTGGGGCCCCAAGACATGCGTCATGCATTTGGGCCCGCCACGACATGCGGCATGCATGTGGGGCCCCCATGACAGGCGGCACATAATTGGGGCCCCCATGACATGCGGCATGCATTTGGGGCCCCCAAGACATGCGTCATGTATTTGGGGCCCCCACGACATGCGGCATGCACGTGGGCCCCCATGACATGCGGGATGCATTTGGGGCCCCCATAACACGCAGCTTGGGGTCTTCATGCATTTGGGACCCCAATGACATGCGTCATGCACGTGGGGCCCCTATGATATGCGGCATGCACGTGGGCCCCCATGACATGCGGCACGTGTTTGGGGCCCCCAAGACATGCGGCATGCATATGGGGCCCCTATGACATGTGGCATGCATGTGGGGCCCCATGACAGGCGGCACATAATTGGGGCCCCCATGACATGCGGCATGCATTTGGGGCCCCCAAGACATGCATCATGCATTTGGGGCCGCCACGACATGCGGCATGCATTTGGGGCCCCAATGACATGCGGCATGCACGTGGGGCCCCCATGACATGCGGCATGCATTTATGGCCCCCATGACATGCGGCACAAAATTGGGGCCCCCAAGACATGTGACATGCACTTTTGGGCCCCCATGACATGCGGCATGCATGTGGGGCCCCCATGACAGGCGGCATGTAATTGGGGCCCCCATGACATGCGGCATGCATTTGGGGCCCCCATGACATACGTCATGCATTTGGGCCCGCCACATCATGCGGCATGCACGTGGGCCCCCATGACATGAGGCATGCATTTGGGGCCCCCATGACAAGCGGGATGCATTTGGGGCCCCCATAACATGCAGCATGCATTTGGGGCCCCAATGACATGCGGCATGCACGTGGGGCCCCCATGACATGCTGCATGCACTTGGGGCCCCCATGACATGCGGCATGCACGTGGGGCCCCCATGACATGCGGCATGCATATGGGGCCCCCATGACATGCGTCATGCACGTGGGCCCTCATGACATGCGGCATGCATTTGGGGTCCACATGACATGCGGCATGCATTTGGGACCCCAGTGATATGCGGCATGCAGGTGGGCACCCATGACATGCGGCATGCATTTGGGGCCCCCATGACATGCGGCATGCATTTGGGGCCCCCATGACATGCCACATGCACTTCGTGCTCCCATGACATGCGGCATGCATTTGGGGCCCCCATGACATGCGGCATGCATTTGGGACCCCAATAACATGCGGCATGCACGTGGGGCCCCCATGACATGCGGCATGCACGTGGGGCCCCCAAGGCATGCGGCATGCATTTGGGGCCCCCATGACATGCGGAATGCATGTGGGGCCCCCATGACAGGCGGCACGTAATTGGGGCCCCCATGACATGCGGCATGCATTTGGGGCCCCCATGACATGCGACATGCATTTGGGACCCCAATGACATGCGGCATGCACGTGGGGCCCCCATGACTTGCGGCATGCACGTGGGGCCCCCATGACATGCGGCATGCACATGGGGCCCCCATGACATGCGGCATGCATTTGGGGCCCCCATGACATGCTTCATGCATTTGGGGCTCCCATGACATGCGGCATGCATTTGGGGCCGCCACGACATGTGGCATGCACGTTGGCCCTAATGACATGCGGCATTCATTTGGGCCCCCATGACATGCGGCATGCATTTGGGACCCCAATGACATGCGACATGCATTTGGGGCCCCCATGACATGCGGCATGCACTTCGGGCTCCCATGACATGCGGCATGCACGTGGGGCCCCCATGACATGCGGCATGCATTTGGGGCCCCCATGACATACGGCATGCACTTCGGGCTCCCATGACATGCGGCCTGCATTTGGGGCCCCCACGACATGTGGCATACATTTGGGGCCCCCATGACATTCTTCATGCATTTGGGACCCCAATGACATGCGTCATGCACGTGGGGCCCCTATGCTATGCGGCATGCACGTGGGGACCCCAAGACATGCGGCATGCATTTGGGGCCCCCATGACATGCGTCATGCACGTGGGGCCCCCACGACATGTGGCATGCTTTTGGGGCCCCCATGACATTCTTCATGCATTTGGGACCCCAATGACATGCGTCATGCACGTGGGGCCCCTATTATATGCGGCATGCACGTGGGGCCCCCAAGACATGCGGCATGCATTTGGGGCCCCCATGACATGCGGAATGCATGTGGGGCCCCCATGACAGGCGGCACGTAATTGGGACCCCCATGACATGCGGCATGCATTTGGGGCCCCCATGACATGCGACATGCATTTGGGACCCAAATAACATGCGTCATGCACGTGGGGCCCCTATGATATGCGGCATGCACGTGGGGCCCCCAAGACATGCGGCATGCACATGGTGCCCCCATGACATGCGGCATGCACGTGGGGCCCCCATGACATGCGGCATGGATTTGGGACTCCATGACATGCATCATGCACGTGGGGCCCCCATGACATGCGTCATGCACGTGGGCCCTCATGACATGCGGCATGCATTTGGGGTCCCCATGACATGCGGCATGCATTTGGGACCCCAATGATATGCGGCATGCAGGTGGGCACCCATGACATGCGGCATGCATTTGGGCCCCCATGACATGCGGCATGCATTTGGGGCCCCCATGACATGCCACATGCACTTCGGGCTCCCATGACATGCGGCATGCATTTGGGGCCCCCATGACATGCGGCATGCATTTGGGATCCCAATAACATGCGACATGCACGTGGGGCCACCATGACATGCGGCATGCATTTGGGACCCCAATAACATGCGGCATGCATTTGGGGCCCCCATGACATGCGGCATGCATTTGGGGCCCCCATTACATGCAGCATGCACTTCGGGCTCCCATGACATGCGGCATGCATTTGGGGCCCCTATGACATGTGGCATGCATGTGGGGCCCCATGACAGGCGGCACATAATTGGGGCCCCCATGACATGCGTCATGCATTTGGGGCCGCCACGACATGCGGCATGCATTTGGGGCCCCCATGACATGCGGCATGCACGTGGGGCCCCCACGACATGTGGCATACTTTTGGGGCCCCCATGACATTCTTCATGCATTTGGGACCCCAATGACATGCGTCATGCACGTGGGGCCCCTATGATATGCGGCATGCACGTGAGGCCCCCAAGACATGCGGCATGCATTTGGGGCCCCCATGATATGCGTCATGCACGTGGGGCACCCACGACATGTGGCATGCTTTTGGGGCCCCCATGACATGCGGCATGCACGTGGGGCCCCCACGACATGTGGCATGCTTTTGGGGCCCCCATGACATTCTTCATGCATTTGGGACCCCAATGACATGTGTCATGCACGTGGGGCCCCTATGATATGCGGCATGCACGTGGGGCCCCCAAGACATGCAGCATGCATTTGGGGCCCCCATGACATGCGGAATGCATGTTGGGCCCCCATGACAGGCGGCACGTAATTGGGGCCCCCATGACATGCGGCATGCATTTGGGGCCCCCATGACATGCGACATGCATTTGGGACCCCAATGACATGCGGCATGCACGTGGGGCCCCCATGACTTGCGGCATGCATGTGGGGCCCCCATGACATGCGGCATGCACATGGGGCCCCCATGACATGCGGCATGCATTTGGGGCCCCCATGACATGCTTCATGCATTTGGGGCTCCCATGACATGCGGCATGCATTTGGGGCCGCCACGACATGTGGCATGCACGTGGGCCCTAATGACATGCGGCATTCATTTGGGCCCCCATGACATGCGGCATGCATTTGGGACCCCAATGACATGCGACATGCATTTGGGGCCCCCATGACATGCGGCATGCACTTTGGGCTCCCATGACATGCGACATGCACGTGGGGCCCCCATGACATGCGGCATGCATTTGGGGCCCCCATGACATGCGGCATGCACGTGGGGCCCCCACGACATGTGGCATACTTTTGGGGCCCCCATGACATTCTTCATGCATTTGGGACCCCAATGACATGCGTCATGCACGTGGGGCCCCTATGATATGCGGCATGCACGTGGGGCCCCCAAGACATGCGGCATGCATTTGCAGCCCCCATGACATGCGTCATGCACGTGGGGCACCCACGACATGTGGCATGCTTTTGGGGCCCCCATGACATGCGGCATGCACGTGGGGCCCCCACGACATGTGGCATGCTTTTGGGGCCCCCATGACATTCTTCATGCATTTGGGACCCCGATGACATGCGTCATGCACGTGGGGCCCCTATGATATGCGGCATGCACGTGGGGCCCCCAAGACATGCGGCATGCATTTGGGGCCCCTATGACATGCGGCATGCATGTGGGGCCCCCATGACAGGCGGCAAATAATTGGGGCCCCCATGACATGCGGCATGCATTTGGGGCCCCCAAGACATGCGTCATGCATTTGGGGCCGCCACGACATGCGGCATGCACGTGGGCCCCCATGACATGCGGCATGCATTTGGGGCCCCCAAGACATGCGTCATGCATTTGGGGGCGCCACGACATGCGGCATGCACGTGGGCCCCCATGACATGTGGCATGCATTTGGGGCCCCCATGACACGCGGCATGCATTTGGGGCCCCAATGACATGCGGCATGCACGGGGGCCCCCATGACATGCGGCATGCATTTGGGACCCCCAAGACATGCGGCATGCATTTGGGGCCCCCATGACATGCGGCATGCACGTGGGGCCCCCATGACATGCGGCATGCACGTGGGGCTCCCATGACATGAGGCATGCATATGGGACCCCCATGACATGCGGCATGCTTTTGGGGCCCCCATGACATGCGACATGCACGTGGGGCCCCCACGACATGTGGCATGCTTTTGGGGCCCCCATGACATGCGTCATGCATTTGGGACCCCAATGACATGCGGCATGCACGTGGGGCCCCTATGATATGCGGCATGCACGTGGGGCCCCCAAGACATGCGGCATGTATTTGGGGCCCCCATGACATGCGGCATGCACGTGGGGCCCCCATGACATGCGGCATGCATTTGGGGCCCCCATGACATGCGGCATGCACTTCAGTCTCCCATGACATGCGGCATGCATTTGGGGGCCCCATGACATGCGGCATGCATGTGGGGCCCCCATGACAGGCGGCACATAATTGGGGCCCCCATGACATGGGGCATGCATGTGGGGCCCCCAGGACAGGCGGCACATAATTGGGGCCCCCATTACATGCGGCATGCATTTGGGGCCCCCATGACATGCGGCATGCATTTGGGGCCCCAAAACATGCGTCATGCATTTGGGCCCGCCACGACATGCGGCATGCATGTGGGGCCCCCATGACAGGCGGCACATAATTGGGGCCCCCATGACATGCGGCATGCATTTGGGGCCCCCAAGACATGCGTCATGTATTTGGGGCCCCCACGACATGCGGCATGCACGTGGGCCCCCATGACATGCGGGATGCATTTGGGGCCCCCATAACACGCAGCTTGGGGTCTTCATGCATTTGGGACCCCAATGACATGCGTCATGCACGTGGGGCCCCTATGATATGCGGCATGCACGTGGGCCCCCATGACATGCGGCACGTGTTTGGGGCCCCCAAGACATGCGGCATGCATTTGGGACCCCAATGACATGCGGCATGCATTTGGGGCTCCCATGACATGCGGCATGCATTTGGGGGCCCCATGACATGCGGCATGCATTTGGGGCCCCCAAGACATGCGTCATGCATTTGGGGCCGCCACGACATGCGGCATGCACGTGGGCCCCCATGACATGCGGCATGCATTTGGGGCCCCCATGACATGCGGCATGCATTTGGGGCCCCAATGACATGCGGCATGCACGGGGGCCCCCATGACATGCGGCATGCATTTGGGACCTCCAAGACATGCGGCATGCATTTGGGGCCCCCATGACATGCGGCATGCTTTTGGGGCCCCCATGACATGCGACATGCACGTGGGGCCCCCACGACATGTGGCATGCTTTTGGGGCCCCCATGACATGCGTCATGCATTTGGGACCCCAATGACATGCGGCATGCACGTGGGGCCCCTATGATATGCGGCATGCACGTAGGGACCCCAAGACATGCGGCATGTATTTGGGGCCCCCATGACATGCGGCATGCACGTGGGGCCCCCATGACATGCGGCATGCATTTGGGGCCCCCATGACATGCGGCATGCACTTCAGTCTCCCATGACATGCGGCATGCATGTGGGGCCCCCATGACAGGCGGCACATAATTGGGGCCCCCATGACATGGGGCATGCATGTGGGGCCCCCAGGACAGGCGGCACATAATTGGGGCCCCCATTACATGCGGCATGCATTTGGGGCCCCCATGACATGCGGCATGCATTTGGGACCCCAATACATGCGTCATGCATTTGGGCCCGCCACGACATGCGGCATGCATGTGGGGCCCCCATGACAGGCGGCACATAATTGGGGCCCCCATGACATGCGGCATGCATTTGGGGCCCCCAAGACATGCGTCATGTATTTGGGGCCCCCACGACATGCGGCATGCATTTGGGGCCCCCATAACACGCAGCTTGGGGTCTTCATGCATTTGGGACCCCAATGACATGCGTCATGCACGTGGGGCCCCCATGACTTGCGGCATGCACGTGGGGCCCCCATGACATGCGGCATGCACATGGGGACCCCATGACATGCGGCATGCATTTGGGGCCCCCATGACATGCTTCATGCATTTGGGCTCCCATGACATGCGGCATGCATTTGGGGCCGCCACGACATGTGGCATGCACGTGGGCCCTAATGACATGCGGCATTCATTTGGGCCCCCATGACATGCGGCATGCATTTGGGACCCCAATGACATGCGACATGCATTTGGGGCCCCCATGACATGCGGCATGCACTTCGGGCTCCCATGACATGCGACATGCACGTGGGGCCCCCATGACATGCGGCATGCATTTGGGGCTCCCATGACATGCGGCATGCACGTGGGGCCCCCACGACATGTGGCATACTTTTGGGGCCCCCATGACATTCTTCATGCATTTGGGACCCCAATGACATGCGTCATGCACGTGGGGCCCCTATGATATGCGGCATGCACGTGGGGCCCCCAAGACATGCGGCATGCATTTGCAGCCCCCATGACATGCGTCATGCACGTGGGGCACCCACGACATGTGGCATGCTTTTGGGGCCCCCATGACATGCGGCATGCACGTGGGGCCCCCACGACATGTGGCATGCTTTTGGGGCCCCCATGACATTCTTCATGCATTTGGGACCCCGATGACATGCGTCATGCACGTGGGGCCCCTATGATATGCGGCATGCACGTGGGGCCCCCAAGACATGCGGCATGCATTTGGGGCCCCCATGACATGCGGAATGCATTTTGGGCCCCCATAACACGCAGCATGCATTTGGGGCCCCAAAGACATGCGGCATGCACGTGGGCCCCCATGACATGCGGCATGCATTTGGGGCCCCCATGACATGCGGCATGCACGTGGGACCCCCACGACACGTGGCATGATTTTGGGGCCCCCATGACATGCGTCATGCACGTGGGGCCCCCACGACATGTGGCATGCTTTTGGGGCCCCCATGAAATTCTTCATGCATTTGGGGCCCCCATGACATGCGGCATGCACGTCGGGCTCCCATGACATGCGGCATGCATTTGGGGCCCCCAAGACATGCGGCATGCATTTGGGGCCCCCATGACATGCGGCATGCACGTGGGGCCCCCATGACATGCGGCATGCACGTGGGGCTCCCATGACATGAGGCATGCATATGGGACCCCCATGACATGCGGCATGCATGTGGGGCCCCCATGACATGCGCATGCACGTGGGGCTTCCACGACATGTGGCATGCTTTTGGGGCCCCCATGAAATTCTTCATGCATTTGGGGGCCCCATGACATGCGGCATGCTTTTGGGGCCCCCATGACATGCGACATGCACGTGGGGCCCCCACGACATGTGGCATGCTTTTGGGGCCCCCATGACATGCGTCATGCATTTGGGACCCCAATGACATGCGGCATGCACGTGGGGCCCCTATGATATGCGGCATGCACGTGGGGCCCCCAAGACATGCGGCATGTATTTGGGGCCCCCATGACATGCGGCATGCACGTGGGGCCCCCATGACATGCGGCATGCATTTGGGGCCCCCATGACATGCGGCATGCACTTCAGTCTCCCATGACATGCGGCATGCATTTGGGGGCCCCATGACATGCGGCATGCATGTGGGGCCCCCATGACATGCGGCATGCATTTGGGGCCCCCATGACATGCGGCATGCATTTGGGGCCCCAATGACATGCGGCATGCACTGGGGCCCCCATGACATGCGGCATGCATTTGGGACCCCCAAGACATGCGGCATGCATTTGGGGCCCCCA
Organism: Phyllobates terribilis; assembly: GCF_046119375.1. Lineage (NCBI taxonomy): Eukaryota > Metazoa > Chordata > Amphibia > Anura > Dendrobatidae > Phyllobates > Phyllobates terribilis. The sequence goes on from NW_027362764.1 coordinate 344,272,294, forward strand.
TGACATGCGGCATGCACGTGGGGCCCCCATGACATGCGGCATGCACGTGGGGCTCCCATGACATGAGGCATGCATATGGAACCCCCATGACATGCGGCATGCATGTGGGGCCCCCATGACATGCGCATGCACGTGGGGCTTCCACGACATGTGGCATGCTTTTGGGGCCCCCATGAAATTCTTCATGCATTTGGGGGCCCCATGACATGCGGCATGCTTTTGGGGCCCCCATGACATGCGACATGCACGTGGGGCCCCCACGACATGTGGCATGCTTTTGGGGCCCCCATGACATGCGTCATGCATTTGGGACCCCAATGACATGCGGCATGCACGTGGGGCCCCTATGATATGCGGCATGCACGTGGGGACCCCAAGACATGCGGCATGTATTTGGGGCCCCCATGACATGCGGCATGCACGTGGGGCCCCCATGACATGCGGCATGCATTTGGGGCCCCCATGACATGCGTCATGCATTTGGGGCCGCCACGACATGCGGCATGCACGTGGGCCCCCATGACATGCGGCATGCATTTGGGGCCCCCAAGACATGCGTCATGCATTTGGGGGCGCCACGACATGCGGCATGCACGTGGGCCCCCATGACATGTGGCATGCATTTGGGGCCCCCATGACATGCGGCATGCATTTGGGGCCCCAATGACATGCGGCATGCACGGGGGCCCCCATGACATGCGGCATGCATTTGGGACCCCCAAGACATGCGGCATGCATTTGGGGCCCCCATGACATGCGGCATGCACGTGGGGCCCCCATGACATGCGGCATGCACGTGGGGCTCCCATGACATGAGGCATGCATATGGGACCCCCATGACATGCGACATGCACGTGGGGCCCCCACGACATGTGGCATGCTTTTGGGGCCCCCATGAAATTCTTCATGCATTTGGGGGCCCCATGACATGCGGCATGCTTTTGGGGCCCCCATGACATGCGACATGCACGTGGGGCCCCCACGACATGTGGCATGCTTTTGGGGCCCCCATGACATGCGTCATGCATTTGGGACCCCAATGACATGCGGCATGCACGTGGGGCCCCTATGATATGCGGCATGCACGTGGGGCCCCCAAGACATGCGGCATGTATTTGGGGCCCCCATGACATGCGGCATGCACGTGGGGCCCCCATGACATGCGGCATGCATTTGGGCCCCCATGACATGCGGCATGCACTTCAGTCTCCCATGACATGCGGCATGCATTTGGGGGCCCCATGACATGCGGCATGCATGTGGGGCCCCCATGACAGGCGGCACATAATTGGGGCCCCCATGACATGGGGCATGCATGTGGGGCCCCCAGGACAGGCGGCACATAATTGGGGCCCCCATTACATGCGGCATGCATTTGGGGCCCCCATGACATGTGGCATGCATTTGGGGCCCCAAGACATGCGTCATGCATTTGGGCCCGCCACGACATGCGGCATGCATGTGGGGCCCCCATGACAGGCGGCACATAATTGGGGCCCCCATGACATGCGGCATGCATTTGGGGCCCCCAAGACATGCGTCATGTATTTGGGGCCCCCACGACATGCGGCATGCACGTGGGCCCCCATGACATGCGGGATGCATTTGGGGCCCCCATAACACGCAGCTTGGGGTCTTCATGCATTTGGGACCCCAATGACATGCGTCATGCACGTGGGGCCCCTATGATATGCGGCATGCATTTGGGACCCCCAAGACATGCGGCATGCATTTGGGGCCCCCATGACATGCGGCATGCACGTGGGGCCCCCATGACATGCGGCATGCACGTGGGGCTCCCATGACATGAGGCATGCATATGGGACCCCCATGACATGCGGCATGCATGTGGGGCCCCCATGACATGCGCATGCACGTGGGGCTTCCACGACATGTGGCATGCTTTTGGGGCCCCCATGAAATTCTTCATGCATTTGGGTGCCCCATGACATGCTGCATGCTTTTGGGGCCCCCATGACATGCGACATGCACGTGGGGCCCCCACGACATGTGGCATGCTTTTGGGGCCCCCATGACATGCGGCATGCACTTCAGTCTCCCATGACATGCGGCATGCATGTGGGGCCCCCATGACAGGCGGCACATAATTGGGGCCCCCATGACATGGGGCATGCATGTGGGGCCCCCAGGACAGGCGGCACATAATTGGGGCCCCCATTACATGCGGCATGCATTTGGGGCCCCCATGACATGCGGCATGCATTTGGGGCCCCAAGACATGCGTCATGCATTTGGGCCCGCCACGACATGCGGCATGCATGTGGGGCCCCCATGACAGGCGGCACATAATTGGGGCCCCCATGACATGCGGCATGCATTTGGGGCCCCCAAGACATGCGTCATGTATTTGGGGCCCCCACGACATGCGGCATGCACGTGGGCCCCCATGACATGCGGGATGCATTTGGGGCCCCCATAACACGCAGCTTGGGGTCTTCATGCATTTGGGACCCCAATGACATGCGTCATGCACGTGGGGCCCCTATGATATGCGGCATGCACGTGGGCCCCCATGACATGCGGCACGTGTTTGGGGCCCCCAAGACATGCGGCATGCATTTGGGGCCCCTATGACATGTGGCATGCATGTGGGGCCCCATGACAGGCGGCACATAATTGGGGCCCCCATGACATGCGGCATGCATTTGGGGCCCCCAAGACATGCATCATGCATTTGGGGCCGCCACGACATGCGGCATGCATTTGGGGCCCCAATGACATGCGGCATGCACGTGGGGCCCCCATGACATGCGGCATGCATTTATGGCCCCCATGACATGCGGCACAAAATTGGGGCCCCCAAGACATGTGACATGCACTTTTGGGCCCCCATGACATGCGGCATGCATGTGGGGCCCCCATGACAGGCGGCATGTAATTGGGGCCCCCATGACATGCGGCATGCATTTGGGGCCCCCATGACATACGTCATGCATTTGGGCCCGCCACATCATGCGGCATGCACGTGGGCCCCCATGACATGAGGCATGCATTTGGGGCCCCCATGACAAGCGGGATGCATTTGGGGCCCCCATAACATGCAGCATGCATTTGGGGCCCCAATGACATGCGGCATGCACGTGGGGCCCCCATGACATGCTGCATGCACTTGGGGCCCCCATGACATGCGGCATGCACGTGGGGCCCCCATGACATGCGGCATGCATATGGGGCCCCCATGACATGCGTCATGCACGTGGGCCCTCATGACATGCGGCATGCATTTGGGGTCCACATGACATGCGGCATGCATTTGGGACCCCAGTGATATGCGGCATGCAGGTGGGCACCCATGACATGCGGCATGCATTTGGGGCCCCCATGACATGCGGCATGCATTTGGGGCCCCCATGACATGCCACATGCACTTCGTGCTCCCATGACATGCGGCATGCATTTGGGGCCCCCATGACATGCGGCATGCACTTGGGACCCCAATAACATGCGGCATGCACGTGGGGCCCCCATGACATGCGGCATGCACGTGGGGCCCCCAAGGCATGCGGCATGCATTTGGGGCCCCCATGACATGCGGAATGCATGTGGGGCCCCCATGACAGGCGGCACGTAATTGGGGCCCCCATGACATGCGGCATGCATTTGGGGCCCCCATGACATGCGACATGCATTTGGGACCCCAATGACATGCGGCATGCACGTGGGGCCCCCATGACTTGCGGCATGCACGTGGGGCCCCCATGACATGCGGCATGCACATGGGGCCCCCATGACATGCGGCATGCATTTGGGGCCCCCATGACATGCTTCATGCATTTGGGGCTCCCATGACATGCGGCATGCATTTGGGGCCGCCACGACATGTGGCATGCACGTTGGCCCTAATGACATGCGGCATTCATTTGGGCCCCCATGACATGCGGCATGCATTTGGGACCCCAATGACATGCGACATGCATTTGGGGCCCCCATGACATGCGGCATGCACTTCGGGCTCCCATGACATGCGGCATGCACGTGGGGCCCCCATGACATGCGGCATGCATTTGGGGCCCCCATGACATACGGCATGCACTTCGGGCTCCCATGACATGCGGCCTGCATTTGGGGCCCCCACGACATGTGGCATACATTTGGGGCCCCCATGACATTCTTCATGCATTTGGGACCCCAATGACATGCGTCATGCACGTGGGGCCCCTATGCTATGCGGCATGCACGTGGGGACCCCAAGACATGCGGCATGCATTTGGGGCCCCCATGACATGCGTCATGCACGTGGGGCCCCCACGACATGTGGCATGCTTTTGGGGCCCCCATGACATTCTTCATGCATTTGGGACCCCAATGACATGCGTCATGCACGTGGGGCCCCTATTATATGCGGCATGCACGTGGGGCCCCCAAGACATGCGGCATGCATTTGGGGCCCCCATGACATGCGGAATGCATGTGGGGCCCCCATGACAGGCGGCACGTAATTGGGACCCCCATGACATGCGGCATGCATTTGGGGCCCCCATGACATGCGACATGCATTTGGGACCCAAATAACATGCGTCATGCACGTGGGGCCCCTATGATATGCGGCATGCACGTGGGGCCCCCAAGACATGCGGCATGCACATGGTGCCCCCATGACATGCGGCATGCACGTGGGGCCCCCATGACATGCGGCATGGATTTGGGACTCCATGACATGCATCATGCACGTGGGGCCCCCATGACATGCGTCATGCACGTGGGCCCTCATGACATGCGGCATGCATTTGGGGTCCCCATGACATGCGGCATGCATTTGGGACCCCAATGATATGCGGCATGCAGGTGGGCACCCATGACATGCGGCATGCATTTGGGCCCCCATGACATGCGGCATGCATTTGGGGCCCCCATGACATGCCACATGCACTTCGGGCTCCCATGACATGCGGCATGCATTTGGGGCCCCCATGACATGCGGCATGCATTTGGGATCCCAATAACATGCGACATGCACGTGGGGCCACCATGACATGCGGCATGCATTTGGGACCCCAATAACATGCGGCATGCATTTGGGGCCCCCATGACATGCGGCATGCATTTGGGGCCCCCATTACATGCAGCATGCACTTCGGGCTCCCATGACATGCGGCATGCATTTGGGGCCCCTATGACATGTGGCATGCATGTGGGGCCCCATGACAGGCGGCACATAATTGGGGCCCCCATGACATGCGTCATGCATTTGGGGCCGCCACGACATGCGGCATGCATTTGGGGCCCCCATGACATGCGGCATGCACGTGGGGCCCCCACGACATGTGGCATACTTTTGGGGCCCCCATGACATTCTTCATGCATTTGGGACCCCAATGACATGCGTCATGCACGTGGGGCCCCTATGATATGCGGCATGCACGTGAGGCCCCCAAGACATGCGGCATGCATTTGGGGCCCCCATGATATGCGTCATGCACGTGGGGCACCCACGACATGTGGCATGCTTTTGGGGCCCCCATGACATGCGGCATGCACGTGGGGCCCCCACGACATGTGGCATGCTTTTGGGGCCCCCATGACATTCTTCATGCATTTGGGACCCCAATGACATGTGTCATGCACGTGGGGCCCCTATGATATGCGGCATGCACGTGGGGCCCCCAAGACATGCAGCATGCATTTGGGGCCCCCATGACATGCGGAATGCATGTTGGGCCCCCATGACAGGCGGCACGTAATTGGGGCCCCCATGACATGCGGCATGCATTTGGGGCCCCCATGACATGCGACATGCATTTGGGACCCCAATGACATGCGGCATGCACGTGGGGCCCCCATGACTTGCGGCATGCACGTGGGGCCCCCATGACATGCGGCATGCACATGGGGCCCCCATGACATGCGGCATGCATTTGGGGCCCCCATGACATGCTTCATGCATTTGGGGCTCCCATGACATGCGGCATGCATTTGGGGCCGCCACGACATGTGGCATGCACGTGGGCCCTAATGACATGCGGCATTCATTTGGGCCCCCATGACATGCGGCATGCATTTGGGACCCCAATGACATGCGACATGCATTTGGGGCCCCCATGACATGCGGCATGCACTTTGGGCTCCCATGACATGCGACATGCACGTGGGGCCCCCATGACATGCGGCATGCATTTGGGGCCCCCATGACATGCGGCATGCACGTGGGGCCCCCACGACATGTGGCATACTTTTGGGGCCCCCATGACATTCTTCATGCATTTGGGACCCCAATGACATGCGTCATGCACGTGGGGCCCCTATGATATGCGGCATGCACGTGGGGCCCCCAAGACATGCGGCATGCATTTGCAGCCCCCATGACATGCGTCATGCACGTGGGGCACCCACGACATGTGGCATGCTTTTGGGGCCCCCATGACATGCGGCATGCACGTGGGGCCCCCACGACATGTGGCATGCTTTTGGGGCCCCCATGACATTCTTCATGCATTTGGGACCCCGATGACATGCGTCATGCACGTGGGGCCCCTATGATATGCGGCATGCACGTGGGGCCCCCAAGACATGCGGCATGCATTTGGGGCCCCTATGACATGCGGCATGCATGTGGGGCCCCCATGACAGGCGGCAAATAATTGGGGCCCCCATGACATGCGGCATGCATTTGGGGCCCCCAAGACATGCGTCATGCATTTGGGGCCGCCACGACATGCGGCATGCACGTGGGCCCCCATGACATGCGGCATGCATTTGGGGCCCCCAAGACATGCGTCATGCATTTGGGGGCGCCACGACATGCGGCATGCACGTGGGCCCCCATGACATGTGGCATGCATTTGGGGCCCCCATGACACGCGGCATGCATTTGGGGCCCCAATGACATGCGGCATGCACGGGGGCCCCCATGACATGCGGCATGCATTTGGGACCCCCAAGACATGCGGCATGCATTTGGGGCCCCCATGACATGCGGCATGCACGTGGGGCCCCCATGACATGCGGCATGCACGTGGGGCTCCCATGACATGAGGCATGCATATGGGACCCCCATGACATGCGGCATGCTTTTGGGGCCCCCATGACATGCGACATGCACGTGGGGCCCCCACGACATGTGGCATGCTTTTGGGGCCCCCATGACATGCGTCATGCATTTGGGACCCCAATGACATGCGGCATGCACGTGGGGCCCCTATGATATGCGGCATGCACGTGGGGCCCCCAAGACATGCGGCATGTATTTGGGGCCCCCATGACATGCGGCATGCACGTGGGGCCCCCATGACATGCGGCATGCATTTGGGGCCCCCATGACATGCGGCATGCACTTCAGTCTCCCATGACATGCGGCATGCATTTGGGGGCCCCATGACATGCGGCATGCATGTGGGGCCCCCATGACAGGCGGCACATAATTGGGGCCCCCATGACATGGGGCATGCATGTGGGGCCCCCAGGACAGGCGGCACATAATTGGGGCCCCCATTACATGCGGCATGCATTTGGGGCCCCCATGACATGCGGATTGCATTTGGGGCCCCAAAACATGCGTCATGCATTTGGGCCCGCCACGACATGCGGCATGCATGTGGGGCCCCCATGACAGGCGGCACATAATTGGGGCCCCCATGACATGCGGCATGCATTTGGGGCCCCCAAGACATGCGTCATGTATTTGGGGCCCCCACGACATGCGGCATGCACGTGGGCCCCCATGACATGCGGGATGCATTTGGGGCCCCCATAACACGCAGCTTGGGGTCTTCATGCATTTGGGACCCCAATGACATGCGTCATGCACGTGGGGCCCCTATGATATGCGGCATGCACGTGGGCCCCCATGACATGCGGCACGTGTTTGGGGCCCCCAAGACATGCGGCATGCATTTGGGACCCCAATGACATGCGGCATGCATTTGGGGCTCCCATGACATGCGGCATGCATTTGGGGGCCCCATGACATGCGGCATGCATTTGGGGCCCCCAAGACATGCGTCATGCATTTGGGGCCGCCACGACATGCGGCATGCACGTGGGCCCCCATGACATGCGGCATGCATTTGGGGCCCCCATGACATGCGGCATGCATTTGGGGCCCCAATGACATGCGGCATGCACGGGGGCCCCCATGACATGCGGCATGCATTTGGGACCTCCAAGACATGCGGCATGCATTTGGGGCCCCCATGACATGCGGCATGCTTTTGGGGCCCCCATGACATGCGACATGCACGTGGGGCCCCCACGACATGTGGCATGCTTTTGGGGCCCCCATGACATGCGTCATGCATTTGGGACCCCAATGACATGCGGCATGCACGTGGGGCCCCTATGATATGCGGCATGCACGTAGGGACCCCAAGACATGCGGCATGTATTTGGGGCCCCCATGACATGCGGCATGCACGTGGGGCCCCCATGACATGCGGCATGCATTTGGGGCCCCCATGACATGCGGCATGCACTTCAGTCTCCCATGACATGCGGCATGCATGTGGGGCCCCCATGACAGGCGGCACATAATTGGGGCCCCCATGACATGGGGCATGCATGTGGGGCCCCCAGGACAGGCGGCACATAATTGGGGCCCCCATTACATGCGGCATGCATTTGGGGCCCCCATGACATGCGGCATGCATTTGGGACCCCAATACATGCGTCATGCATTTGGGCCCGCCACGACATGCGGCATGCATGTGGGGCCCCCATGACAGGCGGCACATAATTGGGGCCCCCATGACATGCGGCATGCATTTGGGGCCCCCAAGACATGCGTCATGTATTTGGGGCCCCCACGACATGCGGCATGCACGTGGGCCCCCATGACATGCGGGATGCATTTGGGGCCCCCATAACACGCAGCTTGGGGTCTTCATGCATTTGGGACCCCAATGACATGCGTCATGCACGTGGGGCCCCTATGATATGCGGCATGCACGTGGGCCCCCATGACATGCGGCACGTGTTTGGGGCCCCCAAGACATGCGGCATGCATTTGGGGCCCCTATGACATGTGGCATGCATGTGGGGCCCCATGACAGGCGGCACATAATTGGGGCCCCCATGACATGCGGCATGCATTTGGGGCCCCCAAGACATGCATCATGCATTTGGGGCCGCCACGACATGCGGCATGCATTTGGGGCCCCAATGACATGCGGCATGCACGTGGGGCCCCCATGACATGCGGCATGCATTTGGGGCCCCCATGACATGCGTCATGCACGTGGGGCCCCCACGACATGTGGCATGCTTTTGGGGCCTCCATGACATGCGGCATGCACGTGGGGCCCCCACGACATGTGGCATGCTTTTGGGACCCCCATGACATTCTTCATGCATTTGGGACCCCAATGACATGCGGCATGCACGTGGGGCCCCCATGACATGCGGCATGCTTTTGGGGCCCCCATGACATTCTTCATGCATTTGGGACCCCAATGACATGCGTCATGCACGTGGGGCCCCTATGATATGCGGCATGCACGTGGGGCCCCCAAGACATGCGGCATACATTTGGGGCCCCCATGACATGCGGCATGCATTTGGGGCCCCAATGACATGCGGCATGCACGTGGGGCCCCCATGACATGCGGCATGCTTTTGGGGCCCCCATGACATTCTTCATGCATTTGGGACCCCAATGACATGCGTCATGCACGTGGGGCCCCTATGATATGCGGCATGCACGTGGGGCCCCCAAGACATGCGGCATGTATTTGGGGCCCCCATGACATGCGTCATGCACGTGGGGACCCCATGACACGCGGGATGCATTTGGGGCCCCCATGACAGGCGGCACGTAATTGGGGCCCCCATGACATGCGGCATGCATTTGGGGCCCCCATGACATGCGACATGCATTTGTGACCCCAATGACATGTGGCATGCACGTGGGGCCCCCATGACTTGCGGCATGCACGTGGGGCCCCCATGACATGCGGCATGCACATGGGGCCCCCATGACATGCGGCATGCATTTGGGGCCCCCATGACATGCTTCATGCATTTGGGGCTCCCATGACATGCGGCATGCATTTGGGGCCGCCACGACATGTGGCATGCACGTGGACCCTCATGACATGCGGCATGCATTGGGGCCCCCATGACATGCGGCATGCATTTGGGACACCAATGACATGCGGCATGCACGTGGGGCCCCCATGACATGCGGCATGCACGTGGGGCCCCCATGACATGCGGCATGCACGTGGGGCCCCCATGACATGCGGCATGCACGTGGGGCCCCCATGACATTCGGCATGCACGTGGGGCCCCCATGACATGCGGCTTGCATTTGGGACCCCAATGACATACGGAATGCACGAGGGCCCCCCATGACATGCGGCATGCATTCATGGCCCCTATGACATACGGCACAAAATTGGGGCCCCCAAGACATGTGACATGCACTTTTGGGCCCCCATGACATGCGGCATGCATGTGGGGTCCCCATGACAGGCGGCATGTAATTGTGGCCCCCATGACAAGCGGGATGCATTTGGGGCCCCATAACATGCAGCATGCATTTGGGACCCCCATGACATGCGGCATGCATTTGGGGCCCCAATGACATGTGGCATGCACGTGGGGCCCCCATGACATGCGGCATGCACGTGGGGCCCCCATGATATGCGGCATGCACGTGGGGCCCCCATGACATGTGGCATGCATTTGGGGCCCCCATGACATGCGGCATGCACTTCAGTCCCCCTTGACATGCGGCATGCATGTGGGGCCCCCATGACATTCTTCATGCATTTGGGACCCCAATGACATGCGTCATTCACGTGGGCCCTCATGACATGCGGCATGCATTTGGGGTCCCCAAGACATGCGTCATGCATTTGGGGCCGCCACGACATGCGGCATGCATTTGGGGCCCCAATGACATGCGGCATGCACTTGGGGCCCCTATGATATGCGGCACGCACGTGGGGCCCCCAAGACATGCGGCATGCATTTGGGGCCCCCACGACATGTGGCATGCTTTTGGGGCCCCCATGACATGCGGCATGCATGTGGGGCCCCCATGACAGGCGGCACGTAATTGGGGCCCCCGTGACATGCGGCATGCATTTGGGGCCCCCATGACATGCGACATGCATTTGGGACCCCAATGACATGCGTCATGCACGTGGGGCCCCCATGACTTGCGGCATGCACGTGGGGCCCCCATGACATGCGGCATGCACATGGGGCCCCCATGACATGCGGCATGCGCGTGGGCCCCCATGACATGCGGCATACATTTGGGGCCCCCATGACATGCGGCATGCATTTGGGGCTCCCATGACATGCGGCATGAATTTGGGGCCGCCACGACATGTGGCATGCACGTGGGCCCTCATGACATGCGGCATGCATTTGGGCCCCCATGACATGCGGCATGCATTTGGGACCCCAATGACATGCGGCATGCACGGGGGGCCCCCATGACATGCGGCATGCACGTGGGGCCCCCATGACATGCGGCATGCACGTGGGGCCCCCATGACATGCGGCATGCGCGTGGGCCCCCATGACATGCGGCATACATTTGGGGCCCCCATGACATGCGGCATGCATTTGGGGCCCCAATGACATGCGGCATGCACGTGGCGCCCCCATGACATGCGGCACGTGTTTGGGGCCCCCAAGACATGCGGCATGCATTTGGGACCCCAATGACATGCGGCATGCATTTGGGGCTCCCATGACATGCGGCATGCATTTGGGACCCCAATGACATGCGGCATGCACGTGGGGCCCCCATGACATGCGGCATGCATTTGGGGCCCCCATGACATGCGGCATGCATTTGGGGCCCCTATGACATGTGGCATGCACGTGGGGCCAAATGACAGGCGGCACATAATTGGGGCCCCCATGACATGCGGCATGCATTTGGGGCCCCCAAGACATGCATCATGCATTTGGGGCCGCCACGACATGCGGCATGCATTTGGGACTCCCATGATATGCGGCATGCATTTGGGACCCCAATGACATGCGGCATGCACGTGTGGCCCCCATGACTTGCGGCATGCACGTGGGGCCCCCATGACATGCGGCATGCACATGGGGCCCCCATGACATGCGGCATGCATTTGGGGCCCCCATGACATGCTTCATGCATTTGGGACTCCCATGATATGCGGCATGCATTTGGGACCCCATGACATGCGGCATGCTTTTGGGACCCCCATGACATGCGGCATGCACTTCGGGCTCCCATGACATGCGGCATGCATTTGAGGCCCCCAAGACATGCATGATGCATTTGGGGCCGCCACGACATGCGGCATGCACGTGGGCCCCCATGACATGCGGCATACATTTGGGCCCCCCATGACATGCGGCATGCATTTGGTGCCTCAATGACATGCGGCATGCATTTGGGGCCCCAATGACATGCGGCATGCACGTGGGCCCCCATGACATGCGGCATGCACGTGGGGCCCCCATGACATGCGACATGCATTTGGGGCCGCCACGACATGCGGCATGCACGGGGGCCCCCATGACATGCGGCATGCATTTGTGACCCCCATGACATGCGGCATGCACGTGGGGCCCCCATGACATGCGGCCTGCATTTGGGGCCCCCATGACATTCTTCATGCATTTGGGACCCCAATGACATGCGTCATGCACGTGGGGCCCCTATGATATGCGGCATGCACGTGGGACCCCCAAGACATGCGGCATGCATTTGGGGCCCCCATAACATGCGTCATGCACGTGGGGCCCCCATGACATGCGGCATGCATTTGGGGCCCCCATGACATGCGTCATGCACGTGGGCCCTCATGACATGCGGCATGCACGTGGTTCCCCCATGGCATGCGGCATGCACATGGGGCCCCCATGACATGCGGCATGCACGTGGGGCCCCCATGACATGCGGCATGCACGTGGGGCCCCATGACATGCGGCATGCATTTGGGGCCCCCATGACATGCGGCATGCACTTCGGGCTCCCATGACATGCGGCATGCATTTGGGGCCACTATGACATGCGTCATGCATTTGGGGCCCCCAAGACATGCGTCATGCATTTGGGGCCCCCATGACATGCGTCATGCATTTGGGGCCCCCATGACATGCGGCATGCACTTCGGGCTCCCATGACATGCGGCATGCATTTGGGACCCCCATGACATGCAGCATGCATGTGGGGCCCCCCATGACAGGCGGCACATAATTGGGGCCCCCATGACATGCGTCATGCACGTGGGGCCCCCACGACATGTGGCATGCTTTTGGGGCCCCCATGACATGCGGCATGCACGTGGGGCCCCCACGACATGTGGCATGCTTTTGGGGCCCCCATGACATTCTTCATGCGTTTGGGACCCCAATGACATGCGTCATGCATGTGGGGCCCCTATGATATGCGGCATGCACGTGGGCCCCCAAGACATGCGGCATGCATTTGGTGCCCCCATGACATGCGTCATGCACGTGGGGCCCCCATGACAAGCGGGATGCATTTGTGGCCCCCATAACACACGGCATGCATTTGGGGCCCCAATGACATGCGGCATGCACGTGGGGCCCCCATGACATGCGGCATGCATGTGGGGCCCCCATGACAGGCGGCACATAATTGGAGCCCCCATGACATGCGGCATGCATTTGGGGCCCCCAAGACATGCATCATGCACGTGGGTCCTCATGACATGCGGCATGCATTTGGGGTCCCCATGACATGCAGCATGCATTTGGGACCCCAATGATATACGTCATGCACGTGGGGCCCCTATGATATGCGGCATGCACGTGGGACCCCCAAGACATGCGGCATGCATTTGGGGCCCCCATGACATGCGTCATGCACGTGGGGCCCCCATGACACGCGGGATGCATTTGGTGCCCCCATAACACGCGGCATGCATTTGGGGCCCCCAAGACACGCGTCATGCATTTGGGGCCCCCATGACATGCGGCATGCATTTGGGGCCCCAATGACATGCGGCATGCACGTGGGGCCCCCATGACATGCGGCATGCACGTGGGGCCCCCATGACATGCGGCATGCACGTGGGGCCCCCATGACATGCGGCATGCATTTGGGGCCCCCATGACATGCGTCATGCACGTGGGCCCTCATGACATGCGGCATGCACGTGGGGCCCCCATGACATGCGGCATGCATTTGGGGCCCCCATGACATGCGTCATGCACGTGGGCCCTCATGACATGCGGCATGCACGTGGGGCCCCCAAGACATGCGGCATGCATTTGGGGCCCCCATGACATGCGTCATGCACGTGGGGCCCCCATGACACGCGGGATGCATTTGGTGCCCCCATAACACGCGGCATGCATTTGGGGCCCCCAAGACACGCGTCATGCATTTGGGGCCCCCATGACATGCGGCATGCATTTGGGGCCCCAATGACATGCGGCATGCACGTGGGGCCCCCATGACATGCGGCATGCACGTGGGGCCCCCATGACATGCGGCATGCACGTGGGGCCCCCATGACATGCGGCATGCATTTGGGGCCCCCATGACATGCGTCATGCACGTGGGCCCTCATGACATGCGGCATGCACGTGGGGCCCCCATGACATGCGGCATGCACATGGGGCCCCCATGACATGCGGCATGCACGTGGGGCCCCCATGACATGCGGCATGCACGTGGGGCCCCCATGACATGCGGCATGCATTTGGGGCCCCCATGACATGCGGCATGCACTTCGGGCTCCCATGACATGCGGCATGCATTTGGGGCCCCCATGACATGCGTCATGCACGTGGGCCCTCATGACATGCGGCATGCACGTGGGGCCCCCAAGACATGCGGCATGCATTTGGGGCCCCCATGACATGCGTCATGCACGTGGGGCCCCCATGACACGCGGGATGCATTTGGTGCCCCCATAACACGCGGCATGCATTTGGGGCCCCCAAGACACGCGTCATGCATTTGGGGCCCCCATGACATGCGGCATGCATTTGGGGCCCCCATGACATGCGGCATGCACGTGGGGCCCCCATGACATGCGGCATGCATTTGGGGCCCCCATGACATGCGTCATGCACGTGGGCCCTGATGACATGCGGCATGCACGTGGGGCCCCCAAGACATGCGGCATGCATTTGGGGCCCCCATGACATGCGTCATGCACGTGGGGCCCCCATGACATGCGTCATGCACGTGGGGCCCCCATGACATGCGGCATGCACATGGGGCCCCCATGACATGCGGCATGCACGTGGGGCCCCCATGACATGCGGCATGCACGTGGTGCCCCCATGACATGCGGCATGCATTTGGGGCCCCCATGACATGCGTCATGCATTTGGGGCCCCCATGACATGCGTCATGCATTTTGGGCCCCCATGACATGCGGCATGCACTTCGGGCTCCCGTAACATGCGGCATGCATTTGGGACCCCCATGACATGCAGCATGCATGTGGGGCCCCCCATGACAGGCGGCACATAATTGGGGCCCCCATGACATGCGTCATGCACGTGGGGCCCCCACGACATGTGGCATGCTTTTGGGGCCCCCATGACATGCGGCATGCACGTGGGGCCCCCACGACATGTGGCATGCTTTTGGGGCCCCCATGACATTCTTCATGCGTTTGGGACCCCAATGACATGCGTCATGCACGTGGGGCCCCTATGATATGCGGCATGCACGTGGGGCCCCCAAGACATGCGGCATGCATTTGGGGCCCCCATAACACGCGGCATGCATTTGGGGCCCCCAAGACACGCGTCATGCATTTGGGGCCCCCATGACATGCGGCATGCATTTGGGGCCCCCATGACATGCGGCATGCACGTGGGGCCCCCATGACATGCGGCATGCATTTGGGGCCCCCATGACATGCGTCATGCACGTGGGCCCTGATGACATGCGGCATGCACGTGGGGCCCCCAAGACATGCGGCATGCATTTGGGGCCCCCATGACATGCGTCATGCACGTGGGGCCCCCATGACATGCGTCATGCACGTGGGGCCCCCATGACATGCGGCATGCACATGGGGCCCCCATGACATGCGGCATGCACGTGGGGCCCCCATGACATGCGGCATGCACGTGGTGCCCCCATGACATGCGGCATGCATTTGGGGCCCCCATGACATGCGGCATGCACTTCGGGCTCCCATGACATGCGGCATGCATTTGGGGCCCCCATGACATGCGTCATGCACGTGGGCCCTCATGACATGCGGCATGCACGTGGGGCCCCATGACATGCGGCATGCACATGGGGCCCCCATGACATGCGGCATGCACGTGGGGCCCACATGACATGCGGCATGCACGTGGGGCCCCCATGACATTCGGCATGCATTTGGGGCCCCCATGACATGCGGCATGCACTTCGGGCTCCCATGACATGCGGCATGCATTTGGGGCCACTATGACATGCGTCATGCATTTGGGGCCCCCATGACATGCGTCATGCATTTGGGGCCCCCATGACATGCGTCATGCATTTTGGGCCCCCATGACATGCGGCATGCACTTCGGGCTCCCGTAACATGCGGCATGCATTTGGGACCCCCATGACATGCAGCATGCATGTGGGGCCCCCCATGACAGGCGGCACATAATTGGGGCCCCCATGACATGCGTCATGCACGTGGGGCCCCCACGACATGTGGCATGCTTTTGGGGCCCCCATGACATGCGGCATGCACGTGGGGCCCCCACGACATGTGGCATGCTTTTGGGGCCCCCATGACATTCTTCATGCGTTTGGGACCCCAATGACATGCGTCATGCACGTGGGGCCCCTATGATATGCGGCATGCACGTGGGGCCCCCAAGACATGCGGCATGCATTTGGGGCCCCCATAACACGCGGCATGTATTTGGGGCCCCAATGACATGCGGCATGCACGTGGGGCCCCCATGACATGTGGCATGCATGTGGGGCCCCCATGACAGGCGGCACATAATTGGGGCCCCCATGACATGCAGCATGCATTTGGGACCCCAATGATATACGGCATGCAGGTGGGGCACCAATGACATGCGGCATGCATTTGGGGCCCCCATGACATGCGGCATGCATTTGGGGCCCCCATGACATGCGGCATGCATTTGGGGCCCCCATGACATGCGGCATGCATTTGGGGCCCCATGACATGCGGCATGCACTTCGGGCTCCCATGACATGTGGCATGCGTTTGGGGCCCCTATGACATGTGGCATGCATGTGGGGCCCCATGACAGGCGGCACATAATTGGGGCCCCCATGACATGCGGCATGCATTTGGGGCCCCGAAGACATGCGTCATGCATTTGGGGCCGCCACGACATGCGGCATGCATTTGGGGCCACTATGACATGCGTCATGCACGTGGGGCCCCCACGACATGTGGCATGCTTTTGGGGCCCCCATGACATTCTTCATGCGTTTGGGACCCCAATGACATGCGTCATGCACGTGGGGCCCCCAAGACATGTGACATGCACTTTTGGGCCCCCAAGACATGCGGCATGCATTTGGGGCCCCCATGACAGGCGGCATGTAATTGGGGCCCCCATGACATGCGGCATGCATTTGGGGCCCCCATGACATGCGTCATGCATTTGGGCCCCCCATGACATGCGGCATGCATTTGGGGCCCCCATGACAAGAGGGATGCATTTGGGGCCCCCATAACATGCAGCATGCATTTGGGGCCCCCATGACATGCGGCATGCATTTGGGGCCCCAATGACATGCGGCATGCACGTGGGGCCCCCATGACATGCGTCATGCATTTGGGGCCCCCATGACATGCGGCATGCACTTCGGGCTCCCATGACATGCGGCATGCATTTGGGACCCCCATGACATGCAGCATGCATGTGGGGCCCCCATGACAGGCGGCACATAATATGGGCCCCCATGACATGCGTCATGCACGTGGGGCCCCCACGACATGTGGCATGCTTTTGGGTCCCCCATGACATGCGGCATGCACGTGGGGCCCCCACGACATGTGGCATGCTTTTGGGGCCCCCATGACATTCTTCATGCATTTGGGACCCCAATGACATGCGTCATGCACGTGGGGCCCCTATGATATGCGGCATGCACGTGGGGCCCCCAAGACATGCGGCATGCATTTGGTGCCCCCATGACATGCGTCATGCACGTGGGGCCCCCATGACATGCGGCATGCACGTGGGGCCCCCATGACATGCGGCATGCATTTGGGACCCCCATGACATGCGGCATGCACTTCGGGCTCCCATGACATGCGGCATGCATTTGGGGCCCCTATGACATGCGGCATGCATTTGGGGCCCCCAAGACATGCGTCATGCATTTGGGGCCCCCTTGACATGAGGCATGCATTTGGGGCCCCCATGACATGCGGCATGCACTTCGGGCTCCCGTGACATGCGGCATGCATTTGGGACCCCCATGACATGCAGCATGCATGTGGGGCCCCCATGACAGACGGCACATAATTGGGGCCCCCATGACATGCGGCATGCATTTGGGGGCCCCAAGACATGCGTCATGCACGTGGGCCCTCATGACATGCGGCATGCATTTGGGGTCCCCAAGACATGTGGCATGCATTTGGGGCCCCCATGACATGTGGCATGCACGTGGGGCCCCCACGACATGTGGCATGCTTTTGGGCCCCCCATGACATGCGGCATGCACGTGGGGCCCCCATGACATGTGGCATGCTTTTGGGGCCCCCATGACATTCTTCATACGTTTGGGACCCCAATGACATGCGTCATGCACGTGGGGCCCCTATGATATGCGGCATGCACGTGGGGCCCCCAAGACATGCGGCATGCATTTGGTGCCCCCATGACATGCGTCATGCACGTGAGGCCCCCATGACAAGCGGGATGCATTTGGGGCCCCCAGAACACGCGGCATGCATTTGGGGCCCCAATGACATGCGGCATGCACGTGGGGCCCCCATGACATGCGGCATGCATGTGGGGCCCCCATGACAGGCGGCATGCATTTGGGGCCCCCAAGACATGCGTCATGCACTTGGGTCCTCATGACATGCGGCATGCATTTGGGGCCCCCAAGACATGCGTCATGCACGTGGGTCCTCATGACATGCGGCATGCATTTGGGGCCCCCATGACATGCGGCATGCATTTGGGGCCCCCATGACATGCGGCATGCAATTCGGGCTCCCATGACATGCGGCTTGCATTTTGGGCCCCCATGACATGCGGCATGCATGTAGGGCCCACATGACATGCGGCATGCACGTGGGGCCCCCATGACATGCGGCATGCATTTGGGGCCCCCATGACATGCGGCATGCATTTGGGGCCCCATGACATGCGGCATGCACTTCGGGCTCCCATGACATGTGGCATGCGTTTGGGGCCCCTATGACATGTGGCATGCATGTGGGGCCCCATGACAGGCGGCACATAATTGGTGCCCCCATGACATGCGTCATGCACGTGGGGCCCCCATGACAAGCGGGATGCATTTGGGGCCGCCATAACACGCGGCATGCATTTGGGGCCCCAATGACATGCGGCATGCACGTGGGGCCCCCATGACATGCGGCATGCATGTGGGGCCCCCATGACAGGCGGCACATAATTGGGGCCCCCATGACATGCGGCATGCATTTGGGGCCCCCAAGACATGCGTCATGCACTTGGGTCCTCATGACATGCGGCATGCATTTGGGGCCCCCAAGACATGCGTCATGCACGTGGGTCCTCATGACATGCGGCATGCATTTGGGGCCCCCATGACATGCGGCATGCATTTGGGGCCCCCATGACATGCGGCATGCAATTCGGGCTCCCATGACATGCGGCTTGCATTTTGGGCCCCCATGACATGCGGCATGCACGTAGGGCCCACATGACATGCGGCATGCACGTGGGGCCCCCATGACATGCGGCATGCATTTGGGGCCCCCATGACATGCGGCATGCATTTGGGACCCCATGACATGCGGCATGCACTTCGGGCTCCCATGACATGTGGCATGCGTTTGGGGCCCCTATGACATGTGGCATGCATGTGGGGCCCCATGACAGGCGGCACATAATTGGGGCCCCCATGACATGCGGCATGCATTTGGGGTCCCCAAGACATGCGTCATGCATTTGGGGCCGCCCCGACATGCGGCATGAATTTGGGGCCACTATGACATGCGTCATGCACGTGGGGCCCCCACAACATGTGGCATGCTTTTGGGGCCCCCATGACATTCTTCATGCGTTTGGGACCCCAATGACATGTGTCATGCACGTGGGGCCCCTATGATATGCGGCATGCACGTGGGGCCCCCAAGACATGCGGCATGCATTTGGGGCCCCATGACATGCAGCATGCATGTGGGTCCCCCATGACAGGCGGCACATAATTGGGACCCCCATGACATGCAGCATGCATGTGGGGCCCCCATGACAGGCGGCACATAATTGGGGCCCCCATGACATGCGGCATGCATTTGGGGCCCCCATGACATGCGTCATGCACGTGGGGCCCCCACGACATGTGGCATGCTTTTGGGGCCCCCATGACATGCGGCATGCACGTGGGGCCCCCACGACATGTGGCATGCTTTTGGGGCCCCCATGACATTCTTCATGCGTTTGGGACCCCAATGACATGCGTCATGCACGTGGGGCTCCCATGACATGCGTCATGCACGTGGGGCCCCCATGACAAGTGGGATGCATTTGGGGCCCCCATAACACGCGGCATGCATTTGGGGCCCCAATGACATGCGGCATGCACGTGGGGCCCCCATGACATGCGGCATGCATGTGGGGCCCCCATGACAGGCGGCACATAATTGGTGCCCCCATGACATGCGGCATGCATTTGGGGCCCTCAAGACATGCGTCATGCACGTGGGTCCTCATGACATGCGGCATGCATTTGGGGTCCCCATGACATGCAGCATGCATTTGGGGCCCCCATGACATGCGGCATGCAATTCGGGCTACCATGACATGCGGCATGCATTTTGGGCCCCCATGACATGCGGCATGCACGTAGGGCCCACATGACATGCGGCATGCATGTGGGGCCCCCATGACAGGCGGCACATAATTGGTGCCCCCATGACATGCGGCATGCATTTGGGGCCGCCACGACATGCGGCATGCACGTGGGCCCTCATGACATGCGGCATGCATTTGGGGTCCCCATGACATGCGGAATGCATTTGGGACCCCAATGATATGCGGCATGCAGGTGGGGCACCCATGACATGCGGCATGCATTTGGGACCCCAATGACATGCGGCATGCACGAGGGCCCCCCATGACATGCGGCATGCATTTATGGCCCCCATGACATGCAGCACAAAATTGGGGCCCCCAAGACATGTGACATGCACTTTTGGGTCCCCATGACATGCGGAATGCATGTGGGGCCCCCATGACAGGCGGCATTTAATTGGGGCCCCCATGACATGCGTCATGCACTTGGGGCCACCATGACATGCGGCATGCACGTGGGCCCTCATGACATGCGGCATGCATTTGGGCCCTCATGACATG
Source organism: Phyllobates terribilis (assembly GCF_046119375.1). Lineage (NCBI taxonomy): Eukaryota > Metazoa > Chordata > Amphibia > Anura > Dendrobatidae > Phyllobates > Phyllobates terribilis. Next base: position 344,293,735 of record NW_027362764.1, read on the forward strand.
CGGCATGCATTTGGGACCATAATGATATGCGGCATGCAGGTGGGGCCCCCATGACATGCGGCATGCATTTATGCCCCCCATGACATGCGTCACAAAATTGGGGCCCCCAAGACATGTGACATGCACTTTTGGGCCCTCATGACATGCGGCATGCATTTGGGGCCCTCATGACATGCGGAATGCATTTGGGGCCCCCATGACATGAGGCACGTAATTGGGTCCCCCATGACATGCGGCATGCATTTGGGGCCCCCATGACATGCGTCATGCATTTGGGGCCGCCACGACATGCGGCATGCACGTGGGCTACCATGACATGCGGCATGCATTTGGGACCCCAATGATATGCGGCATGGAGGTGGGGCCCCCATGACATGCGGCACAAAATTGGGGCCCCCAAGACATGTGACATGCACTTTTGGGCCCTCATGACATGCGGCATGCATTTGGGGCCCTCATGACATGCGGCATGCATTTGGGGCCCCCATGACATGAGGCATGCACGAGGGGCCCCCATGACATGTGGCATGCTTTTGGGGCCTCCATGACATTCTTCATGCATTTGGGACCCCATGACATGCGGAATTCATTAGGGGAACACATGACATTCGTCAGGCATTTGGGGCCCCCATGACATGCGTCATGCACGAGGGGCCCCCATGACATGCGGGATGCATTTGGGGCCCCCATAACACGCGGCATGCATTTGGGGCCCCCATGACATGCGGCATGCAATTCGGGCTACCATGACATGCGGCATGCATTTTGGGCCCCCATGACATGCGGCATGCACGTAGGGCCCACATGACATGCGGCATGCATGTGGGGCCCCCATGACAGGCGGCACATAATTGGGGCCCCCATGACATGCGTCATGCACTTGGGGCCACCATGACATGCGGCATGCACGTGGGCCCTCATGACATGCGGCATGCATTTGGGCCCTCATGACATGCGGCATGCATTTGGGACCATAATGATATGCGGCATGCAGGTGGGGCCCCCATGACATGCGGCATGCATTTATGCCCCCCATGACATGCGTCACAAAATTGGGGCCCCCAAGACATGTGACATGCACTTTTGGGCCCTCATGACATGCGGCATGCATTTGGGGCCCTCATGACATGCGGAATGCATTTGGGGCCCCCATGACATGAGGCACGTAATTGGGTCCCCCATGACATGCGGCATGCATTTGGGGCCCCCATGACATGCGTCATGCATTTGGGGCCGCCACGACATGCGGCATGCACGTGGGCTACCATGACATGCGGCATGCATTTGGGACCCCAATGATATGCGGCATGGAGGTGGGGCCCCCATGACATGCGGCACAAAATTGGGGCCCCCAAGACATGTGACATGCACTTTTGGGCCCTCATGACATGCGGCATGCATTTGGGGCCCTCATGACATGCGGCATGCATTTGGGGCCCCCATGACATGAGGCATGCACGAGGGGCCCCCATGACATGTGGCATGCTTTTGGGGCCTCCATGACATTCTTCATGCATTTGGGACCCCATGACATGCGGAATTCATTAGGGGAACACATGACATTCGTCAGGCATTTGGGGCCCCCATGACATGCGTCATGCACGAGGGGCCCCCATGACATGCGGGATGCATTTGGGGCCCCCATAACACGCGGCATGCATTTGGGGCCCCCATGACTTGCGGCATGCATTTGGGGCCCCAATGACATGCGGCATGCACGTGGGGCCCCCATGACATGCGGCATGCACGTGGGCCACCCATGACATGCGGCATGCATTTTGGGCCCCCATGACATGCAGCATGCATTTGGGGCCCCATGACATGCGGCATGCACTTCGGGCTCCCATGACATGAGGCATGCATTTGGGGCCCCCATGACATGCGGCATTCATGTGGGGCCCCCATGACAGGCGGCACATAACTGGGGCCCCATGACATGCGGCATGCACTTCGGGCTCCCATGACATGTGTCATGCATTTGGGGCCACCACGACATGCGGCATGCACGTGGGCCCTCATGACATGCGGCATGCATTTGGGGCCCCCATGACATGCGGCATGCATTTGGGACCCCAATGATATGAGGCATGCATTTGGGACCCCAATGATATGCGGCATGCAGGTGGGGCCCACATGACATGCGGCACAAAATTGGGGCCCCCAAGACATGTGACATGCACTTTTGGGCCCTCATGACATGCGGCATGCATTTGGGGCCCTCATGACATGCGACATGCATTTGGGGCCCACATGACATGAGGCATGCACGTGGGGCCCCCATGACATGTGGCATGCTTTTGGGGCCCCATGACATTCTTCATGCATTTGGGACCCCATGACATGCGGAATGCATTAAGGGAACCCTTGACATTCGTCAGGCATTTTGGGCCCCCATGACATGCGTCATGCACGAGGGGCCCCATAACACACGGCATGCATTTGGGGCCCCCATGACATGCGGCATGCATTTGGGGCCCCAAATGACATGCAGCATGCACGTGGGGCCCCCATGACATGCGGCATGCACGTGGGGCCCCCATGACATGCGGCATGCACGTGGGCCCCCCATGACATGCGGCATGCATTTGGGGCCCCCATGACATGCGGCATGCATTTGGGGCCCCATGACATGCGGCATGCACTTCGGGCTCCCATGACATGCGGCATGCATTTGGGGCCCCCATGACATACGGCATGCATGAGGGGCCCCCATGACAGGCGGCACATAACTGGGGCCCCATGACATGCGGCATGCATTTGGGGCCCCCATGACATGAGTCATGCATTTGGGGCCGCCACGACATGCGTCATGCATTTGGGGCCACCACGACATGCATATGGGCCCTCATGACATGCGGCATGCATTTGGGGCCCCCATGACATGCGGCATGCATTTGGGGCCCCCATGACATGCGGCATAGATTTGGGACTCCATGACATGCGGCATGCACGTGGGCCCCCATGACATGCGGCATGCATTTGGGACCCCAATGACATGCGGAATGCATTTGGGGCCCCCATGACATGCGTCATGCACGTGGGGCCCCCATGACACGCGGGATGCATTTGGGGCCCCCATGACATGCGGCATGCATTTGGGACCCCAATGACATGCGGAATGCATTTGGGGCCCCCATGACATGCGTCATGCACGTGGGGCCCCCATGACACGCGGGATGCATTTGGGGCCCCATGACATGCGGCACATAATTGGGGCCCCCATGACATGCGGCATGCATTTGGGGCCGCCACGACATGCGTCATGCATTTGGGGCCACCACGACATGCGGCATGCACGTGGGCCCTCATGACATGCGGCATGCATTTGGGGCCCCCATGACATGCGGCATGCATTTGGGACCCCAATGATATGCGGCATGCATTTGGGACCCCAATGATATGCGGCATGCAGGTGGGGCCCCCATGACATGCGGCACAAAATTGGGGCCCCCAAGACATGTGACATGCACTTTTGGGCCCTCATGACATGCGGCATGCATTTGGGGCCCTCATGACATGCGACATGCATTTGGGGCCCACATGACATGAGGCATGCACGTGGGGCCCCCATGACATGTGGCATGCTTTTGGGGCCCCCATGACATTCTTCATGCATTTGGGACCCCATGACATGCGGAATGCATTAGGGGAACCCTTGACATTCATCAGGCATTTGGGGCCCCCATGACATGCGTCATGCACGAGGGGCCCCCATAACACACGGCATGCATTTGGGGCCCCCATGACATGCGGCATGCATTTGGGGCCCCAAATGACATGCGGCATGCACGTGGGGCCCCCATGACATGCGGCATGCACGTGGGCCCCCCATGACATGCGGCATGCATTTGGGGCCCCCAAGACATGCGGAATGCATCTGGGACCCCCATGACATGTGGCATGCTTCGGGGCCCTTATGACATGCGGAACGTATTTGGGGCCCCCATGACATGTGGCATGCATTTGGGGCCCTCATGACATGCGGCATGCATTTGGGGCCCCCATATGACATGCGGCATGCTCGTGAGGCCCCATGATAGGCGAAATGCACGTGGGGCCCCATGACATAGGGCATGCATTTGGGGCCCCCATGACATGCGGCATGCAAGTGGAGCACCTATGACATGAGGCATGCATTTGAGGCCCCCATTAATCGATGCATGCATGTGGGCCCCCATGACATGCGGCATGCACGTGGGCCCCCCATGACATGCGGCATGCATTTGGGGCACCCATGACATGCGGCATGCATTTGGGGCCCCATGACATGCGGCATGCACTTCGGGCTCCCATGACATGCGGCATGCATTTGGGGCCCCCATGACATGCGGCATGCATGAGGGGCCCCCATGACAGGCGGCACATAACTGGGGCCCCATGACATGCGGCATGCATTTGGGGCCCCCATGACATGAGTAATGCATTTGGGGCCGCCACGACATGCGTCATGCATTTGGGGCCACCACGACATGCACGTGGGCCCTCATGACATGCGGCATGCATTTGGGGCCCCCATGACATGCGGCATGCATTTGGGGCCCCCATGACATGCGGCATAGATTTGGGACTCCATGACATGCGGCATGCACGTGGGCCCCCATGACATGCGGCATGCATTTGGGACCCCAATGACATGCGGAATGCATTTGGGGCCCCCATGACATGCGTCATGCACGTGGGGCCCCCATGACACGCGGGATGCATTTGGGGCCCCCATGACATGCTGCATGAATTTGGGACCCCAATGACATGCGGAATGCATTTGGGGCCCCCATGACATGCGTCATGCACGTGGGGCCCCCATGACACGCGGGATGCATTTGGGGCCCCATGACATGCGGCACATAATTGGGGCCCCCATGACATGCGGCATGCATTTGGGGCCGCCACGACATGCGTCATGCATTTGGGGCCACCACGACATGCGGCATGCACGTGGGCCCTCATGACATGCGGCATGCATTTGGGGCCCCCATGACATGCGGCATGCATTTGGGACCCCAATGATATGCGGCATGCATTTGGGACCTCAATGATATGCGGCATGCAGGTGGGGCCCCCATGACATGCGGCACAAAATTGGGGCCCCCAAGACATGTGACATGCACTTTTGGGCCCTCATGACATGTGGCATGCATTTGGGGCCCTCATGACATGCGACATGCATTTGGGGCCCACATGACATGAGGCATGCACGTGGGGCCCCCATGACATGTGGCATGCTTTTGGGGCCCCCATGACATTCTTCATGCATTTGGGACCCCATGACATGCGGAATGCATTAGGGGAACCCTTGACATTCATGAGGCATTTGGGGCCCCCATGACATGCGTCATGCACGAGGGGCCCCCATAACACACGGCATGCATTTGGGGCCCCCATGACATGCGGCATGCATTTGGGGCCCCAAATGACATGCGGCATGCACGTGGGGCCCCCATGACATGCGGCATGCACGTGGGCCCCCCATGACATGCGGCATGCATTTGGGGCCCCCAAGACATGCGGAATGCATCTGGGACCCCCATGACATGTGGCATGCTTCGGGGCCCTTATGACATGCGGAACGTATTTGGGGCCCCCATGACATGTGGCATGCATTTGGGGCCCTCATGACATGCGGCATGCATTTGGGGCCCCCATATGACATGCGGCATGCTCGTGAGGCCCCATGATAGGCGAAATGCACGTGGGGCCCCATGACATAGGGCATGCATTTGGGGCCCCCATGACATGCGGCATGCAAGTGGAGCACCTATGACATGAGGCATGCATTTGAGGCCCCCATTAATCGATGCATGCATGTGGGCCTCCATGACATGCGGCATGCATTTGGGGTCCCATGACATGCGGCATGCATGTGGGGCTGGGGCCCCCATGACATGCGGCATGCATGTGGAGCACCTATGACATGCGGACTGCATTTGGGACCCCCATGACATGTGGCATGCTTTGGGGCCCTTATGACATGCGGAACGTGTTTGGGGCCCCCATGACAAGTGGCATGCATTTGGGGCCCTCATGACATGAGGCATGCATTTGGGCCCCCCATGACAAGCGGCTTGCTCGTGGGGCCCCATGATAGGCGACATGCACGTGGGGCCCCTTGACATACGGCATGCATTTGGGGCCCCCATGACATGCGGCATGCATGTGGAGCACCTATGACATGAGGCATGCATTTGAGGCCCCCATTACACGATGCATGCATGTGGGGCCTCCAAGACATGCGGCATGCTTTTGGGTCCCCCTTGACACGCGACATGCATGTGGGGCCCCCATGACATACGGCATGCATTTGGGGCCCCCATGACATGCGGCATGAATTTGGGGCCCCCATGACATGTGACATGCACATGGGGCCCCCATGAGATACAGCATGCACGTGGGGCCCCAATGACATGTGGCATGCATTTGGGGCCCTCATGACATGCGGCATGCATTTGGGACCCCAATGACATGCGGCATGCATTTGGGGCACCCATGACATGCGGCATGCACGTAGGGCCCCCATGACATGCAGCATGCATTTGGGGCCCCCATGACATTCGGCATGCATTTGGGGCCTCCAAGACATGCGGAATGCATCTTGGACCCCCTTAACACGTGGCATACTTTGGGGCCCTTATGACATGCGGAACGTATTTGGGACCCCCATGACATGCGGCATGCATTTGGGGCCCCCATGACATGCGGCATGCATGTGGAGCCCCCATGATATGCGGCATGCACGTCGGGCCCCATGACATACGGCATGTATTTGGGGCCCGCATGACATGCGACATGTACCTTGGACCCCCATGACATGTGGCATGCTTTGGGGCCCTTATGACATGTGGAACGTATTTGGGGCCCCCATGACATGTGGCATGCATTTGGGGCCCTAATGACATGCGGCATGCATTTGGGCCCCCCATGACATGCGGCATGCTTGTGGGGCCCCATGATAGGCGACATGCACGTGGGGCCCCATGACATAGGGCATGCATTTGGGGCCCCCATTACATGCGGCATGCATGTAAAGCACCATTAATCGATGCATGCATGTGGGGCCTCCATGACATGCGGCATGCATTTGTTACCCCAATGACATGCGACATGCATTTGGGTCCCCCTTGACATGCGACATGCATGTGGGGCCCCCATGACATACGGCAAGCATTTGGGGAACCCATGACATGCGGCATGAATTTGGGGCCCCCATGACATGTGACATGCACATGGGGCCCCCATGAGATACAGCATGCACGTGGGGCCCCAATGACATGCGGCATGCATTTGGGGCCCTCATGACATGCTGAATGCACGTGGGTCCCCCATGACATGCGGCATGCATTTGGGGCCCCATGACATGCGGCATGCATGTGGGGCCCCCATGGAATGTGGCATGCATGTGAGGCCCCCATGACATACGGCATGCATGTGGGGCCCCCATGACATGCGGCATGCATGTGGGGCCCCCATGATATGCGGCATGTACGTGGGGCCCCCATGACAAGCGGCATGCATTTGGGGCCCCATGATATGCGGCATGCACATGGGGTCCCCATGACATTCGACATGCATTTGGGGCACCCATGATATGTGGCATGCAAGTGGGGCACCCATGACATGCGGCATGCACGTGGGGCTCCCATGATATGCGGCAAGCATTTGGGGCCCCCATGACATTCGGCATGCATTTGGGACCCCAATGAAATGTGGCATGCATTTGGGGCACCAATGACATGCGGCATGCACGTAGGGCCCCCATGACATGCAGCATACATTTGGGGCACCCATAACATTCGGCATGCATTTGGGGCCCCCGTGACATGCGGCATGCACCTTGGACCCCCATGACATGTGGCATGCTTTGGGGCCCTTATGACATGTGGAACGTATTTGGTGCCCCCATGACAGGTGGCATGCATTTGGGGCCCTAATAACATGCGGCATGCATTTGGGGCCCCCAAGACATGCGGCATGCTCTTGGGGCACCATGATATGTGGCATGCACTTGGGGCCCCATCACATACGGCATACATTTGGGGGCCCCATGACGTGCGGCATGCACATAGGGCCCCCATGACATGTGGCATGCATTTGGGGCCCTCATGACATGCGGCATGCAGGTGGGGCCCCCATGACATGTGGCATGCACGTGGGGCTTCCATGATATGCGACATGCATTTGGTGCACCCATGACATGCGGCATGCACGTAGGGCCCCCATGACATGCAGCATGCATTTGGGGCCCCCATGACATTCGCCATGCATTTGGGGCCCCCATGACATGCGGCATGCACCTTCGACCCCCATGACATGTGTCATGCTTTGGGGCCCTTATGACATGCGGAACGTATTTTGGGCCCCCATGACACGTGGCATGCATTTGGGGCCCACATGACATGCGGCATGCTTGTGGGGCCCCATGATATGCTGCATTCACGTGGGGCCCCATGACATACGGCATGCATTTGGGGCCCCCATGACATGCGGCATGCATTTGAGGCACCCATGAAATGCGGCATGCCCGTAGTGCCCCCATGACATGCAGCATACATTTGGGGCCCCCATGACATTCGGCATGCATTTGGGGCCCCCATGACATGCGGCATGCACCTTTTAACCCCCATGACATATGGCATGCTTTGGGGCCCTTATGACATGCGGAACGTGTTTGGGGCCCCCATGATAAGTGGCATGCATTTGGGGCCCTCATGACATGAGGCATGCATTTGGGCCTATGACATGTGGCATGCTTTGGGGCCCCAATGACATGCGGCATGCACGTCGGGCCCCATGACATACGGCATGTATTTGGGGCCCGCATGACATGCGACATGTACCTTGGACCCCCATGACATGTGGCATGCTTTGGGGCCCTTATGACATGTGGAACGTATTTGGAGCCCCCATGACATGTGGCATGCATTTGGGGCCCTCATGACATGCGGCATGCATTTGGGCCCCCCATGACATGCGGCATGCTCGTGGGGCCCCATGATAGGCGACATGCACGTGGGGCCCCATGACATGACATGAGGCATGCATTTGAGGCCCCCATTAATCGATGCATGCATGTGGGGCCCCCATGACATACGGCATGCATTTGGGGCCCCCATGACATGTGGCATGAATTTGGGGCCCCCATGACATGTGACATGCACATGGGGCCCCCATGAGATACAGCATGCACGTGGGGCCCCAATGACATGCGGCATGCATTTGGGGCCCTCATGACATGCTGAATGCACGTGGGGCCCCCATGACATGCGGCATGCATTTGGGGCACCCATGACATGCGGCATGCACGTAGGGCCCCCATGACATGCAGCATACATTTGGGACCCCCATAACATTCGGCATGCATTTGGGGCCCCCGTGACATGCGGCATGCAACTTGGACCCCCATGACATGTGGCATGCTTTGCGGCCCTTATGACATGTGGAACGTATTTGGTGCCCCCATGACATGTGGCATGCATTTGGAGCCCCCATAACATGCGGCATGCATTTGGTGCCCCCATGACATGCGTCATGCATTTGGGTCCCCCTTGACATGCGACTAACATGTGGGGTCCCCATGACATGTGGCATGCTTTGGGGCCCTTATGACATGCGGAACGTGTTTGGGGCCCCCATGACAAGTGGCATGCATTTGGGGCCCTCATGACATGAGGCATGCATTTGGGCCCCCCAAGACAAGCGGCTTGCTCGTGGGGCCCCATGATAGGCGACATGCACGTGGGGCCCCTTGACATACGGCATGCATTTGGGGCCCCCATGACATGTGGCATGCATGTGGAGCACCTATGACATGAGTCATGCATTTGAGGCCCCCATTACACGATGCATGCATGTGGGGCCTCCAAGACATGCGGCATGCATTTGTTACCCCAATGACATGCGGCATGCATTTGGGTCCCCCTTGACATGCGACATGCATGTGGGGCCCCCATGACATACGGCATGCATTTGGGGCCCCCATGACATGCGGCATGAATTTGGGGCCCCCATGACATGTGACATGCACATGGGGCCCCCATGAGATACAGCATGCACGTGGGGCCCCAATGACATGCGGCATGCATTTGGGGCCCTCATGATATGCGGCATGCATTTGGGACCCCAATGACATGCGGCATGCATTTGAAGCCCCCATGACATGCGGCATGCATTTGGGGCACCCAATGCATGCGGCATGCACGTAGGGCCCCCATGACATGCATCATGCATTTGGGGCCCCCATGACATTCGGCATGCATTTGGGGCCTCCAAGACATGCGAAATGCAATTTGGACCCCCATGACATGTGGCATGCTTCGGGGCCCTTATGACATGCGGAACGTATTTGGGGCCCCATGATATTCTGATATGCGGCATGCACGTGGGACCTCATGACATACGGCATGAATTTTGGGCCCCCATGACATTCGGCATGCATTTTGGCCCCGATGTTATGCGGCATGCAAGTGGGGACCCCATGACATGCAGCATGCATTTGGGGCCTCCATGACATGTGGCATGCTTCGGGGCCCTTATGACATGCGGAACATATTTGGGGCCCCCATAACATGTGGCATGCATTTGGGGCCCTTATGACATGCGGAACATATTTGGGGCCCCCATAACATGTGGCATGCATTTGGGGCCCCCATGACATGCGGCATGCATTTGGGGCCCCCATGAAGTGCGACACGTACTTGGGGACCCCATGACATGCCATGCATTTTGGGGCCCCCATGATATTGCGACATGCACGTGGGGCCCCAATGACATGCCGCATGCATTTGGGGCCCCCATGACATGCGGCATGCATTTGGGGCACCCATGACATGCGGCATGCACGTAGGGTCCCCATCACATGCAGCATGCATTTGGGGCCCCCATGAAATTTGGCATGCATTTCGGGCCCCCATGACATGCGGCATGCAACTTGGACCCCCTTGACATGTGGCATGAATTGGGGCCCTTATGACATGCGGAACGTATTTGGGACCCCCGTGACATGTGGCATGCTCGTGGGGCCCCATGATATGCGACATGCACGTGGGACCTCATGACATACGGCATGCATTAGGGGCCCCCATGACATGTGACATGCACATGGGGCCCCCATGAGAAGCAGCATGCACGTGGGCCCCCGATGTCATGCGGCATGCATTTGGGGCCCCAATGTCATGCGGCATGCACGTGTTGACCCCATGACATGCGGCATGCATTTGGGGTCTCCATGACATGCGGCATGCATTTGGGACCCCAATGACATGCGGCATGCATTTTGGACACCCATGACATGCATGTGGGGCCCCCATGACATGTGGTATGCACGTGGGGCCCCCATGAAGTGCGACACGTACTTGGGGCCCCCATGACATGCCATGCATTTTGTGGACCCATGATATTGCGACATGCACGTGGGGCCCCAATGACATGCGGCATGCATTTGGGGCACCCATGACATGCGTCATGCACGTAGGGACCCCATGACATGCAGCATGCATTTGGGGCCCCCATGACATTCAGCATGCATTTGGGGCCCCCAAGACATGCGGAATGCATCTTGGACCCCCATGACATGTGGCATGCTTCGGGGCCCTTATGACATGCGGAACGTATTTGGGGCCCCCATGACATGTGGCATGCATTTGGGGCCCTCATGACATGCGGCATGCATTTGGGCCCCCCATATGACATGCGGCATGCTCGTGAGGCCCCATGATAGGCGAAATGCACGTGGGGCCCCATGACATAGGGCATGCATTTGGGGCCCCCATGACATGCGGCATGCAAGTGGAGCACCTATGACATGAGGCATGCATTTGAGGCCCCCATTAATCGATGCATGCATGTGGGCCTCCATGACATGCGGCATGCATTTGGGGTCCCATGACATGCGGCATGCATGTGGGGCTGGGGCCCCCATGACATGCGGCATGCATGTGGAGCACCTATGACATGCGGACTGCATTTGGGGCCCCCATGACATGCGGCATGCATGTGGAGCACCTATGACATGCGGACTGCATTTGGGACCCCCATGACATGTGGCATGCTTTGGGGCCCTTATGACATGCGGAACGTGTTTGGGGCCCCCATGACAAGTGGCATGCATTTGGGGCCCTCATGACATGAGGCATGCATTTGGGCCCCCCATGACAAGCGGCTTGCTCGTGGGGCCCCATGATAGGCGACATGCACGTGGGGCCCCTTGACATACGGCATGCATTTGGGGCCCCCATGACATGCGGCATGCATGTGGAACACCTATGACATGAGGCATGCATTTGAGGCCCCCATTACACGATGCATGCATGTGGGGCCTCCAAGACATGCGGCATGCATTTGTTACCCCAATGACATGCGGCATGCATTTGGGTCCCCCTTGACATGCGGCATGCATGTGGGGCCCCCATGATATGCGGCATGTACGTGGGGCCCCCATGACAAGCGGCATGCATTTGGGGCCCCATGATATGCGGCATGCACATGGGGTCCCCATGACATTCGACATGCTCTTGGGGCACCATGATATGTGGCATGCACTTGGGGCCCCATCACATACGGCATACATTTGGGGGCCCCATGACGTGCGGCATGCACATAGGGCCCCCATGACATGTGGCATGCATTTGGGGCCCTCATGACATGCGGCATGCAGGTGGGGCCCCCATGACATGTGGCATGCACGTGGGGCTTCCATGATATGCGACATGCATTTGGTGCACCCATGACATGCGGCATGCACGTAGGGCCCCCATGACATGCAGCATGCATTTGGGGCCCCCATGACATTCGCCATGCATTTGGGGCCCCCATGACATGCGGCATGCACCTTCGACCCCCATGACATGTGTCATGCTTTGGGGCCCTTATGACATGCGGAACGTATTTTGGGCCCCCATGACACGTGGCATGCATTTGGGTCCCACATGACATGCGGCATGCTTGTGGGGCCCCATGATATGCTGCATTCACGTGGGGCCCCATGACATACGGCATGCATTTTGGGCCCCCATGACATGCGGCATGCATTTGAGGCACCCATGACATGCGGCATGCCCGTAGTGCCCCCATGACATGCAGCATGCATTTGGGGCCCCCATGACATTCGGCATGCATTTGGGGCCCCCATGACATGCGGCATGCACCTTGGACCCCCATGACATGTGGCATGCTTTGGGGCCCTTATGACATGCGGAACGTGTTTGGGGCCCCCATGATAAGTGGCATGCATTTGGGGCCCTCATGACATGAGGCATGCATTTGGGCCTATGACATGTGGCATGCTTTGGGGCCCCAATGACATGCGGCATGCATTTGGGGCCCTCATGACATGCGGCATGCATTTGGGACCCCAATGACATGTGACATGCATTTGGAGCCCCCATGACATGCGGCATGCATTTGGGGCACCCATGACATGCGGCATGCACGTAGGGTCCCCATGACATGCAGCATGCCTTTGGGGCCCCCATGACATTCGGCATGCCTTTGGGGCCCCCATGACATTCGGCATGCATTTGGGGCCTCCAAGACATGTGGTATGCACGTGGGGACCCCATGACCTGTGGCACGTACTTGGGGCACCCATGACATGCCATGCATTTTGGGGCCCCCATGACATGCGGCATGCACGTGGGACTCCCATGATATGCGGCATGCATGTGGTGCACCCATGACATGCGGCATGCACGTAGGGCCCCCATGACATGCAGCATGCATTTGGGGCCCCCATGACATTCGCCATGCATTTGGGGCCCCCATGACATGCGGAATGCATCTTGGACCCCCATGACATGTGTCATGCTTTGGGGCCCTTTTGAGATGCGGAACGTATTTGGGGCCCCCATGACGCGTGGCATGCATTTGGGGCCCCCATGACATGCGGCATGCTTGTGGGGCCCCATAATATGCTGCATTCACGTGGGGCCCCATGACATACGGCATGCATTTGGGGCCCACATGACATGCGGCATGCATTTGAGGCACCCATGACATGCGGCATGCCCGTAGTGCCCCCATGACATGCAGCATGCACTTGGGGCCCCCATGACATTCGGCATGCATTTGGGGCCCCCATGACATGCGGCATGCACCTTGGACCCCCATGACATGTGGCATGCTTTGGGGCCCTTATGACATGCGGAACGTGTTTGGGGCCCCCATGACAAGTGGCATGCATTTGGGGCCCTCATGACATGAGGCATGCATTTGGGCCCCCCATGACAAGCGGCTTGCTCGTGGGGCCCCATGATAGGCGACATGCACGTGGGGCCCCATGACATACGGCATGCATTTGGGGCCCCCATGACATGCAGCATGCATGTGGAGCACCTATGGCATGAGGCATGCATTTGAGGACCCCATTACACGATGCATGCATGTGGGGCCTCCAAGACATGCGGCATGCATTTGTTACTCCAATGACATGCGGCATGCATTTGGGTCCCCCTTGACATGCGACATGCATGTGGGGCCCCCATGACATACGGCATGCATGTGGGGCCCCCATGACATGCGGCATGAATTTGGGGCCCCCATAACATGTGACATGCACATGGGGCCCCCATGAGATACAGCATGCACGTGGGGCCCCAATGACATGCGGCATGCATTTGGGGCACCCATGACATGCGTCATGCACGTAGGGCCCCCTTGACATGCAGCATGCATTTGGGGCCCCCATGACATTCGGCATGCACTTGGGGACCCATGACATGTGGTATGCACGTTGGGACCCCATGACCTGTGGCACGTACTTGGGGCACCCATGACATGCCATGCATTTTGGGGCCCCCATGACATGCGGCATGCACGTGGGGCTCCCATGATATGCGGCATGCATTTGGTGCACCCATGACATGCGGCATGCATGTAGGGCCCCCATGACATGCAGCATGCATTTGGGGCCCCCATGACATTCGCCATGCATTTGGGGCCCCCATGACATGCGGAATGCATCTTGGACCCCCACGATATGTGTCATGCTTTGGGGCCCTTATGACATGCGGAACGTATTTGGGGCCCCCATGACATGTGGCATGTATTTGGGACCCCCATGACATGCGGCATGCTTGTGGGGCTCCATGATATGCTGCATTCACGTGGGGCCCCATGACATACGGCATGCATTTGGGGCCCACATGACATGCGGCATGCATTTGAGGCACCCATGACATGCGGCATGCCCGTAGTGCCCCATGACATGCAGCATGCATTTGGGGCCCCCATGACATTCGGCATGCATTTGGGGCCCCCATGACATGCGGCATGCACCTTGGACCCCCATGACATGTGGAATGCATGTAAGGCCCCCATGACATTCGGCATACATTTGGGGCCCCCATGACAAGCGGCATGCATGGGGGCTCCAATGACATGCTTTGGGTCTCTTATGACTTGCGGCACGTATTTGGGGCCCCCATGACATGTGGCATGCATTTGGGGCCCCCATGACATGCGACATGCATGTAGGGCCCCCATGACATTCGGCATACATTTGGTGCCCCCATGACATGCGGCATGCACGGGGGCTCCAATGACATGCTTTGGGGCCCTTATGACTTGTGGCACGTATTTGGGGCCCCCATGACATGTGGCATGCATTTGGGGCCCCCATGACATGCGACATGCATGTAGGGCCCCCATGACATTCGGCATACATTTGGTGCCCCAATGACATGCCGCATCCACGGGGGCTCCAATGACATGATTTGGGGCCCTTATGACTTGTGGCACGTATTTGGGGCCCCCATGACATGTGGCATGCATTTGGGGCCACCATGACATGCGGCATGCATTTGGGGCCCCCATGACATGTGGCATGCTCGTGGGGCCCCATGACATGCGGCATGCCTGTGGGGCCCCATGACATACGTCATGCATTTGGGGCCCCCATGACATGCGGCATGCATGTGGAGCACCTATGACATGCAGCATGCATGTGGAGCCCCCATTACATGTGGCATGCATTTGGGGCCCCAATGACATGCGGACTGCATTTTGGGCCTCCATGATATGTGGCATGGAAGTGGGGCACCCATGACATGCGGCATGCATTTGGGACCCCAATGTTATGCGGCATGCACGTGGGGACCCCATGACATGCGGCATGCATTTTGGGCCTCCATGATATGCGGCATGCATTTGGGACCCCAATGACATGCGGCATGCATTTGGGGCCCCCATGACATGTGGCATGTATTTGGGGCACCCATGACATGCTGCATGCACGTAGGGCCCCCAAGACATGCAGCATGCATTTGGGGCCCCCATGAAATTCGCCATGCATTTGGGGCCCCCATGACATGCGGCATGCACCTTGGACCCCCATGACATGTGGCATGCTTTGGGGCCCTTATGACATGCGGAACGTGTTTGGGGCCCCCATGACAAGTGGCATGCATTTGGGGCCCTCATGACATGAGGCATGCATTTGGGCCCCCCATGACAAGCGGCTTGCTCGTGGGGCCCCATGATAGGCGACATGCACGTGGGGCCCCATGACATACGGCATGCATTTGGGGCCCCCATGACATGCGGCATGCATGTGGAGCACCTATGATATGAGGCATGCATTTGAGGCCCCCATTACACGATGCATGCATGTGGGGCCTCCTAGACATGCGGCATGCATTTGTTACCCCAATGACATGCGGCATGCATTTGGGTCCCCCTTGACATGCGACATGCATGTGGGTCCCCCTTGACATGCGACATGCATGTGGGGCCCCCATGACATACGGCATGCATTTGGGGCCCCCATGACATGCGGCATAAATTTGGGGCCCCCATGACATGTGACATGCACATGGGGCCCCCATGAGATACAGCATGCACGTGGGGCCCCAATGACATGCGGCATGCATTTGGGGCCCTCATGACATGCGGCATGCATTTGGGACCCCAATGACATGGGGCATGCATTTGGAGCCCCCATGTCATGAGGCATGCATTTGGGGCACCCATGACATGCGGCATGCACGTAGGGCCCCCATGACATGCAGCATGCATTTGGGGCCCCCATGACATTCGGCATGCATTTGGGGCCTCCAAGACATGCGGAATGCATCTTGGACCCCCATGACATGTGGCATGCTTCGGGGCCCTTATGACATGCGGAACGTATTTGGGGCCCCCATGACATGTGGCATGCATTTGGGGCCCCCATGACATGCGGCATGCACGTAGGGCCCCCATCACATGCAGCATGCATTTGGGGCCCCCATGAAATTTGGCATGCATTTGGGGCCCCCATGACATGCGGCATGCAACTTGGACCCCCTTGACACGTGGCATACTTTGGGGCCCTTATGACATGCGGAACGTATTTGGGACCCCCATGACATGCGGCATGCTCGTGGGGCCCCATTATATGCGGCATGCACGTGGGACCTCATGACATACGGCATGCATTTTGGGCCCCCATGACATTCGGCATGAATTTTGGCCCCGATGTTATGCGGCATGCACGTGGGGACCCCATGACATTCGGCATGCATTTGGGGCCTCCATGACATGTGGCATGCATTTGGGACCCCAATGACATGCGGCATGCATTTGGGGCCCCCATGACATGCGTCATGCATTTGGGGCACCCATGACATGCGTCATGCACGTAGGGCCCCCTTGACATGCAGCATACATTTGGGGCCCTCATGACATTCGGCATGCACTTGGGGCCCCTTGACATACGGCATGCATTTGGGGGCCCCATGACGTGCGGCATGCACATAGGGCACCCATGACATGTGGCATGCATTTGGGGCCCTCATGACATGCGGCATGCACGTGGGGCCCCCATGACATGTGTTATGCACGTGGGGACCCCATGACCTTTGGCACGTACTTGGGGCACCCATGACATGCAATGCATTTTGGGCCCCCATGACATGCGACATGCACGTGGGGCTCCCATGATATGCGGCATGCATTTGGTGCACCCATGACATGCGGCATGCACGTAGGGCCCCCATGACATGCAGCATGCATTTGGGGCCCCCATGACATTCGCCATGCATTTTGGGCCCCCATGACATGCGGCATGCATCTTGGACCCCCACGACATGTGTCATGCTTTGGGGCCCTTATGACATGCGGAACGTATTTGGGGCCCCCATGACACGTGGCATGCATTTGGGGCCCCCATGACATGCGGCATGCTTGTGGGGCCCCATGATATGCTGCATTCACGTGGGGCCCCATGACATACGGCATGCATTTGGGGCACACATGACATGCGGCATGCATTTGAGGCACCCATGACATGCGGCATGCCCGTAGTGCCCCCATGACATGCAGCATGCATTTGGGGCCCCCATGACATTCGGCATGCATTTGGGGCCCCCATGACATACGGCAAGCATTTGGGGAACCCATGACATGCGGCATGAATTTGGGGCCCCCATGACATGTGACATGCACATGGGGCCCCCATGAGATACAGCATGCACGTGGGGCCCCAATGACATGCGGCATGCATTTGGGGCCCTCATGACATGCTGAATGCACGTGGGTCCCCCATGACATGCGGCATGCATGTGGGGCTCCCATGGAATGCGGCATGCATGTGATCCCCCCATGACATACGGCATGCATATGGGGCCCCCATGACATGCGGCATGCATGTGGGGTCCCCATGATATGCGGCATGTACGTGGGGCCCCCATGACAAGCGGCATGCATTTGGGGCCCCATGACATGCGGCATGCACATGGGGTCCCCATGACATTCGACATGCATTTGGGGCACCCATGATATGTGGCATGCAAGTGGGGCACCCATGACATGCGGCATGCACGTGGGGCTCCCATGATATGCGGCAAGCATTTGGGGCCCCTATGACATTCGGCATGCATTTGGGACCCCAATGAAATGTGGTATGCATTTGGGGCACCAATGACATGCGGCATGCACGTAGGGCCCCCATGACATGCAGCATACATTTGGGGCACACATAACATTCGGCATGCATTTGGGGCCCCCGTGACATGCGGCATGCACCTTGGACCCCCATGACATGTGGCATGCTTTGGGGCCCTTATGACATGTGGATCGTATTTGGTGCCCCCATGACAGGTGGCATGCATTTGGAGCCCTAATAACATGCGGCATGCATTTGGTGCCCCCAAGACATGCGGCATGCTCTTGGGGCACCATGATATGTGGCATGCACTTGGGGCCCCATCACATACGGCATACATTTGGGGGCCCCATGACGTGCGGCATGCACATAGGGCCCCCATGACATGTGGCATGCATTTGGGGCCCTCATGACATGCGGCATGCAGGTGGGGCCCCCATGACATGTGGCATGCACGTGGGGCTTCCATGATATGCGACATGCATTTGGTGCACCCATGACATGCGGCATGCATTTGGGGCCCCCTTGACATTCGCCATGCATTTGGGGCCCCCATGACATGCGGCATGCACCTTCGACCCCCATGACATGTGTCATGCTTTGGGGCCCTTATGACATGCGGAACGTATTTTGGGCCCCCATGACACGTGGCATGCATTTGGGACCCACATGACATGCGGCATGCTTGTGGGGCCCCATGATATGCTGCATTCACGTGGGGCCCCATGACATACGGCATGCATTTGGGGCCCCCATGACATGCGGCATGCATTTGAGGCACCCATGACATGCGGCATGCCCGTAGTGCCCCCATGACATGCAGCATGCATTTGGGGCCCCCATGACATTCGGCATGCATTTGGGGCCCCCATGACATGCGGCATGCACCTTGGACCCCCATGACATGTGGCATGCTTTGGGGACCTTATGACATGCGGAACGTGTTTGGGGCCCCCATGATAAGTGGCATGCATTTGGGGCCCTCATGACATGAGGCATGCATTTGGGCCTATGACATGTGGCATGCTTTGGGGCCCCAATGACATGCGGCATGCATTTGGGGCCCTCATGACATGCGGCATGCATTTGGGACCCCAATGACATGCGACATGCATTTGGAGCCCCCATGACATGCGGCATGCATTTGGGGCACCCATGACATGCGGCATGCACGTAGGGCCCCCATGACATGCAGCATGCCTTTGGGGCCCCCATGACATTCGGCATGCCTTTGGGGCCCCCATGACATTCGGCATGCATTTGGGGCCTCCAAGACATGCGGAATGCATCTTGGACACCCATGACATGTGGCATGCTTCAGGGCCCTTATGACATGCGGAACGTATTTGGGGCCCCCATGACATGTGGCATGCATTTGGGGCCCCCATGACATGCGGCATGCATTTGGGGCACCCATGACATGTGGCATGCACGTAGGGCCCCCATCACATGCAACATGCATTTGGGGCCCCCATGAAATTTGCCATGCATTTGGGACCCCCATGACATGCGGCATGCAACTTTGACCCCCTTGACACGTGGCACACTTTGGGGCCCTTATGACATGCGGAAAGTATTTTTGGACCCCCATGACATGCGGCATGCTCGTGGGGCCCCATGATATGCGGCATGCACGTGGGACCTCATGACATACGGCATGCATTTTGGGACCCCAATGACATGCGGCATGCATTTGGGGCCCCCATGACATGCGGCATGCATTTGGGGCACCAATGACATGCGTCATGCACGTAGGGCCCCCTTGACATGCAGCATGCATTTGGGGCCCCCATGAGATTCGACATGCACTTGGGGCCCCATGACATACGGCATGCATTTGGGGGCCCCATGACGTGCGGCATGCACATAGGGCCCCCATGACATGTGGCATGCATTTGGGGCCCTCATGACATGCGGCATGCATGTGGGGCCCCCAAGACATGTGGTATGCACGTGGGGACCCCATGACCTGGGCACGTACTTGGGGCACCCATGACATGCCATGCATTTTGGGGCCCCCATGACATGCGGCATGCACGTGGGACTCCCATGATATGCGGCATGCATGTGGTGCACCCATGACATGCGGCATGCACGTAGGGCCCCCATGACATGCAGCATGCATTTGGGGCCCCCATGACATTCGCCATGCATTTGGGGCCCCCATGACATGCGGAATGCATCTTGGACCCCCATGACATGTGTCATGCTTTGGGGCCCTTTTGACATGCGGAACGTATTTGGGGCCCCCATGACACGTGGCATGCATTTGGGGCCCCCATGACATGCGGCATGCTTGTGGGGCCCACATGACATGCGGCATGCATTTGAGGCACCCATGACATGCGGCATGCCCGTAGTGCCCCCATGACATGCAGCATGCACTTGGGGCCCCCATGACATTCGGCATGCATTTGGGGCCCCCATGACATGCGGCATGCACCTTGGACCCCCATGACATGTGGCATGCTTTGGGGCCCTTATGACATGCGGAACGTGTTTGGGGCCCCCATGACAAGTGGCATGCATTTGGGGCCCTCATGACATGAGGCATGCATTTGGGCCCCCCATGACAAGCGGCTTGCTCGTGGGGCCCCATGATAGGCGACATGCACGTGGGGCCCCATGACATACGGCATGCATTTGGGGCCCCCATGACATGCGGCATGCATGTGGAGCACCTATGGCATGAGGCATGCATTTGAGGACCCCATTACACGATGCATGCATGTGGGGCCTCCAAGACATGCGGCATGCATTTGTTACTCCAATGACATGCGGCATGCATTTGGGTCCCCCTTGACATGCGACATGCATGTGGGGCCCCCATGACATACGGCATGCATGTGGGGCCCCCATGACATGCAGCATGAATTTGGGGCCCCCATAACATGTGACATGCACATGGGGCCCCCATGAGATACAGCATGCACGTGGGGCCCCAATGACATGCGGCATGCATTTGGGGCACCCATGACATGCGTCATGCACGTAGGGCCCCCTTGACATGCAGCATGCATTTGGGGCCCCCATGACATTCGGCATGCACTTGGGGACCCATGACATGTGGTATGCACGTGGGGACCCCATGACCTGTGGCACGTACTTGGGGCACCCATGACATGCCATGCATTTTGGGGCCCCCATGACATGCGGCATGCACGTGGGGCTCCCATGATATGCGGCATGCATTTGGTGCACCCATGACATGCGGCATGCATGTAGGGCCCCCATGACATGCAGCATGCATTTGGGGCCCCCATGACATTCGCCATGCATTTGGGGCCCCCATGACATGCGGAATGCATCTTGGACCCCCACGATATGTGTCATGCTTTGGGGCCCTTATGACATGCGGAACGTATTTGGGGCCCCCATGACATGTGGCATGTATTTGGGACCCCCATGACATGCGGCATGCTTGTGGGGCTCCATGATATGCTGCATTCACGTGGGGCCCCATGACATACGGAATGCATTTGGGGCCCACATGACATGCGGCATGCATTTGAGGCACCCATGACATGGGGCATGCCCGTAGTGCCCCATGACATGCAGCATGCATTTGGGGCCCCCATGACATTCGGCATGCATTTGGGGCCCCCATGACATGCGGCATGCACCTTGGACCCCCATGACATGTGGAATGCATGTAAGGCCCCCATGACATTCGGCATACATTTGGGGCCCCCATGACAAGCGGCATGCATGGGGGCTCCAATGACATGCTTTGGGTCTCTTATGACTTGCGGCACGTATTTGGGGCCCCCATGACATGTGGCATGCATTTGGGGCCCCCATGACATGCGACATGCATGTAGGGCCCCCATGACATTCGGCATACATTTGGTGCCCCCATGACATGCGGCATGCACGGGGGCTCCAATGACATGCTTTGGGGCCCTTATGACTTGTGGCACGTATTTGGGGCCCCCATGACATGTGGCATGCATTTGGGGCCCCCATGACATGCGACATGCATGTAGGGCCCCCATGACATTCGGCATACATTTGGTGCCCCAATGACATGCCGCATCCACGGGGGCTCCAATGACATGCTTTGGGGCCCTTATGACTTGTGGCACGTATTTGGGGCCCCCATGACATGTGGCATGCATTTGGGGCCACCATGACATGCGGCATGCATTTGGGGCCCCCATGACATGTGGCATGCTCGTGGGGCCCCATGACATGCGGCATGCCTGTGGGGCCCCATGACATACGTCATGCATTTGGGGCCCCCATGACATGCGGCATGCATGTGGAGCACCTATGACATGCAGCATGCATGTGGAGCCCCGATTACATGTAGCATGCATTTGGGGCCCCAATGACATGCGGACTGCATTTTGGGCCTCCATGATATGTGGCATGGAAGTGGGGCACCCATGACATGCGGCATGCATTTGGGACCCCAATGTTATACGGCATGCACGTGGGGACCCCATGACATGCGGCATGCATTTTGGGCCTCCATGATATGCGGCATGCATTTGGGACCCCAATGACATGCGGCATGCATTTGGGGCCCCCATGACATGTGGCATGTATTTGGGGCACCCATGACATGCGGCATGCACGTAGGGCCCCCAAGACATGCAGCATGCATTTGGGGCCCCCATGACATTCTCCATGCATTTGGGGCCCCCATGACATGCGGCATGCACCTTGGACCCCCATGACATGTGGCATGCTTTGGGGCCCTTATGACATGCGGAACGTGTTTGGGGCCCCCATGACAAGTGGCATGCATTTGGGGCCCTCATGACATGAGGCATGCATTTGGGCCCCCCATGACAAGCGGCTTGCTCGTGGGGCCCCATGATAGGCGACATGCACGTGGGGCCCCATGACATACGGCATGCATTTGGGGCCCCCATGACATGCGACATGCATGTGGAGCACCTATGACATGAGGCATGCATTTGAGGCCCCCATTACACGATGCATGCATGTGGGGCCTCCAAGACATGCGGCATGCATTTGTTACCCCAATGACATGCGGCATGCATTTGGGTCCCCCTTGACATGCGACATGCATGTGGGTCCCCCTTGACATGCGACATGCATGTGGTTCCCCCATGACATACGGCATGCATTTGGGGCCCCCATGACATGCGGCATAAATTTGGGGCCCCCATGACATGTGACATGCACATGGGGCCCCCATGAGATACAGCATGCACGTGGGGCCCCAATGACATGCGGCATGCATTTGGGGCCCTCATGACATGCGGCATGCATTTGGGACCCCAATGACATGGGGCATGCATTTGGAGCCCCTATGTCATGAGGCGTACATTTGGGGCACCCATGACATGCGGCATGCACGTAGGGCTCCCATGACATGCAGCATGCATTTGGGGCCCCCATGACATTCGGCATGCATTTGGGGCCTCCAAGACATGCGGAATGCATCTTGGACCCCCATGACATGTGGCATGCTTCGGGGCCCTTATGACATGCGGAACGTATTTGGGGCCCCCATGACATGTGGCATGCATTTGGGGCCCCCATGACATGCGGCATGCACGTAGGGCCCCCATCACATGCAGCATGCATTAGGGGCCCCCATGAAATTTGGCATGCATTTGGGGCCCCCATGACATGCGGCATGCAACTTGGACCCCCTTGACACGTGGCATACTTTGGGGCCCTTATGACATGCGGAACGTATTTGGGACCCCCATGACATGCGGCATGCTCGTGGGGCCCCATTATATGCGGCATGCACGTGGGACCTCATGACATACGGCATGCATTTTGGGCCCCCATGACATTCGGCATGAATTTTGGCCCCGATGTTATGCGGCATGCACGTGGGGACCCCATGACATGCGGCATGCATTTGGGGCCTCCATGACATGTGGCATGCATTTGGGACCCCAATGACATGCGGCATGCATTTGGGGCCCCCATGACATGCGTCATGCATTTGGGGCACCCATGACATGCGTCATGCACGTAGGGCCCCCTTGACATGCAGCATACATTTGGGGCCCTCATGACATTCGGCATGCACTTGGGGCCCCTTGACATACGGCATGCATTTGGGGGCCCCATGACGTGCGGCATGCACATAGGGCACCCATGACATGTGGCATGCATTTGGGGCCCTCATGACATGCGGCATGCACGTGGGGCCCCCATGACATGTGTTATGCACGTGGGGACCCCAAGACCTTTGGCACGTACTTGGGGCACCCATGACATGCAATGCATTTTGGGCCCTCATGACATGCGACATGCACGTGGGGCTCCCATGATATGCGGCATGCATTTGGTGCACCCATGACATGCGGCATGCACGTAGGGCCCCCATGACATGCAGCATGCATTTGGGGCCCCCATGACATTCGCCATGCATTTTGGGCCCCCATGACATGCGGCATGCATCTTGGACCCCCACGACATGTGTCATGCTTTGGGGCCCTTATGACATGCGGAACGTATTTGGGGCCCCCATGACACGTGGCATGCATTTGGGGCCCCCATGACATGCGGCATGCTTGTGGGGCCCCATGATATGCTGCATTCACGTGGGGCCCCATGACATACGGCATGCATTTGGGGCCCACATGACATGCGGCATGCATTTGAGGCACCCATGACATGCGGCATGCCCGTAGTGCCCCCATGACATGCAGCATGCATTTGGGGCCCCCATGACATTCGGCATGCATTTGGGGCCCCCATGACATGTGGCATGCACCTTGGACCCCCATGACATGTGGCATGCATGTAAGGCCCCCATGACATTCGGCATACATTTGGGGCCCCCATGACAAGCGGCATGCATGGGGGCTCCAATGTCATGCTTTGGGTCTCTTATGACTTGCGGCACGTATTTGGGGCCCCCATGACATGTGGCATGCATTTGGGGCCCCCATGACATGCGACATGCATGTAGGGCCCCCATGACATTCGGCATACATTTGGTGCCCCCATGACATGCGGCATGCACGGGGGCTCCAATGACATGCTTTGGGGCCCTTATGACTTGTGGCACGTATTTGGGGCCCCCATGACATGTGGCATGCATTTGGGGCCACCATGACATGCGGCATGCATTTGGGGCCCCCATGACATGTGGCATGCTCGTGGGGCCCCATGACATGCGGCATGCCTGTGGGGCCCCATGACATACGTCATGCATTTGGGGCCCCCATGACATGCGGCATGCATGTGGAGCACCTATGACATGCAGCATGCATGTGGAGCCCCCATTACATGTAGCATGCATTTGGGGCCCCAATGACATGCGGACTGCATTTGGGGCCTCCATGATACGTGGCATGGAAGTGGGGCACCCATGACATGCGGCATGCATTTGGGACCCCAATGTTATGCGGCATGCACGTGGGGACCCCATGACATGCGGCATGCATTTTGGGCCTCCATGACATGCGGCATGCATTTGGGACCCCAATGAAATGCGGCATGAATTTGGGGCCCCCATGACATGTGGCATGTATTTGGGGCACCCATGACATGCGGCATGCACGTGGGGCTCCCATGACATGCGGAATGCATGTGGGGCCCCCATGACATGTGGCATGCATGTGGAGCACCTATGACATGCGGACTGCATTTGGGGCCCCCATGACATGCGGCATGCACGTGGGGCCCCCATGACATTCGACATGCATTTGGGGCCCCCATGATATGTGGCATGCAAGTGGGGCACCCATGACATGCGGCATGTAAGTGGGGCTCCCATGATATGCGGCAAGCATTTGGGGCACCCATGACATTCGCCATGCATTTGGGGCCCCGATGTCATGCGGCATGCACGTGTTGACCCCATCACATGCGGCATGCACGTAGGGCCCCCAAGACATGCAGCATGCATTTGGGGCCCCCATGACATGCGGCATGCATGTGGAGCACCTATGACATGAGGCATGCATTTGAGTCCCCCATTACACGATGCATGCATGTGGGGCCTCCAAGACATGTGGCATGCATTTGTTACCCCAATGACATGCGGACTGCATTTGGGGCCCCCATGACATGCGGCATGCACGTGGGGCCCCCATGACATTCGACATGCATTTGGGGCCCCCATGATATGTGGCATGCAAGTGGGGCACCCATGACATGCGGCATGAACGTGGGGCTCCCATGATATGCGGCAAGCATTTGGGGCCCCCATGACATTCGTCATGCATTTGGGGTCCCGATGTCATGCGGCATGCAAGTGTTGACCCCATCACATGAGGCATGCATTTGCTGTCTCCATGACATGCGGCATGCATTTGGGACCCCAATGACATGCGGCATGCATTTGGGGCACCCATGACATGCGGCATGCACGTAGGGCCCCCATGACATGCAGAATGCATTTTCAGCCCCCATGACATTCGGCATGCATTTGGGGCCTCCAAGACATGCGGAATGCATCTTGGACCCCCATGACATGTGGCATGCTTCGGGGCCCTTATGACATGCGGTACGTATTTGGGGCCCCCATGACATGTGGCATGCATTTGGGGCCCCCATGACATGCGGCATGCATTTGGGGCACATATGACATGCGGTATGCACGTAGGGCCCCCATCACATGCAGCATGCATTTGGGGCCCCCATGACATGCGGCATGCAACTTGGACCCCCTTGACACGTGGCATACTTTGGGGCCCTTATGACATGCGGAACGTATTTGGGACCCCCATGACATGCGGCATGCTCGTGGGGCCCCATGATATGCGGCATGCACGTGGGACCTCATGACATACGGCATGCATTTTGGGCCCCCATGACATTCGGCATGCATTTTGGCCCCGATGTTATGCGGCATGCACGTGGGGACCCCATGACATGCGGCATGCATTTGGGGCCTCCATGAAATGTGGCATGCATTTGGGACCCCAATGACATGCGGCATGCATTTGGGGCCCCCATGACATGCGGCATGCATTTGGGGCACCCATGACATGCGTCATGCACGTAGGGCCCCCTTGACATGCAGCATACATTTGGGGCCCCCATGACATTCGGCATGCACTTTGGGCCCCTTGACATACGGCATGCATTTGGGGGCCCCATGACGTGCGGCATGCACATAGGGCCCCCATGACATGTGGCATGCATTTGGGGCCCTCATGACATGCGGCATGCACGTGGGGCCCCCATGACTTGTGGTATGCACGTGGGGACCCCATGACCTGTGGCACGTACTTGGGGCACTCATGACATGCCATGCATTTTGGGGCCCCCATGACATGCGGCATGCACGTGGGGCTCCCATGATATGCGGCATGCATTTGGTGCACCCATGACATGCGGCATGCACGTAGGGCCCCCATGACATGCAGCATGCATTTGGGGCCCCCATGACATGCGGCATGCACCTTGGACCCCCATGACATGTGTCATGCTTTGGGGCCCTTATGACATGCGGAACGTATTTGGGGCCCCCATGACACGTGGCATGCATTTGGGGCCCCATGACATGCGGCATGCTTGTGGGGCCCCATGATATGCTGTATTCACGTGGGGCCCCATGACATACGGCATGCATTTGGGGCCCCCATGACATGCGGCATGCATTTGAGGCACCCATGACATGCGGCATGCCCGTAGTGCCCCCATGACATGCAGCATGCATTTGGGGCCCCCATGACATTCGGCATGCATTTGGGGCCACCATGACATGCGGCATGCACCTTGGACCCCCATGACATGTGGCATGCTTTGGGGCCCTTATGACATGCGGAACGTGTTTGGGGCCCCCATGACAAGTGGCATGCATTTGGGGCCCTCATGTTATGAGGCATGCATTTGGGCCCCCCATGACAAGCGGCTTGCTCGTCTGGCCCCATGTTAGCCGACATGCACGTGGGGCCCCTTGACATACGGCATGCATATGGGGCCCCCATGACATGCGGCATGCATGTGGAGCACCTATGACATGAGGCATGCATTTGAGGCCCCCATTACACGATGAATGCATGTGGGGCCTCCAAGACATGCGGCATGCATTTGTTACCCCAATGACATGCGGCATGCATTTGGGTCCCCCTTTACATGGGACATGCATGTGGGGCCCCCATGACATACGGCATGCATTTGGGGCTCCCATGACATGCGGCATGATTTTGGGGCCCCCATGACATGTGACATGCACATGGGGCCCCCATGAGATACAGCATGCACGTGGGGCCCCAATGACATGCGGCATGCATTTGGGGCCCTCATGACATGCGGCATGCATTTGGGACCCCAATGACATGCAGCATGCATTTGGAGCCCCCTTGACATGCGGCATGCATTTGGGGCACCAATGACATGCGGCATGCACGTAGGGCCCCCATCACATGCAGCATGCATTTGGGGCCCCCATGAAATTTGGCATGCATTTGGGGCCCCCATGACATGCAGCATGCAACTTGGACCCCCTTGACACGTGGCATACTTTGGGGCCCTTATGACATGCGGAACGTATTTGGGACCCCCATGATATGTGGCATGCTCGTGGGGCCCCATGATATGCTGATATGCGGCATGCACGTGGGACCTCATTACATACGGCATGCATTTTGGCCCCCCATGACATTCGGCATGCATTTTGGCCCCGATGTTATGCGGCATGCATGTGGGGACTCCATGACATGCGGCATGCATTTGGGGCCTCCATGACATGTGGCATGCATTTGGGACCCCAATGACATGCAGCATGCATTTGGGGCCCCCATGACGTGCGGCATGCATTTGGGGCCCCCATGACATGCGGCATACCTTTGGGGCCCCCATGACATGCGGCATGCTCATGGGGCCCCATAATATGCGGCATGCATGTGGGGCCCCATGACATACGGCATGCATTTGGGGCCCCCATGACATGCGTCATGCATGTGGAGCCCCCATGATATGCGGCATGCATTTGGGGCCCCCATGACATGCGGCATGCTCATGGGGCCCCATGATATGCGGCATGCACGTGGGGCCCCATGACATACGGCATGCATTTGGGGCCCCCATGACATGCGGCATGCATGTGGAGCCCCCATGATATGCGGCATGCACGTGGGGCCCCATGACATACGGCATGTATTTGGGGCCCGCATGACATGCGACATGCATGTAGGGCCCCCATGACATTCGGCATGCATTTGGGGCCCTCATGACATGCGGCATGCACGGGGGCTCCAATGACATGCGGCTTGCACGTGCGGCCCTCATGACATGCGGCATGCACGTGGGGCCCCCATGACATTTGACATGCATTTGGGGCCCCCATGATATGTGGCATGCAATTGGGGCACCAATGACATGCGGCATGCAAATGGTGCTCCCATGATATGCGGCAAGCATTTGGGGCCCCCATGACATTCGGCATGTATTTGGGGCCCCGATGTCATGCGGCATGCATTTGGGGCCCCCATGACATACGGCAAGCATTTGGGGCCCCATGACATAGGGTATGCATTTGGGGCCCCCATGACATGCGGCATGCAAGTGGAGCACCTATGACATGAGGCATGCATTTGATTCCCCCATTACTCGATGCATGCATGTGGGGCCTCCATGACATGCGGCATGCATTTGGGTCCCCCTTGACATGCAACATGCATGTGGGGCCCCCATGACATACGTCATGCATTTGCGGCCCCCATGACAAGTGGCATGAATTTGGGGCCCCCATGACATGTGACATGCACATGGGGCCCCCATGAGATACAGCATGCACGTGGGGCCCCAATAACATGCGGCATGCATTTGGGGCCCTCATGACATGCTGAATGCACGTGGGGCCCCCATGACATGCGGCATGCATTTGGGGCCCCATGACATGCGGCATGCTTGTGGGGCCCCCATGACATGCGGCATGCATGTGGAGCACCTATGACATGCGGACTGCATTTGGGGCCCCCAAGACATGTGGCATGCACATGGGGCCCCCATGACATTCGACATGCATTTGGGGCTCCCATGATATGTGGCATGCAAGTGGGGCACCCATGACATGCGGCATGCACGTGGGGCTCCCATGATATGCGGCAAGCATATGGGGCCCCCATGACATTCGGCATGCATTTGGGGCCCCGATGTCATGCGGCATGCACGTGTTGACCCCATGACATGCGGCATGCATTTGGGGTCTCCATGACATGCGGCATGCATTTGGGACCCCAATGACATACGGCATGCATTTGGGGCCCCCATGACATGCGGCATGCATTTGGAGCCCCCATAACATGTGGCATGCATTTGGGGCCCCCATGACATGCGGCATACATTTGGGACCCCAATGACATGCGTCATGCATTTGGGTCCCCCTTGATATGCAACAAACATGTGGGGTCCCCATGACATACGGCATGCATTTGGGGCCCCCATGACATACGGCCTGAATTTGGGGCCCCCATGACATGTGACATGCTCGTGAGGCCCCATGACATGCGGCATGCCTTTGGGGCCACATGACATACGTCATGCATTTGGAGCCCCCATGACATGCGGCATGCATGTGGAGCACCTATGACATGCAGCATGCATGTGGAGCCCACATTACATGTGGCATGCATTTGGGGCCCCAATGACATGCGGACTGCATTTGGGGCCTCCATGATATGTGGCATGGAAGTGGGGCACCCATGACATGCGGCATGCATTTGGGACCCCAATGTTATGCGGCATGCACGTGGGGACCCCATGACATGCGGCATGCATTTTGGGCCTCCATGACATGCGGCATGCATTTGGGTCCCCAATGACATGTGGCATGCATTTGGGGCCCCCATGACATGTGGCATGTATTTGGGGCACCCATGACATGCGGCATGCACGTGGGGCTCCCATGACATGCAGCATGCATGTGGGGCCCCCATGACATGCGGCATGCATGTGGAGCACCTATGACATGCGGACTGCATTTGGGGCCCCCATGACATTCGGCATGCACGTCGGGCCCCCATGACATTCGACATGCATTTGGGGCCCCCATGATATGTGGCATGCAAGTGGGGCACCCATGACATGCGGCATGTAAGTGGGGCTCCCATGATATGCGGCAAGCATTTGGGGCCCCCATGACATTCGTCATGCATTTGGGGCCCCGATGTCATGCGGCATGCACGTGTTGTCCCCATCACATGCGGCATGCACGTGGGGCTCCCATGATATACGGCATGCATTTGGTGCACCCATGACATGCGGCATGCACGTAGGGCCCCCAAGACATGCAGCATGCATTTGGGGCCCCCATGACATTCGCCATGCATTTGGGGACCCCATGACATGCGGCATGCACCTTGGACCCCCATGACATGTGGCATGCTTTGGGGCCCTTATGACATGTGGAACGTATTTGGTGCCCCCATGACATGTGGCATTCATTTGGGGCCCCCATGACATGCGGCATGCAACTTGGACCCCCTTGACACGTGGCATGCTTTGGGGCCCTTATGACATGCGGAACGTATTTGGGACCCCCATGACATGCGGCATGCTCGTGGGGCTCCATGATATGCGGCATGCACGTGGGACCTCATGACATACGGGATGCATTTGGGGCCCCCATGACATTCGGCATGCATTTTGGGCCCCAAAGTTATGCGGCATGCACGTGGGGCCCCCATGACATGCGGCATGTATTTGGGGCACCCATGACATGCGGCATGCACGTAGGGCCCCCATCACATGCAGCATGCATTTGGGGCCCCCATGACATTTGGCATGCATTTGGGGCCCCCAAGACATGCGGAATGCAACTTGAACCCCCATGACATGTGGCATGCTTCGGGGCCCTTATGACATGCGGAACGTATTTGGGGCCCCCATGACATGTGGCATGCATTTAGGGCCCCATAACATGCGGCATGCATTTGGGGCCCCAATGTTATGTGGCATGCACGTGGGGACCCCATGACATGCGGCATGCATTTGGGGCCTCCATGACATGCAGCATGCATTTGGGACCCCAATGACATGCGGCATGCATTTGGGGCCCCCATGACATGCGGCATGCATTTGGGGCCCCCGTGACATGCGACATGCTCGTGGAGCCCCATAATATGCGGCATGCACATGGGGCCCCATGACATTCGGCATGCATTTGGGGCCCCCATGACGTGCGGCATGCACGTGGGGCCCCCATGACATTCGGCATGCATTTGCGGCCCTCATGACGTGCGGCATGCACGTGGGGCCCCATGACATGTGGTATGCACGTAGGGCCCCCATGACCTGTGGCACATACTTGGGGCACCCATGACATGCAATGCATTTTGGGGCCCCCATGACATGCGGCATGCACGTGGGGCTCCCATGATATGCGGCATGCATTTGGTGCACCCATGACATGAGGCATGCACGTAGCGCCCCCATGACATGCAACATGCATTTGCGCCCCCATGACATTCACCATGCATTTGGGGCCCCCATGACATGCGGCATGCATGTGGGGCCCCCATGACATGCGGCATGCATGTGGAGCACCTATGACATGTGGCTTGCACGTGGGGCCCCCATGACATTCGACATGCATTTGGTGACCCCATGATATGTGGCATGCAAGTGGGGCGCCCATGACATGCTGCATGCACGTGGGGCTCCCATGACATGCGGCATGCATGTGGGGCCCCCATGACATGCAATATGCATGTGGAGCACCTATGATATGCAGGCTGCATTTGGGGCCCCCATGACATGCGGCATG
This sequence comes from Phyllobates terribilis, assembly GCF_046119375.1. Classification (NCBI taxonomy): domain Eukaryota; kingdom Metazoa; phylum Chordata; class Amphibia; order Anura; family Dendrobatidae; genus Phyllobates; species Phyllobates terribilis. The sequence continues at coordinate 344,327,247 of NW_027362764.1, forward strand.
CACGTGGGGCCACCATGACATTCGACATGCATTTGGGGCCCCCATGATATGTGGCATGCAAGTGGGGCACCCATGACATGCGGCATGTACCTGGGGCTCCCATGATATGCGTCAAGCATTTGGGGCCCCCATGACATTCGTGATGCATTTGGGGCCCTGATGTCATGCGGCATGTGTGTGTTGAACCCATGACATGAGGCATGCATTTGGGGTCTCCATGACATGCGGCATGAATTTGGGACCTCAATGACATGCGTCATGCATTTGGGGCACCCATGACATGCGGCATGCACGTAGGGCCCCCATGACATGCAGCATGCATTTGGGGCCCACATAACATTCGGCATGCATTTGGGGCCCCCATGACATGCGGCATGCACCTTGGACCCCCATGACATGTGGCATGCATTTGGAGCCCCATAACATGCTGCATGCATTTGGGGCCCCCATGACATGTGGCATGCTCTTGGGGCCCCATGATATGCGGCATGCACGTGAGGCCCCATGACATACGGCATGCATTTGGGGCCCCCATGATATGTGGCATGCAAGCGGGGCACCAATGACATGCGGCATGCACATGGGGCTCCCATGATATGCGGCAAGCATTTGGGGCCTCCATGACATTCGGCATGTATTTGGGGCCCCGATGTCATGCGGCATGCACGTGGGGACCCCATGACATGCGGAATGCATTTGGGGTCACCATGACATGCGGCATGCATTTGGGACCCCAATGACATGCGTCATGCATTTGGGGCCCCCATGACATGCGGCATGCATTAGAGGCACCCAGGACATGCGGCATGCCCGTAGTGCCCCCATGACATGCAGCATGCATTTGGGGCCCCCATGACATTCGGCATGTATTTGGGGCACCCATGACATGCGGCATGCCCGTAGTGCCCCCATGACATGCAGCATGCATTTGGGGCCCCCATGACATACGGCATGCATTTGGGGCCCCCATGACATGCGGCATGAATTTGGGGCCCCCATGACATGTGACATGCACATGGGGCCCCCATGAGATACACCATGCACGTGGGGCCCCAATGACATGCGGCATGCATTTGGGGACCTCATGACATGCGGCATGCATTTGGGGCACCCATGACATGCGGCATGCACGTAGGGCCCCCATGACATGCAGCATGCATTTGGGGCCCCCATGACATTCGGCATGCATTTGGGGCCCCCAAGACATGCGGAATTCATCTTGGACCCCCATGACATGTGGCATGCTTCGGGGCCCTTATGACATGCGGAACGTATTTGGGGCCCCCATGACATGTGGCATGCACTTGGGGCCCCCATGACATGCGGCATGCATTTGGGTCACCCATGACATGCGGCATGCACGTAGGGCCCCCATCACATGCAGCATGCATTTGGGGCCCCCATGAAATTTGGCATGCATTTGGGGCCCCCATCACATGCGGCATGCAACTTGGACCCCCTTGACACGTGGCATGCTGTGGGGCCCTTATGACATGCGGAACGTATTTGGGACCCCCATGACATGCGGCATGGTCGTGGGGCTCCATGATATGCGGCATGCACGTGGGACCTCATGACATACGGCATGTATTTGGGGCCGCCATGACATTCGGCATGCATTTTGGGCCCTGATGTTATGCGGCATGCACATGGGGACCCCATGACATGCGGCATGCATTTGGGGCCTCCATGACATGCGGCATGCATTAGGGACCCCAATGACATGCGGCATGCATTTGGGGCCCCCATGACATGCGGCATGCATTTGGGGCCCCCATGACATGTGGCATGCTTCGGGGCCCTTATGACATGCGGAACGTATTTGGGGCCCCCATGACATGTGGCATGCATTTGGGGCCCCCATGACATGCGGCATGCATTTGGGGCCCCCATGACATGCGGCATGCATGTGGAGCCCTTATTACATGTGGCATGCACGGGGGCTCCAATGACATGCGGCTTGCACGTGCGGCCCCCATGACATGCGGTCTGCATTTGGGGCCCCCATGACATGCAGCATGCACTTGGGGCCCCCATGACATTTGACATGCATTTGGGGGCCCCATGATATGTGGCATGCAAGTGGGGCACCAATGACATGCGGCATGCACATGGGGCTCCCATGATATGCGGCAAGCATTTGGGGCCCCCATGACATTCGGCATGTATTTGGGGCCCCAATGTCATGCGGCATGCATTCTGGGCCCCCATGACATGCGGCATGCATTTGAGGCACCCATGACATGCGGCATGCCCGTAGTGCCCCCATGACATGCAGCATGCATTTGGGGACCCCATGACATTCGGCATGCATTTGGGGCCCCCATGACATGCGGCATGCACCTTGGACCCCCATGACATGTGGCATGCTTTGGGGCCCTTATTACATGCGGAACGTATTTGGGGCCCCCAAGACATGTGGCATGCATTTGGGGCCCTCATGACATTCGGCATGTATTTAGGGCCCCGATGTCAAGCGGCATGCACATGGGGACCCCATGACATGCGGAATGCATTTGGGTTCACCATGACATGCGGCATGCATTTGGGACCCCAATGACATGCGGCATGCACCTTGGACCCCCATGACATGTGGCATGCTTTGGGGCCCTTATGACATGCGGAATGTGTTTGGGGCCCCCATGACAAGTGGCATGCATTTGGCGCCCCGATGTCATGCGGCATGCATTTGAGGCACCCATGACATGCGGCATGCCCGTAGTGCCCCCATGACATGCAGCATGCATTTGGGGACCCCATGACATTCGGCATGCATTTGGGGCCCCCATGACATGCGGCATGCATCTTGGACCCCCATGACATGTGGCATGCTTTGGGGCCCTTATGACATGCGGAATGTATTTGGGGCCCCCATGACATGTGGCATGCATTTGGGGCCCTCATGACATGCGGCATGCATTTGGGCCCCCCATGACATGCGGCATGCTCGTGGGGCCCCATGATAGGCGACATGCACGTGGGGCCCCATGACATACGGCATGCATTTGGGGCCCCCATGACATGCGGCATGCATGTGGAGCACCTATGACATCAGACATGCATTTGAGGCCCCCATTACACGATGCATGCATGTGGGGCCTCCAAGACATGTGGCATGCATTTGTTACCCCAATTACATGCGGCATGCATTTGGGTCCCCTTTGACATGCGACATGCATGTGGGGCCCCCATGACACACGGCATGCATTTTGGGCCCCCCATGACATGCGGCATGAATTTGGGGCCCCCATGACATGTGACATGCACATGGGGCCCTCATGACATGCGGCATGCATTTGGGACCCCAATGACATGCGGCATGCCTTTGGGGCCCCCATGACATGCGGCATGCATTTGGGGCACCCATGACATGTGGCATGCACGTAGGGCCCCCATGACATGTGGCATGCTTCGGGGTCCTTATGACATGCGGAACGTATTTGGGGCCCCCATGACATGTGGCATGCATTTGGGGCCCCCATGACATGCGGCATGCATTGGGGGCACCCATGACATGCGGCATGCACGTATGGCCCCCATCACATGCAGCATGCATTTGGGGCCGCCATGAAATTTGGCATGCATTTGGGGCCCCCAAGACATGCAGAATGCATCTTGGACCCCCATGACATGTGGCATGCTTCGGGGCCCTTATGACATGCGGAACGTATTTGGGGCCCCCATGACATGTGGCATGCATTTGGGGCCCCCATGACATGCGGCATGCATTTGGGGCACCCATGACATGCGGCATGCACGTATGGCCCCCATCATATGCAGCATGCATTTGAGACCCCCATGAAATTTGGCATGCATTTGGGGCCCCCATGACATGCGGCATGCAACTTGGATCCCCTTGACACGTGGCATGCTTTGGGGCCCTTATGACATGCGGAACGTATTTGGGACCCCCATGACATACGGCATGCATTTGGGGCCGCCATGACATTCGGCATGCATTTTGGGCCCCGATGTTATGCGGCATGCACGTGGGGACCCCATGACATGCGGCATGCATTTGGGGCCTCCATGACATGCGGCATGCATTTGGGAACCCAATGACATGCGGTATGCATTTGGGGCCCCCATGACATGCGGCATGCATTTGGGGCACCCATGACATGCGGCATGCACGTAGGGCCCCCATGACATGCAGCATGCATTTGGGGCCCCCAAGACATGCGGAATGTATCTTGGACCCCCATGACATGTAGCATGCTTCGGGACCCTTATGACATGCGGAACGTATTTGGGGCCCCCATGACATGTGGCATGCATTTGGGGCCCCCATGACATGCGGCATGCATTTGGGGCCCCCATGACATGCGGCATGCATGTGGAGCCCTTATGACATGTTGCATGCACGGGGGCTCCAATGACATGCGGCTTGCACGTGCGGCCCCCATGACATGCGGTCTGCATTTGGGGCCCCCATGACATGCAGCATGCACGTGGGGCCCCCATGACATTTGATATGCATTTGGGGCCCCCATGATATGTGGCATGCTAGTGGGGCACCAATGAAATGCGGCATGCACATGGGGCTCCCATGATATGCGGCAAGCATTTGGGGCCCCCATGACATTCGGCATGTATTTGGGGCCCCAATGTCATGCGGCATGCATTCGGGGCCCCCATGACATGCGGCATGCATTTGAGGCACCCATGACATGCGGCATGCCCGTAGTGCCCCCATGACATGCAGCATGCATTTGGGGATCCCATGACATTCGGCATGCATTTGGGGCCCCCATGACATGCGGCATGCACCTTGGACCCCCATGACATGTGGCATGCTTTGGGGCCCTTATTACATGCGGAACGTATTTGGGGCCCCCAAGACATGTGGCATGCATTTGGGGCCCTCATGACATTCGGCATGTATTTGGGGCCCCGATGTCAAGCGGCATGCACGTGGGGACCCCATGACATGCGGAATGCATTTGGGTTCACCATGACATGCGGCATGCATTTGTGACCCCAATGACATGCAACATGCATTTAGGGTCCCCTTGACATGCGGCATGCATTTGAGGCACCCATGACTAGTGTTGAGCCACCCCCGTAGCGTTCGAGTTCGGTTCGGTTCGTCGAACACCCGTGTGTTCGCCGAACTGTTCGTCGAACTGTTCGTCGAACACCTTCGAACACCGTTAAAACCAATGGCAGGCAAACAAAAACACATAGAAACACATAGAAAACACCTTCAAAGGTGTCCAAAAGCTGACAAACTGCTCAGAAGACACAACTAACACATGGAAAAGTGACAAGTACATATAGTCATGCGAAAAGAAAAGAGGTGGAGGAGTAAAAGGAGGGGGAGACACAGATATAGGCATGTCATGCCCTTCTAAAATCCAAAAAGTGAGAAGCCGAGACGGCCAGTCCGCTCCTGCCCGTGCCACCTCCGTGTCGCCGGGTTTGTGCCAGAGCCGCGGTGAACCCTGACGGCCAGCCCCCCTCTCCCAATACTGGTGCCTGTCCGCTGGTGGGTCGAGAGAGCCCCCCTGTGGTGGAGGCAGCTCTAAGCTTTTTAATTTAAATTGTCCCTCTAATTTGAATGAATACACTTTAAATCCATTTACAAGGATCTATTGAAGGGCAAGTCTCATGCCAGCAGCCGCGTAATTCCAGCTCCAGTAGCGTCCACTAAAGCTGCTGCAGTTAAAAAGCTTTTATAAGGATCGAGCTCGGCTGTCCACCGCAAGGCATCCTAGTGCCAGTCCCAGCCCCTATGCCTTGGGGTGCCTCCTGATGCTCTTCACTAAGTATCCCGTGGTCCCGAAGCATTTCCTTTGAAAAAATTAAGTGTCCAAACTACAGGTGGTGTAGCTTGCTTAACAGCCGGGATAATCCGCTGACTAGCAGGCACTGCTACTAGGCACAAAGTATTTCCTGGGCTAGATGCAGTTAAAAATTTGTAAGTAGATACTCTCGTTGGATGCTGAGAAAGCATTCCATAGAGTCTCCTGGCACGCCATATATGATTCTCTTAAAAAGCTTGGGGTAGGGGTCTAGGGGACCCTTTTATAGCCAAAATCACGGCCCTGTATCACAATACGTCACCTAGGCTGAAGATAAATGGAACTGTAGCACCGAGGGCTCGGTTGCTACAGACGTATTGCACCTCACCCAGAGGTGTGATATCTCACTCTCAGATAAGGATGGAGTGTGGATCAGGACCCGACACCTGCATGCATTACACCACATTGCCATGGGGCAGGGCGACCAATATGCCCCTGAGATGGGCACGACAGTCCCTGTCCCTGGCTGGAGTGGGGGGAGGGAACACTGAGGAAGGGGAACCCTGCAGTGCAGGAGCAGGGAGGAAGCAGTTCCTGGGTGCATTGAGAAGGGAGTATAAAAGGTGGGCACCATCTTAGTTCAGTGCAGAGAAGTCTGAGCAGAAGTGGCAGGGAGCAGGGGCTCTGCATGAGCTCTGCTCCGGAGGCGGGCCTAGTAACAGAGGCCCAGGCCTGCAAGAGGGAGAAGGAAGGAAGAGGAGCGGAGAAGGCTCCAGGAACGAGGAATGAAGGGATCCCAGGGGTGTGGACGGGCGAGTCGCCACCGCACGCCCGAATCCACCTGCGTGGAGGGGTCAGGCCAAAGGGGGAGACCGGTCCCCGAACTAGTGGAGGCAGGAAACGACCCTCAGCTAGAAACCGGAGGCTCTGACATTTTATGTGGCGCAGCCCCTTGCTCCACCCGCTAGGAAGGCACCACATAGGGTCAGGGAAACTGGCGCCAAGTTTACCAAGAGGAGGCCCGAGGCAGCCGGACAGAAGTGTTGGTAAGAAAGGCCAGACAAAGGACACACAAAGGGGGTCCTGTGAAGCGCTCCAAAGTTATCTGGGAGTTGTCTGAGCCCCTCACCTGGTGAGCACAGTACGACGTGGGCAGACGTTACCTGCAGACGTGGTCTGGATAATAAGAACTGTGAGTAAAGGCCCTGAACTGCATCACTGACTCCGTGTCGTTACTGCTGCTGCCCTGCACCATCACCCCCATCCTCCGCATACACTGCCCTGAGGCTATACTCCTCCCGTGGGGAGTTATGCTACGCTCTGCTGCACCCACAACACCAGCCTTAGCGGTCTGCCCTGTAGCGGCGGTTCACTCTGACCGCAATCCACGGGTGGCGTAGTCGGACATTTAAACATCAAAACCACATAAATAGTTCCGCCACTGGTTTGACCGCCCTGAGCCACGGAACCGGATCGCCGCCACGAAGACTACAACCACCAGCATCCACCAAAAAGGGTCCGGCTCCGGGTGTCCCAAGGCCCAGGGGGTGCGTCAGAACATTTTCATCACCTTTCACAATCACCAATGGGACAAGGCAGGGATGTCCTCTGTCCCCTCTCTTATACATCCTAGTGACGGAGCACCTGCTCTCATCAATTCGCCATAACCCCAATATTAGATGGATTGAGGTGGGAGGCACCGAGTACAAGTGCTCTCTATTTGCTGATGATGTCCTAGTATATATCACTCAATCACATATATCCATCCCTGCTGTTATGGCTTAAATAGATCACTTTGTTACATGGTAAAATTTTAAAATCAATGCAGCGAAGTCTGAGGCCCTCGATGTCTTCCTCCCTAAATCCATATAGGATTCCATCCAGTCCAACTTTCCCTTTGCCTGGCCCTCACAGGGTATCAAATACTTAGGAATTCCTATTCATAGAGACCTCTCCCATCTATGTTATCTTAATTTTGGGCCCTTTATTGAACAATTCCATACAGATCACGGTTGGCAAGTTAGAACTGTAAGATTCACTACGTGAACCACTGGTGTTTTGTGGAAAAGCACATGTACACCGCGTTCCAAATTATTATGCAAAAAGTGTTTAGGAGTGATAAGGGAAGAATTTGTTTGTTTGTCAGTTAAACTCATTGATGGTGATGTGTGTCAGGGCTCTTTATATCACTGTAAGCAATTGCAGACACCTGTGCTAATTAGTTTGGCAGGTGTGTCCAATGAAAGGCAAGACTACTTAAGAAGGCTCTCTCACATTATTAAGCAGCCTACATTTTCTGCCAAAATGGGAAAGAAAAAGGATGTGTCGGCTGCTGAGAAGCATCAAATTGTGGAGTGTTTAGGTCAAGGCATGACTACAATCAACATTGTGCGATGATCAGGATGAAGTGTCTTGGCAATCAAGAAGTATGTAGCTGATTCACAGTACACACGTGTGCGTGCTGATAAGGGCAAATTGAGGACTCTTTCCTACAGGCAATTACGTCAGGTTGAAAGAGCAGCGGCAAAAAAGCCTTGTCATAGCAGCAGACAAGTTTTTGAAGCTGCTTGTGCCTCCAACGTCCCCCGAACAACAAGATGCAGGGTCCTTCAGAGGTTTGCAGCTGTGCATACGCCATCCTGTCGACCTCCTCTATCCACTTCACACAAGCAGAAACGGCTCCAGTGGGCCAAACATTACATGAAGACTGATTTCAAAACTGTTTTGTTCACGGATGAGTGCCGTGCAGCGCTCGATGGTCCAGATGAATGGAGTGGAGGATGGCTGGTTGATGGACACCCCACGCAAACACGGCTACAGCGCCAACAAGGAGGAGGTGGAGTAATGTTTTGGGCTGGAATCATGGGGAGAGAGATTGTCGGCCCCTTTAGGATCCCTGAAGGCGGTAAAGATGAACTCCATAATGTATGTGGATTTTCTCAAACAGCACTTCCTGCCATGGTTCAAGAAGAAGAACCGTGTATTTCACAGCAAGATCATTTTTCTGCATGATAATGCACCATCTCATGCTGCACATAAAACATCTGCATCTCTGGCTGATATGGGCATAAAAGGGGACAAACTTATGGTGTGACCCCCATGCTCCCCTGACCTCTACCCCATTCAGAACCTTTGGAGCATCATTAAAAGGAGTGTCTATGATGGCGGGAGGCAGTTCACATCTAAGCAACAGCTCTGGGAGGGTATTCTGTCCTCATGCAAAACAATTGAAGCAGAAACCATCCAAAACCTGACAAATTCAATGGACGAGAGAGTTCAGAAGCTCCTTTCGAACAAGGGGTCCTATGTGAAAATGTAACATCACCTAGAATAAAGTTTTGAGTTGAAAACTGTTTGATTTCAGTTTCTAACAACCTGCTAATGCTTATAAATTCAAAAATGACCATTTTTTTGGTCTTTATTAAAATGAAAAGGTTGATCGAAAAGTTTGGGTGATCTAAGAGTGTGGCAACCCAGTAGTCATGATTACTTCGAATTCTGACAATATGAGGGTCATGCTGCAGGTAGTGCAGCAAGAAGGCACTTATGTGTCTTGCGCATCTCGGAGCCCCAAAATTATTTTCCGGGCTAGATGCAGCTAAAAATTATTTTTAATTTTAAATCTGGTGAAGCTTATTATAGATGGCCTAATAGGATCAGTGCTGCACACTGCTACAAAGCCCAAATTATTTTCCAGTCAAGATACAGATAAACATGATTAGTAATTTGAAAGCTTAAAACGGTTGGTAGGGTGATTTTAACCAATCATCAAGCTTTTACTCTCCCCAGGATGACACAGGGGTAGAAAAGTCGTTTCGGATCCATGATTTGTTCATCTTTATGAACGTGAGTCTGTCTACATTATCAGTGGAGAGCCGCGTGCGCTTATCTGTCAGCACACCACCAGCAGCGCTGAACACACGTTCAGACAGAACGCTGGCTGCGGGGCATGACAAGATCTCCAAGGCGTAAGTGGCTAGCTCCGGCCATTTATCCAGATTGGAAGCCCAAAAAGAGCAAGGGTCCAGTGACACAGTCGTGGCTTCAATGTTTACTTGGAGATACTCCTGTACCATCGTCTCTAGGCGTTGACTATGTGTCAGACTTCTTGTCTCCTGTGGCCTTGCAAAGGATGGGCTAAAAAAGTGGTGAAATGATTCCGCAAAATTGATGTTACCAGCAGATACTGTGGTTCTGTTACGGTTTGAGTGCTGAACACTTGACGGTCCCACGGTTGGCAAGTTGGAACTGTGAGATTCACTACGTGCACCACTGGTATTTTGTGGAAAAGCACATGTAAGATTCTGCAACAGTCTCTGCTGATACTCCTGCATGCGTGCATCCCTTTCTATGGCAGGAATAATTTCTGCAAATTTACTTTTGTACCGGGGATCTAACAGTGTGGCAACCCAGTAGTCAGGATTATTTCTAATTCTCACAATTCGAGGGTCATGTTGCAGGTAGTGCAGCAAGAAGGCACTCATGTGTGTTGCTCATCCAGGAGCACCAAGTCCCTGTTGTGTTGGTGGCGAGGTAACAATCATGCTTCCTTCCTCTGTCCTCTCCCCCCAACCTCGCACAACAGAAATGTGATCAAGGTCTCCCTCATCTGATGAGTCTTCCATCAGTTCGTCCTCCACTTCTTCCTGGGCTCCTGCACCTTCCTCACTAGTTTGGCTGCTACCATGCGCCCTGGTAAAATCATCTCCCCCACCCTCACATGCCTGCCGCCCTGGTGCTGCCGACCGTCTGGACCTTGCAGATGTTAGCCCTTCCGCATACAACTCCTCCTCCTCTACTTCCTCCACCTCCTCTTGTGCCACCACCTGACTCCGAATTCTGTTTAACATGTGCTCCAGCATGTAAATCACCGGAATAGTAATGCTGATAATGGCATCGTCAGCACTAAACATCTTCGTCGCCATTTCAAAACTGTGCAGAAGGGTGCATAGGTCCCTGATCTGAGACCACTCCTCCAGCGTGATTTTCCCCACCTCTGAATCTCGTTGGCCCAGGCTATACGTCAGAACGTATTGCACCAGGGCTTGTCGGTGCTGCCACAGTCGCTGCAACATGTGCAGAGTTGAATTCCACCGGGTAGGCACATCGCATTTTAGCCGGTGAAGTGGCAGGCCCAACGACTTCTGTAGAGATGTAAGTAGCTGAGCTGCGGGATGCAAACGGCGGAAGTGAGCACACAGCGACCGTGCCCTCTGCAGAAGGCCATCTAGTCTGGGATAGTGGGCTAAAAATTGCTGGACAACCAGGTTCAACACGTGAGCCATACAAGGCACGTGTGTGACATTGCCAGGCGAAGGGCCGCACCCAGGTTTGCAGCATTGTCGCACACGGCCTTCCCTGGTTTCAGGTCCAGTGGAGACAACCATTCATGAAATTGGTTCTCCAGAGCTGACCACAACTCCTCAGCTGTGTGACTCACATTTCCCAGACATTTCAATGTAAAAACCGCCTGATGACGTTGAGCCCTACTGCCAGCATAGTAAGGAGGTGTGCAGGATCCCTTCTGCGCAGTTAGAAAGCTTGTGGCATGACCAGACAGGCTTTGGGTGCAGGTGGAAGACCGAGAGGAGGTTGAGGAGGCAGAAGCAGTGGAGGAAAAATGACATAAAGAGGATTGACGCACAACTCGTGGGGACGGCAAGACTTGGACAGCAGCCCCTTGTCCTGCTGTCACCATAGTTACCCAGTGCCCAGTCAGCGACATGTAACGCCCCTGTCCATGCCTACTCGTCCAAGTGTCTGTGGTGAAATGCACCCTGTCACACACAGAGTTTCTCAAAGAAGCGGTGATGTTGTGTGCGACATGCTGGTGGAGCGCAGGCACACCTTTCTTTGAGAAGTAGTGCCGACTGGGCATCTGGTACTGGGGCACTGCGACGGACATAAGGTCTCGAAAATCCTCTGTGTCCACCAGGCGGAAAGGCAGCATTTCTGTAGCCAAGAGCTTGCAGATGGTGAAATTCAACCTCTTAGCTTTCTCATGGCTAGGAGGAAATGGTCTTTTACTTGTCCACATCTGAGGGACCGAGGGCTGGCTATTGTGCTTAGACGGGGTTGATAAGGGTGTCCCCGGCAAACTGCCGGTCTGTGAGGAAGATGCAGGCGGACATGTTAGGTTGCCTTGATCCAAAGGTGGTGCTATCGATGTCGGACAGCGCTCAAGACCAGCTGGTGTTACCACCTCCAAAGAAAATGATGACCTGCCAATCACGCTGGCTGTTGCGGGTAAAGAGGTGGCAGGTCTGCACCCCAAAACAGGTGTGACTGCTGTCCCCCCAGTCACAGAGGATGAAGAGGCCGCGGATGCACAAGATATGGCAGACGGTGGTTGGCCCGGCCGGCTAGACCGCATTGTAGCACACTGAGCTTCCCACTGCAACTTATGCTTCATGTCCATGTGCCGGTTCATGCATGAAGTACTCAAACTATGTATTTTTTGGCCTCTACTTAGCTTTTGCTGACAAATGTTACAGATAACACGAGTTGGGTCATCTTTATCGATCTGAAAAAATGCCCAGGCTATGCAAGGCTTAGCACCCATGCGACCTGAAGAGCCACCACGACTTGTGGTGAGAGGCAGAGTTGTGTTTGAGGATGCAGTTGTTGACGTGCTTCCAGTACTACGTCTCTGTCCAGGAAGGCGCAACCTGACCTCGTCGTCACTAGCATCTTCCTCCACCTCCTCTGCTGACCTCATCTCTTGGCTGACTGTGGGTTGACAGTAAGTGGGATCTCCGACCTCATCATCATCACCCTGTGCGTTATCACACCCGTCGTCCTCAGAGCCAACCTGTTCCTGCCCTGACAAAAAACTAAAGTTGTCGCTCCAATCAGGTATTTGAGTCTTATCATCGTCTTCCTCATTGTCTCCACCAACAGGAGTTACAGTTTGGGAATGAGGGTCTACATTATGGTCAGAACCTTCTGCGTCTGGTCCTGGATCCGACTCATAAAGATTCTGGGCATCAGTGCAGATCATTTCCTCGTCTGGATTCACAGAAGCGCTGGAGTCGACCTCTGATTCCCAGGCTATAGTATGAGTAAACAGCTCTGCAGACTCAACCATCTGTTCTACCTCATACTCAGACGGGCAGCTGGAGATTTGGGAGCTGTGAGGAAGCAAGTGCGATTTGGGTGACACCTTTGAGGACTGGAGTATTTGTGATGTTGAAGTTGATGTGGAGGAGAGCCCACTTAAAGGAGCACTTGATATCCGTTGAAGCACCTGCTGTTTTTGTGCCTCATCTGGAATTTGTAGCGATTGGCGTGGCCGTAAGAAAGGGATCTTATCACATTGTCCGCTAAAAGAAGTAGACATTTTAGTTTGGCTGGAAGATGGTCTTTCTTCTGCACCTACCCCACGGACACAACCTTTTTTCCCCTTCCCAACACGCCTATTCCCCTTTCCACCAGCAGCAGGCCTTTTTCCACTCATTTTGGTGGTTAACTAATTCACAACTCTGGAGTTGTTTGCACAAAAAAACAATGGATGGTAACCGAGCAGAGCTGAGTGGCCAAACTGTGGTATTAGGCCAAAACTATTGGCTGGGTTAGATGCAGAAAAAAATTATTTTTAATTTGCAACCTGATGGAGGTCAGTATAGATGGACTAATAGACCAAGTCCCACACACCGCTAGAAGCCCAAATATTTTTTCAGAGCTAGATGCAGAAATTTTTTTTATTCAATTTGCAACCTGATGGAGGTCAGTATAGATGGACTAATAGACCAAGTCCCACACACCGCTAGAAGCCCAAATATTTTTTCAGAGCTAGATGCAGAAATTTTTTTTATTCAATTTGCAACCTGATGGAGGTCAGTATAGATGGACTAATAGACCAAGTCCCACACACTGCTAGAAGCCCAAATATTTTTTCAGAGCTAGATGCAGAAAAAAATTATTTTTAATTTGCAACCTGATGGAGGTCAGTATAGATAGACTAATAGACCAAGTCCCACACACTGCTAGAAGCCCAAATATTTTTTCAGAGCTAGATGCAGAAAAAAAATATTTTTAATTTGCAACCTGATGGAGGTCAGTATAGATGGACTAATAGAACAAGTCCCACACGCTGCTAGAAGCCCAAATATTTTTTCAGAGATAAATGAAGAAAAAAATTATTTTTAATTTGCAACCTGATGGAGGTCAGTATAGATGGACTAATAGACCAAGTCCCACACACTGCTAGAAGCCCAAATATTTTTTCAGAGCTAGATGCAGAAAAAAAATATTTTTAATTTGCAACCTGATGGAGGTCAGTATAGATGGACTAATAGACCAAGTCCCACACACCGCTAGAAGCCCAAATATTTTTTCAGAGCTAGATGCAGAAAAAAATTATATTCAATTTGCAACCTGCTGGAGGTCAGTATAGAAGGACTAATAGAACAAGTCCCACACACTGCTAGAAGCCCAAATATTTTTTCAGAGCTAAATGAAGAAAAAAATTATTTTTAATTTGCAACCTGATGGAGGTCAGTATAGATGGACTAATAGACCAAGTCCCACACACTGCTAGAAGCCCAAATATTTTTTCAGAGCTAGATGCAGAAAAAAATTATATTCAGTTTGCAACCTGATGGAGGTCAGTATAGATGGACTAATAGAATGATGCCATGCCCAAAAGATTTTACTTCACTAGGTGCAGTAAAAAAATTGGTATTCTATACACAGGTGGTATATCTTGCAACACAGATAGGCTACTCCACTGACTAACACACTCTGCAATAGGCCAAAAAGGATTAGCTTTGCTAGATTCAGCCAAATGCTGTGAAAAAAACTTGCACAGCACTGGCACAGACCTGCCTGGCAAAAACTGATAGGAACTGATGTAACCTAGTCCTGAAAAAGACTCCAATTACAATTAGTCTTTACTCCCACAATCTATCTATTTAAGAGCACAGACCTGCCTGATAAAAGTCGTAGGAAATGCTGTAACCTAGTCCTTAAAAGGACTGCAATCACAACTATTCCCTACTCCCAAGCTATCTGTATATTTGTGCGAAAATTGGCTTGAAATTAACAAGGTATAGCACACACAGCAACAGCGGTGCCGTCTAACACGCAGCTGCAGCAGTGAGAAAATGGTGGCGACGGGGAAAATGGCTTGGTCTTATAGGGCAAGGACATGTGACATACACTGCCAATCACACATGCCCTTGCTTGTGTGAAAAAAAGCACTTCGCTCCGTGTGTGCTCTGCTGATAGGCTGACAGATTGCACCTCCCCACTGCAAATGCGGGAAAGAGAAAAAAAAATGGAGATCTTCATTGTTCCTGCAGAGATCCATCCCCTGCCCCTCCCCCCGCCCCGCTGTACACTCAAACTGCGTATTAACATTAATTTTCATCATTACTGAGAAAAAATCCAGTTATGATTTTGGTGCACGAACAGTTATCGAACATAACCTCGAACAGCCGAATTTTTCTCAAATTGTTCGTGTTCGCCGACCGGCTCGAACACCGCCCAAAACAGCTCGAATTTGAGATTGGCGAACAGTTCGAGTAGAACAACTCTCATCTCTACCCATGACATGCGACATGCCTGTAGTGCCCCCATGACATGCAGCATGCATTTGGGGCCACCATGACATTCGGCATGCATTTGGGGCCACCATGACATTCGGCATGCATTTGGGGCCCCCATGACATGCGGAATGCACCTTGGACCCGAATGACATGTGGCATGCTTTGGGGCCCTTATAACATGGGGAATGTGTTTGGGGCCCCCATGACAAGTGGCATGCATTTGGGGCCCCGATGTCATGCGACATGCATTTGAGGCACCCATGACATGCGGCATGCCCGTAGTGCCCCCATGACATGCAGCATGCATTTGGGGACCCCATGACATTCGGCATGCATTTGGGGCCCCCATGACATGCGGCATGCATCTTGGACCCCCATGACATGTGGCATGCTTTGGGGCCCTTATGACATGCGGAATGTATTTGGGGCCCCCATGACATGTGGCATGCATTTAGGGCCCTCATGACATGCGGCATGCATTTGGGCCCCCCATGACATGCGGCATGCTCGTGGGGCCCCATGATAGGCGACATGCACGTGGGGCCCCATGACATGCGGCATGCATTTGGGGCCCCCATGACATGAGGCATGCATGTGGAGCACCTATGACATCAGGCATGCATTTGAGGCTCCCATTACACGATGCATGCATGTGGGGCCTCCAAGACATGTGGCATGCATTTGTTACCCCAATGACATGCGGCATGCATTTGGGTCCACCTTGACATGCGACATGCATGTGGGGCCCCCATGACATACGGCATGCATTTTGGGCCCCCCATGACATGCGGCATGAATTTGGGGCCCCCATGACATGTGACATGCACATGGGGCCCTCATGACATGCGACATGCATTTGGGACCCCAATGACATGCGGCATGCCTTTGGGGCCCCCATGACATGCGGCATGCATTTGGGGCACCCATGACATGTGGCATGCACGTAGGGCCCCCATGACATGTGGCATACTTCGGGGCCCTTATGACATGCGGAACGTATTTTGGGCCCCATTACATGTGGCATGCATTTGGGGCCCCCATGACATGCGGCATGCATTTGGGGCACCCATGACATGCGGCATGCACGTATGTCCCCCATCACATGCAGCATGCATTTGGGGCCCCCATGAAATTTGGCATGCATTTGGGGCCCCCATGACATGCGGCATGCAACTTGGATCCCCTTGACACGTGGCATGCTTTGGGGCCCTTATGACATGCGGAACGTATTTGGGACCCCCATGACATACGGCATGCATGTGGGGCCGCCATGACATTCGGCATGCAATTTGGGCCCCGATGTTATGCGGCATGCACGTGGGGACCCCATGACATGCGGCATGCATTTGGGGCCTCCATGACATGCGGCATGCATTTGGGACCCCAATGACATGCGGCATGCATTTGGGGCCCCCAAGACATGCGGAATGCATCTTGGACCCCCATGACATGTGGCATGCTTCGGGGCCCTTATGACATGCGGAACGTATTTGGGGCCCCCATGACATGTGGCATGCATTTGGGGCCCCCATGATATGCGGCATGCATTTGGGGCCCCCAAGACATGCGGCATGCATGTGGAGCCCTTATGACATGCAGCATGCACGGGGGCTCCAATGACATGCGGCTTGCACGTGCGGCCCCCATGACATGCGGCATGCACGTTTGGCCCCCATGACATTTGACATGCATTTGGGGCCCCCATGATATGTGGCATGCAAGTGGGGCACCAATGACATGCGGCATGCACATGGGGCTCCCATGATATGCGGCAAGCATTTGGGGCCCCCATGACATTCGGCATGTATTTGGGGCCCCGATGTCATGCGGCATGCATTCGGGGCCCCCATGACATGCGGCATGCATTTGAGGCACCCATGACATGCGGCATGCATTTGAGGCCCCCATGACATGCGGTATGCCCCTTTGACCACCATGACATGTGGCTTGCTTTGGGGCCCTTATTACATGCGGAACGTATTTGGGGCCCCCAAGACATGTGGCATGCATTTGGGGCCCTCATGACATTCGGCAGGTATTTGGGGCCCCGATGTCATGCGGCATGCACGTGGGGACCCCATGACATGCGGAATGCATTTGGGGTCACCATGACATGCGGCATGCATTTGGGACCCCAATGACATGTGGCATGCATTTGGGGCCCCCATGACATTTGGCATGCATTTGAGGCAACCATGACATGGGGCATGCCTGTAGTGCCCCCATGACATTCGGCATGCATTTGGGGGCCCCATGACATTCGGCATGCATTTGGGGCCCCCATGACATGCGGCATGCACCTTGGACCCCCATGACATGTGGCATGCTTTGGGGCCCTTATGACATGCGGAACGTATTTGGGGCCCCCATGACATGTGGCATGCATTTGGGGCCCTCATGACATGCAGCATGCATTTGGGCCCCCCATGACATGCGGCATGCTCGTGGGGCCCCATGATAGGCGACATGCACGTGGGGCCCCATGACATACGGCATGCATTTGGGGCCCCCATGACATGCGGCATGCAAGTGGAGCACCTATGACATGAGGCATGCATTTGAGGCCCCCATTACACGATGCATGCATGTGGGGCCTCCATGACATGCGGCATGCATTTGTTACCCCAATGACATGCGGCATGCATTTGGGTCCCCCTTGACATGCGACATGCATGTGGGGCCCCCATGACATACGGCATGCATTTGGGGCCCCCATGACATGCAGCATGAATTTGGGGCCCCCATGACATGTGACATGCACATGGTGCCCCCTTGAGATACAGCATGCACGTGGGGCCCCAATGACATGTGGCATGCATTTGGGGCCCTCATGACATGCTGCATGCACGTGGGCCCCCCATGACATGGGGCATGCATTTGGGTCCCCATGACATGCGGCATGCATGTGGGGCCCCCATGACATGTGGCATGCATGTGGGGCCCCCATGACATGTGGTACGCATGTGGGGCCCCCATGAAGTGCGACACGTACTTGGGGCCCCCATGACATGCCATGCATTTTGGGGCCCCCATGATATTGCGACATGCACGTGGGGCCATAATGACATGCGGCATGCATTTGGGGCCCCCATGACATGCGTCATGCATTTGGGGCACCCATGACATGCGGCATGCACGTAGGGCCCCCATCAGATGCAGCATGCATTTGGGGCCCCATGAAATTTGGCATGCATTTGGGGCCCCCGTGACATGCGGCATGCAACTTGGACCTCCTTGACACGTGGCATGCTTTGGGGCCCTTATGACATGCGGAACGTATTTGGGACCCCCATGACATGCGGCATGCTCGTGGGGCCCAATGATATGCGGCATGCACGTGGGACCTCATGACATACGGCATGCATTTGGGGCCCCCATGACATGTGGCATGCATGTGGAGCCCCCATGATATGTAGCATGCACGTGGGGCCCCATGACATATGGCATGCATTTGGGGCCCCCATGACATGCGGCATGCATGTAGGGCCCCCATGACATCCGGCATGCATTTGGGGCCCCCATAGCATGTGGCATGCACGGGGGCTCCAATGACATGCGGCATGCACGTGCGGCCCCCATGACATGTGGACTGCATTTGGGGCCCCCATGACATGCGGCATGCACGTGGGGCCCCCATGACATGAGGGATGCATGTGGAGCACCTATGACATGAGGCATGCATTTGGGGCCACCATTACACGATGCATGCATGTGGGGCCTCCATGACATGCGGCATGCATTTGGGACCCCAATGACATGTGTCATGCATTTGGGTCCCCCTTGACATGTGACATGCATGTGGGGTCCCCATGACATACGGCATGCATTTGGGGCCCCCATGACATGCGTCCTGGATTTGAGGCCCCCATGACATATGACATGCACATGGGGCCCCCATGAGAAGCAGCATGCACGTGGGGCCCCAATGACATGCAGCATGCATTTGGGGCCCTCATGACATGCGGCATGCACGTGGGGCCCCCATGATATGCGGAATGCATTTGGGACCCCACAACATGCGGCATGCATGTGGGGCCCCCATGAAATGTGGCATGCATGTGAGGCCCCCATGACATACGGCATGCATGTGGGGCCCCCATGACATGCAGCATGCATGCGGGGCCCCCATGACATGCGGCATGCATGTGGAGCACCTATGACATGCGGACTGCTTTTGGGGGCCCCATGACATGCGGCATGCACATTGGGCCCCCATGACATTCGACATGCAAGTGGGGCACCCATGACATGCGGCATGCTCGTGGGGCTCCATGATATGTGGCATGCACGTGGGACCTCATGACATACGGCATGCATTTGGTGCCGCCATGACATTCGGCATGCATTTTGGGCCCCGATGTTATGCGGCATGCACGTGGGGACCCCATGACATGCGGCATGCATTTGGGGCCTCCATGACATGCGGCATGCATTTGGGACCCCAATGACATGCGGCATGCATTTGGGGCACCCATGACATGTGGCATGCACGTAGGGCCCCCATGACATGCAGCTTGCATTTGGGGCCCCCAATACATGCGGAATGCATCTTGGACCCCCATGACATGTGGCATGCTTCGGGGCCCTTATGACATGCGGAACGTATTTGGGCCCCCCATGACATGTGGCATGCATTTGGGGCCCACATGACGTGCGGCATGCATTTAGGGCCCCCATGACATGCGGCATGCTCATGGGGCCCCATGATATGCGACATGCACGTGGGGCCCTTATGACATGCGGAACGTATTTGGGGCCCCCATGACATGTGGCATGCATTTGGGGCCCTCATGACATGCGGCATGCATTTGGGCCCTCCATGACATGGGGCATGCTCGTGGGGCCCCATGATAGGCGACATGCACGTGGGGCCCCATGACATACGGCATTCATTTGGGGCCCCCATGACATGCGGCATGCAAGTGGAGCACCTATGACATGAGGCATGCATTTGAGGCCCCCATTACATGATGCATGCATGTGGGGCCTCCATGACATGTGGCATGCATTTGTTACCCCAATGACATGCGGCATGCATTTGGGTCCCCCTTGACATGCGACATGCATGTGGGGCACCCATGACATACTTCATGCATTTGGGGCCCCCATGACATGTGACATACACATGGGGCCCCCATGAGATACAGCATGCACGTGGGGCCCCCATGACATGCGGCATGCATTTGGGGCCTCCATGAAATGCGGCATGCATGTGGGGCCCCCATGACATGCGACATGCATGTGGAGCCCCCATGATATGCGGCATGCACGTGGGGTCCCATGACATACGGCATGCACGGGGGCTCCAATGACATGCGGCATGCACGTGCGGCCCCCATGACATGCAGACTGCATTTGGGGCCCCCATGACATGCGGCATGCAAGTGGGGCCCCCATGACATGCGGCATGCATGTGGAGCACCTATGACATGAGGCATGCATTTGGGGCCACCATTACACGATGCATGCATGTGGGGCCTCCATGACATGCGGCATGCATTTGGGACCCCAATGACATGCGTCCTGAATTTGGGGCCCCCATGACATGTGACATGAACATGGGGCCCCCATGAGAAGCAGCATGCACGTGGGGCCCCAATGACATGCAGCATGCATTTGGGGCCCTCATGACATGCGGCATGCACGTGGGGCCCACATGACATGCGGGATGCATTTGGGACCCCAAAACATGCGGCAAGCATTTGGGGCCCCCATGACATTCGGCATGCATTTGGGGCCCCGATGTCATGCGGCATGTATTTGGGACCCCATGACATGCTGCATGCATTTGGGGTCTCCATGACATGCAGCATGTATTTGGGACCCCAATGACATGCGGCATGCATTTGGGGCACCAATGACATGCGGCATGCACATAGGGCCCCCATGACATGCAGCATACATTTGGGGCCCCCATAACATTCGGCATGCATTTGGGGCCCCCATGACATGCGGCATGCACCTTGGACCCCCATGACATGTGGCATGCTTTGGGGCCCTTATGACATGTGGAACTTATTTCGTGCCCCCGTGACATGTGGCATGCATTTGGAGCCCCCATAACATGCGGCATGCATTTGGGGCCCACATGACATGTGGCATGCTCTTGGGGCCCCATGATTTGCGGCATGCACTTGGGGACCCATGACATACGGCATGCATTTGGGGGCCCCATGATGTGCGGCATGCACATAGGGCCCCCATGACATGCGGCATGCATTTGGGGCCCTCATGACGTGCGGCATGCACGTGGGGCCCCCATGACATGTGGTATGCACGTTGGGCCCCCATGACCTGTGGCACGTACTTGGGGCCCCCATGACTTGCGGCATGCTCTTGGGGCCCCATGATATGCGGCATGCACTTGGGCCCCATGACATACGGCATGCATTTGGGGGCCTCATGACGTGCGGCATACACATAGGGCCCCCATGACATGCGGCATGCATTTGGGGCCCCCATGACATGTGGCATGCATGTGGAGCCCCCATGATATGTGGCATGCACGTGGGGCCCCATGACATACAGCATGCATTTGGGGCCCCCATGACATGCGGCATGCATGTAGGGCCCCCATGACATCCGGCATGCATTTGGGGCCCCCATAACATGTGGCATGCACGGGGGCTCCAATGACATGCGGCATGCACGTGCGGCCCCCATGACATGCGGACTGCATTTGGGGCCCCCATGACATGCGGCATGCATGTGGGGCCCCCATGACATGAGGCATGCATGTGGAGCACCTATGAGATGAGGCATGCATTTGGGGCCACCATTACACGATGCATGCATGTTGGGCCTGCATGACATGCGGCATGCATTTGGGACCCCAATGACATGTGTCATGCATTTGGGTCCCCCTTGACATGTGACATGCATGTGGGGTCCCCATGACATACGGCATGCATTTAGGGCCCCCATGACATGCGTCCTGGATTTGGGGCCCCCATGACATATGACAAGCACATGGGGCCCCCATGAGAAGCAGCATGCACGTGGGGCCCCAATGACATGCAGCATGCATTTGGGGACCTCATGACATGCGGCATGCACCTTGGACCCCCATGATATGTGGCATGCTTTGGGGCCCTTATGACATGCGGTACGTATTTGGGGCCCCATGACATGTGGCATGCATTTGGGGCCCTCATGACATGCGGCATGCATTTGGGCCCTCCATGACATGCGGCATGCTCGTGGGGCCCCATGATAGGTGACATGCACGTGGGGCCCCATGACATACGGCATGCATTTGGGGCCCCCATGACATGCGAAATGCAAGTGGAGCACCTATGACATGAGGCATGCATTTGAGGCCCCCATTACATGATGCATGCATGTGGGGCCTCCATGACATGCGGCATGCATTTGGGGCCCCCATGACATGCGGCATGCATTTGAGGCTCCCATGACATGCGGCATGCCCGTAGTGCCGCCATGACATGCAGCATGCATTTGGGGCCCCCATGACATTCGGCATGCATTTGGGGCCCCCATGACATGTGGCATGCACCTTGGACCCCCATGACATGTGGCATGCTTTGGGGCTCTTATGACATGCGGAACGTGTTTGGGGCACCCATGACAAGTGGCATGCATTTGGGGCCCTCATGACATGAGGCATGCATTTGGGCCCCCCATGAC
The DNA here is from genome assembly GCF_046119375.1 of Phyllobates terribilis. Taxonomy (NCBI): domain Eukaryota; kingdom Metazoa; phylum Chordata; class Amphibia; order Anura; family Dendrobatidae; genus Phyllobates; species Phyllobates terribilis. Next base: position 344,350,186 of record NW_027362764.1, read on the forward strand.
ATGCGGCATGCTCGTGGGGCCCCATGATAGGCGACATGCGCGTGGGGCCCCATGACATACGGAATGCATTTGGGGCCCCCATGACATGCGGCATGCATGTGGAGCACCTATGACATGAGGCATGCATTTGAGGCCCCCATTACACGATGCATGCATGTGGGGCCTCCGTGACATGCGGCATGTATTTGTTACCCCATTGACATGCGTCATGCATTTGGGTCCCCCTTGACATGAGACATGCATGTGGGGCCCCCATGACATACGGCATGCATTTGGGGCCCCCATGACATGCGGCATGAATTTGGGACCCCCATGACATGTGACATGCACATGGGGCCCCCATGAATACAGCATGCACGTGGGGCCCCAATGACATGCGGCATGCATTTGGGGCCCCCATGACATTCGGCATGCATTTGGGGCCCCCAAGACCTGCGGAATGCATCTTGGACCCCCATGACATGTGGCATGCTTCGGGGCCCTTATGACATGCGGAACGTATTTGGGGCCCCCATGACATGTGGCATGCATTGGGGGCACCCATGACATGCGGCATGCATTTGGGGCACCCATGACATGCGGCATGCATTTGGGGCCCCATAACATGCGGCATGCATTTGGGGCCCCCATGACATGTGGCATGCATTGGGGGCACCCATGACATGCGTTCTGGATTTGGGGCCCCCATGACATGTGACATGAACATGGGGCCCCCATGAGAAGCAGCATGCACGTGGGGCCCCAATTACATGCATCATGCATTTGGTGCCCTCATGACATGCGGCATGCACGAGGGGCCCCCATGACATGCGGAATGCATTTGGGACCCCACAACATGCGGCATGCATGTGGGGCCCCCATGAAATGTTGCATGCATGTGAGGCCCCCATGACATACGGCATGCATGTGGGGCCCCCATGACATGCGGCATGCACGTGGGGCCCCCATGACATGCGGCATGCATATGGAGCACCTATGACATGCGGACAGCTTTTGGGGCCCCCATGACATACGGCATGCACATGGGGCCCCCATGACATTCGACATGCATTTGGGGCCCCCATGATATGTGGCATGCAAGTGGGGCACCCATGACATGTGGCATGCACGTGGGGCTCCCATGATATGCGGCAAGCATTTGGGGCCCCCATGACATTCGGCATGCATTTGGGGCCCCGATGTCATGCGGCATGCAAGTGTTGACCCCATGACATGCTGCATGCATTTGGGGTCTCCATGACATGCGGCATGCATTTGGGACCCCAATGACATGCGGCATGCATTTGGGGCACCCATGACATCGGGCATGCACGTAGGGCCCCCATGACATGCAGCATACATTTGGGTTCGGCATGCATTTTTGGCCCCCGTGACATGCGGCATGCACCTTGGACCCCCATGACATGTGGCATGCTTTGGGGCCCTTATGACATGTGGAACGTATTTTGTGCCCCCATGACATGTGGCAAGCACTTGGAGCACCCATGACATGCGGCATGCATTTGGGGCACCCATGACATGCGGCATGCACGTAGGTCCCCCATCACATGCAGCATGCATTTGGGGCCCCCATGATATGTGGCATGTCATGGGGGCCCCATGACATACGGCATGCATTTGGGGCCCCCATGACATGCGACATGCAAGTGGAGCAACTATGACATGAGGCATGCATTTGAGGCCCCATTACACGATGCATGCATGTGGGGCCTCCATGACATGCGGCGTGCATTTGTTACCCCAATGACATGCGGCATGCATTTGGGTCCCCCTTGACATGCGAAATGCACGTGGGGCCCCAATGACATGTGGCATGCATTTGGGGCCCTCATGACATGCTGCATGCACCTGGGGCCCCCATGGCATGCGGCATGCATTTGAGGCACCCATGACATGCGGCATGCCCATAGTGCCCCCATGACATGCAGCATGCATTTGGGGACCCCATGACAGTCGGCATGCATTTGGGGCCCCCATGACATGCGGCATGCACCTTGGACCCCCATGACATGTGGCATGGTTTATGGCCCTTATGACATGCGGAACGTATTTGGGGCCCCCATGACATGTGGCATGCATTTGGGGCCCTCATGACATGCGGCATGCATTTGGGCCCCCCATGACATGCGGCATGCTCGTGGGGCCCCATGATAGGCGACATGCACGTGGGGCCCCATGACATACGTCATGCATTTGATGCCCCCATGACATGCGGCATGCACGTGGAGCACCTATGACATGAGGCATGCATTTGAGGCCCCCATTACACGATGCATGCATGTGGGGCCTCCATGACATGCGGCATGCATTTGTTACCCCAATGACATGCGGCATGCATTTGGGTCCCCCTTGACATGCGACATGCATGTGGGGCACCCATGACATGCGGCATGAATTTGGGGCCCCCATGACATGTGACATGCACATGGGGCCCCCATGAGATACAGCATGCACGTGGGGCCCCAATGACATGCGGCATGCAACTTGGACCCCCTTGACACGTGTCATGCTTTGGGGCCCTTATGACATGCGGAACGTATTTGGGACCCCCATGACATTCGACATGCATTTGGGGACCCGATGATATTTGGCATGCAAGTGGGGCACCCATGACATGCGGCATGCATGTGGGGCCCACATGACATGCGGCATGCATGTGGAGCACCTATGACATGTGGCATGCATGTGGAGCACCTATGAAATGCGGACTGCTTTTGGGGGCCCCATGACATGCGGCATGCACATGGGGCCCCCATGACATTCGACATGCAAGTGGGGCACCCATGACATGCGGCATGCTCGTGGGGCTCCATGATATGCGGCATGCACGTGTGACCTCATGACATAAGGCATGCATTTGGTGCCGCCATGACATTCGGCATGCATTTTGGGCCCCGATGTTATGCGGAATGCACTTGGGGACCCCATGACATGCGGCATGCATTTGGGGCCTCCATGACATGCGACATGCATTTGGGACCCCAATGACATGCGGCATGCATTTGGGGCCCCCATGACATGCGGTATGCATTTGGGGCACCCATGACATGCGGCATGCACGTAGGGCCCCCATGACATGCAGCATGCATTTGGGGTCCCCAAGACATGCGGAATGCATCTTGGACCCCCATGAAATGTGGCATGCTTCGGGGCCCTTATAACATGCGGAACGTATTTGGGGCCCCCATGACATGTGGCATGAATTTGGGGCCCCCATGACATGCGGCATGCATTTGGGGCCCCCATGACATGCGGCATGCTCATGGGGCCCCATGAGATGCAACATGCACGTGGGGCCCCATGACATACGGCATGCATTTGGGGCCCCCATGACATGCGGCATGCATGTGGAGCCCCCATGATATGCGTCATGCACGTGGGGCCCAATGACATACGGCATGTATTTGGGGCCCGCATGACTTGCGACATGCATGTAGGGCCCCCATGACATTCGGCATGCACGGGGGCTCCAATGACATGCGGCTTGAACGTGCGGCCCCCATGACATGCGGACTGCATTTGGGGCCCCAATGTCATGCGGCATGCATTTGGGGCCCCCATGTCATGCGTCATACATTTGAGGCACCCATGACATGCGGCATGCCCGTAGTGTCCCCATGACATGCAGCATGCATTTGGGGACCCCATGACATTCGGCTTGCATTTGGGGCCCCCTTGACATGCGGCATGCACCTTGGACCCCCATGACATGTGGCATGCTTTGGGGCCCTCATGACATGCGGCATGCATTTGGGCCCTCCATGACATGCGGCATGCTCGTGGGACCCCATGATAGGCGACATGCACATGGGTCCCCATGACATACGGCATGCATTTGGGGCCCCCATGACATGCAGCATGCAAGTGGAGCACCTATGACATGAGGCATGCATTTGAGGCCCCCATTACATGATGCATGCATGTGGGGCCTCTATGACATGCGGCATGCATTTGTTACCCCAATGACATGCGGCATGCATTTGGGTCCCCCTTGACATGCGACATGCATGTGGGGCACCCATGACATACTTCATGCACTTGGGGCCCCCATGACATGCGGCATGAATTTGGGGCCCCCAAGACATGTGACATGCACATGGGGCCCCCATGAGATACTGCATGCACTTGGGGCCCCAATGACATGCGGCATGCATTTTGGGCCCTCATGACATGCTGCATGCACGGGGGGCCCCCATGACATGCGGCATGCATTTGGGCCCCCCATGAAAAGCGGCATGCATGTGAGACCCCCATGACATACGGCATGCATGTGGGGCCCCCATGACATGCGGCATGCATGTGGGGCCCCCATGACATGCGACATGCAAGTGGAGCCCCCATGATATGCGGCATGCACGTGGGGTCCCATGACATACGGCATGCATTTGGGGCCCCCATGACATGCGACATGCATGTGGAGCCCCCATGATATGCGGCATGCACGGGGGCTCCAATGACATGCGGCATGCACGTGCGGCCCCCATGACATGCAGACTGCATTTGGGGGCCCCATGACATGCGGCATGCAAGTGGGGCCCCCATGACATGCGGCATGCATGTGGAGCACCTATGACATGAGGCATGCATTTGGGGCCACCATTACACGATGCATGCATGTGGGGCCTCCATGACATGCGGCATGCATTTGGGACCCCAATGACATGCGTCCAGAATTTGGGGCCCCCATGACATGTGACATGAACATGGGGCCCCCATGAGAAGCAGCATGCACGTGGGGCCCCAATGACATGCAGCATGCATTTGGGGCCCTCATGACATGCGGCATGCACGTGGGGCCCCCATGACATGCGGAATGCATTTGGGACCCCACAACATGCGGAATGCATGTGGGGCCCCCATGAAATGTGGCATGCATGTGGAGCACCTATGACATGCTGACTGCTTTTGGGGCCCCCATGACATGCGGCATGCACATGGGCCCCCCATGACATTCGACATGCATTTGGGGCCCCCATGATATGTGGCATGCAAGTGGGGTATCCATGACATGTGGCATGCACGTGGGGCTCCCATGATATGCGGCAAGCATTTGGGGCCCCCATGACATTCGACATGCATTTGGGGCCCCGATGTCATGCGGCATGCAAGTGTTGCCCCCTTGACATGCTGCATGCATTTGGGGTCTCCATGATATGCAGCATGTATTTGGGACCCCAATGACATGCGGCATGCATTTGGGGCACCCATGACATGCGGCATGCAAATAGGGCCCCCATGACATGCAGCATACATTTGGGGCCCCCATAACATTCGGCATGCATTTGGGGCCCCCGTGACATGCGGCATGCACCTTGGACACCCATGACATGTGGCATGCTTTTGCTCCTTTATGACATGTGGAATTTATTTCGTGCCCCCGTGACATGTGGCATGCATTTGGAGCCCCCATAACATGCGGCATGCATTTGGGGCCCCCATGACATGCGGCATGCTCTTGGGGCCCCATGATATGCGGCATGCATTTGGGGCCCCATGACATACGGCATGCATTTGGGGGCCCCATGACGTGCGGCATGCACATAGGGCCTCCATGACATGCGGCATGCATTTGGGGCCCTCATGACGTGCGGCATGCACGTGGGGCCCCCATGACATGTGGTATGCACGTGGGGCCCCCATGACCTGTGGCACGTACTTAGGGCCCCCATGACATGCGGCATGCTCTTGGGGCCCCATGATATGCGGCATGCACTTGGGGCCCCATGACATACGGCATGCATTTGGGGGCCCCATGACGTGCGGCATGAACATAGGGCCCCCATGACATGCGGCATGCATTTGGTTCACCCATGACATGCGGCATGCACGTAGGGCCCCGATGACATGCAGCATGCATTTGGGGCCCCCATGACATTCGCCATGCATTTGGGGCCCCCATGACATGCGGCATGCACCTTGGACCCCCATGACATGTGGTATGCTTTGGGGCCCTTATGACATGCGGAACGTATTTTGGGCCCCCATGACACGTGGCATGCATTTGGGGCCCCCATGACATCTGGCATGCTTGTGGGGCCCCATGATATGCTGCATTCACGTGGAGCCCCATGACATACGGCATGCATTTGGGGCCCCCATGACATGCGTCATGCATTTGAGGCACCCATGACATGCGGCATGCCCGTAGTGCCCCCATGACATGCAGCATGCATTTTGGGCCCCCATGACTTTCGGCATGCATTTGGGGCCCCCATGACATGCGGCATGCCCCTTGGACCCCCATGACATGTGGCATGCTTTGGGGCCCTTATGACATGTGGAACGTGTTTGGGGCCCCCATGACAAGTGGCATGCATTTGGGGCCCTCATGACATGAGGCATGCATTTGGGCCCACCATGACATGCGGCATGCTCATGGGGCCCCATGATAGGCGACATGCACGTGGGGCCCCATGACATACGGCATGCATTTGGGGCCCCAATGACATGCGGCATGAATTTGGGGCCCCCATGACATGTGACATGCACATGGGGCCCCCATGAGATACAGCATGCACGTGGGGCCCCAATGACATGCGGCATGCATTTGGGGCCCCCATGACATGCGGCATGCATTTGGGGCCCCCATGACATGCGGCATGCATGTGGAGCACCTATGACATGAGGCATGCATTTGAGGCCCCCATTACACGATGCATGCATGTGGGGCCTCCAAGACATGCGGCATGTACTTGTTACCCCAATGACATGCGGCATGTATTTGGGTCCCCCTTGACATGCGACATGCATGTGGGGCCCCCATGACATACGGCATGCATTTGGGGCCCCCATGACATGCGGCATGAATTTGGGGCCCCCATGACATGTGACATGCACATGGGGCCCCCATGAGATACAGCATGCACGTGGGGCCCCAATGACATGCGGCATGCATTTGGGGCCCCCATGACATGCGGCATGCATTTGGGGCACCCATGACATGCGGCATGCATGTAGGGCCCCCATGACATGCAGCATGCATTTGGGGCCCCCATGACATTCGGCATGCATTTGGGGCACCCAAGACATGTGGAATGCATCTTGGACCGCCATGACATGTGACATGCTTGGGGGCCCTTATGACATGCGGAACGTATTTGAGGCCCCCATGACATGTGGCATGCATTTGGGGCCCCCATGACAGGCGGCATGCATTTGGGGCACCCATGACATGTGACATGGATTTGGGGCCCCCATAACATGCGGCATGCACGGGGGCTCCAATGACATGCGGCATGCACGTGCGGCCCCCATGACATGCGGACTGCATTTGGGGCCCCAATGACATGCGGCATGCAAGTGGGGCCCCCATGACATGCGGCATGCATGTGGAGCACCTATGACATGAGGCATGCATTTGGGGCCACCATTACATGATGCATGCATGTGGGTCCTCCATGACATGCGTCATGCATTTGGGTCCCCCTTGACATGTGACATGCATGTGGGGTCCCCATGACATACGGGATGCATTTGGGGCCCCCATGACATGCGTCCTTAACATGGGGCCCCCATGAGAAGCAGCATGCACGTGGGGCCCCAATGACATGCAGCATGCATTTGGGGCCCTCATGACATGCGGCATGCACATGGGGCCCCCATGACATGTGGAATGCATTTGGGACCCCACAACATGCGGCATGCATGTGGGGCCCCCATGACATGCGGCATGCATGTGGGGTCCCCATGACATGCGGCATGCACGGGGGCTCCAATGACATGCGGCATGCACGTGCGGCCCCCATGACATACGGCATGCATTTGGGGCCCCCATGACATGCGGCATGCATGTGGGGCCCCCATGACATTCGGCATGCATGTGGAGCACCTATGACATGCGGACTGCTTTTGGGGCCCCCATGACATGCGGCAACACATGGGGCCCCCATGACATTGGACATGCATTTGGGGCCCCCATGATATGTGGCATGCAAGTGGGGCACCCATGACATGTGGCATGCACGTGGGGCTCCCATGATATGCGGCAAGCATTTGGGGCCCCCATGACATTCGGCATGCATTTGGGGCCCCGATGTCATGCGGCATGCAAGTGTTGACATCATGACATGCAGCATACATTTGGGGCCCCCATAACATTTGGTATGCATTTGGGGCCCCCGTGACATGCGGCATGCACCTTGGACCCCCATGACATTTGGCATGCTTTGGGGCCCTTATGACATGTGGAACGTATTTCGTGCCCCCATGACATGTGGCATGCAATTGGAGCCCCCATGAAATGCGGCATGCATTTGGGGCACCCACGACATGCGGCATGCACGTAGGGCCCCCATCACATGCAGCATGCATTTGGGGCCCCCATGAAATTTGGCATGCATTTGGGGCCCCCATGACATGCGGCATGCAACTTGGACCCCCTTGACACGTGGCATGCTTTGGGGCCCTTATGACATGCGGAATGTATTTGGGACCCCCATGACATGCGGCATGCTCGTGGGGCTCCATGATATGCGACATGCACGTGGGACCTCATGACATGCGGCATGCATTTGGGGCACCCATGACATGCGGCATGCACGTAGGGCCCCCATGACATGCAGCATGCATTTGGGGCCCCCAAGACATGCGGAATGCATCTTGGACCCCCATGACATGTGGCATGCTTCGGGGCCCTTATGACATGCGGAACGTATTTGGGGCCCCCATGACATGTGGCATGCATTTGGGGCCCCCATGACATGCGGCATGCATTTGGGGCCCCCATGACATGCGGCATGCATGTGGAGCCCTTATGACATGTGGCATGCACGGGGGCTCCAATGACATGCGGCTTGCACGTGCGGCCCCCATGACATGCGGATTGCATTTGGGGCCCCCATGACATGCAGCATGCACTTGGGGCCCCCATGACATGTGACATGCATTTGGGGCCCCCATGATATTTGGCATGCAAGTGGGGCACCAATGACATGCGGCATGCACATGGGGCTCCCATGATATGCGGCAAGCATTTGGGGCCCCCATGACATTCGGCATGTATTTGGGGCCCCGATGTCATGCGGCATGCATTCGGGGCCCCCATGACATGCGGCATGCATTTGAGGCACCCATGACATGCGGCATGCCCGTAGTGCCCCCATGACATGCAGCATGCATTTGGGGACCCCATGACATTTGGCATGCATTTGGGGCCCCCATGACATGCGGCATGCAACTTGGACCCCCATGACATTTGGTATGCTTTGGGGCCCTTATTAGATGCGGAACGTATTTGGGACCCCCAAGACATGTGGCATGCATTTGGGGCCCTCATGACATTCGGCATGTATTTGGGGCCCCGATGTCATGAGGCATGCACGTGGGGACCCCATGACATGCGGAATGCATTTGGGGTCACCATGACATGCGGCATGCATTTGGGACCCCAATGACATGCGGCATGCATTTAGGGTCCCCATGACATGCGGCATGCATTTAGGGTCCCCATGACATGCGGCATGCATTTGAGGCACCCATGACATGCGACATGCCTGTATTGCCCCCATGACATGCAGCATGCATTTGGGGCCACCATGACATTCGGCATGCATTTGGGGCCACCATGACATTCGGCATGCATTTTTGGCCCCCATGACATGCGGCATGCACCTTGGACCCCCATGACATGTGTCATGCTTTGAGGCCCTTATGACATGCGGAATGTGTTTGGAGCCCCCATGACAAGTGGCATGCATTTGGGGCCCCAATGTCATGCGGCATGCATTTTTGGCCCCCATGACATGCAGCATGCATTTGAGGCACCCATGACATGCGGTATGCCCGTAGTGCCCCCATGACATTCAGCATGCATTTGGGGACCCCATGACATTCGGCATGCATTTGGGGCCCCCATGACATGCGGCATGCACCTTGGACCCCTATGACATGTGGCATGCTTTGGGGCCCTTATGACATGCGGAACGTATTTGGGGCCCCCATGACATGTGGCATGCATTTGGGGCCCTCATGACATGCGGCATGCATTTGGGCCCCCCATGACATACGGCATGCTCGTGGGGCCCCATGATAGGCGACATGCACGTGGGGCCCCATGACATATGGCATGCATTTGGGGCACCCATGACATGCAGCATGCAAATGGAGCACCTATGACATGAGGCATGCATTTGAGGCCACCATTACACGATGCATGCATGTCGGGCCTCCATGACATGCGACATGCATTTGTTACCCCAATGACATGCGGCATGCATTTCGGCCCCCCTTGACATGCGACATGCATGTGGGGCACCCATGACATACGGCATGCATTTGGGGCCCCCATGACATGCGGCATGAATTTGGGGCCCCCATGATATGTGACATGCACATGGGGCCCCCATGAGATACAGCATGCACGTGGGGCCCCAATGACATGTGGCATGCATTTGGGGCCCTCATGACATGCTGCATGCACGTGGGGCCCCCAAGGCTTGCGGCATGCGTTTGAGGCACCCATGACATGCGGCATGCATTTGGGGACCCCATGACATTCGGCATGCATTTGGGGCCCCCATGACATGCGGCATGCACCTTGGACCCCCATGACATGTGGCATGCTTTGGGGCCCTTATGACATGCGGAACGTATTTGGGGCCCCCATGACATGTGGCATGCATTTGGGGCCCTCATGACATGCGGCATGCATTTGGGCCCCCCATGACATGCGGCATGCTCATGGGGCCCCATGACATACGGCATGCATTTGGGGCCCCCATGACATGCGGCATGCACGTGGAGCACCTATGACATGAGGCATGCATTTCAGGCCCCCGTTACACGATGCATGCATGTGTGGCCTCCATGACATGCGGCATGCATTTGTTACCCCAATGACATGCGGCATGCATTTGGGTCCCCCTTGACATGCGACATGCATGTGGGGCACTCATGACATACGGCATGCATTTGGGGCCCCCATGACATGCGGCATGAATTTGGGGCACCCATGACATGTGACATGCACATGGGGCCCCCATGAGATACAGCATGCACGTGGGGCCCCAATGACATGCGGCATGCAACTTGGACCCCCTTGACACGTGACATGATTTGGGGCCCTTATGACATGTGGAACGTATTTGGGACCCCCATGACATTCGACATGCATTTGGGGACCCCATGATATGTGGCATGCATGTGGAGCACCTTTGACATGCAGGCTGCATTTGGGGCCCCCATTACATGCGGCATGCACGTGGGGCCCCCATGACATTCGACATGCATTTGGGGCCCCCATGATATGTGGCATGCAAGTGGGGCACCCATGACATGCGGCATGTACGTGGGGCTCCCATGATATGCGGCAAGCATTTGGGGCCCCCATGACATTCGTCATGCATTTGGGGCCCTGATGTCATGCGGCATGCGCTTGTTGACCCCATGACATGATGCATGCATTTGGTGTCTCCATGATATGCGGCATGCATTTGGGACCCCAATGACATGCGGCATGCATTTGGGACCCCAATGACATGCGTCATGCATTTGGGACACCCATGACATGCGGCATGCACGTAGGGCCCCCATGACATGCAGCATGCATTTGGGCCCCCCATAACATTTGGCATGGATTTGGGGCCCCCATGACATGCGGCATGCACCTTGGACCCCCATGACATGTGGCCTGCATTTGGAGCCCCCATAACATGCGGCATGCATTTGGGGCCCCCATGACATGTGGCGTGCTCTTGGGGCCCCATGATATGCGGCATGTACGTGGGGCCCCATGACATACGGCATGCATTTGGGGCCCTCATGATGTGCGGCATGCACGGGGGCTCCAATGACATGCGGCTTGCACGTGCAGCCCCCTTGATATGCGGACTGCATTTGGGGCCCCCATGAAATGCGACATGCACGAGGGGCCCCCATGACATTTGACATGCATTTGCGGCCCCCATGATATTTGGCATACAAGTGGGGCACCAATGACATGCGGCATGCACATGGGGCTCCCATGATAAGCGGCAAGCATTTGGGGCCCCCATGACATTCGGCATGTATTTGGGGCCCCGATGTCATGCGGCATGCACGTGGGGACCACATGACATGCGGAATGCATTTGGGGTCACCATGACATGCGGCATGCATTTGGGACCCCAATGACATGCGGCATGCATTTGAGGCACCCATGACATGCGGCATGCCCGTAGTGCCCCCATGACATGCAGCATGCATTTGGGGCCCCCATGACATTCGGCATGCATTTGGGGCCCCCATGACATGCGGCATGCACCTTGGACCTCAATGACATGTGGCATGCTTTGGGGCCCCCATGACATGCGGCATGCATTTGAGGCACCCAGGCATGCATTTGAGGCACCATGACATGCGGCATGCCCGTAGTGCCCCATGACATGCAGCATGCATTTGGGGCCCCCATGACAAGTGGCATGCATTTGGGGCCCTCATGACATGAGGCATGCATTTGGGCCCCCCATGACATGCGGCATGCTCGTGGGGCCCCATGATAGGCGACATGCACGTGGGGCCCCATGACTTACGGCATGCATTTGGGGCCCCCATGACATGCGGCATGCATGTGGAGCACCTATGACATCAGGCATGCATTTGAGGCCCCCATTACACGATGCATGCATGTGGGGCCTCCAAGACATGTGGCATGCATTTGTTACCCCAATGACATGCGGCATGCATTTGGGTCCCCATGACATGTGACATGCACATGGGGCCCTCATGACATGCGGCATGCATGTGGGACCCCAATGACATGCGACATGCATTTGGGGCCCCCATGACATGCGGCATGCATTTGGGGCACCCATGACATGCGGCATGCATTTGGGGCCCCCAAGACATGCGGAATGCATCTTGGACCCCCATGACATGTGGTATGCTTCGGGGCCCTTATGACATGCGGAACGTATTTGGGGCCCCCATGACATGTGGCATGCATTTGGGGCCCCCATGACATGCGGCATGCATTTGGGGCGCCCATGACATGCGGCATGCACGTATGGCCCCCATCACATGCAGCATGCATTTGGGGCCCCCATGAAATTTGGCATGCATTTGGGGCCACCATGACATGCGGCATGCAACTTGGATCCCCTTGACACGTGGCATGCTTTGGGGCCCTTATAACATGCGGAACGTATTTTTCCTGCTAATCCTAGCATGATAAAGAAGATTCAAAGAGAGTGAGATGCCAGCTCCTTTCATTCATGCAGTAGCTTCAAACATTTCTGGTATATGAATAACATGATGTTTTTCAATGGCAAAAATCAATGAATATTGTAAATGCACAAACAGTAATATCTCCACATTGCAAGGTGCAATTCTGAAATTTTTTGCTTTTTCCTGCTAATCCTAGCATGATAAAGAAGATTCAAAGAGAGTGAGATGCCAGCTACTTTCATTCAGTCAGTAGCTTCAAACATTTCTGGACGTTTTTCAATGGCAAAAATCAATGAATATTGTAAATGCACAAACAGTAATATCTCCACATTGCAAGGTGCAATTCTGAAATTTTTTGCTTTTTCCTCCTAATCCTAGCATGATAAAGAAGATTCAAAGAGAGTGAGATGCCAGCTCCTTTCATTCAGTCAGTAGCTTCAAACATTTCTGGACGTTTTTCAATGGCAAAAATCAATGAATATTGTAAATGCACAAACAGTAATATCTCCACATTGCAAGGTGCAATTCTGAAATTTTTTGCTTTTTCCTGCTAATCCTAGCATGATAAAGAAGATTCAAAGAGAGTGAGATGCCAGCTCCTTTCATTCAGTCAGTAGCTTCAAACATTTCTGGTATATGAATAACATGATGTTTTTCAATGGCAAAAATCAATGAATATTGTAAATGCACAAACAGTAATATCTTCACATTGCAAGGTGCAATTCTGAAATTTTTTGCTTTTTCCTGCTAATCCTAGCATGATAAAGAAGATTCAAAGAGAGTGAGATGCCAGCTCCTTTCATTCAGTCAGTAGCTTCAAACATTTCTGGACGTTTTTCAATGGCAAAAATCAATGAATATTGTAAATGCACAAACAGTAATATCTCCACATTGCAAGGTGCAATTCTGAAATTTTTTGCTTTTTCCTGCTAATCCTAGCATGATAAAGAAGATTCAAAGAGAGTGAGATGCCAGCTCCTTTCATTCAGTCAGTAGCTTCAAACATTTCTGGACGTTCATGCACGTGGGGCCCAATGACATACGGCATGTATTTGGGGCCCGCATGACTTGCGACATGCATGTAGGGCCCCAATGACATTCGGCATGCATTTGGGGCCCTCATGACATGCGGCATGCACGGGGGCTCCAATGACATGCGGCTTGAACGTGCGGCCCCCATGACATGCGGAATGCATTTGGGACCCCCATGACATGCGGCATGCACCTGGGGCCCCCATGACATTTGACATGCATTTGGGGCCCCCATGATATGTGGCATGCAAGTGGGGCACCAATGACATGCGGCATGCACATGGGGCTCCCATGATATGCGGCAAGCATTTGGGGCCCCCACGACATTCGGCATGTATTTGGGGCCCCAATGTCATGCGGCATGCATTTGGGGCCCCCATGACATGCGTCATGCATTTGAGGCACCCATGACATGCGGCATTCCCGTAGTGCCCCCATGACATGCAGCATGCATTTGGGGACCCCATTACATTCGGCTTGCATTTGGGGCCCCCTTGACATGCGGCATGCACCTTGGACCCCCATGACATGTGGCATGCTTTGGGGCCCTTATGACATGCGGAACGTATTTGGGGCCCCCATGACATGTGGCATGCATTTGGGGCCCTCATGACATGCGGCATGCATTTGGGCCCTCCATGACATGCGGCATGCTCGTGGGGCCCCATGATAGGCGACATGCACGTGGGGCCCCATGACATACGGCATGCATTTGGGGCCCCCATGACATGCGGCATGCAAGTGGAGCACCTATGACATGAGGCATGCATTTGAGGCCCCCATTACATGATGCATGCATGTGGGGCCTCCATGACATGTGGCATGCATTTGTTACCCCAATGACATGCGGCATGCATTTGGGTCCCCCTTGACATGCGACATGCATGTGGGGCACCCATGACATACATCATGCATTTGGGGCCCCCATGACATGTGACATACACATGGGGCCCCCATGAGATACAGCATGCACGTGGGGCCCCCATGACATGCGGCATGCATTTGGGGCCTCCATGAAATGCGGCATGCATGTGGGGCCCCCATGACATGCGACATGCATGTGGAGCCCCCATGATATGCGGCATGCACGTGGGGTCCCATGACATACGGCATGCATTTGGGGCCCCAATGACATGCGACATGCATGTAGGGCCCCCATGACATCTGGCATGCATTTGGTGCACCCATAACATGCGGCATGCACGGGGGCTCCAATGACATGCGGCATGCACGTGCGGCCCCCATGACATGCAGACTGCATTTGGGGCCCCCATGACATGCGGCATGCAAGTGGGGCCCCCATGACATGTGGCATGCATGTGGAGCACCTATGACATGAGGCATGCATTTGGGGCCACCATTACACGATGCATGCATGTGGGGCCTCCATGACATGCGGCATGCATTTGGGACCCCAATGACATGCGTCCTGAATTTGGGGCCCCCATGACATGTGACATGAACATGGGGCCCCCATGAGAAGCAGCATGCACGTGGGGCCCCAATGACATGCAGCATGCATTTGGGGCCCTCATGACATGCGGCATGCACGTGGGGCCCACATGACATGCGGAATGCATTTGGGACCCCAAAACATGCGGCATGCATGTGGGGCCCCCATGAAATGTGGCATGCATGTGAGGCCCCCATGACAGACGGCATGCATGTGGGGCCCCCATGACATGCGGCAAGCATTTGGGGCCCCCATGACATTCGGCATGCATTTGGGGCCCCGATGTCATGCGGCATGTATTTGGGACCCCATGACATGCTGCATGCATTTGGGGTCTCCATGACATGCAGCATGTATTTGGGACCCCAATGACATGCGGCATGCATTTGGGGCACCCATGACATGCGGCATGCACATAGGGCCCCCATGACATGCAGCATACATTTGGGGCCCCCATAACATTCGGCATGCATTTGGGGCCCCCATGACATGCGGCATGCACCTTGGACCCCCATGACATGTGGCATGCTTTGGGGCCCTTATGACATGTGGAACTTATTTCGTGCCCCCGTGACATGTGGCATGCATTTGGAGCCCCCATAACATGCGGCATGCATTTGGGGCCCACATGACATGTGGCATGCTCTTGGGGCCCCATGATATGCGGCATGCACTTGGGGACCCATGACATACGGCATGCATTTGGGGGCCCCATGATGTGCGGCATGCACATAGGGCCCCCATGACATGCGGCATGCATTTGGGGCCCTCATGACGTGCGGCATGCACGTGGGGCCCCCATGACATGTGGTATGCACCTTGGGCCCCCATGACCTGTGGCACGTACTTGGGGCCCCCATGACTTGCGGCATGCTCTTGGGGCCCCATGATATGCGGCATGCACTTGGGGCCCCATGACATACGGCATGCATTTGGGGGCCTCATGACGTGCGGCATACACATAGGGCCCCCATGACATGCGGCATGCATTTGGGGCCCCCATGACATGTGGCATGCATGTGGAGCCCCCATGATATGTGGCATGCACGTGGGGCCCCATGACATACGGCATGCATTTGGGGCCCCCATGACATGCGGCATGCATGTAGGGCCCCCATGACATCCGGCATGCATTTGGGGCCCCCATAACATGTGGCATGCACGGGGGCTCCAATGACATGCGGCATGCACGTGCGGCCCCCATGACATGCGGACTGCATTTGGGGCCCCCATGACATGCGGCATGCATGTGGGGCCCCCATGACATGAGGCATGCAAGTGGAGCACCTATGACATGAGGCATGCATTTGGGGCCCCCATAACATGTGGCATGCACGGGGGCTCCAATGACATGTGGCATGCACGTGCGGCCCCCATGACATGCGGACTGCATTTGGGGCCCCCATGACATGCGGCATGCATGTGGGGCCCCCATAACATGAGGCATGCATGTGGAGCACCTATGACATGAGGCATGCATTTGGGGCCACCATTACACGATGCATGCATGTTGGGCCTGCATGACATGCGTCATGCATTTCAGGCACCCATGACATGCGGCATTCCCGTAGTGCCCCCATGACATGCAGCATGCATTTGGGGACCCCATTACATTCGGCTTGCATTTGGGGCCCCCATGACATGCGGCATGCACCTTGGACCCCCATGACATGTGGCATGCTTTGGGGCCCTTATGACATGCGGAACGTATTTGGGGCCCCCATGACATGTGGCATGCATTTGGGGCCCTCATGACATGCGGCATGCATTTGGGCCCTCCATGACATGCGGCATGCTCGTGGGGCCCCATGATAGGCGACATGCACGTGGGGCCCCCATGACATGCGGCATGCAAGTGGAGCACCTATGACATGAGGCATGCATTTGAGGCCCCCATTACATGATGCATGCATGTGGGGCCTCCATGACATGTGGCATGCATTTGTTACCCCAATGACATGCGGCATGCATTTGGGTCCCCCTTGACATGCGACATGCATGTGGGGCACCCATGACATACTTCATGCATTTGGGGCCCCCATGACATGTGACATACACATGGGGCCCCCATGAGATACAGCATGCACGTGGGGCCCCCATGACATGCGGCATGCATTTGGGGCCTCCATGAAATGCGGCATGCATGTGGGGCCCCCATGACATGCGACATGCATGTGGAGCCCCCATGATATGCGGCATGCACGTGGGGTCCCATGACATACGGCATGCATTTGGGGCCCCCATGACATGCGACATGCATGTAGGGCCCCCATGACATCTGGCATGCATTTGGTGCACCCATAACATGCGGCATGCACGGGGGCTCCAATGACATGCGGCATGCACGTGCGGCCCCCATGACATGCAGACTGCATTTGGGGCCCCCATGACATGCGGCATGCAAGTGGGGCCCCCATGACATGCGGCATGCATGTGAAGCACCTATGACATGAGGCATGCATTTGGGGCCACCATTACACGATGCATGCATGTGGGGCCTCCATGACATGCGGCATGCATTTGGGACCCCAATGACATGCGTCCTGAATTTGGGGCCCCCATGACATGTGACATGAACATGGGGCCCCCATGAGAAGCAGCATGCACGTGGGGCCCCAATGACATGCAGCATGCATTTGGGGCCCTCATGACATGCGGCATGCACGTGGGGCCCACATGACATGCGGAATGCATTTGGGACCCCAAAACATGCGGCATGCATGTGGGGCCCCCATGAAATGTGGCATTCATGTGAGGCCCCCATGACAGACGGCATGCATGTGGGGCCCCCATGACATGCGGCAAGCATTTGGGGCCCCCATGACATTCGGCATGCATTTGGGGCCCCGATGTCATGCGGCATGTATTTGGGACCCCATGACATGCTGCATGCATTTGGGGTCTCCATGACATGCAGCATGTATTTGGGACCCCAATGACATGCGGCATGCATTTGGGGCACCCATGACATGCGGCATGCACATAGGGCCCCCATGACATGCAGCATACATTTGGGGCCCCCATAACATTCGGCATGCATTTGGGGCCCCCATGACATGCGGCATGCACCTTGGACCCCCATGACATGTGGCATGCTTTGGGGCCCTTATGACATGTGGAACTTATTTCGTGCCCCCGTGACATGTGGCATGCATTTGGAGCCCCCATAACATGCGGCATGCATTTGGGGCCCACATGACATGTGGCATGCTCTTGGGGCCCCATGATATGCGGCATGCACTTGGGGCCCCATGACATACGGCATGCATTTGGGGGCCTCATGACGTGCGGCATACACATAGGACCCCCATGACATGCGGCATGCATTTGGGGCCCCCATGACATGTGGCATGCATGTGGAGCCCCCATGATATGTGACATGCACGTGGGGCCCCATGACATACGGCATGCATTTGGGGCCCCCATGACATGCGGCATGCATGTAGGGCCCCCATGACATCCGGCATGCATTTGGGGCCCCCATAACATGTGGCATGCACGGGGGCTCCAATGACATGCGGCATGCACGTGCGGCCCCCATGACATGCGGACTGCATTTGGGGCCCCCATGACATGCGGCATGCATGTGGGGCCCCCATGACATGAGGCATGCATGTGGAGCACCTATGACATGAGGCATGCATTTGGGGCCACAATTACACGATGCATGCATGTTGGGCCTGCTTGACATGCGGCATGCATTTGGGACCCCAATGACATGTGTCATGCATTTGGGTCCCCCTTGACATGTGACATGCATGTGGGGTCCCCATGACATACGGCATGCATTTAGGGCCCCCATGACATGCGTCCTGGATTTGGGGCCCCCATGACATATGACAAGCACATGGGGCCCCCATGAGAAGCAGCATGCACGTGGGGCCCCAATGACATGCAGCATGCATTTGGGGACCTCATGACATGCGGCATGCACCTTGGACCCCCATGATATGTGGCATGCTTTGGGGCCCTTATGACATGCGGAACGTATTTGGGGCCCCCATGACATGTGGCATGCATTTGGGGCCCTCATGACATGCGGCATGCATTTGGGCCCTCCATGACATGCGGCATGCTCGTGGGGCCCCATGATAGGTGACATGCACGTGGGGCCCCATGACATACGGCATGCATTTGGGGCCCCCATGACATGCGACATGCAAGTGGAGCACCTATGACATGAGGCATGCATTTGAGGCCCCCATTACATGATGCATGCATGTGGGGCCTCCATGACATGCGGCATGCATTTGGGGCCCCCATGACATGCAGCATGCATTTGGGGCCCCCATGACATTCGGCATGCATGTGGGGCCCCCATGACATGCGGCATGCACCTTGGACCCCCATGACATGTGGCATGCTTTGGGGCCCTTATGACATGCGGAACGTGTTTGGGGCACCCATGACAAGTGGCATGCATTTGGGGCCCTCATGACATGAGGCATGCATTTGGGCCCCCCATGACATGCGGCATGCTCGTGGGGCCCCATGATAGGCGACATGCGCGTGGGGCCCCATGACATACGGAATGCATTTGGGGCCCCCATGACATGCGGCATGCATGTGGAGCACCTATGACATGAGGCATGCATTTGAGGCCCCCATTACACGATGCATGCATGTGGGGCCTCCATGACATGCGGCATGTATTTGTTACCCCAATGACATGCGTCATGCATTTGGGTCCCCCTTGACATGAGACATGCATGTGGGGCCCCCATGACATACGGCATGCATTTGGGGCCCCCATGACATGCGGCATGAATTTGGGACCCCCATGACATGTGACATGCACATAGGGCCCCCATGACATTCGGCATGCATTTGGGGCCCCCAAGACCTGCGGAATGCATCTTGGACCCCCATGACATGTGGCATGCTTCGGGGCCCTTATGACATGCGGAACGTATTTGGGGCCCCCATGACATGTGGCATGCATTGGGGGCACCCATGACATGCGGCATGCATTTGGGGCACCCATGACATGCGGCATGCATTTGGGGCCCCCATAACATGCGGCATGCACGGGGGCTCCAATGACATGCGGCATGCACGTGCGGCCCCCATGACATGCGGACTGCATTTGGGGCCCCCATGACATGCGGCATGCAAGTGGGGCCCCCATGACATGCGGCATGCATGTGTAGCACCAATGACATGAGGCATGCATTTGGGGCAACCATTACACGATGCATGCATGTGGGGCCTCCATGACATGCGGCATGCATTTGGGACCCCAATGACATGCGTCATGCATTTGGGGCCCCCATGACATGCGTCCTGAATTTGGGGCCCCCATGACATGTGACATGAACATGGGGCCCCCATGAGAAGCAGCATGCACGTGGGGCCCCAATTACATGCATCATGCATTTGGTGCCCTCATGACATGCGGAATGCATTTGGGACCCCACAACATGCGGCATGCATGTGGGGCCCCCATGAAATGTTACATGCATGTGAGGCCCCCATGACATACGGCAAGCATGTGGGGCCCCCATGACATGCGGCATGCACGTGGGGCCCCCATGACATGCGGCATGCATATGGAGCACCTATGACATGCGGACAGCTTTTGGGGCCCCCATGACATGCGGCATGCACATGGGGCCCCCATGACATTCGACATGCATTTGGGGCCCCCATGATATGTGGCATGCAAGTGGGGCACCCATGACATGTGGCATGCACGTGGGGCTCCCATGATATGCGGCAAGCATTTGGGGCCCCCATGACATTCGGCATGCATTTGGGGCCCCGATGTCATGCGGCATGCAAGTGTTGACCCCATGACATGCTGCATGCATTTGGGGTCTCCATGACATGCGGCATGCATTTGGGACCCCAATGACATGCGGCATGCATTTGGGGCACCCATGACATCGGGCATGCACGTAGGGCCCCCATGACATGCAGCATACATTTGGGTCCCCCATAACATTCGGCATGCATTTTTGGCCCCCGTGACATGCGGCATGCACCTTGGACCCCCATGACATGTGGCATGCTTTGGGGCCCTTATGACATGTGGAACGTATTTCGTGCCCCCATGACATGTGGCAAGCACTTGGAGCACCCATGACATGCGGCATGCATTTGGGGCACCCATGACATGCGGCATGCACGTAGGGCCCCCATCACATGCAGCATGCATTTGGGGCCCCCATGATATGTGGCATGTCATGGGGGCCCCATGACATACGGCATGCATTTGGTGCCCCCATGACATGCGGCATGCAAGTGGAGCAACTATGACATGAGGCATGCATTTGAGGCCCCATTACACGATGCATGCATGTGGGGCCTCCATGACATGCGGCATGCATTTGTTACCCCAATGACATGAGGCATGCATTTGGGTCCCCCTTGACATGCGAAATGCACGTGGGGCCCCAATGACATGTGGCATGCATTTGGGGCCCTCATGACATGCTGCATGCACCTGGGGCCCCCATGGCATGCGGCATGCATTTGAGGCACCCATGACATGCGGCATGCCCATAGTGCCCCCATGACATGCAGCATGCATTTGGGGACCCCATGACATTCGGCATGCATTTGGGGCCCCCATGACATGCGGCATGCACCTTGGACCCCCATGACATGTGGCATGCTTTATGGCCCTTATGACATGCGGAACGTATTTGGGGCCCCCATGACATGTGGCATGCATTTGGGGCCCTCATGACATGCGGCATGCATTTGGGCCCCCCATGACATGCGGCATGCTCGTGGGGCCCCATGATAGGCGACATGCACGTGGGGCCCCATGACATACGTCATGCATTTGATGCCCCCATGACATGCGGCATGCACGTGGAGCACCTATGACATGAGGCATGCATTTGAGGCCCCCATTACACGATGCATGCATGTGGGGCCTCCATGACATGCGGCATGCATTTGTTACCCCAATGACATGCGGCATGCATTTGGGTCCCCCTTGACATGCGACATGCATGTGGGGCACCCATGACATGCGGCATGAATTTGGGGCCCCCATGACATGTGACATGCACATGGGGCCCCCATGAGATACAGCATGCACGTGGGGCCCCAATGACATGCGGCATGCAACTTGGACCCCCTTGACACGTGTCATGCTTTGGGGCCCTTATGACATGCGGAACGTATTTGGGACCCCCATGACATTCGACATGCATTTGGGGACCCGATGATATTTGGCATGCAAGTGGGGCACCCATGACATGCGGCATGCATGTGGGGCCCACATGACATGCGGCATGCATGTGGAGCACCTATGACATGTGGCATGCATGTGGAGCACCTATGAAATGCGGACTGCTTTTGGGGGCCCCATGACATGCGGCATGCACATGGGGCCCCCATGACATTCGACATGCAAGTGGGGCACCCATGACATGCGGCATGCTCGTGGGGCTCCATGATATGCGGCATGCACGTGTGACCTCATGACATAAGGCATGCATTTGGTGCCGCCATGACATTCGGCATGCATTTTGGGCCCCGATGTTATGCGGCATGCACTTGGGGACCCCATGACATGCGGCATGCATTTGGGGCCTCCATGACATGCGGCATGCATTTGGGACCCCAATGACATGCGGCATGCATTTGGGGCCCCCATGACATGCGGTATGCATTTGGGGCACCCATGACATGCGGCATGCACGTAGGGCCCCCATGACATGCAGCATGCATTTGGGGTCCCCAAGACATGCGGAATGCATCTTGGACCCCCATGAAATGTGGCATGCTTCGGGGCCCTTATGACATGCGTAACGTATTTGGGGCCCCCATGACATGTGGCATGCATTTGGGGCCCCCATGACATGCGGCATACATTTGGGGCCCCCATGACATGCGGCATGCTCATGGGGCCCCATGAGATGCAACATGCACGTGGGGCCCCATGACATACGGCATGCATTTGGGGCCCCCATGACATGCGGCATGCATGTGGAGCCCCCATGATATGCGTCATGCACGTGGGGCCCAATGACATACGGCATGTATTTGGGGCCCGCATGACTTGCGACATGCATGTAGGGCCCCCATGACATTCGGCATGCACGGGGGCTCCAATGACATGCGGCTTGAACGTGCGGCCCCCATGACATGCGGACTGCATTTGGGGCCCCCATGTCATGCGTCATGCATTTGAGGCACCCATGACATGCGGCATGCCCGTAGTGTCCCCATGACATGCACCATGCATTTGGGGACCCCATGACATTCGGCTTGCATTTGGGGCCCCCTTGACATGCGGCATGCACCTTGGACCCCCATGACATGTGGCATGCTTTGGGGCCCTCATGACATGCGGCATGCAAGTGGGGCCCCCATGACATGCGGCATGCATGTGGAGCACCTATGACATGAGGCATGCATTTGGGGCCACCATTACACGATGCATGCATGTGGGGCCTCCATGACATGCGGCATGCATTTGGGACCCCAATGACATGCGTCCTGAATTTGGGGCCCCCATGACATGTGACATGAACATGGGGCCCCCATGAGAAGCAGCATGCACGTGGGGCCCCAATGACATGCAGCATGCATTTGGGGCCCTCATGACATGCGGCATGCACGTGGGGCCCACATGACATGCGGAATGCATTTGGGACCCCAAAACATGCGGCATGCATGTGGGGCCCCCATGAAATGTGGCATGCATGTGAGGCCCCCATGACAGACGGCATGCATGTGGGGCCCCCATGACATGCGGCAAGCATTTGGTGCCCCCATGACATTCGGCATGCATTTGGGGCCCCGATGTCATGCGGCATGTATTTGGGACCCCATGACATGCTGCATGCATTTGGGGTCTCCATGACATGCAGCATGTATTTGGGACCCCAATGACATGCGGCATGCATTTGGGGCACCCATGACATGCGGCATGCACATAGGGCCCCCATGACATGCAGCATAGATTTGGGGCCCCCATAACATTCGGCATGCATTTGGGGCCCCCATGACATGCGGCATGCACCTTGGACCCCCATGACATGTGGCATGCTTTGGGGCCCTTATGACATGTGGAACTTATTTCGTGCCCCCGTGACATGTGGCATGCATTTGGAGCCCCCATAACATGCGGCATGCATTTGGGGCCCACATGACATGTGGCATGCTCTTGGGGCCCCATGATATGCGGCATGCACTTGGGGACCCATGACATACGGCATGCATTTGGGGGCCCCATGATGTGCGGCATGCACATAGGGCCCCCATGACATGCGGCATGCATTTGGGGCCCTCATGACGTGCGGCATGCACGTGGGGCCCCCATGACATGTGGTATGCACGTTGGGCCCCCATGACCTGTGGCACGTACTTGGGGCCCCCATGACTTGCGGCATGCTCTTGGGGCCCCATGATATGCGGCATGCACTTGGGGCCCCATGACATATGGCATGCATTTGGGGGCCTCATGACGTGCGGCATACACATAGGGCCCCCATGACATGCGGCATGCATTTGGGGACCCCATGACATGTGGCATGCATGTGGAGCCCCCATGATATGTGGCATGCACGTGGGGCCCCATGACATACGGCATGCATTTGGGGCCCCCATGACATGCGGCATGCATATAGGGCCCCCATGACATCCGGCATGCATTTGGGGCCCCCATAACATGTGGCATGCACGGGGGCTCCAATGACATGCGGCATGCACGTGCGGCCCCCATGACATGCGGACTGCATTTGGGGCCCCCATGACATGCGGCATGCATGTGGGGCCCCCATGACATGAGGCATGCATGTGGAGCACCTATGACATGAGGCATGCATTTGGGGCCCCCATAACATGTGGCATGCACGGGGGCTCCAATGACATGCGGCATGCACGTGCGGCCCCCATGACATGCGGACTGCATTTGGGGCCCCCATGACATGCGGCATGCATGTGGGGCCCCCATAACATGAGGCATGCATGTGGAGCACCTATGACATGAGGCATGCATTTGGGGCCACCATTACACGATGCATGCATGTTGGGCCTGCATGACATGCGTCATGCATTTGAGGCACCCATGACATGCGGCATTCCCGTAGTGCCCCCACGACATGCAGCATGCATTTGGGGACCCCATTACATTCGGCTTGCATTTGGGGCCCCCTTGACATGCGGCATGCACCTTGGACCCCCATGACATGTGGCATGCTTTGGGGCCCTTATGACATGCGGAACGTATTTGGGGCCCCCATGACATGTGGCATGCATTTGGGGCCCTCATGACATGCGGCATGCATTTGGGCCCTCCATGACATGCGGCATGCTCGTGGGGCCCCATGATAGGCGACATGCACGTGGGGCCCCATGACATACGGCATGCATTTGGGGCCCCCATGACATGCGGCATGCAAGTGGAGCACCTATGACATGAGGCATGCATTTGAGGCCCCCATTACATGATGCATGCATGTGGGGCCTCCATGACATGTGGCATGCATTTGTTACCCCAATGACATGCGGCATGCATTTGGGTCCCCCTTGACATGCGACATGCATGTGGGGCACCCATGACATACTTCATGCATTTGGGGCCCCCATGACATGTGACATACACATGGGGCCCCCATGAGATACAGCATGCATGTGGGGCCCCCATGACATGGGGCATGCATTTGGGGCCTCCATGAAATGCGGCATGCATGTGGGGCCCCCATGACATACGACATGCATGTGGAGCCCCCATGATATGCGGCATGCACGTGGGGTCCCATGACATACGGCATGCATTTGGGGCCCCCATGACATGCGACATGCATGTAGGGCCCCCATGACATCTGGCATGCATTTGGTGCACCCATAACATGCGGCATGCACGGGAGCTCCAATGACATGCGGCATGCACGTGCGGCCCCCATGACATGCAGACTGCATTTGGGGCCCCCATGACATGCGGCATGCAAGTGGGGCCCCCATGACATGCGGCATGCATGTGAAGCACCTATGACATGAGGCATGCATTTGGGGCCACCATTACACGATGCATGCATGTGGGGCCTCCATGACATGCGGCATGCATTTGGGACCCCAATGACATGCGTCCTGAATTTGGGGCCCCCATGACATGTGACATGAACATGGGGCCCCCATGAGAAGCAGCATGCACGTGGGGCCCCAATGACATGCAGCATGCATTTGGGGCCCTCATGACATGCGGCATGCACGTGGGGCCCACATGACATGCGGAATGCATTTGGGACCCCAAAACATGCGGCATGCATGTGGGGCCCCCATGAAATGTGGCATGCATGTGAGGCCCCCATGACAGACGGCATGCATGTGGGGCCCCCATGACATGCGGCAAGCATTTGGGGCCCCCATGACATTCGGCATGCATTTGGGGCCCCGATGTCATGCGGCATGTATTTGGGACCCCATGACATGCTGCATGCATTTGGGGTCTCCATGACATGCAGCATGTATTTGGGACCCCAATGACATGCGGCATGCATTTGGGGCACCCATGACATGCGGCATGCACATAGGGCCCCCATGACATGCAGCATACATTTGGGGCCCCCATAACATTCGGCATGCATTTGGGGCCCCCATGACATGCGGCATGCACCTTGGACCCCCATGACATGTGGCATGCTTTGGGGCCCTTATGACATGTGGAACTTATATCGTGCCCCCGTGACATGTGGCATGCATTTGGAGCCCCCATAACATGCGGCATGCATTTGGGGCCCACATAACATGTGGCATGCTCTTGGGGCCCCATGATTTGCGGCATGCACTTGGGGACCCATGACATACGGCATGCATTTGGGGGCCCCATGATGTGCGGCATGCACATAGGGCCCCCATGACATGCGGCATGCATTTGGGGCCCTCATGACGTGCGGCATGCACGTGGGGCCCCCATGACATGTGGTATGCACGTTGGGCCCCCATGACCTGTGGCACGTACTTGGGGCCCCCATGACTTGCGGCATGCTCTTGGGGCCCCATGATATGCGGCATGCACTTGGGGCCCCATGACATACGGCATGCATTTGGGGGCCTCATGACGTGCGGCATACACATAGGGCCCCCATGACATGCGGCATGCATTTGGGGCCCCCATGACATGTGGCATGCATGTGGAGCCCCATGACATGTGGTATGCACGTTGGGCCCCCATGACCTGTGGCACGTACTTGGGGCCCCCATGACTTGCGGCATGCTCTTGGGGCCCCATGATATGCGGCATGCACTTGGGGCCCCATGACATACGGCATGCATTTGGGGGCCTCATGACGTGCGGCATACACATAGGGCCCCCATGACATACGGCATGCATTTGGGGCCCCCATGACATGCGGCATGCATGTAGGGCCCCCATGACATCCGGCATGCATTTGGGGCCCCCATAACATGTGGCATGCACGGGGGCTCCAATGACATGCGGCATGCACGTGCGGCCCCCATGACATGCGGACTGCATTTGGGGCCCCCATGACATGCGGCATGCATGTGGGGCCCCCATGACATGAGGCATGCATGTGGAGCACCTATGACATGAGGCATGCATTTGGGGCCCCCATAACATGTGGCATGCACGGGGGCTCCAATGACATGCGGCATGCACGTGCGGCCCCCATGACATGCGGACTGCATTTGGGGCCCCCATGACATGCGGCATGCATGTGGGGCCCCCATGACATGAGGCATGCATGTGGAGCACCTATGACATGAGGCATGCATTTGGGGCCACAATTACACGATGCATGCATGTTGGGCCTGCATGACATGCGGCATGCATTTGGGACCCCAATGACATGTGTCATGCATTTGGGTCCCCCTTGACATGTGACATGCATGTGGGGTCCCCATGACATACGGCATGCATTTAGGGCCCCCATGACATGCGTCCTGGATTTGGGGCCCCCATGACATATGACAAGCACATGGGGCCCCCATGAGAA
Organism: Phyllobates terribilis; assembly: GCF_046119375.1. Classification (NCBI taxonomy): domain Eukaryota; kingdom Metazoa; phylum Chordata; class Amphibia; order Anura; family Dendrobatidae; genus Phyllobates; species Phyllobates terribilis. The sequence goes on from NW_027362764.1 coordinate 344,378,731, forward strand.
GCAGCATGCACGTGGGGCCCCAATGACATGCAGCATGCATTTGGGGACCTCATGACATGCGGCATGCACCTTGGACCCCCATGATATGTGGCATGCTTTGGGGCCCTTATGACATGCGGAACGTATTTGGGGCCCCCATGACATGTGGCATGCATTTGGGGCCCTCATGACATGCGGCATGCATTTGGGCCCTCCATGACATGCGGCATGCTCGTGGGGCCCCATGATAGGTGACATGCACGTGGGGCCCCATGACATACGGCATGCATTTGGGGCCCCCATGACATGTGACATGCAAGTGGAGCACCTATGACATGAGGCATGCATTTGAGGCCCCCATTACATGATGCATGCATGTGGGGCCTCCATGACATGCGGCATGCATTTGGGGCCCCCATGACATGCAGCATGCATTTGGGGCCCCCATGACATTCGGCATGCATTTGGGGCCCCCATGACATGCGGCATGCACCTTGGACCCCCATGACATGTGGCATGCTTTGGGGCCCTTATGACATGCGGAACGTGTTTGGGGCACCTATGACATGAGGCATGCATTTGAGGCCCCCATTACACGATGCATGCATGTGGGGCCTCCATGACATGCGGCATGCATTTGTTACCCCAATGACATGCGGCATGCATTTGGGTCCCCCTTGACATGTGACATGCATGTGGGGCACCCATGACATGCGGCATGAATTTGGGGCCCCCATGACATGTGACATGCACATGGGGCCCCCATGAGATACAGCATGCACGTGGGGCCCCAATGACATGCGGCATGCAACTTGGACCCCCTTGACACGTGTCATGCTTTGGGGCCCTTATGACATGCGGAACGTATTTGGGACCCCCATGACATTCGACATGCATTTGGGGACCCGATGATATTTGGCATGCAAGTGGGGCACCCATGACATGCGGCATGCATGTGGGGCCCACATGACATGCGGCATGCATGTGGAGCACCTATGACATGTGGCATGCATGTGGAGCACCTATGAAATGCGGACTGCTTTTGGGGGCCCCATGACATGCGGCATGCACATGGGGCCCCCATGACATTCGACATGCAAGTGGGGCACCCATGACATGCGGCATGCTCGTGGGGCTCCATGATATGCGGCATGCACGTGTGACCTCATGACATAAGGCATGCATTTGGTGCCGCCATGACATTCGGCATGCATTTTGGGCCCCGATGTTATGCGGCATGCACTTGGGGACCCCATGACATGCGGCATGCATTTGGGGCCTCCATGACATGCGGCATGCATTTGGGACCCCAATGACATGCGGCATGCATTTGGGGCCCCCATGTCATGCGGTATGCATTTGGGGCACCCATGACATGCGGCATGCACGTAGGGCCCCCATGACATGCAGCATGCATTTGGGGTCCCCAAGACATGCGGAATGCATCTTGGACCCCCATGAAATGTGGCATGCTTCGGGGCCCTTATGACATGCGGAACGTATTTGGGGTCCCCATGACATGTGGCATGCATTTGGGGCCCCCATGACATGCGGCATGCATTTGGGGCCCCCATGACATGCGGCATGCTCATGGGGCCCCATGAGATGCAACATGCACGTGGGGCCCCATGACATACGGCATGCATTTGGGGCCCCCATGACATGCGGCATGCATGTGGAGCCCCCATGATATGCGTCATGCACGTGGGGCCCAATGACATACGGCATGTATTTGGGGCCCGCATGACTTGCGACATGCATGTAGGGCCCCCATGACATTCGGCATGCACGGGGGCTCCAATGACATGCGGCTTGAACGTGCGGCCCCCATGACATGCGGACTGCATTTTGGGGCCCCCATGTCATGCGGCATGCCCGTAGTGTCCCCATGACATGCAGCATGCATTTGGGGACCCCATGACATTCGGCTTGCATTTGGGGCCCCCTTGACATGCGGCATGCACCTTGGACCCCCATGACATGTGGCATGCTTTGGGGCCCTCATGACATGCGGCATGCATTTGGGCCCTCCATGACATGCGGCATGCTCGTGGGACCCCATGATAGGCGACATGCACATGGGTCCCCATGACATACGGCATGCATTTGGGGCCCCCATGACATGCAGCATGCAAGTGGAGCACCTATGACATGAGGCATGCATTTGAGGCCCCCATTACATGATGCATGCATGTGGGGCCTCTATGACATGCGGCATGCATTTGTTACCCCAATGACATGCGGCATGCATTTGGGTCCCCCTTGACATGCGACATGCATGTGGGGCACCCATGACATACTTCATGCACTTGGGGCCCCCATGACATGCGGCATGAATTTGGGGCCCCCAAGACATGTGACATGCACATGGGGCCCCCATGAGATACAGCATGCACTTGGGGCCCCAATGACATGCGGCATGCATTTTGGGCCCTCATGACATGCTGCATGCACGGGGGGCCCCCATGACATGCGGCATGCATTTGGGTCCCCCATGAAAAGCGGCATGCATGTGAGACCCCCATGACATACGGCATGCATGTGGGGCCCCCATGACATGCGGCATGCATGTGGGGCCCCCATGACATGCGACATGCAAGTGTAGCCCCCATGATATGCGGCATGCACGTGGGGTCCCATGACATACGGCATGCATTTGGGGCCCCCATGACATGCGACATGCATGTGGAGCCCCCATGATATGCGGCATGCACGGGGGCTCCAATGACATGCGGCATGCACGTGCGGCCCCCATGACATGCAGACTGCATTTGGGGCCCCCATGACATGCGGCATGCAAGTGGGGCCCCCATGACATGCGGCATGCATGTGGAGCACCTATGACATGAGGCATGCATTTGGGGCCACCATTACACGATGCATGCATTTGGGGCCTCCATGACATGCGGCATGCATTTGGGACCCCAATGACATGCGTCCAGAATTTGGGGCCCCCATGACATGTGACATGAACATGGGGCCCCCATGAGAAGCAGCATGCACGTGGGGCCCCAATGACATGCAGCATGCATTTGGGGCCCTCATGACATGCGGCATGCACGTGGGGCCCCCATGACATGCGGAATGCATTTGGGACCCCACAACATGCGGAATGCATGTGGGGCCCCCATGAAATGTGGCATGCATGTGAGGCCCCCATGACATACGGCATGCATGTGGGGCCCCCATGACATGCAGCATGCATGTGGGGCCCCCATGACATGCGGCATGCATGTGGAGCACCTATGACATGCTGACTGCTTTTGGGGCCCCCATGACATGCGGCATGCACATGGGCCCCCCATGACATTCGACATGCATTTGGGGCCCCCATGATATGTGGAATGCAAGTGGGGTATCCATGACATGTGGCATGCACGTGGGGCTCCCATGATATGCGGCAAGCACTTGGGGCCCCTATGACATTCGACATGCATTTGGGGCCCCGATGTCATGCGGCATGCAAGTGTTGCCCCCTTGACATGTTGCATGCATTTGGGGTCTCCATGATATGCAGCATGTATTTGGGACCCCAATGACATGCGGCATGCATTTGGGGCACCCATGACATGCGGCATGCAAATAGGGCCCCCATGACATGCAGCATACATTTGGGGCCCCCATAACATTCGGCATGCATTTGGGGCCCCCGTGACATGCGGCATGCACCTTGGACACCCATGACATGTGGCATGCTTTTGCTACTTTATGACATGTGGAATTTATTTCGTGCCCCCGTGACATGTGGCATGCATTTGGAGCCCCCATAACATGCGGCATGCATTTGGGGCCCCCATGACATGCGGCATGCTCTTGGGGCCCCATGATATGCGGCATGCATTTGGGGCCCCATGACATACGGCATGCATTTGGGGGCCCCATGACGTGCGGCATGCACATAGGGCCTCCATGACATGCGGCATGCATTTGGGGCCCTCATGACGTGCGGCATGCACGTGGGGCCCCCATGACATGTGGTATGCACGTGGGGCCCCCATGACCTGTGGCACGTCCTTAGGGCCCCCATGACATGCGGCATGCTCTTGGGGCCCCATAATATGCGGCATGCACTTGAGGCCCCATGACATACGGCATGCATTTGGGGGCCCCATGACGTGTGGCATGAACATAGGGCCCCCATGACATGCGGCATGCATTTGGTTCACCCATGACATGCGGCATGCACGTAGGGCCCCGATGACATGCAGCATGCATTTGGGGCCCCCATGACATTCGCCATGCATTTGGGGCCCCCATGACATGCGGCATGCACCTTGGACCCCCATGACATGTGGTATGCTTTGGGGCCCTTATGAAATGCGGAACGTATTTTGGGCCCCCATGACACGTGGCATGCATTTGGGGCCCCCATGACATCTGGCATGCTTGTGGGGCCCCATGATATGCTGCATTCACGTGGAGCCCCATGACATACGGCATGCATTTGGGGCCCCCATGACATGCGTCATGCATTTGAGGCACCCATGACATGCGGCATGCCCGTAGTGCCCCCATGACATGCAGCATGCATTTTGGGCCCCCATGACTTTCGGCATGCATTTGGGGCCCCCATGACATGCGGCATGCCCCTTGGACCCCCATGACATGTGGCATGCTTTGGGGCCCTTATGACATGCGGAACGTGTTTGGGGCCCCCATGACAAGTGGCATGCATTTGGGGCCCTCATGACATGAGGCATGCATTTGGGCCCCCCATGACATGCGGCATGCTCGTGGGGCCCCATGATAGGCGACATGCACGTGGGGCCCCATGACATACGGCATGCATTTGGGGCCCCAATGACATGCGGCATGCATGTGGAGCACCTATGACATGAGGCATGCATTTGAGGCCCCCATTACACGATGCATGCATGTGGGGCCTCCAAGACATGCGGCATGTACTTGTTACCCCAATGACATGCGGCATGTATTTGGGTCCCCCTTGACATGCGACATGCATGTGGGGCCCCCATGACATACGGCATGCATTTGGGGCCCCCATGACATGCGGCATGAATTTGGGGCCCCCATGACATGTGACATGCACATGGGGCCCCCATGAGATACAGCATGCACGTGGGGCCCCAATGACATGCGGCATGCATTTGGGGCCCCCATGACATGCGGCATGCATTTGGGGCACCCATGACATGCGGCATGCATGTAGGGCCCCCATGACATGCAGCATGCATTTGGGGCCCCCATGACATTCGGCATGCATTTGGGGCCCCCAAGACATGTGGAATGCATCTTGGACCGCCATGACATGTGACATGCTTCGGGGCCCTTATGACATGCGGAACGTATTTGAGGCCCCCATGACATGTGGCATGCATTTGGGGCCCCCATGACAGGCGGCATGCATTTGGGGCACCCATGACATGTGACATGGATTTGGGGCCCCCATAACATGTGGCATGCACGGGGGCTCCAATGACATGCGGCATGCACGTGCGGCCCCCATGACATGCGGACTGCATTTGGGGCCCCAATGACATGCGGCATGCAAGTGGGGCCCCCATGACATGCGGCATGCATGTGGAGCACCTATGACATGAGGCATGCATTTGGGGCCACCATTACATGATGCATGCATGTGGGTCCTCCATGACATGCGTCATGCATTTGGGTCCCCCTTGACATGTGACATGCATGTGGGGTCCCCATGACATACGGGATGCATTTGGGGCCCCCATGACATGCGTCCTTAACATGGGGCCCCCATGAGAAGCAGCATGCACGTGGGGCCCCAATGACATGCAGCATGCATTTGGGGCCCTCATGACATGCGGCATGCACGTGGGGCCCCCATGACATGTGGAATGCATTTGGGACCCCACAACATGCGGCATGCATGTGGGGCCCCCATGACATGCGGCATGCATGTGGGGCCCCCATGACATGCGGCATGCACGTGCGGCCCACATGACATACGGCATGCATTTGGGGCCCCCATGACATGCGGCATGCATGTGGGGCCCCCATGACATTCGGCATGCATGTGGAGCACCTATGACATGCGGACTGCTTTTGGGCCCCCATGACATGCGGCAACACATGGGGCCCCCATGACATTCGACATGCATTTGGGGCCCCCATGATATGTGGCATGCAAGTGGGGCACCCATGACATGTGGCATGCACGTGGGGCTCCCATGATATGCGGCAAGCATTTGGGGCCCCCATGACATTCGGCATGCATTTGGGGCCCCGATGTCTTGCGGCATGCAAGTGTTGACATCATGACATGCAGCATACATTTGGGGCCCCCATAACATTCGGTATGCATTTGGGGCCCCCGTGACATGCGGCATGCACCTTGGACCCCCATGACATGTGGCATGCTTTGGGGCCCTTATGACATGTGGAACGTATTTCGTGCCCCCATGACATGTGGCATGCAATTGGAGCCCCCATGAAATGCGGCATGCATTTGGGGCACCCACGACATGCGGCATGCACGTAGGGCCCCCATCACATGCAGCATGCATTTGGGGCCCCCATGAAATTTGGCATGCATTTGGGGCCCCCATGACATGCGGCATGCAACTTGGACCCCCTTGACACGTGGCATGCTTTGGGGCCCTTATGACATGCGGAACGTATTTGGGACCCCCATGACATGCGGCATGCTCGTGGGGCTCCATGATATGCGGCATGCACGTGGGACCTCATGACATGCGGCATGCATTTGGGGCACCCATGACATGCGGCATGCACGTAGGGCCCCCATGACATGCAGCATGCATTTGGGGCCCCCAAGACATGCGGAATGCATCTTGGACCCCCATGACATGTGGCATGCTTCGGGGCCCTTATGACATGCGGAACGTATTTGGGGCCCCCATGACATGTGGCATGCATTTGGGGCCCCCATGACATGCGGCATGCATTTGGGGCCCCCATGACATGCGGCATGCATGTGGAGCCCTTATGACATGTGGCATGCACGGGGGCTCCAATGACATGCGGCATGCACGTGCGGCCCCCATGACATGCGGATTGCATTTGGGGCCCCCATGACATGCAGCATGCACTTGGGGCCCCCATGACATGTGACATGCATTTGGGGCCCCCATGATATTTGGCATGCAAGTGGGGCACCAATGACATGCGGCATGCACATGGGGCTCCCATGACATGCGGCAAGCATTTGGGGCCCCCATGACATTCGGCATGTATTTGGGGCCCCGATGTCATGCGGCATGCATTCGGGGCCCCCATGACATGCGGCATGCATTTGAGGCACCCATGACATGCGGCATGCCCGTAGTGCCCCCATGACATGCAGCATGCATTTGGGGACCCCATGACATTTGGCATGCATTTGGGGCCCCCATGACATGCGGCATGCAACTTGGACCCCCATGACATTTGGTATGCTTTGGGGCCCTTATTAGATGCGGAACGTATTTGGGACCCCCAAGACATGTGGCATGCATTTGGGGCCCTCATGACATTCGGCATGTATTTGGGGCCCCAATGTCATGAGGCATGCACGTGGGGACCCCATGACATGCGGAATGCATTTGGGGTCACCATGACATGCGGCATGCATTTGGGACCCCAATGACATGCGGCATGCATTTAGGGTCCCCATGACATGCGGCATGCATTTAGGGTCCCCATGACATGCGGCATGCATTTGAGGCACCCATGACATGCGACATGCCTGTATTGCCCCCATGACATGCAGCATGCATTTGGGGCCACCATGACATTCGGCATGCATTTGGGGCCACCATGACATTCGGCATGCATTTTTGGCCCCCATGACATGCGGCATGCACCTTGGACCCCCATGACATGTGGCATGCTTTGAGGCCCTTATGACATGCGGAATGTGTTTGGAGCCCCCATGACAAGTGGCATGCATTTGGGGCCCCAATGTCATGTGGCATGCATTTTTGGCCCCCATGACATGCAGCATGCATTTGAGGCACCCATGACATGCGGTATGCCCGTAGTGCCCCCATGACATTCAGCATGCATTTGGGGACCCCATGACATTCGGCATGCATTTGGGGCCCCCATGACATGCGGCATGCACCTTGGACCCCTATGACATGTGGCATGCTTTGGGGCCCTTATGACATGCGGAACGTATTTGGGGCCCCCATGACATGTGGCATGCATTTGGGGCCCTCATGACATGCGGCATGCATTTGGGCCCCCCATGACATACGGCATGCTCGTGGGGCCCCATGATAGGCGACATGCACGTGGGGCCCCATGACATATGGCATGCATTTGGGGCACCCATGACATGCAGCATGCAAGTGGAGCACCTATGACATGAGGCATGCATTTGAGGCCACCATTACACGATGCATGCATGTCGGGCCTCCATGACATGCGACATGCATTTGTTACCCCAGTGACATGCGGCATGCATTTCGGCCCCCCTTGACATGCGACATGCATGTGGGGCACCCATGACATACGGCATGCATTTGGGGCCCCCATGACATGCGGCATGAATTTGGGGCCCCCATGATATGTGACATGCACATGGGGCCCCCATGAGATACAGCATGCACGTGGGGCCCCAATGACATGCGGCATGCATTTGGGGCCCTCATGACATGCTGCATGCACGTGGGGCCCCCAAGGCTTGCGGCATGCGTTTGAGGCACCCATGACATGCGGCATGCATTTGGGGACCCCATGACATTCGGCATGCATTTGGGGCCCCCATGACATGCGGCATGCACCTTGGACCCCCATGACATGTGGCATGCTTTGGGGCCCTTATGACATGCGGAACGTATTTGGGGCCCCCATGACATGTGGCATGCATTTGGGGCCCTCATGACATGCGGCATGCATTTGGGCCCCCCATGACATGCGGCATGCTCGTGGGGCCCCATGACATACGGCATGCATTTGGGGCCCCCATGACATGCGGCATGCACGTGGAGCACCTATGACATGAGGCATGCATTTCAGGCCCCCGTTACACGATGCATGCATGTGGGGCCTCCATGACATGCGGCATGCATTTGTTACCCCAATGACATGCGGCATGCATTTGGGTCCCCCTTGACATGCGACATGCATGTGGGGAACTCATGACATACGGCATGCATTTGGGGCCCCCATGACATGCGGCATGAATTTGGGGCACCCATGACATGTGACATGCACATGGGGCCCCCATGAGATACAGCATGCACGTGGGGCCCCAATGACATGCGGCATGCACCTTGGACCCCCTTGACAGGTGACATGATTTGGGGCCCTTATGACATGTGGAACGTATTTGGGACCCCCATGACATTCGACATGCATTTGGGGACCCCATGATATGTGGCATGCATGTGGAGCACCTATGACATGCAGGCTGCATTTGGGGCCCCCATTACATGCGGCATGCACGTGGGGCCCCCATGACATTCGACATGCATTTGGGGCCCCCATGATATGTGGCATGCAAGTGGGGCACCCATGACATGCGGCATGTACGTGGGGCTCCCATGATATGCGGCAAGCATTTGGGGCCCCCATGACATTCGTCATGCATTTGGGGCCCTGATGTCATGCGGCATGCGCTTGTTGACCCCATGACATGATGCATGCATTTGGTGTCTCCATGATATGCGGCATGCATTTGGGACCCCAATGACATGCGGCATGCATTTGGGACCCCAATGACATGCGTCATGCATTTGGGACACCCATGACATGTGGCGTGCTCTTGGGGCCCCATGATATGCGGCATGCACGTGGGGCCCCATGACATACGGCATGCATTTGGGGCCCTCATGATGTGCGGCATGCACGGGGGCTCCAATGACATGCGGCTTGCACGTGCAGCCCCCATGATATGCGGACTGCATTTGGGGCCCCCATGAAATGCGACATGCACGAGGGGCCCCCATGACATTTGACATGCATTTGCGGCCCCCATGATATTTGGCATGCAAGTGGGGCACCAATGACATGCGGCATGCACATGGGGCTCCCATGATAAGCGGCAAGCATTTGGGGCCCCCATGACATTCGGCATGTATTTGGGGCCCCGATGTCATGCTGCATGCACGTGGGAACCACATGACATGCGGAATGCATTTGGGGTCACCATGACATGCGGCATGCATTTGGGACCCCAATGACATGCGGCATGCATTTGAGGCACCCATGACATGCGGCATGCCCGTAGTGCCCCCATGACATGCAGCATGCATTTGGGGCCCCCATGACATTCGGCATGCATTTGGGGCCCCCATGACATGCGGCATGCACCTTGGACCTCAATGACATGTGGCATGCTTTGGGGCCCCCATGACATGCGGCATGCATTTGAGGCACCCAGGCATGCATTTGAGGCACCCATGACATGCGGCATGCCCGTAGTGCCCCATGACATGCAGCATGCATTTGGGGCCCCCATGACAAGTGGCATGCATTTGGGGCCCTCATGACATGAGGCATGCATTTGGGCCCCCCATGACATGCGGCATGCTCGTGGGGCCCCATGATAGGCGACATGCACGTGGGGCCCCATGACATACGGCATGCATTTGGGGCCCCCATGACATGCGGCATGCATGTGGAGCACCTATGACATCAGGCATGCATTTGAGGCCCCCATTACACGATGCATGCATGTGGGGCCTCCAAGACATGTGGCATGCATTTGTTACCCCAATGACATGCGGCATGCATTTGGGTCCCCCATGACATGTGACATGCACATGGGGCCCTCATGACATGCGGCATGCATGTGGGACCCCAATGACATGCGACATGCATTTGGGGCCCCCATTACATGCGGCATGCATTTGGGGCACCCATGACATGCGGCATGCATTTGGGGCCCCCAAGACATGCGGAATGCATCTTGGACCCCCATGACATGTGGTATGCTTCGGGGCCCTTATGACATGCGGAACGTATTTGGGGCCCCCATGACATGTGGCATGCATTTGGGGCCCCCATGACATGCGGCATGCATTTGGGGCACCCATGACATGCGGCATGCACGTATGGCCCCCATCACATGCAGCATGCATTTGGGGCCCCCATGAAATTTGGCATGCATTTGGGGCCACCATGACATGCGGCATGCAACTTGGATCCCCTTGACACGTGGCATGCTTTGGGGCCCTTATGACATGCGGAACGTATTTGGGACCCCCATGACATGCGGCATGCTCGTGGGGCTCCATGATATGCGGCATGCACGTGGGACCTCATGACATACGGCATGCATTTGGGGCCGCCATGACATTCGGCATGCATTTTGGGCCTCGATGTTATGCGGCATGCACGTGGGGACCCCATGACATGCGCCATGCATTTGGGGCCTCCATGACATGCGGCATGCATTTGGGACCCCAATGACATGCGGCATGCATTTGGGGCCCCCATGATATGCGGCATGCATTTGGGGCCCCCATGACATGCGGCATGCACGTAGGGCCCCCATGACATGCAGCATGCATTTGGGGCCCCCAAGACATGCGGAATGCATCTTGGACCCCCATGACAAATGGCATGCATTTGGGGCCCTCATGACATGAGGCATGCATTTGGGCCCCCCATGACATGCGGCATGCTCGTGGGGCCCCATGATAGGCGACATGCACGTGGGACCCCATGACATACGGAATGCATTTGGGGCCCCCATGACATGCGGCATGCATGTGGAGCACCTATGACATCAGGCATGCATTTGAGGCCCCCATTACACGATGCATGCATGTGGGGCCTCCAAGACATGTGGCATGCATTTTTGTTACCCCAATGACATGCGGCATGCATTTGGGTCCCCCTTGACATGCGACATGCATGTGGGGCACCCATGACATACGGCATGCATTTGGGACCCCATGACATGCGGCATGAATTTGGGGCCCCCATGATATGTGACATGCACATGGGGCCCCCATGAGATACAGCATGCACGTGGGGCCCCAATGACATGCGGCATGCATTTGGGGCCCTCATGACATGCTGCATGCACGTGGGGCCCCCAAGGCTTGCGGCATGCGTTTGAGGCACCCATGACATGCGGCATGCATTTGGGGACCCCATGACATTCGGCATGCATTTGGGGCCCCCATGACATGCGGCATGCACCTTGGACCCCCATGACATGTGGCATGCTTTGGGGCCCTTATGACATGCGGAACGTATTTGGGGCCCCCATGACATGTGGCATGCATTTGGGGCCCTCATGACATGCGGCATGCATTTGGGCCCCCCATGACATGCTGCATGCTCGTGGGGCCCCATGACATACGGCATGCATTTGGGGCCCCCATGACATGCGGCATGCACGTGGAGCACCTATGACATGAGGCATGCATTTCAGGCCCCCGTTACACGATGCATGCATGTGGGGCCTCCATGACATGCGGCATGCATTTGTTACCCCAATGACATGCGACATGCATTTGGGTCCCCCTTGACATGCGACATGCATGTGGGGCACTCATGACATACGGCATGCATTTGGGGCCCCCATGACATGCGGCATGAATTTGGGGCACCCATGACATGTGACATGCACATGGGGCCCCCATGAGATACAGCATGCACGTGGGGCCCCAATGACATGCGGCATGCACCTTGGACCCCCTTGACAGGTGACATGATTTGGGGCCCTTATGACATGTGGAACGTATTTGGGACCCCCATGACATTCGACATGCATTTGGGGACCCCATGATATGTGGCATGCATGTGGAGCACCTATGACATGCAGGCTGCATTTGGGGCCCCCATTACATGCGGCATGCACGTGGGGCCCCCATGACATTCGACATGCATTTGGGGCCCCCATGATATGTGGCATGCAAGTGGGGCACCCATGACATGCGGCATGTACGTGGGGCTCCCATGATATGCGGCAAGCATTTGGGGCCCCCATGACATTCGTCATGCATTTGGGGCCCTGATGTCATGCGGCATGCGCTTGTTGACCCCATGACATGATGCATGCATTTGGTGTCTCCATGATATGCGGCATGCATTTGGGACCCCAATGACATGCGGCATGCATTTGGGACCCCAATGACATGCGTCATGCATTTGGGACACCCATGACATGTGGCGTGCTCTTGGGGCCCCATGATATGCGGCATGCACGTGGGGCCCCATGACATACGGCATGCATTTGGGGCCCTCATGATGTGCGGCATGCACGGGGGCTCCAATGACATGCGGCTTGCACGTGCAGCCCCCATGATATGCGGACTGCATTTGGGGCCCCCATGAAATGCGACATGCACGAGGGGCCCCCATGACATTTGACATGCATTTGCGGCCCCCATGATATTTGGCATGCAAGTGGGGCACCAATGACATGCGGCATGCACATGGGGCTCCCATGATAAGCGGCAAGCATTTGGGGCCCCCATGACATTCGGCATGTATTTGGGGCCCCGATGTCATGCTGCATGCACGTGGGAACCACATGACATGCGGAATGCATTTGGGGTCACCATGACATGCGGCATGCATTTGGGACCCCAATGACATGCGGCATGCATTTGAGGCACCCATGACATGCGGCATGCCCGTAGTGCCCCCATGACATGCAGCATGCATTTGGGGCCCCCATGACATTCGGCATGCATTTGGGGCCCCCATGACATGCGGCATGCACCTTGGACCTCAATGACATGTGGCATGCTTTGGGGCCCCCATGACATGCGGCATGCATTTGAGGCACCCAGGCATGCATTTGAGGCACCCATGACATGCGGCATGCCCGTAGTGCCCCATGACATGCAGCATGCATTTGGGGCCCCCATGACAAGTGGCATGCATTTGGGGCCCTCATGACATGAGGCATGCATTTGGGCCCCCCATGACATGCGGCATGCTCGTGGGGCCCCATGATAGGCGACATGCACGTGGGGCCCCATGACATACGGCATGCATTTGGGGCCCCCATGACATGCGGCATGCATGTGGAGCACCTATGACATCAGGCATGCATTTGAGGCCCCCATTACACGATGCATGCATGTGGGGCCTCCAAGACATGTGGCATGCATTTGTTACCCCAATGACATGCGGCATGCATTTGGGTCCCCCATGACATGTGACATGCACATGGGGCCCTCATGACATGCGGCATGCATGTGGGACCCCAATGACATGCGACATGCATTTGGGGCCCCCATGACATGCGGCATGCATTTGGGGCACCCATGACATGCGGCATGCATTTGGGGCCCCCAAGACATGCGGAATGCATCTTGGACCCCCATGACATGTGGTATGCTTCGGGGCCCTTATGACATGCGGAACGTATTTGGGGCCCCCATGACATGTGGCATGCATTTGGGGCCCCCATGACATGCGGCATGCATTTGGGGCACCCATGACATGCGGCATGCACGTATGGCCCCCATCACATGCAGCATGCATTTGGGGCCCCCATGAAATTTGGCATGCATTTGGGGCCACCATGACATGCGGCATGCAACTTGGATCCCCTTGACACGTGGCATGCTTTGGGGCCCTTATGACATGCGGAACGTATTTGGGACCCCCATGACATGCGGCATGCTCGTGGGGCTCCATGATATGCGGCATGCACGTGGGACCTCATGACATACGGCATGCATTTGGGGCCGCCATGACATTCGGCATGCATTTTGGGCCCCGATGTTATGCGGCATGCACGTAGGGACCCCATGACATGCGCCATGCATTTGGGGCCTCCATGACATGCGGCATGCATTTGGGACCCCAATGACATGCGGCATGCATTTGGGGCCCCCATGATATGCGGCATGCATTTGGGGCCCCCATGACATGCGGCATGCACGTAGGGCCCCCATGACATGCAGCATGCATTTGGGGCCCCCAAGACATGCGGAATGCATCTTGGACCCCCATGACAAATGGCATGCATTTGGGGCCCTCATGACATGAGGCATGCATTTGGGCCCCCCATGACATGCGGCATGCTCGTGGGGCCCCATGATAGGCGACATGCACGTGGGACCCCATGACATACGGCATGCATTTGGGGCCCCCATGACATGCGGCATGCATGTGGAGCACCTATGACATCAGGCATGCATTTGAGGCCCCCATTACACGATGCATGCATGTGGGGGCTCCAAGACATGTGGCATGCATTTTTGTTACCCCAATGACATGCGGCATGCATTTGGGTCCCCCTTGACATGCATGTGGGGCCCCCATGACATACGGCATGCATTTTGGGCCCCCCATGACATGCGGCATGAATTTGGGGCCCCCATGACATGTGACATGCACATGGGGCCCTCATGACATGCGGCATGCATTTGGGACCCCAATGACATGCGGCATGCATTTGGGGCCCCCATGACATGCGGCATGCATTTGGGGCACCCATGACATGCGGCATGTATTTGGGGCCCCCATGACATTCGGCATGCATTTGGGGCCCCCAAGACATGCGGAATGCATCTTGGACCCCCATGACATGTGGCATGCTTCGGGGCCCTTATGACATGCGGAACGTATTTGGGGCCCCCATGACATGTGGCATGCATTTGGGGCCCCCATGGCATGCGTCATGCATTTGGGGCACCCATGACATGCGGCATGCACGTATGGCCCCCATCACATGCAGCATGCATTTGGGGCCCCCATGAAATTTGGCATGCATTTGGGGCCACCATGACATGCGGCATGCAACTTGGATCCCCTTGACACGTGGCATGCTTTGGGGCCCTTATGACATGCGGAACGTATTTGGGACCCCCATGACATGCGGCATGCTCGTGGGGCTCCATGATATGCGGCATGCACGTGGGACCTCATGACATACGGCATGCATTTGGGGCGCCATGACATTCGGCATGCATTTTGGGCCCCGATGTTATGCGGCATGCACGTGGGGACCCCATGACATGCGCCATGCATTTGGGGCCTCCATGACATGCGGCATGCATTTGGGACCCCAATGACATGCGGCATGCATTTGGGGCCCCCATGACATGCGGCATGCATTTGGGGCACCCATGACATGCGGCATGCACGTAGGGCCCCCATGACATGCAGCATTCATTTGGCGCCCCCAAGACATGCGGAATGCATCTTGGACCCCCATGACATGTGGCATGCTTCGGGGCACTTATGACATGCGGAACGTATTTGGGGCCCCCATGACATGTGGCATGCATTTTGCACGGGGGGCTCCAATGACATGCGGCTTACACGTGCCGCCCCTATGATATGCGGACTGCATTTGGGGGCACATGACATGCGGCATGCACGTGGGGCCCCCATGACATTTGACATGCATTTGGGGCCCCCATGATATGTGACATGCAAGTGGGGCACCAATGACATGCGGCATGCACATGAAGCTCCCATGATATGCGGCAAGCATTTGGGGCCCCCATGACATTCGGCATGTATTTGGGGCCACGATGTCACACGGCATGCATTCGGGGCCCCCATGACATGCGGCATGCATTTGTAGCACCCATGACATGCGGCATGCATTTGGGGCCCCCATGACATGCGGCATGGACCTTGGACCACCATGACATGTGGCATGCTTTGGGGCCCTTATTACATGTGGAACGTATTTGGGGCCCCCAAGACATGTGGCATGCATTTGGGACCCTCATGACATTCGGCATGTATTTGGGGCCCCGATGTCATGCGGCATGCACGTGGGGACCCCATGACATGCGGATTGCATTTGGGGTCACCATGACATGCGGCATGCATTTGGGACCCCAATGACATGTGGCATGCATTTGAGGCAACCATGACATGCGGCATGCCTGTAGTGCCCCCATGACATGCCGCATGCATTTGGGGCCACCATGACATTCGGCATGCATTTGGGGCCCCCATTACATGCGGCATGCACCTTGGACCCCCATGACATGTGGCATACTTTGGGGCCCTTATGACATGCGGAATGTGTTTGGGGCCCCCATGACAAGTGGCATGCATTTGGGGCCCCGATGTCATGCGGCATGCATTTGGGGCCCCCATGACATGCGGCATGCATTTGAGGCACCCATGACATGCGGAATGCCCGTAGTGCCCCCATGACATGCAGCATGCATTTTGGGCCTCCATGACATTCAGCATGCATTTGGGGCCCCCATTACATGCGGCATGCACCTTGGACCCCCATGACATGTGGCATGCTTTGGGGCCCTTATGACATGCGGAACGTATTTGGGGCCCCCATGACACGTGGCATGCATTTGGGGCCCCCATGACATGCGGCATGCAAGTGGAGCACCTATGACATGAGGCATGCATTTGAGGCCCCCATTACACGATGCATGCATGTGGGGCCTCCATGACATGCGGCATGCATTTGTTACCCCAATGACATGCGGCATGCATTTGGGTCCCCCTTGACATGCGGCATGCAAGTGGAGCACCTATGACATGATGCATGCATTTGAGGCCCCCATTACACGATGCATGCATGTGGGGCCTCCATGACATGCGGCATGCATTTGTTACCCCCATGACATACGGCATGCATTTGGGGCCCCCATGACATGCGGCATGAATTTGGGGCCCCCATGACATGTGACATGCACATGGGGCCCCCATGAGATACAGCATGCACGTGGGGCCCCAATGACATGCGGCATGCATTTGGGGCCCTCATGACATGCTGCATGCACGTGGGGCCCCCATGATATGCGGCATGCATTTGGGGCCCCATGACATGCGGCATGCATGTGGGGCCCCCATGAAATGGGGCATGCATGTGAGGCCCCCATGACATACGGCATGCATGTGGGGCCCCCATGACATGTGGCATGCATGTGGGGCCCCCATGAAGTGCGACACGTACTTGGGGCCCCCATGACATGCCATGCATTTTGGGGCCCCCATGATATTGCGACATGCACGTGGGGCCCCAATGACATGCGGCATGCATTTGGGGCACCCATGACATGCGGCATGCACGTAGGGCCCCCATCACATGCAGCATGCATTTGGGGCCCCCATGAAATTTGGCGTGCATTGGAAGCCCCCCTGACATGGGGCATGCAACTTGGAAACCCTTGACACGTGGCATGCTTTGTGGCCCTTATGACATGCGGAACGTATTTGGGACCCCCATGACATGCAGCATGCTCGTGGGGCCCCATGATATGCGGCATGCATGTGGGACCTCATGACATAAGGCATGCATTTGGGGCCCCCATGACATGTGGCATGCATGTGGAGCCCCCATGTTATGTGGCATGCACGTGGGGCCCCATGACATATGGCATGCATTTGGGGCCCCCATGACATGCGACATGCATGTAGGGCCCCCATGGCATCCGGCATGCATTTGGGGCCCCCATAACATGTGGCATGCACGGGGGCTCCAATGACATGCGGCATGCACGTAGGGCCCCCATGACATGCAGCATACATTTGGGGCCCCCATAACATTCGGCATGCATTTGGGGCCCCCGTGACATGCGGCATGCACCTTGGACCCCCATGACATGTGGCATGCTTTGGGGCCTTTATGACATGTGGAACGTATTTCGTGCCCCCATGACATGTGTCATGCATTTGGAGCCCCCATAACATGCGGCATGCATTTGGGGCCCCCATGACATGCGGCATGCTCTTGGGGCCCCATGATATGCGGCATGCACTTGGGGCCCCATGACATACGGCATGCACATAGGGCCCCCATGGCATGCGGCATGCATTTGGGGCCCTCATGACGTGCGGCATGCAAGTGGGGCCACCATGACATGTGGCATGCACGTGCGGCCCCCATGACATGCGGACTGCATTTGGGGCCCCCATGACATGCGGCATGCACGTGGGGCCCCCATGACATGCGGCATGCATGTGGAGCACCTATGACATGAGGCATGCATTTGGGGCCACCATTACACGATGCATGCATGTGGGGCCTCCATGACATGCGGCATGCATTTGGGACCCCAATGACATGCGTCATGCATTTGGGTCCCCCTTGACATGTGACATGCATGTGGGGTCCCCATGACATACGGCATGCATTTGGGGCCCCCATGACATGCGTCCTGAATTTGGGGCCCCCATGACATGTGACATGAACATGGGGCCCCCATGAGAAGCAGCATGCAGGTGGGGCCCCCATGACATACGGCATGCATGTGGGGCCCCCATGACATGCGGCATGCATGTGGAGCACCTATGACATGCGGACTGCTTTTGGGGCCCCCATGACATGCGGCATGCACATGGGGCCCCCATGACATTCGACATGCATTTGGGGCCCCCATGATATGTGGCATGCAAGTGGGGCACCCATGACATGTGGCATGCACGTGTAGCTCCCATGATATGCGGCAAGCATTTGGGGCCCCCATGACATTCGGCATGCATTTGGGGCCCCGATGTCATGTGGCATGCAAGTGTTGACCCCATGACATGCTGCATGCATTTGGGGTCTCCATGACATGCAGCAAGTATTTGGGACCCCAATGACATGCGGCATGCATTTGGGGCACCCATGACATGCGGCATGCACGTAGGGCCCCCATGACATGCAGCATACATTTGGGGCCCCCATAACATTCGGCATGCATTTGGGGCCCCCGTGACATGCGGCATGCACCTTGGACCCCCATGACATGTGGCATGCTTTGGGGCCCTTATGACATGTGGAACGTATTTCGTGCCCCCATGACATGTGGCATGCATTTGGAGCCCCCATAACATGCGGCATGCATTTGGGGCCCCCATGACATGCGGCATGCTCTTGGGGCCCCATGATATGCGGCATGCACATAGGGCCCCCATGACATGCGGCATGCATTTGGGGCCCTCATGACGTGCGGCATGCACTTGGGGGCCCCATGACGTGCGGCATGCACATAGGGCCCCCATGACATGCGGCATGCATTTGGGGCCCTCATGACGTGCGGCATGCACGTGGGGCCCCCATGACATGTGGTATGCACGTGGGGCCCCCATGACCTGCGGCACGTACTTGGGGCCGCCATGACATGCGGCATGCTCTTGGGGCCCCATGATATGCGGCATGCATTTGGTGCACCCATGACATGCGGCATGCATGTGGAGCACCTATGACATGAGGCATGCATTTGAGGCCCCCATTACACGATGCATGCATGTGGGGCCCTCATGACATGCGGCATGCATTTGGGACCCCAATGACTTGCGGCATGCATTTGGGGCCCCCATGACATGCAGCATGCATTTGGGGCCCCCATGACATGCAGCATGCATTTGGGGCACCCATGACATGCGGCATGCACATAGGGCCCCCATTACATGCAGCATGCATTTGGGGCCCCCATGACATTCGGCATGCATTTGGGGCCCCCAAGACATGCGGAATGCATCTTGGACCCCCATGACATGTGGCATGCTTCGGGGCCCTTATGACATGCGGAACGTATTTGGGGCCCCCATGACAGGTGGCATGCATTTGGGGCCCCCATGACATGCGGCATGCATTTGGGGCACCCATGACATGTGGCATGCATTTGGGGCCCCCATAACATGCGGCATGCACGGGGGCTCCAATGACATGCGGCATGCACGTGCGGCCCCCATGACATGCGGACTGCATTTGGGTCCCCCATGACATGCGGCATGCAAGTGGGGCCCCCATGACATGCGGCATGCATGTGGAGCACCTATTACATGAGGCATGCATTTGGGGCCACCATTACACGATGCATGCATTTGGGGGCTCCATGACATGCAGCATGCATTTGGGACCCCAATGACATGTGTCATGCATTTGGGTCCCCCTTGACATGTGACATGCATGTGGGGTCCCCATGACATACGGCATGCATTTGGGGCCCCCATGACATGCGTTCTGGATTTGGGGCCCCCATGACATGTGACATGCACATGGGGCCCCCATGAGAAGCAGCATGCACGTGGGGCCCCAATGACATGCAGCATGCATTTGGGGCCCTCATGACATGCGGCATGCACGTGGGGCCCCCATGACATGCGGAATGCATTTGGGGCCTCCATGACATACGGCATGCATTTGGGACCCCAATGACATGCGGCATGCATTTGGGGCCCCCATGACATGCGGCATGCAATTGGGGCACCCATGACATGCGGCATGCACGTACTGCCCCCATGACATGCAGCATGCATTTGGGGCCCCCAAGACATGCTGAATGCATCTTGGACCCCCATGACATGTGGCATGCTTCGGGGCCCTTATGACATGCGGAACGTATTTGGGGCCCCCATGACATGTGGCATGCATTTGGGGCCCCCATGACATGCGGCATGCATATGGGGCCCCCATGACATGCGGCATGCACGTGGGGCCCCATGACATGCGGCATGCATTTGGGGCCCCCATGACATGCGGCATGCATGTGGAGCCCCCATGATATGCGGCATGCACGTGGGGCCCAATGACATACGGCATGTATTTGGGGCCCGCATGACTTGCGACATGCATGTAGGTCCCCCATGACATTCGGCATGCATTTGGGGCCCTCATTACATGCGGAATGCACGGGGGCTCCAGTGACATGCGGCTTGAACGTGCGCCCCCCATGACATGCGGACTGCATTTGGGGCCCCCATGACATGCGGCATGCACATGGGGCCCCCATGACATTTGACATGCATTTGGGGCACCAATGACATGCGGCATGCACATGGGGCTCCCATGATATGCGGCAAGCATTTGGGGCCCCCATGACATTCGTCATATATTTGGGGCCCCGATGTCATGCGGCATGCATTTGGGGCCCCCATGACATGCTGCATGCACGTGGGGCCCCCATGACATGCGGCATGCATTTGGGACCCCATGAAATGCGGCATGCATGTGAGGCCCCCATGACATACGGCATGCATGTGGGGCCCCCATGACATGCGGCATGCATGTGGGGCCCCCATGACATGCGACATGCATGTGGAGCCCCCATGATATGCGGCATGCACATGGGTCCCCATGACATATGGCATGCATTTGGGGCCCCCATGACATGCCACATGCATGTAGGGCCCCCATGACATCTGGCATGCATTTGGGGCCCCCATAACATGCGGCATGCTCGGGGGCTCCAATGACATGCGGCATGCACGTGCGGCCCCCATGACATGCGGACTGCATTTGGGGCCCCCATGACATGCGGCATGCAAGGGGGGCCCCCATGACATGCGGCATGCATGTGGAGCACCTATGACATGCGGCATGCACGTGGGGCCCCCATGACATGCGGAATGCATTTGGGACCCCACAACATGCGGCATGCATGTGGTGCCCCCATGAAATGTGGCATGCATGTGAGGCCCCCATGACATACGGCATGCATGTGGGGCCCCCATGACATGCGGCATGCATGTGGAGCACCTATGACATGCGGACTGCTTTTGGGGCCCCCATGACATGCGGCATGCACATGGGGCCCCCATGACATTCGACATGCATTTGGGGCCCCCATGATATGTGGCATGCAAGTGGGGCACCCATGACATGTGGCATGCACGTGTGGCTCCCATAATATGCGGCAAGCATTTGGGGCCCCCATGACATTCGGCATGCATTTGGGGCCCCGATGTCATGCGGCATGCAAGTGTTGACCCCATGACATGCTGCATGCATTTGGGGTCTCCATGACATGCAGCATGTATTTGGGACCCCAATGACATGCGGCATGCATTTGGGGCACCCATGACATGCGGCATGCACGTAGGGCCCCCTTGACATGCAGCATACATTTGGGGCCCTCATAACATTCGGCATGCATTTGGGGCCCCCGTGACATGCGGCATGCACCTTGGACCCCCATGACATGTGGCATGCTTTGGGGCCCTTATGACATGTGGAACGTATTTCGTGCCCCCATGACATGTGTCATGCATTTGGAGCCCCCATAACATGCGGCATGCATTTGGGGCCCCCATGACATGCGGCATGCTCTTGGGGCCCCATTATATGCGGCATGCACTTGGGGCCCCATGACATACGGCATGCATTTGGGGGCCCTATGACGTGCGGCATGCACATAGGGCCCCCATGACATGCAGCATGCATTTGGGGCCCTCATGACGTGCGGCATGCACGTGAGGCCCCCATGACATGTGGTATGCACGTGGGGCCCCCATGAGCTGTGGCACGTACTTGGGGCCCCCATGACATGTGTCATGCATTTGGGTCCCCCTTGACATGTGACATGCATGTGGGGTCCCCATGACATACGGCATGCATTTGGGGCCCCCATGACATGCGTTCTGGATTTGGGGCCCCCATGACATGTGACATGCACATGGGGCCCCCATGAGAAGCAGCATGCACGTGGGGCCCCAATGACATGCAGCATGCATTTGGGGCCCTCATGACATACGGCATGCACGTGGGACCCCATGACATGCGGAATGCATTTGGGGCCTCCATAACTTGCGGCATGCATTTGGGACCCCAATGACATGCGGCATGCTCTTGGGGCCCCATGATATGCGGCATGCATGTGGAGCACCTATGACATGAGGCATGCATTTGAGGCCCCCATTACACGATGCATGCATGTGGGGCCTCCAATACATGCGGCATGTATTTGTTACCCCAATGACATGCGGCATGCATTTGGGTCCCCCTTGACATGCGACATGCATGTGTGGCCCCCATGACATACGACATGCATTTGGGGCCCCCATGACACGCGGCATGCATTTGGGGCACCCATGACATGCGGCATGCACGTAGGGCCCCCATGACATGCAGCATGCATTTGGGGCCCCCATGACATTCGGCATGCATGTTGTCCCCCAAGACATGCGGAATGCATCTTGGACCCCCATGACATGTGGCATGCTTCGGGGCCCTTATGACATGCGGAACGTATTTGGGGCCCCCATGACATGTGGCATGCATTTGGGGCCCCCATGACATGCGTCATGCATTTGGGGCACCCATGACATGCGGCATGCATTTGGGGCCCCCATAACATGCAGCATGCACGGGGGCTCCAATGACATGCGGCATGCATTTGCGGCTCCCATGACATGCGGACTGCATTTGGGGCCCCCATGACATGCGGCATGCAAGTGGGGCCACCATGACATGTGGCATGCACGTGCGGCCCCCATGACATGCGGCATGCATTTGGGGCCCCCATGACATGCGGCATGCACGTGGGGCCCCCATGACATGCGGCATGCATGTGGAGCACCTATGACATGAGGCATGCATTTGGGGCCACCATTACACGATGCATGCATGTGGGGCCTCCATGACATGCGGCATGCATTTGGGACCCCAATGACATGCGTCACGCATTTGGGTCCCCCTTGACATGTGACATGCATGTGGGGTCCCCATGACATACGGCATGCATTTGGGGCCCCCATGACATGCGTCCTGAATTTGGGGCCCCCATGACATGTGACATGAACATGGGGCCCCCATGAGAAGCAGCATGCACGTGGGGCCCCAATGACATGCGGCATGCATTTGGGGCCCTCATGACATGCGGCATGCACGTGGGACCCCCATGACATGCGGAATGCATTTGGGACCCCACAACATGCGGCATGCATGTGGGGCCCCCATGAAATGTGGCATGCATGTGAGGCCACCATGACATACGGCATGCATGTGGGGCCCCCATGACATGCGGCATGCATGTGGGGCCCCCATGACATGCGGCATGCATGTGGAGCACCTATGACATGCGGACTGCTTTTGGGGCCCCTATGACATGCGGCATGCACATGGGGCCCCCATGACATTCGACATGCATTGGGGCCCCCATGATATGTGGCATGCAAGTGAGGCACCCATGACATGTGGCATGCACATGGGGCTCCCATAATATGCGGCAAGCATTTGGGGCCCCCATGACATTTGGCATGCATTTGGGGCCCCGATGTCATGCGGCATGCAAGTGTTGACCCCATGACATGCTGCATGCATTTGGGGCCTCCATGACATGCAGCATGTATTTGGGACCCCAATGACATGCGGCATGCATTTGGGGCACCCATGACATGCGGCATGCACGTAGGGCCCCCATGACATGCAGCATACATTTGGGGCCCCCATAACATTCGGCATGCATTTGGGGCCCCCGTGACATGCGGCATGCACGTTGGACCCCCATGACATGTGGCATGCTTTGGGGCCCTTATGACATGTGGAACGTATTTCGTGCCCCCATGACATGTGTCATGCATTTGGAGCCCCCATAACATGCGGCATGCATTTTGGGCCCCCATGACATGCGGCATGCTCTTGGGGCCCCATGATATGTGGCATGCATTTGGAGCCCCCATAACATGCGGCATGCTCTTGTCGCCCCATGATATGCGGCATGCACTTGGTGCCCCATGACATGCGGCATGCATTTGGGGGCCCCATGACGTGCGGCATGCACATACGGCCCCCATGACATGCGGCATGCATTTGGGGCCCTCATGACGTGCGGCATGCACGTGGGGCCCCCATGACATGTGGTATGCACGTGGGGCCCCCATGACCTGTGGCACGTGCTTGGGGCACCCATGACATGCCATGCATTTTGGGGCCCCCATGACATGCGGCATGCACGTGGGGCTCCCATGATATGCGGCATGCATTTGGTGCACCCATGACATGCGGCATGCACGTAGGGCCCCCATGACATGCAGCATGCATTTGGGGCCAACATGACATTCGCCATGCATTTGGGGCCCCCATGACATGCGGCATGCACCTTGGACCCCCATGACATGTGGCATGCTTTGGAGCCCTTATGACATGCGTAACGTATGATATGCTGCATTCACGTGTGGCCCCATGACATACGGCATGCATTTGGGGCCCCCATGACATGCGGCATGCATGTGGAGCACCTATGACATCAGGCATGCATTTGAGGCCCCCATTATACGATGCATGCATGTGGGGCCTCCAAGACATGCGGCATGCATTTGTTACCCCAATGACATGCGGCATGCATTTGGGTCCCCCCTGACATTCGACATGCATGTGGGGCCCCCATGACATACGACATGCATTTGGGGCCCCCATGACATGCGGCATGAATTTGGGGCCCCCATGACATGTGACATGCACATGGGGCCCCCATGAGATACAGCATGCACGTGGGGCCCCAATGACATGCGGCATGCATTTGGGGCCCTCATGACATGCGGCATGCATTAGGGACCCCAATGACATGCGGCATGCATTTGGAGCCCCCATGACATGCAGCATGCATTTGGGGCACCCATGACATGCGGCATGCACGTAGGGCTCCCATGACATGCAGCATGCATTTGGGGCCCCCATGACATGCAGCATGCCTTTGGGGCCCCCATGACATGTGGCATGCATTTTGGGGCCCCCATGACATGCGGCATGCATTTGGGGCACCCATGACATGCGGCATGCACGTAGGGCCCCCATCACATGCAGCATGCATTTGGGGCCCCCATGAAATTTGGCATGCATTTGGGGCCCCCATGACATGCGGCATGCAACTTGGACCCCCTTGACACGTGGCATACTTTGGGGCCCTTATGACATGCGGAACGTATTTGGGACCCCCATGACATGCGGCATGCTCGTGGGGCCCCATGATATGCGGCATGCACGTGGGACCTCATGACATACGGCATGCATTTTGGGCCCGCATGACATTCGGCATGCATTTTGGCCCCGATGTTATGCGGCATGCACGTGGGGACCCCATGACATGCGGCATGCATTTGGGGCCTCCATGACATGTGGCATGCATTTGGGACCCCAATGACATGCGGCATGCATTTGGGGCACCCATGACATGCGGCATGCACGTAGGGCCCCGATGACATGCAGCATACATTTGGGGCCCCCATAACATTCGGCATGCATTTGGGGCCCCCGTGACATGCGGCATGCACGTTGGACCCCCATGACATGTGGCATGCTTTGGGGCCCTTATGACATGTGGAACGTATTTCGTGCCCCCATGACATGTGTCATGCATTTGGAGCCCCCATAACATGCGGCATGCATTTGGGGCCCCCATGACATGCGGCATGCTCTTGGGGCCCCATGATATGCGGCATGCACTTGGGGCCCCATGACATACGGCATGCATTTGGGGGCCCCATGACATGCGGCATGCACATAGGGCCCCCATGACATGCGGCATGCATTTGGGGCCCTCATGACGTGCGGCATGCACGTGGGGCCCCCATGACATGTGGTATGCACGTGGGGCCCCCATGACCTGTGGCACGTACTTGGGGCCCCCATGACATGCGGCATGCTCTTGGGGCCCCATGATATGCGGCATGCATTTGGTGCACCCATGACATGCGGCATGCATGTGGAGCACCTATGACATGAGGCATGCATTTGAGGCCCCCATCACACGATGCATGTATGTGGGGCCTCCAAGACATGCGGCATGTATTTGTTACCCCAATGACATGCGGCATGCATTTGTGTCCCCCTTGACATGCGACATGCATGTGGGGCCCCCATGACATACGGCATGCATTTGGAGCCCCCATGACATGCGGCATGCATTTGGGGCACCCATGACATGCGGCATGCACGTAGGGCCCCCATGACATGCAGCATGCATTTGGGGCCCCCATGACAATTGGCATGCATTTGGGGCCCCCAAGACATGCGGAATGCATCTTGGATCCCCATGACATGTGGCATGCTTCGGGGCCCTTATGACATGCGGAACGTATTTGGGGCCCCCATGACATGTGGCATGCATTTGGGGCCTCCATGACATGCGTCATGCATTTGGGGCACCCATGACATGCGGCATGCATTTGGGGCCCCCATAACATGCGGCATGCACGGGGGCTCCAATGACATGCGGCATGCATTTGCGGCCCCCATGACATGCGGACTGCATTTGGGGCCCCCATGACATGCGGCATGCAAGTGGGGCCACTATGACATGAGGCATGCATTTGGGGCCACCATTACACGATGCATGCATGTGGGGCCTCCATGACATGCGGCATGCATTTGGGACCCCAATGACATGCGTCATGCATTTGGGTCCCCCTTGACATGTGACATGCATGTGGGGTCCCCATGACATACGGCATGCATTTGGGGCCCCCATGACATGCGTCCTGAATTTGGGGCCCCCATGACATGTGACATGAACATAGGGCCCCCATGAGAAGCAGCATGCATGTGGGGCCCCAATGACATGCAGCATGCATTTGGGGCCCTCATGACATGCGGCATGCACGTGGGGCCCCCATGACATGCGGAATGCATTTGGGACCCCACAACATGCGGCATGCATGTGGGGCCCCCATGAAATGTGGCATGCATGTGAGGCCACCATGACATACGGCATGCATGTGGGGCCCCCATGACATGCGGCATGCATGTGGGGCCCCCATGACATGCGGCATGCATGTGGAGCACCTATGACATGCGGACTGCTTTTGGGGCCCCCATGACATGCGGCATGCACATGGGGCCCCCATGACATTCGACATGCATTTGGGGCCCCCATGATATGTGGCATGCAAGTGGGGCTCCCATGACATGTGGCATGCACATGGGGCTCCCATAATATGCGGCAAGCATTTGGGGCCCCCATGACATTTGGCATGCATTTGGGGCCCCGATGTCATGCGTCATGCAAGTGTTGACCCCATGACATGCTGCATGCATTTGGGGTCTCCATGACATGCGGCAGGCATTTGGGACCCCAATGACATGCGGCATGCATTTGGGGCACCCATGACATGCGGCATGAACGTAGGGCCCCCATGACATGCAGCATACATTTGGGGCCCCCATAACATTCGGCATGCATTTGGGGCCCCCGTGACATGCGGCATGCACCTTGGACCCCCATGACATGTGGCATGCATTTGGAGCCCCCATAACATGCGGCATGCTCTTGGGGCCCCATGATATGTGGCATGCACTTGGTGCCCCATGACATATGGCATGCATTTGGGGGCCCCATGACGTGCGGCATGCACATAGGGCCCCCATGACATGCGGCATGCATTTGGGGCCGTCATGACGTGCGGCATGCACGTGGGGCCCCCATGACATGTGGTATGCACGTGGGGCCCCCATGACCTGTGGCACGTACTTGGGGCACCCATGACATGCCATGCATTTTGGGGCCCCCATGACATGCGGCATGCACATGGGGCTCCCATGATATGCGGCATGCATTTGGTGCACCCATGACATGCGGCATGCACGTAGGGCCCTCATGACATGCAGCATGCATTTGGGGCCCCCATGACATTTGCCATGCATTTGGGGCCCCCATGACATGAGGCATGCACCTTGGACCCCCATGACATGTGGCATGCTTTGGGGCCCTTATGACATGCGTAACGTATGATATGCTGCATTCACGTGGGGCCCCATGACATACGGCATGCATTTGGGGCCCCCATGACATGCGGCATGCATGTGGAGCACCTATGACATGAGGCATGCATTTGAGGCCCCCATTACACGATGCATGCATGTGGGGCCTCCAAGACATGCGGCATGCATTTGTTACCCCAATGACAGGCGTCATGCATTTGGGTCCCCCTTGACATGCGACATGCATGTGGGGCCCCCATGACATACGGCATGCATTTGGGGCACCCATGACATGCGGCATAAATTTGGGGCCCCCATGATATGTGACATGCACATGGGGCCCCCATGAGATACAGCATGCACGTGGGGCCGCCAATGACATGCGGCATGCATTTGGGGCCCTCATGACATGCGGCATGCATTTGGAGCCCCCATGACATGCAGCATGCATTTGGGGCACCCATGACATGTGGCATGCACGTAGGGCCCCCATGACATGCAGCATGCATTTGGGGCCCCCATGACATTCGGCATGCATTTGGGCCCCCAAGACATGCGGAATGCATCTTGGACCCCCATGACATGTGGCATGCTTCGGGGCCCTTATGACATGCGGAACGTATTTGGGGCCCCCATGACATGTGGCATGCATTTGGGGCCCCCATGACATGCGGGATGCATTTGGGGCACCCATGACATGCGGCATACATTCGGGGCCCCCATAACATGCGGCATGCACGGGGGCTCCAATGACATGCGGCATGCACGTGCGGCCCCATGACCTGTGGCACGTACTTGGGGCCCCTATGACATGCAGCATGCTCTTGGGGCCCCATGATATGCGGCATGCATTTGGTGCACCCATGACATGCGGCATGCATGTGGAGCACCTATGACATGAGGCATGCATTTGAGGCCCCCATTACACGATGCATGCATGTGGGGCCTCCAAGACATGCGGCATGTATTTGTTACCCCAATGACATGCGGCATGCATTTGGGTCCCCCTTGACATGCGACATGCATGTGGGGCCCCCATGACATACGGCATGCATTTGGGGCCCCCATGACATGCGGCATGAATTTGGGGCCCCCATGACATGTGACATGCACATGGGGCCCCCATGAGATACAGCATGCACGTGGGGCCCCAATGACATGCGGCATGCATTTGGGGCCCTCATGACATGCGGCATGCATTTGGGACCCCAATGACATGCGTCATGCATTTGGGGCCCCCATGACATGCGGCATGCATTTGGGGCACCCATGACATGCGGCATGCACGTAGGGCCCCCATGACATGCAGCATGCATTTGGGGCCCCCATGACATTCGGCATGCATTTTGGGGCCCCCATGACATGCGGCATGCTTTTGGGGCACCCATGACATGCGGCATGCACGTAGGGCCCCCATCACATGCAGCATGCATTTGGGGCCCCCATGAAATTTGGCATGCATTTGGGGCCCCCATGACATGCGGCATGCAACTTGGACCCCCTTGACACGTGGCATACTTTGGGGCCCTTATGACATGCGGAACGTATTTGGGACCCCCATGACATGCGGCATGCTCGTGGGGCCCCATGATATGCGGCATGCACGTGGGACCTCATGACATACGGCATGCATTTTGGGCCCGCATGACATTCGGCATGCATTTTGGCCCCGATGTTATGCGGCATGCACGTGGGGACCCCATGACATGCGGCATGCATTTGGGGCCTCCATGACATGTGGCATGCATTTGGGACCCCAATGACATGCGGCATGCATTTGGGGCACCCATGACATGCGGCATGCACGTAGGGCCCCGATGACATGCAGCATACATTTGGGGCCCCCATAACATTCGGCATGCATTTGGGGCCCCCGTGACATGCGGCATGCACGTTGGACCCCCATGACATGTGGCATGCTTTGGGGCCCTTATGACATGTGGAACGTATTTCGTGCCCCCATGACATGTGTCATGCATTTGGAGCCCCCATAACATGCGGCATGCATTTGGGGCCCCCATGACATGCGGCATGCTCTTGGGGCCCCATGATATGCGGCATGCACTTGGGGCCCCATGACATACGGCATGCATTTGGGGGCCCCATGACATGCGGCATGCACATAGGGCCCCCATGACATGCGGCATGCATTTGGGGCCCTCATGACGTGCGGCATGCACGTGGGGCCCCCATGACATGTGGTATGCACGTGGGGCCCCCATGACCTGTGGCACGTACTTGGGGCCCCCATGACATGCGGCATGCATTTGGTGCACCCATGACATGCGGCATGCATGTGGAGCACCTATGACATGAGGCATGCATTTGAGGCCCCCATTACACGATGCATGTATGTGGGGCCTCCAAGACATGCAGCATGTATTTGTTACCCCAATGACATGCGGCATGCATTTGGGTCCCCCTTGACATGCGACATGCATGTGGGGCCCCCATGACATACGGCATGCATTTGGGGCCCCCATGACATGCGGCATGCATTTGGGGCACCCATGACATGCGGCATGCACGTAGGGCCCCCATGACATGCAGCATGCATTTGGGGCCCCCATGACATTCGGCATGCATTTGGGGCCCCCAAGACATGCGGAATGCATCTTGGACCCCCATGACATGTGGCATGCTTCGGGGCCCTTATGACATGCGGAACGTATTTGGGGCCCCCATGACATGTGGCATGCATTTGGGGCCTCCATGACATGCGTCATGCATTTGGGGCACTCATGACATGCGGCATGCATTTGGGGCCCCCATAACATGCGGCATGCACGGGGGCTCCAATGACATGCGGCATGCATTTGCGGCCCCCATGACATGCGGACTGCATTTGGGGCCCCCATGACATGCGGCATGCAAGTGGGGCCACTATGACATGAGGCATGCATTTGGGGCCACCATTACACGATGCATGCATGTGGGGCCTCCATGACATGCGGCATGCATTTGGGACCCCAATGACATGCGTCATGCATTTGGGTACCCCTTGACATGTGACATGCATGTGGGGTCCCCATGACATACGGCATGCATTTGGGGCCCCCATGACATGCGTCCTGAATTTGGGGCCCCCATGACATGTGACATGAACATAGGGCCCCCATGAGAAGCAGCATGCATGTGGGGCCCCAATGACATGCAGCATGCATTTGGGGCCCTCATGACATGCGGCATGCACGTGGGGCCCCCATGACATGCGGAATGCATTTGGGACCCCACAACATGCGGCATGCATGTGGGGCCCCCATGAAATGTGGCATGCATGTGAGGCCACCATGACATACGGCATGCATGTGGGGCCCCCATGACATGCGGCATGCATGTGGGGCCCCCATGACATGCGGCATGCATGTGGAGCACCTATGACATGCGGACTGCTTTTGGGGCCCCCATGACATGCGGCATGCACATGGGGCCCCCATGACATTCGACATGCATTTGGGGCCCCCATGATATGTGGCATGCAAGTGGGGCTCCCATGACATGTGGCATGCACATGGGGCTCCCATAATATGCGGCAAGCATTTGGGGCCCCCATGACATTTGGCATGCATTTGGGGCCCCGATGTCATGCGTCATGCAAGTGTTGACCCCATGACATGCTGCATGCATTTGGGGTCTCCATGACATGCGGCAGGCATTTGGGACCCCAATGACATGCGGCATGCATTTGGGGCACCCATGACATGCGGCATGAACGTAGGGCCCCCATGACATGCAGCATACATTTGGGGCCCCCATAACATTCGGCATGCATTTGGGGCCCCCGTGACATGCGGCATGCACCTTGGACCCCCATGACATGTGGCATGCATTTGGAGCCCCCATAACATGCGGCATGCTCTTGGGGCCCCATGATATGTGGCATGCACTTGGTGCCTCATGACATATGGCATGCATTTGGGGGCCCCATGACGTGCAGCATGCACATAGGGCCCCCATGACATGCGGCATGCATTTGGGGCCGTCATGACGTGCGCCATGCACGTGGGGCCCCCATGACATGTGGTATGCACGTGGGGCCCCCATGACCTGTGGCACGTACTTGGGGCACCCATGACATGCCATGCATTTTGGGGCCCCCATGACATGCGGCATGCACATGGGGCTCCCATGATATGCGGCATGCATTTGGTGCACCCATGACATGCGGCATGCACGTAGGGCCCTCATGACATGCAGCATGCATTTGGGGCCCCCATGACATTTGCCATGCATTTGGGGCCCCCATGACATGCGGCATGCACCTTGGACCCCCATGACATGTGGCATGCTTTGGGGCCCTTATGACATGCGTAACGTATGATATGCTGCATTCACGTGGGGCCCCATGACATACGGCATGCATTTGGGGCCCCCATGACATGCGGCATGCATGTGGAGCACCTATGACATGAGGCATGCATTTGAGGCCCCCATTACACGATGCATGCATGTGGGGCCTCCAAGACATGCGGCATGCATTTGTTACCCCAATGACATGCGTCATGCATTTGGGTCCCCCTTGACATGCGACATGCATGTGGGGCCCCCATGACATACGGCATGCATTTGGGGCACCCATGACATGCGGCATAAATTTGGGGCCCCCATGATATGTGACATGCACATGGGGCCCCCATGAGATACAGCATGCACGTGGGGCCGCCAATGACATGCGGCATGCATTTGGGGCCCTCATGACATGCGGCATGCATTTGGAGCCCCCATGACATGCAGCATGCATTTGGGGCACCCATGACATGTGGCATGCACGTAGGGCCCCCATGACATGCAGCATGCATTTGGGGCCCCCATGACATTCGGCATGCATTTGGGCCCCCAAGACATGCGGAATGCATCTTGGACCCCCATGACATGTGGCATGCTTCGGGGCCCTTATGACATGCGGAACGTATTTGGGGCCCCCATGACATGTGGCATGCATTTGGGGCCCCCATGACATGCGGGATGCATTTGGGGCACCCATGACATGCGGCATACATTCGGGGCCCCCATAACATGCGGCATGCACGGGGGCTCCAATGACATGCGGCATGCACGTGCGGCCCCATGACCTGTGGCACGTACTTGGGGCCCCTATGACATGCAGCATGCTCTTGGGGCCCCATGATATGCGGCATGCATTTGGTGCACCCATGACATGCGGCATGCATGTGGAGCACCTATGACATGAGGCATGCATTTGAGGCCCCCATTACACGATGCATGCATGTGGGGCCTCCAAGACATGCGGCATGTATTTGTTACCCCAATGACATGCGGCATGCATTTGGGTCCCCCTTGACATGCGACATGCATGTGGGGCCCCCATGACATACGGCATGCATTTGGGGCCCCCATGACATGCGGCATGAATTTGGGGCCCCCATGACATGTGACATGCACATGGGGCCCCCATGAGATACAGCATGCACGTGGGGCCCCAATGACATGCGGCATGCATTTGGGGCCCTCATGACATGCGGCATGCATTTGGGACCCCAATGACATGCGTCATGCATTTGGGGCCCCCATGACATGCGGCATGCATTTGGGGCACCCATGACATGCGGCATGCACGTAGGGCCCCCATGACATGCAGCATGCATTTGGGGCCCCCATGACATTCGGCATGCATTTGGGGCCCCCAAGACATGCGGAATGCATCTTGGACCCCCATGACATGTGGCATGCTTTGGGGCCCTTATGACATGCGGAACGTATTTGGGGCCCCCATGACATGTGGCATGCATTTGGGGCCCCCATGACACGCGGGATGCATTTGGGGCACCCATGACATGCGGCATACATTCGGGGCCCCAATAACTTGCGGCATGCACGGGGGCTCCAATGACATGCGGCATGCACGTGCGGCCCCATGACATGCGGACTGCATTTGGGGCCCCCATGACATGCGGCATGCATGTGGAGCACCTATTACATGAGGCATGCATTTGAGGCCACCATTACACGATGCATGCATGTGGGGCCTCCATGACATGCGGCATGCATTTGGGACCCCAATGACTTGTGTCATGCATGTGGGGCCCCCATAATATGTGGCATGCAAGTGGGGCTCCCATGACATGTGGCATGCACATGGGGCTCCCATAATATGCGGCAAGCATTTGGGGCCCCCATGACATTTGGCATGCATTTGGGGCCCCGATGTCATGCGTCATGCAAGTGTTGACCCCATGACATGCTGCATGCATTTGGGGTCTCCATGACATGCGGCAGGCATTTGGGACCCCAATGACATGCGGCATGCATTTGGGGCACCCATGACATGCGGCATGAACGTAGGGCCCCCATGACATGCAGCATACATTTGGGGCCCCCATAACATTCGGCATGCATTTGGGGCCCCCGTGACATGCGGCATGCACCTTGGACCCCCATGACATGTGGCATGCATTTGGAGCCCCCATAACATGCGGCATGCTCTTGGGGCCCCATGATATGCGGCATGCACTTGGTGCCCCATGACATATGGCATGCATTTGGGGGCCCCATGACGTGCGGCATGCACATAGGGCCCCCATGACATGCGGCATGCATTTGGGGCCGTCATGACGTGCGGCATGCACGTGGGGCCCCCATGACATGTGGTATGCACGTGGGGCCCCCATGACCTGTGGCACGTACTTGGGGCACCCATGACATGCCATGCATTTTGGGGCCCCCATGACATGCGGCATGCACATGGGGCTCCCATGATATGCGGCATGCATTTGGTGCACCCATGACATGCGGCATGCACGTAGGGCCCTCATGACATGCAGCATGCATTTGGGGCCCCCATGACATTTGCCATGCATTTGGGGCCCCCATGACATGCGGCATGCACCTTGGACCCCCATGACATGTGGCATGCTTTGGGGCCCTTATGACATGCGTAACGTATGATATGCTGCATTCACGTGGGGCCCCATGACATACGGCATGCATTTGGGGCCCCCATGACATGCGGCATGCATGTGGAGCACCTATGACATGAGGCATGCATTTGAGGCCCCCATTACACGATGCATGCATGTGGGGCCTCCAAGACATGCGGCATGCATTTGTTACCCCAATGACATGCGTCATGCATTTGGGTCCCCCTTGACATGCGACATGCATGTGGGGCCCCCATGACATACGGCATGCATTTGGGGCACCCATGACATGCGGCATGAATTTGGGGCCCCCATGATATGTGACATGCACATGGGGCCCCCATGAGATACAGCATGCACGTGGGGCCGCCAATGACATGCGGCATGCATTTGGGGCCCTCATGACATGCGGCATGCATTTGGAGCCCCCATGACATGCAGCATGCATTTGGGGCACCCATGACATGTGGCATGCACGTAGGGCCCCCATGACATGCAGCATGCATTTGGGGCCCCCATGACATTCGGCATGCATTTGGGGCCCCCAAGACATGCGGAATGCATCTTGGACCCCCATGACATGTGGCATGCTTCGGGGCCCTTATGACATGCGGAACGTATTTGGGGCCCCCATGACATGTGGCATGCATTTGGGGCCCCCATGACATGCGGGATGCATTTGGGGCACCCATGACATGCGGCATACATTCGGGGCCCCCATAACATGCGGCATGCACGGGGGCTCCAATGACATGCGGCATGCACGTGCGGCCCCATGACCTGTGGCACGTACTTGGGGCCCCTATGACATGCAGCATGCTCTTGGGGCCCCATGATATACGGCATGCATTTGGTGCACCCATGACATGCGGCATGCATGTGGAGCACCTATGACATGAGGCATGCATTTGAGGCCCCCATTACACGATGCATGCATGTGGGGCCTCCAAGACATGCGGCATGTATTTGTTACCCCAATGACATGCGGCATGCATTTGGGTCCCCCTTGACATGCGACATGCATGTGGGGCCCCCATGACATACGGCATGCATTTGGGGCCCCCATGACATGCGGCATGAATTTGGGGCCCCCATGACATGTGACATGCACATGGGGCCCCCATGAGATACAGCATGCACGTGGGGCCCCAATGACATGCGGCATGCATTTGGGGCCCTCATGACATGCGGCATGCATTTGGGACCCCAATGACATGCGTCATGCATTTGGGGCCCCCATGACATGCGGCATGCATTTGGGGCACCCATGACATGCGGCATGCACGTAGGGCCCCCATGACATGCAGCATGCATTTGGGGACCCATGACATTCGGCATGCATTTGGGGCCCCCAAGACATGCGGAATGCATCTTGGACCCCCATGACATGTGGCATGCTTCGGGGCCCTTATGACATGCGGAACGTATTTGGGGCCCCCATGACATGTGGCATGCATTTGTGGCCCCCATGACATGCGGGATGCATTTGGGGCACCCATGACATGCGGCATACATTCGGGGCCCCCATAACATGCGGCATGCACGGGGGCTCCAATGACATGCGGCATGCACGTGCGGCCCCATGACATGCGGACTGCATTTGGGGCCCCCATGACATGCGGCATGCATGTGGAGCACCTATTACATGAGGCATGCATTTGAGGCCACCATTACACGATGCATGCATGTGGGGCCTCCATGACATGCAGCATGCATTTGGGACCCCAATGACATGTGTCATGCATTTGGGTCCCCCTTGACATTTGACATGCATGTGGGGTCCCCATGACATACGGCATGCATTTGGGGCCCCCATGACATGCGTCCTGGATTTGGGGCCCCCATGACATGTGACATGCACATGGGGCCCCCATGACATGTGACATGCACATGGGGCCCCAATGACATGCAGCATGCATTTGGGGCCCTCATGACATGCGGCATGCACGTGGGGCCCCCATGACATGCGGAATGCATTTGAGGCCTCCATGACATGCGGCATGCATTTGGGACCCCAATGACATGCGGCATGCATTTGGGGCCCCCATGACATGCGGCATGCAATTGGGGCACCCATGACATGCGGCATGCACGTAGGGCCCCCATGACATGCAGCATGCATTTGGGGCCCCCAAGACATGCGGAATGCATCTTGGACCCCCATGACATGTGGCATGCTTCGGGGCCCTTATGACATGCGGAACGTATTTGGGGCCCCCATGACATGTGGCATGCATTTGGGGCCCCCATGACATGCGGCATGCATATGGGGCCCCCATGACATGCGGCATGCTCATGGGGCCCCATGATATGCGACATGCACGTGGGGCCCCATGACATACGGCATGCATTTGGGGCCCCCATGACATGCGGCATGTATGTGGAGCCCCCAAGATATGCGGCATGCACGTGGGGCCCAATGACATACGGCATGTATTTGGGGCCTGCATGACTTGCGACATGCATGTAGGGCCCCCATGACATTCGGCATGCATTTGGGGCCCTCATTACATACGGAATGCACGGGGGCTCCAATGACATGCGGCTTTAACGTGCGCCCTCCATGACATGCGGACTGCATTTGGGGCCCCCATGACATGCGGCATGCACCTGGGGCCCCCATGACATTTGACATGCATTTGGGGCCCCCATGATATGTGGCATGCAAGTGGAGCACCAATGACAAGCGGCATGCACATGGGGCTCCCATGATATGCGGCAAGCATTTGGGGCCCCATGACATTCGGCATGTATTTGGGGCCCCAATGTCATGCGGCATGCATTTGGGGCCCCCATGACATGCGTCATGCATTTGAGGCACCGATGACATGCGGCATGCCCGTAGTGACCCCCATGACATGCAGCATGCATTTGGGGACCCCATGACATATACGGCTTGCATTTGGGGCCCCCTTGACATGCGGCATGCACCTTGGACCCCCATGACATGTGGCATGCTTTGGGGCCCTTATGACATGCGGAACGTATTTGGGGCTCCCATGACATGTGGCATGCATTTGGGGCCCTGATGACATGAGGCATGCATTTGGGTCCTCCATGACATGCGGCATGCTCATGGGCCCCATGATAGGCGACATGCACGTGGGGCCCCATGACATGCGGCATGCATTTGTTACCCCAATGACATGCGGCATGCATTTGGGTCCCCCTTGACATGCGACATGCATGTGGGGCACCCATGACATACGGCATGCATTTGGGGCCCCCATGACATGCGTCCTGGATTTGGGGCCCCCATGACATGTGACATGCACATGGAGCCCCCATGAGAAGCAGCATGCACGTGGGGCCACAATGACATGCAGCATGCATTTGGGGCCCTCATGACATGCGGCATTCACGTGGGGCCCCCATGACATGCGGAATGCATTTGGGACCCCCATGACATGCGGCATGCAAGTGGGGCCCCCATGACATGCGGCATGCATGTGGAGCACCTATGACATGAGGCATGCACGTGGGGCCCCAATGACATGCAGCATGCATTTGGGGCCCTCATCACATGCGGCATGCACGTGGGGCCCCCATGACATGCGGAATGCATTTGGGACCCCACAACATGCGGCATGCATGTGGGGCCCCCATGAAATATGGCATGCATGTGAGGCCCCCATGACATACGGCATGTATGTGGGGCCCCCATGACATGCGGCATGCATGTGGGGCCCCCATGACATGCGGCATGCATGTGGAGCACCTATGACATGCGGACTGCTTTTGGGGCCCCCATGACATGCGGCATGCACTTGGGGCCCCCATGACATTCGGCAAGCATTTGGGGCCCCCATGATATGTGGCATGCAAGTGGGGCACCCATGACATGTGGCATGCACGTGTGGCTCCCATGATATGCGGCAAGCATTTGTGGCCCCCATGACATTCGGCATGCATTTGGGGCCCCGATGTCATGCGGCATGCAAGTGTTGACCCCATGACATGCTGAATGCATTTGGGGTCTCCATGACATGCAGCATGTATTTGGGACCCCAATGACATGCGGCATGCATTTGGGGCACCCATGACATGCGGCATGCACGTAGGGCCCCCATGACATGCAGCATACATTTGGGGGCCCCATAACATTCGGCATGCATTTGGGGCCCCCGTGACATGCGGCATGCACCTTGGACCCCCATGACATGTGGCATGCATTTGGAGCCCCCATAACATGCGGCATGCTCTTGTCGCCCCATGATATGCGGCATGCACTTGGTGCCACATGACATGCGGCATGCATTTGGGGGCCCCATGACGTGCGGCATGCACATAGGGCCCCCATGACATGCGGCATGCATTTGGGGCCCTCATGACGTGCGGCATGCACGTGGGGCCCCCATGACATGTGGTATGCGCGTGGGGGCGGCATGCACGTGGGGCTCCCATGATATGCGGCATGCATTTGGTGCACCCATGACATGCGGCATGCACGTAGGGCCCCCATGACATGCAGCATGCATTTGGGGCCCCCATGACATTCGCCATGCATTTGGGGCCCCCATGACATGCGGCATGCACCTTGGACCCCCATGACATGTGGCATGCTTTGGAGCCCTTATGACATGCGTAACGTATGATATGCTGCATTCACGTGTGGCCCCATGACATACGGCATGCATTTGGGGCCCCCATGACATGCGGCATGCATGTGGAGCACCTATGACATCAGGCATGCATTTGAGGCCCCCATTATACGATGCATGCATGTGGGGCCTTCAAGACATGCGGCATGCATTTGTTACCCCAATGACATGCGGCATGCATTTGGGTCCCCCTTGACATTCGACATGCATGTGGGGCCCCCATGACATACGGCATGCATTTGGGGCCCCCATGACATTCGGCATGAATTTGGGGCCCCCATGACATGTGACATGCACATGGGGCCCCCATGAGATACAGCATGCACGTGGGGCCCCAATGACATGCGGCATGCATTTGGGGCCCTCATGACATGCGTCATGCATTAGGGACCCCAATGACATGCGGCATGCATTTGGAGCCCCCATGACATGCAGCATGCATTTGGGGCACCCATGACATGCGGCATGCACGTAGGGCCCCCATGACATGCAGCATGCATTTGGGGCCCCCATGACATGCAGCATGCATTTGGGGCCCCCATGACATGTGGCATGCATTTGGGGCCCCCATGACATGCGGCATGCATTTGGGGCACCCATGACATGCGGCATGCACGTAGGGCCCCCATCACATGCAGCATGCATTTGGGGCCCCCATGAAATTTGGCATGCATTTGGGGCCCCCATGACATGCGGCATGCAACTTGGACCCCCTTGACACGTGGCATACTTTGGGGCCCTTATGACATGCGGAACGTATTTGGGACCCCCATGACATGCGGCATGCTCGTGGGGCCCCATGATATGCGGCATGCACGTGGGACCTCATGACATACGGCATGCATTTTGGGCCCGCATGACATTCGGCATGCATTTTGGCCCCGATGTTATGCGGCATGCACGTGGGGACCCCATGACATGAGGCATGCATTTGGGGCCTCCATGACATGTGGCATGCATTTGGGACCCCAATGACATGCGGCATGCATTTGGGGACCCCATGACATGCGGCATGCATTTGGGGCACCCATGACATGCGTCATGCACGTAGGGCCCCCTTGACATGCAGCATGCATTTGGGGCCCCCATGACATTCGGCATGCACTTGGGGCCCCATGATATACGGCATGCATTTGGGGGCCCCAAGACGTGCGGCATGCACATAGGGCCCCCATGACATGTGTCATGTATTTGGGGCCCTCATGACATGCGGCATGCACGTGGGGCCCCCATGACATGTGGTATGCACGTGGGGACCCCATGACCTGTGTCACGTACTTGGGTCACCCATGACATGCCATGCATTTTGGGGCCCCCATGACATGCGGCATGCATTTGGTGCACCCATGAAATGCGGCATGCACGTAGGGCCCTCATGACATGCAGCATGCATTTGGGGCCCCCATGACATTCGCCATGCATTTGGGGCCCCCATGACATTCGGCATGCATTTGGGGCACCCATGACATGCGGCATGCACGTAGGGCCCCCATGACATGTGGCATGCTTTGGGGCCCTTATGACATGTGGAACGTATTTGGTGCCCCCATGACATGTGGCATGCATTTGGAGCCCCCATAAGATGCGGCATGCATTTGGGGCCCCAATGACATGCGGCATGCATTTGGGGCCCCCATGACATGCGGCATGCTCTTGGGGCCCCATGATATGCGGCATGCACTTTGGGCCCCATGACATACGGCATGCATTTGGGGGCCCCATGACGTTCGTCATGCCCATAGGGCCCCCATGACATGCGGCATGCATTTGGGGCCCTCATGACGTGCGGCATGCACGTGGGGCCCCCATGACATGTTTTATGCACGTGGGGCCCCCATGACCTGTGGCACGTACTTGGGGCACCCATGACATGCCATGAATTTTGGGGCCCCCATGACATGCGGCATGCACGTGGGGCTCCCAAGATATGCGGCATGCATTTGGTGCACCCATGACATGCGGCATGCACGTAGGGCCCCCATGACATGCAGCATGCATTTGGGGCCATCATGACACTCGCCATGCATTTGGGGCCCCCATGACATGCGGCATGCACCTTGGACCCCCATGACATGTGGCATGCTTTGGGGCCCTTATGACATGCGGAACGTATTTGGGGCCCCCATGACAC
Organism: Phyllobates terribilis; assembly: GCF_046119375.1. Lineage (NCBI taxonomy): Eukaryota > Metazoa > Chordata > Amphibia > Anura > Dendrobatidae > Phyllobates > Phyllobates terribilis. The sequence goes on from NW_027362764.1 coordinate 344,421,565, forward strand.
GTGGCATGCATTTGGGGCCCCCTGACACGGGGCATGCTTGTGGGGCTCCATGATATGCTGCATTCACGTGGGACCCCATGACATACGGCATGCAATTGGGGCCCCCATGACATGCGGCATGCTTTTGAGGCACCCATGACATGCGGCATGCCCCTTATGCCCCCATGACATGCAGCATGCATTTGGGGCCCCCATGACATGTGGCATGCATTTGGGGCCCCCATGACATGCGGCATGCATTTGGGGCACCCATGACATGCGGCATGCACGTAGGGCCCCCATCACATGCAGCATGCATTTCGGGCCCCTATGACATGTGGTATGCACCTGGGGCCCCCATGACATGCGTCATGCATTTGGGGCCCTCATGACGTGCGGCAAGCACGTGGGGCCTCCATGACATGTGGTATGCACGTGGGGCCCCCATGACCTGTGGCACGTACTTGGGGCACCCATGACATGCCATGCATTTTGGGGCCCCCATGACATGCGGCATGCACGTGGGGCTCCCATGATGTGCGGCATGCATTTGGTGCACCCATGACATGCGGCATGCACGTAGGGCCCCTATGAGATGCAGCATGCATTTGGGGCCCCCATGACATTCGCCATGCATTTGGGGCCCCCATGACATGCGGCATGCACCTTGGACCCCCATGACATGTGGCATGCTTTGGGGCCCTTATGACATGTGGAACGTATTTGGTGCCCCCATGACATGTGGCATGCATTTGGGGCCCCCATGATATGCGGCATGCAAGTGGGGCACCAATGACATGCGTCATGCACATGGGGCTCCCATGATATGCGGCAAGCATTTGGGGCCCTCATGACATGCGGCATGCATTTCTGACCCCAATAACATGCGGCATGCATTTGGGGCCCCCTTGACATGCGGCATGCATTTGGGGCACCCATGACATGCGGCATGCACGTAGGGCCCCCATCACATGCAGCATGCATTTGGGGCCCCCATGACATTCGGCATGCATTTTGGGCCCCGATGTTATGCGGCATGCACGTGGGGACCCCATGACATGCGGCATGCATTTGGGGCCTCCATGACATGCGGCATGCATTTGGGACCCCATGACATGCGGCATGCATTTGGGGCCCCCATGACATGCAGCATGCATTTGGGGCACCCATGACATGCAGCATGCATTTGGGGCTCCCATGACATGCGGCATGCACGTAGGGCCCCCATGACATGCAGCTTACATTTGGGGCCCCCATAACATTCGGCATGCATTTGGGGCCCCCGTGACATGCGGTATGCACCTTGGACCCCCATGACATGTGGCATGCTTTGGGGCCCTTATGACATGTGGAACGTATTTGGTGCCCCCATGACATGTGGCATGCATTTGGAGCCCCCATAACATGCGGCATGCATTTGGGGCCCCCATGACATGCGGCATGCTCTTGGGGCCCCATGATATGCGGCATGCACTTTGGGCCCCATGACATACGGCATGCATTTGAGGGCCCCATGACGTGCGGCATGCACATAGGGGCCGCATGACATGCGGCATGCATTTGGGGCCCTCATGATGTGCGGCATGCACGTGGGGCCCCCATGACATGCTGTATGCACGTGGGGCCCACATGACCTGTGGCACGTACTTGGGTCACCCATGACATGCCATGCATTTTGGGGCCCCCATGACATGCGGCATACACGTGAGGCTCCCATGATATGCGGCATGCATTTGGGGCCCCCATGACATTCGCCATGCATTTGGGGCCCCCATGACATGCGGCATGCACCTTGGCCCCCATGACATGTGGCATGCTTTGGGGCCCTTATGACATGCGGAACGTATTTGGGGCCCCCATGACACGTGGCATGCATTTGGGGCCCCCATGATATGCGTCATGCATTTGGGGCCCCCATGACATGTGGCATGCTTGTGGGGTCCCATGATATGCTGCATTCACGTGGGGCCCCATGACATACGGCATGCATTTGGGGCCCCCATGACATGCGGCATGCATTTGAGGCACCCATGACATGCGGCATGCCCCTTATGCCTCCATGACATGCAGCATGCATTTGGGGCCCCCATGACATTCGGCATGCATTTGGGGCCCCCCATGACATGCGGCATGCACCTTGGACCCCCATGACATGTGGCATGCTTTGGGGCCCTTATGACATGCGGAACGTGTTTGGGGCCCCCATGACAAGTGGCATGCATTTGGGGCCCTCATGACATGAGGCATGCATTTGGGCCCCCCATGACATGCGGCATGCTCGTGGGGCCCCATGATAGGCGACATGCACGTGGGGCCCCATGACATACGACATGCACGTGGGGCCCCATGACATACGGCATGCATTTGGGGCCCCCATGACATGCGGCATGCATGTGGAGCACCTATGACATGAGGCATGCATTTGAGGCCCCCTTTACACGATGCATGCATATGGGACCTCCAAGACATGCGGCATGCATTTGGGTCCCCCTTGACATGCGACATGCATGTGGGGGCCCCATGACATACAGCATGCATTTGGGGCCCCCATGACATGCGGCAGGAATTTGGGGCCCCCATGACATGTGACATGCACATGGGGCCCCCATGAGATACAGCATGCACGTGGGGCCCAAATGACCTGCGGCATTCACTTGGGGCCCTCATGACATGCGGCATGCATTTGGGGCCCCCATGACATGTGGAATGCATTTGGGGCACCCATGACATGCGGAATGCATTTGGGGCACCCATGACATGCGGCATGCACGTAGGGCCCCCATCACATGCAGCATGCATTTGGGGCCCCCATGAAATTTGGCATGCATTTGGGGTCCCCATGACATGCGGCATGCATTTGGGGCCCTCATGACGTGCGTCAAGCACGTGGGGCCCCCATGGCAGGTGGTATGCACGTGGGCCCCCATGACCTGTGGCACGTACTTGGGGCTCCCTTGACATGCCATGCATTTTGGGGCCCCCATGACATGCGGCATGCACGTGGGGCACCCATGATATGCGGCATGCATTTGGTGCACCCATGACATGCTGCATGCACGTGGGGCCCCATGACATGCGGCATGCAATTGGGGCCCCATGACATGCGGCATGCATGTGGGGCCCCCATGAAATGCGGCATGCATGTGAGGCCCCCATGACATACGGCATGCATGTGGGGTCCCCATGACATGCGGCATGCATGTGGGGCCCCCATGACATGTGGTATGCACGTGGGGCCCCCATGAAGTGCGACACGTACTTGGGGCCCCCATGACATGCCATGCATTTTGGGGCCCCCTTGATATTGCGACATGCACGTGGGGCCCCAATGACATGCGGCATGCATTTGGGGCACCCATGACATACGTCATGCATTTGGGGCCCCCAAGACACGCGGAATGCATCTTGGACGCCCATGACATGTGGCTTGCTTCGGAGCCCTTATGACATGCGGAACGTATTTGGGGCCCCCATGACATGTGGCATACATTTGGGGCCCCCATGACATGCGGCATGCATTTGGGGCCCCCATGACATGCGGCATGCACGTGGGGCCCCATGACATACGGCATGCATTTGGGGCCCCCATGACATGCGGCATGCATGTGGAGCCCCCATGATATGCGGCATGCACGTGGGGCCCTATGACATACGGCATGTATTTGGGGCCCGCATGACATGCGACATGCACCTTTAACCCCCATGACATGCGGCATGCTTTGGGGCCCTTATGACATGTGGAACGTATTTGGGGCCCCCATGACATGCGGCATGCTCGTGGGGCCCCATGATAGGCGACATGCACGTGGGGCCCCATGACATAGGGCATGCATTTGAGGCCCCCATGACAAGCGGCATGCATTTGGGGCCCCATGACATGCAGCATGCATGTGGGGCCCCCATGAAAGGCGGCATGCATGTGAGGCCCCCATGACATATGGCATGCATGTGGGGCCCCCATGACATGCAGCATGCATGTGGGGCCCCCATGACATGCGGCATGCACGTGTTGACCCCATGACATGCGGCATGCATTTGGGGTCTCCATGAAATGCGGCATGCATTTGGGACCCCAATGACATGCGGCATGCATTTGGGGGACCAATGACATGTGGCATGCAAGTAGGGCCCCCATGACATGCAGCATACATTTGGGGCACCCATAACATTCGGCATGCATTTGGGGCCCCCGTGACATCCGACATGCACCTTGGACCCCCATGACATGTGGTATGCTTTGGGGCCCTTATGACATGTGGAACGTATTTGGTGCCCCCATGACATGTGGCATGCATTTGGAGCCCCCATAACATGCGGCATGCATTTGGGGGCCCCATGACGTGCGGCATGCACATAGGGCCCCCATGACATGTGGCATTCATTTGGGGCCCTCATGACATGCGGCATGCACGTGGGGCCCCCATGACATGTGGTATGCACGTGGGGACCCCATGACCTGTGGCACGTACTTGGGGCACCCATGACATGCCATGCATTTTGGGGCCCCCATGACATGCGGCATGCACGTGGGGCTCCCATGATATGCGGTATGCATTTAGTGCACCCATGACATGCCATGCATTTTGGGGCCCCCATGACATGCGGCATGCACGTGGGGCCCCCATGACATGCAGCATGCATTTGGGGCCCCCATGACATTTGCCATGCATTTGGGGCCCCCATGACATGTGGCATGAACCTTGGACCCCCATGACATGTGTCATGCTTTGGGGCCCTTATGACATGCGGAACGTATTTGGGGCCCCCATGACACGTGGCATGCATTTGGGGCCCCCATGACATGCGGCATGCTTGTGGGGTCCCATGATATGCTGCATTCACGTGGGGCCCCATGACATACGGCATGCATTTGGGGCCCCCATGACATGCGGCATGCATTTGAGCACCCATGACATGCGGCATGCCTGTAGTGCCCCCATGACATGCAGCATGCATTTGGGGCCCCCATGACATTCGGCATGCATTTGGGGCCCCCATGACATGCGGCATGAACCTTGGACCCCCATGACATGTGTCATGCTTTGGGGCCCTTATGACATGCGGAACGTATTTGGGGCCCCCATGACACGTGGCATGCATTTGGGGCCCCCATGACATGCGGCATGCTTGTGGGGCCCCATGATATGCTGCATTCACGTGGGGCCCCATGACATACGGCATGCATTTGGGGCCCCCATGACATGCGGCATGCATTTGAGGCACCCATGACATGCGGCATGCCTGTAGTGCCCCCATGACATGCAACATGCATTTGGGGCCCCCATGACATTCGGCATGCATTTGGGGCCCCCATGACATGCGGCATGCACCTTGGACCCCCATGACATGTGGCATGCTTTGGGGCCCTTATGACATGCGGAACGTGTTTGGGGCCCCCATGACAAGTGGCATGCATTTGGGGCCCTCATGACATGAGGCATGCATTTGGGGCCCCCATGACATGTGGCATGCATGTGGAGCACCTATGACATGAGGCATGCATTTGAGGCCCCCATTACACGATGCATGCATGTGGGGCCTCCAAGACATGCGGCATGCATTTGTTACCCCAATGACATGCAGCATGCATTTGTGTCCCCCTTGACATGCGACATGAATGTGGGGCCCCCATGACATACGGCATGCTTTTGGGGCCCCCATGACATGCGGCATGAATTTGGGGCCCCCATGACATGTGACATGCACATGGGGCCCCCATGAGATACAGCATGCACGTGGGGCCCCAATGACATGCGGCATGCATTTGGGGTCCTCATGACATGTGGCATGCATTTGGGACCCCAATGACATGCGGCATGCATTTGGAGCCCCCATGACATGCGGCATGCATTTGGGGCACCCATGACATGCGGCATGCATTTGGGACACCCATGACATGCGGCATGCATTTGGGACACCCATGACATGCGGCATGCATTTGGGGAACCCATGACATGCGGCATGCACGTAGGGCCCCCATGACATGCGCCATGCATTTGGGGCCCCCATGACATTCGGCATGCATTTGGGGCCTCCAAGACATGCGGAATGCATCTTGGACCCCCATGACATGTGGCATGCTTCGGGGCCCTTATGACACGCGGAACGTATTTGGGGCCCCCATGACATGTGGCATGCATTTGGGGCCCCCATGACATGCAGCATGCATTTGGGGCACCCATGACATGCGGCATGCCTGTAGTGCCCCCATGACATGCAACATGCATTTGGGGCCCCCATGACATACGGCATGCTTTTGGGGCCCCCATGACATGCGGCATGAATTTGGGGCCCCCATGACATGTGACATGCACATGGGGCCCCCATGAGATACAGCATTCACGTGGGGCCCCATGACATACGGCATGCATTTGGGGCCCCCATGACATGCGGCATGCATTTGAGGCACCCATGACATGCGGCATGCCTGTAGTGCCCCCATGACATGCAACATGCATTTGGGGCCCCCATGACATACGGCATGCTTTTGGGGCCCCCATGACATGCGGCATGAATTTGGGGCCCCCATGACATGTGACATGCACATGGGGCCCCCATGAGATACAGCATGCACGTGGGGCCCCAATGACATGCGGCATGCATTTGGGGTCCTCATGACATGTGGCATGCATTTGGGACCCCAATGACATGCGGCATGCATTTGGAGCCCCCATGACATGCGGCATGCATTTGGGGCACCCATGACATGCGGCATGCATTTGGGACACCCATGACATGCGGCATGCATTTGGGACACCCATGACATGCGGCATGCATTTGGGGAACCCATGACATGCGGCATGCACGTAGGGCCCCCATGACATGCGCCATGCATTTGGGGCCCCCATGACATTCGGCATGCATTTGGGGCCTCCAAGACATGCGGAATGCATCTTGGACCCCCATGACATGTGGCATGCTTCGGGGCCCTTATGACACGCGGAACGTATTTGGGGCCCCCATGACATGTGGCATGCATTTGGGGCCCCCATGACATGCAGCATGCATTTGGGGCACCCATGACATGCGGCATGCTCGTAGGGCCCCCATCACATGCAGCATGCATTTGGGGCCCCCATGAAATTTGGCATGCATTTGGGGCCCCCATGACATGCGGCATGCAACTTGGACCCCCTTGACACGTGGCATACTTTGGGGCCCTTATGACATGCGGAACGTATTTGGGACCCTCATGACATGCGGCATGCTCGTGGGGCCCCATGATATGCGGCATGCACGTGGGACCTCATGACATACGGCATGCATTTTGGGCCCCCATGACATTCGGCATGCATTTTGGCCCCGATGTTATGCGGCATGCACGTGGGGACCCCATGACATGCGGCATGCATTTGGGGCCTCCATGACATGTGGCATGCATTTGGGACCCCAATGACATGCTGCATGCATTTGGGGCCCCCATGACATGCGGCATGCACATAGGGCTCCCATGACATGTGGCTTGCATTTGGGGCCCTCATGACATGCGGCATGCACGTGGGGCCCCCATGACATGTGGTATGCACGTGGGGACCCCATGACCTGTGGCACGTACTTGGGGTACCCATGACATGCCATGCATTTTGGGGTCCCCATGACATGCGGCATGCAAGTGGGGCTCCCATGATTTGCGGCATGCATTTGGTGCACCCATGACATGCGGCATGCACGTAGGGCCTCCATGACATGCAGCATGCATTTGGGGCCCCCATGACATGCGGCATGCACCTTGGACCCCCATGACATGTGTCATGCTTTGGGGCCCTTATGACATGCGGAACGTATTTGGGGCCCCCATGACACGTGGCATGCATTTGGGGCCCCTATGACATGCGGCATGCTTGTGGGGCCCCATGATATGCTGCATTCACGTGGGGCCCCATGACATACGGCATGCATTTGGGGCCCCCATGACATGCGGCATGCATTTGAGGCACCCATGACATGCGGCATGCCCGTAGTGCCCCCATGACATGCAGCATGCATTTGGGGCCCCCATGACATTCGGCATGCATTCGGGGCACCCATGACATGCGGCATGCACCTTGGACCCCCATGACATGTGGCATGCTTTGGGGCCCTTATGACATGCGGAACGTGTTTGGGGCCCCCATGACAAGTGGCATGCATTTGGGGCCCTCATGACATGAGGCATGCATTTGGGCCCCCCATGACAAGCGGCTTGCTCGTGGGGCCCTATGATAGGTGACATGCACGTGGGGCCCCATGACATACGGCATGCATTTGGGGCCCCCATGACATGCGGCATGCATGTGGAGCACCTATGACATGAGTCATGCATTTGAGGCCCCCATTACACGATGCATGCATGTGGGGCCTCTAAGACATGCGGCATGCATTTGTTACCCAAATGACATGCGGCATGCATTTGGGTCCCCCTTGACATGCGACATGCATGTGGGGCCCCCATGACATACGGCATGCATTTGGGGCCCCCATGACATGAGGCATGAACTTGGGGCCCCCATGACATGTGACATGCACATGGGGCCCCCATGAGATACAGCATGCACGTGGGCCCCCATGACATGAGGCATGAATTTGGGGCCCCCATGACATGTGACATGCACATGGGGCCCCCATGAGATACATCATGCACGTGGGACCCCAATGACATGCGGCATGCATTTGGAGCCCCCATGACATGCGGCATGCATTTGGGGCACCCATGACATGCGGCATGCACGTAGGGCCCCCATGACATGCAGCATGCATTTGTAGCCCCCATGACATTCGGCATGCATTTGGGGCCTCCAAGACATGCGGAATGCATCTTGGACCCCCATGACATGTGGCATGCTTCGGGGCCCTTATGACATGCGGAACATATTTGGGGCCCCCATGACATGTGGCATGCATTTGGGGCCCCCACGACATGCGGCATGCATTTGGGGCACCCATGACATGCGGCATGCACGTAGGGCCCCCATCACATGCAGCATGCATTTGGGGCCCCCATGAAATTTGGCATGCATTTGGGGCCCCCATGACATGCGGCATGCAACTTGGACCCCCTTGACACGTGGCTTACTTTGGGGCCCTTATGACATGCGGAACGTATGTGGGACCCCCATGACATGCGGCATGCTCGTGGGGCCCCATGATATGCTGATATGCGGCATGCACATGGGACCTCATGACATACGGCATGCATTTTGGGCCCCCATGACATTCGGCATGCATTTTGGCCCCGATGTTATGCGGCATGCATTTGGGGCCTCCATGACATGTGGCATGCATTTGGGACCCCAATGACATGCGGCATGCATTTGGGGCCCCCATGACATTCGGCATGCATTTGGGGCACCCATGACAATCGGCATGCATTTGGGGCCCCCATGACATGCGGCATGCACCTTGGACCCCCATGACATGTGGCATGCTTTGGGGCCCTTATGACATGTGGAACGTATTTGGTGCCCCCATGACATGTGGCATGCATTTGGAGCCCCCATAACATGCGGCATGCATTTGGGGCCCCCATGACATGCGGCATGCTCTTTTGGCCCCATGATATGCGGCATGCACTTGGGGCCCCATGACATACGGCATGCATTTGGGGGCCCCATGACGTGCGGCATGCACATAGGGCCCCCGTGGCATGCGGCATGCATTTGGGGCCCTCATGACGTGTGGCATGCACGTGGGGCCCCCATGACATGTGGTATGCACGTGGGTCCCCCATGACCTGTGGCACGTACTTGGGGCACCCATGACATGCCATGCATTTTGGGGCCCCCATGACATGTGGCATGCACGTGGGTCTCCCATGATATGCGGCATGCATTTGGTGCACCCATGACATGCGGCATGCACGTAGGGCCCCCATGACATGCAGCATGCATTTGGGGCCCCCATGACATTCACCATGCATTTGGGGCCCCCATGACATGCGGCATGCACCTTGGACCCCCATGACATGTGGCATGCTTTGGGGCGCTTATGACATGCGGAACGTATTTGGGGCCCCCATGACACGTGGCATCCATTTGGGCCCCCATGACATGCGGCATGTACGTAGGTCCCCCATGACATGCAGCATGCATTTGGGGCCCCCATGACATTCGGCATGCATTTGGGGCCCCCAAGACATGCGGAATGCATCTTGGACCCCCATGACATGTGGCATGCTTCGGGGCCCTTATGACATGCGGAACGTATTTGGGGCCCCCATGACATGTGGCATGCATTTGGGGCCCACATGACATGCGGCATGCATTTGGGGCACCCATGACATGCGGCATGCATGTAGGGCCCCCATCACATGCAGCATGCATTTGGGGCCCCCATTAAATTTGGCATGCATTTGGGGCCCCCATGACATGCGGCATGCAACTTGGACCCCCTTGACACGTGGCATGCTTTGGGGCCCAAATGACATGCGGAACGTATTTGGGACCCCAATGACATGCGGCATGCTCGTGGGGCCCCATGATATGCGGCATGCACGTGGGGCCTCATGACATACGGCATGCATTTGGGGCCCCCATGACATTCGGCATGCATTTTGGCCCCGATGTTATGGGGCATGCACGTGGGGACCCCATGACATGCGGCATGCATTTGGGGCCTCCATGACATGCGGCATGCATTTAGGACCCCAATGATATGCGGCATGCATTTGGGGCCCCCATGACATGTGGCATGCATTTGGGGCACCCATGACATGCGACATGCACGTAGGGCCCCCATGACATGCAGCATGCATTTGGGGCCCCCATGACATTCGTCATGCATTTGGGGCCCCCATGACATGCGGAATGCATCTTGGACCCCCATGACATGTGGCATGCTTCAGGGCCCTTATGACATGCGGAACGTATTTGGGGCCCCCATGACATGTGGTATGCATTTGGGGCCCCCATGACATACGGCATGCATTTGGGGCCCCCATGACATGCGGCATGCATGTGGAGCCCCCATGATATGCGGCATGCACGTGGGGCCCCATGACATACGGCATGTATTTGGGGCCCGCATGACATGCGACATGCATGTAGGGCCCCCATGACATTCGGCATGCATTTGGGGCCCTCATGACATGCGGCATGCACGGGGGCTCCAATGACATGCGGCTTGCACGTGCGGCCCCCATGACATGCGGACTGCATTTGGGGCCCCCATGACATGCGGCATGCACGTGGGGCCCCCATGACATTTCACATGCATTTGGGGCCCCCATGATATGTGGCATGCAAGTGGTTCACCAATGACATGCGGCATGCACATGGGGCTCCCATGATATGCGGCAAGCATTTGGGGCCCCCGTGACATTTGGCATGTATTTGGGGCCCCGATGTCATGCGTCATGCATTTGGGACCCCCATGACATGCGGCATGCATTTTAGGCACCCATGACATGCGGCATGCCGGTAGTGCCCCCATGACATGTGGCATGCTTTGGGGCCCTTATGACATGTGGAACGTATTTGGGGCCCCCATGACATGTGGCATGCATTTGGGGCCCTCATGACATGCGGAATGAATTTGGGCCCCCCATGACATGCGGCATGCTCGTGGGGCCCCATGATAGGCGACATGCACGTGGGGCCCCATGACATACGGCATGCATTTGGGGCCCCCATGACATGCGGCATGCAAGTGGAGCACCTATGACATGAGGCATGCATTTGAGGCCCCCATTACACGATGCATACATGTGGGGCCTCCATGACATGCGGCATGCATTTGTTACCCCAATGACATTCGTCATGAATTTTGGTCCCCCTTGACATGTGACATGCATGTGGGGCCCCCATGACATACGGCATGCATTTGGGGCCCCCATGACAGGCGGCATGAATTTGGGGCCCCCATGACATGTGACATGCACATGGGGCCTCCATGAGATACAGCATGCACGTGGGGCCCCAATGACATGCGGCATGCAATTGGGGCCCTCATGATATGCTGCATGCACGTGGGGCACCCATGACATGTGTTATGCACATGGGGTCCCCATTAAGTGCGACACGTACTTGGGGCCCCCATGACATGCCATGCATTTTGGGGCCCCCATGATATTGTGACATGCACGTGGGGCCCCAATGACATGCGGCATGCATTTGGGGCCCCCATTACATGCGGCATGCATTTGGGGCACCTATGACATGCGGCATGCACGTAGTGCCCCCATCACATGCAGCATGCATTTGGGGCCCCCATGAAATTTGTCATGCATTTGGGGCCCCCATGACATGCGGCATGCAACTTGGACCCCCTTGACACGTGGCATGCTTTGGGGCCCTTATGACATGCGGAACGTATTTGGGACCCCCATGACATGCGGCATGCTCGTGGGGCCCCATGATATGCGGCATGCACTTGGGACCTCATGACATACGGCATGCATTTGGGGCCCCAATGACATGCGGCATGCATGTGGAGCCCCCATGATATGTGGCATGCACGTGGGGCCCCATGACATACTGCATGCATTTGGGTCCCCCATGACATGCGACATGCATGTAGGGCCCCCATGACATCCGGCATGCATTTGGGGCCCCCATAACATGCGGCATGCACGGGGTCTCCAATGACATCCGGCATGCACGTGCGCCCCCCATGACATGCGGACTGCATTTTGGGCCCCCATGACATGCGGCATGCACGTGGGGCCCCCATGACATGCGGCATGCATGTGGCGCACCTATGACATGAGGCATGCATTTGGGGCCACCATTACACGATGCATGCATGTGGGGCCTACATGACATGCGGCATTCATTTGAGACCCCATTGACATTCGTAAAGCATTTGGGTCCCCCTTGACATGTGACATGCATGTGGCGTCCCCATGACATATGGCATGCATTTGGGGCCCCCATGACATGCGTCCTGAATTTGGGGCCCCCATGACATGTGACATGCACATGGGGCCCCCATGAGAACCAGCATGCACGTGGGGCCCCAATGACATGCGGCATGCATTTGGGGTCCTCATGACATACGGCATGCACGTGGGGCCCCCATGACATGTGGAATGCATTTGGGACCCCACGACATGCAGCATGCATGTGGGGCCCCCATGAAATGTGGCATGCATGTGAGGCCCCCATGACATACGGCATGCATGTGGAGCACCTATGACATGCGGACTGCATTTGGGGCCCCCATGACATGCCGCATGCACATGAGGCCCCCATGACATTCGACATGCAGCATGCATGTGGGGCCCCCATGACATGCGGCATGCATGTGGAGCACCTATGACATGCAGACTGCATTTGGGGCCCCCATGACATGCCGCATGCACATGAGGCCCCCATGACATTCGACATGCATTTGGGGCCCCCATGATATGTGGCATGCAAGTGGGGCACCCATGACATGCGGCATGCACGTGGGGCTCCCATGATATGCGGTAAGCATTTGGGGCCCCCATGACATTTGGCATGCATTTGGGGCCCCGATGTCATGCGGCATGCACGTGTTGACCCAATGACATGCGGCATGCATTTGGGGTCTCCATGACATGCGGCATGCATTTGGGGCCCCCATAACATTCGGCATGCATTTGGGGCCCCCGTGACATGCGGCATACACCTTGGACCCCCATGACATGTGGCATGCTTTGGGGCCCTTATGACATGTGGAACGTATTTGGTGCCCCCATGACATGTGGCATGCATTTGGAGCCCCCATAACATGCGGCATGCATTTGTGGCCCCCATGACATGCGGCATGATCTTGGGGCCCCATGATATGCGGCATGCACTTGGGGCCCCATGACATACGGCATGCATTGGGGGGCCCCATGACGTGCGGCATGCACATAGGGCCCCCATGATATGGGGCATGCATTTGGGGCCCTCATGACGTGCGGCATGCACGTGGAGCCCCCATGACATGTGGTATGCACGTGGGGCCCCCATGACCTGTGGCACGTACTTGGGGTCCCCATGACATGCGGCATGGACGTGGGGCTCCCTTGATATGCGGCATGCATTTGGTGCACCCATGACATGCGGCATGCACGTAGGGCCCCCATGACAAGCAGCATGCATTTGGGGCCCCCATGACATTTGCCATGCATTTGGGGCCCCCATGACATGCGGCATGCACCTTGCACCCCCATGACATGTGGGATGCTTTGGGTTCCTTATGACATGCGGAACGTATTTGGGGCCCCCATGACACGTGGCATGCATTTGGGGCCCCCATGACATGCGACATGCATTTGGGGCCCCCATGACATGCGGCATGCTTGTGGGGCCCCATGATATGCTTCATTCACGTGGGGCCCCATGACATACGGCATGAATTTGGGGCCACCATGACGTGTGGCATGCTCTTGGGGCCCCATGATATTTGGCATGCACGTGGGGCCCCATGATATACGGCATGCATTTGGGGCCCTCATGACGTGCGGCATGCACGTGGGGCCCCCATGACATGTGGTATGCACGTGGGGCCCCCATGACATGTGGCATGCATTTGGGGCCACCATGACATGCGGCATGCATTTGGGGCCCCCATTGCATGCGACATGCTCTTGGTGCCCCATGACATGCGGCATGCCTGTGGGGCCCCCTTGACATACTGCATGCATTTGGGGCCCCCATGACATGCGGACTGCATTTGGGGCCTCCCCGATATGTGGCATGCAAGTGGGGCACCCATAACAAGCGGCATGGACGTGGAGCTCCCATGATATGCGGCAAGCATTTGGGGCCCCCATGACATGCGGCATGCATTTGGGGCCTCCATGACATGCGGCATGCATTTGGGACCCCAATGACATGCGGCATGCATTTGGGGCCGCATGACATGCGGCATGTATTTGGGGCACCCATGACATGCGGCATGCACGTAGGGCCCCCATGACATGCAGCATGCATTTGGGGCCCGCTTGACATTCGGCATGCATTTGGGGCCCCCAAGACATGCGGAATGCATCTTGGACCCCCATGACATGTGGCATGTTTTGGGGCCCTTATGACATGCGGAACGTATTCGGGGCCCCCATGACATGTGGCATGCATTTGGGGCCCCCATGACATGCGGCATGCATTTGGAGCCTCAATGTTATGCGGCATGAACGTGGGGACCCCATGACATGCCGCATGTATTTGGGGCCTCCATGACATGCGGCATGACATGTGGCATGCTTTGGGGCCCTTATGACATGCGGAACGTATTTGGGGCCCCCATGACATGTGGCATGCATTTGGGGCCCCCATGACAAGCGGCATGCATTTGGGGCCCCCATGACATGCGGCATGCTCGTGGGGCCCCATGATATGCGGCATGCACACGGGGCCCCATGACATAAGGCATGCATTTGGGGCCCCCATGATGTGCGGCATGCACGTGGGGCCCCCATGACATTCGACATGCATTTGGGGCCCTCATGACGTGCGGCATGCACGTGGGGCCCCATGACATGTGGTATGCACGTAGGGCCCCCATGACCTGTGGCACGTTCTTGGGGCTCCCATGACATGCCATGCATTTTGGGGCCCCCATGACATGCGGCATGCACGTGGGGTTCCCATGATATGCGGCATGCATTTGGTGCACCCATGACATGCAGCGTGCATTTGGGGGCCCCATGACATTTGCCATGCATTTGGGGCCCCCATGACATGCGGCATGCATGTGGGGCCCCCATGACATGCGGCATGCATGTGGAGCACCTATGACATGCGGCATGCACATGGGGCCCCCATGACATTCGACATGCATTTTGGACCCCATGATATGTGGCATGCAAGTGGGGCACCCATGACATGCGGCATGCACGTGGGGCTCCCATGACATGTGGCATGCATGTGGGGCCCCCATGACATGCGGCATGCATGTGGAGCACCTGTGACATGCAGGCTGCATTTGAGGCCCCATGACATGCGGCATGCACGTGGGGCCCCCATGACATTCGACATGCATTTTGGGCCCCCATGATATGTGGCATGCAAGTGGGGCACCCATGACATGCGGCATGTACGTGGGGCTCCCATGATATGCGGCAAGCATTTGGGGCCCCCATGACAGTCGTCATGCATTTGGGGCCCTGATGTTATGTGGCATGCACTTGTTGACCCCATGACATGAGGCATGCATTTGGGGTCTCCATGACATGCGGCATGCATTTGGGACCCCAATGACATGCGGCATGCATTTGGGGCACCCATGACATGCGGCATGCACGTAGGGCCCCCATGACATGCAGCATGCATTTGGGGCCCCCATAACATTCAGCATGCATTTGGGGCCCCCATGACATGCGGCATGCACCGTGGACCCCCATGACATGTGGCATGCTTTGGGGCCCTTATGACATGTGGAACGTATTTGGGGCCCCCATGACATGTGGCATGCATTTGGAGCCCCCATAACATGCGGCATGCATTTGGGGCCCCCATGACATGTGGCATGCTCTTGGGGCCCCATGGTATGCTGCATGCACGTGGGGCCCCATGACATACGGCATGCATTTGGGGCCCTCATGACGTGCGGCATGCAAGGGGGCTCCAATGACATGCAGCTTGCACATGCGGCCCCCATGACATGCGGACTGCATTTGGGGCCCCCATGACATGCGGCATGAACGTGGGGCCCCCATGACATTTGACATGCATTTTGGGCCCCCATGATATCTGGCATGCAAGTGGGGCACCAATGACATGCGGCATGCACATGGGGCTCCCATGATATTCGGCAAGCATTTGGGGCCCCCATGACATTCGGCATGTATTTGGGGCCCCGATGTCATGCGTCATGCACGTGGGGACCCCATGACATGCGGAATGCATTTGGGGTCACCATGACATGCGGCATGCATTTGGGAACCCAATGACATGCGGCATGCACTTGGGGCCCCCTTGACATGCGGCATGCATTTGAGGCACCCATGACAAGCGGCATGCACCTTGGACCCCCATGACATGTGGCATGCATTTGGGGCCCTCATGACATGAGGCATGCATTTGGGGCCCCCATGACATGCGGCATGGTCGTGGGGCCCCATGATAGGCGACATGCACGTGGGGCCCCATGACATACGGCATGCATTTGGGGCCCCCATGACATGCGGCATGCATGTGGAGCACCTATGACATGAGGCATGCATTTGAGGCCCCCATTACACTATGCATGCATGTGGGGCCTCAAAGACATGCAGCATGCATTTGTTACCCCAATGACATGCGGCATGCATTTGGGTCCCCCATGACATGCGACATGCATGTGGGGCCCCCATGACATACGGCATGAATTTGGGGCCCCCATGACATGTGACATGCACATATGGCCCCCATGAGATACATCATGCACGTGGGGCCCCAATGACATGCGGCATGCATTTGGGGGCAACATGACATGCGGCATGCATTTGGGACACCCATGACATGCGGCATGCACGTAGGGCCCCCATGACATGCAGCATGCATTTGGGGCCCCCATGACATTCGGCATGCATTCGGGGCCCCCATGACACGCAG
The DNA here is from genome assembly GCF_046119375.1 of Phyllobates terribilis. Taxonomy (NCBI): domain Eukaryota; kingdom Metazoa; phylum Chordata; class Amphibia; order Anura; family Dendrobatidae; genus Phyllobates; species Phyllobates terribilis. The sequence continues at coordinate 344,439,006 of NW_027362764.1, forward strand.
CATGCATTTGGGGCCCCCATGACATGCGGCATGCAACTTGGACCCCCTTGACACGTGGCATGCTTTGGGGCCCCCATGACATTCGGGGGCCCTTATAACATGCGGAACGTATTTGGGACCCCCATGACATGCGGCATGCTCGTGGGGCCCCATGATATGCGGCATGCACGTGGGACCTCATGACATACGGCATGCATTTGGGGCCCCCATGACATTCGGCATGCATTTTGGGCCCCGATGTTATGCGGCATGCACGTGGGGACCCCATGACAAGCGGCATGCATGCGGAGCCCCCATGATATGCGGCATGCACGTGGGGCCCCATGACATACGTCATGTATTTGGGGCCCGCATGACATGCGACATGCATGTAGAGCCCCCATGACATTTGGCATGCATTTGGGGCCCTCATGACATGCGACATGCGGCATGCACGGGGGCTCCAATGACATGCGGCATGCATGTGGAGCACCTATGACATGAGGCATGCATTTGGGTCCACCATTACACGATGCATGCATGTGGGGCCTCAATGACATGAGGCATTCATTTTTTACCCCAATGACATTCGTAAAGCATTTGGGTCCCTCTTGACATGTGACATGCATGTGGGGTCCCCATGACATACGGCATGCATTTGGATCCCCCATGACATGCGTCCTGAATTTGGGGCCCCCATGACATGTGACATGCACATGGGGCCCCCATGAGAAGCAGCATGCACGTGGGGACTCAAATGACATGCGGCATGCATTTGGGGCCCTCAAGACATGCGGCATGCATGTGGGGCCCCCATGAAATGTGGCATGCATGTGAGCCCCCATGACATACAGCATGCATATGGGGCCCCCATGACATGCGGCATGCATGTGGGGCCCTCATGACATGCGGCATGCATGTGGAGCACCTATGACATGCGGACTGCATTTGGGGCCCCCATGACATGCCGCATGCACATGGGGCCCCCATGACATTCGACATGCATTTGGGGCCCCCATGATATGTGGCATGCAAGTGGGGCACCCATGACATGCGGCATGCACGTGGGGCTCCCATGATATGCGGCAAGCATTTGGGCCCCCATGACATTCGGCATGCATTTGGGGCCCTGATGTCATGCGGCATGCACGTGTCGACCCCATGACATGCGGCATGCATTTGGGGTCTCCATGACATGCGGCATGCATTTGGGGCCCCCATAACATTCGGCATGCATTTGGGGCCCCCGTGACATGCGGCATGCACCTTGGACCCCCATGACATGTGGCATGCTTTGGGGCCCTTATGACATGTGGAACGAATTTGGTGCCCCCATGACATGTGGCATGCATTTGGAGCCCCCATAACATGCGGCATGCATTTGGGGCCCCCATGACATGCGGCATGCTTGTGGGGCCCCATGATATGCTGCATTCACTTGGGGACCCATGACATACGGCATGAATTTGGGGCCCCCATGACATGCGGCATGCTCTTGGGGCCCCATGATATGCGGCATGCAAGTGGGGCCCCATGACATACGGCATGCATTTGGGGCCCTCATGACATGCGGCAAGCACGTGGGGCCCCCATGACATGTGGTATGCACGTGTGGCACCCATGACCTGTGGCACGTACTTGGGGCACCCATGACATGCCATGCATTTTGGGGCCCCCATGACATGCGGCATGCACGTGGGGCTCCCATGATATGCGGCATGCATTTGGTGCACCCATGACATGCGGCATGCACGTAGGGCCCCAAAGACATGCAGCATGCATTTGGGGCCCCCATGACATTCGCCATGCATTTGGGGCCCCCATGACATGCAGCATTCACCTTGGACCCCCATGACATGTGGCATGCTTTGGGGCCCTTATGACATGTGGAACGTATTTGGTGCCCCCATGACATGTGGCATGCATTTGGAGCCCCCATAACATACGGCATGCATTTGGGGCCCCCATGACATGCGGCATGCTCTTGGGGCCCCATGATATGCGGCATGCACGTGGGGCCCCATGACATACAGCATGCATTTGGGGGCCCAATGACGTGCGGCATGCACATATGGCCCCCATGACATGCGGCATGCATTTGGGGCCCCCATGACATGCGGCATGCATTTGGGGCACCCATGACATGCGGCATGCACGTAGGGCCCCCATGACATGCAGCATGCATTTGGGGCCCCCATGACATTCGGCATGCATTTGGGGCCCCCATGACATGCAGCATGCATTTGGGGCCCCCATGACATGCGGCATGCAACTTGGACCCCCTTGACACGTGGCATGCTTTGGGGCCCCCATGACATTCGGGGGCCCTTATGACATGCGGAACGTATTTGGGACCCCCATGACATGCGGCATGCTCGTGGGGCCCCATGATATGCGGCATGCACGTGGGACCTCATGACATACGGCATGCATTTGGGGCCCCCATGACATTCGGCATGCATTTTGGGCCCCGATGTTATGCGGCATGCACGTGGGGACCCCATGACAAGCGGCATGCATGCGGAGCCCCCATGATATGCGGCATGCACGTGGGGCCCCATGACATATGTCATGTATTTGGGGCCCGCATGACATGCGACATGCATGTAGAGCCCCCATGACATTTGGCATGCATTTGGGGCCCTCATGACATGCGGCATGCACGGGGGCTCCAATGACATGCGGCATGCATGTGGAGCACTTATGACATGAGGCATGCATTTGGGGCCACCATTACACGATGCATGCATGTGGGGCCTCCATGACATGCGGCATTCATTTTTTACCCCAATGACATTCGTAAAGCATTTGGGTCCCTCTTGACATGTGACATGCATGTGGGGTCCCCATGACATACAGCATGCATTTGGGGCCCCCATGACATGCATCCTGAATTTGGGGCCCCCATGACATGTGACATGCACATGGGGCCCCCATGAGAAGCAGCATGCACGTGGGGACTCAAATGACATGCGGCATGCATTTGGGGCCCTCATGACATGCGGCATGCATGTGGGGCCCCCATGAAATGTGGCATGCATGTGAGCCCCCATGACATACAGCATGCATATGGGGCCCCCATGACATGCGGCATGCATGTGGGGCCCTCATGACATGCGGCATGCATGTGGAGCACCTATGACATGCGGACTGCATTTGGGGCCCCCATGACATGCCGCATGCACATGGGGCCCCCATGACATTCGACATGCATTTGGGGCCCCCATGATATGTGGCATGCAAGTGGGGCACCCATGACATGCGGCATGCACGTGGGGCTCCCATGATATGCGGCAAGCATTTGGGCCCCCATGACATTTGGCATGCATTTGGGGCCCCGATGTCATGCGGCATGCACGGGTCGACCCCATGACATGCGGCATGCATTTGGGGTCTCCATGACATGCGGCATGCATTTGGGGCCCCCATAACATTCGGCATGCATTTGGGGCCCCTGTGACATGCGGCATGCACCTTGGACCCCCATGACATGTGGCATGCTTTGGGGCCCTTATGACATGTGGAACGTATTTGGTGCCCCCATGACATGTGGCATGCATTTGGAGCCCCCATAACATGCGGCATGCATTTGGGGCCCCCATGACATGCGGCATGCTTGTGGGGCCCCATGATATGCTGCATTCACTTGGGGACCCATGACATACGGCATGAATTTGGGGCCCCCATGACATGCGGCATTCTCTTGGGGCCCCATGATATGCGGCATGCAAGTGGGGCCCCATGACATACGGCATGCATTTGGGGCCCTCATGACGTGCGGCAAGCACGTGGGGCCCCCATGACATGTGGTATGCAAGTGTGGCCCCCATGACCTGTGGCACGTACTTGGGGCACCCATGACATGCCATGCATTTTGGGGCCCCCATGACATGCGGCATGCACGTGGGGCTCCCATGATATGCGGCATGCATTTGGTGCACCCATGACATGCGGCATGCACGTAGGGCCCCAAAGACATGCAACATGCATTTGGGCCCCCCATGACATTCGCCATGCATTTGGGGCCCCCATGACATGCAGCATGCACCTTGGACCCCCATGACATGTGGCATGCTTTGGGGCCCTTATGACATGTGGAACGTATATGGTGCCCCCATGACATGTGGCATGCATTTGGAGCACCCATAACATACGGCATGCATTTGGGGCCCCCATGACATGCGGCATGCTCTTGGGGCCCCATGATATGCGGCATGCACGTGGGGCCCCATGACATACAGCATGCATTTGGGGGCCCAATGACGTGCGGCATGCACATATGGCCCCCATGACATGCGGCATGCATTTGGGGCCCTCATGACGTGCGGCATGCACGTGGGGCCCCCATGACATGTGGTATGCACGTGGGGCCCCCATGACCTGTGGCACGTACTTGGGGCACCCATGACATGCCATGCATTTTGGGGCCCCCATGACATGCGGCATGCACGTGGGGCTCCCATGATATGCAGCATGCATTTGCTGCACCAATGACATGCGGCATGCATTTGCTGCACCAATGACATGCGGCATGCACGTAGGGCCCCCATGACATGCAGCATTCATTTGGGGCCCCCATGACATTCACCATGCATTTGGGCCCCCATGACATGCGGCATGCATTTGGGGTCTCCATGACATGCGGCATGCATTTGGGGCCCCATAACATTCGGCATGCATTTGGGGCCCCCGTGACATGCGGCATGCACCTTGGACCCCCATGACATGTGGCATGCTTTGAGGCCCTTATGACATGTGGAACGTATTTGGTGCCCCCATGACATGTGGCATGCATTTGGAGCCCCCACAACATGCGGCATGCATTTGGGGCCCCCATGACATGCGGCATGCTCTTGGGGCCCCATGATATGCGGCATGCATTTGGGGCCCTAATGACGTGTGGCATGCACGTGGGGCCCACATGACATGTGGTATGCACGTGGGGCCCCCATGACCTGTGGCACGTACTTGGGGCACCCATGACATGCCATGCATTTTGGGGCCCCCATGACATGCGGCATGCACGTGGGGCTCCCATGATATGCGGCATGCATTTGGTGCACCCATGACATGCAGCATGCACGTAGGGCCCCCATGACAAGCAGCATGCATTTGGGGCCCCCATGACATTCGCCATGCATTTGGGGCCCCCATGACATGCGGCATGCACCTTGCACCCCCATGACATGTGGCATGCTTTGGGGCCCTTATGACATGCGGAACGTATTTGGGGCTCCCATGACACGTGGCATGCATTTAGGGCCCCCATGACATGCGGCATGCTTGTGGGGCCCCATGATATGCTGCATTCACTTGGGGACCCATGACATACGGCATGAATTTGGGGCCCCCATGACATGCGGCATGCTCTTGGGGCCCCATGATATGCGGCATGCAAGTGGGGCCCCATGACATACGGCATGCATTTGGGGCCCTCATGACGTGCGGCAAGCACGTGGGGCCCCCATGACATGTGGTATGCACGTGGGGCCCCCATGACCTGTGGCACGTACTTGGGGCACCCATGACATGCCATGCATTTTGGGGCCCCAATGACATGCGGCATGCACGTGGGGCTCCCATGATATGCGGCATGCATTTGGTGCACCCATGACATGGGGCATGCACGTAGGGCCCCAAAGACATGCAGCATGCATTTGGGGCCCCCATGACATTCTCCATGCATTTGGGGCCCCCATGACATGCAGCATGCACTTTGGACCCCCATGACATGTGGCATGCTTTGGGGCCCTTATGACATGTGGAACGTATTTGGTGCCCCCATGACATGCGGCAAGCATTTGGGGCCCCCATGACATGCGGCATGCATTTGGGGCACCCATGACATGCTTCATGCACGTAGGGCCCCCATGACATGCAGCATGCATTTGGGGCCCCCATGACATTCGGCATGCATTTGGGGCCCCCATGACATGCAGCATGCATTTGGGGCCCCCATGACATGCGGCATGCAACTTGGACCCAATTGACACGTGGCATGCTTTGGGGCCCCCATGACATTCGGGGGCCCTTATGACATGCGGAACGTATTTGGGACCCCCATGACATGCGGCATGCTCGTGGGGCCCCATGATATGCGGCATGCACGTGGGACCTCATGACATACGGCATGCATTTGGGGCCCCCATGACATTCGGCATGCATTTTGGGCCCCGATGTTATGCGGCATGCACGTGGGGACCCCATGACAAGCGGCATGCATGCGGAGCCCCCATGATATGCGGCATGCACGTGGGGCCCCATGACATACGTCATGTATTTGGGCCCGCATGACATGCAACATGCATGTAGAGCCCCCATGACATTTGGCATGCATTTGGGGCCCTCATGACATGCGGCATGCACGGGGGCTCCAATGACATGCGGCATGCATGTGGAGCACTTATGACATGAGGCATGCATTTGGGGCCACCATTACACGATGCATGCATGTGGGGCCTCCATGACATGCGGCATTCATTTTTGACCCCAATGACATTCGTAAAGCATTTGGGTCCCTCTTGACATGTGACATGCATGTGGGGTCCCCATGACATGCAGCATGCATTTGGGGCCCCCATGACATGCATCCTGAATTTGGGGCCCCCATGACATGTGACATGCACATGGGGCCCCCATGAGAAGCAGCATGCACGTGGGGACTCAAATGACATGCGGCATGCATTTGGGGCCCTCATGACATGCGGCATGCATGTGGGGCCCCCATGAAATGTGGCATGCATGTGAGCCCCCATGACATACAGCATGCATATGGGGCCCCCATGACATGCGGCATGCATGTGGGGCCCTCATGACATGCGGCATGCATGTGGAGCACCTATGACATGCGGACTGCATTTGGGGCCCCCATGACATGCCGCATGCACATGGGGCCCCCATGACATTCGACATGCATTTGGGGCCCCCATGATATGTGGCATGCAAGTGGGGCACCCATGACATGCGGCATGCACGTGGGGCTCCCATGATATGCAGCAAGCATTTGGGCCCCCATGACATTCGGCATGCATTTGGGGCCCCGATGTCATGCGGCATGCACGTGTCGACCCCATGACATGCGGCATGCATTTGGGGTCTCCATGACATGCGGCATGCATTTGGGGCACCCATAACATTTGGCATGCATTTGGGGCCCCTGTGACATGCGGCATGCACCTTGGACCCCCATGACATGTGGCATGCTTTGGGGCCCTTATGACATGTGGAACGTATTTGGTGCCCCCATGACATGTGGCATGCATTTGGAGCCCCCATAACATGCGGCATGCATTTGGGGCCCCCATGACATGCGGCATGCTTGTGGGGCCCCATGATATGCTGCATTCACTTGGGGACCCATGACATGCGGCATGAATTTGGGGCCCCCATGACATGCGGCATTCTCTTGGGGCCCCATGATATGCGGCATGCAAGTGGGGCCCCATGACATACGGCATGCATTTGGGGCCCTCATGACGTGCGGCAAGCACGTGGGGTCCCCATGACATGTGGTATGCACGTGTGGCCCCCATGACCTGTGGCACGTACTTGGGGCACCCATGACATGTGTTATGCACGTGGGGCCCTCATGAAGTGTGACACGTCCTTGGGGCCCCCATGACATGCCATGCATTTTGGGGCCCCCATGATATTGGACATGCACGTGGGGCCCCAATGATATGCGGCATGCATTTGGGGCCCCCATGACATGTGGCATGCATTTGGGGCACCCACGACATGCGGCATGCACGTAGGGCCCGTATCACATGCAGCATGCATTTGGGGCCCCCATGAAATTTGGCATGCATTTGGGGCCCCCTTGACACGCGGCAAGCTTGTGGGGCCCCATGATATGCGGCAATCAGGTGGGTCCCCATGACATACGGCATGCATTTGGGGCCCCCATGACATGCGGCATGCATGTGCAGCACCTGTGACATGATGCATGCATTTGGGGCCCCCATTACATGATGCATGCATGTGAGGCCTCTATGACATGCGGCATGCATTCGGGACCCCAATGACATGCGTCATGCATTTGGGTCCCCCTTGACATGCGACAAGCATGTGGGGTCCCGATGACATACGGCATGCATTTGGGGCCCCCATGACATGCTGCCTGAATTTGGGGCCCCCATGACATGTGACATGCACATGGGGCCCCCATGAGATGCAGCATGCATGTAGGGCCCCCATGACATTCGGCATACATTTGGGGCCCTCATGACATGCTGCATGCACGTGGGCCCCCATGACATGTGTTATGCACGTGGGGCCCTCATGAAGTGTGACACGTACTTGGGGCCCCCATGACATGCCATGCATTTTGGGGCCCCCATGATATTGGACATGCACGTGGGGCCCCAATGACATGCGGCATGCATTTGGGGCCCCCATGACATGTGGCATGCATTTGGGGCCCCCATGACATGCGGCATGCAACTTGGACCCCCTTGACACGTGGCATGCTTTGGGGCCCTTATGACATGCGGAACGTATTTGGGACCCCCATGACATGCGGCTTGCTTGTGGGGCCCCATGATATGCGGCATGCACGTGGGACCTCATGACATACGGCATGCATTTGGGGCCCCCATGACATTTGGCATGCATTTTGACCCCGATGTTATGCGGCATGCACGTGGGGACCCCATGACATGCGGCATGCATTTGGGGACCCCATGACATGCGGCATGCATTTGGGGCCCCCATGACATGCGGCATGCATTTGGGGCACCCATGACATGCGGCATGCATGTAGGGCCCCCATGACATGCAGCATGCATTTGGGGCCCCCATGACATTCGGCATGCATTTGGGGCCCCCAAGACATGCGGAATGCATCTTGGACCCCCATGACAAGTGGCATGCTTCGGGGCCCTTATGACATGCGGAACGTATTTGGGGCCCCCATGACATGTGGCATGCATTTGGGGCCCCCATGACATGCGGCATGCATTTGGGGCCCCCATGACATGCGGCATGCTCATGGGGCCCCATGATATGGGGCATGCAAGTGGGGACCCATGACATACGGCATGCATTTGGGGCCCCCATGACATGCATCATGCATGTGGAGCCCCCATGATATGGGGCATGCACGTGGGGCCCCATGACATTCGGCATTCATTTGGGGCCCTCATGACATGCGGCATGCACGGGGGCTCCAATGACATGCGGCTTGCACGTGCGGCCCCCATGACATGCGGACTGCATTTGGGGCCCCCAAGACATGCGGCATGCACGTGGGGCCCCCATGACGTTTGACATGCATTTGGGGCCCCCATGATATGTGGCATGCAAGTGGGGCACCAATGACATGCGGCATGCACATGGGGCTCCCATGATATGCGGCAAGCATTTGGGGCCCCCATGACATTCGGCATGTATTTGGGGCCCCGATGTCATGCGGCATGCATTTGGGGCCCCCATGACATGCGGCATGCATTTGAGGTACCCATGACATGCGGCATGCCCGTAGTGCCCCCATGACATGCAGCATGCATTTGGGGCCCCCATGACATTCGGCATGCATTTGGGGCCCCCATGACATGCGGCATGCACCTTAGACCCCCATGACATGTGGCATGCTTTGGGGCCCTTATGACATGTGGAACGTATTTGGGGCCCCCATGACATGTGGCATGCATTTGGGGCCCTCATGACATGCGGCATGAATTTGGGCCCCCCATGACATGCGGCATGCTCGTGGGGCCCCATGATAGGGGACATGCACGTGGGGCCCCATGACATACGGCATGCATTTGGGGCCCCCATGACATGTGGCATGCAAGTGGAGCACCTATGACATGAGGCATGCATTTGAGACCCCCATTACACGATGCATGCATGTGGGGCCTCCATGACATGCGGCATGCATTTGTTACCCCAATGACATGCAGCATGCATTTGGGTCCCCCTTGACATGCGACATGCATGGGGGGCCCCCATGACATACGGCATGCATTTGGGGCCCCCATGACATGCGGCATGAATTTGGGGCCCCCATGACATGTGACATGCACATGGGGCCCCCATGAGATACAGCATGCACGTGGGGCCCCAATGAAATGTGGCATGCATTTGGGGCCCTCATGACATGCTGCATGCACGTGGGGCCCCCATGACATGTGTTATGCACGTGGGGACCCCATGAAGTGTGACACGTACTTGGGGCCCCCATGACATTCCATGCATTTTGGGGCCCCCATGATACTGTGACATGCACGTGCGGCCCCAATGACATGCGGCATGCATTTGGGGCCCCCATGACATGCGCCATGCATTTGGGGCACCCATGACATGCGGCATGCACGTAGGGCCCCCATCACATGCAGCATGCATTTGGGGCCCCCATGAAATTTGGCATGCATTTGGGGCCCCCATGACATGCTGCATGCATTTGGGACCCCACGACATGCGACATGCATGTGGGGCCCCCATGAAATGTGGCATGCATGTGAGGCCCCCATGACATACGGCATGCATATGGGGCCCCCATGACATGCGGCATGCATGTGGGGCCCTCATGACATGCGGCATGCATGTGGAGCACCTATGACATGCGTCCTGAATTTGGGGCCCCCATGACATGTGACATGCACATGGGGCCCCCATGAGAAGCAGCATGCACGTGGGGCCATAATGACATGAGGCATGCATTTGGGGCCCTCATGATATGCGGCATGCACGTGGGGCCACGTGGGGCCCCCATGACATGCGGAATGCATTTGGGACCCCACGACATGCGGCATGCATGTGGGGCCCCCATGAAATGTGGCATGCATCTGAGGCCCCCATGACATACGGCATGCATATGAGGCCCCCATGACATGCGGCATGCATGTGGGGCCCTCATGACATGCGGCATGCATGTGGAGCAACTATGATATGCGGACTGCATTTGGGGCCCCTATGACATGCCGCATGCACATGGGGCCCCCATGACATTCGACATGCATTTGGGGCGCCCATGATATGTGGCATGCAAGTGGGGCACCCATGACATGCGGCATGCACGTGGGGCTCCCATGATATGCCGCAAGCATTTGGGCCCCCATGACATTCGGCATGCATTTGGGGCCCCGATGTCATGCGGCATGCACGTGTTGACCCCATGACATGCGGCATGCATTTGGGGCCCCCATAACATTCGGCATGCATTTGGGGCCCCCGTGACATGCGGCATGCACCTTGGACCCCCATGACATGTGGCATGCTTTGGGGCCCTTATGACATGTGGAACGTATTTGGTGCCCCCATGACATGTGGCATGCATTTGGAGCCCCCATAACATGCGGCATGCATTTGGGGCCCCCATGACATGCGGCATGCTCTTGGGCCCCATGATATGCGGCATGCATTTGGGGCCCTCATGACGTGTGGCATGCACGTGGGGCCCCCATGACATGTGGTATGCACGTGGGGCCCCCATGACCTGTGGCACGTACTTGGGGCACCCATGACATGCCATGCATTTTGGGCCCCCATGACATGCGGCATGCACGTGGGGCTCCCATGATATGCGGCATGAATTTGGTGCACCCATGACATGCGGCATGCACGTAGGGCCCCCATGACAAGCAGCATGCATTTGGGGCCCCCATGACATTCGCCATGCATTTGGGGCCCCCATGACATGCGGCATGCACCTTGGACCCCCATGACATGTGGCATGCTTTGGGGCCCTTATGACATGCGGAACGTATTTGGGGACCCCATGACACGTGGCATGCATTTGGGGCCCCCATGACATGCGGCATGTTTGTGGGGCCCCCATAACATGCGGCATGCACGTGGGGCCCCCATGACATTCGGCATGCATTTGGGGCCCCCATGACATGCGGCATGTTTGTGGGGCCCCCATAACATGCGACATGCATGTAAGGCCCCCATGACATTTGGTATGCATTTGGGGCCCTCATGACATGCGGCATGCACGGGGGCTCCAATGACATGCGGCTTGCACGTGCGGCCCCCGTGACATGCGGACTGCATTTGGGGCCAGCATGACATGCGGCATGCACGTGGGGCCCCCATGACATTTGACATGCATTTGGGGTCCACATGACATGCGGCATGCACCTTGTACCCCCATGATATGTGGCATGCTTTGGGGCCCTTATCACATGCGGAACGTATTTTGGGCCCCCATGACATGTGGCATGCATTTGGGTCCCTCATGACATGTGGGATGCATTTGGGCCCCCCATTACATGCGGCATGCTCGTGGGGCCCCATGATATGCGACATGCACTTGGGGCCCCATGACATACGGCATGCATTTGGGGCCCCCATGACATGCGGCATGCATGTGGAGCACCTTTGACATTAGGCATGCATTTGAGGCCCCCATTACACGATGCATTCATGTGGGGCCTCCATGACATGCCGCATGCATTTGTTACCCCAATGACATGCGGCATGTATTTGGGTCCCCCTTGACATGCGACATGCATGTGGGGCCCCCATGACATACGGCATGCATTTGGGGCCCCCATGACGTGCGGCATGAATTTGGGACCCCCATGACATGTGACATGCACACGGGGCCCCCATGAGATTCAGCACGCACGTGGGGCCCCAATGACATGCGGCATGCATTTGGGGCCCTCATGACATGCGGCATGCACGTGGGGCCCCCATGACATGCAGCATGCAATTGGGGACCCATGACATGCGGCATGCATGTGGGCCCCACATGAAATGCGGCAAGCATGTGAGGCCCCCATGACATACGGCATGCGTGTGGGGCTCCCATGACATGGGGCATGCATGTGGGGCCCCTATGACATGTGGTATGCATGTACTTGTGACCCCCATGACATGCCATGCATTTTGGGGCCCCCATGATATTACGGCATGCACGTGGGGCCCCAATGACATGCGGCATGCATTTGGGGCCCCCATGACATGCGGCATGCATTTGGGGCCCCCATGACATGCGGCATGAACGTAGGGTCCCCATCACATGCAGCATGCATTTGGGGCCCCCATGAAATTCGGCATGCATTTGGGGCCCCCATGACATGCGGCATGCTCGTGGGGCCCCATGATATGCGGCATGCACGTGGGGCCTCATGACATACGGCATGCATTTGGGGCCCCCAGGACATGCGGCATGCATGTGGAGCCCCCATGATATGCGGCATGCACGTGGGGCCCCTCTGACATACGGCATGCATTTGGGGCCCCCATGACATGCGACATGCATGTAGATCCCCCATGACATCCGGCATGCATTTGGGGGCCCCATAACACGCGGCATGCACGGGGGCTCCAATGACATGCGGCATGCACGTACGGCCCCCATGACATGCGGACTGCATTTCGGCCCCCCATGACATGTGGCATGCACATGGGGCACCCATGACATGCGGCATGCACGTGGGGCTCCCATGATATGCTGCAAGCATTTGGGGACCCCATGACATTCGGCATGCATTTGGGGCCCCGATGTCATGCGGCATGTACGTGTTGACCCCATGACATGCGGCATCCATTTGGGGTCTCCATGACATGCGGCATGCATTTCGGACCCCAATGACATGCGGCATGCATTTGGGGCCCCCATGACATCCGGCATGCATTTGGGGCACCCATGACATGCGGCATACACGTAGGGCCCCCATGACATGTAGCATGCATTTTGGGGCCCCCGTAACATTCGGCATGCATTTGGGGCCCCCATGACATGCGGCATGCACCTTGGACCCCCATGACATGTGGCATGCATTTGGAGTCCCCATGACATGTGGCATGCATTTGGGGCCCCCATGACATGCGGCATGCTCGTGGGGCCCTATGATATGCGGCATGCACGTGGGGCCCCATGACATACCTCATGCATTTGGGGCCCCCATGACATGCGGCATGCATGTGGAGCACCTATGACATGAGTCATGCATTTGGGTCCCCCATTACACGATGCATGCATGTGGCGACTCCATGACATGCGGCATGCATTTGGGACCCCAATAACATGCGACATGCACGTGGGTCCCCCTTGACATGCGACATGCATGTGGGGCCCCCATGACATACGGCATGCATTTGGGGCACCCATGACATGCGGCATGAATTTGGGGCCCCCATGACATGTGACATGCACATGGGCCCCAATGAGATGCAGCATGCACGTGGGGCCCCAATGACATGCGGCTTGCATTTGGGGCCCTCATGACGTGCGGCATGCATTTGGGGACCCATGACATGCGTCATGCATGTAGGGCCCCCAAGAAATGTGGCATGCATGTGAAGCCCCCATGACATAGGGCATGCATGTGGGGCCCCCATGACATGCGGCATACATTTGGGGCCCCCATGACATGTGGTATGCACGTGGGCCCCCATGACGTGCGGCACGTACTTGGGACCCCCATGACATGCCATGCATTTTGGGGCCCCCATGATATTGCGGCATGCACGTGTGGCTCCCATGATATGCGGCAAGAATTTGGGGCCCCCATGACATTCGGCATGCATTTGGGGCACCCATGACATGCGGCATGCACGTGGGGCCACCATGACATGCGGCATGCATGTGAGGCCCCCATGACATGTGTCATGCATGTGGGGCCCCATGAAATGCTGCATGCATGTAGGGCCCCCATGACATGTGGTATGCATGTGGGGCCCCCATGACCTGTGACATGTACTTGGGGCACCCATGACATGCCATGCATTTTGGGGCCCCCATGACATGCGGCATGCACGTGGGGCTCCCATGATATGCGGCATGCATTTGGGGCACCCATGACATGCGGCATGCACGTAGGTCACCCATGACATGCAGCATGCATTTGGGGCCCCCATGACATTCGGCATGCATTTGGGGCCCCCATGACATGCGGCATGCACCTTGGACCCCCATGACATGTGGCATGCTTTGGGGCCCTTATGACATGCGGAACGTATTTGGGGCCCCCATGACATGTGGCATGCATTTGGGGCCCCCATGACATGCGGCATGCATTTGGGGCCCCCATGACATGCAACATGCTCGTGGGGCACTATGATATGCTGCATTCACGTTGGGCCCCATGACATAGGGCATGCATTTGGGGCCCCCATGACATGCGGCATGCATGTGGAGCACCTATGACATGAGGCATGCATTTGGGGCCCCCATTACACCATGCATGCATGCGGGGCCTCCATGATATGCGGCATGCATTTGGTACCCCAATGACATGCATCATGCATTTGGGTCCCCATTAACATGCGACATGCATGAGGGGTCCCCATGACATACAGCATGCATTTGGGGCCCCCATGACATGCTTCCTGAAATTGGGGCCCCCATGACATGTGACATGCACATCGGGCCCCCATGAGATGCATCATGCACGTGGGGCCCCTATGACATGCGGCATGCATTTGGGGCGCTCATGACATGCGGCATGCACGTGGGGCCCCCATGACATGCGGCATGCATTTGGGGCCCCATGACATGTGTCATGCATGTGGGGCCTCATGAAATGTGGCATGCATGTGAGGCCCCCATGACATACGGCTTGCATGTGGGTCCCCCAAGACATGTGGCATGCATGTTGGGCCCCCATGACATGTGGTATGCACGTGGGGCCCCCATGACCTGTCTCACGTACTTGGGGCACCCATGACATGCCATGCATTTTGGGGCCCCATGACATACGGCATGCACGTGGGGCTCCCATGATATGCGGCAAGCATTTGGGGCCCACATGACACTCGGCATGCATTTGGTGTCCCCATGAAATGCGGCATGCAAGTGGGGCCCCCATGACATGCGGCATGCATTTGGGGCCCCCTTGACATGCGGCATGCACGTGGGGCCCCCATGACATTCGACATGCATTTGGGGCCCCCATGATATGTGGCATGCAAGTGGGGCACCCATGACATGCGGCATGCACGTGGGGCTCCCATGATATGCGGCAAGCATTTGGGGCCCCCATGACATTCGGCATGCATTTGGGGCCCCAATGTTATGCGTCATGCACATGGGGACCCCATGACATGCGGCATGCATTTGGGGCCTACATGACATGCGGCATGCATTTGGGACCCCAATGACATGCGGCATGCATTTGGGGGCCCCATGACATGCGACATGTATTTGGGGCCCCCATGACATGCGGCATGCACGTAGGGCCCCCATGACATGTAGCATGCATTTGGGGCCCCCATGACATTCGGCATGCATTTGGGGCCCCCAAGACATGCGGAATGCATCTTGGACCCCCATGACATGTGGCATGCTTTGGGGCCCTTATGACATGCGGAACGTATTTGGGGCCCCCATGACATGTGGCATGCATTTGGGGCCCCCATGAAATGCGGCATGCATTTGGGGCCCCCATGACATGCGGCATGCTCGTGGGGCCCCATGATATGCGGCATGCACGTGGGGCCCCCATGACATCCGGCATGCTTTTGGGGCCCTCATGACGTGCGGCATGCACGTGGGGCCCCCATGACATGTGGTATGCACGTGGGGCCCCCATGACCTGTGGCACGTACTTGGGGCACCCATGACATGCCATGCATTTTGGGGCCCCCATGACATGCGGCATGCCCGTGGGGCTCCCATGATATGCGGCATGCATTTGGTGCACCCATGACTAGAGATGAGCGTTGTTCTACTCGAACTGTTCGCCAATCTCAAATTCGGGCTGTTTTGGGCAGTGTTCGAGCCGGTCGGCGAACACGAACAATTTGAGAAAAATTCGGCTGTTCGAGGTTATGTTCGATAACTGTTCGTGCACCAAAAACATAACTGGATTTTTTCTCAGTAATGATGAAAATTAATGTTAATACGCAGTTTGAGTGTACAGCGGGGCGGGGGGAGGGGCAGGGGATGGATCTCTGCAGGAACAATGAAGATCTCCATTTTTTTTTCTCTTTCCCGCATTTGCAGTGGGGAGGTGCAATCTGTCAGCCTATCAGCATCGCACACACGGAGCGAAGTGCTTTTTTTCACACAAGCAAGGGCATGTGTGATTGGCAGTGTATGTCACATGTCCTTGCCCTATAAGACCAAGCCATTTTCCCCGTCGCCACCATTTTCTCACTGCTGCAGCTGCGTGTTAGACGGCACCGCTGTTGCTGTGTGCGCTATACCTTGTTAATTTCAAGCCAATTTTCGCACAAATATACAGATAGCTTGGGAGTAGGGAATAGTTGTGATTGCAGTCCTTTTAAGGACTAGGTTACAGCATTTCCTACGACTTTTATCAGGCAGGTCTGTGCTCTTAAATAGATAGATTGTGGGAGTAAAGACTAATTGTAATTGGAGTCCTTTTCAGGACTAGGTTACATCAGTCCCTATCAGTTTTTGCCAGGCAGGTCTGTGCCAGTGCTGTGCAAGTTTTTTTCACAGCATTTGGCTGAATCTAGCAAAGCTAATCCTTTTTGGCCTATTGCAGAGTGTGTTAGTCAGTGGAGTAGCCTATCTGTGTTGCAAGATATACCACCTGTGTATAGAATACCAATTTTTTTACTGCACCTAGTGAAGTAAAATCTTTTGGGCATAGCATCATTCTATTAGTCCATCTATACTGACCTCCATCAGGTTGCAAACTGAATATAATTTTTATCTGCATCTAGCTCTGAAAAAATATTTGGGCTTCTAGCGGTGTGTGGGACTTGGTCTATTAGTCCATCTATACTGACCTCCATCAGGTTGCAAATTAAAAAGAATTTTTTTCTGCATCTAGCTCTGAAAAAATATTTGGGCTTCTAGCAGTGTATGGGACTTGGTCTATTAGTCCATCTATACTGACCTCCATCAGGTTGCAAATTAAAAATAATTTTTTTCTGCATCTAGCTCTGAAAAAATATTTGGGCTTCTAGCAGTGTGTGGGACTTGGTCTATTAGTTCATCTATACTGACCTCCATCAGGTTGCAAATTAAAAATAATTTTTTTCTTTATTTATCTCTGAAAAAATATTTGGGCTTCTAGCAGCGTGTGGGACTTGTTCTATTCGTCCATCTATACTGACCTCCATCAGGTTGCAAATTAAAAATAATTTTTTTCTGCATCTAGCTCTGAAAAAATATTTGGGCTTCTAGCAGTGTGTGGGACTTGGTCTATTAGTCCATCTATACTGACCTCCATCAGGTTGCAAATTAAAAATATTTTTTTTCTGCATCTAGCTCTGAAAAAATATTTGGGCTTCTAGCAGTGTGTGGGACTTGGTCTATTAATCCATCTATACTGACCTCCATCAGGTTGCAAATTAAAAATAATTTTTTTCTTCATTTATCTCTGAAAAAATATTTGGGCTTCTAGCAGCGTGTGGGACTTGTTCTATTAGTCCATCTATACTGACCTCCATCAGGTTGCAAATTAAAAATAATTTTTTTCTGCATGTAGCTCTGAAAAAATATTTTGGCTTCTAGCAGTGTGTGGGACTTGGTCTATTAGTCCATCTATACTGACCTCCATCAGGTTGCAAATTAAAAATAATTTTTTTCTGCATCTAGCTCTGAAAAAATATTTGGGCTTCTAGCAGTGTGTGGGACTTGGTCTATTAGTCCATCTATACTGACCTCCATCAGGTTGCAAATTGAATAAAAAAATTTTCTGCATCTAGCTCTGAAAAAATATTTGGGCTTCTAGCAGTGTGTGGGACTTGGTCTATTAGTCCATCTATACTGACCTCCATCAGGTTGCAAATTGAATAAAAAAAATTTCTGCATCTAGCTCTGAAAAAATATTTGGGCTTCTAGCGGTGTGTGGGACTTGGTCTATTAGTCCATCTATACTGACCTCCATCAGGTTGCAAATTAAAAATAATTTTTTTCTGCATCTAGCTCTGAAAAAATATTTGGGCTTCTAGCAGTGTGTGGGACTTGGTCTATTAGTCCATCTATACTGACCTCCATCAGGTTGCAAATTAAAAATATTTTTTTTCTGCATCTAGCTCTGAAAAAATATTTGGGCTTCTAGCAGTGTGTGGGACTTGGTCTATTAGTCCATCTATACTGACCTCCATCAGGTTGCAAATTAAAAATAATTTTTTTCTTCATTTATCTCTGAAAAAATATTTGGGCTTCTAGCAGCGTGTGGGACTTGTTCTTTTAGTCCATCTATACTGACCTCCATAAGGTTGCAAATTAAAAATAATTTTTTTCTGCATCTAGCTCTGAAAAAATATTTGGGCTTCTAGCAGTGTGTGGGACTTGGTCTATTAGTCCATCTATACTGACCTCCATCAGGTTGCAAATTAAAAATAATTTTTTTCTGCATCTAGCTCTGAAAAAATATTTGGGCTTCTAGCGGTGTGTGGCACTTGGTCTATTAGTCCATCTATACTGACCTCCATCAGGTTGCAAATTAAAAATAATTTTTTTCTGCATCTAGCTCTGAAAAAATATTTGGGCTTCTAGCAGTGTGTGGGACTTGGTCTATTAGTCCATCTATACTGACCTCCATCAGGTTGCAAATTAAAAATAATTTTTTTCTGCATCTAGCTCTGAAAAAATATTTGGGCTTCTAGCAGTGTGTGGGACTTGGTCTATTAGTCCATCTATACTGACCTCCATCAGGTTGCAAATTAAAAATAATTTTTTTCTTCATTTATCTCTGAAAAAATATTTGGGCTTCTAGCAGCGTGTGGGACTTGTTCTATTAGTCCATCTATACTGACCTCCATCAGGTTGCAAATTAAAAATAATTTTTTTCTGCATCTAGCCCAGCCAATACTTTTGGCCTAATACCACAGTTTGGCCACTCAGCTCTGCTCGGTTACCATCCATTGTTTTTTTGTGCAAACAACTCCAGAGTTGTGAATTAGTTAACCACCAAAATGAGTGGAAAAAGGCCTGCTGCTGGTGGAAAGGGGAATAGGCGTGTTGGGAAGGGGAAAAAAGGTTGTGTCCGTGGGGTAGGTGCAGAAGAAAGACCATCTTCCAGCCAAACTAAAATGTCTACTTCTTTTAGCGGACAATGTGATAAGATCCCTTTCTTACGGCCACGCCAATCGCTACAAATTCCAGATGAGGCACAAAAACAGCAGGTGCTTCAACGGATATCAAGTGCTCCTTTAAGTGGGCTCTCCTCCACATCAACTTCAACATCACAAATACTCCAGTCCTCAAAGGTGTCACCCAAATCGCACTTGCTTCCTCACAGCTCCCAAATCTCCAGCTGCCCGTCTGAGTATGAGGTAGAACAGATGGTTGAGTCTGCAGAGCTGTTTACTCATACTATAGCCTGGGAATCAGAGGTCGACTCCAGCGCTTCTGTGAATCCAGACGAGGAAATGATCTGCACTGATGCCCAGAATCTTTATGAGTCGGATCCAGGCCCAGACGCAGAAGGTTCTGACCATAATGTAGACCCTCATTCCCAAACTGTAACTCCTGTTGGTGGAGACAATGAGGAAGACGATGATAAGACTCAAATACCTGATTGGAGCGACAACTTTAGTTTTTTGTCAGGGCAGGAACAGGTTGGCTCTGAGGACGACGGGTGTGATAACGCACAGGGTGATGATGATGAGGTCGGAGATCCCACTTACTGTCAACCCACAGTCAGCCAAGAGATGAGGTCAGCAGAGGAGGTGGAGGAAGATGCTAGTGACGACGAGGTCAGGTTGCGCCTTCCTGGACAGAGACGTAGTACTGGAAGCACGTCAACAACTGCATCCTCAAACACAACTCTGCCTCTCACAACAAGTCGTGGTGGCTCTTCAGGTCGCATGCGTGCTAAGCCTTGCATAGCCTGGGCATTTTTTCAGATCGATAAAGATGACCCAACTCGTGTTATCTGTAACATTTGTCAGCAAAAGCTAAGTAGAGGCCAAAAAATACATAGTTTGAGTACTTCATGCATGAACCGGCACATGGACATGCAGCATAAGTTGCAGTGGGAAGCTCAGTGTGCTACAATGCGGCCTAGCCGGCCGGGCCAATCACCGTCTGCCATATCTTGTGCATCCGCGGCCTCTTCATCCTCTGTGACTGGGGGGACAGCAGTCACACCTGTTTTGGGGCGCAGACCTGCCACCTCTTTACCCGCAACAGCCAGCGTGATTGGCAGGTCATCATTTTCTTTGGAGGTGGTAACACCAGCTGGTGTTGAGCGCTGTCCGACATCGATAGCACCACCTTTGGATCAAGGCAACCTAACATGTCCGCCTGCATCTTCCTCACAGACCGGCAGTTTGCCGGGGACACCCTTATCAACCCCGTCTAAGCACAATAGCCAGCCCTCGGTCCCACAGATGTGGACAAGTAAAAGACCATTTCCTCCTAGCCATGAGAAAGCTAAGAGGTTGAATTTCACCATCTGCAAGCTCTTGGCTACAGAAATGCTGCCTTTCCGCCTGGTGGACACAGAGGATTTTCGAGACCTTATGTCCGTCGCAGTGCCCCAGTACCAGATGCCCAGTCGGCACTACTTCTCAAAGAAAGGTGTGCCTGCGCTCCACCAGCATGTCGCACACAACATCACCGCTTCTTTGAGAAACTCTGTGTGTGACAGGGTGCATTTCACCACAGACACTTGGACGAGTAGGCATGGACAGGGGCGTTACATGTCGCTGACTGGGCACTGGGTAACTATGGTGACAGCAGGACAAGGGGCTGCTGTCCAAGTCTTGCCGTCCCCACGAGTTGTGCGTCAATCCTCTTTATGTCAAAGTTCCTCCACTGCTTCTGCCTCCTCAACCTCCTCTCGGTCTTCCACCTGCACCCAAAGCCTGTCTGGTCATGCCACAAGCTTTCTAACTGTGCAGAAGGGATCCTGCACACCTCCTTACTATGCTGGCAGTAGGGCTCAACGTCATCAGGCGGTTTTTACATTGAAATGTCTGGGAAATGTGAGTCACACAGCTGAGGAGTTGTGGTCAGCTCTGGAGAACCAATTTCATGAATGGTTGTCTCCACTGGACCTGAAACCAGGGAAGGCCGTGTGCGACAATGCTGCAAACCTGGGTGCGGCCCTTCGCCGGGGCAATGTCACACACGTGCCTTGTATGGCTCACGTGTTGAACCTGGTTGTCCAGCAATTTTTAGCCCACTATCCCAGACTAGATGGCCTTCTGCAGAGGGCACGATCGCTGTGTGCTCACTTCCGCCGTTCGCATCCCGCAGCTCAGCGACTTACATCTCTACAGAAGTCGTTGGGCCTGCCACTTCACTGGCTAAAATGCGATGTGCCTACCCGGTGGAATTCAACTCTGCACATGTTGCAGCGACTGTGGCAGCACCGACAAGCCCTGGTGCAATACGTTCTGACGTATAGCCTGGGCCAACGAGATTCAGAGGTGGGGCAAATCACGCTGGAGGAGTGGTCTCAGATCAGGAACCTATGCACCCTTCTGCACAGTTTTGAAATGGCGACGAAGATGTTTAGTGCTGACGATGCCATTATCAGCATGACTATTCCGGTGATTTACATGCTGGAGCACATGTTAAACAGAATTCGGAGTCAGGTGGTGGCACAAGAGGAGGTGGAGGAAGTAGAGGAGGAGGAGTTGTATGCGGAAGGGCTAACATCTGCAAGGTCCAGACGGTCGGCAGCACCAAGGCGGCAGGCATGTGAGGGTGGGGGAGATGGTTTTACCAGGGCGCATGGTAGCAGCCAAACTAGTGAGGAAGGTGCAGGAGCCCAGGAAGAAGTGGAGGACGAACTGATGGAAGACTCATCAGATGAGGGAGACCTTGATCACATTTCTGTTGTGCGAGGTTGGGGGGAGAGGACAGAGGAAGGAAGCATGATTGTTACCTCGCCACCAACACAACAGGGACTTGGTGCTCCTGGATGCGCAACACACATGAGTGCCTTCTTGCTGCACTACCTGCAACATGACCCTCGAATTGTGAGAATTAGAAATAATCCTGACTACTGGGTTGCCACACTGTTAGATCCCCGGTACAAAAGTAAATTTGCAGAAATTATTCCTGCCATAGAAAGGGATGCACGCATGCAGGAGTATCAGCAGAGACTGTTGCAGAATCTTACATGTGCTTTTCCACAAAATACCAGTGGTGCACGTAGTGAATCTCACAGTTCCAACTTGCCAACCGTGGGACCGTCAAGTGTTCAGTAGTGTTGAGCCACCCCCGTAGTGTTCGAGTTCGGTTCGGTTCGTCGAACACCCGTGTGTTCGCCGAACTGTTCGTCGAACACCGTTAAAACCAATGGCAGGCAAACAAAAACACATAGAAACACATAGAAAACACCTTCAAAGGTGTCCAAAAGCTGACAAACTGCTCAGAAGACACAACTAACACATGGAAAAGTGACAAGTACATGTAGTCATGCGAAAAGAAAAGAGGTGGAGGAGTAAAAGGAGGGGGAGACACAGATATAGGCATGTCATGCCCTTCTAAAATCCAAAAAGTGAGAAGCCGAGACGGCCAGTCCGCTCCTGCCCGTGCCACCTCCGTGTCGCCGGGTTTGTGCCAGAGCCGCGGTGAACCCTGACGGCCAGCCCCCCTCTCCCAATACTGGTGCCTGTCCGCTGGTGGGTCGAGAGAGCCCCCCTGTGGTGGAGGCAGCTCTAAGCTTTTTAATTTAAATTGTCCCTCTAATTTGAATGAATACACTTTAAATCCATTTACAAGGATCTATTGGAGGGCAAGTCTCATGCCAGCAGCCACGTAATTCCAGCTCCAGTAGCGTCCACTAAAGCTGCTGCAGTTAAAAAGCTTTTATAAGGATCGAGCTCGGCTGTCCACCGCAAGGCATCCTAGTGCCAGTCCCAGCCCCTATGCCTTGGGGTGCCTCCTGATGCTCTTCACTAAGTATCCCGTGGTCCCGAAGCATTTCCTTTAAAAAAATTAAGTGTCCAAACTACAGGTGGTGTAGCTTGCTTAACAGCCGGGATAATCCGCTGACTAGCAGACACTGCTACTAGGCACAAAGTATTTCCTGGGCTAGATGCAGTTAAAAATTTGTAAGTAGATACTCTCGTTGGATGCTGAGAAAGCATTCCATAGAGTCTCCTGGCACGCCATATATGATTCTCTTAAAAAGCTTGGGGTAGGGGTCTAGGGGACCCTTTTATAGCCAAAATCACGGCCCTGTATCACAATACGTCACCTAGGCTGAAGATAAATGGAACTGTAGCACCGAGGGCTCGGTTGCTACAGACGTATTGCACCTCACCCAGAGGTGTGATATCTCACTCTCAGATAAGGATGGAGTGTGGATCAGGACCCGACACCTGCATGCATTACACCACATTGCCGTGGGGCAGGGCGACCAATATGCCCCTGAGATGGGCACGACAGTCCCTGTCCCTGGCTGGAGTGGGGGGAGGGAACACTGAGGAAGGGGAACCCTGCAGTGCAGGAGCAGGGAGGAAGCAGTTCCTGGGTGCATTGAGAAGGGAGTATAAAAGGTGGGCACCATCTTAGTTCAGTGCAGAGAAGTCTGAGCAGAAGTGGCAGGGAGCAGGGGCTCTGCATGAGCTCTGCTCCGGAGGCGGGCCTAGTAACAGAGGCCCAGGCCTGCAAGAGGGAGAAGGAAGGAAGAGGAGCGGAGAAGGCTCCAGGAACGAGGAATGAAGGGATCCCAGGGGTGCGGACGGGCGAGTCGCCACCGCACGCCCGAATCCACCTGCGTGGAGGGGTCAGGCCAAAGGGGGAGACCGGTCCCCGAACTAGTGGAGGCAGGAAACGACCCTCAGCTAGAAACCGGAGGCTCTGACATTTTATGTGGCGCAGCCCCTTGCTCCACCCGCTAGGAAGGCACCACATAGGGTCAGGGAAACTGGCGCCAAGTTTACCAAGAGGAGGCCCGAGGCAGCCGGACAGAAGTGTTGGTAAGAAAGGCCAGACAAAGGACACACAAAGGGGGTCCTGTGAAGTGCTCCAAAGTTATCTGGGAGTTGTCTGAGCCCCTCACCTGGTGAGCACAGTACGACGTGGGCAGCCGTTACCTGCAGACGTGGTCTGGATAATAAGAACTGTGAGTAAAGGCCCTGAACTGCATCACTGACTCCGTGTCATTACTGCTGCTGCCCTGCACCATCACCCCCATCCTCCGCATACACTGCCCTGAGGCTATACTCCTCCCGTGGGGAGTTATGCTACGCTCTGCTGCACCCACAACACCAGCCTTAGCGGTCTGCCCTGTAGCGGCGGTTCACTCTGACCGCAATCCACGGGTGGCGTAGTCGGACATTTAAACATCAAAACCACATAAATAGTTCCGCCACTGGTTTGACCGCCCTGAGCCACGGAACCGGATCGCCGCCACGAAGACTACAACCACCAGCATCCACCAAAAAGTGTCCGGCTCTGGGTTTCCCAAGGCCCAGGGGGTGCGTCAGAACATTTTCATCACCTTTCACAATCACCAATGGGACAAGGCAGGGATGTCCTCTGTCCCCTCTCTTATACATCCTAGTGACGGAGCACCTGCTCTCATCAATTCGCCATAACCCCAATATTAGGTGGATTGAGGTGGGAGGCACCGAGTCCAAGTGCTCTCTATTTGCTGATGATGTCCTAGTATATATCACTCAATCACATATATCCATCCCTGCTGTTATGGCTGAAATAGATCACTTTGTTACATGGTAAAATTTTAAAATCAATGCAGCGAAGTCTGAGGCCCTCGATGTCTCCCTCCCTAAATCCATATAGGATTCCATCCAGTCCAACTTTCCCTTTGCCTGGCCCTCACAGGGTATCAAATACTTAGGAATTCCTATTCATAGAGACCTCTCCCATCTATGTTATCTTAATTTTGGGCCCTTTATTGAACAATTCCATACAGACCACGGTTGGCAAGTTAGAACTGTAAGATTCACTACGTGAACCACTGGTGTTTTGTGGAAAAGCACATGTACACCGCGTTCCAAATTATTATGCAAAAAGTGTTTAGGAGTGATAAGGGAAGAATTTGTTTGTTTGTCAGTTAAACTCATTGATGGTGATGTGTGTCAGGGCTCTTTATATCACTGTAAGCAATTGCAGACACCTGTGCTAATTAGTTTGGCAGGTGTGTCCAATGAAAGGCAAGACTACTTAAGAAGGCTCTCTCACATTATTAAGCAGCCTACATTTTCTGCCAAAATGGGAAAGAAAAAGGATGTGTCGGCTGCTGAGAAGCAACAAATTGTGGAGTGTTTAGGTCAAGGCATGACTACAATCAACATTGTGCGATGATCAGGATGAAGTGTCTTGGCAATCCAGAAGTATGTAGCTGATTCACAGTACACACGTGTGCGTGCTGATAAGGGCAAATTGAGGACTCTTTCCTACAGGCAATTACGTCAGGTTGAAACAGCAGCGGCAAAAAAGCCTTGTCATAGCAGCAGACAAGTTTTTGAAGCTGCTTGTGCCTCCAATGTCCCCCGAACAACAAGATGCAGGGTCCTTCAGAGGTTTGCAGCTGTGCATATGCCATCCTGTCGACCTCCTCTATCCACTTCACACAAGCAGAAACGGCTCCAGTGGGCCAAACATTACATGAAGACTGATTTCAAAACTGTTTTGTTCACGGATGAGTGCCGTGCAGCGCTCGATGGTCCAGATGAATGGAGTGGAGGATGGCTGGCTGATGGACACCCCACGCAAACACGGCTACAGCGCCAACAAGGAGGAGGTGGAGTAATGTTTTGGGCTGGAATCATGGGGAGAGAGATTGTCGGCCCCTTTAGGATCCCTGAAGGCGCTAAAGATGAACTCCATAATGTATGTGGATTTTCTCAAACAGCACTTCCTGCCATGGTTCAAGAAGAAGAACCGTGTATTTCACAG
The DNA here is from genome assembly GCF_046119375.1 of Phyllobates terribilis. Lineage (NCBI taxonomy): Eukaryota > Metazoa > Chordata > Amphibia > Anura > Dendrobatidae > Phyllobates > Phyllobates terribilis. Next base: position 344,465,692 of record NW_027362764.1, read on the forward strand.
CAAGATCATTTTTCTGCATGATAATGCACCATCTCATGCTGCACATAAAACATCTGCATCTCTGGCTGATATGGGCATAAAAGGGGACAAACTTATGGTGTGACCCCCATGCTCCCCTGACCTCTACCCCATTCAGAACCTTTGGAGCATCATTAAAAGGAGTGTCTATGATGGCGGGAGGCAGTTCACATCTAAGCAACAGCTCTGGGAGGGTATTCTGTCCTCATGCAAAACAATTGAAGCAGAAACCATCCAAAACCTGACAAATTCAATGGACGAGAGAGTTCAGAAGCTCCTTTCGAACAAGGGGTCCTATGTGAAAATGTAACATCACCTAGAATAAAGTTTTGAGTTGAAAACTGTTTGATTTCAGTTTCTAACAACCTGCTAATGCTTATAATTTCAAAAATGACCATTTTTTTGGTCTTTATTAAAATGAAAAGGTTGATCGAAAAGTTTGGGGGATCTAAGAGTGTGGCAACCCAGTAGTCATGATTACTTCGAATTCTGACAATATGAGGGTCATGCTGCAGGTAGTGCAGCAAGAAGGCACTTATGTGTCTTGCGCATCTCGGAGCCCCAAAATTATTTTCCGGGCTAGATGCAGCTAAAAATTATTTTTAATTTTAAATCTGGTGAAGCTTATTATAGATGGCCTAATAGGATCAGTGCTGCACACTGCTACAAAGCCCAAATTATTTTCCAGTCAAGATACAGATAAACATGATTAGTAATTTGAAAGCTTAAAATGGTTGGTAGGGTGATTTTAACCAATCATCAAGCTTTTACTCTCCCCAGGATGACACAGGGGTAGAAAAGTCGTTTCGGATCCATGATTTGTTCATCTTTATGAACGTGAGTCTGTCTACATTATCAGTGGAGAGCCGCGTGCGCTTATCTGTCAGCACACCACCAGCAGCGCTGAACACACGTTCAGACAGAACGCTGGCTGCGGGGCATGACAAGATCTCCAAGGCGTAAGTGGCTAGCTCCGGCCATTTATCCAGATTGGAAGCCCAAAAAGAGCAAGGGTCCAGTGACACAGTCGTGGCTTCAATGTTTACTTGGAGATACTCCTGTACCATCGTCTCTAGGCGTTGACTATGTGTCAGACTTCTTGTCTCCTGTGGCCTTGCAAAGGATGGGCTAAAAAAGTGGTGAAATGATTCTGCAAAATTGATGTTACCAGCAGATACTGTGGTTCTGTTACGGTTTGAGTGCTGAACACTTGACGGTCCCACGGTTGGCAAGTTGGAACTGTGAGATTCACTACGTGCACCACTGGTATTTTGTGGAAAAGCACATGTAAGATTCTGCAACAGTCTCTGCTGATACTCCTGCATGCGTGCATCCCTTTCTATGGCAGGAATAATTTCTGCAAATTTACTTTTGTACCGGGGATCTAACAGTGTGGCAACCCAGTAGTCAGGATTATTTCTAATTCTCACAATTCGAGGGTCATGTTGCAGGTAGTGCAGCAAGAAGGCACTCATGTGTGTTGCGCATCCAGGAGCACCAAGTCCCTGTTTTGTTGGTGGCGAGGTAACAATCATGCTTCCTTCCTCTGTCCTCTCCCCCCAACCTCGCACAACAGAAATGTGATCAAGGTCTCCCTCATCTGATGAGTCTTCCATCAGTTCGTCCTCCACTTCTTCCTGGGCTCCTGCACCTTCCTCACTAGTTTGGCTGCTACCATGCGCCCTGGTAAAACCATCTCACCCACCCTCACATGCCTGCCGCCATGGTGCTGCCGACCGTCTGGACCTTGCAGATGTTAGCCCTTCCGCATACAACTCCTCCTCCTCTACTTCCTCCACCTCCTCTTGTGCCACCACCTGACTCCGAATTCTGTTTAACATGTGCTCCAGCATGTAAGTCACCGGAATAGTCATGCTGATAATGGCATCGTCAGCACTAAACATCTTCGTCGCCATTTCAAAACTGTGCCGAAGGGTGCATAGGTTCCTGATCTGAGACCACTCCTCCAGCGTGATTTGCCCCACCTCTGAAACTCGTTGGCCCAGGCTATACGTCAGAACGTATTGCACCAGGGCTTGTCGGTGCTGCCACAGTCGCTGCAACATGTGCAGAGTTGAATTCCACCGGGTAGGCACATCGCATTTTAGCCGGTGAAGTGGCAGGCCCAACGACTTCTGTAGAGATGTAAGTCGCTGAGCTGCGGGATGCGAACGGCGGAAGTGAGCACACAGCGACCGTGCCCTCTGCAGAAGGCCATCTAGTCTGGGATAGTGGGCTAAAAATTGCTGGACAACCAGGTTCAACACGTGAGCTATACAAGGCACGTGTGTGACATTGCCCCGGCGAAGGGCCGCACCCAGGTTTGCAGCATTGTCACACACAGCCTTCCCTGGTTTCAGGTCCAGTGGAGACAACCATTCATGAAATTGGTTCTCCAGAGCTGACCACAACTCCTCAGCTGTGTGACTCACATTTCCCAGACATTTCAATGTAAAAACCGCCTGATGACGTTGAGCCCTACTGCCAGCATAGTAAGGAGGTGTGCAGGATCCCTTCTGCGCAGTTAGAAAGCTTGTGGCATGACCAGACAGGCTTTGGGTGCAAGTGGAAGACCGAGAGGAGGTTGAGGAGGCAGAAGCAGTGGAGGAACTTTGACATAAAGAGGATTGACGCACAACTCGTGGGGACGGCAAGACTTGGACAGCAGCCCCTTGTCCTGCTGTCACCATAGTTACCCAGTGCCCAGTCAGCGACATGTAACGCCCCTGTCCATGCCTACTCGTCCAAGTGTCTGTGGTGAAATGCACCCTGTCACACACAGAGTTTCTCAAAGAAGCGGTGATGTTGTGTGCGACATGCTGGTGGAGCGCAGGCACACCTTTCTTTGAGAAGTAGTGCCGACTGGGCATCTGGTACTGGGGCACTGCGACGGACATAAGGTCTCGAAAATCCTCTGTGTCCACCAGGCGGAAAGGCAGCATTTCTGTAGCCAAGAGCTTGCAGATGGTGAAATTCAACCTCTTAGCTTTCTCATGGCTAGGAGGAAATGGTCTTTTACTTGTCCACATCTGAGGGACCGAGGGCTGGCTATTGTGCTTAGACGGGGTTGATAAGGGTGTCCCCGGCAAACTGCCGGTCTGTGAGGAAGATGCAGGCGGACATGTTAGGTTGCCTTGATCCAAAGGTGGTGCTATCGATGTCGGACAGCGCTCAACACCAGCTGGTGTTACCACCTCCAAAGAAAATGATGACCTGCCAATCACGCTGGCTGTTGCGGGTAAAGAGGTGACAGGTCTGCGCTCCAAAACAGGTGTGACTGCTGTCCCCCCAGTCACAGAGGATGAAGAGGCCGCGGATGCACAAGATATGGCAGACGGTGATTGGCCCGGCCGGCTAGGCCGCATTGTAGCACACTGAGCTTCCCACTGCAACTTATGCTTCATGTCCATGTGCCGGTTCATGCATGAAGTACTCAAACTATGTATTTTTGGCCTCTACTTAGCTTTTGCTGACAAATGTTACAGATAACACGAGTTGGGTCATCTTTATCGATCTGAAAAAATGCCCAGGCTATGCAAGGCTTAGCACCCATGCGACCTGAAGAGCCACCACGACTTGTGGTGAGAGGCAGAGTTGTGTTTGAGGATGCAGTTGTTGACGTGCTTCCAGTACTACGTCTCTGTCCAGGAAGGCGCAACCTGACCTCGTCGTCACTAGCATCTTCCTCCACCTCCTCTGCTGACCTCATCTCTTGGCTGACTGTGGGTTGACAGTAAGTGGGATCTCCGACCTCATCATCATCACCCTGTGCGTTATCACACCCGTCGTCCTCAGAGCCAACCTGTTCCTGCCCTGACAAAAAACTAAAGTTGTCGCTCCAATCAGGTATTTGAGTCTTATCATCGTCTTCCTCATTGTCTCCACCAACAGGAGTTACAGTTTGGGAATGAGGGTCTACATTATGGTCAGAACCTTCTGCGTCTGGTCCTGGATCCGACTCATAAAGATTCTGGGCATCAGTGCAGATCATTTCCTCGTCTGGATTCACAGAAGCGCTGGAGTCGACCTCTGATTCCCAGGCTATAGTATGAGTAAACAGCTCTGCAGACTCAACCATCTGTTCTACCTCATACTCAGACGGGCAGCTGGAGATTTGGGAGCTGTGAGGAAGCAAGTGCGATTTGGGTGACACCTTTGAGGACTGGAGTATTTGTGATGTTGAAGTTGATGTGGAGGAGAGCCCACTTAAAGGAGCACTTGATATCCGTTGAAGCACCTGCTGTTTTTGAGCCTCATCTGGAATTTGTAGCGATTGGCGTGGCCGTAAGAAAGGGATCTTATCACATTGTCCGCTAAAAGAAGTAGACATTTTAGTTTGGCTGGAAGATGGTCTTTCTTCTGCACCTACCCCACGGACACAACCTTTTTTCCCCTTCCCAACACGCCTATTCCCCTTTCCACCAGCAGCAGGCCTTTTTCCACTCATTTTGGTGGTTAACTAATTCACAACTCTGGAGTTGTTTGCACAAAAAAACAATGGATGGTAACCGAGCAGAGCTGAGTGGCCAAACTGTGGTATTAGGCCAAAACTATTGGCTGGGCTAGATGCAGAAAAAAATTATTTTTCATTTGCAACCTGATGGAGGTCAGTATAGATGGACTAATAGAACAAGTCCCACACGCTGCTAGAAGCCCAAATATTTTTTCAGAGATAAATGAAGAAAAAAATTATTTTTAATTTGCAACCTGATGGAGGTCAGTATAGATGGACTAATAGACCAAGTCCCACACACTGCTAGAAGCCCAAATATTTTTTCAGAGCTAGATGCAGAAAAAAATTATTTTTAATTTGCAACCTGATGGAGGTCAGTATAGATGGACTAATAGACCAAGTCCCACACACTGCTAGAAGCCCAAATATTTTTTCAGAGCTAGATGCAGAAAAAAAATATTTTTAATTTGCAACCTGATGGAGGTCAGTATAGATGGACTAATAGACCAAGTCCCACACACCGCTAGAAGCCCAAATATTTTTTCAGAGCTAGATGCAGAAAAAAATTATTTTTAATTTGCAACCTGATGGAGGTCAGTATAGATGGACTAATAGACCAAGTCCCACACACTGCTAGAAGCCCAAATATTTTTTCAGAGCTAGATGCAGAAAAAAATTATTTTTAATTTGCAACCTGATGGAGGTCAGTATAGATGGACTAATAGACCAAGTCCCACACACTGCTAGAAGCCCAAATATTTTTTCAGAGCTAGATGCAGAAATTTTTTTTATTCAATTTGCAACCTGATGGAGGTCAGTATAGATGGACTAATAGACCAAGTCCCACACACTGCTAGAAGCCCAAATATTTTTTCAGAGCTAGATGCAGAAATTTTTTTTATTCAATTTGCAACCTGATGGAGGTCAGTATAGATGGACTAATAGACCAAGTCCCACACACTGCTAGAAGCCCAAATATTTTTTCAGAGCTAGATGCAGAAAAAAATTATTTTTAATTTGCAACCTGATGGAGGTCAGTATAGATGGACTAATAGACCAAGTCCCACACACTGCTAGAAGCCCAAATATTTTTTCAGAGCTACATGCAGAAAAAAATTATTTTTAATTTGCAACCTGATGGAGGTCAGTATAGATGGACTAATAGACCAAGTCCCACACACTGCTAGAAGCCCAAATATTTTTTCAGAGCTAGATGCAGAAAAAAATTATTTTTAATTTGCAACCTGATGGAGGTCAGTATAGATGGACTAATAGACCAAGGCCCACACACTGCTAGAAGCCCAAATATTTTTTCAGAGCTAGATGCAGAAAAAAATTATTTTTAATTTGCAACCTGATGGAGGTCAGTATAGATGGACGAATAGAACAAGTCCCACACGCTGCTAGAAGCCCAAATATTTTTTCAGAGATAAATGAAGAAAAAAATTATTTTTAATTTGCAACCTGATGGAGGTCAGTATAGATGGACTAATAGACCAAGTCCCACACACTGCTAGAAGCCCAAATATTTTTTCAGAGCTAGATGCAGAAAAAAATTATTTTTAATTTGCAACCTGATGGAGGTCAGTATTGATGGACTAATAGACCAAGTCCCACACACTGCTAGAAGCCCAAATATTTTTTCAGAGCTAGATGCAGAAAAAAATTATTTTTAATTTGCAACCTGATGGAGGTCAGTATAGATGGACTAATAGACCAAGTCCCACACACCGCTAGAAGCCCAAATATTTTTTCAGAGCTAGATGCAGAAAAAAATTATATTCAGTTTGCAACCTGATGGAGGTCAGTATAGATGGACTAATAGAATGATGCTATGCCCAAAAGATTTTACTTCACTAGGTGCAGTAAAAAAATTGGTATTCTATACACAGGTGGTATATCTTGCAACACAGATAGGCTACTCCACTGACTAACACACTCTGCAATAGGCCAAAAAGGATTAGCTTTGCTAGATTCAGCCAAATGCTGTGAACAAAACTTGCACAGCACTGGCACAGACCTGCCTGGCAAAAACTGATAGGAACTGATGTAACCTAGTCCTGAAAAGGACTCCAATTACAATTAGTCTTTACTCCCACAATCTATCTATTTAAGAGCACAGACCTGCCTGATAAAAGTCGTAGGAAATGCTGTAACCTAGTCCTTAAAAGGACTGCAATCACAACTATTCCCTACTCCCAAGCTATCTGTATATTTGTGCGAAAATTGGCTTGAAATTAACAAGGTATAGCGCACACAGCAACAGCGGTGCCGTCTAACACGCAGCTGCAGCAGTGAGAAAATGGTGGCGACGGGGAAAATGGCTTGGTCTTATAGGGCAAGGACATGTGACATACACTGCCAATCACACATGCCCTTGCTTGTGTGAAAAAAAGCACTTCGCTCCGTGTGTGCGCTGCTGATAGGCTGACAGATTGCACCTCCCCACTGCAAATGCGGGAAAGAGAAAAAAAAATGGAGATCTTCATTGTTCCTGCAGAGATCCATCCCCTGCCCCTCCCCCCGCCCCGCTGTACACTCAAACTGCGTATTAACATTAATTTTCATCATTACTGAGAAAAAATCCAGTTATGATTTTGGTGCACGAACAGTTATCGAACATAACCTCGAACAGCCGAATTTTTCTCAAATTGTTCGTGTTCGCCGACCGGCTCGAACACCGCCCAAAACAGCTCGAATTTGAGATTGGCGAACAGTTCGAGTAGAACAACGCTCATCTCTAGTGTTCAGCACTCAAACCGTAACAGAACCACAGTATCTGCTGGTAACATCAATTTTGCGGAATCATTTCACCACTTTTTTAGCCCATCCTTTGCAAGGCCACAGGAGACAAGAAGTCTGACACATAGTCAACGCCTAGAGACGATGGTACAGGAGTATCTCCAAGTAAACATTGAAGCCACGACTGGGTCACTGGACCCTTGCTCATTTTGGGCTTCCAATCTGGATAAATGGCCGGAGCTAGCCACTTACGCCTTGGAGATCTTGTCATGCCCCGCAGCCAGCGTTCTGTCCGAACGTGTGTTCAGCGCTGCTGGTGGTGTGCTGACAGATAAGCGCACGCGGCTCTCCACTGATAATGTAGACAGACTCACGTTCATAAAGATGAACAAATCATGGATCCGAAACGACTTTTCTACCCCTGTGTCATCCTGGGGAGAGTAAAAGCTTGATGATTGGTTAAAATCACCCTACCAACCGTTTTAAGCTTTCAAATTACTAATCATGTTTATCTGTATCTTGACTGGAAAATAATTTGGGCTTTGTAGCAGTGTGCAGCACTGATCCTATTAGGCCATCTATAATAAGCTTCACCAGATTTAAAATTAAAAATAATTTTTAGCTGCATCTAGCCCGGAAAATAATTTTGGGGCTCCGAGATGCGCAAGACACATAAGTGCCTTCTTGCTGCACTACCTGCAGCATGACCCTCATATTGTCAGAATTCGAAGTAATCATGACTACTGGGTTGCCACACTCTTAGATCCCCCAAACTTTTCTATCAACCTTTTCATTTTAATAAAGACCAAAAAAATGGTCATTTTTGAAATTATAAGCATTAGCAGGTTGTTAGAAACTGAAATCAAACAGTTTTCAACTCAAAACTTTATTCTAGGTGATGTTACATTTTCACATAGGACCCCTTGTTCGAAAGGAGCTTCTGAACTCTCTCGTCCATTGAATTTGTCAGGTTTTGGATGGTTTCTGCTTCAATTGTTTTGCATGAGGACAGAATACCCTCCCAGAGCTGTTGCTTAGATGTGAACTGCCTCCCGCCATCATAGGCACTCCTTTTAATGATGCTCCAAAGGTTCTGAATGGGGTAGAGGTCAGGGGAGCATGGGGGTCACACCATAAGTTTGTCCCCTTTTATGCCCATATCAGCCAGAGATGCAGATGTTTTATGTGCAGCATGAGATGGTGCATTATCATGCAGAAAAATGATCTTGCTGTGAAATACACGGTTCTTCTTCTTGAACCATGGCAGGAAGTGCTGTTTGAGAAAATCCACATACATTATGGAGTTCATCTTTAGCGCCTTCAGGGATCCTAAAGGGGCCGACAATCTCTCTCCCCATGATTCCAGCCCAAAACATTACTCCACCTCCTCCTTGTTGGCGCTGTAGCCGTGTTTGCGTGGGGTGTCCATCAACCAGCCATCCTCCACTCCATTCATCTGGACCATCGAGCGCTGCACGGCACTCATCCGTGAACAAAACAGTTTTGAAATCAGTCTTCATGTAATGTTTGGCCCACTGGAGCCATTTCTGCTTGTGTGAAGTGGATAGAGGAAGTCGACAGGATGGCATATGCACAGCTGCAAACCTCTGAAGGACCCTGCATCTTGTTGTTAGGGGGACGTTGGAGGCACAAGCAGCTTCAAAAACTTGTCTGCTGCTATGACAAGGCTTTTTTGCCGCTGCTGTTTCAACCTGACGTAATTGCCTGTAGGAAAGAGTCCTCAATTTGCCCTTATCAGCACGCACACGTGTGTACTGTGAATCAGCTACATACTTCTTGATTGCCAAGACACTTCATCCTGATCATCGCACAATGTTGATTGTAGTCATGCCTTGACCTAAACACTCCACAATTTGTTGCTTCTCAGCAGCCGACACATCCTTTTTCTTTCCCATTTTGGCAGAAAATGTAGGCTGCTTAATAATGTGAGAGAGCCTTCTTAAGTAGTCTTGCCTTTCATTGGACACACCTGCCAAACTAATTAGCACAGGTGTCTGCAATTGCTTACAGTGATATAAAGAGCCCTGACACACATCACCATCAATGAGTTTAACTGACAAACAAACAAATTCTTCCCTTATCACTCCTAAACACTTTTTGCATAATAATTTGGAACGCGGTGTACATGTGCTTTTCCACAAAACACCAGTGGTTCACGTAGTGAATCTTACAGTTCTAACTTGCCAACCGTGGTCTGTATGGAATTGTTCAATAAAGGGCCCAAAATTAAGATAACATAGATGGGAGAGGTCTCTATGAATAGGAATTCCTAAGTATTTGATACCCTGTGAGGGCCAGGCAAAGGGAAAGTTGGACTGGATGGAATCCTATATGGATTTAGGGAGGGAGACATCGAGGGCCTCAGACTTCGCTGCATTGATTTTAAAATTTTACCATGTAACAAAGTGATCTATTTCAGCCATAACAGCAGGGATGGATATATGTGATTGAGTGATATATACTAGGACATCATCAGCAAATAGAGAGCACTTGTACTCGGTGCCTCCCACCTCAATCCACCTAATATTGGGGTTATGGCGAATTGATGAGAGCAGGTGCTCCGTCACTAGGATGTATAAGAGAGGGGACAGAGGACATCCCTGCCTTGTCCCATTGGTGATTGTGAAAGGTGATGAAAATGTTCTGACGCACCCCCTGGGCCTTGGGACACCCGGAGCCGGACACTTTTTGGTGGATGCTGGTGGTTGTAGTCTTCGTGGCGGCGATCCGGTTCCGTGGCTCAGGGCGGTCAAACCAGTGGCGGAACTATTTATGTGGTTTTGATGTTTAAATGTCCGACTACGCCACCCGTGGATTGCGGTCAGAGTGAACCGCCGCTACAGGGCAGACCGCTAAGGCTGGTGTTGTGGGTGCAGCAGAGCGTAGCATAACTCCCCACGGGAGGAGTATAGCCTCAGGGCAGTGTATGCGGAGGATGGGGGTGATGGTGCAGGGCAGCAGCAGTAACGACACGGAGTCAGTGATGCAGTTCAGGGCCTTTACTCACAGTTCTTATTATCCAGACCACGTCTGCAGGTAACGGCTGCCCACGTCGTACTGTGCTCACCAGGTGAGGGGCTCAGACAACTCCCAGATAACTTTGGAGCGCTTCACAGGACCCCCTTTGTGTGTCCTTTGTCTGGCCTTTCTTACCAACACTTCTGTCCGGCTGCCTCGGGCCTCCTCTTGGTAAACTTGGCGCCAGTTTCCCTGACCCTATGTGGTGCCTTCCTAGCGGGTGGAGCAAGGGGCTGCGCCACATAAAATGTCAGAGCCTCCGGTTTCTAGCTGAGGGTCGTTTCCTGCCTCCACTAGATCGGGGACCGGTCTCCCCCTTTGGCCTGACCCCTCCACGCAGGTGGATTCGGGCGTGCGGTGGCGACTCGCCCGTCCGCACCCCTGGGATCCCTTCATTCCTCGTTCCTGGAGCCTTCTCCGCTCCTCTTCCTTCCTTCTCCCTCTTGCAGGCCTGGGCCTCTGTTACTAGGCCCGCCTCCGGAGCAGAGCTCATGCAGAGCCCCTGCTCCCTGCCACTTCTGCTCAGACTTCTCTGCACTGAACTAAGATGGTGCCCACCTTTTATACTCCCTTCTCAATGCACCCAGGAACTGCTTCCTCCCTGCTCCTGCACTGCAGGGTTCCCCTTCCTCAGTGTTCCCTCCCCCCACTCCAGCCAGGGACAGGGACTGTCGTGCCCATCTCAGGGGCATATTGGTCGCCCTGCCCCACGGCAATGTGGTGTTATGCATGCAGGTGTCGGGTCCTGATCCACACTCCATCCTTATCTGAGAGTGAGATATCACACCTCTGGGTGAGGTGCAATACGTCTGTAGAAACCGAGCCCTCGGTGCTACAGTTCCATTTATCTTCAGCCTAGGTGACGTATTGTGATACAGGGCCGTGATTTTGGCTATAAAAGGGTCCCCTAGACCCCTACCCCAAGCTTTTTAAGAGAATCATATATGGCGTGCCAGGAGACTCTATGGAATGCTTTCTCAGCATCCAACGAGAGTATCTACTTACAAATTTTTAACTGCATCTAGCCCAGGAAATACTTTGTGCCTAGTAGCAGTGTCTGCTAGTCAGCGGATTATCCCGGCTGTTAAGCAAGCTACACCACCTGTAGTTTGGACACTTAATTTTTTCAAAGGAAATGCTTCGGGACCACGGGATACTTAGTGAAGAGCATCAGGAGGCACCCCAAGGCATAGGGGCTGGGACTGGCACTAGGATGCCTTGCGGTGGACAGCCGAGCTCGATCCTTATAAAAGCTTTTTAACTACAGCAGCTTTAGTGGACGCTACTGGAGCTGGAATTACGCGGCTGCTGGCATGAGACTTGCCCTCCAATAGATCCTTGTAAATGGATTTAAAGTGTATTCATTCAAATTAGAGGGACAATTTAAATTAAAAAGCTTAGAGCTGCCTCCACCACAGGGGGGCTCTCTCGACCCACCAGCGGACAGGCACCAGTATTGGGAGAGGGGGGCTGGCCGTCAGGGTTCACCGCGGCTCTGGCACAAACCCGGCGACACGGAGGTGGCACGGGCAGGAGCGGACTGGCCGTCTCGGCTTCTCACTTTTTGGATTTTAGAAGGGCATGACATGCCTATATCTGTGTCTCCCGCTCCTTTTACTCCTCCACCTCTTTTCTTTTCGCATGACTATATGTACTTGTCACTTTTCCATGTGTTAGTTGTGTCTTCTGAGCAGTTTGTCAGCTTTTGGACACCTTTGAAGGTGTTTTCTATGTGTTTCTATGTGTTTTTGTTTGCCTGCCATTGGTTTTAACGGTGTTCGAAGGTGTTCGACGAACAGTTCGACGAACAGTTCGGCGAACACACGGGTGTTCGACGAACCGAACCGAACTCGAACACTACGGGGGTGGCTCAACACTACCCATGACATGCGGCATGCACGTAGCGCCCCCATGACATGCATGTGGAGCACCTATGACATGCCGCATTCACGTGGGGCCCCCATGACATTCGACATGCATTTGGGGACCCCATGATATGTGACATGCAAGTGGGGCACCCATGACATGCGGCATGCACGTGGGGTTCCCATGACATGCGGCATGCATGTGGGGCCCCCATGACATGCGGCATGCATGTGGAGCACCTATGACATGCAGGCTGCATTTGGGGCCCCATGACATGCGGCATGCTTTTGGGGCCCCATGATATGCTGCATTCACGTGGGGCCCCATGACATACGGCATGCATTTGGGGCCCCCATGACATGCGGCATGCATGTGGAGCACCTATGACATGATGCATGCATTTGGGGCCCCCATTACATGATGCATGCATGTGGGGCCTCCATGACATGCGGCATGCATTTGGGACCCCAATGACATGCGACAAGCATGTGGGGTCCCGATGACATATGGCATGCATTTGGGGCCCCCATGACATGCGGCCTGAATTTGGGGCCCCCATGACATGTGACATGCACATGGGGCCCCCATGAGATGCAGCATGCATGTAGGGCCCCCATGACATTCGGCATACATTTGGGGCCCCCATGACATGTGGCATGCCCTGGGGCTCCAATGACATGATTTGGGGCCCTTATGACTTGCGCACGTATTTGGGGCCTCCATGACATGTGGCATGCATTTGGGGCCCCCATGACATGCGACATGCATGTAGGGCCCCCATGACATTTGGCATACATTTGGTGCCACCATGACATGCGGCATGCACGGGGGCTCCAATGACATGCTTTGGGGCCCTTATGACTTGCGGCACGTATTTGGGGCCCCCATGACACGTGGCATGCATTTGGGGCCACCATGACATGCGGCATGCATTTGGGGCCCCCATTGCATGCGGCATGCTCGTGGGGCCCCATGACATGCGGCATGACTGTGGGTCCCCATGACATACGGCAAGCATTTGGGGCCCCCATGACATGCGGCATGCATGTGGAGTACCGATGACATGCAGCATGCATGTGGAGCCCCCATTACATGTGGCATGCATTTGGGGCCCCCATGACATGCGGACTGCATTTGGGGCCTCCATGATATGTGGCATGCAAGTGGGGCACCCATAACATGCTGCATGCATGTGGGGCTCCCATGATATGCGGCAAGCATTTGGGGCCCCTATGACATTTGGCATGCTTTTGGGGCCCCGATGTTATGCGGCATGCACGTGGGGACCCCAGGACATGCGGCATGCATTTGGGGCCTCCATGACATGCGGCATGCATTTGGGATCCCAATGACATGCGGCATGCATTTGGTGCCCCCATGAAATGCGGCATGTATTTGGGGCACCCATGACATGCGGCATGCACGTAGGGCCCCCATGACATGCAGCATGCATTTGGGGCCCCCATGAAAATCGGCATGCATTTGGGGCCCCCATGACATGCAGCATGCATTTGGGGCCCCAATGTTATGCGGCATTCACGTGGGGAGCCCATGACATGCGGCATGCATTTGGGGCCTCCATGACATGAGGCATGCATTTGGGACCCCAATGACATGCGGCATGCATTTGGGGCCCCCATGACATGCAGCATGTATTTGGGGCACCCATGACATGCGGCATGCACGTAGGGCCCCCATGACATGCAGCATGCATTTGGGGCCCCCATGACATTCGGCATGCATTTGGGGCCCCCAAGACATGCGGAATGCAACTTGGACCCCCATGACATGTGGCATGCTTTGGGGCCCTTATGACATGCGGAACGTATTTGGGGCCCCCATGACATGCGGCATGCTCGTGGGGCCCCATGATATGCGGCATGCACATGGGGCCCCATGACATACGGCATGCATTTGGGGCCCCCATGACGTGCGGCATGCACGTGGGGCCCCCATGACATTCGGCATGCATTTGAGGCCCTCATGACGTGCGGCATGCACGTGGGGCCCCATGACATGTGGTATGCACGTGGGGCCCCCATGACCTGTGGCACGTACTTGGGGCACCCATGACATGCCATGCATTTTGGGGCCCCCATGACATGCGGCAACACGGGCTCCCATGATATGAGGCATGCATTTGGTGCACCCATGACATGCGGCATGCACGTAGCGCCCCCATGACATGCATCGTGCATTTGGGGGCCCCATGACATTCGCCATGCATTTGGGGCCCCCATGACATGCGGCATGCATGTGGGGCCCCCATGACATGCGGCATGCATGTGGAGCACCTTTGACATGCGGCATGCACGTGGGGCCCCCATGACATTAGACATGCATTTGGTGACCCCATGATATGTGACATGCAAGTGGGGCACCCATGACATGCGGCATGCACGTGGGGCTCCCATGACATGCGGCATGCATGTGGGGCCCCCATGACATGCGGCATGCATGTGGAGCACCTATGACATGCAGGCTGCATTTGGGGCCCCATATGACATGCGGCATGCACGTGGGGCCCCCATGACATTCGACATGCATTTGGGGCCCCCATGATATGCGGCAAGCATTTGGGTCCCCCATGACAGTCGTCATGCATTTGGGGCCCTGATGTTACGTGGCATGCACGTGTTGACCCCATGACATGAGGCATGCATTTGGGGTCTCCATGACATGCGGCATGCATTTGGGACCCCAATGACATGCGGCATGCATTTGGGGCACCCATGACATGCGGCATGCACGTAGGGCCCCCATGAGATACAGCATGCACGTGGGGCCCCAATGACATGCGGCATGCATTTGGGGCCCTCATGACATGCGGCATGCATTTGGGGCACCCATGACATGCGGCATGCACGTAGGGCACCCATGACATGCAGCATGCATTTGGGGCCCCCGTGACATTCGGCATGCATTTGTGGCCCCCATGACATGCGGCATGTATTTGGGGCACCCATGACATGCGGCATGCACGTAGGGCCCCCATCACATGCAGCATGCATTTGGGGCCCCCATGAAATTTGGCATGTAACTTGGACCCCCATGAAATTTGGCATGTAACTTGGACCCCGTTGACACGTGGCATGCTTTGGGGCCCTTATGACATGCGAACGTATTTGGGACCCCCATGACATGCGGCATGCCTTTTGGTCCCCGATGTTATGCGGCATGCCCGTGGGGACCCCATGACATGTGGCATGCATTTGGGGCCTCCATGACATGCGGCATGCATTTGGGACCCCAATGACATGCGGCATTCATTTGGGGCCCCCATGACATGCGGCATGCATTTGGGGCACCCATGAGATGCGGCATGCACGTAGGGCCCCCATGACATGCAGCATGCATTTGGGGCCCCCATGACATTCGGCATGCATTTGGGGACCCCAAGACATGCGGAATGCATCTTGGACCCCCATGACATGTGGCATGCTCATGGGGCCCCATGATATGCGGCATGCATGTGGGTCCCCATGACATACGGCATGCATTTGGGGCCCCCATGACATGCGGCATGCATGTGGGGCCCCATGACATATGTCATGTATTTGGGGCCCGCATGACATGCGACATGCATGTAGGGCCCCCATGACATTCGGCATGCATTTGGTGCCCTCATGACATGCGGCATGCACGGGGGCTCCAATGACATGCGGCTTGCACGTGCGGCCCCCATGACATGCGGACTGCATTTGGGGCCCCCATGACATGCGGCATGCACGTGGGGCCCACATGACATTTGACATGCATTTGGGGCCCTCATGATATGTGGCATGCAAGTGGGGCACCAATGACATGCGGCATGCACATGGTCCTCCCATGATATGCGGCAAGCACTTGTGGCCCCCATGACATTTGGCATGTATTTGGGGCCCAGATGTCATGCTGCATGCATTTGGGGCCCCAATGACATGCGGCATGCATTTGAGGCACCCATGACATGCGGCATGCCCGTAGTGCCCCTATGACATGCAGCATGCATTTGGGGCCCCCATGACATTCAGCATGCATTTGGGGCCCCCATGACATGTGGCATGCACCTTGGACCCCCATGACATGTGGCATGCTTTGGGGCCCTCATGACATGAGGCATGCGTTTGGGCCTCCCATGACATGCGGCAGGCTCATGGGGCCCCATGATAGGTGACATGCACGTGGGGCCCCATGACATACGGCATGCATGTGGAGCACCTATGACATGAGGCATGCACTTGAGGCCCCATTACACGATGCATGCATGTGGGGCCTCCATGACATGCGGCATGCATTTGTTACCCCAATGACATGCGGCATGCATTTGGGTCCCCCTTGACATGTGACATGCATGTGGGGCCCCCATGACATACGGCATGAATTTGGGGCCCCCATGACATGTGACATGCACATGGGGCCCCAATGAGATACAGCATGCACGTGGGGCCCCAATGACATGCGGCATGCATTTGGGGCCCTCATGACATGCTGCATGCACGTGGGGCCCCCATGACTTGCGGCATGCATTTGGGGCCCCATGACATGCGGCATGCATGTGGGACCCCCATGATATTGCGACATGCACGTGGAGCCCCAATGACATGCGGCATGCATTTGGGGCCCCCATGACATGCGGCATGCATTTGGGGCACCCATGACATGCGGCATGCATGTGGGGCCCCAATCACATGCAGCATGCATTTGGGGCCCCCATGAAATTTGGCATGCATTTGGGGCCCCCATGACATGCGGCATGCAACTTGGACCCCCTTGACACGTGGCATGCTTTGGGGCCCTTATGACATGCGGAACGTATTTGGGACCCACATGACATGCGGCATGCTCGTGGGGCCCCAGGATATGCGGCATGCACGTGAGACCTCATGACATACGGCATGCATTTGGGGCCCCCATGACATTCGGCATGCATTTTGGGCCCCGATGTTATGCGGCATGCCCGTGGGGACCCCATGACATGTGGCATGCATTTGGGGCCTCCATGACATGCGGCATGCATTTGGGACCCCAATGACATGCGGCATGCATTTGGGGCCCCCATGACATGCGGCATGCAACTTGGACCCCCTTGACACGTGGCATGCTTTGGGGCCCTTATGACATGCGGAACGTATTTGGGACCCCCATGACATGCGGCATGCTCGTGGGGCCCCAGGATATGCGGCATGCACGTGAGACCTCATGACATACGGCATGCATTTGGGGCCCCCATGACATTCGGCATGCATTTTGGGCCCTGATGTTATGCGGCATGCCCGTGGGGACGCCATGACATGTGGCATGCATTTGGGGCCTCCATGACATGCGGCATGCATTTGGGACGCCAATGACATGCGGCATGCATTTGGGGCCCCCATGACATGCGGCATGCATTTGGGGCACCCATGAGTTGCGGCAAGCACGTAGGGCCCCCATGACATGCAGCATGCATTTGGGGCCCCCATGACATTCGGCATGCATTTGGGGACCCCAAGACATGCGGAATGCGTCTTGGACCCCCATGACATGCGGCATGCTCATGGGGCCCCATGATATGCGGCATGCATGTGGGTCCCCATGACATACGTCATGCATTTGGGTCCCCCATGACATGCGGCATGCATGTGGAGCCCCCATGATATGCGGCATGCACGTGGGGCCCCATGACATACGTCATGTATTTGGGGCCTGCATGACATGCGACATGCATGTAGGGCCCCCATGACATCCGGCATGCATTTGGGGCCCCCATAACATGCGGCATGCACGGGGGCTCCAATGAAATGCGGCATGCACGTGCGGCGCCCATGACATGCGGACTGCATTTGGGGCCCCCATGACATGCGGCATGCACGTGGGGCCCCCATGACATGCGGCATGCATGTGGAGCACCTATGACATGAGGCATGCATTTGGGGCCACCATTACACGACGCAAGCATGTGGGGCCTTCATGACATGCGGCATGCATTTGGGACCCCAATGACATGCGTCATGCATTTGGGTCCCCCTTGACATGTGACATGCATGTGGAGTCCCCATGACATACGGCATGCATTTGGGGCCCCCATGACATGTGTCCTGAATTTGGGCCCCCCATGACATGTGACATGCACATGGGGCTCCCATGAGAAGCAGCATGCACGTGGGGCCCCAATGGCATGCGGCATGCATTTGGGGCCCTCATTACATGCGGCATGCACGTGGGGCCCCCATGACATGAGGAATGCATTTGGGACCCCACAACATGCGGCATGCATGTGGGGCCCCCATGAAATGTGGCATGCATGTGGGGCCCCCATGACATGCGGCATGCATGTGGGGCCCCCATGACATGCGGCATGCATGTGGGGCCCCCATGACATGCGGCATGCATGTGGAGCACCTATGACATGCGAACTGCATTTGGGGCCCCCATGACATGCGGCATGCACATGGGGCCCCCATAACATTTGACATGCATTTGGGGCCCCCATGATATGTGGCATGCAAGTGGGGAACCCATGACATGCGGCATGCACGTGGGGCTCCCATGATATGCGGCAAGCATTTGGGGCCCCATGACATTCGGCATGCATTTGGGGCCCCGATGTCATGCGGCATGCACGTGTTGACCCCATGACATGCGGCATGCATTTGGGATCTCCATGACATGCGGCATGCATTTGGGACCCCAATGACATGCGGCATGCATTTGGGGCACACATGACATGCGGCATGCACGTAGGGCCCCCATGACATGCAGCATACATTTGGGGGCCCTATAACGTTCATCATGAATTTTGGGCCCCCTTGACATGCGGCATGCACCTTGGACCCCCATGACATGTGGCATGCTTTGGGGCCCTTATGACATGTGGAACGTATTTGGTGCCCCCATGACATGTGGCATGCATTTGGAGCCCCCATAACATGCGGCATGCATTTGGGGCCCCCATGACATGCGGCATGCTCTTGGGGCCCCATGATATGCGGCATGCACTTGGGGCCCCATGACATACAGCATGCATTTGGGGGCCCCATGACGTGCGGCATGCACATAGGGCCCCCATGACATGCGGCATGCATTTGGGGCCCTCATGACGTGTGGCATGCACGTGGGGCCCCCATGACATGTGGTATGCATGTGGGGCCCCCATGACCTGTGGAACGTACCTGGTGCACCCATGACATGCCATGCATTTTGGGGCCCCCATGACATGTGGCAAGCACGTGGGTCTCCCATGATATGCGGCATGCATTTGGTGCACCCATGACATGCGGCATGCACGTAGGGCCCCCATGACATGCAGCATGCATTTGGGGCCACCATGACATTCACCATGCATTTGGGGCCCCCATGACATGCGGCATGCACCTTGGACCCCCATGACATGTGGCATGCTTTGGGGCGCTTATGACATGCGGAACGTATTTGGGGCCCCCATGACACGTGGCATGCATTTGGGGCCCCCATGACATGCGGCATGTACGTAGGGCCCCCATGACATGCAGCATGCATTTGGGGCCCCCATGACATTCGGCATGCATTTGGGGCCCCAAGACATGCGGAATGCATCTTGGACCCCCATGACATGTGGCATGCTTCGGGGCCCTTATGACATGTGGAACGTATTTGGGGCCCCCATGACATGTGGCATGCATTTGGGGCCCCCATGATATGCGGCATGCATTTGGGGCACCCATGACATGCGGCATGCATGTAGGGCCCAAATGACATGCAGCATGCATTTGGGGCCCCCATTAAATTTGGCATGCATTTGGCTAACCCATGACATGCGGCATGCAACTTGGACTCCCTTGACACGTGGCATGCTTTGGGGCCCTTATGAAATGCGGAACGTATTTGGGACCCCCATGACATGCGGCATGCTCGTGGGGCCTCATGATATGCGGCATGCACGTGGGACCTCATGACATACGGCATGCATTTGGGGCCCCCATGACATTCGGCATGCATTTTGGCCCCGATGTTATGCGGCATGCACGTGGGGACCCCATGACATGTGGCATGCATTTGGGGCCTCCATGACATGCGGCATGCATTTGGGACCCCAATGATATGCGGCATGCATTTGGGGCCCCCATGACATGCGGCATGCATTTGGGGCACCCATGACATGCGGCATGCACGTAGGGCCCCCATGACATGCAGCATGCTTTTGGGGCCCCCATGACATTCGTCATGCATTTGGGGCCCCCAAGACATGCGGAATGCATCTTGGACCCCCATGACATGTGGCATGCTTCGGGGCCCTTATGACATGCGGAACGTATTTGGGGCCCCCATGACATGTGGTATGCATTTGGGGCCCCCATGACATACGGCATGCATTTGGGGCCAACATGACATGCGGCATGCATGTGGAGCCCCCATGATATGCGGCATGCACGTGGGGCCCCATGACATACGGCATGTATTTGGGGCCCGCATGACATGCGACATGCATGTAGGGCCCCCATGACATTCGGCATGCATTTGGGGCCCTCATGACATGCGGCATGCACGGGGGCTGCAATGACATGCGGCTTGCACGTGCGGTCCCCATGACATGTGGACTGCATTTGGGGCCCCCATGACATGCGGCATGCACGTGGGGCCCCCATGACATTTCACATGCATTTGGGGCCCCCATGATATGTGGCATGCAAGTGGGGCACCAATGACATGCGGCATGCACATGGGGCTCCCATGATATGCGGCAAGCATTTGGGGCCCCCATGACATTTGGCATGTATTTGGGGCCCCGATGTCATGCGTCATGCATTTGGGACCCCCATGACATGCGGCATGCATTTGAGGCACCCATGACATGCGGCATGCCCGTAGTGCCGCCATGACATGTGGCATGCTTTGGGGCCCTTATGACATGTGGAACGTATTTGGGGCCCCCATGACATGTGGCATGCATTTGGGGCCCTCATGACATGCGGCATGAATTTGGGCCCCCCATGACATGCGGCATGCTCGTGGGGCCCCATGATAGGCGACATGCACGTGGGGCCCCATGACATACGGCATGCATTTGGGGCCCCCATGACATGTGTCATGCAAGTGGAGCACCTATGACATGAGGCATGCATTTGAGGCCCCCATTACACGATGCATGCATGTGGGGCCTCCATGACATGCGGCATGCATTTGTTACCCCAATGACATGCGTCATGCATTTGGGTCCCCCATGACATGCGGCATGAATTTGGGGCCCCCATGACATGTGACATGCACATGGGGACTCCATGAGATACAGCATGCACGTGGGGCCCCAATGACATGCGGCATCCATTTGGGGCCCTCATGACATGCTGCATGCACGTGGGGCCCCCATGACATGTGTTATGCACGTGGGGCCCCCATGAAGTGCGACACGTACTTGGGGCCCCCATGACATGCCATGCATTTTGGGGCCCCCATGATATTGTGACATGCACGTGGGGCCCCAATGACATGCGGCATGCATTTGGGGCCCCCATGACATGCGGCATGCATTTGGGGCACCTATGACATGCGGCATGCACGTAGGGCCCCCATCACATGCAGCATGCATTTGGGGCCCCCAGGAAATTTGTCATGCATTTGGGGCCCCCATGACATGCGGCATGCAACTTGGACCCCCTTGACACGTGGCATGCTTTGGGGCCCTTATGACATGCGGAACATATTTGGGACCCCCATGACATGCGGCATGCTCGTGGGGTCCCATGATATGCGGCATGCACGTGGGACCTCATGACATACGGCATGCATTTGGGGCCCCCATGACATGCGACATGCATGTGGAGCCCCCATGATATGCGGCATGCACGTGGGGCCCCATGACATACCGCATGCATTTGGGTCCCCCATGACATGCGACATGCATGTAGGGCCCCCATGACATCCGGCATGCATTTGGGGCCCCCATAACATGCGGCATGCACAGGGGCTCCAATGACATGCGGCATACACGTGCGGCCCCCATGACATGCGGACTGCATTTGGAGCCCCCATGACATGCAGCATGCACGTGGGGCCCCCATGACATGCGGCATGCATGTGGAGCACCTATGACATGAGGCATGCATTTGGGGCCACCATTACACGATGCATGCATGTGGGGCCTCCATGACATGCGGCATTCATTTGGGACCCCAATGACATTCGTAAAGCATTTGGGTCCCCCTTGACATGTGACATGCATGTGGGGTCCCCATGGCATACGGCATGCATTTGGGGTCCCCCATGACATGCGTCCTGAATTTGGGGCCCCCATGACATGTGACATGCACATGGGGCCCCCATGAGAAGCAGCATGCACGTGGGGCCCCAATGACATGAGGCATGCATTTGGGGCCCTCATGACATGCCGCATGCACGTGGGGCCCCCATGACATGTCAAACATTTCTGGACGTTTTTCAATGGCAAAAACCAATGAATATTGTAAATGCACAAACAGTAATTTCTCCACATTGCAAAGTGCAATTCTGAAATTTTTTGCTTTTTCCTGCTCTTCTTAGCATGATAAAGAAGATTCAAAGAGAGTGAGATGCCAGCTCTTTTCATTCAGTCAGTAGCTTCAAACATTTCTGGTATATGAATAACATGATGTTTTTCAATGGCAAAAATCAATGAATATTGTAAATGCACAAACAGTAATTTCTCCGCATTGCAAGGTGCAATTCTGAAATTTTTTGCTTTTTCCTGCTAATCCTAGCATGATAAAGAAGATTCAAAGAGAGTGAGATGCCAGCTCCTTTCATTCAGTCAGTAGCTTCAAACATTTCTGGACGTTTTTCAATGGCAAAAATCAATGAATATTGTAAATGCACAAACAGTAATTTCTCCACATTGCAAGGTGCAATTCTGAAATTTTTGCTTTTTCCTGCTCCTCTTAGCATGATAAAGAAGATTCAAAGAGAGTGAGATGCCAGCTCTTTTCATTCAGTCAGTAGCTTCAAACATTTCTGGTATATGAATAACATGATGTTTTTCAATGGTAAAAATCAATGAAAATTGTAAATGCACAAACAGTAATTTCTCCGCATTGCAAGGTGCAATTCTGAAATTTTTTGCTTTTTCCTGCTCCTCTTAGCATGATAAAGAAGATTCAAAGAGAGTGAGATGCCAGCTCCTTTCATTCAGTCAGTAGCTTCAAACATTTCTGGACATTTTTCAATGGCAAAAATCAATGAATATTGTAAATGCACAAACAGTAATTTCTCGACATTGCAAGGTGTAATTCTGAAATTTTTTGCTTTTTCCTGCTCCTCTTAGCATGATAAAGAAGATTCAAAGAGAGTGAGAAGCCAGCTCTTTTCATTCAGTCAGTAGCTTCAAACATTTCTGGTATATGAATAACATGATGTTTTTCAATGGCAAAAATCAATGAATATTGTAAATGCACAAACAGTAATTTCTCCGCATTGCAAGGTGCAATTCTGAAATTTTTTGCTTTTTCCTGCTCTTCTTAGCATGATAAAGAAGATTCAAAGAGAGTGAGATGCCAGCTCCTTTCATTCAGTCAGTAGCTTCAAACATTTCTGGACGTTTTTCAATGGCAAAAATCAATGAATATTGTAAATGCACAAACAGTAATTTCTCCACATTGCAAGGTGCAATTCTGAAATTTTTTGCTTTTTCCTGCTCCTCTTAGCATGATAAAGAAGATTCAAAGAGATTGACATGCCAGCTCTTTTCATTCAGTCAGTAGCTTCAAACATTTCTGGTATATGAATAACATGATGTTTTTCAATGGCAAAAATCAATGAATATTGCAAATGCACAAACAGTAATTTCTCCGCATTGCAAGGTGCAATTCTGAATTTTTTTGCTTTTTCCTGCTCCTCTTAGCATGATAAAGAAGATTCAAAGAGAGTGAGATGCCAGCTCCTTTCATGCAGTCAGTAGCTTCAAACATTTCTGGATGTTTTTCAATGGCAAAAATCAATGAATATTGTAAATGCACAAACAGTAATTTCTCCACATTGCAAGGTGCAATTCTGAATTTTTTTGCTTTTTCCTGCTCCTCTTAGCATGATAAAGAAGATTCAAAGAGAGTGAGATGCCAGCTCTTTTCATTCAGTCAGTAGCTTCAAACATTTCTGGTATATGAATAACATGATGTTTTTCAATGGCAAAAATCAATGAATATTGTAAATGCACAAACAGTAATTTTCTCCGCATTGCAAGGTGCAATTCTGAAATTTTTTGCTTTTTCCTGCTCCTCTTAACATGATAAAGAAGATTCAAAGAGAGTGAGATGCCAGCTCCTTTCATTCAGTCAGTGGCTTCAAACATTTCTGGACGTTTTTCAATGGCAAAAATCAATGAATATTGTAAATGCACAAACAGTAATTTCTCCACATTGCAAGGTGCAATTCTGAAATTTTTTGCTTTTTCCTGCTCCTCTTAGCATGATAAAGAAGATTTAAAGAGAGTGAGATGCCAGCTCTTTTCATTCAGTCAGTAGCTTCAAACATTTCTGGTATATGAATAACATGATGTTTTTCAATGGCAAAAATCAATGAATATTGTAAATGCACAAACAGTAATTTCTCCGCATTGCAAAGTGCAATTCTGAAATTTTTTGCTTTTTCCTGCTAATCCTAGCATGATAAAGAAGATTCAAAGAGAGTGAGATGCCAGCTCCTTTCATTCAGTCAGTAGCTTTAAACATTTCTGGACGTTTTTCAATGGCAAAAATCAATGAATATTGTAAATGCACAAACAGTAATTTCTCCACATTGCAAGGTGCAATTCTGAAATTTTTTGCTTTTTCCTGCTCCTCTTAGCATGATAAAGAAGATTCAAAGAGAGTGAGATGCCAGCTCTTTTCATTCAGTCAGTAGCTTCAAACATTTCTGGTATATGAATAACATGATGTTTTTCAATGGCAAAAATCAATGAATATTGTAAATGCACAAACAGTAATTTCTCCGCATTGCAAGGTGCAATTCTGAAATTTTTTGCTTTTTCCTGCTAATCCTAGCATGATAAAGAAGATTCAAAGAGAGTGAGATGCCAGCTCCTTTCATTCAGTCAGTAGCTTCAAACATTTCTGGACGTTTTTCAATGGCAAAAATCAATGAATATTGTAAATGCACAAACAGTAATTTCTCCACATTACAAGGTGCAATTCTGAAATTTTAGCTTTTTCCTGCTCCTCTTAGCATGATAAAGAAGGTTCAAAGAGAGTGAGATGCCAGCTCTTTTCATTCAGTCAGTAGCTTCAAACATTTCTGGTATATGAATAACATGATGTTTTTCAATGGCAAAAATCAATGAATATTGTAAATGCACAAACAGTAATTTCTCCGCATTGCAAGGTGCAATTCTGAAATTTTTGCTTTTTCCTGCTCCTCTTAGCATGATAAAGAAGATTCAAAGAGAGTGAGATGCCAGCTCCTTTCATTCAGTCAGTAGCTTCAAACATTTCTGGACGTTTTTCAATGGCAAAAATCAATGAATATTGTAAATGCACAAACAGTAATTTCTCCAAATTGCAAGGTGCAATTCTGAAATTTTTTGCTTTTTCCTGCTCCTCTTAGCATGATAAAGAAGATTCAAAGAGATTGAGATGCCAGCTCTTTTCATTCAGTCAGTAGCTTCAAACATTTCTGGTATATGAATAACATGATGTTTTTCAATGGCAAAAATCAATGAATATTGTAAATGCACAAGCAGTAATTTCTCCGCATTGCAAGGTGCAATTCTGAAATTGTTTGCTTTTTCCTGCTCCTCTTAGCATGATAAAGAAGATTCAAAGAGAGTGAGATGCCAGCTCCTTTCATTCAGTCAGTAGCTTCAAACATTTCTGGACGTTTTTCAATGGCAAAAATCAATGAATATTGTAAATGCACAAACAGTAATTTCTCCACATTGCAAGGTGCAATTCTGAAATTTTTTGCTTTTTCCTGCTCCTCTTAGCATGATAAAGAAGATTCAAAGAGAGTGAGATGCCAGCTCTTTTCATTCAGTCAGTAGCTTCAAACATTTCTGGTATATGAATAACATGATGTTTTTCAATAGCAAAAATCAATGAATATTGTAAATGCACAAACAGTAATTTCTCCGCATTGCAAGGTGCAATTCTGAAATTTTTTGCTTTTTCCTGCTCCTCTTAGCATGATAAAGAAGATTCAAAGAGAGTGAGATGCCAGCTCCTTTCATTCAGTCAGTAGCTTCAAACATTTCTGGACGTTTTTCAATGGCAAAAATCAATGAATATTGTAAATGCACAAACAGTAATTTCTCCACATTGCAAGGTGCAATTCTGAAATTTTTTGCTTTTTCCTGCTCCTCTTAGCATGATAAAGAAGATTCAAAGAGAGTGAGATGCCAGCTCTTTTCATTCAGTCAGTAGCTTCAAACATTTCTGGTATATGAATAACATGATGTTTTTCAATGGCAAAAATCAATGAATATTGTAAATGCACAAACAGTAATTTTCTCCGCATTGCAAGGTGCAATTCTGAAATTTTTTGCTTTTTCCTGCTCCTCTTAGCATGATAAAGAAGATTCAAAGAGAGTGAGATGCCAGCTCCTTTCATTCAGTCAGTAGCTTCAAACATTTCTGGACGTTTTTCAATGGCAAAAATCAATGAATATTGTAAATGCACAAACAGTAATTTCTCCACATTGCAAGGTGCAATTCTGAAATTTTTTGCTTTTTCCTGCTCCTCTTAGCATGATAAATAAGATTCAAAGAGAGTGAGATGCCAGCTCTTTTCATTCAGTCAGTAGCTTCAAACATTTCTGGTATATGAATAACATGATGTTTTTCAATGGCAAAAATCAATGAATATTGTAAATGCACAAACAGTAATTTCTCCGCATTGCAAGGTGCAATTCTGAAATTTTTTGCTTTTTCCTGCTCCTCTTAGCATGATAAAGAAGATTCAAAGAGAGTGAGATGCCAGCTCCTTTCATTCAGTCAGTAGCTTCAAACATTTCTGGACGTTTTTCAATGGCAAAAATCAATGAATATTGTAAATGCACAAACAGTAATTTCTCCAAATTGCAAGGTGCAATTCTGAAATTTTTTGCTTTTTCCTGCTCCTCTTAGCATGATAAAGAAGATTCAAAGAGATTGAGATGCCAGCTCTTTTCATTCAGTCAGTAGCTTCAAACATTTCTGGTATATGAATAACATGATGTTTTTCAATGGCAAAAATCAATGAATATTGTAAATGCACAAGCAGTAATTTCTCCGCATTGCAAGGTGCAATTCTGAAATTGTTTGCTTTTTCCTGCTCCTCTTAGCATGATAAAGAAGATTCAAAGAGAGTGAGATGCCAGCTCCTTTCATTCAGTCAGTAGCTTCAAACATTTCTGGACGTTTTTCAATGGCAAAAATCAATGAATATTGTAAATGCACAAACAGTAATTTCTCCACATTGCAAGGTGCAATTCTGAAATTTTTTGCTTTTTCCTGCTCCTCTTAGCATGATAAAGAAGATTCAAAGAGAGTGAGATGCCAGCTCTTTTCATTCAGTCAGTAGCTTCAAACATTTCTGGTATATGAATAACATGATGTTTTTCAATAGCAAAAATCAATGAATATTGTAAATGCACAAACAGTAATTTCTCCGCATTGCAAGGTGCAATTCTGAAATTTTTTGCTTTTTCCTGCTCCTCTTAGCATGATAAAGAAGATTCAAAGAGAGTGAGATGCCAGCTCCTTTCATTCAGTCAGTAGCTTCAAACATTTCTGGACGTTTTTCAATGGCAAAAATCAATGAATATTGTAAATGCACAAACAGTAATTTCTCCACATTGCAAGGTGCAATTCTGAAATTTTTTGCTTTTTCCTGCTCCTCTTAGCATGATAAAGAAGATTCAAAGAGAGTGAGATGCCAGCTCTTTTCATTCAGTCAGTAGCTTCAAACATTTCTGGTATATGAATAACATGATGTTTTTCAATGGCAAAAATCAATGAATATTGTAAATGCACAAACAGTAATTTTCTCCGCATTGCAAGGTGCAATTCTGAAATTTTTTGCTTTTTCCTGCTCCTCTTAGCATGATAAAGAAGATTCAAAGAGAGTGAGATGCCAGCTCCTTTCATTCAGTCAGTAGCTTCAAACATTTCTGGACGTTTTTCAATGGCAAAAATCAATGAATATTGTAAATGCACAAACAGTAATTTCTCCACATTGCAAGGTGCAATTCTGAAATTTTTTGCTTTTTCCTGCTCCTCTTAGCATGATAAAGAAGATTCAAAGAGAGTGAGATGCCAGCTCATTTCATTCAGTCAGTAGCTTCAAACATTTCTGGTATATGAATAACATGATATTTTTCAATGGCAAAAATCAATGAATATTGTAAATGCACAAACAGTAATTTCTCCGCATTGCAAGGTGCAATTCTGAAATTTTTTGCTTTTTCCTGCTCCTCTTAGCATGATAAAGAAGATTCAAAGAGAGTGAGATGCCAGCTACTTTCATTCAGTCAGTAGCTTCAAACATTTCTGGACGTTTTTCAATGGCAAAAATCAATGAATATTGTAAATGCACAAATAGTAATTTCTCCACATTGCAAGGTGCAATTCTGAAATTTTTTGCTTTTTCCTGCTCCTCTTAGCATGATAAAGAAGATTCAAAGAGAGTGAGATGCCAGCTCTTTTCATTCAGTCAGTAGCTTCAAACATTTCTGGAATATGAATAACATGATGTTTTTCAATGGCAAAAATCAATGAATATTGTAAATGCACAAACAGTAATTTCTCCGCATTGCAAGGTGCAATTCTGAAATTTTTTGCTTTTTCCTGCTAATCCTAGCATGATAAAGAAGATTCAAAGAGAGTGAGATGCCAGCTCCTTTCATTCAGTCAGTAGCTTCAAACATTTCTGGACGTTTTTCAATGGCAAAAACCAATGAATATTGTAAATGCACAAACAGTAATTTCTCCACATTGCAAGGTGCAATTCTGAAATTTTTTGCTTTTTCCTGCTCCTCTTAGCATGATAAAGAAGATTCAAAGAGAGTGAGATGCCAGCTCTTTTCATTCAATCAGTAGCTTCAAACATTTCTGGTATATGAATAACATGATGTTTTTCAATGGCAAAAATCAATGAATATTGTAAATGCACAAACAGTAATTTCTCCGCATTGCAAGGTGCAATTCTGAAATTTTTTGCTTTTTCCTGCTAATCCTAGCATGATAAAGAAGATTCAAAGAGAGTGAGATGCCAGCTCCTTTCATTCAGTCAGTAGCTTCAAACATTTCTGGACGTTTTTCAATGGCAAAAACCAATGAATATTGTAAATGCACAAACAGTAATTTCTCCACATTGCAAGGTGCAATTCGGAAATTTTTTGCTTTTTCCTGCTCCTCTTAGCATGATAAAGAAGATTCAAAGAGAGTGAGATGCCAGCTCTTTACATTCAGTCAGTAGCTTCAAACATTTCTGGTATATGAATAACATGATGTTTTTCAATGGCAAAAATCAATGAATATTGTAAATGCACAAACAGTAATATCTCCGCATTGCAAGATGCAATTCTGAAATTTTTTCCTTTTTCCTGCTCCTCTTAGCATGATAAAGAAGATTCAAAGAGAGTGAGATGCCAGCTCCTTTCATTCAGTCAGTAGCTTCAAACATTTCTGGACGTTTTTCAATGGCAAAAATCAATGAATATTGTAAATGCAAAAACAGTAATTTCTCCACATTGCAAGGTGCAATTCTGAAATTTAGTGCTTTTTCCTGCTCCTCTTAGCATGATAAAGAAGATTCAAAGAGAGTGAGATGCCAGCTCTTTTCATTCAGTCAGTAGCTTCAAACATTTCTGGTATATGAATAACATGATGTTTTTCAATGGCAAAAATCAATGAATATTGTAAATGCACAAACAGTAATTTCTCCGCATTGCAAGGTGCAATTCTGAAATTTTTTGCTTTTTCCTGCTCCTCTTAGCATGATAAAGAAGATTCAAAGAGAGTGAGATGCCAGCTCGTTTCATTCAGTCAGTAGCTTCAAACATTTCTGGACGTTTTTCAATGGCAAAAATCAATGAATATTGTAAATGCACAAACAGTAATTTCTCCACATTGCAAGGTGCAATTCTGAAATTTTTTGCTTTTTCCTGCTCCTCTTAGCATGATAAAGAAGATTCAAAGAGAGTGAGATGCCAGCTCTTTTCATTCAGTCAGTAGCTTCAAACATTTCTGGTATATGAATAACATGATGTTTTTCAATGGCAAAAATCAATGAATATTGTAAATGCACAAACAGTAATTTCTCCGTATTGCAAGGTGCAATTCTGAAATTTTTTGCTTTTTCCTGCTCCTCTTAGCATGATAAAGAAGATTCAAAGAGAGTGAGATGCCAGCTCTTTTCATTCAGTCAGTAGCTTCAAACATTTCTGATATATGAATAACATGATGTTTTTCAATGGCAAAAATCAATGAATATTGTAAATGCACAAACAGTAATTTCTTCGCATTTCAAGGTGCAATTCTGAAATTTTTTGCTTTTTCCTGCTCTTCTCAGCATGATAAAGAAGATTCAAAGAGAGTGAGATGCCAGCTCCTTTCATTCAGTCAGTAGCTTCAAACATTTCTGGACGTTTTTCAATGGCAAAAATCAATGAATATTGTAAATGCACAAACAGTAATTTCTCCACATTGCAAGGTGCAATTCTGAAATTTTTTGCTTTTTCCTGCTCCTCTTAGCATGATAAAGAAGTTTCAAAGAGAGTGAGATGCCAGCTCTTTTCATTCAGTCAGTAGCTTCAAACATTTCTGGTATATGAATAACATGATGTTTTTCAATGGCAAAAATCAATGAATATTGTTAATGCACAAACAGTAATTTCTCCGCATTGCAAGTTGCAATTCTGAAATTTTTTGTTTTTTCCTGCTCCTCTTAGCATGATAAAGAAGATTCAAAGAGAGTGAGATGCCAGCTCCTTTCATTCAGTCAGTAGCTTCAAACATTTCTGGACATTTTTCAATGGCAAAAACCAATGAATATTATAAATGCACAAACAGTAATTTCTCCACATTGCAAGGTGCAATTCTGAAATTTTTTGCTTTTTCCTGCTCCTCTTAGCATGATAAAGAAGATTCAAAGAGAGTGAGATGCCAGCTCTTTTCATTCAGTCAGTAGCTTCAAACATTTCTGGTATATGAATAACATGATGTTTTTCAATGGCAAAAATCAATGAATATTGTAAATGCACAAACAGTAATTTCTCCGCATTGCAAGGTGCAATTCTGAAATTTTTTGCTTTTTCCTGCTAATCCTAGCATGATAAAGAAGATTCAAAGAGAGTGAGATGCCAGCTCCTTTCATTCAGTCAGTAGCTTCAAACATTTCTGGACGTTTTTCAATGGCAAAAACCAATGAATATTGTAAATGCACAAACAGTAATTTCTCCACATTGCAAGGTGCAATTCTGAAATTGTTTGCTTTTTCCTGCTCCTCTTAGCATGATAAAGAAGATTCAAAGAGAGTGAGATGCCAGCTCTTTTCATTCAGTCAGTAGCTTCAAACATTTCTGGTATATGAATAACATGATGTTTTTCAATGGCAAAAATCAATGAATATTGTAAATGCACAAACAGTAATTTCTCCGCATTGCAAGGTGCAATTCTGAAATTTTTTGCTTTTTCCTGCTAATCCTAGCATGATAAAGAAGATTCAAAGAGAGTGAGATGCCAGCTCCTTTCATTCAGTCAGTAGCTTCAAACATTTCTGGACGTTTTTCAATGGCAAAAACCAATGAATATTGTAAATGCACAAACAGTAATTTCTCCACATTGCAAGGTGCAATTCTGAAATTTTTTGCTTTTTCCTGCTCCTCTTAGCATGATAAAGAAGATTCAAAGAGAGTGAGATGCCAGCTCTTTTCATTCAGTCAGTAGCTTCAAATATTTCTGGTATATGAATAACATGATGTTTTTCAATGGCAAAAATCAATGAATATTGTAAATGCACAAACAGTAATTTCTCCGCATTGCAAGGTGCAATTCTGAAATTTTTTGCTTTTTCCTGCTAATCCTAGCATGATAAAGAAGATTCAAAGAGAGTGAGATGCCAGCTCCTTTCATTCAGTCAGTAGCTTCAAACATTTCTGGACGTTTTTCAATGGCAAAAACCAATGAATATTGTAAATGCACAAACAGTAATTTCTCCACATTGCAAGGTGCAATTCGGAATTTTTTTGCTTTTTCCTGCTCCTCTTAGCATGATAAAGAAGATTCAAAGAGAGTGAGATGCCAGCTCTTTACATTCAGTCAGTAGCTTCAAACATTTCTGGTATATGAATAACATGATGTTTTTCAATGGCAAAAATCAATGAATATTGTAAATGCACAAACAGTAATATCTCCGCATTGCAAGGTGCAATTCTGAAATTTTTTGCTTTTTCCTGCTCCTCTTAGCATGATAAAGAAGATTCAAAGAGAGTGAGATGCCAGCTCCTTTCATTCAGTCAGTAGCTTCAAACATTTCTGGACGTTTTTCAATGGCAAAAATCAATGAATATTGTAAATGCAAAAACAGTAATTTCTCCACATTGCAAGGTGCAATTCTGAAATTTAGTGCTTTTTCCTGCTCCTCTTAGCATGATAAAGAAGATTCAAAGAGAGTGAGATGCCAGCTCTTTTCATTCAGTCAGTAGCTTCAAACATTTCTGGTATATGAATAACATGATGTTTTTCAATGGCAAAAATCAATGAATATTGTAAATGCACAAACAGTAATTTCTCCGCATTGCAAGGTGCAATTCTGAAATTTTTTGCTTTTTCCTGCTCCTCTTAGCATGATAAAGAAGATTCAAAGAGAGTGAGATGCCAGCTCGTTTCATTCAGTCAGTAGCTTCAAACATTTCTGGACGTTTTTCAATGGCAAAAATCAATGAATATTGTAAATGCACAAACAGTAATTTCTCCACATTGCAAGGTGCAATTCTGAAATTTTTTGCTTTTTCCTGCTCCTCTTAGCATGATAAAGAAGATTCAAAGAGAGTGAGATGCCAGCTCTTTTCATTCAGTCAGTAGCTTCAAACATTTCTGGTATATGAATAACATGATGTTTTTCAATGGCAAAAATCAATGAATATTGTAAATGCACAAACAGTAATTTCTCCGTATTGCAAGGTGCAATTCTGAAATTTTTTGCTTTTTCCTGCTCCTCTTAGCATGATAAAGAAGATTCAAAGAGAGTGAGATGCCAGCTCTTTTCATTCAGTCAGTAGCTTCAAACATTTCTGATATATGAATAACATGATGTTTTTCAATGGCAAAAATCAATGAATATTGTAAATGCACAAACAGTAATTTCTTCGCATTGCAAGGTGCAATTCTGAAATTTTTTGCTTTTTCCTGCTCTTCTCAGCATGATAAAGAAGATTCAAAGAGAGTGAGATGCCAGCTCCTTTCATTCAGTCAGTAGCTTCAAACATTTCTGGACGTTTTTCAATGGCAAAAATCAATGAATATTGTAAATGCACAAACAGTAATTTCTCCACATTGCAAGGTGCAATTCTGAAATTTTTTGCTTTTTCCTGATCCTCTTAGCATGATAAAGAAGTTTCAAAGAGAGTGAGATGCCAGCTCTTTTCATTCAGTCAGTAGCTTCAAACATTTCTGGTATATGAATAACATGATGTTTTTCAATGGCAAAAATCAATGAATATTGTAAATGCACAAACAGTAATTTCTCCGCATTGCAAGGTGCAATTCTGAAATTTTTTGCTTTTTCCTGCTCCTCTTAGCATGATAAAGAAGATTCAAACAGAGTGAGATGCCAGCTCCTTTCATTCAGTCAGTAGCTTCAAACATTTCTGGACGTTTTTCAATGGCAAAAATCAATGAATATTGTAAATGCACAAATAGTAATTTCTCCACATTGCAAGGTGAAATTCTGAAATTTTTTGCTTTTTCCTGCTCCTCTTAGCATGATAAAGAAGATTCAAAGAGAGTGAGATGCCAGCTCTTTTCATTCAGTCAGTAGCTTCAAACATTTCTGGTATATGAATAACATGATGTTTTTCAATGGCAAAAATCAATGAATATTGTAAATGCACAAACAGTAATTTCTCCGCATTGCAAGGTGCAATTCTGAAATTTTTTGCTTTTTCCTGATCCTCTTAGCATGATAAAGAAGATTCAAAGAGAGTGAGATGCCAGCTCTTTTCATTCAGTCAGTAGCTTCAAACATTTCTGGTATATGAATAACATGATGTTTTTCAATGGCAAAAATCAATGAATATTGTAAATGCACAAACAGTAATTTCTCCGCATTGCAAGGTGCAATTCTGAAATTTTTTGCTTTTTCCTGCTCCTCTTAGCATGATAAAGAAGATTCAAAGAGAGTGAGATGCCAGCTCGTTTCATTCAGTCAGTAGCTTCAAACATTTCTGGACGTTTTTCAATGGCAAAAATCAATGAATATTGTAAATGCACAAACAGTAATTTCTCCACATTGCAAGGTGCAATTCTGAAATTTTTTGCTTTTTCCTGCTCCTCTTAGCATGATAAAGAAGATTCAAAGAGAGTGAGATGCCAGCTCTTTTCATTCAGTCAGTAGCTTCAAACATTTCTGGTATATGAATAACATGATGTTTTTCAATGGCAAAAATCAATGAATATTGTAAATGCACAAACTGTAATTTCTCCGTATTGCAAGGTGCAATTCTGAAATTTTTTGCTTTTTCCTGCTCCTCTTAGCATGATAAAGAAGATTCAAAGAGAGTGAGATGCCAGCTCTTTTCATTCAGTCAGTAGCTTCAAACATTTCTGATATATGAATAACATGATGTTTTTCAATGGCAAAAATCAATGAATATTGTAAATGCACAAACAGTAATTTCTTCGCATTGCAAGGTGCAATTCTGAAATTTTTTGCTTTTTCCTGCTCTTCTCAGCATGATAAAGAAGATTCAAAGAGAGTGAGATGCCAGCTCCTTTCATTCAGTCAGTAGCTTCAAACATTTCTGGACGTTTTTCAATGGCAAAAATCAATGAATATTGTAAATGCACAAACAGTAATTTCTCCACATTGCAAGGTGCAATTCTGAAATTTTTTGCTTTTTCCTGCTCCTCTTAGCATGATAAAGAAGTTTCAAAGAGAGTGAGATGCCAGCTCTTTTCATTCAGTCAGTAGCTTCAAACATTTCTGGTATATAAATAACATGATGTTTTTCAATGGCAAAAATCAATGAATATTGTAAATGCACAAACAGTAATTTCTCCGCATTGCAAGGTGCAATTCTGAAATTTTTTGCTTTTTCCTGCTCCTCATAGCATGATAAAGAAGATTCAAAGAGAGTGAGATGCCAGCTCTTTTCATTCAGTCAGTAGCTTCAAACATTTCTGGTATATGAATAACATGATGTTTTTCAATGGCAAAAATCAATGAATATTGTAAATGCACAAACAGTAATTTCTCCGCATTGCAAGGTGCAATTCTGAAATTTTTTGCTTTTTCCTGCTCCTCTTAGCATGATAAAGAAGATTCAAAGAGAGTGAGATGCCAGCTCGTTTCATTCAGTCAGTAGCTTCAAACATTTCTGGACGTTTTTCAATGGCAAAAATCAATGAATATTGTAAATGCACAAACAGTAATTTCTCCACATTGCAAGGTGCAATTCTGAAATTTTTTGCTTTTTCCTGCTCCTCTTAGCATGATAAAGAAGATTCAAAGAGAGTGAGATGCCAGCTCTTTTCATTCAGTCAGTAGCTTCAAACATTTCTGGTATATGAATAACATGATGTTTTTCAATGGCAAAAATCAATGAATATTGTAAATGCACAAACAGTAATTTCTCCGTATTGCAAGGTGCAATTCTGAAATTTTTTGCTTTTTCCTGCTCCTCTTAGCATGATAAAGAAGATTCAAAGAGAGTGAGATGCCAGCTCTTTTCATTCAGTCAGTAGCTTCAAACATTTCTGATATATGAATAACATGATGTTTTTCAATGGCAAAAATCAATGAATATTGTAAATGCACAAACAGTAATTTCTTCGCATTGCAAGGTGCAATTCTGAAATTTTTTGCTTTTTCCTGCTCTTCTCAGCATGATAAAGAAGATTCAAAGAGAGTGAGATGCCAGCTCCTTTCATTCAGTCAGTAGCTTCAAACATTTCTGGACGTTTTTCAATGGCAAAAATCAATGAATATTGTAAATGCACAAACAGTAATTTCTCCACATTGCAAGGTGCAATTCTGAAATTTTTTGCTTTTTCCTGATCCTCTTAGCATGATAAAGAAGTTTCAAAGAGAGTGAGATGCCAGCTCTTTTCATTCAGTCAGTAGCTTCAAACATTTCTGGTATATGAATAACATGATGTTTTTCAATGGCAAAAATCAATGAATATTGTAAATGCACAAACAGTAATTTCTCCGCATTGCAAGGTGCAATTCTGAAATTTTTTGCTTTTTCCTGCTCCTCTTAGCATGATAAAGAAGATTCAAACAGAGTGAGATGCCAGCTCCTTTCATTCAGTCAGTAGCTTCAAACATTTCTGGACGTTTTTCAATGGCAAAAATCAATGAATATTGTAAATGCACAAATAGTAATTTCTCCACATTGCAAGGTGAAATTCTGAAATTTTTTGCTTTTTCCTGCTCCTCTTAGCATGATAAAGAAGATTCAAAGAGAGTGAGATGCCAGCTCTTTTCATTCAGTCAGTAGCTTCAAACATTTCTGGTATATGAATAACATGATGTTTTTCAATGGCAAAAATCAATGAATATTGTAAATGCACAAACAGTAATTTCTCCGCATTGCAAGTTGCAATTCTGAAATTTTTTGTTTTTTCCTGCTCCTCTTAGCATGATAAAGAAGATTCAAAGAGAGTGAGATGCCAGCTCCTTTCATTCAGTCAGTAGCTTCAAACATTTCTGGACGTTTTTCAATGGCAAAAATCAATGAATATTGTAAATGCAAAAACAGTAATTTCTCCACATTGCAAGGTGCAATTCTGAAATTTAGTGCTTTTTCCTGCTCCTCTTAGCATGATAAAGAAGATTCAAAGAGAGTGAGATGCCAGCTCTTTTCATTCAGTCAGTAGCTTCAAACATTTCTGGTATATGAATAACATGATGTTTTTCAATGGCAAAAATCAATGAATATTGTAAATGCACAAACAGTAATTTCTCCGCATTGCAAGGTGCAATTCTGAAATTTTTTGCTTTTTCCTGCTCCTTTTAGCATGATAAAGAAGATTCAAAGAGAGTGAGATGCCAGCTCGTTTCATTCAGTCAGTAGCTTCAAACATTTCTGGACGTTTTTCAATGGCAAAAATCAATGAATATTGTAAATGCACAAACAGTAATTTCTCCACATTGCAAGGTGCAATTCTGAAATTTTTTGCTTTTTCCTGCTCCTCTTAGCATGATAAAGAAGATTCAAAGAGAGTGAGATGCCAGCTCCTTTCATTCAGTCAGTAGCTTCAAACATTTCTGGTATATAAATAACATGATGTTTTTCAATGGCAAAAATCAATGAATATTGTAAATGCACAAACAGTAATTTCTCCGCATTGCAAGGTGCAATTCTGAAATTTTTTGCTTTTTCCTGCTCCTCATAGCATGATAAAGAAGATTCAAAGAGAGTGAGATGCCAGCTCTTTTCATTCAGTCAGTAGCTTCAAACATTTCTGGTATATGAATAACATGATGTTTTTCAATGGCAAAAATCAATGAATATTGTAAATGCACAAACAGTAATTTCTCCGCATTGCAAGGTGCAATTCTGAAATTTTTTGCTTTTTCCTGCTTCTCTTAGCATGATAAAGAAGATTCAAAGAGAGTGAGATGCCAGCTCGTTTCATTCAGTCAGTAGCTTCAAACATTTCTGGACGTTTTTCAATGGCAAAAATCAATGAATATTGTAAATGCACAAACAGTAATTTCTCCACATTGCAAGGTGCAATTCTGAAATTTTTTGCTTTTTCCTGCTCCTCTTAGCATGATAAAGAAGATTCAAAGAGAGTGAGATGCCAGCTCTTTTCATTCAGTCAGTAGCTTCAAACATTTCTGGTATATGAATAACATGATGTTTTTCAATGGCAAAAATCAATGAATATTGTAAATGCACAAACAGTAATTTCTCCGTATTGCAAGGTGCAATTCTGAAATTTTTTGCTTTTTCCTGCTCCTCTTAGCATGATAAAGAAGATTCAAAGAGAGTGAGATGCCAGCTCTTTTCATTCAGTCAGTAGCTTCAAACATTTCTGATATATGAATAACATGATGTTTTTCAATGGCAAAAATCAATGAATATTGTAAATGCACAAACAGTAATTTCTTCGCATTGCAAGGTGCAATTCTGAAATTTTTTGCTTTTTCCTGCTCTTCTCAGCATGATAAAGAAGATTCAAAGAGAGTGAGATGCCAGCTCCTTTCATTCAGTCAGTAGCTTCAAACATTTCTGGACGTTTTTCAATGGCAAAAATCAATGAATATTGTAAATGCACAAACAGTAATTTCTCCACATTGCAAGGTGCAATTCTGAAATTTTTTGCTTTTTCCTGATCCTCTTAGCATGATAAAGAAGTTTCAAAGAGAGTGAGATGCCAGCTCTTTTCATTCAGTCAGTAGCTTCAAACATTTCTGGTATATGAATAACATGATGTTTTTCAATGGCAAAAATCAATGAATATTGTAAATGCACAAACAGTAATTTCTCCGCATTGCAAGGTGCAATTCTGAAATTTTTTGCTTTTTCCTGCTCCTCTTAGCATGATAAAGAAGATTCAAACAGAGTGAGATGCCAGCTCCTTTCATTCAGTCAGTAGCTTCAAACATTTCTGGACGTTTTTCAATGGCAAAAATCAATGAATATTGTAAATGCACAAATAGTAATTTCTCCACATTGCAAGGTGAAATTCTGAAATTTTTTGCTTTTTCCTGCTCCTCTTAGCATGATAAAGAAGATTCAAAGAGAGTGAGATGCCAGCTCTTTTCATTCAGTCAGTAGCTTCAAACATTTCTGGTATATGAATAACATGATGTTTTTCAATGGCAAAAATCAATGAATATTGTAAATGCACAAACAGTAATTTCTCCGCATTGCAAGTTGCAATTCTGAAATTTTTTGTTTTTTCCTGCTCCTCTTAGCATGATAAAGAAGATTCAAAGAGAGTGAGATGCCAGCTCCTTTCATTCAGTCAGTAGCTTCAAACATTTCTGGACGTTTTTCAATGGCAAAAATCAATGAATATTGTAAATGCAAAAACAGTAATTTCTCCACATTGCAAGGTGCAATTCTGAAATTTAGTGCTTTTTCCTGCTCCTCTTAGCATGATAAAGAAGATTCAAAGAGAGTGAGATGCCAGCTCTTTTCATTCAGTCAGTAGCTTCAAACATTTCTGGTATATGAATAACATGATGTTTTTCAATGGCAAAAATCAATGAATATTGTAAATGCACAAACAGTAATTTCTCCGCATTGCAAGGTGCAATTCTGAAATTTTTTGCTTTTTCCTGCTCCTCTTAGCATGATAAAGAAGATTCAAAGAGAGTGAGATGCCAGCTCGTTTCATTCAGTCAGTAGCTTCAAACATTTCTGGACGTTTTTCAATGGCAAAAATCAATGAATATTGTAAATGCACAAACAGTAATTTCTCCACATTGCAAGGTGCAATTCTGAAATTTTTTGCTTTTTCCTGCTCCTCTTAGCATGATAAAGAAGATTCAAAGAGAGTGAGATGCCAGCTCTTTTCATTCAGTCAGTAGCTTCAAACATTTCTGGTATATGAATAACATGATGTTTTTCAATGGCAAAAATCAATGAATATTGTAAATGCACAAACAGTAATTTCTCCGCATTGCAAGGTGCAATTCTGAAATTTTTTGCTTTTTCCTGCTCCTCTTAGCATGATAAAGAAGATTCAAAGAGAGTGAGATGCCAGCTCGTTTCATTCAGTCAGTAGCTTCAAACATTTCTGGACGTTTTTCAATGGCAAAAATCAATGAATATTGTAAATGCACAAACAGTAATTTCTCCACATTGCAAGGTGCAATTCTGAAATTTTTTGCTTTTTCCTGCTCCTCTTAGCATGATAAAGAAGATTCAAAGAGAGTGAGATGCCAGCTCTTTTCATTCAGTCAGTAGCTTCAAACATTTCTGGTATATGAATAACATGATGTTTTTCAATGGCAAAAATCAATGAATATTGTAAATGCACAAACAGTAATTTCTCCGCATTGCAAGGTGCAATTCTGAAATTTTTTGCTTTTTCCTGCTAATCCTAGCATGATAAAGAAGATTCAAAGAGAGTGAGATGCCAGCTCCTTTCATTCAGTCAGTAGCTTCAAACATTTCTGGACGTTTTTCAATGGCAAAAACCAATGAATATTGTAAATGCACAAACAGTAATTTCTCCACATTGCAAGGTGCAATTCTGAAATTTTTTGCTTTTTCCTGCTCCTCTTAGCATGATAAAGAAGATTCAAAGAGAGTGAGATGCCAGCTCTTTTCATTCAGTCAGTAGCTTCAAACATTTCTGGTATATGAATAACATGATGTTTTTCAATGGCAAAAATCAATGAATATTGTAAATGCACAATCAGTAATATCTCCGCATTGCAAGGTGCAATTCTGAAATTTTTTGCTTTTTCCTGCTCCTCTTAGCATGATAAAGAAGATTCAAAGAGAGTGAGATGCCAGCTCCTTTCATTCAGTCAGTAGCTTCAAACATTTCTGGACGTTTTTCAATGGCAAAAATCAATGAATATTGTAAATGCACAAACAGTAATTTCTCCACATTGCAAGGTGCAATTCTGAAATTTTTTGCTTTTTCCTGCTCCTCTTAGCATGATAAAGAAGATTCAAAGAGAGTGAGATGCCAGCACTTTTCATTCAGTCAGTAGCTTCAAACATTTCTGGTATATAAATAACATGATGTTTTTCAATGGCAAAAATCAATGAATATTGTAAATGCACAAACAGTAATTTCTCCGCATTGCAAGGTGCAATTCTGAAATTTTTTGCTTTTTCCTGCTCCTCATAGCATGATAAAGAAGATTCAAAGAGAGTGAGATGTCAGCTCTTTTCATTCAGTCAGTAGCTTCAAACATTTCTGGTATATGAATAACATGATGTTTTTCAATGGCAAAAATCAATGAATATTGTAAATGCACAAACAGTAATTTCTTCGCATTGCAAGGTGCAATTCTGAAATTTTTTGTTTTTCCTGCTCCTCTTAGCATGATAAAGAAGATTCAAAGAGAGTGAGATGCCAGCTCCTTTCATTCAGTCAGTAGCTTCAAACATTTCTGAACGTTTTTCAATGGCAAAAATCAATGAATATTGTAAATGCACAAACAGTAATTTCTCCACATTGCAAGGTGCAATTCTGAAATTTTTTGCTTTTTCCTGCTCCTCTTAGCATGATAAAGAAGTTTCAAAGAGAGTGAGATGCCAGCTCTTTTCATTCAGTCAGTAGCTTCAAACATTTCTGGTATATGAATAACATGATGTTTTTCAATGGCAAAAATCAATGAATATTGTAAATGCACAAACAGTAATTTCTCCGCATTGCAAGGTGCAATTCTGAAATTTTTTGCTTTTTCCTGCTCCTCTTAGCATGATAAAGAAGATTCAAAAAGAGTGAGATGCCAGCTCCTTTCATTCAGTCAGTAGCTTCAAACATTTCTGGACGTTTTTCAATGGCAAAAATCAATGAATATTGTAAATGCACAAACAGTAATTTCTCCGCATTGCAAGGTGCAATTCTGAAATTTTTTGCTTTTTCCTGCTCCTCTTAGCATGATAAAGAAGATTCAAAGAGAGTGAGATGCCAGCTCGTTTCATTCAGTCAGTAGCTTCAAACATTTCTGGACGTTTTTCAATGGCAAAAATCAATGAATATTGTAAATGCACAAACAGTAATTTCTCCACATTGCAAGGTGCAATTCTGAAATTTTTTGCTTTTTCCTGCTCCTCTTAGCATGATAAAGAAGATTCAAAGAGAGTGAGATGCCAGCTCTTTTCATTCAGTCAGTAGCTTCAAACATTTCTGGTATATGAATAACATGATGTTTTTCAATGGCAAAAATCAATGAATATTGTAAATGCACAAACAGTAATTTCTCCGCATTGCAAGGTGCAATTCTGAAATTTTTTGCTTTTTCCTGCTCCTCTTAGCATGATAAAGAAGATTCAAAGAGAGTGAGATGCCAGCTCTTTTCATTCAGTCAGTAGCTTCAAACATTTCTGATATATGAATAACATGATGTTTTTCAATGGCAAAAATCAATGAATATTGTAAATGCACAAACAGTAATTTCTTCGCATTGCAAGGTGCAATTCTGAAATTTTTTGCTTTTTCCTGCTCTTCTCAGCATGATAAAGAAGATTCAAAGAGAGTGAGATGCCAGCTCCTTTCATTCAGTCAGTAGCTTCAAACATTTCTGGACGTTTTTCAATGGCAAAAATCAATGAATATTGTAAATGCACAAATAGTAATTTCTCCACATTGCAAGGTGAAATTCTGAAATTTTTTGCTTTTTCCTGCTCCTCTTAGCATGATAAAGAAGATTCAAAGAGAGTGAGATGCCAGCTCTTTTCATTCAGTCAGTAGCTTCAAACATTTCTGGTATATGAATAACATGATGTTTTTCAATGGCAAAAATCAATGAATATTGTAAATGCACAAACAGTAATTTCTCCGCATTGCAAGTTGCAATTCTGAAATTTTTTGTTTTTTCCTGCTCCTCTTAGCATGATAAAGAAGATTCAAAGAGAGTGAGATGCCAGCTCCTTTCATTCAGTCAGTAGCTTCAAACATTTCTGGACGTTTTTCAATGGCAAAAACCAATGAATATTATAAATGCACAAACAGTAATTTCTCCATATTGCAAGGTGCAATTCTGAAATTTTTTGCTTTTTCCTGCTCCTCTTAGCATGATAAAGAAGATTCAAAGAGAGTGAGATGCCAGCTCTTTTCATTCAGTCAGTAGCTTCAAACATTTCTGGTATATGAATAACATGATGTTTTTCAATGGCAAAAATCAATGAATATTGTAAATGCACAAACAGTAATTTCTCCGCATTGCAAGTTGCAATTCTGAAATTTTTTGTTTTTTCCTGCTCCTCTTAGCATGATAAAGAATATTCAAAGAGAGTGAGATGCCAGCTCCTTTCATTCAGTCAGTAGCTTCAAACATTTCTGGACGTTTTTCAATGGCAAAAACCAATGAATATTATAAATGCACAAACAGTAATTTCTCCATATTGCAAGGTGCAATTCTGAAATTTTTTGCTTTTTCCTGCTCCTCTTAGCATGATAAAGAAGATTCAAAGAGAGTGAGATGCCAGCTCTTTTCATTCAGTCAGTAGCTTCAAACATTTCTGGTATATGAATAACATGATGTTTTTCAATGTCAAAAATCAATGAATATTGTAAATGCACAATCAGTAATTTCTCCGCATTGCAAGGTGCAATTCTGAAATTTTTTGCTTTTTCCTGCTAATCCTAGCATGATAAAGAAGATTCAAAGAGAGTGAGATGCCAGCTCCTTTCATTCAGTCAATAGCTTCAAACATTTCTGGACGTTTTTCAATGGCAAAAATCAATGAATATTGTAAATGCACAAACAGTAATTTCTCCACATTGCAAGGTGCAATTCTGAAATTTTTTGCTTTTTCCTGCTCCTCTTAGCATGATAAAGAAGATTCAAAGAGAGTGAGATGCCAGCACTTTTCATTCAGTCAGTAGCTTCAAACATTTCTGGTATATGAATAACATGATGTTTTTCAATGGCAAAAATCAATGAATATTGTAAATGCACAAACAGTAATTTCTCCGCATTGCAAGGTGCAATTCTGAAATTTTTTGCTTTTTCCTGCTCCTCTTAGCATGATAAAGAAGATTCAAAGAGAGTGAGATGCCAGCTCTTTTCATTCAGTCAGTAGCTTCAAACATTTCTGGTATATGAATAACATGATGTTTTTCAATGGCAAAAATCAATGAATATTGTAAATGCACAAACAGTAATTTCTTCGCATTGCAAGGTGCAATTCTGAAATTTTTTGTTTTTCCTGCTCCTCTTAGCATGATAAAGAAGATTCAAAGAGAGTGAGATGCCAGCTCCTTTCATTCATTCAGTAGCTTCAAACATTTCTGGACGTTTTTCAATGGCAAAAATCAATGAATATTGTAAATGCACAAACAGTAATTTCTCCACATTGCAAGGTGCAATTCTGAAATTTTTTGCTTTTTCCTGCTCCTCTTAGCATGATAAAGAAGTTTCAAAGAGAGTGAGATGCCAGCTCTTTTCATTCAGTCAGTAGCTTCAAACATTTCTGGTATATGAATAACATGATGTTTTTCAATGGCAAAAATCAATGAATATTGTAAATGCACAAACAGTAATTTCTCCGCATTGCAAGGTGCAATTCTGAAATTTTTTGCTTTTTCCTGCTCCTCTTAGCATGATAAAGAAGATTCAAAAAGAGTGAGATGCCAGCTCCTTTCATTCAGTCAGTAGCTTCAAACATTTCTGGACGTTTTTCAATGGCAAAAATCAATGAATATTGTAAATGCACAAACAGTAATTTCTCCACATTGCAAGG
Source organism: Phyllobates terribilis (assembly GCF_046119375.1). Taxonomy (NCBI): domain Eukaryota; kingdom Metazoa; phylum Chordata; class Amphibia; order Anura; family Dendrobatidae; genus Phyllobates; species Phyllobates terribilis. The sequence goes on from NW_027362764.1 coordinate 344,510,301, forward strand.
TGCAATTCTGAAATTTTTTGCTTTTTCCTTCTCCTCTTAGCATGATAAAGAACATTCAAAGAGAGGGAGATGCCAGCTCTTTTCATTCAGTCAGTAGCTTCAAACATTTCTGGTATATGTACACATGATATTTTTCAATGGCAAAAATCAATGAATATTGTAAATGCACAAACAGTAATTTCTCCGCATTGCAAGGTGCAATTCTGAAATTTTTTGCTTTTTCCTGCTCCTCTTAGCATGATAAAGAAGATTCAAAGAGAGTGAGATGCCAGCTCCTTTCATTCAGTCAGTAGCTTCAAACATTTCTGGACGTTTTTCAATGGCAAAAATCAATGAATATTGTAAATGCACAAATAGTAATTTCTCCACATTGCAAGGTGCAATTCTGAAATTTTTTGCTTTTTCCTGCTCCTCTTAGCATGATAAAGAAGATTCAAAGAGAGTGAGATGCCAGCTCTTTTCATTCAGTCAGTAGCTTCAAACATTTCTGGTATATGAATAACATGATGTTTTTCAATGGCAAAAATCAATGAATATTGTAAATGCACAAACAGTAATTTCTCCGCATTGCAAGGTGCAATTCTGAAATTTTTTGCTTTTTCCTGCTAATCCTAGCATGATAAAGAAGATTCAAAGAGAGTGAGATGCCAGCTCCTTTCATTCAATCAGTAGCTTCAAACATTTCTGGACGTTTTTCAATGGCAAAAATCAATGAATATTGTAAATGCACAAACAGTAATTTCTCCACATTGCAAGGTGCAATTCTGAAATTTTTTGCTTTTTCCTGCTCCTCTTAGCATGATAAAGAAGATTCAAAGAGAGTGAGATGCCAGCTCTTTTCATTCAGTCAGTAGCTTCAAACATTTCTGGTATATGAATAACATGATGTTTTTCAATGGCAAAAATCAATGAATATTGTAAATGCACAAACAGTAATTTCTCCGCATTGCAAGGTGCAATTCTGAAATTTTCTGCTTTTTCCTGCTCAACTTAGCATGATAAAGAAGATTCAAAGAGAGTGAGATGCCAGCTCCTTTCATTCAGTCAGTAGCTTCAAACATTTCTGGACGTTTTTCAATGGCAAAAATCAATGAATATTGTAAATGCACAAATAGTAATTTCTCCACATTGCAAGGTGCAATTCTGAAATTTTTTGCTTTTTCCTGCTCCTCTTAGCATGATAAAGAAGATTCAAATAGAGTGAGATGCCAGCTCTTTTCATTTAGTCAGTAGCTTCAAACATTTCTGGTATATGAATAACATGATGTTTTTCAATGGAAAAAATCAATGAATATTGTAAATGCACAAACAGTAATTTCTCCGCATTGCAAGGTGCAATTCTGAAATTTTTTGCTTTTTCCTGCTAAGCCTAGCATGATAAAGAAGATTCAAAGAGAGTGAGATGCCAGCTCCTTTCATTCAGTCAGTAGCTTCAAACATTTCTGGTATATGAATAACATGATGTTTTTCAATGGCAAAAATCAATGAATATTGTAAATGCACAAACAGTAATTTCTCCGCATTGCAAGGTGCAATTCTGAAATTTTCTGCTTTTTCCTGCTCCACTTAGCATGATAAAGAAGATTCAAAGAGAGTGAGATGCCAGCTCCTTTCATTCAGTCAGTAGCTTCAAACATTTCTGGACGTTTTTCAATGGCAAAAATCAATGAATATTGTAAATGCACAAATAGTAATTTCTCCACATTGCAAGGTGCAATTCTGAAATTTTTTGCTTTTTCCTGCTCCTCTTAGCATGATAAAGAAGATTCAAATAGAGTGAGATGCCAGCTCGTTTCATTTAGTCAGTAGCTTCAAACATTTCTGGTATATGAATAACATGATGTTTTTCAATGGAAAAAATCAATTAATATTGTAAATGCACAAACAGTAATTTCTCCGCATTGCAAGGTGCAATTCTGAATTTTTTGCTTTTTCCTGCTAATCCTAGCATGATAAAGAAGATTCAAAGAGAGTGAGATGCCAGCTCCTTTCATTCAGTCAGTAGCTTCAAACATTTCTGGACGTTTTTCAATGGCAAAAACCAATGAATATTGTAAATGCACAAACAGTAATTTCTCCGCATTGCAAGGTGCAATTCTGAAATTTTTTGCTTTTTCCTGCTCCTCTTAGCATGATAAAGAAGATTCAAAGAGAGTGAGATGCCAGCTCTTTTCATTCAGTCAGTAGCTTCAAACATTTCTGGTATATGAATAACATGATGTTTTTCAATGGCAAAAATCAATGAATATTGTAAATGCACAAACAGTAATTTCTCCGCATTGCAAGGTGCAATTCTGAAATTTTTTGCTTTTTCCTGCTAAACCTAGCATGATAAAGAAGATTCAAAGAGAGTGAGATGCCAGCTCCTTTCATTCAGTCAGTAGCTTCAAACATTTCTGGACGTTTTTCAATGGCAAAAACCAATGAATATTGTAAATGCACAAACAGTAATTTCTCCACATTGCAACGTGCAATTCTGAAATTTTTTGCTTTTTCCTGCTCCTCTTGGCATGATAAAGAAGATTCAAAGAGAGTGAGATGCCAGCTCTTTTCATTCAGTCAGTAGCTTCAAACATTTCTGGTATATGAATAACATGATGTTTTTCAATGGCAAAAATCAATGAATATTGTAAATGCACAAACAGTAATTTCTCCACATTGCAAGGTGCAATTCTGAAATTTTTTGCTTTTTCCTGCTCCTCTTAGCATGATAAAGAAGATTCAAAGAGAGTGAGATGCCAGCTCCTTTCATTCAGTCAGTAGCTTCAAACATTTCTGGTATATGAATAACATGATGTTTTTCAATGGCAAAAATCAATGAATATTGTAAATGCACAAACAGTAATTTCTCCGCATTGCAAGGTGCAATTCTGAAATTTTTTGCTTTTTCCTGCTCCTCTTAGCATGATAAAGAAGATTCAAAGAGAGTGAGATGCCAGCTCCTTTCATTCAGTCAGTAGCTTCAAACATTTCTGGACGTTTTTCAATGGCAAAAATCAATGAATATTGTAAATGCACAAACAGTAATTTCTCCACATTGCAAGTTGCAATTCTGAAATTTTTTGCTTTTTCCTGCTCCTCTTAGCATGATAAAGAAGATTCAAAGAGAGTGAGATGCCAGCTCTTTTCATTCAGTCAGTAGCTTCAAACATTTCTGGTATATGAATAACATGATGTTTTTCAATGGCAAAAATCAATGAATATTGTAAATGCACAAACAGTAATTTCTCCGCATTGCAAGGTGCAATTCTGAAATTTTTTGCTTTTTCCTGCTCCACTTAGCATGATAAAGAAGATTCAAAGAGAGTGAGATGCCAGCTCCTTTCATTCAGTCAGTAGCTTCAAACATTTCTGGACGTTTTTCAATGGCAAAAATCAATGAATATTGTAAATGCACAAATAGTAATTTCTCCACATTGCAAGGTGCAATTCTGAAATTTTTTGCTTTTTCCTGCTCCTCAGCATGATAAAGAAGATTCAAATAGAGTGAGATGCCAGCTCTTTTCATTCAGTCAGTAGCTTCAAACTTTTCTGGTTTATGAATAACATGATGTTTTTCAATGGCAAAAATCAATGAATATTGTAAATGCACAAACAGTAATTTCTCCGCATTGCAAGGTGCAATTCTGAAATTTTTTGCTTTTTCCTGCTAATCCTAGCATGATAAAGAAGATTCAAAGAGAGTGAGATGCCAGCTCCTTTCATTTAGTCAGTAGCTTCAAACATTTCTGGACGTTTTTCAATGGCAAAAACCAATGAATATTGTAAATGCACAAATAGTAATTTCTCCACATTGCAAGGTGCAATTCTGAAATTTTTTGCTTTTTCCTGCTCCTCTTAGCATGATAAAGAAGATTCAAAGAGAGTGAGATGCCAGCTCTTTTCATTCAGTCAGTAGCTTCAAACATTTCTGGTATATGAATAACATGATGTTTTTCAATGGCAAAAATCAATGAATATTGTAAATGCACAAACAGTAATTTCTCCGCATTGCAAGGTGCAATTCTGAAATTTTTTGCTTTTTCCTGCTCCTCTTAGCATGATTAAGAAGATTCAAAGAGAGTGAGATGCCAGCTCCTTTCATTCAGTCAGTAGCTTCAAACATTTCTGGACGTTTTTCAATGGCAAAAATCAATTAATATTGTAAATGCACAAATAGTAATTTCTCCACATTGCAAGGAGCAATTCTGAAATTTTTTGCTTTTTCCTGCTCCTGTTAGCATGATAAAGAAGATTCAAATAGAGTGAGATGCCAGCTCTTTTCATTCAGTCAGTAGCTTCAAACATTTCTGGTATATGAATAACATGATGTTTTTCAATGGCAAAAATCAATGAATATTGTAAATTCACAAACAGTAATTTCTCCGCATTGCAAGGTGCAATTCTGAAATTTTTTGCTTTTTCCTGCTAATCCTAGCATGATAAAGAAGATTCAAAGAGAGTGAGATGCCAGCTCCTTTCATTCAGTCAGTAGCTTCAAACATTTCTGGACGTTTTTCAATGGCAAAAACCAATGAATATTGTAAATGCACAAACAGTAATTTCTCCGCATTGCAAGGTGCAATTCTGAAATTTTTTGCTTTTTCCTGCTCCTCTTAGCATGATAAAGAAGATTCAAAGAGAGTGAGATGCCAGCTCTTTTCATTCAGTCAGTAGCTTCAAACATTTCTGGTATATGAATAACATGATGTTTTTCAATGGCAAAAATCAATGAATATTGTAAATGCACAAACAGTAATTTCTCCGCATTGCAAGGTGCAATTCTGAAATTTTTTGCTTTTTCCTGCTCCTCTTAGCATGATAAAGAAGATTCAAAGAGAGTGAGATGCCAGCTCCTTTCATTCAGTCAGTAGCTTCAAACATTTCTGGACGTTTTTCAATGGCAAAAATCAATGAATATTGTAAATGCACAAACAGTAATTTCTCCACATTGCAAGGTGCAATTCTGAAATTTTTTGCTTTTTCCTGCTCCTCTTAGCATGATAAAGAAGATTCAAAGAGAGTGAGATGCCAGCTCTTTTCATTCAGTCAGTAGCTTCAGACATTTCTGGTATATGAATAACATGATGTTTTTCAATGGTAAAAATCAATGAATATTGTAAATGCACAAACAGTAATTTCTCCGCATTGCAAGGTGCAATTCTGAAATTTTTTGCTTTTTCCTGCTCCTCTTAGCATGATAAAGAAGATTCAAAGAGAGTGAGATGCCAGCTCCTTTCATTCAGTCAGTAGCTTCAAACATTTCTGGACGTTTTTCAATGGCAAAAATCAATGAATATTGTAAATGCACAAAAAGTAATTTCTCCACATTGCAAGGTGCAATTCTGAAATTTTTTGCTTTTTCCTGCTCCTCTTAGCATGATAAAGAAGATTCAAAGAGAGTGAGATGCCAGCTCTTTTCATTCAGTCAGTAGCTTCAGACATTTCTGGTATATGAATAACATGATGTTTTTCAATGGTAAAAATCAATGAATATTGTAAATGCACAAACAGTAATTTCTCCGCATTGCAAGGTGCAATTCTGAAATTTTTTGCTTTTTCCTGCTCCTCTTAGCATGATAAAGAAGATTCAAAGAGAGTAAGATGCCAGCTCCTTTCATTCAGTCAGTAGCTTCAAACATTTCTGGACGTTTTTCAATGGCAAAAATCAATGAATATTGTAAATGCACAAACAGTAATTTCTCCACATTGCACGGTGCAATTCTGAAATTTTTTGCTTTTTCCTGCTCCTCTTAGCATGATAAAGAAGATTCAAAGAGAGTGAGATGCCAGCTCCTTTCATTCAGTCAGTAGCTTCAAACATTTCTGGACGTTTTTCAATGGCAAAAATCAATGAATATTGTAAATGCACAAACAGTAATTTCTCCACATTGGAAGGTGCAATTCTGAAATTTTTTGCTTTTTCCTGCTCCTCTTAGCATGATAAAGAAGATTCAAAGAGAGTGAGATGCCAGCTCCTTTCATTCAGTCAGTAGCTTCAAAAATTTCTGGACGTTTTTCAATGGCAAAAATCAATGAATATTGTAAATGCACAAACAGTAATTTCTCCACATTGCAAGGTGCAATTCTGAAATTTTTTGCTTTTTCCTGCTCCTCTTAGCATGATAAAGAAGATTCAAAGAGAGTGAGATGCCAGCTCCTTTCATTCAGTCAGTAGCTTAAAACATTTCTGGACGTTTTTCAATGGCAAAAATCAATGAATATTGTAAATGCACAAACAGTAATTTCTCCACATTGCAAGGTGCAATTCTGAAATTTTTTGCTTTTTCCTGATCCTCTTAGCATGATAAAGAAGATTCAAAGAGAGTGAGATGCCAGCTCTTTTCATTCAGTCAGTAGCTTCAAACATTTCTGGTATATGAATAACATGATGTTTTTCAATGGCAAAAATCAATGAGTATTGTAAATGCACAAAGAGTAATTTCTCCGCATTGCAAGGTGCAATTCTGAAATTTTTTGCTTTTTCCTGCTCCTCTTAGCATGATAAAGAAGATTCAAAGAGAGTGAGATGCCAGCTCCTTTCATTCAGTCAGTAGCTTCAAACATTTCTGGACGTTTTTCAATGGCAAAAATCAATGAATATTGTAAATGCACAAACAGTAATTTCTCCACATTGCAAGGTGCAATTCTGAAATTTTTGCTTTTTCCTGCTCCTCTTAGCATGATAAAGAAGATTCAAAGAGAGTGAGATGCCAGCTCTTTTCATTCAGTCAGTAGCTTCAAACATTTCTGGTATATGAATAACATGATGTTTTTCAATGGCAAAAATCAATGAATATTGTAAATGCACAAACAGTAATTTCTCCGCATTGCAAGGTGCAATTCTGAAATTTTTTGCTTTTTCCTGCTCCACTTAGCATGATAAAGAAGATTCAAAGAGAGTGAGATGCCAGCTCCTTTCATTCAGTCAGTAGCTTCAAACATTTCTGGACGTTTTTCAATGGCAATAATCAATGAATATTGTAAATGCACAAATAGTAATTTCTCCACATTGCAAGGTGCAATTCTGAAATTTTTTGCTTTTTCCTGCTCCTCTTAGCATGATAAAGAAGATTCAAATAGAGTGAGATGCCAGCTCTTTTCATTCAGTCAGTAGCTTCAAACATTTCTGGTATATGAATAACATGATGTTTTTCAATGGCAAAAATCAATGAATATTGTAAATGCACAAACAGTAATTTCTCCGCATTGCAAGGTGCAATTCTGAAATTTTTTGCTTTTTCCTGCTAATCCTAGCATGATAAAGAAGATTCAAAGAGAGTGAGATGCCAGCTCCTTTCATTCAGTCAGTAGCTTCAATCATTTCTGGACGTTTTTCAATGGCAAAAACCAATGAATATTGTAAATGCACAAACAGTAATTTCTCCACATTGCAAGGTGCAATTCTGAAATTTTTTGCTTTTTCCTGCTCCTCTTAGCATGATAAAGAAGATTCAAAGAGAGTGAGATGCCAGCTCTTTTCATTCAGTCAGTAGCTTCAAACATTTCTGGTATATGAATAACATGATGTTTTTCAATGGCAAAAATCAATGAATATTGTAAATGCACAATCAGTAATTTCTCCGCATTGCAAGGTGCAATTCTGAAATTTTTTGCTTTTTCCTGCTCCTCTTAGCATGATAAAGAAGATTCAAAGAGAGTGAGATTCCAGCTCCTTTCATTCAGTCAGTAGCTTCAAACATTTCTGGACGTTTTTCAATGGCAAAAATCAATGAATATTGTAAATGCACAAACAGTAATTTCTCCACATTGCAAGGTGCAATTCTGAAATTTTTTGCTTTTTCCTGCTCCTCTTAGCATGATAAAGAAGATTCAAAGAGAGTGAGATGCCAGCTCTTTTCATTCAGTCAGTAGCTTCAAACATTTCTGGTATATGAATAACATGATGTTTTTCAATGGCAAAAATCAATGAATATTGTAAATGCACAAACAGTAATTTCTCCGCATTGCAAGGTGCAATTCTGAAATTTTTTGCTTTTTCCTGCTCCTCTTAGCATGATAAAGAAGATTCAAAGAGAGTGAGATGCCAGCTCCGTTCATTCAGTCAGTAGCTTCAAACATTTCTGGACGTTTTTCAATGGCAAAAATCAATGAATATTGTAAATGCACAAACAGTAATTTCTCCACATTCCAAGGTGCAATTCTGAAATTTTTTGCTTTTTCCTGCTCCTCTTAGCATGATAAAGAAGATTCAAAGAGAGTGAGATGCCAGCTCTTTTCATTCAGTCAGTAGCTTCAAACATTTCTGGTATATGAATAACATGATGTTTTTCAATGGCAAAAATCAATGAATATTGTAAATGCACAAACAGTAATTTCTCCGCATTGCAAGGTGCAATTCTGAAATTTTTTGCTTTTTCCTGCTCCACTTAGCATGATAAAGAAGATTCAAAGAGAGTGAGATGCCAGCTCCTTTCATTCAGTCAGTAGCTTCAAACATTTCTGGACGTTTTTCAATGGCAATAATCAATGAATATTGTAAATGCACAAATAGTAATTTCTCCACATTGCAAGGTGCAATTCTGAAATTTTTTGCTTTTTCCTGCTCCTCTTAGCATGATAAAGAAGATTCAAATAGAGTGAGATGCCAGCTCTTTTCATTCAGTCAGTAGCTTCAAACATTTCTGGTATATGAATAACATGATGTTTTTCAATGGCAAAAATCAATGAATATTGTAAATGCACAAACAGTAATTTCTCCGCATTGCAAGGTGCAATTCTGAAATTTTTTGCTTTTTCCTGCTAATCCTAGCATGATAAAGAAGATTCAAAGAGAGTGAGATGCCAGCTCCTTTCATTCAGTCAGTAGCTTCAATCATTTCTGGACGTTTTTCAATGGCAAAAACCAATGAATATTGTAAATGCACAAACAGTAATTTCTCCACATTGCAAGGTGCAATTCTGAAATTTTTTGCTTTTTCCTGCTCCTCTTAGCATGATAAAGAAGATTCAAAGAGAGTGAGATGCCAGCTCTTTTCATTCAGTCAGTAGCTTCAAACATTTCTGGTATATGAATAACATGATGTTTTTCAATGGCAAAAATCAATGAATATTGTAAATGCACAATCAGTAATTTCTCCGCATTGCAAGGTGCAATTCTGAAATTTTTTGCTTTTTCCTGCTCCTCTTAGCATGATAAAGAAGATTCAAAGAGAGTGAGATTCCAGCTCCTTTCATTCAGTCAGTAGCTTCAAACATTTCTGGACGTTTTTCAATGGCAAAAATCAATGAATATTGTAAATGCACAAACAGTAATTTCTCCACATTGCAAGGTGCAATTCTGAAATTTTTTGCTTTTTCCTGCTCCTCTTAGCATGATAAAGAAGATTCAAAGAGAGTGAGATGCCAGCTCTTTTCATTCAGTCAGTAGCTTCAAACATTTCTGGTATATGAATAACATGATGTTTTTCAATGGCAAAAATCAATGAATATTGTAAATGCACAAACAGTAATTTCTCCGCATTGCAAGGTGCAATTCTGAAATTTTTTGCTTTTTCCTGCTCCTCTTAGCATGATAAAGAAGATTCAAAGAGAGTGAGATGCCAGCTCCGTTCATTCAGTCAGTAGCTTCAAACATTTCTGGACGTTTTTCAATGGCAAAAATCAATGAATATTGTAAATGCACAAACAGTAATTTCTCCACATTCCAAGGTGCAATTCTGAAATTTTTTGCTTTTTCCTGCTCCTCTTAGCATGATAAAGAAGATTCAAAGAGAGTGAGATGCCAGCTCTTTTCATTCAGTCAGTAGCTTCAAACATTTCTGGTATATGAATAACATGATGTTTTTCAATTGCAAAAATCAATGAATATTGTAAATGCACAAACAGTAATTTCTCCGCATTGCAAGGTGCAATTCTGAAATTTTTTGCTTTTTCCTGCTCCTCTTAGCATGATAAAGAAGATTCAAAGAGAGTGAGATGCCAGCTCCTTTCATTCAGTCAGTAGCTTTAAACATTTCTGGACGTTTTTCAATGGCAAAAATCAATGAATATTGTAAATGCACAAACAGTAATTTCTCCACATTGCAAGGTGCAATTCTGAAATTTTTTGCTTTTTCCTGCTCCTCTTAACATGATAAAGAAGATTCAAAGAGAGTGAGATGCCAGCTCTTTTCATTCAGTCAGTAGCTTCAAACATTTCTGGTATATGAATAACATGATGTTTTTCAATGGCAAAAATCAATGAATATTGTAAATGCACAAACAGTAATTTCTACGCATTGCATGGTGCAATTCTGAAATTTTTTGCTTTTTCCTGCTCCTCTTAGCATGAAAAAGAAGATTCAAAGAGAGTGAGATGCCAGCTCCTTTCATTCAGTCAGTAGCTTCAAACATTTCTGGACGTTTTTCAATGGCAAAAATCAATGAATATTGTAAATGCACAAACAGTAATTTCTCCACATTGCAAGGTGCAATTCTGAAATTTTTTGCTTTTTCCTGCTCCTCTTAGCATGATAAAGAAGATTCAAAGAGCGTGAGATGCCAGCTCTTTTCATTCAGTCAGTAGCTTCAAACATTTCTGGTATATGAATAACATGATGTTTTTCAATGGCAAAAATCAATGAATATTGTAAATGCACAAACAGTAATTTCTCCGCATTGCAAGGTGCAATTCTGAAATTTTTTGCTTTTTCCTGCTCCTCTTAGCATGATAAAGAAGATTCAAAGAGAGTGAGATGCCAGCTCCTTTCATTCAGTCAGTAGCTTCAAACATTTCTGGACGTTTTTCAATGGCAAAAATCAATGAATATTGTAAATGCACAAACAGTAATTTCTCCACATTGCAAGGTGCAATTCTGAAATTTTTTGCTTTTTCCTGCTCCTCTTAACATGATAAAGAAGATTCAAAGAGAGTAAGATGCCAGCTCTTTTCATTCAGTCAGTAGCTTCAAACATTTCTGGTATATGAATAACATAATGTTTTTCAATGGAAAAAATCAATGAATATTGTAAATGCACAAACAGTATTTTCTCCGCATTGCAAGGTGCAATTCTGAAATTTTTTGCTTTTTCCTGCTCCTCTTAGCATGATAAAGAAGATTACAAGAGAGTGAGATGCCAGCTCTTTTCATTCAGTCAGTAGCTTCAAACATTTCTGGAATATGAATAACATGATGTTTTTCAATGGCAAAAATCAATGAATATTGTAAATGCACAAACAGTAATTTCTCCGCATTGCAAGGTGCAATTCTGAAATTTTTTGCTTTTTCCTGCTAATCCTAGCATGATAAAGAAGATTCAAAGAGAGTGAGATGCCAGCTCCTTTCATTCAGTCAGTAGCTTCAAACATTTGTGGACGTTTTTCAATGGCAAAAACCAATGAATATTGTAAATGCACAAACAGTAATTTCTCCACATTGCAAGGTGCAATTCTGAAATTTTTTGCTTTTTCCTGCTCCTCTTAGCATGATAAAGAAGATTCAAAGAGAGTGAGATGCCAGCTCTTTTCATTCAGTCAGTAGCTTCAAACATTTCTGGAATATGAATAACATGATGTTTTTCAATGGCAAAAATCAATGAATATTGTAAATGCACAAACAGTAATTTCTCCGCATTGCAAGGTGCAATTCTGAAATTTTTGGCTTTTTCCTGCTAATCCTAGCATGATAAAGAATATTCAAAGAGAGTGAGATGCCAGCTCCTTTCATTCAGTCAGTAGCTTCAAACATTTGTGGACGTTTTTCAATGGCAAAAACCAATGAATATTGTAAATGCACAAACAGTAATTTCTCCACATTGCAAGGTGCAATTCTGAAATTTTTTGCTTTTTCCTGCTCCTCTTAGCATGATAAAGAAGATTCAAAGAGAGTGAGATGCCAGCTCTTTTCATTCAGTCAGTAGCTTCAAACATTTCTGGTATATGAATAACATGATGTTTTTCAATGGCAAAAATCAATGAATATTGTAAATGCACAAACAGTAATTTCTACGCATTGCATGGTGCAATTCTGAAATTTTTTGCTTTTTCCTGCTCCTCTTAGCATGATAAAGAAGATTCAAAGAGAGTGAGATGCCAGCTCCTTTCATTCAGTCAGTAGCTTCAAACATTTCTGGACGTTTTTCAATGGCAAAAATCAATGAATATTGTAAATGCACAAACAGTAATTTCTCCACATTGCAAGGTGCAATTCTGAAATTTTTTGCTTTTTCCTGCTCCTCTTAGCATGATAAAGAAGATTCAAAGAGAGTGAGATGCCAGCTCTTTTCATTCAGTCAGTAGCTTCAAACATTTCTGGTATATGAATAACATGATGTTTTTCAATGGCAAAAATCAATGAATATTGTAAATGCACAAACAGTAATTTCTCCGCATTGCAAGGTGCAATTCTGAAATTTTTTGCTTTTTCCTGCTCCTCTTAGCATGATAAAGAAGATTCAAAGAGAGTGAGATGCCAGCTCCTTTCATTCAGTCAGTAGCTTCAAACATTTCTGGACGTTTTTCAATGGCAAAAATCAATGAATATTGTAAATGCACAAACAGTAATTTCTCCACATTGCAAGGTGCAATTCTGAAATTTTTTGCTTTTTCCTGCTCCTCTTAGCATGATAAAGAAGATTCAAAGAGAGTGAGATGCCAGCTCTTTTCATTCAGTCAGTAGCTTCAAACATTTCTGGAATATGAATAACATGATGTTTTTCAATGGCAAAAATCAATGAATATTGTAAATGCACAAACTGTAATTTCTCCGCATTGCAAGGTGCAATTCTGAAATTTTTTGCTTTTTCCTGCTAATCCTAGCATGATAAAGAAGATTCAAAGAGAGTGAGATGCCAGCTCCTTTCATTCAGTCAGTAGCTTCAAACATTTGTGGACGTTTTTCAATGGCAAAAACCAATGAATATTGTAAATGCACAAACAGTAATTTCTCCACATTGCAAGGTGCAATTCTGAAATTTTTTGCTTTTTCCTGCTCCTCTTAGCATGATAAAGAAGATTCAAAGAGAGTGAGATGCCAGCTCTTTTCATTCAGTCAGTAGCTTCAAACATTTCTGGTATATGAATAACATGATGTTTTTCAATGGCAAAAATCAATGAATATTGTAAATGCACAAACAGTAATTTCTACGCATTGCATGGTGCAATTCTGAAATTTTTTGCTTTTTCCTGCTCCTCTTAGCATGATAAAGAAGATTCAAAGAGAGTGAGATGCCAGCTCCTTTCATTCAGTCAGTAGCTTCAAACATTTCTGGACGTTTTTCAATGGCAAAAATCAATGAATATTGTAAATGCACAAACAGTAATTTCTCCACATTGCAAGGTGCAATTCTGAAATTTTTTGCTTTTTCCTGCTCCTCTTAGCATGATAAAGAAGATTCAAAGAGAGTGAGATGCCAGCTCTTTTCATTCAGTCAGTAGCTTCAAACATTTCTGGTATATGAATAACATGATGTTTTTCAATGGCAAAAATCAATGAATATTGTAAATGCACAAACAGTAATTTCTCCGCATTGCAAGGTGCAATTCTGAAATTTTTTGCTTTTTCCTGCTCCTCTTAGCATGATAAAGAAGATTCAAAGAGAGTGAGATGCCAGCTCCTTTCATTCAGTCAGTAGCTTCAAACATTTCTGGACGTTTTTCAATGGCAAAAATCAATGAATATTGTAAATGCACAAACAGTAATTTCTCCACATTGCAAGGTGCAAATCTGAAATTTTTTGCTTTTTCCTGCTCCTCTTAACATGATAAAGAAGATTCAAAGAGAGTGAGATGCCAGCTCTTTTCATACAGTCAGTAGCTTCAAACATTTCTGGTATATGAATAACATAATGTTTTTCAATGGCAAAAATCAATGAATATTGTAAATGCACAAACAGTAATTTCTCCGCATTGCAAGGTGCAATTCTGAAATTTTTTGCTTTTTCCTGCTCCTCTTAGCATGATAAAGAAGATTACAAGAGAGTGAGATGCCAGCTCTTTTCATTCAGTCAGTAGCTTCAAACATTTCTGGAATATGAATAACATGATGTTTTTCAATGGCAAAAATCAATGAATATTGTAAATGCACAAACAGTAATTTCTCCGCATTGCAAGGTGCAATTCTGAAATTTTTTGCTTTTTCCTGCTAATCCTAGCATGATAAAGAAGATTCAAAGAGAGTGAGATGCCAGCTCCTTTCATTCAGTCAGTAGCTTCAAACATTTGTGGACGTTTTTCAATGGCAAAAACCAATGAATATTGTAAATGCACAAACAGTAATTTCTCCACATTGCAAGGTGCAATTCTGAAATTTTTTGCTTTTTCCTGCTCCTCTTAGCATGATAAAGAAGATTCAAAGAGAGTGAGATGCCAGCTCCTTTCATTCAGTCAGTAGCTTCAAACATTTGTGGACGTTTTTCAATGGCAAAAACCAATGAATATTGTAAATGCACAAACAGTAATTTCTCCACATTGCAAGGTGCAATTCTGAATTTTTTTGCTTTTTCCTGCTCCTCTTAGCATGATAAAGAAGATTCAAAGAGAGTGAGATGCCAGCTCTTTTCATTCAGTCAGTAGCTTCAAACATTTCTGGTATATGAATAACATGATGTTTTTCAATGGCAAAAATCAATGAATATTGTAAATGCACAAACAGTAATTTCTCCGCATTGCAAGGTGCAATTCTGAAATTTTTTGCTTTTTCCTGCTAATCCTAGCATGATAAAGAAGATTCAAAGAGAGTGAGATGCCAGCTCCTTTCATTCAGTCAGTAGCTTCAAACATTTCTGGACGTTTTTCAATGGCAAAAACCAATGAATATTGTAAATGCACAAACAGTAATTTCTCCACATTGCAAGGTGCAATTCTAAAATTTTTTGCTTTTTCCTGCTTCTCTTAGCATGATAAAGAAGATTCAAAGAGAGTGAGATGCCAGCTCTTTTAATTCAGTCAGTAGCTTCAAACATTTCTGGTATATGAATAACATGATGTTTTTCAATGGCAAAAATGAATGAATATTGTAAATTGCACAAACAGTAATTTCTCCGCATTGCAAGGTGCAATTCTGAAGTTTTTTGCTTTTTCCTGCTCCTCTTAGCATGATAAAGAAGATTCAAAGAGAGTGAGATGCCAGCTCCTTTCATTCATTCAGTAGCTTCAAACATTTATGGACGTTTTTCAATGGCAAAAACCAATGAATATTGTAAATGCACAAACAGTAATTTCTCCACATTGCAAGGTGCAATTCTGAAATTTTTTGCTTTTTCCTGCTCCTCTTAGCATGATAAAGAAGATTCAAAGAGAGTGAGATGCCAGCTCTTTTCATTCAGTCAGTAGCTTCAAACATTTCTGGTATATGAATAACATGATGTTTTTCAATGGCAAAAATCAATGAATATTGTAAATGCACAAACAGTAATCTCTCCGCATTGCAAGGTGCAATTCTGAAATTTTTTGCTTTTTCCTGCTCCTCTTAGCATGATAAAGAAGATTCAAAGAGAGTGAGATGCCAGCTCCTTTCATTCAGTCAGTAGCTTCAAACATTTCTGGACGTTTTTCAATGGCAAAAATCAATGAATATTGTAAATGCACAAATAGTAATTTCTCCACATTGCAAGGTGCAATTCTGAAATTTTTTGCTTTTTCCTGCTCCTCTTAGCATGATAAAGAAGATTCAAAGAGAGTGAGATGCCAGCTCTTTTCATTCAGTCAGTAGCTTCAAACATTTCTGGTATATGAATAACATGATGTTTTTCAATGGCAAAAATCAATGAATATTGTAAATGCACAAACAGTAATTTCTCCGCATTGCAAGGTGCAATTCTGAAATTTTTTGCTTTTTCCTGCTAATCCTAGCATGATAAAGAAGATTCAAAGAGAGTGAGATGCCAGCTCCTTTCATTCAGTCAGTATCTTCAAACATTTGTGGACGTTTTTCAATGGCAAAAACCAATGAATATTGTAAATGCACAAACAGTAATTTCTCCACATTGCAAGGTGCAATTCTGAAATTTTTTGCTTTTTCCTGCTCCTCTTAGCATGATAAAGAAGATTCAAAGAGAGTGAGATGCCAGCTCCTTTCATTCATTCAGTAGCTTCAAACATTTATGGACGTTTTTCAATGGCAAAAACCAATGAATATTGTAAATGCACAAACAGTAATTTCTCCACATTGCAAGGTGCAATTCTGAAATTTTTTGCTTTTTCCTGCTCCTCTTAGCATGATAAAGAAGATTCAAAGAGAGTGAGATGCCAGCTCTTTTCATTCAGTCAGTAGCTTCAAACATTTCTGGTATATGAATAACATGATGTTTTTCAATGGCAAAAATCAATGAATATTGTAAATGCACAAACAGTAATCTCTCCGCATTGCAAGGTGCAATTCTGAAATTTTTTGCTTTTTCCTGCTCCTCTTAGCATGATAAAGAAGATTCAAAGAGAGTGAGATGCCAGCTCCTTTCATTCAGTCAGTAGCTTCAAACATTTCTGGACGTTTTTCAATGGCAAAAATCAATGAATATTGTAAATGCACAAATAGTAATTTCTCCACATTGCAAGGTGCAATTCTGAAATTTTTTGCTTTTTCCTGCTCCTCTTAGCATGATAAAGAAGATTCAAAGAGAGTGAGATGCCAGCTCTTTTCATTCAGTCAGTAGCTTCAAACATTTCTGGTATATGAATAACATGATGTTTTTCAATGGCAAAAATCAATGAATATTGTAAATGCACAAACAGTAATTTCTCCGCATTGCAAGGTGCAATTCTGAAATTTTTTGCTTTTTCCTGCTAATCCTAGCATGATAAAGAAGATTCAAAGAGAGTGAGATGCCAGCTCCTTTCATTCAGTCAGTAGCTTCAAACATTTGTGGACGTTTTTCAATGGCAAAAACCAATGAATATTGTAAATGCACAAACAGTAATTTCTCCACATTGCAAGGTGCAATTCTGAAATTTTTTGCTTTTTCCTGCTCCTCTTAGCATGATAAAGAAGATTCAAAGAGAGTGAGATGCCAGCTCTTTTCATTCAGTCAGTAGCTTCAAACATTTCTGGTATATGAATAACATGATGTTTTTTAATGGCAAAAATCAATGAATATTGTAAATGCACAAAGAGTAATTTCTCCGCATTGCAAGGTGCAATTCTGAAATTTTTTGCTTTTTCCTGCTCCTCTTAGCATGATAAAGAAGATTCAAAGAGAGTGAGATGCCAGCTCCTTTCATTCAGTCAGTAGCTTCAAACATTTCTGGACGTTTTTCAGTGGCAAAAATCAATGAATATTGTAAATGCACAAACAGTAATTTCTCCACATTGCAAGGTGTAATTCTGAAATTTTTTGCTTTTTCCTGCTCCTCTTAGCATGATAAAGAAGATTCAAAGAGAGTGAGATGCCAGCTCTTTTCATTCAGTCAGTAGCTTCAAACATTTCTGGTATATGAATAACATGATGTTTTTCAATGGCAAAAATCAATGAATATTGTAAATGCACAAACAGTAATTTCTCCGCATTGCAAGGTGCAATTCTGAAATTTTTTGCTTTTTCCTGCTAATCCTAGCATGATAAAGAAGATTCAAAGAGAGTGAGATGCCAGCTCCTTTCATTCAGTCAGTAGCTTCAAACATTTGTGGACGTTTTTCAATGGCAAAAACCAATGAATATTGTAAATGCACAAACAGTAATTTCTCCACATTGCAAGGTGCAATTCTGAAATTTTTTGCTTTTTCCTGCTCCTCTTAGCATGATAAAGAAGATTCAAAGAGAGTGAGATGCCAGCTCTTTTCATTCAGTCAGTAGCTTCAAACATTTCTGGTATATGAATAACATGATGTTTTTCAATGGCAAAAATCAATGAATATTGTAAATGCACAAACAGTAATTTCTACGCATTGCATGGTGCAATTCTGAAATTTTTTGCTTTTTCCTGCTCCTCTTAGCATGATAAAGAAGATTCAAAGAGAGTGAGATGCCAGCTCCTTTCATTCAGTCAGTAGCTTCAAACATTTCTGGACGTTTTTCAATGGCAAAAATCAATGAATATTGTAAATGCACAAACAGTAATTTCTCCACATTGCAAGGTGCAATTCTGAAATTTTTTGCTTTTTCCTGCTCCTCTTAGCATGATAAAGAAGATTCAAAGAGAGTGAGATGCCAGCTCTTTTCATTCAGTCAGTAGCTTCAAACATTTCTGGTATATGAATAACATGATGTTTTTCAATGGCAAAAATCAATGAATATTGTAAATGCACAAACAGTAATTTCTCCGCATTGCAAGGTGCAATTCTGAAATTTTTTGCTTTTTCCTGCTCCTCTTAGCATGATAAAGAAGATTCAAAGAGAGTGAGATGCCAGCTCCTTTCATTCAGTCAGTAGCTTCAAACATTTCTGGACGTTTTTCAATGGCAAAAATCAATGAATATTGTAAATGCACAAACAGTAATTTCTCCACATTCCAAGGTGCAATTCTGAAATTTTTTGCTTTTTCCTGCTCCTCTTAGCATGATAAAGAAGATTCAAAGAGAGTGAGATGCCAGCTCTTTTCATTCAGTCAGTAGCTTCAAACATTTCTGGTATATGAATAACATGATGTTTTTCAATTGCAAAAATCAATGAATATTGTAAATGCACAAACAGTAATTTCTCCGCATTGCAAGGTGCAATTCTGAAATTTTTTGCTTTTTCCTGCTCCTCTTAGCATGATAAAGAAGATTCAAAGAGAGTGAGATGCCAGCTCCTTTCATTCAGTCAGTAGCTTTAAACATTTCTGGACGTTTTTCAATGGCAAAAATCAATGAATATTGTAAATGCACAAACAGTAATTTCTCCACATTGCAAGGTGCAATTCTGAAATTTTTTGCTTTTTCCTGCTCCTCTTAACATGATAAAGAAGATTCAAAGAGAGTGAGATGCCAGCTCTTTTCATTCAGTCAGTAGCTTCAAACATTTCTGGTATATGAATAACATGATGTTTTTCAATGGCAAAAATCAATGAATATTGTAAATGCACAAACAGTAATTTCTACGCATTGCATGGTGCAATTCTGAAATTTTTTGCTTTTTCCTGCTCCTCTTAGCATGAAAAAGAAGATTCAAAGAGAGTGAGATGCCAGCTCCTTTCATTCAGTCAGTAGCTTCAAACATTTCTGGACGTTTTTCAATGGCAAAAATCAATGAATATTGTAAATGCACAAACAGTAATTTCTCCACATTGCAAGGTGCAATTCTGAAATTTTTTGCTTTTTCCTGCTCCTCTTAGCATGATAAAGAAGATTCAAAGAGCGTGAGATGCCAGCTCTTTTCATTCAGTCAGTAGCTTCAAACATTTCTGGTATATGAATAACATGATGTTTTTCAATGGCAAAAATCAATGAATATTGTAAATGCACAAACAGTAATTTCTCCGCATTGCAAGGTGCAATTCTGAAATTTTTTGCTTTTTCCTGCTCCTCTTAGCATGATAAAGAAGATTCAAAGAGAGTGAGATGCCAGCTCCTTTCATTCAGTCAGTAGCTTCAAACATTTCTGGACGTTTTTCAATGGCAAAAATCAATGAATATTGTAAATGCACAAACAGTAATTTCTCCACATTGCAAGGTGCAATTCTGAAATTTTTTGCTTTTTCCTGCTCCTCTTAACATGATAAAGAAGATTCAAAGAGAGTAAGATGCCAGCTCTTTTCATTCAGTCAGTAGCTTCAAACATTTCTGGTATATGAATAACATAATGTTTTTCAATGGAAAAAATCAATGAATATTGTAAATGCACAAACAGTATTTTCTCCGCATTGCAAGGTGCAATTCTGAAATTTTTTGCTTTTTCCTGCTCCTCTTAGCATGATAAAGAAGATTACAAGAGAGTGAGATGCCAGCTCTTTTCATTCAGTCAGTAGCTTCAAACATTTCTGGAATATGAATAACATGATGTTTTTCAATGGCAAAAATCAATGAATATTGTAAATGCACAAACAGTAATTTCTCCGCATTGCAAGGTGCAATTCTGAAATTTTTTGCTTTTTCCTGCTAATCCTAGCATGATAAAGAAGATTCAAAGAGAGTGAGATGCCAGCTCCTTTCATTCAGTCAGTAGCTTCAAACATTTGTGGACGTTTTTCAATGGCAAAAACCAATGAATATTGTAAATGCACAAACAGTAATTTCTCCACATTGCAAGGTGCAATTCTGAAATTTTTTGCTTTTTCCTGCTCCTCTTAGCATGATAAAGAAGATTCAAAGAGAGTGAGATGCCAGCTCTTTTCATTCAGTCAGTAGCTTCAAACATTTCTGGAATATGAATAACATGATGTTTTTCAATGGCAAAAATCAATGAATATTGTAAATGCACAAACAGTAATTTCTCCGCATTGCAAGGTGCAATTCTGAAATTTTTGGCTTTTTCCTGCTAATCCTAGCATGATAAAGAATATTCAAAGAGAGTGAGATGCCAGCTCCTTTCATTCAGTCAGTAGCTTCAAACATTTGTGGACGTTTTTCAATGGCAAAAACCAATGAATATTGTAAATGCACAAACAGTAATTTCTCCACATTGCAAGGTGCAATTCTGAAATTTTTTGCTTTTTCCTGCTCCTCTTAGCATGATAAAGAAGATTCAAAGAGAGTGAGATGCCAGCTCTTTTCATTCAGTCAGTAGCTTCAAACATTTCTGGTATATGAATAACATGATGTTTTTCAATGGCAAAAATCAATGAATATTGTAAATGCACAAACAGTAATTTCTACGCATTGCATGGTGCAATTCTGAAATTTTTTGCTTTTTCCTGCTCCTCTTAGCATGATAAAGAAGATTCAAAGAGAGTGAGATGCCAGCTCCTTTCATTCAGTCAGTAGCTTCAAACATTTCTGGACGTTTTTCAATGGCAAAAATCAATGAATATTGTAAATGCACAAACAGTAATTTCTCCACATTGCAAGGTGCAATTCTGAAATTTTTTGCTTTTTCCTGCTCCTCTTAGCATGATAAAGAAGATTCAAAGAGAGTGAGATGCCAGCTCTTTTCATTCAGTCAGTAGCTTCAAACATTTCTGGTATATGAATAACATGATGTTTTTCAATGGCAAAAATCAATGAATATTGTAAATGCACAAACAGTAATTTCTCCGCATTGCAAGGTGCAATTCTGAAATTTTTTGCTTTTTCCTGCTCCTCTTAGCATGATAAAGAAGATTCAAAGAGAGTGAGATGCCAGCTCCTTTCATTCAGTCAGTAGCTTCAAACATTTCTGGACGTTTTTCAATGGCAAAAATCAATGAATATTGTAAATGCACAAACAGTAATTTCTCCACATTGCAAGGTGCAATTCTGAAATTTTTTGCTTTTTCCTGCTCCTCTTAGCATGATAAAGAAGATTCAAAGAGAGTGAGATGCCAGCTCTTTTCATTCAGTCAGTAGCTTCAAACATTTCTGGAATATGAATAACATGATGTTTTTCAATGGCAAAAATCAATGAATATTGTAAATGCACAAACTGTAATTTCTCCGCATTGCAAGGTGCAATTCTGAAATTTTTTGCTTTTTCCTGCTAATCCTAGCATGATAAAGAAGATTCAAAGAGAGTGAGATGCCAGCTCCTTTCATTCAGTCAGTAGCTTCAAACATTTGTGGACGTTTTTCAATGGCAAAAACCAATGAATATTGTAAATGCACAAACAGTAATTTCTCCACATTGCAAGGTGCAATTCTGAAATTTTTTGCTTTTTCCTGCTCCTCTTAGCATGATAAAGAAGATTCAAAGAGAGTGAGATGCCAGCTCTTTTCATTCAGTCAGTAGCTTCAAACATTTCTGGTATATGAATAACATGATGTTTTTCAATGGCAAAAATCAATGAATATTGTAAATGCACAAACAGTAATTTCTACGCATTGCATGGTGCAATTCTGAAATTTTTTGCTTTTTCCTGCTCCTCTTAGCATGATAAAGAAGATTCAAAGAGAGTGAGATGCCAGCTCCTTTCATTCAGTCAGTAGCTTCAAACATTTCTGGACGTTTTTCAATGGCAAAAATCAATGAATATTGTAAATGCACAAACAGTAATTTCTCCACATTGCAAGGTGCAATTCTGAAATTTTTTGCTTTTTCCTGCTCCTCTTAGCATGATAAAGAAGATTCAAAGAGAGTGAGATGCCAGCTCTTTTCATTCAGTCAGTAGCTTCAAACATTTCTGGTATATGAATAACATGATGTTTTTCAATGGCAAAAATCAATGAATATTGTAAATGCACAAACAGTAATTTCTCCGCATTGCAAGGTGCAATTCTGAAATTTTTTGCTTTTTCCTGCTCCTCTTAGCATGATAAAGAAGATTCAAAGAGAGTGAGATGCCAGCTCCTTTCATTCAGTCAGTAGCTTCAAACATTTCTGGACGTTTTTCAATGGCAAAAATCAATGAATATTGTAAATGCACAAACAGTAATTTCTCCACATTGCAAGGTGCAAATCTGAAATTTTTTGCTTTTTCCTGCTCCTCTTAACATGATAAAGAAGATTCAAAGAGAGTGAGATGCCAGCTCTTTTCATACAGTCAGTAGCTTCAAACATTTCTGGTATATGAATAACATAATGTTTTTCAATGGCAAAAATCAATGAATATTGTAAATGCACAAACAGTAATTTCTCCGCATTGCAAGGTGCAATTCTGAAATTTTTTGCTTTTTCCTGCTCCTCTTAGCATGATAAAGAAGATTACAAGAGAGTGAGATGCCAGCTCTTTTCATTCAGTCAGTAGCTTCAAACATTTCTGGAATATGAATAACATGATGTTTTTCAATGGCAAAAATCAATGAATATTGTAAATGCACAAACAGTAATTTCTCCGCATTGCAAGGTGCAATTCTGAAATTTTTTGCTTTTTCCTGCTAATCCTAGCATGATAAAGAAGATTCAAAGAGAGTGAGATGCCAGCTCCTTTCATTCAGTCAGTAGCTTCAAACATTTGTGGACGTTTTTCAATGGCAAAAACCAATGAATATTGTAAATGCACAAACAGTAATTTCTCCACATTGCAAGGTGCAATTCTGAAATTTTTTGCTTTTTCCTGCTCCTCTTAGCATGATAAAGAAGATTCAAAGAGAGTGAGATGCCAGCTCCTTTCATTCAGTCAGTAGCTTCAAACATTTGTGGACGTTTTTCAATGGCAAAAACCAATGAATATTGTAAATGCACAAACAGTAATTTCTCCACATTGCAAGGTGCAATTCTGAATTTTTTTGCTTTTTCCTGCTCCTCTTAGCATGATAAAGAAGATTCAAAGAGAGTGAGATGCCAGCTCTTTTCATTCAGTCAGTAGCTTCAAACATTTCTGGTATATGAATAACATGATGTTTTTCAATGGCAAAAATCAATGAATATTGTAAATGCACAAACAGTAATTTCTCCGCATTGCAAGGTGCAATTCTGAAATTTTTTGCTTTTTCCTGCTAATCCTAGCATGATAAAGAAGATTCAAAGAGAGTGAGATGCCAGCTCCTTTCATTCAGTCAGTAGCTTCAAACATTTCTGGACGTTTTTCAATGGCAAAAACCAATGAATATTGTAAATGCACAAACAGTAATTTCTCCACATTGCAAGGTGCAATTCTAAAATTTTTTGCTTTTTCCTGCTTCTCTTAGCATGATAAAGAAGATTCAAAGAGAGTGAGATGCCAGCTCTTTTAATTCAGTCAGTAGCTTCAAACATTTCTGGTATATGAATAACATGATGTTTTTCAATGGCAAAAATGAATGAATATTGTAAATTGCACAAACAGTAATTTCTCCGCATTGCAAGGTGCAATTCTGAAGTTTTTTGCTTTTTCCTGCTCCTCTTAGCATGATAAAGAAGATTCAAAGAGAGTGAGATGCCAGCTCCTTTCATTCATTCAGTAGCTTCAAACATTTATGGACGTTTTTCAATGGCAAAAACCAATGAATATTGTAAATGCACAAACAGTAATTTCTCCACATTGCAAGGTGCAATTCTGAAATTTTTTGCTTTTTCCTGCTCCTCTTAGCATGATAAAGAAGATTCAAAGAGAGTGAGATGCCAGCTCTTTTCATTCAGTCAGTAGCTTCAAACATTTCTGGTATATGAATAACATGATGTTTTTCAATGGCAAAAATCAATGAATATTGTAAATGCACAAACAGTAATCTCTCCGCATTGCAAGGTGCAATTCTGAAATTTTTTGCTTTTTCCTGCTCCTCTTAGCATGATAAAGAAGATTCAAAGAGAGTGAGATGCCAGCTCCTTTCATTCAGTCAGTAGCTTCAAACATTTCTGGACGTTTTTCAATGGCAAAAATCAATGAATATTGTAAATGCACAAATAGTAATTTCTCCACATTGCAAGGTGCAATTCTGAAATTTTTTGCTTTTTCCTGCTCCTCTTAGCATGATAAAGAAGATTCAAAGAGAGTGAGATGCCAGCTCTTTTCATTCAGTCAGTAGCTTCAAACATTTCTGGTATATGAATAACATGATGTTTTTCAATGGCAAAAATCAATGAATATTGTAAATGCACAAACAGTAATTTCTCCGCATTGCAAGGTGCAATTCTGAAATTTTTTGCTTTTTCCTGCTAATCCTAGCATGATAAAGAAGATTCAAAGAGAGTGAGATGCCAGCTCCTTTCATTCAGTCAGTATCTTCAAACATTTGTGGACGTTTTTCAATGGCAAAAACCAATGAATATTGTAAATGCACAAACAGTAATTTCTCCACATTGCAAGGTGCAATTCTGAAATTTTTTGCTTTTTCCTGCTCCTCTTAGCATGATAAAGAAGATTCAAAGAGAGTGAGATGCCAGCTCCTTTCATTCATTCAGTAGCTTCAAACATTTATGGACGTTTTTCAATGGCAAAAACCAATGAATATTGTAAATGCACAAACAGTAATTTCTCCACATTGCAAGGTGCAATTCTGAAATTTTTTGCTTTTTCCTGCTCCTCTTAGCATGATAAAGAAGATTCAAAGAGAGTGAGATGCCAGCTCTTTTCATTCAGTCAGTAGCTTCAAACATTTCTGGTATATGAATAACATGATGTTTTTCAATGGCAAAAATCAATGAATATTGTAAATGCACAAACAGTAATCTCTCCGCATTGCAAGGTGCAATTCTGAAATTTTTTGCTTTTTCCTGCTCCTCTTAGCATGATAAAGAAGATTCAAAGAGAGTGAGATGCCAGCTCCTTTCATTCAGTCAGTAGCTTCAAACATTTCTGGACGTTTTTCAATGGCAAAAATCAATGAATATTGTAAATGCACAAATAGTAATTTCTCCACATTGCAAGGTGCAATTCTGAAATTTTTTGCTTTTTCCTGCTCCTCTTAGCATGATAAAGAAGATTCAAAGAGAGTGAGATGCCAGCTCTTTTCATTCAGTCAGTAGCTTCAAACATTTCTGGTATATGAATAACATGATGTTTTTCAATGGCAAAAATCAATGAATATTGTAAATGCACAAACAGTAATTTCTCCGCATTGCAAGGTGCAATTCTGAAATTTTTTGCTTTTTCCTGCTAATCCTAGCATGATAAAGAAGATTCAAAGAGAGTGAGATGCCAGCTCCTTTCATTCAGTCAGTAGCTTCAAACATTTGTGGACGTTTTTCAATGGCAAAAACCAATGAATATTGTAAATGCACAAGCAGTAATTTCTCCACATTGCAAGGTGCAATTCTGAAATTTTTTGCTTTTTCCTGCTCCTCTTAGCATGATAAAGAAGATTCAAAGAGAGTGAGATGCCAGCTCTTTTCATTCAGTCAGTAGCTTCAAACATTTCTGGTATATGAATAACATGATGTTTTTTAATGGCAAAAATCAATGAATATTGTAAATGCACAAAGAGTAATTTCTCCGCATTGCAAGGTGCAATTCTGAAATTTTTTGCTTTTTCCTGCTCCTCTTAGCATGATAAAGAAGATTCAAAGAGAGTGAGATGCCAGCTCCTTTCATTCAGTCAGTAGCTTCAAACATTTCTGGACGTTTTTCAGTGGCAAAAATCAATGAATATTGTAAATGCACAAACAGTAATTTCTCCACATTGCAAGGTGTAATTCTGAAATTTTTTGCTTTTTCCTGCTCCTCTTAGCATGATAAAGAAGATTCAAAGAGAGTGAGATGCCAGCTCTTTTCATTCAGTCAGTAGCTTCAAACATTTCTGGTATATGAATAACATGATGTTTTTCAATGGCAAAAATCAATGAATATTGTAAATGCACAAACAGTAATTTCTCCGCATTGCAAGGTGCAATTCTGAAATTTTTTGCTTTTTCCTGCTAATCCTAGCATGATAAAGAAGATTCAAAGAGAGTGAGATGCCAGCTCCTTTCATTCAGTCAGTAGCTTCAAACATTTGTGGACGTTTTTCAATGGCAAAAACCAATGAATATTGTAAATGCACAAACAGTAATTTCTCCACATTGCAAGGTGCAATTCTGAAATTTTTTGCTTTTTCCTGCTCCTCTTAGCATGATAAAGAAGATTCAAAGAGAGTGAGATGCCAGCTCTTTTCATTCAGTCAGTAGCTTCAAACATTTCTGGTATATGAATAACATGATGTTTTTCAATGGCAAAAATCAATGAATATTGTAAATGCACAAACAGTAATTTCTACGCATTGCATGGTGCAATTCTGAAATTTTTTGCTTTTTCCTGCTCCTCTTAGCATGATAAAGAAGATTCAAAGAGAGTGAGATGCCAGCTCCTTTCATTCAGTCAGTAGCTTCAAACATTTCTGGACGTTTTTCAATGGCAAAAATCAATGAATATTGTAAATGCACAAACAGTAATTTCTCCACATTGCAAGGTGCAATTCTGAAATTTTTTGCTTTTTCCTGCTCCTCTTAGCATGATAAAGAAGATTCAAAGAGAGTGAGATGCCAGCTCTTTTCATTCAGTCAGTAGCTTCAAACATTTCTGGTATATGAATAACATGATGTTTTTCAATGGCAAAAATCAATGAATATTGTAAATGCACAAACAGTAATTTCTCCGCATTGCAAGGTGCAATTCTGAAATTTTTTGCTTTTTCCTGCTCCTCTTAGCATGATAAAGAAGATTCAAAGAGAGTGAGATGCCAGCTCCTTTCATTCAGTCAGTAGCTTCAAACATTTCTGGACGTTTTTCAATGGCAAAAATCAATGAATATTGTAAATGCACAAACAGTAATTTCTCCACATTGCAAGGTGCAATTCTGAAATTTTTTGCTTTTTCCTGCTCCTCTTAACATGATAAAGAAGATTCAAAGAGAGTGAGATGCCAGCTCTTTTCATACAGTCAGTAGCTTCAAACATTTCTGGTATATGAATAACATAATGTTTTTCAATGGCAAAAATCAATGAATATTGTAAATGCACAAACAGTAATTTCTCCGCATTGCAAGGTGCAATTCTGAAATTTTTTGCTTTTTCCTGCTCCTCTTAGCATGATAAAGAAGATTACAAGAGAGTGAGATGCCAGCTCTTTTCATTCAGTCAGTAGCTTCAAACATTTCTGGAATATGAATAACATGATGTTTTTCAATGGCAAAAATCAATGAATATTGTAAATGCACAAACAGTAATTTCTCCGCATTGCAAGGTGCAATTCTGAAATTTTTTGCTTTTTCCTGCTAATCCTAGCATGATAAAGAAGATTCAAAGAGAGTGAGATGCCAGCTCCTTTCATTCAGTCAGTAGCTTCAAACATTTGTGGACGTTTTTCAATGGCAAAAACCAATGAATATTGTAAATGCACAAACAGTAATTTCTCCACATTGCAAGGTGCAATTCTGAAATTTTTTGCTTTTTCCTGCTCCTCTTAGCATGATAAAGAAGATTCAAAGAGAGTGAGATGCCAGCTCCTTTCATTCAGTCAGTAGCTTCAAACATTTGTGGACGTTTTTCAATGGCAAAAACCAATGAATATTGTAAATGCACAAACAGTAATTTCTCCACATTGCAAGGTGCAATTCTGAATTTTTTTGCTTTTTCCTGCTCCTCTTAGCATGATAAAGAAGATTCAAAGAGAGTGAGATGCCAGCTCTTTTCATTCAGTCAGTAGCTTCAAACATTTCTGGTATATGAATAACATGATGTTTTTCAATGGCAAAAATCAATGAATATTGTAAATGCACAAACAGTAATTTCTCCGCATTGCAAGGTGCAATTCTGAAATTTTTTGCTTTTTCCTGCTAATCCTAGCATGATAAAGAAGATTCAAAGAGAGTGAGATGCCAGCTCCTTTCATTCAGTCAGTAGCTTCAAACATTTCTGGACGTTTTTCAATGGCAAAAACCAATGAATATTGTAAATGCACAAACAGTAATTTCTCCACATTGCAAGGTGCAATTCTAAAATTTTTTGCTTTTTCCTGCTTCTCTTAGCATGATAAAGAAGATTCAAAGAGAGTGAGATGCCAGCTCTTTTAATTCAGTCAGTAGCTTCAAACATTTCTGGTATATGAATAACATGATGTTTTTCAATGGCAAAAATGAATGAATATTGTAAATTGCACAAACAGTAATTTCTCCGCATTGCAAGGTGCAATTCTGAAGTTTTTTGCTTTTTCCTGCTCCTCTTAGCATGATAAAGAAGATTCAAAGAGAGTGAGATGCCAGCTCCTTTCATTCATTCAGTAGCTTCAAACATTTATGGACGTTTTTCAATGGCAAAAACCAATGAATATTGTAAATGCACAAACAGTAATTTCTCCACATTGCAAGGTGCAATTCTGAAATTTTTTGCTTTTTCCTGCTCCTCTTAGCATGATAAAGAAGATTCAAAGAGAGTGAGATGCCAGCTCTTTTCATTCAGTCAGTAGCTTCAAACATTTCTGGTATATGAATAACATGATGTTTTTCAATGGCAAAAATCAATGAATATTGTAAATGCACAAACAGTAATCTCTCCGCATTGCAAGGTGCAATTCTGAAATTTTTTGCTTTTTCCTGCTCCTCTTAGCATGATAAAGAAGATTCAAAGAGAGTGAGATGCCAGCTCCTTTCATTCAGTCAGTAGCTTCAAACATTTCTGGACGTTTTTCAATGGCAAAAATCAATGAATATTGTAAATGCACAAATAGTAATTTCTCCACATTGCAAGGTGCAATTCTGAAATTTTTTGCTTTTTCCTGCTCCTCTTAGCATGATAAAGAAGATTCAAAGAGAGTGAGATGCCAGCTCTTTTCATTCAGTCAGTAGCTTCAAACATTTCTGGTATATGAATAACATGATGTTTTTCAATGGCAAAAATCAATGAATATTGTAAATGCACAAACAGTAATTTCTCCGCATTGCAAGGTGCAATTCTGAAATTTTTTGCTTTTTCCTGCTAATCCTAGCATGATAAAGAAGATTCAAAGAGAGTGAGATGCCAGCTCCTTTCATTCAGTCAGTATCTTCAAACATTTGTGGACGTTTTTCAATGGCAAAAACCAATGAATATTGTAAATGCACAAACAGTAATTTCTCCACATTGCAAGGTGCAATTCTGAAATTTTTTGCTTTTTCCTGCTCCTCTTAGCATGATAAAGAAGATTCAAAGAGAGTGAGATGCCAGCTCCTTTCATTCATTCAGTAGCTTCAAACATTTATGGACGTTTTTCAATGGCAAAAACCAATGAATATTGTAAATGCACAAACAGTAATTTCTCCACATTGCAAGGTGCAATTCTGAAATTTTTTGCTTTTTCCTGCTCCTCTTAGCATGATAAAGAAGATTCAAAGAGAGTGAGATGCCAGCTCTTTTCATTCAGTCAGTAGCTTCAAACATTTCTGGTATATGAATAACATGATGTTTTTCAATGGCAAAAATCAATGAATATTGTAAATGCACAAACAGTAATCTCTCCGCATTGCAAGGTGCAATTCTGAAATTTTTTGCTTTTTCCTGCTCCTCTTAGCATGATAAAGAAGATTCAAAGAGAGTGAGATGCCAGCTCCTTTCATTCAGTCAGTAGCTTCAAACATTTCTGGACGTTTTTCAATGGCAAAAATCAATGAATATTGTAAATGCACAAATAGTAATTTCTCCACATTGCAAGGTGCAATTCTGAAATTTTTTGCTTTTTCCTGCTCCTCTTAGCATGATAAAGAAGATTCAAAGAGAGTGAGATGCCAGCTCTTTTCATTCAGTCAGTAGCTTCAAACATTTCTGGTATATGAATAACATGATGTTTTTCAATGGCAAAAATCAATGAATATTGTAAATGCACAAACAGTAATTTCTCCGCATTGCAAGGTGCAATTCTGAAATTTTTTGCTTTTTCCTGCTAATCCTAGCATGATAAAGAAGATTCAAAGAGAGTGAGATGCCAGCTCCTTTCATTCAGTCAGTAGCTTCAAACATTTGTGGACGTTTTTCAATGGCAAAAACCAATGAATATTGTAAATGCACAAACAGTAATTTCTCCACATTGCAAGGTGCAATTCTGAAATTTTTTGCTTTTTCCTGCTCCTCTTAGCATGATAAAGAAGATTCAAAGAGAGTGAGATGCCAGCTCTTTTCATTCAGTCAGTAGCTTCAAACATTTCTGGTATATGAATAACATGATGTTTTTCAATGGCAAAAATCAATGAATATTGTAAATGCACAAACAGTAATTTCTCCGCATTGCAAGGTGCAATTCTGAAATTTTTTGCTTTTTCCTGCTAATCCTAGCATGATAAAGAAGATTCAAAGAGAGTGAGATGCCAGCTCCTTTCATTCAGTCAGTAGCTTCAAACATTTGTGGACGTTTTTCAATGGCAAAAACCAATGAATATTGTAAATGCACAAACAGTAATTTCTCCACATTGCAAGGTGCAATTCTGAAATTTTTTGCTTTTTCCTGCTCCTCTTAGCATGATAAAGAAGATTCAAAGAGAGTGAGATGCCAGCTCTTTTCATTCAGTCAGTAGCTTCAAACATTTCTGGTATATGAATAACATGATGTTTTTTAATGGCAAAAATCAATGAATATTGTAAATGCACAAAGAGTAATTTCTCCGCATTGCAAGGTGCAATTCTGAAATTTTTTGCTTTTTCCTGCTCCTCTTAGCATGATAAAGAAGATTCAAAGAGAGTGAGATGCCAGCTCCTTTCATTCAGTCAGTAGCTTCAAACATTTCTGGACGTTTTTCAGTGGCAAAAATCAATGAATATTGTAAATGCACAAACAGTAATTTCTCCACATTGCAAGGTGTAATTCTGAAATTTTTTGCTTTTTCCTGCTCCTCTTAGCATGATAAAGAAGATTCAAAGAGAGTGAGATGCCAGCTCTTTTCATTCAGTCAGTAGCTTCAAACATTTCTGGTATATGAATAACATGATGTTTTTCAATGGCAAAAATCAATGAATATTGTAAATGCACAAACAGTAATTTCTCCGCATTGCAAGGTGCAATTCTGAAATTTTTTGCTTTTTCCTGCTAATCCTAGCATGATAAAGAAGATTCAAAGAGAGTGAGATGCCAGCTCCTTTCATTCAGTCAGTAGCTTCAAACATTTGTGGACGTTTTTCAATGGCAAAAACCAATGAATATTGTAAATGCACAAACAGTAATTTCTCCACATTGCAAGGTGCAATTCTGAAATTTTTTGCTTTTTCCTGCTCCTCTTAGCATGATAAAGAAGATTCAAAGAGAGTGAGATGCCAGCTCTTTTCATTCAGTCAGTAGCTTCAAACATTTCTGGTATATGAATAACATGATGTTTTTCAATGGCAAAAATCAATGAATATTGTAAATGCACAAACAGTAATTTCTACGCATTGCATGGTGCAATTCTGAAATTTTTTGCTTTTTCCTGCTCCTCTTAGCATGATAAAGAAGATTCAAAGAGAGTGAGATGCCAGCTCCTTTCATTCAGTCAGTAGCTTCAAACATTTCTGGACGTTTTTCAATGGCAAAAATCAATGAATATTGTAAATGCACAAACAGTAATTTCTCCACATTGCAAGGTGCAATTCTGAAATTTTTTGCTTTTTCCTGCTCCTCTTAGCATGATAAAGAAGATTCAAAGAGAGTGAGATGCCAGCTCTTTTCATTCAGTCAGTAGCTTCAAACATTTCTGGTATATGAATAACATGATGTTTTTCAATGGCAAAAATCAATGAATATTGTAAATGCACAAACAGTAATTTCTCCGCATTGCAAGGTGCAATTCTGAAATTTTTTGCTTTTTCCTGCTCCTCTTAGCATGATAAAGAAGATTCAAAGAGAGTGAGATGCCAGCTCCTTTCATTCAGTCAGTAGCTTCAAACATTTCTGGACGTTTTTCAATGGCAAAAATCAATGAATATTGTAAATGCACAAACAGTAATTTCTCCACATTGCAAGGTGCAATTCTGAAATTTTTTGCTTTTTCCTGCTCCTCTTAACATGATAAAGAAGATTCAAAGAGAGTGAGATGCCAGCTCTTTTCATACAGTCAGTAGCTTCAAACATTTCTGGTATATGAATAACATAATGTTTTTCAATGGCAAAAATCAATGAATATTGTAAATGCACAAACAGTAATTTCTCCGCATTGCAAGGTGCAATTCTGAAATTTTTTGCTTTTTCCTGCTCCTCTTAGCATGATAAAGAAGATTACAAGAGAGTGAGATGCCAGCTCTTTTCATTCAGTCAGTAGCTTCAAACATTTCTGGAATATGAATAACATGATGTTTTTCAATGGCAAAAATCAATGAATATTGTAAATGCACAAACAGTAATTTCTCCGCATTGCAAGGTGCAATTCTGAAATTTTTTGCTTTTTCCTGCTAATCCTAGCATGATAAAGAAGATTCAAAGAGAGTGAGATGCCAGCTCCTTTCATTCAGTCAGTAGCTTCAAACATTTGTGGACGTTTTTCAATGGCAAAAACCAATGAATATTGTAAATGCACAAACAGTAATTTCTCCACATTGCAAGGTGCAATTCTGAAATTTTTTGCTTTTTCCTGCTCCTCTTAGCATGATAAAGAAGATTCAAAGAGAGTGAGATGCCAGCTCCTTTCATTCAGTCAGTAGCTTCAAACATTTGTGGACGTTTTTCAATGGCAAAAACCAATGAATATTGTAAATGCACAAACAGTAATTTCTCCACATTGCAAGGTGCAATTCTGAATTTTTTTGCTTTTTCCTGCTCCTCTTAGCATGATAAAGAAGATTCAAAGAGAGTGAGATGCCAGCTCTTTTCATTCAGTCAGTAGCTTCAAACATTTCTGGTATATGAATAACATGATGTTTTTCAATGGCAAAAATCAATGAATATTGTAAATGCACAAACAGTAATTTCTCCGCATTGCAAGGTGCAATTCTGAAATTTTTTGCTTTTTCCTGCTAATCCTAGCATGATAAAGAAGATTCAAAGAGAGTGAGATGCCAGCTCCTTTCATTCAGTCAGTAGCTTCAAACATTTCTGGACGTTTTTCAATGGCAAAAACCAATGAATATTGTAAATGCACAAACAGTAATTTCTCCACATTGCAAGGTGCAATTCTAAAATTTTTTGCTTTTTCCTGCTTCTCTTAGCATGATAAAGAAGATTCAAAGAGAGTGAGATGCCAGCTCTTTTAATTCAGTCAGTAGCTTCAAACATTTCTGGTATATGAATAACATGATGTTTTTCAATGGCAAAAATGAATGAATATTGTAAATTGCACAAACAGTAATTTCTCCGCATTGCAAGGTGCAATTCTGAAGTTTTTTGCTTTTTCCTGCTCCTCTTAGCATGATAAAGAAGATTCAAAGAGAGTGAGATGCCAGCTCCTTTCATTCATTCAGTAGCTTCAAACATTTATGGACGTTTTTCAATGGCAAAAACCAATGAATATTGTAAATGCACAAACAGTAATTTCTCCACATTGCAAGGTGCAATTCTGAAATTTTTTGCTTTTTCCTGCTCCTCTTAGCATGATAAAGAAGATTCAAAGAGAGTGAGATGCCAGCTCTTTTCATTCAGTCAGTAGCTTCAAACATTTCTGGTATATGAATAACATGATGTTTTTCAATGGCAAAAATCAATGAATATTGTAAATGCACAAACAGTAATCTCTCCGCATTGCAAGGTGCAATTCTGAAATTTTTTGCTTTTTCCTGCTCCTCTTAGCATGATAAAGAAGATTCAAAGAGAGTGAGATGCCAGCTCCTTTCATTCAGTCAGTAGCTTCAAACATTTCTGGACGTTTTTCAATGGCAAAAATCAATGAATATTGTAAATGCACAAATAGTAATTTCTCCACATTGCAAGGTGCAATTCTGAAATTTTTTGCTTTTTCCTGCTCCTCTTAGCATGATAAAGAAGATTCAAAGAGAGTGAGATGCCAGCTCTTTTCATTCAGTCAGTAGCTTCAAACATTTCTGGTATATGAATAACATGATGTTTTTCAATGGCAAAAATCAATGAATATTGTAAATGCACAAACAGTAATTTCTCCGCATTGCAAGGTGCAATTCTGAAATTTTTTGCTTTTTCCTGCTAATCCTAGCATGATAAAGAAGATTCAAAGAGAGTGAGATGCCAGCTCCTTTCATTCAGTCAGTATCTTCAAACATTTGTGGACGTTTTTCAATGGCAAAAACCAATGAATATTGTAAATGCACAAACAGTAATTTCTCCACATTGCAAGGTGCAATTCTGAAATTTTTTGCTTTTTCCTGCTCCTCTTAGCATGATAAAGAAGATTCAAAGAGAGTGAGATGCCAGCTCCTTTCATTCATTCAGTAGCTTCAAACATTTATGGACGTTTTTCAATGGCAAAAACCAATGAATATTGTAAATGCACAAACAGTAATTTCTCCACATTGCAAGGTGCAATTCTGAAATTTTTTGCTTTTTCCTGCTCCTCTTAGCATGATAAAGAAGATTCAAAGAGAGTGAGATGCCAGCTCTTTTCATTCAGTCAGTAGCTTCAAACATTTCTGGTATATGAATAACATGATGTTTTTCAATGGCAAAAATCAATGAATATTGTAAATGCACAAACAGTAATCTCTCCGCATTGCAAGGTGCAATTCTGAAATTTTTTGCTTTTTCCTGCTCCTCTTAGCATGATAAAGAAGATTCAAAGAGAGTGAGATGCCAGCTCCTTTCATTCAGTCAGTAGCTTCAAACATTTCTGGACGTTTTTCAATGGCAAAAATCAATGAATATTGTAAATGCACAAATAGTAATTTCTCCACATTGCAAGGTGCAATTCTGAAATTTTTTGCTTTTTCCTGCTCCTCTTAGCATGATAAAGAAGATTCAAAGAGAGTGAGATGCCAGCTCTTTTCATTCAGTCAGTAGCTTCAAACATTTCTGGTATATGAATAACATGATGTTTTTCAATGGCAAAAATCAATGAATATTGTAAATGCACAAACAGTAATTTCTCCGCATTGCAAGGTGCAATTCTGAAATTTTTTGCTTTTTCCTGCTAATCCTAGCATGATAAAGAAGATTCAAAGAGAGTGAGATGCCAGCTCCTTTCATTCAGTCAGTAGCTTCAAACATTTGTGGACGTTTTTCAATGGCAAAAACCAATGAATATTGTAAATGCACAAACAGTAATTTCTCCACATTGCAAGGTGCAATTCTGAAATTTTTTGCTTTTTCCTGCTCCTCTTAGCATGATAAAGAAGATTCAAAGAGAGTGAGATGCCAGCTCTTTTCATTCAGTCAGTAGCTTCAAACATTTCTGGTATATGAATAACATGATGTTTTTTAATGGCAAAAATCAATGAATATTGTAAATGCACAAAGAGTAATTTCTCCGCATTGCAAGGTGCAATTCTGAAATTTTTTGCTTTTTCCTGCTCCTCTTAGCATGATAAAGAAGATTCAAAGAGAGTGAGATGCCAGCTCCTTTCATTCAGTCAGTAGCTTCAAACATTTCTGGACGTTTTTCAGTGGCAAAAATCAATGAATATTGTAAATGCACAAACAGTAATTTCTCCACATTGCAAGGTGTAATTCTGAAATTTTTTGCTTTTTCCTGCTCCTCTTAGCATGATAAAGAAGATTCAAAGAGAGTGAGATGCCAGCTCTTTTCATTCAGTCAGTAGCTTCAAACATTTCTGGTATATGAATAACATGATGTTTTTCAATGGCAAAAATCAATGAATATTGTAAATGCACAAACAGTAATTTCTCCGCATTGCAAGGTGCAATTCTGAAATTTTTTGCTTTTTCCTGCTAATCCTAGCATGATAAAGAAGATTCAAAGAGAGTGAGATGCCAGCTCCTTTCATTCAGTCAGTAGCTTCAAACATTTGTGGACGTTTTTCAATGGCAAAAACCAATGAATATTGTAAATGCACAAACAGTAATTTCTCCACATTGCAAGGTGCAATTCTGAAATTTTTTGCTTTTTCCTGCTCCTCTTAGCATGATAAAGAAGATTCAAAGAGAGTGAGATGCCAGCTCTTTTCATTCAGTCAGTAGCTTCAAACATTTCTGGTATATGAATAACATGATGTTTTTTAATGGCAAAAATCAATGAATATTGTAAATGCACAAACAGTAATTTCTCCGCATTGCAAGGTGCAATTCTGAAATTTTTTGCTTTTTCCTGCTCCTCTTAGCATGATAAAGAAGATTCAAAGAGAGTGAGATGCCAGCTCCTTTCATTCAGTCAGTAGCTTCAAACATTTCTGGACGTTTTTCAGTGGCAAAAATCAATGAATATTGTAAATGCACAAACAGTAATTTCTCCACATTGCAAGGTGTAATTCTGAAATTTTTTGCTTTTTCCTGCTCCTCTTAGCATGATAAAGAAGATTCAAAGAGAGTGAGATGCCAGCTCTTTTCATTCAGTCAGTAGCTTCAAACATTTCTGGTATATGAATAACATGATGTTTTTCAATGGCAAAAATCAATAAATATTGTAAATGCACAAACAGTAATTTCTCCGCATTGCAAGGTGCAATTCTGAAATTTTTTGCTTTTTCCTGCTCCTCTTAGCGTGATAAAGAAGATTCAAAGAGAGTGAGATGCCAGCTCCTTTCATTCAGTCAGTAGCTTCAAACATTTCTGGACGTTTTTCAATGGCAAAAACCAATGAATATTGTAAATGCACAAACAGTAATTTCTCCACATTGCAAGGTGCAATTCTGAAATTTTTTGCTTTTTCCTGCTCCTCTTAGCATGATAAAGAAGATTCAAAGAGAGTGAGATGCCAGCTCTTTTCATTCAGTCAGTAGCTTCAAACATTTCTGGTATATGAATAACATGATGTTTTTCAATGGCAAAAATCAATGAATATTGTAAATGCACAAACAGTAATTTCTCCGCATTGCAAGGTGCAATTCTGAAATTTTTTGCTTTTTCCTGCTTCTCTTAGCATGATAAAGAAGATTCAAAGAGAGTGAGATGCCAGCTCCTTTCATTCAGTCAGTAGCTTCAAACATTTCTGGACGTTTTTCAATGGCAAAAACCAATGAATATTGTAAATGCACAAACAGTAATTTCTCCACATTGCAAGGTGCAATTCTGAAATTTTTTGCTTTTTCCTGCTCCTCTTAGCATGATAAAGAAGATTCAAAGAGAGTGAGATGCCAGCTCCTTTCATTCAGTCCGTAGCTTCAAACATTTCTGGACGTTTTTCAGTGGCAAAAATCAATGAATATTGTAAATGCACAAACAGTAATTTCTCCACATTGCAAGGTGTAATTCTGAAATTTTTTGCTTTTTCCTGCTCCTCTTAGCATGATAAAGAAGATTCAAAGAGAGTGAGATGCCAGCTCTTTTCATTCAGTCAGTAGCTTCAAACATTTCTGGTATATGAATAACATGATGTTTTTCAATGGCAAAAATCAATGAATATTGTAAATGCACAAACAGTAATTTCTCCGTATTGCAAGGTGCAATTCTGAAATTTTTTGCTTTTTCCTGCTCCTCTTAGCATGATAAAGAAGATTCAAAGAGAGTGAGATGCCAGCTCCTTTCATTCAGTCAGTAGCTTCAAACATTTCTGGACGTTTTTCAGTGGCAAAAATCAATGAATATTGTAAATGCACAAACAGTAATTTCTCCACATTGCAAGGTGCAATTCTGAAATTTTTTGCTTTTTCCTGCTCCTCTTAGCATGATAAAGAAGATTCAAATAGAGTGAGATGCCAGCTCCTTTCATTCAGTCAGTAGGTTCAAACATTTCTGGACGTTTTTCAATGGTAAAAATCAATGAATATTGTAAATGCACAAATAGTAATTTCTCCACATTGCAAGGTGCAATTCTGAAATTTTTTGCTTTTTCCTGCTCCTCTTAGCATGATAAAGAAGATTCAAAGAGAGTGAGATGCCAGCTCTTTTCATTCAGTCAGTAGCTTCAAACATTTCTGGTATATGAATAACATGATGTTTTTCAATGGCAAAAATCAATGAATATTGTAAATGCACAAACAGTAATTTCTCCGCATTGCAAGGTGCAATTCTGAAATTTTTTGCTTTTTCCTGCTAATCCTAGCATGATAAAGAAGATTCAAAGAGAGTGAGATGCCAGCTCCTTTCATTCAGTCAGTAGCTTCAAACATTTCTGGACGATTTTCAATGGCAAAAACCAATGAATATTGTAAATGCACAAACAGTAATTTCTCCACATTGCAAGGTGCAATTCTGAATTTTTTTGCTTTTTCCTGCTCCTCTTAGCATGATTAAGAAGATTCAAAGAGAGTGAGATGCCAGCTCTTTTCATTCAGTCAGTAGCTTCAAACATTTCTGGTATATGAATAACATGATGTTTTTCAATGCCAAAAATCAATGAATATTGTAAATGCACAAACAGTAATTTCTCCGCATTGCAAGGTGCAATTCTGAAATTTTTTGCTTTTTCCTGCTAATCCTAGCATGATAAAGAAGATTCAAAGAGAGTGTGATGCCAGCTCCTTTCATTCAGTCAGTAGCTTCAAACATTTCTGGACGTTTTTCAATGGCAAAAACCAATGAATATTGTAAATGCACAAACAGTATTTTCGCCACATTGCATTGTGCAATTCTGAAATTTTTTGCTTTTTCCTGCTCCTCTTAGCATGATAAAGAAGATTCAAAGAGAGTGAGATGCCAGCTCTTTTCATTCAGTCAGTAGCTTCAAACATTTCTGGTATATGAATAACATGATGTTTTTCAATGTCAAAAATCAATGAATATTGTAAATGCACAAACAGTAATTTCTCCGCATTGCAAGGTGCAATTCTGAAATTTTTTGCTTTTTCCTGCTCCTCTTAGCATGATAAAGAAGATTCAAAGAGAGTGAGATGCCAGCTCCTTTCATTCAGTCAGTAGCTTCAAACATTTCTGGACGTTTTTCAATGGCAAAAATCAATGAATATTGTAAATGCACAAACAGTAATTTCTCCACATTGCAAGGTGCAATTCTGAAATTTTTTGCTTTTTCCTGCTCCTCTTAGCATGATAAAGAAGATTCAAAGAGAGTGAGATGCCAGCTCTTTTCATTCAGTCAGTAGCTTCAAACATTTCTGGTATATGAATAACATGATGTTTTCAATGGCAAAAATCAATGAATATTGCAAATGCACAAACAGTAATTTCTCTGCATTGCAAGGTGCAATTCTGAAATTTTTTGCTTTTTCCTGCTCCTCTTAGCATGATAAAGAAGATTCAAAGAGAGTGAGATGCCAGCTCCTTTCATTCAGTCAGTAGGTTCAAACATTTCTGGACGTTTTTCAATGGTAAAAATCAATGAATATTGTAAATGCACAAATAGTAATTTCTCCACATTGCAAGGTGCAATTCTGAAATTTTTTGCTTTTTCCTGCTCCTCTTAGCATGATAAAGAAGATTCAAAGAGAGTGAGATGCCAGCTCTTTTCATTCAGTCAGTAGCTTCAAACATTTCTGGTATATGAATAACATGATGTTTTTCAATGGCAAAAATCAATGAATATTGTAAATGCACAAACAGTAATTTCTCCGCATTGCAAGGTGCAATTCTGAAATTTTTTTACTTTTTCCTGCTAATCCTAGCATGATAAAGAAGATTCAAAGAGAGTGAGATGCCAGCTCCTTTCATTCAGTCAGTAGCTTCAAACATTTCTGGACGTTTTTCAATGGCAAAAACCAATGAATATTGTAAATGCACAAACAGTAATTTCTCCACATTGCAAGGTGCAATTCTGAATTTTTTTGCTTTTTCCTGCTCCTCTTAGCATGATAAAGAAGATTCAAAGAGAGTGAGATGCCAGCTCTTTTCATTCAGTCAGTAGCTTCAAACATTTCTGGTATATGAATAACATGATGTTTTTCAATGCCAAAAATCAATGAATATTGTAAATGCACAAACAGTAATTTCTCTGCATTGCAAGGTGCAATTCTGAAATTTTTTGCTTTTTCCTGCTAATCCTAGCATGATAAAGAAGATTCAAAGAGAGTGTGATGCCAGCTCCTTTCATTCAGTCAGTAGCTTCAAACATTTCTGGACGTTTTTCAATGGCAAAAACCAATGAATATTGTAAATGCACAAACAGTAATTTCGCCACATTGCATTGTGCAATTCTGAAATTTTTTGCTTTTTCCTGCTCCTCTTAGCATGATAAAGAAGATTCAAAGAGAGTGAGATGCCAGCTCTTTTCATTCAGTCAGTAGCTTCAAACATTTCTGGTATATGAATAACATGATGTTTTTCAATGTCAAAAATCAATGAATATTGTAAATGCACAAACAGTAATTTCTCCGCATTGCAAGGTGCAATTCTGAAATTTTTTGCTTTTTCCTGCTCCTCTTAGCATGATAAAGAAGATTCAAAGAGAGTGAGATGCCAGCTCCTTTCATTCAGTCAGTAGCTTCAAACATTTCTGGACGTTTTTCAATGGCAAAAATCAATGAATATTGTAAATGCACAAACAGTAATTTCTCCACATTGCAAGGTGCAATTCTGAAATTTTTTGCTTTTTCCTGCTCCTCTTAGCATGATAAAGAAGATTCAAAGAGAGTGAGATGCCAGCTCTTTTCATTCAGTCAGTAGCTTCAAACATTTCTGGTATATGAATAACATGATGTTTTCAATGGCAAAAATCAATGAATATTGCAAATGCACAAACAGTAATTTCTCCGCATTGCAAGGTGCAATTCTGAAATTTTTTGCTTTTTCCTGCTCCTCTTAGCATGATAAAGAAGATTCAAAGAGAGTGAGATGCCAGCTCCTTTCATTCAGTCAGTAGGTTCAAACATTTCTGGACGTTTTTCAATGGTAAAAATCAATGAATATTGTAAATGCACAAATAGTAATTTCTCCACATTGCAAGGTGCAATTCTGAAATTTTTTGCTTTTTCCTGCTCCTCTTAGCATGATAAAGAAGATTCAAAGAGAGTGAGATGCCAGCTCTTTTCATTCAGTCAGTAGCTTCAAACATTTCTGGTATATGAATAACATGATGTTTTTCAATGGCAAAAATCAATGAATATTGTAAATGCACAAACAGTAATTTCTCCGCATTGCAAGGTGCAATTCTGAAATTTTTTTACTTTTTCCTGCTAATCCTAGCATGATAAAGAAGATTCAAAGAGAGTGAGATGCCAGCTCCTTTCATTCAGTCAGT
The DNA here is from genome assembly GCF_046119375.1 of Phyllobates terribilis. Lineage (NCBI taxonomy): Eukaryota > Metazoa > Chordata > Amphibia > Anura > Dendrobatidae > Phyllobates > Phyllobates terribilis. The sequence goes on from NW_027362764.1 coordinate 344,551,676, forward strand.
AGCTTCAAACATTTCTGGACGTTTTTCAATGGCAAAAACCAATGAATATTGTAAATGCACAAACAGTAATTTCTCCACATTGCAAGGTGCAATTCTGAATTTTTTTGCTTTTTCCTGCTCCTCTTAGCATGATAAAGAAGATTCAAAGAGAGTGAGATGCCAGCTCTTTTCATTCAGTCAGTAGCTTCAAACATTTCTGGTATATGAATAACATGATGTTTTTCAATGCCAAAAATCAATGAATATTGTAAATGCACAAACAGTAATTTCTCCGCATTGCAAGGTGCAATTCTGAAATTTTTTGCTTTTTCCTGCTAATCCTAGCATGATAAAGAAGATTCAAAGAGAGTGTGATGCCAGCTCCTTTCATTCAGTCAGTAGCTTCAAACATTTCTGGACGTTTTTCAATGGCAAAAACCAATGAATATTGTAAATGCACAAACAGTAATTTCGCCACATTGCATTGTGCAATTCTGAAATTTTTTGCTTTTTCCTGCTCCTCTTAGCATGATAAAGAAGATTCAAAGAGAGTGAGATGCCAGCTCTTTTCATTCAGTTAGTAGCTTCAAACATTTCTGGTATATGAATAACATGATGTTTTTCAATGTCAAAAATCAATGAATATTGTAAATGCACAAACAGTAATTTCTCCGCATTGCAAGGTGCAATTCTGAAATTTTTTGCTTTTTCCTGCTCCTCTTAGCATGATAAAGAAGATTCAAAGAGAGTGAGATGCCAGCTCCTTTCATTCAGTCAGTAGCTTCAAACATTTCTGGACGTTTTTCAATGGCAAAAATCAATGAATATTGTAAATGCACAAACAGTAATTTCTCCACATTGCAAGGTGCAATTCTGAAATTTTTTGCTTTTTCCTGCTCCTCTTAGCATGATAAAGTGTAGCGCTGGCGTCCCTGCCCTCTGCTAGGCAGGGACGCTGCTCCCCTCACCGCTCTGCTCCGTGCCCGGCGTCCTCTCCCCGCTCTGCTGTCAGCGCGCGCTCCTTCCCGGCGTCCTCCTCCCGCTCTGCTCTCAGCGCGCGCCCCCTCCCGGCCCCTGTGCTTAGGGCGCGCGCGCGCGCGCTCCCCTCCTCTTAAAGGGGCCGCGCGCGCCGTCCTAAGGAGTCCCCGGCCAATGGCCGGAGGACTTCATCATATATAAGGCACCTCCTCCAAAATGGAGGTGCCCGAGCAATGTTGTTTGCACCTGTGTCTCACCTGTGCTTCAGCCCTCAGGTCCCGTTGCCAGTTACCTGCCAGTTTCCTGCCAGTTTCCTGCCAGTTTCCTGCTAGTTACCTGCCAGTTACCTGCCTGATTCCTGCCTGAAAACTTGTTACCTGTCTGCCAGTCTGAGGTCCGACGGTCTGCCTTACTACTCCTGTCAGTCTGTCTAAAGGACCAGCCTGCCCGCTCACCTGGGAGCGCATATCAGCTTCCTGCCTGCTTGCCTGAGGTCCGACGGTCTGCCTTACTACTCCGGTCAGTCTGTCTATGGACCAGCTTGCCCGCTCACCTGGGAGCGCTTCTCCGTTATCTGCCTGCTTGCCAGCCCGGAGGCTCCGTTGTCACGTGCTGTGACCACCAGCTATCTCAGAGACTCTTGCCCGCTCACCTGGGAGCGCATCTCCGTTACCTGCCTGCTTGCCAGCCCGGAGGTCCCGTTGTCACGTGCGGTGACCACCAGCTATTCCAGAGACTCTTGCCCGCTCACCTGGGAGCGCTTCTCCGTTACCTACCTGCCTGCCAGCCCGGAGGTTCCGCCGTCACGTGCCGTGACCACCTGCTATTCCAGAGACTCTCGCTTGATCACCTGGGAGCACACATCTACCATCTGCCTGCTAGCCTACCCGGAGGCTCTGCCATCACAGGTCGTACCTACCCCTTACCCAGAGACTGCCCTGATCACTTGCCGTAACTTCCTGTCCGTTCACCCAGAGACTGCCACCCGCTCCCTTACAAGGGCCGCCCCCTTGTATACTAGCTCAGAGGTTCCGCCTCCCGGACCCGTTACATAAAGAAGATTCAAAGAGAGTGAGATGCCAGCTCTTTTCATTCAGTCAGTAGCTTCAAACATTTCTGGTATATGAATAACATGATGTTTTCAATGGCAAAAATCAATGAATATTGTAAATGCACAAACAGTAATTTCTCCGCATTGCAAGGTGCAATTCTGAAATTTTTTGCTTTTTCCTGCTCCTCTTAGCATGATAAAGAAGATTCAAAAAGAGTGAGATGCCAGCTCCTTTCATTCAGTCAGTAGCTTCGAACATTTCTGGACGTTTTTCAATGGCAAAAATCAATGAATATTGTAAATGCACAAACAGTAATTTCTCCACATTGCAAGGTGCAATTCTGAAATTTTTTGCTTTTTCCTGCTCCTCTTAGCATGATAAAGAAGATTCAAAGAGAGTGAGATGCCAGCTCTTTTCATTCAGTCAGTAGCTTCAAACATTTCTGGTATATGAATAACATGATGTTTTTCAATGGCAAAAATCAATGAATATTGTAAATGCACAAACAGTAATTTCTCCGCATTGCAAGGTGCAATTCTGAAATTTTTTACTTTTTCCTGCTCCTCTTAGCATGATAAAGAAGATTCAAAGAGAGTGAGATGCCTGCTCCTTTCATTCAGTCAGTAGCTTCAAACATTTCTGGACGTTTTTCAATGGCAAAAACCAATGAATATTGTAAATGCACAAACAGTAATTTCTCCACATTGCAAGGTGCAATTCTGAAATTTTTTGCTTTTTCCTGCTCCTCTTAGCATGATAAAGAAGATTCAAAGAGAGTGAGATGCCAGCTCTTTTCATTCAGTCAGTAGCTTCACACATTTCTGGTATATGAATAACATGATGTTTTTCAATGGCAAAAATCAATGAATATTGTAAATGCACAAACAGTAATTTCTCCGCATTGCAAGGTGCAATTCTGAAATTTTTTGCTTTTTCCTGCTCCTCTTAGCATGATAAAGAAGATTCAAAGAGAGTGAGATGCCAGCTCCTTTCATTCAGTCAGTAGCTTCAAACATTTCTGGATGTTTTTCAGTGGCAAAAATCAATGAATATTGTAAATGCACAAACAGCAATTTCTCCACATTGCAAGGTGCAATTCTGAAATTTTTTGCTTTTTCCTGCTCCTCTTAGCATGATAAAGAAGATTCAAAGAGAGTGAGATGCCAGCTCTTTTCATTCAGTCAGTAGCTTCAAACATTTCTGGTATATGAATAACATGATGTTTTTCAATGGCAAAAATCAATGAATATTGTAAATGCACAAACAGTAATTTCTCCACATTGCAAGGTGCAATTCTGAAATTTTTTGCTTTTTCCTGCTCCTCTTAGCATGATAAAGAAGATTCAAAGAGAGTGAGATGCCAGCTCTTTTCATTCAGTCAGTAGCTTCAAACATTTCTGGTATATGAATAACATGATGTTTTTCAATGGCAAAAATCAATGAATATTGTAAATGCACAAACAGTAATTTCTCCGCATTGCAAGGTGCAATTCTGAAATTTTTTGCTTTTTCCTGCTCCTCTTAGCATGATAAAGAAGATTCAAAGAGAGTGAGATGCCAGCTCCTTTCATTCAGTCAGTAGCTTCAAACATTTCTGGACGTTTTTCAATGGCAAAAACCAATGAATATTGTAAATGCACAAACAATAATTTCTCCACATTGCAAGGTGCAATTCTGAAATTTTTTGCTTTTTCCTGCTCCTCTTAGCATGATAAAGAAGATTCAAAGAGAGTGAGATGCCAGCTCTTTTCATTCAGTCAGTAGCTTCAAACATTTCTGGTATATGAATAACATGATGTTTTTCAATGGCAAAAATCAATGAATATTGTAAATGCACAAACAGTAATTTCTCCACATTGCAAGGTGCAATTCTGAAATTTTTTGCTTTTTCCTGCTCCTCTTAGCATGATAAAGAAGATTCAAAGAGAGTGAGATGCCAGCTCTTTTCATTCAGTCAGTAGCTTCAAACATTTCTGGTATATGAATAACATGATGTTTTTCATTGGCAAAAATCAATGAATATTGTAAATGCACAAACAGTAATTTCTCCGCATTGCAAGGTGCAATTCTGAAATTTTTTGCTTTTTCCTGCTCCTCTTAGCATGATAAAGAAGATTCAAAGAGAGTGAGATGCCAGCTCCTTTCATTCAGTCAGTAGCTACAAACATTTCTGGACGTTTTTCAATGGCAAAAACCAATGAATATTGTAAATGCACAAACAATAATTTCTCCACATTGCAAGGTGCAATTCTGAAATTTTTTGCTTTTTCCTGCTCCTCTTAGCATGATAAAGAAGATTCAAAGAGAGTGAGATGCCAGCTCTTTTCATTCAGTCAGTAGCTTCAAACATTTCTGGTATATGAATAACATGATGTTTTTCAATGGCAAAAATCAATGAATATTGTAAATGCACAAACAGTAATTTCTCCGCATTGCAAGGTGCAATTCTGAAATTTTTTGCTTTTTCCTGCTCCTCTTAGCATGATAAAGAAGATTCAAAGAGAGTGAGATGCCAGCTCCTTTCATTCAGTCAGTAGCTTCAAACATTTCTGGACGTTTTTCAATGGCAAAAACCAATGAATATTGTAAATGCACAAACAGTAATTTCTCCACATTGCAAGGTGCAATTCTGAATTTTTTTGCTTTTTCCTGCTCCTCTTAGCATGATAAAGAAGATTCAAAGAGAGTGAGATGCCAGCTCTTTTCATTCAGTCAGTAGCTTCAAACATTTCTGGTATATGAATAACATGATGTTTTTCAATGGCAAAAATCAATGAATATTGTAAATGCACAAACAGTAATTTCTCCGCATTGCAAGGTGCAATTCTGAAATTTTTTGCTTTCTCCAGCTCCTCTTAGCATGATAAAGAAGATTCAAAGAGCGTGAGATGCCAGCTCCTTTCATTCAGTCAGTAGCTTCAAACATTTGTGGACGTTTTTCAGTGGCAAAAATCAATGAATATTGTAAATGCACAAACAGTAATTTCTCCACATTGCAAGGTGTAATTCTGAAATTTTTTGCTTTTTCCTGCTCCTGTTAGCATGATAAAGAAGATTCAAAGAGAGTGAGATGCCAGCTCCTTTCATTCAGTCAGTAGCTTCAAACAGTTCTGGTATATGAATAACATGATGTTTTTCAATGGCAAAAATCAATGAATATTGTAAATGCACAAACTAATTTCTCCGCATTGCAAGGTGCAATTCTGAATTTTTTTGCTTTTTCCTGCTCCTCTTAGCATGATAAAGAAGATTCAAAGAGAGTGAGATGCCAGCTCCTTTCATTCAGTCAGTAGCTTCAATCATTTCTGGACGTTTTTCAATGGCAAAAATCAATGAATATTGTAAATGCACAAACAGTAATTTCTCCGCATTGCAAGGTGAAATTCTGAAATTTTTTGCTTTTTCCTGCTCCTCTTAGCAAGATAAACAAGATTCAAAGAGAGTGAGATGCCAGCTCCTTTCATTCAGTCAGTAGCTTCAATCATTTCTGGACGTTTTTCAATGGCAAAAATCAATGAATATTGTAAATGCACAAACAGTAATTTCTCCACATTGCAAGGTGCAATTCTGAAATTTTTTGCTTTTTCCTGCTCCTCTTAGCATGATAAAGAAGATTCAAAGAGAGTGAGATGCCAGCTCTTTTCATTCAGTCAGTAGCTTCAAACATTTCTGGTATATGAATAACATGATGTTTTTCATTGGCAAAAATCAATGAATATTGTAAATGCACAAACAGTAATTTCTCCGCATTGCAAGGTGCAATTCTGAAATTTTTTGCTTTTTCCTGCTCCTCTTAGCATGATAAAGAAGATTCAAAGAGAGTGAGATGCCAGCTCCTTTCATTCAGTCAGTAGCTACAAACATTTCTGGACGTTTTTCAATGGCAAAAACCAATGAATATTGTAAATGCACAAACAATAATTTCTCCACATTGCAAGGTGCAATTCTGAAATTTTTTGCTTTTTCCTGCTCCTCTTAGCATGATAAAGAAGATTCAAAGAGAGTGAGATGCCAGCTCTTTTCATTCAGTCAGTAGCTTCAAACATTTCTGGTATATGAATAACATGATGTTTTTCAATGGCAAAAATCAATGAATATTGTAAATGCACAAACAGTAATTTCTCCGCATTGCAAGGTGCAATTCTGAAATTTTTTGCTTTTTCCTGCTCCTCTTAGCATGATAAAGAAGATTCAAAGAGAGTGAGATGCCAGCTCCTTTCATTCAGTCAGTAGCTTCAAACATTTCTGGACGTTTTTCAATGGCAAAAACCAATGAATATTGTAAATGCACAAACAGTAATTTCTCCACATTGCAAGGTGCAATTCTGAATTTTTTTGCTTTTTCCTGCTCCTCTTAGCATGATAAAGAAGATTCAAAGAGAGTGAGATGCCAGCTCTTTTCATTCAGTCAGTAGCTTCAAACATTTCTGGTATATGAATAACATGATGTTTTTCAATGGCAAAAATCAATGAATATTGTAAATGCACAAACAGTAATTTCTCCGCATTGCAAGGTGCAATTCTGAAATTTTTTGCTTTCTCCAGCTCCTCTTAGCATGATAAAGAAGATTCAAAGAGCGTGAGATGCCAGCTCCTTTCATTCAGTCAGTAGCTTCAAACATTTGTGGACGTTTTTCAGTGGCAAAAATCAATGAATATTGTAAATGCACAAACAGTAATTTCTCCACATTGCAAGGTGTAATTCTGAAATTTTTTGCTTTTTCCTGCTCCTGTTAGCATGATAAAGAAGATTCAAAGAGAGTGAGATGCCAGCTCCTTTCATTCAGTCAGTAGCTTCAAACAGTTCTGGTATATGAATAACATGATGTTTTTCAATGGCAAAAATCAATGAATATTGTAAATGCACAAACTAATTTCTCCGCATTGCAAGGTGCAATTCTGAATTTTTTTGCTTTTTCCTGCTCCTCTTAGCATGATAAAGAAGATTCAAAGAGAGTGAGATGCCAGCTCCTTTCATTCAGTCAGTAGCTTCAATCATTTCTGGACGTTTTTCAATGGCAAAAATCAATGAATATTGTAAATGCACAAACAGTAATTTCTCCGCATTGCAAGGTGAAATTCTGAAATTTTTTGCTTTTTCCTGCTCCTCTTAGCAAGATAAACAAGATTCAAAGAGAGTGAGATGCCAGCTCCTTTCATTCAGTCAGTAGCTTCAATCATTTCTGGACGTTTTTCAATGGCAAAAATCAATGAATATTGTAAATGCACAAACAGTAATTTCTCCGCATTGCAAGGTGCAATTCTGAAATTTTTTGCTTTTTCCTGCTCCTCTTAGCATGATAAAGAATATTCAAAGAGAGTGAGATGCCAGCTCCTTTCCTTCAGTCAGTAGCTTCAATCATTTCTGGACGTTTTTGAATGGCAAAAATCAATGAATATTGTAAATGTACAAACAGTAATTTCTCCGCATTGCAAGGTGCAATTCTGAAATTTTTTGCTTTTTCCTGCTCCTCTTAGCATGATAAAGAAGATTCAAAGAGAGTGAGATGCCAGCTCCTTTCATTCAGTCATTAGCTTCAATCATTTCTGGACGTTTTTCAATGGCAAAAATCAATGAATATTGTAAATGCACAAACAGTAATTTCTCCGCATTGCAAGGTGCAATTCTGAAATTTTTTGCTTTTTCCTGCTCCTCTTAGCATGATAAAGAAGATTCAAAGAGAGTGAGATGCCAGCTCCTTTCATTCAGTCAGTAGCTTCAAACATTTCTGGTATATGAATAACATGATGTTTTTCAATGGCAAAAATCAATGAATATTGTAAATGCACAAACAGTAATTTCTCCGCATTGCAAGGTGCAATTCTGAAATTTTTTGCTTTTTCCTGCTCCTCTAAGCATGATAAAGAAGATTCAAAGAGAGTGAGATGCCAGCTCCTTTCATTCAGTCAGTAGCTTCAATCATTTCTGGACGTTTTTCAATGGCAAAAATCAATGAATATTGTAAATGCACAAACAGTAATTTCTCCGCATTGCAAGGTGCAATTCTGAAATTTTTTGCTTTTTCCTGCTCCTCTTAGCATGATAAACAAGATTCAAAGTGAATGAGATGCCAGCTCCTTTCATTCAGTCAGTAGCTTCAATCATTTCTGGACGTTTTTCAATGGCAAAAATCATTGAATATTGTAAATGCACAAACAGTAATTTCTCCGCATTGCAAGGTGCAATTCTGAAATTTTTTGCTTTTTCCTGCTCCTCTTAGCATGATAAACAAGATTCAAAGAGAGTGAGATGCCAGCTCCTTTCATTCAGTCAGTAGCTTCAATCATTTCTGGATGTTTTTCAATGGCAAAAATCAATGAATATTGTAAATGCACAAACAGTAATTTCTCCGCATTGCAAGGTGCAATTCTGAAATTTTTTGCTTTTTCCTGCTCCTCTTAGCATGATAAAGAAGATTCAAAGAGAGTGAGATGCCAGCTCCTTTCATTCAGTCAGTAGCTTCAATTATTTTCTGGACGTTTTTCAATGGCAAAAATCAATGAATATTGTAAATGCACAAACAGTAATTTCTCGGCATTGCAAGGTGCAATTCTGAAATTTTTTGCTTTTTCCTGCTCCTCTTAGCATGATAAACAAGATTCAAAGTGAATGAGATGCCAGCTCCTTTCATTCAGTCAGTAGCTTCAATCATTTCTGGACGTTTTTCAATGGCAAAAATCAATGAATATTGTAAATGCACAAACAGTAATTTCTCCGCATTGCAAGGTGCAATTCTGAAATTTTTTGCTTTTTCCTGCTCCTCTTAGCATGATAAAGAAGATTCAAAGAGAGTGAGATGCCAGCTCCTTTCATTCAGTCAGTAGCTTCAAACATTTCTGGTATATGAATAACATGATGTTTTTCAATGGCAAAAATCAATGAATATTGTAAATGCACAAACATTAATTTCTCCGCATTGCAAGGTGCAATTCTGAAATTTTTTGCTTTTTCCTGCTCCTCTTAGCATGATAAAGAAGATTCAAAGAGAGTGAGATGCCAGCTCCTTTCATTCAGTCAGTAGCTTCAATCATTTCTGGACATTTTTCAATGGCAAAAATCAATGAATATTGTAAATGCACAAACAGTAATTTCTCCGCATTGCAAGGTGCAATTCTGAATTTTTTTGCTTTTTCCTGCTCCTCTTAGCATGATAAAGAAGATTCAAAGAGAGTGAGATGCCAGCTCCTTTCATTCAGTCAGTAGCTTCAAACATTTCTGGTATATGAATAACATGATGTTTTTCAATGGCAAAAATCAATGAATATTGTAAATGCACAAACAGTAATTTCTCCGCATTGCAAGGTGCAATTTTGAAATTTTTTGCTTTTTCCTGCTCCTCTTAGCATGATAAAGAAGATTCAAAGAGAGTGAGATGCCAGCTCCTTTCATTCAGTCAGTAGCTTCAATCATTTCTGGACGTTTTTCAATGGCAAAAATCAATGAATATTGTAAATGCACAAACAGTAATTTCTCCGCATTGCAAGGTGCAATTCTGAAATTTTTTGCTTTTTCCTGCTCCTCTTAGCATGATAAGGAAGATTCAAAGAGAGTGAGATGCCAGCTCCTTTCATTCAGTCAGTAGCTTCAATCATTTCTGGACGTTTTTCAATGGCAAAAATCAATGAATATTGTAAATGCACAAAGAGTAATTTCTCCGCATTGCAAGGTGCAATTCTGAAATTTTTTGCTTTTTCCTGCTCCTCTTAGCATGATAAAGAAGATTCAAAGAGAGTGAGATGCCAGCTCCTTTCATTCAGGCAGTAGCTTCAAACATTTCTGGTATATGAATAACATGATGTTTTTCAATGGCAAAAATCAATGAATATTGTAAATGCACAAACAGTAATTTCTCCGCATTGCAAGGTGCAATTCTGAAATTTTTTGCTTTTTCCTGCTCCTCTTAGCATGATAAAGAAGATTCAAAGAGAGTGAGATGCCAGCTCCTTCCATTCAGTCAGTAGCTTCAATCATTTCTGGACGTTTTTCAATGGCAAAAATCAATGAATATTGTAAATGCACAAAGAGTAATTTCTCCGCATTGCAAGGTGCAATTCTGAAATTTTTTGCTTTTTCCTGCTCCTCTTAGCATGATAAAGAAGATTCAAAGAGAGTGAGATGCCAGCTCCTTTCATTCAGTCAGTAGCTTCAAACATTTCTGGTATATGAATAACATGATGTTTTTCAATGGCAAAAATCAATGAATATTGTAAATGCACAAACAGTAATTTCTCCGCATTGCAAGGTGCAATTCTGAAATTTTTTGCTTTTTCCTGCTCCTCTTAGCATGATAAAGAAGATTCAAAGAGAGTGAGATGCCAGCTCCTTTCATTCAGTCTGTAGCTTCAATCATTTCTGGACGTTTTTCAATGGCAAAAAATCATTGAATATTGTAAATGCACAAACAGTAATTTCTCCGCATTGCAAGGTGCAATTTTGAAATTTTTTGCTTTTTCCTGCTCCTCTTAGCATGATAAAGAAGATTCAAAGAGAGTGAGATGCCAGCTCCTTTCATTCAGTCAGTAGCTTCAATCATTTCTGGTATATGAATAACATGATGTTTTTCAATGGCAAAAATCAATGAATATTGTAAATGCACAAACAGTAATTTCTCCGCATTGCAAGGTGCAATTCTGAAATTTTTTGCTTTTTCCTGCTCCTCTAAGCATGATAAAGAAGATTCAAAGAGAGTGAGATGCCAGCTCCTTTCATTCAGTCAGTAGCTTCAATCATTTCTGGACGTTTTTCAATGGCAAAAATCAATGAATATTGTAAATGCACAAACAGTAATTTCTCCGCATTGCAAGGTGCAATTCTGAAATTTTTTGCTTTTTCCTGCTCCTCTTAGCATGATAAAGAAGATTCAAAGAGAGTGAGATGCCAGCTCCTTTCATTAAGTCAGTAGCTTCAAACATTTCTGGTATATGAATAACATGATGTTTTTCAATGGCAAAAATCAATGAATATTGTAAATGCACAAACAGTAATTTCTCCGCATTGCAAGGTGCAATTCTGAAATTTTTTGCTTTTTCCTGCTCCTCTTAACATGATAAAGAAGATTCAAAGAGAGTGAGATGCCAGCTCCTTTCATTCAGTAAGTAGCTTCAATCATTTCTGGACGTTTTTCAATGGCAAAAATCAATGAATATTGTAAATGCACAAACAGTAATTTCTCCGCATTGCAAGGTGCAATTCTGAAATTTTTTGCTTTTTACTGCTCCTCTTAGCATGATAAACAAGATTCAAAGAGAGTGAGATGCCAGCTCCTTTCATTCAGTCAGTAGCTTCAATCATTTCTGAACGTTTTTCAATGGCAAAAATCAATGAATATTGTAAATGCACAAACAGTAATTTCTCCGCATTGCAAGGTGCAATTCTGAAATTTTTTGCTTTTTCCTGCTCCTCTTAGCATGATAAGGAAGATTCAAAGAGAGTGAGATGCCAGCTGCTTTCATTCAGTCAGTAGCTTCAATCATTTCTGGACGTTTTTCAAGGGCAAAAATCAATGAATATTGTAAATGCACAAAGAGTAATTTCTCCGCATTGCAAGGTGCAATTCTGAAATTTTTTGCTTTTTCCTGCTCCTCTTAGCATGATAAAGAAGATTCAAAGAGAGTGAGATGCCAGCTCCTTTCATTCAGTCAGTAGCTTCAAACATTTCTGGTATATGAATAACATGATGTTTTTCAATGGCAAAAATCAATGAATATTGTAAATGCACAAACAGTAATTTCTCCGCATTGCAAGGTGCAATTCTGAAATTTTTTGCTTTTTCCTGCTCCTCTTAGCATGATAAAGAAGATTCAAAGAGAGTGAGATGCCAGCTCCTTTCATTCAGTCAGTAGCTTCAATCATTTCTGGACGTTTTTCAATGGCAAAAATCATTGAATATTGTAAATGCACAAACAGTAATTTCTCCGCATTGCAAGGTGCAATTCTGAAATTTTTTGCTTTTTCCTGCTCCTCTTAGCATGATAAAGAAGATTCAAAGAGAGTGAGATGCCAGCTCCTTTCATTCAGTCAGTATCTTCAATCATTTCTGGTATATGAATAACATGATGTTTTTCAATGGCAAAAATCAATGAATATTGTAAATGCACAAACAGTAATTTCTCCGCATTGCAAGGTGCAATTCTGAAATTTTTTGCTTTTTCCTGCTCCTCTTAGCATGATAAAGAAGATTCAAAGAGAGTGAGATGCCAGCTCCTTTCATTCAGTCAGTAGCTTCAATCATTTCTGGACGTTTTTCAATGGCAAAAATCAATGAATATTGTAAATGCACAAACAGTAATTTCTCCGCATTGCAAGGTGCAATTCTGAAATTTTTTGCTTTTTCCTGCTCCTCTTAGCATGATAAAGAAGATTCAAAGAGAGTGAGATGCCAGCTCTTTTCATTCAGTCAGTAGCTTCAAACATTTCTGGTATATGAATAACATGATGTTTTTCAATGGCAAAAATCAATGAATATTGTAAATGCACAAACAGTAATTTCTCCGCATTGCAAGGTGCAATTCTGAAATTTTTTGCTTTTTCCTGCTCCTCTTAGCATGATAAAGAAGATTCAAAGAGAGTGAGATGCCAGCTCCTTTCATTCAGTCAGTAGCTTCAAACATTTCTGGACGTTTTTCAATGGCAAAAACCAATGAATATTGTAAATGCACAAACAGTAATTTCTCCACATTGCAAGGTGCAATTCTGAATTTTTTTGCTTTTTCCTGCTCCTCTTAGCATGATAAAGAAGATTCAAAGAGAGTGAGATGCCAGCTCTTTTCATTCAGTCAGTAGCTTCAAACATTTCTGGTATATGAATAACATGATGTTTTTCAATGGCAAAAATCAATGAATATTGTAAATGCACAAACAGTAATTTCTCCGCATTGCAAGGTGCAATTCTGAAATTTTTTGCTTTCTCCAGCTCCTCTTAGCATGATAAACAAGATTCAAAGAGCGTGAGATGCCAGCTCCTTTCATTCAGTCAGTAGCTTCAAACATTTGTGGACGTTTTTCAGTGGCAAAAATCAATGAATATTGTAAATGCACAAACAGTAATTTCTCCACATTGCAAGGTGTAATTCTGAAATTTTTTGCTTTTTCCTGCTCCTGTTAGCATGATAAAGAAGATTCAAAGAGAGTGAGATGCCAGCTCCTTTCATTCAGTCAGTAGCTTCAAACATTTCTGGTATATGAATAACATGATGTTTTTCAATGGCAAAAATCAATGAATATTGTAAATGCACAAACTAATTTCTCCGCATTGCAAGGTGCAATTCGGAATTTTTTTGCTTTTTCCTGCTCCTCTTAGCATGATAAAGAAGATTCAAAGAGAGTGAGATGCCAGCTCCTTTCATTCAGTCAGTAGCTTCAATCATTTCTGGACGTTTTTCAATGGCAAAAATCAATGAATATTGTAAATGCACAAACAGTAATTTCTCCGCATTGCAAGGTGCAATTCTGAAATTTTTTGCTTTTTCCTGCTCCTCTTAGCATGATAAAGAAGATTCAAAGAGAGTGAGATGCCAGCTCCTTTCATTCAGTCAGTAGCTTCAATCATTTCTTGACGTTTTTCAATGGCAAAAATCATTGAATATTGTAAATGCACAAACAGTAATTTCTCCGCATTGCAAGGTGCAATTCTGAAATTTTTTGCTTTTTCCTGCTCCTCTTAGCATGATAAAGAAGATTCAAAGAGAGTGAGATGCCAGCTCCTTTCATTCAGTCAGTAGCTTCAATCATTTCTGGTATATGAATAACATGATGTTTTTCAATGGCAAAAATCAATGAATATTGTAAATGCACAAACAGTAATTTCTCCGCATTGCAAGGTGCAATTCTGAAATTTTTTGCTTTTTCCTGCTCCTCTTAGCATGATAAAGAAGATTCAAAGAGAGTGAGATGCCAGCTCCTTTCATTCAGTCAGTAGCTTCAATCATTTCTGGACGTTTTTCAATGGCAAAAATCAATGAATATTGTAAATGCACAAACAGTAATTTCTCCGCATTGCAAGGTGCAATTCTGAAATTTTTTGCTTTTTCCTACTCCTCTTAGCATGATAAAGAAGATTCAAAGAGAGTGAGATGCCAGCTCCTTTCATTCAGTCAGTAGCTTCAAACATTTCTGGTATATTAATAACATGATGTTTTTCAATGGCAAAAATCAATGAATATTGTAAATGCTCAAACAGTAATTTCTCCGCATTGCAAGGTGCAATTCTGAAATTTTTTGCTTTTTCCTGCTCCTCTTAGCATGATAAAGAAGATTCAAAGAGAGTGAGATGCCAGCTCCTTTCATTCAGTCAGTAGCTTCAAACATTTCTGGTATATGAATAACATGATGTTTTTCAATGGCAAAAATCAATGAATATTGTAAATGCACAAACAGTAATTTCTCCGCATTGCAAGGTGCAATTCTGAAATTTTTTGCTTTTTCCTGCTCCTCTTGGCATGATAAAGAAGATGCAAAGAGAGTGAGATGCCAGCTCCTTTCATTCAGTCAGTAGCTTCAATCATTTCTGGACGTTTTTCAAGGGCAAAAATCAATGAATATTGTAAATGCACAAAGAGTAATTTCTCCGCATTGCAAGGTGCAATTCTGAAATTTTTTGCTTTTTCCTGCTCCTCTTAGCATGATAAAGAAGATTCAAAGAGAGTGAGATGCCAGCTCCTTTCATTCAGTCAGTAGCTTCAAACATTTCTGGTATATGAATAACATGATGTTTTTCAATGGCAAAAATCAATGAATATTGTAAATGCACAAACAGTAATTTCTCCGCATTGCAAGGTGCAATTCTGAAATTTTTTGCTTTTTCCTGCTCCTCTTAGCATGATAAAGAAGATTCAAAGAGAGTGAGATGCCAGCTCCTTTCATTCAGTCAGTAGCTTCAATCATTTCTGGACGTTTTTCAATGGCAAAAATCATTGAATATTGTAAATGCACAAACAGTAATTTCTCCGCATTGCAAGGTGCAATTCTGAAATTTTTTGCTTTTTCCTGCTCCTCTTAGCATGATAAAGAAGATTCAAAGAGAGTGAGATGCCAGCTCCTTTCATTCAGTCAGTATCTTCAATCATTTCTGGTATATGAATAACATGATGTTTTTCAATGGCAAAAATCAATGAATATTGTAAATGCACAAACAGTAATTTCTCCGCATTGCAAGGTGCAATTCTGAAATTTTTTGCTTTTTCCTGCTCCTCTTAGCATGATAAAGAAGATTCAAAGAGAGTGAGATGCCAGCTCCTTTCATTCAGTCAGTAGCTTCAATCATTTCTGGACGTTTTTCAATGGCAAAAATCAATGAATATTGTAAATGCACAAACAGTAATTTCTCCGCATTGCAAGGTGCAATTCTGAAATTTTTTGCTTTTTCCTGCTCCTCTTAGCATGATAAAGAAGATTCAAAGAGAGTGAGATGCCAGCTCTTTTCATTCAGTCAGTAGCTTCAAACATTTCTGGTATATGAATAACATGATGTTTTTCAATGGCAAAAATCAATGAATATTGTAAATGCACAAACAGTAATTTCTCCGCATTGCAAGGTGCAATTCTGAAATTTTTTGCTTTTTCCTGCTCCTCTTAGCATGATAAAGAAGATTCAAAGAGAGTGAGATGCCAGCTCCTTTCATTCAGTCAGTAGCTTCAAACATTTCTGGACGTTTTTCAATGGCAAAAACCAATGAATATTGTAAATGCACAAACAGTAATTTCTCCACATTGCAAGGTGCAATTCTGAATTTTTTTGCTTTTTCCTGCTCCTCTTAGCATGATAAAGAAGATTCAAAGAGAGTGAGATGCCAGCTCTTTTCATTCAGTCAGTAGCTTCAAACATTTCTGGTATATGAATAACATGATGTTTTTCAATGGCAAAAATCAATGAATATTGTAAATGCACAAACAGTAATTTCTCCGCATTGCAAGGTGCAATTCTGAAATTTTTTGCTTTCTCCAGCTCCTCTTAGCATGATAAAGAATATTCAAAGAGCGTGAGATGCCAGCTCCTTTCATTCAGTCAGTAGCTTCAAACATTTGTGGACGTTTTTCAGTGGCAAAAATCAATGAATATTGTAAATGCACAAACAGTAATTTCTCCACATTGCAAGGTGTAATTCTGAAATTTTTTGCTTTTTCCTGCTCCTGTTAGCATGATAAAGAAGATTCAAAGAGAGTGAGATGCCAGCTCCTTTCATTCAGTCAGTAGCTTCAAACATTTCTGGTATATGAATAACATGATGTTTTTCAATGGCAAAAATCAATGAATATTGTAAATGCACAAACTAATTTCTCCGCATTGCAAGGTGCAATTCGGAATTTTTTTGCTTTTTCCTGCTCCTCTTAGCATGATAAAGAAGATTCAAAGAGAGTGAGATGTCAGCTCCTTTCATTCAGTCAGT
The DNA here is from genome assembly GCF_046119375.1 of Phyllobates terribilis. Taxonomy (NCBI): domain Eukaryota; kingdom Metazoa; phylum Chordata; class Amphibia; order Anura; family Dendrobatidae; genus Phyllobates; species Phyllobates terribilis. The sequence continues at coordinate 344,568,070 of NW_027362764.1, forward strand.
AGCTTCAATCATTTCTGGACGTTTTTCAATGGCAAAAATCAATGAATATTGTAAATGCACAAACAGTAATTTCTCCGCATTGCAAGGTGCAATTCTGAAATTTTTTGCTTTTTCCTGCTCCTCTTAGCATGATAAAGAAGATTCAAAGAGAGTGAGATGCCAGCTCCTTTCATTCAGTCAGTAGCTTCAATCATTTCTGGACGTTTTTCAATGGCAAAAATCATTGAATATTGTAAATGCACAAACAGTAATTTCTCCGCATTGCAAGGTGCAATTCTGAAATTTTTTGCTTTTTCCTGCTCCTCTTAGCATGATAAAGAAGATTCAAAGAGAGTGAGATGCCAGCTCCTTTCATTCAGTCAGTAGCTTCAATCATTTCTGGTATATGAATAACATGATGTTTTTCAATGGCAAAAATCAATGAATATTGTAAATGCACAAACAGTAATTTCTCCGCATTGCAAGGTGCAATTCTGAAATTTTTTGCTTTTTCCTGCTCCTCTTAGCATGATAAAGAAGATTCAAAGAGAGTGAGATGCCAGCTCCTTTCATTCAGTCAGTAGCTTCAATCATTTCTGGACGTTTTTCAATGGCAAAAATCAATGAATATTGTAAATGCACAAACAGTAATTTCTCCGCATTGCAAGGTGCAATTCTGAAATTTTTTGCTTTTTCCTACTCCTCTTAGCATGATAAAGAAGATTCAAAGAGAGTGAGATGCCAGCTCCTTTCATTCAGTCAGTAGCTTCAAACATTTCTGGTATATTAATAACATGATGTTTTTCAATGGCAAAAATCAATGAATATTGTAAATGCTCAAACAGTAATTTCTCCGCATTGCAAGGTGCAATTCTGAAATTTTTTGCTTTTTCCTGCTCCTCTTAGCATGATAAAGAAGATTCAAAGAGAGTGAGATGCCAGCTCCTTTCATTCAGTCAGTAGCTTCAAACATTTCTGGTATATGAATAACATGATGTTTTTCAATGGCAAAAATCAATGAATATTGTAAATGCACAAACAGTAATTTCTCCGCATTGCAAGGTGCAATTCTGAAATTTTTTGCTTTTTCCTGCTCCTCTTGGCATGATAAAGAAGATGCAAAGAGAGTGAGATGCCAGCTCCTTTCATTCAGTCAGTAGCTTCAATCATTTCTGGACGTTTTTCAATGGCAAAAATCAATGAATATTGTAAATGCACAAAGAGTAATTTCTCCTCATTGCAAGGTGCAATTCTGAAATTTTTTGCTTTTTCCTGCTTCTCTTAGCATGATAAAGAAGATTCAAAGAGAGTGAGATGCCAGCTCCTTTCATTCAGTCAGTAGCTTCAATCATTTCTGGACGTTTTTCAATGGCAAAAATCAATGAATATTGTAAATGCACAAAGAGTAATTTCTCCGCATTGCAAGGTGCAATTCTGAAATTTTTTGCTTTTTCCTGCTCCTCTTAGCATGATAAAGAAGATTCAAAGAGAGTGAGATGCCAGCTCCTTTCATTCAGTCAGTAGCTTCAAACATTTCTGGTATATGAATAACATGATGTTTTTCAATGGCAAAAATCAATGAATATTGTAAATGCACAAACAGTAATTTCTCCGCATTGCAAGGTGCAATTCTGAAATTTTTTGCTTTTTCCTGCTCCTCTTAGCATGATAAAGAAGATTCAAAGAGAGTGAGATGCCAGCTCCTTTCATTCAGTCAGTAGCTTCAATCATTTCTGGACGTTTTTCAATGGCAAAAATCAATGAATATTGTAAATGCACAAACAGTAATTTCTCCGCATTGCAAGGTGCAATTCTGAAATTTTTTGCTTTTTCCTGCTCCTCTTAGCAAGACAAGGAAGATTCAAAGAGAGTGAGATGCCAGCTCCTTTCATTCAGTCAGTAGCTTCAATCATTTCTGGACGTTTTTCAATGGCAAAAATCAATGAATATTGTAAATGCACAAAGAGTAATTTCTCCGCATTGCAAGGTGCAATTCTGAAATTTTTTGCTTTTTCCTGCTCCTCTTAGCATGATAAAGAAGATTCAAAGAGAGTGAGATGCCAGCTCCTTTCATTCAGTCAGTAGCTTCAAACATTTCTGGTATATGAATAACATGATGTTTTTCAATGGCAAAAATCAATGAATATTGTAAATGCACAAACAGTAATTTCTCCGCATTGCAAGGTGCAATTCTGAAATTTTTTGCTTTTTCCTGCTCCTCTTAGCATGATAAAGAAGATTCAAAGAGAGTGAGATGCCAGCTCCTTTCATTCAGTCTGTAGCTTCAATCATTTCTGGACGTTTTTCAATGGCAAAAATCATTGAATATTGTAAATGCACAAACAGTAATTTCTCCGCATTGCAAGGTGCAATTCTGAAATTTTTTGCTTTTTCCTGCTCCTCTTAGCATGATAAAGAAGATTCAAAGAGAGTGAGATGCCAGCTCCTTTCATTCAGTCAGTAGCTTCAATCATTTCTGGTATATGAATAACATGATGTTTTTCAATGGCAAAAATCAATGAATATTGTAAATGCACAAACAGTAATTTCTCCGCATTGCAAGGTGTAATTCTGAAATTTTTTGCTTTTTCCTGCTCCTCTAAGCATGATAAAGAAGATTCAAAGAGAGTGAGATGCCAGCTCCTTTCATTCAGTCAGTAGCTTCAATCATTTCTGGACGTTTTTCAATGGCAAAAATCAATGAATATTGTAAATGCACAAACAGTAATTTCTCCGCATTGCAAGGTGCAATTCTGAAATTTTTTGCTTTTTCCTGCTCCTCTTAGCATGATAAAGAAGATTCAAAGAGAGTGAGATGCCAGCTCCTTTCATTCAGTCAGTAGCTTCAAACATTTCTGGTATATGAATAACATGATGTTTTTCAATGCCAAAAATCAATGAATATTGTAAATGCACAAACAGTAATTTCTCCGCATTGCAAGGTGCAATTCTGAAATTTTTTGCTTTTTCCTGCTCCTCTTAACATGATAAAGAAGATTCAAAGAGAGTGAGATGCCAGCTCCTTTCATTCAGTAAGTAGCTTCAATCATTTCTGGACGTTTTTCAATGGCAAAAATCAATGAATATTGTAAATGCACAAACAGTAATTTCTCCGCATTGCAAGGTGCAATTCTGAAATTTTTTGCTTTTTCCTGCTCCACTTAGCATGATAAACAAGATTCAAAGAGAGTGAGATGCCAGCTCCTTTCATTCAGTCAGTAGCTTCAATCATTTCTGGACGTTTTTCAATGGCAAAAATCAATGAATATTGTAAATGCACAAACAGTAATTTCTCCGCATTGCAAGGTGCAATTCTGAAATTTTTTGCTTTTTCCTGCTCCTCTTAGCATGATAAAGAAGATTCAAAGAGAGTGAGATGCCAGCTCCTTTCATTCAGTCAGTAGCTTCAAACATTTCTGGTATATGAATAACATGATGTTTTTCAATGGCAAAAATCAATGAATATTGTAAATGCACAAACAGTAATTTCTCCGCATTGAAAGGTGCAATTCTGAAATTTTTTGCTTTTTCCTGCTCCTCTTAGCATGATAAAGAAGATTCAAAGAGAGTGAGATGCCAGCTCCTTTCATTCAGTCAGTAGCTTCAATCATTTCTGGACGTTTTTTAATGGCAAAAATCAATGAATATTGTAAATGCACAAACAGTAATTTCTCCGCATTGCAAGGTGCAATTCTGAAATTTTTTGCTTTTTTCTACTCCTCTTAGCATGATAAAGAAGATTCAAAGAGAGTGAGATGCCAGCTCCTTTCATTCAGTCAGTAGCTTCAAACATTTCTGGTATATGAATAACATGATGTTTTTCAATGGCAAAAATCAATGAATATTGTAAATGCACAAACTAATTTCTCCGCATTGCAAGGTGCAATTCTGAATTTTTTTGCTTTTTCCTGCTCCTCTTAGCATGATAAAGAAGATTCAAAGAGAGTGAGATGCCAGCTCCTTTCATTCAGTCAGTAGCTTCAATCATTTCTGGACGTTTTTCAATGGCAAAAATCAATGAATATTGTAAATGCACAAACAGTAATTTCTCCGCATTGCAAGGTGCAATTCTGAAATTTTTTGCTTTTTCCTGCTCCTCTAAGCATGATAAAGAAGATTCAAAGAGAGTGAGATGCCAGCTCCTTTCATTCAGTCAGTAGCTTCAATCATTTCTGGATGTTTTTCAATGGCAAAAATCAATGAATATTGTAAATGCACAAACAGTAATTCCTCCGCATTGCAAGGTGCAATTCTGAAATTTTTTGCTTTTTCCTGCTCCTATTAGCATGATAAACAAGATTCAAAGAGAGTGAGATGCCAGCTCCTTTCATTCAGTCAGTAGCTTCAATCATTTCTGGACGTTTTTCAATGGCAAAAATCAATGAATATTGTAAATGCACAAACAGTAATTTCTCCGCATTGCAAGGTGCAATTCTGAAATTTTTTGCTTTTTCCTGCTCCTCTTAGCATGATAAAGAAGATTCAAAGAGAGTGAGATGCCAGCTCCTTTCATTCAGTCAGTAGCTTCAAACATTTCTGGTATATGAATAACATGATGTTTTTCAATGGCAAAAATCAATGAATATTGTAAATGCACAAACAGTAATTTCTCCGCATTGCAAGGTGCAATTCTGAAATTTTTTGCTTTTTCCTGCTCCTCTTAGCATGATAAAGAAGATTCAAAGAGAGTGAGATGCCAGCTCCTTTCATTCAGTCAGTAGCTTCAATCATTTCTGGACGTTTTTCAATGGCAAAAATCAATGAATAATGTAAATGCACAAACAGTAATTTCTCCGCATTGCAAGGTGCAATTCTGAAATTTTTTGCTTTTTCCTGCTCCTCTTAGCATGATAAAGAAGATTCAAAGAGAGTGAGATGCCAGCTCCTTTCATTCAGTCAGTAGCTTCAAACATTTCTGGTATATGAATAACATGATGTTTTTCAATGGCAAAAATCAATGAATATTGTAAATGCACAAACAGTAATTTCTCCGCATTGCAAGGTGCAATTCTGAAATTTTTTGCTTTTTCCTGCTCCTCTTAGCATGATAAAGAAGATTCAAAGAGAGTGAGATGCCAGCTCCTTTCATTCAGTAAGTAGCTTCAATCATTTCTGGATGTTTTTCAATGGCAAAAATCAATGAATATTGTAAATGCACAAACAGTAATTTCTCCGCATTGCAAGGTGCAATTCTGAAATTTTTTGCTTTTTCCTGCTCCTCTTAGCATGATAAACAAGATTCAAAGAGAGTGAGATGCCAGCTCCTTTCATTCAGTCAGTAGCTTCAATCATTTCTGGACGTTTTTCAATGGCAAAAATCAATGAATATTGTAAATGCACAAACAGTAATTTCTCCGCATTGCAAGGTGCAATTCTGAAATTTTTTGCTTTTTCCTGCTCCTCTTAGCATGATAAAGAAGATTCAAAGAGAGTGAGATGCCAGCTCCTTTCATTCAGTCAGTAGCTTCAAACATTTCTGGTATATGAATAACATGATGTTTTTCAATGGCAAAAATCAATGAATATTGTAAATGCACAAACAGTAATTTCTCCGCATTGCAAGGTGCAATTCTGAAATTTTTTGCTTTTTTCTGCTCCTCTTAGCATGATAAAGAAGATTCAAAGAGAGTGAGATGCCAGCTCCTTTCATTCAGTCAGTAGCTTCAAACATTTCTGGTATATGAATAACATGATGTTTTTCAATGGCAAAAATCAATGAATATTGTAAATGCACAAACTAATTTCTCCGCATTGCAAGGTGCAATTCTGAATTTTTTTGCTTTTTCCTGCTCCTCTTAGCATGATAAAGAAGATTCAAAGAGAGTGAGATGCCAGCTCCTTTCATTCAGTCAGTAGCTTCAATCATTTCTGGACGTTTTCAATGGCAAAAATCAATGAATATTGTAAATGCACAAACAGTAATTTCTCCGCATTGCAAGGTGCAATTCTGAAATTTTTTGCTTTTTCCTGCTCCTCTAAGCATGATAAAGAAGATTCAAAGAGAGTGAGATGCCAGCTCCTTTCATTCAGTCAGTAGCTTCAATCATTTCTGGACGTTTTTCAATGGCAAAAATCAATGAATATTGTAAATGCACAAACAGTAATTCCTCCGCATTGCAAGGTGCAATTCTGAAATTTTTTGCTTTTTCCTGCTCCTATTAGCATGATAAACAAGATTCAAAGAGAGTGAGATGCCAGCTCCTTTCATTCAGTCAGTAGCTTCAATCATATCTGGACGTTTTTCAATGGCAAAAATCAATGAATATTGTAAATGCACAAACAGTAATTTCTCCGCATTGCAAGGTGCAATTCTGAAATTTTTTGCTTTTTCCTGCTCCTCTTAGCATGATAAAGAAGATTCAAAGAGAGTGAGATGCCAGCTCCTTTCATTCAGTCAGTAGCTTCAAACATTTCTGGTATATGAATAACATGATGTTTTTCAATGGCAAAAATCAATGAATATTGTAAATGCACAAACAGTAATTTCTCCGCATTGCAAGGTGCAATTCTGAAATTTTTTGCTTTTTCCTGCTCCTCTTAGCATGATAAAGAAGATTCAAAGAGAGTGAGATGCCAGCTCCTTTCATTCAGTCAGTAGCTTCAATCATTTCTGGACGTTTTTCAATGGCAAAAATCAATGAATATTGTAAATGCACAAACAGTAATTTCTCCGCATTGCAAGGTGCAATTCTGAAATTTTTTGCTTTTTCCTGCTCCTCTTAGCATGATAAAGAAGATTCAAAGAGAGTGAGATGCCAGCTCCTTTCATTCAGTCAGTAGCTTCAAACATTTCTGGTATATGAATAACATGATGTTTTTCAATGGCAAAAATCAATGAATATTGTAAATGCACAAACAGTAATTTCTCCGCATTGCAAGGTGCAATTCTGAAATTTTTTGCTTTTTCCTGCTCCTCTTAGCATGATAAAGAAGATTCAAAGAGAGTGAGATGCCAGCTCCTTTCATTCAGTAAGTAGCTTCAATCATTTCTGGACGTTTTTCAATGGCAAAAATCAATGAATATTGTAAATGCACAAACAGTAATTTCTCCGCATTGCAAGGTGCAATTCTGAATTTTTTTGCTTTTTCCTGCTCCTCTTAGCATGATAAACAAGATTCAAAGAGAGTGAGATGCCAGCTCCTTTCATTCAGTCAGTAGCTTCAATCATTTCTGGACGTTTTTCAATGGCAAAAATCAATGAATATTGTAAATGCTCAAACAGTAATTTCTCCGCATTGCAAGGTGCAATTCTGAAATTTTTTGCTTTTTCCTGCTCCTCTTAGCATGATAAAGAAGATTCAAAGAGAGTGAGATGCCAGCTCCTTTCATTCAGTCAGTAGCTTCAAACATTTCTGGTATATGAATAACATGATGTTTTTTAATGGCAAAAATCAATGAATATTGTAAATGCACAAACAGTAATTTCTCCGCATTGAAAGGTGCAATTCTGAATTTTTTTGCTTTTTCCTGCTCCTCTTAGCATGATGAAGAAGATTCAAAGAGAGTGAGATGCCAGCTCCTTTCATTCAGTCAGTAGCTTCAATCATTTCTGGACGTTTTTCAATGGCAAAAATCAATGAATATTGTAAATGCACAAACAGTAATTTCTCCGCATTGCAAGGTGCAATTCTGAAATTTTTTGCTTTTTCCTGCTCCTGTTAGCATGATAAAGAAGATTCAAAGAGAGTGAGATGCCAGCTCCTTTCATTCAGTCAGTAGCTTCAAACATTTCTGGTATATTAATAACATGATATTTTTCAATGGCAAAAATCAATGAATATTGTAAATGCACAAACAGTAATTTCTCCGCATTGCAAGGTGCAATTCTGAAATTTTTTGCTTTTTCCTGCTCCTCTTAGCATGATAAAGAAGATTCAAAGAGAGTGAGATGCCAGCTCCTTTCATTCAGTCAGTAGCTTCAATCATTTCTGGACGTTTTTCAATGGCAAAAATCAATGAATATTGTAAATGCACAAAGAATAATTTCTCCGCATTGCAAGGTGCAATTCTGAAATTTTTTGCTTTTTCCTGCTCCTCTTAGCATGATAAAGAAGATTCAAAGAGAGTGAGATGCCAGCTCCTTTCATTCAGTCAGTAGCTTCAAACATTTCTGGTATATGAATAACATGATGTTTCTCAATGGCAAAAAATCAATGAATATTGTAAATGCACAAACAGTAATTTCTCCGCATTGCAAGGTGCAATTCTGAAATTTTTTGCTTTTTCCTGCTCCTCTTAGCATGATAAACAAGATTCAAAGAGAGTGAGATGCCAGCTCCTTTCATTCAGTCAGTAGCTTCAATCATTTCTGGACGTTTTTCAATGGCAAAAATCAATGAATATTGTAAATGCACAAACAGTAATTTCTCCGCATTGCAAGGTGCAATTCTGAAATTTTTTGCTTTTTCCTGCTCCTCTTAGCATGATAAAGAAGATTCAAAGAGAGTGAGATGCCAGCTCCTTTCATTCAGTCAGTAGCTTCAATCATTTCTGGACGTTTTTCAATGGCAAAAATCAATGAATAATGTAAATGCACAAACAGTAATTTCTCCGCATTGCAAGGTGCAATTCTGAAATTTTTTGCTTTTTCCTGCTCCTCTTAGCATGATAAAGAAGATTCAAAGAGAGTGAGATGCCAGCTCCTTTCATTCAGTCAGTAGCTTCAAACATTTCTGGTATATGAATAACATGATGTTTTTCAATGGCAAAAATCAATGAATATTGTAAATGCACAAACAGTAATTTCTCCGCATTGCAAGGTGCAATTCTGAAATTTTTTGCTTTTTCCTGCTCCTCTTAGCATGATAAAGAAGATTCAAAGAGAGTGAGATGCCAGCTCCTTTCATTCAGTAAGTAGCTTCAATCATTTCTGGATGTTTTTCAATGGCAAAAATCAATGAATATTGTAAATGCACAAACAGTAATTTCTCCGCATTGCAAGGTGCAATTCTGAAATTTTTTGCTTTTTCCTGCTCCTCTTAGCATGATAAACAAGATTCAAAGAGAGTGAGATGCCAGCTCCTTTCATTCAGTCAGTAGCTTCAATCATTTCTGGACGTTTTTCAATGGCAAAAATCAATGAATATTGTAAATGCACAAACAGTAATTTCTCCGCATTGCAAGGTGCAATTCTGAAATTTTTTGCTTTTTCCTGCTCCTCTTAGCATGATAAAGAAGATTCAAAGAGAGTGAGATGCCAGCTCCTTTCATTCAGTCAGTAGCTTCAAACATTTCTGGTATATGAATAACATGATGTTTTTCAATGGCAAAAATCAATGAATATTGTAAATGCACAAACAGTAATTTCTCCGCATTGCAAGGTGCAATTCTGAAATTTTTTGCTTTTTTCTGCTCCTCTTAGCATGATAAAGAAGATTCAAAGAGAGTGAGATGCCAGCTCCTTTCATTCAGTCAGTAGCTTCAAACATTTCTGGTATATGAATAACATGATGTTTTTCAATGGCAAAAATCAATGAATATTGTAAATGCACAAACTAATTTCTCCGCATTGCAAGGTGCAATTCTGAATTTTTTTGCTTTTTCCTGCTCCTCTTAGCATGATAAAGAAGATTCAAAGAGAGTGAGATGCCAGCTCCTTTCATTCAGTCAGTAGCTTCAATCATTTCTGGACGTTTTCAATGGCAAAAATCAATGAATATTGTAAATGCACAAACAGTAATTTCTCCGCATTGCAAGGTGCAATTCTGAAATTTTTTGCTTTTTCCTGCTCCTCTAAGCATGATAAAGAAGATTCAAAGAGAGTGAGATGCCAGCTCCTTTCATTCAGTCAGTAGCTTCAATCATTTCTGGACGTTTTTCAATGGCAAAAATCAATGAATATTGTAAATGCACAAACAGTAATTCCTCCGCATTGCAAGGTGCAATTCTGAAATTTTTTGCTTTTTCCTGCTCCTATTAGCATGATAAACAAGATTCAAAGAGAGTGAGATGCCAGCTCCTTTCATTCAGTCAGTAGCTTCAATCATATCTGGACGTTTTTCAATGGCAAAAATCAATGAATATTGTAAATGCACAAACAGTAATTTCTCCGCATTGCAAGGTGCAATTCTGAAATTTTTTGCTTTTTCCTGCTCCTCTTAGCATGATAAAGAAGATTCAAAGAGAGTGAGATGCCAGCTCCTTTCATTCAGTCAGTAGCTTCAAACATTTCTGGTATATGAATAACATGATGTTTTTCAATGGCAAAAATCAATGAATATTGTAAATGCACAAACAGTAATTTCTCCGCATTGCAAGGTGCAATTCTGAAATTTTTTGCTTTTTCCTGCTCCTCTTAGCATGATAAAGAAGATTCAAAGAGAGTGAGATGCCAGCTCCTTTCATTCAGTCAGTAGCTTCAATCATTTCTGGACGTTTTTCAATGGCAAAAATCAATGAATATTGTAAATGCACAAACAGTAATTTCTCCGCATTGCAAGGTGCAATTCTGAAATTTTTTGCTTTTTCCTGCTCCTCTTAGCATGATAAAGAAGATTCAAAGAGAGTGAGATGCCAGCTCCTTTCATTCAGTCAGTAGCTTCAAACATTTCTGGTATATGAATAACATGATGTTTTTCAATGGCAAAAATCAATGAAAATTGTAAATGCACAAACAGTAATTTCTCCGCATTGCAAGGTGCAATTCTGAAATTTTTTGCTTTTTCCTGCTCCTCTTAGCATGATAAAGAAGATTCAAAGAGAGTGAGATGCCAGCTCCTTTCATTCAGTAAGTAGCTTCAATCATTTCTGGACGTTTTTCAATGGCAAAAATCAATGAATATTGTAAATGCACAAACAGTAATTTCTCCGCATTGCAAGGTGCAATTCTGAAATTTTTTGCTTTTTCCTGCTCCTCTTAGCATGATAAACAAGATTCAAAGAGAGTGAGATGCCAGCTCCTTTCATTCAGTCAGTAGCTTCAATCATTTCTGGACGTTTTTCAATGGCAAAAATCAATGAATATTGTAAATGCTCAAACAGTAATTTCTCCGCATTGCAAGGTGCAATTCTGAAATTTTTTGCTTTTTCCTGCTCCTCTTAGCATGATAAAGAAGATTCAAAGAGAGTGAGATGCCAGCTCCTTTCATTCAGTCAGTAGCTTCAAACATTTCTGGTATATGAATAACATGATGTTTTTTAATGGCAAAAATCAATGAATATTGTAAATGCACAAACAGTAATTTCTCCGCATTGAAAGGTGCAATTCTGAATTTTTTTGCTTTTTCCTGCTCCTCTTAGCATGATGAAGAAGATTCAAAGAGAGTGAGATGCCAGCTCCTTTCATTCAGTCAGTAGCTTCAATCATTTCTGGACGTTTTTCAATGGCAAAAATCAATGAATATTGTAAATGCACAAACAGTAATTTCTCCGCATTGCAAGGTGCAATTCTGAAATTTTTTGCTTTTTCCTGCTCCTGTTAGCATGATAAAGAAGATTCAAAGAGAGTGAGATGCCAGCTCCTTTCATTCAGTCAGTAGCTTCAAACATTTCTGGTATATTAATAACATGATATTTTTCAATGGCAAAAATCAATGAATATTGTAAATGCACAAACAGTAATTTCTCCGCATTGCAAGGTGCAATTCTGAAATTTTTTGCTTTTTCCTGCTCCTCTTAGCATGATAAAGAAGATTCAAAGAGAGTGAGATGCCAGCTCCTTTCATTCAGTCAGTAGCTTCAATCATTTCTGGACGTTTTTCAATGGCAAAAATCAATGAATATTGTAAATGCACAAAGAATAATTTCTCCGCATTGCAAGGTGCAATTCTGAAATTTTTTGCTTTTTCCTGCTCCTCTTAGCATGATAAAGAAGATTCAAAGAGAGTGAGATGCCAGCTCCTTTCATTCAGTCAGTAGCTTCAAACATTTCTGGTATATGAATAACATGATGTTTCTCAATGGCAAAAAATCAATGAATATTGTAAATGCACAAACAGTAATTTCTCCGCATTGCAAGGTGCAATTCTGAAATTTTTTGCTTTTTCCTGCTCCTCTTAGCATGATAAACAAGATTCAAAGAGAGTGAGATGCCAGCTCCTTTCATTCAGTCAGTAGCTTCAATCATTTCTGGACGTTTTTCAATGGCAAAAATCAATGAATATTGTAAATGCACAAACAGTAATTTCTCCGCATTGAAAGGTGCAATTCTGAAATTTTTTGCTTTTTCCTGCTCCTCTTAGCATGATAAAGAAGATTCAAAGAGAGTGAGATGCCAGCTCCTTTCATTCAGTCAGTAGCTTCAATCATTTCTGGACGTTTTTTAATGGCAAAAATCAATGAATATTGTAAATGCACAAACAGTAATTTCTCCGCATTGCAAGGTGCAATTCTGAAATTTTTTGCTTTTTTCTGCTCCTCTTAGCATGATAAAGAAGATTCAAAGAGAGTGAGATGCCAGCTCCTTTCATTCAGTCAGTAGCTTCAATCATTTCTGGTATATGAATAACATGATGTTTTTCAAAGGCAAAAATCAATGAATATTGTAAATGCACAAACTAATTTCTCCGCATTGCAAGGTGCAATTCTGAATTTTTTTGCTTTTTCCTGCTCCTCTTAGCATGATAAAGAAGATTCAAAGAGAGTGAGATGCCAGCTCCTTTCATTCAGTCAGTAGCTTCAATCATTTCTGGACGTTTTTCAATGGCAAAAATCAATGAATATTGTAAATGCACAAACAGTAATTTCTCCGCATTGCAAGGTGCAATTCTGAAATTTTTTGCTTTTTCCTGCTCCTCTTAGCATGATAAAGAAGATTCAAAGAGAGTGAGATGCCAGCTCCTTTCATTCAGTCAGTAGCTTCAATCATTTCTGGACGTTTTTCAATGGCAAAAATCAATGAATATTGTAAATGCACAAACAGTAATTCCTCCGCATTGCAAGGTGCAATTCTGAAATTTTTTGCTTTTTCCTGCTCCTATTAGCATGATAAACAAGATTCAAAGAGAGTGAGATGCCAGCTCTTTTCATTCAGTCAGTAGCTTCAATCATTTCTGGACGTTTTTCAATGGCAAAAATCAATGAATATTGTAAATGCACAAACAGTAATTTCTCCGCATTGCAAGGTGCAATTCTGAAATTTTTTGCTTTTTCCTGCTCCTCTTAGCATGATAAAGAAGATTCAAAGAGAGTGAGATGCCAGCTCCTTTCATTCAGTCAGTAGCTTCAAACATTTCTGGTATATGAATAACATGATGTTTTTCAATGGCAAAAATCAATGAATGTTGTAAATGCACAAACAGTAATTTCTCCGCATTGCAAGGTGCAATTCTGAAATTTTTTGCTTTTTCCTGCTCCTCTTAGCATGATAAAGAATATTCAAAGAGAGTGAGATGCCAGCTCCTTTCATTCAGTCAGTAGCTTCAATCATTTCTGGACGTTTTTCAATGGCAAAAATCAATGAATATTGTAAATGCACAAACAGTAATTTCTCCGCATTGCAAGGTGCAATTCTGAAATTTTTTGCTTTTTCCTGCTCCTCTTAGCATGATAAACAAGATTCAAAGAGAGTGAGATGCCAGCTCCTTTCATTCAGTCAGTAGCTTCAATCATTTCTGGACGTTTTTCAATGGCAAAAATCAATGAATATTGTAAATGCACAAACAGTAATTTCTCCGCATTGAAAGGTGCAATTCTGAAATTTTTTGCTTTTTCCTGCTCCTCTTAGCATGATAAAGAAGATTCAAAGAGAGTGAGATGCCAGCTCCTTTCATTCAGTCAGTAGCTTCAATCATTTCTGGACGTTTTTTAATGGCAAAAATCAATGAATATTGTAAATGCACAAACAGTAATTTCTCCGCATTGCAAGGTGCAATTCTGAAATTTTTTGCTTTTTTCTGCTCCTCTTAGCATGATAAAGAAGATTCAAAGAGAGTGAGATGCCAGCTCCTTTCATTCAGTCAGTAGCTTCAATCATTTCTGGTATATGAATAACATGATGTTTTTCAAAGGCAAAAATCAATGAATATTGTAAATGCACAAACTAATTTCTCCGCATTGCAAGGTGCAATTCTGAATTTTTTTGCTTTTTCCTGCTCCTCTTAGCATGATAAAGAAGATTCAAAGAGAGTGAGATGCCAGCTCCTTTCATTCAGTCAGTAGCTTCAATCATTTCTGGACGTTTTTCAATGGCAAAAATCAATGAATATTGTAAATGCACAAACAGTAATTTCTCCGCATTGCAAGGTGCAATTCTGAAATTTTTTGCTTTTTCCTGCTCCTCTTAGCATGATAAAGAAGATTCAAAGAGAGTGAGATGCCAGCTCCTTTCATTCAGTCAGTAGCTTCAATCATTTCTGGACGTTTTTCAATGGCAAAAATCAATGAATATTGTAAATGCACAAACAGTAATTCCTCCGCATTGCAAGGTGCAATTCTGAAATTTTTTGCTTTTTCCTGCTCCTATTAGCATGATAAACAAGATTCAAAGAGAGTGAGATGCCAGCTCCTTTCATTCAGTCAGTAGCTTCAATCATTTCTGGACGTTTTTCAATGGCAAAAATCAATGAATATTGTAAATGCACAAACAGTAATTTCTCCGCATTGCAAGGTGCAATTCTGAAATTTTTTGCT